>NC_091288.1:201538474-204488474 GCF_032444005.1 Ranitomeya imitator
GCACCATTGATTCCATGGTGCTGTACATGAAAAGGGGTACACATAAATTGGTGTGGAGGCAGCGGGGTCAGTGCAGGCTGTAAGCTTCTTTGAAGATTTGGGTTTTCAGGTTCCATCTGAAGGATCCGAATGTGGTTGATAGTCGGACGTGTTGGGGCAACGAATTCCAGAGGATGGGAGATATTCTGGAGAAGTCTTGGAGGCGGTTGGGTGAGGAGCGGATAAGTGAGGAGGAGAGAAGGAGGACTTGGGAGGACCGGAGATTACGTGAGGGAAGATATCGGGAGATTAGTTCAGAGATATAGGGAGGGGACAGGTTATGGATGGCTTTGTAGGTCAGTATTAGTAATCTGAATTGGATACGCTGAGGGAATGGGAGCCAGTGAAGAGATTTGCAGAGGGGGAAAGCGGAGGAGTAGCGAGGAGAGAGATGAATTAGTCGGACAGCAGAGTTAAGGATGGACTGGAGAAGTGCAAGGGTGTTAGCAGGGAGGCCACAGAAAAGGATGTTGCAGTAGTCAAGGCGGGAGATGATGAGGGCTTGTACAAGCATTTTAGTAGATTGACGGTTGAGCAAAGGAAGGATTCTGGAGATATTTTTGAGCTGGAGGCGACAGGAGGTGGAGAGAGCTTGGATGTGCGGCTTCAAGGACATGGCAGAGTCAAGGGTTACTCCGAGGCAGCGGACTTCCGGTACCGGGGACAGCATGATGTAGTTAATTGCAATAGATAGGTCAGGTAAGGAAGATCTATGAGATGGAGGAAAGATGAGAAGTTCAGATTTGTCCACATTGAGTTTGAGGAAGCGAGAGGAGATGGAGGATATGGCTGATAGACACTCCGGGATTCTGGGCAGCAGAGCGGTGACGTCTGGGCCAGAAAAGGTAAACCTGAGTGTCATCAGCATAAAGGTTGTACTGGAATCCATGGGACTTTATGAGTTGTCTCAGGCCAAGTGTATAGATTGAGAAGAGTAAGGGTCCTAGAACAGAGCATTGGGGGACACCAACAGAGAGAGGGTGGGATGAGGAGGTAGTGTGGGAGTGGGAGACGCTGAATGTGCGGTTGGAAAGGTACGAGGAGATCCAGGATAGGACGAGGTCTTTGATGCCAAACCATTGAACTATTCCAAATGAGAACTAAATATGACCTTAAGGTTACCCATGGGAGGTGGAGACCTAAGAGTATATCTATACATAGTGTTCCTGGATGGTTCCTTTAATTAAAAAAAATCTATGTTTTTTTTTACACACTATATACCTCCAATCTTCAAAGAAGTGATTATTTTGCACTTCCCAATACCCTTGTATAATAGTTGAAATTTTTATATTGTAATTTCAGGATTGGATTTTTCATGTTCTTTCTTATGAAAAAGATGGCAGTCAACAGATAACTGTAAACAGGTTGGTAACTGTGCGTCATTATGTAACATAGTTCTTGACCCTAAAGAGTCCTCGGAACCTAAAACTTTTCCATCCTGGCCTACAATAAAGAATAGGGTGGATTCAAAATCTTGATTTTGTTTTTCAAAACGACCACCTAGGAAAATACCTTATTTTGTCACCGATTTCTCACCCTTTTGTGTTGGTACAGATGTCTCCCTTTCTTACCTTCCCTTTGGCCATATTTCCTGAGATGAGTTGCATGAGATGACCGGTTTTGGAAAAAAAACAAAACAAAAAAACCCATAATACAATATTGGGAGGTGGATATACTATGTGTATGTGTGGGTGCCCAGTGGTTGTGATGTGAATAGTGGCCTGTCGTGGGGTTTGTTAGTGTATCCGAATAATGCATTAAAGGGGTATTCAGGTTTTCAAGGGGTCTGACCTCTGGGTGAACTCATCGGTGGCATTCACATATTGTGATTTTTTTGGTGTGATCGTGGTAGGACCGCAGCGTTTGTTGCCACCATTTTGAAAAACCACAACACGGCTGCAAAGTGTGAATGCAGCCTAAATATCATCTTTGGTTTTCATTTAAAACAGGAGCTCTCATAATTGACTCCTATCAATATAAAGACGTCTGATTGATCTGTCCCTAAACACATCACCTTTCAGAAGTCTGCTCTGTGAGATGGCCCATTATCATCGATGGTCAGTGAGACCATACTTCCCATTCTTATGCTCCACGAGTGGTCCCATAGAAATCTACCACCGAGGTCCAATTTTTTTTTTTATCAATGTTACTCTATAGAAAAAGTTGCAAATATTAAATATATTTCCTCTTCCATCAGAAATGGCATCATCAGACTGAACATCTACTTCCAGGAATTCAATTACCGCAGTGTTTCAGAGTCTGAAACCACCAACGTGAGTGCCGAATACGAGGGTTTTTTGGCTAGGTTATACGGGTATAGATATGGCCTGCTGGGGAGATCATTGTTCTGTGAAATGGAAGTTGCTGGACTTGCCCTTGGGGTTGAGACAATATTGATTTTGCTCTACAATGGAGGTCTGGGTTAGGTGCCACCGTTTTTTACCAGGTAATCATTATGTAAATACCATAATTAATAAAAATGTATTCCTACACAATGTATGCTCACTGGTTGTGTCTTGTATTGCTGCTCCATTAAAGTGAAAGCTGCAATACCAATCTGTAGGTCGGCCTGGTGCTTTTTTTTTAAATTATGGACAACCCCTTTAAGAAAAGAGCTCTTTAGTGATTAATACCCCATATCAAATACCTAATTACAAGTATTCCGGATCCTGCTTAGTTTGATAAAGATGGTTGGAAAAAGTTTGAAAGTTCTGCAAATAAATTAAAGTTTTACTGAAGTTAAGGAGACACGGTGAACAGAAAATGACTGTTCAAACCAAGCAAAGGTGCTGGATGCAGCCTTGGCATAGCTGAAAAGTTCCTAGCACCTTCCAATCTTCCTGTTTATCAATTTTTTACATCGATCCTAGCAGGATATTCCACTCTATGATCTGTAAATGAGCACGGGTTGTCCTTTTAAGATACTGAGGATACAATGAAGATGAAACAATGGAACTCATTCGTGGTACTTTTTGTTCCCTAGGTGGTATGGCTGCTCTCAAACTTGGGTGGCCAGTTTGGATTCTGGATGGGAGGCTCGGTCTTATGTATCATTGAGTTTGGAGAAATCATTATAGACTGTATTTGGATAACATTACTCAAACTTCACGCCTGGAACAAAACGAGAAAGGAGAAGAAGCGTCGGCCCGAGTACTCCGATCCACCACCTACAGTGTCCGAGCTGGTGGAGGCATACACAAACCCTGGCTTCCAACATGAAGATGTAGTGCCCATGCCTATACCTGGAACCCCACCTCCGAAGTATGACTCTCTACGGGTGCAGCCCATCGAGGATGTGATTGAAGTCATATCTAGTGATGAAGAATAATTTTTTTTTTACATTTTTTTTTTACATTTTTTTTTATTATTAAAACACCCACCAATCGGCTGCTCCTCTAATCATCACATTCATGAAATCTAATAGTATCAGACATTATCATATATTTTTGGAACAGAATGATGTCCGTTACAGGTCATTTTTTAGTATTGATCTACTCAAGAGTTTTAGAATACATTTATTTTAATTACTGAAGTCTTTTTTCTTAGAGTTGGAAGCTTTGCTTTATACTTATGGAGAAGATTCCTAGTTTATGACTGTGTAGAGTCTGTATTATGTTGTATGGGACAATTGTGATGCACTTTCAGGTCTGTATATATCAAGACTTGGAAAATTTCAGGCCAGGTAGCCAATATTCTTAGATATTTCTTACTGCCACTTAATTTTGTGATATATATTTTTTTCTTGATGTCTAGGAACATCTTGGTGCTGCCAACTAGGCCAACCTACACCAGGTCCTTATCCGTCTTCAGTAGTTTAGTCTGGTCATTTAAATGGGTTGTCTGATGAAGATCCCTTGTCATTCTCTCCCCGACAGTCTCAACGTTGCCACCTATGACATAGTTGGCCAAAATGTATCATGTCATCAAGTAATAGTTAATCTCCCCAAGAGGGTCAATACTGAAGAAATGTATGTTTGGACTAAACAGCTGGTGCCTCCAGGAGCGGGATCAGCAATGATGATGATGATGATGAGCCAATTGGTGGGGTTGGGTGTTTTTAGAGAAGGGATTGAATACTTGCCAACTGGTTTGTCAAAACAGTTTGGCAATCCCACACACAAAAGGAATGGAGGTTAGAAAAGTAGACAGTCCTCCCCTTTTTGTGGGTAGGGCTTAAATGTCCCAATTTTTCCCAATGAAATGTTGGTAAGTGAAGGGTTATATAGATGACACAACTCGTTTACATATCAGCCAGTACCTGGCAAGTTCTTAATAGTTATTCTTATTCTTCTTTCAAAACCAGCAGTCCATTAGGGTTGAGCAAAAAGCTTTGCGTCGTCCTTGGCCACTAGATGATGGTAACGTTCACTCAGGTGGTTGGAATCCTCGGTCCAGCACCCTAGTCACCTCTAGTGTTCACTAGTCCCTTTGACATCATTACGTCGAGAGGCCTAGTAAATGCAAGATGTGCACAGCCTGCCGGGCAGAAGATGCCAACCACATAAGTGAAGACTGTCCAGGTCCAGCTACCATAGAAGACTGGACTGGATTCCAGATCAGGGCAGCGCAGATCTTTTTGCTAAACTCTACAGTCCAATTTTTTACAAGTAGGCGTCAACGAAGTATTTGGGACAAGTACTGTTCATGGGGGAAAATACAGCTATTTTTTTTTAATTCTGTTCAGTCCATTTAACCATAAGTCTGTGATCTGCAATATAACAGGAACTGATCTGTATGACCCAGGACGGGCCACTACAACATGTATGGAGCTGTGTTGTTCCGGCTCTATACACTATGCATATATGGTCGATAGTGGAGCTGGAAACAGCTGGTCGATGGGGGTGCTGGGTGTAAAATCCCCCACCAATCTGCTATCGATGATCTATCCTAAGAAATGGACGACCACAGACACAGATTGTAAACTCTCTCTAAAAAAAAAAAAAATATATATATATATATATATACATATATACACACACACATACATACACGCGCACACTATATAGAAAAATTGCATTGGTTCTCACTTCCTGAAAGGATCTTCAGAATAATCTAAAGAGATCAAAGAAGATGGAAAACTGAGCACAAGTAGACAAATAGAAGACTGAGGAAATAAATAGAAATTGCATACATTATACAAAATATTTGTGTTTTTTTTCTTTCCAATGTTCTACTTTCTATTACAAGTCTATTTTCTATAAATTTTTTTGTATGAACATTTGATAATCCAGAATATGTGATAAGCTAGCACTCAACACTTCTTGGTTCTTGTCATTTTCTTTTGATATTTCATTATTAAATGTATTCTTTACCATATTTAAAATCCTTAATAAAAAAAAAAAAAAATCATTAAATCCAGGACTGCCTGCTGCCATTAATGCCGGATTAAGGGTTTCTATCTACGCTAGTGCATGTCACCAAGTTAATACAATTTGCTCATTTTGGAGAACTAACAAATACAGAATATTCAAGAATGGTCACAACATGGTGACAGAGTAACAATATAACTTACCAATATGGCCACAAAATACACTGACTTGCACTCATCCACCTTAAGGGGTTGAAGGATATTAGCAAACCATGGCTATTTCCTTTCAGAACCAGCACAACTCTTGTCCATAACACTGATGTCAGTGTTGCGTACTGTCAACCGCAGTGCATGAGCACTGCAGTCAGTGACTGGCTGCAGCGGTAATATCAATGATTTAGTCAAAACACCAGGAGCGGAGAAGCAGATGGAAGCTGGAACTAGACACAAGTAGGGCGAGTACCTGCTGAATTTGTCGTTTTAGGTTTATTTACACAGTTTGGGGCCCACTTTCCTGAAAGTGGGAAAACCCCTTTAAAAAGTAATCGCCCTTTTAATTTGTATTTCATAAACCCATAGCATAGATAAAAATAAGCAACTTTGTAATATATCTTCTCCTGAAATAATATTCAAAAAGAAGGTAGAAGGTCTAGCGATGAAAGATTAAGGCTAGGTTCACATTGCGTTAGTGGGTATCCGCTAACGGAATCCGTTACATAGCGCCATTAACGCTATGTAACGGATCCGTTAGCGCATCCATTGACCGCAATGTATGTAACGCATCCCTAACGCATGCCATTTTTGGCACGCGTTAGCGATGTGCCGTTATTTTGTGATGGACCTTGAACGCTGTGTGCAGCGTTTTTGGGTCCATTCTCGCTAGCGCAGATCGGGCATCTGCGCTAGCGCGATCACTAAACGCGATCCCTTTTTGAACATTGCGTTAACGCAGTTCGTTAGCGTATGCGCTAAACGGACTGCACTAACGCAATGTGAACCTAGCCTAATGAATAAAACTGAAATCACTGGACTCTCTACCTTCGTTTTGGATATTACTACGTAGCCTTGACTCGGGCGTTCCAGTCCAATGATACCTAGTCCTGACAATAGGCAAGTTGACTCAGCTTTTTCTCCCTTTCCCATACCTATAACTAATGTCTTCTTCTGTAAGCCACTTCTTTCTCCTCCTGGACTGATCTCTCTCAAATCTCTTAATTTACTGGTAAAATCTCTGTTCAAGGGATTCATATTTTCCCATTATTTAGATAGTAAATGACAGTTCGTGCCCATAAAGTTCTATGGAGAACTATAAGTGCCGTTTCAGAACTTGCCGCAGAAGGTCTGTGTGTTCCTCTAGCTCCTCCATGGAATTGTAAAAGCACCAACCGCCATCTTCTATTTCAGTCATTGGGAAATCTGAATACAGATTTTGCCCATGAATTAAGAATGAAAGGTCAGTCCAGGAGGAGAAATAAAGAGACTTCTCTGAAAGATATATTACACAGTAGTTTATTTTCATGTGTACTATTGATTTATGAAATAAAAATTAAAACCAAGATCACCCTCGAGCTTCTAGAAGCCTTATAAGGCACACGGGTGGAGACCAGAGACCATCTCATACCAGGTTAAACAATCACTTATAAATGTTGGAACATTGTAACTTTAAAGGGTTCATTATATGAAAAACCAGTTTTATAGTTGTTTTACCAAATGTATTACATACAGTTCAAATGTAGAGTCCCGTGATTGTCAAGGTCAAGACCTGCGTGACAAAATGCTGTGTAATGCAAAGGAAATCGGAAATGATAATTCTCACAGACCTGTAGTAACATATTCTAGGCTTGGTGGTGCCCAACTTACAGAAAGGCATTACAGGAGATGCTGGGGGTCCAGCGGAGGGACCCTTCTATCATTTCGGAATGATTCAAATCAAAGAAGCTTTTTCATTGTCAACATGAATGTGCTTTTTTACATCCAATCCAGGGCTGTGGAGTCGGAGACCATTTTGGTGGAGTCAGAGTCGCTGTCATGGAAATTGAGGAGTCGGAGGTTTGGCTTACCGACTCCACAGCGCAGATCCAATCATGGAGACAGATGACAGTCGCTTTGTTGTTTTTGTTCAAGTCCAGACCCATTGTGATCAAGACCCTACATTTGAAGTTGGGTTGACTATGACTGTTCCAGATACATCATCCTCATCTGACGGAGTCCTTTCCCAGATTCACAAGAAGGGATGGATGCCATTGAGCAGAAGGCAGGTATCCCGGCCTGTTTGCTGAACCTATAACCTATGCTTAACCATAGCTGGTAATTATGGGTACGTCAAGGGGCGGCTGTGAGCATTTTTCTCAATAGACGGATGTGTGAATAAAAAAGAAAAAACTTAAAATAGTGACAACCGACAGACCCACATTTATTAGCTGCCAGGCAGTAAAAAAAAAGTGAATCATAGCAAATTAAAATACATTTTCTCCATTCTGTAAATCTTACACGCCAGACTGGATTTTACTAGTGTTTTATCCGAAGACTTCAGCGACAGTGTTCATCTTTTAGGGAGACACTCCCTACTGATCACCCATATCCCTTCCTTGGCTCCAGAAATGTATTACCCAAAACGTACTGATTGCTGGGTACGAACACAGGCTACCCCTGACAGATCCCTATAGTGACCTACGTCCGCCTCTTCATAGTGTCGTGACTGTGTGCCCCAATTAAGCAGAGCTGCAGCACCCGCCCGACACCAGATAGAACATTGCACCCTTCAATTTAGCGATCGTGGAGATTTCAGTGATCGAGACCATCACAGATCAGTAAGGGGATCCTGAAGGGATTTATTTTTTCTATAAACTGTTCCACCATTGTCTATAGGTTGTGTATAGTATTGCAGTACATGGAACTGAACTGTAATACCAATCACAGCATATGGACAAAGGTGGCGCAGTTTATAGGAAAAAAAAAATGTATTTTTGTTTTAATCGCTGACAACACATTTAAGCAAGGTAAAATGTAGGATTTCTCCTCTAACATTCCTTAGGCAGCGTTAAAGGCAGCGTTAAAGGGGTTATCCCACTAAGCATATTTATCATCTATCCACAGAAGAGTGTGATCACCAAATAGTAAAATGGGGAAGCCAAGTCCACTGATCAACATGTCAACAGACATCGAATATATCAGCAGGACCTGTGCAATCTCCTCTTCGTGACCCCTGTGAATGGCTCCCCCCAGCGATCAGGCATTTATTACTTATGCTGTGCATAGCTGATGAATCTCCCTGGTGGGCCAAACCCCTTTGATCAGGCGTGAGGACCTCCTCTAGACATGTCCCTCTCTGGGACTGAGAACACACGGCCACTTATCGTTCTTCGTATACAGGTTGCTGAGAGTTTATTCATTAGTCCGAGCGTCTGATTTAATGGTATATCCTAACAAGCTTGTAAAGGGAAGAAGAATGTGTAACAGCGCCTTTATAAGTAAATCTCAAGCCTTTGTGTTTGCTTAGCGAAATCCGGAGCTAACACATCGCTTACAAACAGATGGTTAAAGTTTAACCTTCGATAAATGTTACCCACTTGTAGTGAAAAAGCACTGGAGGAGCCGGCTCCCGTAAATAATCCAGAAGCCTCCATTACCTCGCCGCCCACTTCATAAACCCTCCGTTTTTGCCACATTTAACTCCATTTGCTGTAGAACGTCCCACTCCCCATGTAAACAAGTAGCATCCTGCACTTTTTCCTGTTGCCCTTATTGGAGGCAATATGGATAATCTATCGCAGAGCACCCACAATTTCCTGTGGCCACTTGGTTACATGTACTAAAAGAGTGGCTACTAGCTATGAGCGAGTGCGCTGGGATAAGGTGGTATCTGCGCATGCTCGGGTGCTAACAGACTGTCTTCGGCTGTTTGACAGCAGCAATACATACAGGGATTGCCTAAAGAACACGCATCCCTGATGGCAGCGGACGACAGCTGCACCTTGGGATACAAATCTTAAGACCGACTCAAAGAAAAAAAAATTAGAAGGAAACAACTTTAACATTTTATATGATGCCATTAAAGTTACCATCATGTCACCAGAACATCCTATAAATGTGCAGCCAACTTTATTTTACACCAGCACGGAAGTTAACGAGGCTACGTGGGAGTAATGTGCGCGGCTCTTACATAAGTTAGAAAGTCACCCAAGTGCCTTCTGTAAAAACACTTTCAAAACATATTAAACTTTTCTATAAAAAGAATATAAGTCCAGACGGATTCTAATAAATATACTCATTTTTCTTTATATTTGGCAGTAAAGTTTACAGGATTTCACATATTACAAGGACAAGTTACGCCCCCACAGACCATTAACTCTATGACTGTCCTGAATACAGACCTCGTCAGGTCCTACTTGAAATGCCCATGAGCAGGTTCTGATCTGACATCGGAAAGCACAAGGTGATAAATGGCAATACCACAGGTAGATTAGTACTCGATGTTTCTCATTGCTGCAATGGAGGAGGAGATTTTCCTGGGTAAGGGTTTTGCTGCTTGCCTGAAGTCTTCAGGTTTGGTCTTCATCAGAGAGACAATGGTTTGTAAAGTGCGGGTGGGCTGCAGACCAAGTGCATCCATGACATTGATCAAATAATCTAGGAAGACAACATATAATGAGGATAGATTACAGAGATGATCAAAGAGTTTCACTGGACCATGGTCCAACAACCACGTCGGGAGTTCGTGGCAGCTGGATCAGTGCCCTGTGAACCTTCTCCTACCTGACAAAAACAGGAATGGAAAGTAGTGGGTTACCTGCGCTGCTGATAATAACAAAAGGAAGAATCCAGGAGACCGAAGAATATTCTATGTGGTTTATTATCAACACACTTTGAAGTCATCCGACTTCTTCATCAGGACAAACCACAAGTTGGCCCCGATGAAGGTACTTGTGAAGAAGTCTGATTACTTCGAAACATGTTGATAATAAACAAGATAGAATATTCTTTTGTCTCCTGGATTCTTCCATTGATTATCAGCAGCGTAGTTAACCCACTAATTTCCATTCTTGTTTTTATCAGATCTCCTCTGTGGACTTGCAGCAGCAGACACTTTGAGCTATTATAGTGTTTGTGTATGACACAACCCTTTCCCATGAGCACACTCTTGCACCTTACTTTTATGCATCATCGGATAAGACACTATTGCACTTTATATTGTTTCTCCAGACTTTTCCTTCTTCTCCTACTTGACAGCATCCCAGAGATCTTTTCCGGCTAGGATCTCCTGCACGATATCATGCGTGCATTATGCTGCAACAATGATGTGATGGCCTACTAATCAGAAAAGGCTCCCGGGATGGCAGCAGGTAGGAGGAGGTTCGCAGGGCTCTGGTCTATCAGCCATAGACTATCGACATGGCTGTTGGACCAGGGTCCAGCGAATCTTTTTGACCAAGTCCATTAGATATAGAGTATGTGACTATGTAGTATAGCTTCAAGTAGCCATATTTTGGATTGGAGAATGTAAGGAAGAGGTCTCATGATCAATGGTGGTCCATCACAATCAATACCGACCGAGACAACATCCTGCAGTAATCACATAAAAATACCTGTCCTCTATAATACATAATAGCAATCTCTCACCTATATCAGTTGCAAGCTGCTTGCTGGAGTGTGGTGTGAGAACTGGAATCTGTAGGATGACATCACAGTACGTCTGCATGGTGGCTCTGGCCAGTGATCCCAGCCAGTAATCAGCCATGTTGTCCAGTTCTGGAGTCTCTTCCCCTGCAAAGTACACAAAATTGAAAGAAATTGGCCACTGTTGCTATAGATTATGGGCAAACATAATGACCCTAGATTGATGGCCATTCTTGTAGGTCTGAGAAGTGTTAATATTTGGCTGTGCTCTGCATGTTTTCTGGGTGTATAAATATATGGAAGCCTTTATAAACATCAACATAATAAAGTTGGCAGTAAACGGGCATTAACAGGTGAATAGGCGGAGGTGGAGTTGACCTATAAATCAACCAAATGATCAATGCTTCCAGCGTGGCTAAAGTCCCACAGACAGATGACTGTAGACCCACCTTGTTCGGGAGGATAGGGCAATTTCCCAGCATGCAAAGCCAGCTCCAGCGCTGAATCTTCAGGGGTTACAAAGGGCTCGAGATGCAGAGGAAGAGACATGAGGTACTGACCAATCTAAAAACGCAAAGGTGACATTACAATTGGTGGTTACACAAATATCTAAGCGTGGAAAATATTCCTATGGAACTATTCAGGGTCAGGAAAAGTTGGGTGAAAACTCTTGCGGAAGAATCAATTGTAGCACTATTGGTTGTCATGAATATATGTGTAAGAATCCTGAGAGAAGAGGATGCACCAGGCCGCTGGCTTTGTCACACACTTACATTACTGATGTACTCGAGGGGAGTGAGGCTAAATGTCGGCAAGTCTTCAGTCAATGTTTCACCGTGGTCTTCATATCCCCAGCTCTGACAATAAAATACAATGCAAAAGATCAGGTATAAAGAACGGACAACTGGGATGATCTCTCCTGGTAAAGTGGCTGCCAGTCCTCAAGAGAGGAGTAGAAAGTAAAAGGTGCTAAGTGATCATCACAGATAGGGGTACTCATACAGGAACTTTACAAAAAATAGTCCAGAAACCGGGCTACACAGATCCCAGCGGCCATGTAGACAACGCTTCTAGCAGCCAGGGAGGAGCGGTGGAACTTAACTGTATTATTCAACCTAACAGTGGGAAACCACCTTTATAGAAAAAAAAACAGAGGCCATACTTCCCACCGGTATTTACCGCCCACTCCAAAGAGCTAGACTAGAAATTATGACTTCATGACCACCAGAGACTTTACCGCTGAGGCCACTGATTGGTAGGAGGGTCAGGAGACAGGTGGTCCGGATGTCATCGCTTCTGGTCTCAGGGAAAGAAAATTGTGGATAATCTGCGCTGCTGGTAATCGGAATGGTAAATCCAAGTCCACCCAAGTGGGTTTGCAGGTTTTTATTTTGTCAACGCGTTTTGAAATACTACAAACTTCATCTGGATAAAAAAAACCTGATGAAGAAGTGTATAGTACTTTGAAACGCATTGACAAAATAAAAACCCGCAAACCCACTTGTGTGGACTTGGATTTACCATTTTGATTACCATCTGAATTATCCAAAATGTTCCTTTCCTGGAATTTCTTCGGTCTGAGGACCCATTGGACCTGCAGCAGCTGGAGTTCTATTTCATAACAATGTTGTGCGAACACAACCAGATCACGCTAGCATAAACCTTTTTAATATTTCAATGTCTACCGGATAAGACCCTATAGTGATATTTTCTGCTCCTTAGTTTTCTATTATCGCTTCCGCTGTCAGAGATCGGTGTAGCAGCAGCGCTGTAGTGTGGAAGGGTCTCGATAATGCCTTTTATTATGATGGACTCCCACTGGTAAACTGACCCCTTTAAGTGAAGTAAATGTAGAAAAGACAACTCACCTCCATTTTGGGCACTAGGAGAAGCTGCTGTTTTATCCTTAGGAAGACCGAGTCAAAGGCGAGTTGATGAGCTACCTGGTTCTGGCGCGTGAGGTCAGAGCGGGCAGCAGCCAGAAGGTTAGCATTGACTGCTCCTTTCTCCTGGATACATGAGACAAAGTTATCACAACGGAGAGATCAGAACTATCTGGACACAAAACACAGAATATATAAAACATTTACAAACAAATGACCACCGAATAAATGATAATGCAAGAAAAGGTACTTACTTCATCAAAAAGTGACACATCTACATGGAGCATACACCCAGTAAGGCAGTCAGGAACATACGGATTTTCCTGCAGATATAGACTAATAGTTGCGGCTCCCACTGTTGGGATTGAAACTCATCGGGGGAAAAGTCATGCCCCATTCTGCCTCATCAGGCAGTTGTCGCACCTTGGGGTGCATAGGATAGAGGAGACTATGGCGTCTGCTCTCCAATCAAGCCCATCCAACCATTCATTATCCTGCTCAACCGGGTGGGTCGAGACTCAGTAGATCGTGGGAGCTTGTCCACTGGGACCACTAATGAGGCCTAAATTGAAGGAACCAAGCTTTTTTTTCTCCGAATCAGAGTGAACATTGATCTGGCATTGTGTTCAGAATGCCAATGTATCACACCGTTGGGTTGGTAACTGAAAAATGAAAAAAATCTGCTTGGGTCGATGGGTAATAGTGAACCTTACTAAGTGCTATGGGAGTATCAACAGCCCCCCCCCCCCCAATAATCAAATATTGATAGGGGTTCTAGATCTTCCCTGTTGTAATAAACACCACTAAAGGACATTAAAAAGGGGACAATTATCCATATAAAAGGGTTATCCAAAATTAAAAAGGCATTAGCTTCTTTTTCCCCCCTCTTTTACAGCTGTTCACATCAATGGCGGTAATCAATAAGTCAGCCTAAGTATCCATCAGATCATCAGTGGATTTCCATTGTACGTAGTTGGGCATGGATGGTTTTCATGTACCAGAGATGGGCTTTACGTGTTCCTCTGCTGTTGATACTTTTTTTTCCCGTTAATCTTGTAAGTACACAAAACAAAGCTGTTGTAAAGACACTGCTGACTGAAGAAGACGACACCCTGGGAACGTAGCCCTATTGAATGTCAAGTACAGGCAGCAGAAGTATGGCAAGAGCGGAAACAGTGGGGACGGTGCCAGGCAGATCAGTGGCGGCGCTGCGATGGAAGACAGCCACAAGTGTAACGGCCCTGAACAGAACAATCAGTCCCTAAACTTCAGGCTGGCAGAAAGCGCAGGAACGATTGCACAAATGTCTGTTTTTATTCCATGCGGGACTGATTCACCTGTTAATGCCAATGGTAGTCACTGCTTACATGGGCGTCACTGACTGAGAACTGCCAATTAGGATGCCGATCTTCTGGGGTACATGGTAATGGCTATGTCATTATGGGGACAAATCAAGGCAAGGAAAAAATGCATAATAGAGTATATCATGAAGGGGCTGGAAAATATAGGGTTAAAGTGGTATTCCCATCTCAATATGAAGCAGGTGTAATAATAATATTAGCAAATACCTCCAATTAGAAATGTAATATAGTTCTTCTGATAAACTATGTTGATTACCCCATGTGCAGGGCATTGCAGTAGCTTTGATAACCAAGGTTACGACCACAAACAACTAACTGTTACTATACGAGTGGTCGTAACCATGGATACCTAAGCTACTGCAATGCCCTGCACATGGGGTAAGCAACATAGCTAATCAGAAGAATTATACTACATTTTAAATTGGGAGGTATTTGCTACTATTATTATTATTATTATACTTGCTACATATTGAGATAGGATCCTGGAGTTGGGAATAGCCCATTAAGTGTGTGACCACGTAATGTAATTACTGGCTGGATTGCCATAAGGGGATGCATTATTTCATATATGGCCAATTCTCATCTAAAGCTGCAACCCCGGATTCTGAGCTCCCGATTTTCTGCATGCACTGATGGTTCATTTTCTGTATAGATCAGGCACACATGATTTGTATTCATTTAAAAAAAAAAAAAAGATTCCCCGAATGACTGTAAACTATTATTAATATTATACAAAAAGCACTGGTTGCAATGAGGGTGGACCATGAACGAGTTCCAAAAAGCAGAATTGTGAATGCAGCTCCGGGCAATATAGAGAGTTTTATAGGGAAAACCTTGGGCCTAAAGACCTTCATACACACTGGATTGAAGTCAGGCAACCTTGCCAATATGTCATGTGAATGGGGCTCTGACAAATAATGTCAGGGGAGAGAAGGACCGAGCATGTTCACCTAAAATATAAGATTCTTTCCTCTAGAACTAAGCCACTGCGAAAGCTGTCAGACAGCAGTTTACTTACACCACAAAAAAAAAAAAAAATGGCATGAACCCTAATGTGCAACTTTTTTGAGACCATAAATCTAGTGTAGGGGTCAAAAAGATAAACTCCGCCTTAAGTTTTAATGCTTTTTTTTTTTTTAAGACAAAAACAGAGATGACTGACAAGACTGACAAAAGAGAAAAAAAAAAAGGATGTGGCGATACGCAGAATCTGCAGACGGAGAAATTGTAATCAGTTTGATTGTTGAGCAAAGATGGATTTCAGGAGAGCAAACACTGGCGGAGCGAAGGCTATGATAACACTTATTACATAACATCGCTGATGAGTGAAACATTGTCCTCAGCGAGTATCAACTTCCATCCCAGTGGTGCGTAAAGAGCAATCAAATGTTGTGTTCACAAGGTGGGAACTCACCTTCAACATGTACAAGGTCTCCATCAGACTGGCATATTCGGCTGGGCCCCCCTTCAGGAGGTAGTTGTATTCCTGCCAGGGGTTTTTGCAGCTCTTGCGCTCGGTGGAGGTGGCCTCCTGCATGCCGGTGAGGCTACGAGGGCTGTAGGACTCGCACAGGTACTTTCCGGCTGTGGAGAAGATCCTGAAATACGTGTAAGAAGAATTATATTTAGATATGTAAACGTTCAATAATCCAGAAAACCTGATAATCTAACTTCCAATATGGAGGGAAGTAACAGTAGCCCAGAACCGGTTTCCCCCCTGCCCCTATCAGAACTGTACCTTAAGGGGGTATTCCCATATCCAGGATCCTATCCCAATATGTAGTAGATGTAATAATAATAATTACATTATCAAACACCTCCAATTAGAAATGCAGTATAGTTCTTCTGATTAGCCCATGATGTAGCTTATGTATCCATGGTTATGACCATTCATATAGCGACAGTTAGTGTTCGTAACCATGGATACCTAAGCTACTGCAGTGCCCTGCACATGGGCTAATCATAAGAACTATAATACATTTTTAATTGGGGGTATTTGCGAATATAATTTTTATTATTACTACACTTACTACATATTGGGATAGGATCTTGGAGATGGGAATACCCCTTTAATAAAACTTGGCATTCTGCTGTTCCTCTGTTATTCCTCCAGGTAAAATATAAAACATTTGAGAACAGTGTTAATGTTTCCTTCCAAAGGGGTGTGTCCTTACAAAGTTTGACATTATCCAATCAGTGCAGACTGTGTAGGAATACACAGGGACTCACAGCGCGAATGCCGACAATCATTCATCAATGCATGATACGCTTCCAGATGGAATAAAAGAAGAACAGCACCTTACAGGGTTCTGAGAAAAGGCGCTTCACAACTAGAATTTGGTCAAGAAATGGGAGAACTGAGCAGTCTCCTCAATACCCACCTAGAATAATAATGTAATCTGGTAAAAACCTTTTACTCTGGCATCCAATGATCCAGACAGTCTGATAATTTGGGCCCACTTTGGGTTGTCAGAACAGCGCCACTCTTGTTTAAGCTCATCCCTATTCAAGTTGCAAAACCGGACGAGATACGGAGCGGCGAAGTTCCTTCAATCCAACCTTCATCTGCGTCTGAATTATACCACTGGAATGATCCTGCTCACCAGTATATACTGGGGCGACACTTACCTGTCATTTTTTTTTTTTTTTTTAAAGTGTGGGTTTGAAGCATAAAGATCGTGAAGGTCTAAAAATACCAAACCGCATCACACCTTTCCGAAGTGGGGGATTAAGGCTGACAATGGTGTCTGATTTGTAACAAACAGGACAGTAGGGCAGAAACAAACAGAACGGGTACACACAAGGCTGGCACAATACCACGAGGACATCAGGTTAGTTCCAAAACAGAAAGGAAATACTGAGATCTGACACTGATATGACGGGAAACAAGGAGCCGGGTGTTCAGGCTTGTAACCCTTCACATTTCTAACTAATGAAGAGAGGGGGGCACATCAAGATGATCTAAAGGCCATAGGTGGCTGTGGGAGGATCGGATTGTTTGTGATCCCACACCACCAAGGTCTCTATGGCGAGATCAAATACTTTTACAGGGCTTTTTCTAACTCATAAAGTTATCACTTACACGGAGAGGTGATAACTTGCTGATTGCTGGGGGTCCGAGCATTGGGACCACCAAAGATGCCCGATTAGAACGGAGTTGTGGGGTTCTCAACTATCTTCAGTAGTCCCATAGACAATGAATTAGGCGGTGGCCCCTGCTCTGGTCACATTACATAGACTCGCGGTATGTGCTGTAGATTTTTAAGTCCGCTGTAAGCTCACCGTGTTAGGGCAGCAGTGCAGACATTTCCTGCTGAAGTCACCCTATGTTGTGCAAAGAGTGAAATGGGGGGCACATCTGCAGCACAATCTGGATGTGGCACATGCAGGTTCTGCAGTGAATTTGCTGTAGAATCCAGATGCGCCTGAAAAGTAGTTGCTGCGTTTTTGTTTTTCCTGCGCAGTTTTGGCACAAAATGATCTCCTGGTACATGCAAAGGGAATGAGATTTCCGATTTCTCATACACACATTGCTTAATTTTTCCTTGCAGATTTGGCAGTTTCATATCTACAGCGTTTTTCACCTATCCCAATGAATGGGGGGAAAAAAACGCATGTAAAATTGCGGCAAAAACCACGTTGATTTTAAGCAGCGTTTCCCGGCCAACATAGTAGTATTTGCAGAAGTTTTTTTTCTGCAAATACTGAACTTGTGCATCAGTACACTAAATTGATTAATGAATCATTTTGCAGAGTGAGTTTGTAACAGTAAAGTGAACTTTTGAGTAATTGACTAAATTTAGGAAGTGGCATAAAAACAACAAATAGCAGCGATCCTCACCTGATAAATCCGCCTTTGTTTCCCTTGCTGCTATGATGAGGACCTACTCACACAACTGCGGCAGCTTATTCCTGGCCTCGGGGAGCGATGTAAGGCATGTGATCACTGAGGGAGCGATTGGCTGCAGCATGGCCCCAGTGGCCAGGAGTGCTGTTCTCCAGGAAAAATAATTAGAAGGGTAGATGGTGCTAAATCAGCACTGCAGCCCTCTGGACTAATGGGGGTCCCAAAGGTCAGATCAATCCCCACCATTCATAAAGAGATGGATAATTTCAGAAAAATGGCAATGACACGTTAGAGAAGACATGTTTCCTCTACACTAGTGACATTCCTCTTAGGACGGCCATTTAAAAAAAAAAAGAAAAGAAAAAAAGAAAAGAAGAAAAGTGACTACAGAAAGTGTGGTTATATTGGAGAAGCTTGTAGCAAACTGCCATGAATAATATATCCACTCTAATATACCTGATTTATTATATATCAATAGTAACATTAAAAAATACTTTACAAATGATGGAAATGGGAAAACTCGAATAATTCTCCTTACCGGCTCGCCAGCTGTAGCTCGAAGTCGCCACACTGCCGTAACAATTCCCCACAAGTGGCTATGATCCTAAAGAGGACAGAGAAAGGAATAAGAATGGCAGAAATCCTCAACAATGCAGCGATCACCAGAACGCGGTTTCTAGAGCCAGAAAACCTCTTTTCCCAAATCATCTTGGTGCGGGTGTATTCTTGTGCTGGAGCCAAGGGGCACCAGAATCCTTATGACTGTACTGAGCGTGCAGACTACAGCTAGATTAAAGTCAATGAGCCCAACATTTGTAATAGGGAACAGCCCCCATCAATCTGCTACTTTGCCATTTAATTCAGACAATTCCTGAAAATCATTAAAGTCAAAAGAAGACATTTAGGTTAATGGGGCTGTAGGGACTATACACAATGCACTCCCTATAAGGAGTGTTCACCCCAACAATGGTGGTGATCTCAGCCCATAGACCCCCAAATGATGACAATATATTGCCAGGAAATGTCAGACGCTACAATGAAAAGAGGTATAAAGGTCACACGTTTTGTTAGAATCCAGAGAAACTGCCAAATCACACAGTTTATCTTATTAGTCACAGAAGCTCTTACAGTCCAAGACATTGACTCTGCAAGTTCTCGGGACAGTACACATTACACTGCGTGCCATCCCTCTGTGGACACAAGAAGGCGGAGTGCGTACTGGCTTAGTCTTACATCACGCTTGAAATGATGGCAGTATTTATCGGGGCCCTGGATGACATAACTGACTGGGGAAAATACGTAATGAAACAATGTCTTCAGGTCCAAAAGTGCGGCTCTCTCTGTCAGTGTGCTGGCCCCCTTTCCTACATGAAAACCATATAAAAAAAAATTGTTTTCCCCAACACATCTCCCCATTGATTACAAATATCCTATTGCTCGTAAGCAGACTATGTGTCTCCACGGTAACAGACGACAAACCAACTTTGTGTAGTCTGATCCTCCCACTCTCCTCTTTTTTTTTTACCTTTTCTCTACTTCAGGCTCTCCTACCAAATATACCTCTGCAACAATAAAAATATGCGACTGTAAGACCCCAACATTTGCCGTCATGGAGACACTTACATACGAGCTGTGGAAATGAAACAGCATGAAATCTATATTTAACTGTTATTTATTATTTTACCTTTTTTATATATACTTATTTTAACTTGATTTATTTCTCTTTTGCTTCATTTTTTTTAAATGGATTGGGCCAATTAAAAAAAAAATGGTTGCAAAAATCTGTATATTCTTTAACTATTTTTCTTTTCAGAGTTAGGCTGTCATCACACTATTAGTATTTGGTCAGTATTTTACATCAGTATTTGTAGCCAAAACTAGGAGTGGGTGATAAATACAGAAGTGGTGCATATGTTTCTATTATACTTTTCCTCTAATTGTTCCACTCCTGGTTTTGGCTGAGAAATACTGATGTAAAATACTGCTAGTGTGATGGCAGCCTTATATTTGCATAAAACCCCCTCTAAAAAAAAACAGGAAGCGGAAATAAAGTGACTTATGAGATGGAGATGAACCCGGCACCCAAAAGACATGGCCAGGTACATTTCAACAGAAATTTAATTTAAAACAAAGGCAGAAGAGGCAGTCTGGAGTTTTTCTTGGCAAGTTCTAGCTTTCATCGGAGTGCCCCTTTAACAACCATAAAGACTTGTGACCCCGTCAGTCCCTACAGATAAGTCTTCTGATCTGTAGAGGTACCGGCACCCATCTATTGTACGTAGTTAATCCTCGTCTACAAATCACATAGATGACAGATCCCAGGCCGTCTACCTGACCGAGTGCTGGAACGCCGTCCAATCTTCCAAGAACAATGCGTCGGCGGGGACATTGTCCAGTTTGTACTTCTTCCTTATTGACTGCAGTGTGTTTGTGAAATCTGACACATATCTGGGAAATGAAGGACAACAGGTAAAAGGCGTTGGAGCGGAGTCGTGACGTGACAGCTTTTTCACACCTGTATTGTCAGGACGCACCGACACTGCCAGATTCTGAGCGGTAGGTAAGCAAAACTGGGCTTTGCCTTTGTTTGACAACAGCCATGCCAGTAAATGCTAATGATATCCACAAACTTTCCCCCGATAAATCAGTCGTAGCTGAACGATCCTGGCACAATGCCCATTTTGTAATGCTGCCAGTTACTACAAAGTCTGAGACACGGGTGCTGGTGCAATAGCACTGACATTAATTGATTGATGCTGTTAATGACACGAGTCAGAACGAGGACGCGAGCCACCGAGCACCAAAGAATTCCTTCACTCACTCGTCTTAATAAAATCTCCTCATATATGCGAGTACCACGCTCAAATCTAAGGGGTAAGGTTTCTCCTTGTGGAGAGGGACAAGCCAGGCCTGGCATGTCAGAGTGAGGAGACTTATATGCCATGCATACTCCTCTGAGAGGAAGAGGTCTAGAACTCTAGGACTGCTACTTCCAATAGGTCACACTACAGTTCAAGTCCACTTCCACCCTGAAGAAGCAACTTGCATATCCCACACTATAAAGCAGGTCTATGAGCCAGGATCATTATCAAGGGGGAGGAGCTCACAGGGTAATTAGGCAAAGCAGTCTAAAGACACGCCTACATGGAACACCGTCAACCACGCTCCCTCGGTAAAGAGTCTAAAAATTAGCACTAAATAAAAAAAAAAAGTGCCCACATCTTGGGAACAGTATGACAGATTAAAAAAACAAACACAAACAAAAAAGCATAATACTCAGGGGAGATGGAATAAAAGAAAAGCAAAAAGCTGGCCACTCTCTACTGAGGGCAAGCCTCTTTTAAGCCTCAATGTATACATTGTAGATACGCATGATACACGGAAACACATGATGAGAACATTATACTGCCTCTGTACAAATCCCTGGTTAGACCGCACATGGAGTACTGTGCACAGTTTTGGGCACCGGTGCTCAGGAAGGATATAATGGAACTAGAGAGAGTACAAAGGAGGGCAACAAAATTAATAAAGGGGATGGGGGAACTACAATACTAAGAGAGATTAGCAAAATTATGATTATTTAGTCTAGAAAAAAGACGACTGAGGGGCGATCTAATAACCATGTATAAGTATATAAGGGGACAATACAAATATCTCTCCGAGGATGTTTATACCAAGGAAGGTGACGGGCACAAGGGGGCATTCTCTGCGTCTGGAGGAGAGAAGGTTTTTCCACCAACATATAAGATAATTCTTTACGGTTAGCGCAGTGAGAATCTGGAATTCCTTGCCTGAGGAGGTGGTGATGGCGAACTCAGTCGAGGGGTTCAAGAGAGGCCTGGATGTCTTCCTGGAGCAGAACAATATTGTATCATACAGTTATTAGGTTCTGTAGAAGGACGTAGATCTGGGGATTTATTATGATGGAATATAGGCTGAACTGGATGGGCAAATGTCTTTTTTTGACCTTGCCAACTATGTTACTATGTTACTATTTGATGTAAAAATTTGCATTTATCATGTGCAGATTTTGTTGTGACCTTCACGCTATACATTGCAAAACTGAATACCGCAATTAATTCCCCACAAAGAATTGACATGATTTAGATTTTAAAATCGGCACCGCAGGTGAATTTACTTGTGTGGAATTTCGACAACATGTAGATGGATTTTCTGCATGCAAAAGCATGTGGAATGTATGTGCCAAATGCTCATCCTGTGCATCCGCCCAAAAGGCGTTTTCAGGGGCTTTAACAGTGATGACCTACATCAGATCTGTGGGGGGCCAACTCAAGATACCTTCAGGGTCAGTAGCTGCAAATGATACTCCAGACGTTCCCCTTTGTATGGGAGAACGCTTGCTGAACCACTCACAACCACAATGCTACAAACAGAGCTGTGCCACTGAGTGTGCCACGTTTCAGCCAACCAGCGGGTTTTCAGGCGTCCTGACAATTTGATACCGATGACCTATTCTTATATCAAAATTAGAGATGAGCGAATATTTCAATATCTGGTACGGATTACGATTGCCATATCTGCACTACTTGCCGAACACAGCCAAACGCCACTGGAATCAATGGGAGTACAGATGAGCGAGTATGTTTGGAGACAATCATCAAACATAAATTTGGCACGAATATGGTACAAATATGGCACATTCGGATTTGGTGATCGGTTTTCGAACATATTCGCTCATCTCTAATCAAAATCCAGTAATACCCCTTTAACTGTGTCCATGCAGAGCTGCAACCACTATATTAAGATACAAATCAAGATGGGCCTAAAAATGATTAAGAAGGAATTAAATGCGTCTACTCTTCAGCGATGAATTAATCACATTTTACATTACAGTGGCGACCATACATACACACGGACAAAACTGATGGTGCCTTCTGGTAAAGTAAAAAACAACAACAATAATGGTCACTGAAATAACCTGAAACTGACAAAAGTAATTTTCAAAGTAAATTTCCTGAAAATCAATAATAAGAATCGGACTTTGCTTTAGAATTTTGGTTCAATAGCAAAATTTAGAACAAACTAATGAAAATGGTTTGGACAGAAATGATCGCACTCCAACGTAACATATTGTTGCACAACCTTTAGAGACAATTACCGCAAGCAAACAATTTCTGTAGGTCTCACTCAGACTTCTGCCTCGTTCACAGGTATTTTGGCTGACTCCTCGTGAGCAGACTGTTCCTACCATCTCAGGTATGGAGGATCCTTCTCCAGACAGCAGGTTTCAGCTTCTATTGCACAGGTGTTCTGTAGCATTTAGATCAGGGCTCGTAGAAACCACTTCAGAAGAGTTCAATGCTTTGCTCTCAGTCATTTTTGGATCATGGCTCCTCCAAGTATTCCAACACCAGGAAGCACATTTCTCTCCAGGATGCCTTGATAATCTTGAGATTTCACTGTGCCTTGCATAGATTCAAAACCCTTGGGGTCCAATGCAGCCCCAGAACACCATCAAGCCTTCTCCATGTGTCACAGTAGGTACAATGTTCTTTGCTTCATTTTTACGTCTGTGAACATGGAGCTGATGTGACGACACAAAGCTCCAGTTTTCTCAATTGTCCAAAGGACATACACTCCAAGATGTTTAAGACTTGACAATATGCATTTTGGCAAGTTCCAGTCTTGCTTTTTTATGATTTGCTTCCAACAGTGGTTTCCTCCTCGTTCGTCTTCCATGAAGGCCTCTTTGACCAAGACATGCCGGATGGTGCCACTGATGGACCTTGCCCTTGGGAGTTCACCTCTACTCTCTTTCAGAATTGTCCTCAGCTCTTTGACTGCCATTCGTATTAACCATCTTATAAATTTGTCATCAGATTTCCTCTTACGACCACATCCAGGGAGATCAGCTACAGTCCCGACTTCTGAATAATATGTGGAACCTAAGTAACAGGAACATCAAGCTGTTTGGAGATGTCCGATAGCTTTTACCTTTAACATGTTTATAATTTTATTTCTAAATCTTCTGAAACAACTCTCTCCATAGCTTTCTTTGCTCCTTGTTCGGTGTGGTACACACCAAGATCCCAAACAGCACAGTGACTACTTTTCACCCTACAAATAGACTGACTGACTGCAAGGTTTGTGGACACCTGTGTTCATAACTGCAGGGCACACCTAAATTTAACAAGTCCCAATGGTCAAATCTTTTTCTATCTTTTCTAAGGGTACCTTCATTTTTGTGTAGGATATTTATTTATGTTTTTACATTTCTGTTAAAGACCATTTAAAAAGCAACGTCTGATTTTCCTTAGTTGATACTCACTTTCAAGTTATTTCAGTGACCATTCTGGGTTTTTCTTACGTTACCAGAAGGTACCAACAATTTTGTCAGTGGGTAAATAAATACTGATCTGACAGTTCATAGAACTTAATGCACGTTGTACCAAATGATGAAGATGATAAAGGTCTCCAACCTGCAAATATCGCTAACCTGATCACTTACTGATGACTCTACAAGATCTTCCAACGTGATGATTGCATGCCTGATAATACAAAGTCATTCTATAACTCAGAGAAGGGGCCCCATGAACTGTCTCCCAGCAGCCTGGAGTCATGAAGTCATTACTATGTTCTGCCTCTATAGGTCAGTACTGGAGACCATACTCACTTCTTAAATAGAGAATGCAGTGCTTGTAGCAGGCCGCACACCCCCAGTCCATCCGTCAGTTTGACGCATCGCTCCACGGCGCCTGACGCCAGGCTGAACAGCCGAGACACAGAGTGCGAAAGCTCCTGGACGCAGTCGAGAGCCTCACCGTGTTCCTGTGTGACATGGACAAAGCTTGATGATACAAGCGCTGGATCCAATCCTGCACATAACAGAGATCACCGGGGGTCTATCCATATTGACGGCCATCACTGTGATGTATAGTCTCATTTTCATATCTCCTAGTTACACATCGGGTGAAGCGAGGGCAGATTGATCGGAATATTACTGATCACTTACAATCTATCTCTCTGGACTCTTCTACACATACTTGGCTGAGCATGCACGTCTACTTGGAAATAAAAAGTTGTCAGACACCTCAGGCAATGACTTATCTCCAGGGAATACAAGAAAAAAATAAATACAAAAATCGGGCATGTAAATTCAATATGCCCAGTCCTTCTTTGCTCTAAAAGAAAGAGTTGGGAAACCCCCACACAGATTAGATTGCTAGCTAGACCCACTGAAATTGGGTGTCGCGGGGATTTCACCAGGTGAGTAATGATTTTCTTTTTTTACTTTATTAATGTTTTTTTTTTTTTAATTTATTCTTTCGTTTCCTTTTTTTTTTTTTGTAATTCCAAGAAAAACGTTTCAATCTTACTAACTTCCCCATCCCACTAACTTTTATATTCATTAAATATGTGTGTCCGTGCATATAACGTAGTGTGTGTGTATTGATATGGTCACCCACGGCCAATTTCTCCAGTGTCCAGCGCCGTTCTTCTCTGTGACGCTTCAGCTCTGCAGACTGGTCACGCTGCCGCTCTGTGTGACCTGAGAGTCAATTTTATAATGAAAATCTACGGAGCGTCAGAACGGTGAAAAAGCAGATAAGAACGGCGCTGCACATTGTATAGAGCAGGAGAATATATTAGCACACACGCACTACAGAGCATGCATGGACACACACATTTAAAGAATAAAAAAAGTTAGTGGGCGCACTTTAATTGGCAGAGCACGCTCGGTAGGCAGAATTCGTCGACATTCTTCCAAAGTAAATGGGCACCAGCAGAGTTGCAATGACTGTATTTTTTTCATGTTATAGCTGGTGGGCACAATGGTATAGGGGGGTGATTTTTATCACTAGCTCTGGTCACTGATTGCACCATTTTAACCGGGTTATGCGACCTACTCGCAGGATAGCTGATAAATGTATGATCAGCTTTAATCCCGTATGATCTGAAAAATGGGGGCCCCAAAGGTTTGTGAGAATTGAGCACCAATCTATTCACTTCTGTAGGTGTATGGGAGCGACAATGCCCATGTGTGAGCAGCGCAGCCCATACATAGTGAATGGAGAACACCACTGCTCATTCAAATGGGGGAGAAGGGATCTCCATCCTCACCATGAGAGGCTGCAGAAGGTCAGACCCCAAGGGATCATCTGGAATGGGTTTAGAATGGAGATTCTAGGGGAATCATTTATTGCACATCACCCTTCGTTGATTAAGGGCTTTCTCATGGCTACTAAAGAATACTGCACCTCCCAAAAGGCAGTATGCAGACCACCCTAAATATGCAAGCCAGTCAATTCTACTGAGTTGTGGCACGTCGGCAGAGTGTGGAGTGTCACCTTTCACTCAGCAAATGTTTAACTCCATTTTGCAGAGCCATTAGGAGCCTAAGATGGCTACAAGCATCAATCTATGGGAATATGTAAGTCATCACAGTATGTAAGATAAGGCAGCAAGTCTACAATTGCCACCATTTTAATTCCCGGGTGTGGTGAAACACTGTGTGCCCATTAACCACTGATCAGGATCATTAAGAGCCATCTGTCTTACCAGAGGAATAGCGCTCAGCTGTATTAACAGGTGTGACTCCTCCAGGCTCCCGTACTTCAGCTGGAATGGCTTGTACGCTCCATACACGGCCTCCACTAGCTCCGTCACCTTCACAATGCTGTGCTCCCCTGACACAGAAACCCATGAATAGCAATGAATATGATATATGGGGAAAAAGCACGCAAATCAAGTGTTCTGGTCACAGAATTTACTTAGCAAACAATGCAAATGGTAGCGGGCAACAAAATGACTTTGGTGGCATCAACCAGAAAGCAATGAGCGTCTAATCTACATTTCTTATCAAGAGAGCTGTGTGGTATAGGCTGTGCATTTTCCTAGTACTTAAAATGTCTTCATCTTAAAGAAGCACGTCTCCTCCTCCCATCAAAGTTTTTCTCCCCTTAATATATTGCAATCATCATTTTATATAGCACTGTGTACTTACAATTGCTCATTTTGCCTTTCTACCCAGTAAATTCTTCTTTTTTCTCTGCATTATGTAGAAACAGGAAGTCTCTTGTCCCTGCATTTATCATTCCCCTTTATCTCCTGCCCCAGCTGCTCCCTCCTCCCTCCTTTTGCCTCATACTGGGAAAATTAACCTCCTGTTTCTCCATAGACCTTAGAAGGATTCAGCTAGTTTGGTTTTAATCATACGATGTCATAGACCTAATGGAAAAGAGAAGTATTAGCTAGGTAGAAGGGGGAAACGAGCAAGTGTAAGCACACAGTGCAGTATAATATGGTGATTGCAATATATTAGGATAAAAACTTTGATGGGAGGAGGGGTGCTTCTTTAGGCAATGATCTCTGGTCTGCATCCAATTCGGACATCTGTTTAGTGCCCCAGGTGAATGCCAATAAAGATGGCACTTCAGATTTTAGGAAGTTGGCACCAAGGAAGAAGGTCAGCTGTATGTGCCCAGACACAAACATCACAAACTTTACAACAAGAAGTTTCTTCATGAAAGGACCCCCTGCAAGACCCACGTAGACAATATAAGGCGTTATTAATTAGATCCTGTGTAAGGGATGGACACTGGGAGCGTCCACAAATGCACGTGAAGAACTCCTGCAAAATCCACCATGATTGTTTGCCACCTTGACAACATTAATAAGGCTTAATTATATATTTTAGACATCCACGTTGGCAGTATGACGTGTTTCCCGCGTGTCCCCTGTATTAATATTTTACGTTGGCGGTCCCGTAGACTCACATCTGACATACCGCACTGGGTACACAGCTCGTTATCACACACATTGCTTTCTTGTAAAGCTCATAAGCCTCGGTTATAGCTCAAATATGATACTGCTAGAAAAGAGGCCATTGTATCATTGACTTCTAACGGTGTTTGCATGTTACTGGTGACTGCAGTAAATAGGATGAGCTGCAATACCAGGCACAGCCACTATCAGCGCTAGAGGTAAATGTGCCAATGGGAGTGCCGTTGCCTGCGAAGATGGGATATTGATAGTCTATCTCAAGGACAGGAAATTAATATTAGAACTTAAACATCCATTTAACACTTCACAAGGTTCTTTATACTCAGTCTTCAACTTCTGTAATTGACACAGACTTTTAAAGAAGTTGTCCACTACTATAACTTTTTTTTTTTTCATAAATCTTGCTATTATGTGCCACTGAAAACATCCACTGTGCTTATTTTAGCAATATTACCTTTTATCATGCTGTAGCAGCACATCCTCAGTGCTGGATCCAGCTCTCATGGAGTTAATCGACAACTTCCTTTCTCCTGACTTATTGTGCTCTAATACTACAAGTTCCATGATGCATTGCACTGGCCTCTAAGCCCGAACCTAGCACACCCCCTCCAAAAACACACCCAAACCCCTCCCTCCTCTCCCCCTCTATCTACAAAAAGATTTGTGATGTCAATTCTGTCCAACCTCCTCTTTTATATTTGTCCAACCCACTCTCCATTACACACAGATAGATAGATAGATAGATAGATAGATAGATAGATAGATAGATAGATATGGGATGGATAGATAGATAGATAATAGATGGAATTAGATAGATATGGGATAGATAGATAGATATGGGATGGATGGATGGATAGATAGATAGATAGATAGATGGAATTAGATAGATAGATAATAGATAGATAGATAGATAGTTAGATAGATAGATAGATAGATAGATAGATAGATATGGGATGGATGGATGGATAGATAGATAGATAGATAGATAGATGGAATTAGATAGATAGATAATAGATAGATAGATAGATAGTTAGATAGATAGATAGATAGATAGATAGATAGATAGATAGATAGATAGATAGATAGATATGGGATGGATGGATGGATAGATAGATAGATAGATAGATAGATAGATGGAATTAGATAGATAGATAATAGATAGATAGATAGATAGTTAGATAGATAGATAGATAGATAGATAGATAGATAGATAGATAGATAGATAGATATGGGATGGATGGATGGATAGATAGATAGATAGATAGATAGATGGAATTAGATAGATAGATAATAGATAGATAGATAGATAGTTAGATAGATAGATAGATAGATAGATAGATAGATAGATATGGGATGGATGGATGGATAGATAGATACATTCAGATATATCTATATATCTATTTCCATAGATATGTCCATATCCATGTTTCTAAACCCCTTCACCCCTGGAGCTTTTTTCGTTTATCGCTCCCCTTCTTTCCAGAGCCATAATGTTTCCGTCAATATGGCCATGTGAGGGCTTATCTTTTGCGGGACAAGTTCTACTTTTGAACGACACCATTGGTTTTACCATGTCGTGTAACAGAAAATGTGAAAAAAAATTCAAAGTGTGATGAAATTGCAAAAAAAGTGCAATCCCACACTTGTTTTTTTGCTTTGCTTTTTTGCTTGGTTCACTAAATGCTAAGGCTGTGTGCACATGCTGCGGATCTGCAATCAAATCTGCAACGTTTTTTGCCGCACGGGATTGCATTAAATCCGCAGTGTTGTGCACAACCAATGTAAGTCTAGGGGAGCCGCAGACTTGTTGTGCACATGCTGCGGAAAAAGCCGCACCGAAACGCAGATTTTTTTTCCGCAGCATGTCACTTCTTTTGTATGGATCTGCAGCGTTTCTGCACCCATAGACTTGCATTGAGTCGGGCACATCCGCAGCAAAACTGCAGATGTAAAAAAGATCTGCAGTTTTGCTGCGGATGTGGGTCCAAGAAACGTTGCAGTTCGGGAGGAGGGAAGTGTGTGGACAGTGACTGTGTGTGTGCGGGCTGTTCGGGTGTGTGCGGGACTGTTCGGGTGTGTGCGGGACTGTTCGGGTGTGTGCGGGCGGGGTCTGCTGACTGTTCGGGTGTGTGCGGCGCTGTGCGGGACTGTTCAGGTGTGTGCGGGACTGTCAGGGTGTGTGTGCGGGTCTGTGCGGGGGTCTTTGGGGGGGGGTCTGTGTGTGTGCAGGTATCATCTCATGGGACTACAAGTACACAGCATCCAATCTGCAGCTAATTTGGATGTAATCTGGACAGTGGACACACACCCTACACTATTCATACATCTATCAATAGATAGATATATGAATAGATAGATGTATGCATCTATAGATCGATCTATATGTAGATCTGTCTATCCATCTCATCTACCATCTATCGGTCTATCTGTGTGTGTAATGGAGTGTGGTTTGGACAAATGTAAAAGAGGAGGTTGGACAATAATGACATCACAAATCTTTTTTTTTTGTGTTCAATAATACTTTATTTAGCTTTCAAAAATGCATACAAAAACTCATTCAATAACGCATAAAAACCATGCAAAAACCGCACCAAAAACTGCATAAAAAATGCTGTGAAACCGCGCAAAAACCACACCACAAACTGCATCAAAACCGCGCAAAAACCACACCAAAAACCCATCAAAACCACACCAAAACCTGAAGCAAAATTGCGAGTTCATAGACACCAGACACGTCTAGATTATTTTTTATCTAAGTGGTGAAATTTTTTTTCCAAACTTTGCTAAAAAAAATAAATGAAGACACAAAAGAGAATGGTAAAACCAAAAACACTCAGTTTGAAAAAATGTTTGCAGTAATCCGCAAGTGCTAGTAAAAGATGTAAATAACAGGGTATTTGGTTGATACGTTTTTTGCAAAAAATGTATACTAAGCTGCTCTACCAATCTTCACGATATACCCTTATCAGAGCAGTCCTAACTAATGTATGCAATCCCTATCTGATGTATTTAAAAACCTGATCATCTGTATATAACCTGTGTGAACAGGGTTCAGAGAGGAAAAATCCATGTGTGCATACAGGGCAGAACAGCTTTTGTGCAGCTAGCCCAAGAGGAGTGGTGGAACTCCCCAGTCTTGTAGACACAAGAGACACTGAGTGTTTTTGGTTTTACCATTCTCTTTTGTGTCTTCAGGTTTCTTGGTGGTGTGTGAACATGTTCTTACAGACTTGTTCACTGTTCCTGTTTCCATAAAAAAAATAAATAAATAATTGCGCCATTTTCCGATACCTGTAGCGTCTCCATTTTTCGTGATCTGGGGTTGGGTGAGGGCTTATTTTTTGAGTGCCGAGCTGACGTTTTTAATGATACCACTTTTGTGCAGATACGTTCTTTTGATTGCCCGTTATTTCATTTTAATGCAAACCAAAAAAACATAATTTTGGCTTTTGATTTTTTTTCTCGCTACGCCGTTTAGCGATCATGTAAACTTTTTTTTTTTTAATTGAAAACAGCTGACATGTTGCGGCTTTGAAGTGGGCTCACCGCCAGAGCCCACCTCAAAGCGAGGGATACTGCCAGCTGACGTACTATTCCGTCAGCTGGCAGAAAGGGGTTAATGAACAATTTTTCAGTTAAAAAAATAGCGTGGGCTCCTGCACATTTTTCTGCGCCAGAGAGGGAAAGCCGACGGCCGGGGTCAATATTTGTAGCCTGTGAAGGGGGTAACACCCATGGCCCCCCCAGGCTATGAATATCAGCCCGCAGCTGTCTGCGTAGCCTTTACTGGCTATTAAAGTAGGGGGACCCCCCCCAAAAAATGATGAGGGGTCCCCCTATATTTTATAGCCAGAAAGGCTACGCAGACAGCTGCGGGCTGATATTCATAGCCTAGAGAGGGGCCATGGATATTGCCCCCCCCCCCTACAAATACCAGTCCGCAGCCGCCCCAGAAATGGCGCATCCGTGAGATGCGCCAATTCCAGCACTTAGCCCTTCTCTTCCCACTCCCGTGTAACGGTGGGATATGGGGTAATAAGGGGTTAATGTCACCTTGCTATTGTAAGGTGACATTAAGCTGGGTTAATAATGGAGAGGTGTCAATAAGACGCCTATCCATTATTAATCCTATAGTAGTGAAAGGGTTAAAAAAAATTACTGACACAGCCAGAAAAAAAGTATTTTATTATTCTTAATTTCGCCATACTTACCATACTCGATCGCCTGCAAAAAAATTTAAATAATAAACCGTATACTACCTGTCCGCCGTAGTCCAATTAATAATGAGTGTCCCACGACGATTTCCCCTATAGAACAGTGACATCGGGTGATGTCACTGCTCTATAGGACCCTCAGTATCACTGAGGTTACTATAGTTCAGAGTCTCACTTTATGGCAAAGCTGTGTGAGAATTTTCACACACAGCAGTGCCACAAGTCAGAATAGGGACTATTTCTCACAGGGGCGGATGAATACATTGTGAGGAATACATTGTGGAAGGATACTGCTGCTGCTGCTCTCCACGGGAGATCGTCGTGGGACACTCGTTTTAGTTGGATATCTGCGGATCAGGGAGTATATTGTTTGTTTATTATTTTAATAATTTTTACAGATGACACTGGCTTCGGGATCAAGGTGATGGTGAGTATGTACTCTATGTTTAATGTATGTACTGTATGTATGTTATATATGTGGCACGGTGCATGTCGTATGTTGCATGGTGCATGTCGCATGTCACATGTTGTATGTTGCATGGTGTATGTCGCATGGTGCATGTTGCATGGTGTATATACTGTATGTGTGTAATGCATGTTGTATGTACTGTATATGTGTGTGTGCTTTTTTTTTTTTTTTACATTCAACACATTAGCCGGATGATGGGACTACTACTGTCCCATCATTGGCTAATTTGCCACTCACTGTCACTGTAGCAGGCATAGCCCGATGGGACTTTTCCCATCGGACTATGCCTGCACACAGAGACACACACACACACCAATGAGACAGAAACACACACCCCTGTTCGAAGCAGACCCACCGCACAGCCCCGCAGACCCACCGCACAGCCCTGCAGACCCCCTCGCCCCGACCACACACTCCAGTACCTTCCGCAGACCCACTGCGCAGAACCCCCACCGCCAGCAGATCCACCGCCGGCAGATTCACCGCACAGACCCCCGCCGCACAGGCCGCAAGTCTCAGCACATGAGCACGGCCAGCAGACCCCAGCCCCGCCGGCCAGCAGACAACAGGCCCCAGCCCCGCCCGCGCGCAGACCCGCCCGCCCGCAGACCCCAGCCCCGCCTGCCCGCAGACCCCAGCCCCGCCTGCAGGCAGACCCCCGCCCACAGCCCAGTCACTCTTGATGAGTGACCGCTGTCTGGAGGCTGGTCACGCCTGCTCATGACGTCACGTCAATTTCCAGAGTCTGGAAATTGACGTGACGTCGGCGGAAATTAGCGACAGCTGCAGCCTTGGGTCACGTGACCCGGACTCAGCCGCCGGCATAGCACCGCTCACAGGCGAAAACGACAACAGAAGGTATTTAGAAAATTCATTAGGGGCCCTGGGGGGAAACATTGGGGGTTAATTGAAAGTAGTGGGCAACCCCTTTAACACCACCATTTTTCTTTCTGGGGAGTAAATATATCTTTAAAAGAACTGGAGCCCAGTTTTTCTAAAAACAAATACAGAAAATATAAAATTATCCTTGTAGCCACCAGAAGAGGGCACTTAGGAGCTCACATATAGTAAGCCCCAGAGCTCCCTCTAGTGGCGGCGAAAGGGATACTGCTGGGGATTTAGAGCTCTGTATCAGAAAAATTATGCTTGAAATCCAAAAACCTCTCACAAAATTCTATTTTAGGGAACAGGTGGGACACTTTGGCATTTACAAACAGTTTAGTGTAATATCTAAAGAGGACACATTAATCTACCTTCATTATTTCTACATAAGGGAGGAATTCACAAGTCAGGAAAGCTTCAGAGTTAAATTCAGCTACACACGGGAGGGAGCGGAGCCGTAGTGTTCTTACAACTTTTACCGTGGATATCAGCCAACACTATCGGCTATGCGAACGTCTGAGAGACAAGAACAAGGAGCTTTAAGGAGAAACAGAGCATGACACCATCTGAACAAGGCCAGACAGTACTTCTGTAGTAAGGGAACATTCCCCTCCTGACATTACGCAACAGAAAGCTTTTTCCATTCCAGGCATTATTATTTAAAGTGAACCTTCAGTTTTGCAGGAAAGAAAAGGATTATGGTGCAGGATTGTGCGCAATAACACCCTAAATAAATGACTGGCATTAGTGACCATGCCCTTAACAGCAGCACGGACCAGCTATAGTCCGGGCCATCCTCTACGTTGCCATTTCCAGCTCCGTAGGTGATTGTGCAGCTCCGGTGAAATAAGGAATCTTTTGAAAAAAAAAAAAAGGACTATATATATAGATATATATATATAGATAGATAGATAGATAGATAGATAGATAGATAGATAGATATATACATATATCTATATATATATATATATATATATATATATATATATATACATATACAGTATATATATATATATATATATATATATATATATATATATATATAAAAGATAGCACCCTTCTAAGGCGGTTTTTAGGGTGTCCATTAGCCGTGCCTGCCAGGAAAAAAAAAAAAGGACTATATATATAGATAGATATATATATATATATATACACAGTATATATATATATATAAAAGATAGCACCCTTCTAAGGCGGTTTTTAGGGTGTCCATTAGCCGTGCCTGCCAGGAAAGCTATCGGCACATACCGTGTGTCAGTGTGTCATGTATCCATTCACCCTATGGCAGCCAAAAAAAAGGTCCCATTGCATTTCATTGGGCCAGTAAGGTGAGCAGGTACAATATACTGTGTTACTATATACAGTACCAAAAAAGTGCACAGCGAATGATACGTTTTTTTCATTTTCTAAACATGGCAATCTATGGGAGGATGTATGTAACGTATGTTATAATATGTCTATAGAACGGCATAAGTCAGAGACATCACTATTTGTCATAAGGTGTTATCCGAGCATGCTCGCTCATCACAAAGTGTCTGGAAATCCTCTAATGGATAGTTAAAAGGGATGTCCAGCCTGAGAGTGACTGCAGACATGTCGCCTATGTGACTGCAGACTTGTAAACCCTCACATCGTGTACAGCGAATGCTGTAAGGCCTCTAAGGTGCAGGGCGCATGAAGTATGTGATTTGCATATGTGCACTCACTTGCCACCTACATAGGTGGCGTGTTGCTAAATACACGTGTACTGAGCGAGGCCGGACACGTCTAGTCGGAATGTGTCCAGGAGTATGCAGCTCACATACTTGTGGCCACATGGCTGCCTTTTCCCAGAGCTGGAGAATCCTGACAGCGCGCAGTACGCACAATGTGAGGATTCACAAGTCTGCAGTCACAGCTTGTAGATTAACCCCTTAGTGACCAAGCCAAATTTTTGAAATCTGACCAGTGTCACTTTATGTGGTAATAACTCTGCAACGCTTCAACAAATCCCAGTGATTTTGAGATTGTTTTTTCGTGACACATTATACTTTATGATAATGGTAAATTTTGTTCAACATTTTTTGTGTTTATTTATAAAAAATATCAAAAAGTTGAGAAAAATGTTAAAAAATTAGCAATTTTCTAAATTTGAATGATTATCCCTTTAATCCAGATAGTCCTACAACAGCAAACCATTAATAAATAACATTTCCCACATGTCTGCTTTACATCAGCACCATTTGTAAAATGTTATTTTATTTTATTAGCATTTTAGGAGGATTAAAAATGTAGCAGCAATTTTTCATTTTTTCAAAGAAATTTACAAAATTTATTTTTTTAGGGACTTATCCATGTTTGAAGTGACTTTAGGGGTCCCATATATTGGGAAACCCACAAACGTGATACCATTTTAAAAACAGCACCCCTAGACAAATTGAAAACGGCTGTCAGGTAGTTTATTAACCCTTCAGGTGCTTTACAGGAATTAATGCAAAGTGGTATGACAGAAATGAAAATGTGTATTTTTACCACCTAAATGCCTTTAACTTCTAAACAGATTACTACAGCCGTCAGACTCTAAAGCCACTATTTGGTCATGAATTGCCATGGCAAACATCAGGACAACAAAATCATGATCTGAGGGCACCAATTGTGACAAAGAAGAAGCCCCCACACACTGTTAACCATTTATAATGATGTAGTCACTATTGACAGCAGCATCTAAGGGGTTAAACAGATTTAGATGGTGCAAATACTGATCGTGGCTGGTACAGCAAGTTGTCAGCTATAGTGTACAACCGACAGATGCTGGATTGTCATCTGTATGGGGAGGATATTCTCTTATATCTCAGGTCAGTTAAAAGACGTATTGGCGGTCATTAAGGGGTTAATGCTGGACAACGGCTTTAACTAAATGGTGACACTTCTCTCACCTGGAAACTGTGGAAATAGAGACTTTAGGGCCCCTGAGTAATTTTATAAGGGTATTTATGTAATGGGGTTATTCCACATGCAACAGTTATCAACTACTGACAAAAAAAAGTGATATGTGCATCGTGTGTGTGTGAGTGTGTGTGTGAGTGTGTGTGTGTGAGAGTGTGAGTGTGTGTTTAGACTATATTTTAATTACCTATCCAGTGGATAGGAGACAACCCCTTTAACTGCCATAGCATGAAAGCCACTGGAAAGAATGGCGGTCAGGGGATAAGTATTGATCCTTGTGAATTATGCAGAACATCTAAGCAGTTAACACCTCAAAATGCTTCCAACAAACGAGTGTGCGTCCTCAATACACAAAGCCTTAATGATTGGTCCTCGAGATTCAGAGTGGTCCTCTGCTGTGGTTAATACAGGAATACGGGGGCCCGCTTCTACGTCCTCCATATATCCTCAATGGAAACACACACAGGGGTTGTACTAATGTGACAACTGTTTAAAGGAACAGGCATAATATTCATCAATCACCTAAAATTTAGAATGGAGAAAAAAGAAAAAAAAACAAAAAAAAACAAAAAAACTGAAAGATGGAATAATGAACATATCCAGGTGTAAAAATGGCCATCTTACCGATATGGGGCATAATGGCGGCTTCTAAGGCCTTAGCAAAGTGACCGGTGGCCTTAAAAAGCTCCAGCAAAGTAGTGAGCGAAAGCTCGGGGCTCGTCCGCTCCATGGCCGTGCTCAGACAGACGGGGATGGATGGTACCATGGCGGCCAGAGTCTGTATCAGCAGAACGGTCACCACTTCATGAGGCTTCTTAAATATCTGTGACGACAAGACAAATCCTGTGACGTGTGCACTGAAGAAGAACATTAATATATGAGACCTGGAAACCATCAACAAGCTGCTACTTATGGATCTGTCCTCCTTATTAGGGGTAGATAGGATGGGGCTCTGATTGCTCACCCCCTGGTTATTCCAAAATACATCCTATAGGAAAGGACTTGCTTTACTGCACTGTTGCGAGGTGAACCGAAGTATAGCTGCCATTACATGGCAGTGTAATCTCCTATCTACAAGAGAGCATGCACAGGTTAATTAAAGGGGATGAGCGGGATTTAAGAAAAAAAAAAAAAAAAAACATGGCAGGCATACATGTTCATGGTTTTGTCTAGTATTGCAGCTTTATGGCAGTGAAAGGAACTGAGCAGCAATACCATACACAACCAGTGGACAGGTGTGGCACTGTTGCTGTTTCCTAATCCTAAATCATCCCCTTTAACAATCTGCAATAAGATATTTATTGGCAGCTACTGTATGTTCATGGTGACAGGTTCCCTTTCAGGCATTAATGCCCTAGCTGGGAATCCCCCATATAAAAGGCAAGGTCACCAGGATCCCATTATAGCAGTGCGACAGGTGTAGATTTGCATAAACCTATAAAGTGGCGGCATGACTATGGGAGACAAAGACAAAATTGATACTTATCTACCGTACATTACTGCACGTCAGATCACAATCTTTTAGGTTGAGACTTATTAAATGAAAAAAAAAAAAAAATCACATGAAAGGGCATTGTCATAAAACCTGGAGAGTATTGGGAATGAGGAAGAGGGTTTCCTGCTGTCCAGCATCCCTAAACTGCAGGTGGAGCTATAAAATGACCTGGATCCCTGGAGGGGCTGAGTGATATTATGGGATGTGGGATAATGAGACTGTGGAAAGCTGCATGTACATCAGATAAGAAAGGGTCAATTAGTACAGAAGGTTCAGAGCGCAGGTGCCCGGCGGACGGGTCATGAAACTTATCAAGTGCTCACATCGAGAGGGAGCAGTGAAGCGGAGATCAGGACGGGGTCCGGACTCATTTGCATCACAATCCACCTTTTTCCACTTCCCAGGGACTCGCTTTAAACTTCTGCAGGGGTGACATTTTCAATTACGCCTATTTGCTGTAATTACCTTTCGGGACTATTTACTTTGAATGGCTTTTGCCCAATGTCAGACCCGCTGCGTCCGCACGCAGGAGCGAACTGAATGTGAAGATGGCAGAAATGCTCAGTCTCTGAGACCGCTGTATCGTCTAACAATGGAAAAATCTGATTTCTCACAAAGCTTATCCACAAAACACCCTTTCTCATGAAGTGGGTCTGCCAAAAACAAGCCAAGTGTGGCGGATCCTGCACGCTTCCCAGGGATCAAGAGGAAGAGCGAGATCACACTTTATGCTGATGATTAAGGGCTTTAGTCTATTTACTAGAAAATAATAGATCTGTATGTGGTCAGCTACTCGACTCCCACTAGGGGAAGCCAAAATGTTACCATTTACACAGAATTGGTTGCTGACTGCTGATAAAACCTGCTGACTGATTCTGGTTAAATATGGCAGTGATAGAGGCCCTGTATCCGGCAATGGATTACTTACTTTCCAATATTTTATAGGATCAACAGTAAACTAGGAATCCTTGCCTTCAAGAGCTGAAACACTGGCAGAAAAGGGCCCCTGTGCAAAAACAGTATTTGGGCCCTTTGCAGTCCAACAGCTCATCATAATGTATAATTCCATCTGGAAATGGGCCCCATTACCCCTTGGGCCGCTGTGTGGCCACACATTACCCCAATATGTCCACCCCTAAGCTGAGGCTCCTCCTGCTGATTAACAGCCATGGTGAAGAGGGGAGCCACGGCGTGATGGGAGGACTGCTGGTTAGTGGGGTCCTCCTGGTATAGAGCTGCTTACCAGTCCCTGCGCCTGGCTGTAACATGAAAAATGGCCAATTTCTAGGAGCTCTCTATAGGGCGAAAAATGCAGTAAATGTTATTTTCGACTTCTTGAGACGTGACATACCTGAGAGACCCACTGCAGCTGAGTGTGCCATGTGCTCAGCAAGGTGTCGTAGAAATCCGTCAGCTGTCGATCCAGGGACGTCTCGTTCTGACAAACTTCCTGCCACACGGATATCAGCTGAACCTATTGGGGAGGATTGAGTCAGTATTACGTAAGAGCAAAGACAATGATGATATTACAAAGCACCAACATATTCTGCAGCGCTGTACAGAGGTTCTCATCATGCAGATCAGTTTCCTAAGTGGGGCTTTCATACCTAGCAGTAATTAGGAGGAAACCCACCCATATACGGGGAGAACATACAAGCAAACCCCATGTAGGTGCCCCCATGGGTCAGAGCCAAGACCCCAGCGCTGCAAATCAATAGTGTCAGATCAGACATTTCCAATAAGTCAACACTCATTAATATCATACCGGCCTGGAGAATCATGAACCAGGTCACAATAAACACCAGCCCAACAAAACAAAAAAAAACTAAGGCTGGTTTCACACTTGCGTTTCAAAGCGCATGCGTAAAAAAAAAAAAAAAAAACGCATGGTGAAAAAAACGCATGTAAACGCGTGCAAACGCTGCGTTTTTTTTTACGCATGCGTTTTTGCATGTGGTGAAAAAAATGCGGCGTTTTGACGTGTTTACATGCGTTTTTTCATGCGTTTGCGTTTTTTAAACGCATGCTGAGAAATGTGTGACAGCTGCCAATCATCAAAATAAAGTAAAAAACCCACTATAAACAGAAATAGTTAGGGTTAGGGGTAGGGATCATAACCCTAAGCCTAAAGGGATCCTAACCCTAACCCTAAGCCTAAAGGGATCCTAACCTAACCCTAAAGGGATCCTAACCCTACCCCTAACCCTATAGGGATCCTAACCCTACCCCTAAAGGGATCCTAACCCTAACCCTAAAGGGATCCTAACCCTACCCCTAACCCTATAGGGATCCTAACCCTACCCCTAAAGGGATCCTAACCCTAACCCTAAAGGGATTAGGGTTAGGATCCCTTTAGGGGTAGGGTTAGGATCCCTATAGGGTTAGGGGTCGGGTTAGGGGTAGGGTTAGGGGTCGGGTTAGGATCCCTTTAGGGTTAGGGTTAGGATCCCTTTAGGGTTAGGATCCCTTTATCACCTTTATGGTGGGGGGTGGCATATCAGTGTGTTTTCTGTTTAAAAAAAAAAAAAAAAAACCGCATGCGTTTTCAACGCAAACAAACGCATGTGCTTAAAAACGCATGTGTTTACGTAGACATCAATAGTTTTTTTTGCCGCGAAAAAACGCATGCGTTTTTTTGCAGCAAAAAAAAAAACGTCGCAAAAATTACTACATGTTGCATTTCTGCAACACAACGCATGCAGAGAAAAAACAAATGCGTTGCAAAAACGCGTCAAAACACATGCAAAAAAACACATGCGTTTTTAATGTTAAATATAGAAGAAACAAATGCATGCTTTTTTTTGCGTTTTTTACCTCAAAAACGCAAAAAAAAAAAACGCAAATGTGAAACCAGCCTTAGGGGAGATTTAATTTTGGGGGGCTTTGTATGGTGTAAGAAAGGGTAGAAAAGAATCAAAGGGCTTTCCAAGTAATTAACGCTCAGTCTGGTGGTAGCAGCTCAGTGCTAAGACTAATGGAGAGGGATCCTGAATGGAGGACACCCCACCGATGACTCTGAATGGCTTCATTGGGCTTCCTCTGACCACACAACGCCTTAAGGAGGTCAATTAAATCTTTAAAGTGACTAATGACATGGACCAGTCTCAGATTTACACTGCAATGATTAAGAGCTGTGGCACAACACCGCACAGGTGTCACGAGGGTACGGCCACGATCTTACCACACAGCGGACGCAATGTACCCAATGTTTTATAGGGAACGTCAGCGTATGAAGATAAGAAGCCTTTACAAGTTATCGGCAATGACCTATTCTAAATAATCTCCTGTGTGAGCAAAGAAGGGTCAGGGCTTATTCACACACAGGAGAAGCTGGCAGCGGGCAAAGGCGTGTCACTGAGGGTGCCCAGGCTACAGTATGTACTGTCCAGGGATATAACAGGACACAGCACACCTCCCAGAGCCTGGCATGGCTTATACAGGACATTCACGTCCACCTATTACTCAGCAAGAACACTTAATAAGCAGGCACAGTCCCCGGGAATAAAGGCAACGTCCCATCCCCCACCCCAGGCTCACTGCTGCAACCACAAAGGTTTCCCAAGATAATAACATTACTATGGAGAATCAGAGATATTCCAAAATGATTCTATTACTCTTCAGTAGTCACAGATAAAGCAGCTGAAACATTCCCCATGTGTAGGGCATCTGCCTATTTTCTAAGTGGAGCTTCGGCATGGGGCACTCGGGCAGTGTGCTCTTCTGTTTCCTAATGGCACATGGAGGGCATCATGACTTATTCACACACTGACTTCATCTGTAGGCGCCAATATAAGGGGCTATCTCCCATTGCTTCCAGCTATATATACCTATAGAATTGTTTCTGAGTTGGTGGCACAGTCTTCCAGGGACATTTATATTGTTATTATCAGGGTTGTCACATATAATTAATGTTCCTGCTCATCTATATCATATCTATACTAACCTAATAATGTTACTTGCAATTTTGTGTATTTTTTATGCTTTTCTGACCACATTGCCCATTCTTCCTTTAATTGGGTTTTATGTTTTTTTTGAAGGGCAATCATTAGTGATAAAGTGCTATCCGAGCATTCTCGTGTGTAAACAGAGTATCTTCGGTGTGCTCAAATACTATATTCGAGTCCCTGCAGGTGTTTGACATCCACATGCAGCGATTACCTGTTTGTTAAGCAATCCCTGCATGTGTTGTTGCTGTTGAACAGCCGGGAGACATGCAGCCGCCACAGGGACTCGGACATATTATAGGAGCACGCCAAAGATACTCTATTAACACATGAGCATGCTCAGATAACACTTTATCTGAGCACGCATGCTCGTCACTAATAATTGCATTGATATGTTTTGTACTTGCAATCATATTTTATAATAATAAAGTTTTGATATTTTTCACTAAATAATTTGTTTATACTTCACTAGAATTGTTGTGGTGGTAAATATAAGATTATGTACAATTTACTGGTACCCCCAATAGTGCATTAGATGTTGGTTCTTAAAATATGGGTTCACATATACAGAATTTTTTAATAGGTGTGTAGGACATTTGTTATTTTTTTTTTAACTGGAGCTTTGCCATAAAATATTTTAGAACCTATATGCAATATACCGGTACATAAAAAGAGAACATGCTTTTTTTTTCCTTACTATTCTTGTACTGACCCGAAGTTACATCCTGTATTATACTCCAGAGCTGCACTCACTATTCTGCTGGTGCAGTCACTGTGTACATACATTACATTACTGATCCTGAGTTACATCCTGTATTATACCCCAGAGCTGCACTCACTCTTCTGCTGGTGCAGTCACTGTGTACATACATTACTGATCCTGAGTTACATCCTGTATTATACCCCAGAGCTGCACTCACTATTCTGCTGGTGCAGTCACGGTGTACATACATTACATTACTGATCCTGAGTTACATCCTGTATTATACTCCAGAGCTGCACTCACTATTCTGCTGGTGCAGTCACTGTGCACATACATTACTTTACTGATCCTGAGTTACATCCTGTATTATACTCCAGAGCTTCACTCACTATTCTGCTGGTGCAGACACTGTGTACATACATTACTGATCCTGAGTTACATCCTGTATTATATTACAGAGCTGCACTCACTATTCCGCTGGTGCAGTCACTGTGTACATACATTTCATTACTGATCCTGAGTTACATCCTGTATTATACCCCAGAGCTGAACTCACTATTCTGCTGGTGCAGTCACTGTGTACATACATTACTGATCCTGAGTTACATCCTGTATTATACTCCAGAGCTGCACTCACTCTTCTGCTGGTGCAGTCACTGTGTACATACATTACTGATCCTGAGTTACATCCTGTATTATACCCCAGAGCTGCACTCGCTATTATGCTGGTGCAGTCACTGTGTACATACATTACATTACTGATCCTGAGTTACATCCTATATTATACCCCAGAGCTGCACTCACTATTTTGCTGGTGCAGTCACTGTGTACATACATTACTGATCCTGAGTTACATCCTGTATTATACTCCAGAGCTGCACTCACTATTCTGCTAGTGCAGTCACTGTGTACATACATTACATTACTGATCCTGAGTTACATCCTGTATTATACTCCAGAGCTGCACTCACTATTCTGCTGGTGCAGTCACTGTGTACATACATTACATTACTGATCCTGAGTTACATCCTGTATTATACCCCAGAGCTGCACTCACTATTCTGCTGGTGCAGTCACTGTGTACATACATTACATTACTGATCCTGAGTTACATCCTGTATTATACTCCAGAGCTGCACTCACTATTCTGCTGGTGCAGTCACTGTGTACATACATTACATTACTGACCCTGAGTTACATCCTGTATTATACTCCAGAGCTTCACTCACTATTCTGCTGGTGCAGTCACTGTGAACATACATTACATTACTGATCCTGAGTTACATCCTGTATTATACTCCACAGCTGCACTCACTATTCTGCTGGTGCAGACACTGTGTACATACATTACTGATCCTGAGTTACATCCTGTATTATACTCCAGAGCTGCACTCACTATTCCGCTGGTGCCATCACTGTGTACATACATTTCATTACTGATCCTGAGTTACATCCTGTATTATACCCCAGAGCTGAACTCACTATTCTGCTGGTGCAGTCACTGTGTACATACATTACATTACTGATCCTGAGTTACATCCTGTATTATACTCCAGAGCTGCACTCACTCTTCTGCTGGTGCAGTCACTGTGTACATACATTACTGATCCTGAGTTACATCCTGTATTATACCCCAGAGCTGCACTCGCTATTATGCTGGTGCAGTCACTGTGTACATACATTACATTACTGATCCTGAGTTACATCCTATATTATACCCCAGAGCTGCACTCACTATTCTGCTGGTGCTGTCACTGTGTACATACATTACTGATCCTGAGTTACATCCTATATTATACCCCAGAGCTGCACTCACTATTCTGCTGGTGCAGTCACTGTGTACATACATTACATTACTGATCCTGAGTTACATCCTGTATTATACTCCAGAGCTGCACTCACTATTCTGCTGGTGCAGTCACTGTGTACATACATTACTGATCCTGAGTTACATCCTGTATTATACCCCAGAGCTGCACTCACTATTCTGCTGGTGCAGTCACTGTGTACATACATTACATTACTGATCCTGAGTTACATCCTGTATTATACTCCAGAGCTGCACTCACTATTCTGCTGGTGCAGTCACTGTGTACATACATTACATTACTGATCCTGAGTTACATCCTGTATTATACTCCAGAGCTGCACTCACTATTCTGCTGGTGCAGTCACTGTGTACATACATTACATTACTGATCCTGAGTTACATCCTGCATTATACCCCAGAGCTGCACTCACTATTCTGCTGGTGCAGACACTGTGTGCATACATTACATTACTGATCCTGAGTTACATCCTGTATTATACCCCAGAGCTGCACTCACTATTCTGCTGGTGCAGTCACTGTGTACATACATTACATTACTGATCCTGAGTTACATCCTGTATTATACTCCAGAGCTGCACTCACTATTCTGCTGGTGCAGTCACTGTGTACATACATTACATTACTGATCCTGAGTTACATCCTGTATTATACTCCAGAGCTGCACTCACTATTCTGCTGGTGCAGTCACTGTGTACATACATTACATTACTGACCCTGAGTTACATCCTGTATTATACTCCAGAGCTTCACTCACTATTCTGCTGGTGCAGTCACTGTGTACATACATTACATTACTGATCCTGAGTTACATCCTGTATTATACTCCACAGCTGCACTCAGTATTCTGCTGGTGCAGACACTGTGTACATACATTACTGATCCTGAGTTACATCCAGTATTATACTCCAGAGCTGCACTCACTATTCCGCTGGTGCCATCACTGTGTACATACATTTCATTACTGATCCTGAGTTACATCCTGTATTATACCCCAGAGCTGAACTCACTATTCTGCTGGTGCAGTCACTGTGTACATACATTACATTACTGATCCTGAGTTACATCCTGTATTATACTCCAGAGCTGCACTCACTATTCTGCTGGTGCAGTCACTGTGTACATACATTACATTACTGACCCTGAGTTACATCCTGTATTATACTCCAGAGCTTCACTCACTATTCTGCTGGTGCAGTCACTGTGTACATACATTACATTACTGATCCTGAGTTACATCCTGTATTATACTCCACAGCTGCACTCAGTATTCTGCTGGTGCAGACACTGTGTACATACATTACTGATCCTGAGTTACATCCAGTATTATACTCCAGAGCTGCACTCACTATTCCGCTGGTGCCATCACTGTGTACATACATTTCATTACTGATCCTGAGTTACATCCTGTATTATACCCCAGAGCTGAACTCACTATTCTGCTGGTGCAGTCACTGTGTACATACATTACATTACTGATCCTGAGTTACATCCTGTATTATACCCCAGAGCTGCACTCACTATTCTGCTGGTGCAGTCACTGTGTACATACATTACATTACTGACCCTGAGTTACATCCTGTATTATACTCCAGAGCTTCACTCACTATTCTGCTGGTGCAGTCACTGTGTACATACATTACATTACTGATCCTGAGTTACATCCTGTATTATACTCCACAGCTGCACTCACTATTCTGCTGGTGCAGACACTGTGTACATACATTACTGATCCTGAGTTACATCCAGTATTATACTCCAGAGCTGCACTCACTATTCCGCTGGTGCCATCACTGTGTACATACATTTCATTACTGATCCTGAGTTACATCCTGTATTATACCCCAGAGCTGCACTCACTATTCTGCTGGTGCAGTCACTGTGTACATACATTACTAATCATTACTAATCCTGAGTTACATCATGTATTATATCCCAGAGCTGCACTCACTATTCTGCTGGTGCAGTCACTGTCTATTGAACATTTATTGAACATCCTGCCAATATGCCATGAATGTCCCAGATGGCAGCACTGCTGTAAGTCAATGGAGCCGCAGGGCCACAATTAGTGGGCATTTTCTGATTAAGATCATCCTCATTTTGCTCAGCTTTATTTGTAGTTTCCCCGCTTGTATTTTGGGAATGACTAGAGATCATTATTCTGACTCTCCATATTGACAAAACAGAAGGCACAGGATGGGTTAAGTTTCTGATGTGCTTGAATTCTAGCTAGGCTATCACACATACCTTGTGGCACTTGTAGTAATACGCCAGTAACTGCGGCATCCGGTCAATCTCACTAAACACCTTCACAAAGATTTTTGCCTGGTCTGTGAGTATAAATAAGAAAGAAATGAGGAAAAGATTAAGGATCCATGTCAGCTAGAAGAAAATGAGGAGTATTGCCATCTCCAAAATCCTATCTCAATATCTGGTAGGTATAGTAATAACAATAATAATAATAGTAACAAATACTTCCAATTAAAAATGTAGTATAGTTCTTCTGATTCGCTATGTCGCTTACCCCATGTGCAGGGCATTGTAATAATATCCATGGTTATGATCACTAAGAACTAACTGTGGGTGGCTGTAACCATGGATACCTAAGCAGCTGCAGTGCCCTGCACATGGGGTGAGCGACATAGCAAATCTGAAGAACTATATTACATTTTTAATTGGAAGTATTTGCTAATATTATTACTATTTTGTCTACTACATATTGGGATAGGATCTTAAAGTGGTATTTCCATCTCCAAGTATATAAAAATATGATGAAAGCCTCCAGTAATGGTGATATTCCCCATCCCAACCCCTCAGTCAAATTATTTGTTAATGATACATGAAAAATCAAGATGGCGCTATACCAGGAAAATTACTATCATCATCATGTGTAAGGTTCACTATTTGGCCACAGATGTGAGATAGTCAAATAAATCTTCAGCCAGCACTATCTATTATTCATCCCCACTTCTAAATGCTCATTCATAGAGATGTACAAGCGATAAAATAATCACATATTCAAGTCACCTGATGGCCTAAAAATAAAGTATAAAGTAACTTGCACAGTTTTTAAAAATACAGTGTATACCGGTATATATGAAAAAAAGACAAAAGTTTTAACCGTCTTCCAATAAAAAGAAAAAAAGAAAAAGAAAATAAACACATTTAGCATCGCTGCGTCTAGAGAAGTCTAAACCATGAAGATATAAAACTAATTTAAGCTGTATAGTAAACGCCCCCCCCCCCCAAAAAAAAAAAAAAAAAATATATATATATATATATATATTATTTTTTTTTACAATTTCGGTGCAGTTGAATTTTTTTGCACATTTTTCAATAAATTATATAAAATTAATAGTGTCATTCAAAGCTACATCTGCAATAATTAAACCCTCAGACAGCTATGAGTTATGGTTCTTGGAAGAAAGGAACGAAAAAGCAAAAACGAAAATTGGCCAGGGCCCAACTAGAATTTTCCCTGTACTTGCAGACAGGTGTTTCTCAGGTCAACAGTGCCACCTGCTGTTGAAACCAGTTATTATCTATATATATAATTGTCTAAGGGGCACTTCCGTCTGTTTGTCTGTCACGGAAATCCTGCGTCGCTGATTGGCGGCCGCAACCAGTCACCGACGGGCACAGTCCGGCCGAGAATTAGTCCATTCCGTCCAGTCAGCGCCCGGTGCCTGCTCCATACTCCCCTCTAGTCAGCGTTCACACAGGGTTAATGGAAGCGTTAACAGAACGCGTTATGCCGCGGTGGAATGCACTTTGTTAACGCTGCTATTAACCCTGTGTGAGACCGCTAAGTCATCTGGGTAATTTCGCAATGCATCTCTGGGAACGGAAGCTGGCAGCAGCCGCGCGCGCATCGGGTCAGCTTCGCTGGACGCCGGAGGGTGAGTATATAACTATTTTTTACTTTAATTATTTTTTTTTAACAGGGATATGGTGCCAACACTGCTATATAGTAAGTGGGCAGTGTTATATACTGCGTGGGCTGTGTTATATACTGCGTGCCCTGCTATATACTGCGTGTACTGTTATATACTGCGTGCCCTGTTATATACTGCGTGCCCTGTTATATACTGCGTGCCCTGTTATATACTGCGTGCCCTGTTATATACTGTGTGCCCTGTTATATACTGCGTGCCCTGTGTTACATACTGCGAGGGCTGTGCCATATATTATGTGGGCTGTGTTATATACTGCGTGGGCTGTGCTATATATTAAGTGGGCTGTGCTATATAACGCGTGGGCTGTGTTATATACTGCGTGGGCTGTTATATACTGCGTGGCCTGTGGTATACGACTGCGTGGCCTGTGGTATATGACTGCGTGGCCTGTGGTATATGATTGCGTGGCCTGTGGTATGATTGCGTGGCCTGTGGTATATACTGCATGGCCTGTGCTATACATTACGTGGGCTGTGTTATATACTACGTGGCTGTGTTATATACTGCTTGGCTCCTATATACTACGTGGCCTGTGCTATATACATACATACATATTCTAGAATACCCGATGCGTTAGAATCGGGCCACCATCTAGTTCTAAATAAAGGTACATAGACATACAAAGCAGGGGTGCACAATCTGTAGCCTGTTAGTCCATTATGTGCGATAAAGGGGTTTACCATTCAATAAGTTAGTACATGGAGGTCTTTCTGCCTCTGAAGGAGAGTTTTTGGAGTGCAGGATTGTGAAAAGCAATGCTGTCACTATATTATCTGAACATGCGGAGTATACACATTATGTTCGTATGGGGTCTAGAGGATAAACTGTATATCTTGTGTGCCTATCCTGAGATTTTCAGTCCATACTTGAGGTTACAATAGGCAGTTGCTGTGGCGTCCCAATGTTCTTACCTGTAGACTGGCTGTTAAAGGCTGCGACTATCTGGGGGCTGCACATAGCTTCCAATCGATTCTTCAGAGCCTCCAGGTATACACATTTTTCTGAGTAATCTGGGGTATCCACTAGCATAGCAAGGCTCACCTGCATACTGGTCAGCTTCTCAGAGATCACAGTTATGTTCTGTAACAGAGAACGACATGGTCTTATTGCTCACCTATAGGAATACCACAATTAATCAAAGGGTCTCCTTTAGAAGACACATTTACGGTTCATAAAAAAAAAAGATCTATATTTATTTTAAATATACTCACCATTTTAAAAACGACTATTTCCTGTGCTGCATGCAGCACCGCCTTACCTCCAGTGATGTCTAATCCACAGAGACAGTATATTTCGTGACAAAAGCTCGCAAGGCCATTACACGACTGGCTGCTAGCGTCAGGACGTCTCAATGGATAAGACGTCACTACCTGAAGGATCGGCCATGAATCATGCAGAAACCAGCAGCAGTGGAAGATTTCAAGAATGTAATTGTATTTAGTTTTTAAAAGGGGTTAGCCTGATGTCTAAAAAAATATCCACTTCTCGCTGAGCATATTGGGGGTGGGGTGAGGGCAGAGGACCGTGAGTAAAGGCAATGCCACTAGGAGGCTGACAATCGATACAAAAAAAAGACTGGTCTTTGCTTGATGGGCCATATCTGCCCCTTAGAACGTCCTCATTAAGATCAGGAGAGAAAGCCAAAAATCAGAAACAAATTCTAAATCAAGATAACCTGAACCCAGGGATGAAAAACACAGACAACATACCTGACCCCTGGCCAAGAGTACAGGAATAGGAATTTTACAGTAAGTACAAAAATCCAATTTTAAAGCTAAAAATATTGGGGAACATAGGACCATGACATGTTACTGAGCAGTCCCAAGAAAGGAAAAAAAACAACAGCCTTGCAGACCTGAGAAAAACAGTCCTGATACCGGACTGCCTATGTGGAATGAGCTGTAACCCGAAGGGAGGATTTGTCCTTGGCCATGTAAAAGTACACAATAGCCAATCTAATACATTTGTAAAGGGTCATTTTGGAGGCTGACAGGCTATTCTGTAGCCATCAGGGATCATAAGTAGATAATCAGAACGCCAGAAGGCTTCCATAACTGACATATAGGGGCTTCTGGCTTTAACCAGATCCAGACAGCAGAGAGAAAGCACTTCAGAAGATGAATAGAAAATGGGCAAAAATAGGGGAGGACGATATTCTCAATGATATGGAAAGCAAAGACCACTTTTAGAAGAAAGGCTAGCACGGGACGTCCTGATGGAGAAGAAGGAAGAGAGCCCTGAAGGAAAGGGCATCGAGCTCAAATACCCTGCAAATGGAGGTTATGTCCATAAATGCTATCATTCATTTAAGTAACAATGGAGAGAAGGCGCAAAGAGGCTCAAAGGAAGATTCCAGGAGAGGAGGAACAATAAGATTGTGGTTCCAAGGTTCTGCTGGGTGTCTGTAAGGAGGGGCACCATGATTCACTCCCAAAGGAAAGTCTTTAATGGTTTGTGAAACACCAGGGTGCAATGAAAAAGTATGGAAGAGACAAGAACCTGGCCTTCATCCAGAGCAGACTGAAGAAAGAAACATAGAAACAGAGAAAATCATGTGATGAAGGTCCATCTGTTAACACCAGTGAAAGTAGGATCTCATGAGCACACAGCATGGTCTGTGCAACAGTGCGGGACAGACCCTTGGATCTCAGAACCTCAGCTTCATTGGTTATGCTGTTAATTGCAGCTTAAGTAAAGTGGGCTGAAACACATGGCATTGAGTAAGGAGCTTGTGATATGGCTAAAAATACCATGTTGGGTAGGCGACCAACTTGAATAAGGTCAGAGTACCATGCCCAGCAAAGTCCGTTCAGAGCTATCATCATCACTGAAACACCCTCAGTCTTGACTTTCTTGAGAATGTACGGAAGAAAGGAGGGAAGAGAGGGGAAAAGAACTCTGTCCATGGAATGACCGTAGCGTCAATGGCTAAGGCCTTTAGGTCTTGGTACCTGGCAAGATAAGTGGGACCTTCTGATTCCGATTGAAGGCAAATAGGTCCATGACAAGGGTGCCCAGGTGACAGCAGATCAGACTAAAGACCTCTAGGAGGAAAGCCCAATATCTTGGATGTTTCTTGGCTGAGAAAGTCTGCAGCCTACTTTTCTACGACAGTAACGTAGACTGAGAATAGCTGAATCATTTAAGTCCGTCCAGTTAAGAATCAAGGCAGTTTCCATCATGACCCATTGCCCTTGGTGGTTTCAGGTAGGCCACTGCAGTCGAGTTGTCTGTCTGCACTCAAAGCGGGCAGTTCCCTAAAAGGGAAGGCCATTGGGATAGAGCTAGAAGAAGGTCTCTCAGTTCCAGAAGGTTGATCTGGATTCGGTATTCCTCCAGTGACCAGAGACAATGAGTGAAGTGATGGTTGACCATCACTCTTGAATGCGAGAGACCAACATTGGTCACCATCACCTGCTATCTAAGAGGAAGAATCTGGAGGAAGCAGACCCAGAGATGTCAACCACCAAAGAAGGTCTCAGTGGATGCAACATGATGATCCATGGAGTCCACTGACTTGGTCCAAAGAGACAAAATAGACTGATGTAGTAGGCTTATGTGAAATTGGGGAACGGTACCACCTCGAAAAAACAGATGATCCTGAACTGAACCCTAATGCAAAAACAGATGGAGCATGAGGACTTCATTCGCATACGATATACTCTGACTCGAGACGAAGAAAGCTTGTTCATTGGTGGTAGGAAAACCAAAAGAGTCTGTTTCCTGCTTAAAGGGAGCACAGAATGGGCATATTTGGACTCCAAGTCCGTGAACCAGTATCTGAGGAAAGTTGTACTGACAAAGTAAGCCTTGCAAAAACTCTGAAGTATGCAGTACAGAAAGAGTGGTCAAGAAGATCCTTCTGAAGGGCACCAGAAACTCTAGTGAATCTGCTCAGCCCAGGCTGTATAATCTGTGCTGACTCAGTACTCCATAAAATCAGGATGTAAAGCAGAGCATGCTGCTGAAGAGAGGCTTTAGAGATGGAGTCAACATTCATATTCAGCGATTTACTGAGGGATATTGCATCAGGAAAGATCAACGTAGTGGCTCTAAAGATATAATTATAATCTTTATTTTTATATAGCGCTAACATATTCCGCAGCACTTTACAGTTTGCACACATTATCATGACTGTCCCCAATGGGGCTCACAATCTAGATTCCCTATCAGTATGTCTTTGGAATGTGGGAGGAAACCGGAGTTCCCACAAGATATAAGCTAAAGGGAAGTCTATGAAGGGAGATACGGAGCATTTATTAACTAAATCTTTGTAAAGGGAAAGAGGGCCTCAAACCACCTAATGGAAGGCATGCGACTGTCCGGGAGTTTTCATTTTTTTGAAAAAAAAAAAAAAAAGATAAAAGGTTTTATGAATGACAGAGGTGATTTGTTCAGACGGAACCTGAAAACCCATCTCTTCAGGAAAGCCTACAGCTTGCACTGACCCCGCTGCCTCCTCACCACTACCGAAGCTACCGCCTCACTAACACCGGAGCTCCTGCAACCCTCAACCTACTGTCTCCTTCCCCATAATCCTGTAGAATGTAAGCCCGCAAGGGCAGGGTCCTCGCCCCTCTGTATCAGTCCGTCATTGTTAGTTTGTTTACTGTAAGTGATATCTGTAACTTGTATGTAACCCCTCCTCATGGAATTAATGGTGCTATATAAATAAATAATAATAATAATTTGTTGCCGGTGGTGCCGACAAAAAGAAGTCACTTCCTGGGATGTGGTGGCAAACTCGTCCTTAATCTCAAGGGTGTCCGTCACTGTGTGAATAATTTCCTGCCAGGCTGAAGCCAGCTTGGAATCCTGCTCGGACTCAGAGTCTGCGTCAGAGGTGTCGCCTGGTAATTTGGATGTTGCAGAGGGAGAATGGGTCTCATTTACTAAGGCTCTGTTCCAGAAGTGATCTAAGAGGCCTATGAGGAACTCTGGGATGGTCTCTGGTGAAAGTGTCTGTGTAGATGGGGGGGGACTTTGTAAGCTCTACATCAGGGAATGTCACAGGACCAATATACAAAAGAAAGCATTGACAGGCAAGCTGAGCCGGCAAGCACTGGAGAAAATAGACCATAGATAGAGAGAGTGGATGGGTTACCTAAGACCTGGTTCAAAAACTTGACCCATTATGGGGGGGGGGGGAACTCGGTTCCCGAAGTGGATCCAAGGGGTCCTGAGTGGGTGGTGGGTTAAGGCACTGGGCACAGAGGGAGCCAAGCTGGCCGCAGCACAATCAAAATAGGTGACCAAAGTGCTGGATGGGGGGCCTTGGGAATGGGTGATGGTGGAGGTCTTCCTGGGAGGAGGATATGGCACCTCGAAAAAAATGAAAATGGGCTCATAATGTCCAGGAGCTGTGAAACCACAAGTCCGTGTCCTGCTTTCCATACTGGTGGCAGAAGACAGATGGTGTCTAGAAGCTGCTTGCAGATTGTGGAGAGGAAGAGTACCAGAACAGGAATGCAGATACAGCTTAAAGGCTAGAAAAGGAAACTCAGAATTATAGGCCCCTTTGAAATGAAATCGCATGATAGATCTCAAGGAGGTGAAAAAGTATGCTTGCTGATCCCCTTGATCTGTTGTGGGCAGGCAGGCAGACAAGGAAGTTATCCAAGGGGTAGAACAGAAGTTGTGGTCTAGATGTGAGTAAACCCAGGACCCCAATAATTTAGGCTACCTGGCAGCACAGCAAACACAGCAAGGAAGCCTTCAGAAGGAGTCTAGAGGTATAGAAAGAGGCTTTGCCATTTAGGGAGAGAGAAGAAAGAGTTACAAGTGGGACCCCTATAACTAAAGAAGACCAGAGCAGCAGACCTGATCCAAGTGGTGTCTGCCTCCTAAAGACATTAGGCTAAAGGTGAGCCACCTGGCATCTGCCCAGCAGGAACAGTAGCCAACACTTTTTGTATCTACCGAGTGTGGAGCCTCCTAGTGGCAGCACCTGTACCCACAGTTCGGTGTCTACCAATGCTATCACAGAAAAAAAAATGAAATGAATTTTTCACGCTGTTGTCCTGCTCACTAATGCATCTTGTGTCCTTATTTCTTTTATTGTTTTTAATGGTTGGATAAACACTTTAATGAATTTTCATTACCCTGTATCTAGTGTATTCTATAAAGTTATATAAAAGGTGGATCTTCACTGAAAAGGTGAGACATAATACCATACACAGCCTAGATAGGTGGAGTTAGGGGGCCAAATAACATTTCTTCATAAAACTACCTGTGTTTTAAAGGTCTCCTCGATGTCAGCACTGAGTGTACTCCACTTGTCGGCTTCTTGAAGGGATTCTGCAGCTAACTGCATTCGTGACTTGACTTTGTCCATCTCCACTAGGACCTACAGGCAGAAACAGCAGTCAGGAGAAGGGGGCTAAATAGTTCCCAAAAGACTCTGTATAAAAGGAGATTTCTCACCTGCATGGACTGTGCGGTGTCCTGCTCAAACTTCTTAATATCTTCCTTTACAAGAATCATTTGCTCCTTTAAGAAAGCTGCTTCCTGTCGGAGAGCCTCCACGTCCCGTAAGACTCGTGGCATGTTCTGCAGGGCCTGGTGGCTGCTCTCTGGGGGAGAACATGAGTGTTACTGGGAGTGATGCCATGGAGTGTACGTATGGATGTGCCAGAGACTCAGCTTGTTGAAGTCATGCTTTATATGATTACACCGTACATGGCTGCTTTTTTTCCATTACAGTTCCTGGAAAATGAAGACATCTTGGTCGATCATGACGGCAGTCGTTACAAGTCACTAATGTCCACTATGTTATGAATCTGGCACCATGGAAAAGATGTGAAGAAAACCTTAGAGAAATATGTCACAGCTTCTCTCCTCCTCCTACTTGCAGGCTGTACTCACAACAACGCAGATTTGACATAGATTTACACACGGATCCCAAACCGAAATCTACATCACATCTGAAGACAATTCATAAGTTATATACAGGAATAGAGTTCTCACAATTCCAACCACATGTAATAAGATGTGTTTTTTTCACAGACATAACTATCATGCTACATGCTTTTATTGATTTTACAAAGAAAAGCAGGAGGTTAAAGGGGTCTCATCTACCTACCACCATCGAGCAATTAAACTAAGACAAAAATGATCAGATAGATCAGGACAGTAGCGCAAGTTATAACAGCATAACAGGTTGTACACTGCTAAGGTGGCATATAAAATTGCTGTCTGCCATAAACAATCTTTTCAGATACACCTCCAAAAACTAGCAAGATCAGTTTTAAGATCAGTGTTGCCAAGCATGTATACGCTCTGTATGAGGAGAGGGAAACGCACTGCTGACAGATATAGCTGGCAACAGCCTGGCCTCCAAGGAGAAAAAAAAGGATTGTAGTCTCAACTTTAAAGTAATGAGTCATCAGAAATTGACCTAATGTTTAATTCAGGTTTTCAAGTCAAACGTTTTAAAAATTATAGACGATTACGGAAACTTGAAATAAAAAAAAAATCTCTATCTATACTCCTCAATATTTAAATTAAGGTTCCAAGAAGGAAATGTGTAAATATGGAATGATTCTGCGATCCTTGGAAGTTGTTCAATGTGGCCCACGGACGAAAAAATGAGCCTTAGATAACTGACCTGTCTCTCTGACATCAGTGGGCTTGGCTGACTTCAATATAATGTGTTTAGGAACATTCATTCTGACAAGCTGCTGTCTTACCTACCTTCAACTGAGTTGTTGACCTCCTGGATGAAGAGCTGCAGTTTCATAACCAGGGTTGAAGCGTGTGCATCCACCTTCCCTGGAGCATCCTTCTGTACTGACTTAAAGGCAGCGTTCACCCAATCCTTCACCTCAAAGTCATCGGCGAGGAACCTCGAGAAATCCATCCTGCTGGAAAGGCAAGCTGAGAAAATTAGGAATGTCATTTATACAGTAAAATGCGTTGGGAGCTTTGCAAAAATTGCAAGGAGTGTTCTAAAATAAAACACAAAGGAGGTATAGGCACCTCCTCTGACCCCCTTTTGCTCCAAAGCAGGAGGTTCAGGTGGTCAACTCCAGAACAGGAAATGATGACGTCCCAATCCTCAGACACTTAACTGATGAGGACTGTGATTGCCTTCAGCAGTCAGTTGACTAAGAAAGAACATCGCTGGAGTCAATGGTGTTAAAGCCTGCGTTATCCAACAAAATATTCAGTAAGTTGACAAACTTAATCTATAAAGTTAATACTACTGCACACAGCAGTGATAAAGGGGGGGGCAAGCCTAAAATAGAAGTTGAGCGGTTATTACGCTTCTCATAAAAGGGTATTGTGGGAAAGTACGTATTAGGCCGGCTTCACACTTGCGAGTTTTACGGACGTAAGAGCGCAGAAACTACGTCCGTAAAACTCGCAAAAAATACGGCACAATTATTCTCTATGCCCCTGCTCCTATCTGCCGTATTTTACTGATCAGTATTATACGGCTTTCTACGGCCGTACAAAATCGCAGCATGCTGCGTTTGTCACCGTACTGCGCAAGAAATACGCCAATGAAAGTCTATGGAAGCGTGAAAAATACGGATTACACACGGACAAGCAGTGTGACTTGCGAGAAATACGCAGCGCTGTTAGAGAGAAAAGCCGGTAATTCAGTTCGGTGTACAGTAAAAATCACACTGACAGCTTACAGTAGAATAGGTATAATAAATGTGTACACATAGAATAGGTATATATATATATATATATATATATATATATATATATATATATATATATATATATATATATATATATATGTCAGTGAGACACATATATGTATATATATTAATATTTTTTCCAGCGCTATACAGCTTGAAAGCCGGTAATTCAATTACCGGCTTTTTCTTTCTCCTTCCTAAAACCCGACATGATTTAAGACATGGTTTACATACAGTAAACCATGTCTTCTCTCCATTTTTTTTGCAGATTCCACACTACTAATGTCAGTAGAGTGTATCTGCAAAATTTGGCCGTTCTAGCTCTTAAAATAAAGGGTTAAATAGCGGAAAATATTGGCGTGGGCTCCCGCACAATTTTCTCCGTCAGAGTAGTAAAGCCAGTGACTGAGGGCAGATATTAATAGCCTGGAGAGGGTCCATGGTTATTGCCCCCCCCCCTGGCTAAAAATATCTGCCCCCAGCCACCCCAGAAAAGGCACATCTGGAAGCTCCCAGGCTTTCTAGGAAAGTTCCCACGATCTATGAACATCCAGCAGAGGGCGCCTCACCGCAAATGAAGCTAAATATAGCTCATTGATCTATATTTAGCCTCATTCTCCGGGGTTTTGCAGCAAGGAGCAGCCTGCATTAGCACAGCTCCTTGCTGCAAAATGTTTTAACTCCTTCAGATGGATTTACATCGTTGGACGTTACAGATCTGCGGAGGGTAAGTATATTGTTGGTTTATTATGTTTTTTCTTTCACAGAACGAGGGTCTTCAGTGACTGGATTGGGCGTAGAATAAAATACTCCAACAACCATTGTTTTTATTTCATTAAAATAATTTTAAATAATGTGTTTGTGTTTTATTTAACCCTTTACTACAATTGGATTAATAATGGATAGGTGTCATAATTGACGCCTCTCCATTATTAATTAGGCTTAATGTCACCTTACAATAGCAAGGTGGCATTAACCCTTCATTACCCCATATCCCACCGCTACACGGGAATGGGAAGAGAGTGGCCAAGTGCCAGAATAGGCGCATCTTACAGATGTGCCTTTTCTGGGGTGGCTGGGGGTAGATATTTTTAGCCAGGGGGGGGGGGGGGCAATAACCATGGACCCTCTCCAGGCTATTAATATCTGCCCTCAGTCACTGGCTTTACTACTCTGGCGGAGAAAATTGTGCGGGAGCCCACGCCAATTTTTTCCGCTATTTAACCCTTTATTTTAAGAGCTAGAACGGCCAAATTTTGCAGATACACTCTACTGACATTAGTAGTGTGGAATCTGCAAAAAAATGGAGAGAAGACATGGTTTACTGTATGTAAACCATGTCTCAAATCATGTCGGGTTTTAGGAAGGAGAAAGAAAAAGCCGGTAATTGAATTACCGGCTTTCAAGCTGTATAGCGCTGGAAAAAATATTAATATATATACATATATGTGTCTCACTGACATATATATATATATATATATATATATATATATATATATATATATATATAGACAGTATATATATATATTTTTTTTTCTTTTTGGGACACATGGATCATTTCTATAGCGGTATGTTGGTTTTGCAAGCCTGCGAGAAAACCACGCAGTACGGATGCCATACGGATTACATACGGAGGATGCCATGCGCAAAAAAAGGTGACACACCCTGCCTACGGAGGAGCTACGGACCACTATTTTCGGGACATTTCAGCGTATTACGGCCGTAATATACGGACCGTATTTTCATACGCTGAGTGTGAAGCCGGCCTAATACAAGCACTTTTTCTATTTACTGCTTACTAATATTCTCAGCCGTTCTTGAGATACTAACACTTTTTTTTATACATCCTGTTGCCTTGGAAACCGACCACCGCTGTCTAACAGCCACAAAACATGGAGGTGCAGAGAACCAAGCATATTATTTGAGCATGCCCAAGATACTCAGAAAACACCCAAGAATGTTTGGATAGCGCGTTACCAGAGCACGTTCACTCCCCACTAATCCCTACAAAACACTGTTACCTCCTAGTCTCGTCCCAGCTTCAGCACAGTGTTTACAAGCTAGACAACAGTGGAAGTCGGTCTCCTAGGCAGCGAGCTGTAAACAAATGAAAATTAATATTTCAAGAACGGCTGCAACATAAGATAAACCGTAAAGTGCTCATTTTTGCAAGATCTATCTGACAATATCCCTCTATGAAGATGGGAATAACCCTTTGACAAAGTGCAATGGTTTATATTAAAATGCTGCCCTATTCTGCACTGATGGGATCCGCTCTCATTACTGACACAAACTGATGCCCCAAAAACTGATAATATGGAGGAGCAAAGTGTCTCTCCAATGTTACTCTACTGTCCGATCTTCAGATTGAGTGCGGAGAGACAAAACGGCCTGCGACACGTTGCTCTGACAGACAGCAATTCACTCATAGGGACTGTTCCGATGAATATCACCGCTGCACATAGGAAAGGCTGGAGCGATCGTTCTGGGGGCTCCAGAGCAGCGATCTCAGGATAGCTGGGGGTCCCAGCGGCTCGGACCCCCACCGATCATACATATCCTGTACATATAGGCAATAACTCTATAATCAGAATAGGACCTGTGCACGATTTCCCCTTGGGCACTGGCACTGTGCGCAGCTGCACCGGTCAGACCCTGTATACGGGGGACAACGTATTCTGGACACCAAAACTGCAGCACCCACAATACAATATATTGCACACCATGATCTTTAGCATCGCTTCAGTCTACTCTGTTATTCCTGGAACTTGTGGTTCTCCAATAAGTGACAACACATAAAGACGTATTTTATATAAAACAAATAGCCCCACAGCGCCACCCGTGGATACTTACGAGCAAAGCAAAATGCCCCTAATGCAGACTGACACTTCGCTCAATCTTTCGGTTTCCGTACACACTGCCAGCGCTGCACTTCCGGGTTGACCACGAAGGGAACCATGGTGACACGACGCGTGACGTCACTTCCGCGTCCATTTAGTTTATGTGTCCCTGGGAGCTTAAACCCCTAACATTCGTTCCGCTCTTCTTCTCACTGCTGTTCAGTGGAGTCCAGAGGGCAGCGCCTGTATTCAGTCCAGAGACACGAGCCCTGTGCTGTCTTCACTCTGGAGGAGCAGGAGACGCCAGGATACATGCACTTCACTCTGCATTCATTTTCTAGTTCATCATTTTTGGTATAATGTTCAGTATTATAATGGGATAAACATCTATGGAATAACCGGGGAGTGATATTTATTGTTTATTTGTATAAGACTAACTTTTTTTGTTAAACTTTTTCCAATTAATAGATTTGTCACAGAACAAGCGGTGCGGCCATTGCTCCCAAATTTTTCAGGAAACTTGTTTTGCAATGACAACCCATGCCCTGAGCATGACCCAGCGGCCGATGAGCGGTAACGTTACAGCAGCCAAGTGTCGAGCAGTGTTATCCGGCAGTGGCTGTTCACATTCGCAGACACCATGGAGCCTCAGGACAAGGTGCCATAATCTGAGGATTCGGTGGATTCGTTTGGTCTACGGCAAACTTGAGAGGGATTTTTGTTTAACAAAGTAGTGAACCAGAGAAACTGTTGGGGAGGATTTATTTGAATAAAGTATTTTATTGTGTGGTTTTATTACTGGGTTAGTAATGGGGATGTCTGCTAGACACCGCTCCATGATTAACCTCAGAGGTTGATGTCTGCTAGACACCGCTCCATTACTAACCCCAGAGCTTGGTGTGTGATAGACACCGCTCCACTACTAACCCCAGGGCTTGATGTCTGATATACACAGCTCCATTACTAACCCCAGGGCTTAGTGTCTGATAGACACCGCTCCATTATTAACCTCAGAGCTTGATGTCTGCTAGACACCTCTCCATTACTAACCCCAGGGCTTTGTGTCTCATAGACACCTCTCCATTACTAACCCCAGGGCTTGATGTCTGCTAGACACCGCTCCACTACTAATCCCAGAGCTTGGTGTGTGATAGATACCACTCCATTACTAACCCCAGGGCTTGATGTCTGCTAGACACTGCTCCATTACTAATCCCAGAGCTTGATGTCTGCTAGACACTGCTCCATTACTAACCCCAGAGCTTGGTGTGTGATAGATACCACTCCATTACTAACTTCAGGGCATGATGTCTGATAGAACCCGCTCCATTACTAATCCCAGGGCTTGATGTCTGATAGACACAGCTCCATTACTAACCCCAGGGCTTGATGTCTGATAGACACCGCTCCTTTACTAATCCCAGGGCTTGATGTCTGATAGAAACACTCCGTTACTAACCCCAGGGCTTGATGTCTGATAGACACAGCTCCATTACTAATCCCAGGGCTTGATGTCTGCTAGACACAGCTCCATTACTAACCCCAGGGCTTGATGTCTGATAGACACAGCTCCATTACTAACCCCAGGGCTTGATGTCTGATAGAACCCGCTCCATTACTAATCCCAGGGCTTGATGTCTGATAGACACAGCTCCATTACTAACCCCAGGGCTTGATGTCTGATAGACACCGCTCCTTTACTAATCCCAGGGCTTGATGTCTGATAGAAACACTCCGTTACTAACCCCAGGGCTTGATGTCTGATAGACACAGCTCCATTACTAACCCCAGGGCTTGATGTCTGATAGACACAGCTCCATTACTAACCCCAGGGCTTGATGTCTGATAGACACCGCTCCATTACTAACCTCAGAGCTTGATGTCTGCTAGACTCCGCTCCACTACTAATCCCAGGGCTTGATGTCTGATAGAAACACTCTGTTACTAACCCCAGGGCTTGATGTCTGATAGACACCGCTCCATTACTAACCTCAGAGCTTGGTGTGTGATAGATACCGCTCCATTACTTACTTTCTGGGCATGATATCTGAGAGTTACCAATCCATTACTAACCCCCAGGGCTTTGTGTCTGATAGACAGCTCTCCATTACTAATCTCAGGGCTTGATGTCTGATAGACATCGCTCCATTACTAACCCCAGGGTTTGATGTCTACTAGACACCACTCCATTACTAACCTCAGAGCTTTATGTCTGCTAGACACCGCTCCACTACTAATCCCAGGGCTTGATGTCTGATATACACAGCTCCATTACTAACCCCAGGCCTTAGTGTCTGATAGACACCGCTCCATTATTAACCTCAGAGCTTGATGTCTGCTAGACACCTCTCCATTACTAATCCCAGGGCTTGATGTCTGATAGACATCACTCCATTACTAACCCCAGGGTTTGATGTCTGATAGACATTGCTCCATTACTAACCTCAGGGCTTGGTGTCTCATGGACACAGCTCCATTACTAACCCCAGGGCTTGATGTCTGATAGAACCCGCTCCATTACTAATCCCAGGGCTTGATGTCTGATAGACACAGCTCCATTACTAACCCCAGGGCTTGATGTCTGATAGACACCGCTCCTTTACTAATCCCAGGGCTTGATGTCTGATAGAAACACTCTGTTACTAACCCCAGGGCTTGATGTCTGATAGACACAGCTCCATTACTAACCCCAGGGCTTGATGTCTGATAGACACAGCTCCATTACTAACCCCAGGGCTTGATGTCTGATAGACCCTGCTCCATTACTAACATCAGAGCTTGATGTCTGCTAGACACCGCTCCACTACTAATCCCAGGGCTTGATGTCTGATAGAAACACTCTGTTACTAACCCCAGGGCTTGATGTCTGATAGACACCGCTCCATTACTAACCTCAGAGCTTGGTGTGTGATAGATACCGCTCCATTACTAACTTCAGGGCATGATATCTGAGAGTTACCAATCCATTACTAACCCCCAGGGCTTTGTGTCTGATAGACAGCTCTCCATTACTAATCTCAGGGCTTGATGTCTGATAGACATCGCTCCATTACTAACCCCAGGGTTTGATGTCTACTAGACACCACTCCATTACTAACCTCAGAGCTTGATGTCTGCTAGACACCGCTCCATTACTAACCTCAGAGCTTGATGTCTGCTAGACACCGCTCCACTACTAATCCCAGGGCTTGATGTCTGATATACACAGCTCCATTACTAACCCCAGGTCTTAGTGTCTGATAGACACCGCTCCATTATTAACCTCAGAGCTTGATGTCTGCTAGACACCTCTCCATTACTAATCCCAGGGCTTGATGTCTGATAGACATCACTCCATTACTAACCCCAGGGTTTGATGTCTGATAGACATTGCTCCATTACTAACCTCAGGGCTTGGTGTCTCATGGACACAGCTCCATTACTAATCCCAGGGCTTGATGTCTGATAGACACCGCTCCACTACTAATCCCAGGGCTTGATGTCTGATAGACATCTCTCCATTACTAATCCCAGAGTTTGATGTCTGATAGACGCCTCTCCATTACTTACCCCAGGGCTTGATGTCTGATAGCCGCATCTCCAATACTGACCCCAGGGTTTGGTGTCTGATAGATACCGCTCCATTACTAACCCCAGGTCTTAGTGTCTGATAGACACCGCTCCATTATTAACCTCAGAGCTTGATGTCTGCTAGACACCTCTCCATTACTAATCCCAGGGTTTGATGTCTGATAAACGCCTCTCCATTACTTACCCCAGGGCTTGATGTTTGATAGACACCACTCCATTACTAAACTCAGTATTTGATTTCTGATGGACACTGCTAATAGTAGCAGCTGATTGGCTGCAGGGCTCATGTTACCTAATGTCATATGAGAATCAGGAGACCCGGCACTTCCACACAGATGACAGTGTGGGAAACACCATCATAGCGCTTCTGATCTGCGGTAATGTTACCGCCGGTAGATCGTTACCGCTGTCAAAGCCCTGCGGGATCACACTGTCAGATGTTGGCATGATCTCGCAGAGATGCGGTGACCCGCGGTAAAAAGCTTACCGCAGGTCAGCGGGCTCCTGCTGATGATAGACTACTCCTGCCATCAGGCTATATCTGCTGTCACTGATAACAGTGATAGCAGAAGCTGCTGATGGAAGAAGTAGTCTCTCGTCAGTGTGCACCTGTGCTCAAAGTTTAAAAAAGAACAAAAGACATGTGAATGAATTATATACATAGTCATATAAAAAAAAAAAAAACATATTATACTCACCTAACACCAAATCCCCGACTCCCTCATCTCCTATAAGAAATGTAAAATAAAAAACAGCATATGTTCACCTTAAAGGGAACCTGTCACCCCGTTTTTTCAGATTGAGCTATAAATACTGTTAAATAGGGCCTGCGCTGTGCGTTACTATAGTGTATGTAGTGTACCCTGATTTCCCATGTATGCTGAGAAATACATTACCAAAGTCGCCGTTTTCGCCTGTCAATCAGGCTGGTCTGGTCAGGTGGGCGTGTTCACAGCGCTCTTTTCTTCCCCAGCTTTCCGTTGGTGGCGTAGTGGTGTGCGCATGTCCAAGGTCCGAATTCCCTGCGCCCACGTGAAGACACAGCGCGCGATCTGCGCTGTAATCCCTTGCATCGGTGGGGGCGGCCATCTTCCTGGGGCCGCGCGTGCGCAGATGGAGTGCTCTGCTGCACGGGGCTTCAGGAAAATGGCCGCGGGATGCCGCGCGTGCGCATTAGAGATCGCGGCGGCCATTTTCCCAAAGCCGAGTTTGCATCTCGGCTTTGGGAAAATGGCCGCCGCGATCTCTAATGCGCACGCGCGGCATCCCGCGGCCATTTTCCTGAAGCCCCGTGCAGCAGAGCACTCCATCTGCGCACGCGCGGCCCCAGGAAGATGGCCGCCCCCACCGATGCAAGGGATTACAGCGCAGATCGCGCGCTGTGTCTTCACGATCACGTGGGCGCAGGGAATTCGGACCTTGGACATGCGCACACCACTACGCCACCAACGGAAAGCTGGGGAAGAAAAGAGCGCTGTGAACACGCCCACCTGACCAGACCAGCCTGATTGACAGGCGAAAACGGCGACTTTGGTAATGTATTTCTCAGCATACATGGGGAATCAGGGTACACTACATACACTATAGTAACGCACAGCGCAGGCCCTATTTAACAGTATTTATAGCTCAATCTGAAAAAACGGGGTGACAGGTTCCCTTGAATGCCCAATCCCCGATACCCATGTCTACTATAAAAAAAAAATAATAATAATAAAGCAACATATACTCACCTGTCCGCCGTAGTCCACATAATCCCAAGTGTCCAATGGCAATCTCACGTGTAGAACAGTCACATCAGGAGATGAGACTGCCCTACCCAGCTGCTGGCTAAACACTGACAAAGGAGCTAATCGCTCCCACTGAGCTGCTGTGAGAGAGGTCACACAAGTTCATGATGAACTCCGGTGAACTTACCCAGCGGTGGTGAGATCACCAGAGCTCATCAGCTGATGAACTTGTGTGACCTATCTCACCCCTGCTCTGTGCTATACACTGCAGGAGCGATTACCTCCTGTGTCAGTGTATAGGCTGCTGTCTTTGAGAGCAGTCACATTGGTAACTGCTCTCAAAGTCATCAAGATCGTCGTGGGACTTTATGGATTATTATCTTCTCGGCAGACAGGTGAGGAATTTTGTGGTATATTATTTTATTTTACTGTATCTATAAGTATATCTATTTTTTTTCATAATTGAGGTTTGGTATTTGCCTGGGGGGCTCTGCACCCAGACTTTTTCTTTGTGCTGCTCTAATTCTCTTTTTTCTTATAAGTATATCTAAGGATAGATATATCCATAGATATATAATAGAAAGGCCGATGTTTCTAAGGCTACTTTCACACTTGCGTTTTTAGCAATCCGTCGCAGTACGTCGTTTTGGGAAAAAAACGGATCCTGCAACTGTGCTCGCAGGATGCGTTTTTTACCCATAGACTTGTATTAGCTACGGATCGCGACGGATGGCCACACGTCGCGTCCGTCATGCAACAAATCCGTCGTGTTTTGGCGAACCATCGGCATGAGGAAACGTTCAAGTGAAGGTTTTTTTGTCTGTTGCGTCCTCCATTTTCTGCCGCGCATGCGCGGCCGAAACTCTGCCCCCTCCTCCACGGACTTCAGAATGGGCAGCGGATGCGTTGAAAAACTGCATTCGCTGCCCACGTTGTGCACAAAATTCACAACGTGCGTCGGTACGTTGGCCCAACGCATAGCGACAGACCCGTACCGACACAAGTGTGAAAGAGGCCTTAATGAACGTTGAATTAAAAAAAAAATGGAAAAAACGGCGTGGGCTCCCGCACAATTTTCTGCGCCAGAGGGGGAAAGCCAACGGCCGGGGACCAATATATGTAGCCTGCTATGAATATCAGCCCGCAGCTGTCTACGTAGCCTTTACTGGCTATTAAAATAGGTGGACCCCCCAAAAAATGACGTTGGGTCCCCCTATATTTGATAGCCAGAAAGGCTACGCAGACAGCTGCGGGCTGATATTCATAGCCTAGAGAGGGGCCATGGATATTGCCCCCCGCCCCCCTTCCGGCTACAAATACCAGACCGCAGCCTCCCCAGAAATGGCACATCTGTAAGATGTGCCAATTCCGGCACTTAGCCCCTCACTTCCCACTCCCGTGTAGCGGTGGGATATGGGGTAATAAGGGGTTAATGTCACCTTGCTATTGTAAGGTGACATTAAGCCGGGTTAATAACAGAGAGGCGTCAATAAGACGCCTATCCATTATTAATCCAATAGTAATAAAGGCTTAATAAAACACACGCATTAGGAAAAAAGTATTTTAATATTCTTAATTTAACCATACTTACCATACTTCAGCGCCTGCAAAAAACGTAAAATAATAAACCGTATACTACCTGTCCGCCGTAGTCCAATTAATAACGAGGGTCCCACGACGATCTCCCCTATAGAACAGTGACATTGGGTGATGTCACTGCTCTATAGGACCCTCAGTGGCACACTGACAGGAGACAATGGCTCCTACAGTGCATCACTGAGAGGTTACCTTAGGACAAAGTCTCACTTTATGGCAATTGCTGCGTGGGAACATTTCTCATACAGCAATACCAAAAGTGAGACTAGGGACTACTTTTTTTTACAGCGGTGGAGGAATACAGTGCGGAAGGATACCTTCCGCCCATCATTGTGTTCCTGGAGCCCCTAGAGAGCGGTCACATCAGATGATGCTGCTGTTCTCCACAGAAGATCGTCATGGGACACTCGTGGATTTCGGCGGACAGGGAGTATATTGGTTGTTTGTTATTTTCATATTTTGTTTACAGATGACACTGGCTTCGGGGAACAAAGTGACAAGTAATGGTGAGTATGTACTCTATGTTAAATGTACTGTATGTCTGTATGTATGTAATGTATGTAATGTATTAATGTAGTGTATGTAGTATGTATGTAGCATGTATGTAGCATGTATGTATGTAATATGTATGTATGCATGTATGTAATATGTATGTAGTATGTATGTAGCATGCATGTAGCATGTATGTAGTATGTATGTAGCATGTATGTATGTAATATGTATGTAGTATGTATGTAGCATGTATGTAGCATGCATGTAGCATGTATGCATGCAGCATGTATGTAGCATGTATGTAGCATGTATGTTTTTTTTTTTTTTTTATTCAACACATTAGCCGGATGATGGGACTACTACTGTCCCATCATTGGCTAATGTGTCAATCACTGTCACTGTAGTAGGCATCGTCCGATGGGACTTATAGTCCCATTGGACAATGCCTTCACACAGGCACAGAGCCCCAGCAGCCCGCACAGAGCCCCGGCAGCCCGCACAGAGCCCCCCACGGTCACGCACAGACCCCGCCCGCCCGCACACACACACGCAGTCTCCGCCCACACTCCATTATAGTGCATCATTGCACAATAGGAACTTCCGATTCCGGTATCCGATGTCGCAAAAGTATCAGAACTCGGTATTGGAATTCCGATACAGCGAATATCGGCCGATACCCGATATTTGCAGTATCGGAATGCTCAACACTACTTATCATTCATTCTCTGAACTGAAATACCCTGCATGCCCACTGCTCCAGTCCCTGACAGCAAGCAGCCTGAATGGTATCTGAGTCATTCTATCTTCGGCATTGAATCCTGCATATATCTAGATTTGTTAGCCATCGTAGTATGCAATTGTTTTTGTTTATAGATATTTAATTCACTTCTACTTGTCCTCATGCAGAGAGATCACATAACTGTTTAAAAGCGGTTTATGATCCATGTAGACCAGGACATTTGTTTATCTGTTCACTACATTTATTGTGTCCTGCTGTCTCAAATGAGTTAGATTGATTGCTAATGAGAAGGAAAAAAAAAGAAAATAAAAGTGAAATCTAAGAGCTAGCCTTCTATAAATGTAGACATACTTTGGGGACTATTTCTACTTCGTGCACTATTATTCGTGTATTTATTCAAAGTACTTTTTCTAAGTACTCGCAGTTATAACATGGCAGTTAGACAGGGCAGGAGACAGGTAAGACAATCTAAATCTATATCCCTGATAATTTGGAGCAGAACAAATATTCACCATATGTATTTGTATATTCTATATCCTGGCTGCCGCATTCACTCATATTCACCACCCTTGCATTAAAGGGAACCTGTCACCCCGTTTTTTCAGATTGAGATAAAAATACTGTTAAATAGGGCCTGCGCTGTGCGTTACAATAGTGTATGTAGTGTACCCTGATTCCCCACCTATGCTGCGAAATACATTACCAAAGTCGCCGTTTTCGCCTGTCAATCAGGCTGGTCAGGTCGGGTGGGCGTGGTGACATCACTGTTTCTTCCCCAGCTTTCCGTTGGTGGCGTAGTGGTGTGCGCATGTCCAAGTGACGAATCCACTGGGTGCAGGTGAAGAATCTCGGCTTCAGGAAAATGGCCACAGCGATCTCCATCTGCGCACGCGCGACACTCCATCCATATCGGCCCCTCTGTCCTTTCCTCTCCTATGTATAGCACTCATGCTCTGTTCACATTGCTTAACAGCACAGATCCATTCAGTCCCACATCCAGCACAAGAGACGCTCTCACAAATCACTTATCCATCTGCTCACTCTTTCTGTCCTCCTTCTCCTAGTTGCTGGAGACATCTCTCCCAACCCCGGCCCCCCATGTTATAGCCAGTCAAACCTCCCAACTGCTACACTCAGAAACCCCTCTAACCTTATTAATATTCCATGCATGCCTTCAGTCTTTTTCACTTGTGCCCTTTGGAATTCTCGCTCTGTGTGTAATAAACTCTCCTTCATTCATGACTTCTTCCTTTCTTATTCTCTTAATCTCCTGTAGAGTTGACCGACTTTAACTTATTTTGGATCGAGTCGGGTATCGCAAAACCCAACTTTGTCAAAAGTTGGGTCGGGTGAAATCGGCCGATTATTGTAAAAAAGTCAGGGGCTGACTGAAACACGAAACCCAATGCAAGTCAATGGGGAATCAAAGTCGGCAGTGAGTGGAGGACAGGAAAACACAAACATTGCCCATTTTAAGGTCAAAAACATCAGTTCTTATTACTTAAGCTTGTCAATCTTAATTTACTTTATAATAATAGTTAGGCATTGAAAACTGGGGGTCATTTGGCCAAAGTTGTGGGGGGGTAGGGCTGGCTCAAGATTTCCGTGGGTCCAGGAAATGTGGACCACGTCACGGCGGTGGAGCAGGGAGAGGTAAGTATTTCAACTTTGCAAGTGCTGTGATCCAGAGCAAGCAGGGGGGGCCCCACTCATTGGCACTGGCACAGGGCCCCTCATAGTACGGCAATGTGTTTGACGGCAGGTGGCGCCTCCACTGGCAGAGACACTTTTGCATACTATGAGGGGCCCTGTGCCAGTGACGTTGCCAACGAGTATGCCCCCCCCACCTGATGAAGGAACCTGCACTTTCATCTGCACCTTTCTCTTTGCCCCCGTGTAATGTGGTATGGTATGCAGGAAGGAGGACCTGACTTTCAGCAGGGTCAGATTCAGGCTGTGTAGCGTGCAAGGGGAATGTAGTGGTCTGGGTCAATGTACCAGCAGACTCATCTAGCAGTGGCCGGGCAATGGGCAGGATAAGGAGGAAACACAGATATAGGCCCAAATAATAAAGTAGGCTAAATGCAGTTCAAAATTGTTAACGGGACAAAACAGGCGGCATTACTTTGTTCAGTGGAGGACAACTGTAATGAGTGGCAGACACAGTTAGTAGGCCCAAATACTAAAGTAGGCTAAATGCAGATCAAAATTGTTAACAGGACTAAACGGGCGGCATTGCTTTGTTCAGTGGAGGACAACTGTAATGAGTGGCAGACACAGTTAGTAGGCCCAAATAATAAAGTAGGCTAAATGCAGTTCAAAATTGTTAACAGGACTAAACAGGTGGCATTACTTTTTTCAATGGAGGACAACTGTAATGAGTGGCAGACTTAGTTAGTAGGCCCAAAAAATAAAGTAGGCTAAATACAGTTCAAAATTGGCAACAGGACTAAATGAGCGGCATTGCTTTGTTCAGTGGAGGACAACTGTAATGAGTGGCAGACACAGTTAGTAGGCCCAAATAATAAAGTAGGCTAAATGCAGTTCAAAATTGGTAACAGGACTAAACAGGCGGCATTGCTTTGTTCAGTGGAGGACAACTGTAATGAGTGGCAGACACAGTTAGTAGGCCTAAAAAATAAAGTAGGCTAAATGCAGTTCAAAATTGGTAACAGGACTAAACAGGCGGCATTGCTTTGTTCAGTGGAGGACAACGGTAATGAGTAGTGTTGATCATTCCAATACTGCAAATATCGGGTATCGGCCGATATTTGCTGCATCGGAATTCCAATACAGAGTTCCGATATTTTTGTGATATCGGAATCGGAAGTTCCTATAAGTTCCCAGTCATCTTCGGCGTGTGCAGTGCGTATGGTTCCCAGGATCTGGAGGAGAGGAGACTCTCCTTCAGGCCCTGGGATCCATATTCATGTAAAAAATAAAGAATAAAAATAAAAAATATGAATATACTCACCCCTCCGACGAACCCTGGCTGTCACCGCTGCAAGCGTTTGCCTCCGTTCCTAAGAATGCAGAGAGTGAAGGACCTTCGATGACGTCACGGTCACGTGAGCGGTCAGGTGACTGGTCACCTGACCGCGACGTCATCGAAGGTCCTTCAATCTCTGCATTCTTAGGAACGGAGGCAGACACTTGCAGCGGTGACAGCCAGGTGTTGTGAATTCTGCTCTTGGGTTCCCTCCAGTGGTTGTAGGTGGGAATGCAGTTGTCTCTGAGTCGCAGTCCTGGCCAGGTGTATCTGCTGATCGCAGTTCTGACTGGGATATTTAGGTGTGCAGGATTCATTAGTCCTTGCCAGTTGTCAATGTTTCTTCTGAAGTGTTGGATCACTTTCTGGCTTCTCCTGCTTAGCTGCCAATTCAGCAAAGATAAGTGCCTGTTTCTTTTTCTGTGGCACACATGCAGTGTGCTTATATTCTGTGCTATTCATTTGTTTTTCTCTTGTCCAGCTTAGACTGTGTCAGTGTTTTCTCAGTCTTGTTGGATTCTCTGGAGATCCAGATATACGCTCCACATCTTTAGTTAGATGGTGGAGTTTTTGTATTTTCTGCTGTGGATATTTTTGGAAGGATTTTTAATACTGACCGCTTAGTATCCTGTCCTATCCTTTCCTATTTATCTAGTGTGTGCCTCATTTGCTAAATCCTGTTCCCTGCATGCGTGTGTCTTTTCCTCTACTATTCACAGTCAATATTTGTGGTGGGCTGCCTATCCTTTGGGGTTCTGCTCTGAGGCAAGATAGAAATTCCTATTTGCATCTACAGGGGTATTTAGTCCTCTGGCTGTGTCGAGTTGTCTAGGGTTTGTTAGGCACACCCCACGGCTACTTCTAGTTGCGGTGATAAGATCAGGGTTTGCGGTCAGTATAGTTACCACCTACTCCAGTGAAAGTTTTCATGCTGCTCCAAGGTCACCTGATCATAACAGCTGCCACAGTTACCGAACACCAACAGTCCTACAGGGGGAGCTTGGCCTACTGGCACTACAGAACCAGCCTTGATTGCCAATTCCCGCAGCCCACATAGGAAGCTCCTAAACTGGAGGCACCATGGAGTTGGCTAACCCGACCGCAACACGACGGGACAACGTATAGGCGTGTAAGTGACCTTGACACTACCCGGAACCAGCTGACGGTGCTGGAACCAGGCTGGGCAAGAGGGAGTACCTGTGACAAAGACACTGCCGAGAACCAGCTGACGGTACTGGAACCCAGATGGATGCGTTGCCCAAGTATGCAAGAGCCAATGGCACGACCGAGGACCAGCTGACGGTGCTGGAACCCGGTTGCTAAGCAGGAGGTACCCGTGCTAAAAAGCACTACCAAGGACCGCCTGACATTGGCGGAACTCGGGTACCCAGAGAAGGAGGCACCTAAGCCAAAGACTCTGCCTGGAACCAGCTGACGGTGCTGGAGCCAGGATGTGGACCAGAAGGTCCACAGGAGAGGAGAGAACAGCTAGGCCGCAAGGCTGCCGCAGTTACCGAACACCAACAGTCCTACAGGGGGAGCTTGGCCTACTGGCACTACAGAACCAGCCTTGACTGCCAATTCACGCAGCCCACATAGGAAGCTCCTAAACTGGAGGCACCCTGGAGTTGGCTAACCCGACCGCAACACGACGGGACAACGTATAGGCGTGTAAGTGACCTTGACACTACCCGGAACCAGCTGACGGTGCTGGAACCAGGCTGGGCAAGAGGGAGTACCTGTGACAAAGACACTGCCGAGAACCAGCTGACGGTACTGGAACCTGGATGCGTTGCCCAAGTATGCAAGAGCCAATGGCACGACCGAGGACCAGCTGACGGTGCTGGAACCCGGTTGCTAAGCAGGAGGTACCCGTGCTAAAAAGCACTACCAAGTACCGCCTGATGTTGGCGGAACTTGGATACCCAGAAGGAGGCACCTAAGCCAAAGGCTCTGCCCGGAACCAGCTGACGGTGCTGGAACCAGGATGTGGACCAGAAGGTCCACAGGAGAGGAGAGAACAGCTCGGCCGCGAGGCTGCCACAGTTACCGAACACCAACAGTCCTACAGGGGGAGCTTGGCCTACTGGCACTACAGAACCAGCCTTGACTGCCAGTTCCCGCAGCCCACATAGGAAGCTCCTAAAAAATAGTGAGGAAAGAATGGTTGTAGATGACGAGGAAAAAGCTAACATATTAAACACCTTCTTCTCCACGGTATTCACGGTGGAAAATGAAATGCTAGGTGAAATCCCAAGAAACAATGAAAACCCTATATTAAGGGTCACCAATCTAACCCAAGAAGAGGTGCGAAACCGGCTAAATAAGATTAAAATAGATAAATCTCTGGGTCCGGATGGCATACACCCACGAGTACTAAGAGAACTAAGTAATGTAATAGATAAACCATTATTTCTTATTTTTAGGGACTCTATAGCGATGGGGTCTGTTCCGCAGGACTGGCGCATAGCAAATGTGGTGCCAATATTCAAAAAGGGCTCTAAAAGTGAACCTGGAAATTATAGGCCAGTAAGTCTAACCTCTATTGTTGGTAAAATATCTGAAGGGTTTCTGAGGGATGTTATTCTGGATTATCTCAATGAGAATAACTGTTTAACTCCATATCAGCATGGGTTTATGAGAAATCGCTCCTGTCAAACCAATCTAATCAGTTTTTATGAAGAGCTAAGCTATAGGCTGGACCACGGTGAGTCATTGGACGTGGTATATCTCGATTTTTCCAAAGCGTTTGATACCGTGCCGCACAAGAGGTTGGTACACAAAATGAGAATGCTTGGTCTGGGGGAAAATGTGTGTAAATGGGTTAGTAACTGGCTTAGTGATAGAAAGCAGAGGGTGGTTATAAATGGTATAGTCTCTAACTGGGTCGCTGTGACCAGTGGGGTACCGCAGGGGTCAGTATTGGGACCTGTTCTCTTCAACATATTCATTAATGATCTGGTAGAAGGTTTACACGGTAAAATATCGATATTTGCAGATGATACAAAACTATGTAAAGCAGTTAATACAAGAGAAGATAGTATTCTGCTACAGATGGATCTGGATAAGTTGGAAACTTGGGCTGAAAGGTGGCAGATGAGTTTTAACAATGATAAATGTAAGGTTATACACATGGGAAGAAGGAATCAATATCACCATTACACACTGAACGGGAAACCACTGGGTAAATCTGACAGGGAGAAGGACTTGGGGATCCTAGTTAATGATAAACTTACCTGGAGCAGCCAGTGCCAGGCAGCAGCTGCCAAGGCAAACAGGATCATGGGGTGCATTAAAAGAGGTCTGGATACACATGATGAGAGCATTATACTGCCTCTGTACAAATCCCTAGTTAGACCGCACATGGAGTACTGTGTCCAGTTTTGGGCACCGGTGCTCAGGAAGGATATAATGGAACTAGAGAGAGTACAAAGGAGGGCAACAAAATTAATAAAGGGGATGGGAGAACTACAATACCCAGATAGATTAGCGAAATTAGGATTATTTAGTCTAGAAAAAAGACGACTGAGGGGCGATCTAATAACCATGTATAAGTATATAAGGGGACAATACAAATATCTTGCTGAGGATCTGTTTATACCAAGGAAGGTGACGGGCACAAGGGGGCATTCTTTGCGTCTGGAGGAGAGAAGGTTTTTCCACCAACTTAGAAGAGGATTCTTTACTGTTAGGGCAGTGAGAATCTGGAATTGCTTGCCTGAGGAGGTGGTGATGGCGAACTCAGTCGAGGGGTTCAAGAGAGGCCTGGATGTCTTCCTGGAGCAGAACAATATTGTATCATACAATTATTAGGTTCTGTAGAAGGACGTAGATCTGGGGATTTATTATGATGGAATATAGGCTGAACTGGATGGACAAATGTCTTTTTTCGGCCTTAATAACTATGTTACTATGTTAATATGTTACTATATAAATAATAATAGTATACTGTATACACCGCACTATACTATACACTGCTCTATATACTGTACACTGCTGTATATACTGTACACTGCTCTATATACTGTGTACTCTGCTGTATATACTGTGTACTCTGCTGTATATACTGTGTACTCTGCTGTATATACTGTACACTCTGCTGTATATACTGTACCCTCTCCTCTATATACTGTGTACTCTGCTGTATATACTGTGTACTCTGCTTTATATACTGTACACTCTCCTCTATATACTGTGTACTCTGCTGTATATACTGTGTACTCTGCTGTATATACTGTGTACTCTGCTGTATATACTGTGTACTCTGCTTTATATACTGTACACACTGTTGTATATACTGTAGACTCTCCTCTAGTATCAGTGACACTTATTACACTGCTGATCTGGGCTGTGCAGATGTGATGTTGTGCACTATATATACTATATACAGCTGTGCTCTCTGTGTAGACGCTGGATTTTGTGTCTCCGCTTTTCTCCCAATATTCCCCTTTTACACAATAGTGGGGGTCACATAAATCCATTAATATTTCAGTTTTCTCCCCGGACATATTTATGTGTTTGGTTGGGGAGTCGCAGTGTGCAGCTGTCGCCTCATCAGAGCTCTTCGCACCATGACAGGCCGCAGCGGTCACAGCTTCACACTGGGTAAGACACGATATCAGGCAGGTGATTGCAATCAGCCACCGATGTGGATCATCTACTGGTGTGGAACACGTGTCCCCCCAATCCTCTGCACATACGGGGTACAGTGATATCACAGGTCAGGGAGGTGGCAGTCAGCGGAGGCCGTCGCCTGTGTTACCCTTCTGGGTTGTCAGCAGCTCCAGCTCGTCCCCACATCGTACAATCAGCTCCCTGTACGATAGACATAGGAGTAAAGATCCCTGTGATGGTGACAAGAGCCGGGAATAGGAGGAACGAGCTCCCGCAGCAGATTTATCTCCCCGGATACACAGTGATGTGCAGATCGGGAGGACGGCGGCGATGATCCCGGGATTTCCTCTCCGCTCTTTCCCGGCATCTCTGCTAGTGACGGCTACAAATGGCCGGTGGAGATGTTGGAGAAGGAGAGGCGATGGAGGAAGCGCGCTCTGCTGTCCGGTGTTAGCCGGTAAAGGGCTTTTATCCCGGGCAGGGAAGCACAAGGGGAGAGCGGAGCTTCACTCGGACTCAGCTGGGAGGGGGCGGGGTTTATGTCCAGTGTCAGCCAATAGAAGCTCAGAACGGTGCAGCTCAGCAGCCAATCAGTGCGCAGTAAGCCTGTACATATAACAGGCGCCTCCAGCTCCGGCCTCAGTGTTTTCCTTCCTATCAGGAAATATTTTCATTTTGTTTTTCCGCAGCACATGATGGCAGAGACCGCGCCAGCCGCCGCTCCCCCTCCCGCAGAACCGGCCGCCAAATCCAAGAAGCAGCCGAAGAAATCTGCCGCCAAGAAGAGCAATAAACCCTCCGGCCCCAGCGTCTCCGAGCTGATCGTGAAAGCCGTGTCCGCCTCCAAGGAGCGCAGCGGGGTGTCTCTGGCCGCCCTGAAGAAGGCTCTGTCTGCCGGAGGATACGATGTAGAGAAGAACAACAGCCGCCTGAAGCTGGCCGTCAAGGCTCTGGTCACCAAGGGCGCCCTCCTCCAGGTGAAGGGCAGCGGCGCCTCCGGGTCCTTCAAGCTGAACAAGAAGCAGGAGACGAAGGACAAAGTGGCCAAGAAGAAGCCAGCAGCTGCGGCCAAACCCAAGAAACCCGCTGCTGCCAAGAAAGCCGCCAAATCTCCGAAGAAGCCCAAGAAGGCTCCGACTGCGGCCAAGAAGAGCCCGAAAAAGGCCAAGAAGCCCGCAGCTGCCAAGAAAACGGCAAAGAGCCCCAAAAAGCCGAAAGCCGCTCCCAAGCCCAAGAAGGTGACGAAGAGTCCGGCTAAGAAGGCGGCCAAACCCGCCAAGAGTCCGGCTAAGAAGGCGGCCAAACCCGCCAAGAGTCCGGCTAAGAAATAAGCTGCAGCCCCTGTTCTGATACCACAAAGGCTCTTATAAGAGCCACCACCTCCTCCCCGCAGAGCTGTATGATCAGTGCCACCACCCTCTCCCCGCAGAGCTGTATGATCAGTGCCACCACCTCCTCCCCGCAGAGCTGTATGATCAGTGCCACCACCTCCTCCCCGCAGAGCTGTATGATCAGTGCCACCACCTCCTCCCCGCAGAGCTGTATGATCAGTGCCACCACCTCCTCCCCGCAGAGCTGTATGATCAGTGCCACCACCTCCTCCCCGCAGAGCTGTATGATCAGTGCCTCCACCTCCTCCCCGCAGAGCTGTATGATCAGTGCCACCACCTCCTCCCCGCAGAGCTGTATGATCAGTGCCACCACCTTCTCCCCGCAGAGCTGTATGATCAGTGCCTCCACCTCCTCCCCGCAGAGCTGTATGATCAGAGCCACCACCTCCTCCTCGCAGAGCTGTATGATCAGTGCCATCACCTCCTCCCCGCAAAGCTGTATGATCAGTGCCACCACCTCCTCCCTACAGAGCTGTATGATCAGTGCCACCACCTCCTCCCCTCAGAGATGTATGATCAGTGCCACCACCTCCTCCCCTCAGAGATGTATGATCAATGCCACCACCTCCTCCCCGCAGAGCTGTATGATCAGTGCCACCACCTCCTCCCAGCAGAGCTGTATGATCAGAGCCACCGCCTCCTCCCCGCAGAGCTGTATGATCAGTGCCACCACCTCCTCCCCGCAGAGCTGTATGATCAGTGCCACCACCTCCTCCCCGCAGAGCTGTATGATCAGTGCCACCACATTCTCCCCGCAGAGCTGTATGATCAGTGCCACCACCTCCTCCCCGCAGAGCTGTATGATCAGTGCCTCCACCTCCTCCCCGCAGAGCTGTATGATCAGTGCCTTCACCTCCTCCCCGCAGAGCTGTATGATCAGAGCCACCACCTCCTCCCCGCAGAGCTGTATGATCAGAGCCACCACCTCCTCCTCGCAGAGCTGTATGATCAGTGCCATCACCTCCTCCCCGCAAAGCTGTATGATCAGTGCCACCACCTCCTCCCTGCAGAGCTGTATGATCAGTGCCACCACCTCCTCCCCTCAGAGATGTATGATCAGTGCCACCACCTCCTCCCCTCAGAGATGTATGATCAGTGCCACCACCTCCTCCCCTCAGAGATGTATGATCAGTGCCACCACCTCCTCCCCTCAGAGATGTATGATCAGTGCCACCACCTCCTCCCCTCAGAGCTGTATGATCAGAGCCACCACCTCCTCCTCGCAGAGCTGTATGATCAGTGCCATCACCTCCTCCCCGCAAAGCTGTATGATCAGTGCCACCACCTCCTCCCTGCAGAGCTGTATGATCAGTGCCACCACCTCCTCCCCTCAGAGATGTATGATCAGTGCCACCACCTCCTCCCCTCAGAGATGTATGATCAGTGCCACCACCTCCTCCCCTCAGAGATGTATGATCAGTGCCACCACCTCCTCCCCGATCAGTGCCACCACCTCCTCCCCGCAGAGCTGTATGATCAGTGCCACCACCTCCTCCCCGCAGAGCTGTATGATCAGTGCCACCACCTCCTCCCCGCAGAGCTGTATGATCAGTGCCTCCACCTCCTCCCCGCAGAGCTGTATGATCAGTGCCACCACCTCCTCCCAGCAGAGCTGTATGATCAGAGCCATCACCTCCTCCCCGCAAAGCTGTATGATCAGTGCCACCACCTCCTCCCTGCAGAGCTGTATGATCAGTGCCACCACCTCCTCCCCTCAGAGATGTATGATCAGTGCCACCACCTCCTCCCCTCAGAGATGTATGATCAGTGCCACCACCTCCTCCCCTCAGAGATGTATGATCAGTGCCACCACCTCCTCCCCTCAGAGATGTATGATCAGTGCCACCACCTCCTCCCCTCAGAGCTGTATGATCAGAGCCACCACCTCCTCCTCGCAGAGCTGTATGATCAGTGCCATCACCTCCTCCCCGCAAAGCTGTATGATCAGTGCCACCACCTCCTCCCTGCAGAGCTGTATGATCAGTGCCACCACCTCCTCCCCTCAGAGATGTATGATCAGTGCCACCACCTCCTCCCCTCAGAGATGTATGATCAGTGCCACCACCTCCTCCCCTCAGAGATGTATGATCAGTGCCACCACCTCCTCCCCGATCAGTGCCACCACCTCCTCCCCGCAGAGCTGTATGATCAGTGCCACCACCTCCTCCCCGCAGAGCTGTATGATCAGTGCCACCACCTCCTCCCCGCAGAGCTGTATGATCAGTGCCTCCACCTCCTCCCCGCAGAGCTGTATGATCAGAGCCACCACCTCCTCCTCGCAGAGCTGTATGATCAGTGCCATCACCTCCTCCCCGCAAAGCTGTATGATCAGTGCCACCACCTCCTCCCTGCAGAGCTGTATGATCAGTGCCACCAACTCCTCCCCTCAGAGATGTATGATCAGTGCCACCACCTCCTCCCCTCAGAGATGTATGATCAGTGCCACCACCTCCTCCCCTCAGAGATGTATGATCAGTGCCACCACCTCCTCCCCGCAGAGCTGTATGATCAGTGCCACCACCTCCTCCCCGCAGAGCTGTATGATCAGTGCCTCCACCTCCTCCCCGCAGAGCTGTATGATCAGTGCCACCACCTCCTCCCCGCAGAGCTGTATGATCAGTGCCACCACCTTCTCCCCGCAGAGCTGTATGATCAGTGCCTCCACCTCCTCCCCGCAGAGCTGTATGATCAGAGCCACCACCTCCTCCTCGCAGAGCTGTATGATCAGTGCCATCACCTCCTCCCCGCAAAGCTGTATGATCAGTGCCACCACCTCCTCCCTACAGAGCTGTATGATCAGTGCCACCACCTCCTCCCCTCAGAGATGTATGATCAGTGCCACCACCTCCTCCCCTCAGAGATGTATGATCAATGCCACCACCTCCTCCCCGCAGAGCTGTATGATCAGTGCCACCACCTCCTCCCAGCAGAGCTGTATGATCAGAGCCACCGCCTCCTCCCCGCAGAGCTGTATGATCAGTGCCACCACCTCCTCCCCGCAGAGCTGTATGATCAGTGCCACCACCTCCTCCCCGCAGAGCTGTATGATCAGTGCCACCACCTTCTCCCCGCAGAGCTGTATGATCAGTGCCACCACCTCCTCCCCGCAGAGCTGTATGATCAGTGCCTCCACCTCCTCCCCGCAGAGCTGTATGATCAGTGCCTTCACCTCCTCCCCGCAGAGCTGTATGATCAGAGCCACCACCTCCTCCCCGCAGAGCTGTATGATCAGAGCCACCACCTCCTCCTCGCAGAGCTGTATGATCAGTGCCATCACCTCCTCCCCGCAAAGCTGTATGATCAGTGCCACCACCTCCTCCCTGCAGAGCTGTATGATCAGTGCCACCACCTCCTCCCCTCAGAGATGTATGATCAGTGCCACCACCTCCTCCCCTCAGAGATGTATGATCAGTGCCACCACCTCCTCCCCTCAGAGATGTATGATCAGTGCCACCACCTCCTCCCCTCAGAGATGTATGATCAGTGCCACCACCTCCTCCCCTCAGAGCTGTATGATCAGAGCCACCACCTCCTCCTCGCAGAGCTGTATGATCAGTGCCATCACCTCCCCCCCGCAAAGCTGTATGATCAGTGCCACCACCTCCTCCCTGCAGAGCTGTATGATCAGTGCCACCACCTCCTCCCCTCAGAGATGTATGATCAGTGCCACCACCTCCTCCCCTCAGAGATGTATGATCAGTGCCACCACCTCCTCCCCTCAGAGATGTATGATCAGTGCCACCACCTCCTCCCCGATCAGTGCCACCACCTCCTCCCCGCAGAGCTGTATGATCAGTGCCACCACCTCCTCCCAGCAGAGCTGTATGATCAGAGCCACCGCCTCCTCCCCGCAGAGCTGTATGATCAGTGCCACCACCTCCTCCCCGCAGAGCTGTATGATCAGTGCCACCACCTCCTCCCCGCAGAGCTGTATGATCAGTGCCACCACCTTCTCCCCGCAGAGCTGTATGATCAGTGCCACCACCTCCTCCCCGCAGAGCTGTATGATCAGTGCCTCCACCTCCTCCCCGCAGAGCTGTATGATCAGTGCCTCCACCTCCTCCCCGCAGAGCTGTATGATCAGAGCCACCACCTCCTCCTCGCAGAGCTGTATGATCAGTGCCATCACCTCCTCCCCGCAAAGCTGTATGATCAGTGCCACCACCTCCTCCCTGCAGAGCTGTATGATCAGTGCCACCACCTCCTCCCCTCAGAGATGTATGATCAGTGCCACCACCTCCTCCCCTCAGAGATGTATGATCAGTGCCACCACCTCCTCCCCTCAGAGATGTATGATCAGTGCCACCACCTCCTCCCCGCAGAGCTGTATGATCAGTGCCACCACCTCCTCCCCGCAGAGCTGTATGATCAGTGCCACCACCTCCTCCCCGCAGAGCTGTATGATCAGTGCCACCACCTCCTCCCCGCAGAGCTGTATGATCAGTGCCACCACCTTCTCCCCGCAGAGCTGTATGATCAGTGCCACCACCTCCTCCCCGCAGAGCTGTATGATCAGTGCCTCCACCTCCTCCCCGCAGAGCTGTATGATCAGTGCCTCCACCTCCTCCCCGCAGAGCTGTATGATCAGAGCCACCACCTCCTCCTCGCAGAGCTGTATGATCAGTGCCATCACCTCCTCCCCGCAAAGCTGTATGATCAGTGCCACCACCTCCTCCCTGCAGAGCTGTATGATCAGTGCCACCACCTCCTCCCCTCAGAGATGTATGATCAGTGCCACCACCTCCTCCCCTCAGAGATGTATGATCAGTGCCACCACCTCCTCCCCTCAGAGATGTATGATCAGTGCCACCACCTCCTCCCCGCAGAGCTGTATGATCAGTGCCACCACCTCCTCCCCGCAGAGCTGTATGATCAGTGCCTCCACCTCCTCCCCGCAGAGCTGTATGATCAGTGCCACCACCTCCTCCCCGCAGAGCTGTATGATCAGTGCCACCACCTTCTCCCCGCAGAGCTGTATGATCAGTGCCTCCACCTCCTCCCCGCAGAGCTGTATGATCAGAGCCACCACCTCCTCCTCGCAGAGCTGTATGATCAGTGCCATCACCTCCTCCCCGCAAAGCTGTATGATCAGTGCCACCACCTCCTCCCTACAGAGCTGTATGATCAGTGCCACCACCTCCTCCCCTCAGAGATGTATGATCAGTGCCACCACCTCCTCCCCTCAGAGATGTATGATCAATGCCACCACCTCCTCCCCGCAGAGCTGTATGATCAGTGCCACCACCTCCTCCCAGCAGAGCTGTATGATCAGAGCCACCGCCTCCTCCCCGCAGAGCTGTATGATCAGTGCCACCACCTCCTCCCCGCAGAGCTGTATGATCAGTGCCACCACCTCCTCCCCGCAGAGCTGTATGATCAGTGCCACCACCTTCTCCCCGCAGAGCTGTATGATCAGTGCCACCACCTCCTCCCCGCAGAGCTGTATGATCAGTGCCTCCACCTCCTCCCCGCAGAGCTGTATGATCAGTGCCTTCACCTCCTCCCCGCAGAGCTGTATGATCAGAGCCACCACCTCCTCCCCGCAGAGCTGTATGATCAGAGCCACCACCTCCTCCTCGCAGAGCTGTATGATCAGTGCCATCACCTCCTCCCCGCAAAGCTGTATGATCAGTGCCACCACCTCCTCCCTGCAGAGCTGTATGATCAGTGCCACCACCTCCTCCCCTCAGAGATGTATGATCAGTGCCACCACCTCCTCCCCTCAGAGATGTATGATCAGTGCCACCACCTCCTCCCCTCAGAGATGTATGATCAGTGCCACCACCTCCTCCCCTCAGAGATGTATGATCAGTGCCACCACCTCCTCCCCTCAGAGCTGTATGATCAGAGCCACCACCTCCTCCTCGCAGAGCTGTATGATCAGTGCCATCACCTCCTCCCCGCAAAGCTGTATGATCAGTGCCACCACCTCCTCCCTGCAGAGCTGTATGATCAGTGCCACCACCTCCTCCCCTCAGAGATGTATGATCAGTGCCACCACCTCCTCCCCTCAGAGATGTATGATCAGTGCCACCACCTCCTCCCCTCAGAGATGTATGATCAGTGCCACCACCTCCTCCCCGATCAGTGCCACCACCTCCTCCCCGCAGAGCTGTATGATCAGTGCCACCACCTCCTCCCAGCAGAGCTGTATGATCAGAGCCACCGCCTCCTCCCCGCAGAGCTGTATGATCAGTGCCACCACCTCCTCCCCGCAGAGCTGTATGATCAGTGCCACCACCTCCTCCCCGCAGAGCTGTATGATCAGTGCCACCACCTTCTCCCCGCAGAGCTGTATGATCAGTGCCACCACCTCCTCCCCGCAGAGCTGTATGATCAGTGCCTCCACCTCCTCCCCGCAGAGCTGTATGATCAGTGCCTCCACCTCCTCCCCGCAGAGCTGTATGATCAGAGCCACCACCTCCTCCTCGCAGAGCTGTATGATCAGTGCCATCACCTCCTCCCCGCAAAGCTGTATGATCAGTGCCACCACCTCCTCCCTGCAGAGCTGTATGATCAGTGCCACCACCTCCTCCCCTCAGAGATGTATGATCAGTGCCACCACCTCCTCCCCTCAGAGATGTATGATCAGTGCCACCACCTCCTCCCCTCAGAGATGTATGATCAGTGCCACCACCTCCTCCCCGCAGAGCTGTATGATCAGTGCCACCACCTCCTCCCCGCAGAGCTGTATGATCAGTGCCACCACCTCCTCCCAGCAGAGCTGTATGATCAGAGCCACCGCCTCCTCCCCGCAGAGCTGTATGATCAGTGCCACCACCTCCTCCCCGCAGAGCTGTATGATCAGTGCCACCACCTCCTCCCCGCAGAGCTGTATGATCAGAGCCACCACCTCCTCCCCGCAGAGCTGTATGATCAGTGCCACCACCTACTCCCCTCAGAGCTGTATGATCAGAGCCACCGCCTCCTCCCCGCAGAGCTGTATGATCAGTGCCTCCACCTCCTCCCCGCAGAGCTGTATGATCAGTGCCTCCACCTCCTCCCCGCAGAGCTGTATGATCAGTGCCTCCACCTCCTCCCCGCAGACCTGTATGATCAGTGCCTCCACCTCCTCCCCGCAGAGCTGTATGATCAGAGCCACCGCCTCCTCCCCGCAGAGCTGTATGATCAGTGCCTCCACCTCCTCCCCGCAGAGCTGTATGATCAGTGCCACCACCTCCTCCCCGCAGAGCTGTATGATCAGTGCCTCCACCTCCTCCCCGCAGAGCTGTATGATCAGTGCCTCCACCTACTCCCCGCAGACCTGTATGATCAGTGCCTCCACCTCCTCCCCGCAGAGCTGTATGATCAGAGCCACCACCTCCTCCTCGCAGAGCTGTATGATCAGTGCCATCACCTCCTCCCCGCAAAGCTGTATGATCAGAGCCACCATCTCCTCCCCGCAGAGCTGTATGATCAGTGCCATCACCTCCTCCCCGCAGAGCTGTATGATCAGTGCCACCACCTCCTCCCCGCAGAGCTGTATGATCAGTGCCACCACCTCCTCCCCGCAGAGCTGTATGATCAGTGCCACCACCTTCTCCCCGCAGAGCTGTATGATCAGTGCCACCACCTCCTCCCCGCAGAGCTGTATGATCAGTGCCTCCACCTCCTCCCCGCAGAGCTGTATGATCAGTGCCTCCACCTCCTCCCCGCAGAGCTGTATGATCAGTGCCTCCACCTCCTCCCCTCAGAGATGTATGATCAGTGCCACCACCTCCTCCCCGCAGAGCTGTATGATCAGTGCCACCACCTCCTCCCAGCAGAGCTGTATGATCAGAGCCACCGCCTCCTCCCCGCAGAGCTGTATGATCAGTGCCACCACCTCCTCCCCGCAGAGCTGTATGATCAGTGCCACCACCTCCTCCCCGCAGAGCTGTATGATCAGTGCCACCACCTTCTCCCCGCAGAGCTGTATGATCAGTGCCACCACCTCCTCCCCGCAGAGCTGTATGATCAGTGCCTCCACCTCCTCCCCGCAGAGCTGTATGATCAGTGCCTCCACCTCCTCCCCGCAGAGCTGTATGATCAGAGCCACCACCTCCTCCTCGCAGAGCTGTATGATCAGTGCCATCACCTCCTCCCCGCAAAGCTGTATGATCAGTGCCACCACCTCCTCCCTGCAGAGCTGTATGATCAGTGCCACCACCTCCTCCCCTCAGAGATGTATGATCAGTGCCACCACCTCCTCCCCTCAGAGATGTATGATCAGTGCCACCACCTCCTCCCCTCAGAGATGTATGATCAGTGCCACCACCTCCTCCCCGCAGAGCTGTATGATCAGTGCCACCACCTCCTCCCCGCAGAGCTGTATGATCAGTGCCACCACCTCCTGCCAGCAGAGCTGTATGATCAGAGCCACCGCCTCCTCCCCGCAGAGCTGTATGATCAGTGCCACCACCTCCTCCCCGCAGAGCTGTATGATCAGTGCCACCACCTCCTCCCCGCAGAGCTGTATGATCAGAGCCACCACCTCCTCCCCGCAGAGCTGTATGATCAGTGCCACCACCTACTCCCCTCAGAGCTGTATGATCAGAGCCACCGCCTCCTCCCCGCAGAGCTGTATGATCAGTGCCTCCACCTCCTCCCCGCAGAGCTGTATGATCAGTGCCTCCACCTCCTCCCCGCAGAGCTGTATGATCAGTGCCTCCACCTCCTCCCCGCAGACCTGTATGATCAGTGCCACCACCTCCTCCCCTCAGAGATGTATGATCAGTGCCACCACCTCCTCCCCGATCAGTGCCACCACCTCCTCCCCGCAGAGCTGTATGATCAGTGCCACCACCTCCTCCCAGCAGAGCTGTATGATCAGAGCCACCGCCTCCTCCCCGCAGAGCTGTATGATCAGTGCCACCACCTCCTCCCCGCAGAGCTGTATGATCAGTGCCACCACCTCCTCCCCGCAGAGCTGTATGATCAGTGCCACCACCTTCTCCCCGCAGAGCTGTATGATCAGTGCCACCACCTCCTCCCCGCAGAGCTGTATGATCAGTGCCTCCACCTCCTCCCCGCAGAGCTGTATGATCAGTGCCTCCACCTCCTCCCCGCAGAGCTGTATGATCAGAGCCACCACCTCCTCCTCGCAGAGCTGTATGATCAGTGCCATCACCTCCTCCCCGCAAAGCTGTATGATCAGTGCCACCACCTCCTCCCTGCAGAGCTGTATGATCAGTGCCACCACCTCCTCCCCTCAGAGATGTATGATCAGTGCCACCACCTCCTCCCCTCAGAGATGTATGATCAGTGCCACCACCTCCTCCCCTCAGAGATGTATGATCAGTGCCACCACCTCCTCCCCGCAGAGCTGTATGATCAGTGCCACCACCTCCTCCCCGCAGAGCTGTATGATCAGTGCCACCACCTCCTCCCAGCAGAGCTGTATGATCAGAGCCACCGCCTCCTCCCCGCAGAGCTGTATGATCAGTGCCACCACCTCCTCCCCGCAGAGCTGTATGATCAGTGCCACCACCTCCTCCCCGCAGAGCTGTATGATCAGAGCCACCACCTCCTCCCCGCAGAGCTGTATGATCAGTGCCACCACCTACTCCCCTCAGAGCTGTATGATCAGAGCCACCGCCTCCTCCCCGCAGAGCTGTATGATCAGTGCCTCCACCTCCTCCCCGCAGAGCTGTATGATCAGTGCCTCCACCTCCTCCCCGCAGAGCTGTATGATCAGTGCCTCCACCTCCTCCCCGCAGACCTGTATGATCAGTGCCTCCACCTCCTCCCCGCAGAGCTGTATGATCAGAGCCACCGCCTCCTCCCCGCAGAGCTGTATGATCAGTGCCTCCACCTCCTCCCCGCAGAGCTGTATGATCAGTGCCACCACCTCCTCCCCGCAGAGCTGTATGATCAGTGCCTCCACCTCCTCCCCGCAGAGCTGTATGATCAGTGCCTCCACCTACTCCCCGCAGACCTGTATGATCAGTGCCTCCACCTCCTCCCCGCAGAGCTGTATGATCAGAGCCACCACCTCCTCCTCGCAGAGCTGTATGATCAGTGCCATCACCTCCTCCCCGCAAAGCTGTATGATCAGAGCCACCATCTCCTCCCCGCAGAGCTGTATGATCAGTGCCATCACCTCCTCCCCGCAGAGCTGTATGATCAGTGCCACCGCCTCCTCCCCGCAGAGCTGTATGATCAGCGCCTCCACCTCCTCCCCGCAGAGCTGTATGATCAGAGCCACCACCTCCTCCCCGCAGAGCTGTATGATCAGTGCCTCCACCTCCTCCCCGCAGAGCTGTATGATCAGTGCCTCCACCTCCTCCCCGCAGAGCTGTATGATCAGAGCCACCACCTCCTCCTCGCAGAGCTGTATGATCAGTGCCATCACCTCCTCCCCGCAAAGCTGTATGATCAGTGCCACCACCTCCTCCCTGCAGAGCTGTATGATCAGTGCCACCACCTCCTCCCCTCAGAGATGTATGATCAGTGCCACCACCTCCTCCCCTCAGAGATGTATGATCAGTGCCACCACCTCCTCCCCTCAGAGATGTATGATCAGTGCCACCACCTCCTCCCCGCAGAGCTGTATGATCAGTGCCACCACCTCCTCCCCGCAGAGCTGTATGATCAGTGCCACCACCTCCTCCCAGCAGAGCTGTATGATCAGAGCCACCGCCTCCTCCCCGCAGAGCTGTATGATCAGTGCCTCCACCTCCTCCCCGCAAAGCTGTATGATCAGAGCCACCATCTCCTCCCCGCAGAGCTGTATGATCAGTGCCATCACCTCCTCCCCGCAGAGCTGTATGATCAGTGCCACCACCTCCTCCCCGCAGAGCTGTATGATCAGAGCCACCACCTTCTCCCCGCAGAGCTGTATGATCAGTGCCACCACCTTCTCCCCGCAGAGCTGTATGATCAGAGCCACCACCTCCTCCTCGCAGAGCTGTATGATCAGAGTCACCACCTTCTCCCCCGCAGAGCTGTATGATCAGAGCCACCACCCTCTCCCCCGCAGTGCTGTATGATCAGTGCCACCACCTCCTCCCCGCAGAGCTGTATGATCAGAGCCACCACCTCCTCCCCGCAGAGCTGTATGATCAGTGCCACCACCTTCTCCCCGCAGAACTGTATGATCAGTGCCTCCGCCTCCTCCCCGCAGAGCTGTATGATCAGTGCCACCACCTCCTCCCCGCAGAGCTGTATGATCAGAGCCACCACCTCCTCCCTGCAGAGCTGTATGATCAGTGCCACCACCTCCTCCCCTCAGAGAAGTATGATCAGTGCCACTACCTCCTCCCCGCAGAGCTGTATGATCAGTGCCACCACCTTCTCCCCGCAGAACTGTATGATCAGTGCCACCGCCTCCTCCCCGCAGAGCTGTATGATCAGTGCCACCACCTCCTCCCCTCAGAGATGTATGATCAGTGCCACCACCTCCTCCCCTCAGAGATGTATGATCAGTGCCACCACCTCCTCCCCGCAGAGCTGTATGATCAGTGCCACCACCTCCTCCCCGCAGAGCTGTATGATCAGTGCCACCACCTCCTCCCAGCACGCAGAGCTGTATGATCAGAGCCACCGCCTCCTCCCCGCAGAGCTGTATGATCAGTGCCACCACCTCCTCCCCGCAGAGCTGTATGATCAGTGCCACCACCTCCTCCCCGCAGAGCTGTATGATCAGAGCCACCACCTCCTCCCCGCAGAGCTGTATGATCAGTGCCACCACCTACTCCCCTCAGAGCTGTATGATCAGAGCCACCGCCTCCTCCCCGCAGAGCTGTATGATCAGTGCCTCCACCTCCTCCCCGCAGAGCTGTATGATCAGTGCCTCCACCTCCTCCCCGCAGAGCTGTATGATCAGTGCCTACACCTCCTCCCCGCAGACCTGTATGATCAGTGCCTCCACCTCCTCCCCGCAGAGCTGTATGATCAGAGCCACCGCCTCCTCCCCGCAGAGCTGTATGATCAGTGCCTCCACTTCCTCCCCGCAGAGCTGTATGATCAGCGCCTCCACCTCCTCCCCGCAGACCTGTATGATCAGAGCCACCACCTCCTCCCCGCAGAGCTGTATGATCAGTGCCACCACCTTCTCCCCGCAGAGCTGTATGATCAGAGCTACCACCTCCTCCCCGCAAAGCTGTATGATCAGTGCCTCCACCTCCTCCCCGCAGAGCTGTATGATCAGAGTCACCACCTCTTCCCCGCAGAGCTGTATGATCAGTGCCTCCACCTCCTCCCCGCAGAGCTGTATGATCAGTGCCTCCACCTCCTCCCCGCAGAGCTGTATGATCAGTGCCACCTCCTCCTCCCCGCAGAGCTGTATGATCAGTGCCACCACCTCCTCCCCGCAGAGCTGTATGATCAGTGCCACCACCTTCTCCCCGCAGAGCTGTATGATCAGTGCCACCACCTCCTCCCCGCAGAGCTGTATGATCAGTGCCTCCATCTCCTCCCTGCAGAGCTGTATGATCAGTGCCATCACCTCCTCCCCGCAGAGCTGTATGATCAGAGCCACCACCTCCTCCTCGCAGAGCTGTATGATCAGTGCCATCACCTCCTCCCCGCAAAGCTGTATGATCAGAGCCACCATCTCCTCCCCGCAGAGCTGTATGATCAGTGCCATCACCTCCTCCCCGCAGAGCTGTATGATCAGTGCCACCACCTCCTCCCCGCAGAGCTGTATGATCAGAGCCACCACCTTCTCCCCGCAGAGCTGTATGATCAGTGCCACCACCTTCTCCCCGCAGAGCTGTATGATCAGAGCCACCACCTCCTCCCCGCAGAGCTGTATGATCAGTGCCACCACCTCCTCCCCGCAGAGCTGTATGATCAGTGCCTCCACCTCCTCCCCGCAGAGCTGTATGATCAGTGCCTCCACCTCCTCCCCGCAGAGCTGTATGATCAGTGCCACTTCCTCCTCCCCGCAGAGCTGTATGATCAGTGCCACCACCTCCTCCCCGCAGAGCTGTATGATCAGAGCCACCACCTCCTCCCCGCAGAGCTGTATGATCAGTGCCACCACCTTCTCCCCGCAGAGCTGTATGATCATTGCCACCACCTCCTCCCCGCAGAGCTGTATGATCAGTGCCTCCACCTCCTCCCCGCAGAGCTGTATGATCAGTGCCTCCACCTCCTCCCCGCAGAGCTGTATGATCAGAGCCACCACCTCCTCCTCGCAGAGCTGTATGATCAGTGCCATCACCTCCTCCCCGCAAAGCTGTATGATCAGAGCCACCATCTCCTCCCCGCAGAGCTGTATGATCAGTGCCATCACCTCCTCCCCGCAGAGCTGTATGATCAGTGCCACCACCTCCTCCCCGCAGAGCTGTATGATCAGAGCCACCACCTTCTCCCCGCAGAGCTGTATGATCAGTGCCACCACCTTCTCCCCGCAGAGCTGTATGATCAGAGCCACCACCTCCTCCCCGCAGAGCTGTATGATCAGAGCCACCACCTTCTCCCCCGCAGAGCTGTATGATCAGAGCCACCACCCTCTCCCCCGCAGTGCTGTATGATCAGTGCCACCACCTCCTCCCCGCAGAGCTGTATGATCAGAGCCACCACCTCCTCCCCGCAGAGCTGTGTGATCAGTGCCACCACCTTCTCCCCCGCAGTGCTGTATGATCAGTGCCACCACCTCCTCCCCGCAGAGCTGTATGATCAGAGCCACCACCCTCTCCCCCGCAGTGCTGTATGATCAGTGCCACCACCTCCTCCCCGCAGAGCTGTATGATCAGAGCCACCACCTCCTCCCCGCAGAGCTGTATGATCAGTGCCACCACCTTCTCCCCGCAGTGCTGTATGATCAGTGCCACCACCTCCTCCCCGCAGAGCTGTATGATCAGTGCCACCACCTCCTCCCCGCAGAGCTGTATGATCAGTGCCACCACCTCCTCCCCGCAGAGCTGTATGATCAGTGCCACCACCTCCTCCCCGCAGAGCTGTATGATCAGTGCCTCCACCTCCTCCCCGCAGAGCTGTATGATCAGTGCCTCCACCTCCTCCCCGCAGAGCTGTATGATCAGTGCCTCCACCTCCTCCCCGCAGAGCTGTATGATCAGAGCCACCACCTCCTCCTCGCAGAGCTGTATGATCAGTGCCATCACCTCCTCCCCGCAAAGCTGTATGATCAGTGCCACCACCTCCTCCCTGCAGAGCTGTATGATCAGTGCCACCACCTCCTCCCCTCAGAGATGTATGATCAGTGCCACCACCTCCTCCCCTCAGAGATGTATGATCAGTGCCACCACCTCCTCCCCTCAGAGATGTATGATCAGTGCCACCACCTCCTCCCCGCAGAGCTGTATGATCAGTGCCACCACCTCCTCCCCGCAGAGCTGTATGATCAGTGCCACCACCTCCTCCCAGCAGAGCTGTATGATCAGAGCCACCGCCTCCTCCCCGCAGAGCTGTATGATCAGTGCCACCACCTCCTCCCCGCAGAGCTGTATGATCAGTGCCACCACCTCCTCCCCGCAGAGCTGTATGATCAGTGCCACCACCTTCTCCCCGCAGAGCTGTATGATCAGTGCCACCACCTCCTCCCCGCAGAGCTGTATGATCAGTGCCTCCACCTCCTCCCCGCAGAGCTGTATGATCAGTGCCTCCACCTCCTCCCCGCAGAGCTGTATGATCAGAGCCACCACCTCCTCCTCGCAGAGCTGTATGATCAGTGCCATCACCTCCTCCCCGCAAAGCTGTATGATCAGTGCCACCACCTCCTCCCTGCAGAGCTGTATGATCAGTGCCACCACCTCCTCCCCTCAGAGATATATGATCAGTGCCACCACCTCCTTCCCTCAGAGATGTATGATCAGTGCCACCACCTCCTCCCCTCAGAGATGTATGATCAGTGCCACCACCTCCTCCCCTCAGAGATGTATGATCAGTGCCACCACCTCCTCCCCTCAGAGCTGTATGATCAGAGCCACCACCTCCTCCTCGCAGAGCTGTATGATCAGTGCCATCACCTCCTCCCCGCAAAGCTGTATGATCAGTGCCACCACCTCCTCCCTGCAGAGCTGTATGATCAGTGCCACCACCTCCTCCCCTCAGAGATGTATGATCAGTGCCACCACCTCCTCCCCTCAGAGATGTATGATCAGTGCCACCACCTCCTCCCCTCAGAGATGTATGATCAGTGCCACCACCTCCTCCCCGCAGAGCTGTATGATCAGTGCCACCACCTCCTCCCCGCAGAGCTGTATGATCAGTGCCACCACCTCCTCCCAGCAGAGCTGTATGATCAGAGCCACCGCCTCCTCCCCGCAGAGCTGTATGATCAGTGCCACCACCTCCTCCCCGCAGAGCTGTATGATCAGTGCCATCACCTCCTCCCCGCAAAGCTGTATGATCAGTGCCACCACCTCCTCCCTGCAGAGCTGTATGATCAGTGCCACCACCTCCTCCCCTCAGAGATGTATGATCAGTGCCACCACCTCCTCCCCTCAGAGATGTATGATCAGTGCCACCACCTCCTCCCCTCAGAGATGTATGATCAGTGCCACCACCTCCTCCCCGCAGAGCTGTATGATCAGTGCCACCACCTCCTCCCCGCAGAGCTGTATGATCAGTGCCACCACCTCCTCCCAGCAGAGCTGTATGATCAGAGCCACCGCCTCCTCCCCGCAGAGCTGTATGATCAGTGCCACCACCTCCTCCCCGCAGAGCTGTATGATCAGTGCCACCACCTCCTCCCCGCAGAGCTGTATGATCAGAGCCACCACCTCCTCCCCGCAGAGCTGTATGATCAGTGCCACCACCTACTCCCCTCAGAGCTGTATGATCAGAGCCACCGCCTCCTCCCCGCAGAGCTGTATGATCAGTGCCTCCACCTCCTCCCCGCAGAGCTGTATGATCAGTGCCTCCACCTCCTCCCCGCAGAGCTGTATGATCAGTGCCTCCACCTCCTCCCCGCAGACCTGTATGATCAGTGCCTCCACCTCCTCCCCGCAGAGCTGTATGATCAGAGCCACCGCCTCCTCCCCGCAGAGCTGTATGATCAGTGCCTCCACCTCCTCCCCGCAGAGCTGTATGATCAGTGCCACCACCTCCTCCCCGCAGAGCTGTATGATCAGTGCCACCACCTCCTCCCCGCAGAGCTGTATGATCAGTGCCACCACCTCCTCCCAGCAGAGCTGTATGATCAGAGCCACCGCCTCCTCCCCGCAGAGCTGTATGATCAGTGCCACCACCTCCTCCCCGCAGAGCTGTATGATCAGTGCCACCACCTCCTCCCCGCAGAGCTGTATGATCAGAGCCACCACCTCCTCCCCGCAGAGCTGTATGATCAGTGCCACCACCTACTCCCCTCAGAGCTGTATGATCAGAGCCACCGCCTCCTCCCCGCAGAGCTGTATGATCAGCGCCTCCACCTCCTCCCCGCAGAGCTGTATGATCAGAGCCACCACCTCCTCCCCGCAGAGCTGTATGATCAGTGCCTCCACCTCCTCCCCGCAGAGCTGTATGATCAGTGCCTCCACCTCCTCCCCGCAGAGCTGTATGATCAGAGCCACCACCTCCTCCTCGCAGAGCTGTATGATCAGTGCCATCACCTCCTCCCCGCAAAGCTGTATGATCAGTGCCACCACCTCCTCCCTGCAGAGCTGTATGATCAGTGCCACCACCTCCTCCCCTCAGAGATGTATGATCAGTGCCACCACCTCCTCCCCTCAGAGATGTATGATCAGTGCCACCACCTCCTCCCCGCAGAGCTGTATGATCAGTGCCACCACCTCCTCCCCGCAGAGCTGTATGATCAGTGCCACCACCTCCTCCCAGCAGAGCTGTATGATCAGAGCCACCGCCTCCTCCCCGCAGAGCTGTATGATCAGTGCCACCACCTCCTCCCCGCAGAGCTGTATGATCAGTGCCACCACCTCCTCCCCGCAGAGCTGTATGATCAGAGCCACCACCTCCTCCCCGCAGAGCTGTATGATCAGTGCCACCACCTACTCCCCTCAGAGCTGTATGATCAGAGCCACCGCCTCCTCCCCGCAGAGCTGTATGATCAGTGCCTCCACCTCCTCCCCGCAGAGCTGTATGATCAGTGCCTCCACCTCCTCCCCGCAGAGCTGTATGATCAGTGCCTCCACCTCCTCCCCGCAGACCTGTATGATCAGTGCCTCCACCTCCTCCCCGCAGACCTGTATGATCAGTGCCTCCACCTCCTCCCCGCAGAGCTGTATGATCAGAGCCACCGCCTCCTCCCCGCAGAGCTGTATGATCAGTGCCTCCACCTCCTCCCCGCAGAGCTGTATGATCAGTGCCACCACCTCCTCCCCGCAGAGCTGTATGATCAGTGCCTCCACCTCCTCCCCGCAGAGCTGTATGATCAGTGCCTCCACCTACTCCCCGCAGACCTGTATGATCAGTGCCTCCACCTCCTCCCCGCAGAGCTGTATGATCAGAGCCACCACCTCCTCCTCGCAGAGCTGTATGATCAGTGCCATCACCTCCTCCCCGCAAAGCTGTATGATCAGAGCCACCATCTCCTCCCCGCAGAGCTGTATGATCAGTGCCATCACCTCCTCCCCGCAGAGCTGTATGATCAGTGCCACCGCCTCCTCCCCGCAGAGCTGTATGATCAGCGCCTCCACCTCCTCCCCGCAGAGCTGTATGATCAGAGCCACCACCTCCTCCCCGCAGAGCTGTATGATCAGTGCCTCCACCTCCTCCCCGCAGAGCTGTATGATCAGTGCCTCCACCTCCTCCCCGCAGAGCTGTATGATCAGAGCCACCACCTCCTCCTCGCAGAGCTGTATGATCAGTGCCATCACCTCCTCCCCGCAAAGCTGTATGATCAGTGCCACCACCTCCTCCCTGCAGAGCTGTATGATCAGTGCCACCACCTCCTCCCCTCAGAGATGTATGATCAGTGCCACCACCTCCTCCCCTCAGAGATGTATGATCAGTGCCACCACCTCCTCCCCTCAGAGATGTATGATCAGTGCCACCACCTCCTCCCCGCAGAGCTGTATGATCAGTGCCACCACCTCCTCCCCGCAGAGCTGTATGATCAGTGCCACCACCTCCTCCCAGCAGAGCTGTATGATCAGAGCCACCGCCTCCTCCCCGCAGAGCTGTATGATCAGTGCCTCCACCTCCTCCCCGCAAAGCTGTATGATCAGAGCCACCATCTCCTCCCCGCAGAGCTGTATGATCAGTGCCATCACCTCCTCCCCGCAGAGCTGTATGATCAGTGCCACCACCTCCTCCCCGCAGAGCTGTATGATCAGAGCCACCACCTTCTCCCCGCAGAGCTGTATGATCAGTGCCACCACCTTCTCCCCGCAGAGCTGTATGATCAGAGCCACCACCTCCTCCTCGCAGAGCTGTATGATCAGAGTCACCACCTTCTCCCCCGCAGAGCTGTATGATCAGAGCCACCACCCTCTCCCCCGCAGTGCTGTATGATCAGTGCCACCACCTCCTCCCCGCAGAGCTGTATGATCAGAGCCACCACCTCCTCCCCGCAGAGCTGTATGATCAGTGCCACCACCTTCTCCCCGCAGAACTGTATGATCAGTGCCTCCGCCTCCTCCCCGCAGAGCTGTATGATCAGTGCCACCACCTCCTCCCCGCAGAGCTGTATGATCAGAGCCACCACCTCCTCCCTGCAGAGCTGTATGATCAGTGCCACCACCTCCTCCCCTCAGCGAAGTATGATCAGTGCCACTACCTCCTCCCCGCAGAGCTGTATGATCAGTGCCACCACCTTCTCCCCGCAGAACTGTATGATCAGTGCCACCGCCTCCTCCCCGCAGAGCTGTATGATCAGTGCCACCACCTCCTCCCCTCAGAGATGTATGATCAGTGCCACCACCTCCTCCCCTCAGAGATGTATGATCAGTGCCACCACCTCCTCCCCGCAGAGCTGTATGATCAGTGCCACCACCTCCTCCCCGCAGAGCTGTATGATCAGTGCCACCACCTCCTCCCAGCACGCAGAGCTGTATGATCAGAGCCACCGCCTCCTCCCCGCAGAGCTGTATGATCAGTGCCACCACCTCCTCCCCGCAGAGCTGTATGATCAGTGCCACCACCTCCTCCCCGCAGAGCTGTATGATCAGAGCCACCACCTCCTCCCCGCAGAGCTGTATGATCAGTGCCACCACCTACTCCCCTCAGAGCTGTATGATCAGAGCCACCGCCTCCTCCCCGCAGAGCTGTATGATCAGTGCCTCCACCTCCTCCCCGCAGAGCTGTATGATCAGTGCCTCCACCTCCTCCCCGCAGAGCTGTATGATCAGTGCCTACACCTCCTCCCCGCAGACCTGTATGATCAGTGCCTCCACCTCCTCCCCGCAGAGCTGTATGATCAGAGCCACCGCCTCCTCCCCGCAGAGCTGTATGATCAGTGCCTCCACTTCCTCCCCGCAGAGCTGTATGATCAGCGCCTCCACCTCCTCCCCGCAGAGCTGTATGATCAGAGCCACCACCTCCTCCCCGCAGAGCTGTATGATCAGTGCCACCACCTTCTCCCCGCAGAGCTGTATGATCAGAGCTACCACCTCCTCCCCGCAAAGCTGTATGATCAGTGCCTCCACCTCCTCCCCGCAGAGCTGTATGATCAGAGTCACCACCTCTTCCCCGCAGAGCTGTATGATCAGTGCCTCCACCTCCTCCCCGCAGAGCTGTATGATCAGTGCCTCCACCTCCTCCCCGCAGAGCTGTATGATCAGTGCCACCTCCTCCTCCCCGCAGAGCTGTATGATCAGTGCCACCACCTCCTCCCCGCAGAGCTGTATGATCAGTGCCACCACCTTCTCCCCGCAGAGCTGTATGATCAGTGCCACCACCTCCTCCCCGCAGAGCTGTATGATCAGTGCCTCCATCTCCTCCCTGCAGAGCTGTATGATCAGTGCCATCACCTCCTCCCCGCAGAGCTGTATGATCAGAGCCACCACCTCCTCCTCGCAGAGCTGTATGATCAGTGCCATCACCTCCTCCCCGCAAAGCTGTATGATCAGAGCCACCATCTCCTCCCCGCAGAGCTGTATGATCAGTGCCATCACCTCCTCCCCGCAGAGCTGTATGATCAGTGCCACCACCTCCTCCCCGCAGAGCTGTATGATCAGAGCCACCACCTTCTCCCCGCAGAGCTGTATGATCAGTGCCACCACCTTCTCCCCGCAGAGCTGTATGATCAGAGCCACCACCTCCTCCCCGCAGAGCTGTATGATCAGTGCCACCACCTCCTCCCCGCAGAGCTGTATGATCAGTGCCTCCACCTCCTCCCCGCAGAGCTGTATGATCAGTGCCTCCACCTCCTCCCCGCAGAGCTGTATGATCAGTGCCACTTCCTCCTCCCCGCAGAGCTGTATGATCAGTGCCACCACCTCCTCCCCGCAGAGCTGTATGATCAGAGCCACCACCTCCTCCCCGCAGAGCTGTATGATCAGTGCCACCACCTTCTCCCCGCAGAGCTGTATGATCATTGCCACCACCTCCTCCCCGCAGAGCTGTATGATCAGTGCCTCCACCTCCTCCCCGCAGAGCTGTATGATCAGTGCCTCCACCTCCTCCCCGCAGAGCTGTATGATCAGAGCCACCACCTCCTCCTCGCAGAGCTGTATGATCAGTGCCATCACCTCCTCCCCGCAAAGCTGTATGATCAGAGCCACCATCTCCTCCCCGCAGAGCTGTATGATCAGTGCCATCACCTCCTCCCCGCAGAGCTGTATGATCAGTGCCACCACCTCCTCCCCGCAGAGCTGTATGATCAGAGCCACCACCTTCTCCCCGCAGAGCTGTATGATCAGTGCCACCACCTTCTCCCCGCAGAGCTGTATGATCAGAGCCACCACCTCCTCCCCGCAGAGCTGTATGATCAGAGCCACCACCTTCTCCCCCGCAGAGCTGTATGATCAGAGCCACCACCCTCTCCCCCGCAGTGCTGTATGATCAGTGCCACCACCTCCTCCCCGCAGAGCTGTATGATCAGAGCCACCACCTCCTCCCCGCAGAGCTGTGTGATCAGTGCCACCACCTTCTCCCCCGCAGTGCTGTATGATCAGTGCCACCACCTCCTCCCCGCAGAGCTGTATGATCAGAGCCACCACCCTCTCCCCCGCAGTGCTGTATGATCAGTGCCACCACCTCCTCCCCGCAGAGCTGTATGATCAGAGCCACCACCTCCTCCCCGCAGAGCTGTATGATCAGTGCCACCACCTTCTCCCCGCAGTGCTGTATGATCAGTGCCACCACCTCCTCCCCGCAGAGCTGTATGATCAGTGCCACCACCTCCTCCCCGCAGAGCTGTATGATCAGTGCCACCACCTCCTCCCCGCAGAGCTGTATGATCAGTGCCACCACCTCCTCCCCGCAGAGCTGTATGATCAGTGCCTCCACCTCCTCCCCGCAGAGCTGTATGATCAGTGCCTCCACCTCCTCCCCGCAGAGCTGTATGATCAGTGCCTCCACCTCCTCCCCGCAGAGCTGTATGATCAGAGCCACCACCTCCTCCTCGCAGAGCTGTATGATCAGTGCCATCACCTCCTCCCCGCAAAGCTGTATGATCAGTGCCACCACCTCCTCCCTGCAGAGCTGTATGATCAGTGCCACCACCTCCTCCCCTCAGAGATGTATGATCAGTGCCACCACCTCCTCCCCTCAGAGATGTATGATCAGTGCCACCACCTCCTCCCCTCAGAGATGTATGATCAGTGCCACCACCTCCTCCCCGCAGAGCTGTATGATCAGTGCCACCACCTCCTCCCCGCAGAGCTGTATGATCAGTGCCACCACCTCCTCCCAGCAGAGCTGTATGATCAGAGCCACCGCCTCCTCCCCGCAGAGCTGTATGATCAGTGCCACCACCTCCTCCCCGCAGAGCTGTATGATCAGTGCCACCACCTCCTCCCCGCAGAGCTGTATGATCAGTGCCACCACCTTCTCCCCGCAGAGCTGTATGATCAGTGCCACCACCTCCTCCCCGCAGAGCTGTATGATCAGTGCCTCCACCTCCTCCCCGCAGAGCTGTATGATCAGTGCCTCCACCTCCTCCCCGCAGAGCTGTATGATCAGAGCCACCACCTCCTCCTCGCAGAGCTGTATGATCAGTGCCATCACCTCCTCCCCGCAAAGCTGTATGATCAGTGCCACCACCTCCTCCCTGCAGAGCTGTATGATCAGTGCCACCACCTCCTCCCCTCAGAGATATATGATCAGTGCCACCACCTCCTTCCCTCAGAGATGTATGATCAGTGCCACCACCTCCTCCCCTCAGAGATGTATGATCAGTGCCACCACCTCCTCCCCTCAGAGATGTATGATCAGTGCCACCACCTCCTCCCCTCAGAGCTGTATGATCAGAGCCACCACCTCCTCCTCGCAGAGCTGTATGATCAGTGCCATCACCTCCTCCCCGCAAAGCTGTATGATCAGTGCCACCACCTCCTCCCTGCAGAGCTGTATGATCAGTGCCACCACCTCCTCCCCTCAGAGATGTATGATCAGTGCCACCACCTCCTCCCCTCAGAGATGTATGATCAGTGCCACCACCTCCTCCCCTCAGAGATGTATGATCAGTGCCACCACCTCCTCCCCGCAGAGCTGTATGATCAGTGCCACCACCTCCTCCCCGCAGAGCTGTATGATCAGTGCCACCACCTCCTCCCAGCAGAGCTGTATGATCAGAGCCACCGCCTCCTCCCCGCAGAGCTGTATGATCAGTGCCACCACCTCCTCCCCGCAGAGCTGTATGATCAGTGCCATCACCTCCTCCCCGCAAAGCTGTATGATCAGTGCCACCACCTCCTCCCTGCAGAGCTGTATGATCAGTGCCACCACCTCCTCCCCTCAGAGATGTATGATCAGTGCCACCACCTCCTCCCCTCAGAGATGTATGATCAGTGCCACCACCTCCTCCCCTCAGAGATGTATGATCAGTGCCACCACCTCCTCCCCGCAGAGCTGTATGATCAGTGCCACCACCTCCTCCCCGCAGAGCTGTATGATCAGTGCCACCACCTTCTCCCCGCAGAGCTGTATGATCATTGCCACCACCTCCTCCCCGCAGAGCTGTATGATCAGTGCCTCCACCTCCTCCCCGCAGAGCTGTATGATCAGTGCCTCCACCTCCTCCCCGCAGAGCTGTATGATCAGAGCCACCACCTCCTCCTCGCAGAGCTGTATGATCAGTGCCATCACCTCCTCCCCGCAAAGCTGTATGATCAGAGCCACCATCTCCTCCCCGCAGAGCTGTATGATCAGTGCCATCACCTCCTCCCCGCAGAGCTGTATGATCAGTGCCACCACCTCCTCCCCGCAGAGCTGTATGATCAGAGCCACCACCTTCTCCCCGCAGAGCTGTATGATCAGTGCCACCACCTTCTCCCCGCAGAGCTGTATGATCAGAGCCACCACCTCCTCCCCGCAGAGCTGTATGATCAGAGCCACCACCTTCTCCCCCGCAGAGCTGTATGATCAGAGCCACCACCCTCTCCCCCGCAGTGCTGTATGATCAGTGCCACCACCTCCTCCCCGCAGAGCTGTATGATCAGAGCCACCACCTCCTCCCCGCAGAGCTGTGTGATCAGTGCCACCACCTTCTCCCCCGCAGTGCTGTATGATCAGTGCCACCACCTCCTCCCCGCAGAGCTGTATGATCAGAGCCACCACCCTCTCCCCCGCAGTGCTGTATGATCAGTGCCACCACCTCCTCCCCGCAGAGCTGTATGATCAGAGCCACCACCTCCTCCCCGCAGAGCTGTATGATCAGTGCCACCACCTTCTCCCCGCAGTGCTGTATGATCAGTGCCACCACCTCCTCCCCGCAGAGCTGTATGATCAGTGCCACCACCTCCTCCCCGCAGAGCTGTATGATCAGTGCCACCACCTCCTCCCCGCAGAGCTGTATGATCAGTGCCACCACCTCCTCCCCGCAGAGCTGTATGATCAGTGCCTCCACCTCCTCCCCGCAGAGCTGTATGATCAGTGCCTCCACCTCCTCCCCGCAGAGCTGTATGATCAGTGCCTCCACCTCCTCCCCGCAGAGCTGTATGATCAGAGCCACCACCTCCTCCTCGCAGAGCTGTATGATCAGTGCCATCACCTCCTCCCCGCAAAGCTGTATGATCAGTGCCACCACCTCCTCCCTGCAGAGCTGTATGATCAGTGCCACCACCTCCTCCCCTCAGAGATGTATGATCAGTGCCACCACCTCCTCCCCTCAGAGATGTATGATCAGTGCCACCACCTCCTCCCCTCAGAGATGTATGATCAGTGCCACCACCTCCTCCCCGCAGAGCTGTATGATCAGTGCCACCACCTCCTCCCCGCAGAGCTGTATGATCAGTGCCACCACCTCCTCCCAGCAGAGCTGTATGATCAGAGCCACCGCCTCCTCCCCGCAGAGCTGTATGATCAGTGCCACCACCTCCTCCCCGCAGAGCTGTATGATCAGTGCCACCACCTCCTCCCCGCAGAGCTGTATGATCAGTGCCACCACCTTCTCCCCGCAGAGCTGTATGATCAGTGCCACCACCTCCTCCCCGCAGAGCTGTATGATCAGTGCCTCCACCTCCTCCCCGCAGAGCTGTATGATCAGTGCCTCCACCTCCTCCCCGCAGAGCTGTATGATCAGAGCCACCACCTCCTCCTCGCAGAGCTGTATGATCAGTGCCATCACCTCCTCCCCGCAAAGCTGTATGATCAGTGCCACCACCTCCTCCCTGCAGAGCTGTATGATCAGTGCCACCACCTCCTCCCCTCAGAGATATATGATCAGTGCCACCACCTCCTTCCCTCAGAGATGTATGATCAGTGCCACCACCTCCTCCCCTCAGAGATGTATGATCAGTGCCACCACCTCCTCCCCTCAGAGATGTATGATCAGTGCCACCACCTCCTCCCCTCAGAGCTGTATGATCAGAGCCACCACCTCCTCCTCGCAGAGCTGTATGATCAGTGCCATCACCTCCTCCCCGCAAAGCTGTATGATCAGTGCCACCACCTCCTCCCTGCAGAGCTGTATGATCAGTGCCACCACCTCCTCCCCTCAGAGATGTATGATCAGTGCCACCACCTCCTCCCCTCAGAGATGTATGATCAGTGCCACCACCTCCTCCCCTCAGAGATGTATGATCAGTGCCACCACCTCCTCCCCGCAGAGCTGTATGATCAGTGCCACCACCTCCTCCCCGCAGAGCTGTATGATCAGTGCCACCACCTCCTCCCAGCAGAGCTGTATGATCAGAGCCACCGCCTCCTCCCCGCAGAGCTGTATGATCAGTGCCACCACCTCCTCCCCGCAGAGCTGTATGATCAGTGCCATCACCTCCTCCCCGCAAAGCTGTATGATCAGTGCCACCACCTCCTCCCTGCAGAGCTGTATGATCAGTGCCACCACCTCCTCCCCTCAGAGATGTATGATCAGTGCCACCACCTCCTCCCCTCAGAGATGTATGATCAGTGCCACCACCTCCTCCCCTCAGAGATGTATGATCAGTGCCACCACCTCCTCCCCGCAGAGCTGTATGATCAGTGCCACCACCTCCTCCCCGCAGAGCTGTATGATCAGTGCCACCACCTCCTCCCAGCAGAGCTGTATGATCAGAGCCACCGCCTCCTCCCCGCAGAGCTGTATGATCAGTGCCACCACCTCCTCCCCGCAGAGCTGTATGATCAGTGCCACCACCTCCTCCCCGCAGAGCTGTATGATCAGAGCCACCACCTCCTCCCCGCAGAGCTGTATGATCAGTGCCACCACCTACTCCCCTCAGAGCTGTATGATCAGAGCCACCGCCTCCTCCCCGCAGAGCTGTATGATCAGTGCCTCCACCTCCTCCCCGCAGAGCTGTATGATCAGTGCCTCCACCTCCTCCCCGCAGAGCTGTATGATCAGTGCCTCCACCTCCTCCCCGCAGACCTGTATGATCAGTGCCTCCACCTCCTCCCCGCAGAGCTGTATGATCAGAGCCACCGCCTCCTCCCCGCAGAGCTGTATGATCAGTGCCTCCACCTCCTCCCCGCAGAGCTGTATGATCAGTGCCACCACCTCCTCCCCGCAGAGCTGTATGATCAGTGCCTCCACCTCCTCCCCGCAGAGCTGTATGATCAGTGCCTCCACCTACTCCCCGCAGACCTGTATGATCAGTGCCTCCACCTCCTCCCCGCAGAGCTGTATGATCAGAGCCACCACCTCCTCCTCGCAGAGCTGTATGATCAGTGCCATCACCTCCTCCCCGCAGAGCTGTATGATCAGTGCCACCGCCTCCTCCCCGCAGAGCTGTATGATCAGCGCCTCCACCTCCTCCCCGCAGAGCTGTATGATCAGAGCCACCACCTCCTCCCCGCAGAGCTGTATGATCAGTGCCTCCACCTCCTCCCCGCAGAGCTGTATGATCAGTGCCTCCACCTCCTCCCCGCAGAGCTGTATGATCAGAGCCACCACCTCCTCCTCGCAGAGCTGTATGATCAGTGCCATCACCTCCTCCCCGCAAAGCTGTATGATCAGTGCCACCACCTCCTCCCTGCAGAGCTGTATGATCAGTGCCACCACCTCCTCCCCTCAGAGATGTATGATCAGTGCCACCACCTCCTCCCCTCAGAGATGTATGATCAGTGCCAACACCTCCTCCCCTCAGAGATGTATGATCAGTGCCACCACCTCCTCCCCGCAGAGCTGTATGATCAGTGCCACCACCTCCTCCCCGCAGAGCTGTATGATCAGTGCCACCACCTCCTCCCAGCAGAGCTGTATGATCAGAGCCACCGCCTCCTCCCCGCAGAGCTGTATGATCAGTGCCACCACCTCCTCCCCGCAGAGCTGTATGATCAGTGCCACCACCTCCTCCCCGCAGAGCTGTATGATCAGAGCCACCACCTCCTCCCCGCAGAGCTGTATGATCAGTGCCACCACCTACTCCCCTCAGAGCTGTATGATCAGAGCCACCGCCTCCTCCCCGCAGAGCTGTATGATCAGTGCCTCCACCTCCTCCCCGCAGAGCTGTATGATCAGTGCCTCCACCTCCTCCCCGCAGAGCTGTATGATCAGTGCCTCCACCTCCTCCCCGCAGACCTGTATGATCAGTGCCTCCACCTCCTCCCCGCAGAGCTGTATGATCAGAGCCACCGCCTCCTCCCCGCAGAGCTGTATGATCAGTGCCACCACCTCCTCCCCGCAGAGCTGTATGATCAGTGCCACCACCTCCTCCCCGCAGAGCTGTATGATCAGTGCCTCCACCTCCTCCCCGCAGAGCTGTATGATCAGTGCCTCCACCTCCTCCCCGCAGAGCTGTATGATCAGTGCCTCCACCTACTCCCCGCAGACCTGTATGATCAGTGCCTCCACCTCCTCCCCGCAGAGCTGTATGATCAAAGCCACCACCTCCTCCTCGCAGAGCTGTATGATCAGTGCCATCACCTCCTCCCCGCAAAGCTGTATGATCAGAGCCACCATCTTCTCCCCGCAGAGCTGTATGATCAGTGCCATCACCTCCTCCCCGCAGAGTTGTATGATCAGTGCCACCGCCTCCTCCCCGCAGAGCTGTATGATCAGCGCCTCCACCTCCTCCCCGCAGAGCTGTATGATCAGAGCCACCACCTCCTCCCCGCAGAGCTGTATGATCAGTGCCTCCACCTCCTCCCCGCAGAGCTGTATGATCAGCGCCTCCACCTCCTCCCCGCAGAGCTGTATGATCAGAGCCACCACCTCCTCCCCGCAGAGCTGTATGATCAGTGCCTCCACCTCCTCCCCGCAGAGCTGTATGATCAGTGCCACCACCTTCTCCCCGCAGAGCTGTATGATCAGAGCCACCACCTCCTCCCCGCAGAGCTGTATGATCAGTGCCTCCACCTCCTCCCCGCAGAGCTGTATGATCAGAGCCACCACCTCCTCCCCGAAGAGCTGTATGATCAGTGCCTCCACCTCCTCCCCGCAGAGCTGTATGATCAGTGCCTCCACCTCCTCCCCGCAGAGCTGTATGATCAGTGCCACTTCCTCCTCCCCGCACAGCTGTATGATCAGTGCCACCACCTCCTCCCCGCAGAGCTGTATGATCAGAGCCACCACCTCCTCCCCGCAGAGCTGTATGATCAGTGCCACCACCTTCTCCCCGCAGAGCTGTATGATCAGTGCCACCACCTCCTCCCCGCAGAGCTGTATGATCAGTGCCTCCACCTCCTCCCCGCAGAGCTGTATGATCAGTGCCTCCACCTCCTCCCCGCAGAGCTGTATGATCAGAGCCACCACCTCCTCCTCGCAGAGCTGTATGATCAGTGCCATCACCTCCTCCCCGCAAAGCTGTATGATCAGAGCCACCATCTCCTCCCCGCAGAGCTGTATGATCAGTGCCATCACCTCCTCCCCGCAGAGCTGTATGATCAGTGCCACCACCTCCTCCCCGCAGAGCTGTATGATCAGAGCCACCACCTTCTCCCCGCAGAGCTGTATGATCAGTGCCACCACCTTCTCCCCGCAGAGCTGTATGATCAGAGCCACCACCTCCTCCCCGCAGAGCTGTATGATCAGAGCCACCACCTTCTCCCCCGCAGAGCTGTATGATCAGAGCCACCACCCTCTCCCCCGCAGTGCTGTATGATCAGAGCCACCACCTCCTCCCCGCAGAGCTGTATGATCAGAGCCACCACCTCCTCCCCGCAGAGCTGTATGATCAGTGCCACCACCTCCTCCCCTCAGAGATGTATGATCAGTGCCACCACCTCCTCCCCGCAGAGCTGTATGATCAGTGCCACCACCTTCTCCCCGCAGAACTGTATGATCAGTGCCACCGCCTCCTCCCCGCAGAGCTGTATGATCAGTGCCACCACCTCCTCCCCGCAGAGATGTATGATCAGAGCCACCACCTCCTCCCTGCAGAGCTGTATGATCAGTGCCACCACCTCCTCCCCTCAGAGAAGTATGATCAGTGCCACCACCTCCTCCCCGCAGAGCTGTATGATCAGTGCCACCACCTTCTCCCCGCAGAACTGTATGATCAGTGCCACCGCCTCCTCCCCGCAGAGCTGTATGATCAGTGCCACCACCTCCTCCCCTCAGAGATGTATGATCAGTGCCACCACCTCCTCCCCTCAGAGATGTATGATCAGTGCCACCACCTCCTCCCCGCAGAGCTGTATGATCAGTGCCACCACCTCCTCCCCGCAGAGCTGTATGATCAGTGCCACCACCTCCTCCCAGCAGAGCTGTATGATCAGAGCCACCGCCTCCTCCCCGCAGAGCTGTATGATCAGTGCCACCACCTCCTCCCCGCAGAGCTGTATGATCAGTGCCACCACCTCCTCCCCGCAGAGCTGTATGATCAGAGCCACCACCTCCTCCCCGCAGAGCTGTATGATCAGTGCCACCACCTACTCCCCTCAGAGCTGTATGATCAGAGCCACCGCCTCCTCCCCGCAGAGCTGTATGATCAGTGCCTCCACCTCCTCCCCGCAGAGCTGTATGATCAGTGCCTCCACCTCCTCCCCGCAGAGCTGTATGATCAGTGCCTACACCTCCTCCCCGCAGACCTGTATGATCAGTGCCACCACCTCCTCCCCGCAGAGCTGTATGATCAGTGCCACCACCTCCTCCCCGCAGAGCTGTATGATCAGAGCCACCACCTCCTCCCCGCAGAGCTGTATGATCAGTGCCACCACCTTCTCCCCGCAGAGCTGTATGATCAGTGCCTCCACCTCCTCCCCGCAGAGCTGTATGATCAGAGTCACCACCTCCTCCCCGCAGAGCTGTATGATCAGTGCCTCCACCTCCTCCCCGCAGAGCTGTATGATCAGTGCCTCCACCTCCTCCCCGCAGAGCTGTATGATCAGTGCCACCTCCTCCTCCCCGCAGAGCTGTATGATCAGTGCCACCACCTCCTCCCCGCAGAGCTGTATGATCAGTGCCACCACCTTCTCCCCGCAGAGCTGTATGATCAGTGCCACCACCTCCTCCCCGCAGAGCTGTATGATCAGTGCCTCCATCTCCTCCCTGCAGAGCTGTATGATCAGTGCCATCACCTCCTCCCCGCAGAGCTGTATGATCAGAGCCACCACCTCCTCCTCGCAGAGCTGTATGATCAGTGCCATCACCTCCTCCCCGCAAAGCTGTATGATCAGAGCCACCATCTCCTCCCCGCAGAGCTGTATGATCAGTGCCATCACCTCCTCCCCGCAGAGCTGTATGATCAGTGCCACCACCTCCTCCCCGCAGAGCTGTATGATCAGAGCCACCACCTTCTCCCCGCAGAGCTGTATGATCAGTGCCACCACCTTCTCCCCGCAGAGCTGTATGATCAGAGCCACCACCTCCTCCCCGCAGAGCTGTATGATCAGTGCCACCACCTCCTCCCCGCAGAGCTGTATGATCAGAGCCACCACCTCCTCCCCGCAGAGCTGTATGATCAGTGCCACCACCTACTCCCCTCAGAGCTGTATGATCAGAGCCACCGCCTCCTCCCCGCAGAGCTGTATGATCAGTGCCTCCACCTCCTCCCCGCAGAGCTGTATGATCAGTGCCACCACCTCCTCCCCGCAGAGCTGTATGATCAGTGCCTCCACCTCCTCCCCGCAGAGCTGTATGATCAGTGCCTCCACCTCCTCCCCGCAGAGCTGTATGATCAGTGCCTCCACCTACTCCCCGCAGACCTGTATGATCAGTGCCTCCACCTCCTCCCCGCAGAGCTGTATGATCAGAGCCACCACCTCCTCCTCGCAGAGCTGTATGATCAGTGCCATCACCTCCTCCCCGCAAAGCTGTATGATCAGAGCCACCATCTCCTCCCCGCAGAGCTGTATGATCAGTGCCATCACCTCCTCCCCGCAGAGCTGTATGATCAGTGCCACCGCCTCCTCCCCGCAGAGCTGTATGATCAGCGCCTCCACCTCCTCCCCGCAGAGCTGTATGATCAGAGCCACCACCTCCTCCCCGCAGAGCTGTATGATCAGTGCCTCCACCTCCTCCCCGCAGAGCTGTATGATCAGCGCCTCCACCTCCTCCCCGCAGAGCTGTATGATCAGAGCCACCACCTCCTCCCCGCAGAGCTGTATGATCAGTGCCTCCACCTCCTCCCCGCAGAGCTGTATGATCAGTGCCACCACCTTCTCCCCGCAGAGCTGTATGATCAGAGCCACCACCTCCTCCCCGCAGAGCTGTATGATCAGTGCCTCCACCTCCTCCCCGCAGAGCTGTATGATCAGTGCCTCCACCTCCTCCCCGCAGAGCTGTATGATCAGTGCCACTTCCTCCTCCCCGCAGAGCTGTATGATCAGAGCCACCACCTCCTCCCCGCAGAGCTGTATGATCAGTGCCACCACCTTCTCCCCGCAGAGCTGTATGATCAGTGCCACCACCTCCTCCCCGCAGAGCTGTATGATCAGTGCCTCCACCTCCTCCCCGCAGAGCTGTATGATCAGTGCCTCCACCTCCTCCCCGCAGAGCTGTATGATCAGAGCCACCACCTCCTCCTCGCAGAGCTGTATGATCAGTGCCATCACCTCCTCCCCGCAAAGCTGTATGATCAGAGCCACCATCTCCTCCCCGCAGAGCTGTATGATCAGTGCCATCACCTCCTCCCCGCAGAGCTGTATGATCAGTGCCACCACCTCCTCCCCGCAGAGCTGTATGATCAGAGCCACCACCTTCTCCCCGCAGAGAAGTATGATCAGTGCCACCACCTTCTCCCCGCAGAGCTGTATGATCAGAGCCACCACCTCCTCCCCGCAGAGCTGTATGATCAGAGCCACCACCTTCTCCCCCGCAGAGCTGTATGATCAGAGCCACCACCCTCTCCCCCGCAGTGCTGTATGATCAGTGCCACCACCTCCTCCCCGCAGAGCTGTATGATCAGAGCCACCACCTCCTCCCCGCAGAGCTGTATGATCAGTGCCACCACCTCCTCCCCTCAGAGATGTATGATCAGTGCCACCACCTCCTCCCCGCAGAGCTGTATGATCAGTGCCACCACCTTCTCCCCGCAGAACTGTATGATCAGTGCCACCGCCTCCTCCCCGCAGAGCTGTATGATCAGTGCCACCACCTCCTCCCCGCAGAGCTGTATGATCAGAGCCACCACCTCCTCCCTGCAGAGCTGTATGATCAGTGCCACCACCTCCTCCCCTCAGAGAAGTATGATCAGTGCCACCACCTCCTCCCCGCAGAGCTGTATGATCAGTGCCACCACCTTCTCCCCGCAGAACTGTATGATCAGTGCCACCGCCTCCTCCCCGCAGAGCTGTATGATCAGTGCCACCACCTCCTCCCCTCAGAGATGTATGATCAGTGCCACCACCTCCTCCCCTCAGAGATGTATGATCAGTGCCACCACCTCCTCCCCGCAGAGCTGTATGATCAGTGCCACCACCTCCTCCCCGCAGAGCTGTATGATCAGTGCCACCACCTCCTCCCAGCAGAGCTGTATGATCAGAGCCACCGCCTCCTCCCCGCAGAGCTGTATGATCAGTGCCACCACCTCCTCCCCGCAGAGCTGTATGATCAGTGCCACCACCTCCTCCCCGCAGAGCTGTATGATCAGAGCCACCACCTCCTCCCCGCAGAGCTGTATGATCAGTGCCACCACCTACTCCCCTCAGAGCTGTATGATCAGAGCCACCGCCTCCTCCCCGCAGAGCTGTATGATCAGTGCCTCCACCTCCTCCCCGCAGAGCTGTATGATCAGTGCCTCCACCTCCTCCCCGCAGAGCTGTATGATCAGTGCCTACACCTCCTCCCCGCAGACCTGTATGATCAGTGCCTCCACCTCCTCCCCGCAGAGCTGTATGATCAGAGCCACCGCCTCCTCCCCGCAGAGCTGTATGATCAGTGCCTCCACTTCCTCCCCGCAGAGCTGTATGATCAGCGCCTCCACCTCCTCCCCGCAGAGCTGTATGATCAGAGCCACCACCTCCTCCCCGCAGAGCTGTATGATCAGTGCCACCACCTTCTCCCCGCAGAGCTGTATGATCAGTGCCTCCACCTCCTCCCCGCAGAGCTGTATGATCAGAGTCACCACCTCCTCCCCGCAGAGCTGTATGATCAGTGCCTCCACCTCCTCCCCGCAGAGCTGTATGATCAGTGCCTCCACCTCCTCCCCGCAGAGCTGTATGATCAGTGCCACCTCCTCCTCCCCGCAGAGCTGTATGATCAGTGCCACCACCTCCTCCCCGCAGAGCTGTATGATCAGTGCCACCACCTTCTCCCCGCAGAGCTGTATGATCAGTGCCACCACCTCCTCCCCGCAGAGCTGTATGATCAGTGCCTCCATCTCCTCCCTGCAGAGCTGTATGATCAGTGCCATCACCTCCTCCCCGCAGAGCTGTATGATCAGAGCCACCAGCTCCTCCTCGCAGAGCTGTATGATCAGTGCCATCACCTCCTCCCCGCAAACCTGTATGATCAGAGCCACCATCTCCTCCCCGCAGAGCTGTATGATCAGTGCCATCACCTCCTCCCCGCAGAGCTGTATGATCAGTGCCACCACCTCCTCCCCGCAGAGCTGTATGATCAGAGCCACCACCTTCTCCCCGCAGAGCTGTATGATCAGTGCCACCACCTTCTCCCCGCAGAGCTGTATGATCAGAGCCACCACCTCCTCCCCGCAGAGCTGTATGATCAGTGCCACCACCTCCTCCCCGCAGAGCTGTATGATCAGAGCCACCACCTCCTCCCCGCAGAGCTGTATGATCAGTGCCACCACCTACTCCCCTCAGAGCTGTATGATCAGAGCCACCGCCTCCTCCCCGCAGAGCTGTATGATCAGTGCCTCCACCTCCTCCCCGCAGAGCTGTATGATCAGTGCCACCACCTCCTCCCCGCAGAGCTGTATGATCAGTGCCTCCACCTCCTCCCCGCAGAGCTGTATGATCAGTGCCTCCACCTCCTCCCCGCAGAGCTGTATGATCAGTGCCTCCACCTACTCCCCGCAGACCTGTATGATCAGTGCCTCCACCTCCTCCCCGCAGAGCTGTATGATCAGAGCCACCACCTCCTCCTCGCAGAGCTGTATGATCAGTGCCATCACCTCCTCCCCGCAAAGCTGTATGATCAGAGCCACCATCTCCTCCCCGCAGAGCTGTATGATCAGTGCCATCACCTCCTCCCCGCAGAGCTGTATGATCAGTGCCACCGCCTCCTCCCCGCAGAGCTGTATGATCAGCGCCTCCACCTCCTCCCCGCAGAGCTGTATGATCAGAGCCACCACCTCCTCCCCGCAGAGCTGTATGATCAGTGCCTCCACCTCCTCCCCGCAGAGCTGTATGATCAGCGCCTCCACCTCCTCCCCGCAGAGCTGTATGATCAGAGCCACCACCTCCTCCCCGCAGAGCTGTATGATCAGTGCCTCCACCTCCTCCCCGCAGAGCTGTATGATCAGTGCCACCACCTTCTCCCCGCAGAGCTGTATGATCAGAGCCACCACCTCCACTCCGCAGAGCTGTATGATCAGTGCCTCCACCTCCTCCCCGCAGAGCTGTATGATCAGAGCCACCACCTCCTCCCCGCAGAGCTGTATGATCAGTGCCTCCACCTCCTCCCCGCAGAGCTGTATGATCAGTGCCTCCACCTCCTCCCCGCAGAGCTGTATGATCAGTGCCACTTCCTCCTCCCCGCAGAGCTGTATGATCAGTGCCACCACCTCCTCCCCGCAGAGCTGTATGATCAGAGCCACCACCTCCTCCCCGCAGAGCTGTATGATCAGTGCCACCACCTTCTCCCCGCAGAGCTGTATGATCAGTGCCACCACCTCCTCCCCGCAGAGCTGTATGATCAGTGCCTCCACCTCCTCCCCGCAGAGCTGTATGATCAGTGCCTCCACCTCCTCCCCGCAGAGCTGTATGATCAGAGCCACCACCTCCTCCTCGCAGAGCTGTATGATCAGTGCCATCACCTCCTCCCCGCAAAGCTGTATGATCAGAGCCACCATCTCCTCCCCGCAGAGCTGTATGATCAGTGCCATCACCTCCTCCCCGCAGAGCTGTATGATCAGTGCCACCACCTCCTCCCCGCAGAGCTGTATGATCAGAGCCACCACCTTCTCCCCGCAGAGCTGTATGATCAGTGCCACCACCTCCTCCCCGCAGAGCTGTATGATCAGTGCCACCACCTCCTCCCAGCAGAGCTGTATGATCAGAGCCACCGCCTCCTCCCCGCAGAGCTGTATGATCAGTGCCACCACCTCCTCCCCGCAGAGCTGTATGATCAGTGCCACCACCTCCTCCCCGCAGAGCTGTATGATCAGAGCCACCACCTCCTCCCCGCAGAGCTGTATGATCAGTGCCACCACCTACTCCCCTCAGAGCTGTATGATCAGAGCCACCGCCTCCTCCCCGCAGAGCTGTATGATCAGTGCCTCCACCTCCTCCCCGCAGAGCTGTATGATCAGTGCCTCCACCTCCTCCCCGCAGAGCTGTATGATCAGTGCCTCCACCTCCTCCCCGCAGAGCTGTATGATCAGAGCCACCGCCTCCTCCCCGCAGAGCTGTATGATCAGTGCCTCCACCTCCTCCCCGCAGAGCTGTATGATCAGTGCCACCACCTCCTCCCCGCAGAGCTGTATGATCAGTGCCTCCACCTCCTCCCCGCAGAGCTGTATGATCAGTGCCTCCACCTACTCCCCGCAGACCTGTATGATCAGTGCCTCCACCTCCTCCCCGCAGAGCTGTATGATCAGAGCCACCACCTCCTCCTCGCAGAGCTGTATGATCAGTGCCATCACCTCCTCCCCGCAAAGCTGTATGATCAGAGCCACCATCTCCTCCCCGCAGAGCTGTATGATCAGTGCCATCACCTCCTCCCCGCAGAGCTGTATGATCAGTGCCACCGCCTCCTCCCCGCAGAGCTGTATGATCAGCGCCTCCACCTCTTCCCCGCAGAGCTGTATGATCAGAGCCACCACCTCCTCCCCGCAGAGCTGTATGATCAGTGCCTCCACCTCTTCCCCGCAGAGCTGTATGATCAGTGCCTCCACCTCCTCCCCGCAGAGCTGTATGATCAGAGCCACCACCTCCTCCTCGCAGAGCTGTATGATCAGTGCCATCACCTCCTCCCCGCAAAGCTGTATGATCAGTGCCACCACCTCCTCCCTGCAGAGCTGTATGATCAATGCCACCACCTCCTCCCCTCAGAGATGTATGATCAGGGCCACCACCTCCTCCCCTCAGAGATGTATGATCAGTGCCACCACCTCCTCCCCTCAGAGATGTATGATCAGTGCCACCACCTCCTCCCCGCAGAGCTGTATGATCAGTGCCACCACCTCCTCCCAGCAGAGCTGTATGATCAGAGCCACCGCCTCCTCCCCGCAGAGCTGTATGATCAGTGCCACCACCTCCTCCCCGCAGAGCTGTATGATCAGTGCCACCACCTCCTCCCCGCAGAGCTGTATGATCAGAGCCACCACCTCCTCCCCGCAGAGCTGTATGATCAGTGCCACCACCTACTCCCCTCAGAGCTGTATGATCAGAGCCACCGCCTCCTCCCCGCAGAGCTGTATGATCAGTGCCTCCACCTCCTCCCCGCAGAGCTGTATGATCAGTGCCTCCACCTCCTCCCCGCAGAGCTGTATGATCAGTGCCTCCACCTCCTCCCCGCAGACCTGTATGATCAGTGCCTCCACCTCCTCCCCGCAGAGCTGTATGATCAGAGCCACCGCCTCCTCCCCGCAGAGCTGTATCATCAGTGCCTCCACCTCCTCCCCGCAGAGCTGTATGATCAGTGCCACCACCTCCTCCCCGCAGAGCTGTATGATCAGTGCCTCCACCTCCTCCCCGCAGAGCTGTATGATCAGTGCCTCCACCTCCTCCCCGCAGAGCTGTATGATCAGTGCCTCCACCTACTCCCCGCAGACCTGTATGATCAGTGCCTCCACCTCCTCCCCGCAGAGCTGTATGATCAGAGCCACCACCTCCTCCTCGCAGAGCTGTATGATCAGTGCCATCACCTCCTCCCCGCAAAGCTGTATGATCAGAGCCACCATCTTCTCCCCGCAGAGCTGTATGATCAGTGCCATCACCTCCTCCCCGCAGAGTTGTATGATCAGTGCCACCGCCTCCTCCCCGCAGAGCTGTATGATCAGCGCCTCCACCTCCTCCCCGCAGAGCTGTATGATCAGAGCCACCACCTCCTCCCCGCAGAGCTGTATGATCAGTGCCTCCACCTCCTCCCCGCAGAGCTGTATGATCAGCGCCTCCACCTCCTCCCCGCAGAGCTGTATGATCAGAGCCACCACCTCCTCCCCGCAGAGCTGTATGATCAGTGCCTCCACCTCCTCCCCGCAGAGCTGTATGATCAGTGCCACCACCTTCTCCCCGCAGAGCTGTATGATCAGAGCCACCACCTCCTCCCCGCAGAGCTGTATGATCAGTGCCTCCACCTCCTCCCCGCAGAGCTGTATGATCAGAGCCACCACCTCCTCCCCGAAGAGCTGTATGATCAGTGCCTCCACCTCCTCCCCGCAGAGCTGTATGATCAGTGCCTCCACCTCCTCCCCGCAGAGCTGTATGATCAGTGCCACTTCCTCCTCCCCGCAGAGCTGTATGATCAGTGCCACCACCTCCTCCCCGCAGAGCTGTATGATCAGAGCCACCACCTCCTCCCCGCAGAGCTGTATGATCAGTGCCACCACCTTCTCCCCGCAGAGCTGTATGATCAGTGCCACCACCTCCTCCCCGCAGAGCTGTATGATCAGTGCCTCCACCTCCTCCCCGCAGAGCTGTATGATCAGTGCCTCCACCTCCTCCCCGCAGAGCTGTATGATCAGAGCCACCACCTCCTCCTCGCAGAGCTGTATGATCAGTGCCATCACCTCCTCCCCGCAAAGCTGTATGATCAGAGCCACCATCTCCTCCCCGCAGAGCTGTATGATCAGTGCCATCACCTCCTCCCCGCAGAGCTGTATGATCAGTGCCACCACCTCCTCCCCGCAGAGCTGTATGATCAGAGCCACCACCTTCTCCCCGCAGAGCTGTATGATCAGTGCCACCACCTTCTCCCCGCAGAGCTGTATGATCAGAGCCACCACCTCCTCCCCGCAGAGCTGTATGATCAGAGCCACCACCTTCTCCCCCGCAGAGCTGTATGATCAGAGCCACCACCCTCTCCCCCGCAGTGCTGTATGATCAGTGCCACCACCTCCTCCCCGCAGAGCTGTATGATCAGAGCCACCACCTCCTCCCCGCAGAGCTGTATGATCAGTGCCACCACCTCCTCCCCTCAGAGATGTATGATCAGTGCCACCACCTCCTCCCCGCAGAGCTGTATGATCAGTGCCACCACCTTCTCCCCGCAGAACTGTATGATCAGTGCCACCGCCTCCTCCCCGCAGAGCTGTATGATCAGTGCCACCACCTCCTCCCCGCAGAGCTGTATGATCAGAGCCACCACCTCCTCCCTGCAGAGCTGTATGATCAGTGCCACCACCTCCTCCCCTCAGAGAAGTATGATCAGTGCCACCACCTCCTCCCCGCAGAGCTGTATGATCAGTGCCACCACCTTCTCCCCGCAGAACTGTATGATCAGTGCCACCGCCTCCTCCCCGCAGAGCTGTATGATCAGTGCCACCACCTCCTCCCCTCAGAGATGTATGATCAGTGCCACCACCTCCTCCCCTCAGAGATGTATGATCAGTGCCACCACCTCCTCCCCGCAGAGCTGTATGATCAGTGCCACCACCTCCTCCCCGCAGAGCTGTATGATCAGTGCCACCACCTCCTCCCAGCAGAGCTGTATGATCAGAGCCACCGCCTCCTCCCCGCAGAGCTGTATGATCAGTGCCACCACCTCCTCCCCGCAGAGCTGTATGATCAGTGCCACCACCTCCTCCCCGCAGAGCTGTATGATCAAAGCCACCACCTCCTCCCCGCAGAGCTTTATGATCAGTGCCACCACCTACTCCCCTCAGAGCTGTATGATCAGAGCCACCGCCTCCTCCCCGCAGAGCTGTATGATCAGTGCCTCCACCTCCTCCCCGCAGAGCTGTATGATCAGTGCCTCCACCTCCTCCCCGCAGAGCTGTATGATCAGTGCCTACACCTCCTCCCCGCAGAGCTGTATGATCAGTGCCTCCACCTCCTCCCCGCAGAGCTGTATGATCAGTGCCACCACCTCCTCCCCGCAGAGCTGTATGATCAGTGCCACCACCTCCTCCCAGCAGAGCTGTATGATCAGAGCCACCGCCTCCTCCCCGCAGAGCTGTATGATCAGTGCCACCACCTCCTCCCCGCAGAGCTGTATGATCAGTGCCACCACCTCCTCCCCGCAGAGCTGTATGATCAGAGCCACCACCTCCTCCCCGCAGAGCTGTATGATCAGTGCCACCACCTACTCCCCTCAGAGCTGTATGATCAGAGCCACCGCTTCCTCCCCGCAGAGCTGTATGATCAGTGCCTCCACCTCCTCCCCGCAGAGCTGTATGATCAGTGCCTCCACCTCCTCCCCGCAGAGCTGTATGATCAGTGCCTCCACCTCCTCCCCGCAGACCTGTATGATCAGTGCCTCCACCTCCTCCCCGCAGAGCTGTATGATCAGAGCCGCCGCCTCCTCCCCGCAGAGCTGTATGATCAGTGCCTCCACCTCCTCCCCGCAGAGCTGTATGATCAGTGCCACCACCTCCTCCCCGCAGAGCTGTATGATCAGTGCCTCCACCTCCTCCCCGCAGAGCTGTATGATCAGTGCCTCCACCTCCTCCCCGCAGAGCTGTATGATCAGTGCCTCCACCTCCTCCCCGCAGACCTGTATGATCAGTGCCTCCACCTCCTCCCCGCAGAGCTGTATGATCAGAGCCACCACCTCCTCCTCGCAGAGCTGTATGATCAGTGCCATCACCTCCTCCCCGCAAAGCTGTATGATCAGAGCCACCATCTTCTCCCCGCAGAGCTGTATGATCAGTGCCATCACCTCCTCCCCGCAGAGTTGTATGATCAGTGCCACCGCCTCCTCCCCGCAGAGCTGTATGATCAGCGCCTCCACCTCCTCCCCGCAGAGCTGTATGATCAGAGCCACCACCTCCTCCCCGCAGAGCTGTATGATCAGTGCCTCCACCTCCTCCCCGCAGAGCTGTATGATCAGCGCCTCCACCTCCTCCCCGCAGAGCTGTATGATCAGAGCCACCACCTCCTCCCCGCAGAGCTGTATGATCAGTGCCTCCACCTCCTCCCCGCAGAGCTGTATGATCAGAGCCACCACCTCCTCCCCGCAGAGCTGTATGATCAGTGCCTCCACCTCCTCCCCGCAGAGCTGTATGATCAGAGCCACCACCTCCTCCCCGAAGAGCTGTATGATCAGTGCCTCCACCTCCTCCCCGCAGAGCTGTATGATCAGTGCCTCCACCTCCTCCCCGCAGAGCTGTATGATCAGTGCCACTTCCTCCTCCCCGCAGAGCTGTATGATCAGTGCCACCACCTCCTCCCCGCAGAGCTGTATGATCAGAGCCACCACCTCCTCCCCGCAGAGCTGTATGATCAGTGCCACCACCTTCTCCCCGCAGAGCTGTATGATCAGTGCCACCACCTCCTCCCCGCAGAGCTGTATGATCAGTGCCTCCACCTCCTCCCCGCAGAGCTGTATGATCAGTGCCTCCACCTCCTCCCCGCAGAGCTGTATGATCAGAGCCACCACCTCCTCCTCGCAGAGCTGTATGATCAGTGCCATCACCTCCTCCCCGCAAAGCTGTATGATCAGAGCCACCATCTCCTCCCCGCAGAGCTGTATGATCAGTGCCATCACCTCCTCCCCGCAGAGCTGTATGATCAGTGCCACCACCTCCTCCCCGCAGAGCTGTATGATCAGAGCCACCACCTTCTCCCCGCAGAGCTGTATGATCAGTGCCACCACCTTCTCCCCGCAGAGCTGTATGATCAGAGCCACCACCTCCTCCCCGCAGAGCTGTATGATCAGAGCCACCACCTTCTCCCCCGCAGAGCTGTATGATCAGAGCCACCACCCTCTCCCCCGCAGTGCTGTATGATCAGTGCCACCACCTCCTCCCCGCAGAGCTGTATGATCAGAGCCACCACCTCCTCCCCGCAGAGCTGTATGATCAGTGCCACCACCTCCTCCCCTCAGAGATGTATGATCAGTGCCACCACCTCCTCCCCGCAGAGCTGTATGATCAGTGCCACCACCTTCTCCCCGCAGAACTGTATGATCAGTGCCACCGCCTCCTCCCCGCAGAGCTGTATGATCAGTGCCACCACCTCCTCCCCGCAGAGCTGTATGATCAGAGCCACCACCTCCTCCCTGCAGAGCTGTATGATCAGTGCCACCACCTCCTCCCCTCAGAGAAGTATGATCAGTGCCACCACCTCCTCCCCGCAGAGCTGTATGATCAGTGCCACCACCTTCTCCCCGCAGAACTGTATGATCAGTGCCACCGCCTCCTCCCCGCAGAGCTGTATGATCAGTGCCACCACCTCCTCCCCTCAGAGATGTATGATCAGTGCCACCACCTCCTCCCCTCAGAGATGTATGATCAGTGCCACCACCTCCTCCCCGCAGAGCTGTATGATCAGTGCCACCACCTCCTCCCCGCAGAGCTGTATGATCAGTGCCACCACCTCCTCCCAGCAGAGCTGTATGATCAGAGCCACCGCCTCCTCCCCGCAGAGCTGTATGATCAGTGCCACCACCTCCTCCCCGCAGAGCTGTATGATCAGTGCCACCACCTCCTCCCCGCAGAGCTGTATGATCAGAGCCACCACCTCCTCCCCGCAGAGCTGTATGATCAGTGCCACCACCTACTCCCCTCAGAGCTGTATGATCAGAGCCACCGCCTCCTCCCCGCAGAGCTGTATGATCAGTGCCTCCACCTCCTCCCCGCAGAGCTGTATGATCAGTGCCTCCACCTCCTCCCCGCAGAGCTGTATGATCAGTGCCTACACCTCCTCCCCGCAGACCTGTATGATCAGTGCCTCCACCTCCTCCCCGCAGAGCTGTATGATCAGAGCCACCGCCTCCTCCCCGCAGAGCTGTATGATCAGTGCCTCCACTTCCTCCCCGCAGAGCTGTATGATCAGCGCCTCCACCTCCTCCCCGCAGAGCTGTATGATCAGAGCCACCACCTCCTCCCCGCAGAGCTGTATGATCAGTGCCACCACCTTCTCCCCGCAGAGCTGTATGATCAGAGCCACCACCTCCTCCCCGCAAAGCTGTATGATCAGTGCCTCCACCTCCTCCCCGCAGAGCTGTATGATCAGAGTCACCACCTCCTCCCCGCAGAGCTGTATGATCAGTGCCTCCACCTCCTCCCCGCAGAGCTGTATGATCAGTGCCTCCACCTCCTCCCCGCAGAGCTGTATGATCAGTGCCACCTCCTCCTCCCCGCAGAGCTGTATGATCAGTGCCACCACCTCCTCCCCGCAGAGCTGTATGATCAGTGCCACCACCTTCTCCCCGCAGAGCTGTATGATCAGTGCCACCACCTCCTCCCCGCAGAGCTGTATGATCAGTGCCTCCATCTCCTCCCTGCAGAGCTGTATGATCAGTGCCATCACCTCCTCCCCGCAGAGCTGTATGATCAGAGCCACCACCTCCTCCTCGCAGAGCTGTATGATCAGTGCCATCACCTCCTCCCCGCAAAGCTGTATGATCAGAGCCACCATCTCCTCCCCGCAGAGCTGTATGATCAGTGCCATCACCTCCTCCCCGCAGAGCTGTATGATCAGTGCCACCACCTCCTCCCCGCAGAGCTGTATGATCAGAGCCACCACCTTCTCCCCGCAGAGCTGTATGATCAGTGCCACCACCTTCTCCCCGCAGAGCTGTATGATCAGAGCCACCACCTCCTCCCCGCAGAGCTGTATGATCAGTGCCACCACCTCCTCCCCGCAGAGCTGTATGATCAGAGCCACCACCTCCTCCCCGCAGAGCTGTATGATCAGTGCCACCACCTACTCCCCTCAGAGCTGTATGATCAGAGCCACCGCCTCCTCCCCGCAGAGCTGTATGATCAGTGCCTCCACCTCCTCCCCGCAGAGCTGTATGATCAGTGCCACCACCTCCTCCCCGCAGAGCTGTATGATCAGTGCCTCCACCTCCTCCCCGCAGAGCTGTATGATCAGTGCCTCCACCTACTCCCCGCAGACCTGTATGATCAGTGCCTCCACCTCCTCCCCGCAGAGCTGTATGATCAGAGCCACCACCTCCTCCTCGCAGAGCTGTATGATCAGTGCCATCACCTCCTCCCCGCAAAGCTGTATGATCAGAGCCACCATCTCCTCCCCGCAGAGCTGTATGATCAGCGCCTCCACCTCCTCCCCGCAGAGCTGTATGATCAGAGCCACCACCTCCTCCCCGCAGAGCTGTATGATCAGTGCCTCCACCTCCTCCCCGCAGAGCTGTATGATCAGCGCCTCCACCTCCTCCCCGCAGAGCTGTATGATCAGAGCCACCACCTCCTCCCCGCAGAGCTGTATGATCAGTGCCTCCACCTCCTCCCCGCAGAGCTGTATGATCAGTGCCACCACCTTCTCCCCGCAGAGCTGTATGATCAGAGCCACCACCTCCACTCCGCAGAGCTGTATGATCAGTGCCTCCACCTCCTCCCCGCAGAGCTGTATGATCAGAGCCACCACCTCCTCCCCGCAGAGCTGTATGATCAGTGCCTCCACCTCCTCCCCGCAGAGCTGTATGATCAGTGCCTCCACCTCCTCCCCGCAGAGCTGTATGGTCAGTGCCACTTCCTCCTCCCCGCAGAGCTGTATGATCAGTGCCACCACCTCCTCCCCGCAGAGCTGTATGATCAGAGCCACCACCTCCTCCCCGCAGAGCTGTATGATCAGTGCCACCACCTTCTCCTCGCAGAGCTGTATGATCAGTGCCACCACCTCCTCCCCGCAGAGCTGTATGATCAGTGCCTCCACCTCCTCCCCGCAGAGCTGTATGATCAGTGCCTCCACCTCCTCCCCGCAGAGCTGTATGATCAGAGCCACCACCTCTTCCTCGCATAGCTGTATGATCAGTGCCATCACCTCCTCCCCGCAAAGCTGTATGATCAGAGCCACCATCTCCTCCCCGCAGAGCTGTATGATCAGTGCCATCACCTCCTCCCCGCAGAGCTGTATGATCAGTGCCACCACCTCCTCCCCGCAGAGCTGTATGATCAGAGCCACCACCTTCTCCCCGCAGAGCTGTATGATCAGTGCCACCACCTTCTCCCCGCAGAGCTGTATGATCAGAGCCACCACCTCCTCCCCGCAGAGCTGTATGATCAGAGCCACCACCTTCTCCCCCGCAGAGCTGTATGATCAGAGCCACCACCCTCTCCCCCGCAGTGCTGTATGATCAGTGCCACCACCTCCTCCCCGCAGAGCTGTATGATCAGAGCCACCACCTCCTCCCCGCAGAGCTGTATGATCAGTGCCACCACCTTCTCCCCCGCAGTGCTGTATGATCAGTGCCACCACCTCCTCCCCGCAGAGCTGTATGATCAGAGCCACCACCCTCTCCCCCGCAGTGCTGTATGATCAGTGCCACCACCTCCTCCCCGCAGAGCTGTATGATCAGAGACACCACCTCCTCCCCGCAGAGCTGTATGATCAGTGCCACCACCTTCTCCCCCGCAGTACTGTATGATCAGTGCCACCACCTCCTCCCCGCAGAGCTGTATGATCAGTGCCACCACCTCCTCCCCGCAGAGCTGTATGATCAGTGCCACCACCTCCTCCCCGCAGAGCTGTATGATCAGTGCCACCACCTCCTCCCCGCAGGGCTGTATGATCAGTGCCACCACCTCCTCCCCGCAGAGCTGTATGATCAGTGCCACCACCTCCTCCCCTCAGAGATGTATGATCAGTGCCACCACCTCCTCCCCGCAGAGCTGTATGATCAGTGCCACCACCTTCTCCCCGCAGAACTGTATGATCAGTGCCACCACCTCCTCCTCGCAGAGCTGTATGATCAGTGCCACCACCTTCTCCCCGCAGAACTGTATGATCAGTGCCACCGCCTCCTCCCCGCAGAGCTGTATGATCAGTGCCACCACCTCCTCCCCTCAGAGATGTATGATCAGTGCCACCACCTCCTCCCCTCAGAGATGTATGATCAGTGCCACCACCTCCTCCCCGCAGAGCTGTATGATCAGTGCCACCACCTCCTCCCCGCAGAGCTGTATGATCAGTGCCACCACCTCCTCCCAGCAGAGCTGTATGATCAGAGCCACCGCCTCCTCCCCGCAGAGCTGTATGATCAGTGCCACCACCTCCTCCCCGCAGAGCTGTATGATCAGTGCCACCACCTCCTCCCCGCAGAGCTGTATGATCAGAGCCACCACCTCCTCCCCGCAGAGCTGTATGATCAGTGCCACCACCTACTCCCCTCAGAGCTGTATGATCAGAGCCACCGCCTCCTCCCCGCAGAGCTGTATGATCAGTGCCTCCACCTCCTCCCCGCAGAGCTGTATGATCAGTGCCTCCACCTCCTCCCCGCAGAGCTGTATGATCAGTGCCTACACCTCCTCCCCGCAGACCTGTATGATCAGTGCCTCCACCTCCTCCCCGCAGAGCTGTATGATCAGAGCCACCGCCTCCTCCCCGCAGAGCTGTATGATCAGTGCCTCCACTTCCTCCCCGCAGAGCTGTATGATCAGCGCCTCCACCTCCTCCCCGCAGAGCTGTATGATCAGAGCCACCACCTCCTCCCCGCAGAGCTGTATGATCAGTAACACCACCTTCTCCCCGCAGAGCTGTATGATCAGAGCCACCACCTCCTCCCCGCAAAGCTGTATGATCAGTGCCTCCACCTCCTCCCCGCAGAGCTGTATGATCAGTGCCTCCACCTCCTCCCCGCAGAGCTGTATGATCAGTGCCACCTCCTCCTCCCCGCAGAGCTGTATGATCAGTGCCACCACCTCCTCCCCGCAGAGCTGTATGATCAGTGCCACCACCTTCTCCCCGCAGAGCTGTATGATCAGTGCCACCACCTCCTCCCCGCAGAGCTGTATGATCAGTGCCTCCATCTCCTCCCTGCAGAGCTGTATGATCAGTGCCATCACCTCCTCCCCGCAGAGCTGTATGATCAGAGCCACCACCTCCTCCTCGCAGAGCTGTATGATCAGTGCCATCACCTCCTCCCCGCAAAGCTGTATGATCAGAGCCACCGCCTCCTCCCCGCAGAGCTGTATGATCAGTGCCACCACCTCCTCCCCGCAGAGCTGTATGATCAGAGCCACCACCTCCTCCCCGCAGAGCTGTATGATCAGTGCCACCACCTACTCCCCTCAGAGCTGTATGATCAGAGCCACCGCCTCCTCCCCGCAGAGCTGTATGATCAGTGCCTCCACCTCCTCCCCGCAGAGCTGTATGATCAGTGCCTCCACCTCCTCCCCGCAGAGCTGTATGATCAGTGCCTCCACCTCCTCCCCGCAGAGCTGTATGATCAGTGCCTCCACCTCCTCCCCGCAGAGCTGTATGATCAGTGCCACCTCCTCCTCCCCGCAGAGCTGTATGATCAGTGCCACCACCTCCTCCCCGCAGAGCTGTATGATCAGTGCCACCACCTTCTCCCCGCAGAGCTGTATGATCAGTGCCACCACCTCCTCCCCGCAGAGCTGTATGATCAGTGCCTCCATCTCCTCCCTGCAGAGCTGTATGATCAGTGCCATCACTTCCTCCCCGCAGAGCTGTATGATCAGAGCCACCACCTCCTCCTCGCAGAGCTGTATGATCAGTGCCATCACCTCCTCCCCGCAAAGCTGTATGATCAGAGCCACCATCTCCTCCCCGCAGAGCTGTATGATCAGTGCCATCACCTCCTCCCCGCAGAGCTGTATGATCAGTGCCACCACCTCCTCCCCGCAGAGCTGTATGATCAGAGCCACCACCTTCTCCCCGCAGAGCTGTATGATCAGTGCCACCACCTTCTCCCCGCAGAGCTGTATGATCAGAGCCACCACCTCCTCCCCGCAGAGCTGTATGATCAGAGCCACCACCTTCTCCCCCGCAGAGCTGTATGATCAGAGCCACCACCCTCTCCCCCGCAGTGCTGTATGGTCAGTGCCACCACCTCCTCCCCGCAGAGCTGTATGATCAGAGCCACCACCTCCTCCCCGCAGAGCTGTATGATCAGAGCCACCGCCTCCTCCCCGCAGAGCTGAATGATCAGTGTCACCACCTCCTCCCCGCAGAGCTGTATGATCAGTGCCTCCACCTCCTCCCCGCAGAGCTGTATGATCAGAGCCACCGCCTCCTCCCCGCAGAGCTGTATGATCAGTGCCACCACCTTCTCCCCTGCAGTGCTGTATGATCAGTGCCACCACCTTCTCCCCGCAGAGCTGTATGATCAGTGCCTCCATCTCCTCCCCGCAGAGCTGTATGATCAGTGCCACCACCTTCTCCCCGCAGAGCTGTATGATCAGTGCCACCACCTTCTCCCCGCAGAGCTGTATGATCAGAGCCTCCACCTCCTCCCCGCAGAGCTGTATGATCAGTGCCTCCACCTCCTCCCCGCAGAGCTGTATGATCAGTGCCTCCACCTCCTCCCCGCAGACCTGTATGATCAGTGCCTCCACCTCCTCCCCGCAGAGCTGTATGATCAGAGCCACCACCTCCTCCCTGCAGAGCTGTATGATCAGTGCCACCACCTCCTCCCCTCAGAGATGTATGATCAGTGCCACCACCTCCTCCCCGCAGAGCTGTTTGATCAGTGCCACTACCTTCTCCCCGCAGAACTGTATGATCAGTGCCACCGCCTCCTCCCCGCAGAGCTGTATGATCAGTGCCACCACCTCCTCCCCTCAGAGATGTATGATCAGTGCCACCACCTCCTCCCCTCAGAGATGTATGATCAGTGCCACCACCTCCTCCCCGCAGAGCTGTATGATCAGTGCCACCACCTCCTCCCAGCAGAGCTGTATGATCAGAGCCACCGCCTCCTCCCCGCAGAGCTGTATGATCAGTGCCTCCACCTCCTCCCCGCAGAGCTGTATGATCAGTGCCACCTCCTCCTCCCCGCAGAGCTGTATGATCAGTGCCACCACCTCCTCCCCGCAGAGCTGTATGATCAGTGCCACCACCTTCTCCCCGCAGAGCTGTATGATCAGTGCCACCACCTCCTCCCCGCAGAGCTGTATGATCAGTGCCTCCATCTCCTCCCCGCAGAGCTGTATGATCAGTGCCACCACCTCCTCCCCGCAGAGCTGTATGATCAGTGCCACCACCTCCTCCCCGCAGAGCTGTATGATCAGTGCCTCCACCTCCTCCCCGCAGAGCTGTATGATCAGTGCCTCCACCTCCTCCCCGCAGAGCTGTATGATCAGAGCCACCACCTCCTCCTCGCAGAGCTGTATGATCAGTGCCATCACCTCCTCCCCGCAAAGCTGTATGATCAGAGCCACTACCTCCTCCCCGCAGAGCTGTATGATCAGTGCCATCACCTCCTCCCCGCAGAGCTGTATGATCAGTGCCATCACCTCCTCCCCGCAGAGCTGTATGATCAGTGCCACCACCTCCTCCCCGCAGAGCTGTATGATCAGAGCCACCACCTTCTCCCCGCAGAGCTGTATGATCAGTGCCACCACCTTCTCCCCGCAGAGCTGTATGATCAGTGCCACCACCTCCTCCCCGCAGAGCTGTATGATCAGAGCCACCACCTTCTCCCCGCAGAGCTGTATGATCAGTGCCACCACCTTCTCCCCGCAGAGCTGTATGATCAGAGCCACCACCTCCTCCCCGCAGAGCTGTATGATCAGAGCCACCACCTTCTCCCCGCAGAGCTGTATGATCAGAGCCACCACCTTCTCCCCCGCAGAGCTGTATGATCAGAGCCACCACCCTCTCCCCCGCAGTGCTGTATGATCAGTGCCACCACCTCCTCCCCGCAGAGCTGTATGATCAGTGCCATCACCTCCTCCCCGCAGAGCTGTATGATCAGTGCCACCACCTCCTCCCCGCAGAGCTGTATGATCAGAGCCACCACCTTCTCCCCGCAGAGCTGTATGATCAGTGCCACCACCTTCTCCCCGCAGAGCTGTATGATCAGAGCCACCACCTCCTCCCCGCAGAGCTGTATGATCAGAGCCACCACCCTCTCCCCCGCAGTGCTGTATGATCAGTGCCACCACCTCCTCCCCGCAGAGCTGTATGATCAGAGCCACCACCTCCTCCCCGCAGAGCTGTATGATCAGTGCCACCACCTTCTCCCCCGCAGTGCTGTATGATCAGTGCCACCACCTCCCCGCAGAGCTGTATGATCAGTGCCAGCACCTCCCCGCAGAGCTGTATGATCAGTGCCACCACCTCCTCCCCGCAGAGCTGTATGATCAGTGCCTCCACCTCCTCCCCGCAGAGCTGAATGATCAGAGCCACCGCCTCCTCCCCGCAGAGCTGTATGATCAGTGCCACCACCTTCTCCCCTGCAGAGCTGTATGATCAGTGCCACCACCTCCTCCCTGCAGAGCTGTATGATCAGTGCCACCACCTCCTCCCCGCAGAGCTGTATGATCAGTGCCACCACCTTCTCCCCGCAGAGCTGTATGATCAGTGCCTCCACCTCCTCCCCGCAGAGCTGTATGATCAGAGCCACCGCCTCCTCCCCGCAGAGCTGTATGATCAGTGCCACCACCTTCTCCCCTGCAGTGCTGTATGATCAGTGCCACCACCTTCTCCCCGCAGAGCTGTATGATCAGTGCCACCACCTCCTCCCTGCAGAGCTGTATGATCAGTGCCACCACCTCCTCCCCGCAGAGCTGTATGATCAGTGCCACCACCTTCTCCCCGCAGAGCTGTATGATCAGAGCCTCCACCTCCTCCCCGCAGAGCTGTATGATCAGTGCCTCCACCTCCTCCCCGCAGAGCTGTATGATCAGTGCCTCCACCTCCTCCCCGCAGACCTGTATGATCAGTGCCTCCACCTCCTCCCCGCAGAGCTGTATGATCAGAGCCACCACCTCCTCCCTGCAGAGCTGTATGATCAGTGCCACCACCTCCTCCCCTCAGAGATGTATGATCAGTGCCACCACCTCCTCCCCGCAGAGCTGTATGATCAGTGCCACTACCTTCTCCCCGCAGAGCTGTATGATCAGTGCCACCACCTCCTCCCCGCAGAGCTGTATGATCAGTGCCTCCATCTCCTCCCCGCAGACCTGTATGATCAGTGCCTCCACCTCCTCCCCGCAGAGCTGTATGATCAGAGCCACCACCTCCTCCCTGCAGAGCTGTATGATCAGTGCCACCACCTCCTCCCCTCAGAGATGTATGATCAGTGCCACCACCTCCTCCCCGCAGAGCTGTATGATCAGTGCCACTACCTTCTCCCCGCAGAGCTGTATGATCAGTGCCTCCACCTCCTCCCCGCAGAGCTGTATGATCAGTGCCTCCACCTCCTCCCCGCAGAGCTGTATGATCAGAGCCACCACCTCTTCCTCGCATAGCTGTATGATCAGTGCCATCACCTCCTCCCCGCAAAGCTGTATGATCAGAGCCACCATCTCCTCCCCGCAGAGCTGTATGATCAGTGCCATCACCTCCTCCCCGCAGAGCTGTATGATCAGTGCCACCACCTCCTCCCCGCAGAGCTGTATGATCAGAGCCACCACCTTCTCCCCGCAGAGCTGTATGATCAGTGCCACCACCTTCTCCCCGCAGAGCTGTATGATCAGAGCCACCACCTCCTCCCCGCAGAGCTGTATGATCAGAGCCACCACCTTCTCCCCCGCAGAGCTGTATGATCAGAGCCACCACCCTCTCCCCCGCAGTGCTGTATGATCAGTGCCACCACCTCCTCCCCGCAGAGCTGTATGATCAGAGCCACCACCTCCTCCCCGCAGAGCTGTATGATCAGTGCCACCACCTTCTCCCCCGCAGTGCTGTATGATCAGTGCCACCACCTCCTCCCCGCAGAGCTGTATGATCAGAGCCACCACCCTCTCCCCCGCAGTGCTGTATGATCAGTGCCACCACCTCCTCCCCGCAGAGCTGTATGATCAGAGACACCACCTCCTCCCCGCAGAGCTGTATGATCAGTGCCACCACCTTCTCCCCCGCAGTACTGTATGATCAGTGCCACCACCTCCTCCCCGCAGAGCTGTATGATCAGTGCCACCACCTCCTCCCCGCAGAGCTGTATGATCAGTGCCACCACCTCCTCCCCGCAGAGCTGTATGATCAGTGCCACCACCTCCTCCCCGCAGGGCTGTATGATCAGTGCCACCACCTCCTCCCCGCAGAGCTGTATGATCAGTGCCACCACCTCCTCCCCTCAGAGATGTATGATCAGTGCCACCACCTCCACCCCGCAGAGCTGTATGATCAGTGCCACCACCTTCTCCCCGCAGAACTGTATGATCAGTGCCACCACCTCCTCCTCGCAGAGCTGTATGATCAGTGCCACCACCTTCTCCCCGCAGAACTGTATGATCAGTGCCACCGCCTCCTCCCCGCAGAGCTGTATGATCAGTGCCACCACCTCCTCCCCTCAGAGATGTATGATCAGTGCCACCACCTCCTCCCCTCAGAGATGTATGATCAGTGCCACCACCTCCTCCCCGCAGAGCTGTATGATCAGTGCCACCACCTCCTCCCCGCAGAGCTGTATGATCAGTGCCACCACCTCCTCCCAGCAGAGCTGTATGATCAGAGCCACCGCCTCCTCCCCGCAGAGCTGTATGATCAGTGCCACCACCTCCTCCCCGCAGAGCTGTATGATCAGTGCCACCACCTCCTCCCCGCAGAGCTGTATGATCAGAGCCACCACCTCCTCCCCGCAGAGCTGTATGATCAGTGCCACCACCTACTCCCCTCAGAGCTGTATGATCAGAGCCACCGCCTCCTCCCCGCAGAGCTGTATGATCAGTGCCTCCACCTCCTCCCCGCAGAGCTGTATGATCAGTGCCTCCACCTCCTCCCCGCAGAGCTGTATGATCAGTGCCTACACCTCCTCCCCGCAGACCTGTATGATCAGTGCCTCCACCTCCTCCCCGCAGAGCTGTATGATCAGAGCCACCGCCTCCTCCCCGCAGAGCTGTATGATCAGTGCCTCCACTTCCTCCCCGCAGAGCTGTATGATCAGCGCCTCCACCTCCTCCCCGCAGAGCTGTATGATCAGAGCCACCACCTCCTCCCCGCAGAGCTGTATGATCAGTAACACCACCTTCTCCCCGCAGAGCTGTATGATCAGAGCCACCACCTCCTCCCCGCAAAGCTGTATGATCAGTGCCTCCACCTCCTCCCCGCAGAGCTGTATGATCAGTGCCTCCACCTCCTCCCCGCAGAGCTGTATGATCAGTGCCACCTCCTCCTCCCCGCAGAGCTGTATGATCAGTGCCACCACCTCCTCCCCGCAGAGCTGTATGATCAGTGCCACCACCTTCTCCCCGCAGAGCTGTATGATCAGTGCCACCACCTCCTCCCCGCAGAGCTGTATGATCAGTGCCTCCATCTCCTCCCTGCAGAGCTGTATGATCAGTGCCATCACCTCCTCCCCGCAGAGCTGTATGATCAGAGCCACCACCTCCTCCTCGCAGAGCTGTATGATCAGTGCCATCACCTCCTCCCGGCAAAGCTGTATGATCAGAGCCACCGCCTCCTCCCCGCAGAGCTGTATGATCAGTGCCACCACCTCCTCCCCGCAGAGCTGTATGATCAGAGCCACCACCTCCTCCCCGCAGAGCTGTATGATCAGTGCCACCACCTACTCCCCTCAGAGCTGTATGATCAGAGCCACCGCCTCCTCCCCGCAGAGCTGTATGATCAGTGCCTCCACCTCCTCCCCGCAGAGCTGTATGATCAGTGCCTCCACCTCCTCCCCGCAGAGCTGTATGATCAGTGCCTCCACCTCCTCCCCGCAGAGCTGTATGATCAGTGCCTCCACCTCCTCCCCGCAGAGCTGTATGATCAGTGCCACCTCCTCCTCCCCGCAGAGCTGTATGATCAGTGCCACCACCTCCTCCCCGCAGAGCTGTATGATCAGTGCCACCACCTTCTCCCCGCAGAGCTGTATGATCAGTGCCACCACCTCCTCCCCGCAGAGCTGTATGATCAGTGCCTCCATCTCCTCCCTGCAGAGCTGTATGATCAGTGCCATCACTTCCTCCCCGCAGAGCTGTATGATCAGAGCCACCACCTCCTCCTCGCAGAGCTGTATGATCAGTGCCATCACCTCCTCCCCGCAAAGCTGTATGATCAGAGCCACCATCTCCTCCCCGCAGAGCTGTATGATCAGTGCCATCACCTCCTCCCCGCAGAGCTGTATGATCAGTGCCACCACCTCCTCCCCGCAGAGCTGTATGATCAGAGCCACCACCTTCTCCCCGCAGAGCTGTATGATCAGTGCCACCACCTTCTCCCCGCAGAGCTGTATGATCAGAGCCACCACCTCCTCCCCGCAGAGCTGTATGATCAGAGCCACCACCTTCTCCCCCGCAGAGCTGTATGATCAGAGCCACCACCCTCTCCCCCGCAGTGCTGTATGGTCAGTGCCACCACCTCCTCCCCGCAGAGCTGTATGATCAGAGCCACCACCTCCTCCCCGCAGAGCTGTATGATCAGAGCCACCGCCTCCTCCCCGCAGAGCTGAATGATCAGTGTCACCACCTCCTCCCCGCAGAGCTGTATGATCAGTGCCTCCACCTCCTCCCCGCAGAGCTGTATGATCAGAGCCACCGCCTCCTCCCCGCAGAGCTGTATGATCAGTGCCACCACCTTCTCCCCTGCAGTGCTGTATGATCAGTGCCACCACCTTCTCCCCGCAGAGCTGTATGATCAGTGCCTCCATCTCCTCCCCGCAGAGCTGTATGATCAGTGCCACCACCTTCTCCCCGCAGAGCTGTATGATCAGTGCCACCACCTTCTCCCCGCAGAGCTGTATGATCAGAGCCTCCACCTCCTCCCCGCAGAGCTGTATGATCAGTGCCTCCACCTCCTCCCCGCAGAGCTGTATGATCAGTGCCTCCACCTCCTCCCCGCAGACCTGTATGATCAGTGCCTCCACCTCCTCCCCGCAGAGCTGTATGATCAGAGCCACCACCTCCTCCCTGCAGAGCTGTATGATCAGTGCCACCACCTCCTCCCCTCAGAGATGTATGATCAGTGCCACCACCTCCTCCCCGCAGAGCTGTTTGATCAGTGCCACTACCTTCTCCCCGCAGAACTGTATGATCAGTGCCACCGCCTCCTCCCCGCAGAGCTGTATGATCAGTGCCACCACCTCCTCCCCTCAGAGATGTATGATCAGTGCCACCACCTCCTCCCCTCAGAGATGTATGATCAGTGCCACCACCTCCTCCCCGCAGAGCTGTATGATCAGTGCCACCACCTCCTCCCAGCAGAGCTGTATGATCAGAGCCACCGCCTCCTCCCCGCAGAGCTGTATGATCAGTGCCTCCACCTCCTCCCCGCAGAGCTGTATGATCAGTGCCACCTCCTCCTCCCCGCAGAGCTGTATGATCAGTGCCACCACCTCCTCCCCGCAGAGCTGTATGATCAGTGCCACCACCTTCTCCCCGCAGAGCTGTATGATCAGTGCCACCACCTCCTCCCCGCAGAGCTGTATGATCAGTGCCTCCATCTCCTCCCCGCAGAGCTGTATGATCAGTGCCACCACCTCCTCCCCGCAGAGCTGTATGATCAGTGCCACCACCTCCTCCCCGCAGAGCTGTATGATCAGTGCCTCCACCTCCTCCCCGCAGAGCTGTATGATCAGTGCCTCCACCTCCTCCCCGCAGAGCTGTATGATCAGAGCCACCACCTCCTCCTCGCAGAGCTGTATGATCAGTGCCATCACCTCCTCCCCGCAAAGCTGTATGATCAGAGCCACTACCTCCTCCCCGCAGAGCTGTATGATCAGTGCCATCACCTCCTCCCCGCAGAGCTGTATGATCAGTGCCACCACCTCCTCCCCGCAGAGCTGTATGATCAGAGCCACCACCTTCTCCCCGCAGAGCTGTATGATCAGTGCCACCACCTTCTCCCCGCAGAGCTGTATGATCAGAGCCACCACCTCCTCCCCGCAGAGCTGTATGATCAGAGCCACCACCTTCTCCCCGCAGAGCTGTATGATCAGAGCCACCACCTCCTCCCCGCAGAGCTGTATGATCAGAGCCACCACCTTCTCCCCCGCAGAGCTGTATGATCAGAGCCACCACCCTCTCCCCCGCAGTGCTGTATGATCAGTGCCACCACCTCCTCCCCGCAGAGCTGTATGATCAGTGCCATCACCTCCTCCCCGCAGAGCTGTATGATCAGTGCCACCACCTCCTCCCCGCAGAGCTGTATGATCAGAGCCACCACCTTCTCCCCGCAGAGCTGTATGATCAGTGCCACCACCTTCTCCCCGCAGAGCTGTATGATCAGAGCCACCACCTCCTCCCCGCAGAGCTGTATGATCAGAGCCACCACCTTCTCCCCCGCAGAGCTGTATGATCAGAGCCACCACCCTCTCCCCCGCAGTGCTGTATGATCAGTGCCACCACCTCCTCCCCGCAGAGCTGTATGATCAGAGCCACCACCTCCTCCCCGCAGAGCTGTATGATCAGTGCCACCACCTTCTCCCCCGCAGTGCTGTATGATCAGTGCCACCACCTCCCCGCAGAGCTGTATGATCAGTGCCAGCACCTCCCCGCAGAGCTGTATGATCAGTGCCACCACCTCCTCCCCGCAGAGCTGTATGATCAGTGCCTCCACCTCCTCCCCGCAGAGCTGAATGATCAGAGCCACCGCCTCCTCCCCGCAGAGCTGTATGATCAGTGCCACCACCTTCTCCCCTGCAGAGCTGTATGATCAGTGCCACCACCTCCTCCCTGCAGAGCTGTATGATCAGTGCCACCACCTCCTCCCCGCAGAGCTGTATGATCAGTGCCACCACCTTCTCCCCGCAGAGCTGTATGATCAGTGCCTCCACCTCCTCCCCGCAGAGCTGTATGATCAGAGCCACCGCCTCCTCCCCGCAGAGCTGTATGATCAGTGCCACCACCTTCTCCCCTGCAGTGCTGTATGATCAGTGCCACCACCTTCTCCCCGCAGAGCTGTATGATCAGTGCCACCACCTCCTCCCTGCAGAGCTGTATGATCAGTGCCACCACCTCCTCCCCGCAGAGCTGTATGATCAGTGCCACCACCTTCTCCCCGCAGAGCTGTATGATCAGAGCCTCCACCTCCTCCCCGCAGAGCTGTATGATCAGTGCCTCCACCTCCTCCCCGCAGAGCTGTATGATCAGTGCCTCCACCTCCTCCCCGCAGACCTGTATGATCAGTGCCTCCACCTCCTCCCCGCAGAGCTGTATGATCAGAGCCACCACCTCCTCCCTGCAGAGCTGTATGATCAGTGCCACCACCTCCTCCCCTCAGAGATGTATGATCAGTGCCACCACCTCCTCCCCGCAGAGCTGTATGATCAGTGCCACTACCTTCTCCCCGCAGAGCTGTATGATCAGTGCCACCACCTCCTCCCCGCAGAGCTGTATGATCAGTGCCTCCATCTCCTCCCCGCAGAGCTGTATGATCAGTGCCACCACCTTCTCCCCGCAGAGCTGTATGATCAGTGCCACCACCTCCTCCCCGCAGAGCTGTATGATCAGTGCCCCCACCTCCTCCCCGCAGAGCTGTATGATCAGTGCCTCCACCTCCTCCCCGCAGAGCTGTATGATCAGAGCCACCACCTCCTCCTCGCAGAGCTGTATGATCAGTGCCATCACCTCCTCCCCGCAAAGCTGTATGATCAGAGCCACTAACTTAGTTAGTCTCTAACTGGGTCGCTGTGACCAGTGGGGTACCGCAGGGGTCAGTATTGGGACCTGTTCTCTTCAACATATTCATTAATGATCTGGTAGAAGGTTTACACAGTAAAATATCGATATTTGCAGATGATACAAAACTATGTAAAGCAGTTAATACAAGAGAAGATAGTATTCTGCTATAGATGGATCTGGATAAGTTGGAAACTTGGGCTGAAAGGTGGCAGATGAGGTTTAACAATGATAAATGTAAGGTTATACACATGGGAAGAGGGAATCAATATCACCATTACACACTGAACGGGAAACCACTGGGTAAATCTGACAGGGAGAAGGACTTGGGGATCCTAGTTAATGATAAACTTACCTGGAGCAGCCAGTGCCAGGCAGCAGCTGCCAAGGCAAACAGGATCATGGGGTGCATTAAAAGAGGTCTGGATACACATGATGAGAGCATTATACTGCCTCTGTACAAATCCCTAGTTAGACCGCACATGGAGTACTGTGTCCAGTTTTGGGCACCGGTGCTCAGGAAGGATATAATGGAACTAGAGAGAGTACAATGGAGGGCAACAAAATTAATAAAGGGGATGGGAGAACTACAATACCCAGATAGATTAGCGAAATTAGGATTATTTAGTCTAGAAAAAAGACGACTGAGGGGCGATCTAATAACCATGTATAAGTATATAAGGGGACAATACAAATATCTCGCTGAGGATCTGTTTATACCAAGGAAGGTGACGGGCACAAGGGGGCATTCTTTGCGTCTGGAGGAGAGAAGGTTTTTCCACCAACATAGAAGAGGATTCTTTACTGTTAGGGCAGTGAGAATCTGGAATTGCTTGCCTGAGGAGGTGGTGATGGCGAACTCAGTCGAGGGGTTCAAGAGAGGCCTGGATGTCTTCCTGGAGCAGAACAATATTGTATCATACAATTATTAGGTTCTGTAGAAGGACGTAGATCTGGGTATTTATTATGATGGAATATAGGCTGAACTGGATGGACAAATGTCTTTTTTCGGCCTTACTAACTATGTTACTATGTTACTATGTTACTACCTCCTCCCCGCAGAGCTGTATGATCAGTGCCATCACCTCCTCCCCGCAGAGCTGTATGATCAGTGCCACCACCTCCTCCCCGCAGAGCTGTATGATCAGAGCCACCACCTTCTCCCCGCAGAGCTGTATGATCAGTGCCACCACCTTCTCCCCGCAGAGCTGTATGATCAGAGCCACCACCTCCTCCCCGCAGAGCTGTATGATCAGAGCCACCACCTTCTCCCCGCAGAGCTGTATGATCAGAGCCACCACCTCCTCCCCGCAGAGCTGTATGATCAGAGCCACCACCTTCTCCCCCGCAGAGCTGTATGATCAGAGCCACCACCCTCTCCCCCGCAGTGCTGTATGATCAGTGCCACCACCTTCTCCCCGCAGAGCTGTATGATCAGTGCCTCCACCTCCTCCCCGCAGAGCTGTATGATCAGAGCCACCGCCTCCTCCCCGCAGAGCTGTATGATCAGTGCCACCACCTTCTCCCCTGCAGTGCTGTATGATCAGTGCCATCACCTCCTCCCCGCAGAGCTGTATGATCAGTGCCACCACCTCCTCCCCGCAGAGCTGTATGATCAGAGCCACCACCTTCTCCCCGCAGAGCTGTATGATCAGTGCCACCACCTTCTCCCCGCAGAGCTGTATGATCAGAGCCACCACCTCCTCCCCGCAGAGCTGTATGATCAGAGCCACCACCTTCTCCCCGCAGAGCTGTATGATCAGAGCCACCACCTCCTCCCCGCAGAGCTGTATGATCAGAGCCACCACCTTCTCCCCCGCAGAGCTGTATGATCAGAGCCACCACCCTCTCCCCCGCAGTGCTGTATGATCAGTGCCACCACCTCCTCCCCGCAGAGCTGTATGATCAGTGCCATCACCTCCTCCCCGCAGAGCTGTATGATCAGTGCCACCACCTCCTCCCCGCAGAGCTGTATGATCAGAGCCACCACCTTCTCCCCGCAGAGCTGTATGATCAGTGCCACCACCTTCTCCCCGCAGAGCTGTATGATCAGAGCCACCACCTCCTCCCCGCAGAGCTGTATGATCAGAGCCACCACCTTCTCCCCCGCAGAGCTGTATGATCAGAGCCACCACCCTCTCCCCCGCAGTGCTGTATGATCAGTGCCACCACCTTCTCCCCGCAGAGCTGTATGATCAGTGCCTCCACCTCCTCCCCGCAGAGCTGTATGATCAGTGCCACCACCTTCTCCCCTGCAGTGCTGTATGATCAGTGCCACCACCTTCTCCCCGCAGAGCTGTATAATCAGTGCCACCACCTCCTCCCTGCAGAGCTGTATGATCAGTGCCACCACCTCCTCCCCGCAGAGCTGTATGATCAGTGCCACCACCTTCTCCCCGCAGAGCTGTATGATCAGAGCCTCCACCTCCTCCCCGCAGAGCTGTATGATCAGTGCCTCCACCTCCTCCACGCAGAGCTGTATGATCAGTGCCTCCACCTCCTCCCCGCAGACCTGTATGATCAGTGCCTCCACCTCCTCCCCGCAGAGCTGTATGATCAGAGCCACCACCTCCTCCCTGCAGAGCTGTATGATCAGTGCCACCACCTCCTCCCCTCAGAGATGTATGATCAGTGCCACCACCTCCTCCCCGCAGAGCTGTATGATCAGTGCCACTACCTTCTCCCCGCAGAACTGTATGATCAGTGCCACCGCCTCCTCCCCGCAGAGCTGTATGATCAGTGCCACCACCTCCTCCCCTCAGAGATGTATGATCAGTGCCACCACCTCCTCCCCTCAGAGATGTATGATCAGTGCCACCACCTCCTCCCCGCAGAGCTGTATGATCAGTGCCACCACCTCCTCCCCGCAGAGCTGTATGATCAGTGCCACCACCTCCTCCCAGCAGAGCTGTATGATCAGAGCCACCGCCTCCTCCCCGCAGAGCTGTATGATCAGTGCAACCACCTCCTCCCCGCAGAGCTGTATGATCAGTGCCACCACCTCCTCCCCGCAGAGCTGTATGATCAGAGCCACCACCTCCTCCCCGCAGAGCTGTATGATCAGTGCCACCACCTACTCCCCGCAGAGCTGTATGATCAGTGCCTCCACCTCCTCCCCGCAGAGCTGTATGATCAGTGCCTCCACCTCCTCCCCGCAGAGCTGTATGATCAGTGCCTCCACCTCCTCCCCGCAGACCTGTATGATCAGTGCCTCCACCTCCTCCCCGCAGAGCTGTATGATCAGAGCCACCGCCTCCTCCCCGCAGAGCTGTATGATCAGTGCCTCCACCTCCTCCCCGCAGAGCTGTATGATCAGTGCCTCCACCTCCTCCCCGCAGAGCTGTATGATCAGCGCCTCCACCTCCTCCCCGCAGAGCTGTATGATCAGAGCCACCACCTCCTCCCCGCAGAGCTGTATGATCAGTGCCTCCACCTCCTCCCCGCAGAGCTGTATGATCAGTGCCACCACCTTCTCCCCGCAGAGCTGTATGATCAGAGCCACCACCTCCTCCCCGCAAAGCTGTATGATCAGTGCCTCCACCTCCTCCCCGCAGAGCTGTATGAACAGAGCCACCACCTCCTCCCCGCAGAGCTGTATGATCAGTGCCTCCACCTCCTCCCCGCAGAGCTGTATGATCAGTGCCACCTCCTCCTCCCCGCAGAGCTGTATGATCAGTGCCACCACCTCCTCCCCGCAGAGCTGTATGATCAGTGCCACCACCTTCTCTCCGCAGAGCTGTATGATCAGTGCCACCACCTCCTCCCCGCAGAGCTGTATGATCAGTGCCTCCATCTCCTCCCCGCAGAGCTGTATGATCAGTGCCACCACCTTCTCCCCGCAGAGCTGTATGATCAGTGCCACCACCTCCTCCCCGCAGAGCTGTATGATCAGTGCCTCCACCTCCTCCCCGCAGAGCTGTATGATCAGTGCCTCCACCTCCTCCCCGCAGAGCTGTATGATCAGAGCCACCACCTCCTCCTCGCAGAGCTGTATGATCAGTGCCATCACCTCCTCCCCGCAAAGCTGTATGATCAGAGCCACTACCTCCTCCCCGCAGAGCTGTATGATCAGTGCCATCACCTCCTCCCCGCAGAGCTGTATGATCAGTGCCACCACCTCCTCCCCGCAGAGCTGTATGATCAGAGCCACCACCTTCTCCCCGCAGAGCTGTATGATCAGTGCCACCACCTTCTCCCCGCAGAGCTGTATGATCAGAGCCACCACCTCCTCCCCGCAGAGCTGTATGATCAGAGCCACCACCTCCTCCCCGCAGAGCTGTATGATCAGAGCCACCACCTCCTCCCCGCAGAGCTGTATGATCAGAGCCACCACCTCCTCCTCGCAGAGCTGTATGATCAGTGCCATCACCTCCTCCCCGCAAAGCTGTATGATCAGAGCCACTACCTCCTCCCCGCAGAGCTGTATGATCAGTGCCATCACCTCCTCCCCGCAGAGCTGTATGATCAGTGCCACCACCTCCTCCCCGCAGAGCTGTATGATCAGAGCCACCACCTTCTCCCCGCAGAGCTGTATGATCAGTGCCACCACCTTCTCCCCGCAGAGCTGTATGATCAGAGCCACCACCTCCTCCCCGCAGAGCTGTATGATCAGAGCCACCACCTTCTCCCCGCAGAGCTGTATGATCAGAGCCACCACCCTCTCCCCCGCAGTGCTGTATGATCAGTGCCACCACCTCCTCCCCGCAGAGCTGTATGATCAGTGCCATCACCTCCTCCCCGCAGAGCTGTATGATCAGTGCCACCACCTCCTCCCCGCAGAGCTGTATGATCAGAGCCACCACCTTCTCCCCGCAGAGCTGTATGATCAGTGCCACCACCTTCTCCCCGCAGAGCTGTATGATCAGAGCCACCACCTCCTCCCCGCAGAGCTGTATGATCAGAGCCACCACCTTCTCCCCCGCAGAGCTGTATGATCAGAGCCACCACCCTCTCCCCCGCAGTGCTGTATGATCAGTGCCACCACCTTCTCCCCGCAGAGCTGTATGATCAGTGCCTCCACCTCCTCCCCGCAGAGCTGTATGATCAGAGCCACCGCCTCCTCCCCGCAGAGCTGTATGATCAGTGCCACCACCTTCTCCACTGCAGTGCTGTATGATCAGTGCCATCACCTACTCCCCGCAGAGCTGTATGATCAGTGCCACCACCTCCTCCCCGCAGAGCTGTATGATCAGAGCCACCACCTTCTCCCCGCAGAGCTGTATGATCAGTGCCACCACCTTCTCCCCGCAGAGCTGTATGATCAGAGCCACCACCTCCTCCCCGCAGAGCTGTATGATCAGAGCCACCACCTTCTCCCCGCAGAGCTGTATGATCAGAGCCACCACCTCCTCCCCGCAGAGCTGTATGATCAGAGCCACCACCTTCTCCCCCGCAGAGCTGTATGATCAGAGCCACCACCCTCTCCCCCGCAGTGCTGTATGATCAGTGCCACCACCTCCTCCCCGCAGAGCTGTATGATCAGTGCCATCACCTCCTCCCCGCAGAGCTGTATGATCAGTGCCACCACCTCCTCCCCGCAGAGCTGTATGATCAGAGCCACCACCTTCTCCCCGCAGAGCTGTATGATCAGTGCCACCACCTTCTCCCCGCAGAGCTGTATGATCAGAGCCACCACCTCCTCCCCGCAGAGCTGTATGATCAGAGCCACCACCTTCTCCCCCGCAGAGCTGTATGATCAGAGCCACCACCCTCTCCCCCGCAGTGCTGTATGATCAGTGCCACCACCTTCTCCCCGCAGAGCTGTATGATCAGTGCCTCCACCTCCTCCCCGCAGAGCTGTATGATCAGTGCCTCCATCTCCTCCCCGCAGAGCTGTATGATCAGTGCCACCACCTTCTCCCCGCAGAGCTGTATGATCAGTGCCACCACCTCCTCCCCGCAGAGCTGTATGATCAGTGCCTCCACCTCCTCCCCGCAGAGCTGTATGATCAGTGCCTCCACCTCCTCCCCGCAGAGCTGTATGATCAGAGCCACCACCTCCTCCCCGCAAAGCTGTATGATCAGAGCCACTACCTCCTCCCCGCAGAGCTGTATGATCAGTGCCATCACCTCCTCCCCGCAGAGCTGTATGATCAGTGCCACCACCTCCTCCCCGCAGAGCTGTATGATCAGAGCCACCACCTTCTCCCCGCAGAGCTGTATGATCAGTGCCACCACCTTCTCCCCGCAGAGCTGTATGATCAGAGCCACCACCTCCTCCCCGCAGAGCTGTATGATCAGAGCCACCACCTCCTCCCCGCAGAGCTGTATGATCAGAGCCACCACCTCCTCCCCGCAGAGCTGTATGATCAGAGCCACCACCTCCTCCTCGCAGAGCTGTATGATCAGTGCCATCACCTCCTCCCCGCAAAGCTGTATGATCAGAGCCACTACCTCCTCCCCGCAGAGTTGTATGATCAGTGCCATCACCTCCTCCCCGCAGAGCTGTATGATCAGTGCCACCACCTCCTCCCCGCAGAGCTGTATGATCAGAGCCACCACCTTCTCCCCGCAGAGCTGTATGATCAGTGCCACCACCTTCTCCCCGCAGAGCTGTATGATCAGAGCCACCACCTCCTCCCCGCAGAGCTGTATGATCAGAGCCACCACCTTCTCCCCGCAGAGCTGTATGATCAGAGCCACCACCCTCTCCCCCGCAGTGCTGTATGATCAGTGCCACCACCTCCTCCCCGCAGAGCTGTATGATCAGTGCCATCACCTCCTCCCCGCAGAGCTGTATGATCAGTGCCACCACCTCCTCCCCGCAGAGCTGTATGATCAGAGCCACCACCTTCTCCCCGCAGAGCTGTATGATCAGTGCCACCACCTTCTCCCCGCAGAGCTGTATGATCAGAGCCACCACCTCCTCCCCGCAGAGCTGTATGATCAGAGCCACCACCTTCTCCCCCGCAGAGTTGTATGATCAGAGCCACCACCTTCTCCCCCGCAGAGCTGTATGATCAGAGCCACCACCCTCTCCCCCGCAGTGCTGTATGATCAGTGCCACCACCTTCTCCCCGCAGAGCTGTATGATCAGTGCCTCCACCTCCTCCCCGCAGAGCTGTATTATCAGAGCCACCGCCTCCTCCCCGCAGAGCTGTATGATCAGTGCCACCACCTTCTCCACTGCAGTGCTGTATGATCAGTGCCATCACCTACTCCCCGCAGAGCTGTATGATCAGTGCCACCACCTCCTCCCCGCAGAGCTGTATGATCAGAGCCACCACCTTCTCCCCGCAGAGCTGTATGATCAGTGCCACCACCTTCTCCCCGCAGAGCTGTATGATCAGAGCCACCACCTCCTCCCCGCAGAGCTGTATGATCAGAGCCACCACCTTCTCCCCGCAGAGCTGTATGATCAGAGCCACCACCTCCTCCCCGCAGAGCTGTATGATCAGAGCCACCACCTTCTCCCCCGCAGAGCTGTATGATCAGAGCCACCACCCTCTCCCCCGCAGTGCTGTATGATCAGTGCCACCACCTCCTCCCCGCAGAGCTGTATGATCAGTGCCATCACCTCCTCCCCGCAGAGCTGTATGATCAGTGCCACCACCTCCTCCCCGCAGAGCTGTATGATCAGAGCCACCACCTTCTCCCCGCAGAGCTGTATGATCAGTGCCACCACCTTCTCCCCGCAGAGCTGTATGATCAGAGCCACCACCTCCTCCCCGCAGAGCTGTATGATCAGAGCCACCACCTTCTCCCCCGCAGAGCTGTATGATCAGAGCCACCACCCTCTCCCCCGCAGTGCTGTATGATCAGTGCCACCACCTTCTCCCCGCAGAGCTGTATGATCAGTGCCTCCACCTCCTCCCCGCAGAGCTGTATGATCAGAGCCACCGCCTCCTCCCCGCAGAGCTGTATGATCAGTGCCACCACCTTCTCCCCTGCAGTGCTGTATGATCAGTGCCACCACCTTCTCCCCGCAGAGCTGTATGATCAGTGCCACCACCTCCTCCCTGCAGAGCTGTATGATCAGTGCCACCACCTCCTCCCCGCAGAGCTGTATGATCAGAGCCACCGCCTCCTCCCCGCAGAGCTGTATGATCAGTGCCACCACCTTCTCCCCTGCAGAGCTGTATGATCAGTGCCACCACCTCCTCCCTGCAGAGCTGTATGATCAGTGCCACCACCTCCTCCCCGCAGAGCTGTATGATCAGTGCCACCACCTTCTCCCCGCAGAGCTGTATGATCAGTGCCTCCACCTCCTCCCCGCAGAGCTGTATGATCAGAGCCACCGCCTCCTCCCCGCAGAGCTGTATGATCAGTGCCACCACCTTCTCCCCTGCAGTGCTGTATGATCAGTGCCACCACCTTCTCCCCGCAGAGCTGTATGATCAGTGCCACCACCTCCTCCCTGCAGAGCTGTATGATCAGTGCCACCACCTCCTCCCCGCAGAGCTGTATGATCAGTGCCACCACCTTCTCCCCGCAGAGCTGTATGATCAGAGCCTCCACCTCCTCCCCGCAGAGCTGTATGATCAGTGCCTCCACCTCCTCCCCGCAGAGCTGTATGATCAGTGCCTCCACCTCCTCCCCGCAGACCTGTATGATCAGTGCCTCCACCTCCTCCCCGCAGAGCTGTATGATCAGAGCCACCACCTCCTCCCTGCAGAGCTGTATGATCAGTGCCACCACCTCCTCCCCTCAGAGATGTATGATCAGTGCCACCACCTCCTCCCCGCAGAGCTGTATGATCAGTGCCACTACCTTCTCCCCGCAGAGCTGTATGATCAGTGCCACCACCTCCTCCCCGCAGAGCTGTATGATCAGTGCCTCCATCTCCTCCCCGCAGAGCTGTATGATCAGTGCCACCACCTTCTCCCCGCAGAGCTGTATGATCAGTGCCACCACCTCCTCCCCGCAGAGCTGTATGATCAGTGCCTCCACCTCCTCCCCGCAGAGCTGTATGATCAGTGCCTCCACCTCCTCCCCGCAGAGCTGTATGATCAGAGCCACCACCTCCTCCTCGCAGAGCTGTATGATCAGTGCCATCACCTCCTCCCCGCAAAGCTGTATGATCAGAGCCACTACCTCCTCCCCGCAGAGCTGTATGATCAGTGCCATCACCTCCTCCCCGCAGAGCTGTATGATCAGTGCCACCACCTCCTCCCCGCAGAGCTGTATGATCAGAGCCACCACCTTCTCCCCGCAGAGCTGTATGATCAGTGCCACCACCTTCTCCCCGCAGAGCTGTATGATCAGAGCCACCACCTCCTCCCCGCAGAGCTGTATGATCAGAGCCACCACCTTCTCCCCGCAGAGCTGTATGATCAGAGCCACCACCTCCTCCCCGCAGAGCTGTATGATCAGAGCCACCACCTTCTCCCCCGCAGAGCTGTATGATCAGAGCCACCACCCTCTCCCCCGCAGTGCTGTATGATCAGTGCCACCACCTTCTCCCCGCAGAGCTGTATGATCAGTGCCTCCACCTCCTCCCCGCAGAGCTGTATGATCAGAGCCACCGCCTCCTCCCCGCAGAGCTGTATGATCAGTGCCACCACCTTCTCCCCTGCAGTGCTGTATGATCAGTGCCATCACCTCCTCCCCGCAGAGCTGTATGATCAGTGCCACCACCTCCTCCCCGCAGAGCTGTATGATCAGAGCCACCACCTTCTCCCCGCAGAGCTGTATGATCAGTGCCACCACCTTCTCCCCGCAGAGCTGTATGATCAGAGCCACCACCTCCTCCCCGCAGAGCTGTATGATCAGAGCCACCACCTTCTCCCCGCAGAGCTGTATGATCAGAGCCACCACCTCCTCCCCGCAGAGCTGTATGATCAGAGCCACCACCTTCTCCCCCGCAGAGCTGTATGATCAGAGCCACCACCCTCTCCCCCGCAGTGCTGTATGATCAGTGCCACCACCTCCTCCCCGCAGAGCTGTATGATCAGTGCCATCACCATCTCCCCGCAGAGCTGTATGATCAGTGCCACCACCTCCTCCCCGCAGAGCTGTATGATCAGAGCCACCACCTTCTCCCCGCAGAGCTGTATGATCAGTGCCACCACCTTCTCCCCGCAGAGCTGTATGATCAGAGCCACCACCTCCTCCCCGCAGAGCTGTATGATCAGAGCCACCACCTTCTCCCCCGCAGAGCTGTATGATCAGAGCCACCACCCTCTCCCCCGCAGTGCTGTATGATCAGTGCCACCACCTTCTCCCCGCAGAGCTGTATGATCAGTGCCTCCACCTCCTCCCCGCAGAGCTGTATGATCAGTGCCACCACCTTCTCCCCTGCAGTGCTGTATGATCAGTGCCACCACCTTCTCCCCGCAGAGCTGTATGATCAGTGCCACCACTTCCTCCCTGCAGAGCTGTATGATCAGTGCCACCACCTCCTCCCCGCAGAGCTGTATGATCAGTGCCACCACCTTCTCCCCGCAGAGCTGTATGATCAGAGCCTCCACCTCCTCCCCGCAGAGCTGTATGATCAGTGCCTCCACCTCCTCCCCGCAGAGCTGTATGATCAGTGCCTCCACCTCCTCCCCGCAGACCTGTATGATCAGTGCCTCCACCTCCTCCCCGCAGAGCTGTATGATCAGAGCTACCACCTCCTCCCTGCAGAGCTGTATGATCAGTGCCACCACCTCCTCCCCTCAGAGATGTATGATCAGTGCCACCACCTCCTCCCTGCAGACCTGTATGATCAGTGCCTCCACCTCCTCCCCGCAGAGCTGTATGATCAGAGCCACCGCCTCCTCCCCGCAGAGCTGTATGATCAGTGCCTCCACCTCCTCCCCGCAGAGCTGTATGATCAGTGCCTCCACCTCCTCCCCGCAGAGCTGTATGATCAGCGCCTCCACCTCCTCCCCGCAGAGCTGTATGATCAGAGCCACCACCTCCTCCCCGCAGAGCTGTATGATCAGTGCCTCCACCTCCTCCCCGCAGAGCTGTATGATCAGTGCCACCACCTTCTCCCCGCAGAGCTGTATGATCAGAGCCACCACCTCCTCCCCGCAAAGCTGTATGATCAGTGCCTCCACCTCCTCCCCGCAGAGCTGTATGATCAGAGCCACCACCTCCTCCCCGCAGAGCTGTATGATCAGTGCCTCCACCTCCTCCCCGCAGAGCTGTATGATCAGTGCCTCCACCTCCTCCCCGCAGAGCTGTATGATCAGTGCCACCTCCTCCTCCCCGCAGAGCTGTATGATCAGTGCCACCACCTCCTCCCCGCAGAGCTGTATGATCAGTGCCACCACCTTCTCTCCGCAGAGCTGTATGATCAGTGCCACCACCTCCTCCCCGCAGAGCTGTATGATCAGTGCCTCCATCTCCTCCCCGCAGAGCTGTATGATCAGTGCCACCACCTTCTCCCCGCAGAGCTGTATGATCAGTGCCACCACCTCCTCCCCGCAGAGCTGTATGATCAGTGCCTCCACCTCCTCCCCGCAGAGCTGTATGATCAGTGCCTCCACCTCCTCCCCGCAGAGCTGTATGATCAGAGCCACCACCTCCTCCTCGCAGAGCTGTATGATCAGTGCCATCACCTCCTCCCCGCAAAGCTGTATGATCAGAGCCACTACCTCCTCCCCGCAGAGCTGTATGATCAGTGCCATCACCTCCTCCCCGCAAAGCTGTATGATCAGAGCCACTACCTCCTCCCCGCAGAGCTGTATGATCAGTGCCATCACCTCCTCCCCGCAGAGCTGTATGATCAGTGCCACCACCTTCTCCCCGCAGAGCTGTATGATCAGTGCCACCACCTTCTCCCCGCAGAGCTGTATGATCAGAGCCACCACCTCCTCCCCGCAGAGCTGTATGATCAGAGCCACCACCTCCTCCCCGCAGAGCTGTATGATCAGAGCCACCACCTCCTCCCCGCAGAGCTGTATGATCAGAGCCACCACCTCCTCCTCGCAGAGCTGTATGATCAGTGCCATCACCTCCTCCCCGCAAAGCTGTATGATCAGAGCCACTACCTCCTCCCCGCAGAGCTGTATGATCAGTGCCATCACCTCCTCCCCGCAGAGCTGTATGATCAGTGCCACCACCTCCTCCCCGCAGAGCTGTATGATCAGAGCCACCACCTTCTCCCCGCAGAGCTGTATGATCAGTGCCACCACCTTCTCCCCGCAGAGCTGTATGATCAGAGCCACCACCTCCTCCCCGCAGAGCTGTATGATCAGAGCCACCACCTTCTCCCCGCAGAGCTGTATGATCAGAGCCACCACCTCCTCCCCGCAGAGCTGTATGATCAGAGCCACCACCTTCTCCCCCGCAGAGCTGTATGATCAGAGCCACCACCCTCTCCCCCGCAGTGCTGTATGATCAGTGCCACCACCTCCTCCCCGCAGAGCTGTATGATCAGTGCCATCACCTCCTCCCCGCAGAGCTGTATGATCAGTGCCACCACCTCCTCCCCGCAGAGCTGTATGATCAGAGCCACCACCTTCTCCCCGCAGAGCTGTATGATCAGTGCCACCACCTTCTCCCCGCAGAGCTGTATGATCAGAGCCACCACCTCCTCCCCGCAGAGCTGTATGATCAGAGCCACCACCTTCTCCCCCGCAGAGCTGTATGATCAGAGCCACCACCCTCTCCCCCGCAGTGCTGTATGATCAGTGCCACCACCTTCTCCCCGCAGAGCTGTATGATCAGTGCCTCCACCTCCTCCCCGCAGAGCTGTATGATCAGAGCCACCGCCTCCTCCCCGCAGAGCTGTATGATCAGTGCCACCACTTTCTCCCCTGCAGTGCTGTATGATCAGTGCCATCACCTCCTCCCCGCAGAGCTGTATGATCAGTGCCACCACCTCCTCCCCGCAGAGCTGTATGATCAGAGCCACCACCTTCTCCCCGCAGAGCTGTATGATCAGTGCCACCACCTTCTCCCCGCAGAGCTGTATGATCAGAGCCACCACCTCCTCCCCGCAGAGCTGTATGATCAGAGCCACCACCTTCTCCCCGCAGAGCTGTATGATCAGAGCCACCACCTCCTCCCCGCAGAGCTGTATGATCAGAGCCACCACCTTCTCCCCCGCAGAGCTGTATGATCAGAGCCACCACCCTCTCCCCCGCAGTGCTGTATGATCAGTGCCACCACCTCCTCCCCGCAGAGCTGTATGATCAGTGCCATCACCTCCTCCCCGCAGAGCTGTATGATCAGTGCCACCACCTCCTCCCCGCAGAGCTGTATGATCAGAGCCACCACCTTCTCCCCGCAGAGCTGTATGATCAGTGCCACCACCTTCTCCCCGCAGAGCTGTATGATCAGAGCCACCACCTCCTCCCCGCAGAGCTGTATGATCAGAGCCACCACCTTCTCCCCCGCAGAGCTGTATGATCAGAGCCACCACCCTCTCCCCCGCAGTGCTGTATGATCAGTGCCACCACCTTCTCCCCGCAGAGCTGTATGATCAGTGCCTCCACCTCCTCCCCGCAGAGCTGTATGATCAGAGCCACCGCCTCCTCCCCGCAGAGCTGTATGATCAGTGCCACCACCTTCTCCCCTGCAGTGCTGTATGATCAGTGCCACCACCTTCTCCCCGCAGAGCTGTATGATCAGTGCCACCACCTCCTCCCTGCAGAGCTGTATGATCAGTGCCACCACCTCCTCCCCGCAGAGCTGTATGATCAGTGCCACCACCTTCTCCCCGCAGAGCTGTATGATCAGAGCCTCCACCTCCTCCCCGCAGAGCTGTATGATCAGTGCCTCCACCTCCTCCCCGCAGAGCTGTATGATCAGTGCCTCCACCTCCTCCCAGCAGACCTGTATGATCAGTGCCTCCACCTCCTCCCCGCAGAGCTGTATGATCAGAGCCACCACCTCCTCCCTGCAGAGCTGTATGATCAGTGCCACCACCTCCTCCCCTCAGAGATGTATGATCAGTGCCACCACCTCCTCCCCGCAGAGCTGTATGATCAGTGCCACTACCTTCTCCCCGCAGAACTGTATGATCAGTGCCACCGCCTCCTCCCCGCAGAGCTGTATGATCAGTGCCACCACCTCCTCCCCTCAGAGATGTATGATCAGTGCCACCACCTCCTCCCCTCAGAGATGTATGATCAGTGCCACCACCTCCTCCCCGCAGAGCTGTATGATCAGTGCCACCACCTCCTCCCCGCAGAGCTGTATGATCAGTGCCACCACCTCCTCCCAGCAGAGCTGTATGATCAGAGCCACCGCCTCCTCCCCGCAGAGCTGTATGATCAGTGCCACCACCTCCTCCCCGCAGAGCTGTATGATCAGTGCCACCACCTCCTCCCCGCAGAGCTGTATGATCAGAGCCACCACCTTCTCCCCCGCAGAGCTGTATGATCAGAGCCACCACCCTCTCCCCCGCAGTGCTGTATGATCAGTGCCACCACCTCCTCCCCGCAGAGGTGTATGATCAGTGCCATCACCTCCTCCCCGCAGAGCTGTATGATCAGTGCCACCACCTCCTCCCCGCAGAGCTGTATGATCAGAGCCACCACCTTCTCCCCGCAGAGCTGTATGATCAGTGCCACCACCTTCTCCCCGCAGAGCTGTATGATCAGAGCCACCACCTCCTCCCCGCAGAGCTGTATGATCAGAGCCACCACCTTCTCCCCCGCAGAGCTGTATGATCAGAGCCACCACCCTCTCCCCCGCAGTGCTGTATGATCAGTGCCACCACCTTCTCCCCGCAGAGCTGTATGATCAGTGCCTCCACCTCCTCCCCGCAGAGCTGTATGATCAGAGCCACCGCCTCCTCCCCGCAGAGCTGTATGATCAGTGCCACCACCTTCTCCCCTGCAGTGCTGTATGATCAGTGCCACCACCTTCTCCCCGCAGAGCTGTATGATCAGTGCCACCACCTCCTCCCTGCAGAGCTGTATGATCAGTGCCACCACCTCCTCCCCGCAGAGCTGTATGATCAGTGCCACCACCTTCTCCCCGCAGAGCTGTATGATCAGAGCCTCCACCTCCTCCCCGCAGAGCTGTATGATCAGTGCCTCCACCTCCTCCCCGCAGAGCTGTATGATCAGTGCCTCCACCTCCTCCCAGCAGACCTGTATGATCAGTGCCTCCACCTCCTCCCCGCAGAGCTGTATGATCAGAGCCACCACCTCCTCCCTGCAGAGCTGTATGATCAGTGCCACCACCTCCTCCCCTCAGAGATGTATGATCAGTGCCACCACCTCCTCCCCGCAGAGCTGTATGATCAGTGCCACTACCTTCTCCCCGCAGAACTGTATGATCAGTGCCACCGCCTCCTCCCCGCAGAGCTGTATGATCAGTGCCACCACCTCCTCCCCTCAGAGATGTATGATCAGTGCCACCACCTCCTCCCCTCAGAGATGTATGATCAGTGCCACCACCTCCTCCCCGCAGAACTGTATGATCAGTGCCACCACCTCCTCCCCGCAGAGCTGTATGATCAGTGCCACCACCTCCTCCCAGCAGAGCTGTATGATCAGAGCCACCGCCTCCTCCCCGCAGAGCTGTATGATCAGTGCCACCACCTCCTCCCCGCAGAGCTGTATGATCAGTGCCACCACCTCCTCCCCGCAGAGCTGTATGATCAGAGCCACCACCTCCTCCCCGCAGAGCTGTATGATCAGTGCCACCACCTACTCCCCGCAGAGCTGTATGATCAGTGCCTCCACCTCCTCCCCGCAGAGCTGTATGATCAGTGCCTCCACCTCCTCCCCGCAGAGCTGTATGATCAGTGCCTCCACCTCCTCCCCGCAGACCTGTATGATCAGTGCCTCCACCTCCTCCCCGCAGAGCTGTATGATCAGAGCCACCGCCTCCTCCCCGCAGAGCTGTATGATCAGTGCCTCCACCTCCTCCCCGCAGAGCTGTATGATCAGTGCCTCCACCTCCTCCCCGCAGAGCTGTATGATCAGCGCCTCCACCTCCTCCCCGCAGAGCTGTATGATCAGAGCCACCACCTCCTCCCCGCAGAGCTGTATGATCAGTGCCTCCACCTCCTCCCCGCAGAGCTGTATGATCAGTGCCACCACCTTCTCCCCGCAGAGCTGTATGATCAGAGCCACCACCTCCTCCCCGCAAAGCTGTATGATCAGTGCCTCCACCTCCTCCCCGCAGAGCTGTATGATCAGAGCCACCACCTCCTCCCCGCAGAGCTGTATGATCAGTGCCTCCACCTCCTCCCCGCAGAGCTGTATGATCAGTGCCTCCACCTCCTCCCCGCAGAGCTGTATGATCAGTGCCACCTCCTCCTCCCCGCAGAGCTGTATGATCAGTGCCACCACCTCCTCCCCGCAGAGCTGTATGATCAGTGCCACCACCTTCTCTCCGCAGAGCTGTATGATCAGTGCCACCACCTCCTCCCCGCAGAGCTGTATGATCAGTGCCTCCATCTCCTCCCCGCAGAGCTGTATGATCAGTGCCACCACCTTCTCCCCGCAGAGCTGTATGATCAGTGCCACCACCTCCTCCCCGCAGAGCTGTATGATCAGTGCCTCCACCTCCTCCCCGCAGAGCTGTATGATCAGTGCCTCCACCTCCTCCCCGCAGAGCTGTATGATCAGAGCCACCACCTCCTCCTCGCAGAGCTGTATGATCAGTGCCATCACCTCCTCCCCGCAAAGCTGTATGATCAGAGCCACTACCTCCTCCCCGCAGAGCTGTATGATCAGTGCCATCACCTCCTCCCCGCAGAGCTGTATGATCAGTGCCACCACCTCCTCCCCGCAGAGCTGTATGATCAGAGCCACCACCTCCTCCCCGCAGAGCTGTATGATCAGAGCCACCACCTTCTCCCCCGCAGAGCTGTATGATCAGAGCCACCACCCTCTCCCCCGCAGTGCTGTATGATCAGTGCCACCACCTCCTCCCCGCAGAGCTGTATGATCAGTGCCATCACCTCCTCCCCGCAGAGCTGTATGATCAGTGCCACCACCTCCTCCCCGCAGAGCTGTATGATCAGAGCCACCACCTTCTCCCCGCAGAGCTGTATGATCAGTGCCACCACCTTCTCCCCGCAGAGCTGTATGATCAGAGCCACCACCTCCTCCCCGCAGAGCTGTATGATCAGAGCCACCACCTTCTCCCCCGCAGAGCTGTATGATCAGAGCCACCACCCTCTCCCCCGCAGTGCTGTATGATCAGTGCCACCACCTCCTCCCCGCAGAGCTGTATGATCAGAGCCACCACCTCCTCCCCGCAGAGCTGTATGATCAGTGCCACCACCTTCTCCCCCGCAGTGCTGTATGATCAGTGCCACCACCTCCCCGCAGAGCTGTATGATCAGTGCCACCACCTCCCCGCAGAGCTGTATGATCAGTGCCACCACCTCCTCCCCGCAGAGCTGTATGATCAGTGCCTCCACCTCCTCCCCGCAGAGCTTTATGATCAGAGCCACCGCCTCCTCCCCGCAGAGCTGTATGATCAGTGCCACCACCTTCTCCCCTGCAGAGCTGTATGATCAGAGCCACCACCCTCTCCCCCGCAGTGCTGTATGATCAGTGCCACCACCTCCTCCCCGCAGAGCTGTATGATCAGAGCCACCACCTCCTCCCCGCAGAGCTGTATGATCAGTGCCACCACCTTCTCCCCCGCAGTGCTGTATGATCAGTGCCACCACCTTCTCCCCTGCAGAGCTGTATGATCAGTGCCACCACCTCCTCCCCGCAGAGCTGTATGATCAGTGCCTCCACCTCCTCCCCGCAGAGCTGTATGATCAGAGCCACCACCTTCTCCTCGCAGAGCTGTATGATCAGTGCCATCACCTCCTCCCCGCAGAGCTGTATGATCAGTGCCACCGCCTCCTCCCCGCAGAGCTGTATGATCAGCGCCTCCACCTCCTCCCCGCAGAGCTGTATGATCAGAGCCACCACCTCCTCCCCGCAGAGCTGTATGATCAGTGCCTCCACCTCCTCCCCGCAGAGCTGTATGATCAGTGCCACCACCTCCTCCCCGCAGAGCTGTATGATCAGTGCCACCACCTCCTCCCCGCAGAGCTGTATGATCAGAGCCACCACCTTCTCCCCCGCAGAGCTGTATGATCAGAGCCACCACCCTCTCCCCCGCAGTGCTGTATGATCAGTGCCACCACCTCCTCCCCGCAGAGGTGTATGATCAGTGCCATCACCTCCTCCCCGCAGAGCTGTATGATCAGTGCCACCACCTCCTCCCCGCAGAGCTGTATGATCAGAGCCACCACCTTCTCCCCGCAGAGCTGTATGATCAGTGCCACCACCTTCTCCCCGCAGAGCTGTATGATCAGAGCCACCACCTCCTCCCCGCAGAGCTGTATGATCAGAGCCACCACCTTCTCCCCCGCAGAGCTGTATGATCAGAGCCACCACCCTCTCCCCCGCAGTGCTGTATGATCAGTGCCACCACCTTCTCCCCGCAGAGCTGTATGATCAGTGCCTCCACCTCCTCCCCGCAGAGCTGTATGATCAGAGCCACCGCCTCCTCCCCGCAGAGCTGTATGATCAGTGCCACCACCTTCTCCCCTGCAGTGCTGTATGATCAGTGCCACCACCTTCTCCCCGCAGAGCTGTATGATCAGTGCCACCACCTCCTCCCTGCAGAGCTGTATGATCAGTGCCACCACCTCCTCCCCGCAGAGCTGTATGATCAGTGCCACCACCTTCTCCCCGCAGAGCTGTATGATCAGAGCCTCCACCTCCTCCCCGCAGAGCTGTATGATCAGTGCCTCCACCTCCTCCCCGCAGAGCTGTATGACCAGTGCCTCCACCTCCTCCCAGCAGACCTGTATGATCAGTGCCTCCACCTCCTCCCCGCAGAGCTGTATGATCAGAGCCACCACCTCCTCCCTGCAGAGCTGTATGATCAGTGCCACCACCTCCTCCCCTCAGAGATGTATGATCAGTGCCACCACCTCCTCCCCGCAGAGCTGTATGATCAGTGCCACTACCTTCTCCCCGCAGAACTGTATGATCAGTGCCACCGCCTCCTCCCCGCAGAGCTGTATGATCAGTGCCACCACCTCCTCCCCTCAGAGATGTATGATCAGTGCCACCACCTCCTCCCCTCAGAGATGTATGATCAGTGCCACCACCTCCTCCCCGCAGAACTGTATGATCAGTGCCACCACCTCCTCCCCGCAGAGCTGTATGATCAGTGCCACCACCTCCTCCCAGCAGAGCTGTATGATCAGAGCCACCGCCTCCTCCCCGCAGAGCTGTATGATCAGTGCCACCACCTCCTCCCCGCAGAGCTGTATGATCAGTGCCACCACCTCCTCCCCGCAGAGCTGTATGATCAGAGCCACCACCTCCTCCCCGCAGAGCTGTATGATCAGTGCCACCACCTACTCCCCGCAGAGCTGTATGATCAGTGCCTCCACCTCCTCCCCGCAGAGCTGTATGATCAGTGCCTCCACCTCCTCCCCGCAGAGCTGTATGATCAGTGCCTCCACCTCCTCCCCGCAGACCTGTATGATCAGTGCCTCCACCTCCTCCCCGCAGAGCTGTATGATCAGAGCCACCGCCTCCTCCCCGCAGAGCTGTATGATCAGTGCCTCCACCTCCTCCCCGCAGAGCTGTATGATCAGTGCCTCCACCTCCTCCCCGCAGAGCTGTATGATCAGCGCCTCCACCTCCTCCCCGCAGAGCTGTATGATCAGAGCCACCACCTCCTCCCCGCAGAGCTGTATGATCAGTGCCTCCACCTCCTCCCCGCAGAGCTGTATGATCAGTGCCACCACCTTCTCCCCGCAGAGCTGTATGATCAGAGCCACCACCTCCTCCCCGCAAAGCTGTATGATCAGTGCCTCCACCTCCTCCCCGCAGAGCTGTATGATCAGAGCCACCACCTCCTCCCCGCAGAGCTGTATGATCAGTGCCTCCACCTCCTCCCCGCAGAGCTGTATGATCAGTGCCTCCACCTCCTCCCCGCAGAGCTGTATGATCAGTGCCAGCTCCTCCTCCCCGCAGAGCTGTATGATCAGTGCCACCACCTCCTCCCCGCAGAGCTGTATGATCAGTGCCACCACCTTCTCTCCGCAGAGCTGTATGATCAGTGCCACCACCTCCTCCCCGCAGAGCTGTATGATCAGTGCCTCCATCTCCTCCCCGCAGAGCTGTATGATCAGTGCCACCACCTTCTCCCCGCAGAGCTGTATGATCAGTGCCACCACCTCCTCCCCGCAGAGCTGTATGATCAGTGCCTCCACCTCCTCCCCGCAGAGCTGTATGATCAGTGCCTCCACCTCCTCCCCGCAGAGCTGTATGATCAGAGCCACCACCTCCTCCTCGCAGAGCTGTATGATCAGTGCCATCACCTCCTCCCCGCAAAGCTGTATGATCAGAGCCACTACCTCCTCCCCGCAGAGCTGTATGATCAGTGCCATCACCTCCTCCCCGCAGAGCTGTATGATCAGTGCCTCCACCTCCTCCCCGCAGAGCTGTATGATCAGAGCCACCACCTTCTCCCCGCAGAGCTGTATGATCAGTGCCACCACCTTCTCCCCGCAGAGCTGTATGATCAGAGCCACCACCTCCTCCCCGCAGAGCTGTATGATCAGAGCCACCACCTTCTCCCCGCAGAGCTGTATGATCAGAGCCACCACCTCCTCCCCGCAGAGCTGTATGATCAGAGCCACCACCTTCTCCCCCGCAGAGCTGTATGATCAGAGCCACCACCCTCTCCCCCGCAGTGCTGTATGATCAGTGCCACCACCTCCTCCCCGCAGAGCTGTATGATCAGTGCCATCACCTCCTCCCCGCAGAGCTGTATGATCAGTGCCACCACCTCCTCCCCGCAGAGCTGTATGATCAGAGCCACCACCTTCTCCCCGCAGAGCTGTATGATCAGTGCCACCACCTTCTCCCCGCAGAGCTGTATGATCAGAGCCACCACCTCCTCCCCGCAGAGCTGTATGATCAGAGCCACCACCTTCTCCCCCGCAGAGCTGTATGATCAGAGCCACCACCCTCTCCCCCGCAGTGCTGTATGATCAGTGCCACCACCTCCTCCCCGCAGAGCTGTATGATCAGAGCCACCACCTCCTCCCCGCAGAGCTGTATGATCAGTGCCACCACCTTCTCCTCCGCAGTGCTGTATGATCAGTGCCACCACCTCCCCGCAGAGCTGTATGATCAGTGCCACCACCTCCCCGCAGAGCTGTATGATCAGTGCCACCACCTCCTCCCCGCAGAGCTGTATGATCAGTGCCTCCACCTCCTCCCCGCAGAGCTTTATGATCAGAGCCACCGCCTCCTCCCCGCAGAGCTGTATGATCAGTGCCACCACCTTCTCCCCTGCAGAGCTGTATGATCAGAGCCACCACCCTCTCCCCCGCAGTGCTGTATGATCAGTGCCACCACCTCCTCCCCGCAGAGCTGTATGATCAGTGCCACCACCTCCTCCCTGCAGAGCTGTATGATCAGTGCCACCACCTCCTCCCCGCAGAGCTGTATGATCAGTGCCACCACCTCCTCCCTGCAGAGCTGTATGATCAGTGCCACCACCTCCTCCCTGCAGAGCTGTATGATCAGAGCCACCACCTCCTCCCTGCAGAGCTGTATGATCAGTGCCACCACCTCCTCCCTGCAGAGCTGTATGATCAGTGCCACCACCTCCTCCCTGCAGAGCTGTATGATCAGTGCCACCACCTCCTCCCCGCAGAGCTGTATGATCAGTGCCTCCACCTCCTCCCCGCAGAGCTTTATGATCAGAGCCACCGCCTCCTCCCCGCAGAGCTGTATGATCAGTGCCACCACCTTCTCCCCTGCAGAGCTGTATGATCAGAGCCACCACCCTCTCCCCCGCAGTGCTGTATGATCAGTGCCACCACCTCCTCCCCGCAGAGCTGTATGATCAGAGCCACCACCTCCTCCCCGCAGAGCTGTATGATCAGTGCCACCACCTTCTCCCCCGCAGTGCTGTATGATCAGTGCCACCACCTTCTCCCCTGCAGAGCTGTATGATCAGTGCCACCACCTCCTCCCCGCAGAGCTGTATGATCAGTGCCTCCACCTCCTCCCCGCAGAGCTGTATGATCAGAGCCACCACCTCCTCCTCGCAGAGCTGTATGATCAGTGCCATCACCTCCTCCCCGCAGAGCTGTATGATCAGTGCCACCGCCTCCTCCCCGCAGAGCTGTATGATCAGCGCCTCCACCTCCTCCCCGCAGAGCTGTATGATCAGAGCCACCACCTCCTCCCCGCAGAGCTGTATGATCAGTGCCTCCACCTCCTCCCCGCAGAGCTGTATGATCAGTGCCACCACCTCCTCCCCGCAGAGCTGTATGATCAGTGCCACCACCTCCTCCCCGCAGAGCTGTATGATCAGAGCCACCACCTTCTCCCCCGCAGAGCTGTATGATCAGAGCCACCACCCTCTCCCCCGCAGTGCTGTATGATCAGTGCCACCACCTCCTCCCCGCAGAGGTGTATGATCAGTGCCATCACCTCCTCCCCGCAGAGCTGTATGATCAGTGCCACCACCTCCTCCCCGCAGAGCTGTATGATCAGAGCCACCACCTTCTCCCCGCAGAGCTGTATGATCAGTGCCACCACCTTCTCCCCGCAGAGCTGTATGATCAGAGCCACCACCTCCTCCCCGCAGAGCTGTATGATCAGAGCCACCACCTTCTCCCCCGCAGAGCTGTATGATCAGAGCCACCACCCTCTCCCCCGCAGTGCTGTATGATCAGTGCCACCACCTTCTCCCCGCAGAGCTGTATGATCAGTGCCTCCACCTCCTCCCCGCAGAGCTGTATGATCAGAGCCACCGCCTCCTCCCCGCAGAGCTGTATGATCAGTGCCACCACCTTCTCCCCTGCAGTGCTGTATGATCAGTGCCACCACCTTCTCCCCGCAGAGCTGTATGATCAGTGCCACCACCTCCTCCCTGCAGAGCTGTATGATCAGTGCCACCACCTCCTCCCCGCAGAGCTGTATGATCAGTGCCACCACCTTCTCCCCGCAGAGCTGTATGATCAGAGCCTCCACCTCCTCCCCGCAGAGCTGTATGATCAGTGCCTCCACCTCCTCCCCGCAGAGCTGTATGACCAGTGCCTCCACCTCCTCCCAGCAGACCTGTATGATCAGTGCCTCCACCTCCTCCCCGCAGAGCTGTATGATCAGAGCCACCACCTCCTCCCTGCAGAGCTGTATGATCAGTGCCACCACCTCCTCCCCTCAGAGATGTATGATCAGTGCCACCACCTCCTCCCCGCAGAGCTGTATGATCAGTGCCACTACCTTCTCCCCGCAGAACTGTATGATCAGTGCCACCGCCTCCTCCCCGCAGAGCTGTATGATCAGTGCCACCACCTCCTCCCCTCAGAGATGTATGATCAGTGCCACCACCTCCTCCCCTCAGAGATGTATGATCAGTGCCACCACCTCCTCCCCGCAGAACTGTATGATCAGTGCCACCACCTCCTCCCCGCAGAGCTGTATGATCAGTGCCACCACCTCCTCCCAGCAGAGCTGTATGATCAGAGCCACCGCCTCCTCCCCGCAGAGCTGTATGATCAGTGCCACCACCTCCTCCCCGCAGAGCTGTATGATCAGTGCCACCACCTCCTCCCCGCAGAGCTGTATGATCAGAGCCACCACCTCCTCCCCGCAGAGCTGTATGATCAGTGCCACCACCTACTCCCCGCAGAGCTGTATGATCAGTGCCTCCACCTCCTCCCCGCAGAGCTGTATGATCAGTGCCTCCACCTCCTCCCCGCAGAGCTGTATGATCAGTGCCTCCACCTCCTCCCCGCAGACCTGTATGATCAGTGCCTCCACCTCCTCCCCGCAGAGCTGTATGATCAGAGCCACCGCCTCCTCCCCGCAGAGCTGTATGATCAGTGCCTCCACCTCCTCCCCGCAGAGCTGTATGATCAGTGCCTCCACCTCCTCCCCGCAGAGCTGTATGATCAGCGCCTCCACCTCCTCCCCGCAGAGCTGTATGATCAGAGCCACCACCTCCTCCCCGCAGAGCTGTATGATCAGTGCCTCCACCTCCTCCCCGCAGAGCTGTATGATCAGTGCCACCACCTTCTCCCCGCAGAGCTGTATGATCAGAGCCACCACCTCCTCCCCGCAAAGCTGTATGATCAGTGCCTCCACCTCCTCCCCGCAGAGCTGTATGATCAGAGCCACCACCTCCTCCCCGCAGAGCTGTATGATCAGTGCCTCCACCTCCTCCCCGCAGAGCTGTATGATCAGTGCCTCCACCTCCTCCCCGCAGAGCTGTATGATCAGTGCCAGCTCCTCCTCCCCGCAGAGCTGTATGATCAGTGCCACCACCTCCTCCCCGCAGAGCTGTATGATCAGTGCCACCACCTTCTCTCCGCAGAGCTGTATGATCAGTGCCACCACCTCCTCCCCGCAGAGCTGTATGATCAGTGCCTCCATCTCCTCCCCGCAGAGCTGTATGATCAGTGCCACCACCTTCTCCCCGCAGAGCTGTATGATCAGTGCCACCACCTCCTCCCCGCAGAGCTGTATGATCAGTGCCTCCACCTCCTCCCCGCAGAGCTGTATGATCAGTGCCTCCACCTCCTCCCCGCAGAGCTGTATGATCAGAGCCACCACCTCCTCCTCGCAGAGCTGTATGATCAGTGCCATCACCTCCTCCCCGCAAAGCTGTATGATCAGAGCCACTACCTCCTCCCCGCAGAGCTGTATGATCAGTGCCATCACCTCCTCCCCGCAGAGCTGTATGATCAGTGCCACCACCTCCTCCCCGCAGAGCTGTATGATCAGAGCCACCACCTTCTCCCCGCAGAGCTGTATGATCAGTGCCACCACCTTCTCCCCGCAGAGCTGTATGATCAGAGCCACCACCTCCTCCCCGCAGAGCTGTATGATCAGAGCCACCACCTTCTCCCCGCAGAGCTGTATGATCAGAGCCACCACCTCCTCCCCGCAGAGCTGTATGATCAGAGCCACCACCTTCTCCCCCGCAGAGCTGTATGATCAGAGCCACCACCCTCTCCCCCGCAGTGCTGTATGATCAGTGCCACCACCTCCTCCCCGCAGAGCTGTATGATCAGTGCCATCACCTCCTCCCCGCAGAGCTGTATGATCAGTGCCACCACCTCCTCCCCGCAGAGCTGTATGATCAGAGCCACCACCTTCTCCCCGCAGAGCTGTATGATCAGTGCCACCACCTTCTCCCCGCAGAGCTGTATGATCAGAGCCACCACCTCCTCCCCGCAGAGCTGTATGATCAGAGCCACCACCTTCTCCCCCGCAGAGCTGTATGATCAGAGCCACCACCCTCTCCCCCGCAGTGCTGTATGATCAGTGCCACCACCTCCTCCCCGCAGAGCTGTATGATCAGAGTCACCACCTCCTCCCCGCAGAGCTGTATGATCAGTGCCACCACCTTCTCCTCCGCAGTGCTGTATGATCAGTGCCACCACCTCCCCGCAGAGCTGTATGATCAGTGCCACCACCTCCCCGCAGAGCTGTATGATCAGTGCCACCACCTCCTCCCCGCAGAGCTGTATGATCAGTGCCTCCACCTCCTCCCCGCAGAGCTTTATGATCAGAGCCACCGCCTCCTCCCCGCAGAGCTGTATGATCAGTGCCACCACCTTCTCCCCTGCAGAGCTGTATGATCAGAGCCACCACCCTCTCCCCCGCAGTGCTGTATGATCAGTGCCACCACCTCCTCCCCGCAGAGCTGTATGATCAGTGCCACCACCTCCTCCCTGCAGAGCTGTATGATCAGTGCCACCACCTCCTCCCCGCAGAGCTGTATGATCAGTGCCACCACCTCCTCCCTGCAGAGCTGTATGATCAGTGCCACCACCTCCTCCCTGCAGAGCTGTATGATCAGAGCCACCACCTCCTCCCTGCAGAGCTGTATGATCAGTGCCACCACCTCCTCCCTGCAGAGCTGTATGATCAGTGCCACCACCTCCTCCCTGCAGAGCTGTATGATCAGTGCCACCACCTCCTCCCTGCAGAGCTGTATGATCAGTGCCACCACCTCCTCCCCACGGAGCTGTATGATTAGTTCTCGGACTTCTAATGTTTTTAATATAACTGATGCTGGGCGCAGTCTCAGGATGGGGGGGGGGGGGGGGGGGGGGGGGTTGGTGTGATCTGATGATATTGCGGGAGCTGCACTGTACAGCGCTATACACGGGGACATTTGAACGCAGATACATCAGCTGCTCCAGCAGCGGCAAATGAGTGATCTGAGGACAGACGCATCACGGAAGAGGCGGGGACTTCAGGGGGCGGGGTTACTGGGCGGGAATAATAACAATGACTGGTCAAACAAATCAACCCTTATTGGCCACTTTATTTAATGAAAGAGCCAGTGGAGCGCAGGGGGCGTGTTTCCCAGAGACCAATGAGGACGCGCCCCGGAGCATAAATACCCTGCTCCCGCCGCTCCTCTTATCACATCTGTGCCCGACACGTCCATACGGAGCCATGGCAAGAACAAAGCAGACCGCTCGTAAATCCACCGGAGGGAAAGCTCCCCGCAAGCAGCTGGCCACTAAAGCCGCCAGGAAGAGCGCTCCCGCCACTGGTGGAGTGAAGAAGCCGCATCGTTACCGGCCGGGAACAGTCGCTCTCCGTGAGATCCGCCGCTATCAGAAATCCACCGAGCTGCTGATCCGTAAGCTTCCCTTCCAGCGCCTGGTGAGGGAGATCGCCCAGGACTTCAAGACCGATCTGCGTTTCCAGAGTTCGGCCGTCATGGCCCTGCAGGAGGCCAGCGAGGCTTATCTGGTGGGGTTGTTCGAGGACACCAACCTGTGCGCCATCCACGCCAAGAGGGTCACCATCATGCCCAAAGACATCCAGCTGGCCCGCCGGATCCGTGGGGAGAGAGCTTAGATCTGCCCCGGCTGCGACCACAACACAAAGGCTCTTTTCAGAGCCACCAAAGTCTCTCCCAAATGAGCCGAGTCCTGAGCAGTCCCTTTTCTGCGCGTATTCTCCGTGTACGAAGCGCAGGCACGGTCGATCAGTTAATAGACGGAGGCTGCTGCTTCCGATATTGCAGGTGATCAGCGATATTGGTTATCGCTCTGCACATTCTCTAATCTCGCCCAGTCCAAAAGTGTCCGACATCTGTAACAAAACCGACGTGTTATAAGGACCGCGTAAAGTGTGTACAGTGCACAACCGGGTTTGCGGTGGTGGATGTGCGGTTCCTATACAGTGCAGACGTAAATGGGGTGGATCTGCAGGAACGCGGTCACTATTGAGTTAATGGAGTAAAAGTAATCGGTGATTGGTCGGTTCCTGAGAACGGTTCTTTATGCTGATGTTTTGTGGTTATTTACCGATCCGCTGGTGGATTTGAAATCCCCGCTCAGTTGCTGCTCGCGCTCCTGAGGATCATAACCGATCACAATCTGCTGTCGCACGCGCTGGGTCCTAGTGCCGCCTCCTCAGTCTTGCGGCTTTAGGTTGTTCTCTTTTATTCGGATCGGAGATCTCTGCGCTTAGTTTCTGCTAATAACCTCATTTGTCCCTCAGATCGGTGATGACGCCTTTATGTGATCTATTCTGCCTGACACTGGTCTGAGCAGATCCCTCCCCCGTGTGCTGCGATGGTCGCATTTGTGGTGGGTGGGTCGTTAAGCAATTCTCGTATATTTGACTTTTCCCATCTTCTCCAGGGCTGGAGCCGCAGGGTGACTGGTTACATGCAGCTCCCTGCTCTGAGGGACCGGTAATGGCCGCCAGTCCGGCACCACGTGTAATGATGAGTGACTGCCGGGGATCACGAGTTTTCTGTAGGTTATTGTCCCTAGAATATATTTTTTATTCTACTAGCTAACATTTGGCAGAAGCTGGAAACTAGCAACATAAATAACAATGAAAAAAAATCTAAATAACCAACAGATCTAGCAGCGGCGCCGAGATGAGAAGAATAGAGAAGCGGGGAAATAAGAGCACAATAAGCGGGAAATTCAAAATTAGCAACTGTTCTGTGCTCAACCAATCAGAGACTAAAGGGAGGGGCTAACTGCAAATTCAGTACCAGAAATCTCGCCCCGGAAACGCGTCATCTGTACAGTTCTCGCTCCGGTCCGCTCACTCTCTATATAAAGGAAGGACTCTGCGCCGATCAGTCATCGTGTTTTGCTGACTACGTGGAAGATGTCTGGTCGCGGCAAAGGAGGAAAAGGTCTCGGGAAGGGCGGCGCCAAGCGGCACAGGAAGGTGCTCCGTGATAACATCCAGGGCATCACTAAGCCTGCCATCCGCCGTCTAGCTCGCAGAGGAGGCGTCAAGCGCATCTCCGGCCTCATCTATGAGGAGACTCGCGGTGTCCTGAAAGTCTTCCTGGAGAACGTGATCCGTGACGCCGTCACCTACACCGAGCACGCCAAGAGGAAGACCGTCACCGCCATGGACGTGGTGTACGCGCTCAAGCGCCAGGGCCGCACTCTCTACGGCTTCGGAGGTTAATTGTGTTCTCTTCTGTCTTCACAACCCAAAGGCTCTTTTCAGAGCCACCCACATCTTCTAAGTGAGAGGCTGCACCTGACTGCTCGGATCTAACTTCTGCTCTCCCCTGGTGATGTCGCTGTAATGCTGGTAGAACACTCATCGATGCCGACTTTACTTTCCGTATACTACGGGGTCGGAAACCTTGAATTGTGGCGGATGGTAATTCTGACACTACTCCGCCGTCCCACTAACGTCCTCTGATGCTGTGTGGGCGGATGGTTCTGTTGCTCTTATCAGAGCCGCCACATTGATAAGAACAAGCTATGATCCCCGCTGTGTGATGCGGCGTCTGCTGTAATATGCGCCTGGAAGATCATCGGATGGAATATCCACAGCTATATACATTTATATTTCAGCACTGGGCACTTAGTGCACTATACCGCAAACCGCAGTATCACAGTATGCAGCACTATATGGGGGTACAAAGAACTTCAGAAAGATACATTACTATATAGAGGTGATTATTTCTACATGGAAGGTTTCCAGCTGTATGTGGGGATTTCTGCATTACAGGGGGCATAGAGCGGTATACAGATGTGCACTGCACTGTTATATGGAGGTATACAGAATTACACGGGGTTCCCAGCACCATCTGGAGATATGACTGCGCTATATGGAGTGTAACATGTCGGCGCTGCACTGTAACTGCATAATGTGGCACAATCATTTGTCAGTAAGTTGCAGTATATGGGGGTACTCTGCACTATACAGATGAATAACAGCACTATATTGGAGTATACTGCAGCACATGAAGGGTAAACAGAGCTACATGAACACATAGAGCACTATATGAGGGTGCACTGCGGTATATGGCGCTTCACAGCACTATTTAGATGTATTCAGCATTATACGTGTTTTACAGCGCTATATGGAGGGTGCTGAAAAGCGAAATATCAGTTGGAGAACCACCAATCAGCTGCAGTGGGCGGAGTCTCTGACGTTCCCGTTGGTCACATGACATCATCACCCAATAGCACGGCGGTCTGACAGCAGCGCTCATCTGCATGGCCGGGCTATAAATTCCTCCGCTCTTGGAGGAGCAGGATCATTATTCTGCTCACTTGTGCTGAGACCGGTGTTATCATGCCTGAACCTGCCAAGTCTGCGCCTGCGCCCAAGAAGGGCTCCAAGAAAGCCGTGACCAAGACTCAGAAGAAGGACGGCAAGAAGCGGAGGAAGAGCAGGAAGGAGAGCTACGCCATCTACGTGTACAAGGTGCTGAAGCAGGTCCACCCCGACACCGGCATCTCCTCCAAGGCCATGGGCATCATGAACTCCTTCGTCAACGACATCTTCGAGCGCATCGCAGGGGAAGCCTCCCGCCTGGCTCACTACAACAAGCGCTCCACCATCACCTCCCGGGAGATCCAGACCGCCGTGCGCCTGCTGCTGCCCGGAGAGCTGGCCAAGCACGCCGTGTCCGAGGGCACCAAGGCCGTCACCAAGTACACCAGCGCCAAGTGATCGGCTCCGTGCTCCGCTCCTCACCCCAAAGGCTCTTCTAAGAGCCACCCACACCCTCCCTATAAGAGCCACCCACACCCTCACTATAAGAGCCACCTGCACCCTCACTATAAGAGCCACCCGCACCCTCACTATAAGAGCCACCCGCACCCTCACTATAAGAGCCACCCGCACCCTCACTATAAGAGCCACCCGCACCCTCACTATAAGAGCCACCCGCACCCTCACTACAAGAGCCACCCGCACCCTCACTACAAGAGCCACCCACACCCTCACTATAAGAGCCACCCACACCCTCACTACAAGAGCCACCCTCCCCGAGGTGTCTGCTCGCTCCGCCCGGGGCTCTGCGTCTGGTGACGAGGGAGATGGTGAGAAAACCTCGGGAATAATCTGAGCATTTCTCAGTGAGTTGCTGTGTATTCAGGGACTTATCTTTAACCCCTTGCTGCACAGATATCTGCATTCTGGGGGAACATTTATGATTCCCTGTTCTCCACATGCTGTGATGTTCCCGTGTGTCTGACCTGGAGACGATCAGATCGTCCCTTTCCCGTCACAATCCGTATTGTGCAGACGATATACTGGTCAGGGACGTATCCTACAAGAGACGGTTCAGGGAAGACCAATTCTGCCCTTCCCAGCAGATCCCACCATGTCTCCCCATTATCGATCAGTCCTACGGCTGCAGGCAGGAGGTCTGTGATGGGAAATGTAGGATCATGTGTAGAAGATTGCGGAGTGTCCCTGCTCAGAACATTACCCTGTGGTGTCAGGATCTCACAGGTCAGGCAGTTACATTATCGGCCGTCACATCCTCCTCACAGGATTCCTGCTCAGTTACTGATCGTCCTTCTGTTCTATCACTTTTCCTCCCCCGCTTCATCCAGCTCTCGGGCAATATATCCACTGTAGAAGCTCCGAGAATGAAGAGGGGAACAACGAATCGTAGGAGAAATATCCCAATATAATCGCAGGATAAGATCCTCTAGCACCAGATGTAATGATGTATAAGGAATGTCATAGATCTCGGAGGAGACTGTTCAGGGTGACAAACGGAGAAGCTAAAAACAAGAGTCAGACCCAAACATCAATCATCCTCAGCAAAAATGAAAATAGTGGGTCCATCAATGATCGGGTGCCACCATTTGCCCGGAAAGCAAAGGGTTAATATAACATGAGATAAAATCACTGCAGTGCAGAGAGCTCCGATCACAAATCTGACTGTAAGATGCCAAGTACTGGTGACTCCCATCACAGCACAAATGTCACTAATGCCGGGAATATAAGGACTGAGCTCCTGCAGCTGCAGAAGAGCCAAGAAAAAAGAGCAAGTGGGATCAGTCCTGGGGTTAATGGAATGTTCTCTGTGAAAACCGAAGATCCTGAGGACGGGGCCGGTGTCAGATCCCCTGTGCGGCAGCCTGTAATATCAGCAGTGGTCACAGCCTGGGCAGTGTCCGTTATATCCTCCTGACATATACTGGGGCGGTGTCACCTCCCATTACTATTTTTGATCTCCCGTCATTCATCTTGGAACTGGTTCCGCTGACGTCGGTGGATGCGGTTTCTTCATATTGATCTATAAAATATAACACGGATTTACAGGGAAATGGGCTGTACAGTAATATTCTCCTGATCAGATCCGTGTGGGGTGAATAGGGCAGCGAATATTCACAGGGAATGTGGCTGTATGAGGCAGCTGGATAGATGGACGCCCTGTGTACCGGGTACGGAGACTCCTGTGTGATGACCACGTCCTGGACTAATGTTTCGGATGGATGGCGCCTATGAAGGTTATTATAACCTCCCCAGAGTAATAATGGCGACCGATCCCCGCCCGTGTTTGGGGGCAGACAGCTGGGAGGACAGGACCCGGTATTATCAGCGATCGCCGCTCCAGCAGAGGGGCCGGTAATAATCCGACGGACGAAGAACAGAGATTGAGCGGGAAATTCAAAACCAGCAACGGATCTGTAATCAGCCAATGAGCGAGAGACATCCGCAGGCGCCGACCAATCCCAGATACAGGAATATCCGCCTCCATTTAACTCCTTAGTGTCCGTGTGTGCTGACCCCCCCACTACACACTCGCTTTATTATTACAGAAGCGGCGACTTCCCCCACCCTAGACCCGGCAGCGTCACATCAGGCTCCGGGCAGAACATAGGAGACTTGTCTCAGTCAGGCTGTGATAGGATCAGCGCGGACACCACAGGGAATCTGCACAGGGTAATAAGCGGGTGAGTGAGGAGCCGCCTCCTGTGCAGATGGAGCGGAGGAGAAGCACTGACAGGGATTAACCCCTCACCCGCCAGACTGTCTTTGCAATTTATGGCTGATAGTAGACACAAATTCAACAGGTGCAAACTACAAATCAACAGAATATTTCTGCATTTCCTTCTGCTCCAAGAAAAATATCTGTTTTCACCCCTTATCTAGTCTGTTCAAAACAAACGTTTTCTATTGGTTGAGAAACTAATTTGAGCAAGGAGCAGTAATAAGCTCCGCCCTCGGCCGCTCATTGGCGGGTCCTCATGACTCTTCCCGATTGGCAGCTTCAGATCCATCCAATGACAGGAGAGGAGGCGGAGCAACAGGACTATATAAGGCCACACAGCACAGTCTCTTCGCCACAAGATTTTAGTCATCTGACGGTATCGCTATCATGTCTGGACGCGGCAAACAAGGAGGAAAGGTCCGAGCTAAGGCCAAGACCCGCTCATCCCGGGCAGGACTGCAGTTCCCAGTCGGTCGTGTGCACAGGCTTCTCCGCAAGGGCAACTACGCTGAGAGAGTCGGCGCCGGCGCTCCGGTCTATCTGGCCGCTGTGCTGGAGTATCTCACCGCTGAGATCCTGGAATTGGCCGGCAATGCTGCCCGGGACAACAAGAAGACCCGCATCATCCCCCGTCACCTGCAGCTGGCGGTGCGCAATGACGAGGAGCTGAACAGGCTGCTGGGTGGGGTGACCATTGCCCAGGGGGGCGTCCTGCCCAACATCCAGGCCGTGCTGCTGCCCAAGAAGACCGAGAGCAGCAAGGCGAGCAAGAGCAAGTGAGCGCTGCCGCCAATCTCTACAAAACCAAAGGCTCTTCTAAGAGCCACCCACACCGTCACCACAAGAGCCGGCGCCGCCTATCTCGGGGGTCCTCGCATGAGGCTGATGGTACATACACCATTGCCGCCATTGTTGGTGCACATATCCACAGAATAATAGGAGATGAATCCCACATGAAGTCTCAGACCCCTCAGGTGGGAGTGTCGTCTGCCAAGCTCGCAGGAAATGTCCCCTCCTTAGTGTCTGATACTCCGCGGTGAGGTCTACATGTAGTTAGCAGGTCCCGGAGTATCGGGACCGGGCGGGTGATTCTCCTCCACATCAGTGACGGCGCCTTCTCTCGGAGGACGATCCCGTGTGCGGCGGCTCTGGAGGACAGGACTCCGCGCTGTTCCGGGTGTGACCGGATTGTGATCTCAGCTATCGGCAGTGACCGGTAATAATCCTCCAGAGATTATGAGCGGAAAACTCAATGGATCATGTGATAAGACAATGAGCGGGCAACCTTGGTGACGCTCAGCCTTTATTGATGTACATAGACGTCTCTCCTTTCCCGTTTAACTCCTTACTTGCCATTTTTGCAGCTGATACCAGAGTATCCACAGATGCGGCACCTTCACCTCAGGCCCCAGAAACGATGTGTCCCCTATACAGCACACAATGTATACACTTTACCCTGTCCTTATAAAACGTCAGTCATGTAATTGATGTCGCACTTTTGGACTTGGTGAGAATAAAGGATGCGCGGAGCGGTAACTGGAATATCGCTGATCACCTACAATATCGGACACAGCAGCCGGCTATTACCTTTCCTGAACGCGCTCCGTATATGGAGAATACGCGCAGAAGAGAGACCGTTCAGGACTCGGCTCATTTGTGGGAGGATTTGGTGGCTCTGAAAAGAGCCTTTGTGTTGTGGTCGCAGCCGGGGCAGATCTAAGCTCTCTCCCCACGGATCCGGCGGGCCAGCTGGATGTCTTTGGGCATGATGGTGACCCTCTTGGCGTGGATGGCGCACAGGTTGGTGTCCTCGAACAACCCCACCAGATAAGCCTCGCTGGCCTCCTGCAGGGCCATGACGGCCGAACTCTGGAAACGCAGATCGGTCTTGAAGTCCTGGGCGATCTCCCTCACCAGGCGCTGGAAGGGAAGCTTACGGATCAGCAGCTCGGTGGATTTCTGATAGCGGCGGATCTCACGGAGAGCGACTGTTCCTGGCCGGTAACGATGCGGCTTCTTCACTCCACCAGTGGCGGGAGCGCTCTTCCTGGCGGCCTTTGTGGCCAGCTGCTTGCGGGGAGCTTTCCCTCCGGTGGATTTACGAGCGGTCTGCTTAGTTCTGGCCATGGCTCCGTATAGAAGAGAACAGAAGTGATGAGAGGAGCGAAGAGCGCGGGATATTTATGCTCCTCTGCTCCTAGTCACGCTCCATGTGGACACGCCCCCTGCATGCCATTGGCTAGTTCATAAAATAACATGAGCCCGCCAAAACCGTGTGATGTCCGCGACCAATCACTATTCAGATGTTCAACTTCCCTCCATTAATGACACTGGACTGTCACTTGCTGCAGCCTCTCTACACCGGAGGCTCCTCACTCGCCCATGTAATATTCTATACAGTTCCCTGTGGTGTCAGCGCTGATTATTACCTGGCCCTCTTCCCTCATATTGGTAGCAGGATGTTCACTAATCGGGTCGTTTCCGCACCGTAGTCAAGGATCACACGTTCAGTATTCGGTCAGTATTTCACATCAATATTTATAAGCCAAAACCAGGAGCGGGTGACGTGTTTCTATTATACTTTCCCTCTGATTGTTCCACTCCTGGTTTTGACTTACAAATTCTGATAGTGTGAACGTGGTGTAACGTCTTCTCTCATGATCATCATCATCCATTGCTGGCTCGGCAGCACCATCTCTCTGGAATCTTCCATACTGGGGCTGCTGGAGGATGAAGCCGGTCATTTCCCCGCACACAGCCGGACCTAAGATCCTCAGGAGGAAGCCGCTTCTTTGTGAGTCAAGTTTTACTAAGGAAATGTAGGATCAAGTTCTATCACAAACCTCCTGCCTGTAGCTGTGGAACTGATCTCTACCTAAGTTATAGGAATAAACTACTGGGGAGATGATCGAGAACATGGTCTACTCGGTAACGTAGATTAATTAGTCTGCCCCGAAAATGTTGATAAATTCCCCTAATCAGAGACTCCTGTATGGAAGGAAGACAAGAGACCATTAATCGCTCATCATCCTGAGACCACGTGTTACATAAGGACACTGCACAAGGAGAAACCTTAACCCTTAGATCCCAGTCAGCCTCTCACCCAGTCAAATCATCTCAATTTGTACTGAGGGGCAATACCCCCAAAAAAACGCGTCTACAAATTGAGTTTCTGGTTTCGCGGTTATCCCAAATCATATTTCAAGGTTCGTTAGTCGATAATGACGTGTAGGATTGTTACTTCCAGTAGGTGGCACTAGTGTACAAGTCATCTTCCTCTGAGTTTGTACATGAAGACAAAGAAGAGCCGGAGAGGACAGCTGACATTAACTGCTAAATCCGGCCAGTGTTAACCCATCAGCGACACCATGTCTCACAACTATGTCACTTCTCACTCCATAAAGGCTGCTCCGGCACCGACCACACACAACGTTTCACCAGCTCCAATACACAACGCGCTCAACCGGGGAAAATCAGCCTTCACTGACGAGATGGTGAAAGTTCAGAGAAAATGTGCGTGACATTGAGTCTGTACCAATCAGTGTCCGAAAAGCGAAGATCTTAGATGTCTAACCTAGATGACAAAAAAAAATAAAGAACCAGAGCGCAGGAATAGGAAGGTGCAGCCTCTCACTGAGATGTGGGTGGCTCTGAAAAGAGCCTTTGGGTTGTGAGGACAGAAGAGAACACAATTAACCTCCGAAGCCGTAGAGAGTGCGGCCCTGGCGCTTGAGCGCGTACACCACGTCCATGGCGGTGACGGTCTTCCTCTTGGCGTGCTCGGTGTAGGTGACGGCGTCACGGATCACGTTCTCCAGGAAGACTTTCAGGACACCGCGAGTCTCCTCATAGATGAGGCCAGAGATGCGCTTGACGCCTCCTCTGCGAGCTAGACGGCGGATGGCAGGCTTGGTGATGCCCTGGATGTTATCACGGAGCACCTTCCTGTGCCGCTTGGCGCCGCCCTTCCCGAGACCTTTTCCTCCTTTGCCGCGACCAGACATTTTCTTCAGTCAATGAGCAAAAACTGATTCCTGAGCCTCAGGGACTGCACCTTTATATGGAGGAAGAATGGACCAGAGAGAGAACTGCAGAGATGACGCGTCCCAGGGCGGGGCTTATGGAATTTACATTAGCCACTCCCTTCTTCTGCTGATTGGCTGAACACAGATCCATTGGAAAGTTTGATTTCCAGCCCATTGTCCAGGTTTTGCAATTCTTTACAGCTCTTAATGTAATTATGTAACGTCTTCAGTGAAGAGAAGTATCCCAAATACAGTCTATAGAAAAAAATCCACGGAAGACAAATGTCTTAAGTCTCCACCTTTCCAGATCACGGTGAAGTGATGCAATAAATTGTTATAATATGGAGAAGAGACTGCAACAAATCAAACACAATCACCAATCCGAGGATCATGGGTTTATGATCAAAGAAATCACTGAGTGCAGTGCGCTTCAATACAAGTTAACCAGATCACTGCAAAAAATGCTGCAGAGCATTGCAATAATCAACCTATGACCCTTACAAGTATGTTGACCCACAACAGTTCTCTCATAACCATCACTATATTTTCAGTGAGTAGACCTAGAGGTCAGGGCTGTGCAACTACAGGGACTTTTAGGCTGAAGTCACATTAGGGTATAGTATCAGATGTGATAATGGAACTGGGCTCCGCTATGCTCCTGAGCAGTGTCATGCTGCTGTGCCTCCATCCTCTGGAAGTGTAGCACAGGTGTGGAGAGGAGAAAGTAGTGTCTCCATTGCCATTATCCATAGTAATCACACTGAACTCGGATGACATCCAAGTGCAGTCCCATGTTCCGCAGGAGCCATAGACTTGTTTGGGTGGGTGTGATCTGATTCTCAGATTCATTCGCAGCATGCTGAAATGGTTCTCTAATGCCGAATCGTAATTAGACAATAATCGCAGATCTGAGCTGCCCTATAGAATAGCACAGATCTGAAAGTAATGTTTTATTGCATAACACTCAGCATTTATATGCCAGTGTGAGCGAGACCCTATTTCACTACTACCATCCATAAACAGAGGTAACATACCGCTGTGATCCGGTACAGCAGGCTCTAGCGGTGTAATAAACCAGACAGTACAGCTGCTGCTCTCATCACACTATATAGCAGGGGTGGCAAACTGCATTCCTCGAGGGCTGCAAACAGGTCATGTTTTCAGGATTTCCTTGCATTGCACAGGTGATAATTTAATCACCTGCAGAGAATGATTCCAGCACCTTGTGCAATGCTAAGGAAATCTTGAAATCACTCATGGTTTGAGGCCCTCGAGGAATGCAGTTTGACACCCCTGCTATACAGTACACAGAACATTACTGGGGAGGTAAAAAAAAAGTTCACTATAGCTGTGGAGAAAGGCGGCTGAGAGCAGTGATACTAAAGGGTTAACACTGATCAGATGTTGTGGTTAATATAATCTGCTGTATGTGGGCGGTGCTATTATTCTATAACTTAACGCTGATTGGCTAACGGATCTGATTCTGTTCTTTGTCTTCATGCAGCTCCAGCTCTGAGGATGATGAGTGATTAAAGGTCTCTTGCCTTCCATCCATACAGAAGACTCTGGGTTTCTCTGATTATTGGAGCACTATCCACTATCTGCACTACAAGGCCCGGTGACTCTGATCACCAGATATTGAGAGGACCCCATTTTCCGCATACTGGGATAGGCCCCGTGTGTTTGACCTAGAGACGGTTACATTACATTTTTTGGCAGATTTTATCACAATCAGTATTTTGGGTGATATACTGGCCAGGGAAATATCCTAAAAGCCACATTTCGGGGCAGACTAATTCATCTACTTTACTGAGAAGATCCCTCCATATTTTCCCGATCACCTTCCCACAAGTTTATTCCTGTAGCCTAGGTAGAGATTAATTCCACAGCTACAGGCAGCAGGATTGTGATAGGAAATGTACGATCATGTTCTCAGTAAACCCTGAGCCATGAATAAGCGGCTTCCTACTGAGGAGCTTATATCTGGCTGTGTGCAAGGAGGTGAGCAGCTTTATCCACTGGGAGTATGAAAGATCGCTGAGAGAGTAGTCCTGCCAAGCCAGCAAGAGATGATGAGAGGAGTAGTAAGATGCGATAACGACCTTGGAGATTAGTGAATAGCCTGCTACCGATATGGGGGAAGAGGCGCAGGTAATAACAGCAGGAGATGGCTGTATAAAAAGCATCAAACACATATGGAGCCGGCAGAGAAGGGTTTAATATAATAAAGGCAACAAAGATCACATTACTCCAGATAAATCACATCCGCTCAGCCCAATATAAACACTCTGCATGCTGGTTTACAGCAGGTTAATCTAATGCAGACAACTCCTTATGGGACAAGATCTTGCAGTGAAGACAGTGTCATTCCACCAGAAGCGTCAGGACATAAAGGGAACCGGTCACCAGGAATAATGCTGTTAACCTGCAGATTAACCCCATATTTGCAGGTTAATAGCGCTACGATGCTGTCCGTCGCCTGTTCGCAACCCAATTCAGCGGGGGAGAAAAGCATCTTTATTCTCTGCACCAGCATTTGGTATTCAGTCATAGGGGCGGTGGTGGCGCTGGTTTAGTCATGCTCTGAGCATACACAGTGGCCACTGTAACCGCGACCATGGCACTGACTGACAGTCGCCCGCAATGCCGGTTGCAGCCGCTGCTCTGTATACTCGGTGACCGAACAAGTGCCAGCCCCACCCCCATGACTGAATGCTGGTGGGAAGAATAAAGATCATTTTCTCCTCGCTGTATTCGGCCGCGTGCAGGCACCGGGCAGCATTATAATGTTGTTAACCGGCAGATATGGGGTTAATCTGCAGGTTAACAGCGTTATTTCTTCTAACAGGTTCTCTTAAGGTATGAAAATATATATGACAAGTCCTCAGATCTCAGAAATCTTCATTGTCACGACCCCTGTCTAACACTGTCCAGGATCTGCTGAGCAATGCTTGTGATGGAGGCGTACACTGCACTCTGGGGAAACTCTCGAATAAAGTCTTTGCCCTCTTCTAGACTTTGGGTCAGAATGGGATCAAGCGGGACACATCCTGGAAGGAGAGATGATGTATTATTAGAAAATGATTTTTGAAAAGTGAGCAACAGTGGGCTGCTTGCTGTAATTTTACTAAAAACCTGGCAACAGATTACCTCTAAGTATATAACCAAAAAAAAAAAAACATCCGCACACTGCTGTGAAAAATTTTATGGCAGATATTGCAAAAAAATGCTGCAAAGAACGATTTAACAAAGTAGAAGAGTTCATAGGTTGAATTCTGTTAACATAAAAATAACAAACAAAATAAAAACCTATATAAATTATTGGGTCTCACAACACTTTACCTTTCTTCTCGGTAAACTTAAGGTACCTTCACACATAACGATATCGTTGCTATTTGTGACATAGCAACGATATCGTTAATGAAATCGTTATGTGTGACAGCGACCAAAGATCAGGCCCCTGCTGGGAGATCGTTGGTCGCTGAACAAAGTCCAGAACTTTATTTCGTCGCTGGACTCCTGCTGACATCGCTGGATCGGCGTGTGTGACACCGATCCAGCGATGTCTTCACTGGTAACCAGGGTAAACATCGGGTAACTAAGCGCAGGGCCGCGCTTAGTAACCCGATGTTTACCCTGGTTACCATCGTTAAAGTAAAAAAAAAAAAAACACTAGATACTTACCTACAGCCGTCTGTCCTCCAGCGCTGTGCTCTGCACTCCTCCTGCACTGGCTGTGAGCCGGAAAGCAGAGCGGTGACGTCACCGCTCTGCTTTCCGGCTCACAGCCAGTACAGGAGGAGAGCGGAGAAGCAGTGCGCAGCGCTGGAGGACAGACGGCTGTAGGTAAGTATCTAGTGTTTGTTTTTTTTTACTTTTAGCATGGTAACCAGGGTAAACATCAGGTTACTAAGCGCGGCCCTGCGCTTAGTTACCCGATGTTTACCCTGGTTACCGGCATCGTTGGTCGCTGGAGAGCGGTCTGTGTGACAGCTCTCCAGCGACCAAACAGCGATCCGGATCGTTGTCGGTATCGCTGCAGCGTCGCTTAATGTGAAGGGGCCTTTACACACAGTTTTTAAAAGGAACTCAGCAGGGAGGTTGTTCCAAACATCTTGGAGAACTAATCACCCATTGTCAGTGGATGAAGCTTGTGCAAATCCTTCTGTCCCTTCATGTAATACCAGACACACTCTGATGTTGAGATCAGGGCTTATTGATTTTGAGATCATCACTTCCAGAACTTCTACCTCTTCTTTCATATCCCAGTTCATACACTTTTGCAAGAACGAGAACAGCAAACAAGATACAAGGTAGTTATACTGCATCAGCAGGGTCTCCCATAAATACATGTAAAAACATGTATTTATCCCAATCCCAATGGATATTTTCCTTAGACAGTTTACACCCTAAGGGGTTAAACTGCGAACTTGAATTATATGCACTCTGATAAACACGAGGTGATACCTAACAGTTTATCGTCATTTTGACTATTAAGTCCCCCCCACCCTTTAAGTATTAAATATGGAGTACGGAATGTATTGTGGTTGCAATGAGCCTGTAATCAGACTTCCAGGTACTCTCTTTTTAGAAAAAAAATTGAAAACATTTTTTTTAGAAAAAATTCAAAATAATTTTTCCAATTTTTCCTGTCTCTCATTAATGTATTAATTTATTAAGTGTGTGAATTGTCTTTTAATCAGAACGTATTTTCGTATTGTAATGTTGTAATAAATGTAGATTTTTAATTCTAGTGAATTTTTTTTTATATTGTATTATGACTATAATACAATACACCCGAAGTCATTAGGGTGCACTACATCGTTTGTGATTGGTGTGCTAGTCCGTATAGGTTTTAGATTTTTTTCATATATATTAAATAAACATTTTTAGAAAGAGAACACATCAGTAGGAATCACATCCATTTATTAATTCATTTTATTGCGGTGGTATAGTAAGGTGAACACAATGATAGTGGAGTGTGGCAGTTAAGTTCAATCTATGGCCAGGATGGGGCTCTCAGCGGGGTGCCTGCAGAAGCGCTTATATACGGAGCAAGTTACGTGGGGTGGTGACCCTGATGAAGGAGTGCGTTACACTCCGAAACGCGTCGGTTAGTTTTTTGTCCCAGTAAGGCTCCGTAGGCCTGCAACGTCACATGCTGCTTGACAGCGCCGGCCATCTTTCCTCAGTGTAACCAGGGACGCCTCGGGCCGGGACGTTCCCTGGCTCTGCACTGCCTAATAGCCATCTGCACTAAATGCGGCCAGCACCGGCTGACGTGCGCCCATCCTATCGCTATCTCCTGTGAGCCACCTTGTCTTCATACTTGCCGCTGATACTGGTGAAGGGCGGCACACCACTTCCGGCACTCACCACAGGCAGCTCTACATGAACCCAGGCCGGCACACATCTGACGCGGTAAGGAATCCACCTGTAGCATTTATAAAACACGCAGATACGATATATTGACTTACTGTGGCCACCACACTTATTTATTATTACAGTATATGCGCACGTTCAGTAGGCAGCGTATTATTTATTATTATGCGAGTACACACGATTTTTATTCAGGCGTACAGTATATACCGCATCAAGCGGGCAAGGGATTCATTCATTTGTTTGTTTGTTTACGTATTAGTCAACAGTTGTACTCCAGGCACTTATAGCGCGGTATTTTACATTAAATCACTTTACTTCTACTTTGGCAGAGCAGGCACAGGCCTGCCTAAATACCTGAAGCACTTGGGCCCTTTTACAGTGTAGCGCCAGTGTGTCCTATTACTGACATGTAAAAACAGACCGAGGTTTCAAGATCTGATGATCAAGATCTTTTGAAGAATCACCAAAGAAACTAACCACAATGAGGACTATAAAAACGCAGTGGATAGCCAAGGTGATTTAGTGCAACAGATGAAAGACATATCATGCTTACTTCCTTTTGCAATCAGATGCCCAGCAGTTCCATCAGCTGAAAACTGGCAGCAACCAGTGGGACCCAAGTCCACCAATCTATTATTAAGAGCAATCTGGCCAGAAGTGGTCTTAATGTATAAATCGCAGCCAAAAATCATATCTTCCACACGGAAACAAGGTAAAGAGAATCAACTATGCAAAAATACAGGAACTGGAGTGCAGAGAAATGGCAGCGGCTGCTCTGGACTAAGGAGTCACAATGTGAAATAAAGAGCATCTGCAGGTAAAAGTGAAGCATGATGGACGGCACTGGTAAGGTTGGGGCTGTAATTCAGCAAATGGAGTTGTGGATTTGGTCAGGAAGAATGGTGTCCTCAGTGCTGAGAAATACAGGCAGAAGACACTCAGGAAGAAACTTATCCATCATGTAATACCATCAGGGAGGCGTCTGGCTCCAAATATATTCTGCAGCAGAACAACGACCAAAAACATTCAACCATTGTCATTAAGACCATGTTCGGTTTTAATAAGAACGAGGAGCTCGAGAACTAATGATAGGACCCCACAGAGTCCGGATCCCAACATCATCCAGTCTGTCTGGGATTAGATAGAGACAGAAATATATGTACAAGCCTCATGCACAGAAGATCTGTGGTTATTTCTCCAAGATGTTTGGAACAACCTTTGTGTGGAGTTCCTTCAAAAATGGTTTGTAAGTACAAGTACCTGGAAGAACTGATGAGCGCAAAGAGCGGTCACCAAATACTGATGGGATTTAGATTTCTCTCTTGTTCATTCATTTTGCATTTTGTTCATTGATAGAAATAAACTACTAACACTTCTATTTGTGAAAGCTTCTTACTGTGCAGCACTTTTTCCATCCCTGCTCAAAAAGTTTGCGCAGCACTGTGTGTATAGTGTATTTTTCCCCCATATATCTCAAGAGCACTTGCATGTTTCCTACATGTCTGCACAAGAGAATGAAATATAAACAAGTCATTTTCAGGTTTTTTAAATTTACCCAGAAATGGCACTCCAGCGTGTCTTGCTAACTCCTCACCGCCTCCTTTGGAAAAAACATTGGTGCACTCCTAGGGTGAGACAGAGACACCTTGTATGAGAACAGTTCCTGCATCAAAGCTCTAATACTTATAACACAATTACAGAATATAAACCAATCGAGAACAACAAAGGAACAATATGATCTAAAGTGTAAATTTATTATAAATCACAAATAATACAAACAACAGTATCATAAATATTAAATAAAAAAAACAAAACATACACATATAAGAAGTACATGCAAAAAAAGTGTTGCCTAAAAAGGGGACTGGCTGCAGATCAAGAAAAAAAAAAAAGGATTGGGGCCACACATCTATAAGAATTTCCTTTTAAAATAACATTTCTTGGCAATCGAGGAGACAACAGGAAAAATCTCTGTGAAATACCATATACTACTAGAGGTGCAGAAAAGGTATAGATCATAGAGCCACAGTGCAGTTATACCCTACAAAGCAGTAACATATCATGTAAATAGAACAACATCAGTAAGACTGAAAATTACCTGCAGTCATAATGCAACCTAGATGTGTGGTCCACCAGCGCACCTCAACGCGCGTTTCACCGCCTCTGCAGTTTCGTCTGCAGGTAATTTTCCTGCTGTCTCCTTGATGGTCATGAGATGTTATTTTAACAAGAAATTCTTATAGATGTATGGCCCAGTCTTTTTTTATTGATTTGCAGCCAGTCCCCTTTTTAGGCACACTTTTTTGCATGATATATATATATTGTTTGTGATTTATAATACATTTACACTTTAGATCATATTGTTCCTTCGTTGTTCACGATTGGCTTATGGTTTATATTGAAGAGATTACTACATGATCATAAGTGAGGTATACTCCTTTGGATTTTCAATTAAAGAATATGGCGGAAATGTCAGAACATCAGTAACTATAAATCCAAAGGAGGAAGAAGAAAAAACAAAACAAAAAAATCAGCAACACTTACGTTATGTGTTAGTTAGTCCTTTATTTTCAATATAAGTTCATTGACAAGTTAATAAGGGCAGGGACAGTGTAAGAAAAAGGACGGCTGTGTATAACGCGAAACGGCCGTCGTCCTTATACTTGCACTGTCCCTGCCCTTATTACCTTGTCCATGAACTTATATTGGAAATAAAGGACTAAGGTTTCTTTGTCACATAACGGAAGTGTTGCTGCTTTTTTTTTTCTTCCTTTGGATTTATCTACATGTTTTATTTCTGGCAAGGACCCTCCATCAAGTGACTTCACTCCCAAAATGTGCCAATGATTCAGAGTGTATCTCTCCATACCAGTAAGTAACTCATTATATTTATCTCAGTGCCATTCATTTTTTCTTCTCTTTGGACATCAGTAACTATGTTTAGAACAGGAGTCCCCAACCCATTTGCCCAATGCAGTGGCACATCAGCCATAGAGAGGGGCGGCCATAACATCAGCCATACAGAGGGGCAGCCACCACATCAGCCATAGAGAGGGGCGGTCACCACTTCAGCCAAAGAGAGGGGCGGTCACCACATCAGCCACACAGAGGGGCGGCCATCACATCAGCCATACAGAGGGGCAGCCACCACATCAGCCACAGAGAGGGGCGGCCATCACATCAGCCATAATAATAATAATAATAATAATAATAATACATTTATATAGCGCCAACATATTCCGCAGCGCTTTACAAATTATAGAGGGGACTTGTACAGACAATAGACATTACAGCATAACAAAAATCACAGTTCAAAATAGATACCAAGAGGAATGAGCATGACCAGCTCTACCCTCGCCTACTGTATCCTCACCCATCCCTTGTAGATTGTGAGCCCTCGCGGGCAGGGTCCTCTCCTCCTGTACCAGTTGTGACTTGTATTGTTTAAGATTATTGTACTTGTTTTCATTATGTATACCCCTCCTCACATGTAAAGCGCCATGGAATAAATGGCGCTATAACAATAAATAATAATAATAATAATAATAATGAGGGCCCTGCTCGCAAGTTTACAAACTATGAGGAAAAGGGGAGACACGAGAGGTGGATGGTAACAATTGCTTTAGTTATTCGGACCGGCCATAGTGTAAGGCTCGGGTGTTCATGTAAAGCTGCATGAACCAGATAACTGCCTCAGTATGTAGCAGTACAGACACAGAGGGCTATTAACTGCATAAAGTGAATGAGAACATGATGCGAGGAACCTGATTGTTTTTTTTTTTTCTTTTTGAATGGGCCACACAGGGATAGTTAGGTTAATGCGTTGATGTGGTAGGCCAATTTAGTTTTTAGGGCACGCTTAAAACTGTGGGGATTGGGGGATTAATCCTTTTAACCTGGGTAATGAATTCCAAAGAATCGGCGCAGCACGTGTAAAGTGTTGGAGACGGGAATGGGAGGTTCTGATTATTGAGGATGCTAACCTGAGGTCATTAGCGGAGCGGAGGGCACGGGTAGGGTGGTAGACTGATACCAGGGAGGAGATGTAGGGTGGTGCTGAGCCATGGAGTGCTTTGTGGATGAGGGTAGTAGTTTTGTACTGGATTCTGGAGTGGATGGGTAACCAGTGTAATGACTGGCACAAGGTAGAGGCATCGGTGTAACGGTTGGTGAGGAATATGATCCTGGCTGCAGCATTCAGGACAGATTGGAGCGGGGAGAGTTTTGTAAGAGGGAGGCCAAGTGGCGGTCACCACATCAGCCACACAGAGGGGCGGTCAGGCACATTTATCTACATATAGTCGCTCTTTAGCTCACCGTACAGTGGGGACAAACGAATCCGCTCATGTTCTCCACTATCCCAACCACCGGAAGCGCCATCTTCCTGCAAAACGTCAGTTCACGTCTCACATCTCCAATAGATACTGCCTGAAATAACATGGATGTCAAGAGAAAACCCAACACAGAGAATATCACATCCATGAGGACTATATGGGGAATCTAGTGCGTTCAATAGGACAAAAATTACTTTGTAAGAGCAGCAACGTTAAGAGATATGCTCTTCTGTGACCCCTCTGAATACTTTATTTTTTTTTTTGGGGGGGGGGTGGGGATTGATTGTGGCAATTAATGTGTGACCCGGCTCTGTCCACTTCTATGGGAGCAGTGGTGTAATGTGCGACCCCATGCGCTATATATCAATGGGAGTAGTAATATAGTGGACGGAGCGGTGTCAGACACTACATATTGTGCATCTAATCCCATCCTGTGTGATACACTAACTTCATTTAGCCTTGTATCTAATCGCCACATGAGATACACTCCTGGTATCTAACCCCAGCTTATGATACAGGGAGACGGTGATGCCGTCCTTCCACTGTACTTGTCAGTATCACTTTGCAGTCACCAACAAAAAGGCTCTGCACCCAGAAGGGGAGGAGACAAGTGACATCACACGTGACCAGACCCCGCCCACATTTAATGCAGTCTTATTGTGAGCTAGCACTACACTAGGTTTTCATGGCAAATTTCAGCAGTTGCTCCCCCTAATGTTTAAAAGTGGAAAAAACAAACCTTTTAATATTTTTTTCATGTTTTTTCATCATGAAAAACAAATTATATTATTTAGAAAAAAAAAAAAACCTTAATACTGTACATTGGCTCAATTGTTGCAAAGACGTGTTTTTTTATGGCACCTTCCCCTTAACCAATAAACAACCTCTATTCAATGTCCCTAATGTGGCGAGTAAAATAAATAATGATAACAATAGTTAAATCCTGCAGCAGCGTCACTTCTCTACTCCGAGCACTGAGTGATCTTAGGAGATTGTTTATATCAGGCGAGCGCTGCAGGCCTCCTGCCACCGCTGATAATATAGGTAACGTGAGCGCTGCAGCCCATCAGCCGCTGCGGACAGTTCATAGGGGCACAGCCTTTCTCTGCATGGCACACTTTTGGGCTTTTTCTGCACTACAGTAGAAAAAGTTGCTAGCTCAGGTCATTAAAAAAACAACAAATAAAAAAAAAGAAAAAAGGAAGAAGACGTACCTGAGGAGTGGTAACCAATATAGCTCCCATTGGGTTGAAAGGCCTCAATGCATCCACAGTGGAGATGTGCTCATCGGAGGTTCCCGGTGGAGTGTCGATAATAAGAAAATCCAAATCCCCCCAGGCCACATCACACACAAATTGTTTTATCAGTGCTAGATGAGGAAGAGACACAATAGACCTTGATATTATTGTGAAATATCGAGGAGATGCAAGAAATGCAGCATATTGTGCAGATTAAGACTGAATTGACATTACATTTCAGAACATCTGAAAACATCCAGCAAATAATTCGACATACCCTTTGATTATACATTACTAAGAGTTATGTCCCAAAATATAATTATTATTCTTTACTTATATAGCGCTATCTTATTCCTCAGTGCTTTACACACATTATCATCGCTCACTTTTTAGATTCCCTATCAGTATGTCTTTGGAGTGTGGGAGGGAAACGAAGAACCCGGAGGAAACCCACGCAAACACGGAGAGAACATACAAACTCTTTGCAGGTGTTGTCCTTGGTGGGGTTTGAACCCAGGACCCCAGCGCTGCACGGCTGTTGTGCCAACCACTGCGCCGCCGTGCTGCCCTATATATAAATAAAAGAATGCGTTCACACTGGACTGAGTACGCTGTTAAACCACTGCCAATCAGCAACATTTTTGCACGTCGGCAGTCATTTAATTTGCTGTTTATACAGGGAGACCTTGCTTCTGATGAGCACAGAGCTGTCAGTAACAGATTGTTCCGTGTACATAGGCTGGTGTAGACAATATGCTGCCAAGAACAATATTTTATGCTACCAATTTCATGTGTCAAACAAGCGGTTTCCTGATTTGCTGGCTGATCAGCAGCCCGTTTACAGTGCCCGATTATCGGGATCATACAAAAATAATCGTGCAGTGGGAATACATCCCTTGTAGATTGTGAGCCCTCGCGGGCAGGGTCCTCTCTCCTCCTGTACCAGTTGTGACTTGTATTGTTCAAGATTATTGTACTTGTTTTATGTATACCTCTCCTCACATGTAAAGCGCCATGGAATAAAATGGCACTATAATAATAAATAATAATAATAATAATAATAATAATATCCTATTCTCAATTTGTGATGTCCTGAAAGTTTTCTAAGAGCATTATAATGTTATATACAGCCCTGGTTATAAAAGGAGTCGCCCCCCCCTCAAGTGTATTTTCAAGCAGATTACACTTCAAAAGTATAAATACTCATCAACGACTCTAAAAAGAGGTTACGGTATTCAACATTTCTGTGAAAAAACACAACGGTTTGTGCAGACGGTGCTGCTTTGTTTTTGTTTTTTTATTTCTACATGGAGATAAAGCAACATATCAATTTTTGAGGCATTTTAGACAGGGGGGGGGGAAACAAAAGTTAAAAAATTTGCTTAGGATATGTACACAGAGAGCACAATTCAGCATTCCCTCCTCCCCCCTCATTTCCTTGTAGATTGTAAGCTTGCGAGCAGGGACCTCACCCCTAATGTCACTGTTTAAATTGTCTTAACTCGTACCAAATATATTGTCTGTACATGTCCCCGCTTAATTGTAAAGTGCTGCGGGATATGTTGGCGTTATATAAATAATTATTATTATATTATTATTGTTCACGTTGGTCTCGATGAATTTGTGTGCTGGAGTAAGACATTCCTCCGTATGAATCTGGAAGGTCTGACGAGCGGTGTGCACATCGTGTGCATCGCCAGAAATCTCACTCCAATCAGGGACTGGAGTAAGACTTTTGGCATATGGAAGTGCCAGTGCTTGTCGTCAATTAGACGATCTGTGGTGTCACACCCTGATGCGCTCCACCCTCCTGCCCCATTTCCGCCAATTTTGGCAGAGCAGGAAGAAACTGACATGAAAATACAAAATATAGGACTACGGGTTGCACTTAAATTTTGCAACTTTTCAAAACTTTTACGCCAAAATTCTGGCATGAAAGCTGTAATAAATCAGGCTCTGAATCTTTTTGTTGAAGTTTTTGGAGTGGAAAATGAAAGTTTTTGAAACATATTTGGAGTTTCTGTTCCAAAAATTCGGTAAGGCTGAGTGTCCACATACCCTGGGAATCAGGGAAGAAAAACTTCCAAAAGAGCATGTAAAAACGGACCAAAAACTACTAGAGGTTCTTGAGGCAGATTGTCTGCAAGAAAAATCCTCATAAAAACTGTGATCATACCCTTACTTAATTCCAGCATGGCTGCTCTGATGGGCTATGCCATTATTGCAATGATGACATCCTGAACAGCATTCACTTGAACGCTGCAGCCAATCACTTGCATGTAGTCACCACAGCTTTATTACAGAAACATTGGAGACCACTGAAGCATCAGACTTGAATCAGTGAGGGTTTTAACAGGTGACAAATATGAGTAACGGGACCGTCTCAAAGTGGCACTTTGGTCGCTACGACGGCACGAATCGTGACGTTCCAGCGATATCCTTACGATCTCGCTGTGTCTGACACGCTCCTGCGATCAGGGACCCCACTGAGAATCGTACGTCGTAGCAGATCGTTTTAAGCTTTCGTCGTCAAGTGTCCCGCTGTGGCGGCATGATCACATGGTGTAATAAAGGTGTGCACGATATTGTATACGATGTGCGCATAGTAACCAACGGCTTCTACATCGCACATACGTCATGAAATTATCGCTCCAGCGTCGTACATTGCAAAGTGTGACAGCAGTCTACGACGCTGGAGCGATATTGTTACGATGCTGGAGCGTCACGGATCGTGCCGTCGTAGCGATCAAAATGCCACTGTGTGACGGTACCCTAAGTCACAAGGATCCTATGTGGGCAGGTCCCTATGTTACTAATTTTGCCGCCGCAAATTCATTGCAGATTACATGTGAATTGTGCGGTGGATTTAACACAAAGTTCTCTCAGTATTACCAGCGGTGAAAATCTGCAACAGAAATGGAAATGCAGAGTCCGTTTCCAGGCAGATAATCTGTGATCACCTACAAATTTTACATGCACAAACATGTAGGTTAAAATCTGTGGCTTTCTGTCCCGGGGGCACCTGTGCCGAGTGTGCAGTCCTATGTCTATGAATGTAAGATCTCCTGCTGCGTATACTAAAGAGGGAACGGATTTATCTACACAGTGAAATCGAGCGTAACAATCTACAATGAGGAAGTATAGGAAGCTCCATACCGTTCTTCTTAGGTCCCCTCCACACCACAGCATCGTCAGGGCGCTCCAGCAGAAAACCAATAGACATGAGTGATACACTCTTCTCCTGGTCCACGTACACCGGGACCCAGCCACTGTCACACTGATGGACGTCCTGACCCTGAGCATTCAGCATGCGGGGTATACTGGGCCCGCACAGATCTACATCCAGTAAGCCAACCTACAAATAAACCCATAGGTCAGCCATGTTATATCACAGTGCAGGGACGTACTCAATGTTGTAATCAGGGTTACCTGGTTAAGGGCCACTCAGAAGCCCTAGCTACACACCTGCCATGCTCAAAAGAGTCAGAAATAATCTGATTGTCCAGATCATCTCTAGCTAAATATATGTTCGCTCCTTCTTTCGTCTCACTTTCGTGAAAATTCTGCCTTGTGCCAGTTTCATTTTTGTCCCCATATTTCAGCCAAGTGTCCTGGTCCAAATGCAGGTTTAATGGGTCAAAGTGACAACATCATAGATTCCTATAGCGGTGTCATTTCAGGTCACTGATCCCACGGTCAGGTCAGGACACTCTGCCACCAATCTGCTTGTGATATATGAGAGATATAAAACAAGCTGGTGTCTGGGCATTACCTGCCTGGCAGCCCCATCAAATCGACTATGGTGGATACTGATAACATAAGGATACACAAGAATGCTCATTGCAACCAGACGAGGCTCAAAGCTACACTGCATCGGGTAAACGCCAAGTGGGAAAACTGCATATGGTGCTATACGACACTCGCCTTCTTCCCAGCTTGCCGCAATGCCAATGCAATCTGAGTGGAGATGGTACTTTTGCCAACACCTCCTTTTCCAGACAAAACCAGGATAATATGCCGCACACCAGCAAGATTACTGCCACCTGTAAGGAGACATATATAGACAAATATATTAGAGCTTCAAGATATTAATTCTGCAAAGGTGGATAATAAAACCTAATTTTATTCAAATAAAAAGAAAATAAAATTGCAGTTACCCCAAGTTAACACTACCAGTATTTGGTCAGTATTTTACATCAGTATTTTTAAGCCAAAACCAGGAGTGGGTGATAAATGCAGAAGTGGTGACGTGTTTCTATTATATTTTTACTCTGATTGTTCTGCTGATTTTTGGCTTATAAATACGGTTATAAAATAATGACCAAATAATGAATGTGTGAACATGGCAAAACACTTAGGGTATGTGCACACGTTGCAGATTTTGCTGCGGATCCGCAACAGATTGGCCGCTGCAGATTCACAGCAGTTTTCCATGAGTTTACAGTACCATGTAAACCTATGGAAAACAAAATCCGCAGTGCACATGCTGCGGGGAAAAAAATGCGCGGAAACGCTGCATTGTTTATTCCCCAGAATTTCAATTATTTGTGCGGATTCCGCAGCAGTTTACACCTGCTCCATAATAGGAATCCGCAGGTGTAAAGCCGCAGTGGAATCCATACAAAAAAAACGTAGTAATTCCGCAGTGTGGTTTACCTGCGGGTTTACCAAAATCGGTCCGGAAAAATCCGCACAACTTTCCGCAATGTGTGCACGTGGCCTTAAAATCCCTTCAATAACACATTGACCGGTCCAGGAATTTTATTTGATTACAACTTACCCTACAGAATTGCTATTTTAGTTACTAGTGATGAGCGAGTGTACTCGGTGCTCGGGTTTTTCAGAGCACGCTCGGGTGATCTCTGAGTATTTGTGACTGCTCGGAGATTTAGTTTTCATCGCCGCAGCTGGAGGATTTGTGGCTACTACCCAGCTTGATTACATGTGGGGATTCCCTAGCAACCAGGCAACCCCCACATGTACTTATGCTGGCTAACAGCCATACATCATCCAGTTGTGGCCATGGAAACTAAATCTCCGAGCAGTCACAAACACTCGGAGATCACCCGAGCGTGCTCTGAAAAACCCGAGCAACGAGTACACTCGCTCATCAGTATTGGTTAGGGCAGAGTCATTTAATTACCGTGCCCTCTTTATTTCTATACAAAAATAAACATAATAATAATAAAAAAGCATTTAGGTATCACTGCACCTATAGAGGTCAGAGCTATCAAAATAGAAAGTTATTTAACCCATAACAAACACTGCCAGGCACCGCCTAATAAAGGATTGACACTGCCCCTTTAAGATAATAATTAGCGAATAATATGGAACAGTAGTAAACCAGCTTAAAGGAACAGATCAGCGACTCATCGTCACCGGTGATTATACAATGTCTGGGCGGAGCGCTCCTTCTGCGGCCGGGAGCGGACACCAGCAGCCGCCTACTACAGGGAGAAGCTTCACAGAACAACAAGAGCAGCTCACCAGGCGCGGGATCCATGCTGCACAATCACTTCCGGGTACAACAAGACGGGCATCATCGTCCTCCAATCAGCAACAAGTACACAATTCAATTATCACACCATTGGCTGATTCCACTAAAGAGTTGAAGAACGAAGGATTCTATTGGCGTAAACTACTTTAACCAATCAAATCTGAGATTATAGTCACGTGTTTTAAATAACTAAACGCTAGAGAGGACGCGGTCTTGTGCTGTAAAAGGGCTTAGAGGAAACATCCAATCAGCATCAAGAACCGGCTCTCTTGTCCCGCCTATTGATCTTGATTGGCAGAGCCAGCAGCTAATAGTGAATGACAGTTGAGTGATTGACGTGTTAGGCTGCCCAATCAGCGATGTTGCTGATCGTCGAAGGGGCCGACGGAGTTCAGGGGTTATTGTTGACGTCTGTGCGGCTGTGGCTCCGGGCAGTAAGGCAGGTAGGTGTGAGGGTGAGCGAGGGAGGCGCTGCTCTGTGGTTACTAAGAATCCTGGGCTCAGGGGGAGTCCCGGGGGGTGATAGGAAGGGGGGAGGAGGTGATAGGAAGGGGGGAGGGGGTGCAGGTAGAGAGCAGAGGGGGGAGGCCATTTGGTCACAGCTGTCTGAGCATAGGTGGGACGGGTTGTCATAGGGATCTGGGGGTCAAGGAGTGTTGTCATAGGGATCTGGGGGTCAATGAGTGTTGTCATAGGGATCTGGGGGTCAAGGAGTGTTGTCATAGGGATCTGGGGGTCAAGGAGTGTTGTCATAGGGATCTGGGGGTCAAGGAGTGTTGTCATAGGGATCTGGGGGTCAAGGAGTGTTGTCATAGGGATCTGGGGGTCAAGGAGTGTTGTCATAGGGATCTGGGGGTCAAGGAGTGTTGTCATAGGGATCTGGGGGTCAAGGAGTGTTGTCATAGGGATCTGGGGGTCAAGGAGTGTTGTCATAGGGATCTGGGGGTCAAGGAGTGTTGTCATAGGGATCTGGGGGTCAAGGAGTGTTGTCATGGGGATCTGGGGGTCAAGGAGTGTTGTCATAGGGATCTGGGGGTCAAGGAGTGTTGTCATAGGGATCTGGGGGTCAATGAGTGTTGTCATAGGGATATGAGTTCTCCATCTGTGGCACAGGAGCTGGTTCACTGCAGATCTGACAGTCTTACACTGGGGGGCCGCCTACATTACACTGATTCTCCGAAGGGGGCTGTAGCCCTAAAAAACCACGTTCACAGCCTCCTTTTTTATTTTCTCCTTATCTTCTATGGTGGAAAACAAGGATGCTATTGGATGCTGCCCGAGCTCTCAGACCCTGTGTTCCTCCCTGAGATGAGGGGCGCCGATGATGCTGCCGCCGCTTATCTGGGGGATAAAGAATGGATCATAGCTTCTTTGGGGAATTCTCACAGCAGCTGCCATCTCTGTGCCCCCCGTATATCGGGAGAGGGACAGCGCCCCTGAACTAGGTTAATCGCCCTCCGTCTACACATGTTGCTTCCTATTGTAGGTTATGGGAGCCGTGAAATGCTTGGATGCAACCATAGCACCCATCACCTTCAATGGAAGGAGCCAAATGTATACACAATCTGCTGAGTGGGGGAAAACTGAGACCCCCATTCTCCAGATAGGGGAGGGATCTGCATATATTATACTTATGATACCCATCAATGTCTCATAAGCAAATTTGCTATTGGCAGTGAGTCAGTGGGATCAGAAAAAGGTGGTGCACCCCTCATCTAAATATTGGGGAGCAAAAATGTCAGTTTGTTCCAGTGGGTGAATATCTGCAAGGTTCTGTTTGGCCACTAGATGGCGCTGTGTTTCTCTGACTGGCACAGTGTCTAGGGAGACACAGCTGTTTTCCCTTGTCTCTTTATGACCAATGGGGGGGTCTGGTCTCTGGGACCCCAGACAATCCCAGGACTGAATGGGACGCAGCTCTTTTAATGCTCATCTCTGATCATTGATGCACCTGCCATTTGTTGTCCAGCCCTAAGCAAGAGAATGGGGCTGCTGTACAGCCGGATGGCCAGATGAGCCTTAACCTTTCCCCGATATGTCCAACATCTGCATGCCACGATCAGAGTTGTTATAATCACTGGCTCAGTGGTTAGCGTTGTCGCTTTGCAGCACTGGAGTCTTGGATTCTAAATCCACCAAGAACAACATCTGCAAGACATTTGCATGTTCTTGGTGCTAGTAAAAAAGTGCTAGTGCTAGTAAAAAAACAAAAGGGCAAAAAGAGAAAAAAATCTGGCCATAACTGGAATGGATTAAAGTGGAGCAGCTTTACAGCAAAGCTGGAAACCTCTCATCCTCAGGATTGTTGGGGGTCTCATAACTCAGACATGAGCCCATCATAAAGTGATATCATGTCTTGGTGATATACCATCATTTTATCAAATGGGAAAACTCGTTAATATTCTGTCAGTTGCACGTTAGCCACAGAATACAGTGGTGGATTGGAATGAAAGAGAATTATGCAAAACTATCAATCAGAATGTAATTGTTTAATATTTACATATACAATGTGTTGTGTTTTTTTTTTTCTTTCAGTCATCAATGCGTAATATGGCTCGTCGACCACGCAGCAGCCGTGCCTGGCACTTTGTATTAAGTGGGGTACGCAGAGACCAGGACACACGAGCACCCGCTCTGCCAGCAGGAGATGAAGCCTGGGGCTATGATTCTGACGGACAAGTAATCCACTCACCTGTATTTCTATTTTCTCCATATTATACCATTGGCTTCATCTGAAACGGTTTTATGCAAAATTCTTACTGCTGCCTTTTTATCTGACGAAGGGGATTCCGCCAAAAAGTGTTATTTTTAGACAATAAGTATTTTCTACATGACCTTAGTGCAGATTCTTCGTTTAACCCTCCCGATTTTACTATTTGTGTAAACTTCCTTGCCATCATTAAACTCTTTACTTCTTATCAGCAAATTAAAAACATGATGTATAAAAAGACAATCACCAAAAATGATCCGCTCACCTAGGACTGGTTTGCGGATCCGATAGTTAGAATTCAGAGGGATGAGGAGTTAGAATTTTACACAAATCTACATTCAGCAAAATTTCAGATTTTTGTTATTCTCTACTGTGCGGATTTAGGAAGATGACAGACGTTGGTCGCCATTTTTCTGTACGGAGAAAGGCTATCAAAATGTCAAAGTAAAAAAAAAAAAAAAAAAATCCTTATCCTCGCCTCACCATCCGATCCTCACCACGACTTCAGATTTCCATTGGCATGCACAGAACGCTCCCGGGTCTAGTAATAATAATAAATAATAATCTTTATTTTTATATAGCGCTAACATATTCCGCAGCGCTTTACAGTTTTGCACACATTATCATCACTGTCCCCGATGGGGCTCACAATCTAGAATCCCTATCAGTATGTCTTTGGAATGTGGGAGGAAACCGGAGAACCCGGAGGAAACCCACGCAAACACGGAGAGAACATACAAACTCTTTGCAGATGTTGTCCTGGGTGGGATTAGAACCCAGGACCCCAGCGCTGCAAGGCTGCTGTGCTAACCACTGCGCCACCGTGCTGCCCGAATAAACCCAGAAGCCTCGCCCTAGTGAGCGAGACCCGCACAGCCAACTGGGGGCGGAGGGGCTGCTGAGATGAGCGGCACAGTGACCATTTCTTTTTTTACATATTATGTTTATTATTCTCTAGGGTCTGGAGAGATGTAATGAGGGACGTTACAATCATGGAGAATAACGTCTCCGCACGTTGAATTTCCTGGGGGAAAACCGCACAAACAAGCACATTTGAATTTTGCCGATTAACTCATCTTTAGGAACAAAGTTTCAATCCAGCAGTCCGGGTGTTAAATAAATGAAATGACATGATTAAAAAAAAATGATGGAAAAAATGGGGGGGGGGGGGGGAGAAAAAGTAAAATTACAGACGTAACTGACATATTTCAAACCACATGTTTTTCTTTTTTCATCGTTTCTTAATGAGTTCAAATTATGTCACCTGTTTATATAATTTAACTATCTTCTCTCCTTCCCCATTTTTTTCTTTTTTGACATTTTTAAATAATGTGTTTAAAAAAATTTTTGTTTTGTTTTTTCTTTGTTTTTTTTAACCGCTGGAATTGCTGGATTGAAACTTTCTTAGATCTAAAAATTACAAACATTCTTGTCTACATCCAGCTCCTGCAAATGTGCACCGTCCTAATACAGTTTATCTACCATAGTTGTATCCAGTGGAGGCAATATTCGGCTCACCTTTTTAGGACTTTGCTATTGATGACCTGTCCTTGGAATAGGACTGTCAGCTCTGCAGGGGTCGGACTCTTTGCTTTCCCAACAATCGGCGTATTTAAGCGAGTGCTACATTTTTCATTTGCCAAGCTTGTACGGAGAGGCCGTGCCGGGTATGGCAGCTCAGGACCAATCACTTGAATTAGGACCGAGATGCAGAACCAGGCCACTGCGAAGGAGGAGCAGTTCTCGCCAACTTCTGATCTTTGGGAGAGCCAAGAGTCACAGACCCCTTTCGATTTGATGGTGATGGCCTAGCCATTGCTGTGGGATAGCTACAGTAGATGCCAAGGACAGGTTACTCCTGCCCCCACTAATGCTAATTCTGCCCCCACTAATGCTAATTCCCTAGCAAAAAAGAAGCCAAGGATACAGGTTTAACCTGCTTCCAATGAGCACTGCCTGGGGGGCGCATAGTGGAGGTTAAAAAAAAACAAACAAAAAAGTCAAGACCTGATAGGGAAAACCATAGTGACCACCCCCTGGACAATGAGCTGACTGGGCAGTAAGGAGACCAGCAGGCTAATAAGTATTATCATCTACCACCCTCCCACTGCACTCCTGGAAACCCCCTCAGTACACCAGTAGCACCAGTCTCCAGTCCTATTGGTTTCCTATAATCGTTTAGCACTCTTCGCCCTCTGGATCTAAATATGAATGTTTCCATTCACTGACAGCAAGCAGAGATCATGGGGGAAAAAATGGTAAGGAATCAAAACTGTGTGTTAGAAAGATTCGGAACTTTTCATTGATTTGTGTTATTTCCATTACATTCACAGCACAGTAACAGCGACTCTGAGATCGAGCTCCTGCACTTGCCTCCCTCCATACCCAGCGCTGTGCCAGTGACGGGTGAATCCTACTGTAGCTGCGACAGCCAGAATGATGCCTACTGTTCCAGCCTGCACACGTTCCACCAGATAAAGAGCTGCCAGTGCGGAGAGGAAGACGACTGTAAGACATGGGAAAGTCCACAGTTCGGGGATGAAACCTACTGACCAGCTCTCACTTTTCTTCTCTCCTTTCTGTTGCAGATTTTGACTGGGTGTGGGACGACTGCAGTAAATCCACAGCGACAGTACTGGGCTGCGACAACCGAAAAGTCAGCTTCCACATGGAGTATAGCTGCGGCACGGCTGCCATCCGAGGCAACAGGGTGCTCAGTGAAGGTCAGCACTTCTGGGAGATTAAGATGACCTCACCTGTATATGGCACAGACATGGTATGTACGCCATTCAAGAGTTACTAACGTGTGTTACCCCATCAGAAATGCACTATACATAGGGCATGCTGGTAATCGGCCCCTATATAGTAAAGGCAGTGTCGTAAATGTACGATGTTTAGCCCATTTCTGCCCTCGGATGGAATAGTATGATGGATGGCAGATCCCCTGCTTTGATGTGGGCTCCAGCAGTGAGCCCGCATCAAAGCAGGGACATGTCAGCTGTTTTGAACAGCTTACATATGCCGGAATGGCGGCAGATGGTATTGCGATCTACCCGCCACTATTAACTAGTTAAATGCTGCTGTCAAACGCTGACAGCAGCATTTAACAAGCACTTCCGGCTACCCGGCCTGAAATGTGCGCACCGGTGACCCCCGTCACGTGTTCGGGGGTCATTGGTGCATTGGCATAACCACTAGAGGTCTCCTTGAGACCTCTATGGTTGTTGATGCCAGATTGCTGTGAGCGCCACTCTGTGATCCGCGCTCATAACAATGCTGTAATTTTACTACATAGGAGTGATCTGAGCATCGCTGCTATGTAGCAGAGCCGATCAGGTTATGCTAGCTTGTAGCCTCCCATGGAGGCTATTGAAGCATGGCATAGGTAACAAAAAATCTGAAAAAAATAATAATAAAAGACATATATGTTCAAATCACCCCCCTTTTCGCCCTATTCAAAATAAAACAATTAAAAAATAAAAATAAAACCTACACATATTTGGCATCTCCGCATTCAGAATCACCCGATCTATCAACAAAAAAAGGATTAACCAGATTGCTAAATTGCATAGCGTGAAAAAAATTCCAAATGCCAAAATTACGGGGTTTTTTTTGGTCGCCGCAACATTGCATTAAAATGCAATAACGGGCGATCAAAAGAACGTATCTGCACCAAAATGGTATAATTAAAAACGTCAGCTCGGCACGCAAAAAAGTAAACCCTCATCCAACCCCAGAACACGAAAAATGGAGACGCTACGGGTCTCGGAAAATTGTGCAATTTTTATTTATTTTTTATGTTTTTTTTGTTTCACCACTTATATAAAAAAAAACCTAGACATGTTTGCTGTCTATGAGCTCGTAATGACCTGGAGAATCATAAGGGCAGGTCAGTTTTAGCATTTAATGAACCTACCAAAAAAAGCCAAACAAAAAACAAGTGTGGGACTGCACTTTTTTGCAATTTCACTGTACATGGAATTTTTTTTCCCGTTCTCTAGTACACGACATGCTAGAACCAATGATATCTTTCAAAAGTACAACTTGTCCCGCAAAGAATAAGCCCTCACATGGCCATATTGACGGAAAAATAAAAAAAAAGTTATGGCTCTGAACGAAAACCCCAAACCAAAAAAGCTCCCGGGGTTAAAAAGCATACAATTGCTCACTTCTCCAGCCGTTGGTCAGTCCTCTTCCTTCTGCCATCACACGCCACATCTCTGCCCTCTTCACTATGGACTTTGTTACATTCAGGCCTCAGAGATCACTGTGTATTGTAAGGTTGTGACCTGCTCCTCAACTTTGATGTGCAGTGACCTCCTAGGCCTGGAGAAAAATCCTGGCTTGTAGCAAAGAGGCTGGTGATGCAGTGGGCAACAGCAGAAAGGAGTGAACCAGATGGTGTACAGTGAGGTGGCTGGAGAGATGAATATTGGTATTAAAAAAAAAAAAAATAAAAAAAAAACTACTCACCTCTCCAGCCGCCTCACTGCCTGCCGTCCGGTCCTCTTCTTTTCGTCGTCGTGTCCTGCATCACTATAGGCCAGGACAGACCTCAGCAGAGAGTGAGGCTAAGTGCACACGCTGCGGATTCCATTGCGGAACGTTCCGCAGCGGATTTGCTAAATCCGCAGTGAAAAACCGCTGCGGTTTATACTGCCGATTTACCACGGTTTCTTTTGTGGTTTCCTCTGCGGGTTTTCACCTGCAGATTTCTATAGGAGCAGAGGCAAACCCGCAGCGGAATCCGCAGAAAGAATTGACATGCTGCGTAAAATAAACCGCCGCGTTTACGCACGTTTTTTTCCGCAGCATGTGCACTGCGGATTTCATTTCCCATTGCTTTACATGGTACTGTAAATGCATGGGAAACTGCTGCAGATCCGCAGCAAATCCGCAGTGTGTGCACATACCCTAAAGGACTGAATGGCAGCAGGGGGCTGGAGCTCACCGATAAGGTGAGTATTCTTTCTGCTGGCCTTGTTCCAATTTCTATACAAATTTGGGTTACAAACAAACTTGCAGAACATATCTAGCACATAACTGCCTCTACTAATTCTTTTGTTCTGTATTTGAATTGGGTTTTGTAAAACTCTATTGACTTGCAATGTACAGTGCAGCGAGTTTCTGTCATGCAAATTTTCAAGCGATTATATCATTTGTGAACTTATTCAGGTCAATTAAAAAGTATATTAAAATACTAAGTCTAAAGGCTCCTATACAGATTAGGTCACTGGTGATTTTTTTTTTTTTAACTACATAAAACATATTATTCATAAATTTTCTGTATTGCTAATTGTTTAAACATCTTAACATGAAACTTTATTGTGCTTGTCCACCATGATAATGTTTGAATTACAGTTGTACAGTACATCCGTGCCCACTGTTGGACACATGCACTCAGAAGCTATGTGCCAGACACTGGCCACAATAAAGGCAAATGCAATGGCATCCACCCATATAGGTATCTATTGCAAAGAAAAAAAAAAAACACAAAACCCACCCAGTGTGCAACACAGTATACTTCTCTATGTGATGGCCTTCTGTATAGGAAAGCACAGACTTGCTATTGTATTTGCCTGTACAGTAAAAAACAGTATACAAACACCAGCTAGACTGAGGCCAGAAAACACACTTTTGACCTTGTGGTGAATAAGGATTTATAGGAACATAGCAGTATACGTCACAGCTCCCGGTATAGACCAAGCACACGGCACAATGTGCGTTTTACCTTCGTATTAGCAGAAAGCGAAGAGTTGGGAAACGCTCATTCTAGTCTAAACATATGTGGCGTTTCCTTTGGAAACATATACAGTTTTCTAGCTGTAGGTATACCCACAGATGTCCCAGAGAGTAAAACAGACGGTTTTTCATTTGTTAGATGGTTGGGATTGGAACGTCAGACGTTAATCTGGACAAGTACCGGCACTCGTTCTGTAGTCTGCTCGGAAAGGATGCCGAGAGTTGGGGTCTCTCATACACAGGTAAGTGGGGTTATGCGATTAGATTAATGGCTTCTGTTGTATCCAGGCTCGGACTGGCCCATAGGGTAATGGGATTTCCCCGGTGGGCCTCTGTGCAGATTTGGGTCCCCAACCCCACCGTATGGGCAGTACTTGGCATAATTCACTCTGTACAGGAAAAAAAAGCAACTTCTCCTTATTCATTAACCAAACTATCCAGTCTATTATATAGAGATATAGGTAAATGTATAAACGAGCTAAGTGTAATATTTGTATGCAGGTGAAAAGTGCTCCCCCCAAAGTCAATGATACTGGTGGGCGCTTGGCAGCCCAGTCCAACACTGGTTGTATAATAATAATTTTTATATAGTGCCAACATATTTCGCATCACTTTACATTAATGTGGTATGTAGTAATCTGCCAGTGGAGCGTCATTAACAGTACTCCTTCACTGTATGTATCAGTAGGACATATATATATATATATATATATATATATATATATATATATATATATATATTTTACTCTGAGTCATGTTGATCCTTTAGTCTGGTGGCCTTGAATCCCTTGTGTGTGACTTTGTGTGAGGGTACCGTTACACTAAGCGACGCTGCAGCAATATAAACAATGATGTTGATCGCTGCAGCGTCGCTGTTTGGTCGCTGGAGAGCTGTCACACAGACAGCTCTACAGCGACCAACGATCCCGAAGTCCCCGGGTAACCAGGGTAAACATCGGGTTACTAAGCGCAGGGCCGCGCTTAGTAACCCGATGTTTACCCTGGTTACCGTTGTAAATGTGAAAAAAAAAAAACACACTACATACTTACATTCCCGGTGTCTGGTCATGTCCCTCGCCGTCAGCTTCCCGCACTGACTGAGCGCCGGCCGGAAAGTACAGCGGTGACGTCACCGCTGTGCTGTACTTTACAGCCGGCCGGAGCTCAGTCAGTGCGGGAAGCTGACGGCGGGGGACATGACCAGACACCGGGAATGTAAGTATGTAGTGTGTTTTTTTTTTTTCACATTTACAACGGTAACCAGGGTAAACATCGGGTTACTAAGTACGGCCCTGCGCTTAGTAACCCAATATTTACCCTGGTTACCAGTGAAGACATCGCTGGATCGGTGTCACACACGCCGATCCAGCGATGTCAGCGGGAGATCCAGCGACAAAATAAAGTGCTGGACTTTCCCCAGCGACCAACGATCTCCCAGCAGGGGCCAGATCGTTGGTCGCTGTCACACATAACGATTTTGTTAACGATATCGTTGCTACGTCACAAAAAGCAACGATATCGTTAACGATATCGTTATGTGTGACGGTAGTCTTATACTACTAATCTATAGTGATCTATCTTCTTCGTCTTCTAGGTTTGCTTCATCACAAGGGTGACAAAAGCAGCTTCTCCACGCGCTTTGGCCAAGGGTCAATTATTGGAGTGCACCTGGATACCTGGCATGGAGTGCTGACGTTCTACAAGAACAGGAAGTGTATTGGTAGGAGATTTAGCAGAATGGGGTGGTCACACATTCCTCGGCAGAACAGAGTGGGGGTTGTCTTACATGTTCCTCTTACTTTCCAGGTGTTGCAGCCACTCAGTTGCGGAACAAGAAGTTATTCCCCATGGTCTGTTCTACAGCTGCAAAGAGCAGCATGAAAGTCATCCGCTCGTGCTCCTGCCGCACCTCTCTCCAATACCTGTGTTGTGCCCGATTGCGCCAGCTGCTTCCTGACTGTGTGGACTCTCTGGAGGCTTTACCTCTCCCTCCTGGTCTCAAACAAGTTCTGAGTAACAAGCTGGGCTGGGTCTTACAGATGGGAATCAGCCCCTCCAGACAGCGCAAAAGTGACACTGTAGCCACCGCCTCCTGCGGGAGCGACTCGGATAGCAGCTGCCCACTGGGCCCGGAAGACTGTCAACGGAAACGGTGCCGCAGGGTTTAGCGGTAAGAGGTGCCGCCATGGTGCCCGCAGTCTGCCGTATCATCCCACTGTGAACTTTTGCAAGGACGGAATATAAAAATGCAAAGACCTCCCAAGCTGATTATAGATCTTAAAGGGACACATGGAAACTGGAGCGGTGCTCTGATCTCGTCATTTGGTGACCTTGAAATATCAGAATGATGGTGCTAGAATAAGACAGCTGAAGACTAGTTTTCGGTTTGCTATGGCTGTCTCTCTGCCTTAGGTGGGGCACAATTTGTAACATCTGACATGCCATTTAATTGGCGTTTGTCCAGAATCAAAGATGGGGGAGAAAAAAATGCTCTCCCGACACAGGAACAGCACCACTCTTTACCTGTGTCTTTTATTGCAGCGTATAACTAATAAAGTGAATGCTGCAATACCAGAGTGGCGCTGACCCCCTTATTCTAATCGTGGACACCTCCTGTACTCGTATCCTTAAAAATGAAGCGGTCTGTTTTCTACCATCACTTTAATAGGATCTGTAAAACAACTGGGGTTTTTGCTACTAAAAACTGAACAATGAGACCCAGTGATCGTTGAATGGCTACTGCTTGGACCTGAGTGACTCTTAGAAACTAGCATTTAACAGTTCTGTAGGCATTTCAATGACGTGTAATACTTAGGGCGAAGTAAAAGTTACCTGGGGCCTGCAGAACCCCCCTCAAGGCTCAAACTGTTGGTTGATATCACGGTGACATTAATGGGTTTCTGTATGAACAATATCCATCCAGGATCTGTAGAGACCACATCCATATACTGTTATCAGGGTAACTGTACATTGTACTGTTTGTCCTCCTACCAACGTCATATTTACAGCTGTTTTTATTTTATTTTTTCCCTGCTCCATTAGGACACTATGCGTTGGATGGGTTTGGGTTGTGGTGTAGTCTGCTTAATGTTACTGCTAGGATCTCATGTAGACTTCTTGTTTTAACACCTATATGTCAATGAAATACAGCTTGGATTACTTTATTTTTAACCTAGCCGTTATTTTTTGTATGCCTTGTGATATAGTCTGCACCGCGACCGCAGCCTTTCCCAAAGAAAAATGTTCTACCTTCCCACGACTCGATCCAATCTCGTACAGTCGAGGTGACCGCTGGCAGACAAACCTTCCTCCAGGCCCACCTTCATTGACATGCATGCTTGGCTCGCCTGAAGGGCCATGCGCACCCAATGGGGAAAAGGTAATAAGCTTGTGCCAGACCCTTCTGCTCATCTCCCGTGTGGACAAAGGATCAGGCATGTGGAAACCTTAACTGCCTCATTATTTTCATGTCTTTACATCTGTCACTAATAAATTAAATACCCCCATATATTCAAATTGTACCCAATGTCACAGAGTTCAGAACTCAAAAACTTTAGTCCCTGCACAAGATTATTAATATTATTTTTTAATATATTATGACATTTACACTTTTCCAACTAATAATCTTAATTACAAAATATCCCATTGTGTAGTGTATAGTGCCCTATGATCATAGACCAGTCACATGACTAGTTTCAAATTAAAACTGCTTGTTCGTCAGGTGAAATGATTTTTAAGCTTGTTTATTGTCCAGTACACACACAGGTCTGGATAGGAACAGATTACCCACAAATGGCAGTGGCGGTAGAAATATATCTCCTATTTCATATACTCCAAAATAGGAGAAATTATATAAAAGTCTACAACTTCTAGACCACGAACATATCCTATGTATAATCTGATACTACAGTCATGGTTATACTTGATGGTCTATGATTGTAGTTCTACGGAGGAGCTGTAAACACTAAACGGTAGCAGTTTAGTATATTTTGTATTTATTTTATTTATAGATTAACTGTTTAGTTAATCTAACTATGCAATTTTTTTTTATACATTTATATCAAAACTGCTACCATTCAGTGTGAACAGCTCCCATGTAGAACTGCAATCATAGACTAACCATAACTGTAGTATCAGACTACACAGGGTGGGCCATTTATATGGATACACCTGGGTGGGCCATTTATAAAGTTGCATCCAAAATGGCCGCCATGGTCACCACTAGTGTTGAGCATTCCGATACCGCAAGTATCGGGTATCGGCCGATACTTGCGGTATCGGAATTCCGATACCGAGATCCGATACTTTTGTGGTATCGGGTATCGGTATCGGATACATAGAGATGTGTAAAATAAAGAATTAAAATAAAAAATATTGATATATTTACCTCTCCGGCGGCCCCTGGACTCAGCGCGGGTAACCGGCAGGCTTCGTTGTTCAAAATCAGCGCTTTTAGGACCTGAGAATCACGTCCCGGCTTCTGATTGGTCGCGGGCCGCCCATGTGACCGCCACGCGACCAATCACAAGCCGCGACGTCACCGCAAGCTATTAACGCGCTCATTTTTAAAAATGAGCGCGTTAATGGCTTTCAAAGACGTAGCGGCTTGTGATTGGTCGCGTAGCGGTCACATGGGCGGCCCGCGACCAATCAGAAGCCGGGACGTGATTCTCAGGTCCTAAAAGCGCTGATTTTGAACAACGAAGCCTGCCGGTTACCCGCGCTGAGTTCAGGGGCCGCCGGAGAGGTAAATATATCAATATTTTTTATTTTAATTCTTTATTTTACACATCCCTATGGATCCCAGGGCCTGAAGGAGAGTTTCCTCTCCTTCAGACCCTGGGAACCATGAGAATACCTTCCGATACTTGGTGTCCCATTGACTTGTATTGGTATCGGATATCGGTATCGGAGATATCCGATATTTTTCGGGTATCGGCCGATACTATCCGATACCGATACTTTCAAGTATCGGACGGTATCACTCAACACTAGTCACCACCCATCTTGAAAAGTTTTCCCTCTCCCATATACTAATGTGCCACAAATATGAAGTTGATATCATCAACCATTCCCATTTTATTTAGGTATATCCATATAAGTGGCCCACCAAGGTGTATCCATATAAATGCCCCACCCTGTACTTATATATAACATAATGAGAACAGGAACTGTATACTCAAAATGTAATGGTTTCATTTTTTTTTTTTTTTATTATACATTGAGTAAAAAAAAATATATATATATTGCAGAAGTGTACAAACCCTTCAAGAAATAATGAAGAGACAAGTATTAATATGCCATAAGGGCGAGTTCCCTGCCACCGCAGCACCACAAGGTGTCCTCTCAGCCGTACTGTTATATTCTTATGCACTGCACCAGCCGACACAGGGTCATTTCATTATTACAGACATTTAAATCCACCATAGAAAAAAGATTTCATACTTCTTACTGGTCAGGTCTGTTAGGAACTAATTCCAGCACTTGCTACGGCCCCAGGTGCTATGAATTCAGATCCAACACTAGTTCCGGATTAGTCGCAGTCATGAAAAGCCAAATCCGTCGTGATAAATCTGGACCGATTCGTCTTCCCCTCCTCCCAGCTGGTTCATCACCTTGTGTGTTGCTGGAATCATCATCTGGGTCATCGCCCTCTTCTGTGTCGCCCGCCCTACGTGGTACCCGTAGATCAGACAGAAGAGAGAGTTTTTCCCTTTCAGTATTGCACCCAGCGTAAGCCTGGAGAGGGCGAAGATAAAAAAGCGACTATGGAAACCAATACATAATGGAGTATATATTGTAGAGAGCTACTACTGTGCATGCTACAACTAACCTGCATGAGAAGCTGCGGGGAAGGATAAGCCTCGGTTATGGCTGCAGCCATTGCCGGACTAACTCTGTTTAACTGTTGAATTTGCCTACTCCAAACCAGAGGTAAACCTGTGAGTGATCCTCGAGGACCCCAACCTCGCCAGCTGCCCACCGAGGTGCAGAATGAGTACGACTGAGCTTCACAATGTTTCCTACGGACAAATAAAATATGTGACATAAACAAAACCTACAAAGAGCGGGGTCAACACTATTGTAATTAGCATTTTTGTGGGTCAGTATATTAACAACATTACCACATTTGCATAGCTCTTGACTATTTTACTAGCTTAAAATAACATAGTAACATAGTTAGTAAGGCCGAAAAAAGACATTTGTCCATCCAGTTCAGCCTATATTCCATCATAATAAATCCCCAGATCTACGTCCTTCTACAGAACCTAATTGTATGATACAATATTGTTCTGCTCCAGGAAGACATCCAGGCCTCTCTTGAACCCCTCGACTGAGTTTGCCATCACCACCTCCTCAGGCAAGCAATTCCAGATTCTCACTGCCCTAACAGTAAAGAATCCTCTTCTATGTTGGTGGAAAAACCTTCTCTCCTCCAGACGCAAAGAATGCCCCCTTGTGCCCGTCACCTTCCTTGGTATAAACAGATCCTCAGCGAGATATTTGTATTGTCCCCTTATATACTTATACATGGTTATTAGATCGCCCCTCAGTCGTCTTTTTTCTAGACTAAATAATCCTAATTTCGCTAATCTATCTGGGTATTGTAGTTCTCCCATCCCCTTTATTAATTTTGTTGCCCTCCTTTGTACTCTCTCTAGTTCCATTATATCCTTCCTGAGCACCGGTGCCCAAAACTGGACACAGTACTCCATGTGCGGTCTAACTAGGGATTTGTACAGAGGCAGTATAATGCTCTCATCATGTGTATCCAGACCTCTTTTAATGCACCCCATGATCCTGTTTGCCTTGGCAGCTGCTGCCTGGCACTGGCTGCTCCAGGTAAGTTTATCATTAACTAGGATCCCCAAGTCCTTCTCCCTGTCAGATTTACCCAGTGGTTTCCCATTCAGTGTGTAATGGTGACATTGATTCCTTCTTCCCATGTGTATAACCTTACATTTATCATTGTTAAATCTCATCTGCCACCTTTCAGCCCAAGTTTCCAACTTATCCAGATCCATCTGTAGCAGAATACTATCTTCTCTTGTATTAACTGCTTTACATAGTTTTGTATCATCTGCAAATATCGATATTTTACTGTGTAAACCTTCTACCAGATCATTAATGAATATGTTGAAGAGAACAGGTCCCAATACTGACCCCTGCGGTACCCCACTGGTCACAGCGACCCAGTTAGAGACTATACCATTTATAACCACCCTCTGCTTTCTATCACTAAGCCAGTTACTAACCCATTTACACACATTTTCCCCCAGACCAAGCATTCTCATTTTGTGTACCAACCTCTTGTGCGGCACGGTATCAAACGCTTTGGAAAAATCGAGATATACCACGTCCAATGACTCACCGTGGTCCAGTCTATAGCTTACCTCTTCATAAAAACTGATTAGATTGGTTTGACAGGAGCGATTTCTCATAAACCCATGCTGATATGGAGTTAAACAGTTATTCTCATTGAGATAATCCAGAATAACATCCCTCAGAAACCCTTCAAATATTTTACCAACAATAGAGGTTAGACTTACTGGCCTATAATTTCCAGGTTCACTTTTAGAGCCCTTTTTGAATATTGGCACCACATTTGCTATGTGCCAATCCTGCGGAACAGACCCTGTCGCTATAGAGTCCCTAAAAATAAGAAATAATGGTTTATCTATTACATTACTTAGTTCTCTTAGTACTCGTGGGTGTATGCCATCCGGACCCGGAGATTTATCTATTTTAATCTTATTTAGCCGGTTTCGCACCTCTTCTTGGGTTAGATTGGTGACCCTTAATATAGGGTTTTCATTGTTTCTTGGGATTTCACCTAGCATTTCATTTTCCACCGTGAATACCGTGGAGAAGAAGGTGTTTAATATGTTAGCTTTTTCCTCGTCATCTACAACCATTCTTTCCTCACTATTTTTTAAGGGGCCTACATTTTCAGTTTTTATTCTTTTACTATTGATATAGTTGAAGAACAGTTTGGGATTAGTTTTACTCTCCTTAGCAATGTGCTTCTCGGTTTCCTTTTTGGCAGCTTTAATTAGTTTTTTAGATAAAGTATTTTTCTCCCTATAGTTTTTTAGAGCTTCAATGGTGCCATCCTGCTTTAGTAGTGCAAATGCTTTCTTTTTACTGTTAATTGCCTGTCTTACTTCTTTGTTTAGCCACATTGGGTTTTTCCTATTTCTAGTCCTTTTATTCCCACAAGGTATAAACCGCTTACAGTGCCTATTTAGGATGTTCTTAAACATTTCCCATTTATTATCTGTATTCTTATTTCTGAGGATATTGTCCCAGTCTACCAGATTAAGGGCATCTCTAAGCTGGTCAAACTTTGCCTTCCTAAAGTTCAATGTTTTTGTGACTCCCTGACAAGTCCCCCTAGTGAAAGACAGGTGAAACTGTACAATATTGTGGTCGCTATTTCCTAGATGCCCGACCACCTGCAGATTTGTTATTCTGTCAGGTCTATTAGATAGTATTAGGTCTAAAAGTGCTGCTCCTCTGGTTGGATTCTGCACCAATTGTGAAAGATAATTTTTCTTGGTTATTAGCAGAAACCTGTTGCCTTTATGGGTTTCACAGGTTTCTGTTTCCCAGTTAATATCCGGGTAGTTAAAGTCCCCCATAACCAGGGACTGTTAACCTTGTGAAAAAATATTTTGTTTATATCACCCTTGCCCAAGGCATGCACTTTAATTTTTCTGTTGAATTGTGAGTTTTCGGCATTATGAACTGCAGTTCTTATTACTATATTCAGAAATAAATGTTAAAGTACCAAATTTATATCCACAGGATTTTTTTTTCTAATTAGTGGTCAAAAGAAATGCAATAATAAAATATGTGTTTCTACTTACATGTGGCAATTTCAAAGAAGAAATATAATACATTTGCACGTTCAGCAATAAAGACACCCCTAATTAACCCTTTAACTCCTTTGCCACTTTCCGTTTTTGTTTTTTGCTCCCCTTCTTCCCAGAGCCGTAACTTTCTTATTTTTCAGTCCAAATGGCCATGCGAGGGCTTGTTTTTTTGCGGGGCAAGTTGTACTTTTGAACGACACCATTGGTTTTAACATATTGTGTACTCGAAAACGGGGGGAAAAATTCAAGTGTGGTGAAAGTGCAAAAAAAAAAGTGCAATCCCATCAGTTGTTTTTAGGGTTTTCCATTACCATGTTCACTAAATGCTAAAACTCACCGGCAATTATAATTCTCCGGGTCATTACGAGTTGATAGACACCAAACATGTCTAGGTTTTTTCTTATTTAAGTGGTGAAACAAAAATCCAATCTTTAGTTAAAAAAAAAAAAAAAGTGCTATTTTCCAAGACCCTTAGCGTCTAAATTTTTCGTGATCTCGAGTCAGGCGAGATCTTATTTTTTTGTCCACTGAGCTGACATTTTTATTCATACCATTTTGGTGCAGATACGTTCTTTTGATCGCCCGTTGTTGCATTCTATTTCAATGTAGCGGAACCAGAAAAATGTGATTCTGACGTTTTGAATTTTATTCTCATTACGCCGTTTAGCGATCAGGTTCATTATTTTTTTATATTGATTGGGCGATTGCAATACCAAATGTGAATATTTGATATTTTATTCAGTCGCCATGACAGCACAACGAGAGAGGGGATCCGCCCTTCAGGGACAGGAAACCTCAGACATAAAAGGGCGGCACCTCACTCACCCGCCAGTTGGTTTCCTGTCCCTGACAGTGGAACCTCTTCAGACAGGCCCAGAGAAGAGGGTTGAAGATAGAAGCTATCCCACTCCTGACAGGCCGATGCAGGTAGCGGGGGTCCCCTACCTCGGCCTGATCAGGGGGATGGAAGCACCACACGGCAGGGGGACTGTCTGTGTAGGTGACAGCAGGAGGAAGCAGCCCTAAGCGGGGGGCTTGACTTCTGTGGTGCCGCTGTTCACCTGGTACGTGAGGCCCAATGGTGCGCATCTGCCGGAGCTCCTGGGGTCGGTCCGCCGCTGCTGCTGGGGTCTGCGGTGGCTAGGTGAGCGCTGCCGTCCTTGTTTGGCGCGTCTGCTCTCAGCGCCGCGGCCGTGTCCGGAAGGGGCGTGTCCTGATGACGCGGGTGCGGCGCGGGGCGATGACGCGGCCGCGCATGCGCGGTAGCGTCTTATCCTGGCTAATGGCGGCGCCCGGCGTCGCAGGGGGGGATTTTGGCCTCAGGGTGTCTGGCGCTCTACGGGCGCTAGCGGGGGCAGTACCAATTAGCGGTGCACCGAGGGATGTCCCTGCTGACCCCCCATCCGGGGGTGGTACCCAGGGGGATAGATTTAAACGCTGCACTGAGGCCTCAACATTGTTCCTGTCCACCATCTTGGAATGGAGTCTCTGGAAGGAACACCGCAGCTGGGCGGTGAGCAGCAGCAGTTACCTGAACAACCTTTGAGCAGCTCCCAGCGGCGTTCTAGTGGCAGTAGTCGCGCTGGTAGAGCCAAAGAAACTCAGAAGTCAACTAAGTCCTCTGGCCGTAAGGAATCTCCGGCTAAGAAGGACCCCCCGATCACGGTACCATTCACTGCAGGGATGGGTAAGTGAGCTTCGTGAAAGTACATTTCTGATAGCTGTCCCTCCTTGTATTCCCTCTCTCCTTATTAGGGGAGGAAATCTGTGTCCAAATCCAAACATAGAGAGTGTGCCATCTGTACGGAACCTCTTCCGGATGGACATAAAAAGAAATTGTGCAGCATCTGCATTCAACAATTAATTGAGGACGAGACCCCTGGCCTTACGTCTACTCTTAGGGATCTGGTTAGACAGGAGGTCAGAGATTCCATAAGGTCTCAGAAGACAGTTTCAAAAAAGAGGAAGGAGATATTATCCCCAGCCTCGGATGTGGATTCAGACACGGGTGGTGTGAGTTCGGATTCTCATCCGTCATCATCATCAGAGGACGTGGAATCTAGTCGAACCTGTCTATCACTGGACAGGGTTAACCGCTTAGTCAAAGCTGTCAATAGCACTATGGGCATTGAGGAGACCCAGGCGGAATGTTCCATCCAGGATATAATGTTTAAAGGCATAGATCGCAAATCCAGAAGAGTATTTCCCGTAGTTGATAAAGTTAAGTCTCTGATTACGAGAGAATGGAAAAAACCCGAAAGGAAGGGGTCTCTCCCACCAGCGTTCAAAAGAAGATATCCCTTTGAGGAAGAAGCTTCTTCCTCCTGGGACAAGGTCCCGAAACTGGATGCGGCGGTGGCTAAAGCATGTAAAAAGACGTCTCTTCCGTTTGAGGATCTGGGGAGCCTAAAAGACCCGCTTGATAGGAAAGCTGAGGTATTCCTTAAAGGAGCTTGGGAAACATCAGCGGGTTCCCTGAGACCAGCGATTGCGGCCACCTGCACTGCCCGGTCGTTGATGGTATGGCTGGGTAATCTAGAAGACCAGCTCAAGGATAAGGTTCCTAGGAGCGAGATCCTATCATCTATGTCTATGATTCAGGATGCAGCAGCCTTCCTTGCGGATGCGTCAGCCGATTCTGTTAGGCTAGCGGCAAGGTCATCAGCACTGTCCAATGCGGCCCGTAGGGCTCTTTGGATAAAATGCTGGCCAGGAGACTTGCAGGCCAGATCAAAACTATGTGGCATCCCCTGTGAGGGGGTTCATTTGTTTGGCCCAGTGCTGGATGAGCTTCTAGAAAAAGCAGGTGACAGTAAGAAGCGATTCCCTCTCCTAACAAGACCCTTCTATAGACGGGACTATAATAGAGGAGGGCCATATCGCCGAAGATCGGACAGGGATTCAAATAGAGAATCGACCAGATACAACTCTTACAGGAGAAGAGGTAGAGGTTACATGTTTAACTCTTCTAGAGACTCTAAAAAGCATCAATGACTGGCGGCCCAGGTGGGCGGTAGGCTTTTGGCCTTCTACCCAGCCTGGGTAAAAATCACCAATAGTCCATGGATACTCAGTATCATTAAAGAGGGGCTAAAGTTCCAATTCCACCATACCCCCCTGGAAAAATTCAAATTAACTCCTATCCGTTCTTCTCCCGCAGAACAGTTGGCGTTGGAGTCAGAGGTTCGAGATCTCCAAAAAAAAGGGGGTTCTCGTTAAAGTACCTACGGAGGAACAAGGTACGGGGTTTTACTCCCCTTTATTCCTGGTAAAGAAGCCAGATGGATCTTATCGTACCATCATCAATCTGAAGGGCCTGAATGTATTCCTGCTGGTCCCATCCTTTAAAATGGAATCTGTGAAGTCGGCAATAAAGCTTCTTTTTCACAATTGCTTCATGGTTGTCTTAGATCTGAAAGACGCCTATTATCATGTCCCGATACATGCAACTCATCAGCGCTTTCTCAGGGTGGCGATTTCTCTTGCCGGCACAGTGGAGCACTTTCAATATCGGGCACTCCCCTTTGGTGTTGCAGTCGCACCTCGGGTGTTCACTAAGATTATGGTGGAGGTTATGGCACACCTTCATGAGCAAAATATACTAATAATTCCCTATCTGGATGATTTATTGATCGTTGGGCGCTCAGAGGTACACTGTAAAGAACAGTTGGGGAAAGTGATGGCGGCGTTACACAACTTAGGATGGATTATCAATCTCAAAAAGTCGCGTCTTCAGCCCTCAACATCACAGCAGTTCTTGGGTCTTACTGTGGATTCAGCTCAGCAGGAATGTCGCCTGCCAGACTCAAAAGTTGATACTATTCACCGGCTGGCCTCCAGGGCAATTAGTAATCCCGTAGTTTCCCTAAGAAGTGCTATGTCACTCTTAGGTTCACTTACTTCTTGTTTTCCGGCGGTGATGTGGGCACAGTTTCACTCCAGGGCTCTGCAATGGGATGTTCTGCATAATTTTCGGCGTCTGGGCGCTAACCTTGACAAAAAATTTTCCCTATCTGTAGAGGCCACGGGTTCACTAAGGTGGTGGACACACATCCCTAATCTGCGTAAAGGGGTACCTTGGACATATCATATATCACGGGTAATAACAACGGATGCTAGCCCCACGGGGTGGGGAGCACACTGGGAGGACAATTGCATTCAGGGTCTGTGGTCCCATTCTGAGCGAGACACGTCCTCCAATCTGAAGGAATTGATGGCGGTGGAATGCGCCTTAGATAGGTTCCTTATACCTCTGCAGGGTAGACATGTTAGGATACTCTCTGACAACCAGGTGACCGTTGCTTATGTGAACCACCAAGGAGGTACACGGTCTAGGTCATTAATGAACGTTACAAATCATATCTTTCAGATGGCCGAAAATCACCTGCTCTCCCTTACGGCCCTTCATATAAAGGGAAATCTAAATACCATGGCCGATTACTTAAGCCGCAACGAGCTCAGACAAGGGGACTGGTCTCTAAAACCGGCTGTCTTCAATCAGATCGTGCGGTTGTGGGGATGTCCAGAGATAGATCTGTTTGCCAGTCGAGGAAACAAGAAACTCCATCAATTCTGTTCCCTAGACCCAAGGGACAACCCGTACGCAGTCGACGCTCTTCTGATCCCCTGGAATTTCAATCTCGCCTACGCTTTCCCTCCTCTGAATCTCATTCCTATAGTTCTGAGGAAAATTCGCGAAGACGGAGCCCGAGTGGTTTTAATAGCCCCATTCTGGCCCAGAAGGTCTTGGTTCCCATGGTTGAGAAGCATGTCCATTTCCCAACCATGGATCCTCCCAGAAATACCGGACCTCCTTTCCCAGGGTCCAGTCTTCCATCCACGAGTAACCAACTTGCACCTGACAGCGTGGAACTTGAGAGGTCACTTCTGAAAGGAAAGGGATTCTCCCAGAATCTTGTAAATACTCTACTTAAAAGTAGGAAAGCCTCCACGACTAGCATTTATGTTAGGGTATGGAGGAAGTTCCTATCAAGTTCAGGAGCACAAATCGATCAAAAACCTGATATTGCTCAGATCCTAGAATTTTTACAGAAGGGCCTAGAGTTAGGCTTAGCCACCAGCACCCTTAGAGTTCAGGTTTCAGCTCTAGGGGCACTATATAATTCCAACATAGCCAGTAATCACTGGATAACAAGGTTTTTCAAAGCGGTCACCAGATCCAGGCCGGTTGTTAAACAGAGAATAGTTCCATGGGACCTAAATCTTCTGCTCTCAGCTCTAACACAAGCTCCGTTCGAGCCTATTGACTCTGTCCCGATCAAGATCCTGTCGGTCAAAACAGCCCTCTTAGTTGCTCTTACATCGGCAAGAAGGGTTAGTGATCTTCAGGCATTATCCAGGCAACGTCCATATATGCAATTTTTGGAAGATAGAGTGGTGATGAGGCCTGACCCTCTTTATCTTCCAAAGGTTGCCTCAAAATTTCATAGATCCCAGGAGGTGATCCTACCTTCATTTTGTCCTAATCCCTCTAACAATAAGGAGCAGAGATTTCATTGTTTGGACGTACGTAGGTGCCTTCTTAAATACATTTCAGTAACAGACACCTGGAAAAAAGACCACGCATTATTTTTATCCTACCAGGGGGTTAGGAAGGGACTTAGAGTATCAAAAAATACCCTAGCCAGATGGATTAGGGAGGCGATATCTCTTGCTTATACCGCAGGTGGCGTGGAGATTCCAGAAGGTATAAAGGCTCACTCCACTCGTGCGGTAGCCACATCCTGGGCTGAGAGAGCAGAAGTATCGATTGAGGACATCTGTAAGGCGGCCACATGGTCTTCTCCATCCACCTTTCTTAGACACTATAGATTAGATCTAGGTGGCTCCTCCGACCTCACGTTTGGGAGAAGGGTGCTGGAAGCTATTATCCCTCCCTAGTCACCTTTTCACTTCTCTGAAAGTCTCTCGTTGTGCTGTCATGGCGACTGAATAAATACGTACGCTACTCACCTGGTAGCAGTGTTTTTTCAGGAGCCATGACAGCACCCTTATATTCCCTACCCTCTTTGTTTATGGGTTCAACACTTCCTTTAGAAAATTCCTAAGTTTATTCACTGGGTGAATTGTACCATATATTAATATTGTTTATGTGCTACTAACCTAGAAGGTCCTTTCATACTCTGTAAACCAACTGGCGGGGGAGTGAGGTGCCGCCCTTTTATGTCTGAGGTTTCCTGTCCCTGAAGGGCGGATCCCCTCTCTCGTTGTGCTGTCATGGCTCCTGAAAAAACACTACCACCAGGTGAGTAGCGTACGTATTTTCTATTTTATTTTGAATGGGGCGAAATGGGGTTTGATTTTAACTTTTATATATATATGTTTAAGATTTTTAAATACTTTTTTTTTTTTTTAGTTTTGCATGCTTCAATAGTCTCCATGGGAGACTAGAAGCTGCAGTTGTCTAATCCAGAGGTCCCCAACTCCAGTCCTCAAGGCCCACCAACATGTCATGTTTTCAGGATTTCCTTAGTCTTGCCCAGGTAATAATTGCATCACCTGTGCAATGCAAAGGAAATCCTGAAAAAATGACCTGTTGGTGGGCCTTGAGGACTGGAGTTGGGGACCTCTGGTCTAATCGGCTCTGCTACACACAGGCAATGAATATTGATTGCCTGTGTGTATCAGAAATGCTCACATGTGATGAGCGCCAACCACTGGGAGGCGCTCATAGCAATCCGGCTATGACAACCATAGAGGTCTGATGGAGACCTCTGGTTGGCATGCCAACCCATTGGTGACCCGCGATCACATGACAGGGTCACTGATGGGCAGGATTTCAGTAAACCCCAGTTAAATGCCGCTGTCAGAGATTTACAGCAACATTTAACTGGTCAACAACAGCGGGTGGATCATGATTCCACGTGCGGCTGTTAGAGGCACATGTCAGCTGTTAAAAACAGCTGACATGTGGCGGGAAAAATGTGGGCTCAGCGCAGGACTCCCATCGAAGGAAGGGATTCCGACGTGGGCGTACTATTACTCCCAACGTCGGAAAGGGGTTAAAAATAACAAATACAGTTATAATTACCTTACGCCTATTTCATAGAAGCCATGGTCTCCTGTAAAAAAGGCTGTCAAGTTTGGGGCAGGAGACCTGGGACCAGTCCATGCAACACACAAATGTATCAATCGGGCATATGGTAAGTTCAGGTGGTGGCAGATTCTTTATGGCAATAATATAAGGAACATTTTCTGCACAGAATAATGGCCATGCATAGTAAGATTCTGCACCACAAATCCACACTAAATGTACATATTGCGCCTCCTGACAGCTGCTGGCCTGGACACTTCAAAAAGCACCACAAAAAAATATATTAGATAGATAGATAATGTTGGGGTACTCACCGAAATGGGCGCTGAGCCACGCTCTTCGTCACGGCACATACATGCTGCCCGAGCTGCTTCCAAGTGTCTAGGTTTAACACCTCCATGTTGTAATACAGCTGTAGAAACACAAGGGCCTGACCTCCCAGAGCGCAACAAGGAGAAGACAAATGTATTACACAATTAACCTTCATTTATATTGAGAATCAGCGCTGAACTGCCTGTTCCTCAAGCACTGAACGCAGAGAGCTGAGCGGTCCCTGACGCCATGATTTCACTTCTGCCGTATTTCTAGAGAACCTGTGGTCCTTAAATAAGCATATTATTAGCCCTGAACCTAATACCCTCATGAAATAAAACGGTCAGTGTTGCCAATAACAACCAATCTGATCTCAGCTTTCGTTTTTTAAACTGCTCTGGAAAGAAGAAAGCTGCACTGCGATTGGTTGCTCGGGGAAAGGGCTAGTTTTTACTATTTTGATAAATGAGGCCTAAGGTCTCTTACTCATCCTGTGTCATTATAACCTCAAAGATGGGGTTGGCTAAATATATTATTAATTAATATTACATATGGTGAAATATAGAAAACAACCAATTAGCTCACCTCATCTATTTGTCTCCAGGTTACCCAACCATCTTCCTCATCGGGCTTTGATTTCACCTCCAGCGAATGCCTCTCCATTTTGTGAGACAGCCTTTGACATCTACGAGTGTGAATAAACATCTAATGGAAGAGTCTGGACACTCACTGTACGCGGTTTTATTAAGAGACCTGCCCCCAAAATTCTCAACGTCACAATGTTAAAAAGGTGAAAACCTTTAGGATATATTTCTTCTTGGCTGCAATACGACAATTTAAGGCTTTGTTCACATTTGCGTTGTGCGGTGCTGCGTCGGCGACGCAACGCATGCAAAACGCAGCTTTTTGTGACGCATGCGTTCATTTTTTCATGATTTTTGGCGCAGAAAAAACTGCATCATGCAGCGTTTTCTGTTGCGCCAAAAAGATGCATGCGTCACAAAACGCAAGACAACGCATGTCCATGCGCCCCCCATGTTAAATAGAAGGGCGCATGGCGCATGCGTCACCGCGGCTGCGCCTGACGCAGCCCCACAAAACGCTAATGTGAACGTAGCCATAAAGGGGTTTTCCTGTACTTTGAAATTGATGGTAAAGAAAAGATACGGCCATAATGGCCCCATTAGACTGATTTAATGGATATCTGTAATGAAAAGAATCCGTAGCCTGGTTCTTGTTTAATTCACCTTAGAAATGTTGGTGCAATTATTATTATTATCATTATTATTTATTATTATAGCGCCATTTATTCCATGGCGCTTTACATGTGAGGAGGGGTATACATAATAACCTCTTTGTGCATCAGGGACTATGAAGAATATTTTTCTTTGCTGTGGCCCCTCTGCATTTGTATGTTCCTCATTTTTTAAATTTTGCGCTAGTGCTGCAATTGGCACCGGTGGCGCTTGCGCACATTCTTGTCCCTGTGGTCTCCAGCAAAATGGTGCCGCTGACAGCACATGCACAGATTGAGATCTCAGGTTGTCATTGAGCCAAGATTTCAATCTGCACATAGACAGCCACCAGTGCCATTTTGCTGACCTGAGCATGTGCTGCCTCCGGGGCCATTTTGTTGGAGCCTGCCAAAGGCTGACCTGAGCATGTGCTGCCTCCGGGGCCATTTTGTTAGAGAACACCGGGACATTAATGTGCACAAATGCCGCCCATGGCAAGAGAGACGCTAGCACAAACTTTAAAGAAGGAGCCCAATACATATGTTGAGGTGCTACATCACAGTCGAAGACCCTAGCCATAGTCCTGCCCCGATGCACAAAGTGGCTATTGCACCAAAACTTCTAATGTGAATAAAACAAGTACCAGAATACCATTTTTTTCAGTACAGGTATCCATTAAATCAGTATATCAGGGGCATCATGGCCACACCTATACACAGGTTATATTGCAATGACTGATTCTCTTTATAAGGCTACCGTCACACTAGCAGTATTTGGTCAGTATTTTACATCAGTATTTCTCAGCCAAAACCAGGAGTGGGTGATAAATGCTGAAGTGGTGCAGATGTTTCTAGGATACTTTTCCTCTAATTGTTCCACTCCTGCTTTTGGCTGAGAAATACTGATGTAAAATACTGACCGAATACTGCTAGTGTGACGGCAGCCTAACAGTGAACAGACCCTGGAGTGTCCACCCTCAAATACTGCAGCTCAGCTCTTATTGAAGTGAATGGGAGCCGAGCTGTAGTACCCGAGGAAGCCCCTGACGATGCACACAGGTGTGCCGTTCTGCTTTGTACAGCATTTGCATCTAGCCACAGCAGTACCTGCTAACACAGCTGGTGAGCGAGGGTGCCAGGAGTCAGACCCCCATTGCCCTCATATTGACGACCTAACCTATGGATCTGTCAATTGCTAAAGTCCCGCAAAACCCCTTTAAATTAATTACAAAGGACCTATGAAAATAATAGCACTTGCCTACGATAGTCTCGGAGTCCCAAAATGACCAATGTGATTTTCTTATCAGGGTACTTCTTGGCAAATCCAAACACAGAACCTGGGGTCTCTTCATTACTGGAGGTTTCTGGAGCCTGCGGTGTACAGCACGATAATTTAAATATACAGATAAGCCAAGTGGGTGTGGTTCTTAAGGAAATGCCCGCACTAAACAGTTAATGATCACGCCCACTGCGTAAAAAGATGTAAATTACACACAGAGGGGGAAAAAGGCCACAACTCTGATACGGAGAGGGACAGGAACAAAAGAAAAACAAAGTCAGATTCAGGAGATCAGCGGCATTTACTCCAGGTTAAAAAAAAAAACTACAACATTTATGCCAAGTAATAAATGTATGTATGTATGTATGTATGTATGTATATATATATACTAGATTGTGGCCCGATTCTAACGCATCGGGTATTCTAGAATATGCATGTCCCCGTAGTATATGGACAATGATGATTCCAGAATTTGCGGCAGACTGTGCCCGTCGCTGATTGTTTGAGGCAACCTTTATGACATCATCGTCGCCATGGCAACCATTATGACATCTACGTCAATACTGTGCCCGTCGCTGAATCAGAAACGTGAGATGTCTACGTCCTTTATGACATCATCGTCGCTGTGCCCGTCGCTGATTGGTCGAGGCCTGGCGGCCTCGACCAATCAGAGACGCGGGATTTCTACGTCGATGCTGTGCTGGTCTCTGATTGGTTGAGGCCTGGTGGCCTCGACCAATCAGAGAGCCGGGATTTCCAGGACAGACAGACAGACAGACAGACAGACGGAAAAACCCTTAGACAATTATATATATACTAGATTGTGGCCCGATTCTAACGCATCGGGTTTTCTAGAATCTGCATGTCCCCGTAGTATATGGACAATGATGATTCCAGAATTCGCGGCAGACTGTGCCCGTCGCTGATTGGTCGAGGCAACCTTTATGACATCATCGTCGCCATGGCAACCATTATGACATCTACGTCGATACTGTGCCCGTCGCTGAATCAGAAACGTGAGATGTCTATGTCCTTTATGACATCATCGTCGCTGTGCCCGTTGCTGATTGGTCGAGGCCTGACGGCCTCGACCAATCAGACGCGGGATTTCTACGTCCTTTATGACATCATCGTCGCCTCGACCAATCAGAGAGCCGGGATTTCCAGGACAGACAGACAGAAAGACAGACAGACAGACGGAAAAACCCTTAGACAATTATAGATATATATATATATATATATATATATATATATATATATATATATATATATATATATATATATATATATATATATATATATATATATACACACATTCCCCTCTTTTCTAGCACTACTCTTGGAATATCTCCAGATAACCCCTTTGATTTTTGCATAATTAAGTGATTTGAAACTTTAATATAATTTATATTCATGAATAATTATCGTGTTTTTTTCTAGTAAATGAATGGTACACATGTATGTACAGTTGAAATCAAACTATATAAAATGACACTACATGTGTTCCTCAATATCTGACATAGAGAGAGAGACAGAGAGAGAGAGGAAGAGAGCATCTGAGTGAATTAGTGTTACGGAACTGCAACACGAGACTAGGGTAGAAGGGGGAAAACTGACCCTGCATTATGAATAGGCTGATACCCTACATGTCTTGTGAATAGACCCACCAACGATCCTAGGCTAATCTTAAGCGAAGACCTATAGATAGGGGGAAGGGGGTCCCTAAAAGATATAATGACTGGGTACAAAAAATGGGTCACCTCCTAGTAGAAAACAAAGAGAAGGCTGCAGATACCAACTGAAAACAGAAACTAAGAGTAGCAGAACCAAAGGTCCCAGTACTGCACTAATTAAACACACAGAAGACTAAGCAAAGGACCAAGCCAGAACTCAAGCAGATTAGCACTGTTGTCCAGCAAGGGCTGGGAGGCAGGTGCTGGTTAATAAACAGTTATACAAACACCTGACCCAAGACAAACCCAGCACCAGAGTAAAAAGACCAGCTGCCAGAACACCGTAAGAAAATGGCGGATATTCACAAACTAAACAGATACTAACAATTAGAGACACACTTGTGGATGTATTTTAATGCACACCTGAAACACACTGCTTCTTTGTGTAGCATCATGGGAAAGTCTCAAGAAATCAGCCAAGATATCAAGAAGAGAATGGTGGACTTGCACAAGTCTGGCTCATCCTTGGGTACAATTACAAGATACCTGAAGGTGCCTCATTAATTTCTACAAACAATTATACAAAAGTACAAACAAGATGGGAATGTCCAGCCATCATACCGCTCAGGAAGGAGATGGGTTCTGTGTCCCAGAAATTAACGTGCTTTGGTCAGACATGTGCATATAAACAAGGACAAAAGCAAAAGACCTTGTGAAGATGATGGTTGAAGCTGGTAAGATTGTGTCAATAGCCACAGTGAAATAAGTACTGTATCAACATGGGCTGAAAGGCCACTCTGCCAGGAAGAACCCATTACTCCAAAGAAACATAAAAAAAGCCAGATTAATGTTTGCAAATGAACACAGGAACAAAAACCATCATTACTGGAGACATGTCCTGTGGTCTGATGAAACTAAAATTGAACTTTCTGGGCATAATGACCATCGTTACGTTTGGAGGAAAAAGGGAGAAGCTTGGAAGCCTAAGAACGCCATCCCAACTATGAAACACAGTGGTAGCAGCATCATGTTGTGGGGTTATTTTGCTGTAGGAGGGACTGGTGGACGTCACAAAATAGATGGCATCATGAGAAAAGAAGATTATGTAGAAATACTGAAGCAACATCTCAAGACATCAGCCAGGAAGTTAAAGCTTGGGTGGAAATGTGTTTTCCAAAGGGCAATGACCAGAAGCACACTGCCAAAATGTTAACAAAGTGGCTTAAGGATAACAAAGTCAATGTTTTGGATTTGGAGTTGCCATCACAAAGCCCTGATCTCAATCCTATTGAAAATGTATGGGCAAAGTTGAAAAGGAGGGTGCGAGCAAAGGCAACCTACAAACCTCGATCAGTTACACCAGCTTTGTCAGGAGGAATAGGCCCAAATTCTGACCAACTATTGTGAGAAGCTTGTGGAAGGACATCCAACACATTTCGCCCAAGTCATTCAGTTAAGAACAATGATACCAAATACTAGTGAAATTGATGAAAACGTGTGACTTTGCAGTAAGTAAAAAAAATGCCTTAAAACATTCTCTCATTATTCTGGAATTTGGCAAATATTAATAATTATGGTAATCCTAATTGACCTAAAACAGGAAAGGTTTATTCTGATTTAATGTCAGATATTGAGAAAAACATGTAGGCGTGCCATTTTATATAGTGGATGGAAACTTCTGGTTTCAACTGTAAATAAGAAACTTTGTAATATATCTTATTGAGAAATTGGCTTATTTCTCCTCCTGGACTGATCTTTCAATCTCAAAATTCTCAATTTACGGGTACAATGTGTCTTCCGTGAATACAGATCTCCCATCACTAAGATAGGAGGAGACAGTTGGTGCTCCTAAACTTCTATGGAGAATTTGCAGCAGAATGTCTGGTTGTCTCTAGCTACTCTCTACATAGAATTTTAAAAGCAACAACTATCATCTCTTAAATCAGTAATGGGAAATAAGTCTATATTGACTACAGATTTTACTCATAAATTGAGAATGAACGATCACTCCAGGAGGAGAAAGAAGCAGTTTACTCTGAGAAGATATATTACACAGTTGCTTATTTTAATGTGTGCTATGGATTTATGAAATAAAAATGAAAACAGTGATTACTCTTTTAGAACATATTTCAACTTACAGTCATTTTCAAGATCACTGTTTGCTGTTAATGAATCGCATAGAGGCCTTCTACTTTCCATAGCTTGTATACAGTCTAAAATATTTAGCCTGAACCCAGTGCTGATACATTTCACCTGTGCTGATACATTGTAGCATACCACCAGCACATAAGACATGTGTGTGCTGCTGATTATATATGCAGAATACAGATGATTGTTTAGACTTCATATAATTGTAACAACAATTGAACTCCAGCAACGCGGTTACAAGATAGATCTGCAGAATTATACCATTCACCAACAGCAAACCGAGATCTTGAAAATAGTAGTGGATCATGGACTGCTTATAACCCACTTCTCGCTCATCCCCTTTACCTGATTGCAGCCACGAACACTTAAGAGAAAGTCTTTAGGCTCCACAAGTATCAACATTTCACGTTCTTCTCCTCTGCAAAGCTCCAGACCCTCCTGCAAAATAACACAAGAGGCAGAAAATGAGAGCAGCCCCAATATGAGAGCAAAAGAGGGGAGAAGCCAGCGCTGCCTAAGGTTAAGACGCGATACATAAAGTGCAAATGCACATATTGATTTCTAACTGTATTTTCAAAATGAGACATTTAGCAAACAATTGATCAATTCTTTGAGCCACCCCGCCACTTCACGGCATTCTCATAATGGGGCAGTCCTACACTACGTTTTTTATATTCGCTGTGCCATAAAGGCCTCCTAAATGAACTAAAAACAAGACCACATTAAATGCAAGCTGTACCTGGAGCATTACTGAGTCACCCCCATGGTGCCAGAGGAGGCAAGCGAGGATAAAAGTTGACCAGGTCCAGACAGACATTTCAGATTCAAACTCCACACTGCCCATCCAGAGCCACAGATGAAGAGTGAGACAGGCTGAGACACAGGTGCATAATTAAACAAAGCGCAGGGCAGGGCTGCTGTGTGTGTGTACAGCAGCCTATCAATCACAGAAACACAGAAAGAATGGCACATGTAACCCGGCGCGTCGCACGGCAACAGTGGTGGTCAGCCACTTACCAATATCAGAGCAAAAGAGGGGAGAAGCCAGCGCTTTTTCTGTGGTGCTGGATGGGCAGTGTGGAGGTTGGATCTGAAATGTCTGTCTGGACCTGGTCAACCTTTATCCTCGCTTGTCTGCTTGTCTCCTCTGGCACCATGGGAGTCATTCAGTAATGCTCCAGGTACAGCTTCCATTTAATGTGGTCTTGCTTTTAGTTCATTTAGGAGGCCTTTATGGCAAAGCGAATATAAAAAACGTAGTGTAGGACTGCCCCAATATGAGACTGCCGTGAAGAGGCGGGGTGGCTCAAAGAATTGATCAATTGTTTGCTAAATGACTCATTTTGAAAATACAGTTAGAAATCAATATGTGCATTTGCACTTTTATGTATTGCGTCTTAACCTTAGGCTGCGCTGGCTTCTCCCCTTTTTTGCTCAGCCCCAATATGGACCCAAACCACAAGTGAAAAAATAATGCTGTAAAAAAAAAAGCGGAAACACTGCACAAAAATTAGGACTTGTATTGGTTGCTTGTTCACATTCCCATCTTTCTTTGGAGCTAGTTTTCAAAAATCTATAGTTTCACAGGGCTGACTCCAGGAATTTCAGGGCCTCATACTGGCAACATTTTCAGGCTTGCTTGAAAGCTCCTCAAAGGTTCCACCACAGGCTCTACCTCCAAGACTCAAACCTTCCACAGTCCCACCGACCACTCTTGGAAAAACGTGCTTTCTGCATCACGTCCTCACATATCACACATTAACAGTTTCCATCAAACATCACATACATAGTCATCAGCTTTTGGCCAAAATATTTTTTCAGCTGCTTCCACGACAAGGTAGACTCTGTTGGCCTGGCCCTACTCTATTCTAGCCTATTAAAATATTTGGTAAAACACCCAATATTCATTTTAGGCATATTTACTTTTTTTTTTCTTTAAGGGAATGCATCAGATTAATTTTTTTTTAATGACCATTAATGCCGAATACATGGGACAAATACCATCACACCATGATAAGATCACATATTACCATCACATAGTGACTGTATTTGTCTCCTGTATGTGGTATTATTCAGTCACTATGTGGTGGTAACATATGATCCGGCCATAGTATGACTGGATTTGTCCTTTGTACGTGGTATTATTCAGTCATACCATGGTCGGACCACATATTATCACTACACAATGATTAAATAATATGACATACACAGGACAAATAAAATCACACCATGACTAGATCACATATTAACACCATAGTGACCGAATACCACCTCATACATGGGAAAAATACCGTGACGCCTTGACCAGACCACACATCACCACCATATAGTGATCATACAATCATACAATACTGATCATTAATAAAAAAAATAAAAATAAAAACACAATACTAATATTACCATAAGTGCCATTGTACACAGGAACTCTGTACATTGTATACAATGTATAGTGTTAGTGTACAGGTGACGCATTGACTCACTGATGACGTCTCAAGTTTAAGTCCTTCATCTTCACTGTTCTTCTTCATCCAGCACAGAAAACTATCACTTCTTCCAGCCTAGACTCATCTCTGCAGAAATTAACACACATATCCAGATCACCGCTTCCAGAGCTCTTTCCCTGCTTTTTACCCAACTTCTACAATGCGCCAGATGAAGAAAAAAAAGTGACAGTGTCACCATGCACGGTAACCAGACCCTCTATTGAAATCAGTATCCTCAAAAATATAAAATAGATTACAGCAGTAATAATATCCCCCTGCAGTAATGTCTCACATTTTATAATTCACCCCATAGCCATCCATAAAGTGCAATGCATCCCCATAGTCATCCATAGAGTATGATGCACACCCCCTAATTATCCATAGAGTATAATGCACCCCACAGTTATCCAAAGTATAATGTATCCTCATAGTTAGCCATAGAGTATAATGCCTCCCCATAGTTAGCCATAGAGTATAATGCATCCCCATAGTTAGCCATAGAGTATAATGCATCCTCATTGTTAGCCATGGAGTATAATGCATCCCCATTGTTAGCCATAGAGTATAATGCATCCCCATAGTTAACCATAGAGTATAATGCATCCTCATTGTTAGCCATAGAGTATAATGCATCCCCATAGTTAACCATAGAGTATAATGCATCCTCATTGTTAGCCATAGAGTATAATGCATCCTCATTGTTAGCCATAGAGTATAATGCATCCCCATAGTTTCCCAGAGTATAATGCATCCCATATTTTGCCATAGAGTATAATGCATCCCCATAGTTTGCCATAGAGTATAATGCATCCTCCTATCTAGCCATAGAGTAGAATACATCCTCCTACTTAGCCATAGAGAATAATGCATCCTCATAGTTAGCCATACAGAATAATGCTCAGCCACTATATATGGCCACTGTATACTCACCAATTTAAATAAATAGCCTTCACTCCAGTCCCCCACTGTGCAGTTTCCTTTTCTGAAGCGGCAGCCCCGGTCATGTGGACGCCAACGTCAGCTGCTGGCCTGTGATTATCAGGTACCTTGTATTGCTATCCGTGCACGGGCCAGGGGCCTGATGGGTCATCATCTGTACACCACGGTCGTTACGCCACTGTCTGAAGCCTGATGAGCAGAAGCAAAAGAGAAGGGGCCTGGACCCAGTCTGGACCCCCTCCTCTAAGCTTCTGCTCACTGGACACCATACACCAGTACTGATAATAATGCACTCATAGCGGACATGAAGTGTCCATATATTCATTTTCATAAATGTGCAAATGCTATAAAACTCATCTTACTACACATGTCCAGTCTCCGGGCATCTCTCTCCGCCAAGTGACACTATAGGGAATAGAGTGCGGCTCTATGGCGTAATTATAGCTGGCTGTGCTTAAGGATTCCAGAAGATCTTCACATCCAACATCCTGGAGGAGACCTGTAGGAAATGCAGTAAGATACCATAGATTTAAACAGGATCCATCCCATAGAGACATATTGGGTTCAAAATTTCTCTGCAGAATTGTCTGCAGATAACACTATGCAGAAAAAAAGCATACGTTATCCTTGTTGGAATGGAGAAACATGCCATAAGATGGCTCCCTGGTGGCCTTAAGCCCTACACTAGGGTCAACCTGAAAAAGCAGAGCCCAATTATAAAGAATGGTGAAGGGACAGTATGTCTGTATAGCTGTGGGGGAACTGTAAGTCCTAGCATAGCTGAACTGCAGGTGTAAAGCTACACATTTCCTGGCTTTATACGACACTCCTCTAATCATACATACTGCAATCCTATACTGTCACTATCCCAAGGTTTCTTCTGAAATGTTTCATAAAGCCATCCATACAAAGTCCAATGAAAATAAAAACTGGCCACTTTTAATCAATATTTTGGATCTTATTTGTATCATAATTTGGTACATGCCCCCATTTCTAACATCAGTGTGGCATCCGTTTTCTTGTATAAAAAAAAAAAAAAAAAAAAAATGAAGGCACTCAAATTACACATCGGTGGCATTGGTCACTGGTGTGTAGTTTTTTTTTTTTTCCCCCCACCGACGCACTGATATAAACAGACAATTTAAGTTCATAACTCGGATGAAAACAGACACTTTTTTTTGTTGTTGCAGACACACAGTTTGCCAGAAAGTGAACATAAAGACATGCGAACAGTCCCATAGACTAATGGTTATGTATATTCAGTGACATAAATGAATAGAACACGTGTGAAAGATGGAGGTCTGAATGTGGTGTCACATACTCACTAGAGATGAGCACATAGATTTGCAGAACCCTAGTTCAGCGGACACGTTAGTAGTCCTTGGCTGACAGGAGCCATGCGGGAAAAGCTTCTTACCTGCTGGTTTCCCACCGCCTCTTCTGATTAGTAGGCCCAGTACGACATCATGCTTATGTCAAGCGGCAACTATGACTTTGTGCTGGGCCTACAAATCCAAAGAGGATCCGGGAACATTAGCAGGCAGATGGAGGGTTCCTGTTCTGCAGCCACACACTTCAGAAAATTCCTTCCAGTCTCCGTACAGAAATCAGAGTAGCTCCCTGAATCAAAAAGCATCATAGAATCCAGTGTCCATAACATGTAATGTGATATTTATCCAGAAAGGCATCCAGGCCCTTCTTGAATTTCAGTAGTGAATCTATAATTACAACATCATATGGGAGAGAGTTCCATAGTTTCACTACTCTTACAGTAAAGGGTCCATAGTCTCACTGTTCTTACAGCAAAGACTCCTTAGTCTCACTGCTCTTACAGTAAATAATCCATTGTGTCAATGAACTTACAGTAAAATAATCCATAGTCTCACTGCTCTTACAGTAAATAATCCATAGTGTCACTGCTCTTACAGTAAAGAATTCACAGTCTCACTGCTCTTACAGCAAAGAATTCACAGTCTCACTGCTCTTACAGCAAATAATTGTTCTATGTGATTATGAATAAACCTTCTTTTCGCTAGACATAGAGGATGCCCCCTTATCAGGGTTACAGGTCTAAGTGTGTATTATAGGTCATTAGAAAGATCTCTGTACTGCCCCCTCATTATGTTTGTACATTGTAATAGATCACCCTTAAGCCTTCATCTTTCCAAACTGAATAACCCCAAGTTTAATATCCTGTCGTGGTCGATTATCACATTTCTAATGCTTATGCAACATTCTTATTTTATCAGCATCATATCTCTGCCTCTAGTGTGGAGGGAGAACTCTTTTTCTTGAGTTTGGTGGTGGTGAAACCCCTAATTGTCTCAGTTTTTTTTTTTTTTAAACCCATTGAACTCCATAAAAAGATATATCAAAACAACCATTAAAGACATCAACTAGAACTAATTCTGCTAGTTTCTATGGGCCACTTCCATTTTATGTCTACACTATTCTCATCCATTGGATCGTTATGTCACAAAACGTCCTACCGGCATCCAGCTGGACCATCATGTATTCCCCACACTGATCTGGTCTCAGGAGCTTCAGCGCCAGCGCAGATTCTTTTCGCTTCATCTTCTCCTCCTTCTCCTGGTTCCGGATCTTCTCTTTCTCCTGCCTTTTGGCTTCTTTTTCCTTCCTCTGCTCGTCCGCCCGTAACCTATGAGCTTCCAATTCATCAGGATTTTTTCTCCTCCTGGTTCTTTTAGTTGGACTGGGAGTTGTGGAACCAGATAGAGGCACAGGTAATGTAGATATAGGGACCTCAGTGGAAAGTTGAACTTTAGTCTTCAGATCAAGATCCATCTGTTTATTCTGAGATATCTTAGAGGCTTCAAGTTCTTCATGAAGACTTTCCTTTCTTGGCAATTCCGCAGTCTTGTTATCCGTCTCAACATTAGTAGACTCTTCCTCAGTCTCGGAGTCGGATATCTCCCAGGTTTTAGCCCTTTTTAGTATTCTGATTGGCGACCTTGAAATAAATCCTTTGTTGTGTTCAGTTTCCATCATGAAATGCCGTTGTGAGACATTAGATTTACTATTTGTCCATGAATTGTATCATCTTCCTTAAATTAGGAGGTCTGCTGTCACAGATCAAGGATGGCTAGAAGATAGGAAGACTATCAGAATAAGAAAAACAGGATATACAAGGACAACACAGAGAACATACATACATACAAAAAAAATATATAAATATATATATATATATATATATATATATATATATATATATATATATATATATATATATATATATATATATATATATATATATATATATATATATATATATATTATATAAGAGGCGGAATATTTTTAGTATTACTCTTTAGTGCCAACATATTCAGATGTCCATATTCAGTCTGGAGCTGTTCACATTTTTGTGTTTATTAGGGCCCAATTCATTATTTTATTTGTAAATTTGTTGCCTGTTTTTCATTTACATAGTAACATAGTAACATAGTTAGTAAGGCCGAAAAAAGACATTTGTCCATCCAGTTCAGCCTATATTCCATCATAATAAATCCCCAGATCTACGTCCTTCTACAGAACCTAATAATTGTATGATACAATATTGTTCTGCTCCAGGAAGACATCCAGGCCTCTCTTGAACCCCTCGACTGAGTTCGCCATCACCACCTCCTCAGGCAAGCAATTCCAGATTCTCACTGCCCTAACAGTAAAGAATCCTCTTCTATGTTGGTGGAAAAACCTTCTCTCCTCCAGACGCAAAGAATGCCCCCTTGTGCCCGTCACCTTCCTTGGTATAAACAGATCCTCAGCGAGATATTTGTATTGTCCCCTTATATACTTATACATGGTTATTAGATCGCCCCTCAGTCGTCTTTTTTCTAGACTAAATAATCCTAATTTCGCTAATCTATCTGGGTATTGTAGTTCTCCCATCCCCTTTATTAATTTTGTTGCCCTCCTTTGTACTCTCTCTAGTTCCATTATATCCTTCCTGAGCACCGGTGCCCAAAACTGGACACAGTACTCCATGTGCGGTCTAACTAGGGATTTGTACAGAGGCAGTATAATGCTCTCATCATGTGTATCCAGACCTCTTTTAATGCACCCCATGATCCTGTTTGCCTTGGCAGCTGCTGCCTGGCACTGGCTGCTCCAGGTAAGTTTATCATTAACTAGGATCCCCAAGTCCTTCTCCCTGTCAGATTTACCCAGTGGTTTCCCGTTCAGTGTGTAATGGTGATATTGATTCCCTCTTCCCATGTGTATAACCTTACATTTATCATTGTTAAACCTCATCTGCCACCTTTCAGCCCAAGTTTCCAACTTATCCAGATCCATCTGTAGCAGAATACTATCTTCTCTTGTATTAACTGCTTTACATAGTTTTGTATCATCTGCAAATATCGATATTTTACTGTGTAAACCTTCTACCAGATCATTAATGAATATGTTGAAGAGAACAGGTCCCAATACTGACCCCTGCAGTACCCCACTGGTCACAGCGACCCAGTTAGAGACTATACCATTTATAACCACCCTCTGCTTTCTATCACTAAGCCAGTTACTAACCCATTTACACACATTTTCCCCCAGACCAAGCATTCTCATTTTGTGTACCAACCTCTTGTGCGGCACGGTATCAAACGCTTTGGAAAAATCGAGATATACCACGTCCAATGACTCACCGTGGTCCAGTCTATAGCTTACCTCTTCATAAAAACTGATTAGATTGGTTTGACAGGAGCGATTTCTCATAAACCCATGCTGATATGGAGTTAAACAGTTATTCTCATTGAGATAATCCAGAATAACATCCCTCAGAAACCCTTCAAATATTTTACCAACAATAGAGGTTAGACTTACTGGCCTATAATTTCCAGGTTCACTTTTAGAGCCCTTTTTGAATATTGGCACCACATTTGCTATGCGCCAGTCCTGCGGAACAGACCCTGTCGCTATAGAGTCACTAAAAATAAGAAATAATGGTTTATCTATTACATTACTTAGTTCTCTTAGTACTCGTGGGTGTATGCCATCCGGACCCGGAGATTTATCTATTTTAATCTTATTTAGCCGGTTTCGCACCTCTTCTTGGGTTAGATTGGTGACCCTTAATATAGGGTTTTCATTGTTTCTTGGGATTTCACCTAGCATTTCATTTTCCACCGTGAATACCGTGGAGAAGAAGGTGTTTAATATGTTAGCTTTTTCCTCGTCATCTACAACCATTCTTTCCTCACTATTTTTTAAGGGGCCTACATTTTCAGTTTTTATTCTTTTACTATTGATATAGTTGAAGAACAGTTTGGGATTAGTTTTACTCTCCTTAGCAATGTGCTTCTCTGTTTCCTTTTTGGCAGCTTTAATTAGTTTTTTAGATAAAGTATTTTTCTCCCTATAGTTTTTTAGAGCTTCAATGGTGCCATCCTGCTTTAGTAGTGCAAATGCTTTCTTTTTACTGTTAATTGCCTGTCTTACTTCTTTGTTTAGCCACATTGGGTTTTTCCTATTTCTAGTCCTTTTATTCCCACAAGGTATAAACCGCTTACACTGCCTATTTAGGATGTTCTTAAACATTTCCCATTTATTATCTGTATTCTCATTTCTGAGGATATTGTCCCAGTCTACCAGATTAAGGGCATCTCTAAGCTGTTCAAACTTTGCCTTCCTAAAGTTCAATGTTTTTGTGACTCCCTGACAAGTCCCCCTAGTGAAAGACAGGTGAAACTGCACAATATTGTGGTCGCTATTTCCTAAATGCCCAACCACCTGCAGATTTGTTATTCTGTCAGGTCTATTAGATAGTATTAGGTCTAAAAGTGCTGCTCCTCTGGTTGGATTCTGCACCAATTGTGAAAGATAATTTTTCTTGGTTATTAGCAGAAACCTGTTGCCTTTATGGGTTTCACAGGTTTCTGTTTCCCAGTTAATATCCGGGTAGTTAAAGTCCCCCATAACCAGGACCTCATTATGGGTTGCAGCTTCATCTATCTGCTTTAGAAGTAGACTTTCCATGCTTTCTGTTATATTTGGGGGTTTGTAACAGACCCCAATGAGAATTTTGTTACCATTTTTCCCTCCATGAATTTCAACCCATATGGACTCGACATCCTCATTCCCTTCGCTAATATCCTCCCTTAAAGTGGACTTTAGACAAGACTTTACATAGAGACAAACCCCTCCTCCTCTCCGATTTTTACGATCCTTTCTAAACAGACTGTAACCCTGTAACTTAACTGCCCAGTCATAGCTTTCATCTAACCATGTCTCGGTTATTCCCACTATGTCAAAGTTACCTGTAGATATTTCTGCTTCTAGTTCTTCCATCTTGTTTGTCAGGCTTCTGGCGTTTGCGAGCATGCAGTTTAGAGGATTTTGTTTTGTTCCAATCTCCTCACTGTGGATTGTTTTAGAAATGTTCTTACCTCCCTTTGGATTATGATCATCCTCCTTTTAATTTGTGCCTGCTTTTTTTTTTTTTTATTAGTGTTTATAATTGTGGGCAGGGTTTGGGATTTCCAGATGTTTTCAACAGATCTATCGAATATTTTTGCACAGATGTTTTTAAGGCATCTCACACTACCAAATCAAATCTCTTGCTTTGCACTTAGGAGGAGCAAACGCCCCGAAACACGTGTCTGCAAACAGAGTATCTGGTTTGGCTTTTATCCTAAGTTATGTGGTCAATATTGACTTGTGGGATTGCTACATTCAATAGGAGGCGGTAGTGTCTAAATTATCTCTCTGAGGAGATTTTGCATATTTAAAGAGACTATCCACTGCTTTTACACCGACTCACTATTATTATGATAGGGCATCAATGTCGGATTGGCCGGGGTCCGCTAAGCTGTAATTGGTGGTGGCTGCCGACTGGACGTACTTACTTGCGGAGCTTGGCTGTCTACTTGTATGGTCCAGGGCTTGTTACTGCACATCCACCTCCTACTGAATTAAATAGGAGGCAGAGGTGTACAACCCCGGGGCTGCCACTACGAGTAGACAGCCAGACTCCATATTTAGGTACTACCAGCTGGCACCGACATTTAGCAGAACACGCCATTGTTTGGGCTAAACAGGCTAAGGACAGAAATAAACAGCATTGTTTACTTTGCGCAAAACTCTCATTATGTGCATCATTTTGAAGATTGTGGTGCAAACAACAAAAAAATAAGACAGAAAAAAAAAATAAATAAAGACATTTAAAATAAACAGCAAAAAGTTAATCAGGCCCCAGAAAAAATAATTGTCAACTAAATGTGGCCTTCAACCAGTTTCACATGCCCGATCCACGGTCGGTCCAGACAGCGAGGACGTGTAAAGCCATCCCTAAGGTGGTGAAGGCCATCCCTAAGGTGGTGAAGGCCATCCCTAAGGTGGTGAAGGCCATCCCTAAGGTGGTGAAGGCCATCTCTAAGGTGGTGAAGGCCATCCCTAAGGTGGGGAGGGTCATCCCTAAGGTGGGGAGGGTCATCCCTAAGGTGGGGAGGGTCATCCCTAAGGTGGGGAGGGTCATCCCTAAGGTGGGGAGGGTCATCCCTAAGGTGGGGAGGGTCATCCCTAAGGTGGGGAGGGTCATCCCTAAGGTGGTGAGGGTCATCCCTAAGGTGGTGAAGGCCATCCCTAAGGTGGTGAAGGCCATCCCTAGGGTGGTGAAGGCCATCCCTAAGGTGGTGAAGATCATCCCTAAGAGCTGACAAGTATGGCAGATGGTCTCTAATAAAGGAATAAGTTGTGATGACCATGTTATCAGCGGCCATGTTATTGGTGTCATCCTTTTATGATCATTTGAAGAAGACTGTCCATAATTAGGAAAATATAGTGTGTTTTGTTTTAATACTGAAACAGTGCCACCATTAACCACAGGTTGTGTCTGGTATTGCATCTCCTGAGTGTCCATTCCCATGGGATAGAGCTGTAATATCACACAGTGGACAGGTGTTTGGCCGTTTCCAGAAGAAAACGTTTCTAAATGTGCACAACCTCTCTAAACTGCACAACTATATCTCAGCAGTTACTTACATGACATCTGCAATTAAGCACCAGCCAGATTCTGCACTTTCTTCTTGGATATCCCCCCATGTGCAAGGCAGGGTGTAGATTAGTCCCTCTGCCAAAACATGGCTCCGTCAAAACGTCTCCTTCATAAAGACAACTTCATTCTCATTTCCTAAACACAGGGTCACATGACCAGCAGGAAACGTCACATGGGAGGGCTGTCAGCGTCCATTCTTCTTTCGGGCAGCCCGTTTTTAACCTATTACGACAATTAACATCATTGTTATTCTTTTATATTCCGGATACAACTCAGAATGAACACAATGCAGACACCAATGACGGATTCTAAATGCATCTGCCCAGTGCTAATGCAGTTTAACTTGTTGTAAATAAAGTTAATTGAAAAAAAAAAAATCTTCTTTGCCGGAATGCGCGTCGCTCGGATCACGTGACTGTGTTGACAGCGCTCTGACGTCATCAGACCGCGACATTTGCTGGAGATTCTGGGGTCACCCTCACGTGTTTGCGTTTCTGCAGTGCGGGAACATGGCCAAGAAAAAGCAGTTAGGGCGCATTGCCGAGATGGCCCGAAAGATCCGGGCTTACAGGGAGCTGAAGAACCGGCCGCGGGACAACCAGCGCTATGCTTTGGATTATGAGGTTATTGCGTCTTCTGCAGTGCGGAATAAAAGTCGCATGCGATTTGTTTACCCTCCTAATAGAAGTATTGTGTCGCATTGTATGCAGCTGCTGATTGCACTAGTGTTGCTGCTTTACTGTGACACCTTATTCCATTCATTACAGTGAGATGTATGAGTTATTACAGTACCACAATCCCATAGATTAGGTCTCTAGTCCAAGGTTCTGATTCTCACCATTTCTGTTTTCAGACCATGACCAGACCCTTCAGTGGGAAACGCCTGCCAGTTCTCGCATGGGAAGATGTAAAGAACGAGAAGAGACTTTTCACTCTGCTCTCTGGGCTGCGGGCATTTGGAGTGGGGCGAATGGTGACGAGGAAGTCGTGGCTGGAGGAATGTAATGAGCCCTGTTACTGGATCATAACTAAGGTCAAAGTGGATTACACAGCCGAGGTGAGGACGGTGGGATTCATTGGGGTATTCCAGGGCCTGACATTTATTTTCTATCCATGGGATTGATGTTAGATCTCCAGGAGACAGACCACCGGAGCCCCTCATCTGCTAGACTCTGTTTTCCATAAAGTTGTGTGTAGCAGATGTGGGCAAGACTGAACTCTCTTTGGTGTCTCTCGTAGTGATGATTTGGGCATCTGGAATTTCTATATTTAAGGCTGAAATATCGCTTCAAAAGGCATTTCAGAGCAAAGGAGTTATTACTCATCCACAGGATAGGTGATACTATTTAGATTAGTGGGGTCTGAGTCCCCCATCCCCACTCCATTCATTGTTTCTGGGACTGCCAAAGCCCTGTAATACATTTTCCCCAGCAGTCTCATAGGGAATAAACAGTGCAGTGGTCGAGCATATGCAGCTCCACTCCATTGTAACTGGGATCCAGGGCCGGCGTCAGCACCCGGCGTACCAGGGCAAGTACCGGGGCCCTGAACAAATGGGGGGGCCCACTCATGGCCGGGATACCAAGGGGCCCGGGCCGCTCCCCCAGCAGCTTCGGCACTATTTGAGCTCAGCCGTCACTTAAATAAACATGGCCGCGCACAGTGCACTCTGCAGTGATGTCTCTGCTAGTAATGACGCGGACGGGCAGACACACAAGCAAAGTTAAAGGCACAGTGTCTGCCTGACCGCATCATTAGCACTGTGAGTGGCCATGTCTGTTTAACAGGTGTGGAACAGTGCACAAAGAGCTTGGCCACACCACAGCTAAAATTAAAGGCTTTGTCCAGGATCAGAAACACGTGGCTGCTTCCTAAAACAGCATCCCTTGAATTTGTTCAATCCTTGAAACCACTATGCAGAAATGGTCGGCACACCAGACGCTGGTCTGCTCCTGCGTTAGCGTGCACAGCAGTGTTTGTACTCCTAGATTTTCTGTTGTGCCTGTAGTTAACTGAGCACTTCTGACCTGTGATTTTAGCAATCAGTGGGAACCACAAGACCTGCACCCCCACCAAACTACAGTTTGAGAGAAATTCTAAAAAAATCTACTGAAAATGTAGTTATACCTTACTGTGTGATAACTGACCTTATAAAGACAGAGATGTCAAGGTGACTTTATATATGGGCACATGAAAATCTCATTTTCTTCTTATAGAATATGGACTTTGGTCAGGCTTGGGGTTACTTAACATTTAGAGGTAAGTGTTTACATAATACATCTCTCCACCCCAGTAATGATGCACAATAAACTTTTTCTTAATTCTGCTAATACCCAAAAACATATTAAGTGTAGAAACTAGTTACTAACGGATGTGCTTGAATAAGGTATTATCGGAACATGCGTGTGTGCTAACAGTGTGTATTTGGCGTGCTCATTTTCAAGGTAATCCCTGCATGTGTTGCAGCTGTCGAACAGCCACGAGACATTCAGCTGCAGGGACTCAAACATATTTTTCGGGCACGCCGGAGACACTCAGCCCCTGAGCATGCTCAGATAACACTTTATTCGAGTATGTTTGCTCATCACTAGTAGAAACGCTTCTTTGATTATTGGGTATAAATATAGCTGTGTGACTGTTCTGATCATATTCCCCCTGGCACTTTCTTCCCTGTTATTTCTTCTAACCAGGTAAACAAGAGTCTGAGGAGACCGAGATAAGCAAAGTTATGTATCACGACTGGCGTGTTGTACCTCGGCATGAAGAGGATGACTTTAAAAACTTTACCCCTATGCCCGAGCCGGAATCCTTGACCCATGTGCTGTACCCACCTCTCTTGAGAGCCATAATGTTGGCCGGAATGCAGAAAGAGGGAAAACAAATAACTGAACCTCTACTGGATCTCCAGAGAAGACGCATCTTCTCTAGAGAGAAGTTTGAAGAGGAACGAAAGGCCAGACTGGGGACACCGGTGTGATAATGACATTTTTGTCTTCAGAATCCAGCCTGTGTATAATGAACACTTATTGTAAAAGCAAAAAAGAGAAAAAGGATCACATCCGCACAGCTGCAGCCAAACTAACCACCTAGCATAGCAATCAAATAATGCTGAGAGTCCCACACGGCAGCTCCAGTGGTGCAGTATCCAAGAAAAACAAAACAAACAATGTCCAAATGTATAAGAAGAGAGGAACGCACTCACCAGGCAGATAAAATCCAATCCTTTATTGCAGCATGGACAAACTTAGCAGGGAGGGGAGTGGAGGATGACGGACGACGGGACCCGTAGAAGCGCTCGTAAGCGTGAAACGGCCGTCGTCCGTCATCCTCCACTCCCCTCCAAGCTGCAATAAAGGATTGGATTTTATCTGCCCGGTGAGTGCGTTCCTCTCTTCTTATACGTTTGAACACTTATTGTGCCTAGGGTATGGTGTTGTGCCACAGGTCTGGCATCATATTTCTGGATCACGTGGAAATCCATAGACTGTGATCTATGTAGTCCTGTAAGTGTGTAGGGGGCGTTGTACCTGTTTACTTGTATAAATGGATGTGCACTTTTTGGAGCTACTGGAATTGTGTTTGTCTTAAGTGGCACCAGGCACTAATTGGTTATCAAGGGTTAATGCACAGGTCAGTCATATTTACTGATCTGTATTAAACTCCACTTTTATTCTTATTCTGAGATGCCAGGTTGCATAATTTATGAACTGCTTATTTCCAATTCATTGTTTTGCAATATGTTGTCTAAAGTTCATAAATGGGTAAAATTGCAAACTGCTTGTAAAAACAACTTTGAAATTTACTCCTTATTAAAAATCTTTTCCATTCTCCAGCGTGAATGGACTTTTATAGCATAAATATTGATTGGATTTCCGGCCAGCGCTGCAGTCCCAGCGTGGCCAATTACAAAGGCGAAATATATGTGGTAAGAGCTGGCTCTGTGCTTTACAAACTGTTTTTCATCTGACTGGATCCGATCAGCCTTCTTTCCTCTGCCTCATTCCTATGCTGCAGAGGTAAAGCTGCCTCTGCAGCCAAGGAGAGCGCACAGTTTGGACCAGCGGTGCAGACAAGACATTAGTCTTCACCATCAATCTTCAAGAGGACAACCGCCCTGAAAAGAAGGCAGCCGAGAACTGTGTACGTCGGCATCATCATACAACCCTTCTAAAGGCATATTTTTATCTTATAAAGGTCTAAGGAGTACCGTTTCTGTTTGTAGAAACCTCCAGCTCAGAAAGGGAGACTTATAGGTGAGGCAAATCTTCCTGGGAGGGAAAATGTATACAAATGTTCACTCCTCCAAGTGGAAGAAAGCTGACTGCCTTGTATTACCTATTGGGATGCCCAGCCATTAACAAGCATTGTCCGATAACTTAGGACAGGGAGTAGCAACATTTAGTGTTTGTATAATGGCCTACATGTGAATATATGCTCTAAATGGTCAGTGCTCCCTATTTAAACTGGGTTCACACTTTGTTGTTTTGAGATCCGTGTGAATGGATCGGCAATAGGTCTCCTGATCCATACTCAACAGTCTCCTAGACATACATGAGATCTACTACAGGCCCAAAAATTACAGTGGATGATAAACGGACATGAATACTGCCTTATAAATTTAGTAGTGATGAGCAAATATACTCGTTATTCGAGATTTATCGAGCATGCTCGGAGGTCCTCCGAGTATTTTTAGTGCTCGGAGACTGTTTTTCTTGTCACAGCTGAATGATTTACATCTGTTAGCCAGCATAAGTACATGTGGGGGTTGCCTGGTTGCTAGGGAACCCCCACATGTAGTCAAGCTGGCTAACATGTAAATCATTCCACTGCGGCAAGAAAAACTAAATCTCTGTGCACTAAAAAATAAATCTCGAATAACGAGTATATTTGCTCATCACTAAAATTTAGTAATACATTTTGAGACAAAAGTTTTCTCACTTCCCTCCGAGATTTATATGGTAAGCCATTAATCTACTATATAATTGTCTAAGGGTCACTTCCGTCCGTCTGTCTGTCTTTCTGTCTGTCTTTCACGGATATTCATTGGTCATGGCCTCTGACTGTCCCGGAAATCCAAGTCGCTGATTGGTCGCGGCAAAACAGCCACGACCAATCAGCGACTGGCACAGTCCGGAAGAAAATGGCCGCTCCTTACTCCCCGCAGTCAGTGCCTGGCGCCCGCATACTCCCCTCCACTCACCGCTCACACAGGGTTAATGCTGGCAGTAACGGACCGTGTTATGCCGCGGGTAACGTACTCCGTTACCGCCACTATTAACCCTGTGTGTCCCCAACCTTTTACTATTGATGCTACCTATGCAGGATCAATAGTAAAAAAAAATGTAATGTTAAAAATAATTACAAAAAAACAAAGAACCTGCTATACTCACCCTCCGTTGTCCGCTGAGCCGCTCGCGCCGGCCGCCATCTTCCGTTCCCGGCGATGCATTGCGAAATTACTGAGAAGACTTAGCGGTCTCGCAAGACCGCTAAGTCATCTGGGTAATTTCGCAATGCATCCTGGGAACAGAAGATGGCGGCAGCCGCGCGCCTATCGCCGGAGCTCCGCTGCAACCCAGGAGGTGAGTATATAACTATTTTTTATTTAAATTATTTTTTTTAACAGGGATATGGTGCCCACACTGCTGTATACTATGTGGGCTGTGTTACTTACCGTGTGTCTCTGCTGTATACTACATAGGCAGTGTTATATACTATGTGGGCAGTGTTATATACTACATGGCTGGGCAATATACAGTCATGGCCAAAAGTATTGACACCCCTGCAATTCTGTCAGATAATACTCATTTTCTTCCTGTAAATGATTGCAAACACAAATTACATGGTATTATTATCTTCATTTAATTTGTCTGAAATGAAAAAAAAACACAAAAGAGAATGAAGCAAAAAGCAAAACATTTATCATTTCACACAAAACTCCAAAAATGTGACAGACAAAAGTATTGGCACCCTCAGCCTAATACTTGGTTGCACAACCTTTAGCCAAAATAACTTCTGATAACCATCAATGAGTTTCTTACAATGCTCTGCTGGAATTTTAGACCATTCTTCTTTGCCAAACTGCTCCAGGTCCCTGATATTTGAAGGGTGCCTTCTCCAAACTGCCATTTTTAGATCTCTCCACAGGTGTTCTATGGGATTCAGGTCTGGACTCATTGCTGGCCACCTTAGAAGTCTCCAGTGCTTTCTCTCAAACCATTTTCTAGTGCTTTTTGAAGTGTGTTTTGGGTCATTGTCCTGCTGGTAGACCCATGACCTCTGAGGGAGACCCAGCTTTCTCACACTGGGCCCTACATTATGCTGCAAAATTTGTTGGTAGTCTTCAGACTTCATAATGCCATGCACATGGTCAAGCAGTCCAGTGCCAGAGGCAGCAAAGCAACCCCAAAACATCAGGGAACCTCCGCCATGTTTGACTGTAGGGACCTTGTTCTTTTCTTTGAATGCATCTTTTTTTTTTTCCTGTAAACTCTATGTTGGTGTTTTTGCCCAAAAAGCTCTACTTTTGTCTCATCTGACCAGAGAACATTCTTCCAAAACGTTTTAGGCTTTTTTTAGGTAAGTTTTGGCAAACTCCAGCCTGGCTTTTTTATGTCTTGGGGTAAGAAGTGGGGTCTTCCTGGGTCTCCTACCATACAATCCCTTTTCATTCAGACGCCGACGGATAGTACGGGTTGACACTGTTGCACCCTCGGACTGCAGGGCAGCTTGAACTTGTTTGGATGTTAGTCGAGGTTCTTTATCCAACATCCGCACAATCTTGCGTTGAAATCTCTTGTCAATTTTTCTTTTCCGTCCACATCTAGGGAGGTTAGCCACAGTGCCATGGGCTTTACACTTCTTGATGACACTGCGCACGGTAGACACAGGAACATTCAGGTCTTTGGAGATGGACTTGTAGCCTTGAGATTGCTCATGCTTCCTCACAATTTGGTTTCTCAAGTCCTCAGACAGTTCTTTGGTCTTCTTTCTTTTCTCCATGCTCAATGTGGTACACACAAGGACACAGGACAGAGGTTGAATCAACTTTAATCCATGTTAACTGGCTGCAAGTGTGATTTAGTTATTGCCAACACCTGTTAGATGCCACAGGTAAGTTACAGGTGCTGTTAATTACACAAATTAGAGAAGCGTCACATGGTTTTTCGAACAGTGCCAATACTTTTGTACACCCTTTTTTTATGTTTATTGTGGAATTATATCCAACTTGGCTTTAGGACAATTCTTTTTTTTTTTTTTTTTTTCATTTAAGACAAATTAAATGAAGATAATAATACCAAATAATTTGTGTTTGAAATCATTTTCAGGAAGAAACTGAGTATTATCTGACAGAATTGCAGGGGTGTCAATACGTTTGGCCATGACTGTACTATGTGACTGGGCAATATACTACGTGTCTCTGCTGTATACTACGTGGCTGGGCAATATACTACGTGACATATACTATGTGGCTGGGCAATATACTACGTGACATATACTATGTGACTGGGCAATATACTACGTAGCTGGGCAATATACTACGTGACTGGGCAATATACTACGTGGACATGCATATTCTAGAATACCCGATGCGTTAGAATCGGGCCACCATCTAGTGATGTTATAAAAGAGAATCTGCCGAAATCCAAATTTTTATTCAGTCTCCCATGACAGCACCATGAGAGAGGGGATCCGCCCTTCGGGGACAGGAAACCTACAGACATAAAAGGGTGTCACCTCTCTCCCTCATCAGTCGGTTGCCTGTCCCTGACGGGAACTCCTTCAGACGTACCTCGTGAAGACAGATGACGTGCCCAGTCCTTGCAGGCCGGTCCTGGTAGCAGGGGTCCCTTGCCTTGGCCTGTCCAGTGCGCTGGAAGCGCCACACACCAGGGGTACTGCTTATGTAGGCTGACAGCAGAGGGAAGCAGCCTTCAGGAGGGGTGCTGCCTTCATGGTGGCCCATCGCCGCAGGTACTATTAAGTATTAGCTGTCTCCTGTAGTGTGCGATCCGGAGGCGGTAGACAGCGCAGACCCCGGGGCTGTGGCGGGGGCACTCGTCTGGACCAATGGGAGGTCCACAATTCAGCTAAGGGTGCGGTTTTGGGGGGGGGGGGGGTGCCCAATAGCAGCAGCAGCATGCCTTGTAGTACCGGGCAAACCACCCGTATTTTCCTGCTGGCCCCGTCCGGGGGCTGTACCTTTGGGGTATTCAGCTATTTAGGAGACCTACAGTGGCTAACAAGTGCTTCGAGACCCATTCTTCAATATGGAGTCACCAGAGCAAGAAGTGCAGCAGCACTCGCCAGAGCAGCAGCATCAGCTCTCAGAGAAGCCCCACGGGAAAGTCTCCCAGCGATGGTCTAGTGGCAGTAGTGTTGGAGATAAAGCCTGACTGAACAAGTCCTCAGGCCATAGAGATATATCACCGGCTGGAAATGATCCCCCAAAGATGATGGTACTTCTCATTACACGTCTTGGGTAATTGATCTACAAGAAAGTTCACTTGGTTATGTACTGTTTTTTTCCTTATGTTCCCTCTCTCCTTATCTGTCAGGGGAGAAAGTGTTCAGCCAATGCTAAGCACAGAGAGTGTGCTAAGTGCGGAGTTCCACTTCCGGATGGCCATGAAAGGAAACTATGCAGGCTTTGTATACAACATTTAGTAGCAGAGGAGACGCCAGACTTTACTTCCAGCCTGAGGGACATGGTCAGACAAGAAGTCAGGAGTTCAGTTAAATCCTTATCCCAGGAGTTAGAATTCAAGGGAAAAGAGCCCAGATCCCCCATTTCAATTTCGGAGACTAACTCGGGAGAGCTAAGGTCAGACTTATCCTCGTCATCTTTAGTAGTCGGATCAAGTTGTTCCTGTTTCTGCTTGATCAGGTAAATCGACTTGTAAAAGTAGAAAAGAGTACCATTGAGGAACCCTGGTCAGAATGCTCCATGCATGACATGATGTTTAAGGGGCTAGACCGGAAAGCTCGTAGATCCTTTTCCCGTAGTTGATAAAATAAGCTCTCTGATTACACGTGAATGGAAAAAGCCCAAGAGGAAGGGTTGTCTACCACCAGCCTTTAAAAAAAGGTACCCATTCAAGGAGGCAGCATCATCCTCTTGTGATAAAGCCCCAAAGCTGGACACGGCGGTCGCCAAGCCGTGTAAAAGAAGCCTCTCTACCATTTAAGGAATTATGGAGTTTGAAAGACCCGCAAGATAGAAAGCCTGACGTGTTTCTAAAGGGTACTTGGGAAACGTCGGCAGGGTCCCTTAGGCCAGCAATTGCAGCCACTTGCACAGCACGGTCACTAATGGTATGGCTAGACTGCCTGGAGGAGCAGCTTAGGGACAAAGTCTCTAGAGATGAGATCCTATCCTCCCTTCCTATGATCCAGGGAGCGGCGGCATTTCTTTAGGATGCGTCGGCAGACTCTGTAAATTTAGCTGCCAGATCATCTGCGCTTTCCAACGTGGCCTGCCCGAGCCTTGTGGCTGAAATGCTGGCCAGGAGACATGCAAGCCAGATCAAAACTATGCGGCATTCCATGTGAAGGGGTACATTTATTTTGCTTAGTACTCGAACTGTTAGAGAAAGCGGCCGATAGTAAAAAAAATGATTCCCTTATCTGGGAATACCCTCATACAGGCGGGACTAAAATAGAGGGTGGTTCAACTGTACAAGGTCGACCAGGGAGAATACCAGATACTACAATAACAAGAAGAAAGGTGGAAGATATATGTTCAATTCCTTTCGTAACCACAGAAAACCACAATGACTGCCGGACTAGGTGGGAGGCAGGCTTTCAGCCTTCTACCCTGCCTGGTTAAGTATTTCAAACAGCTCATGGATTCTCACTGTTATCAAAATGGGGCAAAAATATGAATTTCAGAGGACACCTCAGGATAAATTTTTCCTAACTCCCATCCGTTATGCAGGCTGAAAGGTGGCAGATGAGGTTTAACAATGATAAATGTACGGTTATGCACATAGGAAGAAGGAATCAATATCACCATTACACGCTGAACGGGAAACCACTGGGTAAATCTGACAGGGAGAAGGACTTGGGGATCCTAGTTAATGATAAACTTACCTGGAGCAGCCAGTGCCAGGCAGCAGCTGCCAAGGCAAACAGGATCATGGGGTGCATTAAAAGAGGTCTGGATACACATGATGAGAGCATTATACTGCCTCTGTACAAATCCCTAGTTAGACCGCACATGGCGTACTGTGTCCAGTTTTGGGCACCGGTGCTCAGGAAGGATATAATGGAACTAGAGAGAGTACAAAGGAGGGCAACAAGATTAATAAAGGGAATGGGAGAACTACAATACCCAGATAGATTAGCGAAATTAGGATTATTTAGTCTAGCAAAAAGACGACTGAGGGGCGATCTAATAACCATGTATAAGTATATAAGGGGACAATACAAATATCTCGCTGAGGATCTGTTTATACCAAGGAAGGTGGCGGGCACAAGGGGGCATTCTTTGCGTCTGGAAGAGAGAAGGTTTTTCCACCAACATAGAAGAGGATTCTTTACTGTTAGGGCAGTGAGAATCTGGAATTGCTTGCCTGAAGAGGTGGTGATGGCGAACTCAGTCGTGGGGTTCAAGAGAGGCCTGATTGTCTTCCTGGAGCAGAACAATATTATATCATACAATTATTAGGTTCTGTAGAAGGACGTAGATCTGGGGATTTATTATGATGGCATATAGGCTGAACTGGATGGACAAATGTCTTTTTTCGGCCTTACTAACTATGTTACTATGTTACATAGTTATTAATGTTGAAGGAAGACTTTAAGGCTGGTTTCACATTTGCGTTTTTTGCCGCTGCGTTTAAACGCATGCGTTTTATTTTTCCTATATTTAACATTAAAAACGCATGCATTTTTTTTGTACGCGTTTGGCTGCGTTTGACGACACATGCGTTGTTTCTATGCTTGTGTTTTTTTTTTTCGGAAATGCAACATGTAGTAATTTCTAGAGGAGTTTTTTTGCCGCAAAAAAACATATTGCTGTCTATGTAAACACATGCGTTTTTAAGCACATGCGTTTGGTTGCGTTTTTAAACGCATGCGTTTCAATAGAAAAAAAACAAGTCTACACACTGATAAGCCACCCCCCACCATCAAGGTGATAAAGGGATCAAAACCCTAACCCTAGCCCTAACCCTACCCCTAAGGATCCAAACCCTAACCCTACCCCTAACCATAACCCTAGGGATCCAAACCCTAGCCATAACCATAACCCTAGGGATCCAAACCCTAACCCTAGCCCTAACCCTTGCCCTAACCCTACCTCTAACCCTAGGGATCCAAACCCTAACCCTAGCCCTAACCCTACCCCTAAGGCTAGGGATCCAAACCCTAACCCTACCCCTAACCCTAGGGATCCAAACCCTAACCCTAGCCCTAACCCTTGCCCTAACCCTACCTCTAACCCTAGGGATCCAAACCCTAACCCTAGCCCTAACCCTACCCCTAAGGCTAGTTTCACATTTGCGTTTAAAAACACAGCGTTTAAAACGCATCTGCGGGTGGTGAAAAAACGCATGTAAACGCATACAAACGCTGCGGTTTCGTATGCGGTAAAAAAATTATGCGTTTTTATGCGTTTACATGCGTTTTTTCCTGCGTTTGCGTTTTTGATACGCATGATGAGAAATTTCACAAGAGAAAAATCAAGATCCAGACACCGCCAATGGGACTACAGAGGGCGTGTGACATGACTCTGTGGACCAAAATATGGAAAAATTGTAGCTCTCAAAATGTGGTAACGCAAAAAATATTTTTTGGAATAAAAAGCGTCTTTAGTGTGTGACATCTGACAATCATAAAAATCAACTAGAAAACCCACTATAAATTGAAATGGCTATGGTTAGGATTAGGGTTAGGCTGGTTTCACATTTGTGTTTTTTGCCGCAGTGTTTGTACCACATATAAACGCATGCGTCGTGTTTTTCTATATTTAACATTAAAAACGCATGTGTTTTTTTGTTCTCGTTTTGCCGCGTTTGACGACGCATGCGTCTTTTTGTCGCTTGCGGCTTGGCGCGGAAATGCAACATGTAGTAATTTCTAGAGGTGTCGCCAGGAAACACATGCGTTCGATTGTGCACGGTTTGCGTAAAAAAAAAGCATTGCTGTCTATGTAAACACATGCATTTTTAAGCACATGCGTTTGGTTGTGTTTTTGAACGCATGCGTTTCAATAGAGAAAAACAAGTCTAGACACTGCTAAGCCACCCCCCCACCATCAAGGTGATAAAGGGATCCAAACCTTAACCCTAACCCACCATCAAGGTGATAAAGTGATCCAAGCCCTAACTCTAAACCTAACATTAACCCTAGCCATAAGCCACCATCAAGGTGATAAAGGGATCCAAAACCTAACCCTAGTCCTAGCTCTAACCCTAAGCCACCATCAAGGTGATAAAGGGATCCAAACCCTAACCCTAGCCCTAACCATAACCCTAGCCCTAACCCTATCCCTAACCCTAAGTCACCATGAAGGTGATAAAGGGATCCAAACCTTAACCCTAACCCACCATCAAGGTGATAAAGTGATCCAAACCCTAACTCTAAACCTAACACTAACCCTAGCCATAAGCCACCATCAAGGTGATAAAGGGATCCAAAACCTAACCCTAGTCCTAGCTCTAACCCTAAGCCACCATCAAGGTGATAAAGGGATCCAAACCCTAACCCTAACCCTAGCCCTAACCATAACCCTAGCCCTAACCCTAACCCTATCCCTAACCCTAAGTCACCATGAAGGTGATAAAGGGATCCAAACTCTAACCCTAACCCTAGCCCTAACCCTAATGGGGAAATGGAAATAAATACATTTTTTTAATGTTTACATTATTCCCTAACTAAAAGGAGTTGATGAAGGGGGTTTGATTTCTATTTATAAGGGGTTTTCTAGTGGATTTTTATGATTGGCAGCTGTCACACACTGAAAGACGCTTTTTATTCCAAAAAATATTTTTGGCATTACCACATTTTGAGAGCTACAATTTTTACATATTTTGGTCCACAGAGTCATGTGAGGTCTTGTTTTTTGCGGGAGGAGTTGACATTTTTATCGGTAACATTTTCAGGCACGTGACATTTTTGATTGCTTTTTATTCCGATTTTTGTGAAGCAGAATGAACAAAAGCCAGCTTGTGAAATTTCTCATCATGCGTACCAAAAGCCCAAACGCAGGAAAAAACGCATGTAAACGCGTACAAACACGGCGTTTTTTTAACCGCATGCGGCAACGCATGCTTAAAAAACGCAGCGTTTGTACGCATTTACATGCGTTTTTTTCACCACTTGCAGAAGCGTTTTAAACGCTGCAGATTTAAACGCAAATGTGAAACCAGCCGGTGGTGTGTTTCAATGTCTGACAGCCACCGAGGTGCGTTTTGATATCCAATAGCCGTGGCAGTGCATTTCGAGGTTCGACAGCTACAGCAGTGCGTTTTGAGTTCCGACGGCCACTGTGGCGCATTTCGAGGTCTACGAGACGCAGAGATGCGTAATCGAGGTCAGACAGCCACGGCGGTGCATTTTGAGGTCCAACAGACGTGCAGGTCCATTTTGAGGTCTGACAGCCGCAGTGACACGTTTTGAGGTCTGACAGCCAAGACACTGTTTTTTGAGTCCCGACAGCCGCGGCAGAGCACTTCGAGATCTGACAGCAGAGACAGTGCGTTTCAAGGTACAACAGCCGCAGCAGCACATAAGTACAGCAGCCGTGGTTGCACTTTTTGATGTCCGACAGACGCAGAGGTGCGTTTCGCTGATGCACATTTCAAAGTCCGATAGCAACAGAGGTGTGTTTCAAAATACAACAGCCACAGCGGCGCATTTCAAGGTCCGAAAGCCGCGGAGGTACATTTTGAGGTCCAACAGCCTCAGTGTCGTGTTTCATGGTCCAACAGCCGAAGAGTTACATTTTGAGGTCTGACAGCTGCAGTGTCCTGTTTCAAGGTCAAAAACCACAGCAGTGCATTTCAATATACAACAGCCGCAGGGATGCGCTTCAAGGTCCGACAGCCACATAGGTGCATTTCTAGGCTCGACAGCCGCGCCAACACGTTTCCAGGTCCGACAGCCGTGGCGGTATGTTTCAATGTCCTACAGCAATGGAGGTGCATTTCTAGGTTCGATAGCAGCGGCGACACATTACAAGGTCCGACAGCCGCAGCAGCAGGCGGTGGATTTCAATGTCCGACATCCGCAATGGTGCATTTCTAGGTCTCTAGCTAGGCAGCTGTGGTTGTGCTTTTTGAGATTCGACAGCTGTGGTGGCGTTTTTCGACTTCCGACAGCCACAGGGAAGCGTTTTGAGTTCTGACAGCCACAGGGAAGCGTTTTGAGGTCCGGCAGCCAAGACAACGCGGTTTGAGGTCCGACAGCTGCGGCGGTGCGTTTAGAGGTCCGACAGCTGCCGCGGTGCTTATTGAGGTCCGACAGTCGTGCAGGACCATTTTGAGGTCAGGCAGCTGCGATGGCGCGTTTCGACATCCGACACCCACGAAGGTCTGTTTTGAGGTCAGACAGCCACGGAGGTGTGTTTCGAGGTCCGACAGCCGCAGCGTGTTTTGAGGTCCGACAGCTGTGGCAGCCGCAATCGCATATGTGAATTTTGATTTCTGACAGCTGCGATGGTGCGTTTCAAGGTCCGACAGCAGCGGGTGCACATTTTGAAGTACGACAGCGGCGGTTGCGCTTTTCGGGGTCCAACAGCCACAGAGGTGCATTTCGATGTCTGACAGCCGCAGTGATGCATTTTGAGGTCCGACAGTCGCCACAACGCATTTTAAGGTCAGACAGCTGCCGTGGTGCGTTTTGAGGTCAGACAGCCGCAGATATGCGTTTTAACCAACAGCCGCGGCGGCGCGCTTCAAGATCTAGCAGTACAGTGAGTTTCAATGTACAACAGCCGCAGCAGCGCTTTTTGAAGTACGACAGCTGTGGTTGCACATTTCAAGGTCCGACAACCGCGGAGGTGGGTTTTGATCTCCAACATCCGCTGCTGCATGTTTTGAAGTCCGACAGCCACGGAGGTGCTCTTCGAGGTCCGACAGCTGTGACGGTGCATTTCGAGGTCTGAAAGCCATGGAGGTGCATTTCGATGTCCGACAGCCGTTTGGATGCGTTTTGAGGTCCGACAGCCACAGCGGCGTGGTTTGAGGTCCAACAGCCACAGAGGTAAGTTTCCAGGTCCGACAGCAATGGCGGCGTGGTTTGAGGTCCGACAGCCACAGAAGTGCGATTCGAGGTCCGACAGCCACGGAGGTGCGTTTCGATGTCCGACAGCGGCAGGGATGCAATTGGAGGTCCAACAACTGCAGCAGCGCTTTTTGATGTCTGACAGCCGAGGCGGTGCGATTCGACGTCCGACAGTTGTGGTGGTGTTTTCAAGATCCAACAACCTTGCTACGTTACGAGGTTCAACTGCCGTGTAGGTGCATTTCGATGTCTGACAGCCGTGGTGGTGCGATTCGAAGTTCGATAGCCGTGCCAGTGCGTTTTGTGGTCCGACAGCAGCAGAGATGCGTTTCAAAGTCCGACAGCCTCGGAGGTGCGTTACGATGTCCGACAGCCGCATAGGTGCATTTTGATGTCCGACAGTCGCATAGTGAATTTCGATTTCTGACAGCTGCAAAGGCGCATTTCAAGGTCCCACAGCAGCGGGTGCACGTTTCGAGGTACGACAGCGGCGGCTGCGCGTTTCGGGGTCCAGCAGCCACATAGGTGCATTTCGATGTACGACAGCTGCATGGATGCGTTTTGAGGTCCGACAGTCGCGGTGGTGCGTATTGAGGTCAGACAGCCGCGGCGGTGCGTATTGAGGTCAGACAGCCGCGGCGGTGCGTATTGAGGTCAGACAGCCGCGGCGGTGCATATTGAGGTCAGACAGCCACAGAGACGCATTTTACCCTAATTAATGACAGCGGATACGTCTTTTAACTGACCTGAGATATAAGAGAATAGCCTCCACATACAGGTGACAATCCAGCAGCTGTCGGCTGGTACACTATAGCTGACAACTTGCTGTATCAGCCATGATCACAGTTTGCACCATCCAAATCTGTTTAACCCCTTAGATGCTTCTGTCAATAGTTACTATTTCATTATAAATGGTTAACAAAGTATGAGGGCTTCCTCTTTATCCCAATTGGTGCCCTCAGATCATGATTTTGTGGTCCTGATGTTTGCCATAGCTATTCACGACCAAATAGTGACCTTAGAGCCTGACAGCTATAGTAATCTAGAGACATTTAGGTGGTAAAAATGCACATTTTCATTTGTGTCATGCCACTTTGCATTAATTCCTGAAAAGCACCTGAAGAGTTAATAAACTGCTTACCGGCTGCGCTTTTCGAAGTAGGACTGTGGCTGCTGCACATTTGAGGTCCGATAGACATGGAAGTGCATTTCAATGTTTGACAGCCTCGGAGGCGTGTTTCGAGGTCCTGTCATGTAGATATATCTCCAGTTTGTGCAGTGTATGGGGGGGGGGGGGGGACACAGATGGGGGCTTCGCTCCCTGCAGTTCTTGTCCCGTAAATAAAGATCCAGTGTGTGCAGAGTATGGGGGTCACAGGTGTTGGTTCTGTTCCCTACAGCTCCTGTCCTGTATATGTATATACACCGCGTATACATTGTGTGCAGTGTATGGGGGACACAGCGCTGCCGGGGCCTGGGGTGAAGGTGCCGCATCTGTGGATACTCTGGAAAAGAAAAGATGCTGGAAAACGGCACGTAAGGAGTTAAACGGGAGAGGAAATACATCCATGTACATCACTGAAGGCTGAGCGTTACCAAGGTTTCTGCTCATTGTCTGATCACAGAATCCGTTGGTGGGGGGAGGGGGAATTTTAATTTCCCGCTCATAATCTCTGGAGGATTATTACCGGTCACTGCCGATAGCGGAGATCACAATCCGGTCACACCCGGAACAGCGCGGAGTCCTGTCCTCCAGAGCCGCCGCACACGGGATCGTCCTCCGAGAGAAGGCGCCGTCACTGATGTGGAGGAGAATCACCCGCCCGGTCCCGATACTCCGGGACCTGCTAACTACATGTAGACCTCAGCGCGGAGTATCAGACACTGAGGAGGGGACATTTCCTGCGAGCTTGGCAGACGACACTCCCACCTGAGGGGTCTGAGACTTCATGTGGGATTCATCTCCTATTATTCTGTGGATATGTGCACCAACAATGGCGGCAATGGTGTATGTACCATCAGCCTCATGTGAGGACCCCGAGATAGGCGGCGCCGGCTCTTGTGGTGACGGTGTGGGTGGCTCTTAGAAGAGCCTTTGGTTTTGTAGAGATTGGCGGCAGCGCTCACTTGCTCTTGCTCGCCTTGCTGCTCTCGGTCTTCTTGGGCAGCAGCACGGCCTGGATGTTGGGCAGGACGCCCCCCTGGGCAATGGTCACCCCACCCAGCAGCCTGTTCAGCTCCTCGTCATTGCGCACCGCCAGCTGCAGGTGACGGGGGATGATGCGGGTCTTCTTGTTGTCCCGGGCAGCATTGCCGGCCAATTCCAGGATCTCAGCGGTCAGATACTCCAGCACAGCGGCCAGATAGACCGGAGCGCCGGCGCCGACTCTCTCAGCGTAGTTGCCCTTGCGGAGAAGCCTGTGCACACGGCCGACTGGGAACTGCAGTCCTGCCCGGGATGAGCGGGTCTTGGCCTTAGCTCGGACCTTTCCTCCTTGTTTGCCGCGTCCAGACATGATGGCGATAACGTCAGATAACAACTGAAGACAGAAAATCGTGTGGAGAAGAGACTGTGCTGTGTGGCCTTATATAGTCTGCTGCTCCGCCCTCCTCTCCTGTCATTGGATGACTCTGAAGCTGGCCAATGGGGAAGAGTCTTGAGGAACCGCCAATGAGCTGCCGAGGGCGGAGCTTATTATTGCTCCTTGCTCAAATTAGTTTCTCACCCAATAGAAAACGTTCGCTTTGGACAGAATAGATAAGGGGTGAAAACAGATATTTGTCTTGGAGCAGAAGGAAATGCAGAAATATTCTGTTGATTTGTAGTTTGCACTTGTTGAATTTGTGTCTACTATCAGCCATAAATTGCACTGACAGTCTGGTGGGTGAGGGGTTAATCCCTGTCAGTGCTTCTCCTCCGCTCCATCTGCACAGGAGGCGGCTCCTCACTCACCCGCTTATTACCCTGTGCAGATTCCCTGTGGTGTCCGCGCTGATCCTATCACAGCCTGACTGAGACAAGTCTCCTATGTTCTGCCCGGAGCCTGATGTGACGCTGCCGGGTCCCGGGTGGGGGAAGTCGCCGCTTCTGTATTGTATGATACAATATTGTTCTGCTCCAGGAAGACATCCAGGCCTCTCTTGAACCCCTCGACTGAGTTCGCCATCACCACCTCCTCAGGCAAGCAATTCCAGATTCTCACCGCCCTAACAGTAAAGAATCCTCTTCTATGTTGGTGGAAAAACCTTCTCTCCTCCAGACGCAAAGAATGCCCCCTTGTGCCCGTGGCCTTGGTATAAACCTTGGTATAAACAGATCCTCAGCGAGATATTTCTATTGTCCCCTTATATACTTATACATGGTTATTAGATCGCCCCTCAGTCGTCTTTTTCTAGACTAAATAATCCTAATTTCGCTAATCTATCTGGGTATTGTAGTTCTCAATAGAATTGTAGTTCTCAATACCCAGATAGTGGTAATGTTCTGAGCAGGGACACTCCGCAATCTTCTACACATGATCGTACATTTCCCATCACAGAGGGATCTGCTGGGAAGGGCAGAATTGGTCTTCCCTGAAATGTCTCTTGTAGGATACGTCCCTGACCAGTATATCGTCTCCACAGTACTGATTGTGACGGGAAAGGGACGATCTGATCGTCTCCAGGTCAGGCACACGGGCACATCACAGCATGTGGAGAACACGAATCAGTCTCTATATCCATGAGTGGAAACAGGAGCGAATACTGCACCGCTAACCTGGAAATCTGCAGACTCCTGTGTGGGATGTAAGAGAGCAATGATCGCTCAACACAAGCAGATTTCCCGATATCGGTCCTGGGAGCACGTGTCATATGAAGACAAAGGACGGAAAAAAGCGGGATCTTTAAACTTTTTACCATTGGAAACATTAGCTCCTCCCTCTGCTGATTGGCTGAACACAGGACGGTTAGGGGGGTTTGAATTTCCCGCCGCTTCTAAATGTAATGACGTCATTTACACTGTAAAAAGAATTCAATTAGGCTCTAGATCAACTCCACCGACCACCACAAATGGCTCCTGTTAACGGAGAAAGGAGAGTAATGAACGAGACCCCAGAATGCCGAGATCTGTGCAGCAAGGGGTTAAATAAGTCCCTGAATACACATCAACTCACTGAGCAATGCCCAGATTATTCCTGAGGTTTTCTCACCATCTCCCTCGTCATCAGACGCAGAGCCCCGGGCGGTGCGATCAGACACCTCGGGGAGACGGGAGAGGACACCGGAGCAGTGTGGGTGGCTCTTATAGTGAGGGTGTAGGTGGCTCTTATAGGGAGGGTGTGGGTGGCTCTTATAGGGAGGGTGTGGGTGGCTCTTAGAAGAGCCTTTGGGGTGAGGAGCGGAGCACGGAGCCGATCACTTGGCGCTGGTGTACTTGGTGACGGCCTTGGTGCCCTCGGACACGGCGTGCTTGGCCAGCTCTCCGGGCAGCAGCAGGCGCACGGCGGTCTGGATCTCCCGGGAGGTGATGGTGGAGCGCTTGTTGTAGTGAGCCAGGCGGGAGGCTTCCCCTGCGATGCGCTCGAAGATGTCGTTGACGAAGGAGTTCATGATGCCCATGGCCTTGGAGGAGATGCCGGTGTCGGGGTGGACCTGCTTCAGCACCTTGTACACGTAGATGGCGTAGCTCTCCTTCCTGCTCTTCCTCCGCTTCTTGCCGTCCTTCTTCTGAGTCTTGGTCACGGCTTTCTTGGAGCCCTTCTTGGGCGCAGGCGCAGACTTGGCGGGTTCAGGCATGATAACAACAAACCGGTCTCAGTACAAGTGAGCAGAATAATGATCCTGCTCCTCCAAGAGCGGAGGAATTTATAGCCCGGCCATGCAGATGAGCACTGCTGTCAGACCGCCGTGCTATTGGGTGATGATGTCATGTGACCAACGGGAACGTCAGACGCTCCGCCCACTGCAGCTGATTGGTGGTTCTCCAACTGATATTTCGCTTTTCAGCACCCTCCATATAGCGCTGTAAAACACGTATAATGCTGAATACATCTAAATAGTGCTGTGAAGCGCCATATACCGCAGTGCACCCTCATATAGTGCTCTATGTGTTAATGTAGCTCTGTTTACCCTTCATGTGCTGCAGTATACTCCAATATAGTGCTGCTATTCATCTGTATAGTGCAGAGTGCCCCCATATACTGCAACTTACTGACAAATGACTGTGCCACTTCCAGAGCTCGGCCGTCATGGCCCTGCAGGAGGCCAGCGAGGCTTATCTGCTGGGGAGTCTGGGGATGTACTAGATTTTCTCGGCACCACCATCCGCATGTGGGGTGCTGCTGTAATCCCGTTCATTATCCTCATTTTTCCTCTGCACATTCCCACATCCAGCCAAGTGATCGCGGGGTCCAGTATACTCATCAGCATTGCCAATACTTCGATATGTAGCAAAGAAGGAGTGGTGTAAAAATTTGGGGGGCATTTTGAGGGCAACCCAAACGTTGTGCCCCACCAAAAAATGCCCCGGTTGACCCAAAACATTCTGAAAAAAATTACCACACACTCTTATAGTGTTCCTCTACACACCCTGAGAATTTGTGGTCGACAGACCCAAACCGGGCTTAGCAGTGACCTTGCGCACCACAGACTTCAATGGGCAGGGTCACTTTGGGGAGTCTCTGCTCAGCCCAGTTTGTGGCTATCATCAACCCCAAATGTTCAGGGTGTGTAGCTCTAGTGGACCAGTGCTGTAAAAATTTAGGGGGCATTTTGAGATGACCCAAAACATATGCCCCTCCCCACCCCCAAACTTCTGAACAAATTACCCGACACTCTTGAATTGTTCCTCTACACACCCTGAACATTTGGGGTCGATGGGCACAAACTAGGCTGAGCAGTGACCCTGCGCGCGATAGGCTTCCATGGGCAGGGCAGCTTTGGGGGGTAACTGCTCAGCACAGATTGGGGCTATCGACTTCAAATTTTCATAGTGTGTAGAGGAATAATTCATGAGTGTGGGCTATTTTTTTCTGAATACCTTGCTCTATATACTGTACACACTGCTCTAGATATTGTACACTGCTCTATATACTGTACACACTGCTCTATATATTGTATACTGCTCTATATACTGTACACTGATTTACATACTGTACCCTCTCCTGTATATACTGTACACACTGCTACTGTACACTCTGGTCTATATACTGTGTACTCTGCTGTATATACTGTACACACTGCTCTATATACTGTACGCTCTGGTCTATAATACTGTACACTGCTGTATATACTGTTCACACTGCTCTATATACTGTACACTGCTCTAAATACTGTACACACTGCTCTATATACTGTATATACTGTATATATTGCTGTATATATACTGTATATACTGTATATATACTGTATATATTGCTGTATATACTGTACAATCTGTTGCACAGTCTGTATACACTGCTGTATATACTGTATACTCTGCTCTATATACTGTACACACGGCACTATGCTATACACTGCTCTATATACTGTACACTCTGGTCTATAAACTGGACACTGCTGTATATACTGTACTCTGCTTTATATACTGTACACACTGTTGTATATACTGTAGACTCTCCTCTATTATCTGTGACACTTATTACACTGCTGATCTGGGCTGTGCAGATGTGATGTTGTGCACTATATATACTATATACAGCTGTGTTCTCTGTGTAGACGCTGGATTTTGTGTCTCCGCTTTTCTCCCAATATTCCCCTTTTGCACAACAGTGGGGGTCACATACATGCATGAATATTTCAGTTTTCTCCCGAGATGTTCATGTGTTTGGTTGGGGAGTCGCGCTGTGCAGCTGTCGCCTCATCATCAGAGCTCTTCCCTCCATTACAGGCCGCAGCGGTCACAGCTTCACACTGGGTAAGACACGATATCAGGCAGGTGATTGCAATCAGCCCCCGATATGGATCATCTACTGATGTGGAACACGTGTCCCCCCAATACTCTGCACATACGGGGTAGAGTGATATCACAGGTCAGGGAGGTGGCAGTCAGCGGAGGCCGTCGCCTGTGTTACCCTTCTGGGTTCTCAGCAGCTCCAGCTGGTCCCCACATCGTACAATCAGCTTCCTGTGCGATAGACACTGGAGTAAAGATCCCTGTGATGGTGACAAGAGCCGGGAATAGGAGGAACGAGCTCCCGCAGCAGATTTATCTACCCGGACACACAGTGATGTGCAGATCGGGAGGACGGCGGCGATGATCCCGGGATTTCCTCTCCGCAATTTCTAGGCGTTTCCACTAGTGACGGCTACAAACGGTCGGTGGAGATGATGGAGAAGGAGAAGCGACGGAGGAATCGCGCTCTGCTGTCCGGTGTTAGCCGGTAAAGGGTTTTTATCCCGGGCAGGGAAGCACAAGGGGAGAGCGGAGCTTCACTACCTGCCAGCCCTTATGCCGAAGTGATCAGATTCTATTCTGTGTAATCCGCTCATGTAACCAATATTGGCGGAGGCTGCGGGGAGTTATAGATTTCATGTCTTATAAAAGCAGCTCAGCGGGTTATCGATTGTGCAGAGGTGTCAGTATGTGCATGTATATATGTGTATGTACATACCCCATACACCCTTGTATCATTTACCAAATAGTACCGTAACAATGAACAGCATCAGCGGTTCCAGCTCCATAATGCAAACAGGGGGCAGCACAATAAGATGGGGGCAAACACCAGTATATGTCAGGACTCGGGAGACTTAATGTTAGTCAGATAGGAGCTCTGCACTTCCGCAGCCATTTAATCTCATTCAATGAGCCACCACCTCCTCCCCGCAGAGCTGTATGATCAGTGCCACCACCTTCTCCCAACAGAGCTGTATGATCAGTGCCACCACCTCCTCCTCGCAGAGCTGTATGATCAGTGCCACCACCTCCTCCCCGCAGAGCTGTATGATCAGAGCAACCACCTTCTCCCCACAGAGCTGTATGATCAGTGCCATCACCCACTCCCCGCAGAGCTGTATGATCAGTGCCACCACCTCCTCGCAGAGCTGTATGATCAGTGCCACCACCTCCTCCCCACGGAACTGTATGATCAGTGCCACCGCCTCCTCCCCGCAGAGCTGTATGATCAGTGCCACCACCTCCTCCTCGCAGAGCTGTATGATCAGTGCCACCACCTCCTCCCCGCAGAGCTGTATGATCAGAGCAACCACCTTCTCCCCACAGAGCTGTATGATCAGTGCCATCACCCACTCCCCGCAGAGCTGTATGATCAGTGCCACCACCTCCTCGCAGAGCTGTATGATCAGTGCCACCACCTCCTCCCCACGGAACTGTATGATCAGTGCCACCGCCTCCTCCCCGCAGAGCTGTATGATCAGTGCCACCACCTCCTCCTCCCTGCAGAGCTGTATGATCAGTGCCACCACCTCCTCCTCCCTGCAGAGCTGTATGATCAGTGCCACCACCTCCTCCTCCCCGCAGAGCTGTATGATCAGTGCCACTACCTCCTCCCCGCAGAGCTGTATGATCAGAGCAACCACTTCCTCCCCAGCAGAGCTATATGATCAGTGCCACCACCTTCTCCCCACAGAGCTGTATGATCAGTGCCACCACCTTCTCCCCTTCATTGTCTGTTCTAGTTATATGGAGATAATGGTCCTTGTATGCAATGTCCAGTAATGATTCCCGAGAGCAGCAGACGCTCCCTGAGGACCCATCTATGCCCAGCAGAGGACACTCATAGCCAGAGACCGGTACCGGGAGTTCCCTCTCCTCACGCTGCAGAACAGCAGAGCGGGCTGGGGACTAGTGACCGGTGTCACCCGCACTCAGAGCAGCCTGCAGCTGAAGGAGGAATCCCCCCTAACAAGGAATGTGCCAGTGACACCCTGACAGCGGAGAAAGGACAGGCAGAACACGCAGCAGCCGGGACTCTCCTCGCTGCGAGCTCCGGTACACAGAGGGGGGCAGGAAGTTCCGGGCTCAGGAGACGGGGACATCACCTGCCATGGGGTGTAAGGGGATGATCTGTAGCGCTGCATCTAATTATTGGGGGAAGCTCATTATCACTTACCAGACGCATTCAGGTGACATTAATGAGCCGCAGGCAGCGAGGCCGCCGAGTACTGTCCTCAATGGGGAGCAGCATTATAACAATGAGAATAACTTGCCCCCACTGTGATTTTCTTGTTATACGAATTGACGGTTTACTTTATTTTAATAACACTTGTATTGCAAATGACAGAGATCATAAAACTTAGATATAACCTGTTTCTTCATATGAAGATTTACATTCACAGAACATTTATTATCTTCCCGTAGAAGATAATGACAACAGCTTAGATGGATAAAACCATAAGCAATGGAGAAAGAACACAGAGAAAGAATTCCAAAACCTGTCATTCCTCAGTTGCTGGAGCTGTAGAATGATGGGCTGCACAGATTTTAGAGGATCATCTCTTCATTGTAATAGCTGAATCATTGGAATAGTGATATCCAGCAGGAGACATATGTCAGGACTAATAGTAACAATGCAACAATGAGGCAGACTGAGGTGTGCACTGACTTGCAGAGAAGCAGCAGTAGTCTGAAGAAGCTGACAATTAAGAACAGCTGTGTACAACCATCTCCTATCTGTAAGCCGCTAGGAAATTAATTGTTAAACACTTATCTGCTTTTGGAGGCAAAAAAAGACGCTAAATGCTCCTGAGTAACCTCATATCTTGTATTTTACTAACATGTTTTTCTTTTCCCTTATTTAGGCTATTCAATTTTAGTTACCATATTACATTTCTCCTGTAACTCTGACCTGCTTGGACTGTTGTCTTTTCCTACACTTTTATCATATTTGATCCTTTTTCTTACCCTATTAAAATTTATATTTACCGTCCCTCTTTTATTTATGTCTGATATAAAACTGTTTGTGTGTATTGATTATACTTTAAAAAACAAAAAAAACTACAAATCGCTCTGAGTTCAGTGGCTTTTTATTCCAGCTCTTGCTCCATGGATCGTCCGATACTTTGTGGTCTCGTATTAATTGAAGTTTATGATTCTCACTTTGTTTCTCCAAAGAAAACATTTATTTATTAAATGACTCCACGGTGATTTGGAAGGTGATTACAGGAGATTGCTGTTGGTGGACTTTATATCACATCACAAGAAGCTGCGGAAACTACAACAAGCGGGAAATTCAAAATTCCTACCCGCCCTGTGTGCAGCCAATCTGCAGAGGAAGGGGAGGGGCTAACGTTAACCGTTTAGGAACGTGGAGTTCCCGCTGAGTGGCTGATGAATTTTCCGTTTTTTGTCTTTCTGTAGTTTCAGGACGATCAGATGTCCGAAAAGTGTTTGTGTGGAGCGATCAATGGTCACTTGTGTCCCATACAGGAGTTTATATATTTCCAGGATCAAGGGAGAAGTATCCGCTTTCTATAATAGAAGGTGCAGAACTTTGCGACTATAGTGACTCCATCAGACCAGCAATATTCAGTGCAGGGAATATACAGAAACGAGGTCATGCAGATTAGAAACAATCTTAAAATTGGGGTGGGGAGTCTAAAATGCTGATTAATGTTATCTAGGGAAACCTACTATAGAACTGTAAACTCCTGCAGTGAGAAGAATAACAGGAAATATCGCAGAGTAGATGGGCGCCCTGTATGGTCACATATGAGCATTCTTGCCGCATCCAGTCCCATCACACATCAATATCTTTGCGGATTATTCTAGTATTGGTCCTGATCAGGGCGCACAGGGAAGGGGGGATGAGATTATTACATTTCCGCATATATGTATTTACTCCCCCACACACTGCAGACTGAGCCGCGAGTGACCCAGAGACCAGATGTTACCGAGCACAAGTGATCCCTCCGGGCATAATTATATGTGAGGAATGAGCTCGTCTTGAGGGAGGATTTGGTGGCTCTGAAAAGAGCCTTTGTGTTGTGGTCGGTGCCGGGGCAGATCTAAGCTCTCTCCCCACGGATCCGGCGGGCTTGGGAAAACCAGGTTTGTCTTTCTAGGTCAAAATATTGGAAAAGACTCTGGTCCCAGATCACACACTGCGGGCACATCCCAGAATCTGGATAATGCGGCTTCATTCCTTCGACCGGGAACCCACAGCATTAGTGGCTCAGTAAAGGTTCTAAACGATATATTAACTTTAAAACCACCAGGAACAAGAGCGCAGGAATAGGAAGGTGCAGCCTCTCACTGAGATGTGGGTGGCTCTGAAAAGAGCCTTTGGGTTGTGAGGACAGAAGAGAACACAATTAACCTCCGAAGCCGTAGAGAGTGCGGCCCTGGCGCTTGAGCGCGTACACCACGTCCATGGCGGTGACGGTCTTCCTCTTGGCGTGCTCGGTGTAGGTGACGGCGTCACGGATCACGTTCTCCAGGAAGACTTTCAGGACACCGCGAGTCTCCTCATAGATGAGGCCAGAGATGCGCTTGACGCCTCCTCTGCGAGCTAGACGGCGGATGGCAGGCTTGGTGATGCCCTGGATGTTATCACGGAGCACCTTCCTGTGCCGCTTGGCGCCGCCCTTCCCGAGACCTTTTCCTCCTTTGCCGCGACCAGACATCTTCCACGTAGTCAGCCAAACACGATGACTGATCAGCGCAGAGTCCTTCCTTTATATAGAGAGTGAGCGGACCGGAGCGAGAACTGTACAGATGACGCGTTTCCGGGGCGAGATTTCTGGTACTGAATTTGCAGTTAGCCCCTCCCTTTAGTCTCTGATTGGTTGAGCACAGAACAGTTGCTAATTTTGAATTTCCCGCTTATTGTGCTCTTATTTCCCCGCTTCTCTATTCTTCTCATCTCGGCGCCGCTGCTAGATCTGTTGGTTATTTCGATTTTTTTTCATTGTTATTTATGTTGCTAGTTTCCAGCTTCTGCCAAATGTTAGCTAGTAGAATAAAAAATATATTCTAGGGACAATAATCTACAGAAAACTCGTGATCCCCGGCAGTCACTCATCATTACACGTGGTGCCGGACTGGCGGCCATTACCGGTCCCTCAGAGCAGGGAGCTGCATGTAACCAGTCACCCTGCGGCTCCAGCCCTGGAGAAGATGGGAAAAGTCAAATATACGAGAATTGCTTAACGACCCACCCACCACAAATGCGACCATCGCAGCACACGGGGGAGGGATCTGCTCAGACCAGTGTCAGGCAGAATAGATCACATAAAGGCGTCATCACCGATCTGAGGGACAAATGAGGTTATTAACAGAAACTAAGCGCAGAGATCTCCGATCCGAACAAAAGAGAACAACCTAAAGCCGCAAGACTGAGGAGGCGGCACTAGGACCCAGCGCGTGCGACAGCAGATTGTGATCGGTTATGATCCTCAGGAGCGCGAGCAGCAAATGAGCGGGAATTTCAAATCCACCAGCGGATCGGTAAATGACCACAAAACATCAGCATAAAGAACCGTTCTCAGGAACCGACCAATCACCGATTACTTTTACTCCATTAACTCAATAGTGACCGCGTTCCTGCAGATCCACCCCATTTACGTCTGCACTGTATAGGAACCGCACATCCACCACCGCAAACCCGGTTGTGCACTGTACACACTTTACGCGGTCCTTATAACACGTCGGTTTTGTTATAGATGTCGGACACTTTTGGACTGGGCGAGAATAGAGAATGTGCAGAGCGATAACCAATATCGCTGATCACCTGCAATATCGGAAGCAGCAGCCTCCGTCCATTAACTGATCGACCGTGCCTGCGCTTCGTACACGGAGAATACGCGCAGAAAAGGGACTGCTCAGGAATCGGCTCATTTGGGAGAGACTTTGGTGGCTCTGAAAAGAGCCTTTGTGTTGTGGTCGCAGCCGGGGCAGATCTAAGCTCTCTCCCCACGGATCCGGCGGGCCAGCTGGATGTCTTTGGGCATGATGGTGACCCTCTTGGCGTGGATGGCGCACAGGTTGGTGTCCTCGAACAACCCCACCAGATAAGCCTCGCTGGCCTCCTGCAGGGCCATGACGGCCGAACTCTGGAAACGCAGATCGGTCTTGAAGTCCTGGGCGATCTCCCTCACCAGGCGCTGGAAGGGAAGCTTACGGATCAGCAGCTCGGTGGATTTCTGATAGCGGCGGATCTCACGGAGAGCAACTGTTCCCGGCCGGTAACGATGCGGCTTCTTCACTCCACCAGTGGCGGGAGCGCTCTTCCTGGCGGCCTTTGTGGCCAGCTGCTTGCGGGGAGCTTTCCCTCCGGTGGATTAACGAGCGGTCTGCTTTGTTCTTGCCATGGCTCCGTATAGACGTGTCGGGCACAGATGTGATAAGAGGAGCGGCGGGAGCAGGGTATTTATGCTCCGGGGCGCGTCCTCATTGGTCTCTGGGAAACACGCCCCCTGCGCTCCACTGGCTCTTTCATGAAATAAAGTGGCCAATAAGGGTTGATTTGTTTGACCAGTCATTGTTATTATTCCCGCCCACTAATCCCGCCCCTGAAGTCCCCGCCTCTTCCGTGATGCGTCTGTCCTCAGATCACTCATTTGCCGCTTGCTGGAGCAGCTGATGTATTTGCGTTCAAATGTCCCCGTGTATAGCGCTGTACAGTGCAGCTCCCGCAATATCGACAGATCACACAAACCCCCCATCCTGAGACTGCGCCCAGCATCAGTTATATTACAAACATTAGAAGTCCGAGAACTAATCATACAGCTCTGCGGGGAGGAGGCGGTGGCACTGATCATACAGCTCTGCGGGGAGGAGGTAGTGGCTCTGATCATACAGCTCTGCGGGGAGAATGTGATGGCTCTGATCATACAGCTCTGCTGGGGAGGAGGTGGTGGCTCTGATCATACAGCTCTGTGGGGAGAAGGTGGTTGCTCTGATCATACAGCTCTGCGGGGAGGAGGTAGTGGCACTGATAATACAGCTCTGCGGGGAGGAGGTAGTGGCACTGATCATACAGCTCTGTGGGGAGAAGGTGGTTGCTCTGATCATACAGCTCTGCGAGGAGGAGGTGATGGCACTGATCATACAGCTCTGCGGGGAGGAGGTGGTGGCTCTGATCATACAGCTCTGCGGGGAGGAGGCGGTGGCACTGATCATACAGCTCTGTGGGGAGGAGGTGGTGGCTCTGATCATACAGCTCTGCGGGGAGGAGGTGGTGGCTCTGATCATACAGCTCTGTGGGGAGAAGGTGGTGGCACTGATCAAACAGCTCTGCTGGGGAGGAGGTGGCTCTGATCATACAGCTCTGTGGGGAGAGGTGGTGGCACTGATCATACAGCTCTGCTGGGGAGGAGGTGGTTGCTCTGATCATACAGCTCTGCGGGGAGGAGGTAGTGGCACTGATCATACAGCTCTGCGGGGAGGAGGTAGTGGCTCTGATCATACAGCTCTGCGGGGAGAATGTGATGGCTCTGATCATACAGCTCTGCTGGGGAGGAGGTGGTGGCTCTGATCATACAGCTCTGTGGGGAGAAGGTGGTTGCTCTGATCATACAGCTCTGCGGGGAGGAGGTGGTGGCACTGATCATACAGCTCTGTGGGGAGAAGGTGGTTGCTCTGATCATACAGCTCTGCGGGGAGGAGGTGGTGGCACTGATCATACAGCTCTGCGGGGAGGAGGTGGTGGCACTGATCATACAGCTCTGCGAGGAGGAGGTAGTGGCACTGATCATACAGCTCTGCGGGGAGGAGGTGGTGGCACTGATCATACAGCTCTGCGAGGAGGAGGTGGTGGCACTGATCATACAGCTCTGCGGGGAGTGGGTGATGGCACTGATCATACAGCTCTGCTGGGAGAAGGTGGTGGCACTGATCAAACAGCTCTGCTGGGGAGGAGGTGGCTCTGATCATACAGCTCTGTGGGGAGAGGTGGTGGCACTGATCATACAGCTCTGCTGGGGAGGAGGTGGTTGCTCTGATCATACAGCTCTGCGGGGAGGAGGTAGTGGCACTGATCATACAGCTCTGCGGGGAGGAGGTAGTGGCTCTGATCATACAGCTCTGCGGGGAGAATGTGATGGCTCTGATCATACAGCTCTGCTGGGGAGGAGGTGGTGGCTCTGATCATACAGCTCTGTGGGGAGAAGGTGGTTGCTCTGATCATACAGCTCTGCGGGGAGGAGGTAGTGGCACTGATAATACAGCTCTGCGGGGAGGAGGTAGTGGCACTGATCATACAGCTCTGTGGGGAGAAGGTGGTTGCTCTGATCATACAGCTCTGCGAGGAGGAGGTGATGGCACTGATCATACAGCTCTGCGGGGAGGAGGTGGTGGCACTGATCATACAGCTCTGTGGGGAGAAGGTGGTTGCTCTGATCATACAGCTCTGCGGGGAGGAGGTGGTGGCACTGATCATACAGCTCTGCGGGGAGGAGGTGGTGGCACTGATCATACAGCTCTGCGAGGAGGAGGTAGTGGCACTGATCATACAGCTCTGCGGGGAGGAGGTGGTGGCACTGATCATACAGCTCTGCGAGGAGGTGGTGGCACTGATCATACAGCTCTGCGGGGAGTGGGTGATGGCACTGATCATACAGCTCTGCTGGGAGGAGGTGTTGGCACTGATCATACAGCTCTGCGGGGAGGAGGTGGTGGCTCTTATAAGAGCCTTTGTGGTATCAGAACAGGGGCTGCAGCTTATTTCTTAGCCGCGGGCTTCTTGGCTTTCGCAGCCTTCTTAGCCGGACTCTTGGCGGGTTTGGCCGCCTTCTTAGCCGGACTCTTCGTCACCTTCTTGGGCTTGGGAGCGGCTTTCGGCTTTTTGGGGCTCTTGGCCGCTTTCTTGGCAGCTGCGGGCTTCTTGGCCTTTTTCGGGCTCTTCTTGGCCGCGGTCGGAGCCTTCTTGGGCTTCTTCGGAGATTTGGCGGCTTTCTTGGCAGCAGCGGGTTTCTTAGGTTTGGCCGCAGCTGCTGGCTTCTTCTTGGCCACTTTGTCCTTCGTCTCCTGCTTCTTGTTCAGCTTGAAGGACCCGGAGGCGCCGCTGCCTTTCACCTGGAGGAGGGCGCCCTTGGTGACCAGAGACTTGACGGCCAGCTTCAGGCGGCTGTTGTTCTTCTCTACATCGTATCCTCCGGCAGACAGAGCCTTCTTCAGGGCGGCCAGAGACACCCCGCTGCGCTCCTTGGAGGCGGACACGGCTTTCACGATCAGCTCGGAGACGCTGGGGCCGGAGGGTTTATTGCTCTTCTTGGCAGCAGATTTCTTCGGCTGCTTCTTGGATTTGGCGGCCGGTTCTGCGGGAGGGGGAGCGGCGGCTGGCGCGGTCTCTGCCATCATGTGCTGCGGAAAAACAAGATGAAAATATTTCCTGGTAGGAAGGAAAACACTGAGGCCGGAGCTGGAGGCGCCTGTTATATGTACAGGCTTACTGCGCACTGATTGGCTGCTGAGCTGCACCGTTCTGAGCTTCTATTGGCTGACACTGGACATAAACCCCGCCTCCTCCCAGCTGAGTCCGGGTGAAGCACCGCTCTCTCCTTGTGCTTCCCTGCCCGGGATAAAAGCCCTTTACCGGCTAACACCGGACAGCAGAGCGCGCTTCCTCCATCGCCTCTCCTTCTCCAACATCTCCACCGGCCATTTGTAGCCGTCACTAGCAGAGATGCCGGGAAAGAGCGGAGAACAAATCCCGGGATTATCGCCGCCGTCCTCCCGATCTGCACCTCACTGTGTATCCGGGGAGATAAATCTGCTGCGGGAGCTCGTTCCTCCTATTCCCGGCTCTTGTCACCATCACAGGGATCTTTACTCCAATGTCTATCGTACAGGGAGCTGATTGTACGATGTGGGGACGAGCTGGAGCTGCTGAGAACCCAGAAGGGTAACACAGGCGACGGCCTCCGCTGACTGCCCCCTCCCTGACCTGTGATATCACTGTACCCCGTATGTGCAGAGGATTGGGGGGACACGTGTTCCACACCAGTAGATGATCCACATCGGTGGCTGAGTGCAATCACCTGCCTGATATCTTGTCTTAGTGGTGGGAAAGAGCTCTGATGAGGCGACAGCTGCACAGTGCGACTCCCCAACCAAACACATGAACATCTCAGGGGAGAAAACTGAAATATTAACGGATGTATATGACCCCCACTATTATGCAAAAGGGGAATATTGGGAGAAGAGCGGAGACACAAAATCCAGCGTCTACACAGAGAACACAGCTGTATATAGTATATATAGTGCACAGCATCACATCTGCACAGCCCAGATCAGCAGTGTAATAAGTGCCACTGATAATAGAGGAGAGGGTACAGTATATACAGCAGAGTGTACAGTATATAGAGCAGTGTATAGTATATACAGCAGTGTACAGTATATAGAGCAGTGTATAGTATAGTGCGGTGTGTACAGTATATAGAGCGGTGTGTGCAGTATATACAGCAGAGTACACTGTATGTAGACCAGAGTGTACAGTATATACAGCAGAGTACACAGTATATAGACCAGAGTGTACAGTATACAGAGCAGTGTGTGCAGTATATGCAGCAGAGTACACAGTATATAGAGCAGTGTACAGTATATACAGCAGTGTACAGTATTTACAGCAATGTACAGTAAATAGACCAGAGTGTACAGTATATAGAGCAGTGTACAGTAGTGCGGTGTGTGCAGTATATAGAGCAGAGTATACAGTATATACAGCAGAGTACAGTATATAGAGCAGAGTGCACAGTATAAAGAGCTGTGTGTACAGTATATACAGGAGAGGGTACAGTACATAGAGCAGTGTGTACAGTATATAGAGCACTGTACACAGTATATACAGCAGTGTGTACAGTATGTAGAGGAGAGTGTAGAGTATGTACAGCAGTGTGTACAGTATATAGATCATTGTGTGCATTATATAGAGCAAAGCGTTCAGTATATAGAGCAGTGTGCAGTATAGTGCGGTGTATATAGAGCAGTGTATACAGTATACTATTATTATTTTTTTATATAGCACCATTGATTCCATGGTGCTGTACATGAGCGGTGACCTCCCAAAGTGTAGAGGAACAATTCAAGAGTGTGGGGTACTTATTTCAGAATTCGGGGGGGGGGGGGGGGGGGGGGTTAACGGCCCGGGGGGGGGCATTTTTTTGAGGGGCATTACTTGTGGGCAAGGTCAATTTGGGGGGTCACAGCTCAACCCGGTTTTGGGCTATCAACCCCAAATTTTCAGGGTGTGTAGAGTACCCCTAGCGAACCAATAGTGTAAAAAATTGAGGGTGGCACTTTGAGGGCACCCCAAAACTAATGCCCCCCCCCCCCCCAAAAAAAAAAAAAAAAAAAAAAATGCCCCCCTCCCATTAACCTAAAAATTCTGAAAAAAAAAATAGCCCAACTAATGAATTGTTCCTCTACACACTATGAAAATTTGACGTCGATAGCCCCAATCTGGGCTGAGCAGTTACCCCCCAAAGCTGCCCTGCCCATTGAAGCTTATCGCGCGCAGGGTCACTGCCCAGCCTGGTTTGTGCCTACCGACCCCACATTTTCAGGGTGTGTAGAGGAACAATTCAAGAGTGTCGGGTAATTTGTTCAGAAGTTTGGGGGTCGGGAAGGGGGGCATATTTTTGGGGTGATCTCAAAATGCCCCCCACATTTTTGCAGCACTGGTCCACTAGAGCTATGGGTACGCTACACACCCTGAAAATGTGTGGTTGATAGCCACAAACAGGGCTGAGCAGAGACTCCCCAAAGTGACCCTGCCCATTGAAGTCTATGGTGCGCAAGGTCACTGCTCAGCCCGATTTGGGTCTGTCGACCACAAATTCTCAGGGTGTGTAGAGGAACACTTTAAGAGTGTGTGGTAATTTTTTTCAGAATGTTTTGGGTCAACCGGGGCATTTTTTGGTGGGGCACAACGTTTGGGTTGCCCTCAAAAGCCCCCCAAAGTTTTACACCACACCTCCTTTGCTACATATCGAAGTATTGGCAATGCTGATGAGTATACTGGACCCCGCGATCACTTGGCTGGATGTGGGAATGTGCAGAGGAAAAATGAGGATAATGAACGGGATTACAGCAGCACCCCACATGCGGATGGTGGTGCCGAGAAAATCTAGTACATCAGCCTCATTCTGGAGAGGTGCTGACATGAAGGATTGATCAGCTCTCCGTGAGAGAGAGCGAGAAAGAAAGAGAGAGAGAAAGCCTGATGTGACGCTACCGGGTCTCGGGTGGGGGAAGTCGCCGGTTCTGTAAAGCGAGTGTGTAGTGGGGGTCAGCACACACACGGCGACTAAGGAGTTAAATGGAGGCGGATATTCCTGTATCTGGGATTGGTCGGCGCCTGCGGATGTCTCTCGCTCATTGGCTGATTACAGATCCGTTGATGGTTTTGAATTTCCCGCTCAATATCTGTTCTTTGTCCGTCGGATTATTACCGGCCCCTCTGCTGGAGCGGCGATCGCCGATAATACCGGGTCCTGTCCTCCCAGCTGTCTGCCCCCAAACACGGGGATCGGTTTGCTTATCGGTTGCCATTAATATTCTGGGGAGGTTATAATAGTCTTCAGAGGCGCCTTCCATCCGAAACATTAGTGTCCAGGACGTGGTCATCACATAGGAGTCTCCGTACCCGGTACACAGGGCGTCCGTCTATCCAGCTGCCTCAGACAGCCACATTCCCTGTGAATATTCGCTGCCCCCTGTTCAGTATAACATCAAGTAGCAGAATCAACACATTCATCTCACGGCAGGACTGTAGTAACCGCATCACTCCGGGGTTTGTACTGTGTGCATAGAGGGGCCTCCGGGAGGCAGTGTGCGGATATATCCCCCATAAATCTGTGAGGTTTGAGATCAATAAGAAGAAACCGCATCACCCGAAGTTTGCGGTGCCGGCTCTAGTATGGAAAGACGGGGAGGAAAATAAGAGGGGAGAGTATAGAAGACACGTCCCAGGCTGTGACCGATACTACAGGCAGCCGCACGGGGGATATTGTGCCCTGCAGAGACGCTGCGCCCGATACTAATCAGCGCCCAATAAAAGCAGGATCTTAGGACAACATCTTAACAGATTTAGAAAACGCCGGGAGTTGCTCCGTTATTAGAGCTGTAGAGGGATCTGCTTGGGAAAACCAGGTTAGTCTTTCTAGGTCAAAATATTGGAAAAGACCCTAGTCCCAGATCACACACTGCGGGCACATCCCAGAATCTGGATAATGCGGCTTCATTCCTTCGACCGGGAACCCACAGCATTAGTGGCTCAGTAAAGGTTCTAAACGATATATTAACTTTATAACCACCAGGAACCAGAGCGCAGGAATAGGAAGGTGCAGCCTCTCACTGAGATGTGGGTGGCTCTGAAAAGAGCCTTTGGGTTGTGAAGACAGAAGAGAACACAATTAACCTCCGAAGCCGTAGAGAGTGCGGCCCTGGCGCTTGAGCGCGTACACCACGTCCATGGCGGTGACGGTCTTCCTCTTGGCGTGCTCGGTGTAGGTGACGGCGTCACGGATCACGTTCTCCAGGAAGACTTTCAGGACACCGCGAGTCTCCTCATAGATGAGGCCAGAGATGCGCTTGACGCCTCCTCTGCGAGCTAGACGGCGGATGGCAGGCTTGGTGATGCCCTGGATGTTATCACGGAGCACCTTCCTGTGCCGCTTGGCGCCGCCCTTCCCGAGACCTTTTCCTCCTTTGCCGCGACCAGACATCTTCTGCAGTCAGTGAGCAAAAACTGATTCCTGGACAGCACGGACTGCTCCTTTATATGGAGGAAGAATGGACCAGAGAGAGAACTGCAGAGATGACGCACTTCCGGGACGGGTCTTCCAGAATCTACATTTGCCCCTCCCTTCCTCTGCTGATTGGCTGACCACAGAACTGTTGGGACGTTTGAGTTTCCCGCTCATTGGTCATATTCTGCAATTATCTTCCCAGCTTGTATTTTATGCAATTTCTTTCCCTTGTGACTAAAGATATCCCACATATTTTCATCACCGTTCCAGATCATCGTGGTTCATACCATCCACAATGTATGATGCCCCCACTTATCCCGCACACAGTATGCTGCCCCCAAAGTTATCCTCCACATAGTATGATGCCCCCTACACAGCAAGATAACCACACAGTAGGATGCCCCCACAGTTACTGTTTAAGGGTATGATATCCCCAGTTACTCCGAAAACAGTATGATGCCCTAAGTTACCCCCCCCCCCCCCCCCCCCAACACACACACAGGAAATATGATGCACCCACAGTTACACCCTATACAATGTGATACCCCCAGAGCGACCCATCCTCAGTGTAATGTAATGATTAACAATTGTTCATGTTATGGTGAAAGTCTTCCATTAATGGAGATTTGGAAGGGTGAAAGAAGCAAGAGAAATTAGAAGAGATATTTCATCAGATCAACATCTGGTGATTAAATGTTCATTTTTGCCATTACCTCATGTACAAATCACAAACCAGAGAGACACATTTTTATGCAGTTTTTTATATATCATGTTATGCTTTAGTAATGCAAAATCACATGACTGGGCCTTTAATTGTAAAGTACAAATTATTAGGGGTTTTTTTGCTTCTTTTTCATTGTTTGTCTTAATGTGAAAACTGTACTGGCAGCAAAAGGGTTAAAAAACCAGTGTAACAGAAAAATGATCCCTACTACATTGCCCTCTATAGTGCCAGAGGCATTTACTCTCTTACAACCAGGACTTACTTCTTAGGCGTTAGGGCAGTGAACCCATTAAATGCTGCAGGTCAGTTACTGAGTAGCTGTATGATGGCTCCTGGGTCCCAGTAGGGCACTGTATGAAATACCAGGTCGGATCCACTGCCAATTACAGCACAAAGCCATTTTTGGCAGTGAAATCTGATTAAGAAAAGTCCCTTCAACATCCACACCAGTAGCAATATGCATCGTGCATCCCCCCATAAAGTGGTTTTGACGTCCTGCAGCAGTGACAGGGGAGTCTAGCGAAGATAATCGCTGTTTTTCGGCAAGGAACATTCCATGTTATCCAAATCAATTTTCTTTATGACCCCAGTGGCCCATTCTGGTGGGCGCTCCTGCCGGCCCCAACAACGTCCCCGCCTGCCATTTGCGTTTCTTTTATCGTGTGCTCCAGCCAGTCTCTTCCATGCTGTTCGGAGGGATCAGTGTCCCCATTGCAGTTTGGGCTACACAGCGAGAAGGATTTCACAAGCCTTTAATGCCACTGGCCGGTCACAGTCACACAGACAAGTCAATAAGGCCGGAAAAAGCCCGACTCTTTCACATGTAACCAGAGCGTCGGAGATGGAACCTGAGCTTCTGCTAGATGGCAGCCCTATAGTGTAAGGGCACGTTAGGGACGGCCCCATCTCCAATATTTGTGACATATACACATATAGGAATCCTTAGCCAAACAGTAAACACCTTTACCAAAGTCACGGTTTGTTTAGAAGTCCGACAGCCGAGCAGGTGCGTTTGGAGGTCTGGCAGCAGGGCAGCGCATTTCGAGATCCAACAGCTGTGGAGGTGCGTTTCAAGATCCGACAGCCAACGAAGAGTATTTCGATGTCCGACAGCCGGGTAGATGTGCTTCGAGGTCCAGCAGCCGCGGCGGAGTGATTCGAGGTCCTGTCACGTAGATATATATCCAGTTAGTGCAGTGTACGGGGGAACACAGGTGTTGGTTCTGCCCCGTATATATATATTTACAGTGTATACATTGTTTGCGGTGTATAGGGAACACAGCGCTACCGGGGCCTGGGGTGAAGGTGCCGCATCTTTGGATACTCTGATGAGAGATCAGCTGGAACACGGAAAATAAGAAGTTAAATGGAGGAGACACGTCTGTGTACCTGATGTACGTAGATGTCTCTCCTCCATTTAACGTCCTATTTTCAAGGCTGAGCTTTCCCAAGGCTGCCCGCTCATTGTCTTATCACATGATCCTTTGGGGGATTTGAGTTTCCCGCTCATAATCTCTGGAGGATTATTACCGGTCACTGCCGATAGCGGAGATCACAATCCGGTCACACCCGGAACAGCGCGGAGTCCTGTCCTCCAGAGCCGCCGCACACGGGATCGTCCTCCGAGAGAAGGCGCCGTCACTGATGTGGAGGAGAATCACCCGCCCGGTCCCCTTACTGCGGGACCTGCTAACTACATGTAGACCTCAGCGCGGAGTATCAGACACTAATGAGGGGACATTTCCTGCGAGCTTGGCAGACGACACTCCCACCTGAGGGGTCTGAGACTTCATGTGGGATTGACCCATTCATCTCCTATTATTCTGTGGATATGTGCACCAACAATGGCGGCAAAGGTGTATGTACCATCAGCCTCATGTGAGGACCCCGAGATAGGCGGCGCCGGCTCTTGTGGTGACGGTGTGGGTGGCTCTTAGAAGAGCCTTTGGTTTTGTAGAGATTGGCGGCAGCGCTCACTTGCTCTTGCTCGCCTTGCTGCTCTCGGTCTTCTTGGGCAGCAGCACGGCCTGGATGTTGGGCAGGACGCCCCCCTGGGCAATGGTCACACCACCCAGCAGCCTGTTCAGCTCCTCGTCATTGCGCACCGCCAGCTGCAGGTGACGGGGGATGATGCGGGTCTTCTTGTTGTCCCGGGCAGCATTGCCGGCCAATTCCAGGATCTCAGCGGTCAGATACTCCAGCACAGCGGCCAGATAGACCGGAGCGCCGGCGCCGACTCTCTCAGCGTAGTTGCCCTTGCGGAGAAGCCTGTGCACACGGCCGACTGGGAACTGCAGTCCTGCCCGGGATGAGCGGGTCTTGGCCTTAGCTCGGACCTTTCCTCCTTGTTTGCCGCGTCCAGACATGATAGCGATAACGTCAGATAACAAATAAAGACCGAAAATCGTGTGGAGAAGAGACTGTGCTGTGTGGCCTTATATAGTCTGCTGCTCCGCCCTCCTCTCCTGTCATTGGATGACTCTGAAGCTGGCCAATGGGGAAGAGTCTTGAGGAACCGCCAATGAGCTGCCGAGGGCGGAGCTTATTATTGCTCCTTGCTCAAATTAGTTTCTCACCCAATAGAAAACGTTCGCTTTGGACCGAATAGATAAGGGGTGAAAACAGATATTTGTCTTGGAGCAGAAGGAAGTGCAGAAATATTCTGTTGATTTGTAGTTTGCACTTGTTGAATTTGTGTCTACTATCAGCCATAAATTGCACTGACAGTCTGGTGGGTGAGGGGTTAATCCCTGTCAGTGCTTCTCCTCCGCTCCATCTGCACAGGAGGCGGCTCCTCACTCACCCGCTTATTACCCTGTGCAGATTCCCTGTGGTGTCCGCGCTGATCCTATCACAGCCTGACTGAGACAAGTCTCCTATGTTCTGCCCGGAGCCTGATGTGACGCTGCCGGGTCCCGGGTGGGGGAAGTCGCCGCTTCTGTATTGTATGATACAATATTGTTCTGCTCCAGGAAGACATCCAGGCCTCTCTTGAACCCCTCGACTGAGTTCGCCATCACCACCTCCTCAGGCAAGCAATTCCAGATTCTCACCGCCCTAACAGTAAAGAATCCTCTTCTATGTTGGTGGAAAAACCTTCTCTCCTCCAGACGCAAAGAATGCCCCCTTGTGCCCGTGGCCTTGGTATAAACAGATCCTCAGCGAGATATTTCTATTGTCCCCTTATATACTTATACATGGTTATTAGATCGCCCCTCAGTCGTCTTTTTCTAGACTAAATAATCCTAATTTCGCTAATCTATCTGGGTATTGTAGTTCTCAACAGAACAGTTGCTAATTTTTAATTTCCCGCTTATTGTGCTCTTATTTCCCCGCTTCTCTATTCTTCTCATCTCGGCGCCGCTGCTAGATCTGTTGGTTATTTCGATTTTTTTTCATTGTTATTTATGTTGCTAGTTTCCAGCTTCTGCCAAATGTTAGCTAGTAGAATAAAAAATATATTCTAGGGACAATAATCTACAGAAAACTCGTGATCCCCGGCAGTCACTCATCATTACACGTGGTGCCGGACTGGCGGCCATTACCGGTCCCTCAGAGCAGGGAGCTGCATGTAACCAGTCACCCTGCGGCTCCAGCCCTGGAGAAGATGGGAAAAGTCAAATATACGAGAATTGCTTAACGACCCACCCACCACAAATGCGACCATCGCAGCACACGGGGGAGGGATCTGCTCAGACCAGTGTCAGGCAGAATAGATCACATAAAGGCGTCATCACCGATCTGAGGGACAAATGAGGTTATTAACAGAAACTAAGCGCAGAGATCTCCGATCCGAACAAAAGAGAACAACCTAAAGCCGCAAGACTGAGGAGGCGGCACTAGGACCCAGCGCGTGCGACAGCAGATTGTGATCGGTTATGATCCTCAGGAGCGCGAGCAGCAAATGAGCGGGAATTTCAAATCCACCAGCGGATCGGTAAATGACCACAAAACATCAGCATAAAGAACCGTTCTCAGGAACCGACCAATCACCGATTACTTTTACTCCATTAACTCAATAGTGACCGCGTTCCTGCAGATCCACCCCATTTACGTCTGCACTGTATAGGAACCGCACATCCACCACCGCAAACCCGGTTGTGCACTGTACACACTTTACGCGGTCCTTATAACACGTCGGTTTTGTTATAGATGTCGGACACTTTTGGACTGGGCGAGAATAGAGAATGTGCAGAGCGATAACCAATATCGCTGATCACCTGCAATATCGGAAGCAGCAGCCTCCGTCCATTAACTGATCGACCGTGCCTGCGCTTCGTACACGGAGAATACGCGCAGAAAAGGGACTGCTCAGGAATCGGCTCATTTGGGAGAGACTTTGGTGGCTCTGAAAAGAGCCTTTGTGTTGTGGTCGCAGCCGGGGCAGATCTAAGCTCTCTCCCCACGGATCCGGCGGGCCAGCTGGATGTCTTTGGGCATGATGGTGACCCTCTTGGCGTGGATGGCGCACAGGTTGGTGTCCTCGAACAACCCCACCAGATAAGCCTCGCTGGCCTCCTGCAGGGCCATGACGGCCGAACTCTGGAAACGCAGATCGGTCTTGAAGTCCTGGGCGATCTCCCTCACCAGGCGCTGGAAGGGAAGCTTACGGATCAGCAGCTCGGTGGATTTCTGATAGCGGCGGATCTCACGGAGAGCAACTGTTCCCGGCCGGTAACGATGCGGCTTCTTCACTCCACCAGTGGCGGGAGCGCTCTTCCTGGCGGCCTTTGTGGCCAGCTGCTTGCGGGGAGCTTTCCCTCCGGTGGATTTACGAGCGGTCTGCTTTGTTCTTGCCATGGCTCCGTATAGACGTGTCGGGCACAGATGTGATAAGAGGAGCGGCGGGAGCAGGGTATTTATGCTCCGGGGCGCGTCCTCATTGGTCTCTGGGAAACACGCCCCCTGCGCTCCACTGGCTCTTTCATGAAATAAAGTGGCCAATAAGGGTTGATTTGTTTGACCAGTCATTGTTATTATTCCCGCCCACTAATCCCGCCCCTGAAGTCCCCGCCTCTTCCGTGATGCGTCTGTCCTCAGATCACTCATTTGCCGCTTGCTGGAGCAGCTGATGTATTTGCGTTCAAATGTCCCCGTGTATAGCGCTGTACAGTGCAGCTCCCGCAATATCGACAGATCACACAAACCCCCCATCCTGAGACTGCGCCCAGCATCAGTTATATTACAAACATTAGAAGTCCGAGAACTAATCATACAGCTCTGCGGGGAGGAGGCGGTGGCACTGATCATACAGCTCTGCGGGGAGGAGGTAGTGGCTCTGATCATACAGCTCTGCGGGGAGAATGTGATGGCTCTGATCATACAGCTCTGCTGGGGAGGAGGTGGTGGCTCTGATCATACAGCTCTGTGGGGAGAAGGTGGTTGCTCTGATCATACAGCTCTGCGGGGAGGAGGTAGTGGCACTGATAATACAGCTCTGCGGGGAGGAGGTAGTGGCACTGATCATACAGCTCTGTGGGGAGAAGGTGGTTGCTCTGATCATACAGCTCTGCGAGGAGGAGGTGATGGCACTGATCATACAGCTCTGCGGGGAGGAGGTGGTGGCACTGATCATACAGCTCTGTGGGGAGAAGGTGGTTGCTCTGATCATACAGCTCTGCGGGGAGGAGGTGGTGGCACTGATCATACAGCTCTGCGGGGAGGAGGTGGTGGCACTGATCATACAGCTCTGCGAGGAGGAGGTAGTGGCACTGATCATACAGCTCTGCGGGGAGGAGGTGGTGGCACTGATCATACAGCTCTGCGAGGAGGAGGTGGTGGCACTGATCATACAGCTCTGCGGGGAGTGGGTGATGGCACTGATCATACAGCTCTGCTGGGAGAAGGTGGTGGCACTGATCAAACAGCTCTGCTGGGGAGGAGGTGGCTCTGATCATACAGCTCTGTGGGGAGAGGTGGTGGCACTGATCATACAGCTCTGCTGGGGAGGAGGTGGTTGCTCTGATCATACAGCTCTGCGGGGAGGAGGTAGTGGCACTGATCATACAGCTCTGCGGGGAGGAGGTAGTGGCTCTGATCATACAGCTCTGCGGGGAGAATGTGATGGCTCTGATCATACAGCTCTGCTGGGGAGGAGGTGGTGGCTCTGATCATACAGCTCTGTGGGGAGAAGGTGGTTGCTCTGATCATACAGCTCTGCGGGGAGGAGGTAGTGGCACTGATAATACAGCTCTGCGGGGAGGAGGTAGTGGCACTGATCATACAGCTCTGTGGGGAGAAGGTGGTTGCTCTGATCATACAGCTCTGCGAGGAGGAGGTGATGGCACTGATCATACAGCTCTGCGGGGAGGAGGTGGTGGCACTGATCATACAGCTCTGTGGGGAGAAGGTGGTTGCTCTGATCATACAGCTCTGCGGGGAGGAGGTGGTGGCACTGATCATACAGCTCTGCGGGGAGGAGGTGGTGGCACTGATCATACAGCTCTGCGAGGAGGAGGTAGTGGCACTGATCATACAGCTCTGCGGGGAGGAGGTGGTGGCACTGATCATACAGCTCTGCGAGGAGGAGGTGGTGGCACTGATCATACAGCTCTGCGGGGAGTGGGTGATGGCACTGATCATACAGCTCTGCTGGGAGGAGGTGTTGGCACTGATCATACAGCTCTGCGGGGAGGAGGTGGTGGCTCTTATAAGAGCCTTTGTGGTATCAGAACAGGGGCTGCAGCTTATTTCTTAGCCGCGGGCTTCTTGGCTTTCGCAGCCTTCTTAGCCGGACTCTTGGCGGGTTTGGCCGCCTTCTTAGCCGGACTCTTCGTCACCTTCTTGGGCTTGGGAGCGGCTTTCGGCTTTTTGGGGCTCTTGGCCGCTTTCTTGGCAGCTGCGGGCTTCTTGGCCTTTTTCGGGCTCTTCTTGGCCGCGGTCGGAGCCTTCTTGGGCTTCTTCGGAGATTTGGCGGCTTTCTTGGCAGCAGCGGGTTTCTTAGGTTTGGCCGCAGCTGCTGGCTTCTTCTTGGCCACTTTGTCCTTCGTCTCCTGCTTCTTGTTCAGCTTGAAGGACCCGGAGGCGCCGCTGCCCTTCACCTGGAGGAGGGCGCCCTTGGTGACCAGAGACTTGACGGCCAGCTTCAGGCGGCTGTTGTTCTTCTCTACATCGTATCCTCCGGCAGACAGAGCCTTCTTCAGGGCGGCCAGAGACACCCCGCTGCGCTCCTTGGAGGCGGACACGGCTTTCACGATCAGCTCGGAGACGCTGGGGCCGGAGGGTTTATTGCTCTTCTTGGCAGCAGATTTCTTCGGCTGCTTCTTGGATTTGGCGGCCGGTTCTGCGGGAGGGGGAGCGGCGGCTGGCGCGGTCTCTGCCATCATGTGCTGCGGAAAAACAAGATGAAAATATTTCCTGATAGGAAGGAAAACACTGAGGCCGGAGCTGGAGGCGCCTGTTATATGTACAGGCTTACTGCGCACTGATTGGCTGCTGAGCTGCACCGTTCTGAGCTTCTATTGGCTGACACTGGACATAAACCCCGCCTCCTCCCAGCTGAGTCCGGGTGAAGCACCGCTCTCTCCTTGTGCTTCCCTGCCCGGGATAAAAGCCCTTTACCGGCTAACACCGGACAGCAGAGCGCGCTTCCTCCATCGCCTCTCCTTCTCCAACATCTCCACCGGCCATTTGTAGCCGTCACTAGCAGAGATGCCGGGAAAGAGCGGAGAACAAATCCCGGGATCATCGCCGCCGTCCTCCCGATCTGCACCTCACTGTGTATCCGGGGAGATAAATCTGCTGCGGGAGCTCGTTCCTCCTATTCCCGGCTCTTGTCACCATCACAGGGATCTTTACTCCAATGTCTATCGTACAGGGAGCTGATTGTACGATGTGGGGACGAGCTGGAGCTGCTGAGAACCCAGAAGGGTAACACAGGCGACGGCCTCCGCTGACTGCCACCTCCCTGACCTGTGGTGTCACTGTACCCCGTATGTGCAGAGGATTGGGGGGACACGTGTTCCACACCAGTAGATGATCCACATCGGTGGCTGAGTGCAATCACCTGCCTGATATCTTGTCTTAGTGGTGGGAAAGAGCTCTGATGAGGCGACAGCTGCACAGTGCGACTCCCCAACCAAACACATGAACATCTCAGGGGAGAAAACTGAAATATTAACGGATGTATATGACCCCCACTATTATGCAAAAGGGGAATATTGGGAGAAGAGCGGAGACACAAAATCCAGCGTCTACACAGAGAACACAGCTGTATATAGTATATATAGTGCACAGCATCACATCTGCACAGCCCAGATCAGCAGTGTAATAAGTGCCACTGATAATAGAGGAGAGGGTACAGTATATACAGCAGAGTGTACAGTATATACAGCAGTGTATAGTATATACAGCAGTGTACAGTATATAGAGCAGTGTATAGTATAGTGCGGTGTGTACAGTATATAGAGCGGTGTGTGCAGTATATACAGCAGAGTACACTGTATGTAGACCAGAGTGTACAGTATATACAGCAGAGTACACAGTATATAGACCAGAGTGTACAGTATACAGAGCAGTGTGTGCAGTATATGCAGCAGAGTACACAGTATATAGAGCAGTGTACAGTATATACAGCAGTGTACAGTATTTACAGCAATGTACAGTAAATAGACCAGAGTGTACAGTATATAGAGCAGTGTACAGTAGTGCGGTGTGTGCAGTATATAGAGCAGAGTATACAGTATATACAGCAGAGTACAGTATATAGAGCAGAGTGCACAGTATAAAGAGCTGTGTGTACAGTATATACAGGAGAGGGTACAGTACATAGAGCAGTGTGTACAGTATATAGAGCACTGTACACAGTATATACAGCAGTGTGTACAGTATGTAGAGGAGAGTGTAGAGTATGTACAGCAGTGTGTACAGTATATAGATCATTGTGTGCATTATATAGAGCAAAGCGTTCAGTATATAGAGCAGTGTGCAGTATAGTGCGGTGTATATAGAGCAGTGTATACAGTATACTATTATTATTTTTTTATATAGCACCATTGATTCCATGGTGCTGTACATGAGCGGTGACCTCCCAAAGTGTAGAGGAACAATTCAAGAGTGTGGGGTACTTATTTCAGAATTCGGGGGGGGGGGGGGGGGGGGGGGGTTAACGGCCCGGGGGGGGGGGCATTTTTTTGAGGGGCATTACTTGTGGGCAAGGTCAATTTGGGGGGTCACAGCTCAACCCGGTTTTGGGCTATCAACCCCAAATTTTCAGGGTGTGTAGAGTACCCCTAGCGAACCAATAGTGTAAAAAATTGAGGGTGGCACTTTGAGGGCACCCCAAAACTAATGCCCCCCCCCCCCCCCCCCCCCAAAAAAAAAAAAAAAAAAAATGCCCCCCTCCCATTAACCTAAAAATTCTGAAAAAAAAAATAGCCCAACTAATGAATTGTTCCTCTACACACTATGAAAATTTGACGTCGATAGCCCCAATCTGGGCTGAGCAGTTACCCCCCAAAGCTGCCCTGCCCATTGAAGCTTATCGCGCGCAGGGTCACTGCCCAGCCTGGTTTGTGCCTACCGACCCCACATTTTCAGGGTGTGTAGAGGAACAATTCAAGAGTGTCGGGTAATTTGTTCAGAAGTTTGGGGGTCGGGAAGGGGGGCATATTTTTGGGGTGATCTCAAAATGCCCCCCACATTTTTGCAGCACTGGTCCACTAGAGCTATGGGTACGCTACACACCCTGAAAATGTGTGGTTGATAGCCACAAACAGGGCTGAGCAGAGACTCCCCAAAGTGACCCTGCCCATTGAAGTCTATGGTGCGCAAGGTCACTGCTCAGCCCGATTTGGGTCTGTCGACCACAAATTCTCAGGGTGTGTAGAGGAACACTTTAAGAGTGTGTGGTAATTTTTTTCAGAATGTTTTGGGTCAACCGGGGCATTTTTTGGTGGGGCACAACGTTTGGGTTGCCCTCAAAAGCCCCCCAAAGTTTTACACCACACCTCCTTTGCTACATATCGAAGTATTGGCAATGCTGATGAGTATACTGGACCCCGCGATCACTTGGCTGGATGTGGGAATGTGCAGAGGAAAAATGAGGATAATGAACGGGATTACAGCAGCACCCCACATGCGGATGGTGGTGCCGAGAAAATCTAGTACATCAGCCTCATTCTGGAGAGGTGCTGACATGAAGGATTGATCAGCTCTCCGTGAGAGAGAGCGAGAAAGAAAGAGAGAGAGAAAGCCTGATGTGACGCTACCGGGTCTCGGGTGGGGGAAGTCGCCGGTTCTGTAAAGCGAGTGTGTAGTGGGGGTCAGCACACACACGGCGACTAAGGAGTTAAATGGAGGCGGATATTCCTGTATCTGGGATTGGTCGGCGCCTGCGGATGTCTCTCGCTCATTGGCTGATTACAGATCCGTTGATGGTTTTGAATTTCCCGCTCAATATCTGTTCTTTGTCCGTCGGATTATTACCGGCCCCTCTGCTGGAGCGGCGATCGCCGATAATACCGGGTCCTGTCCTCCCAGCTGTCTGCCCCCAAACACGGGGATCGGTTTGCTTATCGGTTGCCATTAATATTCTGGGGAGGTTATAATAGTCTTCAGAGGCGCCTTCCATCCGAAACATTAGTGTCCAGGACGTGGTCATCACATAGGAGTCTCCGTACCCGGTACACAGGGCGTCCGTCTATCCAGCTGCCTCAGACAGCCACATTCCCTGTGAATATTCGCTGCCCCCTGTTCAGTATAACATCAAGTAGCAGAATCAACACATTCATCTCACGGCAGGACTGTAGTAACCGCATCACTCCGGGGTTTGTACTGTGTGCATAGAGGGGCCTCCGGGAGGCAGTGTGCGGATATATCCCCCATAAATCTGTGAGGTTTGAGATCAATAAGAAGAAACCGCATCACCCGAAGTTTGCGGTGCCGGCTCTAGTATGGAAAGACGGGGAGGAAAATAAGAGGGGAGAGTATAGAAGACACGTCCCAGGCTGTGACCGATACTACAGGCAGCCGCACGGGGGATATTGTGCCCTGCAGAGACGCTGCGCCCGATACTAATCAGCGCCCAATAAAAGCAGGATCTTAGGACAACATCTTAACAGATTTAGAAAACGCCGGGAGTTGCTCCGTTATTAGAGCTGTAGAGGGATCTGCTTGGGAAAACCAGGTTAGTCTTTCTAGGTCAAAATATTGGAAAAGACCCTAGTCCCAGATCACACACTGCGGGCACATCCCAGAATCTGGATAATGCGGCTTCATTCCTTCGACCGGGAACCCACAGCATTAGTGGCTCAGTAAAGGTTCTAAACGATATATTAACTTTATAACCACCAGGAACCAGAGCGCAGGAATAGGAAGGTGCAGCCTCTCACTGAGATGTGGGTGGCTCTGAAAAGAGCCTTTGGGTTGTGAAGACAGAAGAGAACACAATTAACCTCCGAAGCCGTAGAGAGTGCGGCCCTGGCGCTTGAGCGCGTACACCACGTCCATGGCGGTGACGGTCTTCCTCTTGGCGTGCTCGGTGTAGGTGACGGCGTCACGGATCACGTTCTCCAGGAAGACTTTCAGGACACCGCGAGTCTCCTCATAGATGAGGCCAGAGATGCGCTTGACGCCTCCTCTGCGAGCTAGACGGCGGATGGCAGGCTTGGTGATGCCCTGGATGTTATCACGGAGCACCTTCCTGTGCCGCTTGGCGCCGCCCTTCCCGAGACCTTTTCCTCCTTTGCCGCGACCAGACATCTTCTGCAGTCAGTGAGCAAAAACTGATTCCTGGACAGCACGGACTGCTCCTTTATATGGAGGAAGAATGGACCAGAGAGAGAACTGCAGAGATGACGCACTTCCGGGACGGGTCTTCCAGAATCTACATTTGCCCCTCCCTTCCTCTGCTGATTGGCTGACCACAGAACTGTTGGGACGTTTGAGTTTCCCGCTCATTGGTCATATTCTGCAATTATCTTCCCAGCTTGTATTTTATGCAATTTCTTTCCCTTGTGACTAAAGATATCCCACATATTTTCATCACCGTTCCAGATCATCGTGGTTCATACCATCCACAATGTATGATGCCCCCACTTATCCCGCACACAGTATGCTGCCCCCAAAGTTATCCTCCACATAGTATGATGCCCCCTACACAGCAAGATAACCACACAGTAGGATGCCCCCACAGTTACTGTTTAAGGGTATGATATCCCCAGTTACTCCGAAAACAGTATGATGCCCTAAGTTACCCCCCCCCCCCCCCCCCCCAACACACACACAGGAAATATGATGCACCCACAGTTACACCCTATACAATGTGATACCCCCAGAGCGACCCATCCTCAGTGTAATGTAATGATTAACAATTGTTCATGTTATGGTGAAAGTCTTCCATTAATGGAGATTTGGAAGGGTGAAAGAAGCAAGAGAAATTAGAAGAGATATTTCATCAGATCAACATCTGGTGATTAAATGTTCATTTTTGCCATTACCTCATGTACAAATCACAAACCAGAGAGACACATTTTTATGCAGTTTTTTATATATCATGTTATGCTTTAGTAATGCAAAATCACATGACTGGGCCTTTAATTGTAAAGTACAAATTATTAGGGGTTTTTTTGCTTCTTTTTCATTGTTTGTCTTAATGTGAAAACTGTACTGGCAGCAAAAGGGTTAAAAAACCAGTGTAACAGAAAAATGATCCCTACTACATTGCCCTCTATAGTGCCAGAGGCATTTACTCTCTTACAACCAGGACTTACTTCTTAGGCGTTAGGGCAGTGAACCCATTAAATGCTGCAGGTCAGTTACTGAGTAGCTGTATGATGGCTCCTGGGTCCCAGTAGGGCACTGTATGAAATACCAGGTCGGATCCACTGCCAATTACAGCACAAAGCCATTTTTGGCAGTGAAATCTGATTAAGAAAAGTCCCTTCAACATCCACACCAGTAGCAATATGCATCGTGCATCCCCCCATAAAGTGGTTTTGACGTCCTGCAGCAGTGACAGGGGAGTCTAGCGAAGATAATCGCTGTTTTTCGGCAAGGAACATTCCATGTTATCCAAATCAATTTTCTTTATGACCCCAGTGGCCCATTCTGGTGGGCGCTCCTGCCGGCCCCAACAACGTCCCCGCCTGCCATTTGCGTTTCTTTTATCGTGTGCTCCAGCCAGTCTCTTCCATGCTGTTCGGAGGGATCAGTGTCCCCATTGCAGTTTGGGCTACACAGCGAGAAGGATTTCACAAGCCTTTAATGCCACTGGCCGGTCACAGTCACACAGACAAGTCAATAAGGCCGGAAAAAGCCCGACTCTTTCACATGTAACCAGAGCGTCGGAGATGGAACCTGAGCTTCTGCTAGATGGCAGCCCTATAGTGTAAGGGCACGTTAGGGACGGCCCCATCTCCAATATTTGTGACATATACACATATAGGAATCCTTAGCCAAACAGTAAACACCTTTACCAAAGTCACGGTTTGTTTAGAAGTCCGACAGCCGAGCAGGTGCGTTTGGAGGTCTGGCAGCAGGGCAGCGCATTTCGAGATCCAACAGCTGTGGAGGTGCGTTTCAAGATCCGACAGCCAACGAAGAGTATTTCGATGTCCGACAGCCGGGTAGATGTGCTTCGAGGTCCAGCAGCCGCGGCGGAGTGATTCGAGGTCCTGTCACGTAGATATATATCCAGTTAGTGCAGTGTACGGGGGAACACAGGTGTTGGTTCTGCCCCGTATATATATATATTTACAGTGTATACATTGTTTGCGGTGTATAGGGAACACAGCGCTACCGGGGCCTGGGGTGAAGGTGCCGCATCTTTGGATACTCTGATGAGAGATCAGCTGGAACACGGAAAATAAGAAGTTAAATGGAGGAGACACGTCTGTGTACCTGATGTACGTAGATGTCTCTCCTCCATTTAACGTCCTATTTTCAAGGCTGAGCTTTCCCAAGGCTGCCCGCTCATTGTCTTATCACATGATCCTTTGGGGGATTTGAGTTTCCCGCTCATAATCTCTGGAGGATTATTACCGGTCACTGCCGATAGCGGAGATCACAATCCGGTCACACCCGGAACAGCGCGGAGTCCTGTCCTCCAGAGCCGCCGCACACGGGATCGTCCTCCGAGAGAAGGCGCCGTCACTGATGTGGAGGAGAATCACCCGCCCGGTCCCCTTACTGCGGGACCTGCTAACTACATGTAGACCTCAGCGCGGAGTATCAGACACTAATGAGGGGACATTTCCTGCGAGCTTGGCAGACGACACTCCCACCTGAGGGGTCTGAGACTTCATGTGGGATTGACCCATTCATCTCCTATTATTCTGTGGATATGTGCACCAACAATGGCGGCAATGGTGTATGTACCATCAGCCTCATGTGAGGACCCCGAGATAGGCGGCGCCGGCTCTTGTGGTGACGGTGTGGGTGGCTCTTAGAAGAGCCTTTGGTTTTGTAGAGATTGGCGGCAGCGCTCACTTGCTCTTGCTCGCCTTGCTGCTCTCGGTCTTCTTGGGCAGCAGCACGGCCTGGATGTTGGGCAGGACGCCCCCCTGGGCAATAGTCACACCACCCAGCAGCCTGTTCAGCTCCTCGTCATTGCGCACCGCCAGCTGCAGGTGACGGGGGATGATGCGGGTCTTCTTGTTGTCCCGGGCAGCATTGCCGGCCAATTCCAGGATCTCAGCGGTCAGATACTCCAGCACAGCGGCCAGATAGACCGGAGCGCCGGCGCCGACTCTCTCAGCGTAGTTGCCCTTGCGGAGAAGCCTGTGCACACGGCCGACTGGGAACTGCAGTCCTGCCCGGGATGAGCGGGTCTTGGCCTTAGCTCGGACCTTTCCTCCTTGTTTGCCGCGTCCAGACATGATAGCGATAACGTCAGATAACAAATAAAGACCGAAAATCGTGTGGAGAAGAGACTGTGCTGTGTGGCCTTATATAGTCTGCTGCTCCGCCCTCCTCTCCTGTCATTGGATGACTCTGAAGCTGGCCAATGGGGAAGAGTCTTGAGGAACCGCCAATGAGCTGCCGAGGGCGGAGCTTATTATTGCTCCTTGCTCAAATTAGTTTCTCACCCAATAGAAAACGTTCGCTTTGGACCGAATAGATAAGGGGTGAAAACAGATATTTGTCTTGGAGCAGAAGGAAGTGCAGAAATATTCTGTTGATTTGTAGTTTGCACTTGTTGAATTTGTGTCTACTATCAGCCATAAATTGCACTGACAGTCTGGTGGGTGAGGGGTTAATCCCTGTCAGTGCTTCTCCTCCGCTCCATCTGCACAGGAGGCGGCTCCTCACTCACCCGCTTATTACCCTGTGCAGATTCCCTGTGGTGTCCGCGCTGATCCTATCACAGCCTGACTGAGACAAGTCTCCTATGTTCTGCCCGGAGCCTGATGTGACGCTGCCGGTCCCGGGTGGGGGAAGTCGCCGCTTCTGTATTGTATGATACAATATTGTTCTGCTCCAGGAAGACATCCAGGCCTCTCTTGAACCCCTCGACTGAGTTCGCCATCACCACCTCCTCAGGCAAGCAATTCCAGATTCTCACCGCCCTAACAGTAAAGAATCCTCTTCTATGTTGGTGGAAAAACCTTCTCTCCTCCAGACGCAAAGAATGCCCCCTTGTGCCCGTGGCCTTGGTATAAACCTTGGTATAAACAGATCCTCAGCGAGATATTTCTATTGTCCCCTTATATACTTATACATGGTTATTAGATCGCCCCTCAGTCGTCTTTTTCTAGACTAAATAATCCTAATTTCGCTAATCTATCTGGGTATTGTAGTTCTCAATAGAATTGTAGTTCTCAATACCCAGATAGTGGTAATGTTCTGAGCAGGGACACTCCGCAATCTTCTACACATGATCGTACATTTCCCATCACAGAGGGATCTGCTGGGAAGGGCAGAATTGGTCTTCCCTGAAATGTCTCTTGTAGGATACGTCCCTGACCAGTATATCGTCTGCACAGTACTGATTGTGACGGGAAAGGGACGATCTGATCGTCTCCAGGTCAGGCACACGGGCACATCACAGCATGTGGAGAACACGAATCAGTCTCTATATCTATGAGTGGAAACAGGAGCGAATACTGCACCGCTAACCTGGAAATCTGCAGACTCCTGTGTGGGATGTAAGAGAGCAATGATCGCTCAACACAAGCAGATTTCCCGATATCGGTCCTGGGAGCACGTGTCATATGAAGACAAAGGACGGAAAAAAGCGGGAACTTTAAACTTTTTACCATTGGAAACATTAGCTCCTCCCTCTGCTGATTGGCTGAACACAGGACGGTTAGGGGGGTTTGAATTTCCCGCCGCTTCTAAATGTAATGACGTCATTTACACTGTAAAAAGAATTCAATTAGGCTCTAGATCAACTCCACCGACCACCACAAATGGCTCCTGTTAACGGAGAAAGGAGAGTAATGAACGAGACCCCAGAATGCCGAGATCTGTGCAGCAAGGGGTTAAATAAGTCCCTGAATACACATCAACTCACTGAGCAATGCCCAGATTATTCCTGAGGTTTTCTCACTATCTCCCTCGTCATCAGACGCAGAGCCCCGGGCGGTGCGAGCAGACACCTCGGGGAGACGGGAGAGGACACCGGAGCAGTGTGGGTGGCTCTTATAGTGAGGGTGTAGGTGGCTCTTATAGGGAGGGTGTGGGTGGCTCTTAGAAGAGCCTTTGGGGTGAGGAGCGGAGCACGGAGCCGATCACTTGGCGCTGGTGTACTTGGTGACGGCCTTGGTGCCCTCGGACACGGCGTGCTTGGCCAGCTCTCCGGGCAGCAGCAGGCGCACGGCGGTCTGGATCTCCCGGGAGGTGATGGTGGAGCGCTTGTTGTAGTGAGCCAGGCGGGAGGCTTCCCCTGCGATGCGCTCGAAGATGTCGTTGACGAAGGAGTTCATGATGCCCATGGCCTTGGAGGAGATGCCGGTGTCGGGGTGGACCTGCTTCAGCACCTTGTACACGTAGATGGCGTAGCTCTCCTTCCTGCTCTTCCTCCGCTTCTTGCCGTCCTTCTTCTGAGTCTTGGTCACGGCTTTCTTGGAGCCCTTCTTGGGCGCAGGCGCAGACTTGGCAGGTTCAGGCATGATAACACCGGTCTCAGCACAAGTGAGCAGAATAATGATCCTGCTCCTCCAAGAGCGGAGGAATTTATAGCCCGGCCATGCAGATGAGCGCTGCTGTCAGACCGCCGTGCTATTGGGTGATGAAGTCATGTGACCAACGGGAACGTCAGACGCTCCGCCCACTGCAGCTGATTGGTGGTTCTCCAACTGATATTTCGCTTTTCAGCACCCTCCATATAGCGCTGTAAAACACGTATAATGCTGAATACATCTAAATAGTGCTGTGAAGCGCCATATACCGCAGTGCACCCTCATATAGTGCTCTATGTGTTAATGTAGCTCTGTTTACCCTTCATGTGCTGCAGTATACTCCAATATAGTGCTGCTATTCATCTGTATAGTGCAGAGTGCCCCCATATACTGCAACTTACTGACAAATGACTGTGCCACTTCCAGAGCTCGGCCGTCATGGCCCTGCAGGAGGCCAGCGAGGCTTATCTGCTGGGGAGTCTGGGGATGTACTAGATTTTCTCGGCACCACCATCCGCATGTGGGGTGCTGCTGTAATCCCGTTCATTATCCTCATTTTTCCTCTGCACATTCCCACATCCAGCCAAGTGATCGCGGGGTCCAGTATACTCATCAGCATTGCCAATACTTCGATATGTAGCAAAGAAGGAGTGGTGTAAAAATTTGGGGGGCATTTTGAGGGCAACCCAAACGTTGTGCCCCACCAAAAAATGTCCCGGTTGACCCAAAACATTCTGAAAAAAATTACCACACACTCTTATAGTGTTCCTCTACACACCCTGAGAATTTGTGGTCGACAGACCCAAACCGGGCTTAGCAGTGACCTTGCGCACCACAGACTTCAATGGGCAGGGTCACTTTGGGGAGTCTCTGCTCAGCCCAGTTTGTGGCTATCATCAACCCCAAATGTTCAGGGTGTGTAGCTCTAGTGGACCAGTGCTGTAAAAATTTAGGGGGCATTTTGAGATGACCCAAAACATATGCCCCTCCCCACCCCCAAACTTCTGAACAAATTACCCGACACTCTTGAATTGTTCCTCTACACACCCTGAACATTTGGGGTCGATGGGCACAAACTAGGCTGAGCAGTGACCCTGCGCGCGATAGGCTTCCATGGGCAGGGCAGCTTTGGGGGGTAACTGCTCAGCACAGATTGGGGCTATCGACTTCAAATTTTCATAGTGTGTAGAGGAATAATTCATGAGTGTGGGCTATTTTTTTTCTGAATACCTTGCTCTATATACTGTACACACTGCTCTAGATATTGTACACTGCTCTATATACTGTACACACTGCTCTATATATTGTATACTGCTCTATATACTGTACACTGATTTACATACTGTACCCTCTCCTGTATATACTGTACACACTGCTACTGTACACTCTGGTCTATATACTGTGTACTCTGCTGTATATACTGTACACACTGCTCTATATACTGTACGCTCTGGTCTATAATACTGTACACTGCTGTATATACTGTTCACACTGCTCTATATACTGTACACTGCTCTAAATACTGTACACACTGCTCTATATACTGTATATACTGTATATATACTGTATATATTGCTGTATATATACTGTATATATACTGTATATATTGCTGTATATACTGTACAATCTGTTGCACAGTCTGTATACACTGCTGTATATACTGTATACTCTGCTCTATATACTGTACACACGGCACTATGCTATACACTGCTCTATATACTGTACACTCTGGTCTATAAACTGGACACTGCTGTATATACTGTACTCTGCTTTATATACTGTACACACTGTTGTATATACTGTAGACTCTCCTCTATTATCTGTGACACTTATTACACTGCTGATCTGGGCTGTGCAGATGTGATGTTGTGCACTATATATACTATATACAGCTGTGTTCTCTGTGTAGACGCTGGATTTTGTGTCTCCGCTTTTCTCCCAATATTCCCCTTTTGCACAACAGTGGGGGTCACATACATGCATGAATATTTCAGTTTTCTCCCGAGATGTTCATGTGTTTGGTTGGGGAGTCGCGCTGTGCAGCTGTCGCCTCATCATCAGAGCTCTTCCCTCCATTACAGGCCGCAGCGGTCACAGCTTCACACTGGGTAAGACACGATATCAGGCAGGTGATTGCAATCAGCCCCCGATATGGATCATCTACTGATGTGGAACACGTGTCCCCCCAATACTCTGCACATACGGGGTAGAGTGATATCACAGGTCAGGGAGGTGGCAGTCAGCGGAGGCCGTCGCCTGTGTTACCCTTCTGGGTTCTCAGCAGCTCCAGCTGGTCCCCACATCGTACAATCAGCTTCCTGTGCGATAGACACTGGAGTAAAGATCCCTGTGATGGTGACAAGAGCCGGGAATAGGAGGAACGAGCTCCCGCAGCAGATTTATCTACCCGGACACACAGTGATGTGCAGATCGGGAGGACGGCGGCGATGATCCCGGGATTTCCTCTCCGCAATTTCTAGGCGTTTCCACTAGTGACGGCTACAAACGGTCGGTGGAGATGATGGAGAAGGAGAAGCGACGGAGGAATCGCGCTCTGCTGTCCGGTGTTAGCCGGTAAAGGGTTTTTATCCCGGGCAGGGAAGCACAAGGGGAGAGCGGAGCTTCACTACCTGCCAGCCCTTATGCCGAAGTGATCAGATTCTATTCTGTGTAATCCGCTCATGTAACCAATATTGGCGGAGGCTGCGGGGAGTTATAGATTTCATGTCTTATAAAAGCAGCTCAGCGGGTTATCGATTGTGCAGAGGTGTCAGTATGTGCATGTATATATGTGTATGTACATACCCCATACACCCTTGTATCATTTACCAAATAGTACCGTAACAATGAACAGCATCAGCGGTTCCAGCTCCATAATGCAAACAGGGGGCAGCACAATAAGATGGGGGCAAACACCAGTATATGTCAGGACTCGGGAGACTTAATGTTAGTCAGATAGGAGCTCTGCACTTCCGCAGCCATTTAATCTCATTCAATGAGCCACCACCTCCTCCCCGCAGAGCTGTATGATCAGTGCCACCACCTTCTCCCAACAGAGCTGTATGATCAGTGCCACCACCTCCTCCTCGCAGAGCTGTATGATCAGTGCCACCACCTCCTCCCCGCAGAGCTGTATGATCAGAGCAACCACCTTCTCCCCACAGAGCTGTATGATCAGTGCCATCACCCACTCCCCGCAGAGCTGTATGATCAGTGCCACCACCTCCTCGCAGAGCTGTATGATCAGTGCCACCACCTCCTCCCCACGGAACTGTATGATCAGTGCCACCGCCTCCTCCCCGCAGAGCTGTATGATCAGTGCCACCACCTCCTCCTCGCAGAGCTGTATGATCAGTGCCACCACCTCCTCCCCGCAGAGCTGTATGATCAGAGCAACCACCTTCTCCCCACAGAGCTGTATGATCAGTGCCATCACCCACTCCCCGCAGAGCTGTATGATCAGTGCCACCACCTCCTCGCAGAGCTGTATGATCAGTGCCACCACCTCCTCCCCACGGAACTGTATGATCAGTGCCACCGCCTCCTCCCCGCAGAGCTGTATGATCAGTGCCACCACCTCCTCCTCCCTGCAGAGCTGTATGATCAGTGCCACCACCTCCTCCTCCCTGCAGAGCTGTATGATCAGTGCCACCACCTCCTCCTCCCCGCAGAGCTGTATGATCAGTGCCACTACCTCCTCCCCGCAGAGCTGTATGATCAGAGCAACCACTTCCTCCCCAGCAGAGCTATATGATCAGTGCCACCACCTTCTCCCCACAGAGCTGTATGATCAGTGCCACCACCTTCTCCCCTTCATTGTCTGTTCTAGTTATATGGAGATAATGGTCCTTGTATGCAATGTCCAGTAATGATTCCCGAGAGCAGCAGACGCTCCCTGAGGACCCATCTATGCCCAGCAGAGGACACTCATAGCCAGAGACCGGTACCGGGAGTTCCCTCTCCTCACGCTGCAGAACAGCAGAGCGGGCTGGGGACTAGTGACCGGTGTCACCCGCACTCAGAGCAGCCTGCAGCTGAAGGAGGAATCCCCCCTAACAAGGAATGTGCCAGTGACACCCTGACAGCGGAGAAAGGACAGGCAGAACACGCAGCAGCCGGGACTCTCCTCGCTGCGAGCTCCGGTACACAGAGGGGGGCAGGAAGTTCCGGGCTCAGGAGACGGGGACATCACCTGCCATGGGGTGTAAGGGGATGATCTGTAGCGCTGCATCTAATTATTGGGGGAAGCTCATTATCACTTACCAGACGCATTCAGGTGACATTAATGAGCCGCAGGCAGCGAGGCCGCCGAGTACTGTCCTCAATGGGGAGCAGCATTATAACAATGAGAATAACTTGCCCCCACTGTGATTTTCTTGTTATACGAATTGACGGTTTACTTTATTTTAATAACACTTGTATTGCAAATGACAGAGATCATAAAACTTAGATATAACCTGTTTCTTCATATGAAGATTTACATTCACAGAACATTTATTATCTTCCCGTAGAAGATAATGACAACAGCTTAGATGGATAAAACCATAAGCAATGGAGAAAGAACACAGAGAAAGAATTCCAAAACCTGTCATTCCTCAGTTGCTGGAGCTGTAGAATGATGGGCTGCACAGATTTTAGAGGATCATCTCTTCATTGTAATAGCTGAATCATTGGAATAGTGATATCCAGCAGGAGACATATGTCAGGACTAATAGTAACAATGCAACAATGAGGCAGACTGAGGTGTGCACTGACTTGCAGAGAAGCAGCAGTAGTCTGAAGAAGCTGACAATTAAGAACAGCTGTGTACAACCATCTCCTATCTGTAAGCCGCTAGGAAATTAATTGTTAAACACTTATCTGCTTTTGGAGGCAAAAAAAGACGCTAAATGCTCCTGAGTAACCTCATATCTTGTATTTTACTAACATGTTTTTCTTTTCCCTTATTTAGGCTATTCAATTTTAGTTACCATATTACATTTCTCCTGTAACTCTGACCTGCTTGGACTGTTGTCTTTTCCTACACTTTTATCATATTTGATCCTTTTTCTTACCCTATTAAAATTTATATTTACCGTCCCTCTTTTATTTATGTCTGATATAAAACTGTTTGTGTGTATTGATTATACTTTAAAAAACAAAAAAAACTACAAATCGCTCTGAGTTCAGTGGCTTTTTATTCCAGCTCTTGCTCCATGGATCGTCCGATACTTTGTGGTCTCGTATTAATTGAAGTTTATGATTCTCACTTTGTTTCTCCAAAGAAAACATTTATTTATTAAATGACTCCACGGTGATTTGGAAGGTGATTACAGGAGATTGCTGTTGGTGGACTTTATATCACATCACAAGAAGCTGCGGAAACTACAACAAGCGGGAAATTCAAAATTCCTACCCGCCCTGTGTGCAGCCAATCTGCAGAGGAAGGGGAGGGGCTAACGTTAACCGTTTAGGAACGTGGAGTTCCCGCTGAGTGGCTGATGAATTTTCCGTTTTTTGTCTTTCTGTAGTTTCAGGACGATCAGATGTCCGAAAAGTGTTTGTGTGGAGCGATCAATGGTCACTTGTGTCCCATACAGGAGTTTATATATTTCCAGGATCAAGGGAGAAGTATCCGCTTTCTATAATAGAAGGTGCAGAACTTTGCGACTATAGTGACTCCATCAGACCAGCAATATTCAGTGCAGGGAATATACAGAAACGAGGTCATGCAGATTAGAAACAATCTTAAAATTGGGGTGGGGAGTCTAAAATGCTGATTAATGTTATCTAGGGAAACCTACTATAGAACTGTAAACTCCTGCAGTGAGAAGAATAACAGGAAATATCGCAGAGTAGATGGGCGCCCTGTATGGTCACATATGAGCATTCTTGCCGCATCCAGTCCCATCACACATCAATATCTTTGCGGATTATTCTAGTATTGGTCCTGATCAGGGCGCACAGGGAAGGGGGGATGAGATTATTACATTTCCGCATATATGTATTTACTCCCCCACACACTGCAGACTGAGCCGCGAGTGACCCAGAGACCAGATGTTACCGAGCACAAGTGATCCCTCCGGGCATAATTATATGTGAGGAATGAGCTCGTCTTGAGGGAGGATTTGGTGGCTCTGAAAAGAGCCTTTGTGTTGTGGTCGGTGCCGGGGCAGATCTAAGCTCTCTCCCCACGGATCCGGCGGGCTTGGGAAAACCAGGTTTGTCTTTCTAGGTCAAAATATTGGAAAAGACTCTGGTCCCAGATCACACACTGCGGGCACATCCCAGAATCTGGATAATGCGGCTTCATTCCTTCGACCGGGAACCCACAGCATTAGTGGCTCAGTAAAGGTTCTAAACGATATATTAACTTTAAAACCACCAGGAACAAGAGCGCAGGAATAGGAAGGTGCAGCCTCTCACTGAGATGTGGGTGGCTCTGAAAAGAGCCTTTGGGTTGTGAGGACAGAAGAGAACACAATTAACCTCCGAAGCCGTAGAGAGTGCGGCCCTGGCGCTTGAGCGCGTACACCACGTCCATGGCGGTGACGGTCTTCCTCTTGGCGTGCTCGGTGTAGGTGACGGCGTCACGGATCACGTTCTCCAGGAAGACTTTCAGGACACCGCGAGTCTCCTCATAGATGAGGCCAGAGATGCGCTTGACGCCTCCTCTGCGAGCTAGACGGCGGATGGCAGGCTTGGTGATGCCCTGGATGTTATCACGGAGCACCTTCCTGTGCCGCTTGGCGCCGCCCTTCCCGAGACCTTTTCCTCCTTTGCCGCGACCAGACATCTTCCACGTAGTCAGCCAAACACGATGACTGATCAGCGCAGAGTCCTTCCTTTATATAGAGAGTGAGCGGACCGGAGCGAGAACTGTACAGATGACGCGTTTCCGGGGCGAGATTTCTGGTACTGAATTTGCAGTTAGCCCCTCCCTTTAGTCTCTGATTGGTTGAGCACAGAACAGTTGCTAATTTTGAATTTCCCGCTTATTGTGCTCTTATTTCCCCGCTTCTCTATTCTTCTCATCTCGGCGCCGCTGCTAGATCTGTTGGTTATTTCGATTTTTTTTCATTGTTATTTATGTTGCTAGTTTCCAGCTTCTGCCAAATGTTAGCTAGTAGAATAAAAAATATATTCTAGGGACAATAATCTACAGAAAACTCGTGATCCCCGGCAGTCACTCATCATTACACGTGGTGCCGGACTGGCGGCCATTACCGGTCCCTCAGAGCAGGGAGCTGCATGTAACCAGTCACCCTGCGGCTCCAGCCCTGGAGAAGATGGGAAAAGTCAAATATACGAGAATTGCTTAACGACCCACCCACCACAAATGCGACCATCGCAGCACACGGGGGAGGGATCTGCTCAGACCAGTGTCAGGCAGAATAGATCACATAAAGGCGTCATCACCGATCTGAGGGACAAATGAGGTTATTAACAGAAACTAAGCGCAGAGATCTCCGATCCGAACAAAAGAGAACAACCTAAAGCCGCAAGACTGAGGAGGCGGCACTAGGACCCAGCGCGTGCGACAGCAGATTGTGATCGGTTATGATCCTCAGGAGCGCGAGCAGCAAATGAGCGGGAATTTCAAATCCACCAGCGGATCGGTAAATGACCACAAAACATCAGCATAAAGAACCGTTCTCAGGAACCGACCAATCACCGATTACTTTTACTCCATTAACTCAATAGTGACCGCGTTCCTGCAGATCCACCCCATTTACGTCTGCACTGTATAGGAACCGCACATCCACCACCGCAAACCCGGTTGTGCACTGTACACACTTTACGCGGTCCTTATAACACGTCGGTTTTGTTATAGATGTCGGACACTTTTGGACTGGGCGAGAATAGAGAATGTGCAGAGCGATAACCAATATCGCTGATCACCTGCAATATCGGAAGCAGCAGCCTCCGTCCATTAACTGATCGACCGTGCCTGCGCTTCGTACACGGAGAATACGCGCAGAAAAGGGACTGCTCAGGAATCGGCTCATTTGGGAGAGACTTTGGTGGCTCTGAAAAGAGCCTTTGTGTTGTGGTCGCAGCCGGGGCAGATCTAAGCTCTCTCCCCACGGATCCGGCGGGCCAGCTGGATGTCTTTGGGCATGATGGTGACCCTCTTGGCGTGGATGGCGCACAGGTTGGTGTCCTCGAACAACCCCACCAGATAAGCCTCGCTGGCCTCCTGCAGGGCCATGACGGCCGAACTCTGGAAACGCAGATCGGTCTTGAAGTCCTGGGCGATCTCCCTCACCAGGCGCTGGAAGGGAAGCTTACGGATCAGCAGCTCGGTGGATTTCTGATAGCGGCGGATCTCACGGAGAGCAACTGTTCCCGGCCGGTAACGATGCGGCTTCTTCACTCCACCAGTGGCGGGAGCGCTCTTCCTGGCGGCCTTTGTGGCCAGCTGCTTGCGGGGAGCTTTCCCTCCGGTGGATTTACGAGCGGTCTGCTTTGTTCTTGCCATGGCTCCGTATAGACGTGTCGGGCACAGATGTGATAAGAGGAGCGGCGGGAGCAGGGTATTTATGCTCCGGGGCGCGTCCTCATTGGTCTCTGGGAAACACGCCCCCTGCGCTCCACTGGCTCTTTCATGAAATACAGTGGCCAATAAGGGTTGATTTGTTTGACCAGTCATTGTTATTATTCCCGCCCACTAATCCCGCCCCTGAAGTCCCCGCCTCTTCCGTGATGCGTCTGTCCTCAGATCACTCATTTGCCGCTTGCTGGAGCAGCTGATGTATTTGCGTTCAAATGTCCCCGTGTATAGCGCTGTACAGTGCAGCTCCCGCAATATCGACAGATCACACAAACCCCCCATCCTGAGACTGCGCCCAGCATCAGTTATATTACAAACATTAGAAGTCCGAGAACTAATCATACAGCTCTGCGGGGAGGAGGCGGTGGCACTGATCATACAGCTCTGTGGGGAGGAGGTGGTGGCTCTGATCATACAGCTCTGCGGGGAGGAGGTGGTGGCTCTGATCATACAGCTCTGTGGGGAGAAGGTGGTGGCACTGATCAAACAGCTCTGCTGGGGAGGAGGTGGCTCTGATCATACAGCTCTGTGGGGAGAGGTGGTGGCACTGATCATACAGCTCTGCTGGGGAGGAGGTGGTTGCTCTGATCATACAGCTCTGCGGGGAGGAGGTAGTGGCACTGATCATACAGCTCTGCGGGGAGGAGGTAGTGGCTCTGATCATACAGCTCTGCGGGGAGAATGTGATGGCTCTGATCATACAGCTCTGCTGGGGAGGAGGTGGTGGCTCTGATCATACAGCTCTGTGGGGAGAAGGTGGTTGCTCTGATCATACAGCTCTGCGGGGAGGAGGTGGTGGCACTGATCATACAGCTCTGTGGGGAGAAGGTGGTTGCTCTGATCATACAGCTCTGCGGGGAGGAGGTGGTGGCACTGATCATACAGCTCTGCGGGGAGGAGGTGGTGGCACTGATCATACAGCTCTGCGAGGAGGAGGTAGTGGCACTGATCATACAGCTCTGCGGGGAGGAGGTGGTGGCACTGATCATACAGCTCTGCGAGGAGGAGGTGGTGGCACTGATCATACAGCTCTGCGGGGAGTGGGTGATGGCACTGATCATACAGCTCTGCTGGGAGAAGGTGGTGGCACTGATCAAACAGCTCTGCTGGGGAGGAGGTGGCTCTGATCATACAGCTCTGTGGGGAGAGGTGGTGGCACTGATCATACAGCTCTGCTGGGGAGGAGGTGGTTGCTCTGATCATACAGCTCTGCGGGGAGGAGGTAGTGGCACTGATCATACAGCTCTGCGGGGAGGAGGTAGTGGCTCTGATCATACAGCTCTGCGGGGAGAATGTGATGGCTCTGATCATACAGCTCTGCTGGGGAGGAGGTGGTGGCTCTGATCATACAGCTCTGTGGGGAGAAGGTGGTTGCTCTGATCATACAGCTCTGCGGGGAGGAGGTAGTGGCACTGATAATACAGCTCTGCGGGGAGGAGGTAGTGGCACTGATCATACAGCTCTGTGGGGAGAAGGTGGTTGCTCTGATCATACAGCTCTGCGAGGAGGAGGTGATGGCACTGATCATACAGCTCTGCGGGGAGGAGGTGGTGGCACTGATCATACAGCTCTGTGGGGAGAAGGTGGTTGCTCTGATCATACAGCTCTGCGGGGAGGAGGTGGTGGCACTGATCATACAGCTCTGCGGGGAGGAGGTGGTGGCACTGATCATACAGCTCTGCGAGGAGGAGGTAGTGGCACTGATCATACAGCTCTGCGGGGAGGAGGTGGTGGCACTGATCATACAGCTCTGCGAGGAGGTGGTGGCACTGATCATACAGCTCTGCGGGGAGTGGGTGATGGCACTGATCATACAGCTCTGCTGGGAGGAGGTGTTGGCACTGATCATACAGCTCTGCGGGGAGGAGGTGGTGGCTCTTATAAGAGCCTTTGTGGTATCAGAACAGGGGCTGCAGCTTATTTCTTAGCCGCGGGCTTCTTGGCTTTCGCAGCCTTCTTAGCCGGACTCTTGGCGGGTTTGGCCGCCTTCTTAGCCGGACTCTTCGTCACCTTCTTGGGCTTGGGAGCGGCTTTCGGCTTTTTGGGGCTCTTGGCCGCTTTCTTGGCAGCTGCGGGCTTCTTGGCCTTTTTCGGGCTCTTCTTGGCCGCGGTCGGAGCCTTCTTGGGCTTCTTCGGAGATTTGGCGGCTTTCTTGGCAGCAGCGGGTTTCTTAGGTTTGGCCGCAGCTGCTGGCTTCTTCTTGGCCACTTTGTCCTTCGTCTCCTGCTTCTTGTTCAGCTTGAAGGACCCGGAGGCGCCGCTGCCTTTCACCTGGAGGAGGGCGCCCTTGGTGACCAGAGACTTGACGGCCAGCTTCAGGCGGCTGTTGTTCTTCTCTACATCGTATCCTCCGGCAGACAGAGCCTTCTTCAGGGCGGCCAGAGACACCCCGCTGCGCTCCTTGGAGGCGGACACGGCTTTCACGATCAGCTCGGAGACGCTGGGGCCGGAGGGTTTATTGCTCTTCTTGGCAGCAGATTTCTTCGGCTGCTTCTTGGATTTGGCGGCCGGTTCTGCGGGAGGGGGAGCGGCGGCTGGCGCGGTCTCTGCCATCATGTGCTGCGGAAAAACAAGATGAAAATATTTCCTGGTAGGAAGGAAAACACTGAGGCCGGAGCTGGAGGCGCCTGTTATATGTACAGGCTTACTGCGCACTGATTGGCTGCTGAGCTGCACCGTTCTGAGCTTCTATTGGCTGACACTGGACATAAACCCCGCCTCCTCCCAGCTGAGTCCGGGTGAAGCACCGCTCTCTCCTTGTGCTTCCCTGCCCGGGATAAAAGCCCTTTACCGGCTAACACCGGACAGCAGAGCGCGCTTCCTCCATCGCCTCTCCTTCTCCAACATCTCCACCGGCCATTTGTAGCCGTCACTAGCAGAGATGCCGGGAAAGAGCGGAGAACAAATCCCGGGATTATCGCCGCCGTCCTCCCGATCTGCACCTCACTGTGTATCCGGGGAGATAAATCTGCTGCGGGAGCTCGTTCCTCCTATTCCCGGCTCTTGTCACCATCACAGGGATCTTTACTCCAATGTCTATCGTACAGGGAGCTGATTGTACGATGTGGGGACGAGCTGGAGCTGCTGAGAACCCAGAAGGGTAACACAGGCGACGGCCTCCGCTGACTGCCCCCTCCCTGACCTGTGATATCACTGTACCCCGTATGTGCAGAGGATTGGGGGGACACGTGTTCCACACCAGTAGATGATCCACATCGGTGGCTGAGTGCAATCACCTGCCTGATATCTTGTCTTAGTGGTGGGAAAGAGCTCTGATGAGGCGACAGCTGCACAGTGCGACTCCCCAACCAAACACATGAACATCTCAGGGGAGAAAACTGAAATATTAACGGATGTATATGACCCCCACTATTATGCAAAAGGGGAATATTGGGAGAAGAGCGGAGACACAAAATCCAGCGTCTACACAGAGAACACAGCTGTATATAGTATATATAGTGCACAGCATCACATCTGCACAGCCCAGATCAGCAGTGTAATAAGTGCCACTGATAATAGAGGAGAGGGTACAGTATATACAGCAGAGTGTACAGTATATAGAGCAGTGTATAGTATATACAGCAGTGTACAGTATATAGAGCAGTGTATAGTATAGTGCGGTGTGTACAGTATATAGAGCGGTGTGTGCAGTATATACAGCAGAGTACACTGTATGTAGACCAGAGTGTACAGTATATACAGCAGAGTACACAGTATATAGACCAGAGTGTACAGTATACAGAGCAGTGTGTGCAGTATATGCAGCAGAGTACACAGTATATAGAGCAGTGTACAGTATATACAGCAGTGTACAGTATTTACAGCAATGTACAGTAAATAGACCAGAGTGTACAGTATATAGAGCAGTGTACAGTAGTGCGGTGTGTGCAGTATATAGAGCAGAGTATACAGTATATACAGCAGAGTACAGTATATAGAGCAGAGTGCACAGTATAAAGAGCTGTGTGTACAGTATATACAGGAGAGGGTACAGTACATAGAGCAGTGTGTACAGTATATAGAGCACTGTACACAGTATATACAGCAGTGTGTACAGTATGTAGAGGAGAGTGTAGAGTATGTACAGCAGTGTGTACAGTATATAGATCATTGTGTGCATTATATAGAGCAAAGCGTTCAGTATATAGAGCAGTGTGCAGTATAGTGCGGTGTATATAGAGCAGTGTATACAGTATACTATTATTATTTTTTTATATAGCACCATTGATTCCATGGTGCTGTACATGAGCGGTGACCTCCCAAAGTGTAGAGGAACAATTCAAGAGTGTGGGGTACTTATTTCAGAATTCGGGGGGGGGGGGGGGGGGGGGGTTAACGGCCCGGGGGGGGGCATTTTTTTGAGGGGCATTACTTGTGGGCAAGGTCAATTTGGGGGGTCACAGCTCAACCCGGTTTTGGGCTATCAACCCCAAATTTTCAGGGTGTGTAGAGTACCCCTAGCGAACCAATAGTGTAAAAAATTGAGGGTGGCACTTTGAGGGCACCCCAAAACTAATGCCCCCCCCCCCCCCAAAAAAAAAAAAAAAAAAAAAAATGCCCCCCTCCCATTAACCTAAAAATTCTGAAAAAAAAAATAGCCCAACTAATGAATTGTTCCTCTACACACTATGAAAATTTGACGTCGATAGCCCCAATCTGGGCTGAGCAGTTACCCCCCAAAGCTGCCCTGCCCATTGAAGCTTATCGCGCGCAGGGTCACTGCCCAGCCTGGTTTGTGCCTACCGACCCCACATTTTCAGGGTGTGTAGAGGAACAATTCAAGAGTGTCGGGTAATTTGTTCAGAAGTTTGGGGGTCGGGAAGGGGGGCATATTTTTGGGGTGATCTCAAAATGCCCCCCACATTTTTGCAGCACTGGTCCACTAGAGCTATGGGTACGCTACACACCCTGAAAATGTGTGGTTGATAGCCACAAACAGGGCTGAGCAGAGACTCCCCAAAGTGACCCTGCCCATTGAAGTCTATGGTGCGCAAGGTCACTGCTCAGCCCGATTTGGGTCTGTCGACCACAAATTCTCAGGGTGTGTAGAGGAACACTTTAAGAGTGTGTGGTAATTTTTTTCAGAATGTTTTGGGTCAACCGGGGCATTTTTTGGTGGGGCACAACGTTTGGGTTGCCCTCAAAAGCCCCCCAAAGTTTTACACCACACCTCCTTTGCTACATATCGAAGTATTGGCAATGCTGATGAGTATACTGGACCCCGCGATCACTTGGCTGGATGTGGGAATGTGCAGAGGAAAAATGAGGATAATGAACGGGATTACAGCAGCACCCCACATGCGGATGGTGGTGCCGAGAAAATCTAGTACATCAGCCTCATTCTGGAGAGGTGCTGACATGAAGGATTGATCAGCTCTCCGTGAGAGAGAGCGAGAAAGAAAGAGAGAGAGAAAGCCTGATGTGACGCTACCGGGTCTCGGGTGGGGGAAGTCGCCGGTTCTGTAAAGCGAGTGTGTAGTGGGGGTCAGCACACACACGGCGACTAAGGAGTTAAATGGAGGCGGATATTCCTGTATCTGGGATTGGTCGGCGCCTGCGGATGTCTCTCGCTCATTGGCTGATTACAGATCCGTTGATGGTTTTGAATTTCCCGCTCAATATCTGTTCTTTGTCCGTCGGATTATTACCGGCCCCTCTGCTGGAGCGGCGATCGCCGATAATACCGGGTCCTGTCCTCCCAGCTGTCTGCCCCCAAACACGGGGATCGGTTTGCTTATCGGTTGCCATTAATATTCTGGGGAGGTTATAATAGTCTTCAGAGGCGCCTTCCATCCGAAACATTAGTGTCCAGGACGTGGTCATCACATAGGAGTCTCCGTACCCGGTACACAGGGCGTCCGTCTATCCAGCTGCCTCAGACAGCCACATTCCCTGTGAATATTCGCTGCCCCCTGTTCAGTATAACATCAAGTAGCAGAATCAACACATTCATCTCACGGCAGGACTGTAGTAACCGCATCACTCCGGGGTTTGTACTGTGTGCATAGAGGGGCCTCCGGGAGGCAGTGTGCGGATATATCCCCCATAAATCTGTGAGGTTTGAGATCAATAAGAAGAAACCGCATCACCCGAAGTTTGCGGTGCCGGCTCTAGTATGGAAAGACGGGGAGGAAAATAAGAGGGGAGAGTATAGAAGACACGTCCCAGGCTGTGACCGATACTACAGGCAGCCGCACGGGGGATATTGTGCCCTGCAGAGACGCTGCGCCCGATACTAATCAGCGCCCAATAAAAGCAGGATCTTAGGACAACATCTTAACAGATTTAGAAAACGCCGGGAGTTGCTCCGTTATTAGAGCTGTAGAGGGATCTGCTTGGGAAAACCAGGTTAGTCTTTCTAGGTCAAAATATTGGAAAAGACCCTAGTCCCAGATCACACACTGCGGGCACATCCCAGAATCTGGATAATGCGGCTTCATTCCTTCGACCGGGAACCCACAGCATTAGTGGCTCAGTAAAGGTTCTAAACGATATATTAACTTTATAACCACCAGGAACCAGAGCGCAGGAATAGGAAGGTGCAGCCTCTCACTGAGATGTGGGTGGCTCTGAAAAGAGCCTTTGGGTTGTGAAGACAGAAGAGAACACAATTAACCTCCGAAGCCGTAGAGAGTGCGGCCCTGGCGCTTGAGCGCGTACACCACGTCCATGGCGGTGACGGTCTTCCTCTTGGCGTGCTCGGTGTAGGTGACGGCGTCACGGATCACGTTCTCCAGGAAGACTTTCAGGACACCGCGAGTCTCCTCATAGATGAGGCCAGAGATGCGCTTGACGCCTCCTCTGCGAGCTAGACGGCGGATGGCAGGCTTGGTGATGCCCTGGATGTTATCACGGAGCACCTTCCTGTGCCGCTTGGCGCCGCCCTTCCCGAGACCTTTTCCTCCTTTGCCGCGACCAGACATCTTCTGCAGTCAGTGAGCAAAAACTGATTCCTGGACAGCACGGACTGCTCCTTTATATGGAGGAAGAATGGACCAGAGAGAGAACTGCAGAGATGACGCACTTCCGGGACGGGTCTTCCAGAATCTACATTTGCCCCTCCCTTCCTCTGCTGATTGGCTGACCACAGAACTGTTGGGACGTTTGAGTTTCCCGCTCATTGGTCATATTCTGCAATTATCTTCCCAGCTTGTATTTTATGCAATTTCTTTCCCTTGTGACTAAAGATATCCCACATATTTTCATCACCGTTCCAGATCATCGTGGTTCATACCATCCACAATGTATGATGCCCCCACTTATCCCGCACACAGTATGCTGCCCCCAAAGTTATCCTCCACATAGTATGATGCCCCCTACACAGCAAGATAACCACACAGTAGGATGCCCCCACAGTTACTGTTTAAGGGTATGATATCCCCAGTTACTCCGAAAACAGTATGATGCCCTAAGTTACCCCCCCCCCCCCCCCCCCCAACACACACACAGGAAATATGATGCACCCACAGTTACACCCTATACAATGTGATACCCCCAGAGCGACCCATCCTCAGTGTAATGTAATGATTAACAATTGTTCATGTTATGGTGAAAGTCTTCCATTAATGGAGATTTGGAAGGGTGAAAGAAGCAAGAGAAATTAGAAGAGATATTTCATCAGATCAACATCTGGTGATTAAATGTTCATTTTTGCCATTACCTCATGTACAAATCACAAACCAGAGAGACACATTTTTATGCAGTTTTTTATATATCATGTTATGCTTTAGTAATGCAAAATCACATGACTGGGCCTTTAATTGTAAAGTACAAATTATTAGGGGTTTTTTTGCTTCTTTTTCATTGTTTGTCTTAATGTGAAAACTGTACTGGCAGCAAAAGGGTTAAAAAACCAGTGTAACAGAAAAATGATCCCTACTACATTGCCCTCTATAGTGCCAGAGGCATTTACTCTCTTACAACCAGGACTTACTTCTTAGGCGTTAGGGCAGTGAACCCATTAAATGCTGCAGGTCAGTTACTGAGTAGCTGTATGATGGCTCCTGGGTCCCAGTAGGGCACTGTATGAAATACCAGGTCGGATCCACTGCCAATTACAGCACAAAGCCATTTTTGGCAGTGAAATCTGATTAAGAAAAGTCCCTTCAACATCCACACCAGTAGCAATATGCATCGTGCATCCCCCCATAAAGTGGTTTTGACGTCCTGCAGCAGTGACAGGGGAGTCTAGCGAAGATAATCGCTGTTTTTCGGCAAGGAACATTCCATGTTATCCAAATCAATTTTCTTTATGACCCCAGTGGCCCATTCTGGTGGGCGCTCCTGCCGGCCCCAACAACGTCCCCGCCTGCCATTTGCGTTTCTTTTATCGTGTGCTCCAGCCAGTCTCTTCCATGCTGTTCGGAGGGATCAGTGTCCCCATTGCAGTTTGGGCTACACAGCGAGAAGGATTTCACAAGCCTTTAATGCCACTGGCCGGTCACAGTCACACAGACAAGTCAATAAGGCCGGAAAAAGCCCGACTCTTTCACATGTAACCAGAGCGTCGGAGATGGAACCTGAGCTTCTGCTAGATGGCAGCCCTATAGTGTAAGGGCACGTTAGGGACGGCCCCATCTCCAATATTTGTGACATATACACATATAGGAATCCTTAGCCAAACAGTAAACACCTTTACCAAAGTCACGGTTTGTTTAGAAGTCCGACAGCCGAGCAGGTGCGTTTGGAGGTCTGGCAGCAGGGCAGCGCATTTCGAGATCCAACAGCTGTGGAGGTGCGTTTCAAGATCCGACAGCCAACGAAGAGTATTTCGATGTCCGACAGCCGGGTAGATGTGCTTCGAGGTCCAGCAGCCGCGGCGGAGTGATTCGAGGTCCTGTCACGTAGATATATATCCAGTTAGTGCAGTGTACGGGGGAACACAGGTGTTGGTTCTGCCCCGTATATATATATATTTACAGTGTATACATTGTTTGCGGTGTATAGGGAACACAGCGCTACCGGGGCCTGGGGTGAAGGTGCCGCATCTTTGGATACTCTGATGAGAGATCAGCTGGAACACGGAAAATAAGAAGTTAAATGGAGGAGACACGTCTGTGTACCTGATGTACGTAGATGTCTCTCCTCCATTTAACGTCCTATTTTCAAGGCTGAGCTTTCCCAAGGCTGCCCGCTCATTGTCTTATCACATGATCCTTTGGGGGATTTGAGTTTCCCGCTCATAATCTCTGGAGGATTATTACCGGTCACTGCCGATAGCGGAGATCACAATCCGGTCACACCCGGAACAGCGCGGAGTCCTGTCCTCCAGAGCCGCCGCACACGGGATCGTCCTCCGAGAGAAGGCGCCGTCACTGATGTGGAGGAGAATCACCCGCCCGGTCCCCTTACTGCGGGACCTGCTAACTACATGTAGACCTCAGCGCGGAGTATCAGACACTAATGAGGGGACATTTCCTGCGAGCTTGGCAGACGACACTCCCACCTGAGGGGTCTGAGACTTCATGTGGGATTGACCCATTCATCTCCTATTATTCTGTGGATATGTGCACCAACAATGGCGGCAATGGTGTATGTACCATCAGCCTCATGTGAGGACCCCGAGATAGGCGGCGCCGGCTCTTGTGGTGACGGTGTGGGTGGCTCTTAGAAGAGCCTTTGGTTTTGTAGAGATTGGCGGCAGCGCTCACTTGCTCTTGCTCGCCTTGCTGCTCTCGGTCTTCTTGGGCAGCAGCACGGCCTGGATGTTGGGCAGGACGCCCCCCTGGGCAATAGTCACACCACCCAGCAGCCTGTTCAGCTCCTCGTCATTGCGCACCGCCAGCTGCAGGTGACGGGGGATGATGCGGGTCTTCTTGTTGTCCCGGGCAGCATTGCCGGCCAATTCCAGGATCTCAGCGGTCAGATACTCCAGCACAGCGGCCAGATAGACCGGAGCGCCGGCGCCGACTCTCTCAGCGTAGTTGCCCTTGCGGAGAAGCCTGTGCACACGGCCGACTGGGAACTGCAGTCCTGCCCGGGATGAGCGGGTCTTGGCCTTAGCTCGGACCTTTCCTCCTTGTTTGCCGCGTCCAGACATGATAGCGATAACGTCAGATAACAAATAAAGACCGAAAATCGTGTGGAGAAGAGACTGTGCTGTGTGGCCTTATATAGTCTGCTGCTCCGCCCTCCTCTCCTGTCATTGGATGACTCTGAAGCTGGCCAATGGGGAAGAGTCTTGAGGAACCGCCAATGAGCTGCCGAGGGCGGAGCTTATTATTGCTCCTTGCTCAAATTAGTTTCTCACCCAATAGAAAACGTTCGCTTTGGACCGAATAGATAAGGGGTGAAAACAGATATTTGTCTTGGAGCAGAAGGAAGTGCAGAAATATTCTGTTGATTTGTAGTTTGCACTTGTTGAATTTGTGTCTACTATCAGCCATAAATTGCACTGACAGTCTGGTGGGTGAGGGGTTAATCCCTGTCAGTGCTTCTCCTCCGCTCCATCTGCACAGGAGGCGGCTCCTCACTCACCCGCTTATTACCCTGTGCAGATTCCCTGTGGTGTCCGCGCTGATCCTATCACAGCCTGACTGAGACAAGTCTCCTATGTTCTGCCCGGAGCCTGATGTGACGCTGCCGGTCCCGGGTGGGGGAAGTCGCCGCTTCTGTATTGTATGATACAATATTGTTCTGCTCCAGGAAGACATCCAGGCCTCTCTTGAACCCCTCGACTGAGTTCGCCATCACCACCTCCTCAGGCAAGCAATTCCAGATTCTCACCGCCCTAACAGTAAAGAATCCTCTTCTATGTTGGTGGAAAAACCTTCTCTCCTCCAGACGCAAAGAATGCCCCCTTGTGCCCGTGGCCTTGGTATAAACCTTGGTATAAACAGATCCTCAGCGAGATATTTCTATTGTCCCCTTATATACTTATACATGGTTATTAGATCGCCCCTCAGTCGTCTTTTTCTAGACTAAATAATCCTAATTTCGCTAATCTATCTGGGTATTGTAGTTCTCAATAGAATTGTAGTTCTCAATACCCAGATAGTGGTAATGTTCTGAGCAGGGACACTCCGCAATCTTCTACACATGATCGTACATTTCCCATCACAGAGGGATCTGCTGGGAAGGGCAGAATTGGTCTTCCCTGAAATGTCTCTTGTAGGATACGTCCCTGACCAGTATATCGTCTGCACAGTACTGATTGTGACGGGAAAGGGACGATCTGATCGTCTCCAGGTCAGGCACACGGGCACATCACAGCATGTGGAGAACACGAATCAGTCTCTATATCTATGAGTGGAAACAGGAGCGAATACTGCACCGCTAACCTGGAAATCTGCAGACTCCTGTGTGGGATGTAAGAGAGCAATGATCGCTCAACACAAGCAGATTTCCCGATATCGGTCCTGGGAGCACGTGTCATATGAAGACAAAGGACGGAAAAAAGCGGGAACTTTAAACTTTTTACCATTGGAAACATTAGCTCCTCCCTCTGCTGATTGGCTGAACACAGGACGGTTAGGGGGGTTTGAATTTCCCGCCGCTTCTAAATGTAATGACGTCATTTACACTGTAAAAAGAATTCAATTAGGCTCTAGATCAACTCCACCGACCACCACAAATGGCTCCTGTTAACGGAGAAAGGAGAGTAATGAACGAGACCCCAGAATGCCGAGATCTGTGCAGCAAGGGGTTAAATAAGTCCCTGAATACACATCAACTCACTGAGCAATGCCCAGATTATTCCTGAGGTTTTCTCACTATCTCCCTCGTCATCAGACGCAGAGCCCCGGGCGGTGCGAGCAGACACCTCGGGGAGACGGGAGAGGACACCGGAGCAGTGTGGGTGGCTCTTATAGTGAGGGTGTAGGTGGCTCTTATAGGGAGGGTGTGGGTGGCTCTTAGAAGAGCCTTTGGGGTGAGGAGCGGAGCACGGAGCCGATCACTTGGCGCTGGTGTACTTGGTGACGGCCTTGGTGCCCTCGGACACGGCGTGCTTGGCCAGCTCTCCGGGCAGCAGCAGGCGCACGGCGGTCTGGATCTCCCGGGAGGTGATGGTGGAGCGCTTGTTGTAGTGAGCCAGGCGGGAGGCTTCCCCTGCGATGCGCTCGAAGATGTCGTTGACGAAGGAGTTCATGATGCCCATGGCCTTGGAGGAGATGCCGGTGTCGGGGTGGACCTGCTTCAGCACCTTGTACACGTAGATGGCGTAGCTCTCCTTCCTGCTCTTCCTCCGCTTCTTGCCGTCCTTCTTCTGAGTCTTGGTCACGGCTTTCTTGGAGCCCTTCTTGGGCGCAGGCGCAGACTTGGCAGGTTCAGGCATGATAACACCGGTCTCAGCACAAGTGAGCAGAATAATGATCCTGCTCCTCCAAGAGCGGAGGAATTTATAGCCCGGCCATGCAGATGAGCGCTGCTGTCAGACCGCCGTGCTATTGGGTGATGAAGTCATGTGACCAACGGGAACGTCAGACGCTCCGCCCACTGCAGCTGATTGGTGGTTCTCCAACTGATATTTCGCTTTTCAGCACCCTCCATATAGCGCTGTAAAACACGTATAATGCTGAATACATCTAAATAGTGCTGTGAAGCGCCATATACCGCAGTGCACCCTCATATAGTGCTCTATGTGTTAATGTAGCTCTGTTTACCCTTCATGTGCTGCAGTATACTCCAATATAGTGCTGCTATTCATCTGTATAGTGCAGAGTGCCCCCATATACTGCAACTTACTGACAAATGACTGTGCCACTTCCAGAGCTCGGCCGTCATGGCCCTGCAGGAGGCCAGCGAGGCTTATCTGCTGGGGAGTCTGGGGATGTACTAGATTTTCTCGGCACCACCATCCGCATGTGGGGTGCTGCTGTAATCCCGTTCATTATCCTCATTTTTCCTCTGCACATTCCCACATCCAGCCAAGTGATCGCGGGGTCCAGTATACTCATCAGCATTGCCAATACTTCGATATGTAGCAAAGAAGGAGTGGTGTAAAAATTTGGGGGGCATTTTGAGGGCAACCCAAACGTTGTGCCCCACCAAAAAATGTCCCGGTTGACCCAAAACATTCTGAAAAAAATTACCACACACTCTTATAGTGTTCCTCTACACACCCTGAGAATTTGTGGTCGACAGACCCAAACCGGGCTTAGCAGTGACCTTGCGCACCACAGACTTCAATGGGCAGGGTCACTTTGGGGAGTCTCTGCTCAGCCCAGTTTGTGGCTATCATCAACCCCAAATGTTCAGGGTGTGTAGCTCTAGTGGACCAGTGCTGTAAAAATTTAGGGGGCATTTTGAGATGACCCAAAACATATGCCCCTCCCCACCCCCAAACTTCTGAACAAATTACCCGACACTCTTGAATTGTTCCTCTACACACCCTGAACATTTGGGGTCGATGGGCACAAACTAGGCTGAGCAGTGACCCTGCGCGCGATAGGCTTCCATGGGCAGGGCAGCTTTGGGGGGTAACTGCTCAGCACAGATTGGGGCTATCGACTTCAAATTTTCATAGTGTGTAGAGGAATAATTCATGAGTGTGGGCTATTTTTTTTCTGAATACCTTGCTCTATATACTGTACACACTGCTCTAGATATTGTACACTGCTCTATATACTGTACACACTGCTCTATATATTGTATACTGCTCTATATACTGTACACTGATTTACATACTGTACCCTCTCCTGTATATACTGTACACACTGCTACTGTACACTCTGGTCTATATACTGTGTACTCTGCTGTATATACTGTACACACTGCTCTATATACTGTACGCTCTGGTCTATAATACTGTACACTGCTGTATATACTGTTCACACTGCTCTATATACTGTACACTGCTCTAAATACTGTACACACTGCTCTATATACTGTATATACTGTATATATACTGTATATATTGCTGTATATATACTGTATATATACTGTATATATTGCTGTATATACTGTACAATCTGTTGCACAGTCTGTATACACTGCTGTATATACTGTATACTCTGCTCTATATACTGTACACACGGCACTATGCTATACACTGCTCTATATACTGTACACTCTGGTCTATAAACTGGACACTGCTGTATATACTGTACTCTGCTTTATATACTGTACACACTGTTGTATATACTGTAGACTCTCCTCTATTATCTGTGACACTTATTACACTGCTGATCTGGGCTGTGCAGATGTGATGTTGTGCACTATATATACTATATACAGCTGTGTTCTCTGTGTAGACGCTGGATTTTGTGTCTCCGCTTTTCTCCCAATATTCCCCTTTTGCACAACAGTGGGGGTCACATACATGCATGAATATTTCAGTTTTCTCCCGAGATGTTCATGTGTTTGGTTGGGGAGTCGCGCTGTGCAGCTGTCGCCTCATCATCAGAGCTCTTCCCTCCATTACAGGCCGCAGCGGTCACAGCTTCACACTGGGTAAGACACGATATCAGGCAGGTGATTGCAATCAGCCCCCGATATGGATCATCTACTGATGTGGAACACGTGTCCCCCCAATACTCTGCACATACGGGGTAGAGTGATATCACAGGTCAGGGAGGTGGCAGTCAGCGGAGGCCGTCGCCTGTGTTACCCTTCTGGGTTCTCAGCAGCTCCAGCTGGTCCCCACATCGTACAATCAGCTTCCTGTGCGATAGACACTGGAGTAAAGATCCCTGTGATGGTGACAAGAGCCGGGAATAGGAGGAACGAGCTCCCGCAGCAGATTTATCTACCCGGACACACAGTGATGTGCAGATCGGGAGGACGGCGGCGATGATCCCGGGATTTCCTCTCCGCAATTTCTAGGCGTTTCCACTAGTGACGGCTACAAACGGTCGGTGGAGATGATGGAGAAGGAGAAGCGACGGAGGAATCGCGCTCTGCTGTCCGGTGTTAGCCGGTAAAGGGTTTTTATCCCGGGCAGGGAAGCACAAGGGGAGAGCGGAGCTTCACTACCTGCCAGCCCTTATGCCGAAGTGATCAGATTCTATTCTGTGTAATCCGCTCATGTAACCAATATTGGCGGAGGCTGCGGGGAGTTATAGATTTCATGTCTTATAAAAGCAGCTCAGCGGGTTATCGATTGTGCAGAGGTGTCAGTATGTGCATGTATATATGTGTATGTACATACCCCATACACCCTTGTATCATTTACCAAATAGTACCGTAACAATGAACAGCATCAGCGGTTCCAGCTCCATAATGCAAACAGGGGGCAGCACAATAAGATGGGGGCAAACACCAGTATATGTCAGGACTCGGGAGACTTAATGTTAGTCAGATAGGAGCTCTGCACTTCCGCAGCCATTTAATCTCATTCAATGAGCCACCACCTCCTCCCCGCAGAGCTGTATGATCAGTGCCACCACCTTCTCCCAACAGAGCTGTATGATCAGTGCCACCACCTCCTCCTCGCAGAGCTGTATGATCAGTGCCACCACCTCATCCCCGCAGAGCTGTATGATCAGAGCAACCACCTTCTCCCCACAGAGCTGTATGATCAGTGCCATCACCCACTCCCCGCAGAGCTGTATGATCAGTGCCACCACCTCCTCGCAGAGCTGTATGATCAGTGCCACCACCTCCTCCCCACGGAACTGTATGATCAGTGCCACCGCCTCCTCCCCGCAGAGCTGTATGATCAGTGCCACCACCTCCTCCTCGCAGAGCTGTATGATCAGTGCCACCACCTCCTCCCCGCAGAGCTGTATGATCAGAGCAACCACCTTCTCCCCACAGAGCTGTATGATCAGTGCCATCACCCACTCCCCGCAGAGCTGTATGATCAGTGCCACCACCTCCTCGCAGAGCTGTATGATCAGTGCCACCACCTCCTCCCCACGGAACTGTATGATCAGTGCCACCGCCTCCTCCCCGCAGAGCTGTATGATCAGTGCCACCACCTCCTCCTCCCTGCAGAGCTGTATGATCAGTGCCACCACCTCCTCCTCCCTGCAGAGCTGTATGATCAGTGCCACCACCTCCTCCTCCCCGCAGAGCTGTATGATCAGTGCCACTACCTCCTCCCCGCAGAGCTGTATGATCAGAGCAACCACTTCCTCCCCAGCAGAGCTATATGATCAGTGCCACCACCTTCTCCCCACAGAGCTGTATGATCAGTGCCACCACCTTCTCCCCTTCATTGTCTGTTCTAGTTATATGGAGATAATGGTCCTTGTATGCAATGTCCAGTAATGATTCCCGAGAGCAGCAGACGCTCCCTGAGGACCCATCTATGCCCAGCAGAGGACACTCATAGCCAGAGACCGGTACCGGGAGTTCCCTCTCCTCACGCTGCAGAACAGCAGAGCGGGCTGGGGACTAGTGACCGGTGTCACCCGCACTCAGAGCAGCCTGCAGCTGAAGGAGGAATCCCCCCTAACAAGGAATGTGCCAGTGACACCCTGACAGCGGAGAAAGGACAGGCAGAACACGCAGCAGCCGGGACTCTCCTCGCTGCGAGCTCCGGTACACAGAGGGGGGCAGGAAGTTCCGGGCTCAGGAGACGGGGACATCACCTGCCATGGGGTGTAAGGGGATGATCTGTAGCGCTGCATCTAATTATTGGGGGAAGCTCATTATCACTTACCAGACGCATTCAGGTGACATTAATGAGCCGCAGGCAGCGAGGCCGCCGAGTACTGTCCTCAATGGGGAGCAGCATTATAACAATGAGAATAACTTGCCCCCACTGTGATTTTCTTGTTATACGAATTGACGGTTTACTTTATTTTAATAACACTTGTATTGCAAATGACAGAGATCATAAAACTTAGATATAACCTGTTTCTTCATATGAAGATTTACATTCACAGAACATTTATTATCTTCCCGTAGAAGATAATGACAACAGCTTAGATGGATAAAACCATAAGCAATGGAGAAAGAACACAGAGAAAGAATTCCAAAACCTGTCATTCCTCAGTTGCTGGAGCTGTAGAATGATGGGCTGCACAGATTTTAGAGGATCATCTCTTCATTGTAATAGCTGAATCATTGGAATAGTGATATCCAGCAGGAGACATATGTCAGGACTAATAGTAACAATGCAACAATGAGGCAGACTGAGGTGTGCACTGACTTGCAGAGAAGCAGCAGTAGTCTGAAGAAGCTGACAATTAAGAACAGCTGTGTACAACCATCTCCTATCTGTAAGCCGCTAGGAAATTAATTGTTAAACACTTATCTGCTTTTGGAGGCAAAAAAAGACGCTAAATGCTCCTGAGTAACCTCATATCTTGTATTTTACTAACATGTTTTTCTTTTCCCTTATTTAGGCTATTCAATTTTAGTTACCATATTACATTTCTCCTGTAACTCTGACCTGCTTGGACTGTTGTCTTTTCCTACACTTTTATCATATTTGATCCTTTTTCTTACCCTATTAAAATTTATATTTACCGTCCCTCTTTTATTTATGTCTGATATAAAACTGTTTGTGTGTATTGATTATACTTTAAAAAACAAAAAAAACTACAAATCGCTCTGAGTTCAGTGGCTTTTTATTCCAGCTCTTGCTCCATGGATCGTCCGATACTTTGTGGTCTCGTATTAATTGAAGTTTATGATTCTCACTTTGTTTCTCCAAAGAAAACATTTATTTATTAAATGACTCCACGGTGATTTGGAAGGTGATTACAGGAGATTGCTGTTGGTGGACTTTATATCACATCACAAGAAGCTGCGGAAACTACAACAAGCGGGAAATTCAAAATTCCTACCCGCCCTGTGTGCAGCCAATCTGCAGAGGAAGGGGAGGGGCTAACGTTAACCGTTTAGGAACGTGGAGTTCCCGCTGAGTGGCTGATGAATTTTCCGTTTTTTGTCTTTCTGTAGTTTCAGGACGATCAGATGTCCGAAAAGTGTTTGTGTGGAGCGATCAATGGTCACTTGTGTCCCATACAGGAGTTTATATATTTCCAGGATCAAGGGAGAAGTATCCGCTTTCTATAATAGAAGGTGCAGAACTTTGCGACTATAGTGACTCCATCAGACCAGCAATATTCAGTGCAGGGAATATACAGAAACGAGGTCATGCAGATTAGAAACAATCTTAAAATTGGGGTGGGGAGTCTAAAATGCTGATTAATGTTATCTAGGGAAACCTACTATAGAACTGTAAACTCCTGCAGTGAGAAGAATAACAGGAAATATCGCAGAGTAGATGGGCGCCCTGTATGGTCACATATGAGCATTCTTGCCGCATCCAGTCCCATCACACATCAATATCTTTGCGGATTATTCTAGTATTGGTCCTGATCAGGGCGCACAGGGAAGGGGGGATGAGATTATTACATTTCCGCATATATGTATTTACTCCCCCACACACTGCAGACTGAGCCGCGAGTGACCCAGAGACCAGATGTTACCGAGCACAAGTGATCCCTCCGGGCATAATTATATGTGAGGAATGAGCTCGTCTTGAGGGAGGATTTGGTGGCTCTGAAAAGAGCCTTTGTGTTGTGGTCGGTGCCGGGGCAGATCTAAGCTCTCTCCCCACGGATCCGGCGGGCTTGGGAAAACCAGGTTTGTCTTTCTAGGTCAAAATATTGGAAAAGACTCTGGTCCCAGATCACACACTGCGGGCACATCCCAGAATCTGGATAATGCGGCTTCATTCCTTCGACCGGGAACCCACAGCATTAGTGGCTCAGTAAAGGTTCTAAACGATATATTAACTTTAAAACCACCAGGAACAAGAGCGCAGGAATAGGAAGGTGCAGCCTCTCACTGAGATGTGGGTGGCTCTGAAAAGAGCCTTTGGGTTGTGAGGACAGAAGAGAACACAATTAACCTCCGAAGCCGTAGAGAGTGCGGCCCTGGCGCTTGAGCGCGTACACCACGTCCATGGCGGTGACGGTCTTCCTCTTGGCGTGCTCGGTGTAGGTGACGGCGTCACGGATCACGTTCTCCAGGAAGACTTTCAGGACACCGCGAGTCTCCTCATAGATGAGGCCAGAGATGCGCTTGACGCCTCCTCTGCGAGCTAGACGGCGGATGGCAGGCTTGGTGATGCCCTGGATGTTATCACGGAGCACCTTCCTGTGCCGCTTGGCGCCGCCCTTCCCGAGACCTTTTCCTCCTTTGCCGCGACCAGACATCTTCCACGTAGTCAGCCAAACACGATGACTGATCAGCGCAGAGTCCTTCCTTTATATAGAGAGTGAGCGGACCGGAGCGAGAACTGTACAGATGACGCGTTTCCGGGGCGAGATTTCTGGTACTGAATTTGCAGTTAGCCCCTCCCTTTAGTCTCTGATTGGTTGAGCACAGAACAGTTGCTAATTTTGAATTTCCCGCTTATTGTGCTCTTATTTCCCCGCTTCTCTATTCTTCTCATCTCGGCGCCGCTGCTAGATCTGTTGGTTATTTCGATTTTTTTTCATTGTTATTTATGTTGCTAGTTTCCAGCTTCTGCCAAATGTTAGCTAGTAGAATAAAAAATATATTCTAGGGACAATAATCTACAGAAAACTCGTGATCCCCGGCAGTCACTCATCATTACACGTGGTGCCGGACTGGCGGCCATTACCGGTCCCTCAGAGCAGGGAGCTGCATGTAACCAGTCACCCTGCGGCTCCAGCCCTGGAGAAGATGGGAAAAGTCAAATATACGAGAATTGCTTAACGACCCACCCACCACAAATGCGACCATCGCAGCACACGGGGGAGGGATCTGCTCAGACCAGTGTCAGGCAGAATAGATCACATAAAGGCGTCATCACCGATCTGAGGGACAAATGAGGTTATTAACAGAAACTAAGCGCAGAGATCTCCGATCCGAACAAAAGAGAACAACCTAAAGCCGCAAGACTGAGGAGGCGGCACTAGGACCCAGCGCGTGCGACAGCAGATTGTGATCGGTTATGATCCTCAGGAGCGCGAGCAGCAAATGAGCGGGAATTTCAAATCCACCAGCGGATCGGTAAATGACCACAAAACATCAGCATAAAGAACCGTTCTCAGGAACCGACCAATCACCGATTACTTTTACTCCATTAACTCAATAGTGACCGCGTTCCTGCAGATCCACCCCATTTACGTCTGCACTGTATAGGAACCGCACATCCACCACCGCAAACCCGGTTGTGCACTGTACACACTTTACGCGGTCCTTATAACACGTCGGTTTTGTTATAGATGTCGGACACTTTTGGACTGGGCGAGAATAGAGAATGTGCAGAGCGATAACCAATATCGCTGATCACCTGCAATATCGGAAGCAGCAGCCTCCGTCCATTAACTGATCGACCGTGCCTGCGCTTCGTACACGGAGAATACGCGCAGAAAAGGGACTGCTCAGGAATCGGCTCATTTGGGAGAGACTTTGGTGGCTCTGAAAAGAGCCTTTGTGTTGTGGTCGCAGCCGGGGCAGATCTAAGCTCTCTCCCCACGGATCCGGCGGGCCAGCTGGATGTCTTTGGGCATGATGGTGACCCTCTTGGCGTGGATGGCGCACAGGTTGGTGTCCTCGAACAACCCCACCAGATAAGCCTCGCTGGCCTCCTGCAGGGCCATGACGGCCGAACTCTGGAAACGCAGATCGGTCTTGAAGTCCTGGGCGATCTCCCTCACCAGGCGCTGGAAGGGAAGCTTACGGATCAGCAGCTCGGTGGATTTCTGATAGCGGCGGATCTCACGGAGAGCAACTGTTCCCGGCCGGTAACGATGCGGCTTCTTCACTCCACCAGTGGCGGGAGCGCTCTTCCTGGCGGCCTTTGTGGCCAGCTGCTTGCGGGGAGCTTTCCCTCCGGTGGATTTACGAGCGGTCTGCTTTGTTCTTGCCATGGCTCCGTATAGACGTGTCGGGCACAGATGTGATAAGAGGAGCGGCGGGAGCAGGGTATTTATGCTCCGGGGCGCGTCCTCATTGGTCTCTGGGAAACACGCCCCCTGCGCTCCACTGGCTCTTTCATGAAATACAGTGGCCAATAAGGGTTGATTTGTTTGACCAGTCATTGTTATTATTCCCGCCCACTAATCCCGCCCCTGAAGTCCCCGCCTCTTCCGTGATGCGTCTGTCCTCAGATCACTCATTTGCCGCTTGCTGGAGCAGCTGATGTATTTGCGTTCAAATGTCCCCGTGTATAGCGCTGTACAGTGCAGCTCCCGCAATATCGACAGATCACACAAACCCCCCATCCTGAGACTGCGCCCAGCATCAGTTATATTACAAACATTAGAAGTCCGAGAACTAATCATACAGCTCTGCGGGGAGGAGGCGGTGGCACTGATCATACAGCTCTGTGGGGAGGAGGTGGTGGCTCTGATCATACAGCTCTGCGGGGAGGAGGTGGTGGCTCTGATCATACAGCTCTGTGGGGAGAAGGTGGTGGCACTGATCAAACAGCTCTGCTGGGGAGGAGGTGGCTCTGATCATACAGCTCTGTGGGGAGAGGTGGTGGCACTGATCATACAGCTCTGCTGGGGAGGAGGTGGTTGCTCTGATCATACAGCTCTGCGGGGAGGAGGTAGTGGCACTGATCATACAGCTCTGCGGGGAGGAGGTAGTGGCTCTGATCATACAGCTCTGCGGGGAGAATGTGATGGCTCTGATCATACAGCTCTGCTGGGGAGGAGGTGGTGGCTCTGATCATACAGCTCTGTGGGGAGAAGGTGGTTGCTCTGATCATACAGCTCTGCGGGGAGGAGGTGGTGGCACTGATCATACAGCTCTGTGGGGAGAAGGTGGTTGCTCTGATCATACAGCTCTGCGGGGAGGAGGTGGTGGCACTGATCATACAGCTCTGCGGGGAGGAGGTGGTGGCACTGATCATACAGCTCTGCGAGGAGGAGGTAGTGGCACTGATCATACAGCTCTGCGGGGAGGAGGTGGTGGCACTGATCATACAGCTCTGCGAGGAGGAGGTGGTGGCACTGATCATACAGCTCTGCGGGGAGTGGGTGATGGCACTGATCATACAGCTCTGCTGGGAGAAGGTGGTGGCACTGATCAAACAGCTCTGCTGGGGAGGAGGTGGCTCTGATCATACAGCTCTGTGGGGAGAGGTGGTGGCACTGATCATACAGCTCTGCTGGGGAGGAGGTGGTTGCTCTGATCATACAGCTCTGCGGGGAGGAGGTAGTGGCACTGATCATACAGCTCTGCGGGGAGGAGGTAGTGGCTCTGATCATACAGCTCTGCGGGGAGAATGTGATGGCTCTGATCATACAGCTCTGCTGGGGAGGAGGTGGTGGCTCTGATCATACAGCTCTGTGGGGAGAAGGTGGTTGCTCTGATCATACAGCTCTGCGGGGAGGAGGTAGTGGCACTGATAATACAGCTCTGCGGGGAGGAGGTAGTGGCACTGATCATACAGCTCTGTGGGGAGAAGGTGGTTGCTCTGATCATACAGCTCTGCGAGGAGGAGGTGATGGCACTGATCATACAGCTCTGCGGGGAGGAGGTGGTGGCACTGATCATACAGCTCTGTGGGGAGAAGGTGGTTGCTCTGATCATACAGCTCTGCGGGGAGGAGGTGGTGGCACTGATCATACAGCTCTGCGGGGAGGAGGTGGTGGCACTGATCATACAGCTCTGCGAGGAGGAGGTAGTGGCACTGATCATACAGCTCTGCGGGGAGGAGGTGGTGGCACTGATCATACAGCTCTGCGAGGAGGTGGTGGCACTGATCATACAGCTCTGCGGGGAGTGGGTGATGGCACTGATCATACAGCTCTGCTGGGAGGAGGTGTTGGCACTGATCATACAGCTCTGCGGGGAGGAGGTGGTGGCTCTTATAAGAGCCTTTGTGGTATCAGAACAGGGGCTGCAGCTTATTTCTTAGCCGCGGGCTTCTTGGCTTTCGCAGCCTTCTTAGCCGGACTCTTGGCGGGTTTGGCCGCCTTCTTAGCCGGACTCTTCGTCACCTTCTTGGGCTTGGGAGCGGCTTTCGGCTTTTTGGGGCTCTTGGCCGCTTTCTTGGCAGCTGCGGGCTTCTTGGCCTTTTTCGGGCTCTTCTTGGCCGCGGTCGGAGCCTTCTTGGGCTTCTTCGGAGATTTGGCGGCTTTCTTGGCAGCAGCGGGTTTCTTAGGTTTGGCCGCAGCTGCTGGCTTCTTCTTGGCCACTTTGTCCTTCGTCTCCTGCTTCTTGTTCAGCTTGAAGGACCCGGAGGCGCCGCTGCCTTTCACCTGGAGGAGGGCGCCCTTGGTGACCAGAGACTTGACGGCCAGCTTCAGGCGGCTGTTGTTCTTCTCTACATCGTATCCTCCGGCAGACAGAGCCTTCTTCAGGGCGGCCAGAGACACCCCGCTGCGCTCCTTGGAGGCGGACACGGCTTTCACGATCAGCTCGGAGACGCTGGGGCCGGAGGGTTTATTGCTCTTCTTGGCAGCAGATTTCTTCGGCTGCTTCTTGGATTTGGCGGCCGGTTCTGCGGGAGGGGGAGCGGCGGCTGGCGCGGTCTCTGCCATCATGTGCTGCGGAAAAACAAGATGAAAATATTTCCTGGTAGGAAGGAAAACACTGAGGCCGGAGCTGGAGGCGCCTGTTATATGTACAGGCTTACTGCGCACTGATTGGCTGCTGAGCTGCACCGTTCTGAGCTTCTATTGGCTGACACTGGACATAAACCCCGCCTCCTCCCAGCTGAGTCCGGGTGAAGCACCGCTCTCTCCTTGTGCTTCCCTGCCCGGGATAAAAGCCCTTTACCGGCTAACACCGGACAGCAGAGCGCGCTTCCTCCATCGCCTCTCCTTCTCCAACATCTCCACCGGCCATTTGTAGCCGTCACTAGCAGAGATGCCGGGAAAGAGCGGAGAACAAATCCCGGGATTATCGCCGCCGTCCTCCCGATCTGCACCTCACTGTGTATCCGGGGAGATAAATCTGCTGCGGGAGCTCGTTCCTCCTATTCCCGGCTCTTGTCACCATCACAGGGATCTTTACTCCAATGTCTATCGTACAGGGAGCTGATTGTACGATGTGGGGACGAGCTGGAGCTGCTGAGAACCCAGAAGGGTAACACAGGCGACGGCCTCCGCTGACTGCCCCCTCCCTGACCTGTGATATCACTGTACCCCGTATGTGCAGAGGATTGGGGGGACACGTGTTCCACACCAGTAGATGATCCACATCGGTGGCTGAGTGCAATCACCTGCCTGATATCTTGTCTTAGTGGTGGGAAAGAGCTCTGATGAGGCGACAGCTGCACAGTGCGACTCCCCAACCAAACACATGAACATCTCAGGGGAGAAAACTGAAATATTAACGGATGTATATGACCCCCACTATTATGCAAAAGGGGAATATTGGGAGAAGAGCGGAGACACAAAATCCAGCGTCTACACAGAGAACACAGCTGTATATAGTATATATAGTGCACAGCATCACATCTGCACAGCCCAGATCAGCAGTGTAATAAGTGCCACTGATAATAGAGGAGAGGGTACAGTATATACAGCAGAGTGTACAGTATATAGAGCAGTGTATAGTATATACAGCAGTGTACAGTATATAGAGCAGTGTATAGTATAGTGCGGTGTGTACAGTATATAGAGCGGTGTGTGCAGTATATACAGCAGAGTACACTGTATGTAGACCAGAGTGTACAGTATATACAGCAGAGTACACAGTATATAGACCAGAGTGTACAGTATACAGAGCAGTGTGTGCAGTATATGCAGCAGAGTACACAGTATATAGAGCAGTGTACAGTATATACAGCAGTGTACAGTATTTACAGCAATGTACAGTAAATAGACCAGAGTGTACAGTATATAGAGCAGTGTACAGTAGTGCGGTGTGTGCAGTATATAGAGCAGAGTATACAGTATATACAGCAGAGTACAGTATATAGAGCAGAGTGCACAGTATAAAGAGCTGTGTGTACAGTATATACAGGAGAGGGTACAGTACATAGAGCAGTGTGTACAGTATATAGAGCACTGTACACAGTATATACAGCAGTGTGTACAGTATGTAGAGGAGAGTGTAGAGTATGTACAGCAGTGTGTACAGTATATAGATCATTGTGTGCATTATATAGAGCAAAGCGTTCAGTATATAGAGCAGTGTGCAGTATAGTGCGGTGTATATAGAGCAGTGTATACAGTATACTATTATTATTTTTTTATATAGCACCATTGATTCCATGGTGCTGTACATGAGCGGTGACCTCCCAAAGTGTAGAGGAACAATTCAAGAGTGTGGGGTACTTATTTCAGAATTCGGGGGGGGGGGGGGGGGGGGGGTTAACGGCCCGGGGGGGGGCATTTTTTTGAGGGGCATTACTTGTGGGCAAGGTCAATTTGGGGGGTCACAGCTCAACCCGGTTTTGGGCTATCAACCCCAAATTTTCAGGGTGTGTAGAGTACCCCTAGCGAACCAATAGTGTAAAAAATTGAGGGTGGCACTTTGAGGGCACCCCAAAACTAATGCCCCCCCCCCCCCCAAAAAAAAAAAAAAAAAAAAAAATGCCCCCCTCCCATTAACCTAAAAATTCTGAAAAAAAAAATAGCCCAACTAATGAATTGTTCCTCTACACACTATGAAAATTTGACGTCGATAGCCCCAATCTGGGCTGAGCAGTTACCCCCCAAAGCTGCCCTGCCCATTGAAGCTTATCGCGCGCAGGGTCACTGCCCAGCCTGGTTTGTGCCTACCGACCCCACATTTTCAGGGTGTGTAGAGGAACAATTCAAGAGTGTCGGGTAATTTGTTCAGAAGTTTGGGGGTCGGGAAGGGGGGCATATTTTTGGGGTGATCTCAAAATGCCCCCCACATTTTTGCAGCACTGGTCCACTAGAGCTATGGGTACGCTACACACCCTGAAAATGTGTGGTTGATAGCCACAAACAGGGCTGAGCAGAGACTCCCCAAAGTGACCCTGCCCATTGAAGTCTATGGTGCGCAAGGTCACTGCTCAGCCCGATTTGGGTCTGTCGACCACAAATTCTCAGGGTGTGTAGAGGAACACTTTAAGAGTGTGTGGTAATTTTTTTCAGAATGTTTTGGGTCAACCGGGGCATTTTTTGGTGGGGCACAACGTTTGGGTTGCCCTCAAAAGCCCCCCAAAGTTTTACACCACACCTCCTTTGCTACATATCGAAGTATTGGCAATGCTGATGAGTATACTGGACCCCGCGATCACTTGGCTGGATGTGGGAATGTGCAGAGGAAAAATGAGGATAATGAACGGGATTACAGCAGCACCCCACATGCGGATGGTGGTGCCGAGAAAATCTAGTACATCAGCCTCATTCTGGAGAGGTGCTGACATGAAGGATTGATCAGCTCTCCGTGAGAGAGAGCGAGAAAGAAAGAGAGAGAGAAAGCCTGATGTGACGCTACCGGGTCTCGGGTGGGGGAAGTCGCCGGTTCTGTAAAGCGAGTGTGTAGTGGGGGTCAGCACACACACGGCGACTAAGGAGTTAAATGGAGGCGGATATTCCTGTATCTGGGATTGGTCGGCGCCTGCGGATGTCTCTCGCTCATTGGCTGATTACAGATCCGTTGATGGTTTTGAATTTCCCGCTCAATATCTGTTCTTTGTCCGTCGGATTATTACCGGCCCCTCTGCTGGAGCGGCGATCGCCGATAATACCGGGTCCTGTCCTCCCAGCTGTCTGCCCCCAAACACGGGGATCGGTTTGCTTATCGGTTGCCATTAATATTCTGGGGAGGTTATAATAGTCTTCAGAGGCGCCTTCCATCCGAAACATTAGTGTCCAGGACGTGGTCATCACATAGGAGTCTCCGTACCCGGTACACAGGGCGTCCGTCTATCCAGCTGCCTCAGACAGCCACATTCCCTGTGAATATTCGCTGCCCCCTGTTCAGTATAACATCAAGTAGCAGAATCAACACATTCATCTCACGGCAGGACTGTAGTAACCGCATCACTCCGGGGTTTGTACTGTGTGCATAGAGGGGCCTCCGGGAGGCAGTGTGCGGATATATCCCCCATAAATCTGTGAGGTTTGAGATCAATAAGAAGAAACCGCATCACCCGAAGTTTGCGGTGCCGGCTCTAGTATGGAAAGACGGGGAGGAAAATAAGAGGGGAGAGTATAGAAGACACGTCCCAGGCTGTGACCGATACTACAGGCAGCCGCACGGGGGATATTGTGCCCTGCAGAGACGCTGCGCCCGATACTAATCAGCGCCCAATAAAAGCAGGATCTTAGGACAACATCTTAACAGATTTAGAAAACGCCGGGAGTTGCTCCGTTATTAGAGCTGTAGAGGGATCTGCTTGGGAAAACCAGGTTAGTCTTTCTAGGTCAAAATATTGGAAAAGACCCTAGTCCCAGATCACACACTGCGGGCACATCCCAGAATCTGGATAATGCGGCTTCATTCCTTCGACCGGGAACCCACAGCATTAGTGGCTCAGTAAAGGTTCTAAACGATATATTAACTTTATAACCACCAGGAACCAGAGCGCAGGAATAGGAAGGTGCAGCCTCTCACTGAGATGTGGGTGGCTCTGAAAAGAGCCTTTGGGTTGTGAAGACAGAAGAGAACACAATTAACCTCCGAAGCCGTAGAGAGTGCGGCCCTGGCGCTTGAGCGCGTACACCACGTCCATGGCGGTGACGGTCTTCCTCTTGGCGTGCTCGGTGTAGGTGACGGCGTCACGGATCACGTTCTCCAGGAAGACTTTCAGGACACCGCGAGTCTCCTCATAGATGAGGCCAGAGATGCGCTTGACGCCTCCTCTGCGAGCTAGACGGCGGATGGCAGGCTTGGTGATGCCCTGGATGTTATCACGGAGCACCTTCCTGTGCCGCTTGGCGCCGCCCTTCCCGAGACCTTTTCCTCCTTTGCCGCGACCAGACATCTTCTGCAGTCAGTGAGCAAAAACTGATTCCTGGACAGCACGGACTGCTCCTTTATATGGAGGAAGAATGGACCAGAGAGAGAACTGCAGAGATGACGCACTTCCGGGACGGGTCTTCCAGAATCTACATTTGCCCCTCCCTTCCTCTGCTGATTGGCTGACCACAGAACTGTTGGGACGTTTGAGTTTCCCGCTCATTGGTCATATTCTGCAATTATCTTCCCAGCTTGTATTTTATGCAATTTCTTTCCCTTGTGACTAAAGATATCCCACATATTTTCATCACCGTTCCAGATCATCGTGGTTCATACCATCCACAATGTATGATGCCCCCACTTATCCCGCACACAGTATGCTGCCCCCAAAGTTATCCTCCACATAGTATGATGCCCCCTACACAGCAAGATAACCACACAGTAGGATGCCCCCACAGTTACTGTTTAAGGGTATGATATCCCCAGTTACTCCGAAAACAGTATGATGCCCTAAGTTACCCCCCCCCCCCCCCCCCCAACACACACACAGGAAATATGATGCACCCACAGTTACACCCTATACAATGTGATACCCCCAGAGCGACCCATCCTCAGTGTAATGTAATGATTAACAATTGTTCATGTTATGGTGAAAGTCTTCCATTAATGGAGATTTGGAAGGGTGAAAGAAGCAAGAGAAATTAGAAGAGATATTTCATCAGATCAACATCTGGTGATTAAATGTTCATTTTTGCCATTACCTCATGTACAAATCACAAACCAGAGAGACACATTTTTATGCAGTTTTTTATATATCATGTTATGCTTTAGTAATGCAAAATCACATGACTGGGCCTTTAATTGTAAAGTACAAATTATTAGGGGTTTTTTTGCTTCTTTTTCATTGTTTGTCTTAATGTGAAAACTGTACTGGCAGCAAAAGGGTTAAAAAACCAGTGTAACAGAAAAATGATCCCTACTACATTGCCCTCTATAGTGCCAGAGGCATTTACTCTCTTACAACCAGGACTTACTTCTTAGGCGTTAGGGCAGTGAACCCATTAAATGCTGCAGGTCAGTTACTGAGTAGCTGTATGATGGCTCCTGGGTCCCAGTAGGGCACTGTATGAAATACCAGGTCGGATCCACTGCCAATTACAGCACAAAGCCATTTTTGGCAGTGAAATCTGATTAAGAAAAGTCCCTTCAACATCCACACCAGTAGCAATATGCATCGTGCATCCCCCCATAAAGTGGTTTTGACGTCCTGCAGCAGTGACAGGGGAGTCTAGCGAAGATAATCGCTGTTTTTCGGCAAGGAACATTCCATGTTATCCAAATCAATTTTCTTTATGACCCCAGTGGCCCATTCTGGTGGGCGCTCCTGCCGGCCCCAACAACGTCCCCGCCTGCCATTTGCGTTTCTTTTATCGTGTGCTCCAGCCAGTCTCTTCCATGCTGTTCGGAGGGATCAGTGTCCCCATTGCAGTTTGGGCTACACAGCGAGAAGGATTTCACAAGCCTTTAATGCCACTGGCCGGTCACAGTCACACAGACAAGTCAATAAGGCCGGAAAAAGCCCGACTCTTTCACATGTAACCAGAGCGTCGGAGATGGAACCTGAGCTTCTGCTAGATGGCAGCCCTATAGTGTAAGGGCACGTTAGGGACGGCCCCATCTCCAATATTTGTGACATATACACATATAGGAATCCTTAGCCAAACAGTAAACACCTTTACCAAAGTCACGGTTTGTTTAGAAGTCCGACAGCCGAGCAGGTGCGTTTGGAGGTCTGGCAGCAGGGCAGCGCATTTCGAGATCCAACAGCTGTGGAGGTGCGTTTCAAGATCCGACAGCCAACGAAGAGTATTTCGATGTCCGACAGCCGGGTAGATGTGCTTCGAGGTCCAGCAGCCGCGGCGGAGTGATTCGAGGTCCTGTCACGTAGATATATATCCAGTTAGTGCAGTGTACGGGGGAACACAGGTGTTGGTTCTGCCCCGTATATATATATTTACAGTGTATACATTGTTTGCGGTGTATAGGGAACACAGCGCTACCGGGGCCTGGGGTGAAGGTGCCGCATCTTTGGATACTCTGATGAGAGATCAGCTGGAACACGGAAAATAAGAAGTTAAATGGAGGAGACACGTCTGTGTACCTGATGTACGTAGATGTCTCTCCTCCATTTAACGTCCTATTTTCAAGGCTGAGCTTTCCCAAGGCTGCCCGCTCATTGTCTTATCACATGATCCTTTGGGGGATTTGAGTTTCCCGCTCATAATCTCTGGAGGATTATTACCGGTCACTGCCGATAGCGGAGATCACAATCCGGTCACACCCGGAACAGCGCGGAGTCCTGTCCTCCAGAGCCGCCGCACACGGGATCGTCCTCCGAGAGAAGGCGCCGTCACTGATGTGGAGGAGAATCACCCGCCCGGTCCCCTTACTGCGGGACCTGCTAACTACATGTAGACCTCAGCGCGGAGTATCAGACACTAATGAGGGGACATTTCCTGCGAGCTTGGCAGACGACACTCCCACCTGAGGGGTCTGAGACTTCATGTGGGATTGACCCATTCATCTCCTATTATTCTGTGGATATGTGCACCAACAATGGCGGCAAAGGTGTATGTACCATCAGCCTCATGTGAGGACCCCGAGATAGGCGGCGCCGGCTCTTGTGGTGACGGTGTGGGTGGCTCTTAGAAGAGCCTTTGGTTTTGTAGAGATTGGCGGCAGCGCTCACTTGCTCTTGCTCGCCTTGCTGCTCTCGGTCTTCTTGGGCAGCAGCACGGCCTGGATGTTGGGCAGGACGCCCCCCTGGGCAATAGTCACACCACCCAGCAGCCTGTTCAGCTCCTCGTCATTGCGCACCGCCAGCTGCAGGTGACGGGGGATGATGCGGGTCTTCTTGTTGTCCCGGGCAGCATTGCCGGCCAATTCCAGGATCTCAGCGGTCAGATACTCCAGCACAGCGGCCAGATAGACCGGAGCGCCGGCGCCGACTCTCTCAGCGTAGTTGCCCTTGCGGAGAAGCCTGTGCACACGGCCGACTGGGAACTGCAGTCCTGCCCGGGATGAGCGGGTCTTGGCCTTAGCTCGGACCTTTCCTCCTTGTTTGCCGCGTCCAGACATGATAGCGATAACGTCAGATAACAAATAAAGACCGAAAATCGTGTGGAGAAGAGACTGTGCTGTGTGGCCTTATATAGTCTGCTGCTCCGCCCTCCTCTCCTGTCATTGGATGACTCTGAAGCTGGCCAATGGGGAAGAGTCTTGAGGAACCGCCAATGAGCTGCCGAGGGCGGAGCTTATTATTGCTCCTTGCTCAAATTAGTTTCTCACCCAATAGAAAACGTTCGCTTTGGACCGAATAGATAAGGGGTGAAAACAGATATTTGTCTTGGAGCAGAAGGAAGTGCAGAAATATTCTGTTGATTTGTAGTTTGCACTTGTTGAATTTGTGTCTACTATCAGCCATAAATTGCACTGACAGTCTGGTGGGTGAGGGGTTAATCCCTGTCAGTGCTTCTCCTCCGCTCCATCTGCACAGGAGGCGGCTCCTCACTCACCCGCTTATTACCCTGTGCAGATTCCCTGTGGTGTCCGCGCTGATCCTATCACAGCCTGACTGAGACAAGTCTCCTATGTTCTGCCCGGAGCCTGATGTGACGCTGCCGGGTCCCGGGTGGGGGAAGTCGCCGCTTCTGTATTGTATGATACAATATTGTTCTGCTCCAGGAAGACATCCAGGCCTCTCTTGAACCCCTCGACTGAGTTCGCCATCACCACCTCCTCAGGCAAGCAATTCCAGATTCTCACCGCCCTAACAGTAAAGAATCCTCTTCTATGTTGGTGGAAAAACCTTCTCTCCTCCAGACGCAAAGAATGCCCCCTTGTGCCCGTGGCCTTGGTATAAACAGATCCTCAGCGAGATATTTCTATTGTCCCCTTATATACTTATACATGGTTATTAGATCGCCCCTCAGTCGTCTTTTTCTAGACTAAATAATCCTAATTTCGCTAATCTATCTGGGTATTGTAGTTCTCAACAGAACAGTTGCTAATTTTTAATTTCCCGCTTATTGTGCTCTTATTTCCCCGCTTCTCTATTCTTCTCATCTCGGCGCCGCTGCTAGATCTGTTGGTTATTTCGATTTTTTTTCATTGTTATTTATGTTGCTAGTTTCCAGCTTCTGCCAAATGTTAGCTAGTAGAATAAAAAATATATTCTAGGGACAATAATCTACAGAAAACTCGTGATCCCCGGCAGTCACTCATCATTACACGTGGTGCCGGACTGGCGGCCATTACCGGTCCCTCAGAGCAGGGAGCTGCATGTAACCAGTCACCCTGCGGCTCCAGCCCTGGAGAAGATGGGAAAAGTCAAATATACGAGAATTGCTTAACGACCCACCCACCACAAATGCGACCATCGCAGCACACGGGGGAGGGATCTGCTCAGACCAGTGTCAGGCAGAATAGATCACATAAAGGCGTCATCACCGATCTGAGGGACAAATGAGGTTATTAACAGAAACTAAGCGCAGAGATCTCCGATCCGAACAAAAGAGAACAACCTAAAGCCGCAAGACTGAGGAGGCGGCACTAGGACCCAGCGCGTGCGACAGCAGATTGTGATCGGTTATGATCCTCAGGAGCGCGAGCAGCAAATGAGCGGGAATTTCAAATCCACCAGCGGATCGGTAAATGACCACAAAACATCAGCATAAAGAACCGTTCTCAGGAACCGACCAATCACCGATTACTTTTACTCCATTAACTCAATAGTGACCGCGTTCCTGCAGATCCACCCCATTTACGTCTGCACTGTATAGGAACCGCACATCCACCACCGCAAACCCGGTTGTGCACTGTACACACTTTACGCGGTCCTTATAACACGTCGGTTTTGTTATAGATGTCGGACACTTTTGGACTGGGCGAGAATAGAGAATGTGCAGAGCGATAACCAATATCGCTGATCACCTGCAATATCGGAAGCAGCAGCCTCCGTCCATTAACTGATCGACCGTGCCTGCGCTTCGTACACGGAGAATACGCGCAGAAAAGGGACTGCTCAGGAATCGGCTCATTTGGGAGAGACTTTGGTGGCTCTGAAAAGAGCCTTTGTGTTGTGGTCGCAGCCGGGGCAGATCTAAGCTCTCTCCCCACGGATCCGGCGGGCCAGCTGGATGTCTTTGGGCATGATGGTGACCCTCTTGGCGTGGATGGCGCACAGGTTGGTGTCCTCGAACAACCCCACCAGATAAGCCTCGCTGGCCTCCTGCAGGGCCATGACGGCCGAACTCTGGAAACGCAGATCGGTCTTGAAGTCCTGGGCGATCTCCCTCACCAGGCGCTGGAAGGGAAGCTTACGGATCAGCAGCTCGGTGGATTTCTGATAGCGGCGGATCTCACGGAGAGCAACTGTTCCCGGCCGGTAACGATGCGGCTTCTTCACTCCACCAGTGGCGGGAGCGCTCTTCCTGGCGGCCTTTGTGGCCAGCTGCTTGCGGGGAGCTTTCCCTCCGGTGGATTTACGAGCGGTCTGCTTTGTTCTTGCCATGGCTCCGTATAGACGTGTCGGGCACAGATGTGATAAGAGGAGCGGCGGGAGCAGGGTATTTATGCTCCGGGGCGCGTCCTCATTGGTCTCTGGGAAACACGCCCCCTGCGCTCCACTGGCTCTTTCATGAAATAAAGTGGCCAATAAGGGTTGATTTGTTTGACCAGTCATTGTTATTATTCCCGCCCACTAATCCCGCCCCTGAAGTCCCCGCCTCTTCCGTGATGCGTCTGTCCTCAGATCACTCATTTGCCGCTTGCTGGAGCAGCTGATGTATTTGCGTTCAAATGTCCCCGTGTATAGCGCTGTACAGTGCAGCTCCCGCAATATCGACAGATCACACAAACCCCCCATCCTGAGACTGCGCCCAGCATCAGTTATATTACAAACATTAGAAGTCCGAGAACTAATCATACAGCTCTGCGGGGAGGAGGCGGTGGCACTGATCATACAGCTCTGCGGGGAGGAGGTAGTGGCTCTGATCATACAGCTCTGCGGGGAGAATGTGATGGCTCTGATCATACAGCTCTGCTGGGGAGGAGGTGGTGGCTCTGATCATACAGCTCTGTGGGGAGAAGGTGGTTGCTCTGATCATACAGCTCTGCGGGGAGGAGGTAGTGGCACTGATAATACAGCTCTGCGGGGAGGAGGTAGTGGCACTGATCATACAGCTCTGTGGGGAGAAGGTGGTTGCTCTGATCATACAGCTCTGCGAGGAGGAGGTGATGGCACTGATCATACAGCTCTGCGGGGAGGAGGTGGTGGCACTGATCATACAGCTCTGTGGGGAGAAGGTGGTTGCTCTGATCATACAGCTCTGCGGGGAGGAGGTGGTGGCACTGATCATACAGCTCTGCGGGGAGGAGGTGGTGGCACTGATCATACAGCTCTGCGAGGAGGAGGTAGTGGCACTGATCATACAGCTCTGCGGGGAGGAGGTGGTGGCACTGATCATACAGCTCTGCGAGGAGGAGGTGGTGGCACTGATCATACAGCTCTGCGGGGAGTGGGTGATGGCACTGATCATACAGCTCTGCTGGGAGAAGGTGGTGGCACTGATCAAACAGCTCTGCTGGGGAGGAGGTGGCTCTGATCATACAGCTCTGTGGGGAGAGGTGGTGGCACTGATCATACAGCTCTGCTGGGGAGGAGGTGGTTGCTCTGATCATACAGCTCTGCGGGGAGGAGGTAGTGGCACTGATCATACAGCTCTGCGGGGAGGAGGTAGTGGCTCTGATCATACAGCTCTGCGGGGAGAATGTGATGGCTCTGATCATACAGCTCTGCTGGGGAGGAGGTGGTGGCTCTGATCATACAGCTCTGTGGGGAGAAGGTGGTTGCTCTGATCATACAGCTCTGCGGGGAGGAGGTAGTGGCACTGATAATACAGCTCTGCGGGGAGGAGGTAGTGGCACTGATCATACAGCTCTGTGGGGAGAAGGTGGTTGCTCTGATCATACAGCTCTGCGAGGAGGAGGTGATGGCACTGATCATACAGCTCTGCGGGGAGGAGGTGGTGGCACTGATCATACAGCTCTGTGGGGAGAAGGTGGTTGCTCTGATCATACAGCTCTGCGGGGAGGAGGTGGTGGCACTGATCATACAGCTCTGCGGGGAGGAGGTGGTGGCACTGATCATACAGCTCTGCGAGGAGGAGGTAGTGGCACTGATCATACAGCTCTGCGGGGAGGAGGTGGTGGCACTGATCATACAGCTCTGCGAGGAGGAGGTGGTGGCACTGATCATACAGCTCTGCGGGGAGTGGGTGATGGCACTGATCATACAGCTCTGCTGGGAGGAGGTGTTGGCACTGATCATACAGCTCTGCGGGGAGGAGGTGGTGGCTCTTATAAGAGCCTTTGTGGTATCAGAACAGGGGCTGCAGCTTATTTCTTAGCCGCGGGCTTCTTGGCTTTCGCAGCCTTCTTAGCCGGACTCTTGGCGGGTTTGGCCGCCTTCTTAGCCGGACTCTTCGTCACCTTCTTGGGCTTGGGAGCGGCTTTCGGCTTTTTGGGGCTCTTGGCCGCTTTCTTGGCAGCTGCGGGCTTCTTGGCCTTTTTCGGGCTCTTCTTGGCCGCGGTCGGAGCCTTCTTGGGCTTCTTCGGAGATTTGGCGGCTTTCTTGGCAGCAGCGGGTTTCTTAGGTTTGGCCGCAGCTGCTGGCTTCTTCTTGGCCACTTTGTCCTTCGTCTCCTGCTTCTTGTTCAGCTTGAAGGACCCGGAGGCGCCGCTGCCCTTCACTTGGAGGAGGGCGCCCTTGGTGACCAGAGACTTGACGGCCAGCTTCAGGCGGCTGTTGTTCTTCTCTACATCGTATCCTCCGGCAGACAGAGCCTTCTTCAGGGCGGCCAGAGACACCCCGCTGCGCTCCTTGGAGGCGGACACGGCTTTCACGATCAGCTCGGAGACGCTGGGGCCGGAGGGTTTATTGCTCTTCTTGGCAGCAGATTTCTTCGGCTGCTTCTTGGATTTGGCGGCCGGTTCTGCGGGAGGGGGAGCGGCGGCTGGCGCGGTCTCTGCCATCATGTGCTGCGGAAAAACAAGATGAAAATATTTCCTGATAGGAAGGAAAACACTGAGGCCGGAGCTGGAGGCGCCTGTTATATGTACAGGCTTACTGCGCACTGATTGGCTGCTGAGCTGCACCGTTCTGAGCTTCTATTGGCTGACACTGGACATAAACCCCGCCTCCTCCCAGCTGAGTCCGGGTGAAGCACCGCTCTCTCCTTGTGCTTCCCTGCCCGGGATAAAAGCCCTTTACCGGCTAACACCGGACAGCAGAGCGCGCTTCCTCCATCGCCTCTCCTTCTCCAACATCTCCACGGCCATTTGTAGCCGTCACTAGCAGAGATGCCGGGAAAGAGCGGAGAACAAATCCCGGGATCATCGCCGCCGTCCTCCCGATCTGCACCTCACTGTGTATCCGGGGAGATAAATCTGCTGCGGGAGCTCGTTCCTCCTATTCCCGGCTCTTGTCACCATCACAGGGATCTTTACTCCAATGTCTATCGTACAGGGAGCTGATTGTACGATGTGGGGACGAGCTGGAGCTGCTGAGAACCCAGAAGGTAACACAGGCGACGGCCTCCGCTGACTGCCACCTCCCTGACCTGTGGTGTCACTGTACCCCGTATGTGCAGAGGATTGGGGGGACACGTGTTCCACACCAGTAGATGATCCACATCGGTGGCTGAGTGCAATCACCTGCCTGATATCTTGTCTTAGTGGTGGGAAAGAGCTCTGATGAGGCGACAGCTGCACAGTGCGACTCCCCAACCAAACACATGAACATCTCAGGGGAGAAAACTGAAATATTAACGGATGTATATGACCCCCACTATTATGCAAAAGGGGAATATTGGGAGAAGAGCGGAGACACAAAATCCAGCGTCTACACAGAGAACACAGCTGTATATAGTATATATAGTGCACAGCATCACATCTGCACAGCCCAGATCAGCAGTGTAATAAGTGCCACTGATAATAGAGGAGAGGGTACAGTATATACAGCAGAGTGTACAGTATATACAGCAGTGTATAGTATATACAGCAGTGTACAGTATATAGAGCAGTGTATAGTATAGTGCGGTGTGTACAGTATATAGAGCGGTGTGTGCAGTATATACAGCAGAGTACACTGTATGTAGACCAGAGTGTACAGTATATACAGCAGAGTACACAGTATATAGACCAGAGTGTACAGTATACAGAGCAGTGTGTGCAGTATATGCAGCAGAGTACACAGTATATAGAGCAGTGTACAGTATATACAGCAGTGTACAGTATTTACAGCAATGTACAGTAAATAGACCAGAGTGTACAGTATATAGAGCAGTGTACAGTAGTGCGGTGTGTGTGCAGTATATAGAGCAGAGTATACAGTATATACAGCAGAGTACAGTATATAGAGCAGAGTGCACAGTATAAAGAGCTGTGTGTACAGTATATACAGGAGAGGGTACAGTACATAGAGCAGTGTGTACAGTATATAGAGCACTGTACACAGTATATACAGCAGTGTGTACAGTATGTAGAGGAGAGTGTAGAGTATGTACAGCAGTGTGTACAGTATATAGATCATTGTGTGCATTATATAGAGCAAAGCGTTCAGTATATAGAGCAGTGTGCAGTATAGTGCGGTGTATATAGAGCAGTGTATACAGTATACTATTATTATTTTTTTATATAGCACCATTGATTCCATGGTGCTGTACATGAGCGGTGACCTCCCAAAGTGTAGAGGAACAATTCAAGAGTGTGGGGTACTTATTTCAGAATTCGGGGGGGGGGGGGGGGGGGGGGGTTAACGGCCCGGGGGGGGGGGCATTTTTTTGAGGGGCATTACTTGTGGGCAAGGTCAATTTGGGGGGTCACAGCTCAACCCGGTTTTGGGCTATCAACCCCAAATTTTCAGGGTGTGTAGAGTACCCCTAGCGAACCAATAGTGTAAAAAATTGAGGGTGGCACTTTGAGGGCACCCCAAAACTAATGCCCCCCCCCCCCCCCCCCCCCCCCAAAAAAAAAAAAAAAAAAAAATGCCCCCCTCCCATTAACCTAAAAATTCTGAAAAAAAAAATAGCCCAACTAATGAATTGTTCCTCTACACACTATGAAAATTTGACGTCGATAGCCCCAATCTGGGCTGAGCAGTTACCCCCCAAAGCTGCCCTGCCCATTGAAGCTTATCGCGCGCAGGGTCACTGCCCAGCCTGGTTTGTGCCCTACCGACCCCACATTTTCAGGGTGTGTAGAGGAACAATTCAAGAGTGTCGGGTAATTTGTTCAGAAGTTTGGGGGTCGGGAAGGGGGGCATATTTTTGGGGTGATCTCAAAATGCCCCCCACATTTTTGCAGCACTGGTCCACTAGAGCTATGGGTACGCTACACACCCTGAAAATGTGTGGTTGATAGCCACAAACAGGGCTGAGCAGAGACTCCCCAAAGTGACCCTGCCCATTGAAGTCTATGGTGCGCAAGGTCACTGCTCAGCCCGATTTGGGTCTGTCGACCACAAATTCTCAGGGTGTGTAGAGGAACACTTTAAGAGTGTGTGGTAATTTTTTTCAGAATGTTTTGGGTCAACCGGGGCATTTTTTGGTGGGGCACAACGTTTGGGTTGCCCTCAAAAGCCCCCCAAAGTTTTACACCACACCTCCTTTGCTACATATCGAAGTATTGGCAATGCTGATGAGTATACTGGACCCCGCGATCACTTGGCTGGATGTGGGAATGTGCAGAGGAAAAATGAGGATAATGAACGGGATTACAGCAGCACCCCACATGCGGATGGTGGTGCCGAGAAAATCTAGTACATCAGCCTCATTCTGGAGAGGTGCTGACATGAAGGATTGATCAGCTCTCCGTGAGAGAGAGCGAGAAAGGAAAGAGAGAGAGAAAGCCTGATGTGACGCTACCGGGTCTCGGGTGGGGGAAGTCGCCGGTTCTGTAAAGCGAGTGTGTAGTGGGGGTCAGCACACACACGGCGACTAAGGAGTTAAATGGAGGCGGATATTCCTGTATCTGGGATTGGTCGGCGCCTGCGGATGTCTCTCGCTCATTGGCTGATTACAGATCCGTTGATGGTTTTGAATTTCCCGCTCAATATCTGTTCTTTGTCCGTCGGATTATTACCGGCCCCTCTGCTGGAGCGGCGATCGCCGATAATACCGGGTCCTGTCCTCCCAGCTGTCTGCCCCCAAACACGGGGATCGGTTTGCTTATCGGTTGCCATTAATATTCTGGGGAGGTTATAATAGTCTTCAGAGGCGCCTTCCATCCGAAACATTAGTGTCCAGGACGTGGTCATCACATAGGAGTCTCCGTACCCGGTACACAGGGCGTCCGTCTATCCAGCTGCCTCAGACAGCCACATTCCCTGTGAATATTCGCTGCCCCCTGTTCAGTATAACATCAAGTAGCAGAATCAACACATTCATCTCACGGCAGGACTGTAGTAACCGCATCACTCCGGGGTTTGTACTGTGTGCATAGAGGGGCCTCCGGGAGGCAGTGTGCGGATATATCCCCCATAAATCTGTGAGGTTTGAGATCAATAAGAAGAAACCGCATCACCCGAAGTTTGCGGTGCCGGCTCTAGTATGGAAAGACGGGGAGGAAAATAAGAGGGAGAGTATAGAAGACACGTCCCAGGCTGTGACCGATACTACAGGCAGCCGCACGGGGGATATTGTGCCCTGCAGAGACGCTGCGCCCGATACTAATCAGCGCCCAATAAAAGCAGGATCTTAGGACAACATCTTAACAGATTTAGAAAACGCCGGGAGTTGCTCCGTTATTAGAGCTGTAGAGGGATCTGCTTGGGAAAACCAGGTTAGTCTTTCTAGGTCAAAATATTGGAAAAGACCCTAGTCCCAGATCACACACTGCGGGCACATCCCAGAATCTGGATAATGCGGCTTCATTCCTTCGACCGGAACCCACAGCATTAGTGGCTCAGTAAAGGTTCTAAACGATATATTAACTTTATAACCACCAGGAACCAGAGCGCAGGAATAGGAAGGTGCAGCCTCTCACTGAGATGTGGGTGGCTCTGAAAAGAGCCTTTGGGTTGTGAAGACAGAAGAGAACACAATTAACCTCCGAAGCCGTAGAGAGTGCGGCCCTGGCGCTTGAGCGCGTACACCACGTCCATGGCGGTGACGGTCTTCCTCCTTGGCGTGCTCGGTGTAGGTGACGGCGTCACGGATCACGTTCTCCAGGAAGACTTTCAGGACACCGCGAGTCTCCTCATAGATGAGGCCAGAGATGCGCTTGACGCCTCCTCTGCGAGCTAGACGGCGGATGGCAGGCTTGGTGATGCCCCTGGATGTTATCACGGAGCACCTTCCTGTGCCGCTTGGCGCCGCCCTTCCCGAGACCTTTTCCTCCTTTGCCGCGACCAGACATCTTCTGCAGTCAGTGAGCAAAAACTGATTCCTGGACAGCACGGACTGCTCCTTTATATGGAGGGAAGAATGGACCAGAGAGAGAACTGCAGAGATGACGCACTTCCGGGACGGGTCTTCCAGAATCTACATTTGCCCCTCCCTTCCTCTGCTGATTGGCTGACCACAGAACTGTTGGGACGTTTGAGTTTCCCGCTCATTTGTCATATTCTGCAATTATCTTCCCAGCTTGTATTTTATGCAATTTCTTTCCCTTGTGACTAAGATATCCCACATATTTTCATCACCGTTCCAGATCATCGTGGTTCATACCATCCACAATGTATGATGCCCCCACTTATCCCGCACACAGTATGCTGCCCCCAAAGTTATCCTCCACATAGTATGATGCCCCCTACACAGCAAGATAACCACACAGTAGGATGCAGTTACTGTTTAAGGGTATGATATCCCCAGTTACTCCGAAAACAGTATGATGCCCTAAGTTACCCCCCCCCCCCCCCCCCAACACACACACAGGAAATATGATGCACCCACAGTTACACCCTATACAATGTGATACCCCCAGAGCGACCCATCCTCAGTGTAATGTAATGATTAACAATTGTTCATGTTATGGTGAAAGTCTTCCATTAATGGAGATTTGGAAGGGTGAAAGAAGCAAGAGAAATTAGAAGAGATATTTCATCAGATCAACATCTGGTGATTAAATGTTCATTTTTGCCATTACCTCATGTACAAATCACAAACCAGAGAGACACATTTTTATGCAGTTTTTTATATATCATGTTATGCTTTAGTAATGCAAAATCACATGACTGGGCCTTTAATTGTAAAGTACAAATTATTAGGGGTTTTTTTGCTTCTTTTTCATTGTTTGTCTTAATGTGAAAACTGTACTGGCAGCAAAAGGGTTAAAAAACCAGTGTAACAGAAAAATGATCCCTACTACATTGCCCTCTATAGTGCCAGAGGCATTTACTCTCTTACAACCAGGACTTACTTCTTAGGCGTTAGGGCAGTGAACCCATTAAATGCTGCAGGTCAGTTACTGAGTAGCTGTATGATGGCTCCTGGGTCCCAGTAGGGCACTGTATGAAATACCAGGTCGGATCCACTGCCAATTACAGCACAAAGCCATTTTTGGCAGTGAAATCTGATTAAGAAAAGTCCCTTCAACATCCACACCAGTAGCAATATGCATCGTGCATCCCCCCATAAAGTGGTTTTGACGTCCTGCAGCAGTGACAGGGGAGTCTAGCGAAGATAATCGCTGTTTTTCGGCAAGGAACATTCCATGTTATCCAAATCAATTTTCTTTATGACCCCAGTGGCCCATTCTGGTGGGCGCTCCTGCCGGCCCCAACAACGTCCCCGCCTGCCATTTGCGTTTCTTTTATCGTGTGCTCCAGCCAGTCTCTTCCATGCTGTTCGGAGGGATCAGTGTCCCCATTGCAGTTTGGGCTACACAGCGAGAAGGATTTCACAAGCCTTTAATGCCACTGGCCGGTCACAGTCACACAGACAAGTCAATAAGGCCGGAAAAAGCCCGACTCTTTCACATGTAACCAGAGCGTCGGAGATGGAACCTGAGCTTCTGCTAGATGGCAGCCCTATAGTGTAAGGGCACGTTAGGGACGGCCCCATCTCCAATATTTGTGACATATACACATATAGGAATCCTTAGCCAAACAGTAAACACCTTTACCAAAGTCACGGTTTGTTTAGAAGTCCGACAGCCGAGCAGGTGCGTTTGGAGGTCTGGCAGCAGGGCAGCGCATTTCGAGATCCAACAGCTGTGGAGGTGCGTTTCAAGATCCGACAGCCAACGAAGAGTATTTCGATGTCCGACAGCCGGGTAGATGTGCTTCGAGGTCCAGCAGCCGCGGCGGAGTGATTCGAGGTCCTGTCACGTAGATATATATCCAGTTAGTGCAGTGTACGGGGGAACACAGGTGTTGGTTCTGCCCCGTATATATATATATTTACAGTGTATACATTGTTTGCGGTGTATAGGGAACACAGCGCTACCGGGGCCTGGGGTGAAGGTGCCGCATCTTTGGATACTCTGATGAGAGATCAGCTGGAACACGGAAAATAAGAAGTTAAATGGAGGAGACACGTCTGTGTACCTGATGTACGTAGATGTCTCTCCTCCATTTAACGTCCTATTTTCAAGGCTGAGCTTTCCCAAGGCTGCCCGCTCATTGTCTTATCACATGATCCTTTGGGGGATTTGAGTTTCCCGCTCATAATCTCTGGAGGATTATTACCGGTCACTGCCGATAGCGGAGATCACAATCCGGTCACACCCGGAACAGCGCGGAGTCCTGTCCTCCAGAGCCGCCGCACACGGGATCGTCCTCCGAGAGAAGGCGCCGTCACTGATGTGGAGGAGAATCACCCGCCCGGTCCCCTTACTGCGGGACCTGCTAACTACATGTAGACCTCAGCGCGGAGTATCAGACACTAATGAGGGGACATTTCCTGCGAGCTTGGCAGACGACACTCCCACCTGAGGGGTCTGAGACTTCATGTGGGATTGACCCATTCATCTCCTATTATTCTGTGGATATGTGCACCAACAATGGCGGCAATGGTGTATGTACCATCAGCCTCATGTGAGGACCCCGAGATAGGCGGCGCCGGCTCTTGTGGTGACGGTGTGGGTGGCTCTTAGAAGAGCCTTTGGTTTTGTAGAGATTGGCGGCAGCGCTCACTTGCTCTTGCTCGCCTTGCTGCTCTCGGTCTTCTTGGGCAGCAGCACGGCCTGGATGTTGGGCAGGACGCCCCCCTGGGCAATAGTCACACCACCCAGCAGCCTGTTCAGCTCCTCGTCATTGCGCACCGCCAGCTGCAGGTGACGGGGGATGATGCGGGTCTTCTTGTTGTCCCGGGCAGCATTGCCGGCCAATTCCAGGATCTCAGCGGTCAGATACTCCAGCACAGCGGCCAGATAGACCGGAGCGCCGGCGCCGACTCTCTCAGCGTAGTTGCCCTTGCGGAGAAGCCTGTGCACACGGCCGACTGGGAACTGCAGTCCTGCCCGGGATGAGCGGGTCTTGGCCTTAGCTCGGACCTTTCCTCCTTGTTTGCCGCGTCCAGACATGATAGCGATAACGTCAGATAACAAATAAAGACCGAAAATCGTGTGGAGAAGAGACCGTGCTGTGTGGCCTTATATAGTCTGCTGCTCCGCCCTCCTCTCCTGTCATTGGATGACTCTGAAGCTGGCCAATGGGGAAGAGTCTTGAGGAACCGCCAATGAGCTGCCGAGGGCGGAGCTTATTATTGCTCCTTGCTCAAATTAGTTTCTCACCCAATAGAAAACGTTCGCTTTGGACCGAATAGATAAGGGGTGAAAACAGATATTTGTCTTGGAGCAGAAGGAAGTGCAGAAATATTCTGTTGATTTGTAGTTTGCACTTGTTGAATTTGTGTCTACTATCAGCCATAAATTGCACTGACAGTCTGGTGGGTGAGGGGTTAATCCCTGTCAGTGCTTCTCCTCCGCTCCATCTGCACAGGAGGCGGCTCCTCACTCACCCGCTTATTACCCTGTGCAGATTCCCTGTGGTGTCCGCGCTGATCCTATCACAGCCTGACTGAGACAAGTCTCCTATGTTCTGCCCGGAGCCTGATGTGACGCTGCCGGTCCCGGGTGGGGGAAGTCGCCGCTTCTGTATTGTATGATACAATATTGTTCTGCTCCAGGAAGACATCCAGGCCTCTCTTGAACCCCTCGACTGAGTTCGCCATCACCACCTCCTCAGGCAAGCAATTCCAGATTCTCACCGCCCTAACAGTAAAGAATCCTCTTCTATGTTGGTGGAAAAACCTTCTCTCCTCCAGACGCAAAGAATGCCCCCTTGTGCCCGTGGCCTTGGTATAAACCTTGGTATAAACAGATCCTCAGCGAGATATTTCTATTGTCCCCTTATATACTTATACATGGTTATTAGATCGCCCCTCAGTCGTCTTTTTCTAGACTAAATAATCCTAATTTCGCTAATCTATCTGGGTATTGTAGTTCTCAATAGAATTGTAGTTCTCAATACCCAGATAGTGGTAATGTTCTGAGCAGGGACACTCCGCAATCTTCTACACATGATCGTACATTTCCCATCACAGAGGGATCTGCTGGGAAGGGCAGAATTGGTCTTCCCTGAAATGTCTCTTGTAGGATACGTCCCTGACCAGTATATCGTCTGCACAGTACTGATTGTGACGGGAAAGGGACGATCTGATCGTCTCCAGGTCAGGCACACGGGCACATCACAGCATGTGGAGAACACGAATCAGTCTCTATATCTATGAGTGGAAACAGGAGCGAATACTGCACCGCTAACCTGGAAATCTGCAGACTCCTGTGTGGGATGTAAGAGAGCAATGATCGCTCAACACAAGCAGATTTCCCGATATCGGTCCTGGGAGCACGTGTCATATGAAGACAAAGGACGGAAAAAAGCGGGAACTTTAAACTTTTTACCATTGGAAACATTAGCTCCTCCCTCTGCTGATTGGCTGAACACAGGACGGTTAGGGGGGTTTGAATTTCCCGCCGCTTCTAAATGTAATGACGTCATTTACACTGTAAAAAGAATTCAATTAGGCTCTAGATCAACTCCACCGACCACCACAAATGGCTCCTGTTAACGGAGAAAGGAGAGTAATGAACGAGACCCCAGAATGCCGAGATCTGTGCAGCAAGGGGTTAAATAAGTCCCTGAATACACATCAACTCACTGAGCAATGCCCAGATTATTCCTGAGGTTTTCTCACTATCTCCCTCGTCATCAGACGCAGAGCCCCGGGCGGTGCGAGCAGACACCTCGGGGAGACGGGAGAGGACACCGGAGCAGTGTGGGTGGCTCTTATAGTGAGGGTGTAGGTGGCTCTTATAGGGAGGGTGTGGGTGGCTCTTAGAAGAGCCTTTGGGGTGAGGAGCGGAGCACGGAGCCGATCACTTGGCGCTGGTGTACTTGGTGACGGCCTTGGTGCCCTCGGACACGGCGTGCTTGGCCAGCTCTCCGGGCAGCAGCAGGCGCACGGCGGTCTGGATCTCCCGGGAGGTGATGGTGGAGCGCTTGTTGTAGTGAGCCAGGCGGGAGGCTTCCCCTGCGATGCGCTCGAAGATGTCGTTGACGAAGGAGTTCATGATGCCCATGGCCTTGGAGGAGATGCCGGTGTCGGGGTGGACCTGCTTCAGCACCTTGTACACGTAGATGGCGTAGCTCTCCTTCCTGCTCTTCCTCCGCTTCTTGCCGTCCTTCTTCTGAGTCTTGGTCACGGCTTTCTTGGAGCCCTTCTTGGGCGCAGGCGCAGACTTGGCAGGTTCAGGCATGATAACACCGGTCTCAGCACAAGTGAGCAGAATAATGATCCTGCTCCTCCAAGAGCGGAGGAATTTATAGCCCGGCCATGCAGATGAGCGCTGCTGTCAGACCGCCGTGCTATTGGGTGATGAAGTCATGTGACCAACGGGAACGTCAGACGCTCCGCCCACTGCAGCTGATTGGTGGTTCTCCAACTGATATTTCGCTTTTCAGCACCCTCCATATAGCGCTGTAAAACACGTATAATGCTGAATACATCTAAATAGTGCTGTGAAGCGCCATATACCGCAGTGCACCCTCATATAGTGCTCTATGTGTTAATGTAGCTCTGTTTACCCTTCATGTGCTGCAGTATACTCCAATATAGTGCTGCTATTCATCTGTATAGTGCAGAGTGCCCCCATATACTGCAACTTACTGACAAATGACTGTGCCACTTCCAGAGCTCGGCCGTCATGGCCCTGCAGGAGGCCAGCGAGGCTTATCTGCTGGGGAGTCTGGGGATGTACTAGATTTTCTCGGCACCACCATCCGCATGTGGGGTGCTGCTGTAATCCCGTTCATTATCCTCATTTTTCCTCTGCACATTCCCACATCCAGCCAAGTGATCGCGGGGTCCAGTATACTCATCAGCATTGCCAATACTTCGATATGTAGCAAAGAAGGAGTGGTGTAAAAATTTGGGGGGCATTTTGAGGGCAACCCAAACGTTGTGCCCCACCAAAAAATGTCCCGGTTGACCCAAAACATTCTGAAAAAAATTACCACACACTCTTATAGTGTTCCTCTACACACCCTGAGAATTTGTGGTCGACAGACCCAAACCGGGCTTAGCAGTGACCTTGCGCACCACAGACTTCAATGGGCAGGGTCACTTTGGGGAGTCTCTGCTCAGCCCAGTTTGTGGCTATCATCAACCCCAAATGTTCAGGGTGTGTAGCTCTAGTGGACCAGTGCTGTAAAAATTTAGGGGGCATTTTGAGATGACCCAAAACATATGCCCCTCCCCACCCCCAAACTTCTGAACAAATTACCCGACACTCTTGAATTGTTCCTCTACACACCCTGAACATTTGGGGTCGATGGGCACAAACTAGGCTGAGCAGTGACCCTGCGCGCGATAGGCTTCCATGGGCAGGGCAGCTTTGGGGGGTAACTGCTCAGCACAGATTGGGGCTATCGACTTCAAATTTTCATAGTGTGTAGAGGAATAATTCATGAGTGTGGGCTATTTTTTTTCTGAATACCTTGCTCTATATACTGTACACACTGCTCTAGATATTGTACACTGCTCTATATACTGTACACACTGCTCTATATATTGTATACTGCTCTATATACTGTACACTGATTTACATACTGTACCCTCTCCTGTATATACTGTACACACTGCTACTGTACACTCTGGTCTATATACTGTGTACTCTGCTGTATATACTGTACACACTGCTCTATATACTGTACGCTCTGGTCTATAATACTGTACACTGCTGTATATACTGTTCACACTGCTCTATATACTGTACACTGCTCTAAATACTGTACACACTGCTCTATATACTGTATATACTGTATATATACTGTATATATTGCTGTATATATACTGTATATATACTGTATATATTGCTGTATATACTGTACAATCTGTTGCACAGTCTGTATACACTGCTGTATATACTGCATACTCTGCTCTATATACTGTACACACGGCACTATGCTATACACTGCTCTATATACTGTACACTCTGGTCTATAAACTGGACACTGCTGTATATACTGTACTCTGCTTTATATACTGTACACACTGTTGTATATACTGTAGACTCTCCTCTATTATCTGTGACACTTATTACACTGCTGATCTGGGCTGTGCAGATGTGATGTTGTGCACTATATATACTATATACAGCTGTGTTCTCTGTGTAGACGCTGGATTTTGTGTCTCCGCTTTTCTCCCAATATTCCCCTTTTGCACAACAGTGGGGGTCACATACATGCATGAATATTTCCGTTTTCTCCCGAGATGTTCATGTGTTTGGTTGGGGAGTCGCGCTGTGCAGCTGTCGCCTCATCATCAGAGCTCTTCCCTCCATTACAGGCCGCAGCGGTCACAGCTTCACACTGGGTAAGACACGATATCAGGCAGGTGATTGCAATCAGCCCCCGATATGGATCATCTACTGATGTGGAACACGTGTCCCCCCAATACTCTGCACATACGGGGTAGAGTGATATCACAGGTCAGGGAGGTGGCAGTCAGCGGAGGCCGTCGCCTGTGTTACCCTTCTGGGTTCTCAGCAGCTCCAGCTGGTCCCCACATCGTACAATCAGCTTCCTGTGCGATAGACACTGGAGTAAAGATCCCTGTGATGGTGACAAGAGCCGGGAATAGGAGGAACGAGCTCCCGCAGCAGATTTATCTACCCGGACACACAGTGATGTGCAGATCGGGAGGACGGCGGCGATAATCTCCGCAATTTCTAGGCGTTTCCACTAGTGACGGCTACAAACGGTCGGTGGAGATGATGGAGAAGGAGAAGCGACGGAGGAATCGCGCTCTGCTGTCCGGTGTTAGCCGGTAAAGGGTTTTTATCCCGGGCAGGGAAGCACAAGGGGAGAGCGGAGCTTCACTACCTGCCAGCCCTTATGCCGAAGTGATCAGATTCTATTCTGTGTAATCCGCTCATGTAACCAATATTGGCGGAGGCTGCGGGGAGTTATAGATTTCATGTCTTATAAAAGCAGCTCAGCGGGTTATCGATTGTGCAGAGGTGTCAGTATGTGCATGTATATATGTGTATGTACATACCCCATACACCCTTGTATCATTTACCAAATAGTACCGTAACAATGAACAGCATCAGCGGTTCCAGCTCCATAATGCAAACAGGGGGCAGCACAATAAGATGGGGGCAAACACCAGTATATGTCAGGACTCGGGAGACTTAATGTTAGTCAGATAGGAGCTCTGCACTTCCGCAGCCATTTAATCTCATTCAATGAGCCACCACCTCCTCCCCGCAGAGCTGTATGATCAGTGCCACCACCTTCTCCCAACAGAGCTGTATGATCAGTGCCACCACCTCCTCCTCGCAGAGCTGTATGATCAGTGCCACCACCTCCTCCCCGCAGAGCTGTATGATCAGAGCAACCACCTTCTCCCCACAGAGCTGTATGATCAGTGCCATCACCCACTCCCCGCAGAGCTGTATGATCAGTGCCACCACCTCCTCGCAGAGCTGTATGATCAGTGCCACCACCTCCTCCCCACGGAACTGTATGATCAGTGCCACCGCCTCCTCCCCGCAGAGCTGTATGATCAGTGCCACCACCTCCTCCTCGCAGAGCTGTATGATCAGTGCCACCACCTCCTCCCCGCAGAGCTGTATGATCAGAGCAACCACCTTCTCCCCACAGAGCTGTATGATCAGTGCCATCACCCACTCCCCGCAGAGCTGTATGATCAGTGCCACCACCTCCTCGCAGAGCTGTATGATCAGTGCCACCACCTCCTCCCCACGGAACTGTATGATCAGTGCCACCGCCTCCTCCCCGCAGAGCTGTATGATCAGTGCCACCACCTCCTCCTCCCTGCAGAGCTGTATGATCAGTGCCACCACCTCCTCCTCCCTGCAGAGCTGTATGATCAGTGCCACCACCTCCTCCTCCCCGCAGAGCTGTATGATCAGTGCCACTACCTCCTCCCCGCAGAGCTGTATGATCAGAGCAACCACTTCCTCCCCAGCAGAGCTATATGATCAGTGCCACCACCTTCTCCCCACAGAGCTGTATGATCAGTGCCACCACCTTCTCCCCTTCATTGTCTGTTCTAGTTATATGGAGATAATGGTCCTTGTATGCAATGTCCAGTAATGATTCCCGAGAGCAGCAGACGCTCCCTGAGGACCCATCTATGCCCAGCAGAGGACACTCATAGCCAGAGACCGGTACCGGGAGTTCCCTCTCCTCACGCTGCAGAACAGCAGAGCGGGCTGGGGACTAGTGACCGGTGTCACCCGCACTCAGAGCAGCCTGCAGCTGAAGGAGGAATCCCCCCTAACAAGGAATGTGCCAGTGACACCCTGACAGCGGAGAAAGGACAGGCAGAACACGCAGCAGCCGGGACTCTCCTCGCTGCGAGCTCCGGTACACAGAGGGGGGCAGGAAGTTCCGGGCTCAGGAGACGGGGACATCACCTGCCATGGGGTGTAAGGGGATGATCTGTAGCGCTGCATCTAATTATTGGGGGAAGCTCATTATCACTTACCAGACGCATTCAGGTGACATTAATGAGCCGCAGGCAGCGAGGCCGCCGAGTACTGTCCTCAATGGGGAGCAGCATTATAACAATGAGAATAACTTGCCCCCACTGTGATTTTCTTGTTATACGAATTGACGGTTTACTTTATTTTAATAACACTTGTATTGCAAATGACAGAGATCATAAAACTTAGATATAACCTGTTTCTTCATATGAAGATTTACATTCACAGAACATTTATTATCTTCCCGTAGAAGATAATGACAACAGCTTAGATGGATAAAACCATAAGCAATGGAGAAAGAACACAGAGAAAGAATTCCAAAACCTGTCATTCCTCAGTTGCTGGAGCTGTAGAATGATGGGCTGCACAGATTTTAGAGGATCATCTCTTCATTGTAATAGCTGAATCATTGGAATAGTGATATCCAGCAGGAGACATATGTCAGGACTAATAGTAACAATGCAACAATGAGGCAGACTGAGGTGTGCACTGACTTGCAGAGAAGCAGCAGTAGTCTGAAGAAGCTGACAATTAAGAACAGCTGTGTACAACCATCTCCTATCTGTAAGCCGCTAGGAAATTAATTGTTAAACACTTATCTGCTTTTGGAGGCAAAAAAAGACGCTAAATGCTCCTGAGTAACCTCATATCTTGTATTTTACTAACATGTTTTTCTTTTCCCTTATTTAGGCTATTCAATTTTAGTTACCATATTACATTTCTCCTGTAACTCTGACCTGCTTGGACTGTTGTCTTTTCCTACACTTTTATCATATTTGATCCTTTTTCTTACCCTATTAAAATTTATATTTACCGTCCCTCTTTTATTTATGTCTGATATAAAACTGTTTGTGTGTATTGATTATACTTTAAAAAACAAAAAAAACTACAAATCGCTCTGAGTTCAGTGGCTTTTTATTCCAGCTCTTGCTCCATGGATCGTCCGATACTTTGTGGTCTCGTATTAATTGAAGTTTATGATTCTCACTTTGTTTCTCCAAAGAAAACATTTATTTATTAAATGACTCCACGGTGATTTGGAAGGTGATTACAGGAGATTGCTGTTGGTGGACTTTATATCACATCACAAGAAGCTGCGGAAACTACAACAAGCGGGAAATTCAAAATTCCTACCCGCCCTGTGTGCAGCCAATCTGCAGAGGAAGGGGAGGGGCTAACGTTAACCGTTTAGGAACGTGGAGTTCCCGCTGAGTGGCTGATGAATTTTCCGTTTTTTGTCTTTCTGTAGTTTCAGGACGATCAGATGTCCGAAAAGTGTTTGTGTGGAGCGATCAATGGTCACTTGTGTCCCATACAGGAGTTTATATATTTCCAGGATCAAGGGAGAAGTATCCGCTTTCTATAATAGAAGGTGCAGAACTTTGCGACTATAGTGACTCCATCAGACCAGCAATATTCAGTGCAGGGAATATACAGAAACGAGGTCATGCAGATTAGAAACAATCTTAAAATTGGGGTGGGGAGTCTAAAATGCTGATTAATGTTATCTAGGGAAACCTACTATAGAACTGTAAACTCCTGCAGTGAGAAGAATAACAGGAAATATCGCAGAGTAGATGGGCGCCCTGTATGGTCACATATGAGCATTCTTGCCGCATCCAGTCCCATCACACATCAATATCTTTGCGGATTATTCTAGTATTGGTCCTGATCAGGGCGCACAGGGAAGGGGGGATGAGATTATTACATTTCCGCATATATGTATTTACTCCCCCACACACTGCAGACTGAGCCGCGAGTGACCCAGAGACCAGATGTTACCGAGCACAAGTGATCCCTCCGGGCATAATTATATGTGAGGAATGAGCTCGTCTTGAGGGAGGATTTGGTGGCTCTGAAAAGAGCCTTTGTGTTGTGGTCGGTGCCGGGGCAGATCTAAGCTCTCTCCCCACGGATCCGGCGGGCTTGGGAAAACCAGGTTTGTCTTTCTAGGTCAAAATATTGGAAAAGACTCTGGTCCCAGATCACACACTGCGGGCACATCCCAGAATCTGGATAATGCGGCTTCATTCCTTCGACCGGGAACCCACAGCATTAGTGGCTCAGTAAAGGTTCTAAACGATATATTAACTTTAAAACCACCAGGAACAAGAGCGCAGGAATAGGAAGGTGCAGCCTCTCACTGAGATGTGGGTGGCTCTGAAAAGAGCCTTTGGGTTGTGAGGACAGAAGAGAACACAATTAACCTCCGAAGCCGTAGAGAGTGCGGCCCTGGCGCTTGAGCGCGTACACCACGTCCATGGCGGTGACGGTCTTCCTCTTGGCGTGCTCGGTGTAGGTGACGGCGTCACGGATCACGTTCTCCAGGAAGACTTTCAGGACACCGCGAGTCTCCTCATAGATGAGGCCAGAGATGCGCTTGACGCCTCCTCTGCGAGCTAGACGGCGGATGGCAGGCTTGGTGATGCCCTGGATGTTATCACGGAGCACCTTCCTGTGCCGCTTGGCGCCGCCCTTCCCGAGACCTTTTCCTCCTTTGCCGCGACCAGACATCTTCCACGTAGTCAGCCAAACACGATGACTGATCAGCGCAGAGTCCTTCCTTTATATAGAGAGTGAGCGGACCGGAGCGAGAACTGTACAGATGACGCGTTTCCGGGGCGAGATTTCTGGTACTGAATTTGCAGTTAGCCCCTCCCTTTAGTCTCTGATTGGTTGAGCACAGAACAGTTGCTAATTTTGAATTTCCCGCTTATTGTGCTCTTATTTCCCCGCTTCTCTATTCTTCTCATCTCGGCGCCGCTGCTAGATCTGTTGGTTATTTCGATTTTTTTTCATTGTTATTTATGTTGCTAGTTTCCAGCTTCTGCCAAATGTTAGCTAGTAGAATAAAAAATATATTCTAGGGACAATAATCTACAGAAAACTCGTGATCCCCGGCAGTCACTCATCATTACACGTGGTGCCGGACTGGCGGCCATTACCGGTCCCTCAGAGCAGGGAGCTGCATGTAACCAGTCACCCTGCGGCTCCAGCCCTGGAGAAGATGGGAAAAGTCAAATATACGAGAATTGCTTAACGACCCACCCACCACAAATGCGACCATCGCAGCACACGGGGGAGGGATCTGCTCAGACCAGTGTCAGGCAGAATAGATCACATAAAGGCGTCATCACCGATCTGAGGGACAAATGAGGTAATTAACAGAAACTAAGCGCAGAGATCTCCGATCCGAACAAAAGAGAACAACCTAAAGCCGCAAGACTGAGGAGGCGGCACTAGGACCCAGCGCGTGCGACAGCAGATTGTGATCGGTTATGATCCTCAGGAGCGCGAGCAGCAAATGAGCGGGAATTTCAAATCCACCAGCGGATCGGTAAATGACCACAAAACATCAGCATAAAGAACCGTTCTCAGGAACCGACCAATCACCGATTACTTTTACTCCATTAACTCAATAGTGACCGCGTTCCTGCAGATCCACCCCATTTACGTCTGCACTGTATAGGAACCGCACATCCACCACCGCAAACCCGGTTGTGCACTGTACACACTTTACGCGGTCCTTATAACACGTCGGTTTTGTTATAGATGTCGGACACTTTTGGACTGGGCGAGAATAGAGAATGTGCAGAGCGATAACCAATATCGCTGATCACCTGCAATATCGGAAGCAGCAGCCTCCGTCCATTAACTGATCGACCGTGCCTGCGCTTCGTACACGGAGAATACGCGCAGAAAAGGGACTGCTCAGGAATCGGCTCATTTGGGAGAGACTTTGGTGGCTCTGAAAAGAGCCTTTGTGTTGTGGTCGCAGCCGGGGCAGATCTAAGCTCTCTCCCCACGGATCCGGCGGGCCAGCTGGATGTCTTTGGGCATGATGGTGACCCTCTTGGCGTGGATGGCGCACAGGTTGGTGTCCTCGAACAACCCCACCAGATAAGCCTCGCTGGCCTCCTGCAGGGCCATGACGGCCGAACTCTGGAAACGCAGATCGGTCTTGAAGTCCTGGGCGATCTCCCTCACCAGGCGCTGGAAGGGAAGCTTACGGATCAGCAGCTCGGTGGATTTCTGATAGCGGCGGATCTCACGGAGAGCGACTGTTCCCGGCCGGTAACGATGCGGCTTCTTCACTCCACCAGTGGCGGGAGCGCTCTTCCTGGCGGCCTTTGTGGCCAGCTGCTTGCGGGGAGCTTTCCCTCCGGTGGATTTACGAGCGGTCTGCTTTGTTCTTGCCATGGCTCCGTATAGACGTGTCGGGCACAGATGTGATAAGAGGAGCGGCGGGAGCAGGGTATTTATGCTCCGGGGCGCGTCCTCATTGGTCTCTGGGAAACACGCCCCCTGCGCTCCACTGGCTCTTTCATGAAATAAAGTGGCCAATAAGGGTTGATTTGTTTGACCAGTCATTGTTATTATTCCCGCCCACTAATCCCGCCCCTGAAGTCCCCGCCTCTTCCGTGATGCGTCTGTCCTCAGATCACTCATTTGCCGCTTGCTGGAGCAGCTGATGTATTTGCGTTCAAATGTCCCCGTGTATAGCGCTGTACAGTGCAGCTCCCGCAATATCGACAGATCACACAAACCCCCCATCCTGAGACTGCGCCCAGCATCAGTTATATTACAAACATTAGAAGTCCGAGAACTAATCATACAGCTCTGCGGGGAGGAGGCGGTGGCACTGATCATACAGCTCTGTGGGGAGGAGGTGGTGGCTCTGATCATACAGCTCTGCGGGGAGGAGGTGGTGGCTCTGATCATACAGCTCTGTGGGGAGAAGGTGGTGGCACTGATCAAACAGCTCTGCTGGGGAGGAGGTGGCTCTGATCATACAGCTCTGTGGGGAGAGGTGGTGGCACTGATCATACAGCTCTGCTGGGGAGGAGGTGGTTGCTCTGATCATACAGCTCTGCGGGGAGGAGGTAGTGGCACTGATCATACAGCTCTGCGGGGAGGAGGTAGTGGCTCTGATCATACAGCTCTGCGGGGAGAATGTGATGGCTCTGATCATACAGCTCTGCTGGGGAGGAGGTGGTGGCTCTGATCATACAGCTCTGTGGGGAGAAGGTGGTTGCTCTGATCATACAGCTCTGCGGGGAGGAGGTAGTGGCACTGATAATACAGCTCTGCGGGGAGGAGGTAGTGGCACTGATCATACAGCTCTGTGGGGAGAAGGTGGTTGCTCTGATCATACAGCTCTGCGAGGAGGAGGTGATGGCACTGATCATACAGCTCTGCGGGGAGGAGGTGGTGGCACTGATCATACAGCTCTGTGGGGAGAAGGTGGTTGCTCTGATCATACAGCTCTGCGGGGAGGAGGTGGTGGCACTGATCATACAGCTCTGCGAGGAGGAGGTGGTGGCACTGATCATACAGCTCTGCGGGGAGTGGGTGATGGCACTGATCATACAGCTCTGCGGGGAGGAGGTGGTGGCACTGATCATACAGCTCTGCGGGGAGGAGGTGGTGGCACTGCTCATACAGCTCTGCGGGGAGTGGGTGATGGCACTGATCATACAGCTCTGCTGGGAGGAGGTGTTGGCACTGATCATACAGCTCTGCGGGGAGGAGGTGGTGGCTCTTATAAGAGCCTTTGTGGTATCAGAACAGGGGCTGCAGCTTATTTCTTAGCCGCGGGCTTCTTGGCTTTCGCAGCCTTCTTAGCCGGACTCTTGGCGGGTTTGGCCGCCTTCTTAGCCGGACTCTTCGTCACCTTCTTGGGCTTGGGAGCGGCTTTCGGCTTTTTGGGGCTCTTGGCCGCTTTCTTGGCAGCTGCGGGCTTCTTGGCCTTTTTCGGGCTCTTCTTGGCCGCGGTCGGAGCCTTCTTGGGCTTCTTCGGAGATTTGGCGGCTTTCTTGGCAGCAGCGGGTTTCTTAGATTTGGCCGCAGCTGCTGGCTTCTTCTTGGCCACTTTGTCCTTCGTCTCCTGCTTCTTGTTCAGCTTGAAGGACCCGGAGGCGCCGCTGCCCTTCACCTGGAGGAGGGCGCCCTTGGTGACCAGAGACTTGACGGCCAGCTTCAGGCGGCTGTTGTTCTTCTCTACATCGTATCCTCCGGCAGACAGAGCCTTCTTCAGGGCGGCCAGAGACACCCCGCTGCGCTCCTTGGAGGCGGACACGGCTTTCACGATCAGCTCGGAGACGCTGGGGCCGGAGGGTTTATTGCTCTTCTTGGCAGCAGATTTCTTCGGCTGCTTCTTGGATTTGGCGGCCGGTTCTGCGGGAGGGGGAGCGGCGGCTGGCGCGGTCTCTGCCATCATGTGCTGCGGAAAAACAAGATGAAAATATTTCCTGATAGGAAGGAAAACACTGAGGCCGGAGCTGGAGGCGCCTGTTATATGTACAGGCTTACTGCGCACTGATTGGCTGCTGAGCTGCACCGTTCTGAGCTTCTATTGGCTGACACTGGACATAAACCCCGCCTCCTCCCAGCTGAGTCCGGGTGAAGCACCGCTCTCTCCTTGTGCTTCCCTGCCCGGGATAAAAGCCCTTTACCGGCTAACACCGGACAGCAGAGCGCGCTTCCTCCATCGCCTCTCCTTCTCCAACATCTCCACCGGCCATTTGTAGCCGTCACTAGCAGAGATGCCGGGAAAGAGCGGAGAACAAATCCCGGGATCATCGCCGCCGTCCTCCCGATCTGCACCTCACTGTGTATCCGGGGAGATAAATCTGCTGCGGGAGCTCGTTCCTCCTATTCCCGGCTCTTGTCACCATCACAGGGATCTTTACTCCAATGTCTATCGTACAGGGAGCTGATTGTACGATGTGGGGACGAGCTGGAGCTGCTGAGAACCCAGAAGGGTAACACAGGCGACGGCCTCCGCTGACTGCCCCCTCCCTGACCTGTGGTGTCACTGTACCCCGTATGTGCAGAGGATTGGGGGGACACGTGTTCCACACCAGTAGATGATCCACATCGGTGGCTGAGTGCAATCACCTGCCTGATATCTTGTCTTAGTGGTGGGAAAGAGCTCTGATGAGGCGACAGCTGCACAGTGCGACTCCCCAACCAAACACATGGACATCTCAGGGGAGAAAACTGAAATATTAACGGATGTATATGACCCCCACTATTATGCAAAAGGGGAATATTGGGAGAAGAGCGGAGACACAAAATCCAGCGTCTACACAGAGAACACAGCTGTATATAGTATATATAGTGCACAGCATCACATCTGCACAGCCCAGATCAGCAGTGTAATAAGTGCCACTGATAATAGAGGAGAGGGTACAGTATATACAGCAGAGTGTACAGTATATAGAGCAGTGTATAGTATATACAGCAGTGTACAGTATATAGAGCAGTGTATAGTATAGTGCGGTGTGTACAGTATATAGAGCGGTGTGTGCAGTATATACAGCAGAGTACACTGTATGTAGACCAGAGTGTACAGTATATACAGCAGAGTACACAGTATATAGACCAGAGTGTACAGTATACAGAGCAGTGTGTGCAGTATATGCAGCAGAGTACACAGTATATAGAGCAGTGTACAGTATATACAGCAGTGTACAGTATTTACAGCAATGTACAGTAAATAGACCAGAGTGTACAGTATATAGAGCAGTGTACAGTAGTGCGGTGTGTGCAGTATATAGAGCAGAGTATACAGTATATACAGCAGAGTACAGTATATAGAGCAGAGTGCACAGTATAAAGAGCTGTGTGTACAGTATATACAGGAGAGGGTACAGTACATAGAGCAGTGTGTACAGTATATAGAGCACTGTACACAGTATATACAGCAGTGTGTACAGTATGTAGAGGAGAGTGTAGAGTATGTACAGCAGTGTGTACAGTATATAGATCATTGTGTGCATTATATAGAGCAAAGCGTTCAGTATATAGAGCAGTGTGCAGTATAGTGCGGTGTATATAGAGCAGTGTATACAGTATACTATTATTATTTTTTTATATAGCACCATTGATTCCATGGTGCTGTACATGAGCGGTGACCTCCCAAAGTGTAGAGGAACAATTCAAGAGTGTGGGGTACTTATTTCAGAATTCGGGGGGGGGGGGGGTTAACGGCCCGGGGGGGGGCATTTTTTTGAGGGGCATTACTTGTGGGCAAGGTCAATTTGGGGGGTCACAGCTCAACCCGGTTTTGGGCTATCAACCCCAAATTTTCAGGGTGTGTAGAGTACCCCTAGCGAACCAATAGTGTAAAAAATTGAGGGTGGCACTTTGAGGGCACCCCAAAACTAATGCCCCCCCACCCCCAAAAAAAAAAAAAAAAAAAATGCCCCCCTCCCATTAACCTAAAAATTCTGAAAAAAAAAATAGCCCAACTAATGAATTGTTCCTCTACACACTATGAAAATTTGACGTCGATAGCCCCAATCTGGGCTGAGCAGTTACCCCCCAAAGCTGCCCTGCCCATTGAAGCCTATCGCGCGCAGGGTCACTGCCCAGCCTGGTTTGTGCCTACCGACCCCACATTTTCAGGGTGTGTAGAGGAACAATTCAAGAGTGTCGGGTAATTTGTTCAGAAGTTTGGGGGTCGGGAAGGGGGGCATATTTTTGGGGTGATCTCAAAATGCCCCCCACATTTTTGCAGCACTGGTCCACTAGAGCTATGGGTACGCTACACACCCTGAAAATGTGTGGTTGATAGCCACAAACAGGGCTGAGCAGAGACTCCCCAAAGTGACCCTGCCCATTGAAGTCTATGGTGCGCAAGGTCACTGCTCAGCCCGATTTGGGTCTGTCGACCACAAATTCTCAGGGTGTGTAGAGGAACACTTTAAGAGTGTGTGGTAATTTTTTTCAGAATGTTTTGGGTCAACCGGGGCATTTTTTGGTGGGGCACAACGTTTGGGTTGCCCTCAAAAGCCCCCCAAAGTTTTACACCACACCTCCTTTGCTACATATCGAAGTATTGGCAATGCTGATGAGTATACTGGACCCCGCGATCACTTGGCTGGATGTGGGAATGTGCAGAGGAAAAATGAGGATAATGAACGGGATTACAGCAGCACCCCACATGCGGATGGTGGTGCCGAGAAAATCTAGTACATCAGCCTCATTCTGGAGAGGTGCTGACATGAAGGATTGATCAGCTCTCCGTGAGAGAGAGCGAGAAAGAAAGAGAGAGAGAAAGCCTGATGTGACGCTACCGGGTCTCGGGTGGGGGAAGTCGCCGGTTCTGTAAAGCGAGTGTGTAGTGGGGGTCAGCACACACACGGCGACTAAGGAGTTAAATGGAGGCGGATATTCCTGTATCTGGGATTGGTCGGCGCCTGCGGATGTCTCTCGCTCATTGGCTGATTACAGATCCGTTGATGGTTTTGAATTTCCCGCTCAATATCTGTTCTTTGTCCGTCGGATTATTACCGGCCCCTCTGCTGGAGCGGCGATCGCCGATAATACCGGGTCCTGTCCTCCCAGCTGTCTGCCCCCAAACACGGGGATCGGTTTGCTTATCGGTTGCCATTAATATTCTGGGGAGGTTATAATAGTCTTCAGAGGCGCCTTCCATCCGAAACATTAGTGTCCAGGACGTGGTCATCACATAGGAGTCTCCGTACCCGGTACACAGGGCGTCCGTCTATCCAGCTGCCTCAGACAGCCACATTCCCTGTGAATATTCGCTGCCCCCTGTTCAGTATAACATCAAGTAGCAGAATCAACACATTCATCTCACGGCAGGACTGTAGTAACCGCATCACTCCGGGGTTTGTACTGTGTGCATAGAGGGGCCTCCGGGAGGCAGTGTGCGGATATATCCCCCATAAATCTGTGAGGTTTGAGATCAATAAGAAGAAACCGCATCACCCGAAGTTTGCGGTGCCGGCTCTAGTATGGAAAGACGGGGAGGAAAATAAGAGGGGAGAGTATAGAAGACACGTCCCAGGCTGTGACCGATACTACAGGCAGCCGCACGGGGGATATTGTGCCCTGCAGAGACGCTGCGCCCGATACTAATCAGCGCCCAATAAAAGCAGGAGCTTAGGACAACATCTTAACAGATTTAGAAAACGCCGGGAGTTGCTCCGTTATTAGAGCTGTAGAGGGATCTGCTTGGGAAAACCAGGTTAGTCTTTCTAGGTCAAAATATTGGAAAAGACCCTAGTCCCAGATCACACACTGCGGGCACATCCCAGAATCTGGATAATGCGGTTTCATTCCTTCGACCGGGAACCCACAGCATTAGTGGCTCAGTAAAGGTTCTAAACGATATATTAACTTTATAACCACCAGGAACCAGAGCGCAGGAATAGGAAGGTGCAGCCTCTCACTGAGATGTGGGTGGCTCTGAAAAGAGCCTTTGGGTTGTGAAGACAGAAGAGAACACAATTAACCTCCGAAGCCGTAGAGAGTGCGGCCCTGGCGCTTGAGCGCGTACACCACGTCCATGGCGGTGACGGTCTTCCTCTTGGCGTGCTCGGTGTAGGTGACGGCGTCACGGATCACGTTCTCCAGGAAGACTTTCAGGACACCGCGAGTCTCCTCATAGATGAGGCCAGAGATGCGCTTGACGCCTCCTCTGCGAGCTAGACGGCGGATGGCAGGCTTGGTGATGCCCTGGATGTTATCACGGAGCACCTTCCTGTGCCGCTTGGCGCCGCCCTTCCCGAGACCTTTTCCTCCTTTGCCGCGACCAGACATCTTCTGCAGTCAGTGAGCAAAAACTGATTCCTGGACAGCACGGACTGCTCCTTTATATGGAGGAAGAATGGACCAGAGAGAGAACTGCAGAGATGACGCACTTCCGGGACGGGTCTTCCAGAATCTACATTTGCCCCTCCCTTCCTCTGCTGATTGGCTGACCACAGAACTGTTGGGACGTTTGAGTTTCCCGCTCATTGGTCATATTCTGCAATTATCTTCCCAGCTTGTATTTTATGCAATTTCTTTCCCTTGTGACTAAAGATATCCCACATATTTTCATCACCGTTCCAGATCATCGTGGTTCATACCATCCACAATGTATGATGCCCCCACTTATCCCGCACACAGTATGCTGCCCCCAAAGTTATCCTCCACATAGTATGATGCCCCCTACACAGCAAGATAACCACACAGTAGGATGCCCCCACAGTTACTGTTTAAGGGTATGATATCCCCAGTTACTCCGAAAACAGTATGATGCCCTAAGTTACCCCCCCCCCCCCAACACACACACAGGAAATATGATGCACCCACAGTTACACCCTATACAATGTGATACCCCAGAGCGACCCATCCTCAGTGTAATGTAATGATTAACAATTGTTCATGTTATGGTGAAAGTCTTCCATTAATGGAGATTTGGAAGGGTGAAAGAAGCAAGAGAAATTAGAAGAGATATTTCATCAGATCAACATCTGGTGATTAAATGTTCATTTTTGCCATTACCTCATGTACAAATCACAAACCAGAGAGACACATTTTTATGCAGTTTTTTATATATCATGTTATGCTTTAGTAATGCAAAATCACATGACTGGGCCTTTAATTGTAAAGTACAAATTATTAGGGTTTTTTTTGCTTCTTTTTCATTGTTTGTCTTAATGTGAAAACTGTACTGGCAGCAAAAGGGTTAAAAAACCAGTGTAACAGAAAAATGATCCCTACTACATTGCCCTCTATAGTGCCAGAGGCATTTACTCTCTTACAACCAGGACTTACTTCTTAGGCGTTAGGGCAGTGAACCCATTAAATGCTGCAGGTCAGTTACTGAGTAGCTGTATGATGGCTCCTGGGTCCCAGTAGGGCACTGTATGAAATACCAGGTCGGATCCACTGCCAATTACAGCACAAAGCCATTTTTGGCAGTGAAATCTGATTAAGAAAAGTCCCTTCAACATCCACACCAGTAGCAATATGCATCGTGCATCCCCCCATAAAGTGGTTTTGACGTCCTGCAGCAGTGACAGGGGAGTCTAGCGAAGATAATCGCTGTTTTTCGGCAAGGAACATTCCATGTTATCCAAATCAATTTTCTTTATGACCCCAGTGGCCCATTCTGGTGGGCGCTCCTGCCGGCCCCAACAACGTCCCCGCCTGCCATTTGCGTTTCTTTTATCGTGTGCTCCAGCCAGTCTCTTCCATGCTGTTCGGAGGGATCAGTGTCCCCATTGCAGTTTGGGCTACACAGCGAGAAGGATTTCACAAGCCTTTAATGCCACTGGCCGGTCACAGTCACACAGACAAGTCAATAAGGCCGGAAAAAGCCCGACTCTTTCACATGTAACCAGAGCGTCGGAGATGGAACCTGAGCTTCTGCTAGATGGCAGCCCTATAGTGTAAGGGCACGTTAGGGACGGCCCCATCTCCAATATTTGTGACATATACACATATAGGAATCCTTAGCCAAACAGTAAACACCTTTACCAAAGTCACGGTTTGTTTAGAAGTCCGACAGCCGAGCAGGTGCGTTTGGAGGTCTGGCAGCAGGGCAGCGCATTTCGAGATCCAACAGCTGTGGAGGTGCGTTTCAAGATCCGACAGCCAACGAAGAGTATTTCGATGTCCGACAGCCGGGTAGATGTGCTTCGAGGTCCAGCAGCCGCGGCGGAGTGATTCGAGGTCCTGTCACGTAGATATATATCCAGTTAGTGCAGTGTACGGGGGAACACAGGTGTTGGTTCTGCCCCGTATATATATATTTACAGTGTATACATTGTTTGCGGTGTATAGGGAACACAGCGCTACCGGGGCCTGGGGTGAAGGTGCCGCATCTTTGGATACTCTGATGAGAGATCAGCTGGAACACGGAAAATAAGAAGTTAAATGGAGGAGACACGTCTGTGTACCTGATGTACGTAGATGTCTCTCCTCCATTTAACGTCCTATTTTCAAGGCTGAGCTTTCCCAAGGCTGCCCGCTCATTGTCTTATCACATGATCCTTTGGGGGATTTGAGTTTCCCGCTCATAATCTCTGGAGGATTATTACCGGTCACTGCCGATAGCGGAGATCACAATCCGGTCACACCCGGAACAGCGCGGAGTCCTGTCCTCCAGAGCCGCCGCACACGGGATCGTCCTCCGAGAGAAGGCGCCGTCACTGATGTGGAGGAGAATCACCCGCCCGGTCCCCTTACTGCGGGACCTGCTAACTACATGTAGACCTCAGCGCGGAGTATCAGACACTGAGGAGGGGACATTTCCTGCGAGCTTGGCAGACGACACTCCCACCTGAGGGGTCTGAGACTTCATGTGGGATTGACCCATTCATCTCCTATTATTCTGTGGATATGTGCACCAACAATGGCGGCAATGGTGTATGTACCATCAGCCTCATGTGAGGACCCCGAGATAGGCGGCGCCGGCTCTTGTGGTGACGGTGTGGGTGGCTCTTAGAAGAGCCTTTGGTTTTGTAGAGATTGGCGGCAGCGCTCACTTGCTCTTGCTCGCCTTGCTGCTCTCGGTCTTCTTGGGCAGCAGCACGGCCTGGATGTTGGGCAGGACGCCCCCCTGGGCAATGGTCACACCACCCAGCAGCCTGTTCAGCTCCTCGTCATTGCGCACCGCCAGCTGCAGGTGACGGGGGATGATGCGGGTCTTCTTGTTGTCCCGGGCAGCATTGCCGGCCAATTCCAGGATCTCAGCGGTCAGATACTCCAGCACAGCGGCCAGATAGACCGGAGCGCCGGCGCCGACTCTCTCAGCGTAGTTGCCCTTGCGGAGAAGCCTGTGCACACGGCCGACTGGGAACTGCAGTCCTGCCCGGGATGAGCGGGTCTTGGCCTTAGCTCGGACCTTTCCTCCTTGTTTGCCGCGTCCAGACATGATAGCGATAACGTCAGATAACAACTAAAGACAGAAAATCGTGTGGAGAAGAGACTGTGCTGTGTGGCCTTATATAGTCTGCTGCTCCGCCCTCCTCTCCTGTCATTGGATGACTCTGAAGCTGGCCAATGGGGAAGAGTCTTGAGGAACCGCCAATGAGCTGCCGAGGGCGGAGCTTATTATTGCTCCTTGCTCAAATTAGTTTCTCACCCAATAGAAAACGTTCGCTTTGGACCGAATAGATAAGGGGTGAAAACAGATATTTGTCTTGGAGCAGAAGGAAGTGCAGAAATATTCTGTTGATTTGTAGTTTGCACTTGTTGAATTTGTGTCTACTATCAGCCATAAATTGCACTGACAGTCTGGTGGGTGAGGGGTTAATCCCTGTCAGTGCTTCTCCTCCGCTCCATCTGCACAGGAGGCGGCTCCTCACTCACCCGCTTATTACCCTGTGCAGATTCCCTGTGGTGTCCGCGCTGATCCTATCACAGCCTGACTGAGACAAGTCTCCTATGTTCTGCCCGGAGCCTGATGTGACGCTGCCGGGTCCCGGGTGGGGGAAGTCGCCGCTTCTGTATTGTATGATACAATATTGTTCTGCTCCAGGAAGACATCCAGGCCTCTCTTGAACCCCTCGACTGAGTTCGCCATCACCACCTCCTCAGGCAAGCAATTCCAGATTCTCACCGCCCTAACAGTAAAGAATCCTCTTCTATGTTGGTGGAAAAACCTTCTCTCCTCCAGACGCAAAGAATGCCCCCTTGTGCCCGTGGCCTTGGTATAAACCTTGGTATAAACAGATCCTCAGCGAGATATTTCTATTGTCCCCTTATATACTTATACATGGTTATTAGATCGCCCCTCAGTCGTCTTTTTCTAGACTAAATAATCCTAATTTCGCTAATCTATCTGGGTATTGTAGTTCTCAATAGAATTGTAGTTCTCAATACCCAGATAGTGGTAATGTTCTGAGCAGGGACACTCCGCAATCTTCTACACATGATCGTACATTTCCCATCACAGAGGGATCTGCTGGGAAGGGCAGAATTGGTCTTCCCTGAAATGTCTCTTGTAGGATACGTCCCTGACCAGTATATCGTCTGCACAGTACTGATTGTGACGGGAAAGGGACGATCTGATCGTCTCCAGGTCAGGCACACGGGCACATCACAGCATGTGGAGAACACGAATCAGTCTCTATATCTATGAGTGGAAACAGGAGCGAATACTGCACCGCTAACCTGGAAATCTGCAGACTCCTGTGTGGGATGTAAGAGAGCAATGATCGCTCAACACAAGCAGATTTCCCGATATCGGTCCTGGGAGCACGTGTCATATGAAGACAAAGGACGGAAAAAAGCGGGAACTTTAAACTTTTTACCATTGGAAACATTAGCTCCTCCCTCTGCTGATTGGCTGAACACAGGACGGTTAGGGGGGTTTGAATTTCCCGCCGCTTCTAAATGTAATGACGTCATTTACACTGTAAAAAGAATTCAATTAGGCTCTAGATCAACTCCACCGACCACCACAAATGGCTCCTGTTAACGGAGAAAGGAGAGTAATGAACGAGACCCCAGAATGCCGAGATCTGTGCAGCAAGGGGTTAAATAAGTCCCTGAATACACATCAACTCACTGAGCAATGCCCAGATTATTCCTGAGGTTTTCTCACCATCTCCCTCGTCATCAGACGCAGAGCCCCGGGCGGTGCGAGCAGACACCTCGGGGAGACGGGAGAGGACACCGGAGCAGTGTGGGTGGCTCTTATAGTGAGGGTGTAGGTGGCTCTTATAGGGAGGGTGTGGGTGGCTCTTAGAAGAGCCTTTGGGGTGAGGAGCGGAGCACGGAGCCGATCACTTGGCGCTGGTGTACTTGGTGACGGCCTTGGTGCCCTCGGACACGGCGTGCTTGGCCAGCTCTCCGGGCAGCAGCAGGCGCACGGCGGTCTGGATCTCCCGGGAGGTGATGGTGGAGCGCTTGTTGTAGTGAGCCAGGCGGGAGGCTTCCCCTGCGATGCGCTCGAAGATGTCGTTGACGAAGGAGTTCATGATGCCCATGGCCTTGGAGGAGATGCCGGTGTCGGGGTGGACCTGCTTCAGCACCTTGTACACGTAGATGGCGTAGCTCTCCTTCCTGCTCTTCCTCCGCTTCTTGCCGTCCTTCTTCTGAGTCTTGGTCACGGCTTTCTTGGAGCCCTTCTTGGGCGCAGGCGCAGACTTGGCAGGTTCAGGCATGATAACACCGGTCTCAGCACAAGTGAGCAGAATAATGATCCTGCTCCTCCAAGAGCGGAGGAATTTATAGCCCGGCCATGCAGATGAGCGCTGCTGTCAGACCGCCGTGCTATTGGGTGATGATTGAAGTCATGTGACCAACGGGAACGTCAGACGCTCCGCCCACTGCAGCTGATTGGTGGTTCTCCAACTGATATTTCGCTTTTCAGCACCCTCCATATAGCGCTGTAAAACACGTATAATGCTGAATACATCTAAATAGTGCTGTGAAGCGCCATATACCGCAGTGCACCCTCATATAGTGCTCTATGTGTTAATGTAGCTCTGTTTACCCTTCATGTGCTGCAGTATACTCCAATATAGTGCTGCTATTCATCTGTATAGTGCAGAGTGCCCCCATATACTGCAACTTACTGACAAATGACTGTGCCACTTCCAGAGCTCGGCCGTCATGGCCCTGCAGGAGGCCAGCGAGGCTTATCTGCTGGGGAGTCTGGGGATGTACTAGATTTTCTCGGCACCACCATCCGCATGTGGGGTGCTGCTGTAATCCCGTTCATTATCCTCATTTTTCCTCTGCACATTCCCACATCCAGCCAAGTGATCGCGGGGTCCAGTATACTCATCAGCATTGCCAATACTTCGATATGTAGCAAAGAAGGAGTGGTGTAAAAATTTGGGGGGCATTTTGAGGGCAACCCAAACGTTGTGCCCCACCAAAAAATGTCCCGGTTGACCCAAAACATTCTGAAAAAAATTACCACACACTCTTATAGTGTTCCTCTACACACCCTGAGAATTTGTGGTCGACAGACCCAAACCGGGCTTAGCAGTGACCTTGCGCACCACAGACTTCAATGGGCAGGGTCACTTTGGGGAGTCTCTGCTCAGCCCAGTTTGTGGCTATCATCAACCCCAAATGTTCAGGGTGTGTAGCTCTAGTGGACCAGTGCTGTAAAAATTTAGGGGGCATTTTGAGATGACCCAAAACATATGCCCCTCCCCACCCCCAAACTTCTGAACAAATTACCCGACACTCTTGAATTGTTCCTCTACACACCCTGAACATTTGGGGTCGATGGGCACAAACTAGGCTGAGCAGTGACCCTGCGCGCGATAGACTTCCATGGGCAGGGCAGCTTTGGGGGGTAACTGCTCAGCACAGATTGGGGCTATCGACTTCAAATTTTCATAGTGTGTAGAGGAATAATTCATGAGTGTGGGCTATTTTTTTTCTGAATACCTTGCTCTATATACTGTACACACTGCTCTAGATATTGTACACTGCTCTATATACTGTACACACTGCTCTATATATTGTATACTGCTCTATATACTGTACACTGATTTACATACTGTACCCTCTCCTGTATATACTGTACACACTGCTACTGTACACTCTGGTCTATATACTGTGTACTCTGCTGTATATACTGTACACACTGCTCTATATACTGTACGCTCTGGTCTATAATACTGTACACTGCTGTATATACTGTTCACACTGCTCTATATACTGTACACTGCTCTAAATACTGTACACACTGCTCTATATACTGTATATACTGTATATATACTGTATATATTGCTGTATATATACTGTATATATACTGTATATATTGCTGTATATACTGTACAATCTGTTGCACAGTCTGTATACACTGCTGTATATACTGCATACTCTGCTCTATATACTGTACACACGGCACTATGCTATACACTGCTCTATATACTGTACACTCTGGTCTATAAACTGGACACTGCTGTATATACTGTACTCTGCTTTATATACTGTACACACTGTTGTATATACTGTAGACTCTCCTCTATTATCTGTGACACTTATTACACTGCTGATCTGGGCTGTGCAGATGTGATGTTGTGCACTATATATACTATATACAGCTGTGTTCTCTGTGTAGACGCTGGATTTTGTGTCTCCGCTTTTCTCCCAATATTCCCCTTTTGCACAACAGTGGGGGTCACATACATGCATGAATATTTCCGTTTTCTCCCGAGATGTTCATGTGTTTGGTTGGGGAGTCGCGCTGTGCAGCTGTCGCCTCATCAGAGCTCTTCCCTCCATTACAGGCCGCAGCGGTCACAGCTTCACACTGGGTAAGACACGATATCAGGCAGGTGATTGCAATCAGCCCCCGATATGGATCATCTACTGATGTGGAACACGTGTCCCCCCAATACTCTGCACATACGGGGTAGAGTGATATCACAGGTCAGGGAGGTGGCAGTCAGCGGAGGCCGTCGCCTGTGTTACCCTTCTGGGTTCTCAGCAGCTCCAGCTGGTCCCCACATCGTACAATCAGCTTCCTGTGCGATAGACACTGGAGTAAAGATCCCTGTGATGGTGACAAGAGCCGGGAATAGGAGGAACGAGCTCCCGCAGCAGATTTATCTACCCGGACACACAGTGATGTGCAGATCGGGAGGACGGCGGCGATAATCTCCGCAATTTCTAGGCGTTTCCACTAGTGACGGCTACAAACGGTCGGTGGAGATGATGGAGAAGGAGAAGCGACGGAGGAATCGCGCTCTGCTGTCCGGTGTTAGCCGGTAAAGGGTTTTTATCCCGGGCAGGGAAGCACAAGGGGAGAGCGGAGCTTCACTACCTGCCAGCCCTTATGCCGAAGTGATCAGATTCTATTCTGTGTAATCCGCTCATGTAACCAATATTGGCGGAGGCTGCGGGGAGTTATAGATTTCATGTCTTATAAAAGCAGCTCAGCGGGTTATCGATTGTGCAGAGGTGTCAGTATGTGCATGTATATATGTGTATGTACATACCCCATACACCCTTGTATCATTTACCAAATAGTACCGTAACAATGAACAGCATCAGCGGTTCCAGCTCCATAATGCAAACAGGGGGCAGCACAATAAGATGGGGGCAAACACCAGTATATGTCAGGACTCGGGAGACTTAATGTTAGTCAGATAGGAGCTCTGCACTTCCGCAGCCATTTAATCTCATTCAATGAGCCACCACCTCCTCCCCGCAGAGCTGTATGATCAGTGCCACCACCTTCTCCCAACAGAGCTGTATGATCAGTGCCACCACCTCCTCCTCGCAGAGCTGTATGATCAGTGCCACCACCTCCTCCCCGCAGAGCTGTATGATCAGAGCAACCACCTTCTCCCCACAGAGCTGTATGATCAGTGCCATCACCCACTCCCCGCAGAGCTGTATGATCAGTGCCACCACCTCCTCGCAGAGCTGTATGATCAGTGCCACCACCTCCTCCCCACGGAACTGTATGATCAGTGCCACCGCCTCCTCCCCGCAGAGCTGTATGATCAGTGCCACCACCTCCTCCTCGCAGAGCTGTATGATCAGTGCCACCACCTCCTCCCCGCAGAGCTGTATGATCAGAGCAACCACCTTCTCCCCACAGAGCTGTATGATCAGTGCCATCACCCACTCCCCGCAGAGCTGTATGATCAGTGCCACCACCTCCTCGCAGAGCTGTATGATCAGTGCCACCACCTCCTCCCCACGGAACTGTATGATCAGTGCCACCGCCTCCTCCCCGCAGAGCTGTATGATCAGTGCCACCACCTCCTCCTCCCTGCAGAGCTGTATGATCAGTGCCACCACCTCCTCCTCCCTGCAGAGCTGTATGATCAGTGCCACCACCTCCTCCTCCCCGCAGAGCTGTATGATCAGTGCCACTACCTCCTCCCCGCAGAGCTGTATGATCAGAGCAACCACTTCCTCCCCAGCAGAGCTATATGATCAGTGCCACCACCTTCTCCCCACAGAGCTGTATGATCAGTGCCACCACCTTCTCCCCTTCATTGTCTGTTCTAGTTATATGGAGATAATGGTCCTTGTATGCAATGTCCAGTAATGATTCCCGAGAGCAGCAGACGCTCCCTGAGGACCCATCTATGCCCAGCAGAGGACACTCATAGCCAGAGACCGGTACCGGGAGTTCCCTCTCCTCACGCTGCAGAACAGCAGAGCGGGCTGGGGACTAGTGACCGGTGTCACCCGCACTCAGAGCAGCCTGCAGCTGAAGGAGGAATCCCCCCTAACAAGGAATGTGCCAGTGACACCCTGACAGCGGAGAAAGGACAGGCAGAACACGCAGCAGCCGGGACTCTCCTCGCTGCGAGCTCCGGTACACAGAGGGGGGCAGGAAGTTCCGGGCTCAGGAGACGGGGACATCACCTGCCATGGGGTGTAAGGGGATGATCTGTAGCGCTGCATCTAATTATTGGGGGAAGCTCATTATCACTTACCAGACGCATTCAGGTGACATTAATGAGCCGCAGGCAGCGAGGCCGCCGAGTACTGTCCTCAATGGGGAGCAGCATTATAACAATGAGAATAACTTGCCCCCACTGTGATTTTCTTGTTATACGAATTGACGGTTTACTTTATTTTAATAACACTTGTATTGCAAATGACAGAGATCATAAAACTTAGATATAACCTGTTTCTTCATATGAAGATTTACATTCACAGAACATTTATTATCTTCCCGTAGAAGATAATGACAACAGCTTAGATGGATAAAACCATAAGCAATGGAGAAAGAACACAGAGAAAGAATTCCAAAACCTGTCATTCCTCAGTTGCTGGAGCTGTAGAATGATGGGCTGCACAGATTTTAGAGGATCATCTCTTCATTGTAATAGCTGAATCATTGGAATAGTGATATCCAGCAGGAGACATATGTCAGGACTAATAGTAACAATGCAACAATGAGGCAGACTGAGGTGTGCACTGACTTGCAGAGAAGCAGCAGTAGTCTGAAGAAGCTGACAATTAAGAACAGCTGTGTACAACCATCTCCTATCTGTAAGCCGCTAGGAAATTAATTGTTAAACACTTATCTGCTTTTGGAGGCAAAAAAAGACGCTAAATGCTCCTGAGTAACCTCATATCTTGTATTTTACTAACATGTTTTTCTTTTCCCTTATTTAGGCTATTCAATTTTAGTTACCATATTACATTTCTCCTGTAACTCTGACCTGCTTGGACTGTTGTCTTTTCCTACACTTTTATCATATTTGATCCTTTTTCTTACCCTATTAAAATTTATATTTACCGTCCCTCTTTTATTTATGTCTGATATAAAACTGTTTGTGTGTATTGATTATACTTTAAAAAACAAAAAAAACTACAAATCGCTCTGAGTTCAGTGGCTTTTTATTCCAGCTCTTGCTCCATGGATCGTCCGATACTTTGTGGTCTCGTATTAATTGAAGTTTATGATTCTCACTTTGTTTCTCCAAAGAAAACATTTATTTATTAAATGACTCCACGGTGATTTGGAAGGTGATTACAGGAGATTGCTGTTGGTGGACTTTATATCACATCACAAGAAGCTGCGGAAACTACAACAAGCGGGAAATTCAAAATTCCTACCCGCCCTGTGTGCAGCCAATCTGCAGAGGAAGGGGAGGGGCTAACGTTAACCGTTTAGGAACGTGGAGTTCCCGCTGAGTGGCTGATGAATTTTCCGTTTTTTGTCTTTCTGTAGTTTCAGGACGATCAGATGTCCGAAAAGTGTTTGTGTGGAGCGATCAATGGTCACTTGTGTCCCATACAGGAGTTTATATATTTCCAGGATCAAGGGAGAAGTATCCGCTTTCTATAATAGAAGGTGCAGAACTTTGCGACTATAGTGACTCCATCAGACCAGCAATATTCAGTGCAGGGAATATACAGAAACGAGGTCATGCAGATTAGAAACAATCTTAAAATTGGGGTGGGGAGTCTAAAATGCTGATTAATGTTATCTAGGGAAACCTACTATAGAACTGTAAACTCCTGCAGTGAGAAGAATAACAGGAAATATCGCAGAGTAGATGGGCGCCCTGTATGGTCACATATGAGCATTCTTGCCGCATCCAGTCCCATCACACATCAATATCTTTGCGGATTATTCTAGTATTGGTCCTGATCAGGGCGCACAGGGAAGGGGGGATGAGATTATTACATTTCCGCATATATGTATTTACTCCCCCACACACTGCAGACTGAGCCGCGAGTGACCCAGAGACCAGATGTTACCGAGCACAAGTGATCCCTCCGGGCATAATTATATGTGAGGAATGAGCTCGTCTTGAGGGAGGATTTGGTGGCTCTGAAAAGAGCCTTTGTGTTGTGGTCGGTGCCGGGGCAGATCTAAGCTCTCTCCCCACGGATCCGGCGGGCTTGGGAAAACCAGGTTTGTCTTTCTAGGTCAAAATATTGGAAAAGACTCTGGTCCCAGATCACACACTGCGGGCACATCCCAGAATCTGGATAATGCGGCTTCATTCCTTCGACCGGGAACCCACAGCATTAGTGGCTCAGTAAAGGTTCTAAACGATATATTAACTTTAAAACCACCAGGAACAAGAGCGCAGGAATAGGAAGGTGCAGCCTCTCACTGAGATGTGGGTGGCTCTGAAAAGAGCCTTTGGGTTGTGAGGACAGAAGAGAACACAATTAACCTCCGAAGCCGTAGAGAGTGCGGCCCTGGCGCTTGAGCGCGTACACCACGTCCATGGCGGTGACGGTCTTCCTCTTGGCGTGCTCGGTGTAGGTGACGGCGTCACGGATCACGTTCTCCAGGAAGACTTTCAGGACACCGCGAGTCTCCTCATAGATGAGGCCAGAGATGCGCTTGACGCCTCCTCTGCGAGCTAGACGGCGGATGGCAGGCTTGGTGATGCCCTGGATGTTATCACGGAGCACCTTCCTGTGCCGCTTGGCGCCGCCCTTCCCGAGACCTTTTCCTCCTTTGCCGCGACCAGACATCTTCCACGTAGTCAGCCAAACACGATGACTGATCAGCGCAGAGTCCTTCCTTTATATAGAGAGTGAGCGGACCGGAGCGAGAACTGTACAGATGACGCGTTTCCGGGGCGAGATTTCTGGTACTGAATTTGCAGTTAGCCCCTCCCTTTAGTCTCTGATTGGTTGAGCACAGAACAGTTGCTAATTTTGAATTTCCCGCTTATTGTGCTCTTATTTCCCCGCTTCTCTATTCTTCTCATCTCGGCGCCGCTGCTAGATCTGTTGGTTATTTCGATTTTTTTTCATTGTTATTTATGTTGCTAGTTTCCAGCTTCTGCCAAATGTTAGCTAGTAGAATAAAAAATATATTCTAGGGACAATAATCTACAGAAAACTCGTGATCCCCGGCAGTCACTCATCATTACACGTGGTGCCGGACTGGCGGCCATTACCGGTCCCTCAGAGCAGGGAGCTGCATGTAACCAGTCACCCTGCGGCTCCAGCCCTGGAGAAGATGGGAAAAGTCAAATATACGAGAATTGCTTAACGACCCACCCACCACAAATGCGACCATCGCAGCACACGGGGGAGGGATCTGCTCAGACCAGTGTCAGGCAGAATAGATCACATAAAGGCGTCATCACCGATCTGAGGGACAAATGAGGTTATTAACAGAAACTAAGCGCAGAGATCTCCGATCCGAACAAAAGAGAACAACCTAAAGCCGCAAGACTGAGGAGGCGGCACTAGGACCCAGCGCGTGAGACAGCAGATTGTGATCGGTTATGATCCTCAGGAGCGCGAGCAGCAAATGAGCGGGAATTTCAAATCCACCAGCGGATCGGTAAATGACCACAAAACATCAGCATAAAGAACCGTTCTCAGGAACCGACCAATCACCGATTACTTTTACTCCATTAACTCAATAGTGACCGCGTTCCTGCAGATCCACCCCATTTACGTCTGCACTGTATAGGAACCGCACATCCACCACCGCAAACCCGGTTGTGCACTGTACACACTTTACGCGGTCCTTATAACACGTCGGTTTTGTTATAGATGTCGGACACTTTTGGACTGGGCGAGAATAGAGAATGTGCAGAGCGATAACCAATATCGCTGATCACCTGCAATATCGGAAGCAGCAGCCTCCGTCCATTTAACTGATCGACCGTGCCTGCGCTTCGTACACTGAGAATACGCGCAGAAAAGGGACTGCTCAGGAATCGGCTCATTTGGGAGAGACTTTGGTGGCTCTGAAAAGAGCCTTTGTGTTGTGGTCGCAGCCGGGGCAGATCTAAGCTCTCTCCCCACGGATCCGGCGGGCCAGCTGGATGTCTTTGGGCATGATGGTGACCCTCTTGGCGTGGATGGCGCACAGGTTGGTGTCCTCGAACAACCCCACCAGATAAGCCTCGCTGGCCTCCTGCAGGGCCATGACGGCCGAACTCTGGAAACGCAGATCGGTCTTGAAGTCCTGGGCGATCTCCCTCACCAGGCGCTGGAAGGGAAGCTTACGGATCAGCAGCTCGGTGGATTTCTGATAGCGGCGGATCTCACGGAGAGCGACTGTTCCCGGCCGGTAACGATGCGGCTTCTTCACTCCACCAGTGGCGGGAGCACTCTTCCTGGCGGCCTTTGTGGCCAGCTGCTTGCGGGGAGCTTTCCCTCCGGTGGATTTACGAGCGGTCTGCTTTGTTCTTGCCATGGCTCCGTATAGACGTGTCGGGCACAGATGTGATAAGAGGAGCGGCGGGAGCAGGGTATTTATGCTCCGGGGCGCGTCCTCATTGGTTTCTGGGAAACACGCCCCCTGCGCTCCACTGGCTCTTTCATGAAATAAAGTGGCCAATAAGGGTTGATTTGTTTGACCAGTCATTGTTATTATTCCCGCCCACTAATCCCGCCCCTGAAGTCCCCGCCTCTTCCGTGATGCGTCTGTCCTCAGATCACTCATTTGCCGCTTGCTGGAGCAGCTGATGTATTTGCGTTCAAATGTCCCCGTGTATAGCGCTGTACAGTGCAGCTCCCGCAATATCGACAGATCACACAAACCCCCCATCCTGAGACTGCGCCCAGCATCAGTTATATTACAAACATTAGAAGTCCGAGAACTAATCATACAGCTCTGCGGGGAGGAGGCGGTGGCACTGATCATACAGCTCTGTGGGGAGGAGGTGGTGGCTCTGATCATACAGCTCTGTGGGGAGAAGGTGGTTGCTCTGATCATACAGCTCTGCGGGGAGGAGGTAGTGGCACTGATAATACAGCTCTGCGGGGAGGAGGTAGTGGCACTGATCATACAGCTCTGTGGGGAGAAGGTGGTTGCTCTGATCATACAGCTCTGCGAGGAGGAGGTGATGGCACTGATCATACAGCTCTGCGGGGAGGAGGTGGTGGCACTGATCATACAGCTCTGCGGGGAGGAGGTGGTGGCTCTGATCATACAGCTCTGTGGGGAGAGGTGGTGGCACTGATCATACAGCTCTGCTGGGGAGGAGGTGGTTGCTCTGATCATACAGCTCTGCGGGGAGGAGGTAGTGGCACTGATCATACAGCTCTGCGGGGAGGAGGTAGTGGCTCTGATCATACAGCTCTGCGGGGAGAATGTGATGGCTCTGATCATACAGCTCTGCTGGGGAGGAGGTGGTGGCTCTGATCATACAGCTCTGTGGGGAGAAGGTGGTTGCTCTGATCATACAGCTCTGCGGGGAGGAGGTAGTGGCACTGATAATACAGCTCTGCGGGGAGGAGGTAGTGGCACTGATCATACAGCTCTGTGGGGAGAAGGTGGTTGCTCTGATCATACAGCTCTGCGAGGAGGAGGTGATGGCACTGATCATACAGCTCTGCGGGGAGGAGGTGGTGGCACTGATCATACAGCTCTGTGGGGAGAAGGTGGTTGCTCTGATCATACAGCTCTGCGGGGAGGAGGTGGTGGCACTGATCATACAGCTCTGCGAGGAGGAGGTGGTGGCACTGATCATACAGCTCTGCGGGGAGTGGGTGATGGCACTGATCATACAGCTCTGCGGGGAGGAGGTGGTGGCACTGATCATACAGCTCTGCGGGGAGGAGGTGGTGGCACTGATCATACAGCTCTGCGGGGAGGAGGTAGTGGCTCTGATCATACAGCTCTGCGGGGAGAATGTGATGGCTCTGATCATACAGCTCTGCTGGGGAGGAGGTGGTGGCTCTGATCATACAGCTCTGTGGGGAGAAGGTGGTTGCTCTGATCATACAGCTCTGCGGGGAGGAGGTAGTGGCACTGATAATACAGCTCTGCGGGGAGGAGGTAGTGGCACTGATCATACAGCTCTGCGGGGAGGAGGTGGTGGCACTGATCATACAGCTCTGTGGGGAGAAGGTGGTTGCTCTGATCATACAGCTCTGCGGGGAGGAGGTGGTGGCACTGATCATACAGCTCTGCGAGGAGGAGGTGGTGGCACTGATCATACAGCTCTGCGGGGAGTGGGTGATGGCACTGATCATACAGCTCTGCGGGGAGGAGGTGGTGGCACTGATCATACAGCTCTGCGGGGAGGTGGTGGCACTGATCATACAGCCCTGTGGGGAGGAGGTAGTGGCACTGATCATACAGCTCTGCTGGGAGGAGGTGTTGGCACTGATCATACAGCTCTGCGGGGAGGAGGTAGTGGCTCTTATAAGAGCCTTTGTGGTATCAGAACAGGGGCTGCAGCTTATTTCTTAGCCGCGGGCTTCTTGGCTTTCGCAGCCTTCTTAACCGACTCTTGGCGGGTTTGGCCGCCTTCTTAGCCGGACTCTTCGTCACCTTCTTGGGCTTGGGAGCGGCTTTCGGCTTTTTGGGGCTCTTGGCCGCTTTCTTGGCAGCTGCGGGCTTCTTGGCCTTTTTCGGGCTCTTCTTGGCCGCGGTCGGAGCCTTCTTGGGCTTCTTCGGAGATTTGGCGGCTTTCTTGGCAGCAGCGGGTTTCTTAGGTTTGGCCGCAGCTGCTGGCTTCTTCTTGGCCACTTTGTCCTTCGTCTCCTGCTTCTTGTTCAGCTTGAAGGACCCGGAGGCGCCGCTGCCCTTCACCTGGAGGAGGGCGCCCTTGGTGACCAGAGACTTGACGGCCAGCTTCAGGCGGCTGTTGTTCTTCTCTACATCGTATCCTCCGGCAGACAGAGCCTTCTTCAGGGCGGCCAGAGACACCCCGCTGCGCTCCTTGGAGGCGGACACGGCTTTCACGATCAGCTCGGAGACGCTGGGGCCGGAGGGTTTATTGCTCTTCTTGGCAGCAGATTTCTTCGGCTGCTTCTTGGATTTGGCGGCCGGTTCTGCGGGAGGGGGAGCGGCGGCTGGCGCGGTCTCTGCCATCATGTGCTGCGGAAAAACAAAATGAAAATATTTCCTGATAGGAAGGAAAACACTGAGGCCGGAGCTGGAGGCGCCTGTTATATGTACAGGCTTACTGCGCACTGATTGGCTGCTGAGCTGCACCGTTCTGAGCTTCTATTGGCTGACACTGGACATAAACCCCGCCTCCTCCCAGCTGAGTCCGGGTGAAGCACCGCTCTCTCCTTGTGCTTCCCTGCCCGGGATAAAAGCCCTTTACCGGCTAACACCGGACAGCAGAGCGCGCTTCCTCCATCGCCTCTCCTTCTCCAACATCTCCACCGGCCATTTGTAGCCGTCACTAGCAGAGATGCCGGGAAAGAGCGGAGAACAAATCCCGGGATCATCGCCGCCGTCCTCCCGATCTGCACCTCACTGTGTACCGGGGAGATAAATCTGCTGCGGGAGCTCGTTCCTCCTATTCCCGGCTCTTGTCACCATCACAGGGATCTTTACTCCAATGTCTATCGTACAGGGAGCTGATTGTACGATGTGGGGACGAGCTGGAGCTGCTGAGAACCCAGAAGGGTAACACAGGCGACGGCCTCCGCTGACTGCCCCCTCCCTGACCTGTGATATCACTGTACCCCGTATGTGCAGAGGATTGGGGGGACACGTGTTCCACATCAGTAGATGATCCACATCGGTGGCTGAGTGCAATCACCTGCCTGATATCTTGTCTTAGTGGTGGGAAAGAGCTCTGATGAGGCGACAGCTGCACAGTGCGACTCCCCAACCAAACACATGAACATCTCAGGGGAGAAAACTGAAATATTAACGGATGTATATGACCCCCACTATTATGCAAAAGGGGAATATTGGGAGAAGAGCGGAGACACAAAATCCAGCGTCTACACAGAGAACACAGCTGTATATAGTATATATAGTGCACAGCATCACATCTGCACAGCCCAGATCAGCAGTGTAATAAGTGCCACTGATAATAGAGGAGAGGGTACAGTATATACAGCAGAGTGTACAGTATATAGAGCAGAGTACACAGTATATAGAGCAGAGTGTACAGTATATAGACCAGAGTGTACAGTATACAGAGCAGTGTGTGCAGTATATACAGCAGAGTGTACAGTATATAGAGCAGTGTATAGTATATACAGCAGTGTACAGTATATAGAGCAGTGTATAGTATAGTATAGTGCGGTGTGTACAGTATATAGAGCGGTGTGTGCAGTATATACAGCAGAGTACACTGTATGTAGACCAGAGTGTACAGTATATACAGCAGAGTACACAGTATATAGACCAGAGTGTACAGTATACAGAGCAGTGTGTGCAGTATATGCAGCAGAGTACACAGTATATAGAGCAGTGTACAGTATATACAGCAGTGTACAGTATTTACAGCAATGTACAGTAAATAGACCAGAGTGTACAGTATATAGAGCAGTGTACAGTAGTGCGGTGTGTGCAGTATATAGAGCAGAGTATACAGTATATACAGCAGAGTACAGTATATAGAGCAGAGTGCACAGTATAAAGAGCTGTGTGTACAGTATATACAGGAGAGGGTACAGTACATAGAGCAGTGTGTACAGTATATAGAGCACTGTACACAGTATATACAGCAGTGTGTACAGTATGTAGAGGAGAGTGTAGAGTATGTACAGCAGTGTGTACAGTATATAGATCATTGTGTGCATTATATAGAGCAAAGCGTTCAGTATATAGAGCAGTGTGCAGTATAGTGCGGTGTATATAGAGCAGTGTATACAGTATACTATTATTATTTTTTTATATAGCACCATTGATTCCATGGTGCTGTACATGAGCGGTGACCTCCCAAAGTGTAGAGGAACAATTCAAGAGTGTGGGGTACTTATTTCAGAATTCGGGGGGGGGGGGGGGGTTAACGGCCCGGGGGGGGGGCATTTTTTTGAGGGGCATTACTTGTGGGCAAGGTCAATTTGGGGGGTCACAGCTCAACCCGGTTTTGGGCTATCAACCCCAAATTTTCAGGGTGTGTAGAGTACCCCTAGCGAACCAATAGTGTAAAAAATTGAGGGTGGCACTTTGAGGGCACCCCAAAACTAATGCCCCCCCACCCCCAAAAAAAAAAAAAAAAAAAAATGCCCCCCTCCCATTAACCTAAAAATTCTGAAAAAAAAATAGCCCAACTAATGAATTGTTCCTCTACACACTATGAAAATTTGACGTCGATAGCCCCAATCTGGGCTGAGCAGTTACCCCCCAAAGCTGCCCTGCCCATTGAAGCCTATCGCGCGCAGGGTCACTGCCCAGCCTGGTTTGTGCCTACCGACCCCACATTTTCAGGGTGTGTAGAGGAACAATTCAAGAGTGTCGGGTAATTTGTTCAGAAGTTTGGGGGTCGGGAAGGGGGGCATATTTTTGGGGTGATCTCAAAATGCCCCCCACATTTTTGCAGCACTGGTCCACTAGAGCTATGGGTACGCTACACACCCTGAAAATGTGTGGTTGATAGCCACAAACAGGGCTGAGCAGAGACTCCCCAAAGTGACCCTGCCCATTGAAGTCTATGGTGCGCAAGGTCACTGCTCAGCCCGATTTGGGTCTGTCGACCACAAATTCTCAGGGTGTGTAGAGGAACACTTTAAGAGTGTGTGGTAATTTTTTTCAGAATGTTTTGGGTCAACCGGGGCATTTTTTGGTGGGGCACAACGTTTGGGTTGCCCTCAAAAGCCCCCCAAAGTTTTACACCACACCTCCTTTGCTACATATCGAAGTATTGGCAATGCTGATGAGTATACTGGACCCCGCGATCACTTGGCTGGATGTGGGAATGTGCAGAGGAAAAATGAGGATAATGAACGGGATTACAGCAGCACCCCACATGCGGATGGTGGTGCCGAGAAAATCTAGTACATCAGCCTCATTCTGGAGAGGTGCTGACATGAAGGATTGATCAGCTCTCCGTGAGAGAGAGCGAGAAAGAAAGAGAGAGAGAAAGCCTGATGTGACGCTACCGGGTCTCGGGTGGGGGAAGTCGCCGGTTCTGTAAAGCGAGTGTGTAGTGGGGGTCAGCACACACACGGCGACTAAGGAGTTAAATGGAGGCGGATATTCCTGTATCTGGGATTGGTCGGCGCCTGCGGATGTCTCTCGCTCATTGGCTGATTACAGATCCGTTGATGGTTTTGAATTTCCCGCTCAATATCTGTTCTTTGTCCGTCGGATTATTACCGGCCCCTCTGCTGGAGCGGCGATCGCCGATAATACCGGGTCCTGTCCTCCCAGCTGTCTGCCCCCAAACACGGGGATCGGTTTGCTTATCGGTTGCCATTAATATTCTGGGGAGGTTATAATAGTCTTCAGAGGCGCCTTCCATCCGAAACATTAGTGTCCAGGACGTGGTCATCACATAGGAGTCTCCGTACCCGGTACACAGGGCGTCCGTCTATCCAGCTGCCTCAGACAGCCACATTCCCTGTGAATATTCGCTGCCCCCTGTTCAGTATAACATCAAGTAGCAGAATCAACACATTCATCTCACGGCAGGACTGTAGTAACCGCATCACTCCGGGGTTTGTACTGTGTGCATAGAGGGGCCTCCGGGAGGCAGTGTGCGGATATATCCCCCATAAATCTGTGAGGTTTGAGATCAATAAGAAGAAACCGCATCACCCGAAGTTTGCGGTGCCGGCTCTAGTATGGAAAGACGGGGAGGAAAATAAGAGGGGAGAGTAGAGAAGACACGTCCCAGGCTGTGACCGATACTACAGGCAGCCGCACGGGGGATATTGTGCCCTGCAGAGACGCTGCGCCCGATACTAATCAGCGCCCAATAAAAGCAGGATCTTAGGACAACATCTTAACAGATTTAGAAAACGCCGGGAGTTGCTCCGTTATTAGAGCTGTAGAGGGATCTGCTTGGGAAAACCAGGTTAGTCTTTCTAGGTCAAAATATTGGAAAAGACCCTAGTCCCAGATCACACACTGCGGGCACATCCCAGAATCTGGATAATGCGGTTTCATTCCTTCGACCGGGAACCCACAGCATTAGTGGCTCAGTAAAGGTTCTAAACGATATATTAACTTTATAACCACCAGGAACCAGAGCGCAGGAATAGGAAGGTGCAGCCTCTCACTGAGATGTGGGTGGCTCTGAAAAGAGCCTTTGGGTTGTGAAGACAGAAGAGAACACAATTAACCTCCGAAGCCGTAGAGAGTGCGGCCCTGGCGCTTGAGCGCGTACACCACGTCCATGGCGGTGACGGTCTTCCTCTTGGCGTGCTCGGTGTAGGTGACGGCGTCACGGATCACGTTCTCCAGGAAGACTTTCAGGACACCGCGAGTCTCCTCATAGATGAGGCCAGAGATGCGCTTGACGCCTCCTCTGCGAGCTAGACGGCGGATGGCAGGCTTGGTGATGCCCTGGATGTTATCACGGAGCACCTTCCTGTGCCGCTTGGCGCCGCCCTTCCCGAGACCTTTTCCTCCTTTGCCGCGACCAGACATCTTCTGCAGTCAGTGAGCAAAAACTGATTCCTGGACAGCACGGACTGCTCCTTTATATGGAGGAAGAATGGACCAGAGAGAGAACTGCAGAGATGACGCACTTCCGGGACGGGTCTTCCAGAATCTACATTTGCCCCTCCCTTCCTCTGCTGATTGGCTGACCACAGAACTGTTGGGACGTTTGAGTTTCCCGCTCATTGGTCATATTCTGCAATTATCTTCCCAGCTTGTATTTTATGCAATTTCTTTCCCTTGTGACTAAAGATATCCCACATATTTTCATCACCGTTCCAGATCATCGTGGTTCATACCATCCACAATGTATGATGCCCCCACTTATCCCGCACACAGTATGCTGCCCCCAAAGTTATCCTCCACATAGTATGATGCCCCCTACACAGCAAGATAACCACACAGTAGGATGCCCCCACAGTTACTGTTTAAGGGTATGATATCCCCAGTTACTCCGAAAACAGTATGATGCCCTAAGTTACCCCCCCCCCCCCCCCCCCCAACACACACACACACACACACACACACAGGAAATATGCTGCACCCACAGTTACACCCTATACAATGTGATACCCCCAGAGCGACCCATCCTCAGTGTAATGTAATGATTAACAATTGTTCATGTTATGGTGAAAGTCTTCCATTAATGGAGATTTGGAAGGGTGAAAGAAGCAAGAGAAATTAGAAGAGATATTTCATCAGATCAACATCTGGTGATGAAATGTTCATTTTTGCCATTACCTCATGTACAAATCACAAACCAGAGAGACACATTTTTATGCAGTTTTTTATATATCATGTTATGCTTTAGTAATGCAAAATCACATGACTGGGCCTTTAATTGTAAAGTACAAATTATTAGGGGTTTTTTTGCTTCTTTTTCATTGTTTGTCTTAATGTGAAAACTGTACTGGCAGCAAAAGGGTTAAAAAACCAGTGTAACAGAAAAATGATCCCTACTACATTGCCCTCTATAGTGCCAGAGGCATTTACTCTCTTACAACCAGGACTTACTTCTTAGGCGTTAGGGCAGTGAACCCATTAAATGCTGCAGGTCAGTTACTGAGTAGCTGTATGATGGCTCCTGGGTCCCAGTAGGGCACTGTATGAAATACCAGGTCGGATCCACTGCCAATTACAGCACAAAGCCATTTTTGGCAGTGAAATCTGAGTAAGAAAAGTCCCTTCAACATCCACACCAGTAGCAATATGCATCGTGCATCCCCCCATAAAGTGGTTTTGACGTCCTGCAGCAGTGACAGGGGAGTCTAGCGAAGATAATCGCTGTTTTTCGGCAAGGAACATTCCATGTTATCCAAATCAATTTTCTTTATGACCCCAGTGGCCCATTCTGGTGGGCGCTCCTGCCGGCCCCAACAACGTCCCCGTCTGCCATTTGCGTTTCTTTTATCGTGTGCTCCAGCCAGTCTCTTCCATGCTGTTCGGAGGGATCAGTGTCCCCATTGCAGTTTGGGCTACACAGCGAGAAGGATTTCACAAGCCTTTAATGCCACTGGCCGGTCACAGTCACACAGACAAGTCAATAAGGCCGGAAAAAGCCCGACTCTTTCACATGTAACCAGAGCGTCGGAGATGGAACCTGAGCTTCTGCTAGATGGCAGCCCTATAGTGTAAGGGCACGTTAGGGACGGCCCCATCTCCAATATTTGTGACATATACACATATAGGAATCCTTAGCCAAACAGTAAACACCTTTACCAAAGTCACGGTTTGTTTCGAAGTCCGACAGCCGAGCAGGTGCGTTTGGAGGTCTGGCAGCAGGGCAGCGCATTTCGAGATCCAACAGCTGTGGAGGTGCGTTTCAAGATCCGACAGCCAACGAAGAGTATTTCGATGTCCGACAGCCGGGTAGATGTGCTTCGAGGTCCAGCAGCCGCGGCGGAGTGATTCGAGGTCCTGTCACGTAGATATATATCCAGTTAGTGCAGTGTACGGGGGAACACAGGTGTTGGTTCTGCCCCGTATATATATATTTACAGTGTATACATTGTTTGCGGTGTATAGGGAACACAGCGCTACCGGGGCCTGGGGTGAAGGTGCCGCATCTTTGGATACTCTGATGAGAGATCAGCTGGAACACGGAAAATAAGAAGTTAAATGGAGGAGACACGTCTGTGTACCTGATGTACGTAGATGTCTCTCCTCCATTTAACGTCCTATTTTCAAGGCTGAGCTTTCCCAAGGCTGCCCGCTCATTGTCTTATCACATGATCCTTTGGGGGATTTGAGTTTCCCGCTCATAATCTCTGGAGGATTATTACCGGTCACTGCCGATAGCGGAGATCACAATCCGGTCACACCCGGAACAGCGCGGAGTCCTGTCCTCCAGAGCCGCCGCACACGGGATCGTCCTCCGAGAGAAGGCGCCGTCACTGATGTGGAGGAGAATCACCCGCCCGGTCCCGATACTCCGGGACCTGCTAACTACATGTAGACCTCAGCGCGGAGTATCAGACACTAATGAGGGGACATTTCCTGCGAGCTTGGCAGACGACACTCCCACCTGAGGGGTCTGAGACTTCATGTGGGATTGACCCATTCATCTCCTATTATTCTGTGGATATGTGCACCAACAATGGCGGCAATGGTGTATGTACCATCAGCCTCATGTGAGGACCCCGAGATAGGCGGCGCCGGCTCTTGTGGTGACGGTGTGGGTGGCTCTTAGAAGAGCCTTTGGTTTTGTAGACATTGGCGGCAGCGCTCACTTGCTCTTGCTCGCCTTGCTGCTCTCGGTCTTCTTGGGCAGCAGCACGGCCTGGATGTTGGGCAGGACGCCCCCCTGGGCAATAGTCACACCACCCAGCAGCCTGTTCAGCTCCTCGTCATTGCGCACCGCCAGCTGCAGGTGACGGGGGATGATGCGGGTCTTCTTGTTGTCCCGGGCAGCATTGCCGGCCAATTCCAGGATCTCAGCGGTCAGATACTCCAGCACAGCGGCCAGATAGACCGGAGCGCCGGCGCCGACTCTCTCAGCGTAGTTGCCCTTGCGGAGAAGCCTGTGCACACGGCCGACTGGGAACTGCAGTCCTGCCCGGGATGAGCGGGTCTTGGCCTTAGCTCGGACCTTTCCTCCTTGTTTGCCGCGTCCAGACATGATAGCGATAACGTCAGATAACAAATAAAGACCGAAAATCGTGTGGAGAAGAGACTGTGCTGTGTGGCCTTATATAGTCTGCTGCTCCGCCCTCCTCTCCTGTCATTGGATGACTCTGAAGCTGGCCAATGGGGAAGAGTCTTGAGGAACCGCCAATGAGCTGCCGAGGGCGGAGCCTATTATTGCTCCTTGCTCAAATTAGTTTCTCACCCAATAGAAAACGTTCGCTTTGGACCGAATAGATAAGGGGTGAAAACAGATATTTGTCTTGGAGCAGAAGGAAGTGCAGAAATATTCTGTTGATTTGTAGTTTGCACTTGTTGAATTTGTGTCTACTATCAGCCATAAATTGCACTGACAGTCTGGTGGGTGAGGGGTTAATCCCTGTCAGTGCTTCTCCTCCGCTCCATCTGCACAGGAGGCGGCTCCTCACTCACCCGCTTATTACCCTGTGTAGATTCCCTGTGGTGTCCGCGCTGATCCTATCACAGCCTAACTGAGACAAGTCTCCTATGTTCTGCCCGGAGCCTGATGTGACGCTGCCGGGTCCCGGGTGGGGGAAGTCGCCGCTTCTGTATTGTATGATACAATATTGTTCTGCTCCAGGAAGACATCCAGGCCTCTCTTGAACCCCTCGACTGAGTTCGCCATCACCACCTCCTCAGGCAAGCAATTCCAGATTCTCACCGCCCTAACAGTAAAGAATCCTCTTCTATGTTGGTGGAAAAACCTTCTCTCCTCCAGACGCAAAGAATGCCCCCTTGTGCCCGTGGCCTTGGTATAAACCTTGGTATAAACAGATCCTCAGCGAGATATTTCTATTGTCCCCTTATATACTTATACATGGTTATTAGATCGCCCCTCAGTCGTCTTTTTCTAGACTAAATAATCCTAATTTCGCTAATCTATCTGGGTATTGTAGTTCTCAATACCCAGATAGTGGTAATGTTCTGAGCAGGGACACTCCGCAATCTTCTACACATGATCGTACATTTCCCATCACAGAGGGATCTGCTGGGAAGGGCAGAATTGGTCTTCCCTGAAATGTCTCTTGTAGGATATGTCCCTGACCAGTATATCGTCTGCACAGTACTGATTGTGACGGGAAAGGGACGATCTGATCGTCTCCAGGTCAGGCACACGGGCACATCACAGCATGTGGAGAACACGAATCAGTCTCTATATCTATGAGTGGAAACAGGAGCGAATACTGCACCGCTAACCTGGAAATCTGCAGACTCCTGTGTGGGATGTAAGAGAGCAATGATCGCTCAACACAAGCAGATTTCCCGATATCGGTCCTGGGAGCACGTGTCATATGAAGACAAAGGACGGAAAAAAGCGGGAACTTTAAACTTTTTACCATTGGAAACATTAGCTCCTCCCTCTGCTGATTGGCTGAACACAGGACGGTTAGGGGGGTTTGAATTTCCCGCCGCTTCTAAATGTAATGACGTCATTTACACTGTAAAAAGAATTCAATTAGGCTCTAGATCAACTCCACCGACCACCACAAATGGCTCCTGTTAACGGAGAAAGGAGAGTAATGAACGAGACCCCAGAATGCCGAGATCTGTGCAGCAAGGGGTTAAATAAGTCCCTGAATACACATCAACTCACTGAGCAATGCCCAGATTATTCCTGAGGTTTTCTCACCATCTCCCTCGTCATCAGACGCAGAGCCCCGGGCGGTGCGAGCAGAAACCTCGGGGAGACGGGAGAGGACACCGGAGCAGTGTGGGTGGCTCTTATAGTGAGGGTGTAGGTGGCTCTTATAGGGAGGGTGTGGGTGGCTCTTATAGGGAGGGTGTGGGTGGCTCTTAGAAGAGCCTTTGGGGTGAGGAGCGGAGCACGGAGCCGATCACTTGGCGCTGGTGTACTTGGTGACGGCCTTGGTGCCCTCGGACACGGCGTGCTTGGCCAGCTCTCCGGGCAGCAGCAGGCGCACGGCGGTCTGGATCTCCCGGGAGGTGATGGTGGAGCGCTTGTTGTAGTGAGCCAGGCGGGAGGCTTCCCCTGCGATGCGCTCGAAGATGTCGTTGACGAAGGAGTTCATGATGCCCATGGCCTTGGAGGAGATGCCGGTGTCGGGGTGGACCTGCTTCAGCACCTTGTACACGTAGATGGCGTAGCTCTCCTTCCTGCTCTTCCTCCGCTTCTTGCCGTCCTTCTTCTGAGTCTTGGTCACGGCTTTCTTGGAGCCCTTCTTGGGCGCAGGCGCAGACTTGGCGGGTTCAGGCATGATAACACCGGTCTCAGCACAAGTGAGCAGAATAATGATCCTGCTCCTCCAAGAGCGGAGGAATTTATAGCCCGGCCATGCAGATGAGCGCTGCTGTCAGACCGCCGTGCTATTGGGTGATGATGTCATGTGACCAACGGGAACGTCAGACGCTCCGCCCACTGCAGCTGATTGGTGGTTCTCCAACTGATATTTCGCTTTTCAGCACCCTCCATATAGCGCTGTAAAACACGTATAATGCTGAATACATCTAAATAGTGCTGTGAAGCGCCATATACCGCAGTGCACCCTCATATAGTGCTCTATGTGTTAATGTAGCTCTGTTTACCCTTCATGTGCTGCAGTATACTCCAATATAGTGCTGCTATTCATCTGTATAGTGCAGAGTGCCCCCATATACTGCAACTTACTGACAAATGACTGTGCCACTTCCAGAGCTCGGCCGTCATGGCCCTGCAGGAGGCCAGCGAGGCTTATCTGCTGGGGAGTCTGGGGATGTACTAGATTTTCTCGGCACCACCATCCGCATGTGGGGTGCTGCTGTAATCCCGTTCATTATCCTCATTTTTCCTCTGCACATTCCCACATCCAGCCAAGTGATCGCGGGGTCCAGTATACTCATCAGCATTGCCAATACTTCGATATGTAGCAAAGAAGGAGTGGTGTAAAAATTTGGGGGGCATTTTGAGGGCAACCCAAACGTTGTGCCCCACCAAAAAATGTCCCGGTTGACCCAAAACATTCTGAAAAAAATTACCACACACTCTTATAGTGTTCCTCTACACACCCTGAGAATTTGTGGTCGACAGACCCAAACCGGGCTTAGCAGTGACCTTGCGCAACACAGACTTCAATGGGCAGGGTCACTTTGGGGAGTCTCTGCTCAGCCCAGTTTGTGGCTATCATCAACCCCAAATGTTCAGGGTGTGTAGCTCTAGTGGACCAGTGCTGTAAAAATTTAGGGGGCATTTTGAGATGACCCAAAACATATGCCCCTCCCCACCCCCAAACTTCTGAACAAATTACCCGACACTCTTGAATTGTTCCTCTACACACCCTGAACATTTGGGGTCGATGGGCACAAACTAGGCTGAGCAGTGACCCTGCGCGCGATAGGCTTCCATGGGCAGGGCAGCTTTGGGGGGTAACTGCTCAGCACAGATTGGGGCTATCGACTTCAAATTTTCATAGTGTGTAGAGGAATAATTCATGAGTGTGGGCTATTTTTTTTCTGAATACCTTGCTCTATATACTGTACACACTGCTCTAGATATTGTACACTGCTCTATATACTGTACACACTGCTCTATATATTGTATACTGCTCTATATACTGTACACTGATTTACATACTGTACCCTCTCCTGTATATACTGTACACACTGCTACTGTACACTCTGGTCTATATACTGTGTACTCTGCTGTATATACTGTACACACTGCTCTATATACTGTACGCTCTGGTCTATAATACTGTACACTGCTGTATATACTGTTCACACTGCTCTATATACTGTACACTGCTCTAAATACTGTACACACTGCTCTATATACTGTATATACTGTATATATACTGTATATATTGCTGTATATATACTGTATATATACTGTATATATTGCTGTATATACTGTACAATCTGTTGCACAGTCTGTATACACTGCTGTATATACTGCATACTCTGCTCTATATACTGTACACACGGCACTATGCTATACACTGCTCTATATACTGTACACTCTGGTCTATAAACTGGACACTGCTGTATATACTGTACTCTGCTTTATATACTGTACACACTGTTGTATATACTGTAGACTCTCCTCTATTATCTGTGACACTTATTACACTGCTGATCTGGGCTGTGCAGATGTGATGTTGTGCACTATATATACTATATACAGCTGTGTTCTCTGTGTAGACGCTGGATTTTGTGTCTCCGCTTTTCTCCCAATATTCCCCTTTTGCACAACAGTGGGGGTCACATACATGCATGAATATTTCAGTTTTCTCCCGAGATGTTCATGTGTTTGGTTGGGGAGTCGCGCTGTGCAGCTGTCGCCTCATCAGAGCTCTTCCCTCCATTACAGGCCGCAGCGGTCACAGCTTCACACTGGGTAAGACACGATATCAGGCAGGTGATTGCAATCAGCCCCCGATATGGATCATCTACTGATGTGGAACACGTGTCCCCCCAATACTCTGCACATACGGGGTAGAGTGATATCACAGGTCAGGGAGGTGGCAGTCAGCGGAGGCCGTCGCCTGTGTTACCCTTCTGGGTTCTCAGCAGCTCCAGCTGGTCCCCACATCGTACAATCAGCTTCCTGTGCGATAGACACTGGAGTAAAGATCCCTGTGATGGTGACAAGAGCCGGGAATAGGAGGAACGAGCTCCCGCAGCAGATTTATCTACCCGGACACACAGTGATGTGCAGATCGGGAGGACGGCGGCGATAATCTCCGCAATTTCTAGGCGTTTCCACTAGTGACGGCTACAAACGGTCGGTGGAGATGATGGAGAAGGAGAAGCGACGGAGGAATCGCGCTCTGCTGTCCGGTGTTAGCCGGTAAAGGGTTTTTATCCCGGGCAGGGAAGCACAAGGGGAGAGCGGAGCTTCACTACCTGCCAGCCCTTATGCCGAAGTGATCAGATTCTATTCTGTGTAATCCGCTCATGTAACCAATATTGGCGGAGGCTGCGGGGAGTTATAGATTTCATGTCTTATAAAAGCAGCTCAGCGGGTTATCGATTGTGCAGAGGTGTCAGTATGTGCATGTATATATGTGTATGTACATACCCCATACACCCTTGTATCATTTACCAAATAGTACCGTAACAATGAACAGCATCAGCGGTTCCAGCTCCATAATGCAAACAGGGGGCAGCACAATAAGATGGGGGCAAACACCAGTATATGTCAGGACTCGGGAGACTTAATGTTAGTCAGATAGGAGCTCTGCACTTCCGCAGCCATTTAATCTCATTCAATGAGCCACCACCTCCTCCCCGCAGAGCTGTATGATCAGTGCCACCACCTTCTCCCAACAGAGCTGTATGATCAGTGCCACCACCTCCTCCTCGCAGAGCTGTATGATCAGTGCCACCACCTCCTCCCCGCAGAGCTGTATGATCAGAGCAACCACCTTCTCCCCACAGAGCTGTATGATCAGTGCCATCACCCACTCCCCGCAGAGCTGTATGATCAGTGCCACCACCTCCTCGCAGAGCTGTATGATCAGTGCCACCACCTCCTCCCCACGGAACTGTATGATCAGTGCCACCGCCTCCTCCCCGCAGAGCTGTATGATCAGTGCCACCACCTCCTCCCCGCAGAGCTGTATGATCAGTGCCACCACCTCCTCCTCCCTGCAGAGCTGTATGATCAGTGCCACCACCTCCTCCTCCCCGCAGAGCTGTATGATCAGTGCCACCACCTCCTCCTCCCCGCAGAGCTGTATGATCAGTGCCACTACCTCCTCCCCGCAGAGCTGTATGATCAGAGCAACCACTTCCTCCCCAGCAGAGCTATATGATCAGTGCCACCACCTTCTCCCCACAGAGCTGTATGATCAGTGCCACCACCTTCTCCCCTTCATTGTCTGTTCTAGTTATATGGAGATAATGGTCCTTGTATGCAATGTCCAGTAATGATTCCCGAGAGCAGCAGACGCTCCCTGAGGACCCATCTATGCCCAGCAGAGGACACTCATAGCCAGAGACCGGTACCGGGAGTTCCCTCTCCTCACGCTGCAGAACAGCAGAGCGGGCTGGGGACTAGTGACCGGTGTCACCCGCACTCAGAGCAGCCTGCAGCTGAAGGAGGAATCCCCCCTAACAAGGAATGTGCCAGTGACACCCTGACAGCGGAGAAAGGACAGGCAGAACACGCAGCAGCCGGGACTCTCCTCGCTGCGAGCTCCGGTACACAGAGGGGGGCAGGAAGTTCCGGGCTCAGGAGACGGGGACATCACCTGCCATGGGGTGTAAGGGGATGATCTGTAGCGCTGCATCTAATTATTGGGGGAAGCTCATTATCACTTACCAGACGCATTCAGGTGACATTAATGAGCCGCAGGCAGCGAGGCCGCCGAGTACTGTCCTCAATGGGGAGCAGCATTATAACAATGAGAATAACTTGCCCCCACTGTGATTTTCTTGTTATACGAATTGACGGTTTACTTTATTTTAATAACACTTGTATTGCAAATGACAGAGATCATAAAACTTAGATATAACCTGTTTCTTCATATGAAGATTTACATTCACAGAACATTTATTATCTTCCCGTAGAAGATAATGACAACAGCTTAGATGGATAAAACCATAAGCAATGGAGAAAGAACACAGAGAAAGAATTCCAAAACCTGTCATTCCTCAGTTGCTGGAGCTGTAGAATGATGGGCTGCACAGATTTTAGAGGATCATCTCTTCATTGTAATAGCTGAATCATTGGAATAGTGATATCCAGCAGGAGACATATGTCAGGACTAATAGTAACAATGCAACAATGAGGCAGACTGAGGTGTGCACTGACTTGCAGAGAAGCAGCAGTAGTCTGAAGAAGCTGACAATTAAGAACAGCTGTGTACAACCATCTCCTATCTGTAAGCCGCTAGGAAATTAATTGTTAAACACTTATCTGCTTTTGGAGGCAAAAAAAGACGCTAAATGCTCCTGAGTAACCTCATATCTTGTATTTTACTAACATGTTTTTCTTTTCCCTTATTTAGGCTATTCAATTTTAGTTACCATATTACATTTCTCCTGTAACTCTGACCTGCTTGGACTGTTGTCTTTTCCTACACTTTTATCATATTTGATCCTTTTTCTTACCCTATTAAAATTTATATTTACCGTCCCTCTTTTATTTATGTCTGATATAAAACTGTTTGTGTGTATTGATTATACTTTAAAAAACAAAAAAAACTACAAATCGCTCTGAGTTCAGTGGCTTTTTATTCCAGCTCTTGCTCCATGGATCGTCCGATACTTTGTGGTCTCGTATTAATTGAAGTTTATGATTCTCACTTTGTTTCTCCAAAGAAAACATTTATTTATTAAATGACTCCACGGTGATTTGGAAGGTGATTACAGGAGATTGCTGTTGGTGGACTTTATATCACATCACAAGAAGCTGCGGAAACTACAACAAGCGGGAAATTCAAAATTCCTACCCGCCCTGTGTGCAGCCAATCTGCAGAGGAAGGGGAGGGGCTAACGTTAACCGTTTAGGAACGTGGAGTTCCCGCTGAGTGGCTGATGAATTTTCCGTTTTTTGTCTTTCTGTAGTTTCAGGACGATCAGATGTCCGAAAAGTGTTTGTGTGGAGCGATCAATGGTCACTTGTGTCCCATACAGGAGTTTATATATTTCCAGGATCAAGGGAGAAGTATCCGCTTTCTATAATAGAAGGTGCAGAACTTTGCGACTATAGTGACTCCATCAGACCAGCAATATTCAGTGCAGGGAATATACAGAAACGAGGTCATGCAGATTAGAAACAATCTTAAAATTGGGGTGGGGAGTCTAAAATGCTGATTAATGTTATCTAGGGAAACCTACTATAGAACTGTAAACTCCTGCAGTGAGAAGAATAACAGGAAATATCGCAGAGTAGATGGGCGCCCTGTATGGTCACATATGAGCATTCTTGCCGCATCCAGTCCCATCACACATCAATATCTTTGCGGATTATTCTAGTATTGGTCCTGATCAGGGCGCACAGGGAAGAGGGGATGAGATTATTACATTTCCGCATATATGTATTTACTCCCCCACACACTGCAGACTGAGCCGCGAGTGACCCAGAGACCAGATGTTACCGAGCACAAGTGATCCCTCCGGGCATAATTATATGTGAGGAATGAGCTCGTCTTGAGGGAGGATTTAGTGGCTCTGAAAAGAGCCTTTGTGTTGTGGTCGGTGCCGGGGCAGATCTAAGCTCTCTCCCCACGGATCCGGCGGGCTTGGGAAAACCAGGTTTGTCTTTCTAGGTCAAAATATTGGAAAAGACTCTGGTCCCAGATCACACACTGCGGGCACATCCCAGAATCTGGATAATGCGGCTTCATTCCTTCGACCGGGAACCCAAAGCATTAGTGGCTCAGTAAAGGTTCTAAACGATATATTAACTTTAAAACCACCAGGAACAAGAGCGCAGGAATAGGAAGGTGCAGCCTCTCACTGAGATGTGGGTGGCTCTGAAAAGAGCCTTTGGGTTGTGAGGACAGAAGAGAACACAATTAACCTCCGAAGCCGTAGAGAGTGCGGCCCTGGCGCTTGAGCGCGTACACCACGTCCATGGCGGTGACGGTCTTCCTCTTGGCGTGCTCGGTGTAGGTGACGGCGTCACGGATCACGTTCTCCAGGAAGACTTTCAGGACACCGCGAGTCTCCTCATAGATGAGGCCAGAGATGCGCTTGACGCCTCCTCTGCGAGCTAGACGGCGGATGGCAGGCTTGGTGATGCCCTGGATGTTATCACGGAGCACCTTCCTGTGCCGCTTGGCGCCGCCCTTCCCGAGACCTTTTCCTCCTTTGCCGCGACCAGACATCTTCCACGTAGTCAGCCAAACACGATGACTGATCAGCGCAGAGTCCTTCCTTTATATAGAGAGTGAGCGGACCGGAGCGAGAACTGTACAGATGACGCGTTTCCGGGGCGAGATTTCTGGTACTGAATTTGCAGTTAGCCCCTCCCTTTAGTCTCTGATTGGTTGAGCACAGAACAGTTGCTAATTTTGAATTTCCCGCTTATTGTGCTCTTATTTCCCCGCTTCTCTATTCTTCTCATCTCGGCGCCGCTGCTAGATCTGTTGGTTATTTCGATTTTTTTTCATTGTTATTTATGTTGCTAGTTTCCAGCTTCTGCCAAATGTTAGCTAGTAGAATAAAAAATATATTCTAGGGACAATAATCTACAGAAAACTCGTGATCCCCGGCAGTCACTCATCATTACACGTGGTGCCGGACTGGCGGCCATTACCGGTCCCTCAGAGCAGGGAGCTGCATGTAACCAGTCACCCTGCGGCTCCAGCCCTGGAGAAGATGGGAAAAGTCAAATATACGAGAATTGCTTAACGACCCACCCACCACAAATGCGACCATCGCAGCACACGGGGGAGGGATCTGCTCAGACCAGTGTCAGGCAGAATAGATCACATAAAGGCGTCATCACCGATCTGAGGGACAAATGAGGTTATTAACAGAAACTAAGCGCAGAGATCTCCGATCCGAACAAAAGAGAACAACCTAAAGCCGCAAGACTGAGGAGGCGGCACTAGGACCCAGCGCGTGAGACAGCAGATTGTGATCGGTTATGATCCTCAGGAGCGCGAGCAGCAAATGAGCGGGAATTTCAAATCCACCAGCGGATCGGTAAATGACCACAAAACATCAGCATAAAGAACCGTTCTCAGGAACCGACCAATCACCGATTACTTTTACTCCATTAACTCAATAGTGACCGCGTTCCTGCAGATCCACCCCATTTACGTCTGCACTGTATAGGAACCGCACATCCACCACCGCAAACCCGGTTGTGCACTGTACACACTTTACGCGGTCCTTATAACACGTCGGTTTTGTTATAGATGTCGGACACTTTTGGACTGGGCGAGAATAGAGAATGTGCAGAGCGATAACCAATATCGCTGATCACCTGCAATATCGGAAGCAGCAGCCTCCGTCCATTTAACTGATCGACCGTGCCTGCGCTTCGTACACTGAGAATACGCGCAGAAAAGGGACTGCTCAGGAATCGGCTCATTTGGGAGAGACTTTGGTGGCTCTGAAAAGAGCCTTTGTGTTGTGGTCGCAGCCGGGGCAGATCTAAGCTCTCTCCCCACGGATCCGGCGGGCCAGCTGGATGTCTTTGGGCATGATGGTGACCCTCTTGGCGTGGATGGCGCACAGGTTGGTGTCCTCGAACAACCCCACCAGATAAGCCTCGCTGGCCTCCTGCAGGGCCATGACGGCCGAACTCTGGAAACGCAGATCGGTCTTGAAGTCCTGGGCGATCTCCCTCACCAGGCGCTGGAAGGGAAGCTTACGGATCAGCAGCTCGGTGGATTTCTGATAGCGGCGGATCTCACGGAGAGCGACTGTTCCCGGCCGGTAACGATGCGGCTTCTTCACTCCACCAGTGGCGGGAGCGCTCTTCCTGGCGGCTTTAGTGGCCAGCTGCTTGCGGGGAGCTTTCCCTCCGGTGGATTTACGAGCGGTCTGCTTTGTTCTTGCCATGGCTCCGTATAGACGTGTCGGGCACAGATGTGATAAGAGGAGCGGCGGGAGCAGGGTATTTATGCTCCGGGGCGCGTCCTCATTGGTTTCTGGGAAACACGCCCCCTGCGCTCCACTGGCTCTTTCATGAAATAAAGTGGCCAATAAGGGTTGATTTGTTTGACCAGTCATTGTTATTATTCCCGCCCACTAATCCCGCCCCTGAAGTCCCCGCCTCTTCCGTGATGCGTCTGTCCTCAGATCACTCATTTGCCGCTTGCTGGAGCAGCTGATGTATTTGCGTTCAAATGTCCCCGTGTATAGCGCTGTACAGTGCAGCTCCCGCAATATCGACAGATCACACAAACCCCCCATCCTGAGACTGCGCCCAGCATCAGTTATATTACAAACATTAGAAGTCCGAGAACTAATCATACAGCTCTGCGGGGAGGAGGCGGTGGCACTGATCATACAGCTCTGTGGGGAGGAGGTGGTGGCTCTGATCATACAGCTCTGTGGGGAGAAGGTGGTTGCTCTGATCATACAGCTCTGCGGGGAGGAGGTAGTGGCACTGATAATACAGCTCTGCGGGGAGGAGGTAGTGGCACTGATCATACAGCTCTGTGGGGAGAAGGTGGTTGCTCTGATCATACAGCTCTGCGAGGAGGAGGTGATGGCACTGATCATACAGCTCTGCGGGGAGGAGGTGGTGGCACTGATCATACAGCTCTGCGGGGAGGAGGTGGTGGCTCTGATCATACAGCTCTGTGGGGAGAGGTGGTGGCACTGATCATACAGCTCTGCTGGGGAGGAGGTGGTTGCTCTGATCATACAGCTCTGCGGGGAGGAGGTAGTGGCACTGATCATACAGCTCTGCGGGGAGGAGGTAGTGGCTCTGATCATACAGCTCTGCGGGGAGAATGTGATGGCTCTGATCATACAGCTCTGCTGGGGAGGAGGTGGTGGCTCTGATCATACAGCTCTGTGGGGAGAAGGTGGTTGCTCTGATCATACAGCTCTGCGGGGAGGAGGTAGTGGCACTGATAATACAGCTCTGCGGGGAGGAGGTAGTGGCACTGATCATACAGCTCTGTGGGGAGAAGGTGGTTGCTCTGATCATACAGCTCTGCGAGGAGGAGGTGATGGCACTGATCATACAGCTCTGCGGGGAGGAGGTGGTGGCACTGATCATACAGCTCTGTGGGGAGAAGGTGGTTGCTCTGATCATACAGCTCTGCGGGGAGGAGGTGGTGGCACTGATCATACAGCTCTGCGAGGAGGAGGTGGTGGCACTGATCATACAGCTCTGCGGGGAGTGGGTGATGGCACTGATCATACAGCTCTGCGGGGAGGAGGTGGTGGCACTGATCATACAGCTCTGCGGGGAGGAGGTGGTGGCACTGATCATACAGCTCTGCGGGGAGGAGGTAGTGGCTCTGATCATACAGCTCTGCGGGGAGAATGTGATGGCTCTGATCATACAGCTCTGCTGGGGAGGAGGTGGTGGCTCTGATCATACAGCTCTGTGGGGAGAAGGTGGTTGCTCTGATCATACAGCTCTGCGGGGAGGAGGTAGTGGCACTGATAATACAGCTCTGCGGGGAGGAGGTAGTGGCACTGATCATACAGCTCTGCGGGGAGGAGGTGGTGGCACTGATCATACAGCTCTGTGGGGAGAAGGTGGTTGCTCTGATCATACAGCTCTGCGGGGAGGAGGTGGTGGCACTGATCATACAGCTCTGCGAGGAGGAGGTGGTGGCACTGATCATACAGCTCTGCGGGGAGTGGGTGATGGCACTGATCATACAGCTCTGCGGGGAGGAGGTGGTGGCACTGATCATACAGCTCTGCGGGGAGGTGGTGGCACTGATCATACAGCCCTGTGGGGAGGAGGTAGTGGCACTGATCATACAGCTCTGCTGGGAGGAGGTGTTGGCACTGATCATACAGCTCTGCGGGGAGGAGGTGGTGGCTCTTATAAGAGCCTTTGTGGTATCAGAACAGGGGCTGCAGCTTATTTCTTAGCCGCGGGCTTCTTGGCTTTCGCAGCCTTCTTAACCGACTCTTGGCGGGTTTGGCCGCCTTCTTAGCCGGACTCTTCGTCACCTTCTTGGGCTTGGGAGCGGCTTTCGGCTTTTTGGGGCTCTTGGCCGCTTTCTTGGCAGCTGCGGGCTTCTTGGCCTTTTTCGGGCTCTTCTTGGCCGCGGTCGGAGCCTTCTTGGGCTTCTTCGGAGATTTGGCGGCTTTCTTGGCAGCAGCGGGTTTCTTAGGTTTGGCCGCAGCTGCTGGCTTCTTCTTGGCCACTTTGTCCTTCGTCTCCTGCTTCTTGTTCAGCTTGAAGGACCCGGAGGCGCCGCTGCCCTTCACCTGGAGGAGGGCGCCCTTGGTGACCAGAGACTTGACGGCCAGCTTCAGGCGGCTGTTGTTCTTCTCTACATCGTATCCTCCGGCAGACAGAGCCTTCTTCAGGGCGGCCAGAGACACCCCGCTGCGCTCCTTGGAGGCGGACACGGCTTTCACGATCAGCTCGGAGACGCTGGGGCCGGAGGGTTTATTGCTCTTCTTGGCAGCAGATTTCTTCGGCTGCTTCTTGGATTTGGCGGCCGGTTCTGCGGGAGGGGGAGCGGCGGCTGGCGCGGTCTCTGCCATCATGTGCTGCGGAAAAACAAAATGAAAATATTTCCTGATAGGAAGGAAAACACTGAGGCCGGAGCTGGAGGCGCCTGTTATATGTACAGGCTTACTGCGCACTGATTGGCTGCTGAGCTGCACCGTTCTGAGCTTCTATTGGCTGACACTGGACATAAACCCCGCCTCCTCCCAGCTGAGTCCGGGTGAAGCACCGCTCTCTCCTTGTGCTTCCCTGCCCGGGATAAAAGCCCTTTACCGGCTAACACCGGACAGCAGAGCGCGCTTCCTCCATCGCCTCTCCTTCTCCAACATCTCCACCGGCCATTTGTAGCCGTCACTAGCAGAGATGCCGGGAAAGAGCGGAGAACAAATCCCGGGATCATCGCCGCCGTCCTCCCGATCTGCACCTCACTGTGTACCGGGGAGATAAATCTGCTGCGGGAGCTCGTTCCTCCTATTCCCGGCTCTTGTCACCATCACAGGGATCTTTACTCCAATGTCTATCGTACAGGGAGCTGATTGTACGATGTGGGGACGAGCTGGAGCTGCTGAGAACCCAGAAGGGTAACACAGGCGACGGCCTCCGCTGACTGCCCCCTCCCTGACCTGTGATATCACTGTACCCCGTATGTGCAGAGGATTGGGGGGACACGTGTTCCACATCAGTAGATGATCCACATCGGTGGCTGAGTGCAATCACCTGCCTGATATCTTGTCTTAGTGGTGGGAAAGAGCTCTGATGAGGCGACAGCTGCACAGTGCGACTCCCCAACCAAACACATGAACATCTCAGGGGAGAAAACTGAAATATTAACGGATGTATATGACCCCCACTATTATGCAAAAGGGGAATATTGGGAGAAGAGCGGAGACACAAAATCCAGCGTCTACACAGAGAACACAGCTGTATATAGTATATATAGTGCACAGCATCACATCTGCACAGCCCAGATCAGCAGTGTAATAAGTGCCACTGATAATAGAGGAGAGGGTACAGTATATACAGCAGAGTGTACAGTATATAGAGCAGAGTACACAGTATATAGAGCAGAGTGTACAGTATATAGACCAGAGTGTACAGTATACAGAGCAGTGTGTGCAGTATATACAGCAGAGTGTACAGTATATAGAGCAGTGTATAGTATATACAGCAGTGTACAGTATATAGAGCAGTGTATAGTATAGTATAGTGCGGTGTGTACAGTATATAGAGCGGTGTGTGCAGTATATACAGCAGAGTACACTGTATGTAGACCAGAGTGTACAGTATATACAGCAGAGTACACAGTATATAGACCAGAGTGTACAGTATACAGAGCAGTGTGTGCAGTATATGCAGCAGAGTACACAGTATATAGAGCAGTGTACAGTATATACAGCAGTGTACAGTATTTACAGCAATGTACAGTAAATAGACCAGAGTGTACAGTATATAGAGCAGTGTACAGTAGTGCGGTGTGTGCAGTATATAGAGCAGAGTATACAGTATATACAGCAGAGTACAGTATATAGAGCAGAGTGCACAGTATAAAGAGCTGTGTGTACAGTATATACAGGAGAGGGTACAGTACATAGAGCAGTGTGTACAGTATATAGAGCACTGTACACAGTATATACAGCAGTGTGTACAGTATGTAGAGGAGAGTGTAGAGTATGTACAGCAGTGTGTACAGTATATAGATCATTGTGTGCATTATATAGAGCAAAGCGTTCAGTATATAGAGCAGTGTGCAGTATAGTGCGGTGTATATAGAGCAGTGTATACAGTATACTATTATTATTTTTTTATATAGCACCATTGATTCCATGGTGCTGTACATGAGCGGTGACCTCCCAAAGTGTAGAGGAACAATTCAAGAGTGTGGGGTACTTATTTCAGAATTCGGGGGGGGGGGGGGGGTTAACGGCCCGGGGGGGGGGCATTTTTTTGAGGGGCATTACTTGTGGGCAAGGTCAATTTGGGGGGTCACAGCTCAACCCGGTTTTGGGCTATCAACCCCAAATTTTCAGGGTGTGTAGAGTACCCCTAGCGAACCAATAGTGTAAAAAATTGAGGGTGGCACTTTGAGGGCACCCCAAAACTAATGCCCCCCCACCCCCAAAAAAAAAAAAAAAAAAAAATGCCCCCCTCCCATTAACCTAAAAATTCTGAAAAAAAAATAGCCCAACTAATGAATTGTTCCTCTACACACTATGAAAATTTGACGTCGATAGCCCCAATCTGGGCTGAGCAGTTACCCCCCAAAGCTGCCCTGCCCATTGAAGCCTATCGCGCGCAGGGTCACTGCCCAGCCTGGTTTGTGCCTACCGACCCCACATTTTCAGGGTGTGTAGAGGAACAATTCAAGAGTGTCGGGTAATTTGTTCAGAAGTTTGGGGGTCGGGAAGGGGGGCATATTTTTGGGGTGATCTCAAAATGCCCCCCACATTTTTGCAGCACTGGTCCACTAGAGCTATGGGTACGCTACACACCCTGAAAATGTGTGGTTGATAGCCACAAACAGGGCTGAGCAGAGACTCCCCAAAGTGACCCTGCCCATTGAAGTCTATGGTGCGCAAGGTCACTGCTCAGCCCGATTTGGGTCTGTCGACCACAAATTCTCAGGGTGTGTAGAGGAACACTTTAAGAGTGTGTGGTAATTTTTTTCAGAATGTTTTGGGTCAACCGGGGCATTTTTTGGTGGGGCACAACGTTTGGGTTGCCCTCAAAAGCCCCCCAAAGTTTTACACCACACCTCCTTTGCTACATATCGAAGTATTGGCAATGCTGATGAGTATACTGGACCCCGCGATCACTTGGCTGGATGTGGGAATGTGCAGAGGAAAAATGAGGATAATGAACGGGATTACAGCAGCACCCCACATGCGGATGGTGGTGCCGAGAAAATCTAGTACATCAGCCTCATTCTGGAGAGGTGCTGACATGAAGGATTGATCAGCTCTCCGTGAGAGAGAGCGAGAAAGAAAGAGAGAGAGAAAGCCTGATGTGACGCTACCGGGTCTCGGGTGGGGGAAGTCGCCGGTTCTGTAAAGCGAGTGTGTAGTGGGGGTCAGCACACACACGGCGACTAAGGAGTTAAATGGAGGCGGATATTCCTGTATCTGGGATTGGTCGGCGCCTGCGGATGTCTCTCGCTCATTGGCTGATTACAGATCCGTTGATGGTTTTGAATTTCCCGCTCAATATCTGTTCTTTGTCCGTCGGATTATTACCGGCCCCTCTGCTGGAGCGGCGATCGCCGATAATACCGGGTCCTGTCCTCCCAGCTGTCTGCCCCCAAACACGGGGATCGGTTTGCTTATCGGTTGCCATTAATATTCTGGGGAGGTTATAATAGTCTTCAGAGGCGCCTTCCATCCGAAACATTAGTGTCCAGGACGTGGTCATCACATAGGAGTCTCCGTACCCGGTACACAGGGCGTCCGTCTATCCAGCTGCCTCAGACAGCCACATTCCCTGTGAATATTCGCTGCCCCCTGTTCAGTATAACATCAAGTAGCAGAATCAACACATTCATCTCACGGCAGGACTGTAGTAACCGCATCACTCCGGGGTTTGTACTGTGTGCATAGAGGGGCCTCCGGGAGGCAGTGTGCGGATATATCCCCCATAAATCTGTGAGGTTTGAGATCAATAAGAAGAAACCGCATCACCCGAAGTTTGCGGTGCCGGCTCTAGTATGGAAAGACGGGGAGGAAAATAAGAGGGGAGAGTAGAGAAGACACGTCCCAGGCTGTGACCGATACTACAGGCAGCCGCACGGGGGATATTGTGCCCTGCAGAGACGCTGCGCCCGATACTAATCAGCGCCCAATAAAAGCAGGATCTTAGGACAACATCTTAACAGATTTAGAAAACGCCGGGAGTTGCTCCGTTATTAGAGCTGTAGAGGGATCTGCTTGGGAAAACCAGGTTAGTCTTTCTAGGTCAAAATATTGGAAAAGACCCTAGTCCCAGATCACACACTGCGGGCACATCCCAGAATCTGGATAATGCGGTTTCATTCCTTCGACCGGGAACCCACAGCATTAGTGGCTCAGTAAAGGTTCTAAACGATATATTAACTTTATAACCACCAGGAACCAGAGCGCAGGAATAGGAAGGTGCAGCCTCTCACTGAGATGTGGGTGGCTCTGAAAAGAGCCTTTGGGTTGTGAAGACAGAAGAGAACACAATTAACCTCCGAAGCCGTAGAGAGTGCGGCCCTGGCGCTTGAGCGCGTACACCACGTCCATGGCGGTGACGGTCTTCCTCTTGGCGTGCTCGGTGTAGGTGACGGCGTCACGGATCACGTTCTCCAGGAAGACTTTCAGGACACCGCGAGTCTCCTCATAGATGAGGCCAGAGATGCGCTTGACGCCTCCTCTGCGAGCTAGACGGCGGATGGCAGGCTTGGTGATGCCCTGGATGTTATCACGGAGCACCTTCCTGTGCCGCTTGGCGCCGCCCTTCCCGAGACCTTTTCCTCCTTTGCCGCGACCAGACATCTTCTGCAGTCAGTGAGCAAAAACTGATTCCTGGACAGCACGGACTGCTCCTTTATATGGAGGAAGAATGGACCAGAGAGAGAACTGCAGAGATGACGCACTTCCGGGACGGGTCTTCCAGAATCTACATTTGCCCCTCCCTTCCTCTGCTGATTGGCTGACCACAGAACTGTTGGGACGTTTGAGTTTCCCGCTCATTGGTCATATTCTGCAATTATCTTCCCAGCTTGTATTTTATGCAATTTCTTTCCCTTGTGACTAAAGATATCCCACATATTTTCATCACCGTTCCAGATCATCGTGGTTCATACCATCCACAATGTATGATGCCCCCACTTATCCCGCACACAGTATGCTGCCCCCAAAGTTATCCTCCACATAGTATGATGCCCCCTACACAGCAAGATAACCACACAGTAGGATGCCCCCACAGTTACTGTTTAAGGGTATGATATCCCCAGTTACTCCGAAAACAGTATGATGCCCTAAGTTACCCCCCCCCCCCCCCCCCCAACACACACACACACACACACACACACAGGAAATATGCTGCACCCACAGTTACACCCTATACAATGTGATACCCCCAGAGCGACCCATCCTCAGTGTAATGTAATGATTAACAATTGTTCATGTTATGGTGAAAGTCTTCCATTAATGGAGATTTGGAAGGGTGAAAGAAGCAAGAGAAATTAGAAGAGATATTTCATCAGATCAACATCTGGTGATGAAATGTTCATTTTTGCCATTACCTCATGTACAAATCACAAACCAGAGAGACACATTTTTATGCAGTTTTTTATATATCATGTTATGCTTTAGTAATGCAAAATCACATGACTGGGCCTTTAATTGTAAAGTACAAATTATTAGGGGTTTTTTTGCTTCTTTTTCATTGTTTGTCTTAATGTGAAAACTGTACTGGCAGCAAAAGGGTTAAAAAACCAGTGTAACAGAAAAATGATCCCTACTACATTGCCCTCTATAGTGCCAGAGGCATTTACTCTCTTACAACCAGGACTTACTTCTTAGGCGTTAGGGCAGTGAACCCATTAAATGCTGCAGGTCAGTTACTGAGTAGCTGTATGATGGCTCCTGGGTCCCAGTAGGGCACTGTATGAAATACCAGGTCGGATCCACTGCCAATTACAGCACAAAGCCATTTTTGGCAGTGAAATCTGAGTAAGAAAAGTCCCTTCAACATCCACACCAGTAGCAATATGCATCGTGCATCCCCCCATAAAGTGGTTTTGACGTCCTGCAGCAGTGACAGGGGAGTCTAGCGAAGATAATCGCTGTTTTTCGGCAAGGAACATTCCATGTTATCCAAATCAATTTTCTTTATGACCCCAGTGGCCCATTCTGGTGGGCGCTCCTGCCGGCCCCAACAACGTCCCCGTCTGCCATTTGCGTTTCTTTTATCGTGTGCTCCAGCCAGTCTCTTCCATGCTGTTCGGAGGGATCAGTGTCCCCATTGCAGTTTGGGCTACACAGCGAGAAGGATTTCACAAGCCTTTAATGCCACTGGCCGGTCACAGTCACACAGACAAGTCAATAAGGCCGGAAAAAGCCCGACTCTTTCACATGTAACCAGAGCGTCGGAGATGGAACCTGAGCTTCTGCTAGATGGCAGCCCTATAGTGTAAGGGCACGTTAGGGACGGCCCCATCTCCAATATTTGTGACATATACACATATAGGAATCCTTAGCCAAACAGTAAACACCTTTACCAAAGTCACGGTTTGTTTCGAAGTCCGACAGCCGAGCAGGTGCGTTTGGAGGTCTGGCAGCAGGGCAGCGCATTTCGAGATCCAACAGCTGTGGAGGTGCGTTTCAAGATCCGACAGCCAACGAAGAGTATTTCGATGTCCGACAGCCGGGTAGATGTGCTTCGAGGTCCAGCAGCCGCGGCGGAGTGATTCGAGGTCCTGTCACGTAGATATATATCCAGTTAGTGCAGTGTACGGGGGAACACAGGTGTTGGTTCTGCCCCGTATATATATATTTACAGTGTATACATTGTTTGCGGTGTATAGGGAACACAGCGCTACCGGGGCCTGGGGTGAAGGTGCCGCATCTTTGGATACTCTGATGAGAGATCAGCTGGAACACGGAAAATAAGAAGTTAAATGGAGGAGACACGTCTGTGTACCTGATGTACGTAGATGTCTCTCCTCCATTTAACGTCCTATTTTCAAGGCTGAGCTTTCCCAAGGCTGCCCGCTCATTGTCTTATCACATGATCCTTTGGGGGATTTGAGTTTCCCGCTCATAATCTCTGGAGGATTATTACCGGTCACTGCCGATAGCGGAGATCACAATCCGGTCACACCCGGAACAGCGCGGAGTCCTGTCCTCCAGAGCCGCCGCACACGGGATCGTCCTCCGAGAGAAGGCGCCGTCACTGATGTGGAGGAGAATCACCCGCCCGGTCCCGATACTCCGGGACCTGCTAACTACATGTAGACCTCAGCGCGGAGTATCAGACACTAATGAGGGGACATTTCCTGCGAGCTTGGCAGACGACACTCCCACCTGAGGGGTCTGAGACTTCATGTGGGATTGACCCATTCATCTCCTATTATTCTGTGGATATGTGCACCAACAATGGCGGCAATGGTGTATGTACCATCAGCCTCATGTGAGGACCCCGAGATAGGCGGCGCCGGCTCTTGTGGTGACGGTGTGGGTGGCTCTTAGAAGAGCCTTTGGTTTTGTAGACATTGGCGGCAGCGCTCACTTGCTCTTGCTCGCCTTGCTGCTCTTGGTCTTCTTGGGCAGCAGCACGGCCTGGATGTTGGGCAGGACGCCCCCCTGGGCAATGGTCACACCACCCAGCAGCCTGTTCAGCTCCTCGTCATTGCGCACCGCCAGCTGCAGGTGACGGGGGATGATGCGGGTCTTCTTGTTGTCCCGGGCAGCATTGCCGGCCAATTCCAGGATCTCAGCGGTCAGATACTCCAGCACAGCGGCCAGATAGACCGGAGCGCCGGCGCCGACTCTCTCAGCGTAGTTGCCCTTGCGGAGAAGCCTGTGCACACGGCCGACTGGGAACTGCAGTCCTGCCCGGGATGAGCGGGTCTTGGCCTTAGCTCGGACCTTTCCTCCTTGTTTGCCGCGTCCAGACATGATAGCGATAACGTCAGATAACAAATAAAGACCGAAAATCGTGTGGAGAAGAGACTGTGCTGTGTGGCCTTATATAGTCTGCTGCTCCGCCCTCCTCTCCTGTCATTGGATGACTCTGAAGCTGGCCAATGGGGAAGAGTCTTGAGGAACCGCCAATGAGCTGCCGAGGGCGGAGCCTATTATTGCTCCTTGCTCAAATTAGTTTCTCACCCAATAGAAAACGTTCGCTTTGGACCGAATAGATAAGGGGTGAAAACAGATATTTGTCTTGGAGCAGAAGGAAGTGCAGAAATATTCTGTTGATTTGTAGTTTGCACTTGTTGAATTTGTGTCTACTATCAGCCATAAATTGCACTGACAGTCTGGTGGGTGAGGGGTTAATCCCTGTCAGTGCTTCTCCTCCGCTCCATCTGCACAGGAGGCGGCTCCTCACTCACCCGCTTATTACCCTGTGTAGATTCCCTGTGGTGTCCGCGCTGATCCTATCACAGCCTGACTGAGACAAGTCTCCTATGTTCTGCCCGGAGCCTGATGTGACGCTGCCGGGTCCCGGGTGGGGGAAGTCGCCGCTTCTGTATTGTATGATACAATATTGTTCTGCTCCAGGAAGACATCCAGGCCTCTCTTGAACCCCTCGACTGAGTTCGCCATCACCACCTCCTCAGGCAAGCAATTCCAGATTCTCACCGCCCTAACAGTAAAGAATCCTCTTCTATGTTGGTGGAAAAACCTTCTCTCCTCCAGACGCAAAGAATGCCCCCTTGTGCCCGTGGCCTTGGTATAAACCTTGGTATAAACAGATCCTCAGCGAGATATTTCTATTGTCCCCTTATATACTTATACATGGTTATTAGATCGCCCCTCAGTCGTCTTTTTCTAGACTAAATAATCCTAATTTCGCTAATCTATCTGGGTATTGTAGTTCTCAATACCCAGATAGTGGTAATGTTCTGAGCAGGGACACTCCGCAATCTTCTACACATGATCGTACATTTCCCATCACAGAGGGATCTGCTGGGAAGGGCAGAATTGGTCTTCCCTGAAATGTCTCTTGTAGGATATGTCCCTGACCAGTATATCGTCTGCACAGTACTGATTGTGACGGGAAAGGGACGATCTGATCGTCTCCAGGTCAGGCACACGGGCACATCACAGCATGTGGAGAACACGAATCAGTCTCTATATCTATGAGTGGAAACAGGAGCGAATACTGCACCGCTAACCTGGAAATCTGCAGACTCCTGTGTGGGATGTAAGAGAGCAATGATCGCTCAACACAAGCAGATTTCCCGATATCGGTCCTGGGAGCACGTGTCATATGAAGACAAAGGACGGAAAAAAGCGGGAACTTTAAACTTTTTACCATTGGAAACATTAGCTCCTCCCTCTGCTGATTGGCTGAACACAGGACGGTTAGGGGGGTTTGAATTTCCCGCCGCTTCTAAATGTAATGACGTCATTTACACTGTAAAAAGAATTCAATTAGGCTCTAGATCAACTCCACCGACCACCACAAATGGCTCCTGTTAACGGAGAAAGGAGAGTAATGAACGAGACCCCAGAATGCCGAGATCTGTGCAGCAAGGGGTTAAATAAGTCCCTGAATACACATCAACTCACTGAGCAATGCCCAGATTATTCCTGAGGTTTTCTCACCATCTCCCTCGTCATCAGACGCAGAGCCCCGGGCGGTGCGAGCAGACACCTCGGGGAGACGGGAGAGGACACCGGAGCAGTGTGGGTGGCTCTTATAGTGAGGGTGTAGGTGGCTCTTATAGGGAGGGTGTGGGTGGCTCTTATAGGGAGGGTGTGGGTGGCTCTTAGAAGAGCCTTTGGGGTGAGGAGCGGAGCACGGAGCCGATCACTTGGCGCTGGTGTACTTGGTGACGGCCTTGGTGCCCTCGGACACGGCGTGCTTGGCCAGCTCTCCGGGCAGCAGCAGGCGCACGGCGGTCTGGATCTCCCGGGAGGTGATGGTGGAGCGCTTGTTGTAGTGAGCCAGGCGGGAGGCTTCCCCTGCGATGCGCTCGAAGATGTCGTTGACGAAGGAGTTCATGATGCCCATGGCCTTGGAGGAGATGCCGGTGTCGGGGTGGACCTGCTTCAGCACCTTGTACACGTAGATGGCGTAGCTCTCCTTCCTGCTCTTCCTCCGCTTCTTGCCGTCCTTCTTCTGAGTCTTGGTCACGGCTTTCTTGGAGCCCTTCTTGGGCGCAGGCGCAGACTTGGCGGGTTCAGGCATGATAACACCGGTCTCAGCACAAGTGAGCAGAATAATGATCCTGCTCCTCCAAGAGCGGAGGAATTTATAGCCCGGCCATGCAGATGAGCGCTGCTGTCAGACCGCCGTGCTATTGGGTGATGATGTCATGTGACCAACGGGAACGTCAGACGCTCCGCCCACTGCAGCTGATTGGTGGTTCTCCAACTGATATTTCGCTTTTCAGCACCCTCCATATAGCGCTGTAAAACACGTATAATGCTGAATACATCTAAATAGTGCTGTGAAGCGCCATATACCGCAGTGCACCCTCATATAGTGCTCTATGTGTTAATGTAGCTCTGTTTACCCTTCATGTGCTGCAGTATACTCCAATATAGTGCTGCTATTCATCTGTATAGTGCAGAGTGCCCCCATATACTGCAACTTACTGACAAATGACTGTGCCACTTCCAGAGCTCGGCCGTCATGGCCCTGCAGGAGGCCAGCGAGGCTTATCTGCTGGGGAGTCTGGGGATGTACTAGATTTTCTCGGCACCACCATCCGCATGTGGGGTGCTGCTGTAATCCCGTTCATTATCCTCATTTTTCCTCTGCACATTCCCACATCCAGCCAAGTGATCGCGGGGTCCAGTATACTCATCAGCATTGCCAATACTTCGATATGTAGCAAAGAAGGAGTGGTGTAAAAATTTGGGGGGCATTTTGAGGGCAACCCAAACGTTGTGCCCCACCAAAAAATGTCCCGGTTGACCCAAAACATTCTGAAAAAAATTACCACACACTCTTATAGTGTTCCTCTACACACCCTGAGAATTTGTGGTCGACAGACCCAAACCGGGCTTAGCAGTGACCTTGCGCAACACAGACTTCAATGGGCAGGGTCACTTTGGGGAGTCTCTGCTCAGCCCAGTTTGTGGCTATCATCAACCCCAAATGTTCAGGGTGTGTAGCTCTAGTGGACCAGTGCTGTAAAAATTTAGGGGGCATTTTGAGATGACCCAAAACATATGCCCCTCCCCACCCCCAAACTTCTGAACAAATTACCCGACACTCTTGAATTGTTCCTCTACACACCCTGAACATTTGGGGTCGATGGGCACAAACTAGGCTGAGCAGTGACCCTGCGCGCGATAGGCTTCCATGGGCAGGGCAGCTTTGGGGGGTAACTGCTCAGCAGTGCACAGATTGGGGCTATCGACTTCAAATTTTCATAGTGTGTAGAGGAATAATTCATGAGTGTGGGCTATTTTTTTTCTGAATACCTTGCTCTATATACTGTACACACTGCTCTAGATATTGTACACTGCTCTATATACTGTACACACTGCTCTATATATTGTATACTGCTCTATATACTGTACACTGATTTACATACTGTACCCTCTCCTGTATATACTGTACACACTGCTACTGTACACTCTGGTCTATATACTGTGTACTCTGCTGTATATACTGTACACACTGCTCTATATACTGTACGCTCTGGTCTATAATACTGTACACTGCTGTATATACTGTTCACACTGCTCTATATACTGTACACTGCTCTAAATACTGTACACACTGCTCTATATACTGTATATACTGTATATATACTGTATATATTGCTGTATATATACTGTATATATACTGTATATATTGCTGTATATACTGTACAATCTGTTGCACAGTCTGTATACACTGCTGTATATACTGCATACTCTGCTCTATATACTGTACACACGGCACTATGCTATACACTGCTCTATATACTGTACACTCTGGTCTATAAACTGGACACTGCTGTATATACTGTACTCTGCTTTATATACTGTACACACTGTTGTATATACTGTAGACTCTCCTCTATTATCTGTGACACTTATTACACTGCTGATCTGGGCTGTGCAGATGTGATGTTGTGCACTATATATACTATATACAGCTGTGTTCTCTGTGTAGACGCTGGATTTTGTGTCTCCGCTTTTCTCCCAATATTCCCCTTTTGCACAACAGTGGGGGTCACATACATGCATGAATATTTCAGTTTTCTCCCGAGATGTTCATGTGTTTGGTTGGGGAGTCGCGCTGTGCAGCTGTCGCCTCATCAGAGCTCTTCCCTCCATTACAGGCCGCAGCGGTCACAGCTTCACACTGGGTAAGACACGATATCAGGCAGGTGATTGCAATCAGCCCCCGATATGGATCATCTACTGATGTGGAACACGTGTCCCCCCAATACTCTGCACATACGGGGTAGAGTGATATCACAGGTCAGGGAGGTGGCAGTCAGCGGAGGCCGTCGCCTGTGTTACCCTTCTGGGTTCTCAGCAGCTCCAGCTGGTCCCCACATCGTACAATCAGCTTCCTGTGCGATAGACACTGGAGTAAAGATCCCTGTGATGGTGACAAGAGCCGGGAATAGGAGGAACGAGCTCCCGCAGCAGATTTATCTACCCGGACACACAGTGATGTGCAGATCGGGAGGACGGCGGCGATAATCTCCGCAATTTCTAGGCGTTTCCACTAGTGACGGCTACAAACGGTCGGTGGAGATGATGGAGAAGGAGAAGCGACGGAGGAATCGCGCTCTGCTGTCCGGTGTTAGCCGGTAAAGGGTTTTTATCCCGGGCAGGGAAGCACAAGGGGAGAGCGGAGCTTCACTACCTGCCAGCCCTTATGCCGAAGTGATCAGATTCTATTCTGTGTAATCCGCTCATGTAACCAATATTGGCGGAGGCTGCGGGGAGTTATAGATTTCATGTCTTATAAAAGCAGCTCAGCGGGTTATCGATTGTGCAGAGGTGTCAGTATGTGCATGTATATATGTGTATGTACATACCCCATACACCCTTGTATCATTTACCAAATAGTACCGTAACAATGAACAGCATCAGCGGTTCCAGCTCCATAATGCAAACAGGGGGCAGCACAATAAGATGGGGGCAAACACCAGTATATGTCAGGACTCGGGAGACTTAATGTTAGTCAGATAGGAGCTCTGCACTTCCGCAGCCATTTAATCTCATTCAATGAGCCACCACCTCCTCCCCGCAGAGCTGTATGATCAGTGCCACCACCTTCTCCCAACAGAGCTGTATGATCAGTGCCACCACCTCCTCCTCGCAGAGCTGTATGATCAGTGCCACCACCTCCTCCCCGCAGAGCTGTATGATCAGAGCAACCACCTTCTCCCCACAGAGCTGTATGATCAGTGCCATCACCCACTCCCCGCAGAGCTGTATGATCAGTGCCACCACCTCCTCGCAGAGCTGTATGATCAGTGCCACCACCTCCTCCCCACGGAACTGTATGATCAGTGCCACCGCCTCCTCCCCGCAGAGCTGTATGATCAGTGCCACCACCTCCTCCCCGCAGAGCTGTATGATCAGTGCCACCACCTCCTCCTCCCTGCAGAGCTGTATGATCAGTGCCACCACCTCCTCCTCCCCGCAGAGCTGTATGATCAGTGCCACCACCTCCTCCTCCCCGCAGAGCTGTATGATCAGTGCCACTACCTCCTCCCCGCAGAGCTGTATGATCAGAGCAACCACTTCCTCCCCAGCAGAGCTATATGATCAGTGCCACCACCTTCTCCCCACAGAGCTGTATGATCAGTGCCACCACCTTCTCCCCTTCATTGTCTGTTCTAGTTATATGGAGATAATGGTCCTTGTATGCAATGTCCAGTAATGATTCCCGAGAGCAGCAGACGCTCCCTGAGGACCCATCTATGCCCAGCAGAGGACACTCATAGCCAGAGACCGGTACCGGGAGTTCCCTCTCCTCACGCTGCAGAACAGCAGAGCGGGCTGGGGACTAGTGACCGGTGTCACCCGCACTCAGAGCAGCCTGCAGCTGAAGGAGGAATCCCCCCTAACAAGGAATGTGCCAGTGACACCCTGACAGCGGAGAAAGGACAGGCAGAACACGCAGCAGCCGGGACTCTCCTCGCTGCGAGCTCCGGTACACAGAGGGGGGCAGGAAGTTCCGGGCTCAGGAGACGGGGACATCACCTGCCATGGGGTGTAAGGGGATGATCTGTAGCGCTGCATCTAATTATTGGGGGAAGCTCATTATCACTTACCAGACGCATTCAGGTGACATTAATGAGCCGCAGGCAGCGAGGCCGCCGAGTACTGTCCTCAATGGGGAGCAGCATTATAACAATGAGAATAACTTGCCCCCACTGTGATTTTCTTGTTATACGAATTGACGGTTTACTTTATTTTAATAACACTTGTATTGCAAATGACAGAGATCATAAAACTTAGATATAACCTGTTTCTTCATATGAAGATTTACATTCACAGAACATTTATTATCTTCCCGTAGAAGATAATGACAACAGCTTAGATGGATAAAACCATAAGCAATGGAGAAAGAACACAGAGAAAGAATTCCAAAACCTGTCATTCCTCAGTTGCTGGAGCTGTAGAATGATGGGCTGCACAGATTTTAGAGGATCATCTCTTCATTGTAATAGCTGAATCATTGGAATAGTGATATCCAGCAGGAGACATATGTCAGGACTAATAGTAACAATGCAACAATGAGGCAGACTGAGGTGTGCACTGACTTGCAGAGAAGCAGCAGTAGTCTGAAGAAGCTGACAATTAAGAACAGCTGTGTACAACCATCTCCTATCTGTAAGCCGCTAGGAAATTAATTGTTAAACACTTATCTGCTTTTGGAGGCAAAAGAAGACGCTAAATGCTCCTGAGTAACCTCATATCTTGTATTTTACTAACATGTTTTTCTTTTCCCTTATTTAGGCTATTCAATTTTAGTTACCATATTACATTTCTCCTGTAACTCTGACCTGCTTGGACTGTTGTCTTTTCCTACACTTTTATCATATTTGATCCTTTTTCTTACCCTATTAAAATTTATATTTACCGTCCCTCTTTTATTTATGTCTGATATAAAACTGTTTGTGTGTATTGATTATACTTTAAAAAACAAAAAAAACTACAAATCGCTCTGAGTTCAGTGGCTTTTTATTCCAGCTCTTGCTCCATGGATCGTCCGATACTTTGTGGTCTCGTATTAATTGAAGTTTATGATTCTCACTTTGTTTCTCCAAAGAAAACATTTATTTATTAAATGACTCCACGGTGATTTGGAAGGTGATTACAGGAGATTGCTGTTGGTGGACTTTATATCACATCACAAGAAGCTGCGGAAACTACAACAAGCGGGAAATTCAAAATTCCTACCCGCCCTGTGTGCAGCCAATCTGCAGAGGAAGGGGAGGGGCTAACGTTAACCGTTTAGGAACGTGGAGTTCCCGCTGAGTGGCTGATGAATTTTCCGTTTTTTGTCTTTCTGTAGTTTCAGGACGATCAGATGTCCGAAAAGTGTTTGTGTGGAGCGATCAATGGTCACTTGTGTCCCATACAGGAGTTTATATATTTCCAGGATCAAGGGAGAAGTATCCGCTTTCTATAATAGAAGGTGCAGAACTTTGCGACTATAGTGACTCCATCAGACCAGCAATATTCAGTGCAGGGAATATACAGAAACGAGGTCATGCAGATTAGAAACAATCTTAAAATTGGGGTGGGGAGTCTAAAATGCTGATTAATGTTATCTAGGGAAACCTACTATAGAACTGTAAACTCCTGCAGTGAGAAGAATAACAGGAAATATCGCAGAGTAGATGGGCGCCCTGTATGGTCACATATGAGCATTCTTGCCGCATCCAGTCCCATCACACATCAATATCTTTGCGGATTATTCTAGTATTGGTCCTGATCAGGGCGCACAGGGAAGAGGGGATGAGATTATTACATTTCCGCATATATGTATTTACTCCCCCACACACTGCAGACTGAGCCGCGAGTGACCCAGAGACCAGATGTTACCGAGCACAAGTGATCCCTCCGGGCATAATTATATGTGAGGAATGAGCTCGTCTTGAGGGAGGATTTAGTGGCTCTGAAAAGAGCCTTTGTGTTGTGGTCGGTGCCGGGGCAGATCTAAGCTCTCTCCCCACGGATCCGGCGGGCTTGGGAAAACCAGGTTTGTCTTTCTAGGTCAAAATATTGGAAAAGACTCTGGTCCCAGATCACACACTGCGGGCACATCCCAGAATCTGGATAATGCGGCTTCATTCCTTCGACCGGGAACCCAAAGCATTAGTGGCTCAGTAAAGGTTCTAAACGATATATTAACTTTAAAACCACCAGGAACAAGAGCGCAGGAATAGGAAGGTGCAGCCTCTCACTGAGATGTGGGTGGCTCTGAAAAGAGCCTTTGGGTTGTGAGGACAGAAGAGAACACAATTAACCTCCGAAGCCGTAGAGAGTGCGGCCCTGGCGCTTGAGCGCGTACACCACGTCCATGGCGGTGACGGTCTTCCTCTTGGCGTGCTCGGTGTAGGTGACGGCGTCACGGATCACGTTCTCCAGGAAGACTTTCAGGACACCGCGAGTCTCCTCATAGATGAGGCCAGAGATGCGCTTGACGCCTCCTCTGCGAGCTAGACGGCGGATGGCAGGCTTGGTGATGCCCTGGATGTTATCACGGAGCACCTTCCTGTGCCGCTTGGCGCCGCCCTTCCCGAGACCTTTTCCTCCTTTGCCGCGACCAGACATCTTCCACGTAGTCAGCCAAACACGATGACTGATCAGCGCAGAGTCCTTCCTTTATATAGAGAGTGAGCGGACCGGAGCGAGAACTGTACAGATGACGCGTTTCCGGGGCGAGATTTCTGGTACTGAATTTGCAGTTAGCCCCTCCCTTTAGTCTCTGATTGGTTGAGCACAGAACAGTTGCTAATTTTGAATTTCCCGCTTATTGTGCTCTTATTTCCCCGCTTCTCTATTCTTCTCATCTCGGCGCCGCTGCTAGATCTGTTGGTTATTTCGATTTTTTTTCATTGTTATTTATGTTGCTAGTTTCCAGCTTCTGCCAAATGTTAGCTAGTAGAATAAAAAATATATTCTAGGGACAATAATCTACAGAAAACTCGTGATCCCCGGCAGTCACTCATCATTACACGTGGTGCCGGACTGGCGGCCATTACCGGTCCCTCAGAGCAGGGAGCTGCATGTAACCAGTCACCCTGCGGCTCCAGCCCTGGAGAAGATGGGAAAAGTCAAATATACGAGAATTGCTTAACGACCCACCCACCACAAATGCGACCATCGCAGCACACGGGGGAGGGATCTGCTCAGACCAGTGTCAGGCAGAATAGATCACATAAAGGCGTCATCACCGATCTGAGGGACAAATGAGGTTATTAACAGAAACTAAGCGCAGAGATCTCCGATCCGAACAAAAGAGAACAACCTAAAGCCGCAAGACTGAGGAGGCGGCACTAGGACCCAGCGCGTGAGACAGCAGATTGTGATCGGTTATGATCCTCAGGAGCGCGAGCAGCAAATGAGCGGGAATTTCAAATCCACCAGCGGATCGGTAAATGACCACAAAACATCAGCATAAAGAACCGTTCTCAGGAACCGACCAATCACCGATTACTTTTACTCCATTAACTCAATAGTGACCGCGTTCCTGCAGATCCACCCCATTTACGTCTGCACTGTATAGGAACCGCACATCCACCACCGCAAACCCGGTTGTGCACTGTACACACTTTACGCGGTCCTTATAACACGTCGGTTTTGTTATAGATGTCGGACACTTTTGGACTGGGCGAGAATAGAGAATGTGCAGAGCGATAACCAATATCGCTGATCACCTGCAATATCGGAAGCAGCAGCCTCCGTCCATTTAACTGATCGACCGTGCCTGCGCTTCGTACACTGAGAATACGCGCAGAAAAGGGACTGCTCAGGAATCGGCTCATTTGGGAGAGACTTTGGTGGCTCTGAAAAGAGCCTTTGTGTTGTGGTCGCAGCCGGGGCAGATCTAAGCTCTCTCCCCACGGATCCGGCGGGCCAGCTGGATGTCTTTGGGCATGATGGTGACCCTCTTGGCGTGGATGGCGCACAGGTTGGTGTCCTCGAACAACCCCACCAGATAAGCCTCGCTGGCCTCCTGCAGGGCCATGACGGCCGAACTCTGGAAACGCAGATCGGTCTTGAAGTCCTGGGCGATCTCCCTCACCAGGCGCTGGAAGGGAAGCTTACGGATCAGCAGCTCGGTGGATTTCTGATAGCGGCGGATCTCACGGAGAGCGACTGTTCCCGGCCGGTAACGATGCGGCTTCTTCACTCCACCAGTGGCGGGAGCGCTCTTCCTGGCGGCTTTAGTGGCCAGCTGCTTGCGGGGAGCTTTCCCTCCGGTGGATTTACGAGCGGTCTGCTTTGTTCTTGCCATGGCTCCGTATAGACGTGTCGGGCACAGATGTGATAAGAGGAGCGGCGGGAGCAGGGTATTTATGCTCCGGGGCGCGTCCTCATTGGTTTCTGGGAAACACGCCCCCTGCGCTCCACTGGCTCTTTCATGAAATAAAGTGGCCAATAAGGGTTGATTTGTTTGACCAGTCATTGTTATTATTCCCGCCCACTAATCCCGCCCCTGAAGTCCCCGCCTCTTCCGTGATGCGTCTGTCCTCAGATCACTCATTTGCCGCTTGCTGGAGCAGCTGATGTATTTGCGTTCAAATGTCCCCGTGTATAGCGCTGTACAGTGCAGCTCCCGCAATATCGACAGATCACACAAACCCCCCATCCTGAGACTGCGCCCAGCATCAGTTATATTACAAACATTAGAAGTCCGAGAACTAATCATACAGCTCTGCGGGGAGGAGGCGGTGGCACTGATCATACAGCTCTGTGGGGAGGAGGTGGTGGCTCTGATCATACAGCTCTGTGGGGAGAAGGTGGTTGCTCTGATCATACAGCTCTGCGGGGAGGAGGTAGTGGCACTGATAATACAGCTCTGCGGGGAGGAGGTAGTGGCACTGATCATACAGCTCTGTGGGGAGAAGGTGGTTGCTCTGATCATACAGCTCTGCGAGGAGGAGGTGATGGCACTGATCATACAGCTCTGCGGGGAGGAGGTGGTGGCACTGATCATACAGCTCTGCGGGGAGGAGGTGGTGGCTCTGATCATACAGCTCTGTGGGGAGAGGTGGTGGCACTGATCATACAGCTCTGCTGGGGAGGAGGTGGTTGCTCTGATCATACAGCTCTGCGGGGAGGAGGTAGTGGCACTGATCATACAGCTCTGCGGGGAGGAGGTAGTGGCTCTGATCATACAGCTCTGCGGGGAGAATGTGATGGCTCTGATCATACAGCTCTGCTGGGGAGGAGGTGGTGGCTCTGATCATACAGCTCTGTGGGGAGAAGGTGGTTGCTCTGATCATACAGCTCTGCGGGGAGGAGGTAGTGGCACTGATAATACAGCTCTGCGGGGAGGAGGTAGTGGCACTGATCATACAGCTCTGTGGGGAGAAGGTGGTTGCTCTGATCATACAGCTCTGCGAGGAGGAGGTGATGGCACTGATCATACAGCTCTGCGGGGAGGAGGTGGTGGCACTGATCATACAGCTCTGTGGGGAGAAGGTGGTTGCTCTGATCATACAGCTCTGCGGGGAGGAGGTGGTGGCACTGATCATACAGCTCTGCGAGGAGGAGGTGGTGGCACTGATCATACAGCTCTGCGGGGAGTGGGTGATGGCACTGATCATACAGCTCTGCGGGGAGGAGGTGGTGGCACTGATCATACAGCTCTGCGGGGAGGAGGTGGTGGCACTGATCATACAGCTCTGCGGGGAGGAGGTAGTGGCTCTGATCATACAGCTCTGCGGGGAGAATGTGATGGCTCTGATCATACAGCTCTGCTGGGGAGGAGGTGGTGGCTCTGATCATACAGCTCTGTGGGGAGAAGGTGGTTGCTCTGATCATACAGCTCTGCGGGGAGGAGGTAGTGGCACTGATAATACAGCTCTGCGGGGAGGAGGTAGTGGCACTGATCATACAGCTCTGCGGGGAGGAGGTGGTGGCACTGATCATACAGCTCTGTGGGGAGAAGGTGGTTGCTCTGATCATACAGCTCTGCGGGGAGGAGGTGGTGGCACTGATCATACAGCTCTGCGAGGAGGAGGTGGTGGCACTGATCATACAGCTCTGCGGGGAGTGGGTGATGGCACTGATCATACAGCTCTGCGGGGAGGAGGTGGTGGCACTGATCATACAGCTCTGCGGGGAGGTGGTGGCACTGATCATACAGCCCTGTGGGGAGGAGGTAGTGGCACTGATCATACAGCTCTGCTGGGAGGAGGTGTTGGCACTGATCATACAGCTCTGCGGGGAGGAGGTGGTGGCTCTTATAAGAGCCTTTGTGGTATCAGAACAGGGGCTGCAGCTTATTTCTTAGCCGCGGGCTTCTTGGCTTTCGCAGCCTTCTTAACCGACTCTTGGCGGGTTTGGCCGCCTTCTTAGCCGGACTCTTCGTCACCTTCTTGGGCTTGGGAGCGGCTTTCGGCTTTTTGGGGCTCTTGGCCGCTTTCTTGGCAGCTGCGGGCTTCTTGGCCTTTTTCGGGCTCTTCTTGGCCGCGGTCGGAGCCTTCTTGGGCTTCTTCGGAGATTTGGCGGCTTTCTTGGCAGCAGCGGGTTTCTTAGGTTTGGCCGCAGCTGCTGGCTTCTTCTTGGCCACTTTGTCCTTCGTCTCCTGCTTCTTGTTCAGCTTGAAGGACCCGGAGGCGCCGCTGCCCTTCACCTGGAGGAGGGCGCCCTTGGTGACCAGAGACTTGACGGCCAGCTTCAGGCGGCTGTTGTTCTTCTCTACATCGTATCCTCCGGCAGACAGAGCCTTCTTCAGGGCGGCCAGAGACACCCCGCTGCGCTCCTTGGAGGCGGACACGGCTTTCACGATCAGCTCGGAGACGCTGGGGCCGGAGGGTTTATTGCTCTTCTTGGCAGCAGATTTCTTCGGCTGCTTCTTGGATTTGGCGGCCGGTTCTGCGGGAGGGGGAGCGGCGGCTGGCGCGGTCTCTGCCATCATGTGCTGCGGAAAAACAAAATGAAAATATTTCCTGATAGGAAGGAAAACACTGAGGCCGGAGCTGGAGGCGCCTGTTATATGTACAGGCTTACTGCGCACTGATTGGCTGCTGAGCTGCACCGTTCTGAGCTTCTATTGGCTGACACTGGACATAAACCCCGCCTCCTCCCAGCTGAGTCCGGGTGAAGCACCGCTCTCTCCTTGTGCTTCCCTGCCCGGGATAAAAGCCCTTTACCGGCTAACACCGGACAGCAGAGCGCGCTTCCTCCATCGCCTCTCCTTCTCCAACATCTCCACCGGCCATTTGTAGCCGTCACTAGCAGAGATGCCGGGAAAGAGCGGAGAACAAATCCCGGGATCATCGCCGCCGTCCTCCCGATCTGCACCTCACTGTGTACCGGGGAGATAAATCTGCTGCGGGAGCTCGTTCCTCCTATTCCCGGCTCTTGTCACCATCACAGGGATCTTTACTCCAATGTCTATCGTACAGGGAGCTGATTGTACGATGTGGGGACGAGCTGGAGCTGCTGAGAACCCAGAAGGGTAACACAGGCGACGGCCTCCGCTGACTGCCCCCTCCCTGACCTGTGATATCACTGTACCCCGTATGTGCAGAGGATTGGGGGGACACGTGTTCCACATCAGTAGATGATCCACATCGGTGGCTGAGTGCAATCACCTGCCTGATATCTTGTCTTAGTGGTGGGAAAGAGCTCTGATGAGGCGACAGCTGCACAGTGCGACTCCCCAACCAAACACATGAACATCTCAGGGGAGAAAACTGAAATATTAACGGATGTATATGACCCCCACTATTATGCAAAAGGGGAATATTGGGAGAAGAGCGGAGACACAAAATCCAGCGTCTACACAGAGAACACAGCTGTATATAGTATATATAGTGCACAGCATCACATCTGCACAGCCCAGATCAGCAGTGTAATAAGTGCCACTGATAATAGAGGAGAGGGTACAGTATATACAGCAGAGTGTACAGTATATAGAGCAGAGTACACAGTATATAGAGCAGAGTGTACAGTATATAGACCAGAGTGTACAGTATACAGAGCAGTGTGTGCAGTATATACAGCAGAGTGTACAGTATATAGAGCAGTGTATAGTATATACAGCAGTGTACAGTATATAGAGCAGTGTATAGTATAGTATAGTGCGGTGTGTACAGTATATAGAGCGGTGTGTGCAGTATATACAGCAGAGTACACTGTATGTAGACCAGAGTGTACAGTATATACAGCAGAGTACACAGTATATAGACCAGAGTGTACAGTATACAGAGCAGTGTGTGCAGTATATGCAGCAGAGTACACAGTATATAGAGCAGTGTACAGTATATACAGCAGTGTACAGTATTTACAGCAATGTACAGTAAATAGACCAGAGTGTACAGTATATAGAGCAGTGTACAGTAGTGCGGTGTGTGCAGTATATAGAGCAGAGTATACAGTATATACAGCAGAGTACAGTATATAGAGCAGAGTGCACAGTATAAAGAGCTGTGTGTACAGTATATACAGGAGAGGGTACAGTACATAGAGCAGTGTGTACAGTATATAGAGCACTGTACACAGTATATACAGCAGTGTGTACAGTATGTAGAGGAGAGTGTAGAGTATGTACAGCAGTGTGTACAGTATATAGATCATTGTGTGCATTATATAGAGCAAAGCGTTCAGTATATAGAGCAGTGTGCAGTATAGTGCGGTGTATATAGAGCAGTGTATACAGTATACTATTATTATTTTTTTATATAGCACCATTGATTCCATGGTGCTGTACATGAGCGGTGACCTCCCAAAGTGTAGAGGAACAATTCAAGAGTGTGGGGTACTTATTTCAGAATTCGGGGGGGGGGGGGGGGTTAACGGCCCGGGGGGGGGGCATTTTTTTGAGGGGCATTACTTGTGGGCAAGGTCAATTTGGGGGGTCACAGCTCAACCCGGTTTTGGGCTATCAACCCCAAATTTTCAGGGTGTGTAGAGTACCCCTAGCGAACCAATAGTGTAAAAAATTGAGGGTGGCACTTTGAGGGCACCCCAAAACTAATGCCCCCCCACCCCCAAAAAAAAAAAAAAAAAAAAATGCCCCCCTCCCATTAACCTAAAAATTCTGAAAAAAAAATAGCCCAACTAATGAATTGTTCCTCTACACACTATGAAAATTTGACGTCGATAGCCCCAATCTGGGCTGAGCAGTTACCCCCCAAAGCTGCCCTGCCCATTGAAGCCTATCGCGCGCAGGGTCACTGCCCAGCCTGGTTTGTGCCTACCGACCCCACATTTTCAGGGTGTGTAGAGGAACAATTCAAGAGTGTCGGGTAATTTGTTCAGAAGTTTGGGGGTCGGGAAGGGGGGCATATTTTTGGGGTGATCTCAAAATGCCCCCCACATTTTTGCAGCACTGGTCCACTAGAGCTATGGGTACGCTACACACCCTGAAAATGTGTGGTTGATAGCCACAAACAGGGCTGAGCAGAGACTCCCCAAAGTGACCCTGCCCATTGAAGTCTATGGTGCGCAAGGTCACTGCTCAGCCCGATTTGGGTCTGTCGACCACAAATTCTCAGGGTGTGTAGAGGAACACTTTAAGAGTGTGTGGTAATTTTTTTCAGAATGTTTTGGGTCAACCGGGGCATTTTTTGGTGGGGCACAACGTTTGGGTTGCCCTCAAAAGCCCCCCAAAGTTTTACACCACACCTCCTTTGCTACATATCGAAGTATTGGCAATGCTGATGAGTATACTGGACCCCGCGATCACTTGGCTGGATGTGGGAATGTGCAGAGGAAAAATGAGGATAATGAACGGGATTACAGCAGCACCCCACATGCGGATGGTGGTGCCGAGAAAATCTAGTACATCAGCCTCATTCTGGAGAGGTGCTGACATGAAGGATTGATCAGCTCTCCGTGAGAGAGAGCGAGAAAGAAAGAGAGAGAGAAAGCCTGATGTGACGCTACCGGGTCTCGGGTGGGGGAAGTCGCCGGTTCTGTAAAGCGAGTGTGTAGTGGGGGTCAGCACACACACGGCGACTAAGGAGTTAAATGGAGGCGGATATTCCTGTATCTGGGATTGGTCGGCGCCTGCGGATGTCTCTCGCTCATTGGCTGATTACAGATCCGTTGATGGTTTTGAATTTCCCGCTCAATATCTGTTCTTTGTCCGTCGGATTATTACCGGCCCCTCTGCTGGAGCGGCGATCGCCGATAATACCGGGTCCTGTCCTCCCAGCTGTCTGCCCCCAAACACGGGGATCGGTTTGCTTATCGGTTGCCATTAATATTCTGGGGAGGTTATAATAGTCTTCAGAGGCGCCTTCCATCCGAAACATTAGTGTCCAGGACGTGGTCATCACATAGGAGTCTCCGTACCCGGTACACAGGGCGTCCGTCTATCCAGCTGCCTCAGACAGCCACATTCCCTGTGAATATTCGCTGCCCCCTGTTCAGTATAACATCAAGTAGCAGAATCAACACATTCATCTCACGGCAGGACTGTAGTAACCGCATCACTCCGGGGTTTGTACTGTGTGCATAGAGGGGCCTCCGGGAGGCAGTGTGCGGATATATCCCCCATAAATCTGTGAGGTTTGAGATCAATAAGAAGAAACCGCATCACCCGAAGTTTGCGGTGCCGGCTCTAGTATGGAAAGACGGGGAGGAAAATAAGAGGGGAGAGTAGAGAAGACACGTCCCAGGCTGTGACCGATACTACAGGCAGCCGCACGGGGGATATTGTGCCCTGCAGAGACGCTGCGCCCGATACTAATCAGCGCCCAATAAAAGCAGGATCTTAGGACAACATCTTAACAGATTTAGAAAACGCCGGGAGTTGCTCCGTTATTAGAGCTGTAGAGGGATCTGCTTGGGAAAACCAGGTTAGTCTTTCTAGGTCAAAATATTGGAAAAGACCCTAGTCCCAGATCACACACTGCGGGCACATCCCAGAATCTGGATAATGCGGTTTCATTCCTTCGACCGGGAACCCACAGCATTAGTGGCTCAGTAAAGGTTCTAAACGATATATTAACTTTATAACCACCAGGAACCAGAGCGCAGGAATAGGAAGGTGCAGCCTCTCACTGAGATGTGGGTGGCTCTGAAAAGAGCCTTTGGGTTGTGAAGACAGAAGAGAACACAATTAACCTCCGAAGCCGTAGAGAGTGCGGCCCTGGCGCTTGAGCGCGTACACCACGTCCATGGCGGTGACGGTCTTCCTCTTGGCGTGCTCGGTGTAGGTGACGGCGTCACGGATCACGTTCTCCAGGAAGACTTTCAGGACACCGCGAGTCTCCTCATAGATGAGGCCAGAGATGCGCTTGACGCCTCCTCTGCGAGCTAGACGGCGGATGGCAGGCTTGGTGATGCCCTGGATGTTATCACGGAGCACCTTCCTGTGCCGCTTGGCGCCGCCCTTCCCGAGACCTTTTCCTCCTTTGCCGCGACCAGACATCTTCTGCAGTCAGTGAGCAAAAACTGATTCCTGGACAGCACGGACTGCTCCTTTATATGGAGGAAGAATGGACCAGAGAGAGAACTGCAGAGATGACGCACTTCCGGGACGGGTCTTCCAGAATCTACATTTGCCCCTCCCTTCCTCTGCTGATTGGCTGACCACAGAACTGTTGGGACGTTTGAGTTTCCCGCTCATTGGTCATATTCTGCAATTATCTTCCCAGCTTGTATTTTATGCAATTTCTTTCCCTTGTGACTAAAGATATCCCACATATTTTCATCACCGTTCCAGATCATCGTGGTTCATACCATCCACAATGTATGATGCCCCCACTTATCCCGCACACAGTATGCTGCCCCCAAAGTTATCCTCCACATAGTATGATGCCCCCTACACAGCAAGATAACCACACAGTAGGATGCCCCCACAGTTACTGTTTAAGGGTATGATATCCCCAGTTACTCCGAAAACAGTATGATGCCCTAAGTTACCCCCCCCCCCCCCCCCCCCAACACACACACACACACACACACACACAGGAAATATGCTGCACCCACAGTTACACCCTATACAATGTGATACCCCCAGAGCGACCCATCCTCAGTGTAATGTAATGATTAACAATTGTTCATGTTATGGTGAAAGTCTTCCATTAATGGAGATTTGGAAGGGTGAAAGAAGCAAGAGAAATTAGAAGAGATATTTCATCAGATCAACATCTGGTGATGAAATGTTCATTTTTGCCATTACCTCATGTACAAATCACAAACCAGAGAGACACATTTTTATGCAGTTTTTTATATATCATGTTATGCTTTAGTAATGCAAAATCACATGACTGGGCCTTTAATTGTAAAGTACAAATTATTAGGGGTTTTTTTGCTTCTTTTTCATTGTTTGTCTTAATGTGAAAACTGTACTGGCAGCAAAAGGGTTAAAAAACCAGTGTAACAGAAAAATGATCCCTACTACATTGCCCTCTATAGTGCCAGAGGCATTTACTCTCTTACAACCAGGACTTACTTCTTAGGCGTTAGGGCAGTGAACCCATTAAATGCTGCAGGTCAGTTACTGGGTAGCTGTATGATGGCTCCTGGGTCCCAGTAGGGCACTGTATGAAATACCAGGTCGGATCCACTGCCAATTACAGCACAAAGCCATTTTTGGCAGTGAAATCTGAGTAAGAAAAGTCCCTTCAACATCCACACCAGTAGCAATATGCATCGTGCATCCCCCCATAAAGTGGTTTTGACGTCCTGCAGCAGTGACAGGGGAGTCTAGCGAAGATAATCGCTGTTTTTCGGCAAGGAACATTCCATGTTATCCAAATCAATTTTCTTTATGACCCCAGTGGCCCATTCTGGTGGGCGCTCCTGCCGGCCCCAACAACGTCCCCGTCTGCCATTTGCGTTTCTTTTATCGTGTGCTCCAGCCAGTCTCTTCCATGCTGTTCGGAGGGATCAGTGTCCCCATTGCAGTTTGGGCTACACAGCGAGAAGGATTTCACAAGCCTTTAATGCCACTGGCCGGTCACAGTCACACAGACAAGTCAATAAGGCCGGAAAAAGCCCGACTCTTTCACATGTAACCAGAGCGTCGGAGATGGAACCTGAGCTTCTGCTAGATGGCAGCCCTATAGTGTAAGGGCACGTTAGGGACGGCCCCATCTCCAATATTTGTGACATATACACATATAGGAATCCTTAGCCAAACAGTAAACACCTTTACCAAAGTCACGGTTTGTTTCGAAGTCCGACAGCCGAGCAGGTGCGTTTGGAGGTCTGGCAGCAGGGCAGCGCATTTCGAGATCCAACAGCTGTGGAGGTGCGTTTCAAGATCCGACAGCCAACGAAGAGTATTTCGATGTCCGACAGCCGGGTAGATGTGCTTCGAGGTCCAGCAGCCGCGGCGGAGTGATTCGAGGTCCTGTCACGTAGATATATATCCAGTTAGTGCAGTGTACGGGGGAACACAGGTGTTGGTTCTGCCCCGTATATATATATTTACAGTGTATACATTGTTTGCGGTGTATAGGGAACACAGCGCTACCGGGGCCTGGGGTGAAGGTGCCGCATCTTTGGATACTCTGATGAGAGATCAGCTGGAACACGGAAAATAAGAAGTTAAATGGAGGAGACACGTCTGTGTACCTGATGTACGTAGATGTCTCTCCTCCATTTAACGTCCTATTTTCAAGGCTGAGCTTTCCCAAGGCTGCCCGCTCATTGTCTTATCACATGATCCTTTGGGGGATTTGAGTTTCCCGCTCATAATCTCTGGAGGATTATTACCGGTCACTGCCGATAGCGGAGATCACAATCCGGTCACACCCGGAACAGCGCGGAGTCCTGTCCTCCAGAGCCGCCGCACACGGGATCGTCCTCCGAGAGAAGGCGCCGTCACTGATGTGGAGGAGAATCACCCGCCCGGTCCCGATACTCCGGGACCTGCTAACTACATGTAGACCTCAGCGCGGAGTATCAGACACTAATGAGGGGACATTTCCTGCGAGCTTGGCAGACGACACTCCCACCTGAGGGGTCTGAGACTTCATGTGGGATTGACCCATTCATCTCCTATTATTCTGTGGATATGTGCACCAACAATGGCGGCAATGGTGTATGTACCATCAGCCTCATGTGAGGACCCCGAGATAGGCGGCGCCGGCTCTTGTGGTGACGGTGTGGGTGGCTCTTAGAAGAGCCTTTGGTTTTGTAGACATTGGCGGCAGCGCTCACTTGCTCTTGCTCGCCTTGCTGCTCTCGGTCTTCTTGGGCAGCAGCACGGCCTGGATGTTGGGCAGGACGCCCCCCTGGGCAATGGTCACCCCACCCAGCAGCCTGTTCAGCTCCTCGTCATTGCGCACCGCCAGCTGCAGGTGACGGGGGATGATGCGGGTCTTCTTGTTGTCCCGGGCAGCATTGCCGGCCAATTCCAGGATCTCAGCGGTCAGATACTCCAGCACAGCGGCCAGATAGACCGGAGCGCCGGCGCCGACTCTCTCAGCGTAGTTGCCCTTGCGGAGAAGCCTGTGCACACGGCCGACTGGGAACTGCAGTCCTGCCCGGGATGAGCGGGTCTTGGCCTTAGCTCGGACCTTTCCTCCTTGTTTGCCGCGTCCAGACATGATAGCGATAACGTCAGATAACAAATAAAGACCGAAAATCGTGTGGAGAAGAGACTGTGCTGTGTGGCCTTATATAGTCTGCTGCTCCGCCCTCCTCTCCTGTCATTGGATGACTCTGAAGCTGGCCAATGGGGAAGAGTCTTGAGGAACCGCCAATGAGCTGCCGAGGGCGGAGCCTATTATTGCTCCTTGCTCAAATTAGTTTCTCACCCAATAGAAAACGTTCGCTTTGGACCGAATAGATAAGGGGTGAAAACAGATATTTGTCTTGGAGCAGAAGGAAGTGCAGAAATATTCTGTTGATTTGTAGTTTGCACTTGTTGAATTTGTGTCTACTATCAGCCATAAATTGCACTGACAGTCTGGTGGGTGAGGGGTTAATCCCTGTCAGTGCTTCTCCTCCGCTCCATCTGCACAGGAGGCGGCTCCTCACTCACCCGCTTATTACCCTGTGTAGATTCCCTGTGGTGTCCGCGCTGATCCTATCACAGCCTGACTGAGACAAGTCTCCTATGTTCTGCCCGGAGCCTGATGTGACGCTGCCGGGTCCCGGGTGGGGGAAGTCGCCGCTTCTGTATTGTATGATACAATATTGTTCTGCTCCAGGAAGACATCCAGGCCTCTCTTGAACCCCTCGACTGAGTTCGCCATCACCACCTCCTCAGGCAAGCAATTCCAGATTCTCACCGCCCTAACAGTAAAGAATCCTCTTCTATGTTGGTGGAAAAACCTTCTCTCCTCCAGACGCAAAGAATGCCCCCTTGTGCCCGTGGCCTTGGTATAAACCTTGGTATAAACAGATCCTCAGCGAGATATTTCTATTGTCCCCTTATATACTTATACATGGTTATTAGATCGCCCCTCAGTCGTCTTTTTCTAGACTAAATAATCCTAATTTCGCTAATCTATCTGGGTATTGTAGTTCTCAATACCCAGATAGTGGTAATGTTCTGAGCAGGGACACTCCGCAATCTTCTACACATGATCGTACATTTCCCATCACAGAGGGATCTGCTGGGAAGGGCAGAATTGGTCTTCCCTGAAATGTCTCTTGTAGGATATGTCCCTGACCAGTATATCGTCTGCACAGTACTGATTGTGACGGGAAAGGGACGATCTGATCGTCTCCAGGTCAGGCACACGGGCACATCACAGCATGTGGAGAACACGAATCAGTCTCTATATCTATGAGTGGAAACAGGAGCGAATACTGCACCGCTAACCTGGAAATCTGCAGACTCCTGTGTGGGATGTAAGAGAGCAATGATCGCTCAACACAAGCAGATTTCCCGATATCGGTCCTGGGAGCACGTGTCATATGAAGACAAAGGACGGAAAAAAGCGGGAACTTTAAACTTTTTACCATTGGAAACATTAGCTCCTCCCTCTGCTGATTGGCTGAACACAGGACGGTTAGGGGGGTTTGAATTTCCCGCCGCTTCTAAATGTAATGACGTCATTTACACTGTAAAAAGAATTCAATTAGGCTCTAGATCAACTCCACCGACCACCACAAATGGCTCCTGTTAACGGAGAAAGGAGAGTAATGAACGAGACCCCAGAATGCCGAGATCTGTGCAGCAAGGGGTTAAATAAGTCCCTGAATACACATCAACTCACTGAGCAATGCCCAGATTATTCCTGAGGTTTTCTCACCATCTCCCTCGTCATCAGACGCAGAGCCCCGGGCGGTGCGAGCAGACACCTCGGGGAGACGGGAGAGGACACCGGAGCAGTGTGGGTGGCTCTTATAGTGAGGGTGTAGGTGGCTCTTATAGGGAGGGTGTGGGTGGCTCTTAGAAGAGCCTTTGGGGTGAGGAGCGGAGCACGGAGCCGATCACTTGGCGCTGGTGTACTTGGTGACGGCCTTGGTGCCCTCGGACACGGCGTGCTTGGCCAGCTCTCCGGGCAGCAGCAGGCGCACGGCGGTCTGGATCTCCCGGGAGGTGATGGTGGAGCGCTTGTTGTAGTGAGCCAGGCGGGAGGCTTCCCCTGCGATGCGCTCGAAGATGTCGTTGACGAAGGAGTTCATGATGCCCATGGCCTTGGAGGAGATGCCGGTGTCGGGGTGGACCTGCTTCAGCACCTTGTACACGTAGATGGCGTAGCTCTCCTTCCTGCTCTTCCTCCGCTTCTTGCCGTCCTTCTTCTGAGTCTTGGTCACGGCTTTCTTGGAGCCCTTCTTGGGCGCAGGCGCAGACTTGGCGGGTTCAGGCATGATAACACCGGTCTCAGCACAAGTGAGCAGAATAATGATCCTGCTCCTCCAAGAGCGGAGGAATTTATAGCCCGGCCATGCAGATGAGCGCTGCTGTCAGACCGCCGTGCTATTGGGTGATGATGTCATGTGACCAACGGGAACGTCAGACGCTCCGCCCACTGCAGCTGATTGGTGGTTCTCCAACTGATATTTCGCTTTTCAGCACCCTCCATATAGCGCTGTAAAACACGTATAATGCTGAATACATCTAAATAGTGCTGTGAAGCGCCATATACCGCAGTGCACCCTCATATAGTGCTCTATGTGTTAATGTAGCTCTGTTTACCCTTCATGTGCTGCAGTATACTCCAATATAGTGCTGCTATTCATCTGTATAGTGCAGAGTGCCCCCATATACTGCAACTTACTGACAAATGACTGTGCCACTTCCAGAGCTCGGCCGTCATGGCCCTGCAGGAGGCCAGCGAGGCTTATCTGCTGGGGAGTCTGGGGATGTACTAGATTTTCTCGGCACCACCATCCGCATGTGGGGTGCTGCTGTAATCCCGTTCATTATCCTCATTTTTCCTCTGCACATTCCCACATCCAGCCAAGTGATCGCGGGGTCCAGTATACTCATCAGCATTGCCAATACTTCGATATGTAGCAAAGAAGGAGTGGTGTAAAAATTTGGGGGGCATTTTGAGGGCAACCCAAACGTTGTGCCCCACCAAAAAATGTCCCGGTTGACCCAAAACATTCTGAAAAAAATTACCACACACTCTTATAGTGTTCCTCTACACACCCTGAGAATTTGTGGTCGACAGACCCAAACCGGGCTTAGCAGTGACCTTGCGCAACACAGACTTCAATGGGCAGGGTCACTTTGGGGAGTCTCTGCTCAGCCCAGTTTGTGGCTATCATCAACCCCAAATGTTCAGGGTGTGTAGCTCTAGTGGACCAGTGCTGTAAAAATTTAGGGGGCATTTTGAGATGACCCAAAACATATGCCCCTCCCCACCCCCAAACTTCTGAACAAATTACCCGACACTCTTGAATTGTTCCTCTACACACCCTGAACATTTGGGGTCGATGGGCACAAACTAGGCTGAGCAGTGACCCTGCGCGCGATAGGCTTCCATGGGCAGGGCAGCTTTGGGGGGTAACTGCTCAGCAGTGCACAGATTGGGGCTATCGACTTCAAATTTTCATAGTGTGTAGAGGAATAATTCATGAGTGTGGGCTATTTTTTTTCTGAATACCTTGCTCTATATACTGTACACACTGCTCTAGATATTGTACACTGCTCTATATACTGTACACACTGCTCTATATATTGTATACTGCTCTATATACTGTACACTGATTTACATACTGTACCCTCTCCTGTATATACTGTACACACTGCTACTGTACACTCTGGTCTATATACTGTGTACTCTGCTGTATATACTGTACACACTGCTCTATATACTGTACGCTCTGGTCTATAATACTGTACACTGCTGTATATACTGTTCACACTGCTCTATATACTGTACACTGCTCTAAATACTGTACACACTGCTCTATATACTGTATATACTGTATATATACTGTATATATTGCTGTATATATACTGTATATATACTGTATATATTGCTGTATATACTGTACAATCTGTTGCACAGTCTGTATACACTGCTGTATATACTGCATACTCTGCTCTATATACTGTACACACGGCACTATGCTATACACTGCTCTATATACTGTACACTCTGGTCTATAAACTGGACACTGCTGTATATACTGTACTCTGCTTTATATACTGTACACACTGTTGTATATACTGTAGACTCTCCTCTATTATCTGTGACACTTATTACACTGCTGATCTGGGCTGTGCAGATGTGATGTTGTGCACTATATATACTATATACAGCTGTGTTCTCTGTGTAGACGCTGGATTTTGTGTCTCCGCTTTTCTCCCAATATTCCCCTTTTGCACAACAGTGGGGGTCACATACATGCATGAATATTTCAGTTTTCTCCCGAGATGTTCATGTGTTTGGTTGGGGAGTCGCGCTGTGCAGCTGTCGCCTCATCAGAGCTCTTCCCTCCATTACAGGCCGCAGCGGTCACAGCTTCACACTGGGTAAGACACGATATCAGGCAGGTGATTGCAATCAGCCCCCGATATGGATCATCTACTGATGTGGAACACGTGTCCCCCCAATACTCTGCACATACGGGGTAGAGTGATATCACAGGTCAGGGAGGTGGCAGTCAGCGGAGGCCGTCGCCTGTGTTACCCTTCTGGGTTCTCAGCAGCTCCAGCTGGTCCCCACATCGTACAATCAGCTTCCTGTGCGATAGACACTGGAGTAAAGATCCCTGTGATGGTGACAAGAGCCGGGAATAGGAGGAACGAGCTCCCGCAGCAGATTTATCTACCCGGACACACAGTGATGTGCAGATCGGGAGGACGGCGGCGATAATCTCCGCAATTTCTAGGCGTTTCCACTAGTGACGGCTACAAACGGTCGGTGGAGATGATGGAGAAGGAGAAGCGACGGAGGAATCGCGCTCTGCTGTCCGGTGTTAGCCGGTAAAGGGTTTTTATCCCGGGCAGGGAAGCACAAGGGGAGAGCGGAGCTTCACTACCTGCCAGCCCTTATGCCGAAGTGATCAGATTCTATTCTGTGTAATCCGCTCATGTAACCAATATTGGCGGAGGCTGCGGGGAGTTATAGATTTCATGTCTTATAAAAGCAGCTCAGCGGGTTATCGATTGTGCAGAGGTGTCAGTATGTGCATGTATATATGTGTATGTACATACCCCATACACCCTTGTATCATTTACCAAATAGTACCGTAACAATGAACAGCATCAGCGGTTCCAGCTCCATAATGCAAACAGGGGGCAGCACAATAAGATGGGGGCAAACACCAGTATATGTCAGGACTCGGGAGACTTAATGTTAGTCAGATAGGAGCTCTGCACTTCCGCAGCCATTTAATCTCATTCAATGAGCCACCACCTCCTCCCCGCAGAGCTGTATGATCAGTGCCACCACCTTCTCCCAACAGAGCTGTATGATCAGTGCCACCACCTCCTCCTCGCAGAGCTGTATGATCAGTGCCACCACCTCCTCCCCGCAGAGCTGTATGATCAGAGCAACCACCTTCTCCCCACAGAGCTGTATGATCAGTGCCATCACCCACTCCCCGCAGAGCTGTATGATCAGTGCCACCACCTCCTCGCAGAGCTGTATGATCAGTGCCACCACCTCCTCCCCACGGAACTGTATGATCAGTGCCACCGCCTCCTCCCCGCAGAGCTGTATGATCAGTGCCACCACCTCCTCCCCGCAGAGCTGTATGATCAGTGCCACCACCTCCTCCTCCCTGCAGAGCTGTATGATCAGTGCCACCACCTCCTCCTCCCCGCAGAGCTGTATGATCAGTGCCACCACCTCCTCCTCCCCGCAGAGCTGTATGATCAGTGCCACTACCTCCTCCCCGCAGAGCTGTATGATCAGAGCAACCACTTCCTCCCCAGCAGAGCTATATGATCAGTGCCACCACCTTCTCCCCACAGAGCTGTATGATCAGTGCCACCACCTTCTCCCCTTCATTGTCTGTTCTAGTTATATGGAGATAATGGTCCTTGTATGCAATGTCCAGTAATGATTCCCGAGAGCAGCAGACGCTCCCTGAGGACCCATCTATGCCCAGCAGAGGACACTCATAGCCAGAGACCGGTACCGGGAGTTCCCTCTCCTCACGCTGCAGAACAGCAGAGCGGGCTGGGGACTAGTGACCGGTGTCACCCGCACTCAGAGCAGCCTGCAGCTGAAGGAGGAATCCCCCCTAACAAGGAATGTGCCAGTGACACCCTGACAGCGGAGAAAGGACAGGCAGAACACGCAGCAGCCGGGACTCTCCTCGCTGCGAGCTCCGGTACACAGAGGGGGGCAGGAAGTTCCGGGCTCAGGAGACGGGGACATCACCTGCCATGGGGTGTAAGGGGATGATCTGTAGCGCTGCATCTAATTATTGGGGGAAGCTCATTATCACTTACCAGACGCATTCAGGTGACATTAATGAGCCGCAGGCAGCGAGGCCGCCGAGTACTGTCCTCAATGGGGAGCAGCATTATAACAATGAGAATAACTTGCCCCCACTGTGATTTTCTTGTTATACGAATTGACGGTTTACTTTATTTTAATAACACTTGTATTGCAAATGACAGAGATCATAAAACTTAGATATAACCTGTTTCTTCATATGAAGATTTACATTCACAGAACATTTATTATCTTCCCGTAGAAGATAATGACAACAGCTTAGATGGATAAAACCATAAGCAATGGAGAAAGAACACAGAGAAAGAATTCCAAAACCTGTCATTCCTCAGTTGCTGGAGCTGTAGAATGATGGGCTGCACAGATTTTAGAGGATCATCTCTTCATTGTAATAGCTGAATCATTGGAATAGTGATATCCAGCAGGAGACATATGTCAGGACTAATAGTAACAATGCAACAATGAGGCAGACTGAGGTGTGCACTGACTTGCAGAGAAGCAGCAGTAGTCTGAAGAAGCTGACAATTAAGAACAGCTGTGTACAACCATCTCCTATCTGTAAGCCGCTAGGAAATTAATTGTTAAACACTTATCTGCTTTTGGAGGCAAAAGAAGACGCTAAATGCTCCTGAGTAACCTCATATCTTGTATTTTACTAACATGTTTTTCTTTTCCCTTATTTAGGCTATTCAATTTTAGTTACCATATTACATTTCTCCTGTAACTCTGACCTGCTTGGACTGTTGTCTTTTCCTACACTTTTATCATATTTGATCCTTTTTCTTACCCTATTAAAATTTATATTTACCGTCCCTCTTTTATTTATGTCTGATATAAAACTGTTTGTGTGTATTGATTATACTTTAAAAAACAAAAAAAACTACAAATCGCTCTGAGTTCAGTGGCTTTTTATTCCAGCTCTTGCTCCATGGATCGTCCGATACTTTGTGGTCTCGTATTAATTGAAGTTTATGATTCTCACTTTGTTTCTCCAAAGAAAACATTTATTTATTAAATGACTCCACGGTGATTTGGAAGGTGATTACAGGAGATTGCTGTTGGTGGACTTTATATCACATCACAAGAAGCTGCGGAAACTACAACAAGCGGGAAATTCAAAATTCCTACCCGCCCTGTGTGCAGCCAATCTGCAGAGGAAGGGGAGGGGCTAACGTTAACCGTTTAGGAACGTGGAGTTCCCGCTGAGTGGCTGATGAATTTTCCGTTTTTTGTCTTTCTGTAGTTTCAGGACGATCAGATGTCCGAAAAGTGTTTGTGTGGAGCGATCAATGGTCACTTGTGTCCCATACAGGAGTTTATATATTTCCAGGATCAAGGGAGAAGTATCCGCTTTCTATAATAGAAGGTGCAGAACTTTGCGACTATAGTGACTCCATCAGACCAGCAATATTCAGTGCAGGGAATATACAGAAACGAGGTCATGCAGATTAGAAACAATCTTAAAATTGGGGTGGGGAGTCTAAAATGCTGATTAATGTTATCTAGGGAAACCTACTATAGAACTGTAAACTCCTGCAGTGAGAAGAATAACAGGAAATATCGCAGAGTAGATGGGCGCCCTGTATGGTCACATATGAGCATTCTTGCCGCATCCAGTCCCATCACACATCAATATCTTTGCGGATTATTCTAGTATTGGTCCTGATCAGGGCGCACAGGGAAGAGGGGATGAGATTATTACATTTCCGCATATATGTATTTACTCCCCCACACACTGCAGACTGAGCCGCGAGTGACCCAGAGACCAGATGTTACCGAGCACAAGTGATCCCTCCGGGCATAATTATATGTGAGGAATGAGCTCGTCTTGAGGGAGGATTTAGTGGCTCTGAAAAGAGCCTTTGTGTTGTGGTCGGTGCCGGGGCAGATCTAAGCTCTCTCCCCACGGATCCGGCGGGCTTGGGAAAACCAGGTTTGTCTTTCTAGGTCAAAATATTGGAAAAGACTCTGGTCCCAGATCACACACTGCGGGCACATCCCAGAATCTGGATAATGCGGCTTCATTCCTTCGACCGGGAACCCAAAGCATTAGTGGCTCAGTAAAGGTTCTAAACGATATATTAACTTTAAAACCACCAGGAACAAGAGCGCAGGAATAGGAAGGTGCAGCCTCTCACTGAGATGTGGGTGGCTCTGAAAAGAGCCTTTGGGTTGTGAGGACAGAAGAGAACACAATTAACCTCCGAAGCCGTAGAGAGTGCGGCCCTGGCGCTTGAGCGCGTACACCACGTCCATGGCGGTGACGGTCTTCCTCTTGGCGTGCTCGGTGTAGGTGACGGCGTCACGGATCACGTTCTCCAGGAAGACTTTCAGGACACCGCGAGTCTCCTCATAGATGAGGCCAGAGATGCGCTTGACGCCTCCTCTGCGAGCTAGACGGCGGATGGCAGGCTTGGTGATGCCCTGGATGTTATCACGGAGCACCTTCCTGTGCCGCTTGGCGCCGCCCTTCCCGAGACCTTTTCCTCCTTTGCCGCGACCAGACATCTTCCACGTAGTCAGCCAAACACGATGACTGATCAGCGCAGAGTCCTTCCTTTATATAGAGAGTGAGCGGACCGGAGCGAGAACTGTACAGATGACGCGTTTCCGGGGCGAGATTTCTGGTACTGAATTTGCAGTTAGCCCCTCCCTTTAGTCTCTGATTGGTTGAGCACAGAACAGTTGCTAATTTTGAATTTCCCGCTTATTGTGCTCTTATTTCCCCGCTTCTCTATTCTTCTCATCTCGGCGCCGCTGCTAGATCTGTTGGTTATTTCGATTTTTTTTCATTGTTATTTATGTTGCTAGTTTCCAGCTTCTGCCAAATGTTAGCTAGTAGAATAAAAAATATATTCTAGGGACAATAATCTACAGAAAACTCGTGATCCCCGGCAGTCACTCATCATTACACGTGGTGCCGGACTGGCGGCCATTACCGGTCCCTCAGAGCAGGGAGCTGCATGTAACCAGTCACCCTGCGGCTCCAGCCCTGGAGAAGATGGGAAAAGTCAAATATACGAGAATTGCTTAACGACCCACCCACCACAAATGCGACCATCGCAGCACACGGGGGAGGGATCTGCTCAGACCAGTGTCAGGCAGAATAGATCACATAAAGGCGTCATCACCGATCTGAGGGACAAATGAGGTTATTAACAGAAACTAAGCGCAGAGATCTCCGATCCGAACAAAAGAGAACAACCTAAAGCCGCAAGACTGAGGAGGCGGCACTAGGACCCAGCGCGTGAGACAGCAGATTGTGATCGGTTATGATCCTCAGGAGCGCGAGCAGCAAATGAGCGGGAATTTCAAATCCACCAGCGGATCGGTAAATGACCACAAAACATCAGCATAAAGAACCGTTCTCAGGAACCGACCAATCACCGATTACTTTTACTCCATTAACTCAATAGTGACCGCGTTCCTGCAGATCCACCCCATTTACGTCTGCACTGTATAGGAACCGCACATCCACCACCGCAAACCCGGTTGTGCACTGTACACACTTTACGCGGTCCTTATAACACGTCGGTTTTGTTATAGATGTCGGACACTTTTGGACTGGGCGAGAATAGAGAATGTGCAGAGCGATAACCAATATCGCTGATCACCTGCAATATCGGAAGCAGCAGCCTCCGTCCATTTAACTGATCGACCGTGCCTGCGCTTCGTACACTGAGAATACGCGCAGAAAAGGGACTGCTCAGGAATCGGCTCATTTGGGAGAGACTTTGGTGGCTCTGAAAAGAGCCTTTGTGTTGTGGTCGCAGCCGGGGCAGATCTAAGCTCTCTCCCCACGGATCCGGCGGGCCAGCTGGATGTCTTTGGGCATGATGGTGACCCTCTTGGCGTGGATGGCGCACAGGTTGGTGTCCTCGAACAACCCCACCAGATAAGCCTCGCTGGCCTCCTGCAGGGCCATGACGGCCGAACTCTGGAAACGCAGATCGGTCTTGAAGTCCTGGGCGATCTCCCTCACCAGGCGCTGGAAGGGAAGCTTACGGATCAGCAGCTCGGTGGATTTCTGATAGCGGCGGATCTCACGGAGAGCGACTGTTCCCGGCCGGTAACGATGCGGCTTCTTCACTCCACCAGTGGCGGGAGCGCTCTTCCTGGCGGCTTTAGTGGCCAGCTGCTTGCGGGGAGCTTTCCCTCCGGTGGATTTACGAGCGGTCTGCTTTGTTCTTGCCATGGCTCCGTATAGACGTGTCGGGCACAGATGTGATAAGAGGAGCGGCGGGAGCAGGGTATTTATGCTCCGGGGCGCGTCCTCATTGGTTTCTGGGAAACACGCCCCCTGCGCTCCACTGGCTCTTTCATGAAATAAAGTGGCCAATAAGGGTTGATTTGTTTGACCAGTCATTGTTATTATTCCCGCCCACTAATCCCGCCCCTGAAGTCCCCGCCTCTTCCGTGATGCGTCTGTCCTCAGATCACTCATTTGCCGCTTGCTGGAGCAGCTGATGTATTTGCGTTCAAATGTCCCCGTGTATAGCGCTGTACAGTGCAGCTCCCGCAATATCGACAGATCACACAAACCCCCCATCCTGAGACTGCGCCCAGCATCAGTTATATTACAAACATTAGAAGTCCGAGAACTAATCATACAGCTCTGCGGGGAGGAGGCGGTGGCACTGATCATACAGCTCTGTGGGGAGGAGGTGGTGGCTCTGATCATACAGCTCTGTGGGGAGAAGGTGGTTGCTCTGATCATACAGCTCTGCGGGGAGGAGGTAGTGGCACTGATAATACAGCTCTGCGGGGAGGAGGTAGTGGCACTGATCATACAGCTCTGTGGGGAGAAGGTGGTTGCTCTGATCATACAGCTCTGCGAGGAGGAGGTGATGGCACTGATCATACAGCTCTGCGGGGAGGAGGTGGTGGCACTGATCATACAGCTCTGCGGGGAGGAGGTGGTGGCTCTGATCATACAGCTCTGTGGGGAGAGGTGGTGGCACTGATCATACAGCTCTGCTGGGGAGGAGGTGGTTGCTCTGATCATACAGCTCTGCGGGGAGGAGGTAGTGGCACTGATCATACAGCTCTGCGGGGAGGAGGTAGTGGCTCTGATCATACAGCTCTGCGGGGAGAATGTGATGGCTCTGATCATACAGCTCTGCTGGGGAGGAGGTGGTGGCTCTGATCATACAGCTCTGTGGGGAGAAGGTGGTTGCTCTGATCATACAGCTCTGCGGGGAGGAGGTAGTGGCACTGATAATACAGCTCTGCGGGGAGGAGGTAGTGGCACTGATCATACAGCTCTGTGGGGAGAAGGTGGTTGCTCTGATCATACAGCTCTGCGAGGAGGAGGTGATGGCACTGATCATACAGCTCTGCGGGGAGGAGGTGGTGGCACTGATCATACAGCTCTGTGGGGAGAAGGTGGTTGCTCTGATCATACAGCTCTGCGGGGAGGAGGTGGTGGCACTGATCATACAGCTCTGCGAGGAGGAGGTGGTGGCACTGATCATACAGCTCTGCGGGGAGTGGGTGATGGCACTGATCATACAGCTCTGCGGGGAGGAGGTGGTGGCACTGATCATACAGCTCTGCGGGGAGGAGGTGGTGGCACTGATCATACAGCTCTGCGGGGAGGAGGTAGTGGCTCTGATCATACAGCTCTGCGGGGAGAATGTGATGGCTCTGATCATACAGCTCTGCTGGGGAGGAGGTGGTGGCTCTGATCATACAGCTCTGTGGGGAGAAGGTGGTTGCTCTGATCATACAGCTCTGCGGGGAGGAGGTAGTGGCACTGATAATACAGCTCTGCGGGGAGGAGGTAGTGGCACTGATCATACAGCTCTGCGGGGAGGAGGTGGTGGCACTGATCATACAGCTCTGTGGGGAGAAGGTGGTTGCTCTGATCATACAGCTCTGCGGGGAGGAGGTGGTGGCACTGATCATACAGCTCTGCGAGGAGGAGGTGGTGGCACTGATCATACAGCTCTGCGGGGAGTGGGTGATGGCACTGATCATACAGCTCTGCGGGGAGGAGGTGGTGGCACTGATCATACAGCTCTGCGGGGAGGTGGTGGCACTGATCATACAGCCCTGTGGGGAGGAGGTAGTGGCACTGATCATACAGCTCTGCTGGGAGGAGGTGTTGGCACTGATCATACAGCTCTGCGGGGAGGAGGTGGTGGCTCTTATAAGAGCCTTTGTGGTATCAGAACAGGGGCTGCAGCTTATTTCTTAGCCGCGGGCTTCTTGGCTTTCGCAGCCTTCTTAACCGACTCTTGGCGGGTTTGGCCGCCTTCTTAGCCGGACTCTTCGTCACCTTCTTGGGCTTGGGAGCGGCTTTCGGCTTTTTGGGGCTCTTGGCCGCTTTCTTGGCAGCTGCGGGCTTCTTGGCCTTTTTCGGGCTCTTCTTGGCCGCGGTCGGAGCCTTCTTGGGCTTCTTCGGAGATTTGGCGGCTTTCTTGGCAGCAGCGGGTTTCTTAGGTTTGGCCGCAGCTGCTGGCTTCTTCTTGGCCACTTTGTCCTTCGTCTCCTGCTTCTTGTTCAGCTTGAAGGACCCGGAGGCGCCGCTGCCCTTCACCTGGAGGAGGGCGCCCTTGGTGACCAGAGACTTGACGGCCAGCTTCAGGCGGCTGTTGTTCTTCTCTACATCGTATCCTCCGGCAGACAGAGCCTTCTTCAGGGCGGCCAGAGACACCCCGCTGCGCTCCTTGGAGGCGGACACGGCTTTCACGATCAGCTCGGAGACGCTGGGGCCGGAGGGTTTATTGCTCTTCTTGGCAGCAGATTTCTTCGGCTGCTTCTTGGATTTGGCGGCCGGTTCTGCGGGAGGGGGAGCGGCGGCTGGCGCGGTCTCTGCCATCATGTGCTGCGGAAAAACAAAATGAAAATATTTCCTGATAGGAAGGAAAACACTGAGGCCGGAGCTGGAGGCGCCTGTTATATGTACAGGCTTACTGCGCACTGATTGGCTGCTGAGCTGCACCGTTCTGAGCTTCTATTGGCTGACACTGGACATAAACCCCGCCTCCTCCCAGCTGAGTCCGGGTGAAGCACCGCTCTCTCCTTGTGCTTCCCTGCCCGGGATAAAAGCCCTTTACCGGCTAACACCGGACAGCAGAGCGCGCTTCCTCCATCGCCTCTCCTTCTCCAACATCTCCACCGGCCATTTGTAGCCGTCACTAGCAGAGATGCCGGGAAAGAGCGGAGAACAAATCCCGGGATCATCGCCGCCGTCCTCCCGATCTGCACCTCACTGTGTACCGGGGAGATAAATCTGCTGCGGGAGCTCGTTCCTCCTATTCCCGGCTCTTGTCACCATCACAGGGATCTTTACTCCAATGTCTATCGTACAGGGAGCTGATTGTACGATGTGGGGACGAGCTGGAGCTGCTGAGAACCCAGAAGGGTAACACAGGCGACGGCCTCCGCTGACTGCCCCCTCCCTGACCTGTGATATCACTGTACCCCGTATGTGCAGAGGATTGGGGGGACACGTGTTCCACATCAGTAGATGATCCACATCGGTGGCTGAGTGCAATCACCTGCCTGATATCTTGTCTTAGTGGTGGGAAAGAGCTCTGATGAGGCGACAGCTGCACAGTGCGACTCCCCAACCAAACACATGAACATCTCAGGGGAGAAAACTGAAATATTAACGGATGTATATGACCCCCACTATTATGCAAAAGGGGAATATTGGGAGAAGAGCGGAGACACAAAATCCAGCGTCTACACAGAGAACACAGCTGTATATAGTATATATAGTGCACAGCATCACATCTGCACAGCCCAGATCAGCAGTGTAATAAGTGCCACTGATAATAGAGGAGAGGGTACAGTATATACAGCAGAGTGTACAGTATATAGAGCAGAGTACACAGTATATAGAGCAGAGTGTACAGTATATAGACCAGAGTGTACAGTATACAGAGCAGTGTGTGCAGTATATACAGCAGAGTGTACAGTATATAGAGCAGTGTATAGTATATACAGCAGTGTACAGTATATAGAGCAGTGTATAGTATAGTATAGTGCGGTGTGTACAGTATATAGAGCGGTGTGTGCAGTATATACAGCAGAGTACACTGTATGTAGACCAGAGTGTACAGTATATACAGCAGAGTACACAGTATATAGACCAGAGTGTACAGTATACAGAGCAGTGTGTGCAGTATATGCAGCAGAGTACACAGTATATAGAGCAGTGTACAGTATATACAGCAGTGTACAGTATTTACAGCAATGTACAGTAAATAGACCAGAGTGTACAGTATATAGAGCAGTGTACAGTAGTGCGGTGTGTGCAGTATATAGAGCAGAGTATACAGTATATACAGCAGAGTACAGTATATAGAGCAGAGTGCACAGTATAAAGAGCTGTGTGTACAGTATATACAGGAGAGGGTACAGTACATAGAGCAGTGTGTACAGTATATAGAGCACTGTACACAGTATATACAGCAGTGTGTACAGTATGTAGAGGAGAGTGTAGAGTATGTACAGCAGTGTGTACAGTATATAGATCATTGTGTGCATTATATAGAGCAAAGCGTTCAGTATATAGAGCAGTGTGCAGTATAGTGCGGTGTATATAGAGCAGTGTATACAGTATACTATTATTATTTTTTTATATAGCACCATTGATTCCATGGTGCTGTACATGAGCGGTGACCTCCCAAAGTGTAGAGGAACAATTCAAGAGTGTGGGGTACTTATTTCAGAATTCGGGGGGGGGGGGGGGGTTAACGGCCCGGGGGGGGGGCATTTTTTTGAGGGGCATTACTTGTGGGCAAGGTCAATTTGGGGGGTCACAGCTCAACCCGGTTTTGGGCTATCAACCCCAAATTTTCAGGGTGTGTAGAGTACCCCTAGCGAACCAATAGTGTAAAAAATTGAGGGTGGCACTTTGAGGGCACCCCAAAACTAATGCCCCCCCACCCCCAAAAAAAAAAAAAAAAAAAAATGCCCCCCTCCCATTAACCTAAAAATTCTGAAAAAAAAATAGCCCAACTAATGAATTGTTCCTCTACACACTATGAAAATTTGACGTCGATAGCCCCAATCTGGGCTGAGCAGTTACCCCCCAAAGCTGCCCTGCCCATTGAAGCCTATCGCGCGCAGGGTCACTGCCCAGCCTGGTTTGTGCCTACCGACCCCACATTTTCAGGGTGTGTAGAGGAACAATTCAAGAGTGTCGGGTAATTTGTTCAGAAGTTTGGGGGTCGGGAAGGGGGGCATATTTTTGGGGTGATCTCAAAATGCCCCCCACATTTTTGCAGCACTGGTCCACTAGAGCTATGGGTACGCTACACACCCTGAAAATGTGTGGTTGATAGCCACAAACAGGGCTGAGCAGAGACTCCCCAAAGTGACCCTGCCCATTGAAGTCTATGGTGCGCAAGGTCACTGCTCAGCCCGATTTGGGTCTGTCGACCACAAATTCTCAGGGTGTGTAGAGGAACACTTTAAGAGTGTGTGGTAATTTTTTTCAGAATGTTTTGGGTCAACCGGGGCATTTTTTGGTGGGGCACAACGTTTGGGTTGCCCTCAAAAGCCCCCCAAAGTTTTACACCACACCTCCTTTGCTACATATCGAAGTATTGGCAATGCTGATGAGTATACTGGACCCCGCGATCACTTGGCTGGATGTGGGAATGTGCAGAGGAAAAATGAGGATAATGAACGGGATTACAGCAGCACCCCACATGCGGATGGTGGTGCCGAGAAAATCTAGTACATCAGCCTCATTCTGGAGAGGTGCTGACATGAAGGATTGATCAGCTCTCCGTGAGAGAGAGCGAGAAAGAAAGAGAGAGAGAAAGCCTGATGTGACGCTACCGGGTCTCGGGTGGGGGAAGTCGCCGGTTCTGTAAAGCGAGTGTGTAGTGGGGGTCAGCACACACACGGCGACTAAGGAGTTAAATGGAGGCGGATATTCCTGTATCTGGGATTGGTCGGCGCCTGCGGATGTCTCTCGCTCATTGGCTGATTACAGATCCGTTGATGGTTTTGAATTTCCCGCTCAATATCTGTTCTTTGTCCGTCGGATTATTACCGGCCCCTCTGCTGGAGCGGCGATCGCCGATAATACCGGGTCCTGTCCTCCCAGCTGTCTGCCCCCAAACACGGGGATCGGTTTGCTTATCGGTTGCCATTAATATTCTGGGGAGGTTATAATAGTCTTCAGAGGCGCCTTCCATCCGAAACATTAGTGTCCAGGACGTGGTCATCACATAGGAGTCTCCGTACCCGGTACACAGGGCGTCCGTCTATCCAGCTGCCTCAGACAGCCACATTCCCTGTGAATATTCGCTGCCCCCTGTTCAGTATAACATCAAGTAGCAGAATCAACACATTCATCTCACGGCAGGACTGTAGTAACCGCATCACTCCGGGGTTTGTACTGTGTGCATAGAGGGGCCTCCGGGAGGCAGTGTGCGGATATATCCCCCATAAATCTGTGAGGTTTGAGATCAATAAGAAGAAACCGCATCACCCGAAGTTTGCGGTGCCGGCTCTAGTATGGAAAGACGGGGAGGAAAATAAGAGGGGAGAGTAGAGAAGACACGTCCCAGGCTGTGACCGATACTACAGGCAGCCGCACGGGGGATATTGTGCCCTGCAGAGACGCTGCGCCCGATACTAATCAGCGCCCAATAAAAGCAGGATCTTAGGACAACATCTTAACAGATTTAGAAAACGCCGGGAGTTGCTCCGTTATTAGAGCTGTAGAGGGATCTGCTTGGGAAAACCAGGTTAGTCTTTCTAGGTCAAAATATTGGAAAAGACCCTAGTCCCAGATCACACACTGCGGGCACATCCCAGAATCTGGATAATGCGGTTTCATTCCTTCGACCGGGAACCCACAGCATTAGTGGCTCAGTAAAGGTTCTAAACGATATATTAACTTTATAACCACCAGGAACCAGAGCGCAGGAATAGGAAGGTGCAGCCTCTCACTGAGATGTGGGTGGCTCTGAAAAGAGCCTTTGGGTTGTGAAGACAGAAGAGAACACAATTAACCTCCGAAGCCGTAGAGAGTGCGGCCCTGGCGCTTGAGCGCGTACACCACGTCCATGGCGGTGACGGTCTTCCTCTTGGCGTGCTCGGTGTAGGTGACGGCGTCACGGATCACGTTCTCCAGGAAGACTTTCAGGACACCGCGAGTCTCCTCATAGATGAGGCCAGAGATGCGCTTGACGCCTCCTCTGCGAGCTAGACGGCGGATGGCAGGCTTGGTGATGCCCTGGATGTTATCACGGAGCACCTTCCTGTGCCGCTTGGCGCCGCCCTTCCCGAGACCTTTTCCTCCTTTGCCGCGACCAGACATCTTCTGCAGTCAGTGAGCAAAAACTGATTCCTGGACAGCACGGACTGCTCCTTTATATGGAGGAAGAATGGACCAGAGAGAGAACTGCAGAGATGACGCACTTCCGGGACGGGTCTTCCAGAATCTACATTTGCCCCTCCCTTCCTCTGCTGATTGGCTGACCACAGAACTGTTGGGACGTTTGAGTTTCCCGCTCATTGGTCATATTCTGCAATTATCTTCCCAGCTTGTATTTTATGCAATTTCTTTCCCTTGTGACTAAAGATATCCCACATATTTTCATCACCGTTCCAGATCATCGTGGTTCATACCATCCACAATGTATGATGCCCCCACTTATCCCGCACACAGTATGCTGCCCCCAAAGTTATCCTCCACATAGTATGATGCCCCCTACACAGCAAGATAACCACACAGTAGGATGCCCCCACAGTTACTGTTTAAGGGTATGATATCCCCAGTTACTCCGAAAACAGTATGATGCCCTAAGTTACCCCCCCCCCCCCCCCCCCCAACACACACACACACACACACACACACAGGAAATATGCTGCACCCACAGTTACACCCTATACAATGTGATACCCCCAGAGCGACCCATCCTCAGTGTAATGTAATGATTAACAATTGTTCATGTTATGGTGAAAGTCTTCCATTAATGGAGATTTGGAAGGGTGAAAGAAGCAAGAGAAATTAGAAGAGATATTTCATCAGATCAACATCTGGTGATGAAATGTTCATTTTTGCCATTACCTCATGTACAAATCACAAACCAGAGAGACACATTTTTATGCAGTTTTTTATATATCATGTTATGCTTTAGTAATGCAAAATCACATGACTGGGCCTTTAATTGTAAAGTACAAATTATTAGGGGTTTTTTTGCTTCTTTTTCATTGTTTGTCTTAATGTGAAAACTGTACTGGCAGCAAAAGGGTTAAAAAACCAGTGTAACAGAAAAATGATCCCTACTACATTGCCCTCTATAGTGCCAGAGGCATTTACTCTCTTACAACCAGGACTTACTTCTTAGGCGTTAGGGCAGTGAACCCATTAAATGCTGCAGGTCAGTTACTGAGTAGCTGTATGATGGCTCCTGGGTCCCAGTAGGGCACTGTATGAAATACCAGGTCGGATCCACTGCCAATTACAGCACAAAGCCATTTTTGGCAGTGAAATCTGAGTAAGAAAAGTCCCTTCAACATCCACACCAGTAGCAATATGCATCGTGCATCCCCCCATAAAGTGGTTTTGACGTCCTGCAGCAGTGACAGGGGAGTCTAGCGAAGATAATCGCTGTTTTTCGGCAAGGAACATTCCATGTTATCCAAATCAATTTTCTTTATGACCCCAGTGGCCCATTCTGGTGGGCGCTCCTGCCGGCCCCAACAACGTCCCCGTCTGCCATTTGCGTTTCTTTTATCGTGTGCTCCAGCCAGTCTCTTCCATGCTGTTCGGAGGGATCAGTGTCCCCATTGCAGTTTGGGCTACACAGCGAGAAGGATTTCACAAGCCTTTAATGCCACTGGCCGGTCACAGTCACACAGACAAGTCAATAAGGCCGGAAAAAGCCCGACTCTTTCACATGTAACCAGAGCGTCGGAGATGGAACCTGAGCTTCTGCTAGATGGCAGCCCTATAGTGTAAGGGCACGTTAGGGACGGCCCCATCTCCAATATTTGTGACATATACACATATAGGAATCCTTAGCCAAACAGTAAACACCTTTACCAAAGTCACGGTTTGTTTCGAAGTCCGACAGCCGAGCAGGTGCGTTTGGAGGTCTGGCAGCAGGGCAGCGCATTTCGAGATCCAACAGCTGTGGAGGTGCGTTTCAAGATCCGACAGCCAACGAAGAGTATTTCGATGTCCGACAGCCGGGTAGATGTGCTTCGAGGTCCAGCAGCCGCGGCGGAGTGATTCGAGGTCCTGTCACGTAGATATATATCCAGTTAGTGCAGTGTACGGGGGAACACAGGTGTTGGTTCTGCCCCGTATATATATATTTACAGTGTATACATTGTTTGCGGTGTATAGGGAACACAGCGCTACCGGGGCCTGGGGTGAAGGTGCCGCATCTTTGGATACTCTGATGAGAGATCAGCTGGAACACGGAAAATAAGAAGTTAAATGGAGGAGACACGTCTGTGTACCTGATGTACGTAGATGTCTCTCCTCCATTTAACGTCCTATTTTCAAGGCTGAGCTTTCCCAAGGCTGCCCGCTCATTGTCTTATCACATGATCCTTTGGGGGATTTGAGTTTCCCGCTCATAATCTCTGGAGGATTATTACCGGTCACTGCCGATAGCGGAGATCACAATCCGGTCACACCCGGAACAGCGCGGAGTCCTGTCCTCCAGAGCCGCCGCACACGGGATCGTCCTCCGAGAGAAGGCGCCGTCACTGATGTGGAGGAGAATCACCCGCCCGGTCCCGATACTCCGGGACCTGCTAACTACATGTAGACCTCAGCGCGGAGTATCAGACACTAATGAGGGGACATTTCCTGCGAGCTTGGCAGACGACACTCCCACCTGAGGGGTCTGAGACTTCATGTGGGATTGACCCATTCATCTCCTATTATTCTGTGGATATGTGCACCAACAATGGCGGCAATGGTGTATGTACCATCAGCCTCATGTGAGGACCCCGAGATAGGCGGCGCCGGCTCTTGTGGTGACGGTGTGGGTGGCTCTTAGAAGAGCCTTTGGTTTTGTAGACATTGGCGGCAGCGCTCACTTGCTCTTGCTCGCCTTGCTGCTCTCGGTCTTCTTGGGCAGCAGCACGGCCTGGATGTTGGGCAGGACGCCCCCCTGGGCAATGGTCACCCCACCCAGCAGCCTGTTCAGCTCCTCGTCATTGCGCACCGCCAGCTGCAGGTGACGGGGGATGATGCGGGTCTTCTTGTTGTCCCGGGCAGCATTGCCGGCCAATTCCAGGATCTCAGCGGTCAGATACTCCAGCACAGCGGCCAGATAGACCGGAGCGCCGGCGCCGACTCTCTCAGCGTAGTTGCCCTTGCGGAGAAGCCTGTGCACACGGCCGACTGGGAACTGCAGTCCTGCCCGGGATGAGCGGGTCTTGGCCTTAGCTCGGACCTTTCCTCCTTGTTTGCCGCGTCCAGACATGATAGCGATAACGTCAGATAACAAATAAAGACCGAAAATCGTGTGGAGAAGAGACTGTGCTGTGTGGCCTTATATAGTCTGCTGCTCCGCCCTCCTCTCCTGTCATTGGATGACTCTGAAGCTGGCCAATGGGGAAGAGTCTTGAGGAACCGCCAATGAGCTGCCGAGGGCGGAGCCTATTATTGCTCCTTGCTCAAATTAGTTTCTCACCCAATAGAAAACGTTCGCTTTGGACCGAATAGATAAGGGGTGAAAACAGATATTTGTCTTGGAGCAGAAGGAAGTGCAGAAATATTCTGTTGATTTGTAGTTTGCACTTGTTGAATTTGTGTCTACTATCAGCCATAAATTGCACTGACAGTCTGGTGGGTGAGGGGTTAATCCCTGTCAGTGCTTCTCCTCCGCTCCATCTGCACAGGAGGCGGCTCCTCACTCACCCGCTTATTACCCTGTGTAGATTCCCTGTGGTGTCCGCGCTGATCCTATCACAGCCTGACTGAGACAAGTCTCCTATGTTCTGCCCGGAGCCTGATGTGACGCTGCCGGGTCCCGGGTGGGGGAAGTCGCCGCTTCTGTATTGTATGATACAATATTGTTCTGCTCCAGGAAGACATCCAGGCCTCTCTTGAACCCCTCGACTGAGTTCGCCATCACCACCTCCTCAGGCAAGCAATTCCAGATTCTCACCGCCCTAACAGTAAAGAATCCTCTTCTATGTTGGTGGAAAAACCTTCTCTCCTCCAGACGCAAAGAATGCCCCCTTGTGCCCGTGGCCTTGGTATAAACCTTGGTATAAACAGATCCTCAGCGAGATATTTCTATTGTCCCCTTATATACTTATACATGGTTATTAGATCGCCCCTCAGTCGTCTTTTTCTAGACTAAATAATCCTAATTTCGCTAATCTATCTGGGTATTGTAGTTCTCAATACCCAGATAGTGGTAATGTTCTGAGCAGGGACACTCCGCAATCTTCTACACATGATCGTACATTTCCCATCACAGAGGGATCTGCTGGGAAGGGCAGAATTGGTCTTCCCTGAAATGTCTCTTGTAGGATATGTCCCTGACCAGTATATCGTCTGCACAGTACTGATTGTGACGGGAAAGGGACGATCTGATCGTCTCCAGGTCAGGCACACGGGCACATCACAGCATGTGGAGAACACGAATCAGTCTCTATATCTATGAGTGGAAACAGGAGCGAATACTGCACCGCTAACCTGGAAATCTGCAGACTCCTGTGTGGGATGTAAGAGAGCAATGATCGCTCAACACAAGCAGATTTCCCGATATCGGTCCTGGGAGCACGTGTCATATGAAGACAAAGGACGGAAAAAAGCGGGAACTTTAAACTTTTTACCATTGGAAACATTAGCTCCTCCCTCTGCTGATTGGCTGAACACAGGACGGTTAGGGGGGTTTGAATTTCCCGCCGCTTCTAAATGTAATGACGTCATTTACACTGTAAAAAGAATTCAATTAGGCTCTAGATCAACTCCACCGACCACCACAAATGGCTCCTGTTAACGGAGAAAGGAGAGTAATGAACGAGACCCCAGAATGCCGAGATCTGTGCAGCAAGGGGTTAAATAAGTCCCTGAATACACATCAACTCACTGAGCAATGCCCAGATTATTCCTGAGGTTTTCTCACCATCTCCCTCGTCATCAGACGCAGAGCCCCGGGCGGTGCGAGCAGACACCTCGGGGAGACGGGAGAGGACACCGGAGCAGTGTGGGTGGCTCTTATAGTGAGGGTGTAGGTGGCTCTTATAGGGAGGGTGTGGGTGGCTCTTATAGGGAGGGTGTGGGTGGCTCTTAGAAGAGCCTTTGGGGTGAGGAGCGGAGCACGGAGCCGATCACTTGGCGCTGGTGTACTTGGTGACGGCCTTGGTGCCCTCGGACACGGCGTGCTTGGCCAGCTCTCCGGGCAGCAGCAGGCGCACGGCGGTCTGGATCTCCCGGGAGGTGATGGTGGAGCGCTTGTTGTAGTGAGCCAGGCGGGAGGCTTCCCCTGCGATGCGCTCGAAGATGTCGTTGACGAAGGAGTTCATGATGCCCATGGCCTTGGAGGAGATGCCGGTGTCGGGGTGGACCTGCTTCAGCACCTTGTACACGTAGATGGCGTAGCTCTCCTTCCTGCTCTTCCTCCGCTTCTTGCCGTCCTTCTTCTGAGTCTTGGTCACGGCTTTCTTGGAGCCCTTCTTGGGCGCAGGCGCAGACTTGGCGGGTTCAGGCATGATAACACCGGTCTCAGCACAAGTGAGCAGAATAATGATCCTGCTCCTCCAAGAGCGGAGGAATTTATAGCCCGGCCATGCAGATGAGCGCTGCTGTCAGACCGCCGTGCTATTGGGTGATGATGTCATGTGACCAACGGGAACGTCAGACGCTCCGCCCACTGCAGCTGATTGGTGGTTCTCCAACTGATATTTCGCTTTTCAGCACCCTCCATATAGCGCTGTAAAACACGTATAATGCTGAATACATCTAAATAGTGCTGTGAAGCGCCATATACCGCAGTGCACCCTCATATAGTGCTCTATGTGTTAATGTAGCTCTGTTTACCCTTCATGTGCTGCAGTATACTCCAATATAGTGCTGCTATTCATCTGTATAGTGCAGAGTGCCCCCATATACTGCAACTTACTGACAAATGACTGTGCCACTTCCAGAGCTCGGCCGTCATGGCCCTGCAGGAGGCCAGCGAGGCTTATCTGCTGGGGAGTCTGGGGATGTACTAGATTTTCTCGGCACCACCATCCGCATGTGGGGTGCTGCTGTAATCCCGTTCATTATCCTCATTTTTCCTCTGCACATTCCCACATCCAGCCAAGTGATCGCGGGGTCCAGTATACTCATCAGCATTGCCAATACTTCGATATGTAGCAAAGAAGGAGTGGTGTAAAAATTTGGGGGGCATTTTGAGGGCAACCCAAACGTTGTGCCCCACCAAAAAATGTCCCGGTTGACCCAAAACATTCTGAAAAAAATTACCACACACTCTTATAGTGTTCCTCTACACACCCTGAGAATTTGTGGTCGACAGACCCAAACCGGGCTTAGCAGTGACCTTGCGCAACACAGACTTCAATGGGCAGGGTCACTTTGGGGAGTCTCTGCTCAGCCCAGTTTGTGGCTATCATCAACCCCAAATGTTCAGGGTGTGTAGCTCTAGTGGACCAGTGCTGTAAAAATTTAGGGGGCATTTTGAGATGACCCAAAACATATGCCCCTCCCCACCCCCAAACTTCTGAACAAATTACCCGACACTCTTGAATTGTTCCTCTACACACCCTGAACATTTGGGGTCGATGGGCACAAACTAGGCTGAGCAGTGACCCTGCGCGCGATAGGCTTCCATGGGCAGGGCAGCTTTGGGGGGTAACTGCTCAGCAGTCAGCACAGATTGGGGCTATCGACTTCAAATTTTCATAGTGTGTAGAGGAATAATTCATGAGTGTGGGCTATTTTTTTTCTGAATACCTTGCTCTATATACTGTACACACTGCTCTAGATATTGTACACTGCTCTATATACTGTACACACTGCTCTATATATTGTATACTGCTCTATATACTGTACACTGATTTACATACTGTACCCTCTCCTGTATATACTGTACACACTGCTACTGTACACTCTGGTCTATATACTGTGTACTCTGCTGTATATACTGTACACACTGCTCTATATACTGTACGCTCTGGTCTATAATACTGTACACTGCTGTATATACTGTTCACACTGCTCTATATACTGTACACTGCTCTAAATACTGTACACACTGCTCTATATACTGTATATACTGTATATATACTGTATATATTGCTGTATATATACTGTATATATACTGTATATATTGCTGTATATACTGTACAATCTGTTGCACAGTCTGTATACACTGCTGTATATACTGCATACTCTGCTCTATATACTGTACACACGGCACTATGCTATACACTGCTCTATATACTGTACACTCTGGTCTATAAACTGGACACTGCTGTATATACTGTACTCTGCTTTATATACTGTACACACTGTTGTATATACTGTAGACTCTCCTCTATTATCTGTGACACTTATTACACTGCTGATCTGGGCTGTGCAGATGTGATGTTGTGCACTATATATACTATATACAGCTGTGTTCTCTGTGTAGACGCTGGATTTTGTGTCTCCGCTTTTCTCCCAATATTCCCCTTTTGCACAACAGTGGGGGTCACATACATGCATGAATATTTCAGTTTTCTCCCGAGATGTTCATGTGTTTGGTTGGGGAGTCGCGCTGTGCAGCTGTCGCCTCATCAGAGCTCTTCCCTCCATTACAGGCCGCAGCGGTCACAGCTTCACACTGGGTAAGACACGATATCAGGCAGGTGATTGCAATCAGCCCCCGATATGGATCATCTACTGATGTGGAACACGTGTCCCCCCAATACTCTGCACATACGGGGTAGAGTGATATCACAGGTCAGGGAGGTGGCAGTCAGCGGAGGCCGTCGCCTGTGTTACCCTTCTGGGTTCTCAGCAGCTCCAGCTGGTCCCCACATCGTACAATCAGCTTCCTGTGCGATAGACACTGGAGTAAAGATCCCTGTGATGGTGACAAGAGCCGGGAATAGGAGGAACGAGCTCCCGCAGCAGATTTATCTACCCGGACACACAGTGATGTGCAGATCGGGAGGACGGCGGCGATAATCTCCGCAATTTCTAGGCGTTTCCACTAGTGACGGCTACAAACGGTCGGTGGAGATGATGGAGAAGGAGAAGCGACGGAGGAATCGCGCTCTGCTGTCCGGTGTTAGCCGGTAAAGGGTTTTTATCCCGGGCAGGGAAGCACAAGGGGAGAGCGGAGCTTCACTACCTGCCAGCCCTTATGCCGAAGTGATCAGATTCTATTCTGTGTAATCCGCTCATGTAACCAATATTGGCGGAGGCTGCGGGGAGTTATAGATTTCATGTCTTATAAAAGCAGCTCAGCGGGTTATCGATTGTGCAGAGGTGTCAGTATGTGCATGTATATATGTGTATGTACATACCCCATACACCCTTGTATCATTTACCAAATAGTACCGTAACAATGAACAGCATCAGCGGTTCCAGCTCCATAATGCAAACAGGGGGCAGCACAATAAGATGGGGGCAAACACCAGTATATGTCAGGACTCGGGAGACTTAATGTTAGTCAGATAGGAGCTCTGCACTTCCGCAGCCATTTAATCTCATTCAATGAGCCACCACCTCCTCCCCGCAGAGCTGTATGATCAGTGCCACCACCTTCTCCCAACAGAGCTGTATGATCAGTGCCACCACCTCCTCCTCGCAGAGCTGTATGATCAGTGCCACCACCTCCTCCCCGCAGAGCTGTATGATCAGAGCAACCACCTTCTCCCCACAGAGCTGTATGATCAGTGCCATCACCCACTCCCCGCAGAGCTGTATGATCAGTGCCACCACCTCCTCGCAGAGCTGTATGATCAGTGCCACCACCTCCTCCCCACGGAACTGTATGATCAGTGCCACCGCCTCCTCCCCGCAGAGCTGTATGATCAGTGCCACCACCTCCTCCCCGCAGAGCTGTATGATCAGTGCCACCACCTCCTCCTCCCTGCAGAGCTGTATGATCAGTGCCACCACCTCCTCCTCCCCGCAGAGCTGTATGATCAGTGCCACCACCTCCTCCTCCCCGCAGAGCTGTATGATCAGTGCCACTACCTCCTCCCCGCAGAGCTGTATGATCAGAGCAACCACTTCCTCCCCAGCAGAGCTATATGATCAGTGCCACCACCTTCTCCCCACAGAGCTGTATGATCAGTGCCACCACCTTCTCCCCTTCATTGTCTGTTCTAGTTATATGGAGATAATGGTCCTTGTATGCAATGTCCAGTAATGATTCCCGAGAGCAGCAGACGCTCCCTGAGGACCCATCTATGCCCAGCAGAGGACACTCATAGCCAGAGACCGGTACCGGGAGTTCCCTCTCCTCACGCTGCAGAACAGCAGAGCGGGCTGGGGACTAGTGACCGGTGTCACCCGCACTCAGAGCAGCCTGCAGCTGAAGGAGGAATCCCCCCTAACAAGGAATGTGCCAGTGACACCCTGACAGCGGAGAAAGGACAGGCAGAACACGCAGCAGCCGGGACTCTCCTCGCTGCGAGCTCCGGTACACAGAGGGGGGCAGGAAGTTCCGGGCTCAGGAGACGGGGACATCACCTGCCATGGGGTGTAAGGGGATGATCTGTAGCGCTGCATCTAATTATTGGGGGAAGCTCATTATCACTTACCAGACGCATTCAGGTGACATTAATGAGCCGCAGGCAGCGAGGCCGCCGAGTACTGTCCTCAATGGGGAGCAGCATTATAACAATGAGAATAACTTGCCCCCACTGTGATTTTCTTGTTATACGAATTGACGGTTTACTTTATTTTAATAACACTTGTATTGCAAATGACAGAGATCATAAAACTTAGATATAACCTGTTTCTTCATATGAAGATTTACATTCACAGAACATTTATTATCTTCCCGTAGAAGATAATGACAACAGCTTAGATGGATAAAACCATAAGCAATGGAGAAAGAACACAGAGAAAGAATTCCAAAACCTGTCATTCCTCAGTTGCTGGAGCTGTAGAATGATGGGCTGCACAGATTTTAGAGGATCATCTCTTCATTGTAATAGCTGAATCATTGGAATAGTGATATCCAGCAGGAGACATATGTCAGGACTAATAGTAACAATGCAACAATGAGGCAGACTGAGGTGTGCACTGACTTGCAGAGAAGCAGCAGTAGTCTGAAGAAGCTGACAATTAAGAACAGCTGTGTACAACCATCTCCTATCTGTAAGCCGCTAGGAAATTAATTGTTAAACACTTATCTGCTTTTGGAGGCAAAAGAAGACGCTAAATGCTCCTGAGTAACCTCATATCTTGTATTTTACTAACATGTTTTTCTTTTCCCTTATTTAGGCTATTCAATTTTAGTTACCATATTACATTTCTCCTGTAACTCTGACCTGCTTGGACTGTTGTCTTTTCCTACACTTTTATCATATTTGATCCTTTTTCTTACCCTATTAAAATTTATATTTACCGTCCCTCTTTTATTTATGTCTGATATAAAACTGTTTGTGTGTATTGATTATACTTTAAAAAACAAAAAAAACTACAAATCGCTCTGAGTTCAGTGGCTTTTTATTCCAGCTCTTGCTCCATGGATCGTCCGATACTTTGTGGTCTCGTATTAATTGAAGTTTATGATTCTCACTTTGTTTCTCCAAAGAAAACATTTATTTATTAAATGACTCCACGGTGATTTGGAAGGTGATTACAGGAGATTGCTGTTGGTGGACTTTATATCACATCACAAGAAGCTGCGGAAACTACAACAAGCGGGAAATTCAAAATTCCTACCCGCCCTGTGTGCAGCCAATCTGCAGAGGAAGGGGAGGGGCTAACGTTAACCGTTTAGGAACGTGGAGTTCCCGCTGAGTGGCTGATGAATTTTCCGTTTTTTGTCTTTCTGTAGTTTCAGGACGATCAGATGTCCGAAAAGTGTTTGTGTGGAGCGATCAATGGTCACTTGTGTCCCATACAGGAGTTTATATATTTCCAGGATCAAGGGAGAAGTATCCGCTTTCTATAATAGAAGGTGCAGAACTTTGCGACTATAGTGACTCCATCAGACCAGCAATATTCAGTGCAGGGAATATACAGAAACGAGGTCATGCAGATTAGAAACAATCTTAAAATTGGGGTGGGGAGTCTAAAATGCTGATTAATGTTATCTAGGGAAACCTACTATAGAACTGTAAACTCCTGCAGTGAGAAGAATAACAGGAAATATCGCAGAGTAGATGGGCGCCCTGTATGGTCACATATGAGCATTCTTGCCGCATCCAGTCCCATCACACATCAATATCTTTGCGGATTATTCTAGTATTGGTCCTGATCAGGGCGCACAGGGAAGAGGGGATGAGATTATTACATTTCCGCATATATGTATTTACTCCCCCACACACTGCAGACTGAGCCGCGAGTGACCCAGAGACCAGATGTTACCGAGCACAAGTGATCCCTCCGGGCATAATTATATGTGAGGAATGAGCTCGTCTTGAGGGAGGATTTAGTGGCTCTGAAAAGAGCCTTTGTGTTGTGGTCGGTGCCGGGGCAGATCTAAGCTCTCTCCCCACGGATCCGGCGGGCTTGGGAAAACCAGGTTTGTCTTTCTAGGTCAAAATATTGGAAAAGACTCTGGTCCCAGATCACACACTGCGGGCACATCCCAGAATCTGGATAATGCGGCTTCATTCCTTCGACCGGGAACCCAAAGCATTAGTGGCTCAGTAAAGGTTCTAAACGATATATTAACTTTAAAACCACCAGGAACAAGAGCGCAGGAATAGGAAGGTGCAGCCTCTCACTGAGATGTGGGTGGCTCTGAAAAGAGCCTTTGGGTTGTGAGGACAGAAGAGAACACAATTAACCTCCGAAGCCGTAGAGAGTGCGGCCCTGGCGCTTGAGCGCGTACACCACGTCCATGGCGGTGACGGTCTTCCTCTTGGCGTGCTCGGTGTAGGTGACGGCGTCACGGATCACGTTCTCCAGGAAGACTTTCAGGACACCGCGAGTCTCCTCATAGATGAGGCCAGAGATGCGCTTGACGCCTCCTCTGCGAGCTAGACGGCGGATGGCAGGCTTGGTGATGCCCTGGATGTTATCACGGAGCACCTTCCTGTGCCGCTTGGCGCCGCCCTTCCCGAGACCTTTTCCTCCTTTGCCGCGACCAGACATCTTCCACGTAGTCAGCCAAACACGATGACTGATCAGCGCAGAGTCCTTCCTTTATATAGAGAGTGAGCGGACCGGAGCGAGAACTGTACAGATGACGCGTTTCCGGGGCGAGATTTCTGGTACTGAATTTGCAGTTAGCCCCTCCCTTTAGTCTCTGATTGGTTGAGCACAGAACAGTTGCTAATTTTGAATTTCCCGCTTATTGTGCTCTTATTTCCCCGCTTCTCTATTCTTCTCATCTCGGCGCCGCTGCTAGATCTGTTGGTTATTTCGATTTTTTTTCATTGTTATTTATGTTGCTAGTTTCCAGCTTCTGCCAAATGTTAGCTAGTAGAATAAAAAATATATTCTAGGGACAATAATCTACAGAAAACTCGTGATCCCCGGCAGTCACTCATCATTACACGTGGTGCCGGACTGGCGGCCATTACCGGTCCCTCAGAGCAGGGAGCTGCATGTAACCAGTCACCCTGCGGCTCCAGCCCTGGAGAAGATGGGAAAAGTCAAATATACGAGAATTGCTTAACGACCCACCCACCACAAATGCGACCATCGCAGCACACGGGGGAGGGATCTGCTCAGACCAGTGTCAGGCAGAATAGATCACATAAAGGCGTCATCACCGATCTGAGGGACAAATGAGGTTATTAACAGAAACTAAGCGCAGAGATCTCCGATCCGAACAAAAGAGAACAACCTAAAGCCGCAAGACTGAGGAGGCGGCACTAGGACCCAGCGCGTGAGACAGCAGATTGTGATCGGTTATGATCCTCAGGAGCGCGAGCAGCAAATGAGCGGGAATTTCAAATCCACCAGCGGATCGGTAAATGACCACAAAACATCAGCATAAAGAACCGTTCTCAGGAACCGACCAATCACCGATTACTTTTACTCCATTAACTCAATAGTGACCGCGTTCCTGCAGATCCACCCCATTTACGTCTGCACTGTATAGGAACCGCACATCCACCACCGCAAACCCGGTTGTGCACTGTACACACTTTACGCGGTCCTTATAACACGTCGGTTTTGTTATAGATGTCGGACACTTTTGGACTGGGCGAGAATAGAGAATGTGCAGAGCGATAACCAATATCGCTGATCACCTGCAATATCGGAAGCAGCAGCCTCCGTCCATTTAACTGATCGACCGTGCCTGCGCTTCGTACACGGAGAATACGCGCAGAAAAGGGACTGCTCAGGAATCGGCTCATTTGGGAGAGACTTTGGTGGCTCTGAAAAGAGCCTTTGTGTTGTGGTCGCAGCCGGGGCAGATCTAAGCTCTCTCCCCACGGATCCGGCGGGCCAGCTGGATGTCTTTGGGCATGATGGTGACCCTCTTGGCGTGGATGGCGCACAGGTTGGTGTCCTCGAACAACCCCACCAGATAAGCCTCGCTGGCCTCCTGCAGGGCCATGACGGCCGAACTCTGGAAACGCAGATCGGTCTTGAAGTCCTGGGCGATCTCCCTCACCAGGCGCTGGAAGGGAAGCTTACGGATCAGCAGCTCGGTGGATTTCTGATAGCGGCGGATCTCACGGAGAGCGACTGTTCCCGGCCGGTAACGATGCGGCTTCTTCACTCCACCAGTGGCGGGAGCGCTCTTCCTGGCGGCTTTAGTGGCCAGCTGCTTGCGGGGAGCTTTCCCTCCGGTGGATTTACGAGCGGTCTGCTTTGTTCTTGCCATGGCTCCGTATAGACGTGTCGGGCACAGATGTGATAAGAGGAGCGGCGGGAGCAGGGTATTTATGCTCCGGGGCGCGTCCTCATTGGTCTCTGGGAAACACGCCCCCTGCGCTCCACTGGCTCTTTCATGAAATAAAGTGGCCAATAAGGGTTGATTTGTTTGACCAGTCATTGTTATTATTCCCGCCCACTAATCCCGCCCCTGAAGTCCCCGCCTCTTCCGTGATGCGTCTGTCCTCAGATCACTCATTTGCCGCTTGCTGGAGCAGCTGATGTATTTGCGTTCAAATGTCCCCGTGTATAGCGCTGTACAGTGCAGCTCCCGCAATATCGACAGATCACACAAACCCCCCATCCTGAGACTGCGCCCAGCATCAGTTATATTACAAACATTAGAAGTCCGAGAACTAATCATACAGCTCTGCGGGGAGGAGGCGGTGGCACTGATCATACAGCTCTGTGGGGAGGAGGTGGTGGCTCTGATCATACAGCTCTGTGGGGAGAAGGTGGTTGCTCTGATCATACAGCTCTGCGGGGAGGAGGTAGTGGCACTGATAATACAGCTCTGCGGGGAGGAGGTAGTGGCACTGATCATACAGCTCTGTGGGGAGAAGGTGGTTGCTCTGATCATACAGCTCTGCGAGGAGGAGGTGATGGCACTGATCATACAGCTCTGCGGGGAGGAGGTGGTGGCACTGATCATACAGCTCTGCGGGGAGGAGGTGGTGGCTCTGATCATACAGCTCTGTGGGGAGAGGTGGTGGCACTGATCATACAGCTCTGCTGGGGAGGAGGTGGTTGCTCTGATCATACAGCTCTGCGGGGAGGAGGTAGTGGCACTGATCATACAGCTCTGCGGGGAGGAGGTAGTGGCTCTGATCATACAGCTCTGCGGGGAGAATGTGATGGCTCTGATCATACAGCTCTGCTGGGGAGGAGGTGGTGGCTCTGATCATACAGCTCTGTGGGGAGAAGGTGGTTGCTCTGATCATACAGCTCTGCGGGGAGGAGGTAGTGGCACTGATAATACAGCTCTGCGGGGAGGAGGTGGTGGCACTGATCATACAGCCCTGTGGGGAGGAGGTAGTGGCACTGATCATACAGCTCTGCGGGGAGGAGGTGGTGGCACTGATCATACAGCTCTGCGGGGAGTGGGTGATGGCACTGATCATACAGCTCTGCTGGGAGGAGGTGTTGGCACTGATCATACAGCTCTGCGGGGAGGAGGTGGTGGCTCTTATAAGAGCCTTTGTGGTATCAGAACAGGGGCTGCAGCTTATTTCTTAGCCGCGGGCTTCTTGGCTTTCGCAGCCTTCTTAGCCGGACTCTTGGCGGGTTTGGCCGCCTTCTTAGCCGGACTCTTCGTCACCTTCTTGGGCTTGGGAGCGGCTTTCGGCTTTTTGGGGCTCTTGGCCGCTTTCTTGGCAGCTGCGGGCTTCTTGGCCTTTTTCGGGCTCTTCTTGGCCGCGGTCGGAGCCTTCTTGGGCTTCTTCGGAGATTTGGCGGCTTTCTTGGCAGCAGCGGGTTTCTTAGGTTTGGCCGCAGCTGCTGGCTTCTTCTTGGCCACTTTGTCCTTCGTCTCCTGCTTCTTGTTCAGCTTGAAGGACCCGGAGGCGCCGCTGCCCTTCACCTGGAGGAGGGCGCCCTTGGTGACCAGAGACCTGACGGCCAGCTTCAGGCGGCTGTTGTTCTTCTCTACATCGTATCCTCCGGCAGACAGAGCCTTCTTCAGGGCGGCCAGAGACACCCCGCTGCGCTCCTTGGAGGCGGACACGGCTTTCACGATCAGCTCGGAGACGCTGGGGCCGGAGGGTTTATTGCTCTTCTTGGCAGCAGATTTCTTCGGCTGCTTCTTGGATTTGGCGGCCGGTTCTGCGGGAGGGGGAGCGGCGGCTGGCGCGGTCTCTGCCATCATGTGCTGCGGAAAAACAAAATGAAAATATTTCCTGATAGGAAGGAAAACACTGAGGCCGGAGCTGGAGGCGCCTGTTATATGTACAGGCTTACTGCGCACTGATTGGCTGCTGAGCTGCACCGTTCTGAGCTTCTATTGGCTGACACTGGACATAAACCCCGCCTCCTCCCAGCTGAGTCCGGGTGAAGCACCGCTCTCTCCTTGTGCTTCCCTGCCCGGGATAAAAGCCCTTTACCGGCTAACACCGGACAGCAGAGCGCGCTTCCTCCATCGCCTCTCCTTCTCCAACATCTCCACCGGCCATTTGTAGCCGTCACTAGCAGAGATGCCGGGAAAGAGCGGAGAACAAATCCCGGGATCATCGCCGCCGTCCTCCCGATCTGCACCTCACTGTGTACCGGGGAGATAAATCTGCTGCGGGAGCTCGTTCCTCCTATTCCCGGCTCTTGTCACCATCACAGGGATCTTTACTCCAATGTCTATCGTACAGGGAGCTGATTGTACGATGTGGGGACGAGCTGGAGCTGCTGAGAACCCAGAAGGGTAACACAGGCGACGGCCTCCGCTGACTGCCACCTCCCTGACCTGTGGTGTCACTGTACCCCGTATGTGCAGAGGATTGGGGGGACACGTGTTCCACATCAGTAGATGATCCACATCGGTGGCTGAGTGCAATCACCTGCCTGATATCTTGTCTTAGTGGTGGGAAAGAGCTCTGATGAGGCGACAGCTGCACAGTGCGACTCCCCAACCAAACACATGAACATCTCAGGGGAGAAAACTGAAATATTAACGGATGTATATGACCCCCACTATTATGCAAAAGGGGAATATTGGGAGAAGAGCGGAGACACAAAATCCAGCGTCTACACAGAGAACACAGCTGTATATAGTATATATAGTGCACAGCATCACATCTGCACAGCCCAGATCAGCAGTGTAATAAGTGCCACTGATAATAGAGGAGAGGGTACAGTATATACAGCAGAGTGTACAGTATATAGAGCAGTGTATAGTATATACAGCAGTGTACAGTATATAGAGCAGTGTATAGTATAGTGCGGTGTGTACAGTATATAGAGCGGTGTGTGCAGTATATACAGCAGAGTACACTGTATGTAGACCAGAGTGTACAGTATATACAGCAGAGTACACAGTATATAGACCAGAGTGTACAGTATACAGAGCAGTGTGTGCAGTATATGCAGCAGAGTACACAGTATATAGAGCAGTGTACAGTATATACAGCAGTGTACAGTATTTACAGCAATGTACAGTAAATAGACCAGAGTGTACAGTATATAGAGCAGTGTACAGTAGTGCGGTGTGTGCAGTATATAGAGCAGAGTATACAGTATATACAGCAGAGTACAGTATATAGAGCAGAGTGCACAGTATAAAGAGCTGTGTGTACAGTATATACAGGAGAGGGTACAGTACATAGAGCAGTGTGTACAGTATATAGAGCACTGTACACAGTATATACAGCAGTGTGTACAGTATGTAGAGGAGAGTGTAGAGTATGTACAGCAGTGTGTACAGTATATAGATCATTGTGTGCATTATATAGAGCAAAGCGTTCAGTATATAGAGCAGTGTGCAGTATAGTGCGGTGTATATAGAGCAGTGTATACAGTATACTATTATTATTTTTTTATATAGCACCATTGATTCCATGGTGCTGTACATGAGCGGTGACCTCCCAAAGTGTAGAGGAACAATTCAAGAGTGTGGGGTACTTATTTCAGAATTCGGGGGGGGGGGGGGGGGGTTAACGGCCCGGGGGGGGGGGCATTTTTTTGAGGGGCATTACTTGTGGGCAAGGTCAATTTGGGGGGTCACAGCTCAACCCGGTTTTGGGCTATCAACCCCAAATTTTCAGGGTGTGTAGAGTACCCCTAGCGAACCAATAGTGTAAAAAATTGAGGGTGGCACTTTGAGGGCACCCCAAAACTAATGCCCCCCCACCCCCAAAAAAAAAAAAAAAAAAAAAAAATGCCCCCCTCCCATTAACCTAAAAATTCTGAAAAAAAAAATAGCCCAACTAATGAATTGTTCCTCTACACACTATGAAAATTTGACGTCGATAGCCCCAATCTGGGCTGAGCAGTTACCCCCCAAAGCTGCCCTGCCCATTGAAGCCTATCGCGCGCAGGGTCACTGCCCAGCCTGGTTTGTGCCTACCGACCCCACATTTTCAGGGTGTGTAGAGGAACAATTCAAGAGTGTCGGGTAATTTGTTCAGAAGTTTGGGGGTCGGGAAGGGGGGCATATTTTTGGGGTGATCTCAAAATGCCCCCCACATTTTTGCAGCACTGGTCCACTAGAGCTATGGGTACGCTACACACCCTGAAAATGTGTGGTTGATAGCCACAAACAGGGCTGAGCAGAGACTCCCCAAAGTGACCCTGCCCATTGAAGTCTATGGTGCGCAAGGTCACTGCTCAGCCCGATTTGGGTCTGTCGACCACAAATTCTCAGGGTGTGTAGAGGAACACTTTAAGAGTGTGTGGTAATTTTTTTCAGAATGTTTTGGGTCAACCGGGGCATTTTTTGGTGGGGCACAACGTTTGGGTTGCCCTCAAAAGCCCCCCAAAGTTTTACACCACACCTCCTTTGCTACATATCGAAGTATTGGCAATGCTGATGAGTATACTGGACCCCGCGATCACTTGGCTGGATGTGGGAATGTGCAGAGGAAAAATGAGGATAATGAACGGGATTACAGCAGCACCCCACATGCGGATGGTGGTGCCGAGAAAATCTAGTACATCAGCCTCATTCTGGAGAGGTGCTGACATGAAGGATTGATCAGCTCTCCGTGAGAGAGAGCGAGAAAGAAAGAGAGAGAGAAAGCCTGATGTGACGCTACCGGGTCTCGGGTGGGGGAAGTCGCCGGTTCTGTAAAGCGAGTGTGTAGTGGGGGTCAGCACACACACGGCGACTAAGGAGTTAAATGGAGGCGGATATTCCTGTATCTGGGATTGGTCGGCGCCTGCGGATGTCTCTCGCTCATTGGCTGATTACAGATCCGTTGATGGTTTTGAATTTCCCGCTCAATATCTGTTCTTTGTCCGTCGGATTATTACCGGCCCCTCTGCTGGAGCGGCGATCGCCGATAATACCGGGTCCTGTCCTCCCAGCTGTCTGCCCCCAAACACGGGGATCGGTTTGCTTATCGGTTGCCATTAATATTCTGGGGAGGTTATAATAGTCTTCAGAGGCGCCTTCCATCCGAAACATTAGTGTCCAGGACGTGGTCATCACATAGGAGTCTCCGTACCCGGTACACAGGGCGTCCGTCTATCCAGCTGCCTCAGACAGCCACATTCCCTGTGAATATTCGCTGCCCCCTGTTCAGTATAACATCAAGTAGCAGAATCAACACATTCATCTCACGGCAGGACTGTAGTAACCGCATCACTCCGGGGTTTGTACTGTGTGCATAGAGGGGCCTCCGGGAGGCAGTGTGCGGATATATCCCCCATAAATCTGTGAGGTTTGAGATCAATAAGAAGAAACCGCATCACCCGAAGTTTGCGGTGCCGGCTCTAGTATGGAAAGACGGGGAGGAAAATAAGAGGGGAGAGTATAGAAGACACGTCCCAGGCTGTGACCGATACTACAGGCAGCCGCACGGGGGATATTGTGCCCTGCAGAGACGCTGCGCCCGATACTAATCAGCGCCCAATAAAAGCAGGATCTTAGGACAACATCTTAACAGATTTAGAAAACGCCGGGAGTTGCTCCGTTATTAGAGCTGTAGAGGGATCTGCTTGGGAAAACCAGGTTAGTCTTTCTAGGTCAAAATATTGGAAAAGACCCTAGTCCCAGATCACACACTGCGGGCACATCCCAGAATCTGGATAATGCGGTTTCATTCCTTCGACCGGGAACCCACAGCATTAGTGGCTCAGTAAAGGTTCTAAACGATATATTAACTTTATAACCACCAGGAACCAGAGCGCAGGAATAGGAAGGTGCAGCCTCTCACTGAGATGTGGGTGGCTCTGAAAAGAGCCTTTGGGTTGTGAAGACAGAAGAGAACACAATTAACCTCCGAAGCCGTAGAGAGTGCGGCCCTGGCGCTTGAGCGCGTACACCACGTCCATGGCGGTGACGGTCTTCCTCTTGGCGTGCTCGGTGTAGGTGACGGCGTCACGGATCACGTTCTCCAGGAAGACTTTCAGGACACCGCGAGTCTCCTCATAGATGAGGCCAGAGATGCGCTTGACGCCTCCTCTGCGAGCTAGACGGCGGATGGCAGGCTTGGTGATGCCCTGGATGTTATCACGGAGCACCTTCCTGTGCCGCTTGGCGCCGCCCTTCCCGAGACCTTTTCCTCCTTTGCCGCGACCAGACATCTTCTGCAGTCAGTGAGCAAAAACTGATTCCTGGACAGCACGGACTGCTCCTTTATATGGAGGAAGAATGGACCAGAGAGAGAACTGCAGAGATGACGCACTTCCGGGACGGGTCTTCCAGAATCTACATTTGCCCCTCCCTTCCTCTGCTGATTGGCTGACCACAGAACTGTTGGGACGTTTGAGTTTCCCGCTCATTGGTCATATTCTGCAATTATCTTCCCAGCTTGTATTTTATGCAATTTCTTTCCCTTGTGACTAAAGATATCCCACATATTTTCATCACCGTTCCAGATCATCGTGGTTCATACCATCCACAATGTATGATGCCCCCACTTATCCCGCACACAGTATGCTGCCCCCAAAGTTATCCTCCACATAGTATGATGCCCCCTACACAGCAAGATAACCACACAGTAGGATGCCCCCACAGTTACTGTTTAAGGGTATGATATCCCCAGTTACTCCGAAAACAGTATGATGCCCTAAGTTACCCCCCCCCCCCCCCCAACACACACACAGGAAATATGATGCACCCACAGTTACACCCTATACAATGTGATACCCCCAGAGCGACCCATCCTCAGTGTAATGTAATGATTAACAATTGTTCATGTTATGGTGAAAGTCTTCCATTAATGGAGATTTGGAAGGGTGAAAGAAGCAAGAGAAATTAGAAGAGATATTTCATCAGATCAACATCTGGTGATTAAATGTTCATTTTTGCCATTACCTCATGTACAAATCACAAACCAGAGAGACACATTTTTATGCAGTTTTTTATATATCATGTTATGCTTTAGTAATGCAAAATCACATGACTGGGCCTTTAATTGTAAAGTACAAATTATTAGGGTTTTTTTTGCTTCTTTTTCATTGTTTGTCTTAATGTGAAAACTGTACTGGCAGCAAAAGGGTTAAAAAACCAGTGTAACAGAAAAATGATCCCTACTACATTGCCCTCTATAGTGCCAGAGGCATTTACTCTCTTACAACCAGGACTTACTTCTTAGGCGTTAGGGCAGTGAACCCATTAAATGCTGCAGGTCAGTTACTGAGTAGCTGTATGATGGCTCCTGGGTCCCAGTAGGGCACTGTATGAAATACCAGGTCGGATCCACTGCCAATTACAGCACAAAGCCATTTTTGGCAGTGAAATCTGATTAAGAAAAGTCCCTTCAACATCCACACCAGTAGCAATATGCATCGTGCATCCCCCCATAAAGTGGTTTTGACGTCCTGCAGCAGTGACAGGGGAGTCTAGCGAAGATAATCGCTGTTTTTCGGCAAGGAACATTCCATGTTATCCAAATCAATTTTCTTTATGACCCCAGTGGCCCATTCTGGTGGGCGCTCCTGCCGGCCCCAACAACGTCCCCGCCTGCCATTTGCGTTTCTTTTATCGTGTGCTCCAGCCAGTCTCTTCCATGCTGTTCGGAGGGATCAGTGTCCCCATTGCAGTTTGGGCTACACAGCGAGAAGGATTTCACAAGCCTTTAATGCCACTGGCCGGTCACAGTCACACAGACAAGTCAATAAGGCCGGAAAAAGCCCGACTCTTTCACATGTAACCAGAGCGTCGGAGATGGAACCTGAGCTTCTGCTAGATGGCAGCCCTATAGTGTAAGGGCACGTTAGGGACGGCCCCATCTCCAATATTTGTGACATATACACATATAGGAATCCTTAGCCAAACAGTAAACACCTTTACCAAAGTCACGGTTTGTTTAGAAGTCCGACAGCCGAGCAGGTGCGTTTGGAGGTCTGGCAGCAGGGCAGCGCATTTCGAGATCCAACAGCTGTGGAGGTGCGTTTCAAGATCCGACAGCCAACGAAGAGTATTTCGATGTCCGACAGCCGGGTAGATGTGCTTCGAGGTCCAGCAGCCGCGGCGGAGTGATTCGAGGTCCTGTCACGTAGATATATATCCAGTTAGTGCAGTGTACGGGGGAACACAGGTGTTGGTTCTGCCCCGTATATATATATTTACAGTGTATACATTGTTTGCGGTGTATAGGGAACACAGCGCTACCGGGGCCTGGGGTGAAGGTGCCGCATCTTTGGATACTCTGATGAGAGATCAGCTGGAACACGGAAAATAAGAAGTTAAATGGAGGAGACACGTCTGTGTACCTGATGTACGTAGATGTCTCTCCTCCATTTAACGTCCTATTTTCAAGGCTGAGCTTTCCCAAGGCTGCCCGCTCATTGTCTTATCACATGATCCTTTGGGGGATTTGAGTTTCCCGCTCATAATCTCTGGAGGATTATTACCGGTCACTGCCGATAGCGGAGATCACAATCCGGTCACACCCGGAACAGCGCGGAGTCCTGTCCTCCAGAGCCGCCGCACACGGGATCGTCCTCCGAGAGAAGGCGCCGTCACTGATGTGGAGGAGAATCACCCGCCCGGTCCCCTTACTGCGGGACCTGCTAACTACATGTAGACCTCAGCGCGGAGTATCAGACACTAATGAGGGGACATTTCCTGCGAGCTTGGCAGACGACACTCCCACCTGAGGGGTCTGAGACTTCATGTGGGATTGACCCATTCATCTCCTATTATTCTGTGGATATGTGCACCAACAATGGCGGCAATGGTGTATGTACCATCAGCCTCATGTGAGGACCCCGAGATAGGCGGCGCCGGCTCTTGTGGTGACGGTGTGGGTGGCTCTTAGAAGAGCCTTTGGTTTTGTAGAGATTGGCGGCAGCGCTCACTTGCTCTTGCTCGCCTTGCTGCTCTCGGTCTTCTTGGGCAGCAGCACGGCCTGGATGTTGGGCAGGACGCCCCCCTGGGCAATGGTCACACCACCCAGCAGCCTGTTCAGCTCCTCGTCATTGCGCACCGCCAGCTGCAGGTGACGGGGGATGATGCGGGTCTTCTTGTTGTCCCGGGCAGCATTGCCGGCCAATTCCAGGATCTCAGCGGTCAGATACTCCAGCACAGCGGCCAGATAGACCGGAGCGCCGGCGCCGACTCTCTCAGCGTAGTTGCCCTTGCGGAGAAGCCTGTGCACACGGCCGACTGGGAACTGCAGTCCTGCCCGGGATGAGCGGGTCTTGGCCTTAGCTCGGACCTTTCCTCCTTGTTTGCCGCGTCCAGACATGATAGCGATAACGTCAGATAACAACTAAAGACAGAAAATCGTGTGGAGAAGAGACTGTGCTGTGTGGCCTTATATAGTCTGCTGCTCCGCCCTCCTCTCCTGTCATTGGATGACTCTGAAGCTGGCCAATGGGGAAGAGTCTTGAGGAACCGCCAATGAGCTGCCGAGGGCGGAGCTTATTATTGCTCCTTGCTCAAATTAGTTTCTCACCCAATAGAAAACGTTCGCTTTGGACCGAATAGATAAGGGGTGAAAACAGATATTTGTCTTGGAGCAGAAGGAAGTGCAGAAATATTCTGTTGATTTGTAGTTTGCACTTGTTGAATTTGTGTCTACTATCAGCCATAAATTGCACTGACAGTCTGGTGGGTGAGGGGTTAATCCCTGTCAGTGCTTCTCCTCCGCTCCATCTGCACAGGAGGCGGCTCCTCACTCACCCGCTTATTACCCTGTGCAGATTCCCTGTGGTGTCCGCGCTGATCCTATCACAGCCTGACTGAGACAAGTCTCCTATGTTCTGCCCGGAGCCTGATGTGACGCTGCCGGGTCCCGGGTGGGGGAAGTCGCCGCTTCTGTATTGTATGATACAATATTGTTCTGCTCCAGGAAGACATCCAGGCCTCTCTTGAACCCCTCGACTGAGTTCGCCATCACCACCTCCTCAGGCAAGCAATTCCAGATTCTCACCGCCCTAACAGTAAAGAATCCTCTTCTATGTTGGTGGAAAAACCTTCTCTCCTCCAGACGCAAAGAATGCCCCCTTGTGCCCGTGGCCTTGGTATAAACCTTGGTATAAACAGATCCTCAGCGAGATATTTCTATTGTCCCCTTATATACTTATACATGGTTATTAGATCGCCCCTCAGTCGTCTTTTTCTAGACTAAATAATCCTAATTTCGCTAATCTATCTGGGTATTGTAGTTCTCAATAGAATTGTAGTTCTCAATACCCAGATAGTGGTAATGTTCTGAGCAGGGACACTCCGCAATCTTCTACACATGATCGTACATTTCCCATCACAGAGGGATCTGCTGGGAAGGGCAGAATTGGTCTTCCCTGAAATGTCTCTTGTAGGATACGTCCCTGACCAGTATATCGTCTGCACAGTACTGATTGTGACGGGAAAGGGACGATCTGATCGTCTCCAGGTCAGGCACACGGGCACATCACAGCATGTGGAGAACACGAATCAGTCTCTATATCTATGAGTGGAAACAGGAGCGAATACTGCACCGCTAACCTGGAAATCTGCAGACTCCTGTGTGGGATGTAAGAGAGCAATGATCGCTCAACACAAGCAGATTTCCCGATATCGGTCCTGGGAGCACGTGTCATATGAAGACAAAGGACGGAAAAAAGCGGGAACTTTAAACTTTTTACCATTGGAAACATTAGCTCCTCCCTCTGCTGATTGGCTGAACACAGGACGGTTAGGGGGGTTTGAATTTCCCGCCGCTTCTAAATGTAATGACGTCATTTACACTGTAAAAAGAATTCAATTAGGCTCTAGATCAACTCCACCGACCACCACAAATGGCTCCTGTTAACGGAGAAAGGAGAGTAATGAACGAGACCCCAGAATGCCGAGATCTGTGCAGCAAGGGGTTAAATAAGTCCCTGAATACACATCAACTCACTGAGCAATGCCCAGATTATTCCTGAGGTTTTCTCACTATCTCCCTCGTCATCAGACGCAGAGCCCCGGGCGGTGCGAGCAGACACCTCGGGGAGACGGGAGAGGACACCGGAGCAGTGTGGGTGGCTCTTATAGTGAGGGTGTAGGTGGCTCTTATAGGGAGGGTGTGGGTGGCTCTTAGAAGAGCCTTTGGGGTGAGGAGCGGAGCACGGAGCCGATCACTTGGCGCTGGTGTACTTGGTGACGGCCTTGGTGCCCTCGGACACGGCGTGCTTGGCCAGCTCTCCGGGCAGCAGCAGGCGCACGGCGGTCTGGATCTCCCGGGAGGTGATGGTGGAGCGCTTGTTGTAGTGAGCCAGGCGGGAGGCTTCCCCTGCGATGCGCTCGAAGATGTCGTTGACGAAGGAGTTCATGATGCCCATGGCCTTGGAGGAGATGCCGGTGTCGGGGTGGACCTGCTTCAGCACCTTGTACACGTAGATGGCGTAGCTCTCCTTCCTGCTCTTCCTCCGCTTCTTGCCGTCCTTCTTCTGAGTCTTGGTCACGGCTTTCTTGGAGCCCTTCTTGGGCGCAGGCGCAGACTTGGCAGGTTCAGGCATGATAACACCGGTCTCAGCACAAGTGAGCAGAATAATGATCCTGCTCCTCCAAGAGCGGAGGAATTTATAGCCCGGCCATGCAGATGAGCGCTGCTGTCAGACCGCCGTGCTATTGGGTGATGAAGTCATGTGACCAACGGGAACGTCAGACGCTCCGCCCACTGCAGCTGATTGGTGGTTCTCCAACTGATATTTCGCTTTTCAGCACCCTCCATATAGCGCTGTAAAACACGTATAATGCTGAATACATCTAAATAGTGCTGTGAAGCGCCATATACCGCAGTGCACCCTCATATAGTGCTCTATGTGTTAATGTAGCTCTGTTTACCCTTCATGTGCTGCAGTATACTCCAATATAGTGCTGCTATTCATCTGTATAGTGCAGAGTGCCCCCATATACTGCAACTTACTGACAAATGACTGTGCCACTTCCAGAGCTCGGCCGTCATGGCCCTGCAGGAGGCCAGCGAGGCTTATCTGCTGGGGAGTCTGGGGATGTACTAGATTTTCTCGGCACCACCATCCGCATGTGGGGTGCTGCTGTAATCCCGTTCATTATCCTCATTTTTCCTCTGCACATTCCCACATCCAGCCAAGTGATCGCGGGGTCCAGTATACTCATCAGCATTGCCAATACTTCGATATGTAGCAAAGAAGGAGTGGTGTAAAAATTTGGGGGGCATTTTGAGGGCAACCCAAACGTTGTGCCCCACCAAAAAATGTCCCGGTTGACCCAAAACATTCTGAAAAAAATTACCACACACTCTTATAGTGTTCCTCTACACACCCTGAGAATTTGTGGTCGACAGACCCAAACCGGGCTTAGCAGTGACCTTGCGCACCACAGACTTCAATGGGCAGGGTCACTTTGGGGAGTCTCTGCTCAGCCCAGTTTGTGGCTATCATCAACCCCAAATGTTCAGGGTGTGTAGCTCTAGTGGACCAGTGCTGTAAAAATTTAGGGGGCATTTTGAGATGACCCAAAACATATGCCCCTCCCCACCCCCAAACTTCTGAACAAATTACCCGACACTCTTGAATTGTTCCTCTACACACCCTGAACATTTGGGGTCGATGGGCACAAACTAGGCTGAGCAGTGACCCTGCGCGCGATAGGCTTCCATGGGCAGGGCAGCTTTGGGGGGTAACTGCTCAGCACAGATTGGGGCTATCGACTTCAAATTTTCATAGTGTGTAGAGGAATAATTCATGAGTGTGGGCTATTTTTTTTCTGAATACCTTGCTCTATATACTGTACACACTGCTCTAGATATTGTACACTGCTCTATATACTGTACACACTGCTCTATATATTGTATACTGCTCTATATACTGTACACTGATTTACATACTGTACCCTCTCCTGTATATACTGTACACACTGCTACTGTACACTCTGGTCTATATACTGTGTACTCTGCTGTATATACTGTACACACTGCTCTATATACTGTACGCTCTGGTCTATAATACTGTACACTGCTGTATATACTGTTCACACTGCTCTATATACTGTACACTGCTCTAAATACTGTACACACTGCTCTATATACTGTATATACTGTATATATACTGTATATATTGCTGTATATATACTGTATATATACTGTATATATTGCTGTATATACTGTACAATCTGTTGCACAGTCTGTATACACTGCTGTATATACTGCATACTCTGCTCTATATACTGTACACACGGCACTATGCTATACACTGCTCTATATACTGTACACTCTGGTCTATAAACTGGACACTGCTGTATATACTGTACTCTGCTTTATATACTGTACACACTGTTGTATATACTGTAGACTCTCCTCTATTATCTGTGACACTTATTACACTGCTGATCTGGGCTGTGCAGATGTGATGTTGTGCACTATATATACTATATACAGCTGTGTTCTCTGTGTAGACGCTGGATTTTGTGTCTCCGCTTTTCTCCCAATATTCCCCTTTTGCACAACAGTGGGGGTCACATACATGCATGAATATTTCCGTTTTCTCCCGAGATGTTCATGTGTTTGGTTGGGGAGTCGCGCTGTGCAGCTGTCGCCTCATCAGAGCTCTTCCCTCCATTACAGGCCGCAGCGGTCACAGCTTCACACTGGGTAAGACACGATATCAGGCAGGTGATTGCAATCAGCCCCCGATATGGATCATCTACTGATGTGGAACACGTGTCCCCCCAATACTCTGCACATACGGGGTAGAGTGATATCACAGGTCAGGGAGGTGGCAGTCAGCGGAGGCCGTCGCCTGTGTTACCCTTCTGGGTTCTCAGCAGCTCCAGCTGGTCCCCACATCGTACAATCAGCTTCCTGTGCGATAGACACTGGAGTAAAGATCCCTGTGATGGTGACAAGAGCCGGGAATAGGAGGAACGAGCTCCCGCAGCAGATTTATCTACCCGGACACACAGTGATGTGCAGATCGGGAGGACGGCGGCGATAATCTCCGCAATTTCTAGGCGTTTCCACTAGTGACGGCTACAAACGGTCGGTGGAGATGATGGAGAAGGAGAAGCGACGGAGGAATCGCGCTCTGCTGTCCGGTGTTAGCCGGTAAAGGGTTTTTATCCCGGGCAGGGAAGCACAAGGGGAGAGCGGAGCTTCACTACCTGCCAGCCCTTATGCCGAAGTGATCAGATTCTATTCTGTGTAATCCGCTCATGTAACCAATATTGGCGGAGGCTGCGGGGAGTTATAGATTTCATGTCTTATAAAAGCAGCTCAGCGGGTTATCGATTGTGCAGAGGTGTCAGTATGTGCATGTATATATGTGTATGTACATACCCCATACACCCTTGTATCATTTACCAAATAGTACCGTAACAATGAACAGCATCAGCGGTTCCAGCTCCATAATGCAAACAGGGGGCAGCACAATAAGATGGGGGCAAACACCAGTATATGTCAGGACTCGGGAGACTTAATGTTAGTCAGATAGGAGCTCTGCACTTCCGCAGCCATTTAATCTCATTCAATGAGCCACCACCTCCTCCCCGCAGAGCTGTATGATCAGTGCCACCACCTTCTCCCAACAGAGCTGTATGATCAGTGCCACCACCTCCTCCTCGCAGAGCTGTATGATCAGTGCCACCACCTCCTCCCCGCAGAGCTGTATGATCAGAGCAACCACCTTCTCCCCACAGAGCTGTATGATCAGTGCCATCACCCACTCCCCGCAGAGCTGTATGATCAGTGCCACCACCTCCTCGCAGAGCTGTATGATCAGTGCCACCACCTCCTCCCCACGGAACTGTATGATCAGTGCCACCGCCTCCTCCCCGCAGAGCTGTATGATCAGTGCCACCACCTCCTCCTCGCAGAGCTGTATGATCAGTGCCACCACCTCCTCCCCGCAGAGCTGTATGATCAGAGCAACCACCTTCTCCCCACAGAGCTGTATGATCAGTGCCATCACCCACTCCCCGCAGAGCTGTATGATCAGTGCCACCACCTCCTCGCAGAGCTGTATGATCAGTGCCACCACCTCCTCCCCACGGAACTGTATGATCAGTGCCACCGCCTCCTCCCCGCAGAGCTGTATGATCAGTGCCACCACCTCCTCCTCCCTGCAGAGCTGTATGATCAGTGCCACCACCTCCTCCTCCCTGCAGAGCTGTATGATCAGTGCCACCACCTCCTCCTCCCCGCAGAGCTGTATGATCAGTGCCACTACCTCCTCCCCGCAGAGCTGTATGATCAGAGCAACCACTTCCTCCCCAGCAGAGCTATATGATCAGTGCCACCACCTTCTCCCCACAGAGCTGTATGATCAGTGCCACCACCTTCTCCCCTTCATTGTCTGTTCTAGTTATATGGAGATAATGGTCCTTGTATGCAATGTCCAGTAATGATTCCCGAGAGCAGCAGACGCTCCCTGAGGACCCATCTATGCCCAGCAGAGGACACTCATAGCCAGAGACCGGTACCGGGAGTTCCCTCTCCTCACGCTGCAGAACAGCAGAGCGGGCTGGGGACTAGTGACCGGTGTCACCCGCACTCAGAGCAGCCTGCAGCTGAAGGAGGAATCCCCCCTAACAAGGAATGTGCCAGTGACACCCTGACAGCGGAGAAAGGACAGGCAGAACACGCAGCAGCCGGGACTCTCCTCGCTGCGAGCTCCGGTACACAGAGGGGGGCAGGAAGTTCCGGGCTCAGGAGACGGGGACATCACCTGCCATGGGGTGTAAGGGGATGATCTGTAGCGCTGCATCTAATTATTGGGGGAAGCTCATTATCACTTACCAGACGCATTCAGGTGACATTAATGAGCCGCAGGCAGCGAGGCCGCCGAGTACTGTCCTCAATGGGGAGCAGCATTATAACAATGAGAATAACTTGCCCCCACTGTGATTTTCTTGTTATACGAATTGACGGTTTACTTTATTTTAATAACACTTGTATTGCAAATGACAGAGATCATAAAACTTAGATATAACCTGTTTCTTCATATGAAGATTTACATTCACAGAACATTTATTATCTTCCCGTAGAAGATAATGACAACAGCTTAGATGGATAAAACCATAAGCAATGGAGAAAGAACACAGAGAAAGAATTCCAAAACCTGTCATTCCTCAGTTGCTGGAGCTGTAGAATGATGGGCTGCACAGATTTTAGAGGATCATCTCTTCATTGTAATAGCTGAATCATTGGAATAGTGATATCCAGCAGGAGACATATGTCAGGACTAATAGTAACAATGCAACAATGAGGCAGACTGAGGTGTGCACTGACTTGCAGAGAAGCAGCAGTAGTCTGAAGAAGCTGACAATTAAGAACAGCTGTGTACAACCATCTCCTATCTGTAAGCCGCTAGGAAATTAATTGTTAAACACTTATCTGCTTTTGGAGGCAAAAAAAGACGCTAAATGCTCCTGAGTAACCTCATATCTTGTATTTTACTAACATGTTTTTCTTTTCCCTTATTTAGGCTATTCAATTTTAGTTACCATATTACATTTCTCCTGTAACTCTGACCTGCTTGGACTGTTGTCTTTTCCTACACTTTTATCATATTTGATCCTTTTTCTTACCCTATTAAAATTTATATTTACCGTCCCTCTTTTATTTATGTCTGATATAAAACTGTTTGTGTGTATTGATTATACTTTAAAAAACAAAAAAAACTACAAATCGCTCTGAGTTCAGTGGCTTTTTATTCCAGCTCTTGCTCCATGGATCGTCCGATACTTTGTGGTCTCGTATTAATTGAAGTTTATGATTCTCACTTTGTTTCTCCAAAGAAAACATTTATTTATTAAATGACTCCACGGTGATTTGGAAGGTGATTACAGGAGATTGCTGTTGGTGGACTTTATATCACATCACAAGAAGCTGCGGAAACTACAACAAGCGGGAAATTCAAAATTCCTACCCGCCCTGTGTGCAGCCAATCTGCAGAGGAAGGGGAGGGGCTAACGTTAACCGTTTAGGAACGTGGAGTTCCCGCTGAGTGGCTGATGAATTTTCCGTTTTTTGTCTTTCTGTAGTTTCAGGACGATCAGATGTCCGAAAAGTGTTTGTGTGGAGCGATCAATGGTCACTTGTGTCCCATACAGGAGTTTATATATTTCCAGGATCAAGGGAGAAGTATCCGCTTTCTATAATAGAAGGTGCAGAACTTTGCGACTATAGTGACTCCATCAGACCAGCAATATTCAGTGCAGGGAATATACAGAAACGAGGTCATGCAGATTAGAAACAATCTTAAAATTGGGGTGGGGAGTCTAAAATGCTGATTAATGTTATCTAGGGAAACCTACTATAGAACTGTAAACTCCTGCAGTGAGAAGAATAACAGGAAATATCGCAGAGTAGATGGGCGCCCTGTATGGTCACATATGAGCATTCTTGCCGCATCCAGTCCCATCACACATCAATATCTTTGCGGATTATTCTAGTATTGGTCCTGATCAGGGCGCACAGGGAAGAGGGGATGAGATTATTACATTTCCGCATATATGTATTTACTCCCCCACACACTGCAGACTGAGCCGCGAGTGACCCAGAGACCAGATGTTACCGAGCACAAGTGATCCCTCCGGGCATAATTATATGTGAGGAATGAGCTCGTCTTGAGGGAGGATTTAGTGGCTCTGAAAAGAGCCTTTGTGTTGTGGTCGGTGCCGGGGCAGATCTAAGCTCTCTCCCCACGGATCCGGCGGGCTTGGGAAAACCAGGTTTGTCTTTCTAGGTCAAAATATTGGAAAAGACTCTGGTCCCAGATCACACACTGCGGGCACATCCCAGAATCTGGATAATGCGGCTTCATTCCTTCGACCGGGAACCCACAGCATTAGTGGCTCAGTAAAGGTTCTAAACGATATATTAACTTTAAAACCACCAGGAACAAGAGCGCAGGAATAGGAAGGTGCAGCCTCTCACTGAGATGTGGGTGGCTCTGAAAAGAGCCTTTGGGTTGTGAGGACAGAAGAGAACACAATTAACCTCCGAAGCCGTAGAGAGTGCGGCCCTGGCGCTTGAGCGCGTACACCACGTCCATGGCGGTGACGGTCTTCCTCTTGGCGTGCTCGGTGTAGGTGACGGCGTCACGGATCACGTTCTCCAGGAAGACTTTCAGGACACCGCGAGTCTCCTCATAGATGAGGCCAGAGATGCGCTTGACGCCTCCTCTGCGAGCTAGACGGCGGATGGCAGGCTTGGTGATGCCCTGGATGTTATCACGGAGCACCTTCCTGTGCCGCTTGGCGCCGCCCTTCCCGAGACCTTTTCCTCCTTTGCCGCGACCAGACATCTTCTGCAGTCAGTGAGCAAAAACTGATTCCTGGACAGCACGGACTGCTCCTTTATATGGAGGAAGAATGGACCAGAGAGAGAACTGCAGAGATGACGCACTTCCGGGACGGGTCTTCCAGAATCTACATTTGCCCCTCCCTTCCTCTGCTGATTGGCTGACCACAGAACTGTTGGGACGTTTGAGTTTCCCGCTCATTGGTCATATTCTGCAATTATCTTCCCAGCTTGTATTTTATGCAATTTCTTTCCCTTGTGACTAAAGATATCCCACATATTTTCATCACCGTTCCAGATCATCGTGGTTCATACCATCCACAATGTATGATGCCCCCACTTATCCCGCACACAGTATGCTGTGATACCCCCAGAGCGACCCATCCTCAGTGTAATGTAATGATTAACAATTGTTCATGTTATGGTGAAAGTCTTCCATTAATGGAGATTTGGAAGGGTGAAAGAAGCAAGAGAAATTAGAAGAGATATTTCATCAGATCAACATCTGGTGATTAAATGTTCATTTTTGCCATTACCTCATGTACAAATCACAAACCAGAGAGACACATTTTTATGCAGTTTTTTATATATCATGTTATGCTTTAGTAATGCAAAATCACATGACTGGGCCTTTAATTGTAAAGTACAAATTATTAGGGGTTTTTTTGCTTCTTTTTCATTGTTTGTCTTAATGTGAAAACTGTACTGGCAGCAAAAGGGTTAAAAAACCAGTGTAACAGAAAAATGATCCCTACTACATTGCCCTCTATAGTGCCAGAGGCATTTACTCTCTTACAACCAGGACTTACTTCTTAGGCGTTAGGGCAGTGAACCCATTAAATGCTGCAGGTCAGTTACTGAGTAGCTGTATGATGGCTCCTGGGTCCCAGTAGGGCACTGTATGAAATACCAGGTCGGATCCACTGCCAATTACAGCACAAAGCCATTTTTGGCAGTGAAATCTGATTAAGAAAAGTCCCTTCAACATCCACACCAGTAGCAATATGCATCGTGCATCCCCCCATAAAGTGGTTTTGACGTCCTGCAGCAGTGACAGGGGAGTCTAGCGAAGATAATCGCTGTTTTTCGGCAAGGAACATTCCATGTTATCCAAATCAATTTTCTTTATGACCCCAGTGGCCCATTCTGGTGGGCGCTCCTGCCGGCCCCAACAACGTCCCCGCCTGCCATTTGCGTTTCTTTTATCGTGTGCTCCAGCCAGTCTCTTCCATGCTGTTCGGAGGGATCAGTGTCACCATTGCAGTTTGGGCTACACAGCGAGAAGGATTTCACAAGCCTTTAATGCCACTGGCCGGTCACAGTCACACAGACAAGTCAATAAGGCCGGAAAAAGCCCGACTCTTTCACATGTAACCAGAGCGTCGGAGATGGAACCTGAGCTTCTGCTAGATGGCAGCCCTATAGTGTAAGGGCACGTTAGGGACGGCCCCATCTCCAATATTTGTGACATATACACATATAGGAATCCTTAGCCAAACAGTAAACACCTTTACCAAAGTCACGGTTTGTTTAGAAGTCCGACAGCCGAGCAGGTGCGTTTGGAGGTCTGGCAGCAGGGCAGCGCATTTCGAGATCCAACAGCTGTGGAGGTGCGTTTCAAGATCCGACAGCCAACGAAGAGTATTTCGATGTCCGACAGCCGGGTAGATGTGCTTCGAGGTCCAGCAGCCGCGGCGGAGTGATTCGAGGTCCTGTCACGTAGATATATATCCAGTTAGTGCAGTGTACGGGGGAACACAGGTGTTGGTTCTGCCCCGTATATATATATTTACAGTGTATACATTGTTTGCGGTGTATAGGGAACACAGCGCTACCGGGGCCTGGGGTGAAGGTGCCGCATCTTTGGATACTCTGATGAGAGATCAGCTGGAACACGGAAAATAAGAAGTTAAATGGAGGAGACACGTCTGTGTACCTGATGTACGTAGATGTCTCTCCTCCATTTAACGTCCTATTTTCAAGGCTGAGCTTTCCCAAGGCTGCCCGCTCATTGTCTTATCACATGATCCTTTGGGGGATTTGAGTTTCCCGCTCATAATCTCTGGAGGATTATTACCGGTCACTGCCGATAGCGGAGATCACAATCCGGTCACACCCGGAACAGCGCGGAGTCCTGTCCTCCAGAGCCGCCGCACACGGGATCGTCCTCCGAGAGAAGGCGCCGTCACTGATGTGGAGGAGAATCACCCGCCCGGTCCCCTTACTGCGGGACCTGCTAACTACATGTAGACCTCAGCGCGGAGTATCAGACACTAATGAGGGGACATTTCCTGCGAGCTTGGCAGACGACACTCCCACCTGAGGGGTCTGAGACTTCATGTGGGATTGACCCATTCATCTCCTATTATTCTGTGGATATGTGCACCAACAATGGCGGCAATGGTGTATGTACCATCAGCCTCATGTGAGGACCCCGAGATAGGCGGCGCCGGCTCTTGTGGTGACGGTGTGGGTGGCTCTTAGAAGAGCCTTTGGTTTTGTAGACATTGGCGGCAGCGCTCACTTGCTCTTGCTCGCCTTGCTGCTCTCGGTCTTCTTGGGCAGCAGCACGGCCTGGATGTTGGGCAGGACGCCCCCCTGGGCAATGGTCACACCACCCAGCAGCCTGTTCAGCTCCTCGTCATTGCGCACCGCCAGCTGCAGGTGACGGGGGATGATGCGGGTCTTCTTGTTGTCCCGGGCAGCATTGCCGGCCAATTCCAGGATCTCAGCGGTCAGATACTCCAGCACAGCGGCCAGATAGACCGGAGCGCCGGCGCCGACTCTCTCAGCGTAGTTGCCCTTGCGGAGAAGCCTGTGCACACGGCCGACTGGGAACTGCAGTCCTGCCCGGGATGAGCGGGTCTTGGCCTTAGCTCGGACCTTTCCTCCTTGTTTGCCGCGTCCAGACATGATAGCGATAACGTCAGATAACAACTAAAGACAGAAAATCGTGTGGAGAAGAGACTGTGCTGTGTGGCCTTATATAGTCTGCTGCTCCGCCCTCCTCTCCTGTCATTGGATGACTCTGAAGCTGGCCAATGGGGAAGAGTCTTGAGGAACCGCCAATGAGCTGCCGAGGGCGGAGCTTATTATTGCTCCTTGCTCAAATTAGTTTCTCACCCAATAGAAAACGTTCGCTTTGGACCGAATAGATAAGGGGTGAAAACAGATATTTGTCTTGGAGCAGAAGGAAGTGCAGAAATATTCTGTTGATTTGTAGTTTGCACTTGTTGAATTTGTGTCTACTATCAGCCATAAATTGCACTGACAGTCTGGTGGGTGAGGGGTTAATCCCTGTCAGTGCTTCTCCTCCGCTCCATCTGCACAGGAGGCGGCTCCTCACTCACCCGCTTATTACCCTGTGCAGATTCCCTGTGGTGTCCGCGCTGATCCTATCACAGCCTGACTGAGACAAGTCTCCTATGTTCTGCCCGGAGCCTGATGTGACGCTGCCGGGTCCCGGGTGGGGGAAGTCGCCGCTTCTGTATTGTATGATACAATATTGTTCTGCTCCAGGAAGACATCCAGGCCTCTCTTGAACCCCTCGACTGAGTTCGCCATCACCACCTCCTCAGGCAAGCAATTCCAGATTCTCACCGCCCTAACAGTAAAGAATCCTCTTCTATGTTGGTGGAAAAACCTTCTCTCCTCCAGACGCAAAGAATGCCCCCTTGTGCCCGTGGCCTTGGTATAAACCTTGGTATAAACAGATCCTCAGCGAGATATTTCTATTGTCCCCTTATATACTTATACATGGTTATTAGATCGCCCCTCAGTCGTCTTTTTCTAGACTAAATAATCCTAATTTCGCTAATCTATCTGGGTATTGTAGTTCTCAATACCCAGATAGTGGTAATGTTCTGAGCAGGGACACTCCGCAATCTTCTACACATGATCGTACATTTCCCATCACAGAGGGATCTGCTGGGAAGGGCAGAATTGGTCTTCCCTGAAATGTCTCTTGTAGGATACGTCCCTGACCAGTATATCGTCTGCACAGTACTGATTGTGACGGGAAAGGGACGATCTGATCGTCTCCAGGTCAGGCACACGGGCACATCACAGCATGTGGAGAACACGAATCAGTCTCTATATCTATGAGTGGAAACAGGAGCGAATACTGCACCGCTAACCTGGAAATCTGCAGACTCCTGTGTGGGATGTAAGAGAGCAATGATCGCTCAACACAAGCAGATTTCCCGATATCGGTCCTGGGAGCACGTGTCATATGAAGACAAAGGACGGAAAAAAGCGGGAACTTTAAACTTTTTACCATTGGAAACATTAGCTCCTCCCTCTGCTGATTGGCTGAACACAGGACGGTTAGGGGGGTTTGAATTTCCCGCCGCTTCTAAATGTAATGACGTCATTTACACTGTAAAAAGAATTCAATTAGGCTCTAGATCAACTCCACCGACCACCACAAATGGCTCCTGTTAACGGAGAAAGGAGAGTAATGAACGAGACCCCAGAATGCCGAGATCTGTGCAGCAAGGGGTTAAATAAGTCCCTGAATACACATCAACTCACTGAGCAATGCCCAGATTATTCCTGAGGTTTTCTCACCATCTCCCTCGTCATCAGACGCAGAGCCCCGGGCGGTGCGAGCAGACACCTCGGGGAGACGGGAGAGGACACCGGAGCAGTGTGGGTGGCTCTTATAGTGAGGGTGTAGGTGGCTCTTATAGGGAGGGTGTAGGTGGCTCTTATAGGGAGAGTGTGGGTGGCTCTTAGAAGAGCCTTTGGGGTGAGGAGCGGAGCACGGAGCCGATCACTTGGCGCTGGTGTACTTGGTGACGGCCTTGGTGCCCTCGGACACGGCGTGCTTGGCCAGCTCTCCGGGCAGCAGCAGGCGCACGGCGGTCTGGATCTCCCGGGAGGTGATGGTGGAGCGCTTGTTGTAGTGAGCCAGGCGGGAGGCTTCCCCTGCGATGCGCTCGAAGATGTCGTTGACGAAGGAGTTCATGATGCCCATGGCCTTGGAGGAGATGCCGGTGTCGGGGTGGACCTGCTTCAGCACCTTGTACACGTAGATGGCGTAGCTCTCCTTCCTGCTCTTCCTCCGCTTCTTGCCGTCCTTCTTCTGAGTCTTGGTCACGGCTTTCTTGGAGCCCTTCTTGGGCGCAGGCGCAGACTTGGCAGGTTCAGGCATGATAACACCGGTCTCAGCACAAGTGAGCAGAATAATGATCCTGCTCCTCCAAGAGCGGAGGAATTTATAGCCCGGCCATGCAGATGAGCGCTGCTGTCAGACCGCCGTGCTATTGGGTGATGAAGTCATGTGACCAACGGGAACGGGAACGGGAACTGCAGCTGATTGGTGGTTCTCCAACTGATATTTCGCTTTTCAGCACCCTCCATATAGCGCTGTAAAACACGTATAATGCTGAATACATCTAAATAGTGCTGTGAAGCGCCATATACCGCAGTGCACCCTCATATAGTGCTCTATGTGTTAATGTAGCTCTGTTTACCCTTCATGTGCTGCAGTATACTCCAATATAGTGCTGCTATTCATCTGTATAGTGCAGAGTGCCCCCATATACTGCAACTTACTGACAAATGACTGTGCCACTTCCAGAGCTCGGCCGTCATGGCCCTGCAGGAGGCCAGCGAGGCTTATCTGCTGGGGAGTCTGGGGATGTACTAGATTTTCTCGGCACCACCATCCGCATGTGGGGTGCTGCTGTAATCCCGTTCATTATCCTCATTTTTCCTCTGCACATTCCCACATCCAGCCAAGTGATCGCGGGGTCCAGTATACTCATCAGCATTGCCAATACTTCGATATGTAGCAAAGAAGGAGTGGTGTAAAAATTTGGGGGGCATTTTGAGGGCAACCCAAACGTTGTGCCCCACCAAAAAATGTCCCGGTTGACCCAAAACATTCTGAAAAAAATTACCACACACTCTTATAGTGTTCCTCTACACACCCTGAGAATTTGTGGTCGACAGACCCAAACCGGGCTTAGCAGTGACCTTGCGCACCACAGACTTCAATGGGCAGGGTCACTTTGGGGAGTCTCTGCTCAGCCCAGTTTGTGGCTATCATCAACCCCAAATGTTCAGGGTGTGTAGCTCTAGTGGACCAGTGCTGTAAAAATTTAGGGGGCATTTTGAGATGACCCAAAACATATGCCCCTCCCCACCCCCAAACTTCTGAACAAATTACCCGACACTCTTGAATTGTTCCTCTACACACCCTGAACATTTGGGGTCGATGGGCACAAACTAGGCTGAGCAGTGACCCTGCGCGCGATAGGCTTCCATGGGCAGGGCAGCTTTGGGGGGTAACTGCTCAGCACAGATTGGGGCTATCGACTTCAAATTTTCATAGTGTGTAGAGGAATAATTCATGAGTGTGGGCTATTTTTTTTCTGAATACCTTGCTCTATATACTGTACACACTGCTCTAGATATTGTACACTGCTCTATATACTGTACACACTGCTCTATATATTGTATACTGCTCTATATACTGTACACTGATTTACATACTGTACCCTCTCCTGTATATACTGTACACACTGCTACTGTACACTCTGGTCTATATACTGTGTACTCTGCTGTATATACTGTACACACTGCTCTATATACTGTACGCTCTGGTCTATAATACTGTACACTGCTGTATATACTGTTCACACTGCTCTATATACTGTACACTGCTCTAAATACTGTACACACTGCTCTATATACTGTATATACTGTATATATACTGTATATATTGCTGTATATATACTGTATATATACTGTATATATTGCTGTATATACTGTACAACCTGTTGCACAGTCTGTATACACTGCTGTATATACTGCATACTCTGCTCTATATACTGTACACACGGCACTATGCTATACACTGCTCTATATACTGTACACTCTGGTCTATAAACTGGACACTGCTGTATATACTGTACTCTGCTTTATATACTGTACACACTGTTGTATATACTGTAGACTCTCCTCTATTATCTGTGACACTTATTACACTGCTGATCTGGGCTGTGCAGATGTGATGTTGTGCACTATATATACTATATACAGCTGTGTTCTCTGTGTAGACGCTGGATTTTGTGTCTCCGCTTTTCTCCCAATATTCCCCTTTTGCACAACAGTGGGGGTCACATACATGCATGAATATTTCCGTTTTCTCCCGAGATGTTCATGTGTTTGGTTGGGGAGTCGCGCTGTGCAGCTGTCGCCTCATCAGAGCTCTTCCCTCCATTACAGGCCGCAGCGGTCACAGCTTCACACTGGGTAAGACACGATATCAGGCAGGTGATTGCAATCAGCCCCCGATATGGATCATCTACTGATGTGGAACACGTGTCCCCCCAATACTCTGCACATACAGGGTAGAGTGATATCACAGGTCAGGGAGGTGGCAGTCAGCGGAGGCCGTCGCCTGTGTTACCCTTCTGGGTTCTCAGCAGCTCCAGCTGGTCCCCACATCGTACAATCAGCTTCCTGTGCGATAGACACTGGAGTAAAGATCCCTGTGATGGTGACAAGAGCCGGGAATAGGAGGAACGAGCTCCCGCAGCAGATTTATCTACCCGGACACACAGTGATGTGCAGATCGGGAGGACGGCGGCGATAATCTCCGCAATTTCTAGGCGTTTCCACTAGTGACGGCTACAAACGGTCGGTGGAGATGATGGAGAAGGAGAAGCGACGGAGGAATCGCGCTCTGCTGTCCGGTGTTAGCCGGTAAAGGGTTTTTATCCCGGGCAGGGAAGCACAAGGGGAGAGCGGAGCTTCACTACCTGCCAGCCCTTATGCCGAAGTGATCAGATTCTATTCTGTGTAATCCGCTCATGTAACCAATATTGGCGGAGGCTGCGGGGAGTTATAGATTTCATGTCTTATAAAAGCAGCTCAGCGGGTTATCGATTGTGCAGAGGTGTCAGTATGTGCATGTATATATGTGTATGTACATACCCCATACACCCTTGTATCATTTACCAAATAGTACCGTAACAATGAACAGCATCAGCGGTTCCAGCTCCATAATGCAAACAGGGGGCAGCACAATAAGATGGGGGCAAACACCAGTATATGTCAGGACTCGGGAGACTTAATGTTAGTCAGATAGGAGCTCTGCACTTCCGCAGCCATTTAATCTCATTCAATGAGCCACCACCTCCTCCCCGCAGAGCTGTATGATCAGTGCCACCACCTTCTCCCAACAGAGCTGTATGATCAGTGCCACCACCTCCTCCTCGCAGAGCTGTATGATCAGTGCCACCACCTCCTCCCCGCAGAGCTGTATGATCAGAGCAACCACCTTCTCCCCACAGAGCTGTATGATCAGTGCCATCACCCACTCCCCGCAGAGCTGTATGATCAGTGCCACCACCTCCTCGCAGAGCTGTATGATCAGTGCCACCACCTCCTCCCCACGGAACTGTATGATCAGTGCCACCGCCTCCTCCCCGCAGAGCTGTATGATCAGTGCCACCACCTCCTCCTCGCAGAGCTGTATGATCAGTGCCACCACCTCCTCCCCGCAGAGCTGTATGATCAGAGCAACCACCTTCTCCCCACAGAGCTGTATGATCAGTGCCATCACCCACTCCCCGCAGAGCTGTATGATCAGTGCCACCACCTCCTCGCAGAGCTGTATGATCAGTGCCACCACCTCCTCCCCACGGAACTGTATGATCAGTGCCACCGCCTCCTCCCCGCAGAGCTGTATGATCAGTGCCACCACCTCCTCCTCCCTGCAGAGCTGTATGATCAGTGCCACCACCTCCTCCTCCCTGCAGAGCTGTATGATCAGTGCCACCACCTCCTCCTCCCCGCAGAGCTGTATGATCAGTGCCACTACCTCCTCCCCGCAGAGCTGTATGATCAGAGCAACCACTTCCTCCCCAGCAGAGCTATATGATCAGTGCCACCACCTTCTCCCCACAGAGCTGTATGATCAGTGCCACCACCTTCTCCCCTTCATTGTCTGTTCTAGTTATATGGAGATAATGGTCCTTGTATGCAATGTCCAGTAATGATTCCCGAGAGCAGCAGACGCTCCCTGAGGACCCATCTATGCCCAGCAGAGGACACTCATAGCCAGAGACCGGTACCGGGAGTTCCCTCTCCTCACGCTGCAGAACAGCAGAGCGGGCTGGGGACTAGTGACCGGTGTCACCCGCACTCAGAGCAGCCTGCAGCTGAAGGAGGAATCCCCCCTAACAAGGAATGTGCCAGTGACACCCTGACAGCGGAGAAAGGACAGGCAGAACACGCAGCAGCCGGGACTCTCCTCGCTGCGAGCTCCGGTACACAGAGGGGGGCAGGAAGTTCCGGGCTCAGGAGACGGGGACATCACCTGCCATGGGGTGTAAGGGGATGATCTGTAGCGCTGCATCTAATTATTGGGGGAAGCTCATTATCACTTACCAGACGCATTCAGGTGACATTAATGAGCCGCAGGCAGCGAGGCCGCCGAGTACTGTCCTCAATGGGGAGCAGCATTATAACAATGAGAATAACTTGCCCCCACTGTGATTTTCTTGTTATACGAATTGACGGTTTACTTTATTTTAATAACACTTGTATTGCAAATGACAGAGATCATAAAACTTAGATATAACCTGTTTCTTCATATGAAGATTTACATTCACAGAACATTTATTATCTTCCCGTAGAAGATAATGACAACAGCTTAGATGGATAAAACCATAAGCAATGGAGAAAGAACACAGAGAAAGAATTCCAAAACCTGTCATTCCTCAGTTGCTGGAGCTGTAGAATGATGGGCTGCACAGATTTTAGAGGATCATCTCTTCATTGTAATAGCTGAATCATTGGAATAGTGATATCCAGCAGGAGACATATGTCAGGACTAATAGTAACAATGCAACAATGAGGCAGACTGAGGTGTGCACTGACTTGCAGAGAAGCAGCAGTAGTCTGAAGAAGCTGACAATTAAGAACAGCTGTGTACAACCATCTCCTATCTGTAAGCCGCTAGGAAATTAATTGTTAAACACTTATCTGCTTTTGGAGGCAAAAAAAGACGCTAAATGCTCCTGAGTAACCTCATATCTTGTATTTTACTAACATGTTTTTCTTTTCCCTTATTTAGGCTATTCAATTTTAGTTACCATATTACATTTCTCCTGTAACTCTGACCTGCTTGGACTGTTGTCTTTTCCTACACTTTTATCATATTTGATCCTTTTTCTTACCCTATTAAAATTTATATTTACCGTCCCTCTTTTATTTATGTCTGATATAAAACTGTTTGTGTGTATTGATTATACTTTAAAAAACAAAAAAAACTACAAATCGCTCTGAGTTCAGTGGCTTTTTATTCCAGCTCTTGCTCCATGGATCGTCCGATACTTTGTGGTCTCGTATTAATTGAAGTTTATGATTCTCACTTTGTTTCTCCAAAGAAAACATTTATTTATTAAATGACTCCACGGTGATTTGGAAGGTGATTACAGGAGATTGCTGTTGGTGGACTTTATATCACATCACAAGAAGCTGCGGAAACTACAACAAGCGGGAAATTCAAAATTCCTACCCGCCCTGTGTGCAGCCAATCTGCAGAGGAAGGGGAGGGGCTAACGTTAACCGTTTAGGAACGTGGAGTTCCCGCTGAGTGGCTGATGAATTTTCCGTTTTTTGTCTTTCTGTAGTTTCAGGACGATCAGATGTCCGAAAAGTGTTTGTGTGGAGCGATCAATGGTCACTTGTGTCCCATACAGGAGTTTATATATTTCCAGGATCAAGGGAGAAGTATCCGCTTTCTATAATAGAAGGTGCAGAACTTTGCGACTATAGTGACTCCATCAGACCAGCAATATTCAGTGCAGGGAATATACAGAAACGAGGTCATGCAGATTAGAAACAATCTTAAAATTGGGGTGGGGAGTCTAAAATGCTGATTAATGTTATCTAGGGAAACCTACTATAGAACTGTAAACTCCTGCAGTGAGAAGAATAACAGGAAATATCGCAGAGTAGATGGGCGCCCTGTATGGTCACATATGAGCATTCTTGCCGCATCCAGTCCCATCACACATCAATATCTTTGCGGATTATTCTAGTATTGGTCCTGATCAGGGCGCACAGGGAAGGGGGGATGAGATTATTACATTTCCGCATATATGTATTTACTCCCCCACACACTGCAGACTGAGCCGCGAGTGACCCAGAGACCAGATGTTACCGAGCACAAGTGATCCCTCCGGGCATAATTATATGTGAGGAATGAGCTCGTCTTGAGGGAGGATTTGGTGGCTCTGAAAAGAGCCTTTGTGTTGTGGTCGGTGCCGGGGCAGATCTAAGCTCTCTCCCCACGGATCCGGCGGGCTTGGGAAAACCAGGTTTGTCTTTCTAGGTCAAAATATTGGAAAAGACTCTGGTCCCAGATCACACACTGCGGGCACATCCCAGAATCTGGATAATGCGGCTTCATTCCTTCGACCGGGAACCCACAGCATTAGTGGCTCAGTAAAGGTTCTAAACGATATATTAACTTTAAAACCACCAGGAACAAGAGCGCAGGAATAGGAAGGTGCAGCCTCTCACTGAGATGTGGGTGGCTCTGAAAAGAGCCTTTGGGTTGTGAGGACAGAAGAGAACACAATTAACCTCCGAAGCCGTAGAGAGTGCGGCCCTGGCGCTTGAGCGCGTACACCACGTCCATGGCGGTGACGGTCTTCCTCTTGGCGTGCTCGGTGTAGGTGACGGCGTCACGGATCACGTTCTCCAGGAAGACTTTCAGGACACCGCGAGTCTCCTCATAGATGAGGCCAGAGATGCGCTTGACGCCTCCTCTGCGAGCTAGACGGCGGATGGCAGGCTTGGTGATGCCCTGGATGTTATCACGGAGCACCTTCCTGTGCCGCTTGGCGCCGCCCTTCCCGAGACCTTTTCCTCCTTTGCCGCGACCAGACATCTTCCACGTAGTCAGCCAAACACGATGACTGATCAGCGCAGAGTCCTTCCTTTATATAGAGAGTGAGCGGACCGGAGCGAGAACTGTACAGATGACGCGTTTCCGGGGCGAGATTTCTGGTACTGAATTTGCAGTTAGCCCCTCCCTTTAGTCTCTGATTGGTTGAGCACAGAACAGTTGCTAATTTTGAATTTCCCGCTTATTGTGCTCTTATTTCCCCGCTTCTCTATTCTTCTCATCTCGGCGCCGCTGCTAGATCTGTTGGTTATTTCGATTTTTTTTCATTGTTATTTATGTTGCTAGTTTCCAGCTTCTGCCAAATGTTAGCTAGTAGAATAAAAAATATATTCTAGGGACAATAATCTACAGAAAACTCGTGATCCCCGGCAGTCACTCATCATTACACGTGGTGCCGGACTGGCGGCCATTACCGGTCCCTCAGAGCAGGGAGCTGCATGTAACCAGTCACCCTGCGGCTCCAGCCCTGGAGAAGATGGGAAAAGTCAAATATACGAGAATTGCTTAACGACCCACCCACCACAAATGCGACCATCGCAGCACACGGGGGAGGGATCTGCTCAGACCAGTGTCAGGCAGAATAGATCACATAAAGGCGTCATCACCGATCTGAGGGACAAATGAGGTTATTAACAGAAACTAAGCGCAGAGATCTCCGATCCGAACAAAAGAGAACGTGCAGAGCGATAACCAATATCGCTGATCACCTGCAATATCGGAAGCAGCAGCCTCCGTCCATTAACTGATCGACCGTGCCTGCGCTTCGTACACGGAGAATACGCGCAGAAAAGGGACTGCTCAGGAATCGGCTCATTTGGGAGAGACTTTGGTGGCTCTGAAAAGAGCCTTTGTGTTGTGGTCGCAGCCGGGGCAGATCTAAGCTCTCTCCCCACGGATCCGGCGGGCCAGCTGGATGTCTTTGGGCATGATGGTGACCCTCTTGGCGTGGATGGCGCACAGGTTGGTGTCCTCGAACAACCCCACCAGATAAGCCTCGCTGGCCTCCTGCAGGGCCATGACGGCCGAACTCTGGAAACGCAGATCGGTCTTGAAGTCCTGGGCGATCTCCCTCACCAGGCGCTGGAAGGGAAGCTTACGGATCAGCAGCTCGGTGGATTTCTGATAGCGGCGGATCTCACGGAGAGCGACTGTTCCCGGCCGGTAACGATGCGGCTTCTTCACTCCACCAGTGGCGGGAGCGCTCTTCCTGGCGGCTTTAGTGGCCAGCTGCTTGCGGGGAGCTTTCCCTCCGGTGGATTTACGAGCGGTCTGCTTTGTTCTTGCCATGGCTCCGTATAGACGTGTCGTGCACAGATGTGATAAGAGGAGCGGCGGGAGCAGGGTATTTATGCTCCGGGGCGCGTCCTCATTGGTCTCTGGGAAACACGCCCCCTGCGCTCCACTGGCTCTTTCATGAAATAAAGTGGCCAATAAGGGTTGATTTGTTTGACCAGTCATTGTTATTATTCCCGCCCACTAATCCCGCCCCTGAAGTCCCCGCCTCTTCCGTGATGCGTCTGTCCTCAGATCACTCATTTGCCGCTTGCTGGAGCAGCTGATGTATTTGCGTTCAAATGTCCCCGTGTATAGCGCTGTACAGTGCAGCTCCCGCAATATCGACAGATCACACCAACCCCCCATCCTGAGACTGCGCCCAGCATCAGTTATATTACAAACATTAGAAGTCCGAGAACTAATCATACAGCTCTGCGGGGAGGAGGCGGTGGCACTGATCATACAGCTCTGCGGGGAGGAGGTGGTGGCTCTGATCATACAGCTCTGTGGGGAGAAGGTGGTGGCACTGATCAAACAGCTCTGCTGGGGAGGAGGTGGTGGCTCTGATCATACAGCTCTGTGGGGAGAGGTGGTGGCACTGATCATACAGCTCTGCTGGGGAGGAGGTGGTTGCTCTGATCATACAGCTCTGCGGGGAGGAGGTAGTGGCACTGATCATACAGCTCTGCGGGGAGGAGGTAGTGGCTCTGATCATACAGCTCTGCGGGGAGAATGTGATGGCTCTGATCATACAGCTCTGCTGGGGAGGAGGTGGTGGCTCTGATCATACAGCTCTGTGGGGAGAAGGTGGTTGCTCTGATCATACAGCTCTGCGGGGAGGAGGTGGTGGCACTGATCATACAGCCCTGTGGGGAGGAGGTAGTGGCACTGATCATACAGCTCTGCGGGGAGGAGGTGGTGGCACTGATCATACAGTTCTGCGGGGAGTGGGTGATGGCACTGATCATACAGCTCTGCTGGGAGGAGGTGTTGGCACTGATCATACAGCTCTGCGGGGAGGAGGTGGTGGCTCTTATAAGAGCCTTTGTGGTATCAGAACAGGGGCTGCAGCTTATTTCTTAGCCGCGGGCTTCTTGGCTTTCGCAGCCTTCTTAGCCGGACTCTTGGCGGGTTTGGCCGCCTTCTTAGCCGGACTCTTCGTCACCTTCTTGGGCTTGGGAGCGGCTTTCGGCTTTTTGGGGCTCTTGGCCGCTTTCTTGGCAGCTGCGGGCTTCTTGGCCTTTTTCGGGCTCTTCTTGGCCGCGGTCGGAGCCTTCTTGGGCTTCTTCGGAGATTTGGCGGCTTTCTTGGCAGCAGCGGGTTTCTTAGGTTTGGCCGCAGCTGCTGGCTTCGTCTTGGCCACTTTGTCCTTCGTCTCCTGCTTCTTGTTCAGCTTGAAGGACCCGGAGGCGCCGCTGCCCTTCACCTGGAGGAGGGCGCCCTTGGTGACCAGAGACTTGACGGCCAGCTTCAGGCGGCTGTTGTTCTTCTCTACATCGTATCCTCCGGCAGACAGAGCCTTCTTCAGGGCGGCCAGAGACACCCCGCTGCGCTCCTTGGAGGCGGACACGGCTTTCACGATCAGCTCGGAGACGCTGGGGCCGGAGGGTTTATTGCTCTTCTTGGCAGCAGATTTCTTCGGCTGCTTCTTGGATTTGGCGGCCGGTTCTGCGGGAGGGGGAGCGGCGGCTGGCGCGGTCTCTGCCATCATGTGCTGCGGAAAAACAAAATGAAAATATTTCCTGATAGGAAGGAAAACACTGAGGCCGGAGCTGGAGGCGCCTGTTATATGTACAGGCTTACTGCGCACTGATTGGCTGCTGAGCTGCACCGTTCTGAGCTTCTATTGGCTGACACTGGACATAAACCCCGCCTCCTCCCAGCTGAGTCCGGGTGAAGCACCGCTCTCTCCTTGTGCTTCCCTGCCCGGGATAAAAGCCCTTTACCGGCTAACACCGGACAGCAGAGCGCGCTTCCTCCATCGCCTCTCCTTCTCCAACATCTCCACCGGCCATTTGTAGCCGTCACTAGCAGAGATGCCGGGAAAGAGCGGAGAACAAATCCCGGGATCATCGCCGCCGTCCTCCCGATCTGCACCTCACTGTGTACCGGGGAGATAAATCTGCTGCGGGAGCTCGTTCCTCCTATTCCCGGCTCTTGTCACCATCACAGGGATCTTTACTCCAATGTCTATCGTACAGGGAGCTGATTGTACGATGTGGGGACGAGCTGGAGCTGCTGAGAACCCAGAAGGGTAACACAGGCGACGGCCTCCGCTGACTGCCACCTCCCTGACCTGTGGTGTCACTGTACCCCGTATGTGCAGAGGATTGGGGGGACACGTGTTCCACATCAGTAGATGATCCACATCGGTGGCTGAGTGCAATCACCTGCCTGATATCTTGTCTTAGTGGTGGGAAAGAGCTCTGATGAGGCGACAGCTGCACAGTGCGACTCCCCAACCAAACACATGAACATCTCAGGGGAGAAAACTGAAATATTAACGGATGTATATGACCCCCACTATTATGCAAAAGGGGAATATTGGGAGAAGAGCGGAGACACAAAATCCAGCGTCTACACAGAGAACACAGCTGTATATAGTATATATAGTGCACAGCATCACATCTGCACAGCCCAGATCAGCAGTGTAATAAGTGCCACTGATAATAGAGGAGAGGGTACAGTATATACAGCAGAGTGTACAGTATATAGAGCAGAGTACACAGTATATAGAGCAGAGTGTACAGTATATAGACCAGAGTGTACAGTATACAGAGCAGTGTGTGCAGTATATACAGCAGAGTGTACAGTATATAGAGCAGTGTATAGTATATACAGCAGTGTACAGTATATAGAGCAGTGTATAGTATAGTATAGTGCGGTGTGTACAGTATATAGAGCGGTGTGTGCAGTATATACAGCAGAGTACACTGTATGTAGACCAGAGTGTACAGTATATACAGCAGAGTACACAGTATATAGACCAGAGTGTACAGTATACAGAGCAGTGTGTGCAGTATATGCAGCAGAGTACACAGTATATAGAGCAGTGTACAGTATATACAGCAGTGTACAGTATTTACAGCAATGTACAGTAAATAGACCAGAGTGTACAGTATATAGAGCAGTGTACAGTAGTGCGGTGTGTGCAGTATATAGAGCAGAGTATACAGTATATACAGCAGAGTACAGTATATAGAGCAGAGTGCACAGTATAAAGAGCTGTGTGTACAGTATATACAGGAGAGGGTACAGTACATAGAGCAGTGTGTACAGTATATAGAGCACTGTACACAGTATATACAGCAGTGTGTACAGTATGTAGAGGAGAGTGTAGAGTATGTACAGCAGTGTGTACAGTATATAGATCATTGTGTGCATTATATAGAGCAAAGCGTTCAGTATATAGAGCAGTGTGCAGTATAGTGCGGTGTATATAGAGCAGTGTATACAGTATACTATTATTATTTTTTTATATAGCACCATTGATTCCATGGTGCTGTACATGAGCGGTGACCTCCCAAAGTGTAGAGGAACAATTCAAGAGTGTGGGGTACTTATTTCAGAAATCGGGGGGGGGGGGGGGGGGGTTAACGGCCCGGGGGGGCATTTTTTTGAGGGGCATAACTTGTGGGCAAGGTCAATTTGGGGGGTCTCAGCTCAACCCGGTTTTGGGCTATCAACCCCAAATTTTCAGGGTGTGTAGAGTACCCCTAGCGAACCAATAGTGTAAAAAATTGAGGGTGGCACTTTGAGGGCACCCCAAAACTAATGCCCCCCCCCAAAAAAAAAAAAAATGCCCCCCTCCCATTAACCTAAAAATTCTGAAAAAAAAAATAGCCCAACTAATGAATTGTTCCTCTACACACTATGAAAATTTGACGTCGATAGCCCCAATCTGGGCTGAGCAGTTACCCCCCAAAGCTGCCCTGCCCATTGAAGCCTATCGCGCGCAGGGTCACTGCCCAGCCTGGTTTGTGCCTACCGACCCCACATTTTCAGGGTGTGTAGAGGAACAATTCAAGAGTGTCGGGTAATTTGTTCAGAAGTTTGGGCGTCGGGAAGGGGGGCATATTTTTGGGGTGATCTCAAAATGCCCCCCACATTTTTGCAGCACTGGTCCACTAGAGCTATGGGTACGCTACACACCCTGAAAATGTGTGGTTGATAGCCACAAACAGGGCTGAGCAGAGACTCCCCAAAGTGACCCTGCCCATTGAAGTCTATGGTGCGCAAGGTCACTGCTCAGCCCGATTTGGGTCTGTCGACCACAAATTCTCAGGGTGTGTAGAGGAACACTTTAAGAGTGTGTGGTAATTTTTTTCAGAATGTTTTGGGTCAACCGGGGCATTTTTTGGTGGGGCACAACGTTTGGGTTGCCCTCAAAAGCCCCCCAAAGTTTTACACCACACCTCCTTTGCTACATATCGAAGTATTGGCAATGCTGATGAGTATACTGGACCCCGCGATCACTTGGCTGGATGTGGGAATGTGCAGAGGAAAAATGAGGATAATGAACGGGATTACAGCAGCACCCCACATGCGGATGGTGGTGCCGAGAAAATCTAGTACATCAGCCTCATTCTGGAGAGGTGCTGACATGAAGGATTGATCAGCTCTCCGTGAGAGAGAGCGAGAAAGAAAGAGAGAGAGAAAGCCTGATGTGACGCTACCGGGTCTCGGGTGGGGGAAGTCGCCGGTTCTGTAAAGCGAGTGTGTAGTGGGGGTCAGCACACACACGGCGACTAAGGAGTTAAATGGAGGCGGATATTCCTGTATCTGGGATTGGTCGGCGCCTGCGGATGTCTCTCGCTCATTGGCTGATTACAGATCCGTTGATGGTTTTGAATTTCCCGCTCAATATCTGTTCTTTGTCCGTCGGATTATTACCGGCCCCTCTGCTGGAGCGGCGATCGCCGATAATACCGGGTCCTGTCCTCCCAGCTGTCTGCCCCCAAACACGGGGATCGGTTTGCTTATCGGTTGCCATTAATATTCTGGGGAGGTTATAATAGTCTTCAGAGGCGCCTTCCATCCGAAACATTAGTGTCCAGGACGTGGTCATCACATAGGAGTCTCCGTACCCGGTACACAGGGCGTCCGTCTATCCAGCTGCCTCAGACAGCCACATTCCCTGTGAATATTCGCTGCCCCCTGTTCAGTATAACATCAAGTAGCAGAATCAACACATTCATCTCACGGCAGGACTGTAGTAACCGCATCACTCCGGGGTTTGTACTGTGTGCATAGAGGGGCCTCCGGGAGGCAGTGTGCGGATATATCCCCCATAAATCTGTGAGGTTTGAGATCAATAAGAAGAAACCGCATCACCCGAAGTTTGCGGTGCCGGCTCTAGTATGGAAAGACGGGGAGGAAAATAAGAGGGGAGAGTATAGAAGACACGTCCCAGGCTGTGACCGATACTACAGGCAGCCGCACGGGGGATATTGTGCCCTGCAGAGACGCTGCGCCCGATACTAATCAGCGCCCAATAAAAGCAGGATCTTAGGACAACATCTTAACAGATTTAGAAAACGCCGGGAGTTGCTCCGTTATTAGAGCTGTAGAGGGATCTCCTTGGAAAAACCAGGTTAGTCTTTCTAGGTCAAAATATTGGAAAAGACCCTAGTCCCAGATCACACACTGCGGGCACATCCCAGAATCTGGATAATGCGGCTTCATTCCTTCGACCGGGAACCCACAGCATTAGTGGCTCAGTAAAGGTTCTAAACGATATATTAACTTTATAACCACCAGGAACCAGAGCGCAGGAATAGGAAGGTGCAGCCTCTCACTGAGATGTGGGTGGCTCTGAAAAGAGCCTTTGGGTTGTGAGGACAGAAGAGAACACAATTAACCTCCGAAGCCGTAGAGAGTGCGGCCCTGGCGCTTGAGCGCGTACACCACGTCCATGGCGGTGACGGTCTTCCTCTTGGCGTGCTCGGTGTAGGTGACGGCGTCACGGATCACGTTCTCCAGGAAGACTTTCAGGACACCGCGAGTCTCCTCATAGATGAGGCCAGAGATGCGCTTGACGCCTCCTCTGCGAGCTAGACGGCGGATGGCAGGCTTGGTGATGCCCTGGATGTTATCACGGAGCACCTTCCTGTGCCGCTTGGCGCCGCCCTTGCCGAGACCTTTTCCTCCTTTGCCGCGACCAGACATCTTCTGCAGTCAGTGAGCAAAAACTGATTCCTGGACAGCACGGACTGCTCCTTTATATGGAGGAAGAATGGACCAGAGAGAGAACTGCAGAGATGACGCACTTCCGGGACGGGTCTTCCAGAATCTACATTTGCCCCTCCCTTCCTCTGCTGATTGGCTGACCACAGAACTGTTGGGACGTTTGAGTTTCCCGCTCATTGGTCATATTCTGCAATTATCTTCCCAGCTTGTATTTTATGCAATTTCTTTCCCTTGTGACTAAAGATATCCCACATATTTTCATCACCGTTCCAGATCATCGTGGTTCATACCATCCACAATGTATGATGCCCCCACTTATCCCGCACACAGTATGCTGCCCCCAAAGTTATCCTCCACATAGTATGATGCCCCCTACACAGCAAGATAACCACACAGTAGGATGCCCCCACAGTTACTGTTTAAGGGTATGATATCCCCAGTTACTCCGAAAACAGTATGATGCCCTAAGTTACCCCCCCCCCCCCCCCCCAACACACACACACACAGGAAATATGATGCACCCACAGTTACACCCTATACAATGTGATACCCCCAGAGCGACCCATCCTCAGTGTAATGTAATGATTAACAATTGTTCATGTTATGGTGAAAGTCTTCCATTAATGGAGATTTGGAAGGGTGAAAGAAGCAAGAGAAATTAGAAGAGATATTTCATCAGATCAACATCTGGTGATTAAATGTTCATTTTTGCCATTACCTCATGTACAAATCACAAACCAGAGAGACACATTTTTATGCAGTTTTTTATATATCATGTTATGCTTTAGTAATGCAAAATCACATGACTGGGCCTTTAATTGTAAAGTACAAATTATTAGGGTTTTTTTTGCTTCTTTTTCATTGTTTGTCTTAATGTGAAAACTGTACTGGCAGCAAAAGGGTTAAAAAACCAGTGTAACAGAAAAATGATCCCTACTACATTGCCCTCTATAGTGCCAGAGGCATTTACTCTCTTACAACCAGGACTTACTTCTTAGGCGTTAGGGCAGTGAACCCATTAAATGCTGCAGGTCAGTTACTGAGTAGCTGTATGATGGCTCCTGGGTCCCAGTAGGGCACTGTATGAAATACCAGGTCGGATCCACTGCCAATTACAGCACAAAGCCATTTTTGGCAGTGAAATCTGAGTAAGAAAAGTCCCTTCAACATCCACACCAGTAGCAATATGCATCGTGCATCCCCCCATAAAGTGGTTTTGACGTCCTGCAGCAGTGACAGGGGAGTCTAGCGAAGATAATCGCTGTTTTTCGGCAAGGAACATTCCATGTTATCCAAATCAATTTTCTTTATGACCCCAGTGGCCCATTCTGGTGGGCGCTCCTGCCGGCCCCAACAACGTCCCCGTCTGCCATTTGCGTTTCTTTTATCGTGTGCTCCAGCCAGTCTCTTCCATGCTGTTCGGAGGGATCAGTGTCCCCATTGCAGTTTGGGCTACACAGCGAGAAGGATTTCACAAGCCTTTAATGCCACTGGCCGGTCACAGTCACACAGACAAGTCAATAAGGCCGGAAAAAGCCCGACTCTTTCACATGTAACCAGAGCGTCGGAGATGGAACCTGAGCTTCTGCTAGATGGCAGCCCTATAGTGTAAGGGCACGTTAGGGACGGCCCCATCTCCAATATTTGTGACATATACACATATAGGAATCCTTAGCCAAACAGTAAACACCTTTACCAAAGTCACGGTTTGTTTCGAAGTCCGACAGCCGAGCAGGTGCGTTTGGAGGTCTGGCAGCAGGGCAGCGCATTTCGAGATCCAACAGCTGTGGAGGTGCGTTTCAAGATCCGACAGCCAACGAAGAGTATTTCGATGTCCGACAGCCGGGTAGATGTGCTTCGAGGTCCAGCAGCCGCGGCGGAGTGATTCGAGGTCCTGTCACGTAGATATATATCCAGTTAGTGCAGTGTACGGGGGAACACAGGTGTTGGTTCTGCCCCGTATATATATATTTACAGTGTATACATTGTTTGCGGTGTATAGGGAACACAGCGCTACCGGGGCCTGGGGTGAAGGTGCCGCATCTTTGGATACTCTGATGAGAGATCAGCTGGAACACGGAAAATAAGAAGTTAAATGGAGGAGACACGTCTGTGTACCTGATGTACGTAGATGTCTCTCCTCCATTTAACGTCCTATTTTCAAGGCTGAGCTTTCCCAAGGCTGCCCGCTCATTGTCTTATCACATGATCCTTTGGGGGATTTGAGTTTCCCGCTCATAATCTCTGGAGGATTATTACCGGTCACTGCCGATAGCGGAGATCACAATCCGGTCACACCCGGAACAGCGCGGAGTCCTGTCCTCCAGAGCCGCCGCACACGGGATCGTCCTCCGAGAGAAGGCGCCGTCACTGATGTGGAGGAGAATCACCCGCCCGGTCCCGATACTCCGGGACCTGCTAACTACATGTAGACCTCAGCGCGGAGTATCAGACACTAATGAGGGGACATTTCCTGCGAGCTTGGCAGACGACACTCCCACCTGAGGGGTCTGAGACTTCATGTGGGATTGACCCATTCATCTCCTATTATTCTGTGGATATGTGCACCAACAATGGCGGCAATGGTGTATGTACCATCAGCCTCATGTGAGGACCCCGAGATAGGCGGCGCCGGCTCTTGTGGTGACGGTGTGGGTGGCTCTTAGAAGAGCCTTTGGTTTTGTAGAGATTGGCGGCAGCGCTCACTTGCTCTTGCTCGCCTTGCTGCTCTCGGTCTTCTTGGGCAGCAGCACGGCCTGGATGTTGGGCAGGACGCCCCCCTGGGCAATAGTCACACCACCCAGCAGCCTGTTCAGCTCCTCGTCATTGCGCACCGCCAGCTGCAGGTGACGGGGGATGATGCGGGTCTTCTTGTTGTCCCGGGCAGCATTGCCGGCCAATTCCAGGATCTCAGCGGTCAGATACTCCAGCACAGCGGCCAGATAGACCGGAGCGCCGGCGCCGACTCTCTCAGCGTAGTTGCCCTTGCGGAGAAGCCTGTGCACACGGCCGACTGGGAACTGCAGTCCTGCCCGGGATGAGCGGGTCTTGGCCTTAGCTCGAACCTTTCCTCCTTGTTTGCCGCGTCCAGACATGATAGCGATAACGTCAGATAACAAATAAAGACCGAAAATCGTGTGGAGAAGAGACTGTGCTGTGTGGCCTTATATAGTCTGCTGCTCCGCCCTCCTCTCCTGTCATTGGATGACTCTGAAGCTGGCCAATGGGGAAGAGTCTTGAGGAACCGCCAATGAGCTGCCGAGGGCGGAGCTTATTATTGCTCCTTGCTCAAATTAGTTTCTCACCCAATAGAAAACGTTCGCTTTGGACCGAATAGATAAGGGGTGAAAACAGATATTTGTCTTGGAGCAGAAGGAAGTGCAGAAATATTCTGTTGATTTGTAGTTTGCACTTGTTGAATTTGTGTCTACTATCAGCCATAAATTGCACTGACAGTCTGGTGGGTGAGGGGTTAATCCCTGTCAGTGCTTCTCCTCCGCTCCATCTGCACAGGAGGCGGCTCCTCACTCACCCGCTTATTACCCTGTGCAGATTCCCTGTGGTGTCCGCGCTGATCCTATCACAGCCTGACTGAGACAAGTCTCCTATGTTCTGCCCGGAGCCTGATGTGACGCTGCCGGGTCCCGGGTGGGGGAAGTCGCCGCTTCTGTATTGTATGATACAATATTGTTCTGCTCCAGGAAGACATCCAGGCCTCTCTTGAACCCCTCGACTGAGTTCGCCATCACCACCTCCTCAGGCAAGCAATTCCAGATTCTCACCGCCCTAACAGTAAAGAATCCTCTTCTATGTTGGTGGAAAAACCTTCTCTCTTCCAGACGCAAAGAATGCCCCCTTGTGCCCGTGGCCTTGGTATAAACCTTGGTATAAACAGATCCTCAGCGAGATATTTCTATTGTCCCCTTATATACTTATACATGGTTATTAGATCGCCCCTCAGTCGTCTTTTTCTAGACTAAATAATCCTAATTTCGCTAATCTATCTGGGTATTGTAGTTCTCAATAGAATTGTAGTTCTCAATACCCAGATAGTGGTAATGTTCTGAGCAGGGACACTCCGCAATCTTCTACACATGATCGTACATTTCCCATCACAGAGGGATCTGCTGGGAAGGGCAGAATTGGTCTTCCCTGAAATGTCTCTTGTAGGATACGTCCCTGACCAGTATATCGTCTGCACAGTACTGATTGTGACGGGAAAGGGACGATCTGATCGTCTCCAGGTCAGGCACACGGGCACATCACAGCATGTGGAGAACACGAATCAGTCTCTATATCCATGAGTGGAAACAGGAGCGAATACTGCACCGCTAACCTGGAAATCTGCAGACTCCTGTGTGGGATGTAAGAGAGCAATGATCGCTCAACAAGCAGATTTCCCGATATCGGTCCTGGGAGCACGTGTCATATGAAGACAAAGGACGGAAAAAAGCGGGAACTTTAAACTTTTTACCATTGGAAACATTAGCTCCTCCCTCTGCTGATTGGCTGAACACAGGACGGTTAGGGGGGTTTGAATTTCCCGCCGCTTCTAAATGTAATGACGTCATTTACACTGTAAAAAGAATTCAATTAGGCTCTAGATCAACTCCACCGACCACCACAAATGGCTCCTGTTAACGGAGAAAGGAGAGTAATGAACGAGACCCCAGAATGCCGAGATCTGTGCAGCAAGGGGTTAAATAAGTCCCTGAATACACATCAACTCACTGAGCAATGCCCAGATTATTCCTGAGGTTTTCTCACCATCTCCCTCGTCATCAGACGCAGAGCCCCGGGCGGTGCGAGCAGACACCTCGGGGAGACGGGAGAGGACACCGGAGCAGTGTGGGTGGCTCTTATAGTGAGGGTGTAGGTGGCTCTTGTAGTGAGGGTGGCTCTTGTAGTGAGGGTGGCTCTTGTAGTGAGGGTGGCTCTTGTAGTGAGGGTGTGGGTGGCTCTTAGAAGAGCCTTTGGGGTGAGGAGCGGAGCACGGAGCCGATCACTTGGCGCTGGTGTACTTGGTGACGGCCTTGGTGCCCTCGGACACGGCGTGCTTGGCCAGCTCTCCGGGCAGCAGCAGGCGCACGGCGGTCTGGATCTCCCGGGAGGTGATGGTGGAGCGCTTGTTGTAGTGAGCCAGGCGGGAGGCTTCCCCTGCGATGCGCTCGAAGATGTCGTTGACGAAGGAGTTCATGATGCCCATGGCCTTGGAGGAGATGCCGGTGTCGGGGTGGACCTGCTTCAGCACCTTGTACACGTAGATGGCGTAGCTCTCCTTCCTGCTCTTCCTCCGCTTCTTGCCGTCCTTCTTCTGAGTCTTAGTCACGGCTTTCTTGGAGCCCTTCTTGGGCGCAGGCGCAGACTTGGCGGGTTCAGGCATGATAACACCGGTCTCAGCACAAGTGAGCAGAATAATGATCCTGCTCCTCCAAGAGCGGAGGAATTTATAGCCCGGCCATGCAGATGAGCGCTGCTGTCAGACCGCCGTGCTATTGGGTGATGATGTCATGTGACCAACGGGAACGTCAGACGCTCCGCCCACTGCAGCTGATTGGTGGTTCTCCAACTGATATTTCGCTTTTCAGCACCCTCCATATAGCGCTGTAAAACACGTATAATGCTGAATACATCTAAATAGTGCTGTGAAGCGCCATATACCGCAGTGCACCCTCATATAGTGCTCTATGTGTTAATGTAGCTCTGTTTACCCTTCATGTGCTGCAGTATACTCCAATATAGTGCTGCTATTCATCTGTATAGTGCAGAGTGCCCCCATATACTGCAACTTACTGACAAATGACTGTGCCACTTCCAGAGCTCGGCCGTCATGGCCCTGCAGGAGGCCAGCGAGGCTTATCTGCTGGGGAGTCTGGGGATGTACTAGATTTTCTCGGCACCACCATCCGCATGTGGGGTGCTGCTGTAATCCCGTTCATTATCCTCATTTTTCCTCTGCACATTCCCACATCCAGCCAAGTGATCGCGGGGTCCAGTATACTCATCAGCATTGCCAATACTTCGATATGTAGCAAAGAAGGAGTGGTGTAAAAATTTGGGGGGCATTTTGAGGGCAACCCAAACGTTGTGCCCCACCAAAAAATGTCCCGGTTGACCCAAAACATTCTGAAAAAAATTACCACACACTCTTATAGTGTTCCTCTACACACCCTGAGAATTTGTGGTCGACAGACCCAAACCGGGCTTAGCAGTGACCTTGCGCACCACAGACTTCAATGGGCAGGGTCACTTTGGGGAGTCTCTGCTCAGCCCAGTTTGTGGCTATCATCAACCCCAAATGTTCAGGGTGTGTAGCTCTAGTGGACCAGTGCTGTAAAAATTTAGGGGGCATTTTGAGATGACCCAAAACATATGCCCCTCCCCACCCCCAAACTTCTGAACAAATTACCCGACACTCTTGAATTGTTCCTCTACACACCCTGAACATTTGGGGTCGATGGGCACAAACTAGGCTGAGCAGTGACCCTGCGCGCGATAGGCTTCCATGGGCAGGGCAGCTTTGGGGGGTAACTGCTCAGCACAGATTGGGGCTATCGACTTCAAATTTTCATAGTGTGTAGAGGAATAATTCATGAGTGTGGGCTATTTTTTTTCTGAATACCTTGCTCTATATACTGTACACACTGCTCTAGATATTGTACACTGCTCTATATACTGTACACACTGCTCTATATATTGTATACTGCTCTATATACTGTACACTGATTTACATACTGTACCCTCTCCTGTATATACTGTACACACTGCTACTGTACACTCTGGTCTATATACTGTGTACTCTGCTGTATATACTGTACACACTGCTCTATATACTGTACGCTCTGGTCTATAATACTGTACACTGCTGTATATACTGTTCACACTGCTCTATATACTGTACACTGCTCTAAATACTGTACACACTGCTCTATATACTGTATATACTGTATATATACTGTATATATTGCTGTATATGTACTGTATATATACTGTATATATTGCTGTATATACTGTACAATCTGTTGCACAGTCTGTATACACTGCTGTATATACTGCATACTCTGCTCTATATACTGTACACACGGCACTATGCTATACACTGCTCTATATACTGTACACTCTGGTCTATAAACTGGACACTGCTGTATATACTGTACTCTGCTTTATATACTGTACACACTGTTGTATATACTGTAGACTCTCCTCTATTATCTGTGACACTTATTACACTGCTGATCTGGGCTGTGCAGATGTGATGCTGTGCACTATATATACTATATACAGCTGTGTTCTCTGTGTAGACGCTGGATTTTGTGTCTCCGCTTTTCTCCCAATATTCCCCTTTTGCACAATAGTGGGGGTCACATACATGCATGAATATTTCAGTTTTCTCCCGAGATGTTCATGTGTTTGGTTGGGGAGTCGCGCTGTGCAGCTGTCGCCTCATCAGAGCTCTTCCCTCCATTACAGGCCGCAGCGGTCACAGCTTCACACTGGGTAAGACCAGTGGCGTAGGAAGGGGGGTGCGGGGGGGGGGCGGTCCGCCCCGGGCGGCACAATGCTGGGGGCGGCCGGCGCTGCAGAAGAAGATAAAAAAAAAAAAAAAAAAAAAGACGCCCCTTTAAATCTTCGGGCGGCGCCGTCCGCCGCCACGACCAGGGCCAGCTCCCCCCACCCCCGGGTCCCGCCCCCGCCCCCGCCCCCGCCCCCGCTCTATACTCACCTCTCCTGGTTCCTGCGGCGCCGGCAGCTGCAGCCTCCTCTGACTCTGCGACGTCTCAGAGCAGAGGGCGCGATGACGTCACTACTGTGCGCGCCGCTCTGCCTCTCTGTCCTGAGCGTCGCAGAGCCGGAGAGACGCTGACTGCACCGGACCTGCGCTGGGAACGGGAGAGGTGAGGATTTTACTTTTTTTTTTTTTTCTTTATTTCTGACTGTCTGGGGCTGGGGCAATGCTGGAGACCATGGGGCAGAATGCTGGACACACTGGGGCAATACAGGAGACCATGGGGCAGATTGCTGGACACACTGGGGCAATACTGGAGACCATGGGGCAGATTGCTGGACACACTGGGGCAATACAGGAGACCATGGGGCAGATTGCTGGACACACTGGGGCAATACAGGAGACCATGGGGCAGATTGCTGGACACACTGGGGCAATACAGGAGACTATGGGGCAGATTGCTGGACACACTGGGGCAATACAGGAGACCATGGGGCAGATTGCTGGACACACTGGGGCAATACAGGACACCATGGGGCAGATTGCTGGACACACTGGGGCAATACTGGAGACCATGGGGCAGAATGCTGGACACACTGGGGCAATACTGGAGACCATGGGGCAGAATGCTGGACACACTGGGGCAGTACAGGAGACTATGGGGCAGAATGCTGGACACTCTGAATACTGGAGACCATGGGGCAGATCTCAGGACACATTGAGGCAATGCTGGAGACCCTGGGGCAGACTTCTGGACATACTGGGGCAATACTGGAGACCATGGGGCAGATTGCTGGACACACCGGGGCAATACTGGAGACCATGGGGCAGAATGCTGGACACACTGGGGCAATACAGGAGACCATGGGGCAGATTGCTGGACACACTGGGGCAGTACAGGAGACTATGGGGCAGAATGCTGGACACACTGGGGCAATACTGGAGACCCTGGGGCAGATTGCTGGACACACTGGGGCAATACTGGAGACCATGGGGCAGATTGCTGGACACACTGGGGCAATACAGGAGACCATGGGGCAGATTGCTGGACACACTGGGGCAGTACAGGAGACTATGGGGCAGAATGCTGGACACACTGGGGCAATACAGGAGACTATGGGGCAGAATGCTGGACACACTGGGGCAATACTGGAGACCCTGGGGCAGATTTCTGGACACATTGAGGCAATGCTGGAGACCCTGGGGCAGACTTCTGGACACACTGGGGCAATGCTGGACACTGGGGCAGATTGCTGGACACACTGGGGGTAATATACTGGACACACTGGGGCAATGCTGGACACTGGGGCAGACTGCTGGACACACTGGGGAAAGGCTGGACACTGGGGCAGATTGCTGGACACACTGAGGGCAGATTGCTGGACACACTGGGGGTAATATGCTGGACATACTGGGGCAGATTGCTGGACACACTGGGGGTAATATGCTGGACACACTGGGGCAGATTGCTGGACAACATGGGGGTAATATGCTGGACACACTGGGGCAGATTGCTGGACAACATGGGGGTAATATGCTGGACACACTGGGGGCAGGACTTGAGGCATGGGCAGAATGTAGATACGGGGCATGATTGGAGACACGGGGCAGGATTGGATCATGGGGCAGGACGGATACGATGGAGGCTGGTGGGGCAGGATGGGGAGATCATATGGGGTAGAATGGATACTCATGAGGGCAGGATACGACAACATATGGCTGGAGCCAGGAATGAGATAAACGGGGCCAGGGTGGGGAATATTATTACCATAGGGGATAATTAAGGGATATTGTTACTGCAGTGATGTATTTATTTTATTTTTTGAGTATACTGTTTTAAATGGGGGGGCTGTCCTGTTACTGTGCAGAGTGACACTATATCACCTTTTTTTCTTCATGTGGTGTAATGTAGAAGTTGTGAAAAATTAAGTAATGTGTTCTGCAAGCGGAGCTCGAGATAACTGTGTTATTTCCTGCAGAAACGAGTCCTGGCTGGAAGGAATGATGGCGGTCTGTGCTGGATAAAAGATGAAGGACTTCACCTAGAGACGTCACTGGTGAGTCAGTGTTACCTATACACTGACACTATACACTGTATACTATATAGAGGTCCTGTGTATAATGTCACCAGTGATCTCTGTATTACCTCTACACAGACACTGCATACTAAGTACAGATCTCCTGTGAATACTGGCACTTATGGTGATAGTATTGTGGTTTTTTTTTTTATTACTGATCAGTATTGTAGTATTCAGTCACTATGTGGTGGTAATATGTGGTCTGGAAATGGTGCGGTGGTATTTGTCCCTTGTATGTAGTATTATTCGGTCACTATGTGGCCTGGTCATGGTGTGGTGGTATTAAGTCACAGGTGTGGCATGTGGGGGTGACACCATTAGGCCCAGTTTAAGTTCTACAAAACAGGAAAACCATTTTTGGTAACCTTTGTGTGTATTGAGCTGGAGGGGGGGTGGGATGGGGGGGGGGGGCGCCAAACTCGGGAACAGCCCCGGGCGGCAAAAGCTCTAGCTACGCCTCTGGGTAAGACACGATATCAGGCAGGTGATATGGATCATCTACTGATGTGGAACACGTGTCCCCCCAATCCTCTGCACATACGGGGTAGAGTGATATCACAGGTCAGGGAGGTGGCAGTCAGCGGAGGCCGTCGCCTGTGTTACCCTTCTGGGTTCTCAGCAGCTCCAGCTCGTCCCCACATCGTACAATCAGCTTCCTGTGCGATAGACACTGGAGTAAAGATCCCTGTGATGGTGACAAGAGCCGGGAATAGGAGGAACGAGCTCCCGCAGCAGATTTATCTCCCCGGATACACAGTGATGTGCAGACCCAGTGTGAAGCTGTGACCGCTGCGGCCTGTCATGGTGCGAAGAGCTCTGATGAGGCGACAGCTGCACACTGCGACTCCCCAACCAAACACATGAACATCTCCGGGGAGAAAACTGAAATATTAATGGATTTATGTGACCCCCACTATTGTGTAAAAGGGGAATATTGGGAGAAAAGCGGAGACACAAAATCCAGCGTCTACACAGAGAACACAGCTGTATATAGTATATATAGTGCACAACATCACATCTGCACAGCCCAGATCAGCAGTGTAATAAGTGTCACAGATAATAGAGGAGAGGGTACAGTATATACAGCAGAGTGTACAGTATATACAGCAGAGTACACAGTATATACAGCAGAGTACACAGTATATAGAGCAGAGTGTACAGTATATACAACAGTGTGTACAGTATATAAAGTAGTGTGTACAGTATATACAGCAGTGTACAGTATATACAGGAGAGTACACATTATATAGAGCAGTGTGCACAGTATATACAGCAGTGTCCAGTTTATAGACCAGAGTGTACAGTATATAGAGCAGTGTATAGCATAGTGCCGTGTGTACAGTATATAGAGCAGAGTGTACAGTATATAGAGCAGTGTACAGTATATAGAGCAGTGTATACAATATATAGAGCAGTGTACAGTATATAGAGCAGTGTATACAATATATAGAGCAGTGTGTACAGTATATAGAGCAGTGTGCACTGTATATAAAGCAGTGTATACAATATATAGAGCAGTGTGTACAGTATATAGAGCAGTGTACAGTATATAGAGCAGTGTATACAATATATAGAGCAGTGTGTACAGTATATAGAGCAGTGTGTACAGTATATAGAGCAGTGTGTACAGTATATATAGCAGTGTACAGTATATAGAGCAGTTTGTACAGTATATAGAGCAGTGTATACAATATATAGAGCAGTGTGTACAGTATATAGAGCAGTGTATACAATATATAGAGCAGTGTGTACAGTATATACAGCAGTGTATACAATATATAGAGCAGTGTGTACAGTATATAGAGCAGTGTATACAATATATAGAGCAGCGTGTACAGTATATAGAGCAGTGTATACAATATATAGAGCAGTGTGTACAGTATATAGAGCAGTGTATACAATATATAGAGCAGTGTACAGTATATAGAGCAGTGTACAGTATATAGAGCAGTGTGTACAGTATATAGAGCAGTGTGTACAGTATATAGAGCAGCGTGTACAGTATATAGAGCAGTGTATACAATATATAGAGCAGTGTGTACAGTATATAGAGCAGTGTACAGTATATAGAGCAGTGTGTACAGTATATAGAGCAGTGTACAGTATATAGAGCAGTTTGTACAGTATATAGAGCAGTGTATACAATATATAGAGCAGTGTGTACAGTATATAGAGCAGTGTATACAATATATAGAGCAGCGTGTACAGTATATACAGCAGTGTGTACAATATATAGAGCAGTGTGTACAGTATATAGAGCAGTGTATACAATATATAGAGCAGCGTGTATAGTATATAGAGCAGTGTATACAATATATAGAGCAGTGTGTACAGTATATAGAGCAGTGTATACAATATATAGAGCAGTGTGTACAGTATATAGAGCAGTGTATACAATATATAGAGCAGTGTGTACAGTATATAGAGCAGTGTACAGTATATAGAGCAGCGTGTACAGTATATAGAGCAGTGTGTACAGTATATAGAGCAGCGTGTACAGTAAATAGAGCAGTGTATACAATATATAGAGCAGTGTATACAATATATAGAGCAGTGTGTACAGTATATAGAGCAGTGTATACAATATATAGAGCAGTGTGTACAGTATATAGAGCAGTGTACAGTATATAGAGCAGCGTGTACAGTATATAGAGCAGTGTGTACAGTATATAGAGCAGTGTGTACAGTATATAGAGCAGTGCACAGTATATAGAGCAGTGTATACAATATATAGAGCAGTGTACAGTATATAGAGCAGTGTACAGTATATAGAGCAGTGTGTACAGTATATAGAGCAGTGTGTACAGTATATAGAGCAGCGTGTACAGTAAATAGAGCAGTGTGCACAGTATATAGAGCAGTGTATACAATATATAGAGCAGTGTACAGTATATAGAGCAGTGTACAGTATATAGAGCAGTGTGTACAATATATAGAGCAGTGTACAGTATATAGAGCAGTGTACAGTATATAGAGCAGTGTGTACAGTATATAGAGCAGTGTACAGTATATAGAGCAGTGTGTACAGTATATAGAGCAGTGTACAGTATATAGAGCAGTGTGTACAGTATATAGAGCAGTGTGTACAGTATATAGAGCAGTGTATACAATATATAGAGCAGTGTACAGTATATAGAGCAGTGTATACAATATATAGAGCAGTGTACAGTATATAGAGCAGTGTACAGTATATAGAGCAGTGTATACAATATATAGAGCAGTGTATAGTATATACAGCAGAGTGTACAGTATATAGAACAGGCTGTACATTATATAGCAGGGTGTATAATACATAGAGCAGTTGTCTATGCATCTCCTGTCACGGTGGCTCAGTGGTTAGCACAGCAGCCTTGCAGCGCTGGAGTTCTGGGTTCAACCGCCACCAAGGACAACATCTGCAAGCAGTTTGTATGTTCTCTCTGTGTTTGTGTGGGTTTCCTCCGGGTTCTCCGGTTTCCTCCCACATTCCAAAGACATACTGATAGGGAATTTAGATTGTGAGCCCTATCGGAGACAGCGATGATAATGTGTGCAAACTGTAAAGCGCTGCGGAATATGTTAGCGCTATATAAAAATAAAAGATTATTATTATTAATATTATGATCTCCTTGTCCCTGACTGACAGTAGCTGCAGCGTGCGCGGTCCTGGGGTTGCCGGCCTTGGTAACGTGCGCGGCCCCGGCTTTGCCGTCCTTGGTGACGTGCGCGGTCCTGGGGTTGTCGGCCTTGGTGACGTGCGCGGCCCTGCGTTGTCTGCCTTGGTGACGTGCGCGGCCCTGCGTTGTCTGCCTTGGTAACGTGCGCGGCCCCGGCTTTGCCGTCCTTGGTAACGTGCGCGGCCCCGGCTTTGCCGTCCTTGGTGACGTGCGCGATCCTGGGGTTGTCTGCCTTGGTGACGTGCGCGGCCCTGCGTTGTCTGCCTTGGTGACGTGCGCGGCCCCGGCTTTGCCGGCCTTGGTGACGTGCGCGGCACCGGCTCGCTCTCCTGCTCTCGCCATGATCTGTCTGGTGCTGACAATCTTCGCGCACATTTTCCCCTCCGGTATGAAGCGTCAGTGTCGGGGAGTGCCGGGTGTGCAGTGTGTGGACGTGGAGGAGGCCGCGCTTTGGTCATGCAGGACTGTGGCGCGCTGTGTGTTGTGTCAGGACGTGTTGGGAGTTGTAGTTCTCCATGCAGTGCACGCTGAGGTCTGGCTGGACACATAGGACTGTGCATTAGTGGTCTCGGTGGGCTTCCTGCCATGTGAGGCCTGGCACTTAGTGGGCACAGTTGGGGTCTTGTGCAGATGTGGAGCTGTCCTCGGTGGCAGCCAGTCCTGACCCTGCAGCTTGTCACACTTTCTATGCTCCTCCCCATTGACTTTCTGTCTTTTACAGCCTGGTCGGGGGTGAATGAACGCACCTTCCTAGCGGTGAAGCCTGACGGGTGTCAGCGGCGCCTGGTGGGCGAGATCATCAGACGATTCGAGAGAAAGGGCTTCCGACTGGTCGCAATGAAATTAATGCAGGTGGGCGACGTACAAGCTGTGCCCCTGTATGTGGGGTCCGCCTGCGCCAGTCTGCCGGAAAATCGCTCTAATGTTGTCGTGCAGATTTTTTTGCCCACGTTGATAGGATGGTAATCCCGTGCGGTGGGCTTCTCAAAAGCGGTCCTAATTTCACACACACCCTGCATGCAGAGGAGTCTGATCAGCACAGTCGGACTGATTTTCCCCCACGCCCAGAATGTAGAGGAGTCTGATCAGCACAGTCGGACTGATTTTCCCCCACACCCAGAATGTAGAGGAGTTTGATCAGCATAGTCGGACTGATTTTCCCCCACGCTCAGAATGTAGAGGAGTCTGATCACGCACTGTCGGACTGGTTTTCCCCCACACCCTGCATATAGAGGAGTCTGATCAGCACAGTCGGACTGATTTTACCCCACGCCCTGCATGTAGGGGAGTCTGATCAGCATAGTCAAACTGATTTTCCCCCACGACCAGCATGTAGAGGAGTCTGATCAGCACAGTCGGACTGATTTCCCCCCACGCTCAGCATGTAGAGGAGTCTGATCAGCACAGTCGGACTGATTTCCCCCCACGCTCAGCATGTAGAGGAGTCTGGTCAGCATAGTCGGACTGGTTTTCCCCTCACACTCTGCATGTAAAGGAGTCTGATCAGCATAGACTGGTTTTCCCTCACACCCTGCATGTAGAGGAGTCTGATCAGCATAGTCGGACTGATTTTCACACACACCGTGCATGTAGAGGAGTATGATCAGCATAGTCCGACTGATTTTCACACACACCCTGCATGTAGAGGAGTCTGATCAGCATAGTCGGACTGGTTTTCCTCCACACCCTGCATGTAGAGGAGTCTGATCAGCATAGTCGGACTGGTTTTCCTCCACACCCTGCATGTAGAGGAGTCTGATTAGCATAGTCGGACTGGTTTTCCCCCACGCCCAGCATGTAGAGGAGTCTGATCAGCACAGTCGGACTGATTTTCCCCCCCACACCCTGCATGTAGAGGAGTCTGATCAGCATAGTCGGACTGGTTTTCCCCCCACACCCTACATGTAGAGGAGTCTGATCAGCATAGTCGGACTGGTTTTCCCCCACGCCCAGCATGTAGAGGAGTCTGATCAGCACAGTCGGACTGATTTTCCCCCCACACCCTGCATGTAGAGGAGTCTGATCAGCATAGTCGGACTGGTTTTCCCCCACGCCCAGCATGTAGAGGAGTCTGATCAGCACAGTCGGACTGATTTTCCCCCCACACCCTGCATGTAGAGGAGTCTGATCAGCATAGTCGGACTGGTTTTCCCCCCACACCCTGCATGTAGAGGAGTCTGATCAGCATAGTCGGACTGGTTTTCCCCCACGCCCAGCATGTAGAGGAGTCTGATCAGCACAGTCGGACTGATTTTCCCCCCACACCCTGCATGTAGAGGAGTCTGATCAGCATAGTCGGACTGGTTTTCCCCCACGCCCAGCATGTAGAGGAGTCTGATCAGCATAGTCGGACTGATTGTCTTGGATGAGAGATAATCAGTCGTGTAACCCCGGCATTAGACAGATTTTGCCATTGACGATTGCTCTCTTTGTAAATCATCCTGCCGTGATTGTTGCATTTTGCTACTGGATTCCTATTTAATGTTTTCAGAGAAAGTCGAGGCGATTAATACCTTGGGGTCTCAGCGATTAGGCTCCTCTCCCCCCCCTGATAAACATGCCTGCAGCGGTTATATGAATCCCGCGCTAAAGAGACATGGCCGCCAGAGACCACGCATGCCTTGTGTTTCTCAGTTTGGCTGTTTCGTCTCATCACAGGCATCAGAGACCCTCTTAAAGGACCACTACATTGCTCTGCGGGACCGCCCGTTCTATAATCGCCTGGTGAAGTATATGGGTTCCGGACCTGTGGTAGCCATGGTGAGTGCCGGCATTAGATTACCCCTTCTGGGACTTCTGGTGATTATCGTTGGTTGTAACGTGCTGATTTCTGCAGGTCTGGCAGGGCCTGGACGTAGTGAAGACAGCCCGCCTAATGCTCGGTGAGACCAACCCCGTGGACTCCTTACCGGGCACTATTCGTGGAGATTTCGGTGTGGATGTCAGCAGGTAAAATCCAAAGCAATGAGCTTTATGGTTCACATTCACAGAGGACTAGTCCACTGCCACGGCACAGTCACTTCCTAACAGATCTAGGTGGCGTGATCGCAGGGCGTGCACCCCGACGGTGAGGGTGGCGGGTCAGTCATTCCTCCGAGGTTGCGCAGCGCACGTTCCTTCCTGTGTTGTCAGTGACCGTTCCTTGTTGATGGAGCTTACTTTACGGTTGATATCTCAGCTTTCCGACTACATGATTTACTTTTCTTCTTTTTTTTTTGTTCAGGAATGTGATCCACGGAAGCGACTCCAGAGAGAGCGCCCAGCGTGAGATTTCTCTCTGGTTCAGACCAGATGAGATTGTCTGTTGGCAGGACCATGCTGAGCGCTGGATCTACGAGTGAAAGGTGTAGGAAAGACGTGGAGCTGTTACACACATCACAGGGCCTTTTTTTTTCCAACTATCAACAAAAGATGGGGAGTGAAACATGAAGCCAAATGGATTCCTGTAGAGTTGAGTGACAAAAAAAAATTTAATTTGCAGCACCCTGGTCAGGTGTCCGCATCGGTAGTCTGTGGCTACCAAACCAAAGCACTTCCTATTACCTGCACCATCCCCGATACCTCTTTTGATTAGCAGGTTGCCATGGTGTCCATTATGTTTCTGTGTGACACTCGCATGATGTGCCTGCAACCTACAAATCAGAAGACGGATCGGGGTTGTTGCAGGACCTGAACTTTTTGCTGAACTTTTATTTGTAAGTCATATTGAGCCCAAGGCATTAACTCCAAATTCCATCCAAACTACGCTTATATCATTCCTGGTGTGTTCCTCCCCCCGCACAAATAGCATTGAGTCCTGATAGGATGTAACCTGATCCTTCAGTCTCCTAGAGAAAGTATGTACAGGGTGTGTTTATAGGTGTGTATGCGCAGCATCAATCAGATGGGCGAATTGTTCTCAGGGCTATCAGACCGTATTTTGCATGTAGCACTGGGATTCTGTGAGGTTGGGCTGAATTTGCAGAACTATCACTATGATGCTGTATGTTCGGTATAACCTTGCCGCGTCTCGAGGGTTAAATTCAGGATATAAAATATAAACTGGGAACACTATTGCTTTCTGAATGTGGAAGGTGTACACACTAGTGATGAGCGAATATGCTCGGATGGCGTCTTATCCAGGCATACTCGGGTGTTATTGTGTATCTTGTGCATGCTCGTATATTATGTTCCAGTCCCTGCAGCTGCATGATTTGTGACTGTTAGACAGCCTGAATATGTGGGGATTCTCTAACAAACAGGCAATCCTCACATGTGTTCAGGCTGTCTAACAGTCACAAATCATGCAGCCGCAGGGACTCGAACACAATATACGAGCGCGCCCAAGATACTTGGATAACACCCGAGTATGCCTGGATAAGACGCTATCCGAGCATATTCGCTCATCACTAGTACACTCCTGACATATGATGACCTATTACTTGGGTGATCACTTCTGTACATCATGTAGTAAAGGATTTCTACACAGTCAAAAGGAAGAAGTTGGGTTGTCGAGGCTCGGTGTTCAAGTCTGCACTCGCTCTCTGTGACTGCACACTTGTGAATCCTCACAGTGTGGCGTGCAGTGTGTGCTGTTGGGATTCTCCAGTCCCGAATGCAGTTGGGGGAGCGTGGCCGCAATTATCTGATTTGCATACATGCAGATTAGACACGTCTGGCCTTGCTCTGTACAAGTGAATTGATCGAGGTCGGAATGTGGCCAGAAGTATGCAAATGACCTACTTGTGGTCACATTACCGCCTTCTCCTGGCACCGGAAAATCCTGACAGTGTGCACTGTGCGCGCTGTGAGAATTAGAAGTCTGTGGTCACATAGAGTAACTGCAGATGTTAGCCCCAATCCTGGACTTCACCATTAAGGTATCTTTAGGCTGGGGCTGTACACCAACTTTAGACACATGTTGCGCCTCCAGAGATCCCAGTATTGCGATGCAGATTTTGATTTGTGCCAACTTGCAGTTCACAACAATATTTGCTTTCGTTATTTTGCATATCCCCAATACTGCGATTTATGGGTTCAAGTCCAAAGTTGGCATGCAGCTCAAGCCTGATGAGAAATACACAGCTTCATCATCCATGTACCACTGCCCATGTCTGCTGGAGACGAAAGGCTTCTTTTAACTCTTGAAATACCCTGAGATATTGCATGGGCGTCTAACCCTACCCAGCACTTCTAACGCTGAGCAGGATCGTGCGCCATATTCTACTGCAGGTGACTGGCAGCTGCTGCAGATCCATAGGTTATAAATCACTCTCAAAATCATTGATTTTTGTGGAAAGTTCAGTACTGCCTGTTTGATTGAGATGCATAATTGTCAATCAATTACTGCAATTGAGCCTTATGTCCAAAAAAATGCAAAGTTCTGCCTTAGAATGGCCCCTTCCGCAACTCACTTTAGCATGGGAAGGTAAAGGGGCTAATGACGTGGGGCCCATCGGCCACGTGCCAGGTATCTGCAGGTCTCATGCACATTTCCTATTCTAATTGATAGAAACCTGCGGCCGTGCATGAAACCTGTCGAGCGGCCTGCAGACACCACATTGGTTCTTGATTTATCAGGACCCGATCACGTCTTTCTCATTCACACCCATCTTTACATATCTCCCATGATCAGTGTGTGGGAGTCAACAAATTATGTTTAAAATGAAGGAGACTTTATATATGACGCTATAAATGTTAAACCAGGAAATGTTTAAGCACCAAAACTTGAGGCCTATTCACCGAACCTGGCATTCAGCTGGAAAGGACATTTTAGACGGACAATTGTGGTCCAGAAAGTGAATGCTCTGTTTTCTGAATGTCGTGTTTGCGCCCAACACTTGAGGACATGCGCTGTCTAAAAGTCGTCTTGAATGTTCACTTTTGTGCCATTTTTGCAGTCCATGCTGCCGGGGCGATCTTGTCTGTGACATTACACTGTGGGAAGGGTCAGGAGTTCACACTTCGGGGTCAGGCTCTTTTAGGGTACATTTCCACAGAACGTATTCAAAGTGATATCCATAGAGGATGTGAAGAACGTGTGGGGGGCGCTGCACATTTCGCCTTTTGCTTCAGTAGCCATAAATCAATGTGCTGCGAATCTAAAAGCTTTGTTCTTCTTGATTTACTCTAGATATTTTTCACAGTAAGACTTCTTAAAATCTCAGACTACGCGGCACTTTTGCTGTGTGGGAACGTGCCCTAACAGACACAAGCCTGAAGTTTACATTTTTGTTCATGTCCAGTTGAAAAATTATTGGGCACAATGGGTCAAGAGTAAGTGGATAATCTGTTTACAGGATGAGGATGAATCAATGTTTTGTACTGCTTCTTGTTCTTTGTAATAAAAAACAAATAAAATAGGGGAAATTGTGTTTTTGTTTTTTCTCTTACTAGTATCTGGTCTGAAAAAGTCCATAAATTCACTTCTTACTGCAGGTTTGTTCGTTTTACTGTTGGATTATAGTTTTTGAAACAATACTGACCCTATGGACTGACCACACACATGCGATAGCTGACAGCTGTCTCTTCCGACTCCCCTGTACACATGAACGTTCAGATCGGTCGAGTGCTCATGTGTTTTCAATGGGAGCGAGGAAAGCTGCTGCCATTAACGTCTGGCAGAGGCTTTCTCCTGGAGAACAAAAGGGTCATGCGATTATAACTATGTTACTATAGTCGAGGGGTTCAAGAGAGGCCTGGATGTCTTCCTGGAGCAGAACAATATTGTATCATACAATTATTAGGTTCTGTAGAAGGACGTAGATCTGGGTATTTATTATGATGGAATATAGGCTGAACTGGATGGACAAATGTCTTTTTTCGGCCTTACTAACTATGTTACTATGATTGATTTTCATCCGCCTGATCCTCCTCTCATGTGCCCGATCCTCCTCTCACGTGCCCGATCCTCCTCTCACCCGCCCGATCCTCCTCTCACCCGCCCGATCCTCCTCTCACCCGCCCGATCCTCCTCTCACCCGCCCGATCCTCCTCTCACCCGCCCGATCCTCCTCTCACCCGCCCGATCCTCCTCTCACCCGCCCGATCCTCCTCTCACCCGCCCGATCCTCTCATCCGCCCGATCCTTCTCTCATCCGCCCGATCCTCCTCTCATCCGCCCGATCCTCCTCTCATCCGCCCGATCCTCCTCTCATCCGCCCGATCCTTCTCTCATCCGCCCGATCCTCCTCTCACCCGCCCGATCCTTCTCTCATCCGCCCGAACCTTCTCTCTCTCTCTCTCTCTCTCAAAGCTGGTGTTACACATTTCAAATCGCTACAGCGCACAAGCGACAAGATGGCGATAGGCGTCCACGCCCCTAAGACCTATGTCATCACTCTGCCCACACTCCTTCATGGCCGACCCCACACAGGGATCGGGTCGGGTTTCATGAAACCTGACTTTGACAAAAGTTGGCGACTTTTCAAAATGAACGATCCGTTTTGCTCAACCCTAGTCGTAACCATGGAAATCTAAGTTACTGCAAGACCCTGCACATGAGGAAAGAGACATCGCAAATCAGAAGGACTATACTACATTTCTAATTGGAGATATTTGCTAATATTCTTACACCTACTATATAGTGGGATAGGATCTTGGAGATGGGATTAACCTTTTTAGCTGTTAAAAAAAAAAAAATAATAATAATCAAAAAGATTGCATGCAAATTGAACATATGTGACATCCAAACAAAAACTGAGCAGGTTTGGGATTTTTGGGAGCAAAAGTTGTAACTTGACCCCCGTTAGCTCGAGTTACCAGACTTAGTCGGCCCTGACTTGACTGTAATCTGAATTAACCCTTGGATGTTCTCTGTCAGATCCTACAGATTCTGCTGTGATGCCCTGTCTATAAGTTCTGCACACATTTTGGTCCATGTCCTGTCCCACGGGGGCTGTCACCACCACACAACACCGGCGTCTTGCATTCATTTTGTAATACATTTATTACATACATAACAATTACATGTTGATCATGTCACAAGGGGGAGAGAGAGGAAGCAGAGCGGTATTCGTACAGCAGTCTTTACATAATGCCACCGATTAGACCAGAGGACGGACCGGACACACTGCGGAGTTTACAAGCATTTTTTCGTTTTTTTTGGAACAGACACGTCAGAGCCCCCTTGTGACACTTTCTTTACACATGTCGTCGCTGTAGGTAGAAGGAGCTGATAGAGCCGAGCACTTTATACCTTGCTGGCTGGTTAGTAATGTGCTTCTTTTTTTTTTTTCTGGTTTAACCCCTGAACTCCCAGAAAATCCTGCAACACTGGGTATTGGAGGCAGTGCGGGAGCGACGGGCGCACATGCAGGGAGGTCGTCTGGGGACATAGCGATTGTTAGATTGGTTTGATCAGGCCCGGGATGATTACCACTGGTCATTGAATTATGGATATGTATGGAGTAACTTAGAATACAGGTTAGTGCTGAGCGGGTCCATTTGCCCCATTGTTAATGCCGACGAGGCTAGCAGGTCAATATGGTAAGTTCTACATACATCAGTCCAAGTGGACCAGGCACCATAGTGAAAATATAAGGCCTACCTCCTGGTGCTGTCTCTGTACCCCTTTCCCCAAATATTGGCAGTCCTAGCAGAGCTATCAGTGCTACACTTCCTCCTTAAACCTGTATATAAGAAGCTGTATCTGTTAACCGAAGGGATCCTAAAAGAGGTTGGCAGTTTTACCCCTACTCTTTAAATTTAAAGGGGTTGTCTGGCATAGGAGAGAAGGATTAGCCATGCTGAATTCAAGTCCTCCAGCAGAGGTTTCTATCCGGAGCTTACTCCGCTCTCCATTTGGAAAACACTCGTCCAAGTCCAACATTCATGTGTAAGGAGGAATAGTTTTCAACTAAACAAGCACTTAGCCACCTTAAAGGGGTTATCCAGTACTGCCTGTCTAAAATGAAGAAGTGAGCGGCTCTGGACAAACCCTTTAAATCATAGATGTAATTACATTTTTGCATGAGATAAAAGAAAGTACGGTTGCTCTCTTCCTAGAACAGCGCCATCCTTATCTACAGGCTGTATGTGTTGGTGCAGCTCAGTCAAGCAAATATTTTAATATATATCTACATTTTTTTGGGGGGTGTCAACTCGCGGCCACATTACCTCCACTACCTATAATCTAGACCCTCTCATTTCCAGCTTTGGAACTGCAGGATTGGCGATGTAATCTACCCTAATGGTGATGCAGGTAAGTCTTATTGCTCACAGGCAACCAATCAGGTCCTGCGTTTTAGTTTTTTTCAGTGCAATTTAGAAAATTTTGATTTTGATTACTTACCATAGATAGAAATAAAAATAATGCAATGCACCAATACTGATAGATGTGTCCAGCCTTTGCATGAAGTAGGTGCTAATTATCTAATTAACTTGTTATAATATCAGAACGATTTGGCATAAGAAGAAAAAGAAAGAAAAACAAACTCGATCCTCAGATGCAGCCTAGCCCGAGCTTGTCAGCTTAAATTCAGTCCCCTGCGATCTGTAATGTAACCCGCCAAACATTTCAGCGCCAGACTGGATGATCGGACCTTGATGCCAGCCGGGCAGAGGTGATATTTAATTAACAGGTTCATCATACTTAGACTTTTGAAGAAGAAACATGAGAATTAGTTTTGAGTGTGAGTCTCCAGGAGTTTGTGGATATGCTGCCATGTCCTGGAGTTTTCTAGATATTGGGCACGTCAGAAGGTGAATAAAATGAGATAAGACCAGCAAGACACGGGCTGAGAAATTGCGCAGGATTGTGTCACTGTTCCAGTTTGGTATTTCCAGCGGGTGCAGGGAAGCAGGAGGCGTCTTGGCATTCTGGGGAGAAGGCTAAGGTTGCATTCATTCAGGGACGTAGGAGACTTGCCATACGATAATATGGCTTCGCTCTGCCTTAGAGAGTACTGGTTTGGTCTGATTCCCGTCATCTCCAGAGTGTTCTTCTGTCTCATCATCTTCTCCATCCCCTGAAAAAAAAAAAAAGAAGACATTATTCCTTTGATCCATCAGATCTTTGTATTTTACATTTCTGATCCTTTTCTTCCCTACGCTTTCCCCTCATCTGCCAATAATGCCAAAATGTAGGCAGATGGCTGACCAGTATATACTGTATAAGCAATTCGATTTGGTCCAACATCCACTGCAATCCTCCGTGGTGGCCTATCTTATCCTTGGTGCTTATTGGGCCCTGTGATGTCCTCACGTCCCCAAGTGACCTGAAGCCTGGGGAAAAAGCCTCATACAATGTCGCCCAACATGACTAGCTGCCATAGACGATGTCGGACCAGGGCAACGCAAACCAAATCGCTCATCTCCACTGGCCAATTTTTTAAGTCTGTGGCCACCTTTATCCCCCCCACTTGGCCAAAGACTTGATCCTCATTTGATGATTTATGTAAAAAAGTAATGGTCTCCAAGCTCTAGTAAAACTGCCACTCACAGTATGCCGAGGATGGTAGCGGCACAATAGTTACAAAGGCCACTGCTTTGAGGCCATTTATTTTGCACATTCTTGCTTTGCTTCATTATAATGTGTCGGTCAACCTGAGCCCCCCAACCGTGATTTCCAGCCTGTCAGGACACTTGCACCGTCAGGACACGCTTGGAGTCATAGTGACACAACAGATGAGCTACGTGTGAAATGAGTTCTGATACAAAGAGATTAAACCGTTAACTCACCAATTCGGAAGTCAATGTATCCCTCTCCTCCGCTCAGCACTAGCACATTCTTCAATTTTTGTTCCTCCGTCTCTGCAGATGGTGTGCCTGGGTTCTCAGAGGGACTGTCCAGCACGCTGCCATTAAGTGTGGCCAGCACGTTACCTGACAATACACACAATGGTTAGGCGATGGACATGATGGAAAAGCCTGGGAACGACCTAATAGGGCCTGGGAGTCTGTTACCTATACTGTCACAGGCGTAGCAGCTGACGAAGCTAAAGGTGGCATGATAGACAGCCCCAGTCTATATTGTTATTATAGATATTGTATCACACATTTATTACATTACTGTATGTGGAGATAAACAATAATGACATTCAGTGACCATATATTGAGTTTCTAATGTGGGGAAACTATGGATTTGGCTCGCAATCATATCTAAGGCTGCCCATACTCATTAGGACACTCCCATACTAGGCTGTGTGCCTTATGAAAAACCTGCCCAATGACACATCGGTGGCTTATCTCCATGCAATCGGCAGTCCAAAATTGGACACGTGCAATCGACGTCTCTCCTGACCATAAGTCGGCCGGCGCCCCCATAAATATTAGACCCATCTGCTGAACCCATCGATATCGGCATGTTCAGCTAACATTAGTCTAATGTGTAGGGGGAGTGTGGATGTCAAGATAAGAGTTTGGAGAACCCTAATTTGTAGTAATCAAAACTAAAAAGATATGTAGATGTTACCTGGTACAGACACAAAGAACTTGACGGCATCACGATGGCCGTGGAAGCAGAGCTGGGCCTGAGCCATAGAGCAGTATGGTATGAAGCTGCCTGCAGACTTTTCACTGTTCTCATCGCTGTACACGTGGATGACTCCACCACCGGCCCGGGCTACTTCTCCAGATGATGTAGGAGACGTCTTGTTGGCTGAAAACACATAAAAGGGTAAGTGATATGATGTGGCCTCTTACAAGGGCAGCTGGCGCTCTTACTGGACCGACCCATGTAGACACAACCCAAATGTGAAGCCTTTCTTATCATCAAACTACCTTTGTCTAGTAGGACATATCATAGTATTTGCTGCTCGAGATTTCTCTAACCAGGTTCCTACTGGACCAACGTTTGCTAAAGCCTGGTGTTGGTGTCAAATAGAAGACTTGAAGGGTGCATCACATGAGAAGAGATGCTTGGCCCATTCATCTGTAGCCATCTTTGTATTAGGACTGATTAGGGAATAACTGGGGAACACACCATTCCTGGCGTGAGAGGCGCCATCCTACCAGGACTGCAGGGCATGGCATATGTAATCAGTAATGAATGATCCTGACACATCTCTTCAACTGAAAGGAAGTCTGTCAGCAGCACAAAATGACTGTTCAAACCAAGCACAGGTGCTCAGTGCACAGCTGGGGTGGTCGAGCAGTACCGTGCACCTTTCTCAGTGCACTTACCTCTGGCTACTGTAAAGTCAGCTGTCAATCAAGAAAGAAGGAGGATAGAGAGATGCAAAACACCTAAGTGGGAAGCCTGTGCTGAACTGCTTTTATTAATTCTCTGCATATAAATGAAACCTTAAGCAATAGATTTTAATAAAAAAATGTCCTACTGTATAGTTTCTATAGATCCGACGCAGGGTGCGCACCTGGTAATAGCCAACAGACTGCGCAGTCTGATCCGGCAGTGATGTTCGCTCCAATCTGTCCTTTATTTTTGGCTAAACTACGAAATATATACTAGCAGAAAGCCAGAGACAAATGGATGAAAGTGCGACTGCAGGAGTGGCTCCTGGGACCCCCAGAGATCAGATCCGTGAAAAATCTGCCAGTAAGGGTTCGATTTCCCTTTGGGAAATGGAGGATCACACAGTTTTCATTAACCTGGACGTGTCTTATAGAAATATATTGTGGCCACTGTCTACTGTAGGGATCCCATGATAGTATTTCTTAGGTTCTTATACATTATAGAAGCTGAGATTTAGAGAAAATCATTTTCAGCATTGTAGATCGTCCTTAAAAAATAAAGTAAAATATCAGTCAGTATCATTCGTTTCCCATAGAATAGCATGGAAACCTTTTAACATACACCCAGTAAAGATTGTGGGAAGCCGGTGGCCCAGTAGTTAGCTGTGTACCGGGCACTGTTAGGGTTCATTCAGGTGAGATGAACGTATTAAACATCCATTTGATATCTGTACCAAAAACTGACAGCACACTGACCAATGCAAGTCAATATGGTAGCTCACATGAACGTTTTTACACACGGACTGGGGGTCTGCGTGTAAGGAATCGCAGGACGCACTATGATCCATATTCTGGATCAGAATCACCCATAAGTCAATGGGAACGTAAAAAGAACAGATCACATACGGGTGGGTTATTATGCGTTTTACTACTTTTCTGCTGCAGATTTTACCACATCTCATTCAACTCTATAGGGAAAATCCACAAATAAAATGCATATTTACCGCAAGATCAATTGACATGTTGCAAATATTAAATTCACACTGCAAGTCAGTCTAGAATAAGTAAAATAAAAATTGGGCATGAGATTTATATAAATCCCATACACTGTTCGGGAACTGCAGTATTCAGGGTCCGGTCAAGTCCACCAATGTTGACCTTGTAAACTAGGGTGCCTGTCCTCATGGGGTGCACCTGTATAGTGCTGGGCAGCCGGCCTAATCTACTAGTATGGGTGTCACTAATAGACTGTAAGTCAGACACTGTGCAGTACATGTGTGTGACCTGCGCCCTATGCCAGCCTTTTTTGTGTGCAGTTTTCATACTAAGCAATCGCCCCCTCCATGAATCTGTAGGTTGTGAGCGATTGTCTCATCATTACTTTGCAACTGTGCTGAAGGAAGGATGAATGTACCGAGATATTCTTGATTAAATATGAGGCTGGACATTCCAGCAAGACAATGATCCCGAATACACAGCCAAGGAAACTCTCAAAAATAAAGCTGCTGGAATGGCCGAGCCGTCACCGGACCTGAATCCAATGAATGGAAGGAACTAAAGCTCAGAGTTCATAGAAGGCGCCCACCGGATCTTCACTAAGGCCAGTCTCACACGTCCAGATAATTCCGGTAGCGGAAAAATCGGTACCGGAATTATCCGTGTCCGTGTGCTTACGTTGAACATCAGTTTGGCACACGTGCGGCAGCCGTGTGCCACCCATGTGCTGACTGAGGACCACACGGACCGTGCAGGAGACAGCGCTAGAGTTAAGCACTGTCCCCTGTGTGCGGTGCTGAAGCCGGTATTCATCCCATCTTCCCAGCAGCGTTCGCTGGAAAGAAGGAATGAAAAATCTTTTTTTTTTTTTTTTTTAAATAAAGCTGCCGGTAATCTGCCCCCTCCCACCCCCTGTGCTTTACCCCCCCCCCCCCTTCCCGCTGGCATTAAAATACTTACCCAGCTCTCTTGGCCCTTACATCCTCTCAGCGTCGCAGCTCTTCCTGTATGAGCGGTCACGTGGTACCGCTTATTACAGTAATGAATATGTGGTTCCACCCCTATGGGAGGTGGAGCCGCATATTCATCACTGTAATGTGCGACACCACGTGACCGCTCATACAGGACAAGCAGCGACGCTGAGAGGATGTAAGCGCCGAGGGAGCTGGGTAAGTATTTTAATGCCAGCGGGGGGGGGAGGGGCGCACCGAGGGAGGGGGCAGATTACCGGCAACTTTATTTTAAAAACAAAAATAAATAAAAAAAAGATTATTCATTCCTTATTTCCAGCAAACGCTGCTGGAGAGAAGAAATGAATGGGGCTTCAGCACCACACGCGGGGGGACAGCGCTTACTGTATGTGTTTTACACGGACCCATTGACTTTAATGGGTCCATGTGATCCGTGCGCTCCCACTAACACTGACATGACTCCGTGTTTTCCAAACGGACACACGGTCCGTGAAAACACGCTGACATGTGCAGAGACACATTGATTTTAATGTGTCTACTTGAGTCAGTGTCTCTGGTACGTGAGGAAACTGTCACCTCACGTACCGGAGCCACTGACGTGTGAAAGCTGATCGGACCAACTCAAGAGGGGATACATGTGGTACACATGCAGGAAGCTGATGCCAATCCTATTATTGGGGCGCAGAGTTAGGGACTTTACCATGTTCCTGGTGTCACTGGGGACCCACAAATCTTCCTACTTTATTCATTCATGCATCTCAGTCTCTCGAAATATGGAAGTTTTACATTCACAATTATGGGAGAACTGAGCATCATGGCAGCCAGGTTGTCACTGAGCTTTCTCAAACCTACTGTATATTTGATTGTGTCGTCCACATTTTGAGGAAATTTTCTATAAAAGTTTATACCAGTATCCGAAAACACATCAAAACGTTCTGCCACCTTTGTGAATATCACAGAATGATGAAAAAATGAGGATGGAGACAGGACATGTTGGAAAGATGGGATGAGGCAACATAGAGTCAGGTCCAGCACTTACCCCTCAGCCCCAGCAGCTGGCCCCGGTGTAGGACTACCGCTAGCGGAGGTGGAAGGGTTGGGAGTATTCATAGGCCAGAGGAGGACAGGAAAAAGGATGGGGAGGTAGGAAAGGGATAAAGCATGAAGAACACAAAGAATAAATTATTGGCAGGATTTGAGGTGGAAAACCTGTATATTGGGATGTGCAATACATCAAGTAATACAAAACGAAATATACAACAGTACCAGACTACGACTAGATAATAAAAGCCCTTTGTAGATCCACAGTCCGACTCTTATTGACATGACACTTATATAGAATATTATTTAATTGAATTGATTATTTGTATTATTTTGAATAATTTACAGTATATATTGTACAGGTATTACATACACTTTCTAATGTTCGCTGCAGCCGCTGCAGATTTTATATAATCGCCCTGTGTAATATCAGCAGATTATTGGTTGCTGTTTATTGGGCGGCACGGTGGCGCAGTGGTTAGCACTGTAGCCTTGCAGCGCTGGAGTCCTGGGTTCAAACCCCACCAAGGACAACATCTGCAAAGAGTTTGTATGTTCTCTCCGTGTTTGCGTGGGTTTCCTCCGGGCACTCCGGTTTCCTCCCACATTCCAAAGACATACTGATAGGGAATTTAGATTGTGAGCCCCATTGGGGACAGTGATGATAATGTGTGCAAAAATGTAAAGCGCTGCGGAATATGTTAGCGCTATATAAAAATAAAGATTATTATTATTATTATTATTGCAGCCTGTAGTCAGTCAATAGAAATTAGAATTAAGGGGGGACATATTTCCTATTCTGAAGATCTTAATCGAGTTCTTCTACTTTGGACCCTTATTTCTTTTATTAGGCATAATGGAGAGCTACTCAATAATAGCGATTCTTGGTCTGGCAGACCCAGATTGTCCATGCTGTGTATGTAATGCTACATTTATTCTGCAACTGCAAGGTCAGAAGTTGCATCCCCAACGATAGCTGTTGACCACCGAGTGCTATGGAAGCCCCTGATGACAAGCCTTTTATTGCCATTTGATTTACAGTGACTTTGCAACTCAATTTTACATGTTTACTGGGGAAATTGCTATTTTTAAGGGTTTTCAAGATTTACATAAATAAATAATATCAGATATATCAATCAACAATTATGGAACTTTTTCATATCGATATTCAGAGGCTGAAAACTCATACAGATCTAATGAACCTCGTGGCTGACAGAGTGCTGCAATATATCCAGTGTATGCAATCCTCTTTACTAGGGCAGTAGTGGCATCTATGCTGCTGATGCATTAAGGTTGAATTCACATTACATTTCGACAACAAATTTATTACTCCACTGGGGATTCCATCTGAAACCCTGAGAAATGGGATTGATGTTGTGCCCATGACGGTGCCATAGTCTTTAATTATCAAACAGAGATCAAAACATGAAACTTTGGCCTTCATTTTAACTTTTTTGTCCATATCCATCTTTGAAGTTAGAAAAAAATAGGGCAATAGACTACACTACTGTTTCCATTTGATAATTGTCCATGGCCCTGTAGTGAGCACACTTCAATCTAGTTTCTTGGGGATTCCATACAAACTCTTAAACAGAGCCACAAATACGTGGCTGAACCATGTTGTGATCCCTGCTTTACGACTCTGTTTTAAGCTGTTGAAGATATATGGTCTGTATAGGTTGTCGTGCAATCAATAATGTATGACCAGCAAGCAAAGACCTTGAAAATCGTAAAGAAATTAATTTTCTTCATGGTAAAGTACAGTAAATGTATAACATGTTTGAGTCATAATAAAATGCTTGGCTTGATTAGTCTCTTGTGCCTGATATGCCCAGAATTGAATATGGGAATGTCAGTCACTACTATTTATTATGGGTAGTGTAGCTGGTACTTTTAATTATCTCTATAGTTGCTATTTTTATATGAGCACTGTGCCATACTTCTCCATATAACGTGAGGAGTCAGGATATGATTTCCTTCTTTGATTTCAGGCAGCAGAATACTAGGACTACACTTCAGCCCTCTTAGAAATGACTCCTAAATAATTTGGCTCAGTGTAAACAGGCGGGTGTAGTATGTACCAATCAATCTGAATGTGCTAGTTTTATTTTTTTTACAGCAGGTTTTTATGAATACTGCTCCAATATTTCCATTGCTTGCAAATCTATATGTCATTATATAATGTAGACAAGGCTTTAAGTGTGAAAATGACCCCCTTAAGAAAGGTATTTGATCATCATTACTTACTTTCCGTGAGGGGTATTGAGATGACCACTCCGTTTCCAGTTCCTACCCATAGTCTATTGCCAGCGATTAGCAACGCTGTTATTCTTACAAATGAAAATCCCAATTTTCCAGTACCTGCCGATGATGAAAAGAGAAGATAATAAGTTATTGAGAAAAATAACATTCACAAAATGATGGTACATAATATATCTACAGTATATCACGTGTCAGATTACTATTAGTGATGAGCGAAGGTGCTGGGGTAAGGTGTTATCTGAGCATGCTCGGGTGCTAACCGAGTGTCTTCGGCATGCTCAAAAAATAAGTTTGAATCCCCGTGGCTGCACGACTCGTGGCTGTTCGACAGCGGCAACACTTGTACGGATTACCTGTTTGTTAGGCAATCTATGCATGTGTTGCGCCTGTCTAAGAGTCGCGAGACATGCAGGCGCAGGGACTTGATCATATTATTCGAGCACGCCGAATACACTCGGTTAGCACCTGAGCATGCTCAGATAAAACCTTATCCTAGCACGTTCGTTCATCACTAATTAGGACATCTCAGATCATCCTCTATACACAGCCATGAATACTCTAGTGTCTATCCTCCCTAAATGTAAAGACTGCTATCTTCTCTCCCATAAAGGACTGAGGAGGTAGAGTCACCCACCTAACATTTTACTGACATAAGGCTCAATATCCACATCCTGGAGATGCTGGTGGGTGTGGGCATGATATAACCGCAGCGTGGAGTCCAACCGGATTGAGACCCAAACCCCATCTCCAATCCATGCCAGCTGTCGCACTTGGCTTTCCCGTCGAGGGTGGGCATCAAATGATTTCTGAAGGTGGTACAAGGAGAAATCATAGAATCACAGGACATAGCTTTACTTGTAATAAATAGATAGAGAGCCCACTTACCGGTATTTGCATGGTTTTAGGCTGAATTACGTATATTTTGTTCTTGTAGCCGCACCATACTCTGTCATAAACGACTGCCATACAGCGAATTGAGTGATGAGTGTGCCCGAGGTCCATCAAGTGATAGTTACTGAGGTCCCACTGTTTGTCTTAGGAAGAGGAATATATAATATATTAGCAATGATCAGTTCTTACACTCTTTATTACCCAATGCTTATTCCAATTCACGGAAACTATAGGTACAAAATGCTAGCAGTAATTAAATCAGGTTCAGGGTGTATGAACATGATGCCTTTTTCAGGCAGGTCCGTTCCAAAATCCATCTTAAATAAATCTAAAATAACTGAAGTGGACACCATTTGGCTTCAGTAGTCCTTCCTAGGGCTTGAGACGGATCTGGAAATAGAGACTAGTGGAGACCCAGGGAGAGTGTGAAAGAGGATCGGTGTCGGATTTAATAGAAGAGATGTTTTGGTGGCAATTCTAAACTTAAAAAAAAAAAAAATGCAGCTGAAAAAAACCATTTAAAGAGATTGTCCCAACAGCACAATATCTCATATTTAGGATATATGGACATTATGACCCCTCTGTTAACAAAAGATGAAAGCCCTGCTCTCTGGTGGACTTGATGATTTCCCTGCAGGCAGTGCTGCTGCCCACATCCTTCTCCAGCTATGCTAATATATGTGGCTTTTTAGCACTTGTGAGACCCTATAAAACAAGCCACTGTAATAATAACTACTGATGTACTTATTCCAGGAAATAGAAAGATATACAATGTCATACCTTCTCCTCGGTGGAAGATGGCCAACGTCCCATCTGCAAGGGCCACAAGAACCCGTCCTTTCACATGCCTGGGAGATACAGGATGATGCGTCATTTACACTAGAGGCTGGTACAAAACTATGGTTTATGGGTAGAAATCCCGGCTTGAGAAGTCCCTTTTTTGTGGGAGGGGGATTTTTTTTATTTAGGGAAAGGCAAAGTAAGAGTGTCATATAAGTAATAAAATGATAATGTAACGCAGTGCCTTAATAATGCTGCAATACAGTGCCCAAATACAGCAGTAATACATGCACTCATAATGTGGGTAACTGAGCAATTTTGGAGGGGCCAGCCAACCAACTAATATGTATAAGGGGGAATGTTTGATTCATACATTGCCCTAATAAGAGTATAGTAAACTTTGCCAAGCCACAGTCAGCACTAAGATGTCAATTTGTAAAGCAGGACAAGATGGCAGATGTCCTGGGCCCTTTTACCCATTCTCCAGCCCTGATGATACGACCCATGCGGTGGTTTTATACGTACACGATGCTGAGCACCGAGTCCTTCAGCTTTATGGAGTGCAGACACTTTTTCCAGTTGGAGACGGCAGAATGAACGTACATCCTAAGGAGAAGTAAGCAGAGATGATCGCCACGTGGGCAAGGGTTATGGGTGTCATTGTTATGGCATACACCGCTGGCACCAGCTGTGGGGTTCAGTCACGTACCAGCCGTTCTGTGCTCCCAGCCACATCGTCGGTGCAGCACTAGTGTCGGAGGGGATCTCGGGGTTCGGCTCCATCTCTTGCTGCGCTGTGTTCCCTTCAGGCTTTAGGTGCCCGTTTTCACTTGTATTGAGAATAAAACATTACAACAATATTAGGCTGAGAGTTGAAAAATGTCATCTTACATTAGGTTATGCATGGTTATTTATCCCCTGCAACTCTACAGGCCACGCCCCATTTTGAAGAAGCGATCCAGCGAAACGGCGCTTGTTGGGCGCGGGGGGGCCTCCACAGCACTTCATCCTCCACCTTACCCGTGCGCACAGATTTGGACATATTACAGGTAACCATATATCTTAGGTGACCATATATTAACACTTTAGCTTCAGTACTTATTTAGGTGCTGTTATGAGTACTTATTTGGGCATATAGCAACAATATCCATCGCTCCCCAGAATCAACATATAGCTTTTTCGCTAAAACTTTCTGGGCTCCCCCATATACTAGTACCCTGTATACCTTTCTGTGCGCTGGGCACTATATTGTTATTATTGTTATCAAGATATCTCCCAAGCAGCTGTGTCAATTGATACACATAATAATAATAGATGCTATAATCTGTTAATACGCATATGATATATTGAAATAGCAGCTTTCTTGGGATCTCTGTTTATATTCTTTAGTACTGTGGTGTGCCTCCCTGGTATTTGGAGGTTTTCCGTTCCCCCACTTCATGTCTAATTTTATTTGTATGACACACTTTTAGATTATTCTTCAATAAATGCATTGTTTTATCATTATTATCTTCTTCACTTCATTCTTTCTATTGGTACCTACCATGTGAAATATGTTTATACGTTGTGGAAGTGACTCAAGCCTCTGATATATTAGGACTATGGTAATAAACTCTACAGGGCTCGTCAGTATTCACATCAGTCCTGGTGCTCATTGGGGGCTCACAATCTGCCCTCCATCACACACACGATCTGCATGAGCAGTGGTACCTGCTGGGCTCTAGCTACCAAAAAAGAAAACTAACACCCTGACTATGGTAGTGCTCTTTTTGAAGCATTCATTTTCTCAATGTCTTGTGAGGTTTTTTTTTCCTAATCTTAAAAACCATTTGGATGGAATGTATTACTGCACCGCCATTTGCACAGCCTCAGATACCTGCACAGCCGGCCATTCGCCACAGGGGCAGGGTCCGTGAATACATGTTCTGTTAGGGGTCCTGGTCGAACCGGTGCTGGTTCTGTCTCACTGATTGACGATTCTGGTACCTCCAATGCTTCTGTGGCTTCCTCCGCCGACTGATGCTGGGTAAGTTTTCCGTTACTTACGGAAGAAACCTCCCCTGGTAGGAAAAATCAAAAACATCCCCATATTAGCCATACTGCATTTTACCCATTTTAAAATGGTGCCCTTAAAGTGGGCATTTCTGGGAGTTGTAATCACAATACTTAAGATGGGGCTTAATCTCCCTAAAGGGGAATCATGGCTAAATACAGGAAGAGTAGTCCAGAAAGAGGGGGGGGAAGAGTCCAGTGGGCGGCTCCCCCAGTTATTTCCCGCCCAGCGAGGCTTGAATGACAGATTGCGCCCTATTCATAAATAGGAAGAGACCTGCTTTGGATAAAGGTGCGCCGCCCAGCAGACTCTTCTTCCTCTGCCTGGAGTTCTCTTCCTAGTGCCTGGCTCATTTATGTCTTTTATGAAATGCTTCCCTGTTTTAGAGTATAACATAGCATTCTCTTATGAGGGAGACTGTCATTATTTGATGCTGTCCGTGGTTCAGCGAAGATGAAGTGCTGACAGCTTTCCTTTAGATGGGGATACAGATATTGAGAAACTTTCAGTATTTCCAGAACAGAGCTCCAAATACTCTGCATAGACTTAAAAGACAATATGCCTACTGCCTGCAGCCACCACTAGAGGGAGCTCTGGAGCTCAATATATACTGTGTTGTTACTGGGGCAGTGTATACATAGCATTCAGTAGTAACACAAACCTTGGCTTTTGTCCAGTACTGGGGTATCGCCCCGGGAGGAGCAGTTGCTGCGCGGCACATTGCACCTTGTGGCACATCCCACAATGGTGATTCCTGCTAGGACTCCGTCGGTATCACTTGCATCCTCTGTATTAGCCTCTCCCTCTAAGAATATCTCCCCTGGTGGGTAATCGCTATCGCTGGCAGCTACATGAGACAGAGAAATACACACAGTCCGGTGATGAGGAATATCAAAGTAAGGCAATAGGTACCCATGGGTCATTGTCCTACCTGGGATGCTGGAGATACAGAGCACATGGGCATTGCAAACTGTAAACTGGTCCACCAGGGTGCCAGGTTGGTTGGCATCTATAATCACAACCTTGCTAGTTGATAGAGTGCTGGTTAATATCCATACACGACTGGAGGTGGCATCTGCCTCATAGATGTCCTTGGTCTGCAGACAGGGAGGAAGATGAACGCCCTTTATACAGATTTATGTGCTGTATTTGGGCACCACTGGCATTACACATGGGCTCGGCCAGTTCATAGAAATCATTAATCTCTATATGAGTACCTGGGTGCTTAGAGTAACTAAACGTTTGGTTTTGTCTGTACTTTAAATGCCTATAAATAAGTGGGGGTACAGTTCCTGAGACCCTAACTTATTACTCATTACCCAAAAGTTTGCTGAGAAATGTGCCGTTAAAATGTGCAGCTTGGAAGGAGTACGGATTCAATAGATAGTCATAGACGCCACACTTCTCAGCTGTCTGTTGAGCGATCAGTGAGGGTCTCGGAACCTGGACCTCCACTATATACAATATTAAAAAATAATAATAATAATAATAATAATAATAATAATAATTAGTTACTCTTTAAATTGAAAACCAAAATTGATGACATGGGGAACAAAAAGTTATAATAAAAAAAAATTGCAACTAATCCCAAAATTGTTAAAAATTCTGTTCCGCCATTACTAGATGATGATCAACATGGCTACCGTTATTGGGTATTTTTGTAAATAATGTAAAGAGGTCTCCAATTTGGCCCCTTTATTGGAGAGATGTTGAGAATAGCTAGAAAGCGCGTCTCTCAGTCCGGTTGACCCAACACATCCACTTCTTACACAGACATACCACAGATTTCATTAAGAACTATGTAATACTTCATTTCACCATTGGTGGCGCTGCAGGATAATTAGTTACTTTTGCTTAGCTATCAGTTGATCGCCAAAGATCAGAGCAGCAGGGACCCCGGTGCCAGCCTCAGTGTCCTCACCTTCTTCTTCTTCTCCGGTGAGTTGTGGGTGCTCTTGCTCTCTCCTTCCACTTCACGGTCAGCCGTTAATGGATCCCGACCAGTAGTTGCTTTGACCCCAGTGATAATGTCCTCCTCAAATGGCTTCCAGCCTGTTAAATCCACACCGGCGGCGCACCACAACTGTGAAGAAGGGCGCAGGATCATTTAGTGATCATTTCACTATAGGGGATAATAGAGTCATAGGTAACGGTATGACAGTACCTTCATAGTGGGGTCTTTCTCTACGAGAGGTCTGCAGTACACGGGCACTGGCACATTCTTCATGCGGTTGTCCTCCTGACCTCCATTTGGACTTAGCTTATTAAACACACACAAAATGGTTCTGTCAAAACCAATTACTTATGGAAAGGATAAAGGTATCGGCTTCCCCCATTGCCTGCAACCTAAGGTCCCACCTGGGTAAATTATTCAGAAAATTCCTTGTCCTTATGCCCAAAAATAATGCTGATCTATTTTGGGACATTAACAGAAATTGCAGTTGAATGATCATGGGGTGCAATACCAGACATAACCTACTGACAGGTGCGGCGCTGCTCCTGGGGAATATAGTATAGTAAATTTTGGATAATATGGACGCCAAATTCTGGGATGAATAATCCATCAGTTTACTACTATCTGCTATATACAGTGGGGCAAAAAAGTATTTAGTCAGTCAGCAATAGTGCAAGTTCCACCACTTAAAAAGATGAGAGGCGTCTGTAATTTACATCATAGGTAGACCTCAACTATGGGAGACAAACTGAGAAAAAAAAATCCAGAAAATCACAATGTCTGTTTTTTTAACATTTTTTTTGCATATTATGGTGGAAAATAAGTATTTGGTCAGAAACAAACAATCAAGATTTCTGGCTCTCACAGACCTGTAACTTCTTCTTTAAGAGTCTCCTCTTTCCTCCACTCATTACCTGTAATAATGGCACCTGTTTAAACTTGTTATCAGTATAAAAAGACACCTGTGCACACCCTCAAACAGTCTGACTCCAAACTCCACTATGGTGAAGACCAAAGAGCTGTCAAAGGACACCAGAAACAAAATTGTAGCTCTGCACCAGGCTGGGAAGACTGAATCTGCAATAGCCAACCAGCTTGGAGTGAAGAAATCAACAGTGAGAGCAATAATTAGAAAATGGAAGACATACAAGACCACTGATAATCTCCCTCGATCTGGCGCTCCACGCAAAATCCCACCCCGTGGGGTCAGAATGATCACAAGAACGGTGAGCAAAAATCCCAGAACCACGCGGGGGGACCTAGTGAATGAACTGCAGAGAGCTGGGACCAATGTAACAAGGCCTACCATAAGTAACACACTACGCCACCATGGACTCAGATCCTGCAGTGCCAGACGTGTCCCACTGCTTAAGCCAGTACATGTCCGGGCCCGTCTGAAGTTTGCTAGAGAGCATTTGGATGATCCAGAGGAGTTTTGGGAGAATGTCCTATGGTCTGATGAAACCAAACTGGAACTGTTTGGTAGAAACACAACTTGTCGTGTTTGGAGGAAAAAGAATACTGAGTTGCATCCATCAAACACCATACCTACTGTAAAGCATGGTGGTGGAAACATCATGCTTTGGGGCTGTTTCTCTGCAAAGGGGCCAGGACGACTGATCCGGGTACATGAAAGAATGAATGGGGCCATGTATCGTGAGATTTTGAGTGCAAACCTCCTTCCATCAGCAAGGGCATTGAAGATGAAACGTGGATGGGTCTTTCAACATGACAATGATCCAAAGCACACCGCCAGGGCAACGAAGGAGTGGCTTCGTAAGAAGCATTTCAAGGTCCTGGAGTGGCCTAGCCAGTCTCCAGATCTCAACCCTATAGAAAACCTTTGGAGGGAGTTGAAAGTCCGTGTTGCCAAGCGAAAAGCCAAAAACATCACTGCTCTAGAGGAGATCTGCATGGAGGAATGGGCCAACATACCAACAACAGTGTGTGGCCACCTTGTGAAGACTTACAGAAAACGTTTGACCTCTGTCATTGCCAACAAAGGATATATTACAAAGTATTGAGATGAAATTTTGTTTCTGACCAAATACTTATTTTCCACCATAATATGCAAATATAATGTTAAAAAAATAGACTGTGATTTTCTGGATTTTTTTTTCTCAGTTTGTCTCCCATAGTTGAGGTCTACCTATGATGTAAATTACAGACGCCTCTCATCTTTTTAAGTGGTGGAACTTGCACTATTGCTGACTGACTAAATACTTTTTTGCCCCACTGTACATAGCTCGGATCATAAAATTGGATCTACCACTGTGTGTAGGCAATGAGTCCACAGAAATCAAAGGCTTAGTATCCCGTCCAAAGTCACCAACCTGCTTGTACTTAGCAGGCAGGCTCCAGCCACAAGCTTGTAGGCGACCGTCATCGTTACGCACGTGTTCCCGCACTTGGCGGTACTGCTCACGTTTCTGCTCGCGACGAGCTGTGGAGGTGCAGTCACTGAGGAGAGAAGCCACAGTGTTACTTCTCAATCTAGAGGGAGAGAGAAAGGGAGAGAGGGTGCCCGGCGTCAGGGGAGAGCAGAAAGCAAAGCAGCGAGGGTTAACCGCAATGTATTAGTAAGATTACCGCACGTCCGGGCAAAGCAATCTGGAAATAAAGAGGCTTTGTGCACACAGAGGTTTTTGAGCAGAAACTGAGACAAAGCTCTCAAATTCCTCCTCCAAATCTGGAAAATCCTCAAAAACTTTTTTTTCTTCTACAAAAAACGCATCAAAAAGACTGTGTGTACAGCCTATAATGCAAAATATAACCATCTGATTCAGGCTGATTGTTTTTCCAGATATCTTAACTCAGAAGGAGCAGAATGTATGAGCAATAGGCAAGCAATGGGAAGCAAATGTGGAGGCCATAGCATCCTACTATCACCAGTCCAGTTTGCCCAGCATTCCGAAAGATTCAGAATGGAAACAGACGACTCATTCTCACTATTTCATGAGTAATCATTTCTCTTTTTAAGAGCTCAATCGTGTACCTTTTCTCCTCACTTTCTTGTGACTGGCCATGAAACAACTGACTGCAGCAGGAGCCTCCCCCCTCGGTCCTGTCTGCATATTTACCAACATTATTATAAGCAAAATCAGAACATTCCCAGAAGAAGTATCTTCCAAAAACAACAAAACTGCCTACTTTTGATCAATGATTGACTTGATGATTGACTTGCGTTTTTTTTCCTACCAAAATCAGGACTGTTGACAAATATGAAAGTCGCAGCAGGACACAAAGATCATTAAGCCGCGCTGTTGGCTAAGCCTAACCCTGTGCCGAAAATGGAAGAGATCAGCAGGAAAATGTCTACTATTTTCTCTGCAACATTTATTTTCTAGAAGATTTCAGGAACATGCAGAAAATACTGCAGAATGAGAAGTATTTCAGGAAAGATTATGACTTGTTAAATCTTATCATTTATTTCTAGATTTAGTGTTCCTTTAAGAAATCTAACATTGATATGTATATGTAATACAAATTCTGTTTTAGATCTCGGGGACGTGACTGTGCTTAAATAGCCAAGTCCATGTATATAGTGGTCCTAGACATAACATAGCCGTAGATGAACTTTTCTACAGGGGACAGTCATCCTCAGAAACATAAACGGGCACTTTTGAAAAACTTGATGGAACCTCAAATGTAGTTGTGTTAGTTAGTTGTTAGTAAAGGTCAAGAAATCAAATCAGCATATTATATTAGCGTATTAGGGCCCAGAAGTAAGATTTTAATATTAACCAACAAAGCATTAGAAAAAGAAAACACATTATTCAGTAAAACATGATTTATTAACCACATGCTCTTCCAGCTAAGAGTAAAAGCATGGTCCTCCTGCCCTCATCTGCCACAACAAGGTAAAACTGCTTTTGGTGCACGTACCAGTCTAATGGTTCTCCTGCTCTGGAGCATGCCATCCACTTATTTTTGAGTGGATGGATCCTCTTCATCAACATTCTGCCAGCACTATTGGTACTAAAGCTGCCATTCTATAAATCCCGAGCATGCATTGCGCATCCTTTCTTAAATGACCTGTTTGTCCTGAACTGAAAGCTCGCCTCTCTGTTAGGTCTGTATAAAATTTGACAAGACAGGAGAGCAGAAGCAGAAAGACAAAGATCTGCCTCCACTTTTTGAAGAGATACAAAATCCAACTCCACCTCCTTTGGAGAGACAAAGACCTGCTCCACTTCCTGTAGAGATAAGACCCTCCCCCACTTCCTGTAGAGATAATAAGACCTGCCCCCACTTCCTGTAGAGATAAGACCCGCCCCCACTTCCTGTAGAGATAAGACCCTCACCCACTTCCTGTAGAGATAATAAGACCTGCCCCCACTTCCTGTAGAGATAATAAGACCCGCCCCCACTTCCTGTAGAGATAATAAGACCCACCCCCACTTCCTGTAGAGATAAGACCCTCCCCCACTTCCTGTAGAGATAAGACCCTCACCCACTTCCTGTAGAGATAATAAGACCCGCCCCCACTTCCTGTAGAGATAATAAGACCCACCCCCACTTCCTGTAGCGATAAGACCCTCCCCCACTTCCTGTAGAGATAATAAGACCTGTCCCACTTCCTGTAGAGATAAGACCCACCCCCACTTCCTGTAGAGATAATAAGACCCACCCCCACTTCCTGTAGAGATAATAAGACCCGCCCCCACTTCCTGTAGAGATAATAAGACCCACCCCCACTTCCTGTAGAGATAAGACCCTCCCCCACTTCCTGTAGAGATAATAAGACCCGCCCCCACTTCCTGTAGAGATAAGACCCGCCCCCACTTCCTGTAGAGATAATAAGACCCGCCCCCACTTCCTGTAGAGATAAGACCCGCCCCCACTTCCTGTAGAGATAATAAGACCCGCCTCCACTTCCTGTAGAGATAATAAGACCCACCCCCACTTCCTGTAGAGATAAGACCCACCCCCACTTCCTGTAGAGATAATAAGACCCACCCCCACTTCCTGTAGAGATAATAAGACCCGCCCCCACTTCCTGTAGAGATAATAAGACCCACCCCCACTTCCTGTAGAGATAAGACCCTCCCCTACTTCCTGTAGAGATAATAAGACTCGCCCCCACTTCCTGTAGAGATAAGACCCGCCCCCACTTCCTGTAGAGATAATAAGACCCGCCCCCACTTCCTGTAGAGATAAGACCCGCCCGCACTTCCTGTAGAGATAATAAGACCCACCCCCACTGCCTGTAGAGATAAGACCCGCCCCCACTTCCTGTAGAGATAATAAGACCCACCCCCACTGCCTGTAGCGATACGACCCACCCCCACTTCCTGTAGGGATAATAAGATCTGTCCCCACTTCCTGCAGGGAGACAATGACCGGCCACCATTTACTGTGATATGTCTCGGTGCCCTAAAGGGGAGTTATTGAGAGACCCATGTACATTGTTGTCAGTATACTATCCTCTCTCAGGGACTGGAGCCAAGGAGAATTTTTTTCCCCATATCTAGTAAAGTGAATGAGAGGAAAGAGGCGCAGAGCTATAGAGGCACTAAGGTAGCTTTCACCCCTGGACCTGATGCATGAGGGGTCCTAAAGGCCTCTCTACCCCACAATTGTACAGCAGGATTACACACACAGTAGGAAGGGGGCCCTGTACAGATCCAGATATAGTACAGACCATGCGATAGCTTGACTTACTCATCAGGGAAGAATTCGATTGTGCGCCCCCCGGTGGATATCTGACACATGGTGTGACTGCGGCGCTGGCTGAACCCAGCTGGAGTGGGTGACTTGTAGTGGATGTTGACTGGGGGGTAATTCCTCTTTGCAGGAGGTGGGCTGGAGGAAGAGCTGAACAGCCTGCTGAAGCTGGAATATGAAGCAGACAGATAATGTGGTTACTTGGAGTAAATTGCAGGATCACATAAATTGTTTGTCTAGTCATTGAAGAGCTGTACGGGTGAGATTAGTCTCTGGAAACCTACCAAAAGTCTCAGTCTATCGGCTCATGCTCACTTGCGCGAAACTCGGATGAGTCTCGCACGGCAATACCCGCTGCTGCCGGCACTCAGATCGGAGCGTGCGGCCGCATAGGAATACATGCAGGCGCATGCTCCGCTCCTCTGTGCCAGGTGCAGTGCCGGGTACTGCAAGACTCATCCGAGTTTCGTGCAAGTGAGTATGAGCCCTACTATGGGTATCTGTGGCCTCAGTTAGTGATGAGCGCTCACCATTGCTCTTTATCCGAATGGGCACTCATGCACACAAGCTCGTTACTTAGCAGAGTATCTGGCGTGCTGGAGTGCAATGCTCGAGTCCCTGTTCAGCATGTTTCGCGGCTGTTAGACAGCCAATCAACATGTGGGGATTGCCTGCCGTACACAGTAATACAGTAGCCATGTTGGCTACTGGCATTACTGTGACTGGCCGGCCGCATAGCATCATCGGGTCTATCTAAGACACAGGGACCCGGTGCTCGATCCACTGACCTCTGAAGGCCGAGGATAAAATGAATATTCACTGCTTCCCCACCCAACTTTCGGCGTCCACGTGATACGGCGGCAGCGCAGACCGGCAGTCCAACATACTCCAGTGATTCCACCAGGTCACGCGGACTGCCAGTCATGGGGCAACATGAGACCCAGGCGGTTGTGAACGGATGTAACCTCACTGATGACCGCTGAGGTTACATCAATTCATAGCCACCAGTCTCGCGGAGCAGCGTGCTTGGCTGTGGCGACTGCAGCAGCCTATGGAGCGTCTTCACGGCGCTCCATACACTTGAGATGATGTGGGACATAGTGGGATTTTTGCACTACTTTAGAACTGCATGGGATTTGGGGAACAGCTGATCGGTGGGGGGGGGTGCCTCTGTCTAAAACAAGGAAATAGAATTTTTAGACTCATCGTAGACAACAATGATGGGAATGTATTGTAGCATACAGTATATATTGACGTATATAGGGGCATGTATATATATGTGTATATATATATGTATATATATATATATATATACACATATATATATATATATATATATATATATATATATATATATATATATATATATATATATATACTTGGATCTACGGCGGCGGGTCTGACCACAGGTGTCAGATGCCCATAATGTTCATATAGAAGAAGTAGGACATATATTAGGAAATAGAAGCATACCAAAGCCCTTGTTATATCAGCCATGTTTCACTATTCCAGCCAAAATACTTTTTTCCTTTGATTCTGTCCGTGCAGAAACCTCACACAGTCATGGACGACACATACTAATACTTACAACTGCCAGATTGTGGATTTCTTTTTCTCCTGGACGGACGGATGTTCCCGCGAGGCCCTGCAATCAAATAAGCAGCAATACGTATCATGGTGGAGATATTCAATGTTAGTCTTCTCATTATATGTCTGTTGTGTTGGTTGGTTTTGTTGTACTATAATTCTCCAACAATGATGCATAACAAGAAACCAGAGGTTTATTATACATCCACAGGATAGATGATAAATGTATGATCTCTACTGGACTCACCAGTCACCAAAATGGAGATGCCATGTCCCCAACTTAAATGCAGGAATATCGCACAAGCGCACTACTGCTCCACTAATTGTCTGTGGGACTGACAGATATTTAAGGACTGTCTTGTCTCTGTCAGTCCCATAGATGCTCAATAGAGCATTAGTGTACGTGCATCCATAGATATAGTGTATGTGTTAAAGCTACAAAAATGAAAATTTCCTTTCAGTGCGGTCTTTCTCCAATTGTCATGATCCGTTCCAGGGTTTATTAGTGTCTGCCCTTTTTTGGACGGATCAGATCAAGGGTTAACTTTGCTCTGCCTGATTCTGGGTTCGGGTTTGCTATTTAGCTCCCATAAATCTTGCTGGCAGTGTCAGTTATACTTCTGTCTTCAGCTTGTGAACCTGACTCTGGAAACCTTTGGTTTGTCCTGCTGTGAACCCTGACTTGTCCTGTGTCTGTTATCCCCCTCTGTCTGCCCTTTCCCTGCGTTTGTCTGTTCTGATTGATTCTCTGATTCTGATCTCCTGGCTTGGCTATTGACTCTGTCTTGATTTGTCCCTATTGTACCGTATTTTGCTCTCCCTGGTTTACTGATCTCTTGCTACGTCCTGACTATCCTTTCTGTTTTAATAATTTTTGCACTGACGTGTTATCTTGTGCCCTGACTCGGCTTTTTCTGACTACTCTCTCGCCACTAGGTGGCATCTGTTCAGCTGCTCAGTGTGTGCAGTCTTGCGTCCCTATTAAACTCCCCCTGGTGAAGGTTGCGCTGTATTGCACTGCAGCTTCATGACACCAATATTGCGATTTGGGAATAGCGCAATCACCTGATCATCTCCGTCCACCTCACTGCCTCCTGTAGCTCCATAAGCCTCTCCTTGTACTGGTTCCTCTCCATAAGGACACGAGCCATCTCCACACGTGTAAATCTCCTGCGTTGTGCAATCGGGATGTTATCTTGTAAGGGAGAGGAGCTCTGCTAACAAATAACAGATTCCACATAGGATCAGATAAATGTAATTCATGTGTCCATTACAGAATATCAGGGTCACTTACCTCATCCACCTCCTCCTTAGGCTCTTGCATAGCGACAATGGCTTCAGATCTCACCCTTAAAGTTGAAAAAAAAAGTAATTTATGAAAAGTATAAATCAAGGAATTTATATAGATATATAACATTGTTATTCGTTACCTTTTAAGTTCGTCTTCCAGCTCTTTCACGCGGGTCTCCATTTTGCTTTTGGCCTGTTTAGTGGCCTCTAGTTCGCCCTTCAGTACCTCCTGCTCTCCTGACAGCTGATCCACCTTCGCTATCAAGTCATTCTTAACAATGTTTAATGCATTCCTGAAAAATGACATAATAGTAAGAGCATGGATAGGTAGATGATAGATAGATAGATAGATAGATAGATAGATAGATAGATAGATAATAGATGGATAGATAGATAGATAGGATAGATAATAGATGGATAGATAGATAATAGATAAATGGATAGATAGATAGATAGATAGATAGATAGATAGATAGATAGATAGATAGATAGGATAGATAATAGATGGATAGATAGATAGATAGATAGATAGATAGATAGATAGATAGATAGATAGATAGATAGATAGATAGATAGATAGATAGATAGATAGGATAATAGATAGATAGATAGATAGATAGATAGATAGATAGATAGATAGATAGATAGATAGATAGATAGATAGATAGATAGATAGATAGATAATAGATGGATAGATAGATAATAGATAAATGGATAGATAGATAGATAGATAGATAGATAGATAGATAGATAGATAGATAGATAGATAGATAGGATAGATAATAGATGGATAGATAGATAATAGATGGATAGATAGATAGATAGATAATAGATAAATGGATAGGTAATAGTTGATGTTAGTCAATGATTCCAGTGTTATCATCTAATATATGTGTAACAAATATCAGAAAGATGTACACAGGAGTCACATTTTACATGACTATAGAACAGTTTACTTAGGTTAAAGAAAATAAACAAGCATCTTACTTGGTTTCGAGAAGTTGTGAGTTTTCTAACAGGAGATTGCCCACTTCTTTGCCCATCCCTGTAAGAACAGCAGAAAATTAGTCACCGTGCAATGATAGATAAGCCCCCGATCCCTTTCCCCCCATACAGTCTCATTATTCTGCTATGTTTCCCTCTTATTGGACATAACACAGACAGTAAAGAAGCACAAAATAAGATTTCCCCAGAAATAGCATTTTAAGTGTGATTTTACTGATTGCTTCCAGGAGAGGGCAGCACTGAGTGTGCTGTTTGCCGTGTTGCCCCAGCCCAATAGGCACTAGGATTTATGAACTATAGGAGTGCACAGGTAACAATCGCACCCAGGCCCCGAATCTAAAGAACACTAAAAGTCCCATCTGTCCCATTTGAGGACACCAGTATTATAAACGGCACATAGGAGCCCTGATACAGATTTAGCATTTAAGGGCCCCTTTGCTCCAGAATTAATTTTCCTGCAAGTTAAAAAAGAAAAGAAACAAACAACCAAAAAAAAAACAACTTTTAGTGCAGCAAAAAAAAAAAAAAAAGACACAAACAATCGTGAGGCCTGGACTGACAGGAGAGCGCAGACCTCAGCCTTACCAAAGAAATCATCCCTCACTAGGAGCGCAGCCACATGGGAGGAAGAGGGAGGAAGCAAAGAGGGTAGAAAAAAACAGAGCAGCAGTTAAGAAGTGATTGCAGACGGGCCCATACAGCGATTGTCGCCATGCACTGCCCTACAGCGGGCACTCGCCACCCGTGCGCTCTAGACGGGTGCACTATACCGCCAGCCATGCAGAGCCCCAACGCCCAGAGTGTGTCCCAGTGCTCCAGGCGCACATAGGTACCATATCCGAGGATTTGCAATGTCACATGGGGAATTAGATGACAATATGCACGGTATTTTTAGACATAAATACCCTCTAAACAATCCTAATACAAATCCCACAAAATATCCGCCCGTCCTGTCTTTATTTATAGTCCTGCAATTTAAGTAGTCAAATCCATTGGAGAAATACCAGCCAGAAAATAGAAAACGCCAGTCATTCAGGGGTTAGATGGGAGATGTGGGAAAAGTTGAGGAATTAACATATAGGTGACGAGAAAGAGTACACACCTGAGAATTCTCCTATGAAGACCGTCCAGCGGTGACATGAGTGGGGGGGTGAGAAGGGAAATAGAGGGAAAGACCGGGTCAGTCAATGACTAGCTACAACCAACATGGTAAGAGAACAATCCTAGTAACAGTAGAGCATGCAAGGGGACGTTACTTCCACAACATAACGACAACTATCCCCAGGATGGGAAATGGAGACTAAACACTGGTTAATTTATGCTGTATCGAGAAACTATCACTTGGCCAATGCAAGCCGTCTGGATTTCGATTGACCATCAATGACTCCTAATGGACGCCGCAATAGAATCTATGCAGAACACCACAGCTCCGTCTACCCTTACCAAGTAGATCGGCTCCTTCGTCAACGTCCCCGATGACTTCCGACCCAGCCGTGGACAGCTCGTGGTACAAAGAATCGGTGTTGATTCCGAAGGCTTTGTTCACAATGCCTTGAGTGGGACTGATGGAATAATTATATTGGACATATTACTCATTAGGGTTAGGAGTTAATAATAGGAGTTAATAAGTAGGTTATAATATAGAACATCACAGTTCATACCTGGTCCCTGAACGCTCTAAGCGGGGGTCCTGACACATGTCCAACTCTGGGGTTGAGTCGATGATGTCCTGGACGTCAGACCATTCATCGCTGCTTCCCATGCCTGTGTGACGCCCTCATTATTTGCAATACAGCCCATAAAGCATTTTGTAGGGTAGGACATAAATTGACTATATTGTTCTTACCTATGCTAACGTTTCTCATTTCTTGGGTCACTTGCACCTCCATGTTGTGGCTGTTCCGCTTTTCCCGTGACCTTTTACTTTTGCTAGTCATGCCATAGTCCTGGAGGGGCCCGAGACTCTCATGTAGAGGCGTTACGGCTGCCGACGGGACGGATGAGGTGGGGGTGTTAGATTTGGTACCAGTGGTGCTTGGGGTGGCGGCCACTGATGACTGGCCAGATTCTGACATTTCATCCTGGCAGAAGGTTATACAGGTATTAAGCAAGGCTTTCCAGAAATTCATTATGTATAGTAATATCTGTAGAATAGGTGAAAGCAAGGACGCTACTTCTTAAAGGGAATGTCTCATGCATTTAGTTTCCCTGCAGGTAGTCATATTAGAGGCACACTCTTCCTTTATTGCCTACACAGTTGCAATGTATGGGAGTATATGGACAGAAAAGCATCAGTTTATTAATCCGGTCTTGGGAAGTGATGATGTACAGCCACCTCCCGTGACCAAGAAGTGACAGGGGAGCTGCACTGATCGCCTTTTAGATTAGTATAACCCTAAGGTCCTCTTTCGTCAGCCACAGAAAAATGGCCAAACAAGCATTCGTAAAAGTCAGTAGCCCATGTAAACATGGCTGCAATCAGCCAATAAACGACCAAAATGCCCGCTCTCCGACCGATGGAATATTTTATGTGTCGTAAAGATCATTGTTATTATCAGCATATCTACCCATGTAAAGAGGGAGTGCTGATAAAAAGCAAACTGTATGGGGAATGATCGATCACATCGTTCATTCCTATCCAGTTTGCTTTGCCCCTTGATAAAGGGCCTTGAGCAGGTGCTGACAGACATGCTATATCTTTGATCGATACTCATAAGGGGTACCGTATATATCTTCCTTTGCAAACCCAACTTTAAACTTATCTAGACCTCCGACAGTGGCCTCAATCCACTGTCTTCTAAAGGAGATGACTCTGCTGACATTGTCCCAGTGTAAATGGCACAGCTGGACTCCTTGGTGGCCAGTGTGAAAGCCAAAAATTAAAAATTATTATACATTCCCATCAAAGGTGTTGTCGCATCGTCTATCTTTAGGACAACACTGCTCCCCTGTGTCCGACTTCCTACTTGCCAGGGGGTGGTGATCCCCTGATGATTGACAGTTTGGACCAGCAACATGGCTGTGCTGCTGGCATAAACTGTGCGCTCTCCGATGCTACAAGCAAAAGCTGTTTTGTGTCGGCAGCATTGGAGGAGCGCAGCGGCACTGGAGCCAGTTCTTGCCAACTTCAGAACAGCGCTTACAAGCTCTATAGCAAAGAGCTTGCAAGTGCTGTGCTCCCTGCCTAGTAGACATATTATACACTGCAGAGGAGACCAATCACCTATGCATTGAGCAGAAAACTACTAAATTAAAAATCCTCTCTAATTTGTAATTTGCTGTTTTTTTACAAGAACTTTGCAGTTTTACCCATTTAAGAAGATGAGACAACCTATTTAATATGCTTGAGGGTGATAGGTTCCTAGAAACATTAGATTGTCAAGAGGTTTGGCCAAAAACGGCGTAGAATTAAAAACTCACCAGGAGTCCCTGTTCCTGCTGTATTTGAAGGTGGATCTGTCATCGCTTTGCTGCGCAGTTTTAGGCACAATATAGTGACAGGTCATCAGCTATTGCAGCAGACTCTGCTATATTCGTAGGATACCCCCAATTCATCCCGCCCCTCTCGTCACCAGTGATCGATAGATGTCATGTACCCGCAGATACACAATGAGCAAAAGGTGGGCTAACACTGAACAAACATGCGGTGAACAGGATGACCATGCGGAGGCGACGTAATATAAAGGACTCTGGGTTTGGGAGAGGTTTCGAAATTTGGGCATGGTCTAATTTCTACGAAATCAAATCCGATCAAGGACCCAGGACCCCAAAATCCCCCCTCTAAGCGATTCACATCAAACAGCCACATGCCCTGCTATCAATATCCATTGCAACGATGGATGAGATGGTGATGAAGACACACGGAAACGTTGTTCCCATGAATATCTGAGCCAACCTTGTAAATGAAGCTGGACTTTAGCTGGCTGAGGTCACTCAGGTGCCAGTGGTCCGAGCTCGGGGTGATCTTGCCACCCACCTGCCCACGTACCATTCCGTCCGCCAGTGAAAAGACGTTGAGAGAATTTGGGCGCTCCTTTCGGCTGAAGGATAGAGAAGAAAATACGGTACATGTTAGAAGATGAGGAAAGTAGAACATCTTGTAGAGCAAAGATTTATATCTAAGCAAGGCGAGATTAGGTTTGTGCGCAAGAAAAAATTGATGTGGACCCTATTCCACCTCTGCGGAAGCTGGATGCTGGAGGTTATTCCGAGTAGAATGGAGTCAAGACTTCATGGTAATCTATCAGCAGCTCTTTGCTATGTAATCAGAGAGCAGCAAGATGTAGGGACAGAGACCCTGATTCCAATGATGTCACTTACTAGGCTGTGTGCTGTTATTTCAACAAAATCAATGTTTTATCAGCAGGAGATTATCACTACTGGACAAGGTGTTGGAGTCTCCTGGTCAACTGCTCTGTGTAACTCCTCCCCACCATCACTGATTGGCAGCTTTCTGCTTATGCAAAGTAAGCAGCCAATCAGAGGTGTGGGCGGGGTTATACTGAGCTCAGCATTCAGAGCTCTTTTAGATCTGCAGCAGAGAAAACTGATTCTATCCCAACTGCTGCACCCGGTAAACAAAGTGACACATCGCTAGAATCTAGGTCTCTGCCCCTATATCATGCTGATTTCAGTTGGCGTAGCAAAAAACCTAGCAACAGATTCCCTTTAAAATATTAAATATTGGAATGGTTATTTTGTGTTCCTATGGCAACAGACTACAAACAAACCCTGCGTCGTCTGATTTTACAATCATGCTTCCTTCTTCCCACCCCGTACATTATAGTGACCTCCTGAACTTATGTTAGAAAGATGAAAAGGACAAAAGTACGGGCTGGCAGGACCATATTACACAGGGCTTGTTGGTAGTCTGTTGCCATAGATACACACAGGACTGCATCAGAGCTGTAGTCACAAAGCGATAGGAGATTTTTAATTGACTATTTGCTTTATTTTTCACTGTAGATGCATTGAAACAATAAAAAGAAACATGAAAATGGAGCTAAGGACAACAGCTATGACATTCACTATAACCTCTGCTCAGGAGTGTAAGACCATGTTCCCACGTAGCGTTAAAGCTGTATTTTTCCTACAGGAGTCAGCACCAAAACATACAATAGCAATGACCTTTGATGCGATTTTGATGTGTTCTTTTTGTGCATTTTCCCTTTTTTGAATGTTTTTGCTTGAGATTTGAAGATTTTTTTTCACGTTTTTTTTAGCGCAGAAACGCTGGGATTTTGCACTAAGAAATGCAACAGCATTTTTTAAATGCATTTTTTTTCAATTTCCTCAAAAATATCTATAAGGCCCCCTTCACATGTCAGTGAGTCCAGTACGTGTGGTAACAGTTTTCACACATACTTGAGACACTTCACACGTAGAACCAGTCATGGATATTGGCCCCCTCCCAGACTAAGAACATCCGCCCTCAGCCACCCAAGAAATGGCTCATCCATTAGCATCCACTCTTCCCACTTGCCCTGGTGCACAAGGGGAAAGAGCAGAGGCTAAGCGCCAGAATTGGCACATCTAATGGATGCGCCATTTGTGGGGCGACTGAGGGCTGATGTTCTTAGTCTGGGAGGGGGTCAGTATTCATGGCCCCTTCCTAGTCTATTAATATCAGCTTGCAGCTGTCTGTTTAGCCTTTGCTGGTTAGTAAATATAGGGGGACCCTTTTTTAGGGAATTTCTCCTCTAATAGCCAGCAAAGGCTAAGCAAACAGCCGTGAGCTGATATTAATAGCCTGGGAACCTTTATGGGTATTGGCGCCTTCCCAGCATATTAACATCAGCCCCCAACCATCGGCTTACCCTCCACTGGTTAGGAAAATGAAGGGGACCCCATGGTGTTTTTGTTATTTAATTATTTAGTATAGACGAGCGATTCACAGATGGCGGTGCAGAGTGCAGCTCTCCTCGGTGTTGCCTGGTCTCGCTGACCGCAGTGAGACTACACGACAATGATGAGAGCTGCATTCAGCACCCGGTGCCTGGGAACAGCGCTAACTGTACTGCTTTTCCCAGGCACCGGTGTGTGTCAGACTGATGGAGCACATAGATGCCACATGTATGTAAACGGTACTGGCTTTTCCAGTACCGGAAATATCAGGACGTGTGAAAGAGACCTATGAAAAAAAATGCACCAAAATGCGCACATTTGCACAGCGTATGCAAACTCCCAGTCGGTGTGGGTGTTCATGAAATCAAATCCACATTGCTTGAACTTATTGACTACATTTTCACTGCGGTTCTTTTTTTTTTTGGGGGGGGGGGGGGAGTTTGCATGAAATTGTGTGTATATGTGGTGGAAACGTGCTTTTCTGGAGCACAAATTCGCTATAGGCTTCTATGGGGAGCCAGAAAAAAATGTAAAAACAATGCAATTTAATTAAAAGGGTTATCCAGAGGTAAATTATCATTCTACTATGAGCCAAAAAAAACTAAGAGGCTGTTAGAAACTACTTGCCTGTTCTATCTGGTGCCAGGTCAGAGCGGTCACCGTCTGCTCTTGTCGGCGTTTCTGATGCTCCACATCAACAGAGCACCTCTTCTTCTTCCAAGCTGCTCTTTCAACAGGAAGTGACCTCCAACATCATGCTGATTGATATCCGGCTCCCTGCAGTTAAGCAGCGGGGAGCTGGCTGTCAATCAGCATGACATCTGCAGTCATGCCCTATCAACAGAGCAAAGAGAAGCTGTTGGCTGTCAACGTAATGGCAGCGTAAACTGCAGAATCGCTGGCAGGAGCGGTCTCTGACCGCTCTGTGTTAGAAGAGATCGGCGCTGGGCACAACAGGCAGGTAATTAGCAACTACCAGCCTGTTAGTTTTTAGGCCAACAGTAAACAATTAATGTAACCCCAATCTTTTATGCACAAAAAAAGTATTTTAAAAATGCTGCATAAAATCTGCATCAAAAATAGTTTTAAAAAATTGTGAAATTGCAATAATAAAAAAGCGGCAAAAATGCAATGATCACAGCAAATTCCTATTGCATATTTTGTGGCAGACACCTGCAGAAAAAGCACGAGGGAACACGACCTAAGACAATTAAGGCTACGTTCACATTTGCGTTGTGCGCCGCTGCGTCGGCGACGCAACGTACAACGCATATAAAAACGCACCAAAACGCACGCAAAAACGCTGCGTTTTCCGACGCATGCGTCGTTTTTTGCCGAAATTTGGACGCAAGAAAAATGCAACTTGTTGCGTTTTCTGCGCCCGACGCTTGCGGCAAAAAAAACGCATGCGTCGCGCAACGCAGCACAACGCATGTCCATGCGTCCCCCATGTTAAATATAGGGGCGCATGACGCATGGGTCGCCGCAGCGTTTCCCGACGCTGCGTCGGGAAGCAAGTAACCACTTTGTCCTAATTACAGTGACATTTACCTCTTCCTCCATGACTGGCGGTGACTGCAGTGAATTCACAGACAAAACACCCAAAACACAGCGGCCACAGCACGAGAAGCAAGACAAGAAAACAGCGGTTAGATGCCCAGTCCATGCAGAAAAATATGAAAAAAAAGTGAATCGAATGGGCAAGCGCGAGGGCGGTATGGCACACAGACATGGCGGCGTGTCGGTAATCAGGAGCTGAGCGCAGCCCACTATAGGACGCTGATTGTATTCAGTACAATCCTGAGATTAAGGGCGACTGTCAGGAGACACAACTTTGTATTATAAGCACAGTATAGTAGTCCGAGACACAAAATACAATATCCTGTGTTACAACATTGTATTCTGTGACACATGATGCAGCTTTTCCTACAAAATTAACTTTATACAAACAGCGCCCCCAAATGACAAACATGCACACTGAGCGCAGTATTACAAACAGCCATCAGTCCATACAGGAAAAACAATGTGTGCAGATAAAGAAATAAAATACTGAAAATTAGACTGGGCAAATACGGAGGGAGCAAAGTAAGAAACGGGACTCCACCCTATTTGGGGGTCAGTCTGCCAAAAAGGATGCATTTGGTTAAATGTGGTCTCGTGTGTATGGCCATCCAAAGGTGTATTGTTCATTGTACAGATCCAGATTACTGCATCCATAAACTTCTGAGCCCATATTCATCAGATGCCATGTAGTGATGAGCGAACGTGCTGGGATGAGATGTTATCTGAGCATGCTTGGGTGCTAACCAAGGGTCTTCAGCATGCTCAAAAAACATGTTTGAGTCCCCGCACCTGCATATTTCGCGGCTATTCGACAGCCGCAACACATGCATTGCCTAAAAAACAATCAATCCCTGCATGTGTTACGGCTGTCGAACTGCCGCGAAACATGCAGGCGCGGGGACTCAAACATGTTCTTTGAGCTCTCTCACTCGGTTATCACCTGAGCATGCTCAGATAACACTTTATCTCGGCACTTTCACTCATCACTAATGCCATGACAGAGTGCAAGCTATGTAGTATGCATCATTACATCGGCATTCGACAGAGGGTGGATAATACAGAACAATAAAGACTGTGTGCCACTTTCCAGAGTCTGTACATTGGGCAATGCCATACACATGGACCCAAAGAACTGACACTCTCTACCAATCTTATTGCATCACCTATATTCCTCCCTATTCCAGGGTTTGTCTAATCTTCTATCCTAAGGAAAGGACCGTTAGTTGACCTCCCGACTTCCTGCTAGCCAGTGGGCGGTTACGCTCCTGATGATTGACAGTTTGGACCAGTAGCGAGGTTGCACCACTGGTCTGAACTGTGTGAAGTAGAGGCAGCTTTGCTTCTGCAGCACTGGAGAAGTACAAGGGGCACTGAAGCTGGAGGGATCTGGTAACACGTGCAACTTCAGCGCCGCGCTTTCAAACGGTGTAGCAAACAGATTGTAAGCACTGTGCTCTTTGTCTAGGAAACCAGCCACCGCTGACAGGCTGCGGAGATGGCCGGTAACTTAGACAATTAGCAGTAAACTAATTAAGTAAATAACTAATTAAAAAACCTTTACAAATTTTAATTAATTAAATTAATTAATATTTAAAAAAAAAAAAAAAAACTAATTAAATAACTCCAGCGGTCAGCCCACCTAAAAGCCAGGACATGTCAGCTGTTTAGAACAGCTGACATGTGCCCGCAATAGCGGCGGGTGAAATCACGATTCACCCGCCGCTATTAACCAGTTAAATGCCGTTGTCAAACGCTGACAGCGGCATTTAACTGGCGCTTCCGGACGCGCGGCCGGAAATTATCGCATCGCCGACCCCCGTCGGTGTCGGCGATGTGTCAGGATGGTAACCATAGAGGTCCTTGAGACCTCTATGGCATTGGTTACTGATGCCGGCCTGCTGTGAGCGCCACCCTGTGGTCGGGGCTCATAGCAAGCCTGCATTTCAGCTACATAGCAGCGATCTGATGATCGCTGCTATGTAGCTGAGCCCATCGAGTTGTGCCAGCTTCTAGCCTCCCATGGAGGCTATTGAAGCATGGCAAAAGAAAAAAAAATGTTTTAAAAAATATGAAAAAAAATAAAAAAATATAAAAGTTTAAATCACCCCCCTATCGCCCAATTCAAAATAAAACAATAATAAAAAAAAAATCAAACATACACATATTTGGTATCGCCGTGTTCAGAATCGGCCGATCTATCAATTAAAAAAAAAAGGATTAACCTGATCACTAAACAGCGTAGCGAGAAAAAAATTTGAAACGCCAGAATTACTTTTTTTTGGTCGCCGCGACATTGCATTAAAATGTAATAACGAGCGATCAAAAGAACGTATCTGCAACAAAATGGTATCATTAAAATCGCCAGCCCGGCACACACAAAATAAGCCCTGACCCAACCCCAGATCACGAAAAATGGAGACGCTACAGGTATCGGAAAATGGTGCTTTTTTTAAAAAAAAAAAAGCAAAGTTTGGAATATTTTTTTACCACTTAGATAAAACGTAACCTAGACATATTTGGTGTCTATGAACTCGTAATGACCTGGAGAATCCAAATGGCAGGTCAGTTTTAGCATTTAGTGAACCTAGCAAAAAAGCCAAACAAAAAACAAGTGTGGGATTGCACTTTTTTTGCAATTTCACCACACTTGGAATTTTTTCCCATTTTCTAGTACACAACATGCTAAAACCAATTATGTCGTTGAAAAGTGCAACTTGTCCCGCAAAAAACAAGCCCTCACATGGCCATATTGACGGAAAAATAAAAAAAGTTATGGCTCTGGGAAGGAGGGGAGCAAAAAACGAGAACGCAAAAAAGGAAAAGGGCAAGGTCATGAAGGGGTTAAAAATCCCTCCTTTTTTGAAAACTTGAGCAGTTTTAATAAGGAGTAAATTGAAAAGTTGCTTCATTTTACAAGCACTTTGCAATTTTACCAATATAAGAAGTTGAGACAACTCCTTTAAGTAGAAACTTTATCCTTACACCTTAAGTAGAAGGTCGGCCTCACACCCAGCCAACCAGGCTTTTCCATTGCACTGACTAGGGCCAAGAAGCCCAAAACAGCCGTCTGCAAGAGGAGATTTTTTTCCTAAAAAACATTCTGGTTTGGCTTTATATGTTAAGTCACGCGGCAAGGCGCTTTGATGGGTCAATACTGACTTCCATCTGTTAGGTGGCACTAGACACCCTGTTTTCTTCCTCTGTGTATATTTGTGGAAGGGGAATTTCTGGATTATAAATTGCAAAAAAAAAATACAAAATTACAACAATGAAAAAAAAAATTGTTTTAAAAAAGTTTTGGTTTCTCATTTCAGGAAACTCGCACCTTCGGCCCGTGACGCCACCATCTGATTGGCTGTTGCCAGCGACTTGCTGTAGTTTGGATCGTTCAATGTGTTCCATATATGTCTGGATCATCTGCAAGATATACAAAACGTTTGCTTGAGGTTTTGCAAGACGCTCCTGTACTTGAACTACATTACTTATCTTATGCTAAACTGAAGTTATAGCCAGAGCTGCATTAACAATTCTGTAGGCCTCAGAGCTGAAATCTCTAAGCATTCCTTGACAACTTTAATATCTTCACAAGGCATTGTTGATTTTCATTTTAGTCTGGAAATAAAAAAATAAATACAAATATTGGTTCTATTGCTAAGCTGTTAGGACTTGGGTACGGTTTCCCGTAACCAAGAAGAATTGTGAATGCAGCTCTGGAGTATATCATGTAACTAGAGGTTTGACAATGTCAATGAACGTCACTGTAAAATGTTAGACATATTCTTTATGATATGTTCACAAAGTTGTGTATACACTTTAGATTTACTGGGTGGAAAATCTGTAGCAGATTACAATACCAGCAAAGTAAATGAGTACCGTATTTATTACATACGAAGAATCCAAGCATAAATTGAAATGCTCTAGACTCTAACCATTTACAATGCATAGCATGGCAAACCTGAAACAAAATCTGTCATGATCAATTTCCATCCTGCGTAGCTGTAACCTTAAGAAGGACCTGTCACTTACTCAAATTAGTTAAGCTAAATATCTGGTTAAAAAAAAAAGCTTCTTGAGATCCCCTGATTAAGACGCTCTTTTCTGTTTTGTGCTGCGTCGCTCCATTGCAGAGATATTCACATTTGTTGCTTTTGGAGCACAGTATGAGAAATCTCTGCCTGTAGTGCAACTGGGCATTTTTTTCAGAGTCTTCTCTGGGCGTGTGAACCCACAATCCTCCCACCCAGACGCTGCCAATCACAGTTGGCAATGTCTGACAGGGAGGGGTAAAAGTGCACACCTCCAGAGAAGACTCTGATAATATGCTCAGTTGCACTACAGGCAGAGATTTCTCACAGTGTGCTCAAAAAGCAATAAATGTGAATATCTCTGTAATGGAACGACACAGTATAAAATGGAAAAGAGAGGCAGAATCAAGGGAGTTGAAGGATTTCTACAAACCATTTTTGAGCAAGATACAGGGCATTTTTAAGGTAAAAACATTAAAACATTTTCCCCAGTGTTACCTCAGTGTGTCTCTGGTGCAAGGCATTGTATTCTTTTTTCATTTCTGACTCTCGCTCTTCTAGCCTGGAAACTGAAATACAGTTGTCAGCACAATGATTGAGGAATGTTACCTATATGAGGATTATACATATATATACAGAAATACATGTACAAGGACACGTGGGTTATCACTACAGTCTACACACGGTGGGGGGGGGGGGGGGGGGGTGGCTGTCGCTACGGTCATCTAAGTATGGTTCATGAAAATTGGGAATATTAGGAACCTGTCTGTCTTAACTGTAAATCTCTCTGCCACTCCCTCATAAGTTTAAAGGGGTTGTCCATTACTTTAATATTGATGGCCTATGCTTAGGATAGGTCATCAATGTCTGATTGGTGTGGGTGCGACACCCCGCACCCTGCCGATTAGCTGTTATTAGTGTCGATGGCCAGAACTGCTCAGTTACGGAGCTGCACAGTGCTGCTACATCTACTATATAATTGACACTTCCGGGTACTGCACATCCGCCCCCTGCAGCGAAAACTATACAGTAGACGGAGCAGCGCTCTGCAGCTCTGTAACTGGTCAGTTCGGACCTATACCGAGAACAGCTAATCGACAAGGGGTGCTGGATGTCGCACCCATGCTGATCAGACACTGATGACCTATCCTAATGATAGGCCATCAATATTAAAGTGATGGACAAACCCTTTAAGTGCTTTCAATGGGGTAAAAAAGAGAAAATCACTGTCAGAGAGATTGGGCAGTGGCTTATCACCCAGATAAATAAAAGGAATGGGTGTATGAAAGTTCATCTTACAATCGTTATCTCCCCAATATAAAGTTGGGAGACGTCCATACACATCAGATGGTCGGCAAGTCGGACAACTTTTATCTAATGGTTATTTGGGCTTTTCACTATAGACAGCCCCTTATAAGACACATTTGGTTTCGTTAGGACTCATTCAGACGTCAGTGATTTTTCATGTATGAAAAAAAATGGTCCCGAGACTCATCAGTGTTTGTTACGTGTGTACGTTTTTACCATCAAGAGTTTCATCAGATTTTTTCTTATGGAAAAAAAAAAAAAAACTTAGGAAGGTTTCTCCAGCTTCTCTTAGCAAACAGTTAGTGAAAACGGAAAGCAGATGGACGGCATCCAAGTGCAGTTCCGATTTTTTGACTTGTCCACGGACTTGCATTGCCGAGATTCATCCGAAACTCGGAATAAAAGCGGACATGACTTTGTGATGCGGACCACTTGGGCTGCAAGAATACACGGACGTGGAATCATCCCCATAGTCTACTTCTATCCATAATTTTAAAAAAAAATGGACGTCTTAATGAGCCCTAATAGAGGCGGTGGACCAACTTGTCCGATGCTGCTTGTCTTCTAGTGGCAGTTTGTATGGGGATGATGTATTAACATAAATGTGCCACAATTCTGTTTTTTATGACTTGTATCTTATTGCACCACTGTGCTCAAAAAAAAGTGCCAAGACGTCGGCACAAATTTGTGGCACAATCTTTGCTAATTAATAGGTGGTGGGAAGGGTCCTGACTGTTCCCTGATGGCTGATGTCAAGAAATAGAGAGATTGGGAGGTTGGATTTCAACATGCACGATCCTTGTGCTCTCAGGGAAATATGACGCTGCCATAGATGGCTGATAGCGGATATTCCCCGTCAACATTGAGACCACATGTAAAATCGACCCAGCTAAGTAAGACAGTCAGGAGGAATAATTGAGCCGGATGGGTGTCCCCCCCCCAATATCCATCTAAAGTGTTTGGTTTTAGTCATATTATATTATCGTGATACTATTATACCTGCTCACTAATACATGGATTTATTCATGCTGGTATAGTAATACATACTCTGGTCGGCATAGTTTTTGGTCTTTAGCTCCTGCTGCCGAGCCTGGAATTCAAGGCTTTCTACTTGGTACTGCAGATCTTTCTTCTCCTGCTCCAGCGCATCTTCAAATTCAATAAATTTCTGAAAGTGAAAAAACAAAATAAATACACAATATTAATCCATATTTTCTGATCAAATAAGTCATTGCCTATATATAATCCAAATGGAGAATAGTTGATCTGATCAGTCTACTGCCGCTCCACGCTCTTTTCCAAACCGTTCAATTGACAGGGGGCTATTGTATTAATATAGGAGGCAACCAAAATGTTCACAGCATACAGCGTGAGCGGGATCCTTCATCTAAGCGTAGTGGATTTGGATGGTATACTGTCCCAACACATGGAACAATCATCTACACAAAAGGCCTCATCTATTGCATTTGCTCTTTTTTTGGCAATTTTTTGTTTTCCACCTGTTCTTCATTTGCTCTTTATTTTTATTTGCTCCTTTTTTAAAAGTCTGTTTTATATATGTTCATTGGTCTTGTTACGTTCGCCATCGCGGGTGGAATTTTTGTTTTCCAGATTTTTTTCGGCTCATTCATCAATTGCGACTTTTAAAAAAGTTGCACAATTTTTGCGCCAGTTTTCCCCGGGAGTGATTTTACGTACACCTGATTTTGCTCCAGAAAGACACACAAAAAAAAGGGCCTGATTGATCATTTGCTTTTCTGTTTTAGGTCACTTTTCTTTTTTGTTTTCTCTTGTGGAATTTGTTGATTTTATTTGCAAAAAAAGTGCCCACGTGGTTCATGAATTTCAAAGCACTATATTTTTTTTATTTTTAAACTTTATTGACTTTTTAGCACATGTTCTGCTAACGTTGGAAAATTTGGGCAAAACAACATTCAAGCGTATATAAAAATCACTTCAGGGAAGAGAGACCGGGATATAAATGCGCAAAAGTTTTGCTAATTTTTAAAAAGTCGCAACTGATGAATCAACCGAACACATCTGGAAATGCCAAAAACCTTTGCCCATATGACGAACCTAAAAAAAAAACAAAAAAACAATGAAACCATATAAAATAGACTTTAAAAAGAGGCAAATTAAAAAAATATGGCGCAAGTGAAAAATACACAAAAAGACATAAATACAATAATAAATTGGGCCCACAGAGCATTTTTTTCTTTTCCACCCAATTTGTGAACTGTGGATGCCATTTTCAAAAATTTGGCACAAAAACATCAACAGACACCACAAGACAAAAAAAAGAATAGTGGCACAAATTATGAACTGTGTCCATAACTGTAAAATATGTAATAGATGCTGCTTTGAGGCCTCACTTTCCTAGAGGCTCATCTTTTGGCCTGAACTTGGCCCCAGCTATGAATACCCTGATAATTTGGTTAGTCAGACCAACCCAAATATAGATAGCGGCATATTTTGCTTACATTTTTGCTAATTATTTGACTCGTATGAATGCAACTAAAAATATGATTTAAAAATTGCAGTTTTCTTTTTGACCACTAGAGGTCAGCACAGGATATTGTAAAAACTGGTTTTAAAAAAAAACACATCATCTTTCTTTACTGCTTGTAGTAAAACTAAAAGTTATTACCTTATTATCACCAGTGGGTTATGGGGAAATGATATTATGCTGCTAGAACCTAGATAAGAAGGCATTCACAATGACAGTGTATAAAGGATTGGAGAAAAAAACAGCACATAGATGTACATAAAGTCCAGCTAATACAATCTGTTAGTGGCTCCGGTGTCATAATGTCTGGGGGACACATATCAATACACGGCCTCGTGATCAGTGCCTCACATTGCAATTTCACTCATAAACCACTAATTAGCAGTAACCAGTTTCGCATTGATCGCCTGTCGATCAGCATTTCCGCTAATATCACGGCACATTCCTGCTTTACCTATTAACCTGAATTTATTGATTTTTTGGGGGGAGAAAATACAAAAACATTGATTTACTCTGAAGCCCGTTCTATACGCCCCAACAGTTTGTGAATTTCCATCTGAATAAATCCTTCATTCCCATGTCATCCGCTCCGTTACACTTCTTAATAGTCTTAGCAGGTTGTGGAAGATGAAACAAGAACAGCGCCGCACCTGACCACAGGTCATGTCTGGTATTGCAGTGAATAGGAGCTGAGCTTCAGTACCTAAGAATGGCCTCAAATCATCATGTTAAGATTAGGGTCGCACAAATGCATTTTTTCTGATCCGAGAGAGTCGGTCCAATTATGCTAATCACACTCTGATCGGAGTGTGATCTGATTTAATCGGATGAGAAGAAGATGGAAAAAGATTCTCCATTCAGTCAGTCCGTGAAAAATCGGATCAACCTCAGATGTCATCCCCACGGACTTAGGCCTCTTTCACATTTCCGTCGGTACGGGACCGTCGTCATGCATCGGCCCGACGTACCGACGGACGTTGTGATTTTTTTGCACGATGCGGGCAGCGGATGCAGTTTTCCGACGCATCCGCTGCCCATTCTGCAGTCCGGGGAGGAGAGGGCGGAGTAAATGGCGGATCCGATGGACAAAAAAAACTTACATTGAACTTTTTTGTGCCGACGGTCCGCCAAAACACGACGGATCCGTCGCACGACGGATCCGTCGCACGACGGATGCGACGTGTGGCCATCCGTCGCGATCCGTCGCTAATACAAGTCTATGGGCAAAAAACGCATCCTGCGGGCACATTTGCAGGATCTGTTTTTTTGCCCAAAACGACGGATTGCGATGGATGGCAAAAGACGGAAATGTGAAAGAGGCCTCAGTGAATTGCATGGCCGAGTTCGTTTTGAATATCAGATGTAAATCGTGCAGGCTGCAACTAATGTTCCTTGAGAAAAAAAACAAAACAAAAAAAAAAAAAAAAAAAAAAAACTCCAAGTAAATGTGGTGCTAAGCACCTACGGATTTTTTTAATTAATTCATCCACTTCAAGTGAAAAATGTTAAAAAATTCATTTATTTTCTCAAAATAAAATATATTTGTAAATTTTTTTAAAAAACAGTACAACGCGTTTCGGCTGCTATTTTTACAGTGCAGCCTTCATCAGGTAGTAAAAAAACAAAAAGAACAAACAATACAATAAGCACTATAAAATGATGTTACAACCTCCAAGTTCTCTTATTTATGAGGGTTCCTAGAAGGGATTAGCAGGGCGGGACCGGGGATCAGGTTCTCCTTTCCTGATGACTAACTACATGGTAGCCTCTAAAGAGACACATTTATACTATATATATATAAAAGAGCAGTTTAGTACTTCTATTCTATCCAAAATGAGCTTTTAGATACATGGTATTACACTGTTACGAACAAACACAACATTTAAAATATAGGTATATACACAATCATAAATATGATTCATTCCAATACCTCATCAATATATTTAAAAAAAATATATAAAAAAAAAAAAAAAAAAAAAAAAAAAAGGGAATTCTCCCTTTTTTTTTTCTTTTTTTTCCCTTCCCCTCTCTTTTTTTTTTTTTTTTTTTTTTTTTTTCTTTTCTTTTTCTTTTCCCTTTTTTTTTTTTTTTTTTTTTTTTCCTTCCCCCTTCCTTTTTGTGTTGTTGTATTGACACATGCGCGAACGACTGAGCTATTTATGACAAACCCTTACACATTCTCTACTACATCATTAAGTCCATTTGGATAAAGGCTTTGTAACCTATATATCCAATATGACTCCTTGCGGTTTAATAATTTGTTCCTGTTATTAGCCCCTTTTGGTATATGCTCCAGCGGTGTGACCGTAATGCAGAAGCATTTATTGTGCTTCAGCAGGAGATGACGGGACAGACTATGTTTAATCTGCCCGTTCTTTGCATTATAGCGGTGATTATTCATCCGGGCACTCAATTCCTGGGAAGTTCGTCCCACGTATTGGAGCCCGCATTTGCAAGTCACTACGTAGATGACAAAATCCGTTCTACATGTGAGTCTCTGCTTAATCTTAATTGTTTCCCCAGTAGTATTAGATTGAATACTCCGAGCTCCATGGTTAATGATCTTACAACATTTACATTTGTTTGAAGAGCATCTATATACTCCTGTGTTCATCTTCCCTCCATTCACATTGGTATTGTTTCCTATCATGTTTTTTATTTTTGGAACCTCTCTTAATTTACTCTGAGCTATTCTCCTTATCAATACATTCCCTGCAGCATACAGAAAGAATTTGGACAAAGTACAGGAGGATTGTCTCCCAAGTAGGAAGAGAAAAGATTGTAATGCAGAGGAAACTAGAGGGAAAGAACGGCCAGCAAGCAATGAGGAGAATAAGAGAAATCTTTGGAAGTTTAATTTTATAACAACTTATAATAAAGGGAATGTATTGATAAGGAGAATTTTAAAAAAATATTGGTATATTTTAAAAAAAGATGTGATTCTTGGGAAAATGCTTCCAAGGGAACCGGGAGTAACCTTTAGGAGAGGGGCGACAGTGAAAAATATTGTAGCTCAGAGTAAATTAAGAGAGGTTCCAAAAATAAAAAACATGATAGGAAACAATACCAATGTGAATGGAGGGAAGATGAACACAGGAGTATATAGATGCTCTTCAAACAAATGTAAATGTTGTAAGATCATTAACCATGGAGCTCGGAGTATTCAATCTAATACTACTGGGGAAACAATTAAGATTAAGCAGAGACTCACATGTAGAACGGATTTTGTCATCTACGTAGTGACTTGCAAATGCGGGCTCCAATACGTGGGACGAACTTCCCAGGAATTGAGTGCCCGGATGAATAATCACCGCTATAATGCAAAGAACGGGCAGATTAAACATAGTCTGTCCCGTCATCTCCTGCTGAAGCACAATAAATGCTTCTGCATTACGGTCACACCGCTGGAGCATATACCAAAAGGGGCTAATAACAGGAACAAATTATTAAACCGCAAGGAGTCATATTGGATATATAGGTTACAAAGCCTTTATCCAAATGGACTTAATGATGTAGTAGAGAATGTGTAAGGGTTTGTCATAAATAGCTCAGTCGTTCGCGCATGTGTCAATACAACAACACAAAAAGGAAGGGGGAAGGAAAAAAAAAAAAAAAAAAAAAAAAAGGGAAAAGAAAAAGAAAAGAAAAAAAAAAAAAAAAAAAAAAAAAAAAAGAGAGGGGAAGGGAAAAAAAAAGAAAAAAAAAAAAGGGAGAATTCCCTTTTTTTTTTTTTTTTTTTTTTTTTATATATTTTTTTTAAATATATTGATGAGGTATTGGAATGAATCATATTTATGATTGTGTATATACCTATATTTTTAATGTTGTGTTTGTTCGTAACAGTGTAATACCATGTATCTAAAAGCTCATTTTGGATAGAATAGAAGTACTAAACTGCTCTTTTATATATATATAGGATAAATGTGTCTCTTTAGAGGCTACCATGTAGTTAGTCATCAGGAAAGGAGAACCTGATCCCCGGTCCCGCCCTGCTAATCCCTTCTAGGAACCCTCATAAATAAGAGAACTTGGAGGTTGTAACATCATTTTATAGTGCTTATTGTATTGTTTGTTCTTTTTGTTTTTTTACTACCTGATGAAGGCTGCACTGTAAAAATAGCAGCCGAAACGCGTTGTACTGTTTTTTAAAAAAATTTACAAATATATTTTATTTTGAGAAAATAAATGAATTTTTTAACATTTTTCACTTGAAGTGGATGAATTAATTAAAAAAATCCGTAGGTGCTTAGCGCCACATTTACTTGGAGTTTTTTTTTTTGTTTTGTTTTTTTTCTCTTTGAAATTGCCACCTATGTGGATCTGAAGCAGGATCAACACATAGTTCTCCAAAGTGAGCTGCACACCTTATTGGATTATACAACATACGAAGAAGAGTTGCCTAAAGAATTGATTCCTTGAGAATCTCAACGTGCATTTCTTACCGATAGAAGGTGAGCATAACTACAAATAAAAGAAATGTTTTTAACTTGTTGGTAAAAACGTATTACGCTCAGAGGAAGCGCCGCACTTGTCTCTTTTTTTTTTTTTTCCCCTCTTTCCCTAAACCAGGGTATTTCTAAAGACTAATGTTCCTTGGCACTGTATCCAAGGAGATAATGTGACGTGTGCACGACCCCATAGACTAACATTGGACCGAGTGCAATCTAATGTGCGGTCAGATCCACCCAGACCGGAAATACAGTCGTCTGCACTAACTCGATGTCTGCAGCCTCCTCACCGGCAGACTCCAGTGGACCGCCACTGCAAACACGTAGAACTGAGGCGGAATATACGAGGAGGCGGAATATACGATTCCTGTGTGAGGGATAATATTACCTGCCATTAATAATTCATAATGAGAACATGCATCACAGCTGCTTCCCCAGAGACTTTATGAAAAGCAGAGGAGCGGCTGCACTCATATCCACAGCCACCCGCTGCCCCCAATAACCTCACCTCTGCCATAACCTGCCTTATTGCCCTACTCGTTATAACTCATCACTCATTTCTATGAAGGGTGCAATGGTCAAAATCAATATAATATGTTATGTATTACTGCATGATAGAGAGATAGATAGATAGATAGATAGATAGATAGATAGATGATAGATAGATAGATAGATAGATAATAAATAGATTGATTAATTAACAGATAATAAATAGATAGATAATAAACAGATAGATGATAGATAATAGATATATAATAAATAGATTGATTGATTAATAGATAGATAGATGATAGATAGATAATAAATTGATTGATTGATTAATAAATAGATAGATAGATAGATAGATAGATAGATAGATAGATAGATAGATAGATAGATAGATACCGTATATACTAGAGTATAAGCCGAGACCCCTAATTTTGCCACCAAAAAAAACTGGGAAAACAATCACTCGAGTATAAGCCTAGGGTGGAAAATGCAGCAGCTACCGGTAAATGTCAAAAATAAAAATAGATACCAATAAAAGTAAAATAAATTGAGACATCAGCAGGTTAAGTGTTTTTGAATATCCATATTGAATCAGGAGCCCCATATAATCCTCCATAAAGTTCATGATGGGACCCATAAGATGCTCCATATTAAAATATGCCCCATATCATGCTCCACAAATGCTGATTATGGCCCCATAAGATGCTCCATAGAGATATTTGCCCCATATGATGTTGCTGCAATTTGAAGAAAAAAAAAATGACATACTCACCTCTCAGGCCCCCAGCACTTGCTATATACACCAGTCTGCGTTCCACCGATGGCCATCGCTGTGTCTTCCCCGTCGTCCGCACTGACGCTGAGGCAGAGGGCGGCGTGCACACTAATCGCGTCACCGCGCCCTCTGACCTGAGCGTCACTGCAGAGGACGCAGAAGACGCAGCGGCGGAACGGGGAACAGGGGAATATCGCGCACTGCGTTATACTCACCTGCTCCTGGCGCGGTGCAGTCCCTGGTTCTCCGGCGCCGGCAGCTTCTTCCTGTATTGAGCGGTCACATGGTACCGCTCATTACAGTAATGAATATGCGGCTCCACCCCTATGGGAGTGGAGCCGGGTCCATATTCATTACTGTAATGAGCGGTACCATGTGACCGCTCAATACAGGAAGAAGCTGCCGGCGCCGGAGAACCAGGGACGTGCAGGGACCGCACCAGGAGCAGGTGAGTATTATTAGACAGCTGCCGCTCCCCCTTCCCTGCCGACCCCTTGGAATGACTCGAGTATAAGCCGAGAAGGGCAATTTCAGCCTAAAAAAATTGGCTGAAATACTCGGCTAATACTCGAGTATATACGGTAGATAGATAGATAATAGATAGATAATACAGGTTCTTCTTACTAAATTAGAATATCATCAAAAAGTGAATTTATTTCAGTTCTTCAATGCAAAAAGTGAATCTCATATATTATATAGAATCATTACAGACAGAGTGATCTATTTCATGTGTTTGTTTCTGTTAATGTTGATGATTATGGCTTACAGCCAATGAAAACCCAAAAGTCATTATCTCAGTAAATTAGAATACTTTATAACACCAGCTTGAAAATGATTTTAAAATCTGAAATGTTGGCCTCCTGAAATGTATGATCACTAAATGCACTCAATACTTGGTCACGGCTCCCATCGCCCGTCATATGTAAATTAGGGCTTAGGAGTCTGCTGGACCTTCTGGTCCCAGGAAGAGTCTAATGAGTAGGCTACATGCATACATGTCAGCCAGAAGATTTCTGTAGACATCACATCAGCGGCCACACTCACCACTGAACTGGTGACAGGTCTTCTTTAAGACCCAACCTCCTTCTTCCCTCTATTCTGTCCACTACATGTGCCACTAGGGGGAGCCCAAGAGCTGCATTACTGTAACTAGTGTGTTTCACATATAAACTGTATGCAGTGAGCGCCCTCTAGTGGTGATTGCAGGAAGACATAATTTTATCATTTGAAGGGGATTTCCTGCTCTATAAAAAAAAAAAAACAGAAAAAAAGTCTTACCGCTATAAAGATAGAATATAAATGAACGCTTATTTTAAACCTATTTAGGCAGATAATTATTTGGACATTCCCTTTTAATGACACCCATCCACCCTTCTGTAAAAAAAAAAAACTTCCTATGCTTACCATTACTATTCTCAAAGGTGTTGTCACTCAATTGACACCAGTGAGAGATGAAATACACACTGTTAGATATGAAGAGATGAAACTGATCAACCCTTTGACAGATGAGGACAAGTCAAGGACTCGAGTCATTTTCTATTTATTATACCAAATGATTAAAAATAGCAAAAAAAAAACAAAAAAAATCAGCTTTTATTAAATCTCTTTCAGATTGAGATGCATCTGTCTCGATATCTGATGAGCTAATAGGATTACTAATATAAGAAAGAACAGGCCAGGCCCATAGGGTCTCTGGAGACAGATCCACCGACCTTCCTGCACTATTACCTCATCGCCCACATTAACCCCTTAAGTCCTGGAATGATGACCCACTCCTCACTTACCCCCCACCATCCGGTTAGACCATAATGCATCATTGCTTTCTGCAAGCCAGATCTATAGGATAGATGAGCGCAGTAATCAGATCTCCCCATAGCGAAACCCCCCTGAGCAGTAATCCCCCCACTGAGGAACAATAGAGGAGTGTCTGTAGTGTGCGCGTCGCCATACAGCTGCTATTAGGATAATTAACATTTGGAAAATTACTATGAATTCATTGACTAAGTAAATATCACATTTAAAAAAAATCACTAACATATCTGACATTAATGGGAAACTCCAGCCAGATAAAAATCATACTGAGGTGTGTATACTTTTGCAAATATTCTGCTTCAAAGCATCTGACTTAGAAAATTAGGCAACTTTGTCTCAACAAATAATCATTATTTTAAAAAAAATTCAAGCATTTTGTGTAAACAGCTCCCGTTCAGTATTAAAGTGTCTCCATGGTTACAGACTACAAACCAAACCTATGTAGTCTGATCTTGTGGTCATGTCACTCCTCTGTCCCTGTAATATATAGAGAGGCACACAGAACCTGTGCAGCATTGCATGCCATATTAGAGTTTATGGGTTTCCAATCTGCGGCTCTCAAGATGCGGCAAACTATAATTCGTATCATACCCTGCATGCTGGTAGTTGTAGTTCTGCTATAACTGTAGAGCTCAGGTCAGAGAGAATTGACATAATCTGTTTGTCCCTTTAAAGAGCCGCCTTTGCTCAGTTGGCATTGCTGGCAGGTAGAGCTTTCCTTACCAGGTGCATTTATATACAATTGTATCAGCGTCATGGGAAATTGCCACCTTGTACAATACTGAATCCAACAAGGCAGAATGAATGCAAATTAGACCTGTCACCTGTTTTTTCTACCTAATCTGAGAGAAGCACTACCTAGGATAATACGATTAATCCCCAATCCCCACAGTTTTAAGCGTGCCCTAAAAACTCATTTGTTCAGACTGGCCTACCGCCTCAATGCATTAACCTAACGATCCCTGTGTGGCCTATATTAAAAAAAAAAAAAAAATTAATTAACTGGTTCATGCAGCTTTACATGAACACCCAAGCCTTACACTATGGCTGGTCCGAATAACTATAGCAATTGTTACCATCCACCTCTCGTGTCTCCCCTTTTCCTCATAGTTTGTAAGCTTACGAGCAGGGCCCTCACTCCTCTTGGTATCTGTTTTGAACTGTATTTCTGTTATGCTGTAATGTCTATTGTATGTACAAGTCCCCTCTATAATTTGTAAAGCGCTGCGGAATATGTTGGCGCTATATAAATAAAAATTATTATTATTATTATTATAAGCATAATGTAAGGGCAGAGACCCTGATTTCTGCAATGTATCACTTACTGGACTGCTTATAAAATCATAGTTTCATCAGGAAAAGATTATCACGACTGGACTATTTAGCTTGAAGCCCGGTAGTCCAACTATGCCACTACCACTAATTGTCAGCTTTCTGCCTATGCACAGTGTACACAGAAAGCTGCCAATCAGTAGTGTGGATGGGGTTATACAGAGCTCAGCATTCAGAGAACTGATAAATCTGCAGCAAATAAAACAGTTTTTAATTAAAAAAAAAACCTGCAGCACTCAATAAAGTGACACATCGCCGGAATCAGTGTCTCTGCCCCTACATCATACTGCTCTCAGATGGGGTACCAAAAAACCTGGTTACAGATTCCCTTTAAATAAAGGACTCTACTAGTCTGCATTTAAATCTGCAGCAAAATCTGCATGACTTTGTGGATATCTGGCCCTGTGGGCCTCCCTGCAGAAACTATACGTCCCCACCGACAGCAATAAAATCCGACAGATCAGCCACAGGTTTGATTTCTCCTATGATAATCAATGAGGAATAAGCAAGAGAGTACTGAACTTCGTAGCATTATACTGAGCAAGCAGGCCCCAGAGCAGGCAGACAGTAGTGCCATGAATTATGTGTACTATAGGACTAAGGGTATGTGCACACGTAGAATTGACCTCTGCGGATTTTTCCGCAGCGGATTTTAGAAATCCGCAGGTAAAAGGCACTGCGTTTTACCTGCGGATTTACCGCGTTTTTTATGCAGATTTTGTGCGGATTCTACCTGTGGTTTTACACCTGCGGATTCCTATTGTGGAGCATGTGTAAACCGCAGCGGAATCCGCACAAAGAATTGACATGCTGCGGAATGTAACCCGCAGCGTTTCCGCACGTTTTTTTCCGCAGCATGGGCACTGCGGACTGCGGTTTCCATAGGTTTACATTGTACTGTAAACGCATGGAAATCTGCTGCGGACCCGCAGCGTCAAAACCGCAACGTGTTCACATAGCCTAGAGTTATACTACACATTTAATCATAAAAAATCCAAAGTCTGGGCCTAGCCAGTGTAGTTTACACAAGTACACAAAAAATATCAGGGGTTCAGAGAGGTCATTTAACAGCTCTGATCCACCTGACTGCCGACATATACATTATATGGTCATGGGTCCTACGTACGCTGTAATAATGAAGTATTGATTTGTATATTGATCTGGTATCTTGACACCAGCAGCCACTTATATAGCACCATTTTTCCCTAATGCTACAGTAGAGAGATTTTGTGGGGGCTACATCCCCTATTTTTCCACCACTGCATGGATACAGAAAAATCTGAAGGTCATTGAGAATGAAGTAAATTCAGATTTGCATGATGCTCTCTCTAGGACGGATGTTTATTTAAATTGCATTTCCAGCCAAAAAAGGTAGCAAGGCTGTATAAACTGGGTGCCAGATTTTGATTGTTAAAGAGTTATTCCTGCCAAAAGCATTTATCACCTATCGATCACATATGATATGTCAATAGGGTCCATCCTGGGGTGAAGGGGGGGCTTGGAGTAAAACAGACGCCAGTGATCCCCAGTTTTAGCAATTATCCAGTGGAGATGTGATTTGTGATACCCCTTTTAGCATTGTATAAAATATTGAAAAGTTGCTGGACTATGTAATTACTTTGTTATCAAACCTCTGACAATCCAAACAATGAAGGGGGATGCATTGACCAGGACACTGCCGCAAGTGTCCGCATTGCTAGGTGACCAAGATCAGTGATCTGTGGGAAGAATTGGAAAGGGACCCAGGACTAGACCAGCTCTGTGTCACCTATAGGCCCACTCCACACATCACGTTCATGATCCATGTAAAGACCGCAATGCACAGAGCGGCCTGGGACTACTGACCCAAACTGGTCCGATGCATATGTGCCTACAGACCAAAGGCCAGTCTGTACTTGGACTACAAATGTCAGATGTGTAAGGTCAGACTATGGCTACGTTCACATTCGCGTCTTTGGACGCAGCGTCGTCGCCGCAACGCACGGCGGATGTGAAACGCACGCAAAAACGCATTGTTTTGTGACGCATGCGTCCATTTTTGGCTTGATTTTGGACGCAAAAAAAAATGCAACTTGCTGCGTCCTCTGCGCCCTGACGCTTGCACCAAAAATGACGCATGCGTCACAAAACGCAAGACAACGCATGTCCATGCGCCCCCATGTTAAATATAGGGGCGCATGACGCATGCGTCGCTATGCGTCGCCGAACCTGCGCCCGACGCAACGCAAATGTGAATGTAGCCTAAGGCCATGTTCACACATTCAGTATTTGTGCAGTATTTTCCATCAGAATTTGTAAGCCAAAACTAAGAGTGGAACAATCAGAGGGAAAGTACACGTCAACACTTTTGGTTTTGGCTTACAAATTACTGATGTAAAATACTGATTAGTGATGAGCGAATGTGCTGGGATAAGGCGTTATCTGAGCATGCTCGTGTGCTAACCGAGTGTATTTGGCGTCCCCGCAGATGCATGTCTCACGGCTGTTCGACAGCTGCAACACACGCAGAGATTTCCTGTTTATTAGGCAATCCCTGAATGTGTTGCAGCTGTCTAACAGCCGTGAGACATGCAGCCGTGAGGGCTCGAACATATTATTCGAGCACGCCGAAGACACCCGGTTAGCACCCGAGCATGCTCATATAACACCTTATCCCAGCACGTTCGATCATCAATAATACTGACCAAATACTCAACTTGGCCTTACTCTAAGAATCGGTGGGGATTCCAGAGGTCAGACCCCCATTAGTCATACATTTAAAGCATATCCTAGCAATATCATATTACGTCCTGTGTTATAAATTCTCTACAGTTTTTTTTTATAGGAAAAGCTGAGTGGCAAAATGAATGTTACCCAGCTTTCCAAGAACCCTAAATGGATCAATATGGTGACCACCTGGGGGACAAAGCGGATTTGCCATTTAGTGATGAGCGAATATACTCGTTACTCGACACTTCCCGAGCACACTCGGGGGTCCTCCGAGTGTTTTTTAGTGCTCGGAGATTTAGTTTTCATCGCCGCAGCTGAATGATTTACATCTGTTAGCCAGCATAAGTACATGTGGGGGTTGCCTGGTTGCTAGGGAATCCCCACATTTAATCAAGCTGGCTAGTAGCTGTAAATCATACAGCTGCCACGATGAAAACTAAATCTCCGAGCACTAAAAAATACTCAGAGGACACCCGAGCGTGCTCTGGAAATCTCGAGTAACGAGTATATTCGCTCATCACTATTGCCATTTAGTACTCGGCAACAACCCTTGTGAGAGCAACTTCATCTGTATTAACCCAGCTTGTCCTGAAATCATACCCTAGAGACAGAGGATAGACAGTTTTGTGGGGAAAACTGGGTGACATCCAAACTGTCTGTCATTATAATTCCCACTGTGGATGTGACCCAGATTTTCCAGAAATATAATCGTATGGATTGTGGCAGCTCCTGTCACTGAGGACACACGTCACGGCTACATTCACACACGGCTGAATTACTGCAGATATTTCCAAGACTGCAAGTGAGCTCCAGATTTATGGGACAGTTAGGGGCAAAGTCAGACTATCGTATAAACTGGACCAAGATGGAGCCGCAATGCACAGACTGGCCGATGCGTCTCCCGTCCCGGGTGTGACAGCTGCATAGAAATACACGAAGCTGTGACGCTCGGGTCGGGATAACCGCCATCTTGTCCATGCATTGCGGTCTGATCTATATGGTCGTCTGACTGCGCCCTTAGAGTTTCATAACCAAATTTCATAAGTGTGAAATGACTCTAAAGATCTATATAAAAATGTTAAAGAGTTTGCCTTTAATTTGGGGGTACCTAGGAATTTTTGTAGCTTAATGAAAGCACAAGTTTGGAGCAGTAAACCAGAGATAACATATCTAATTATCCATAGATTATGTGATATACTATGTACTATGGCTGCCACATTGGGTGCAGGCTACAGACTATTGTAAAACAGTCTGTAATCTGGTGAGTGGTTGCAGGTGAATTGGCAATACAGGTTTTTTTACAGTTGTCTTATCCTTAAAGGGGTGGTCATATCAATACCTGTCGAGGGTACAACTTTGCAATTGCACCTGCGGAATAGCAATATCACATCATGCTCAGTAAAAGTAAGGGGTTATACTGGGGGTCCTGATGACGGACGCTCCCTGTGACATCCATTTTCCCTAATAAATCACATTGACGTGGGCTACAATCAGAAAAACATGTCCGCTTTCTTCCAAAAACAGGCCTCAGCTGCATAGTGTCTGGTATTGCAGCTTAGCTTCATTGAGGTGAATAGGGCTGACCTTCAATGACATGCCCATGGACAGGGGTGGCACTGTTTATGAGCAGAAAACTTTTTTCTCTATTGGACACCCCTTTAATTACTCATTTTAAACAGGCATCCCCTATTTACTGATCCTCAGGAAAAAAATCGATGATTATATCTAATATTGAACTGTGAATAGTCCCCTTCACAAACTGGCTGACTAGACAAGCGGTAACACAGGACTCCTTTGACCTCATTCCAAGCGTGATTCCGACCTCACTGTACTGGTGATAAGGAAACAATACGCCTCACTAATAGAAAATAATGGAAAGGAGAAGGACCTGTGCAGCCATAGCAACCAGATATCAGAAAACAGTGGTCTTTTCAGATCACAAATTACTTCAACTTACTTTGAAAAAATGAGGCCTAGCAGGCCTCAGCAAGCAAGATTGTTATTGCTGCCCATAACAACCAATCAGAGCTCAGCTTTTAGTTCTTAACTGCTCTGAAAAAAATGTAAGCTGAATTCTGATTGGTTGTTATGGAGAAGAAGGACAGAAGACAGTGTTACTGCAAGATAGTTTTGATAAAAACCTGAGAATCAAACTGAGGGCAATCCTCTATTAGCACAGTAGGGATTTAGAGGAAATCTTAAAACATGTACCCCAACTATACTACTCCTCTATGAGAGACAATAAGCATGGAAACTACTACTATGGCGTCCGGCATCCTGGCCTTGTTTCCTAGACCCTGTGACTTTGCTGCGTGACTCATGTCATGGGTGACTAGGCCTCATGCGATGTCACAGGGCCTAGCATGTGCCAGAGAGGCCCAGGATGTCAGGGAAGTGAAAAATGGCTACCACGTAGGATTGAACTGTACACCTGACCAGGACAGCGCAAATCAACATGTTCATCTCTACAGGCTGTAGGCAGAAAAATCAACTTTTACAACTATAACAACTCTAGAAAATGGTTCCTATCATCACAGGTTATTGTAGATTATTCCTACATTGTAACGCTCATCCAATAGCAGAGAAATTGCTATGTCTATGGACGGTTTGATCTCAAAACCCCACAGATCTTGCAAATGTTCACTGATGACAATGGCTTTCCTGAGAATTACGTATTAAGAAGAATAGAAGGGTCTTAAAAATGTACTTGAACTTACCTGAGATTTCAGTACACAGCACACCTCCGGAGAGATGTGGTCGACGTGATCTTCATACACTGGATGCAAGATATTATATCTCAAGAGCTTGTTACGCCCCACAGCATAACAGAGTGCTAGCTCTCAGAACCAGTGACCAAAGCAAAAAATAAAAACATACAAAGATAATGAAAGACCCTGTCACCCACCTCCTCTGCCTGCTTCCGGAGGGCCTTCTCCCGCTCATACTGCGTCAGAAGCTGTTCATTATCCTCCTTCAGGAGCTCCAACTCCACCTCATGTTCTTGGTTCTCAGTCAAGACGGCATCAAGGTTCTCCAGAACGTTGACCACCAGCGGCATCAGTTCCTTTACCACCTCCTCGTCGTAGCATTGGATCAGGCGTTCAAACTCTCTGTAGATACTGTTTGCCAGTCCTGACACCCGTTCTGACATAACCGACCCCGAACAGTAGTCGTCCTGGTACACCACCCCATCGTCAATCTGTATCTCCATCATCTTGAAGAACGGTCCTTTACTTGAAGGCCAGTAGTAAAATAAATCGGGTGTGCCAAGTTTCAATAATGGGTCAATGGACGCCCCTTTTTTAAGGAATGTGACTACCCTTTCCTGCAGGGAATCAGATGCATTGACTTTGACTAATAAGACAACTTGGAATTAAGTTACAATTTGGATTGGTAATGAAATCCCCTTATAGATTAATCCGGTATACATAGGAGGATCTGGTGGATCGTAGCTGGAAACTTATTAGCAGCTTGATCCCTACATCAAAACTAAAGACACGGATGCAAGTGCATTATTTACACAAATTGCTTTTGCACCCAGGGTTCGGGCCTTCTGTCACTACTCTGTGGGTTCCTATCTGTGCCAATGCAATGCAGCACCAGCCTCCATCTGCAAAAACAAGAATGACCAAGGCCGCTCTTCTAACCTCCTAACGTCCTATTAGTATCATTATTATGGCCTTGCTGACCAAGCAAGATGACAGATCTGCCTTTGTAGATATAATCTGCACACAGCGGGAAGAATGTCATATATTACATGATATATACTATGGGATGTTTCCGATAAAGCAGTAATTTCTAGCAGTCCATGCAATAAGAGGATCCTCTACAGGGGTATCTCCTCCATCCTAAAGATGGCCAGTGCTCGGCCAAGAAAAAGGAATTTCGCCTGCTACTCTCTGCACCTGATTCCTTCCTTCTTCCCTCCCCCGCCCTGGAAGGATACCCTGGATGACAGCCGCTATTCCCCGCTAATATGGATTGAACACACCTGCATTGGTTGTGGGGTGATCCTTAATGATGATGATGCTCCCCTGCTTGGATGTCAGAGGAACCCCTCCATCTCATTATAGAGGTGGTGATGATGGTGCTGGCAGACAGAGGCACCTCCCAGCTCTGCTGTAAGTGTGGGAGTAGGAGGCAGGCAGCGCTTACCCCCTCCCTGGGCTGACAATCTGACGTCAGGCTGTCTGCATTATGGGTAAAGAATACAGCTGATTCACTGCCTGCTCCCAACCATCTCCTGCAATGCCTGCCTGCTGGACCACAATGCTGGAGGAGGCAGGAGAGGGCAGCCTGCTCATCAGATGATGCTATAGTATGTGAGCGGGAAATGTCATCACAAGGCCCATGTAATAATACACAGGCCTGTCATGGATGTTAATCATCAGTTATAGGGGCAAAAGCAAAAGGGCGTCATCTAATCCGCCATATTCCCTCAAAGCGAACTTTATGAATTTTAATAAATTAAAATTAAAGGGCAATTCCAAATACAAGGTAATCATACCTAGCCCCATCCTTATCCAGGGACATATAAAGATTTAGGTCGCGCTCACAGTGTTTCAAGTAGAAACTGCTTCCGTAAACGCTTTTTTTTTTTTTTGACTTTTTTTTTCTTTAGTCAGTTTTTAAAGAGTTTTAGAAACTTTTTTTCCTGAAACGTTCTTTGCAGCCTTTCGAGTATGTGCACACAGAGTTTTTATTTTAAGCGGATCCTCAACAAAATCTTTTTCAAAAACTCTTACAATTCATTCATATGGGAAATCCACCTAGGGAGTTTTATGCGCTTTTTTTTTTTTTTACTGATGAGGTTTTGAAAAATGCCTAATGCAAAAAATAAAACAAAAGGAAGGGGGTATCACTCCTTTGAAGCAGATACTAAAGGAGACATCTCCAAAATGGGCACAGATCAAGGAAAAGGCTGCTGGAAGAAAAACTTCAAACGCACTTCAGGAAAATAAAATCTCCTCAAAAAACTCGAATGAGTAAGTGGTTTCTGCTTGAAATACTCATGGTTTTTGACCACTTAAAAAAAAAAAATCAGTGTTCACATACACTTTTAAGCCACATTCACACGTTCAGTATTTGGTCAGTATTTTACATCAGTATCTATAAGCCAAAACCAGGAGTGGGTGAAAAATGCAGAAGTGGTGACGTGTTCCTATATTTTAGGCCGGGATCACACATGCGAGAAACACGTCCATGTATCGCATGTGAAATCCCTCCTCTGGCGCCGGCACTCCAGAGTGGAGCGTGCGGCCACATAGCAACACATGGAGCCGCACGCTCCGCTCCCAAGTGCCGGCGCCAGAGCTTGGATTTCACATGCGAGACACGGATGTGTTTCTCGCATGTGTGATCCCGGCCTTATACTTGTCCTCTGATTGTTCCTCTGCTGATTTTAGCTTACAAATACATATGTAAAATACTGACCAAATACTGAACGTGTGAACTTGGCTTTATTGTACAGCATAGTGTGCACACTGAATAAAAATACATTCATCTCAATGTAGCACTTGGGTATGTTTTTTTCGGCATGAAAAACACAGGCTAGCGCCATAAAACCACTGTGAAAGTTATGCATTTTTTTTGGTGCATTTTTTATACGGTTTTTAGTGCTAAGTCCAAATTGACATGCTTTGTTTTTAAAAAAAAAAAAACTGAAATAAAAAAAGCACAGTATGTATGTGATTTAGGAAATCTCATTGATTTTGCTGTTACTGTAGAATGCTGCATTCTTCCCATGCGAAAAAAAAAAACAAACAACAATATTCCATACCTTCCGTCGTTACAGTCTTATCCCACGCTGTAAATCCATGATTAACTCATATGAACTCGAGTGTGGGAAAATATTCTGAAAGTTCCCAGGCTCGAGTTCATATGAGTTCATCCAGCAGAGGACTCGAGGTAACTACAGTACATTCCCCTGCATTCCATTCATTCACCAAATTTTACAGTCAGGAGCACAGCTGCATTAGCAGAGCTCCTGGGTGTAAAATGATTTAACCCCTTCAGATGGATTGACAGCGTGGGACAAGACTGTAACGACGGAAGGTATGGAATATTGTTGTTCGTTTTTTTTAACTTTGTTTCAGGTGACAAGGGTCTTCAGGTGGATTAAGAGTATAATAAAATATTAAAACACCATGTGTCTTTATTTCATTAAAATACTTTTTAATAATGTGTGTGTGTTTTATTAACCATTTCGTACTATTGGATTAATAATGGATAGGTGTCATAATTGATGCCTCTCCATTATTAACCTGACTTAATGTCACCTTACAATAGCAAGGTGACATTAACCCTTCATTACCCCATATCCCTCCGCTACGCGGGAATGGGAAGAGAGTGGCCAAGTGCCAAAATAGGCGCATCTTCCAGATGTGCCTTTTTTACCGCTCTGGCGGAGAAAATTGCGTGGGAGCCCACGCCAATCTTTTCAGGGATTCAACCCTTTAATTTAATAGCTAGAGACCCCAAATTTGACACAAAGACACATCTTACATTACTAAAGAGGAATATGTAATAAAAGAAGGGATATGAGATGGTTTACTGTTTGTAAACCATGGCTCATATCATGTCAGGTTTCAGAAGGAGATAGGAAAAGCCGGCAATTGAATTACCGGCTTTTCTGCTATCTAGCGCTGAATTAAATATATATATATATATATATATATATATATATATATATATATATATATAATGACTGTATATATGTTTTTAAGAATATTTGAGCCGATGGATCCATGATATGTACATTTTGCAAGCCTGCGAGAAAAAAACGCCGTACGGAAGCCATATGGATGACACACGGATAAATTTGTGCGTAAAAATCGCATCCTCGCATTGAATACGGAAGTGTTTTGGGACAATTACTGCGTATTACGGCCGTAAAAAACGGACCGTATTTACTTACGCCTAGTGTGACGCCGGCCTAACAAATCCTTATCACACATCTATTACAATTGATAATTATTTCTTCCTGTAAACTGGACCTGGAATATTAGTTTTTTTGTCACGTTTTATTGAATCCATGCCTTTTGGAAGAGCTTCGGAGCGTGATCCCTGCGGTGTGTCACTTGCTGGGCTCCTTGCTGCAGTTTTAAAAAATCACAGTATTCTCTGCTGCAGCTCTAGCAGTGCTCTGAATGATGAGCTGTGTGTAACCCCGCCCACACCACTGATTGGCTACTTTCTGTATACACTGTGCATTGTCAGTAAGCTGCCAATCAGGGATGGGGGCGCAACTGGACTAGAAGGCACAAGACATCTAGTCCTGTAGGAATAATTTCCTGCTGATAACACAGATTATATTGAAACTACAACACACAGCCTAGTAAGTAACACATCCCAAGAATCAAGGTCTCTGTCCCTACATCATGCTGCTCTCAGATTAAATGGCAAAAACCTGCTGACAGATTCCTTTTAAAGGGGCGTATTGCCACTGTGACCACTGATGCATTACCTATACGATCAAACGATCACCGATCTTCTGTCTCAATAGTTGGGACTGTGAATCTGTCCAATTTCTTCTGACCCAGCTCAATCCTCAACCTTACAGGTCTCCTATATCTCCACTGATACACCTATAGTGTCTGAAAACAAAAACCCTTAAGGTCTCGCTATAGAGGAGGAGCACAGGTCAGGGCTAGTGCAGTTTGTCATTTAACTTTCAAAACTTGCAGTGTGAAATGTCGCAGAGCTACACTTGTGGCGCTGCTACTCACACCTGTACACACATGCGCATTATGCCAGCGTTCTCTCTCGCGCGCCCCCGTGCGGCCGCTACGTGTTTAGCATGCGCAGTGAACTTGTTTGCGCAGCTTAGAGTAGGCGTGGTTATGATCCTGTCTATCAAGTGTGAGCGGGCGTGGCTAAAGGCCGGACCGCCCGGAGTAGTCTGTATCTGGCTGCAGTCAGTGTGTGCGGGGCTCAGCGGACGGTGAGGAGCGGCGCTGTGTGAGCTCCCGGGGCTTCGTGTCTCTGTGTGGGGGGCGCACTCTCGTCCTCTCTGCCCCCGTATTCCTCTATAGTTCCTCTCATGCGATAATTGCTTTTTCTTTGTGTGTGTACAGGACTCCCGGCTGGAGACATGGCGGTGCCGGCAGAGAAGGGTGAGTGCTGCCGTTATCCGGCGGTGATGTATTGTATACCCACACACCCCAGCGTGTCACGTGACTACTAGCAGTGGTCATGTGACCAGAACAGCTGCAGGCGATCACGTGACCCGAGGAGGTTGCTGTCCTGCACAGTCTGGTATAAAGGTCCCCGGGGGTCCCTGTTATTCGGGGTCTCATGGCAGACTATGTCATCAGTGATTATTCTCCCTAAGATTGCAGTCTGGGAGACCTCTGGAGCTATCGCAGCGGACATGATGCTCCTGATCCGCGGCGCTGCCATATGTGCTGCACGTTGTCTGCGCCGGCGCTGCGGTTCGTGGCCCCTTGTCAGTTTTGGTGTCTCGTCCTCACCTCTTAGGCTACGCTCACATTTGCGTTGTTGTGTGCTGCGTCGGCGACGCATGCGTTCATTTTTATAGCGCAAAAAAATGCAACAAGCTGTGTCCTCTGCGCCCTGACTCTTGCGCCCAAAAAATGCATGCGTCACAAAATGCAACAAAACGCATGTCCATGCGCCCCCCATGTTAAATATAGGGGCGCATGCGTCGCCGTGGTTGCGCCCGACGCACCGCAAATGTAAACGTAGCTTAAAGGGACACTGTCACCTGAATTTGGAGGGAACAATCTTCAGCCATGGAGGCGGGGTTTTCGGGTGTTTGATTCACCCTTTCCTTACCCGCTCGCTTACATGCTGGCTGCAATATTGGATTGAAGTTCATTCTCTGTCTTCCATAGTACACGCCTGCGCTGTGCAAGATTGCACCTTGTGCAGCCATGTACTACGGAGGACAGAGAATGAACTTCAATCCAATATTGCAGCCAGCGGGTAAGGAAAGGCTGAATCAAACACCCAAAAACCCCGCCTCCATGGCTGAAGATTGTTCCCTCCAAATTCAGGTGACAGTGTCCCTTTAAGCGCTAAGTGTCATTCATTATTGATCTTGGCATTCGCACCCTGAACCCTAGGGTCCCTACATGAAAAGACCATTACTAAAGACTTGCAATAATTAGGGACCCCGATGGAGCTTTTGCATTGGGGCCCTCAAGATTCCAGTTATGCCGCTGCTGGGCCCCACAGATCCCCAATAGACGGCTGAGCAGTACGTAGCGCGGGGTGCAGAGAGGGATCTATGACTTACTATTGAATCCGTATCTTCAGAGTTGCCGTCTGATCAATGAATGGTTTTTGTTTGTTTGCTCCATGACCCCCCCCCCCTCACACACACACACACACACACACACACACGAAGCCTTATACTTCTGAGATCAGCAATAAGGGTGGTTTCACACTTGCGTTTTTGTCTGCTGCGTTTTTTTTTCAAAAAAACGCATGCGTTTTTTTTCCCTATCTTTAACATTGAAAACGCATGCGTTTTTTTGTGTACGCGTTTGGTCGCGTTTTTTGACGCATGCGTTTTTTTACTGCATGCGTTCATTTTCTGAAATGCTACTTGTAGTATTTTTAGAAGCGTTTTTTGGACCAAAAAAAAACGCATGCGTTTTCATGCGTTTTTTTGGGGTCAAAAAATACATTGGAGTCAATGGGGACGCATGCGTTTTTTGGTGCATGCGTTTTTTGCGGTAAAAAACGCATGCGTTTTTTTATTAAAAAACCAGAAAACACACTGATATGCCACCCCCCAACATAAAGGTGATAAAGGGAACCTAACCCTACCCCTAACCCTACCCCTAAACCTACCCCTAACCCTACCCCTAATCCCTTTATGGTTAGGGGTAGGGTTAGGGTTAGGGGTAGGGTTAGGATCCCTTAGGGTTAGGGTTAGGGGTAGGGTTAGGGTTAGGATCCCTTAGGGTTAGGGTTAGGGGTAGGGTTAGGATCCCTTAGGGTTAGGGGTAGGGTTAGGGTTAGGATCCCTTAGGGTTAGGGGTAGGGTTAGGGGTAGGATCCCTTTAGGGTTAGGGTTAGGGTTATGATCCCTAACCCTAACTGTTTCTGTTTATAGTGGGTTTTTTACTTTTTTTTGATGATTGGCAGCTGTCACACATTTCCATGCATTTAAAAAACGCAAACGCATGTAAAAACGCATGTAAACGCGTCAAAACGCCGCGTTTTTTTTACCACATGCAAAAACGCATGCGTCAAAAAAACGCAGCGTTTACACGCGTTTACATGCGTTTTTTCACCATGCGTTTTTTTGCGTTTTTTACCGCAAAAACGCACCCCAAAAAACGCCAATGTGAAACCAGCCTAAGTGAGATCTGATTTCTGACGCTGCAGTTTCTCCTCCACAATGGAGGTAAGTGAGTAATGCAGGAATCCAGCGTGATCCCCGGCAGATGGCCGTCCTGTCTGCTCTGCTATCTCAGCATCTGCGGGTCACGTCACCGGGTCACAGACCACATTGTGTTCCCTGACTGCGCAGTTCTGCAATTTCGATGTCACCCTTATTCTGGATTTCACTGCAGATAGAATTAGGACAACGAGTGCTTCCCTCTCTAAAGTGAACCCACAGGCTAAGTGCTCATGTGACGGATTTCCCTACCTCCGTACTTGCGGCGAGATCTACTGCAGTAAAATCCTGCCACAAGTAGACTTGCCCTTGGGGCACTTGATTGTGCTGCAGATTAAATTGGCAGATACCCATGTACTGAGTAAGGTACAAGTGTGGCGATCTTTTGGCTCAAAGGGAATTGCATGTTAAGCAATTGTCCAATGTAATTGCTTAGCTTGATCCCTTTGCCACTATGCAAGGAAAAATTCTATAATGGGACCAGATAGGCGCCGCAGGTAACATATATATTCTGGATTGTTGGATATGTATTAAAAAGTTTTTGAAACTTCCTTGGAAAGGGAGAAGAATCACCTCCAGAATGGAAACTTAAAATAAACCTTGATACCGCACCCGTCTTCTGTTGATTATCAGTTTCCAGATTAAAGGAATTTTACGACTTATTTTTCCATTTCTTGCTTCTTTCAGAGACCAAAAGTCTCCGTTTTAGAATTTATCCATTGCCTCCCTGTTTAGAATCGTCAGGCTTTCCTCCAGCATGAAATGGCTGATAACAGAGAACATTATTTTATATTAAGCTGGATCGCTAACAAAGTCCAGCCCAAATTTAGGTTTCCAGTTTCTTTAAGATTATATGGCTTGTAATTTACATCATTGTGGATTTTTCATGATTTTTTTTTTCACAATATTTTTCCTTGCAGCCTATTACCGGTTCGTGGTGCTGTTCTTTAATTGTCTGCTCACGTTCGGTTCCTATTTCTGCTTCGATATTCCCAGCGTGCTCCAGGACCAGTTCCAGGGGGTAAGTGCCCATATTTAATGGGATTGTTCATTAATAAACTCAACATATGCAGGAACTGATCTGCAAAGCTCAGGGTATTTATTAATCAAAGTGCCAGTGAGTGATTACCTCTCGCTCACTGCGTAGTGATCAGTGACTGTAACCACTTCATGAGGACTAGAAGCAGGCGGCTGCAGGGAGGATAACACTTAATTTCCTCCCTGTAGCCCCTGCTCCAGTAAGCCGGCTACACAGGATTGAAATGCGAACTAACTGCTCATTACCCCTATATATGGAGGTAAATGGCTTTTTCTGTTTCCTTTAACCTATTACTTGCCAAATTAAAATTTTTACAAGTACAGATTTTTCAGAAAAGGGCGTCCCAATATTCAATTAAAAATGACAGACATGATTTCCTATTTTGAAAAAATTCATTTCACAAACCCAACACAAAATATTGGACCTAATTATAAAAATTATTAAATCTTAGTTGCTAGAGGCTAAAGATTAGGCGTCCCCAAAAAAGGACATTGGTAGATAATGGGTTAAAGAAATAAACATACATATTTTATATTGCCGCAGCAACAAAAAACTGATCTATGAAAATGTGTTATTCTTAAACACAGACTGCAAACGTCGTGAAGAAGAAAAAAATCAAAATGCCAAAATTTCCGTGTTTTTGGGATCGTCACACATCTCACAAAAAAAGTATGAGATCAGAAGTTTGCCTGTACTCCAAAATTCCATAATTTAAAATTTTACAGTTTATCACACGATGGAAAAGTAAGAAATTTGCAGCTGCACATTTTTTTGCAGGATACTGCATTTTCCAAAATTGACGTATTGCGACGGCAGAGGAAAGACGGAAATGTCAAAGTAGCCTAAGGCTACTTTCACACTTGCATCGGTATGTGGCCGTCGCAAAGCGTCAGCGTGATGTACCGATCGACGTTGTGCAAATTCGGCACAATGTTGGCAGCGGATGCAGTTTTTCAACGCATCCGCCGCCCATTCTAGGTCCTGGGGAGGAGGGGGCGGAGGTCCGACCACGCATGCGCAGTAGGAAATGGCGGATGCGACGTCCAAAAAAAGTTACATTGACCTTTCTTTTTCTCAGTCGCCCATGACAGCACTACCAGAGAGAGAGGGAATCCGCCCTTCAGGACAGGAAACCTACAGGATAAAAAGGGCGGTACCTCTCTCCTGCGTCAGTTTTGTTTCCTGTCCTGACAGGGAACCCTCTAGGATGGTACCTGAGATCCGGAGCCGACCAGTCGACCTATGACGGCGGGGAGGCCCCTGTCACGGCTGGCGCGGTGTCCGACGCCGCCACTGCTGGGTCCGATGGGGCTGCAGAGTGCGCGGAGGGAAGCGCGGCCGCCTCCCCGGATTGGGGTAGGGGCTTCGGGGACCCGGTGTGCCTCGGGCAGAGGCACTTCCTGGTTCGGAGCGGTGGCCTGGTGTGTGAAGGAGCACCAAGATGGCCGCCGCACCGGATATAGAGAACACTACTTCCGGGTCCCGGACAGAGCGCGCATGCTCAGTAATCCAAGGGGGATCAGCGCTTTCCTGGGACGCAGCCCTGGAGGAGGGGGTGAATCGGCGTATAGTATTTAAGCACCGCTGTGGAATCACTCTTTGCTGCATGCGGTCCTAATAATGGAGGACAGCGACCAGCAGCTCCAGCAGGTGCAGGCCTTACAGCAGCAGCAGCCACCGCAGCAGCAGCAGCAACGTCAGCGTCACCACCAGCGCAAGCCAGATGACCAAAAGAAAAGGTCCTCTGCAGCACTCGCTCCAGTAGCCATTCCACGCCGCGGAGTAAAGCCAATATGCTTAACCAGCCGACACCACAGACTTCGGATCTGATACAGGATCCTATACCTCCTCCAGAACCGGTACCTGTGGCTGCGCAAGATGGGTGAGTGATCTTCGTGAAAGTTCACCAAATAATTGGGGTCCCCCTTTCCGTTTGTTTTTAGGCAAGAAAGAAAACGGAGAAAACTAAGAATAGAGTCTGCCTCTTATGCAGTGAACCCCTGTTGCAAAACTGGGATAAGAAATTATGTGGCTCCTGTATAGGACAAGTCCTGTGTGAAGAAACCCCTAGTTTCGCCTCTGAATTGCGATCTGTAATAAGATCAGAGGTGGAAACAGCATTTAAATCTCTTAAAGGGGAAGGGGTCAAGGAAAAAACACCTGTGCCCTATTCTCACTCCGATTCTTCTAGTTCTGAGGGGGACGCTTCAGACAGACAGGGTTCCTCCTCCTCCTCGGATTCTGAGAGCGGAGGCCGCCACTGCTTCCCATTAGACGAAGTAGATGCCCTTGTAAAGGCCGTAAGATCAACCATGGGGGTTGTAGATCCACGTCCTGACAAAACAGTACAGGACATTATGTTTGGGGGCCTAGGGCAAAAAAGGCGCAGAGTCTTTCCACTTAATGAGAATATTCAAGCATTAATTAAGAAAGAGTGGGAGAAACCGGAAAGGAAAAATTCATCCGTGCCCTCCCTTAAAAGAAAATATCCCTTCGAGGAAGAGGCTTCTACGTCATGGGACAAGGCTCCAAAACTCGACGTAGCAGTAGCCAAAGCGTCAAAAAAATTTGCATTGCCCTTTGAGGACATGGGAACTCTGAAGGATCCCCTCGATAAAAGAGCTGATACTTTCCTTAAAGGGGCATGGGAATCGGCAGGGGGGTGTCTAAGGCCTGCAATAGCAGCCGCATGTACTTCCAGATCTTTAATGATTTGGATAGATAACTTGGAAAAGCAACTAAAAGACGGCATATCTAGACATAAAATGATTGAATCAATTCCCATGATTAGAGGGGCGGCAGCCTTTTTGGCAGATTCATCAGCCGATTCAATCAAACTTGCTTCAAAATCGGCAGCCTTGTCCAATGCAGCTCGTAGGACGCTGTGGTTAAAAAGCTGGCCGGGCGACCTACAGACCAAACAAAAACTCTGTTCAATTCCATGTGAGGGGAAATTCTTATTTGGGGAAACCCTAGATGACATCTTACAAAAAGCAGGGGATAAGAAGGGGTTCCCTAACCTAGCCGCACCATTTGTTAGACGGCCCTTTCGGAGTAGGAAGTTTTTTCGGAGACGTCCCCCAAGGGAACAGAACAGATGGGATGATGGGAGAAGGAAGGATAGGGGCTTCCTCTTTGGTAATTCCCCAAGAGATAAAAAACCCCCTAAGTGACACCTCCCCCAGGGTGGGAGGGAGATTGTCTCAATACCTTCCGGCCTGGGAAAAAATTTCAACCAATACTTGGATTTTAGATCTGATAAAGATGGGGCTTCAAATAAACTTTACCTCCCTTCCTCCCCAAAACTATGTGGTCACCCCACTAAAACCCTCACCTCAGCAACAACAGGCCTTGGAACAAGAAATTTCAAAGCTCATAATGAAAGATGTGATCCAAGAAGTTCCCCTACTGGAGAGAGGCAAAGGGTTCTTTTCCCCACTATTTTTGGTCCCAAAACCGGATGGCTCTTTCCGCACAATAATCAATTTACGGAAACTAAACAGTTATGTAAAAAATCAATCCTTCAAAATGGAATCAATAAAATCAACAATAAAAAACCTGTTTCCGAATTGCTTCATGATAGTGTTGGATCTCAGCGACGCGTACTATCGTGTCCCCATCCACAAAAATGCCCAGAAATACCTCAGACTAGCGGTAGTTATGGGAGGAGAAATAAAACAATACCAGTACAAGGCCCTTCCATTTGGCATCTCGGTAGCGCCTCGTATATTTACCAAATTGGTAGCGGAAATGATGGCTCACATAAGAGAAAAAGACATTATAATAATACCGTATCTGGACGACTTCCTGATTGTCAGCAACTCAGCCCAACATTGTCGCCAACAATGCGACAGAGTGATAAAAATCCTAACAGAGTTAGGTTGGCTCCTAAATCTCCAAAAGTCAAAACTAGAACCGACCAGGGTTCAAGAGTTTTTGGGCCTCACTTTGGACTCGATTACACAGGAATGTCGTCTTCCAGACCAGAAAAAACAGAAAATATTAAATCTTGTGTCCAGAGCTCGTTCAAACCCTCATATGACCCTGAGAGGGGCGATGTCACTGCTGGGGTCCCTTTCTGCTTGTCTCCCGGCAATACAGTGGGCACAAATTCACACGAGGGATCTCCAGTGGGATATTCTGAGGAATCAGGTTACACTGGGGGGACACCTAGAAGGAAAAATGTCTCTAAATTCAAACACTATTCGTTCCCTAGCCTGGTGGTTAGATCCCAAAAACCTATCAAAGGGGGTTCCATGGGTGATAGACACATCTCGGATAGTTACCACGGATGCCAGTCCCACGGGGTGGGGAGCTCACCTGGACGACAGTATCACTCAGGGGGTCTGGACAGATCAAGAATACGAGGTATCTTCGAATCAAAAAGAACTTTGGGCAGTGAGTCACGCTCTATCATATTTTCTTCCCAACCTACAGGGGCATCATGTCCGGGTTTTTTCGGACAATCAGGTAGTGGTAGCCTACCTGAACCATCAGGGGGGAACCAGATCCCAAGCCCTAATGAAGGCTACCTTCCAGATCTTCATCTTAGCAGAAGACAACTTCCTATCCCTCTCTGCGCTGCATATAAAGGGGGTAGAGAACCAAAAAGCAGACTTCTTAAGCCGTACCCGGTTAAAACAGGGGGAATGGGCACTAAACCAAAGCATCTTCGATCGCATTACCAAAATCTGGGGGGTTCCTGTAATAGATCTCTTTGCCAGTGCAGAAAACAGGAAAGTAAGGGATTTTTGTTCTCTGAACGCCAAAGGGGGCCCTCGGGCTCTGGATGCATTTACGATTCCTTGGACTCAGGGTCTAACATACGCATTTCCTCACATTCTTATTCCGGCTGTTCTGCGGAAAATCAGGCAGGACAGGGCGAGAATCATCCTAATAGCCCCCTTCTGGCCCAAAAGGGCCTGGTTTTCATGGCTGAGAATTCTATCGGTCTCCGATCCCTGGGTTCTCCCGGATCTTCCGGATCTCTTATACCAGGGACCGGTGTTCCACCCTCAGTCAGCAAACCTCCACTTGACAGCGTGGAACTTGAAAGGTCACTACTAAGGGCAAGGGGCTTTTCAGATAATTTAGTGTCTACACTGTTAAAAAGTAGAAAATTAGTAACAACTAAGATCTACGGTAAGATCTGGAAAAAGTTTTTATCCACGTCTGGGGTGAAATTACAAGACGGGGTCCAAGTGGTCAAAATATTAGAATTTCTGCAAAAAGGCTTAGAGATGGGCCTCTCGGTGAGCACCTTAAAAGTGCAAATAGCGGCCTTAGGTGCATTATATAGTGAGAGTATTGCCTCTAACCCATGGGTAACAAGGTTTATTAAAGCTGCGATACGATCTAAACCTTTAAAAATCAGAAGCCTTCCATCCTGGGACTTAAATTTAGTCCTATCAGCTCTGACAGAACCCCCATTCGAACCCATAGATTCATTACCACTTAAAATCTTATCTTTCAAAACGGCCCTTCTCACAGCTTTGACATCTGCCCGTAGAATTAGTGACCTCCAGGCTCTATCTGCGAACCCTCCATTCACACAAATCATGGATGATAGGGTAATACTAAAAACAGATCCCGCTTATCTACCCAAAGTTGCTTCCAATTTCCACAGGTCCCAAGAAATAATCCTTCCCTCCTTTTGTCCAAACCCTAAAAATAAAAAAGAGGAAAAGTTCCACACTTTAGATGTGAGAAGATGTTTAATACACTACTTAGAATCCTCCCGACAGTATAGGAAGGAAGGGTCTCTTTATCTGTTTTCAGGGACCTAGGAAAGGACTCAAAGCCTCCAAAAGCACTATAGCTCGCTGGGTAACTGATGCGATAGCCTTGGCATACTCGTCCACGGGAAACGCAGTTCCTGAAGGGCTCAAGGCGCATTCTACAAGAGCCATGGCGACCTCCTGGGCCGAAAGGTCGGAGGTACCAATAGACAAAATCTGCAAGGCGGCCACCTGGTCATCACCTTCAACCTTCTTTAGGCACTACCGCTTAGACCTGGCCTCTTCATCTGACTTAGCCTTCGGAAGAAGGGTCTTGCAGGCTGTGGTCCCTCCCTAAAGCAATGATCTCTGTAATTCTCTCTGGTAGTGCTGTCATGGGCGACTGAGAATACGGTAGTTACTTACCGATAACGGTATTTCTCAGAGCCCATGACAGCACCTGCTTATTCCCACCCTATCACGTGTGCGGTGAGCACCTTATTATATGAAATGTGTGGTTTTAATTTAGACACGGTGTAATCTTGATAAATATTTTGCTAAAATTGTATATTTTCCTGTTGTCACTAACCTGGAGGACCTCTGATGCTATGTAAACCAAACTGACGCAGGAGAGAGGTACCGCCCTTTTTATCCTGTAGGTTTCCTGTCCTGAAGGGCGGATTCCCTCTCTCTCTGGTAGTGCTGTCATGGGCTCTGAGAAATACCGTTATCGGTAAGTAACTACCGTATTCGTGATGACGGTCCACCAAAACACGACGCCTCCAGTGCACGATGGATGCGATGTATGGCCATACGTCGCGATCCGTCGGCAATACAAGTCTATGGGAAAAAACCACATCCTGCGGGCACATTTGCAGGATGCGTTTTTTTTCTTAAAACAACGCATTGCGACGGAGGCCACACGACGCAAGTGTGAAAGAGGCCTAATCTGTTCATAAGTCATTGATTTTATCTAAAACTGCAGCAAGCAGCCCAGTAAGTGACACATCACTATGCTACACTTAGTTTAGGTGTCAAAACACGGGAGACAGATCAACTTTAAGGGTTTAATAGTAATGTTAGACTTTCCTAAATTTACAGAACCTGACATGTGCTAATGGGAGCAGCTATGGTAACAGCAGCTGTGTGGAGGGGCTCGGCATGACCCCAGAGCAATACAACCTGTTATATGCCATCTACGCCTGGACGTAAGTAGGATTAGCAAAATCCGTCAGTCGTCTTGTACACCAGCTTCATGGCGGGGACAGGGGTGAATGAGGACGTGTTGATTCTCAGATATTCTAGAGGTACAGTGTCATGCTGCAAAGTATACTCGCCCCCTCCTCACCATCCAGCCCACCATCATGCACATGCTTAGTACCATTCCTACAGACCGTCTCCAAGACCAGTGCTCTGTGGCCTTTAACTACCCGGATATTAACTGGGAAACAGAAACCTGTGAAACCCATAAAGGCAACAGGTTTCTGCTAATAACCAAGAAAAATTATCTTTCACAATTGGTGCAGAATCCAACCAGAGGAGCAGCACTTTTAGACCTAATACTATCTAATAGACCTGACAGAATAACAAATCTGCAGGTGGTTGGGCATTTAGGAAATAGCGACCACAATATTGTGCAGTTTCACCTGTCTTTCACTAGGGGGACTTGTCAGGGAGTCACAAAAACATTGAACTTTAGGAAGGCAAAGTTTGAACAGCTTAGAGATGCCCTTAATCTGGTAGACTGGGACAATATCCTCAGAAATGAGAATACAGATAATAAATGGGAAATGTTTAAGAACATCCTAAATAGGCAGTGTAAGCGGTTTATACCTTGTGGGAATAAAAGGACTAGAAATAGGAAAAACCCAATGTGGCTAAACAAAGAAGTAAGACAGGCAATTAACAGTAAAAAGAAAGCATTTGCACTACTAAAGCAGGATGGCACCATTGAAGCTCTAAAAAACTATAGGGAGAAAAATACTTTATCTAAAAAACTAATTAAAGCTGCCAAAAAGGAAACAGAGAAGCACATTGCTAAGGAGAGTAAAACTAATCCCAAACTGTTCTTCAACTATATCAATAGTAAAAGAATAAAAACTGAAAATGTAGGCCCCTTAAAAAATAGTGAGGAAAGAATGGTTGTAGATGACGAGGAAAAAGCTAACATATTAAACACCTTCTTCTCCACGGTATTCACGGTGGAAAATGAAATGCTAGGTGAAATCCCAAGAAACAATGAAAACCCTATATTAAGGGTCACCAATCTAACCCAAGAAGAGGTGCGAAACCGGCTAAATAAGATTAAAATAGATAAATCTCCGGGTCCGGATGGCATACACCCACGAGTACTAAGAGAACTAAGTAATGTAATAGATAAACCATTATTTCTTATTTTTAGTGACTCTATAGCGACAGGGTCTGTTCCGCAGGAACGTGGTGCCAATATTCAAAAAGGGCTCTAAAAGTGAACCTGGAAATTATAGGCCAGTAAGTCTAACCTCTATTGTTGGTAAAATATTTGAAGGGTTTCTGAGGGATGTTATTCTGGATTATCTCAATGAGAATAACTGTTTAACTCCATATCAGCATGGGTTTATGAGAAATCGCTCCTGTCAAACCAATCTAATCAGTTTTTATGAAGAGGTAAGCTATAGACTGGACCACGGTGAGTCATTGGACGTGGTATATCTCGATTTTTCCAAAGCGTTTGATACCGTGCCGCACAAGAGGTTGGTACACAAAATGAGAATGCTTGGTCTGGGGGAAAATGTGTGTAAATGGGTTAGTAACTGGCTTAGTGATAGAAAGCAGAGGGTGGTTATAAATGGTATAGTCTCTAACTGGGTCGCTGTGACCAGTGGGGTACCGCAGGGGTCAGTATTGGGACCTGTTCTCTTCAACATATTCATTAATGATCTGGTAGAAGGTTTACACAGTAAAATATCGATATTTGCAGATGATACAAAACTATGTAAAGCAGTTAATACAAGAGAAGATAGTATTCTGCTACAGATGGATCTGGATAAGTTGGAAACTTGGGCTGAAAGGTGGCAGATGAGGTTTAACAATGATAAATGTAAGGTTATACACATGGGAAGAGGGAATCAATATCACCATTACACACTGAACGGGAAACCACTGGGTAAATCTGACAGGGAGAAGGACTTGGGGATCCTAGTTAATGATAAACTTACCTGGAGCAGCCAGTGCCAGGCAGCAGCTGCCAAGGCAAACAGGATCATGGGGTGCATTAAAAGAGGTCTGGATACACATGATGAGAGCATTATACTGCCTCTGTACAAATCCCTAGTTAGACCGCACATGGAGTACTGTGTCCAGTTTTGGGCACCGGTGCTCAGGAAGGATATAATGGAACTAGAGAGAGTACAAAGGAGGGCAACAAAATTAATAAAGGGGATGGGAGAACTACAATACCCAGATAGATTAGCGAAATTAGGATTATTTAGTCTAGAAAAAAGACGACTGAGGGGCGATCTAATAACCATGTATAAGTATATAAGGGGACAATACAAATATCTCGCTGAGGATCTGTTTATACCAAGGAAGGTGACGGGCACAAGGGGGCATTCTTTGCGTCTGGAGGAGAGAAGGTTTTTCCACCAACATAGAAGAGGATTCTTTACTGTTAGGGCAGTGAGAATCTGGAATTGCTTGCCTGAGGAGGTGGTGATGGCGAACTCAGTCGAGGGGTTCAAGAGAGGCCTGGATGTCTTCCTGGAGCAGAACAATATTGTATCATACAATTATTAGGTTCTGTAGAAGGACGTAGATCTGGGGATTTATTATGATGGAATATAGGCTGAACTGGATGGACAAATGTCTTTTTTCGGCCTTACTAACTATGTTACTATGTTACAATAAATGCACACGACATGCATTACAGCATAGAATTAGTTAACTTTTCTTCTTTTTTTTTTTTTTTTGCTCACTTGCAATGCAAAATTATAAATGGTCTAAGCTGTGCTGCTGTGTGAGCGGGGTATGATCAGGACCTCTGAATGCTAAAATCATGTTTGCTGACTTTTAGCATTGATCTAAAACTGCAAGAAATAACCGTTTAAAAAAAAAAAAAAAAAAAAACTTTCAGAATATTACTTGTTTTTTCTCCTTTAGGAACGCCTTGGTTGTTATCCTGGCTGGATTCCTCATAGATAAGCTAGGGAACAGATGTGAGTAAGAGACAGTCTTAACTGCTCATTGTTACAGCCGATGTTTCATTTTTTGCGCTTTCTTAAAAAAAAAAAAAAAAATCTAGATGGGGTGAAAAACATGCACTTCCCACATAGTGGTTTTTTTTTTTTTTTTGTTTTTTTTTTTTGGGGGGGGGGTGTTATGAGAAGATTTTTTTTTTTTTTTTGATACTTGTAACCTCTCTTTTTCCATTAATGGAGCTATGTTAGGTCTTGTAGTTTTTGTGGTGAGTAGTGATGCGCACTCGTGCATTTATTTTTATTAATTTTTACCTTTATACTACATACTGCAATTACTCAGCATTGCAGGGCAGATAATACAAATGGTGATCTGCCATGACGCACAGCAATGTGTCTTGGCCTCACAGGATTACCAAGAGGGTGGTGACTGTGAGCTTTCGGAAGGCCTCTAGATGCCCCACTGGGATTGCACCACCTAAATGGAGTTGTGAGAGATTGACAGAGGCATTTAAGTGGTTAAACAGCAGCGATCGCAGCTAGCTCTGTTCGCTGCTGTCAGTGGCGGGTGCAGTCCGTGTTACTCCTCAGCCTGTTCCTTGCACCTGCTACATGACGACCTGCAGAGGGAAGAGTTTTAAGGGATTTTCCAGGCATGTGCTTGGTCTAGCAGCTCTGCTCCGTCTACTCCTATGGGGCTCAGTTGCGATACCAGATGCACCCCATAGTAAGCAGTGGCGCTGATTCTGGGGGGAAAAAAAGCCTGAACAGCTCCTTCAGCTCAGTGTAGTCGTCTTTAGTTTGCTGTTTTGAAAATGTCCTATATTTATTGTGTCTCTAATGATTGGGGCCGGGGCATCTTCATCCTGTAACATTGAGTTCCTTGCAGTCGGCCTGTTCCTGTTTTCTTCATTGACTGTTGTGGGCTCCTCCATATTCGCTTTGGGGTCACACTTTAAAGGAAGTCCCTACCTGCTGCCGCTGATGTTGACAGGACGCCTGCTGTTCGGCTCGGGGAACGGATCACTGACTAGTAAGAAGTTCTGTGTTTTCCTGCAGTAGTCGTTCCTTGCAACCAATCCTCTTCCTTCTTAGATTTTTTTTGAGGCACCTCAGAAAACACCGGATTACTTACCGGTAATACTGTTTTATAGAGCCTACGACAGCACCCACTTGAGAGAGGGGATCCGCCCCTAAGAACAGGAAACTCTATGGAGAGAATAAAAGGGGTGGTCCCCCTCGCTCCCACAGTTGGGTTACAGAGAATGAGAGGAACAGCCCACCAGTATTAGTAGGCAATCCAATATCATTATTTATCTTTAGTTAACATAAATATTGCTAACTACAAGAACCATTCACCCTTATCCGTGCTCTTATGAAAGAACTAGATGGTGGCCCGATTCTAACGCATCAGGTATTCTAGAATATGCATGTCCACGTAGTATATTGCCCAGTCACGTAGTATATTGCCCAGCGACGTAGTATATTGCACAACGACGTAGTATATTGCCCAGCCATGTAGTATATTGCCCAGCCATGTAGTATATTGCCCAGCCATGTAGTATATTGCCCAGCCATGTAGTATATTGCCCAGACACGTGTGTAACAGGTTAAAAAAGAGTTAAAATAAAAAATAAAGATTTACTCACCTTCCGAGGGAGCCCTTGTAGTCCTGTCGCCTGTGTGCAGTGCATGCGGCAACTTCCGGTCCCAGGGTTGGATGAGCGCAGGACCTGTGATGACTTCGCGATCACATGACTGTGACATCATGGAAGGTCCTTCTCGCATAGCATCCTTGGCCCCGGAACCTGCCGCTTGCACTGCCGAGGACACCGCGACGTCGGAGGGTGAGAATAGCAGGTTTTTTGTTTTTTTTATTATTCTTAACATTACATTTTTTTTACTATTGATGCCGCATAGGTAGCATCAATAGTAAAAAGTTGGGGACACACATGGTCAATAGCAGCGGTTACGGAGTGCGTTACCCGCGGCATAATGCGGTCCGTTACCACCGGCATTAACCCTGTGTGAGTGGTGACTGGAGGGGAGTATGCGGGCGCCGGGCACTGACTGCGGGGAGTAAGGAGCGGCCATTTTCTTCCGTACTGTGCCCGTCGCTGATTGGTCGTGGCTGTTTTGCCGTGACCGATTAGCGACTTGGATTTCCATGACACAGAGGCCGCGACCAATGAATATCCATGACAGACAGACAGACGGAAGTGACCCTTAGACAATTATATAGTAGATAATTATTAGGGAGGGAAGTGAAGGGGTGCTGTCATGGCTCTATAAAAGAGCATTACCGGTAAGTAATCCTGTGTTTTCTCTTCGCCACGACAGCACCCACTTGAGAGACTTACAGAGATAGTCATTTGGGAGGGATTACCGTGTTAAGAACTGATCTACCGACAGACAAGTCAGATGAGGAAGACAAGTCCAATCTATAGTGATTATAGAAGGTAGTAGGAGAAGACCAAGTTGCGGCTTTACATATCAGTTCTATTGGAACCTCCGCTCTCTCAGCCCAGGATGAAGCCATCGCCCGGGTAGAGTGTGCCTTTACAGTCTCAGGCGGGTTCTCCCCTTTTGATGAATAGGCCAGGCAAATTTCGTTCCGAATCCACCGGGATAATGTGTTCTTCGTGACACCAGAACCTTTCTTATGGCCCTGGAAGGAAATAGAGCCCTGCTCTTCCTCCAAGGGCTAGTTCTGTCTAGGTAAGCTATTATAGCCCTTCTTACATTTAGTGTATGGTATCTTTCCTCTTCCTGATTTGTGGGGTTACTATAGAAGGAAGGAAGGATGATTTCATGAGACCTGTGAAATTTAGTACCTACTTTAGGTAAGAAGGGTCTGTTTTTAAGACCATTGTATCCTGGAATATTGACATAATTGAAGGGTCTACCGATAATGCCTGAATGTCACCTACTCTTCTGGCTGACACTAAAGCAACAAGAAGAGCTGTCTTAAGAGTGACGTATTTTATGTGGGCCGAGTGTATTGGCTCAAATGGGTCCTCTGTTAGGGCGTCTAGAACTAGATTAAGGTCCCACGGTGGTATACGGGGGGTCTGGATTGGTTCTGCCCTCTTTTTTTCATGCTGAAATGAATCGTGCTACTCATCTGTCTCCGGCAATATTGTGACTATATAGGGCTCCTAAAGCAGAAACCTGTACCTTCAGTGTACTGACTGATGAGCCTAAGTCACGTCCTTTATGGAGAAATTCTAAAATATCAGAAATGGGAATTTCTTTTGACAGAGCTGTTGGGCAAAAGGTGAGAAATTTGTTCCATACTCTTACATATATATTTGTTGTAGATCTCTTTCTACTTAGTAGAAGGGTATCAATCAACTTTTCTGAAATGCCTCTTAGTTTTAATAGCTGCCTCTCAAATTCCAGGCTGTCAACCGTAGGCCCTTCACATGAGGGTGGTTGAAGGGACCTTGAGAGAGAAGGTCCTGAGCCTCTGGAAGGATCCATGGATCCGAGACTGACATGGCTCTGAGCCAGGAAAACCATGGTCTCTTGGGCCAAAAAGGAGCTCTTAGAATTATGTTTGCTTTGTCCTCCCTTATCTTCCTTATTACAGTCGGAAGGAGTATTAATGGAGGAAATGCATATGTTTGGCGGAATGTCCACGGAACTTGGAGAGCATTGAGGATATTGGGGTTGTCGGACAGGAATAATGAAGCGAACTTTTTGACTTGTCTGTTTCTTGTTGCAAAAAGGTCTATTTTGGGAGTGCCCCACTTCTTGGTTATCATTGTGAAGATACGACGACTGAGTACCCATTCTCCTTGATGGAGAGTGTGACGGCTGAAGAAATCTGCCTTTGAATTGTCCACTCCTCTGACATGTAGTGCTGACAAAGATAGAAGATGCGTCTCGGCCATAGATAGGATGTCGTCTGTTAGGGTACCGTCACACAGTGGCATTTTGATCGCTACGACGGCACGATTTGTGACGTTCCAGCGATATATCCGTGACGTTCCAGCGATCTCGCTGTGTCTGACACGCTCCTGCGATCAGGGACCCCGCTGAGAATCGTACGTCGTAGCAGATCGTTTGAAACTTTCTTTCGTCGTCTAGTGTCCCGCTGTGGCGGCATGATCGCATGGTGTAACAAAGGTGTGCACGATATTGTATACGATGTGCGCATAGTAACCAATGGCTTCTACATCACACATACGTCATGAAATTATCGCTCCAGCGTCGTACATTGCAAAGTGTGACAGCAGTCTACGACGCTGGAGCGTTATTGTTACGATGCTGGAGCGTCACGGATCGTGCCGTCGTAGCGATCAAAATGCCACTGTGTGACGGTACCCTTATAGACATGAGAGCTCCTGATCTCGTTCCTCCTTGATGGTTTATGTATGCGACAGATGTCATGTTGTCTGATAGTATTCTTGTTCGAGTTCCGTGTACCTGCGGAAGGAATTTACATAAGGCATGATAGATGGCTTTTAGTTCCCTTTCATTAGATGAATCGTTTGACTCACTAATAGACCATTGCCCTTGAACTATTTGGTCTTCTAGATGTGCCCCCCAACCCGTAGGACTAGCGTCAGTAAAAAATTGTTTTTTTGAAGGTTTAATTACCCAAGGGACCCCACCGACAAGGTGACTCGGCTCTAACCACCAGGAGAGGGACTCGATTACGTTTAATGGAAGGTATAGACGGCTACCTAAATGGCCTTGTAATTTCCCTTCTTCCTATAATATTGTATACTGCAACTGTCTAGTGTGGAATTGAGCCCATGGAACCGCCGGAATGCATGATGTAAAGGAACCTAGAAGGGACATACCTTGTCTGAGAGAGATTACAGGGTTATTAATTACTGATTGTACCTTACTTTTTATTGTTAACTGTTTGGATTCTGGAAGGAAACACCTCTGACAATTCAGAGTCTAAAGGTACCTTCACACTGAACGATATCGCTAGCGATCCGTGACGTTGCAGCGTCCTGGCTAGCGATATCGTTGAGTTTGACAGGCAGCAGCGATCAGGATCCTGCTATGCCATCGTTGGTCGGCGCAGAAAGTCCAGAACTTTATTTCGTCGCTGGACTCCCGCAGACATCGCTGAATCGGCGTGTGTGATGCCGATTCAGCGATGTCTTCACTGGTAACCAGGGTAAACATCGGGTTACTAAGTGCAGGGCCGCGCTTAGTAACCCGATGTTTACCCTGGTTACCAGCGTAAACATAAAAGAAAAAAAAAACACTACATACTTTACATTCCGGTGTCTGTCCTCTCCGGCGCTGTGCTTCTCTGCACTGTGTAAGTGCAGCGGCCGGAAAGCACAGCGGTGACGTCACCGCTGTGCTCTGCTTTCCGGCTGGCGCTGACAGTCAGTGCAGAGAAGCAGAGCGCCGGGGGACAGACACCGGAATGTAAGTATGTAGTGTTTGCTGCGCTTAGTAACCCGATGTTTACCCTGGTTACCAGGGAACTTCGCATAGTTGGTCGCTGGAGAGCTGTCTGTGTGACAGCTCTCCAGCGACCACACAGCGACGCTGCAGCGATCGGGATCGTTGTCTAGATCGCTGCAGCGTCGCTTAATGTGACGGTACCTTAAGATAAGACCTAAGAATGTTTGACAGGTTGTTGGAGACAATCTGGATTTTTCCCAGTTAATCAGCCATCCCATTTCCTGTAGGGATGAGATTGTAGTAGATAGGCGCTGTTCACATTGTGCAGGGGAGTCTCCCACCACCAGAAGGTCATCTAAGTATGGAACTATGAGGGTGTCTTTTAATCTTTAAAAATGACATCACTTCTGAGATTAATTTAGTAAAGACTCTGGGAGCTATTGACAGTCGAAAGGGCATTGCTGTATATTGAAGAGACGTATTCGCCCCTTCATCATGATTGCCACACGCAGATACTGCTGATATTCAATATAAATTGGTAGATGGTAATACGCATCTTTTAGGTCGAGGACTGCCATAAAGCACCCAGGGAACAGAAGTTTTACAGTGGATCTGATCGATTCCATCTTGAAGGTTTGGTTCTTTAAAAAGATATTCAATTTTTTTGACTGGTAGATCTGTCCTAATGTGGTTTGTCTTCCATTTTAAATGGGCGTTTTCCGAAAAAAGAACCTTTCTGTTTGGTATCCTTATTGGCCCAGCGGTCTTGGTTTCTAAAATCCCTTCTCTTATTAAAAACGGGCTTCTGGAATGCTCTCCGATAAGATGTAAAATAGTTATTAGGGAATCCTTTTTTCCTTTCACCCGCTTTGGTTAGGATTTTATCTAGTTCTGTACCAAGCGGGTACTCATCCTGGCATGGAAGGCCACATAATTTTGATTTTGTTTGGGCGTCTCCTTTCCAAACCTTTAGCCAAAGGGCCCGACGAGCCGCGTTGGTTAGGCCCGCTGATTTGGCTTCTAACCGGATAGTCAGCAGATGAGTCCGCCAAAAATGCCGTAGCGCCTCTGATTAGGGGTAAAGAAGAGATCAACTTATCTCTGGAGAGGCTGCCTTCTAGACCTTCTTCTAGGTCATTAAGCAGACTAACATGGACCTTGCCGTACATGTAGCTGATATCGCCGGTTTGAATGCCCCCGTACGTGATTCCCATGCCCATTTTAACAGAGAGTCGGTTTTGCGGTCCAGTGGGTCTTGTAATGAACCAGAATCCTCTACTGGAAGTAAGGATTTCTTGGACGTGGATGCAACCACCGCGTCTACCTTCGGGGCTTTGGCCAAAGCAGACATGTCCTCGTCCTTAAAGGGAAAACACCTTTTTGATGAAGGCATGCCTCTCTGCCCATGGCTCTCCCATTCTTTTTTTTAACTACATTTTTGATTGCTGTTATTATGGGAAAGGTAGGTCTTTTCCTTTCTGACAATCCTGCGAACATTATATCCTGTGGTGTTTTGGGGTCTTTAGTGTCCTCAATACCCATGGTGTCACAAACAGATTTAACAAGATTATCAATGCTCTCTGTTGGAAAGCACGTATCTTGTTCACCTTCCGAGGAAATATATTCCTGGGAAACATCCGTATCTTCGTTATCAGTAGAACAGTCTGATTTTGGTGAATTATACTTCCTGCTTTTACTTTCAGGAATACTTTCTGAACTACGTAAGGCCCGTAATTCATCCCTGATCATCTGCCTGATGTCATCAGATCTTACTGAGGATTCCTCACGTAAGGTGTTTTCTATACAAATATAACACATTCTCTTTGTATGATTATCCGGGAGGGGCTGGGTACATAAGACACACGGTTTGTGCTTTGATTTTTCGGATCTTTTTTGCCTAGGGTGCATAGAGAAAAAAGAAGGGGCAACAATCAGCTTAATAGGGTGGGATACACACTCACCCCAGTGAAGCAGTTGAATAAGGTACCGGCTGGAGAGGAGGAGATGAAGGCACAGGCTGAGAGGAGGATCGGTCGGATCTTTTCTCTTTTGCGCTTTTTGTGGAGGATCTGCTCTGCTTGGATCGTCCGCTGCTTGTGCTGCTGTGAGGTACTTTAGCTGTGTCTTCTAACGAAGGCACCGCTGAGTCCTGAGGTGAAGCCATGCTTGGACGCCGGGGGATCAGCGTCGGCGTCTTTTACACTGGATGCCGCCATCTTCTTCCTGTTGTACCCGGAAGTGTTCATCACTTCCGGGTCGCGGCCATCTTGCGTGTGTCTGCACACTGCCCGGCGTCACCTCTCCCCTCCTCTCACCCCGGAAGCTTCTACTTTACTTCCGGGGGAGCAAATACCGGGCTTCACACACGCGCGTACCGCCGTGCGCTACGTCGCTCTTCCCATGTGCTACTCTGCCCGCCGAAGCGTCTCCTCCTTCCGTGAGCCAGGCGACTCTCCGAACCTGGCCTCACGGTGCCTGCCAGTAGAGGGGGGAAGCTGACATCAGGACCCCCGACGCTGCTTCCAGCACTAGAGCCCCTGCTGTCCTCTAAGGTAAACCGCTCAGGCACCGTCTAGGCCGGGTATCCTCTTCTCCACGGGTTCCCTTAAGAACAGGAAACCAACTGTGGGAGCGAGGGGGACCGCCCCTTTTATTCTCTCCATAGGGTTTCCTGTTCCTAGATGCGGATCCCCTCTCTCAAGTGGGTGCTGTCGTGGCAAAGAGAAAATAAAGAGTTAATGAGATTGGTTGCTATGCGTAACTTCTTTTTTTTTTTTTTTTTTTTGCACCATTTTGATAAATCTGCTCATCGTGTCATGTCCTTTCTTCTCCCCCAACCATTCTGCAGTTGTTCAGAACCGGATCACAGCCTTCTGGTTTAAAGGGAAAGAGCTGGCTCTGGCGTTCGGGCTGACCCTGTCCTTCTCCAGATTGGGAAGTGTTCTCAATTTCTTCCTCACTCGGCGGTTTGAAGATCACTTTGGAATCCAGTGGACACTTTGGGGAGGTGCGTTACCCCTGTTGGTGAGGTGCTGCTGCCCATGCGAGTCCTCTTCATCATTCATCGTCTATGGCCGTGTACCCCAATTCCGGTCCTCAAGAGCCACCAACAAGTCATGTTTTCAGGATTTTCTTAGTATAGCACAGGTGATTGAATGCTTGCCTGTCCAGGTAATGCAATTATTACCTGTGCAATACTAAGGAAATTCTAAAAACATGACCTGTTGGTTGCTCTTGAGGACCGGAGCTGAGGAGCACTGGTCTATGGGATAAACAGAGAAAGTTGCGTACATCCCTTGGCTTTCTTTCCCTCCAGTCCATGGATGGAGCATCGGCTGAGCATTTGCACTTGGCTTCTGCAGAGCCCCACTCTTGGGATTGCAGGGGATCAGCAATTTATGCCCCTTCCTATGGATAGAGGATAACTTTTGATTTTGGGAAAACCCCTTTAACCATTTATGAGAAGTTAAACAGTTTTCTATCTACGAAAATGATGGCATATTACAGGGTTTGTAGACTGCCGGCACCCCCACTATTTATGGGAATAAAGAGGGGTTTTCTTCGCATGGCCGCCCTCTGGGCCTCTGTGCAGCCCTTTCACTTCAATGGAGATGTTACAGCGGGTGTCCGAGAGCGCCGCTGTGCATGGAAACTAAAAAGAGAGGTGGAAAAGAGTGAACTCCTGGACTCCTTTCCTGGGAATCACTGTTCCTTTTTCTCCATAGATATTTGCTATTTAGGGAATGACCTTGAAGCCCCTTCATTCTCAGGATCTGTAGGGGTTTTGGCCATAGGATCCATAGTAATCAGAGATTGGTTAGATCTCCTTTCTTGTGACAATTTTTCATTTATAAATTTCATGTTTTCCTGTGTAGGAACCATACTGTGCATCCTTGGCTTATTATCTGCCATTACTGTCAGTATTCTGGATAAATTGGGAATGAAGCAGCTCGGACTGGACGGATCAATTCAGGAAGAATCCAAGAAAGTGGTAAGTAATATCATGCACTTACAGGAGATGCTCGACCGTAGTCTGCTACAAGACAAATACTACTACTACTATTATTTTGTGCCCCTTGATATTAATGGGGAACCATGTAATACATGAGCAGGACGAGTCCTCCATATTGAGAGTAGTCCTGTTTATCAGCTCTTAAGTGGTGAGCTCCTTATTATAATGGTGGCTGAGTGCTTGTAAGGGCTTGTGGATGGGTTGTCCCCCATGATAATGCACAGAACCTATGTCTGGTGGTATATACGTCATTGGGATGATATAGCACTGGCAAAAAGTCCCGATACACTCTGCAGTGTGACTTGGAATCTAAATTTGTATGTTCATATTTTATTCATTTCCAGCGAGTCCAGGACATCCGCAGATTGCCCTTACGTTACTGGCTCTTGGTTCTGACGATCATGTTTTTCTACAATGGAGTATTCCCGTTCGTGGCTGATGCCAGGTAAGTGAAGCTTATCTGTTGTGGGCTTTATTTAGACCCTTTAACATTCACCCTAGGTGACCTTACATGCCCTCTGATTAAGGGGCTGAAGTGAGGGCTCCAGTATATACAGATGTGTTTCTCAGTGAGCCCACATGCCAGTCAGGAGCACCAAAATGCCACTTGATGATGTTTCTTCGCGCCTTAGATGATGACCAGTTATAGCCTGTGTCACCTGGAGGAGAGTTTCAGCCAAAGAGGCCATTAGTGTTCATCTTCTCCACTTTTATCCACCCACACGTAGCTACCTTTACTCTATATGACGCTGCCTCTATTGCTCTACTCTATCCTTGGCCCTCAGTGATGATGATCCTGATGTCACAGGATTCTCATTTTGCCCTGATCACTGTTTTTTTTTCTTCTATTTTACTAGCAAATTTATTCAAGACAAGTATGATGGCTATGATCAGCAGACGGCGTCCTATATCGCTGGGGCCGTGTATGACAGTTCTCTGGTGCTGTCTGCGGCTGTAGGAATATTAATTGTAAGTTTTAGCCCCTGTAATTCTGAGTACCATCTTATTAATCCTATTTAAGACCTAACATCTCATTTTGTTGCCTGTCCTAGGACTATGTAGGAATGAGGGGTCTGCTGGCAGTGCTCTGTGCTGTACTCACATTGCCAGTGTTTGCCCTGCTGGCGTTCACCTTTGTCCCCCCGCTGGTGTCCACCTTATGGCTTGGGGTCACTTACTCCTTTGCAGCGGTAAAGTATAACATGTCTTCTGTCTTATTTTGGGTTTTTAGTAGTGACTGTAAAGCTAATGTTCGTGTGCATGAACCGACTGGCGGTATTAAACGGCTGTCAATCGATGTTTGCATCGGCAGACCGCTCTAAACAATGGAGCAAGAGCGATCTGTACTATATTGTGCTCAGCAGCGCAAGTCCTGGTTACACCGGATGATGTGCTGCAGAGAATGATGAACTTCTGTGCAGCACAATCGATCATTTTACCTTATTTTAAAGGGAAAATGGATGGAGCTCACCGCTGCTGGGTAATTGATGTTAAGGATGGAGAATAAACATGTGGAGGGCACGTCCTTGGGGAGGGAGGAAGGTCCTATGGCTAAGTGCCTGAAACGCATCAGGTTTTACACGGTTTCCTGGGATCCTTATTTTTAATGGTTTGTGAATAAACTGGATTTTATCTTTGGATGGTTGTGCCGGATTCCTTCCTTCCTCATTTTACCCAACAATCATGGCTGCCGATCACCCGATGAGCGAACAAGTTATGAGACGAGTTTATGTTCATTAATACAGGAATGTAGATGGCAATCTATTGTTTTATGTTATCAGCTATTTCAGGCTGTAAAGATTCCAGTTTTTGTTACGCTGCTTTGAAGTGTTCTGTTTGCTTCAGACATCCATCTTTAGTTTCTGGGGCAGGAAGTATCTGTCCGATTGCTACTTCCTTTCTGCCATATTAGCTGTTGGGTCACACAGAATATCCAACTATTTTGGGTACACTGGTCTAACCTGCCACTACCTCTTCCCTGTAGGCGAGCATGTGGCCATCCATCCCTCTTGTAGTCCCACAAGCTACTCTGGGAACCGCCATGGGTCTCGCCACCTCCGTGCAGATGATTGGCATCGGGATTTCTAATCTTATCGTTGGCAGAATTCTTGGTACCAAATCTAGGTAAGTGTTAGTGACTTCCTCATCCTTTTACTAGGATAACATATTATTATTATTATTATTATTATTAATTATCATTATTCATTATTATATTATTATTCATATGCCAGCCTGGAAGTGACTATAGATTTCACTACCAGCGGTGACTGATTTATTCTATTCTAATTCTCTTGATGGTTTATATTGTTTTTTTGTTTTTTTTTAACCCTTTTGTTAGCAGTGAAGCAAAGATTCCTTTATGGCGATGGCAACAAATGATGATTTTCATGCTGGCAAATACCATTGCTTGTATCTTCACTTCCATAACCTTAAACATCGTGGACAAAAAACAGGTAACTATGTGGCCTCTGGCCGGTGTTACATCTCATGCATGGGGCTGTTCCCGGAATATATTTAAGTAAATAGGGCAGCACACTGCAGCGCCAAAACATGCAAACTTGAAAACACAAAATTTGAACTGCATTACTGCACTGAAAATATGAAAAATGAGAGCTTTTAGCGCATAAAAATGGCCAATTTTATGTGTACCTCGTAGCCACGATAAGGCATCTGAGATGCCTTATCGTGGCTACGAGGTACACATAAAATTGGCCATTTTTATGCGCTAAAAGCTCTCATTTTTCATATTTTCAGTGCAGTAATGCAGTTCAAATTTTGTGTTTTCAAGTTTGCATGTTTTGGCGCTGCAGTGTGCTGCCCTATTTACTTAAATATATACGAGTTGGCGACTCTGGGTTCAGCACCTGTTCACACTGTGTCTATGTTTGGATGTGCAGATCAGGTTTTTTGAAATGTTCCCGGAATATGTCTCGCCCTGACCATTGTCCAGTTCTTTTTTTATTTTTCTGGCATTCATTGTATGGTAAAAATGACCTGGTAACTTGAATCTCCAGGTCCATATAATGCTGGCGATACAAAACTTACTTGTTACAAACTTATGAATGATATCTCGCTCTTTTGTTTTTCACGTACAGTTTGGGGTTTTTTGCGCGTGAAGAGTTGACGTGTTGATTTGAAGTATATTCATTATTTTTATCATCTTACATTCCTAAAGAAATGTAATAAAAAGTGATAAAAACAATCAATTGCCAAAATTGCTTTTTCTTTCCTGGTTTTTTTTCGCACTTCCCACAAGTGAGAATTAATTTTATATTGTGATACACTGGACTTTTACTTGTACAGTGATATGTTTATTTAAAAAAAAAAAAAAAATTGCTAGGTGAATCTGTTCCTGGGAAAGCTGGTTCGGGAACAGATACTAGGTTCTTCAACTAGTCTTGGATACATAGCTCAGCAGACAGTTATTACTGTGATCTGAGCAGAGCAGTCATATCATTGCAGTGCTCAGATTACTGTAATTACCAGAGAGCGCTCACCAGGTCTGGGCAGCAATGATTTTATTCACTGACCTACTCGCCTCTGGATTAAGTCACCATTGCAGCCCTGTGCTTCAGCTGCAATTATGACATCTCCACTCAGGTCACAGTACTTACCGGTGAGCATGGGTTTGGCATCAGTGCCGTGGAATTTTTCATACAGTGACATGTAGACACCGCTGGACGAAGTCACTGCTAGTGCCTAGACCTGTGCTCACCAGTAATTACTGGGATCTCAACGCTGCCATGACATGACCAGTAGTTAACTAGTGAGCATGCACTAGGATTGTAGTGGTTAGTACATGGTGCTGTGAGTACATGTCACAGTGAGTACATGTCAGGATAAAATCACCAGCGCCACGCTGGTGCCTGGACTTGGTGAGGACTCTCTGGTAATTAGTGATCTCAGTGCTGTAGCTTAATTGACATGAAGGCTCCACTTATATCACAGTAATCCACCATAACCGCTCCTAAAGGGAATTGTCACTGAACTTTCTCATACCCTCAAATTACAAATATGTCCATTATTAGTCATGTGTCAGAGAATGTTCTCATTTATTTTTTTCCTCTTTTGCAGGGAAGCATATTGAACAAAATGACAAAGAAGAGACCTCAAACAGAGCCACAGGAGGAGTCCGACAGAACACCAATACTTAACGAAGAGGATGACCGGAGGTCTATTAACTAGCTAACACCTGGTGAACAATTTTTCTCATCCAGGTTATATAGTGAAAGACTGAGTGTTATATGACTTGGATACTTTTCATGTCCACGTTGATTGGCCTTTAACATCTAAACTGGAAACGCTAAGTATTATAGGCATGTACTAAATGGAGTGTTCTCATAATACATGACATTTAATGGGGTTTCCACTCTGATACATTTATGGCATGGTCATAGGATATGCAAGAAATATCCAATAGATTCAGGCCCACCACTTGTTCTGCAATCGTCAGAACGCCAATAAAAATAGAAACACATGTACGGTCCCGCTCATTCTTGATTGGTTCAGGTCCCACTGCTCACAGCTGCTTAAACCAATGTGCCATAAATGTTCCAGAGAAGCAACACCCCTGATGCCATAACTAGTACAGATGTACCGTTTTACTGAAACATCCTAATTTGTCATAGAAAAATATTTAGATTTGAGTCCTCAGTGGTTGATGCCTTTTAATGGCTAACTGAAAAGATGGTAACAACCACTGAGGACTCTCAATTCTTAATATTTTTCTATCTACTGGCTAACACGGTACCAAGATATATCTTTCCTAATTTATCATAGGCATTACTGACTTTAGTTCTCAGGTCTATAAAAAGATTATGGGTGTACTATATATAATCTATAAATGTTTTCTATACTGAAAAATGGGTGTTTATATTGATAATTACCTGCACAAAAAACGAGATCTGACTAACTATTGTCCCCTCCAGACTAAGTACAGTGCCAAGTTATGCAGTACCGTTATTTTCCCACTAGATGGCAGATACATTCTGTCTTTCCATTGGTGGCAAACCAAACTTTATGAAAAGTTGGGAGAGGAGCATTACCTAAAAATGTGCAGATACAACTAAAACTTACCTATTCTCATGTGAAAAGTTGGCAAGGCTGCTGGTACTTGTTGATAAATGCCCATTTGCCAAGGAGAGCGTGAAGAAGTAACTTGGGATTTCCTTGTGCAGCATTAGATAAGGGTCAGGCTGGGTTCACATGAGCATTCGGGGGCTTTGCGGAGTGCTGTGTATACCCTCCGCTAAGCCCCATATACTTCTGCATGCGTCTTTCGTACCTATCTTTAACACTGGGTACGCAGGACATGTGGATGCGTCGTTTTGACGTGCCCACCGTTCGCACAAAACGCAACTTATGTTCCCTTACGATTGGTGGGCATGTCTAAACAGATCCGCATGTCTTTCATACCCAGTGTTAAAGATGTGTATGCAAGAAGTATGGGGAAGTAGGTAGGGCTTAGCGGAGGATGTACACAGCCCTCCGCAAAGCCCCAGGATGCTAATGTGAACTTAACCATAGTCCTACATTAGAATATTGTGCCGATACATTAGGTAGCAGTAGACATGACATTACCTATCCTGCTCGCCTCTTGAGGTGGAGCAAGAGCAATCCTTTAATCACCAGACACAGAGGTGACCAAATATGACATCAGTCCATGAAGATCCTATATTGTGTGATCATTAGTGATGAGCGAACGTACTGGGATAAGGTGTTATCTGAGCATGCTCGGGTGTTATCAGTGTCTCCGGTGTGCTTGAATCATGAGTCCATGCGGCTCCATGTCTCATGGCTGTTGGACAGCTGCAGAGATTGCCCAACAAGCAGGAAATTTCTCCATATGTTGTGACTGTCGATCTATTTTTCCATTATTGATGGGCGTCCATGCGGTCATATCACTAGTGTTCACATTTAGAAACTTCTACTGTATAGAAGTTGTTTCTGGGACAACCCCGTTAACCTACAGAGTTGAGGGGGGGGGGGAAAAAAAATCGCCGGCAGGTAGCTATGGACTTTTCACCCTACCCACATCATTGGCTCCGCATAGCTCTGATCCGGTGGCCACAGACATGGCTACTTGACCACAGTCCTTTTTGAATCTTTTTACTCACCACTAATAAACTACTGCTGCCGACTTGGTGACATCCATGTAAAGAGGCCGATCTGGCCCTGAGCTGATTAGTAAAGCCCAGTCCCACAGTCCGGTTCCTGTAGATACTCTACCTAGTCATCAAAGTGTGCAGGAAGGCTGTTCCCCGTCCGCACCGTAGGGTCAGGTCTTAATGTTTTACTATGAACAGTAACCTGAAATGTTTACCACTTTTCTATGAGATTTTATAACTAATTTCATAAATAAAGCTTCTAAAACCCAATAACTTCCACAGCACGGCGAGTTTTGTAGGGTGTGTACACCACTTACGGGGGAGGACGAGGACACAAACACATGAACCTTAGTCATTAACAAAATACACTGTTTATTAAGAGGTGCATTATAACCGTATAAATGGCATCAATCAGATAAATGCAAGAGATGAAACCTGCTGCCACCAAATCCAGATCAGCAGGACCTGTACATTCAGGATACAAGAAAACAGGACATGTTCCAGGGGGCTAAAGCCCCGATATGGGGGGGTACCAGCTGATTCCTATTAATGTCACATGTCAGCAGAGGTCATTTTTGGATCCGATAACAGGAGGTGTAATGGAGGACTAAGGATACAGCTCGGGTGACCTGCCCTACAGTCAGTAGCATCACCAGACCTTCTGAGGGAAGGTGGAATTATATTAATGCCACATGGTGTTGTAGATTGCACAGATCCAAATTGCTGTTAACTTTTGCACATATTAGAACATAACAAAAAATTGCTAACGCATTATATAATGTTTAACTACATGGTGACAAGTGACAACTTTCATAAATTATATGAAAGAATAACTCATCCAAATACAGCGCCACCCTGGTCTAGAGGCCATGTCTGGTATTGCAGCTCGGTCTCAGTAAATGCTGCATTACCAGTCATAGCCGGTGTACAAGTGTGGGGCTATTTCAGGGAAACTATATAACTTTTGTTCCAGCCTTTACTTTCTGACAGACGATAACACCTTATCATAACCTTTATCAGACGTCCATGCAAATTGCCCGGAGATTAGATTGCAATGCACGGACTGGCCGTGGGTCTCCTGCCCGGAGCGTGTGAAGCGGTCACACTCGGCCGTCAGCGTGCATTGTGGTCTGATCTGCACGGATGGCTTAATGAGCTCTAGGGGTATGTTTGGCTATGCAGGACCCCCCTCTATTACAGCACAGATGTTCACTAGGTGCCACATTTGTACTTTGCTACAGCTGCAGGAAGAAATATCGTATGATAACTCCTGGTATAGGGTTGGCCCGGTTCACTCATTTCATTTTGGTGGTTCCAGAACTGGAAATTGACCCTAAAGAACAGACACCACTGCTACTTTATTGTACTTTTCATATGCTGATACAGAACGTCATACGTCACGTTCCACTTAGTTGCCCTTAAAGGAACACGTCCATGTAGTGCAGGGCCAGAGGAGGCAGCACATTCGCTCTACACCCCTCACACCCGTACATTTTGCCCAGCATCCCTGTAAAAGAATATTATAGGCAAACTATTTTGAGATTTTTGTTTTCCTGCCTGCACTTGAATGGTGAGGGTACGAGCATCTATTATTGAGTACCCCCTTAAAAAGCGGAGGTGATCAGAAGGCAATAGAGCAGGTAACACAATCAGCAGGGTAGATCCGACACAGCGGATGCCGGCACATAGACATCATGGCGGTCATCGGTCTTTACATTATCATCTCAATGTGAGAACTAAAAGGAGTTAAGGAAAGGGATCATGTAAAATAAGTCAGTCATATCCTAACTAAAGGGGTCCCAATAATCTTATAGCAAAAGCGCAAAAATGCTGTTAAATGGCTAGAGTAGAGAAATTATAATTTTTCCCTTCTTAGCTTCCCACCTTTAGTGCTGCAGAAGCAGTTTTCTTGCCCAAGCAGCAGCTGACAATATGGTTCCTCATTACTTTTCCTGCAGAAGTGTTCTTGGTTATACCGCCATACGGCTGCGATCCTTTAGAAATAGTTATTGCTATGGTCTGCCCAACAGAGCATGCATGTCCGCCAATGCTCAGGAGGACGTGCATTTTGCCATACACTATGTACAGCAGGTGGCGCCATACTCAGTAAGCTCAATCATGTAAACTGCAAATATTGGTCATTTTTATTAATACAATTAATTATATTTAATTGTGAGACAACCCCTTTAAAAGAAAAAAGCCATTTAATAGGATTCTCAAAACCTCTCCTTAATTCTGCACCGCCTAATCTCTCTACATGTATAAATTGGCTCTCCTTTTTCTGATGAACAGCCTCAATTTCCCTGGGTGGGTATAGATTTAATTGACCAGTCGTTTCACCAAACTATGCATAAATTATAAATGAATACAAGACACTTTACAAAAATGCACTATCAGAGAGATCTGCTTCTTTCTCCAGTTATCAGCCACTTTTCCCATTATGCACTCCGACATACAGATAAAAATCCATCTTGCCCAAAAAAAAAAGCTGCTCGGCTCACCAAAGGGTCAGAGTTAGGCTGCTTACTGAAATTTATGGACAAAGAGAGAGAGAGAGAGAGGCAGACCTGTTCTGCTTTCTAGTAGGCGTTTCACTCCTGTGCTGGATTCACAGCTACACTGCTCAGTATTGTACAACCAGCTTCTAAACATGCTACATAGTGATCGGAGAATAGAGATCCCTAATGTCTGTGTATGGGAGGCACAATAGTAGCTATTCTCCACCCACTAGTTCAGAGACAACTGAAAGTTAGAGAAAGAGGCTAACTGCATATTGATCATATAATGAACCCTGGAAAGAAAATGCAGCAAGCTCCCCCTAGTGGTGGCCATGGGGAATACAGAATGTAAACTTTTAAATTCTTAGCCGTGCAGGGGATGCAGAGCTCAGAATCAGAAAAATACACTTCCAGAAGCTAGGAAGAGCCAAAGAAATTAGTCAGCACCAAACATTTGAGTCTGAAAGATCTATGGAGCTGTATGAAGACCTCGCACCATAGAGGGGCTTTATCCACATCGCAGGCAGGTAAAGCAGCTCTATAGGATGAGGATCACACCGGGGGAGAGTGACGGACAGAGATGCCAGTCGTCCTCCTCAGATCGTGACTTCCTGCGCTGGTCACCCGATCACCCTGCTAATTCTGTTACTTAATAGAACGTGACACTGGATTTGCCTCCTGGTGGGTTCAGGACTCTGTTGTGACACCTCGGCCGGGGGCCAAGATGTGGTTCATGAGCTGCGAGAGCGGGGTCTGGCACGGACACTTTTTCTTCTTTGGGCACTGGTATTTTTGCTTCTGGTGCTGGCGCTGGTGGATCAGCTTTCACTGCAGGGGCTGGAAGACAAAAACAAAATAAATTACTCATTTGTCACCGATGCGGACATCAAAATTAGGATCTCTAACTTTAAAGCATTAAGCCTTGTGTGTCTCCCTGCGCCTTAGTCCAATTCTTACACTTTTGGACAAAGATGACACTGCACAGGGATTGATTGCCACTGAAATACATAGTTCAGCATGGGAGCTGTAAACGTAAAACGAAAGGAGAGTTTTCGTAACCATTTGCACTGCTGCTCTTTCTTCCACTCGACATGGAGAAAATCAGAATGCCAGGGGGGAGCGTCTCCAGATTGTAGAGACCACCAATATATCCACTATGTATTAGTGACGCCCGTCCTTCCCATGTGCGGCTGCGTTGTTATTCTACAGCAGCGTCTATATTCAGCCATTACACGTAGGGTCTAAAATAGATCAGACAGGGAGCAGTCACGCCGTGTATATAAATAATGACGCGGCCGACAACGACTCCCACAGTCACCGCAGACGTCTTCATGGAGTCTGACTAATGCCACCCACAGACAGACCGTTATCTGGCAACTAGTGTTTGCAAAGATAGGAATTTCCATTTCCACATAATCTAGTATCATGTGTAGCTTCTATTCAATTCTTCTGCAAATGTGAAATTCCTACCAGAACATGCTGGGAGTTGTAGTCTCGCCACAGCTAGATTGCAGAGCATTGGATTAGACGTCGTTAATGACACAATGATCTTGTACCAATGTAAAAGGGTACTTGTATATTGGTAGAATTTCCACTGGATATGCCATCAATGTCCAACAGACACTGGTACAGGGCCAAAATTTAAGGAGATTTTCCAAAAATCATAAATGCAATAAAGCCGGCTCATCAAAAATGTCCTAAGTATTCCAGGTGCACGGAGCTCCGTCCTGATCAAACGTGTGCAGTAATGTAAAAGAAAAGGTTCATTCCATCTCCTGGGATAAAATTCTATAGCACTCAAAAAAAGAAACCACAAAAGGAAAAAGTGACGCGTTTTGATTGTAATCTTATGAACCTACCTACTCTGCTTAGGATCATAGGAGTAAGATCAAATGCTACCCTTTTTCCTCTCGTGGTTTCTCTATTCTGACTTATGGAATTATAAATAACTACTGAATAAAGTTTAGAATTGAGAGTCCTCAGTGGTCGATTCCTTTTAATGGCTAACTGAAAAGATGGTAACAAATTGCAAGCTTTCAAGACTACACAGGTCTCTTCATCAGGCATAGAGTTCATAGATAAGGAGTGTGAATGTTTTATTGTCCTCTGATTGGGGTCTGTTTCTATGTTATGATACATGATAACCCCACATGGTCTGAGGAGAAAATTCCTTAGTGATGTAAAAAGACCTAAAAAGACATCAATGTGTCTCATGGATTTATATCAACTAAGGAATTTGCTCCTCAGACCATGTGGGGTCATCATATCATAACATAGAAACAGACCCCAATCAGAGGACAATAAAACATTCACACTCCTTATCTATGAACTGTTCCAATATCTATGGCTATAACTGTTTATCACTCACAATGGTAATTCTACTTCATGTCACCTGTCATATATGGAATTTTTCTGTGATGTGTTGTGCATAAATATGTGATTATACAGAATTTCTATTAATCTATGCCTGATGAAGAGACCTGTGTAGTCTTGAAAGCTTGCAATTTGTTACCATCTTTTCAGTTAGCCATTAAAAGGTATCAACCACTGAGGACTCTCAATTCTAAATATTTTTCTATCCACTGGCTAACACGGTACCAAGTTATATACCGTATCTTTCCTGAATAAAGTTTGGAATTTTATCCAAAGAGCTGGAAGAAATCTTTTCCTTTATATTGTTTCCCAAAACTCAAAGTTATCTCTATTCATAGATAACCTTCTGAACAATGGGTTCCAACCTCCAGGACAGCAATCGCTCAGCAACAACCTCCAGGACAGCAATCAGTGACATCAACCTCCAGGACAGCAATCAGTGACATCAACCTCCAGGACAGCAATCAGTGACATCAACCTCCAGGACAGCAATCAGTGACATCAACCTCCAGGACAGCAATCAGTGCCAACAACCTCCAGGACAGCAATCAGTGCCAACAACCTCCAGGACAGCAATCAGTGACATCAACCTCCAGGACAGCAATCAGTGCCAACAACCTCCAGGACAGCAATCAGTGCCAACAACCTCCAGGACAGCAATCAGTGCCAACAACCTCCAGGACAGCAATCACTCCCCAGAAGGGGGCTTCAGAATCTTAGTTAACAGTCAGATGGCCAAATAACCCTTATGGGGATTGCAATGCTTGAACTGGCCGGCGGCTCTCCTGGCAGGAGTAAAGGTACCATCACATTAAGCAACTTACCAACGAAAACGACAGCGATCCGTGACGTTGCAGCATCCTGGATAGCGATCTCGTTGTGTTTGACACGCAGCAGCGATCTGGATCCCGCTGTGACATCGCTGGTCGGAGCAGAAAGTCCAGAACTTTATTTGGTCTCTAGATCGGCGTGTATCGTCATGTTTGACATCAAAAACAACTACGCCAGCAATGTTTTACATGGAGCGAACAACCAGCGAGAACGATAAGTGCGTCACTGGATCGCTCCTGCATCGCTCAGCTGTTGCCGGTGTTTGACGTCTCCTAGCGACCTAAACAGCGACGCTGCAGCGATCGGCTCGTTGTCTATATCGCTGCAGCGTCGCTAAATGTGACGGTACCTTAAGACAGCATGTATTCCTGAGCTGCTGTCACGCACGGGTCAGGAGAGCCGCCAGCCAGTCTGAGCATTGCCTTGTCATCCCCGTCCAACTTAGACAGCTGTGACTGCTCCCTAAAATGGAGGAGAGGTGTGCGTGCTCTGCCTCAGCTCCATTCATTGACCATGGGGGTTTGCTGGAAATGGAGCGCTGCACTCATGCGCTCGCCCCCTCCAATCAAGGCAGGGCTCTACAGAGCTCCACTCCCATCAATACCAGGCACAATCTATGGACAGGAAGGTGCGCATGACTAGTCCCCTATGCTGGACTTAGACAGGAGGGGGAGTTACCTGCCCGCTGCTGCGGGTACTTACCGGGTTTGGGGTTCTTTACTACTTCCTCTTTTAACGAGATGTTATCCTGCAGAACACAAGAGATTTATATAAAGTTACGATGTAATCTCATACACAGCATACGCGCGAGCTCTGGGCAGAGGATGAGGCGCGACCTTGGTGTTCACTACTAGCAGGGCAAGCGGTACAAGGGCCGATACCTTTGGTTTATTCGGATGCGCTTTGGGGCTTGTCGGCAGCTGCGCTTCACCAAAAATACCACCATCTTTCCCTCCTGGGGGCTTCTGCCGTGCAGGCGATTGTACAGGGGCCGCGTCCTGGAAGATACCACTAGTCTTTCCACCTGTGGGAAGAAGGCGAACACCGTTCAGTAAGAAGACGACCACATATTAAAGATTCATTGCCCAATCAATTGTATGGGATCTACTGGTGATCTTATTGCTATAACCATCCGCTTGCCCTCAGACCCCGCCAAAATATCCAATGAACAGACCCAAGACAGCGGTCGATCAAATACTCACACGGCCAACTACTATTCTTTCCGACCCCTACATGTGCATGCTCAGGTCGGCTGAGCGTGCATGTTTGCAATGATGAGAGCAGATACCAGAAATCCACATGCCGACACTTTTACCCCGACAGGACACCACCACACACAGTCGACCGGTCCAGCAGAAATCGGTGCATTTTTCTGATATATCTAATGTTCATGACCAGCTATAATCGCAATAAATGATCACTCAGGTCCATGGTGCTTCCCTTTCGCTGGCTGATCGCTACCTCCCCATAGACTCGCTCTCCTTAACCCAGGACTGCCTTTAATAAGTAGCCGATACGCTGGACACCCCTAATCTTCTGGATGTTCCACCATGCCTTGTCTCATACTTGTCTTTAGGGGGACATGTAGGATGCCTCCATACATAAGATATTGCCATGGCAGAGTAATACTCCTAGTTCACGACCTGCAGGAGGTCTGAGTGGGAGTAGTTGTACCTCACACTCCACAGGCAGTAAATCTATCAAACTCCTTTCAGCTCCCGAGATATTTGCACATCTGGCCGGTTCCTGGATTTGTTTGCTTTACACCCAAACCCTCCTCCTCCTCCCCTGACATGAGGCCAAAATCTAAAAAAAAAGAAAAAGTCTGCCAGATTTGCACCATAACACATGATATAATGCTCACTGCACCAGCCGGATGAATGCCCCTCTGCACCCCAACACTTTGCCATTGTAATGTTTTTATAGCGAGTCAGTGGACGGGGGTTTATCACACATGGGGGTGATCCACACTGCGCACACATCTGGGCCGACAGCGGAGAAGATGTCTCTCCCAGTCTAGGAGGAGCCTCAGAGTATCTCGGTAGCTTACACAAGACCCCGCTCTGGGCCGAGCCCCCAGTGCCAGCTCAGCAGGATCCCCAGCTGTCTGCAGTCCGCCCATCCGCTCTCATCAGGAAACCTCTTACTGTACGACCCCAAACCTCATCTCCCGACGATTCCTGGGCTGAGCTATCACATCATGCAAAGGAATATGCACAAGATCTGCTCCATTTTTATGACGCAGGCCTAAAAAACCCGAATATTCGCCTTCGTACATCAGTGTTTTTGTCCAAATCGGTCCAAAATTCTTTACCAATTTCTTAACGTATCTGAGGTTCCGTTTTTGTGATACAGAGCTCAGAATCCCCTGCACGGGAAGAGAGTGAAATTATTAAACCCTGGCTTCCTGCAGCCACCACTAGCGGGAGCTAACTATATACAGTATGCATTAAAGGGCACCTGTCAGTAGGATGATCCTTCCTAAGCCGTCTATATGGGCATGTAGCGCATAGGAAGTGGAATAAAATGACACCTTGATATCTGAGATCTGATGTCTTATTAAGAAAATATAGGTTTCTCTGGAATATGTAAATGGGCTGTTAAGATCTATGGGCCGGACATAGATCTCTCTGAGAATCTGCCTCCTGAGCTTATTTTAAAATGAAAGGAGGGAGTTACCAGTGTGAGACATGTAATGACTGACAGTCTGCTCTCCTAATCTACATGTCTCACACTGGTTACGCACACTTTCATTTAAAATAATCTCTGGAGGCAGATCCTCGGGAAGATCTTTATCCGGCCGATAGATCTTAACAGCTCATTTACATATTAACAAAAGTGGATTTCTCTGGAATAAGTCATCGGATCTCAGATATCAAGGTGTCATTTAATTCAGTTTCCTATGACCTATGTGACCATATAGACGGCTCAGGAGGGCTGATCCTACTGACAGATGCCCTTTAATTGTAGCTACTCTGCTCCCCTTGTAAAGAATGAATGTATCCCAGAATAAGCAGTGAAGGAGATACAGGATACCTGCTTCGCTGCCCTCCTCCACACAGAACACTTTTAGTGTATACAACAAGGAGAATCACGTTTCCACAGTTTCAGTGTAATGGGTTACAGGAATCTCTTCTCAAGTTTCCTTACAGACCAAACTAGTCCAGTCCTGTCCTCCGTAGATAAGACTTTCAGGTCACTTTGCTTTATTCTGCCTGCATTCATTTACAGAGGAAGGAGGCAAATATTCATTGTACAAAGCCACGGGGTGATTAGAGTGTGAAACCCATGACGATCTCTTGTTTTGTAGCACATGAAGACCATAGTTTTCAAGTCAAATATGGGGGGGTACATAGAAAGCTGAATAAAATAGTAAATAATAGAAATTATCATGAGTTACATCCTGTATTATACTCCAGATCTGCACTCACTATTCTGCTGGTGCAGTCACTGTGTACATACATTACATTACTGATCCTGAGTTACATCCTGTATTATACTCCAGAGCTGCACTCACTATTCTGCTGGTGCAGTCACTGTGTACATACATTACATTACTGATCCTGAGTTACCTCCTGAATTATACCCCAGAGCTGCACTCACTATTCTGCTGGTGCAGTCACTGTGTACATATATTACATTACTGATCCTGAGTTACATCCTGTATTATACTCCAGAGCTGCACTCACTATTCTGCTGGTGCAGTCACTGTGTACACACATTACATTACTGATCCTGAGTTACATCCTGTATTATACCCCAGAGCTGCACTCACTATTCTGCTGGTGCAGTCACTGTGTACATACATTACATTACTGATCCTGAGTTACATCCTGTATTATACTCCAGAGCTGCACTCACTATTCTGCTGGTGCATTCACTGTGTACATACATTACATTACTGATCCTGAGCTACCTCCTGAATTATACCCCAGAGCTGCACTCACTGTGTACATATATTACATTACTGATCCTGAGTTACATCCTGTATTATACTCCAGAGCTGCACTCACTATTCTGCTGGTGCAGTCACTGTGTACACACATTACTGATCCTGAGTTACATCCTGTATTACTATTATACCCCAGAGCTGCACTCACTATTCTGCTGGTGCAGTCACTGTGTACATACATTACTGATCCTGAGTTACATCCTGTATTACTATTATACCCCAGAGCTGCACTCACTATTCTGCTGGTGCAGTCACTGTGTACATACATTACTGATCCTGAGTTACATCCTGTATTACTATTATACCCCAGAGCTGCACTCACTATTCTGCTGGTGCAGTCACTGTGTACATACATTACTGATCCTGAGTTACATCCTGTATTACTATTATACCCCAGAGCTGCACTCACTATTCTGCTAGTTGCTGTTGAAATTCAGCTTCTAAAATGCAATGAGAGGTTCTGTCCTGGGAAGAGCCTAGTAAAAACAAGACACTTCGCATGGAGCTGGCTCTGGTGAGTTGCATTCTGGTAGCACTGAACCAAAGTGGACTATTGGCAGATTTCATCTTTGCAGTATTGTGAATGCAGCTGTTGAGACTGTCCTGCAGTTAATACAGTTATTCTGCCTTTACATATTTTATACAGCACATGGAAGTTGTTAGTGGTCATTACACGTTTTGGGAAATCCCATGTAAATAGCAGTGTCTTCTCATACGAGGAGCCCTGACCTGGGGGGTTGGATCTCTTTGGTACATTTCCTGGCTCAGGAGGGACTTCAAAGATGTTGGAGGACATCTTGCCTTGTCGCTTCGGTGCAGAAACTTCCTCTGAATTCCCAAATATGCAGCTTGATCCTCCACCTGGCGGCTTCAAAACCCTACAGAAAGAAAAGGAAATGGATGAGGAATTCAGCAACGGTCAGCACAGATCTGATGCACCAAAGATAAAAGGGCAAAGTCACGTTTTCCTGTAGATGAGGACGCCTCTGAAAATCAACCATGATCATTATACACTGTAAATATGCAACATCATCCATTTTAGGCCGATCACTGAATTTGCACATTTTTTCCTTCATCAGTGCGGCCTTCGGTATCCAGTTCCTGATGTATCCTCCCAATTCATCATTTGTGACTGCACAAAAAAGTTTAAATTTTTTTTTTAATGCGCTTATTATTATTATCCCCAAGCATTTACTTATTTTAATTAATATTTGAGGGGGGGGGGGGGGATTTGTGCATTGCACAAGACCAGTGTGCGATATTTTACAGAATCATGCCATTTTAAAAGACGTAAAAAAAAAAGTTTGAATCTGCGCACAATGTTGAGTTTTGATCAACGTCCTCCAGAGCAAGAAAAGAAATAAAGTAAACTGATGAGAGATCAATCATTCTTGGTTGCTTTCCTGCAGTGCTCCTTACAAGAGACAGCTCGGATACAACCGTAGCAGATGCACAGGGATCGCCCCGACCCCTATATTTTCAGGATGATGGGGGTCCAACAAGTCTGTCCTTCCATTGATCCTTCAGTGATAGCGTATCCCTTTAAGAGCTATATTTCTAGTGCAGAGGCTGTACTAAATACTGTCGACAGGACGAGCGCTGTAGGCTTTAGATAAGTTTGGCTCACGTCGTGACTGCGGAGTGATGTGCTGGCAATCATGTCCCTGTGTAAGAGAACCTGCAGATATTAAAAGCAGAGACGCTGATCTCGGCCGACACACATCAGCTGATATACTGTGGGGGAAGGGAACGCTATCCGCAAGGCACTGGGCAAACACCCAACGTACCATGTCCACTACACCCAGCCTCCATCTACCGTGCAATAATCAAAATAATGCCAAATTAAAGGAGAACCCCAGAGACCTTATTCGCATTTTATCAGCTCAGTATAAATCGAAAAGTGCAGTGGTAGTTACATTGTCCCCAACTACCAATTTCAGCACAGATATCCAACCATCTACTGTATATGAGGGTGTCCTGTCTTCTCAGACAGATCGGGCTGCTGGACTTCAACATGCCCAACCCTTAGTTCCCATAGGAAAGAAGCTGCAGTCAGAGGTGACGGACAAATACCCCAAATCACGGCATCTTGTACACCAGTTCTGATGAAGGATGTGCTCAACTGAAATGCTCCAAATCCATATATACTGTATATATATTTTTTTTTTTTAATCAAAGAATTTGGCGCATATTTCAGCAAGAAAAATAATATTTCCATCAGAATCTATCCTGCTTTTGTGGCATAAATAATGATAACTTCCACCTAATTTTAAAATAGTTGGTAAAGTCGGTGTAAAAATATGAACTTTTTGGGCAGGAACAAACTTAGCAAAAAATGTTGCCACTTTTTAAACAGTTTAGTAGAATTGTGGTGAATCTGCGCCGTTCTCTGCTCAGCTTATGGGAAGAGGAGAGGAACAGTCCCCTCCCTCCCGGTATATATTGTATTGAATATTTACATTATATTCACTTTGTTTTGTAATTTTTGTAAACGTTGCAAAAAAAAAATAAATAATAATAATTGGTGTAAAATGCGAGAGACGTGGCCGGCGAGCGTAACATGGAAGTGAGGAATCCTGCGCATTTCAGCTATTTACACAGGAAACCCCCTAATGTCTCCCAGCTGCTGGCGCGGAGGTGAAGGGGCCCACGCCAAGGCCCGATCACAACGAGAAGCAGAAAAGGCCACAAATGGGAGGTCACATATAACCTAATCTAAAGCAAAGAGGAGACAATGCTAGTCTTGGAAAAACTACAACTCCCAGCATTCCCTAAAAGTATATTACCGCACATCTGCTTCAGGGGGTCCCTGCTGATGATGATGATTTTTGCATTGATGGCATGTGGCCGAAAAAGTAACAAGAAATCCTCGCTGTTGGAGGCTGAATATCTACGTTGTTGATTTTTACAAAATAGATAACCCCTTTAAGGAATTCTTTTGGGAATGGATTTGTAGTAAATCCCTTTAAAGGAATAGTGATTGATGGAAAACAGAGACCATGTCCCCTTTTTTGGCCAGAAAGATAGTCAAAAACCTTGCTGACGTGGTCAGGTAGGTAGGTAGTCTTCAATCAGTGGCTCTCCAGCTGTTTCAGAACTATAACTCCCAGCAAGCCCTTACAAAACCCAGCACAATCCATGGATGCAATTTGCTCTTGGGAACCGAATCAATAGAAAAACTACCTTCCATGATGACAGCCCTTCCTGCGTTCCAGCTAAATTTACAAAATAACACCGACCCCCATTGACACTCATTAGGCCTAAAAGGAAAAAGTGACCAAACAGTGGGACCCCAGATAATCAATATGGCCGCACAGTTCACACTGATCAGACTTTGTGCTGATTGACCTCCTCTTTAGTTCACAACCTCATCTGGCTTCTACTTTCCATTTTGGCTAATGAAGGATGAATTCCCCAAGTGAGACAAATCGGAAAATGCTCTTGAGAAATCGACCCTTAAAGGCGACGGACGCTTGTGGTCCCTGACGTGAGTGGTTTTAATAAAGAGAAACCCTTGACCTAGGAGACGTCTGACACAGAAGGGAGGGATCCGGTAGACTTTATATTATCCCAAAATGAAAAAAAAAAAAAGTATAAAGATGCTAAAACGCGCTGTGAAAAAAAAGCAAGTCGACGTAAAGATGGTCATTAATGCTGACAAAAGACGAGCCTGTTTAGCAGAAGACACGTGATTCTCCTCGTTCGCCCCTCCCGTCTATTACAGCAAACAGGAAAAACCTAAAAGCGGCCATTGTCATCCTGAACATCCATTATATCAAGTACTTAGACAGTAGAAACAATCCTTCTGTTGACAAACTAGGAAATGAAGGTCCTAAGCGAAACTGATGACGTAGCGTGCGACTGAAAAAGTGTCATAACCTTAAATAGGGTTCCTCAAATCCTACATATAGGGACAGGAGATAAAAGCATGATCGCTAGCTGTCCGACCCCGAGAATGGTGGTCCCAGAGTCCCCTTTGTGAGCATGTGCGACCACCCCTCCTATAGACAGTGTACAGCAGTTGTTGCACATGCTCACTTCCTCTCCGGAGAGCTTGTGATCGGTAGCGATCTCTGCGATCAGACCACCAGTGACCATATAGTCTATGGAACGGCAATATATTTCCTATAACAGACAACTTAAAACCTTAACCAATCCAATTTCATAAAATCACCCTGGTGGAGTCCATGGACCAGGAACACCCGTAAATTCCAAGATGAGAATTTTTGGTCCAACCGTAAATGCGAACATTAGAATTTTAAGCATCAAGAAAAGTGTTTGGGTGTTGTAGGACTCTGAAAGTGATCCGATCACACTGACTGCAACGCCGTGATCTTCTGATTCGGCTGTAGGCCTTATGAGACAGTCTATAGTAAGTCGATCTCTACCATTTAGATTACCATTCATAGCAGCGAGTGATTACTGTGGTGCACAGTAGACCACCCTTATAATCTCGCGGTGTTGGCTTCTATAGCATGGTCACCTATAACTCTCGAGATTATTGATCGCTCAGGTCACGAGTTTAGGAGGAGCATTGGAGTTCAGTGCCAAGGCCAACAAACTAAAGCAGTGTCTGCTCCAATTTACTAGTTATATCCAAAGTCCAGAGGGAAAATAAAAGAGCAAACATCAGATGGTTGCAAAACAGATGTGAGCTCAACGAGGAATGAACCACATAAAAAAAAAAACCACGGCCAGGGCTGATCCAGTTACAGAGGAGGACGTTCCATGGGAACCAAAGCGAGAACAGTGAAAACTCAATCCCATAGAATCCTCATGTTGCAGGAGAAACCTCTAAGGGGCGTTATAGGGTACCGAGAGTCCATTCTCTTCTGACCGGTTCTTTACAAGGATTTGTCATTACCATCCAGCTCCAGTTACCCATTTGTGCACGTTCCTCCTGACTTTGGCTGCAAAAATTGGCCAAACATTTCTTGCATTTCACTGTAACTAATAGATTAACGTAAAATATCATCAATAGTCCCTCTTCAGAAGATTTTAGAGAGTTAAATATGGAAGAGCAGAGCCATCACATGGCGCGTAACCACAAAATGCAAAAACGAGGAGGAACTTGCACTGTAAACAAAACTGACGGAAACTACGTGTGGACTGTGGCCTTATATATACTGTAATATGACTGTGTGCATGAGAGTCGAGACGCTCAGCTGCCATCTTCTGCATTAAAAAAATAATAAAATCACATTGCAGCGACTGGACTCGACTGTTCTCACCAGTATCCGGCTACATTTAAAAAAAAAAAAAAATTAGCTGGATCAGATTTTGTTGGTTTTTTTCCCTAGTCACTACCTGTCCACAATCCTCCAGCACTTCGAGTCCCTTTCATAACACAGAAATACGGTTTAAGCAGCAAACGTATACGATACCTGCCGGATGTACAGGCGTCCGGGTAAGTATGTGCAAGAAGAGACCTCATCAGAGCCATTCACCTCCTTAAAGGTAACTCATTTCTAAAAATGGTTGACATTTCAAAGGTTTTGACTGTATGGTGTCCAGATCCAGAGACGCACATCAATCACTAAAGCAAAGAGGTGGAAGCACGCAGCCAAGCCCCTACGACAAGCTCAAACTTCTACAAGGCCAGTTTCGCACGTCCAACAACCCACTAAGTTCAGAAGGACTTTGGGTCTCCTGACCTGAACACGACAACCTCGTAGACATGTCTGGACATCATGGTTCACACTCAGACTGATCGACAGACAAGCAAAACTGGCCTAAGCCTGTCTTGCGCTAATGAAGGGAGCCAAAAACAGCCTAAGGGGCACAGCATTCTTCGTTTTAGTGATCCATAAAGGAATCTTGAGAACTTAAGACACTTTTCACGTCTGTGCCATTATCCACAACGCTGGATCCATCACGAGAAAACCTCAAATGGTGGCTAATGAACACCATTGGCTTCCAGTGAGGGAAAATTGGTTTTCAAGCATTTTGATGGCACAAACACTGTTGCATGTTGCACTATTCTTGGTGCCAAAATTGACAATAGCTGCTCCAAATGAGACCCTAAACTGCAATGTGGGCAAATAACCCATAAATATGGTCCCAAGGATATTTGTTAGCATTAGACCCTGTTGGGAAGAGCACCAATTGTTATCTTGCTTTACAAATCGCCCCACCCAGATATCTCCAGCTGAGGATTGTGGTCACGCCGCATCTCCTGAAGCGTGAAACGCGTTAACAAGGCCGCAGGTGAAGCCTCTTCCCAGGCCATTGTTCTGTCAGACGCTTGGGCTTTTAAGCAGACACATGTATGATTTACAAGCTGTCGATGGCGTTCCTGCAATTAACCATAACAACCCCAGAAACCGCAGGGTGGCAAACGACCGATATTGAACAGCTTTGATCTGTGTCTTGCAGGACACAAACATGAAGTCTGCATGTCACAACAAGCCAGGAGCTTGGAATGAAAATCATTGCATAACAGAATTATTCTTCCAGACAAAAGCCTCTTTCTATGTACTCTTCTGGACCTCAATGTCAGTAGGGCCCTACTAAGCTGGAAGTATTTTTTAGGATGATGCTAACTCATCGCTTGGGGAGCGCCACGCCTATGTTTATCAAGGTGAGCGCCTGCCCTTCTTCACTCTTCTTGTTTATGGATCGGCGTCACAGTAAATTCCGACATCCTTCATACAATGCTGCACAAGGTGGATGTACGTACGCTATTTCTACGCTCACCACAAGAATTTGATTTTTTTTTTTTTTTTTTAAACCAAAGCTCTTTTGTTTCCTCTTAGATGTTTTTCTTGGGGTGAAACAAAGGCCCAACTAGTCACACAAAAGAAAAGCAAAAACCTGAGACACAATCTAGAAGTCTGCGAGGTAACCCAGCCCTGATTATTTCTGCAGCAGGGCCAGTGGTGTCACATGTACAGATATCTGTAGGTTCGCTGCGCCGGCGGCAGGTATTGTGCACCTATCCTATGTTAATTGCTAAGGACTCGTTTATTGTCTTGGACCAGAATGCAAGCACTCGCCTTTAGTCTTCCAACCAGAGCTTCACGATTTCTTTGGGGCTGCCATGCTTGGGTTGGGAGAGCCGCAGCCTGTCCGTGCATTAGCGATCCTTGCTCGGACAACCGCCTGAGCCCTTAGGTTCATGATCTCTGCCGCTGGTGCATACGAGATTACAGAAATCTACACAAATGACGTCAACGGTCCCATTCACCTCTCGATGAGGAAGCAATCGGAGTAAGATCACTCTTAAGCGTCTGCCTTGATTGATGGGATTTCGGTGAACGTTTGCGCAGTTCATCCCGAGCCCGACTCATGCGCAACATCCTCTCCGTTGTGGGAAACATCCTCGCTAACAAGTGTATTAGTGTGCATGTTGCCTACAGAAAAGTATCCCCTCACTTGTACCAGGCTGGGAATACACGTACACGACGCATGCGTAAGAGCTCGCTGCGAGCACAGTCACCTATTGGAGAACACCATTAGAGGAGGGATCAGTTGGGGTTGGTTTACTGAGGCCATCTGGGGCCAGGGCTGTGGAGTCATGAAGCCGGAGCCCATTTTGGTGGAGTCGGAGTTATGGAAATTAAGGAGTTGAAGTCGGAAGTTTGGCTTACCGACTCCACAGCCCTGCCTGGGGCACCTGACTACTGTAATGGATCAAAGTTCATTTTATCTGCCAGTTTACAGATATATGGGGCCATAAAGTGTAAGCGTGATACAGTTGTAATTTATGGCACATAGCAGCTAATCCTGGTCTGACTGCAGGTCCAATAATCTGAACAGGTCTAGGTAGACAGCAGAAAACAATGAGCCGCACCTTCATGTTGTGGTTATGACCAACCCCATAACCATTACTGAACAATCCAGAATGACGTCACCCAAATACGCAAAAAGAATGCAGCGGCTCAGCAGTCTGACAAACTGATAGTGGTCCCACCCATACTGGGGTCGTCCTAAATAATTTCCAAGGGCAGCGGCTATAGAGCCCATGGACTGGGACGGTTCAGGTCCCATCATCTCCACCAACGCGTAACCTCTGACAACTTAATGACTCCGCGCCTGTATGCACATACGTAGCGGCCATGTATCTAAATACGCGTGCATGCTCACGATGTACAAGTGTGCACACCGTCTGTATACGTAAGCTTTGAGCGCGAGTACGAAGTACCTGTGTGACCCTGTACGTAGTGAGCATGTGCAGGGGACCAGTTTTATGCTCCGTTTCTAGTAGGACACAGTATGGCAGTATTACATATGCACTCTATTGTATGGGTGAACATTATATATAGCAGAGGGTAACCGTCCACTCCACCCCAGACTTTATACATAGACCATGACGTCTTGATATACATTACCCCTTTAATGAGAGGTGACCCCTGCACAAAGCCCACTTAGCTTACATTTTACGAGACTCTCTGTAAATATCGGCGAGAAGTGATGGGCTCAGGATCACCCCTCTCTCAGAGTCATCATTCACCCTGATCCTTTACATGAAGGAGGCCACATTCCGACATTGAGGGTTTATCCCTGGTGAAGAGCATGAAGGGTATATGGACGGGTTGAGGTCTAAACACTGATGCCAGGCGCTGCGTCTACCTCTCCTGCACACAGCTGACAAGATGATGGATGATAAAGCGAGAATGTAGGTGCAGAAAGTAAAACAACCGGATTAGTGAAGAAAGATTAGGTGGAGGAGACATCCACACCAACACATTTTAACCCAAAGCAACAGCCCCATATATGCTCATGAAGGTATTAGTTTAGGTCAGGACAAGCATAGCTGCCCGAACACAGACCAGAAACTAAGTTTATGTGGATGCTCCCTAAGGAAGGGTTTCCCCGTGAGCGTCAGCTGTCTGAATGCTCCTTATCCTACATTTGATAACTCAGAATTTCTGCCAATCGAATCAGTTATTCACGTGTCCTGACTCCAGCACCTGGCTTTGTTTCCTCCTAACCCAGCTCCATTTGTGCTTCTATAGGTACTTTACACACCAGCTCAGGCCCCCGCCCATCGCCTGAGTATTCAGGTAGCAAGTGCACACTGCTACTATGTGCTTCCAGGAATCTAGCCCCACTCAGTTCTGCTATAACCAGGTGCCTTATCTACTCACTTCCGCAGCTCCAGAGCGCTCTTCTACAGGAATGTAACCAAAGGGAAACTGTCACCTGAATTTGGTGGGACCGGTTTTCGGTCATATGGGCGGAGTTTTCGGGTGTTTGATTCACCCTTTCTTTACCCGCTGGCTGCATGCTGGCCACAATATTGGATTGAAGTTCATTCTCTGTCCTCCGTAGTACACGCCTGCGCAAGGCAATCTTGCCTTGCGCACGCGCAGTATGCTTTGCCCAACTGCAGGCAAAGCCGAAAAGCATTAGTGTGCATGTGCCGGCGCACTATGTCCCGGAAGTATTTTGCTGTGTTCCGGGACATAGTGCACCGGCGCATGTGCACTAATGCTTTTCGGCTTTGCCCGCAGTTGGGCAAAGCATACTGCGCGTGCGCAAGGCAAGATTGCTGCGCAGGCGTGTATTACGGAAGACAGAGAATGAACGTCAATCCAATATTGTGGCCAGCATGCAGCCAGCGGGTAAGGAAAGGGTGAATCAAACACCTGAAAACTCCGCCCATATGACCGAAAACCGGTCCTGCCAAATTCAGGTGACAGGTTCCCTTTAAGTTCTGCTTTTCCTGGGTGTTGCACGCACATTCGGGTGCCTAACTACCACCAACTCGCCTATGCTATTCCAAGATGCTGCAGCATCTAGTGCTTCCACTTCTCCGAGTGCAATCCTCCATAACCAGCTTTTTTTGGTCCTACCTGTTCCACGTACCGTCTAGCTAGTACATCTCTGATGCATCAAAGCATCCGGGTCCGTGCTGCTCATCCTGACCTATGGCTTAGGAAAGCCAGCTCACCGGGTGAGGACATAACATAATAAACCCTTAAAAGTGAGACTTAAGACACCCAAACACATCACATGAACATCAGCCGAGCCAAAATATATGTATGGGGGGTCCCGGCTCTCCCCAATAATCGATGTTAGGAGAAATGTTGGATTTCAGCACAACAGTCCATTGTTCTAAGAGGAGATAAGCGGCTGCCAGAGGTGTCCATCATCTGCTTATCCCTACCCCCCCCCCCCGCCTATCTAACAGACCAAGCCCAGTGCATTTGTATTGGGGGAAAGAGGGAACAGTGGTTTGGCTGACCGCTATGTAGAGGAGGCCATACACCTAAAATAGCGGTCAGCTCAATAATCGCTTTTAATGGCCTCCCCCATACACATCTACTCAATAAGGAGAGGGGAACACGCCGCTGCCAAACACCTCTGATGGCTGCTGGTCCTCGTCTTGCAGCATGGCAGGTGTACCGCACCATGCAGAGCGTTAGTGCTGAGTAGTTCTCTACCGCTGCCATCCATCACGTAGGAGACAGGTGACTGACAGCGAGGAGTCACCTATACGCTGCAGCAGCATGCTCAGACGAGGGGCTAAGAATGTGTTCACAGAAGTTCCTGGGAATGCTAGAGGCAGCGCACTGCAACCTGCGGCTCCACGACAGCTGTAGAACTACAACTTCCACATCTGCCACCATTAAAATCCAAGACAACCCCTTTAACCTTAGGGAGAGCATGTCTACTGTATATATTCCATGTGTCAGACACAAATCTCCCTTTAAGTGATAGGGATGCAAGCAATTCTCCAAAGTAAGGTTACTCCTGCATATAAAGGCTATTAGGAAAACTGCTTGCAGTGCAACTCCCTATTACAGACAGTTTACCCACTGCCCTGCAGCATTATACGCTCCAATCCTCCGGTCAATTAACAGCCAACATGGAAGAGGACAATTACTCAGAATGCAATTCCCCAAGAGTACAAACATTAAATGATTAAAAAAGGGGATGTGAATTAGGAGCAGATCTGCAGAGAATCCTCTACTGGGAACAGATTGCTGCAAGGTATGAAAAAAAATAAAAAAGCACCAATTTTTCTATACATTTTTTTCTTGCAAAACAAAGAAATAGAAAAAAATTGCATCAGACTAGAAATGGAGCGATGACAATGGCACCCGGCTGCTTCCCTGATGTTACACACCTTGTGCAGAACAAAAGCCTGGGCCGGGCACAATAGTCTGCACATGCTGGCGACACGCGCACACGCCGCTAATTAACCCTTTACACAATGAGGATGGCAGGAGTCGTAGTTCTCTGCGTCCATCTAACAGTATATATTGCAGATTTGCATAGAAACAATAAATGATCTCCTAATTACAGGCCTGATGACTTGTCATGGTAATTAGCAACGATCACAAAGTGCAAGTCAAATTTACTGGATTGCAAAAACTGAATCATTTTTTATTAAATATGTGAAATAATAATAATAATAATAATAATAATAATAATAAAAAAAAAAAATGTTAATAGCGACCACAGACGTGATGGATACGTCACATCTGGGCAGGAAAAAAAAAGGCCAAAAATTAACTGACCAAAAATTAGCACATTTCAATATTTGATACATTGTGTTCGATTTGTGAAATATTCCAAAATGCTGCAACATTGTGTCTATGGCAACGCGAACCCCAGTTCCACCCTTCCTGCCTGCAGATACCGCAGTTACAAGGCTGCACCGTGACCCAGCCCGCCGCTGCCCCACAGGTATACCCGGCGCCAGGTCTCACCTAGAGCTCGGCTTGCCATCGCTCTCCAGGCTGGTGAAGGTGTTGGTAGAAGTCATGTCTGCGCCCGTCTACACCAGGAGCGTCCGCACACGGAGACAGCCACAAACCGACTGAGAGCCGGGGAAACCCAAGGCAGAGCGGGCTGCTTGGTGATTCGCTACCCTTACTGTCAATCAATTCTGTAACCCAATCAGCGCACAGCTTCCTGAGGGGGGCTGTTCATCATTTTCTCGCCGTTTACTGGCCGGTTCCTGAACGTCAATCATCAAGTGTAACGATTTCTATTGGGCAGGTGGTGAGCTGAGGCGGGACTGTGAATATTTTAGTGTAGCTCCGCCCATGTAGCGTGGATGACGTTCCCACGAATGACCATGAGGGAATGTGCCGCGCGCTGTGGGTGGAAGTGACACAGGAAGTGGCGTGGAGTCGTGTTTGTGGAAGATAATAATGGAAAAATAAGGCTGTGGTAATCTTGAGGACGCAGAGAATTCTTCAATTTTGCGCTTTCATTTTTTTTTTCCCTCATGTTCCTTAAAGGGCTTAAAACCTTTTTTTATTTATTATTATTTTTCTGTCTCCATGGTGACACGAGCGTTTGTGTTTTGGGGACTTATTGTACTTTTTAGCGACACCATTCACTTTACCCTATAATGGAAAAAAAAATTCTCTGTGTGTTAAATGGTGACCAAAAAGAGGACCCCATACACACTGCGCATGCGTTTTTTTTTTTGTTTTTTTTCCGAGACAGTAAACAATGACGTGTAGTGGAAACCGCTCCTTCTCTGGAGATGTGTTTCCCTGAAGGGTTTTGGAAACTTTTGAAGCGTTTTTGTGTCTTCTGATTGGACGATGCCTCGTTTGCAGCGTTCTCCGTCAGCTTCCTAGAAGGGATCGGCGCTTTATTCATGTCCCAAAACCTGAAGCAGAAGAGAAACTCGCGAAAGACCGAACAGATGAACAGCAAAGCGGTTTTACACTAGAAAGTAACCGGAAGAGTCGTTCGAGACTTCTTTTCTTTTGCGCGAGCATCCTGGAGCCTTTAGTGCCTGTGCACACAGTGCGGATTTGTTGGTTTTTTTAGTTACGTTTCCTGATGCCAGCAAAGTGAATGAGAATCCTGCTCCCATGGACACGTTTTTTTATTTTTGACTTGCAGGTTAACTATTTTTGCTGCTGATTTTAGTTGCATAATGAAAAATCTGCTCCAAGAATGCACCAAAACCACACGTGTTATACACTGCGTTTTTCCTGTGCAGAAATTTCTGCACCAAACCCTTAACAAGTGCATTCTCTTAATGTTGGCAAAGCCTGACGACATTGGCCTGTTTGGCTGATGCCAGTCTATATGTGCGGGGTCTTAGGCCCACATGCGGCTGCACCAATGTTATGTCCACCCCTGTATGTGGACTTTAAAGAGGACTTTTCACCAAATAAAAAGTAACCAGTTTTTGCGCTTATTTTAGATCTTCTGCTCCCCTGAATATTCAGGTTTTCCTTTTGTTTTATAATCTACCATACGGTTCCAGAGATATGGAGCGTTTACCACTAATATTATGATGATGTTTACAATAGAGGCTTGGCTCAGGGTAATTATGCGAATAAAGGCATGGCCCAGAGAATCCTGTGAAACACGCGCCCTTCTAGTCCGTAAAAAGTAACAAAGCTCCATGGCTCTGGCACTATATGGTAGATTTAAAAACCATGGCATAGTGTGGGGAGCAGCAGGGATAAAGAGCAACAACTGGTCACTTTTCACCTTGTGATACTTCCCCTTTAAAGTCAATCTGACACCAAGTTTTTACTACTCTATATCAGAGTAGCATAATGTAGGGGCAGAGACTCGGATTCCAGCAATGTGTCACTTATTGGGCTGCGGATTGACAGTTGCAGGCTGGTTGTTTTAACTGGTTATCAAAAATGCATGGGAACCCAAGTTTTTTTTTTGTTGTTTTTTTTAATTCATGTAGGGCGCAGGTGCCGGCTTAGGAATACTCCCATCAGCCGCTCTCACTATTATTAGTGGCAGTAGGCGAAAGGCTGATGGGAGTAGTAGTCCCATCAGCTCACACCAGTGACCGGAGGTAAACTTCTTAACTCCGACCACAGCTGCACGATCGCGCTGTCATTTGACAGTGTGGGAACCTCGGCTGTCTAACCGGCGGTGATGATTTTACTGCCGATCAGAAGCAGCGTTTCTGCATTGTCACGCACATAACAGCATGTCAAACACCCAGTGTTCAAGGTGGGGGGGGGGGGGGGGAACCCAAAACGGTAACTCGGACTTTCTGGTGAAATCCGTGTTCGGTGTCCGTACCTGAGCACTAGGTGTTCAGTACTGATGCCAAACTTTACTGTTCAGGTTCGCCCATCTCTACTGTAATATCGGTACCCTATAACCGTGTCAATGGTGGGATGGTCACCACTGTACAGCATTTAAAATGCTTAAACAGCAATGACAGGAGCTAGTTCTGGTTTCTGAGATTGCAGGCAGAGGATGGCTGCGTGACACGAGGCGGCAGAGGATGGCTGCGTGACACGAGGCGGCAGAGGATGGCTGCGTGACACCAGGCGGCAGAGGATGGCTGCGTGACACGAGGCGGCAGAGGATGGCCGCGTGACACCAGGCGGCAGCTGCTTGATGCATAGCAGGCTCAGCTCCTGAGTCCGCTCCATACATGCATACCCTGATTGTGACTGTCAGGGTGCATGAAAGGGTTAAAGTTAACAATAAGCTCTATGTAATGGGTAGTAGATTAAGTGCTAGGGTCACCCCCATGCCCTAGCATGGCAGAGCTGCCATTTCCACCTGTGGCTCTAATGGATGAACATGTACAGAGCAAACAATTAGTCATCCCCCAACTCAACTTTGGGGGGAGTGTAGCATCCGCCATTTAACCCTTTTTGGGTTGATGCTGGCCCTTTAAGACCACTGCGTAATAACGCCACACATAAGACACAATGTAGTCTAAGTATTTCAATATATTTATGCACATTAGGAAAACAATACCAGGTCTTACAAATCCAAATTTAATCACTTCTCCACTCCCTCCAAGAAACAAAACCAAAAATCTGAACCCCCTTTTTTGCGCGTGAATTAACAGCAGAAGTTAAATAGCGACCATTTTTATTAAATATTCACCCCAACCCCTCCCCCTACACCTCCCCCCCCAAAAAAAAAAAAAACTAGCCTTCGCCATAGCGGAGACCACATTGTGTAAATAACTTAAACATGTACAATATAGTACAAAACCCAAACATTATTAAACCCGTTCTTGTCATCCAGAGGTTGAAGACGGTTGTGATACTTTATACAGACGCTGTACACATAATTCTTATATTACAGACACATTCACATCATCCCAGCAACAATACAGGAAAAGTGCGGCCATATTATTACCGTGTACTGGAAACCTACCCGTGGTGGACATCGCCATCCTGTGGACAAATTAATTAGTTGTGTATACGACGTTACAGGATGGTTCTGCTCTCATCCAAAGTCAGCGCCACCCCTGTCCACAGGTTGTATGTGGTATTACAGCTCAGGTGCATTTTCTTGGAACAGAGTTGAGCTGCAATACCAGAGACTATCAAGGGTGGCGCTGTTTATAAAAGAAACCAGCCATGTTTTAAAAATCCTGGACAATCCCTTTACCCAAAACAATGGCAACAGGATATAGTTGGGGCTGGCTGACAGTACGCACGTAGTGACAGGGTATGTTATGTCCTGCGGAGGTTGTCAGTCTCTACCAGGACTATTTGAAAAGACCCCTCTAATCATTTAGAAACTGTGAAAAGTTTTAATCTCTTCCCATGTGTCCTATAATGATATATGGCAGCGGTGTTTAACCTGTGGCAAAACTACAACTCCCAGCATGCACTGGACGGCTACTATTAATTATAGAGTGAGTTTAGGTGGCCAGACACTAACCAGCAATCATCCAATTGCTCGCTTGACCCCTCTTTACCAAAAAGGTCAACATGTGCTCACCTTTTACTGACATGCCCATATAAAATGTTTAGGGAGGTTGATCTTGCTGACAGATTCACTTTTAAGAAGAAAGATTAGGCATGTTTAAAATTCAGCATGCCCAATCCTTTTTTTTCCCCCCTTGGCATAGGCCAAACAAATGTCGGTCAAACTTAAAATGCACCAGCAATGCAAAAGTAGCAGAAACAGCCAGTTCTCCACCATGTTACGAGCAAGTCTCAGTGTAACCGGGGATTTGCAAAATCCCTGAAGACCCTTTTACGGGGTCCGATGTCCAAGTCATGAGAAATCTGGTTTAAAAGCCACAAGTGCATCAGGGACGTATTAATACACTTGGAAGAAAAAGTCCCCCGTGCATCGCACACCCCAGTCCACTTCTGGCTTCATTCGCTTTTCTTTTGCTTACAGCTCATTTTCTAGGAGACCGACCACCGCTGCTGTCTAGCTCTTAAGTGCTGCGCTTGAAACTGGCCCGGATTAGAAAAGCAAAACTGCACTGTAGCGATCTCAGACAGCTTCAAAATCAGTGCTTACAAGCTCGATAGCTTTTCTGTTGAGCTTGTAAGCACTGCGCATGTTTTGCTTTCTAGCAGCAGTGGTCGGTCTCCAAAGCAACCAACTTTAAAACAAAAGAAAAAGTGTTAATATCTCAAAAACAGCTGGAAATTTTAACAAGCAGTAAATTGCAAATATGCTTGTATTTACAAGCACTATCCGACAACACCCCATTTACCAAGATGGGAATAATCCTTTAACTTGAACTAGGTGGCCTGTAGGTTCTAGAAAATTACTGGTGAGAAAGATACAATTGGTATTTAACAATAAACCTCCTTATATTTGCAAATACCTTAATTCGGCAATATTTATACCATCTACTAATCATTAATTGTTTATAGGGTCTGGTGCCCAATCCAATTCCCCTCACAGCAACATATGGCAGCACTTCGCCTCCAGCTATAACCACATGGTTTCCAGAAAACACCAATCACATGGGCAGAAAAATTGGGCAGACCTTCCTTTTTTTTTTTTTAATTTTTATAGACAGCGCCCCTGCAGGAAATATGAGGGATAACACCCAGCCAAATGAAAAACAATTGGCAAAGCAATGGATTCTTGCCGTCCTCCCTGAGGAAGGTCCCAGGAGGCTATATCTCTTTCCCAGCCGTCTCATATCATCATGTAAATCACTTATTCGTCTGCCCATTCTTTCTGCTTACATGTAAAAAAAAAAAAAAAAAAAAAACACAACAAAAAGAAGAAAAAAAAACAGAACACAAAGAATGAAATTGCATATTTTTGCACCAAGCCCAGTGATGAAAGTCTGATTCATTATGGCTTCTTTTCTTCGGCAGAGTAATGCATTGTGTGGTTTGGAGATTTTCTTTACCAGTTTAATGGTTTTCTGAGCATTAGAAGGTGGATGACGATCCATAGAAAAAAAAAAAATCCTCCACCCAGGCTCTTATGTACAAAGCGGCTGTAACATGCCGTCACTGCAGGAGTTTGGTTATCGTCCTATACATCCAGAAAGTGGTAATCAAACGGTGTTGGGACTTACTGCATCGGATCACTTGTCGTTCATCCTGGACTGCCATCACAGATGACAATGGAAAGCCGTCACGAGCTGTGACGTCACCAAGAACTTTACATACAGCATTATAAAACAACGCTTCGTATCTTTATCCAATGCCCAGATCCATTCATCCATGAGTGTGGCCTGGTAAGACGGGCACACACGGATTCCTATGGGCATTACATATATAGTGTGGCTCACTGGCAGTGCTGTGGGCACGGCCAGGGATCTCAGCATCTTCTCGCATGAGATGTAGTTATAGCAGCACCTTATGACAGGTCACGTATAGGCTGCCCATTACCAGGGGCTCCAGTTTCAAACGGAGGTTCCCTCCTTGCGGGGTCAGTGGCAGAAAGCTCCTGGGCCAAGTCGTTGAAGCGAGATATGTAATCTATGCTGTTTTCGTTCATCAGACAAGCCAGCTGAGAGTCTACCACCTGCAAAAATGCAAAAATAAATTAAAATAAAACATAATGCAAAAGGTCCCCTAGGGGTCGAGGACCCCCCTCTTACATCCTTACTGGATTTATTCAATTACGGTTCAACTTTAAACCCCTTTAATGACGCAGCCAGTTTTCATTTTTGCATCTTCGTTTTTTTTCTTCCAATAACTGTTTTTTTTGCAGCATGAGTCCGTTTTAAAATATTGATTTTTGTGTACTCACCGTAAAATCCTTTTCCCCGAGCCACTCATTGGGGGGACACAGACCGTGGGTGTATGGTGCTGCCACTAGGAGGCTGACACTAAGTGATACAAAGAAAGATAACTCCTCCCCTGCAGTATACATCCTCCTGCTGGCTCTCAGCTATCCAGTGCGGTGCAAAAGCAGTAGGAGATCAATAACAACATAAGCATGTCATATTATATATGAAAGTATAGCATATCAGATTATAAAAACAAGCATAAGCTAATACCAGGGTGGGAGCTGTGTCCCCCAATGAATGGCTCGGAGAAAAGGATTTTAAGGTGAGTACACAAAAATCCCTATTTCTCCTTTGCCTCATTGGCGGACACAGACCGTGGGACGTCCCAAAGCAGTCCCTGGGTGGGGACAACATCAGATCAGGCCCTGTGTAACTGCTACTTACAAGTTCACCACCGTGGCCTGCAGAGTAAGCCTGCCCAGACTCACATCTGTGAAAGTCTGGGAATTATAGTGCTTCAAGAATGCATCAGGAGGGATGTGGAGACCACAAAAGAAACAACCAAAATGGGATAACTATAATCAATAAATACAAATATTGTAAAAATACTAGGACAGAAATGAAACACAAATGGGGAAATGGTACAGGTCATAATACAAATACTACCGTGTAGATACCAAACGTGTAGGCCCAACACTGGCTCCCTATAGTACATATATATGAGATGTTGGTATGGGGAGTAAACACCAATATATCAGAGTGGCTAATGTGTACGTAATACGAGCACACTAAATCTCGCTTGTCACTAAACCCAAGGACATACAGATAGGTAATATTAATCTCCTTAATAAATACACTGCTACACAAGTGTGTGCAAGAACCGAAAAAAACGGATAAACTTAGATTATCCAGGGTTACCACCAGAATCCATGCTGGTGGAGCACTAAGCTGACTGTGCTATTTATAAATAACAGCCATCACTGAGGCCGCTTATCCCAGCACCAGGAGAAACACCAGGATGGCGCAAGCACACCCTATACATAAGACAGACCACGCCGTCACAATCTGTATTACCTGGTCCTGTCTGAGACTGACTGTTCGCTTCAGTATAAGGGTTTGTCCTTCTCGTCAACGGCTGGTTTTGACGGCTTTACGGTTGTGAAGGACTTACATTTGTTTGCTCGGTCATTATTATTTAAAAGGTTTTTCTATGATGATAACTTGCATCAATTATTCCCCACAGAAAGCGAACAGTCAGCCTTAAGGATATTAGAAGAACTATCCAGGGAGCATCACACTGAGGGAGGAGGTAGGATTCCACAATCTATTCGTGTGAAATCCAAGAGGTTCCCCCCACTGTCTAGCTGTGGAGCCATTGACATGTTTGTGAAAGTGGTTAGTGAAGAACTCACACGGATTCCTAAATTTATATTAAAATGACAATCTAACGGCTAGTGAGAGAATTAGGTTGAAAAAGCTGAGGGATCTCCCTGATGTCGTGATCAACCCGGCGGACAAGGGGGGGTAACATCGTTATATGGCCTAGAACGATGTATGAAAAAGAGGCCATGCGCCAACTGTCGAATCCAACATGCTATAAGAAGTTGACTTACAACCCCTCGTCCGCCTACTGTACGGAACTCAGGGAGATCCTTCAGAGGGCCACTGATGGGGGCATCATAACAAAAGGAACTTTGTACAGCTTTAACAATAACAGAACCCATGATACCAACATTTTACCTCCTCCCGAAGACACATAAAAATGCCTCTGTACCACCCGGACGCCCCATTGTGTCAGGGAGAGGCAATTATCTTGAGGCAATAAATAAATGGATTGATTCGGTATTACAGCCTCTGGTGGAAGAGCTTCCCTCGTTCATAAAAGATACTAATCAGCTCCTACGAATCATACAGCTACGACTGGTGTGGTAATAGTCCGGCAAGTGAGCAGCAGTGAGTGCTCATATTAATCTTACTCACGCTATGTTGCCATATAGTACCGCCATTTGGATATTACTTCAAGAATGCATGCAGACTGGACGAATCCACAAGCTTGCAGGCGTGCTTTGCCAACACCTGGTGCCTAGAACCCAAGAAACCTCGATAGACAGGGAGACAGGCTGACATCTAACACGGAAGGACTCCTGGATGGTGTAACGAATCTAACAGGCCAACATGGCCGATGAAATGGCTAAAACCTTCCTGTAACCGTCAGGAAGCAGTCCTCTTACCGTGAGGTAGTCCAAATAAAGTGTGCAACCTTCGGAAGGACGCCGTCCTCGAGACGCACCTACTCAGAGCACTCACCTCGTCCAGAATATGGGGAATCCATTCTGTTTCGTGGACTGGTGCCGAAAGATATGAGGGAAGAACGATGCCCACATAACTGTGGGAATACAATACCACCTTGGTAACAAGGGACGGGGATGGCCTGAGGGCAACCTTGCCTTGATGGTAATAGGGAAAAAAAGTCTGAAAGAACAGAGCGGCCAGCTCCGAACACTCGTCAGGATGAGGAGAAAGCAGAGAAAAAAAAGGCGACCTTCCCTGATAGTAAAGTCTGTCCGGATCGAAAGGAGTCTACTGTAAGACCCCCAGGACCACTAAGGTCCCAAAGATCTAACGGTATGCGATAGGAAAGAACCACATGTGAAGACTCCCTGCGGGGAAGTCCATATTTGCAGTTTTGTGGCAATAAGATGGAAAAATACAAGTTCCGCAAACAAGAAAACCTGACATGGTCAGTGCGGATCTCCCAGAATCACTGGGGCCCTTCCTGCTTCCGAAAAGAAAACTGAACGCCATCCGATCTACATCTGGAGTGCTCCAGAGAAGACAGATCTGATGGAAGACTTCTGGGTGAAGTTTCCACTGACATGAGGCGGGACCCTGACGGCGTCTGCCGCCCAGAATTCTACTCCCGAGATGTGTAGTGCCTAGATCAACGAATGATAGATCGTGGCCCAACAGAGAATGTGAGGTACCTCGGCAATGACGCCTGACCGTGGATACCTGCTAGATGATTGACATATGGCACAGACGTGGGATTGTCTGATTGAATCAGATGGGGTGACCAGCCAGAAGGCATTGGACCTGCTGTAGAACTAGCCGTACCGCTCGGATTCCCAGAACAATGATCAGGAAAAGAGGAGGACTGGCATTGGTAGTCACTAATAACCATTGAACTGGGACAAAGGATCTCCCCTGGATTATTATTATTACTATTATTTATTTATATAGCACCATTATTCCATGGTGCTGTACATGAGAAGGGGTTACATCAAAATACAAATATCACTTACAGTAAACAAAACTAGCAATGACAGACTGGTAGAGAGGGATGAGGAAGGAGCTCATAGACTACCTTCTGAAAGCCTGTTTGACCTGCAGAAAACGAGAGGAGCAAAGGAAACAACTTCCATTGTCGTGAACAATTTTCCTCAGAACCCTCCTACCAAATCGAATGGAATGAGGGGATGAGTGAACAAGTGTGCAAGCTCCCTGTTGAAGGGCCACGGCCTTGTCTCAAAGGAGAATCACCAACCATCTGGAAGATTCCAGGATCATCCTCAAAAAGGATATCTGCTGGTCTGGAAATGAGGAAAAACTTTGTCTTAGTTTAGCTGCCAGCCCAGGAGAGAGAGGGTATCGCAAGAGATCTAGACGACTCAGCGCAGAGCTGCAAGAGCGGCTAGAAAGTCGACCAGATAGGGCAGGACGACCAGGCCTCTAGGGTGCAAGAGGAACATGACAGCCGCCATACCCCTTGCGAACACTCTGGGTGCGGTAGCAAGGCCAAAGGACAAGGTCGTGATTTGAAAATGCTGTTCGCGAAAGGGAAAGCGAAGGAATTGTTGAAGAGGGGAAAACATAGGTAAACATTTTTCCATTGAAGTAATGGCTGAGCGGAGGAGCTCCATCCGAAGAAGGGGGACCTTGTCAAGCTTGGTAGAAGTTTGAGGTCCAGGGTCGGTCTTACTTTTTGGTCAACTTTTTGGAACCAAGATCCCTTAGATCTAGACCGTACTGGACAACTGGTTGCTGGTTGGTCTACAGGAAACATGCGATCCTTTGTTCCTGCATGCGGAACACTCCCAACTTCTCACCGAATAATCAATCACTCTGGTAAGGGAGTGATGTCAGAGGCCTTTTGAACGCAAAGTACGCTTCCATTCCCTGAGCTATAATGTCCTTCTGAGTGTAATGGCATTTGCTGCCGACAGCGCCGTGCAAGCAGACGCATCCGAGAGGCGTGAAGCAGCTAGTCTCCTCGCTCATGAAATTTGATTGACCAGCTGTACAGTCTTCGGGAGAAGGTTACTGTTGGAAATCAAAGTAGTTAAGGTCTCTGACCAGCAGACCATTGTTCTAGCAACACATGCGGCGGCTAAGGAAGGGTAGAGCGCTGAACCAGAGGCCGCAAGACTGAACAAACCAGATTTGCTATCTGACAGTCTGTTGTATTTTTAATTGATGACCAATCGGGCAGAGATACTGGAAGGTATACCACAGGAGATTCTACCCGGTTAATATGCCAAGTGGCAGAATGCGTGGCTGCATGCGGGTCCGGAAAAGCCGCCTCTTGCTATCGCTGCTCTCTTGACGGTGCGGAGCTAAAATGATGAACCGTCGATCCACCTTCCTCTTAACAGGGAAGTGGAGAGGGATCGTCCGCCTTCTTGCATCATCTGCTAAATAGTAGAGATGCAGAGGGGGGGTGTTCGGATGGCAAAAAGGGTGCCTGTGTACATCGACAGAGTTCAGGTCTCCGGGTGGACAGGGCTGGTTGTCCGGAGTTAGGCCTGGCTGTAGAAGATACATTGAGGCGACACTCCATGTGCTCGTCTATCGATGGTGTGGGGAGATCGGTGCCCTTTAAAAGGACCCGTCGCCCCTAAGAATCAGACCAGACATGGCATCTCACGTCTTAGGTGGGTATATGTGGAGGGGACACCCCGTGTGTTTGCACATTGGCTAGAAAAGGATACTGCGCTTGCAAAGGTTTCTGTCCAGTGAATCGCTTATCCGGACGCTCCCTGTGAGGGTGAATGGCAAATGCTCTGCTGGGAGTTTAGTTTCCTCACGAGGGACTCTGCGTGATCTAGAGTAGAACCAAAGTCCTCGTCAATCTACAGAGATTGGTTGCGGATATCAATAGGCAAATCCATCCTTTTCTGGAGTCCAGATCCAAGGCAATATCCGATCCATATTCAGAGACTTGTTCTCAGGAAATCATTGGTGAGGTCAGGAAATTAAACTTCCGTTTTCTAGGCGTGTGTACGTTTCTAGAAGCCTGTACGTTTTTAGAAAACTTGCGGCTCCTGCTAGCCGACGGCTCACATGAAGGAAAGGGACCATCTATATTGGTCCTGTGAGCACTCCGAGCCACAGAGGGATCACAGAGGGATTAAATCTCGTGGTCAGAGAATCCATGGGTTGCAGCAGTGACGAAGCCCACTCAGGGAACTAGGTACTCTGGGATAAGCTGGGATCGGCGGCAGAGGGCTCCTGAGCTCATTTAGGGTGACCGGCTTTGGACTGGTCATATGCCTTTAAGACAAGGGAATATTGGTCATGAGCCCTTAAGACCAGGGGAATGCTGGTCCTGTGCCCTTAAGACCAGGGAATGCTGGTCCTGTGCCCTTAAGACAAGGGAATACTAGTCATGTGCCTTTAAAACCAGGGAATACTGGTCCTGTGCCTTTAACACCAGGGAATATGGGTCATGTGCCTTTAAGACGAGGGAATACGGGTCATATGCCTTTCAGACCAGGAATACTGGTCCTGTGCCTTTAAAGACCAGGGAATACTGGTTGGGTTCCTTTAAGACCAGGCAGGAGATACTGGTCATGTGTCTTTAAGCACAGGGGGAAGATGCAGGGGAAGAGTGCAGTACTTCCTTACATCGTTGCAGAGTCGTTGTGCCCCTTTAATGCAAAACCACGCGTGCATGTGTGTGTGTGTCGGCCGGGTGGACCAAGATGGCCATCGAGAGTTGCAGAGGTGGTAAAGTCTCGCAGAGAGTGAGAGGCGCCAATTCGGGGCCGAAGCCACAGACGCAATGGAGTCTAGTGAGTTCCATGAATAGGCCCAAGCCGGGGCCTACATTTCTGCAGCCGGCCGGAGCTCAGGGAGGTGGGCCACAGGGAAGCCATGACTGCCTATCTGCATGTGAATATCCCACTGCAGAGGCCCTCCGCTCACTGGATCCACTCACCATCGGTGCCGAGGAAAGTGCGCGCACTCCATTGTTCTACTGCAGGTCAGGTATTGCAGCGTGGACGGTGCAGGTATAGAGTGGTAAACCTCAGTCCACCATCCCTTTGTTAGGAAGGTGGAGAGGAACCGTCCGCCTCCTTGTGCCATCCGCTTTAACAGTGGTAGGACAGTGGGGGCTGCTCGGACGCCATAGAGAGGGGCCTCTGTACATCCACGGAGTTCAGTCCCCGGGTGGACAGGGCTAGTTGTCCGGCATTAGGCCTGGCTGGGGAAGAGGATACATGGAGGCGACACTCCATGTGCTCGTCCGTTCAGGATGCAGGGAGATCGGTGCCCTTGAAGGGACCCGTCGCTCCTAAGAATCAGCTCAGGCATCCCACGTCGCAGGAGAGGATATGGGGAGGCAACACTCTCCGTGCTCGCCTGTTGATGGCTCAGGGAGATCGGAGTCTTGAAAGGATCCGGCGCCCCTTTGTTGTAGAAAGTAAAATAAAAAATGTAAAAGGTAAAAATAAAATAATAAAGAGTTTTAGGTCTGAATAGCATACCCGTCCGTGTGCCTCCTACGGACACTACACTACGCAAGAACTGGTTAGCTGAGAGCCGGCAGGAGGGTGTACACTGCAGGGGAGGAGCTGAGAGCCGGCAGGAGGGTGTATACTGCAGGGGAGGAGCCGAGAGCCAGCAGGAGGGTGTATACTGCAGGGGAGGAGCCGAGAGCCAGCAGGAGGGTGTATACTGCAGGGGAGGAGCCGAGAGCCAGCAGGAGGGTGTATACTGCAGGGGAGGAGCTGAGAGCCAGCAGGAGGTGTATACTGCAGGGGAGGAGCCGAGAGCCAGCAGGAGGGTGTATACTGCAGTGGAGGAGCCGAGAGCCAGCAGGAGGGTGTATACTGCAGGGGAGGAGCTGAGAGCCAGCAGGAGGGTGTATACTGCAGGGGAGGAGCCGAGAGCCAGCAGGAGAGTGTATACTGCAGGGGAGGAGCCGAGAGCCAGCAGGGGGGTGTATACTGCAGGGGAGGAGCCGAGAGCCAGCAGGAGGTGTATACTGCAGGGGAGGAGCCGAGAGCCGGCAGGAGGGTGTATACTGCAGGGGAAGAGCTGAGAGCCAGCAGGAGGGAGTATACTGCAGGGGAGGAGCTGAGAGCCAGCAGGAGGTGTATACTGCAGGGGAGGAGCCGAGAGCCGGCAGGAGGGTGTATACTGCAGGGGAAGAGCTGAGAGCCAGCAGGAGGATGTATACTGCAGGGAGGAGAGAACTTTCTTTGTATCACTTAGTGTCAGCCTCCTAGTGGCAGCAGCAGCATAAACCCACGGTCTGTGTCCCCCAATGAGACGAAGGAGAAATAACAATAAGAAAAGTTTTAAATAACAATATTCATTGTACCATGTAATGTATTAAAAAGCCAGGAAAAAAAAACTAAGTGCGGAGAAAGAAAAAAAACGCAATGGTTTGCATTTTTTATGACCATAATGGCGCAAGTCAGATGGCCATATAAATCAGACAGAGTTCGGATCGCAGTGCATGGACTGGCCGGCGGGTCCCCCAACCCAAGCGTGACAGCTGCACAGAAATACATGAAGCATTCACGCTTGGGTCGGGAGAGTCGCTGGCCAGTCTGCGCACTGTGTTCCGATATATACGGCTATCTGCACTCTAAGGCTATGTGCACACGTTCAGGATTTTTCATGTTTTTTCGGCCGTTTTCTGCAGGAAAAAAAACGCTAAAAAAAGCTTACGTACATACATACATGCATCATTTTTAATGCATTCCGCAATTTTTGTGCACATGATGAGTTTATTTCCGCGAAAAAAAACACGTTGCGGTAAAGAACGCAGGATGTTCATTAGTTTTGCGGATTTTTCACGTTTTCGCTATATTATTACATTGGGGAAGCTCCGGAAAAAAAAAAAATGCGGTAAAAACGTGAAAAAAAAAAGCGAACAGATCTCTTGCAGAAAAAGTCCGGTTTTGTTCAGGAAAATTCTGCAGAGATTCCTGAACGTGTGCACATAGCCTAAAGATGACCTGACATCTTCATTCCTCGGGTCAGTACGGTTATGGCGATACCAAAAATATATATATTTTTTTTTTAAAGAAATCTGTGATGTCATTCTCTTTGGGTGGAGCTCTCTCAGGGCTTATGTTTTGCATGGCAATATGTCTTTTACATCGGTACTATTTTGGAGTACAAAATATTTTGACTGCTTTTTATTGAATTTTGGGGGAGGCACAATTAAAAAAAAAAACAGCAATTATGGAGTCTCAATTCATTTTTTATCTTTACAGGACTGGACACTCTTATGCATGTAAAAGGTTAGTAGGTTTACTTTTTTTTCCCCGACTTCCTTTGTTTTGGTATCAGTAAAACGTGAGTGATTTATATCTTCGTGTTTAAAGTATTTACTTGGTGCCGCTAACTTTGTAGTATATACCATAATACTTTATGACATTTGCACAGCGGTCACCTGCCAACTAGACTTGTTCAGATTCTCTCAATAGTAAATTGAGAGCAAGAAAAGCTTCATCAACATGCGCGTTACAGCAGTCTGCAGTCATACAGTGATTGCCAAACTTGGTCTCAAGCCCGGCAATCCCTTTAAATGACAACCATTGGTACCAATGCACCCACTGAACAAAGGTTTCAAGGCAGTCGCTGACTGCGAGGGATCACGTGGCTAGCATGCAGGCACTAACCCATAAAGACCTAGATAGATAGATAGATAGATAGATAGATAGATAGATAGATAGATAGATAGATAGATAGATAGATAGTCCCTATAAAATTCAGGACTTGTAATACAAACCTCAACCACATCCGACAAGGAGCGAGACACAAATGAATCTCTGGAGCTCCCATCGAGCAAACTGGGGCCTAGGAGGGATGTGCCGCTGGGGTTCCCTGCTGCGGCCGGTGCAGTCTTCTTGTTCTTCTCTGGAGAGATGAAGCTTGCTGCAGAGAAAGCAGAAAGATGATGATGATGATGATGATGATGAATAGAAGAAAGGTCTAGGATGACCTTATACAGAACAAAAAAAAGTTACGTTGATGTATACCACACTGACTGACAGACTACAAGAGTTGGTGGAATTTTGCCCTATGGATATAACAGGATTTTTGGTTACTCACCGTAAAATCTGTTTCTCGGAGCCTTCATTTGGGGACACAGAAAAACTAAACATGGTTTCTTGTGTCCCCCAATGAAGCGATAGAGAAACAGCTTTTACTTGGGTATATATATCGAACCAAGAGCTTCTAAGCGTAATTCGTTTCACTGAAGCAGGACGTCTCCATACACGTAATCGTATTCATCTGGCATTTCATAGTAGTCACAATTGTGCAATCTCGTGGACCTCGTGCACCACTCCGAGGTCCGTGCAGTCTTGGTGCAACTCCCCACAATATTGCCAAATGGCTAAATCTGAAAACTCCAAGGCATCAGATGTTCTCCAAAAAGTAATCTTTGTTGTGTCAAGCAATAAGATCTGTCCTTTTTGTATGTGGCTTGAAGAAAAACTTTTCTGTGGCAGAAATATGACTTTTTAATTCTGGATATGCAGGGACAATAAAGATTACTTTTTGGAGGAGAACATCCGGTGCCTTGCATTTTTCGGATTTAGCCATCTGGCATTTCTTGTTGCAATGTGTCACTCGCATCTGTAGCAATCGACAAAAAGTATATTGGAAAGTTGTATAACTTTTCTTTATACAAGGATGAAGCTTTTATCTTCAAGTCCTCCTGTAAGTGAAGTCTGTACTTACAGAGTAAGCTACTGAGCGAAGAGTCGGAGGAGTCGTTGGGATACCACTGAGGGTCGTGGCTGGGAGAAGCAATCCAACTCTGATGAGGACTTGAGGAGGGGGAAGGAAGACTCTTGGAGTTTTCGTTGAGTTTAGCTGGAGAAAGAGGAACAGCTTCTCCTGGAAAACCACAAAAAAGGCATAAATAATAAGGATTGGTACAATACTAGCCGATAACGTGGCACCGTTCCTCTGAAGAACAAGTATCACACTTGGCAAATGTTTGGCCTCGTTGGATCTGATTGCACGTACCAGAATAGTTCCAATTCTTACAAAAACAGAATACAGGTCCATTCCATTTCAATAAAAACAAAACCGTCTGGGAAAGTCATAATTTCCCACCCACCGCTCCTTATTTGAGACCTTCAAATATAACATCCCTCACTGTGAACTCAGTATCACTGATGCGTTCTTCTGTGAGCTTACCGTACTGCCCGGAGCTTATGGCAATCTCAATGATGGAGTCACTGATGTGGGTCGCCGGCTCCCCGTGTGACAGAACATCGTCCGGGGGGCCGGGAAGAGATATGTCCAGAAGAGCAGAGACATTTGGAGGCGAGAAGCAAGTGCTTGAACTAGTCGGGGTGCAGCTGGTTGGGTCTGGGGGGCCGTTCTGAAGGGGATTAAAGATAGGAGCCATGGACAGTATGGATGATGGCTAAAAAGAAAAAAGGAGAGGTCACACGTGGTTTATGGAAGATGCAGAAACCTAAAAGGAAGGGGGGAGAACTGTACCTGGAATGGCTGGGCTGCATCTTGCACTGAGGGTGTGGAAAGAGCAATGAAGGGAACCTAGAAGAAAGATTGCAGAAGTGTTAGTAACACGGTGTGATGAAATGACACCGACCAAGTACTGCAGTGACACTATGGAGAGGCTCACCTCGGGGCACACGGTCACAGCAGGTATGTGATCACCACTGCTGGTCTCCATTGTAGGCTCTGCTATGGTGCCAGTCATACTATCTGATGGAAGTGGACCGATTCCCACCAAACCATCAGTTTCCAGAACCGGCAAGGAAGATTCTGGGATAATCCCTGCACTTTTAGCAGCCATGTCAATGGCACCTACAGGGTTAAAGAAAAAAAGAACAAGCTTTAAAGGGACTCTGTCACCTGAATTTGGCGGGACTGGTTTTGGGTCATATGGGCGGAGTTTTCGGGTGTTTGATTCACCCTTTCCTTACCTGCTGGCTGCATGCTGGCTGCAATATTGGATTGAAGTTCATTCTCTGTCCTCCGTAGTACACGCCTGCGCAAGGCAAGATTGCTTTGCGCGGGCGTGTACTATGGAGGACAGAGAATGAACTTCAATCCAATATTGCAGCCAGCATGCAGCCAGCAGGTAAGGAAAGGGTGAATCAAACACCCGAAAACTCCGCCCATATGACCCAAAACCAGTCCCGCCAAATTCAGGTGACAGGTTCCCTTTAAAGGAAAGATCTTGAACATAGATTGTATAAATGCTGTGAAGGCAAGGGAATTGGTCAGCAGCATGATGTAGGGGCGGAGGCCCTGATTCCAGCGATATGTCACTTACTGAACAATGTACCGAGATACTCACTAGAGGACTAGTTGTCTCGTGCCATGTAGTCCTCCTACTGGACGTAACCCCATCCCCACCACTGATTGGGTGTACACAGAAAGCTGCTAATCAGTGGTGTGGGCGGGGTTACACAGAGCTCAGAATTCAGAGAACTGCTAGATCCACAGCAGGGAAAACATGGATTTTATCAACATTGCACCAAAAAGACCAGTAAGTGACATCGCTGGAAGTAGGGTCTCTGCCCCTACATCATGCTGCTCTGCCACTTCTGGATGTACGGTATACTCCTGACAGTAGGCACAGCCTTAACGCCCCTGCAGACGTTAGGTGAGAGTCAGCCGACTGTCTGATCACTCCTGACTGATTATGTCGGGGTAGAGAAAGATTAACTTGTTGGAATTTTAATGGCCAATCTTTTTATTTTCTCTACCCAGTGACAGCGCTTGTGCGGTTGAGCTGAGCCACAGAGATCGCCATCTGCTGCTATGTTTAACCAGCTTTACTCTGTGTGCTACCAAAACCTCCAGCCCCCATATAGAATCGAAAAGCCCGAAGGACGCGGACTAGTTACTCACTCGCTAAAGAATTGGTGGCTGGAGTCGTCAGTCCTTTTGGTACAATGGGCTGAGATGCTGTTTTGCTGAGAGTGGAGTGAATGGGTTTGAAGGAGCCTCGTCCTATAATTAAAAAAAAATAAAATTTGTGTCAACGGCAAATGATAAAAATGTAAAGATACCGCTTCCATTTACATTTCCTTGTATATTACATAGTGCATACTCCACAGGCATGATTATTAAAGGGAATCTGTCAGCAGGTTTTTGCTTTGTAATCTGACAGCTACATGATGTAGGGACACAGACCCCGATTCCAGTGATGTATTACTTAGTTTATTAGGTGCAGCAGTTGTGATAGAAATCAGTTTTCTCTGCTGCAGATCAGAGCTCAGAATGCTGAGACCTGTATAACCCCGCCCACACCACTGATTGGCTAGTTTTTGTAGGTGTGTTGACACAAAACTGTCAGTCAGTAGTGGGGGTGTGGCTGGACCAGGAGGCACCAGACACCTAGTCCTGTAATGATAATCTCCTGCTGATAAAACACTGATTGTATTAAAAAAGAAAACACATCCTAGTAACACCACTGGAATCAGGATCTCTATCCCTATGTTATGCTGCTCTCAGATTACATGTCAAAAACCTGCTTACAGATATCTTTTAAAAAGGTTAGGCAAAGCTTCCACCATGTTGGGTTATTACAAATAATAATTGGTGCCTCTGGAAATATAATTTTTGACAATCATTTATCAGTTATGATGATCAGGAGAGAATGAAAGGGAATAGAACGTGTCACACACACAATCCCCGTGCAGGGCAAAATCTACGGATCATAGAGGTGACATCCTTCTAACAAGAAGATCATCAGATCAGAAAATAGAATTGACAGTTCTGCACTCATCCCTGCAAACCAAATTGGGGCTGGACTTAAAGGGGTTGTCTGGACACTCTCTATCGACAATCTATCCTCAGGATAGGTCACCAGTATACCATCCTTGGGGGTCAGACACCTTACATCCGCCCCAATCAGCTCTGGCATCAGCCGGATGTAAACATTAAATGGAGCGAAACAGCACAGCGCCATTTAATCTGTAGTGGCTGCTGCCCGCTACTGCAGCTCAGCTCCTTGAAAGATCAGATCTGCAGTTCTCAGCAGCAGCCGCTACACATTGAATGGAGCTGTGCTGTTCCGGATGGGTGGAGGTGCAAGGTGTCGGACCTCCGCTGATCCGATCTGATGTTGAAGACCTATCATAAAGATAGACCATCAGTGTTATGTGCCCGGACAACCCCTTTAATACTGTCTTTTTGGTCATAAAGGAAGTAACCAGCCGGTATCTTCCCATTTAACCATCCTCCGAGAGGTAATATGTGATGTGCAGCATGGTCATTACTGTACCGGCCACTGAAGAGTTGGAGAGGATGGAGAAGGAGCAGACGTGTGGTAAGGAAATGCCAGACGGTCGAGGAAGGAGCGTTCTCTGTGGGGGAAAATGTCACAATTAATGATCACAAAAATACAAAATGATGAACTTAAAAAAATAAATAAATAAATGGGGTAACAGTAACCTGTGTGTAGGAGTTGGTGCAATCTGAATTCTACCCCATGATACATCTGACTTGGTGATACCAAACATTATATAAAAGATGGCGATACAAATCACTCTTCTTTTTTAGCAAACTTCTGATTTTTGTTTTTAATATATGAATCTCTTCATCAATATTATACATACATAAATGGATAAAAAAAAAATAAATCAGAATATCTCTGTACCACTTACCTGAACTACCAAAGGTTTCCGAAGGTGTCGACTTCTCGGCTTCTTAGCTTTCGGTAAGAAAAAGTCAGACTGAAAAAGTAAGATTTACAGAAGAGGCGATTAGTGCCTGGAAGTTTTATGAGCCAAAGCTAAAAGTGGATCCGGCAGGATGTTGCATTGACGGCACAAATGGCAGCTATCGTGCAGGAGACACGCGACGTGGCGCTTTACATAATGTCAGCAGCGCCTCTCCTGTTGTAATCAGAGAGGTGTTGGATGACCCCTTTAAATTATGATAAATTGTCAATGCCGCACTCATTTCCGTGGACACATGCATGATCACTGATTTCCTGAGATTCCCTCGTGAAGACCTCTTCATGGTGTTGCCCATGTGTTCTCCAGTTTGAAACCAGTCTGGAATGGAGGTCTGTCATCTTCAGCGACGAATCCCGCTTTGGTTTTCGATGCGATGATAGACGAAAATTGGTCTAGAGATCACGTGGACAACGTCATGAAGAGGCCTTCATGAGGGAATGTCACAACGGTCCTATTCCCGGGATTATGGTGTGGGGTGGCATAAGGTTCAGTAGGCGGACCCCTCTGAGCTGTTAGTGTTCCCTGGCTAAAGACCAGTGTTACATTGGAGTAGTGGCCTTACCGCTGGTTCAACCATAAAATCAAAGTGTCCCAGAAACCACTGTTCGACTTATCAATGCCAGGCCGCATATTACTCGTGCTACTGTAAGCCGCTTATGTGGCTTAAACCTGCAATCATGGCTTGCTGCGTCTCAGGACTTGTCTCCCATCGAACACATCTGTACCTTCATTGGTCAGTGGACAAAGGCGCTGCCAGCAGCAGATCTTGATGATTTAAGTGACCAACACAGGATCCACTATTCACAATAGGCGAGTATTATGCATTGTAAGAGTGCCCACTGCCATTCTCTTAGTGTTTGCTTTTTATCCTCTACCGTTCACAGGCTCACTGACAAAAAGACTAGTCTCCGCTGAAGCCTTGGTCAAAACAGGCACAGCTGCAAGCAGACATTTCTACCGAGGCCAGCCAGGATCTGTACATTCTGTGGCATGCACGATAACTACTAATCTCCCCCCCTTCCCCCACACACCTAGCATGCACCGCACCCCAGTCCACTTACCCAAATGTATCTGTCCTATAATCATGAGATTACAATCTGTGTACAGCGCAGCGGAATATGTTGGTGATGTAAAAGCAATAATAGAGCAATATACATACACTAATTGCATCCAAGTTCTGGCGACCCGCAGCTTCAGACTCCTTGTTCGGTGAGGAAATCTTGGCATGACGGCTGTTGGGCGGTAGCATGGTGGGGACTGCAAACACGGCTCCATCACCACTGGTCGTCACAGATCCCAAAGGACCACCGAACAGAAGAGGACGAGAGAGATTTCTGAAACCTGCACCGGGGGAGAAGCATATGTGTAAGATATAAGATCTACAAGGCTGCAGTCCCGATCTGGGGCTTCCTACACTGCAATTTCTTAAAATATTAAGTATTTTTTCAATTCCATTTTTTCCCTCCTTTTCTTCCAAAAGCCATATTAGATTACTTTTTCCATAGACCTATTGTTGTCCGGGGCTTGTTTTTTTGCAGGACAAATGGTAGTTTTAAACAACACCATTCAGTTTACCATATAATGTGATGGAAAAAAAAAGATGAAAAAAAATCCTCAATCCTGACGGTTTTTGGGTTCTGTTTTTACAGTATTCATTCTGCAGTAAGGCTATGTGCACACGTCAGGAATCTTTGCAGAAATTTCCTGACCCAAACCGGACATTTTCCGCAGGAAATCCGCATGCGTTTTTTCCGGAGCTTCCCCAATGCAGTATGTAGCGGCAAAAACGCAAAAAATCTGCAAAATTAATAAACAAGCTGTGTTTTTTACCACGATGCATTTTTTACCGCGGAAAAAACACAACATGTGCACAAAAATTGCGGATTGCGTTCTATTAATAGGATGCTTAATGGATGTGTTTTTTTTCACGGTTTTTATAGTGAAAACCGCGAAAACAACGAGTAAAATCCGGAACGTGTGCACACAGCCTAAAGAAGACCTGGAAATATTCTCCAGGATAGCTGAGCCAGCAGGAGGGTGTATACTGCAGGGGGGAGCTAACTTTCTTTGTATCACTTAGTGTCAGCCACCTAGTGGCAGCACCAGCATACACCCACGGTCTGTGTCCCCCAATGAGGCGAAGGAGAAAGTATTATTTGTTGTCTTTTTCCGAGATCTGAAATGTTATTTTTCATCCACGGAGCTGTATGGTCACCAATGGAGCTGCATAGTCAATACGCAAGTCATCAAAGGAGCTGTATGGTCATCATTATGTATGTCATCAATGGAGCTGTATGGTCTTCATTATGTAGGTCATCAATGGAGCTGTATGGTCTTCATTATGTAGGTCATCAATGGAGCTGTATGGTCATTATATATTTCACCAATGGAGCTGTATGGTCATCATTATGTAGGTCATCAATGGAGCTGTATGGTCATCATTATGTAGGTCATCCATGGAGCTGTATGGTCATCATTATATAGGTCATCCATGGAGCTGTATGGTCATCATTATGTAGGTCATCCATGGAGCTGTATGGTCATCATTATGTATGTCACCAATGGAGCTGTATGGTCATCATTATGTATGTCACCAATGGAGCTGTATGGTCATCATTATGTAGGTCATCCATGGAGCTGTATGGTCATCATTATATAGGTCATCCATGGAGCTGTATGGTCATCATTATGTAGGTCATCCATGGAGGTGTATGGTCATCATTATGTAGGTCACCAATGGAGCTGTATGGTCATCATTATGTATGTCACCAATGGAGCTGTATGGTCATCATTATGTAGGTCACCAATGGAGTTGTATGGTCATCATTATGTATGTCATCATTGGAGCTGTATGGTCATCATTATGTATGTCACCAATGGAGCTGTATGGTCATCATTATGTATGTCATCATTGGAGCTGTATGGTCATCATTATGTATGTCATCAATGGAGCTGTATGGTCATCATAATGTAGGTCATCCATGGAGGTGTATGGTCATCATTATGTATGTCATCAATGGAGCTGTATGGTCATCATTATGTAGGTCATCCATGGAGCTGTATGGTCATCATTATGTATGTCACCAATGGAGCTGTATGGTCATCATTATGTAGGTCACCAATGGAGCTGTATGGTCATCATTATGTAGGTCACCAATGGAGCTGTATGGTCATCATTATGTAGGTCATCAATGGAGCTGTATGGTCATCATTATGTAGGTCATCATTGGAGCTGTATGGTCATCATTATGTATGTCATCATTGGAGCTGTATGGTCATCATTATGTATGTCATCAATGGAGTTGTATGGTCATCATTATGTACATCATCAATGACAATTACTTGTTCCAGGGTCCGCCACTTACCTGAGGTATTAAAAGTAGGAGGGAAGGTGGACTGGAGTTGAGCGGGCTGCGTCCTCAGACAGTCTGGGTTGCGGGAGACGAGAGTGATGACTTTCCCGGGTGGGGTGAGCGTCTGGTCCTGGACTGGCAGCTTTAAGGGGGATGTGGCAACGGAGGCCGTTTCTGGAGTCTGTGACGGCTATTAATACAATGGAACAGAAAATCCTTATGAAATGAAGATAGAGTCTGAGAACCCCGAGAGCTGAAAGCAGAGTATCAGGAAATGAAGAAACTTTGTCATCATGGATGTCCCGACTAACATGGAATAAATCCCCCTTCCTGATTGTAAAGCTAAGTCTACAGGTAGAAAATGGCCCCTTCTTACTATTCCCTCTATAGAATACATAGGTTTCTCTCTGCTCTATAGCTCCGCTCCAATGATTCATCTCCATATTCCCAGTACTCCTGGTACATCTGCCCAGAGCAAACATTCCCTGCTCATACATGGCCGAGTACACAGTGCAACGAGCATTCACGTCTCCCCCCTGCAGACTTGGCAGACCACCAGCCTTATGTGTATGATCACCCATCCGATCCCTCAGAAAGCGATCCTCGGAGAATAATGCACCAGTGCTGTCCATATAGGTGTAGGCAGCTGAATGTCACATCCACAATCCTTCTGAAAAGCACAATGGCGCTTTAGAAGGAGATGATCCTTGTTCATCGGAGCATTTCTACAGTCATTTTGTGACAAGATTTCATTTTTCGGCGGTACCAAAAGACATATATTACATCCGTACAGCATGGTCTCCAGCACACATGTCAATCTCTGGCCCGTGGATTAGATCTGGCTCCCAGGGTGACTATATTTGGCCCATGACGCCATGCAGAACCATTATTCTGTATGGAGCACTATTGTGGATCCATTAAACTGTACTGGACTCTATGTGGAGGTTCCATTATACTGTATTGAGCTCTATATGGGGGCCATTATACTGTATGGGGGATTATGTGGGGGCCATTATACTGTATGAAGGATATGTGGGGGCCATTATACTGTATGAAGGACTATGTAGGGGCCATTCTATTGTATGGAGGACTATGTGGAGGCCATTATACTGTATGGAGGACTATGTGGGGGCCATTATATCGTATGGAGGACTATGAGGTGCCAATATACTGTATGGAGCACCATGTGGGGCCATTATACTGTGTGGAGCAGTATGAGGGGCTATTTTACTGTATGTAGCAATATGTGAAGTCCAGTATACCATATCTAGTGTTATAAGGGGCCATTACTCTATGCTGGAGTATGTGGGGCCATTACACTGAAAGGAACAAAGACAGAAAAATAATGATTAAATACCCTGCAGTTAATAATTAAACAGCATAGTGCATTAAAATATTATACGGTACTTAGTTAACATGTCTTTTGGTAAAAAAAAAAAAAAAAAATGTGAGAGCCATCCCACCACCATAATTGGGACAGTCCTAACTCTAATATTAAAAACCTTACTGTTTGTGAAGGGACATGCGTGTAGATAAAGGCTGAGGAGGACTAGGCCCAACTAGTGGCCACACAGCAAAGGAAGATAATATCAATATAATGCCCAGCTCAAGGAAAGGCAAACCACACCTTTATATGCACATAATGCAAACAGAAAGAAAAAACATGAACTGGGATATAAACTACACCAGCTTATATCCCAGTTCATACCTTTTGGGGCCACTATACTGTATGGAAGGCAATACATACTATACGAAGGATTATGTGGTGCCCATTATACTGTATGGAGGACTATGTGGTGCCCATTATACTGTATGAAGGATTATGTGGTGCCCATTATACTGTATGGAGGAATATGTGGTGCCCATTATACTGTATGGAGGAATATGTGGTGCCCATTATACTGCATGGAGGAATATGTGGTGCCCATTATACTGTATGGAGGAATATGTGGTGCCCATTATACTGTATGGAGGACTATGTGGGGTCCATTATACTGTGGGGAGGGCTGTGGTGGGGATTACAGAAGAGGAAATCAAACAGTAATGGGGTCACCATTCTTTGCCAGGTGGTTTGAAGGGATGGGGGTACGCTAGGGTCGTCATACCGTGAGTGTGGAGGGTACTGTGAAAGAACATATTCAAAGTATAATGACTCTTTAAGCTATTGTGTAGTTTCTTATGTATTGACTCCAGTCATGATGGTGGAGGATCTTCCAAGATTATTTTTAAAGTGTACCTCCAGTTTCAGAAAACATTGGACATAGAGGGATGTGACAGAAGTTTAGACAGGTAAAGGTTTGGAAGTCGAGACCCCCAGTAATCCCTGTAATGAAGAGACAGAGTGCGATGCACATTTGGCCATGTTCAGCTCCGCTGCTCTTCTCGGAGAAGTGAAGATGGCCACATAAGACTACATATGCTCCGCTTGGCTCCCCAAGGATCAACGGAGCAAAGCCGTATACAACTTGATAGGGGAAGAGCACTCAGCTGAAAAGGGCGCTGCTTCATGCTCATAAATGGGTGCAATTGTAAAGCACATGTAAAATCGAGAAAATAAGAAATTCACCTCTTACTAAAAATCCTCTCCGTTCTCAAGAACAGAGGGATTATTAATTTTATATAGTACAACTCGCTGCCTTGGTTACCGACCACCACTGCAGTCCCTGCCTGACCGGTTACCTAGGTACAGAGTCTGCCGCACGAGCCGACTCTGTAGACTAGCAGCGGACCACATCATTTCATGTGCTTCCTCCATCGTGCAGAGGCAAAGCTGTCCTTCATAGCAGTCTGGGAGAGAACCCAGTTTGGACTAGTGGCACCAATATTCCTCTAATCTGATCCATCAGTCTTCAGGAGCGAACCGCCCCTGACAAATCAGGCAGCCGGGAGGCAGGAGAGCAGAGCGCTCCTGAAGCTTGAGACAACTCCTTTAATTCTTCTGCACCATTCATATCAATAATGGAGGCTTCAGCCTAAAAAAAAAAAAAAAAAAGACTACTTACAGTTTTGGGGTTCAGCTCTGTAGCTATGAGCCGTAACAGGCAGCTCAGAAGTCTCTGCTTGTGAGGGGAGTCCGAGTCGTCTGATCTGTTGGGATCCATCCACTCATATTCCAGCTGTAACTTGCCCGGTTTGCCCAACATGAGGTAGACCTCGGCTAGTGTCAGGTTTTCGGAAGTCTGCTGGTTCCAGCCTTCCTGACGCAGCTGCTCGGTCAGCTGGTTAGAGTTGTCTTTCGGAGCTTTGGATGAACTGCTCTGCTCCTTCACCTGAGTGTCCTGTCCTGAAGCTTGTGTAGTGCCATTGTCCAGCTGGGGGCTTGCCGTCTGCATTTCTACCTTCTCTCGGCTTGGAGACTCTACATCTCCAGGAGGTTTGGGGTTTGTTTCTGGGGACGTTGGGGGACAGGCAGCAATATTATCAGCCGCCTGATTAATGTCCGGAACGATAAGATCTTGGCAAGACTTTAAATAACGGGGCAAGGGGTCATTTAATGAAAGCTCCTCCACATCTGGAGGCGGACAGCCAGACATCTCACCACTCGGAGAGGTGTCCATGGGCTCTGGTGGGGCTTCATCTGGAGTCTTTGGTCCATTTGACACCCCATCAGATGATACACTCTCCAGCAAACCATTCTCCACGTTCTGGGTCTTCTCCGGCGCGACGTTACTGGGCACCTCAACTTTGCTTCCTTGTTTAGCATCCGCATTACCTCGTGGGCACTTAAGCTGTACCCGAGCAGTGCCTTGTCCAGTTTGGATGCCAAGGATCTGAGCAGGGGGTAACAAGTGAATGTCTTTTGAGCTCTGCTTGTTCTTGCCAGACTCCTGCCAGTGGACAGTACAATGAGCTTTGGAGTGGACAACCCTTGCCACTCCGGGTAAAGAAGACAACTGAGCCGTTTCTGGTGGGAAGAGGTAAAGTTCTTCTTTGGGGTCCGGAGACTCCATGTCTGCCAACTGGGGATCATCCAGACTTTTCCTCTTAAGAAAAACAGTAAAGGAACTTAAGCAATGGAACACAAAAAAAATAAGTGACCTGGAGCCCCCAGCAGGAGCCAGGTGTCGGGGTACACTACCCGCATAGTCTTGGATCCAGAAGACGCTTCAGTAAAACGCCGACATTGTTTTCACTGAAGCATCTTCTTTTGCCACTGCTGTGCATATATTCATTTTTGGGGTTTTTGTTTGTTTTTTTTTCCCCCCCAAGCGGAATCCACCTGAAAAAAGACTGTGTGCACATACTATGAAACTTAACCCTTATGATCGGCCCCAAATCTCACATTCAATGTCCGCAATAAAAGGATACGATCCGAACCTCCTGCAGAGCCCATTTCTGCTTGAGAAATTCAATGAGACTGGAAACTTTTCTGTGTAGCTCCACCATCATCCTGAAGAAAAAAAAAAACATGGAGGAAATTTAAAGAGTAATTCACCTAAAATGTATAACGCCTCTTCATTTTTCACTTTCCATTGCGACCATTTTACATTTTATCAGGTATTAAAAGCATGAATCACAAATTCAACTTATAAACTATTCACAGGATTATTGATTATTGATGGTCGCTCCACCAAAAATTCCCTTACTGAACGTGCCGACGGTCTCACATGAGCACCTCTGTTCCATTCCTTGGCTATGGGACTGTTGGGAGACAAGAAATGGAGCAGCAGCACCAACGCGGGACCCTCAATCCATTCAAGGGAGTAGAAGAGGGACCCCCAGCGATAAGGAAGGAGTCATCAATCCTTAGGCGATTCCGTGAATTTATCATACAACCCCTTTAATTAGTTCTATACACCTTATGCTCCAATACCTGAGCCGGGGGTTCTGTGCCAGGCTTTGCACACGGGCCCACGCCTGGTTGTTTCGGGGTTGTAGCTCTATAGGTACTTTTAGTGGCAGCCGTACCGGTTTCTGATCTTCCTCATCACTCAGACCTAGACATAGAAGAACATAAAAATAGAAAATAAATACAGATTTGTCCTGCAAATCTATAGAAAAAAATGCAAATGTAAGAAATACAGATTAGCTGCCAAATCTGCATTTATAACGTCCACTGCATCGGCGCTTGCACTTTGATCCACTTTCCACAGACCGTGACACACGTACCCGTCTTTCCTTCAGGATCGCAGAGTTTCTTCAGAGCTCTGCACATTGGAGCCTTGATCCGCAAGTTCCTGCCCTTGTAACGCACCGTGGTCGCCCTGTCGTAAAAAACGGATATATTAATCTAAATGAGCTTAGCGATGGGACGCGTCATCTTATGATGAACTACAAGCCCCAGCATGCCACGACATACTGTAGCCAGCGCTATTCCAGTAATTGGTGAGCGCTGCAGTTCCCAGTACGGCACAGTGGACTAAACCAGTAATGTCGGCGCAGTGATCATTGCAGTAGCCCCTTCATTCTCAGGATGGGTTGGGGGGCCCTCCACCTATCGAGAAGTGATGACATATCCTAATGACATGCCATCGCTTTATGAGATGGGGAAAGTCTCTGCAGCTTATCAATACACTAGGATTGACTAACACTTTTGCTGACTGCACACAGATATTCTTCCTCTTTTGATGTCCCCCACAGTTTAGTACCACTATACAAGCAGTGGACAAACCGAGCAGACACGGTTCCCACTCACCCCAACTGGATCAGCTCGTTCAGCTTAGCTGCATTCTTATCATCCATACCTGCAAAGGCAAAAAAAAACGCAAGTCAATGGAGTCTGAGGCTAAAATGCATCCTGTACTGAAAGGCAAGCTATGGTTATTCCCCACTAAAAGTGCTGCAGATCTGTGGGGATCAAGACCCTGGAACCACCAGCAATCGCTCACTTCAACAAACAGCAGCGCCAGTTCTTGCAAAAGCCAGGGAGGTGTGAGGGCTCAATCATAAGTCTTTGGGTCCATACACCACTATCTGTGCGCGTATGCTGCTGCTTGCTGGGGACCCTGCTTCTGATCAGTGATGGGGGACCCAGGACCCGGACCATCACAGATTTGCAGCAGTTTTAGAGGAGAACAACGTAAAAAAAAAAAAATGGAATACCCGTTAGATCGATGACGGCCTAGTGTTCAAATATGTATGGGGGGATGGGCAGGAAAAGCAGTCAGCTATTCATGGTTTATTGCTGAGTGCTGACATTTAAAGTTATCAACTATTCACATGATAGATGTTATATGTGGACTGGTGGGGGTCCAGTTTCTGATCACGAAAAAAGTACTCTGAAATACCCACAGACCCCGAGTAGTGCCAATCATTCTCTATCGGGCTGCCGGAGAGCATTTCAGAGCTGCAATTCTGAGATCGGTAGGGGTCCTAGCGTTCAGACCTCCACCGTTCCGGAAGTTACCATCTGTCCAGTACATAGGCGATAACTATCAATTTTTAACTAGAGTGGTGCAAAATGATTTGTGCTGCCCTGGACCAACGTCCGGGAGAGTCTTCCATGGCAGAAGGATAAAGGTAGTGTTCTCTTCTGTTACCGGCATCCTCCACACTTTTGGCGTTTACGAGAACCCACAATGTGACGGGATTAGTAAATGCAAGAGGCATCCATGATGTGGACCTCGGAGGACAACACTGCCCTGGAAGTCTAGACGAGATGACCCACCAGGGCAGCATGTGTCCTTCTGCTCGACCTCAAAAGGTGCCATTATCAGGCTCTGCCTTCATCTGGGTTGAGGTTTCCAATTTGTTAAATGTGACAAAAATCTAAGATGGAGACTCCCCCACAGAGATGTGAAAAGGGTCTGAGCAAATGGGGTCCACTGAGAGATACTTGGATCCGTGGCATGCTGGAAATGGAAGCCCTGCACCCATGTACTACAGATATCCATGCACAAGCCCGCCAGGTTGTGCTCACGACCTTCATGCAATGTCGTATCTTCTTAATTGCTGAACATTATTCTAACGACCTAATAAAAAGTAACTACTCAAAGCTAAACTGGAGGCTGCAGAACGAAACTTACAGCCACCAATCTTCTTCCGCAGTTCTCCATAGCAGATGAGGCCGTAAAGCTCCTGCGAGGACTTCTTAAGACCACAAGAAAATACTGCAAGATAAAAGGGGAAAGAGTTGGGGAAAGAACAGAAAAGGAAGTCAGAGAGGACAGAGATTGCGTGATGAAAAAAAAATTTGGCTCGAGTCTTATATTTTTCTGTATGGTGATCTGTCATTTTTATTGGCACCATCTTGGGTGCATACAGGGTTCTTATTGCTCTTTATTGCATTCTTTTTCAGGGGTGAAGGTGAACATGGAGGTCAGATGGGTGCTAGAAAGAAAAGCCCACCAGGGGTCACACCACTTAAAGGCAGCTGTCAGTAATTGAGAGCGGCATCTAAGTAGTTAAACAGCAAGATCCAAACCCTTCTGTTAGACACAGCTGGCACCTGCCCTGTATGTCTGCAGCGTGCTCGGCTCCTGAGCCCGCTCCACACACCCGCGCATCTCCATAAGTTGTACTATTACATCATGGGAAAAAGAGGTTACGTGAGTTTTCTGGGGTTTTACATTGGGGACTTACCCTTAGAATAAGTCATTAGTGTGTGAGTAACGAGGGATCACCACATTTACTACAGCACTGCAGGACATAGCAAGGTCCTTACACTAGAAGATTGATCCCGGCAGAACGGCAGTACCGGTATGGACGTCCCCATGGCAGATATGCAGGAACAGGTCTGCTGCATCTGTGGGGTCCCTGGGATAGGGCCTCCGCCAATCACACGTAATTGGCTATGGAAACGTTCATTTAATAATACTGATGAGGGAATGGGGGGAGAGCACTCACCATTGTTAAAATCAATGTATTTGGAGATCTTGTGCCACGTTCGGTAGTAGAAGTGCCGCACCTGCTCCTTGTTCTTCACCATGCTGGCCGGTTTGGCTTTCTTCTTGTACTTGAGGGCAATGTTGTTCTGAATGGCTTCAAAATCCTTTCCATGCTGAATAAATAGGAGTATAAGAGAACATTTCTCAAGGTCAAGGAGACGAGTACATTTCGATATGACAAATTCTAAAAACCAGCATCCGGACATCTTGGGGTGGATGGGGGTCCCAGGTAGGTGGGGTCCCTAGATTAGTTAGAGTATCTATTTATCAGCAGTTCCCAGTCTGGCGGTCTGGCACTTCCATTCATCCGAATGATGATGCACAGCCGGTCACAACTTCTCCCAATGATAATGGGACCAGCACAGATTGTAGGGAGATGCTGGTTGTTGGCACTCCCGGACTGGCCGGCAGCTCTCTCAACAGCATGACAGCTGCACAGAGGTACGTGGAGCTGGTGCATACGGATAGGGAGAGCCGCCGGCCAGTCCGTGCACTGCGGTCCAATCTCAGGCCGATTTATATGTCCGCCTCCATCATTCTCTACGTGGCTGTGAAAAAAGCCGAGTGCAGCTTCATAAAGAGAGAATTGAGCGGCGGTCAAGCGTGTGCACTGCTGCTCCATTACTGCACAAATATAAAAGTTGCCAAATGGTTCAAATCAAAGCGATCTATACCTTACCATGGACCCCTGATTATACAACTTGTTTTGACCAGACAATCCCTTTAACAACACATACAATCAATGTCAGAAAGGCAGCGCAGCGTGATGCAACTGGTGAGTCAGCAGAGCTGGAAGCGCTCACTCAGCGGAGGCAACGTTGCACTCACCTCATATAAAGCCTCAAAGAAAGTGTTCTTGTCTTCGGTGCTCCAAGACTCCCATTGCCTCCGCACCTTCTTCTTATTACCCTCATCCTTCTCTGCGGCGGACGGAGCGACGTTACGGCCGGATGCTTTTGTAGTGGTGGGAGCCAATGTGGTGGAGCAGCTTGGTGAGGACGGGGTCGCATTGTCCAGCGCTGGAAGCAGAAGCAAACACCACAATTTATAACTTGTAAAACGCTTCCACTCTCCTACAGCAAGCAGACATAGTAAAAATAGTTTAAAACCGAAAAGTATATTAGATAGTCACATCATTTTACAATGTACAGAAATAGAGTTAGAAAAAAAAAAGGAGTAAACTTTGACAAAAAGTTTCCAGTTTTGCCCAGGTAAAGGGCAGCTGACGGTCCGGGGTCCTGCACCTTACAAAAAAAAAAAAAAGCTCCAGCCAGGAATTTTCAGCACCAATCCAGATGGTGAATAAAAGGTGACGAGACAAACAATGCACGGTCCGCCCCGATTGTGGACCTCCGCCTCTGTATACTGCAGCGATATAGGGAAGGAGGCGTCATCCCACCATAGCACATAAAGAAGATGGCTCCAGGCTCCTATGGAGAATACTGCACCGGGAGGACGTCTCCCACGTGTGCTATTAACTTGTACCAGCGCAGAACAGGAGGGACTGCAGCATGAAGTCACGGAGTATTTATAGACTGGAAATCGAACGTCGTGAGCGCACAATCAGCCCCGGCAGCCGCCTCCACACAACGTGCCACTCACAACCCGAGTCGTGCCAGTAGTACATCACTCATCCGCCGCATCAACTCCTCCATAACCCCGACCTGAAAACCTCCAGAGATTAAATCATGGACGTCCCCCTTACACATGTCACATGTACCCCAGGCAGGTGACCACTTGGCTGTTCAGCTTTGGCCAGGGGACCATAGATGATGCTGGACTGTGGAAATAACTGGTTTCCTGCTGCCTCTAACGTGTGGCCTCCTCCATTGTCAGCTGTGTGGCCACGCAAACGTTGGGTGAAGTCACGGATTTCAGCAGGACTGTCGGACCAGTCCGAAAAAAAAAAAAAAATATTTAAATGATTGGGCATGCTGAATTTCAACACGCCCATTCCTTTATTTTCAAAATGGAGATATCTCGAGCGGATTATGCCCGTCTCCCAGTTAAAATTAAGGGCATGCACAGATGAATCGAGCATGAACGTGTATCAGTAGGAATAACTGTCAGGAAACACTCATTCATCCGACGACTACTCTCCGCACAGCTCAGCAGAGGCGGCATGATATCTTAATAGTAAAAGTGAGATAAGCGGCTGCCGGACGCCCCTGACACCGCATACAGTGGGGTAAAATGGCTCATATATAGAGATGACCCGTGATTAGCGCAGCCGTGGACTCGTCCTCCGTGGGTGTCAGCCGGTCTTCACTTCCGCACCGTCTCTAACCATGCTGTCACAGGGACTAGTAAGCACCAGAGACCCCCAGAAGACCACCAGCCACGGAGGACCAGACTGGCCGCCGGACCAGGAGAGCGCAATCGAGACGCTCATCTGCACTCACATTACGGGAATGAAGTCTAAAGACTTTATATAGGACTCCTCTAATCTGGGGGCTGAGTAGGGATCAGTCATGGACGTTTCCATCCCGCCGGAAGCTTCTGCCCATTATTATAAAGTCATTAGGGTGCTAAAATGTGAAGGAGAACATCACACCATTGCGTCATCCCAGGCGGGGCGCGTTACTAATCCACTACACCTACCCGATTCATGACTCCACCTGTTTCAACGCGTTTCTCCCCAATTCCTCTAAAAGTGAAGCTTTCCTACAGTATAGAGATCGGGATAAGATTCCCACCAGTTACTGAAATGCTGAGACCGGGGATTTCATGCGTTTACGTAGTTTACTCAATGTCAATAGGATCACACGTAAGGTCTGTATACCGACCACACCAGCTGTGACTGGCTGCAGCGGTCACATCCTCGTGTCAGGAAGTCATCGTTGGACCAGGAAGTACAGAAACCAGCAGGAGACCGGGAAGCGCAGGAACTGGAGCGGTGGGGGATCCGAGGACCAGTGCCGACATAGGTGGAACACCACCAGTGATGATCATAGGTGTTATTTTACTAGGGAAGATGGGGAAAAGGGGGTTGTCCATAATAGTGGATAACCCCTTTAATTTACTACCAATGCATAGGATAGGGAACAACTTATTTTTGGGACTAACCACACAGGCAGCAAATGCTGTGGATTTACACGTTGCAAATCCACCATGGACATGTGGATGAGGCTATAACTGATCACGTCCAACATGTTGTGGAACATTCCCTTTAAGGATATTAACCTGCGCTGCTGATTACTAAAATCCACAGAGTGTCAATCTCAGAAGCGGATTTTACTAGCAGATTTCACCCTTTTCAATGTCTAGGGGGTTATATCCACATAAGGATCTGCGGCCTTAACCAAAAAGGTTTTAAAAGGGAATCTGTCACCTCAAATTGGCGGGATATTTAAATGACTTTTTACCTGTCCGATGGGCGGCGTTTCCTCTTCATTTCTCCACCCCGTCCGTCCCTGTTATCCGCAATATATTAGTGAATTAGAGTATGTGAGTGCCATAGTTGGCGCATGCGCAATGCAATCTTCGGTGGCGCACGCGCAGTATGCTTTGCCCGACTGCTGGCAAAGCCGAAAAGCATTACTGCGCATGCGCCCGCACACTATGTCCTGCAACATAGCGAAATACTTCCAGGACACAGTGCGCGGGCGCATGCACAGTAATGCTTTTCGGCTTTGCCAGCAGTTGGGCAAAGCATACTGTGCGTGCGCCACCGAAGATTGCATTGCGCACGCGCCAACTATGGCACTCACATACTCTAATTCACTAATATATTGCGGATAACAGGGACGGATGGGGTGGAGAAATGAAGATGAAACGCCGCCTATCGGACAGGTAAAAAGTTATTTAAATATCCCACCAATTTGAGGTGACAGGTTCCCTTTAATTTTCTCTTCAGTGTTTAGTAAACCAATATTTATTATTCCAATTATGTTTATTATTATTCTTCAGTCATGAAAGGAAACTAAATGATGAAGCACATAGCAGGCATGGTGAAAACAAAGGTGTACCTGACTTTGGTTATTTTTAAGGGAACATGCAATTTTTTTCAATTAATTAATTACCATACCAAGTAAAAAAAAAAATAAGTGTTGTATTTGAACCCAATTGCATAAAAACAAAAAAAAAAAAAAACAAAGCAAAAATGTTAAACGTGAAATATTTTTTCTAACAACAGGTGGCGCCGTTATCGGGTCTTGGCGCTTACTTGAGCGTAGTGCCCTCCCTTATGTAGTGATTCCCAACGATCAGGTCTAAAGGGACGAATGGAAGGGGCAGAGATTCCTGTGCTCAGATGTGCCCCCCGATTGTTGTAACCAACGGCCACCTATTCTGCATTATTGCGCCACGTTCATTTAAATGCCATGTTTAGCGGCATCCAACCGGAAAATACGGACTCCGCCCGTCAACCTCTTGCATTAAATAATGCACTTCTATCTTAATGGTTTGCATTATATGTGGAAGATACTAAATCATAGGTTTTCAGGTCCTGGATGGCAAAAAAAATTAAATAAAAAAAATTGAGCAACAATTTAAAAAAATAAATAAATCTTGCGCGTCTTATTAATGGAGCGGATGAAACTTGAAGAAAAAAACAAAATATATAAATTACTGAAAATTGTTACCAATGCCCCCTATTCTGAAACAGGGGAAAAGGTTGTACCCCAAAGAATGAGTGCAGGGGCACGAAGAGTGTTGCAGGTATACCTTTGCTCTTGGCACTGAGTGGCCGCCCATTGCCGCCCGAATCCTTCCTCTGCCTCTTGCTGTGCGGCCGGACACTGGACCTCAGGAAGTGGTGTTGATCCTGCTGGACCTTAGAAGGCTGCTGCTCGGGGGTCGCGGCCTCTGGAGGATCCTTATCGGGGGTCTCTGAGATGACTAGATCCCCTTCTGTCTTTGCTTTCTCTTCCTCCTCTCCCGTCGCTGCCACCACCACCGCCGCCTCCGCTGCTGCGGCCGCTTCTTCCTCCTCTTCAGCCTCTGGCGCCCTCTTGTTTGGTTTGTTCTCCTCTCCGCTCTTCAGCTTCACTGTCATCCTGAAAATAGAGAAAAAAAAATTAATGAAAAATAACTAATTTTTTTTTTTTTTAAATTGGGTTACTATAAAAACAATTCCTATCTCTTTAGAAAAATGGTTCCCAAAACTCCAATTGTCTAATAAGTGGTGCCTATTGGAAATGAAAAGGTTAAAAAAATAAATATCAACACAAAACCATAAAAATAACAACAAATATTAAATATATATTGAAAGGGGGAAAAATATATATATAGTACATATATTCTTCACGCTATCGTCTCGGGAATAAACCCCTAAACATAAGGGGGCTGTGACATAGGGACTGATCTCTTCTGTTCTGAATTCTGGCCAAGATTTTTGGTAAGAAAAAAAAAAATGAAAATAATAAAATATATTTTTTTTAAATTATTATTTGAAAAAAAAAAAAATCTCCCAAGAGTGGCATGGGATCGGCCAGGAAGGCTTTGGTGGCCCAGATGGCTCATGGCTGGCTGTGCCCTGTGTATAATCCATGCCCTTATTTACTTTGGGGGTAGCTTTTTATACGGGGCTTCTTTAACCCCTTTCTCCCCAGAGGGTGCAGCTTAGAGGGGAGTCAGTGACCCCCAAAAACCCCAAATCCCAGTTGGCAGAAATAAGTTGTAGAGAGAAGGAGAACAGAGACAGAGCAGAAATCCTGAACAACATGGCCGCCATTGTTAGTGACAAATCCTCTTCCACTGTCCCGACCGCACAGCCCGGGCTGGATGCCCTGTGCCCTGGCGGGGACGGGGCTGTGTGCCGGGGGAGGCTTCCCGGGGTGCCGGGGGAGGGTGCCGGGCTCCGGGGCGGCTGGCCGCGGCGGTGGAGGAGGATGATCGCCGCTGGTTTTGTTGTTGAGCACAAGAGCGCCCGACATGATGATCAGCCGCCGCCGCCGCCGCGCTCGCCCAGAACACAGCCTCCAAAAAGTGGTGTAGGGCGGCCGATCCGTGCCCAGCCCGGGGTCCCCGGCTCCCCCGAGGGCTCCTCTACCCCCTCACCATGGACCCGGGGTCCTGCCCGCCTCGGTCCGCCCGGGATCGCCCATGTTCTCGGCGGTGGCCGCCGTGCGCTCTCGTCCTCTGCGCCTCGTCTTTCTGCTGCTGCTGCTCAGAGCTGGAGACTCCACCAAATGCTGCAGCCGAGCGCGGAGGGGACCCCTCCTTCAACACCCCAAAACTCCAGCTGGGAACCTCGGACGGACTCACAACCGGCGGCAAATAAAAGCCGAGACTCTCCCCTTCCAGATGCATACCTCACTCTCCCCATCGGGGCTGAGACATTTAAATAAAACGCTGCCAAACATGGGGCACAATCATGGGGCGTTGTTGGAGCTGAACTTTGCTTTGCTACGTCATCAGCTTGGGCAGCAGTTGAAATTTTTATAGACATATATCTTTTTGTTTTTTACACCCCCCAACCCCCAAAAAACTAACAATAACACCCCAAGTACTACACATCACATCTGCACATGCAGGCAGCACAATATGCGAAGCCATAAACTGGTTCAGCAGCATTTAGTCTCCTATGGGCACACAGGCATCAAACAAGATGGATCCAGCCTGATGGTGAACGGCAGCACCTGGGGAGGGGGCACCGGGGTCATCCACATTAATAATAAAGTCAATATGTATATGAAGAAAATATTATGGGGGGAGGAATACAAAAATAAGGAATTGCTATAAAGGATAGATGCTGGGAAACTGCAACTCTCAGCATGATCGGATAGGGGATGGCGAGGATTGTAGTATGCTGAGACCTGGATTAATGATTCTAAATTATATTTTACAGATTTCTAACTTGGCTAGAAATATAAAATGATATGATATGGAGAAATGATGGCCATAGATGCAACAGCAAACAGTGCAACATTGTATAGTGGTGATGATACATTGTATTGTGAGAGGTCAATATTAGTGATGGGTTAGAGAATTAATAGAAATATTAGCAATGCTACAGAGAATCACTAATGTGTCACTATACAATGTATCATTCAACAATGTATCAAATATACAAATAGTCTACAATGTGCACTATACAATGTATAACTATACAGTGTATCATTCTACAATCAATGCATCACTATACAAATATCACTATGATGTGTCACTCTACAATGTATCAATAAACAAATATTCTACAAAGTGTCACTGAACAGTATCATTCTACAGTAGATCATTCTTCAATGTGCACTATACAATGTTTCATTCTACAATGTATCACTAATGCATAACTGTACAATGTATCACTATTATATCACTAATCTATAACTATACAATGTATCATTCTACAATGTATCACTAATGTATAACTATACAGTGCATCATCCTACAGTGTGGCACTAACTATACAGTGAATATACAATGTATCATTCTACATTGTACAACTAATATATAACTACACAATGTATCACTATTATATCACTAATGTATAACTATACAATGTTTCATTCTACAATGTATCACTAATCTATAACTATACAATGTATCACTATTATATCACTAATCTATAACTATACAATGTATCATTCTACAATGTATCACCAATGTATAACTAACTATACAGTGAATATACAATGTATCATTCTACATTGTACAACTAATATATAACTACACAATGTATCACTATTATATCACTAATGTATAACTATACAATGTATCATTCTACAATGTATCACTAATCTATAACTATACAGTGCATCATCCTACAGTGTGGCACTAACTATACAGTGACTATACAATGTATCAGTCTTCAACATATCACTCTTAGTTCACCATACAATGTACCAATATTGATTAATGACACAAATACAATCCCAGCCTATGGGGCAATGCTTCCAAGGAAGTGCCAACATTCAATAACAGCAGATACCCCTGGCAGTATACTCCATCAGTGCAGGTATACAGTATATACCACCCACTAGATAGCAATCATTGTGGAGGGATCAGGACATGTGAGCACAGACATCCCATGATGGGAGTGATAGTTCGGAGGAGAATAATGTAACAATTAGAGGGGGACATGACCCCTCCTGATCGGATTGACAAGTCACTATCACAGCTGGATAAATACTAATTAATCCCAATACCTCCACTACTACTTCGATTTAGGTGCTGGAGGACTACAACTCCCAGCATGTCTTACTGCGCTGTCACTATGCAATATAGGTGATACCAAGAATTATAAAAGGCCAATGACAGAGCCTGCTGTAGTTCTCCACAGATAGTTTCTGCCCTGATACCTTACCTGATGCATGAAGATGGATGGGAGGGCCTGATGCGGCTTGCAGCCCAAGCACCATGGGCCTGCGAGATACAAGGAGAGAATATATCCCAGCAGACAACCAGCTGTCACTAAACCCAGCTGCCATCCACAGGGCCTGATCCAAAGCTCCGATGGATCCCGGTGCCGACCTTCCTCTGCCAAGCTCGTGTCCGCATCTGACAACAACCCGCGCCAAGCCAGCCTGCCAAAACACGACACGCCCCTCGCAACCCAAACAAACGCTCCCATTGGTCATCAATTCCTGGAAAGGCGGGACTAAAAGACGAGAGGCCAATCACAAGCCACAACGACAGGCAGCGCTGGGAGTCATGGGCATAGAGGGCAGAGATTAATGATGTCAATGGCGAAGAGGAAGAGCTTTCCGATTGGCTGGCTGGCGTAACCAATAGGAGGATTAGTTATAAATATGTAAACTAGGAGTTAGCTGATTAGTTTTGTAAAGGTTTATGCCATTGGTTTGGGAGATTTTGAGTGATGTGGTGGGCGTGCCGGAAGTGTCTAGTCACTGATGGTGGAGCCTTGGATGGGCGGAGTGTTGTGGAACTACAAGTCCCAGCAATCTTTGCTCTATAAGGAGCCTCCTTATAGTTATATAGCTTTTCTCTAGTGTGCTACTACAAGTGGCTGCCACTGGCATCCCAGGGTGTGGCAGCATGGCGGCTGTGCTGTACAGATAAACAGTTGGGACTACTTCCTAGTTGTTGCTTTTGTTTGGTGCATTTGCAAAATGTAGGCAACAATTGAATACAATCACACGATATAGTGACGTTGGTCTGTGGTAGTGGTCACCAGGCAAATCAATGTGTTATCACTATGGTGCTCCATATGGCCATTACCATTCACCAAACCAAAAAAAAAAACAAATTCAGTGTGACAATGACAACCTAATATATAGAGCATGGAGGAAAAAACAAAGGCTTGTTCACATGTTGCGTTTTTTCTGTACATTTTTCCAAAGGGAAAAAATACATTGTTTTGCTGTGCCAGCAAAATAAATGAGATTTCTAAAATCTCATTCACACAGTGTGTTTTTTTGTTTGTTTTTTGGGGTTTTTTTTTTTTTTTTGCATTTTTCGTGGGTGTAGGTTTAAACCGCAGTATGTCATTTTTTTTTCTTTTTACCCATTCAATTGAATGCATTACAAATAGATCAAAAGGGTGTGAACAAAATTAAAAACCTCATTAAAATATGCCTAGTGTGCAGCAATTTTTTTTCCGCCAACGCTGCATTTGTGTATGTGGAAAAAAAACACTGCAAAAAAAGCACTGTGTGAACACATCCTATTAAAGTGTTGGGTGGAGTTAAACATGTATTAAAAAAAATAAAGAGATAAATTATAAGTAGATACTTGGGTACAAACTGTATTTATGTCTATGGAGCCACCCGTGGGCCGTGGGGTACTCGGATCCAGGTCTTTCGGTTCTCAGTGGGGATGTCACGGTGGCGGACCCGGTCCGTGGCCCTCGGGATGTCCGTTGAAGTTGTGGGGGAAAGGTCTTTAAAGGGATAATGTTCGTGACGCCACCTGTGGTATTCGGTCAGGGTGACCGACGCTGCTTAGGGGTCCGCTGGGGTGATGTTATGGCAGCTAGATGGTATACCTTCCCACAGGTGAAGTGTGTCCCCAGGGCTTCCCAGAGTGTAGATGGTGGATGATGTAAGGCGCAGAGAATAACGAGGACACAAGGTTGCAGTCTCTTTACCTGTTCTGAAGGCTTCAGCATCCACAGTCCAGGGTAGGGACCACAGGGTAGGCAGAGTCCGGCCGGTCTGAAGGCAAATCCAGAGTCCCCTTATCCAGGTGGAATTCAATAGCCTTCCTCTAGCACCTGGGCGTTGTAGTACCTCCCTGCTGAGCAACTCGGTAAGGTCCTTACAACTATTGTAGATGTTAAGTCTCTTCTCTCTGTCCCCCTGACGGATAGGACAAACCCGTATGACTGGTGGCCTGAGGCTTTTTACAGGGACCCTAAAGACGCCCCGGCCCCCACAAGTTGCCACCCTGCCTCCTGGGTAAATGGTCGGGCAGCCAACGTGGAATCAACTGTCCTGCCAGTCTCTGAAGTAACGGCATAGAGATCCTTACTCCCTCGGTGTTCTGGCTACCGGTAGTGCACTTCAGAAGGAGGCAGCCTGCTTCTAGGTGGTCTCCCTCTGATGTTCCTCTCCTTTTGCTATGACTTCGTTGCTCACTCACTGCAACACAATTACTTTTGTGTCCTTTCTTAGGATGCTGCCGCATGGGATGCAGGCGCAGCTCCGTGTACCTTCGACTTCCACAGGCCGCAGTCTGGAGAGGGCTGGAACCCACTCCAACCAGCCTCTGCCAAACTCTGTCGGGACTCACTGACTATCTCCTACTCCCTCCAGTCAGCTTCTGTCTAACTTTCTAACCAACCCACCAGTTTTACCTAAGTGTGAGGAGTGTCCTAATAGATAGAAGCATGGCTTCCCCTGGCGGACTGGAGTGTGAAGTGTGTTTTGTGGTTGTGATACCTGGATAGAAGATCTCCTTCATTGCCTTCAGACGTAACATCACTCCCCCTGGTGGAAGAATAACATTACTGCAATGAACCAGGACTCTGGGGCGCTGCATCTACATAAATTTATATTATATTATTAAAAAAGAGAAAATATATATACACATATCATATATATGATAGATATGTGTATATATCTTTTCTCTTTTTTAATAATATATATACAGTTAAGTCCATATATATTTGGACAGAGACAACATTTTTCTAATTCTGGTTATAGACATTACCACAATGCATTTTAAACAAAACAATTCAGATGCAGTTGAGGTTCAGACTTTCAGCTTTCATTTGAGGGTATCCACATTAAAATTGGATGATGGGTTTAGGAGTTTCAGCTCCTTAACATGTGCCACCCTGTTTTTAAAGGGACCAAAAGTAACTGGACAATTGACTCCAAGGCTATTTCATGGACAGGTGTGGGCAATTCCTTCGTTATATCATTCTCAATTAAGCAGATAAAAGGCCTGGATAAGTTGAAAACTTGGGCTGAAAGGTGGCAGATGAGGTTTAACAATGATAAATGTAAGGTTATACACATGGGAAGAAGGAATCAATATCACCATTACACACTGAACGGGAAACCACTGGGCAAATCTGACAGGGAGAAGGACTTGGGGATCCTAGTTAATGATACACTTACCTGGAGCAGCCAGTGCCAGGCAGCAGCTGCCAAGGCAAACAGGATCATGGGGTGCATTAAAAGAGGTCTGGATACACATGATGAGAGCATTATACTGCCTCTGTACAAATCCCTAGTTAGACCGCACATGGAGTACTGTGTCCAGTTTTGGGCACCGGTGCTCAAGAAGGATATAATGGAACTAGAGAGAGTACAAAGGAGGGCAACAAAATTAATGAAGGGGATGGGAGAACTACAATACCTAGATAGATTAGCGAAATTAGGATTATTTAGTCTAGAAAAAAGACGACTGAGGGGCGATCTAATAACCATGTATAAGTATATAAGGGGACAATACAAATATCTAGCTGAGGATCTGTTTATACCAAGGAAGGTGACGGGCACAAGGGGGCATTCTTTGCGTCTGGAGGAGAGAAGGTTTTTCCACCAACATAGAAGAGGATTCTTTAATGTTAGGGCAGTGAGAATCTGGAATTGCTTGCCTGAAGAGGTGGTGATGGCGAACTCAGTCGAGGGGTTCAAGAGAGGCCTGGATGTCTTCCTGGAGCAGAACAGTATTGTCTCATACAATTATTAGGTTCTGTAGAAGGACGTAGATCTGGGGATTTATTATGATGGAATATAGGCTCAACTGGATGGACAAATGTCTTTTTTCGGCCTTACTAACTATGTTACTATGTTACTATGTTACTATGAGTTGTTTTGAGATGTGTTGCTTGCATTTGGAAGGTTTTGCTGTGAAGTAAACATGCGGTCAAAGAATCTCTCCATGCAGGTGAAACAAGCCATCCTAAAGCTGCGAAAACAGAAAAAACCCATCCGAGAAATTGCTACAATATTAGGAGTGGCAAAATCTACAGTTTGGTTCATCCTGAGAAAGAAAGAAAGCACTGGTGAACTCATCAATGCAGAAAGACCTGGGCGCCCATGGAAGACAACAGTGGTGGATGATCGCAGAATAATCTCCATGGTGAACAGAAACCCCTTCACAACAGCCAACCAAGTGACCAACACTCTCCAGGAGGTCGGCGTATCAATATCCAAATCTACCATAAAGAGAAGACTGCATGAAAGTAAATACAGAGGGTTCACTGCACGGTGCAGCCACTCATAAGTATCAAGAATAAAAAGGATAGACTGGACTTTGATAAAAAAAAGCCAGCACAGTTCTGGAAGAACATTCTTTGGACAGATGAAACCAAGATCAACCTCTACCAGAATGATGGAAAGAGAAAAGTATGGCGAAGTCGTGGTACAGCTCATGATCCAAAGCATACCACATCATCTGTAAAACACGGTGGAGGCAGTGTAATGGCGCGGGCATGCATGGCTGCCAGTGGCACTGGGTCACTAGTGTTTATGGATGATGTGACAGGACAGAAGCAGCCGAATGAATTCTGAGGTCTTCAGAGCCGCCATACTGTGTGCTCAGATCCAGCCAAATGCAGCCAAACTGATTGGTCGTCGTTTCATACTACAGATGGACAATGACCCAAAACATAAAGCCAAAGCAACAAAGGAGTTTATTAAAGCAAAGAAGTGGAATATTCTTGAATGGCCAAGTCAGGCACCTGATCTCAACCCAATTAAAGGGAACCTGTCACCCCGTTTTTTCAGATTGAGATATAAATACTGTTAAATAGGGCCTGCGCTGTGCGTTACTATAGTGTATGTAGTGTACCTTGATTCCCCACCTATGCTGCAAAATACATTACCAAAGTCGCCGTTTTCGCCTGTCAATCAGGCTGGTCAGGTCGGGTGGGCGTGTTCACAGCGCTGTTTCTTCCTCAGCTTTACGTTGGTGGCGTAGTGGTGTGCGCATGTTGAAGTGACTAATCCACTGTGGGCACGTGAACAAGCAGCGCGCGATCTGCACTATTACCCTTGTCATCGGTGGGGGCGGCCATCTTCCTGGGGCCGCGCGTGCGCAGATGGAGTGCTCTGCTGCACGGGGCTTCAGGAAAATGGCCGCGGGATGCCGCACGTTCGCACAAGAGATCGCGGCGGCCATTTTCCCAAAGCCGAGTTTGCATCTCGGCTTTGGGAAAATGGCCGCCGCGATCTCTTGTGCGCACGCGCGGCATCCCGCGGCCATTTTCCTGAAGCCCCGTGCAGCAGAGCACTCCATGTGCGCACGCGCGGCCCCAGGAAGATGGCCGCCCCACCGATGACAGGGGGTGATAGCGCAGATCGCGCGCTGCTTGTTCACATGCCCACAGTGGATTAGTCACTTCAACATGCGCACACCACTACGCCACCAACGTAAAGCTGAGGAAGAAACAGCGCTGTGAACACGCCCACCCGACCTGACCAGCCTGATCGACAGGCGAAAACGGCGACTTTGGTAATGTATTTTGCAGCATAGGTGGGGAATCAAGGTACACTACATACACTATAGTAACGCACAGCGCAGGCCCTATTTAACAGTATTTATATCTCAATCTGAAAAAACGGGGTGACAGGTTCCCTTTAAGCATGCCTTTCACTTGTTAAAGACTAAACTTCTGACAGAAAGGCCACAAACAAACAGCAACTGAAAACCACCGCAGTGAAGGCCTGGCCGAGCATCAAAAAGGAGGAAACAGCGTCGGGTGACGTCCATGAGCTCAAGATTTCAGGCAGTCATTGCCAACAAAGGGTTTTCAACCAAGTACTAGAAGATAATATTTTATTTAAAATTATTTAGTCTGTCCAATTACTTTTGGTCCCTTTAAAAACAGGGTGGCACATGTTAAGGAGCTGAAACTCCTAAACCCTTCATCCAATTTTAATGTGGATACCCTCAAATGAAAGCTGAAAGTCTGAACTTCATCTGCATCTGAATTGTTTTGTTTAAAATTCATTGTGGTAATGTCTATAACCAAAATTAGAAAAATGTTGTCTCTGTCCAAATATATATGGACTTAACTGTATATATACAGTATATATAATTACACACACACACACATATATATATATATATATATATATATATATATATGTATGTTTTATAAAAAAACTGTAAATCACAATTGGTCATTGATACCCAGAGGGACCATGGAATAATCTCAGTCCCAGCTCTGACTGTGTTAGAAAAAAATAAACAATTTATTAAAATATTACAATAACAATATATCAGTAACATATCCCACAAGTCTAATAACTAATGCAAACAAAGATTACTGTATATACACTAAAAATACATATATTACTTTGCGCGTACATCACATCACCTTAACCCCTTAGTGACGGAGCCACATTTTTTAAATCTGACCAGAGTCACTTTATTTGGCAATAACTACAACACTTTAACAACTCCCAGTGATTTTGAGATTGCTTTTTCGAGACACATTCTACTTTATGATAATGGTAAATTTAGATCAATATGTTTTGTGTTTATTTATAAAAAATATCAAAAATTTGAGAAAAATGTAAAAAAAAATTAGCAATTTTCAAAATTTGAATGATTATCCCTTTAATCCAGATGGCCATACCACAGCAAACCGTTAATACATAACATTTCCCTCATGCCTGCTTTACATCAGCACCATTTGTAAAATGTTATTTTATTTTGTTAGCATTTTAAGAGGATTAAAAATGTAGCAGCAATTTTTCATTTTTTCAAGGAAATTTAAAAAATTTGTTTTTTAGGGATGGCTGGTTTCACACTTGCGTTTTTGTCTGCAGCGTTTTTAGTACAAAAAATTGCATGCATTTTTTTTTCCTATATTTAACATTAAAAAGGCATGCATTTTTTTGTACGCGTTTGGTCGCGTTTTGCAACGCATACGTTTTTTGCTGCATGCATTTATTTGCAGAAATGCAACATGTAGTAATTTTGAGAGGCTTTTTTTGACGCATAAAAACGCATGCGTTTTCATGCGGGTTTTTTTTGCGTCAAAAATTGCATTGGGTCAATGGAAACACATGCGTTTTTTTGTGCATGCGTTTGCATGTGTTTTTAAACGCATGCGTTTCAATTAAGATAAGGTGGTCTAGACACTGATAAGCCACCCCCAGCAGCAAGGTGATAAAAGGGACCTTGGGGGAAGTTTCAGGACACTTCTCATCAGACTCCCAAGAAGACAAGACACTGCCGGGACGCATTTTGGTGGACAAGACCCAGATCAATGTGAGTATATCCTAGCCAATGCCTTTATTTTCTATTTTTTGGATCTACATGTCCTAATTTCTTCCATTTTTTTCTTTCAACATGCATCAGAATGTCTTCTACGGAGTCTTCATCTGGTGAGGAGTTTGAGCCACGTCAGTCAGAAGTGGATCATGTGAGTGAGGTGAGTTTTTGGCCCGTCAGCTTGGTAAGTATTCACTGTCACATCGACACATGTGACAATTTGATTTTTCTTTTTTTTTACAGCACTTCTACTGAGGGACAGACAGGGACAGAGCAGCGGAGTCAAGGTCCGGTGGGAAGATGGCAGCGGGTATGTATACAAGGCAGACTGTCCTCATTGTAATATTCTTGAATCTTCCTTTCTTTACCCTTGTATTTCTTTTAATTTTTCTTCTGGAATCCTTTTCTAAGTTGACTTTCATATTCATGCCATTTCTCAACATCTGTTAATTTTTTTTCCTAATGTGATTGAGCAAACTTAAATGATTTTCTTTTAATTTTAGGTTTCACAACGGGACGATGACCGGATCGATAATGACCTCCTGATAACCCTTGTCCAGGAGCGAGTCCCGTTGTGGGACAGCCGGGATCCACAGCATTCAGTAAACAGCACACTACGCCGCTTATGGAGTGAGGTGGCCCAAGCGCTGTGGGATGGCTGGGAGAATGCCCCGCCACGGGTCCGTAATGCATTTGGTAAGTATTGCACTGCAGTCTGAAGCAGCAGAGACCTTGGCCGGGCTATCTTGACTGTGTGTGATGAAAGAAACTTTTCGGAGTTTCTTTCATCACACACAGTTGTCTTTGCACGGCCAAAAGTCCATTTTCTGACCATTATATTTTATTGTTATTTCACAGTGGACAAAATAAGAACACGTTGGCGTTCCATGAAGGACCGCTACAACAAGGACGTGCGCACAGAGAATCGTGCTGCAAGTGGTTCCAGAGCAAGGCACCGGCTGTACAAATACCACCATTTGCTGTCCTTTTTAAGACCGGTCCTTCTCATGAGAACGTAAGTATTTCTCACATGCTTCTGGTTGTATTGCATTGACATAATATGTAATTTCAAATTCCACAGGATGTACCGTCTTGTTATATTTTGGTATTAATTTTCTGTTTTCTTTTTTCAGAGCACGACTGTCGGCCCAGGTTCTGGAGCGGTCCTTCAGCCGGCAGCCACGGACCCGTCCCAGCCATCCAGCAGCGCAGCAGCAGGTGGGCCTTCCACACTCACTGGAGACCAGGGAGCTGGCCCATCAGGTTTTCCCCTTTCGCAGTCCTCTTTCACTGCATCCTTTTTTGCGGGCTCATCCCGGCAGCGACAGAGGGCTTCGGATAGGTCACTCATGCCCGAGTTTTTGCACTTGAGCTCGGTTTTACACGAAGCAATCAAGGCTTTAGGTGACAGAATGGATGTGTCCCATAACCTCTTAAATTAACGGATCCAGGATGTCACCAAAAGCCTTGATCAAGTTAAAGCCGACCTCCAGAGGCCAGCTCATCATTTTTTTAACCAAATACAGCAGGGCATGTCAGAACACCTTAGCCCTGATCTCCAGCTCAGTGTGATGCAGGCCTGCAATGTTGCTTTTGTGCAGGCTATGCAGCAGAGTCGCAATTTACAGCAGACAGTGGCGGCATATCCAACTGTGCCGTCACTGTCACAATTAACTTCCCATTCCTACCTCTGCTGCATACCACTGCACGGCCACCTCTATTCCATCCACAGGTGTACTCCACTACAGCGCCAACACGATGACGAGTGCTGTTGGACATCCCACCGCCACCACCGCGACAACCGCTGCTCCGGCTTGGACCTCCTCCGCTGACACCACGATGCCGCAGGACCCTGGCGTGGCTTTTCAGCCCAGCCCCCTCCCGATGCAGCAGGACCCAGGCATGGCTTTCCGGGCAGGACCCTGTTGTGAATTCTGTTGTCGGGCTCCCTCCTGTGGTCATGAATGGTACTTCGGCTGGTTCTGCCCATGGACTTCCTCTGGTGGGTGTTTCTGAGTTTCACAGGTGACGAGGTTAATTCGTTAGCTGCTGCTCTATTTAACTCCACTTAGATCTTTGCTCCATGCCACCTGTCAATGTTCCAGTATTGGTCTGTTCACTCCTGGATCATTCTTGTGACCTGTCTTCCCATCAGAAGCTAAGTTCCAGCTTGTATTTCTTGGGTTTGCTATTTTTCTGTCCAGCTTGCTATTTAATTTGATGTCTTGCTTGCTGGAAGCTCTGGGACGCAGAGGGAACGCCTCCGCACCGTGAGTCGGTGCGGAGGGTCTTTTTGGGCCCTCTGCGTGGTCTTTTTGTAGGTTTTTGTGCTGACCGCAAAGTAACCTTTCCTATCCTCGGTCTGTTCAGTAGGTCGGGCCTCACTTTGCTAAATCTATTTCATCTCTGTGTTTGTATTTTCATCTTTACTCACAGTCATTATATGTGGGGGGCTGCCTTTTCCTTTGGGGAATTTCTCTGAGGCAGGGTAGGCTTTATTTTTCTATCTTCAGGGCTAGCTAGTTTCTTAGGCTGTGCCGAGTTGCATAGGGAGCGTTAGGCGCAATCCACGGCTATTTCTAGTGTGTTTTGATAGGTTTAGGGATTGCGGTCAGCAGAGTTCCCACGTCTCAGAGCTCGTCCTTATTATCAGTAACTATCAGGTCATTCCGTGTGCTCTTAACCACCAGGTCCATTATTGTCCTGACCACCAGGTCATAACAGTACAGGTGGCCCAAAGTACTAATGCATCTCAATAGAGGGATAAGAGAAGTTCTGAGACCATTTTTTTTTCTTTGCAGTGTGTTTTGTCTCTATTTTCCCCTTTACCTCTGGGTGGTTCAGGACACTGGTGTAAACATGGACATTCAAGGTCTGTCCTCTTGGATGGATAATCTCACTACAAGGATACAAAACATTCAAGATTTTGTGGTTCAGAATCCGATGTCAGAGCCTAGGATTCCAATTCCTGATTTGTTTTTTGGTGATAGATCTAAGTTCTTGAATTTCAAAAATAATTGTAAATTGTTTCTTGCCTTGAAACCTCACTCCTCAGGTGACCCTGTTCAACAAGTAAAGATCATTATTTCTTTGTTACGTGATGACCCTGAAGACTGGGCATTTTCACTTGCGCCAGGAGATCCGGCATTGCGTGATGTTGATGCGTTTTTCCTGGCGCTTGGATTGCTTTATGACGAACCTAATTCAGTGGATCAGGCAGAGAAAATCTTGCTGGCTCTGTGTCAGGGTGAGGATGAAGCGGAGATATATTGTCAGAAGTTTAGAAAGTGGTCTGTGCTCACTCAGTGGAATGAATGTGCCCTGGCAGCAATCTTCAGAAAGGGTCTCTCTGAAGCCATTAAGGATGTCATGGTGGGGTTTCCCATGCCTGCTGGTCTGAATGAGTCTATGTCCTTGGCCATTCAGATCGATCGACGCTTGCGTGAGCGTAAAGCTGTGCACCATTTGGCAGTACTATCTGAGCATGGGCCTGAGCCTATGCAATGTGATAGGACTTTGACCAGAGCTCAACGGCAAGAACACAGACGTCGGAATGGGCTATGTTTTTATTGTGGTGATTCCACTCATGCTATCTCCGATTGTCCTAAGCGCACTAAGCGGTTCGCTAGGTCTGCCACCATTGGTACGGTACAGTCTAAATTTCTATTGTCTGTTACTCTGATTTGCTCTTTGTCATCCTATTCTGTTATGGCATTTGTGGATTCAGGCGCTGCCCTGAATTTGATGGACTTGGAGTATGCCAGGCGCTGTGGTTTTTTCTTCGAGCCCTTGCAGTATCCTATTCCATTGAGAGGAATTGATGCTACGCCTTTGGCCAAGAATAAGCCTCAGTATTGGACCCAATTGACCATGTGCATGGCTCCTGCACATCAGGAGGATATCTGCTTTCTGGTGTTGCATAATCTGCATGATGTGGTCGTTTTGGGGTTACCATGGCTACAGGTTCATAATCCAGTATTGGACTGGAAATCTATGTCTGTGTCCAGCTGGGGTTGCCAGTGGGTACATGGTGATGTTCCATTTTTGTCTATTTCGTCTTCCACTCCTTCTGAAGTTCCAGAGTTTTTGTCGGATTATCGGGATGTATTTGATGAGCCCAAAGCCAGTGTCCTACCTCCTCATAGGGATTGCGATTGTGCAATTAATTTGATTCCTGGTAGTAAGTTTCCTAAGGGCCGATTGTTCAATTTATCTGTGCAAGAGCACGCCGCTATGCGGAGTTATATAAAGGAATCCTTGGAGAAAGGCCATATTCGCCCGTCGTCATCACCGTTAGGAGCAGGGTTCTTTTTTGTGGCCAAGAAGGATGGTTCTTTGAGACCTTGTATTGATTTCCGCCTTCTTAATAAAATTACAGTCAAATTTCAGTATCCTTTGCCGTTGCTGTCTGTTTTGTTTGCGCGTATTAAAGGGGCTAGTTGGTTCACCAAGATAGATCTTCGAGGGGCGTATAATCTTGTGCGTATTAAACAAGGCGATGAATGGAAAACAGCATTTAATACGCCCGAGGGCCATTTTGAGTACCTGGTTATGCCATTCGGGCTTTCCAATGCTCCATCAGTATTTCAGTCCTTCATGCATGACATCTTCCGAGAGTACCTGGATAAATTCCTGATTGTGTATTTGGATGATATTTTGGTCTTTTCGGATGATTGGGAGTCTCATGTGAAGCAGGTCAGAATGGTGTTCCAGGTCCTTCATGCGAATTCCTTGTTTGTGAAGGGGTCAAAGTGTCTCTTTGGAGTTTAGAAGGTTTCATTATTGGGGTTCATTTTTTCCCCTTCTACTATCGAGATGGACCCTGTTAAAGTCCAGGCCATTTACGATTGGACTCAGCCAACATCTGTGAAGAGCCTGCAAAAGTTCCTGGGCTTTGCTAATTTTTATCGGCGCTTCATCGCTAATTTTTCTACTGTTGCTAAACCGTTGACTGATTTGACCAAGAAGGGTGCTGATGTGGTCAATTGGTCTTCTGCGGCTGTAGAGGCTTTTCAGGAGTTGAAGCGTCGTTTTTCTTCTGCCCCTGTGTTGTGCCAGCCAGATGTTTCGCTTCCGTTTCAGGTTGAGGTTGATGCTTCTGAGATTGGAGCAGGGGCTGTTTTGTCGCAGAGAAGTTCTGATGGCTGGGTGATGAAGCCATGTGCTTTCTTTTCTAGAAAGTTTTTGCCTGCTGAGCGTAACTATGATGTTGGTAATCGTGAAATGTTGGCCATGAAGTGGGCATTCGAGGAGTGGCGTCATTGGCTGGAAGGAGCCAAGCATCGCGTGGTGGTCTTGACAGATCACAAGAATTTGACTTATCTTGAGTCTGCCAAACGGTTGAATCCGAGACAGGCTCGATGGTCGTTATTTTTCTCCCGTTTTGATTTTGTGGTTTCGTACCTTCCGGGCTCTAAGAATGTGAAGGCTGATGCCCTGTCAAGGAGTTTTGTGCCTGACTCTCCTGGTGTTCCTGAGCCGGCGGGTATTCTCAAAGAGGGGGTAATTTTGTCTGCCATCTCCCCTGATTTGCGGCGGGTGCTGCAAAAAGTTCAGGCTGATAGACCTGACCGTTGCCCAGCGGAGAAACTGTTTGTCCCTGATAGATGGACTAGTAGAGTTATCTCTGAGATTCATTGTTCAGTGTTGGCTGGGCATCCTGGAATCTTTGGTACCAGAGATTTGGTGGCTAGATCCTTTTGATGGCCGTCTCTGTCGCGGGATGTGCGTTCTTTTGTGCAGTCCTGTGGGACTTGTGCTCGGGCTAAGCCCTGCTGTTCTTGTGCCAATGGGTTGCTTTTGCCCTTGCCGGTCCAGAAGAGGCCCTGGACGCATATTTCTATGGATTTTATTTCGGATCTCTCTCAAAAGATGTCGGTCATTTGGGTGGTTTGTGATCGCTTTTCTAAGATGGTCCATTTGGTACCTTTGCCTAAATTGCCTTCCTCCTTTGATTTGGTGCCATTATTTTTCCAGCATGTGGTTCGTTTACATGGTATCCCGGAGAACATCGTTTCTGACAGAGGTTCCCAGTTTGTTTCAAGGTTTTGGCGAGCCTTTTGTGCTAGGATGGGCATTGATTTGTCTTTTTCCTCGGCTTTCCATCCTCAGACAAATGGCCAAACCGAACGAACTAATCAAACTTTGGAAACATATCTGAGATGCTTTGTTTCTGCTGATCAGGATGATTGGGTGTCCTTTTTGCCGTTGGCTGAGTTTGCCCTTAATAATCGGGCCAGCTCGGCTACTTTGGTTTTGCCGCTTTTCTGCAATTCTGGTTTCCATCCTCGTTTCTCTTCAGGGCAGGTTGAGTCTTCAGACTGTCCTGGTGTAGATACTGTGGTGGATAGGTTGCAGCAGATTTGGACTCATGTGGTGGACAATTTGACATTGTCCCAGGAGAAGGCTCAACGTTTCGCTAACCGCCGGCGCTGTGTGGGTCCCCAACTTCGTGTTGGGGATTTGGTTTGGTTGTCGTCTCGTTATGTTCCTATGAAGGTTTCCTCTCCTAAGTTTAAGCCTCGTTTCATTGGTCCGTATAAGATTTCTGAGGTTATCAATCCTGTGTCATTTCGTTTGGCCCTTCCTGCTTCTTTTGCCATCCATAATGTGTTCCATAGGTCGTTATTGCGGAGATACGTGGCGCCTGTGGTTCCATCCGTTGCTCCTCCTGCCCCGGTGTTAGTTGAGGGGGAGTTGGAGTATGTGGTGGAGAAGATTTTGGATTCTCGTGTTTCGAGACGGAAACTCCAGTACCTGGTCAAGTGGAAGGGTTATGGTCAGGAAGATAATTCCTGGGTTTTTGCCTCTGATGTTCATGCTGCCGATCTGGTTCGTGCCTTTCATTTGGCTCATCCTGGTCGGCCTGGGGGCTCTGGTGAGGGTTCGGTGACCCCTCCTCAAGAGGGGGTACTGTTGTGAATTCTGTTGTCGGGCTCCCTCCTGTGGTCATGAATGGTACTTCAGCTGGTTCTGTCCATGGACTTCCTCTGGTGGGTGTTTCTGAGTTTCACAGGTGACGAGGTTAATTCGTTAGCTGCTGCTCTATTTAACTCCACTTAGATCTTTGCTCCATGCCACCTGTCAATGTTCCAGTATTGGTCTAGTTCACTCCTGGATCGTTCTTGTGACCTGTCTTCCAATCAGAAGCTAAGTTCCAGCTTGTATTTCTTGGGTTTGCTATTTTTCTGTCCAGCTTGCTATTTAATTTGTTGTCTTGCTTGCTGGAAGCTCTGGGACGCAGAGGGAGCGCCTCCACACCGTGAGTCGGTGCGGAGGGTCTTTTTGCGCCCTCTGCGTGGTCTTTTTGTAGGTTTTTGTGCTGACCGCAAAGTAACCTTTCCTATCCTCGGTCTGTTCAGTAAGTCGGGCCTCACTTTGCTAAATCTATTTCATCTCTGTGTTTGTATTTTCATCTTTACTCACCGTCATTATATGTGGGGGGCTGCCTTTTCCTTTGGGGAATTTCTCTGAGGCAAGGTAGGCTTTATTTTTCTATCTTCAGGGCTAGCTAGTTTCTTAGGCTGTGCCGAGTTGCATAGGGAGCGTTAGGCGCAATCCACGGCTATTTCTAGTGTGTTTGATAGGTTTAGGGATTGCGGTCAGCAGAGTTCCCACGTCTCAGAGCTTGTCTGTATTATTAGTAACTATCAGGTCATTCCGTGTTCTCTTAACCACCAGGTCCATTATTGTCCTGACCACCAGGTCATAACAGTGGGCTGGGTAATATACTACGTGGCTGTGTTATATGCTACGTGGCTGTGTTATATGCTACGTGGTTGCGCTATATGCTACATGGGCTGTGTTATATACTATGTGGGCTGTGTTGTATACTATGTGGGCTGTGATATATACTATGTGGCTGTGTTATATACTACATGGCTGTGTTATATGCTACATGGGCTGTGCAATATACTATGTGACTGTGCAATATACTACGTGGCTGTGTTATATACTACATGGCTGTGTTATATGCTACGTGGCTGTTCTATATGCTACGTGGGCAGTGTTATATGCTACGTGAGCTGTGTTATATGCTATGTGACTGTGTTATATGCTACATGGCTGTGTTACGTGCTAGGTGGCTGTGCTATATACTACGTGGGCTGTGTTATATGCTACGTGGGCTGGGTAATATACTACGTGGCTGTGTTAAATGCTACGTGGCTGTGTTATATGCTACGTGGCTGTGTTATATGCTACGTGGCTGTGCTATATGCTACGTGGGCTGTGTTATATTCTACGTGGGCTGTGTTATATACTTCGTGGTTGCGCTATATGCTACGTGGGCTGTGTCATATACTACGTGGGCTCTGTTATATGCTACGTGAGCTGTGTTATATGCTACGTGGCTGTGCTATATACTACATGGCTGTGTTATGTACTAGGTGGCTGTGCTATATACTATGTGGGCTGTGTTATATGCTACGTGGGCTGAGCAATATACTACGTGACTGTGTTATATGCTATGTGGCTGTGCTATATGCTACGTGGGCTGTGTTATATACTATGTGGGCTGTGTTATATACTATGTGGCTGTGCTATATGCTACGTGGGCTGTGTTATATACTACGTGGGCTCTGTTATATACTACGTTGGCTGTGTTATATGCTACGTGGCTGTGCTATATTTTTCTGCTGTATCTCTTTCGCCCGGGGCCCTAAAAAACCTGGAGCTGGCCCTGGGTGCACTGATTGGTCACGCCCGGCCGGGCGTGAACAATCAGCGACAAGCACAGTCTGGCCGCTAATTGGTGTGGGATTTGAACCACGCTTCGCTAATTGGTTGCGCCCGGCTGGCCAACTCCTGTGCATTCATTGCATTATTCTTAAATCTTCATAAGTAAACTACATACATATTCTAGAATACCCGATGCGTTAGAATCGGGCCACCATCTACTCTCTATATAATAATACACTGGGTAGTTTGGTTAATGAATCATGAGATGCTGTTTTTTTCTGTACAGAGTGAATCAAGTGAATTATGCCAAGTACTGCCCATACAGTGGGGTTGGGGGCCCAGATCTACACAGGGGCCCACCGGGGGATTCCCCTGTTACCCTGTGGGCCAGTCCGAGCCTGCACGTGGCCTAAAAACACACTTCTTTAGACTGACTTATCGCCTCACCGTTTTGCACCCTCCATGCACTTAAAGGGACACTGTCTCCTGAATTTGGAGGGAACAATCTTCAGCCATGGAGGCGGGGTTTTTGGGTTTTTGATTCACCCTTTCCTTACCCGCTGGCTGCATGCTGGCTGCAATATTGGATTGAAGTTCATTCTCTGTCCTCCATAGTACACGCCTGTGCAAGGTAAGATTGCCTTGTGCAGGCGTGTACTACGGAGGACAGAGAATCAACTTCAATCCAATATTGCAGCCAGCATGCAGCCAGCGGGTAAGGAAAGGGTGAATCAAAAACCCCAAAACCCCGCCTCCATGGCTGAAGATTGTTCCCTCCAAATTCAGGTGACAGTGTCCCTTTAATACCCCTCTGTGTCTGTACTGCACACACTGGGGCTGGTGACCGGTGTTCATGCAGCGTTATGTCAATACCCTAATTATTATATTGATGGCCGGACCTTACAAGCACTTTTTGTCATTTATCTTTCGTGTCTTCAATATTTCCTCATAGATTGTAGCTTGTGCACAGCAACCTTACTCTTTTTGGTATCTGAGTTGTTTTATTCTGTAATATCTTTTATTGTCTGTACAAATCCCCTCTGTAATGTAAAGTGCTGCGGAATATGTTATCGCTGTAGAAATAAATATTATTGTTATACATTAAATCCTATTTATTTCTATATAAAGTGAATTACAGGAGACAAATATGCATCAAACAATCAACAATTGTTTCACTTCCTCAGACGTTTCCTCTTTGTGAATGTAATGTTTAGTCACACTCCTAAGGGTCTGTCATAAAGTCACAACTTGTCACTTAGGCTACTTTCACACTAGCGTCGGAATCTCCCCGTCGCAATGCGTCGGGCAGAGATTCCGACGCTAGCGTTTGACGCACTGCACAACGGGGGCAGCGGATGACTTTCTCCGGCGCATCCGCTGCCCCATTGTGAGGTGCGGGAAGGTGGGGGCGGAGTTCCGGACGCGCATGCGCGGTCGGAAAAAGCGATCCGTCAGGAGCAAAAAACGTTACATTTAACGTTTTTTGCTCCCGGCGGTCCGCCACAACACGGCGCAACCGTCGCACGACGGTTGCGACGTGTGGCAAAGCGTCGCAATGCGTCGCTAATGTTAATCTATGGGGCAAAAACGCATCCTGCAAACAACTTTGTAGTATGCGTTTTTTGCCATAAACGACGCATTGCGACGTCTGGCAAAAAACGCCAGTGTGAAAGTAGCCTTTATAGTTACTGATCACTGGGGGACGGGGGTCCCACTAATCACAAATACTGGTCCCCAGTCCTTGGGTTCAATGCACTGACAGTTGAGTATGTGCATTGCTGTTCCAGTTAAAATCTATGGAATTGACACAAATAGGCAGGTACAGCGCTCGGTTATCAATTATCTCCCATAGACAATGAATGGAGCAGAAGTCAGTAAGAACAGCAATGATAAGGACCTGGGGGAGAGTCACGTGACCACCACACAACCTTAGAACGTTCATTCAGAGCAATTACACTTTTTGAACGCTAGGTGGAACTCCTGCGATACGCCGCAATGATTGGTGCGTGATAGACACGTGGCTCTCTGTCTCCGTTGTCAGGGTAACGAGAAAGCAAAGCGGCCTGGTTGAGGAGGTGAAGCCTAACGGGAGGTAACGGAGATAATCAGGGAGGAGGCCGGAGGGTAAGACGCAGGCGGTACCGGGTAATGGAGGGCGATACACGCGTCTGTAGGAGATCTCTGTGACTGCGCTCTCTCTATCCGCATTGCATCCTTATTATTATTATTATTATTGTGAAGGGGTTAAATGTCATTATAAGTTATAATGCACGTGAGCCATTATAAGGCTGTGATGACATTTACATGGGACTGTCTTGTTTTCGCAGTTTTCCGCGGTGACGCTACGTGGCACAGTTTTCAGCGTTGTGCGGTTTTGGTGGTGGAAGGGCGTGAGGTTTTGCAGCTAAATCTCGCTTTACTGCGCAGCCACTGAAGGGCAATGTGTAGGATAGAAGCCCTATCACCAGGGCGAGGGCGACACTCCATTCATTGTCTATGGGGGCAGCGCACAGCACTCAGGCAGTGGGCACCGGACCCCCGTTCTGGTGATTAGCGATGGGCCCAGCTATAATGGCGACACAGCGTGTGAATCCGGCCCAATATGCGGTATATGTGGTGGATGACGCACCCCAGCGTTTAGTCTTCACATGTCCCAGTCCAGACCACCAGCCGTGGGTGTCCCGACCACCAGCCGTGGGTGTCCCGACCACCAGCCGTGGGTGTCCCGACCACCAGCCGTGGGTGTCCCGACCACCAGCCGTGGGTGTCCCGACCACCAGCCGTGGGTGTCCCGACCACCAGCCGTGGGTGTCCCGACCACCAGCCGTGGGTGTCCCGACCACCAGCCGTGGGTGTCCCGACCACCAGCCGTGGGTGTCCCGACCACCAGCCGTGGGTGTCCCGACCACCAGCCGTGGGTGTCCCGACCACCAGCCGTGGGTGTCCCGACCACCAGCCGTGGGTGTCCCGACCACCAGCCGTGGGTGTCCCGACCACCAGCCGTGGGTGTCCCGACCACCAGCCGTGGGTGTCCCGACCACCAGCCGTGGGTGTCCCGACCACCAGCCGTGGGTGTCCCGACCACCAGCCGTGGGTGTCCCGACCACCAGCCGTGGGTGTCCCGACCACCAGCCGTGGGTGTCCCGACCACCAGCCGTGGGTGTCCCGACCACCAGCCGTGGGTGTCCCGACCACCAGCCGTGGGTGTCCCGACCACCAGCCGTGGGTGTCCCGACCACCAGCCGTGGGTGTCCCGACCACCAGCCGTGGGTGTCCCGACCACCAGCCGTGGGTGTCCCGACCACCAGCCGTGGGTGTCCCGACCACCAGCCGTGGGTGTCCCGACCACCAGCCGTGGGTGTCCCGACCACCAGCCGTGGGTGTCCCGACCACCAGCCGTGGGTGTCCCGACCACCAGCCGTGGGTGTCCCGACCACCAGCCGTGGGTGTCCCGACCACCAGCCGTGGGTGTCCCGACCACCAGCCGTGGGTGTCCCGACCACCAGCCGTGGGTGTCCCGACCAGGACTGTAAAGTCGGTAAGCCAAACCGCCATCTCCACCAAAATGGGCTCCGACTCCACAGCCCTGGTCCTGACACAAACAACACATCTTTGCTGATGAAGTTGTTGAGCTCGGATCTGGAGACCCTCGGCCGGTCCAGATATGGCGGTCAGCACACCGGCTGTGGACTACGGACTGATTTCCAGACTGACGGGTTGGCTCGCTATTATTGCAGCCGCACCATGTCTCCAGTTCGCCCACATTCACCCCACATCACAGCTGCTTGTTCACTGGGAGGATCCCCCTATTGTAACCACAACCTGTCACCAGGATTTCCCCTTATTAACCGTTCCTACCATACAGGACTGAGATCACCCATAGCGGACCCTTCACTCCTATGTTCCATCATCGGAACAGAAAAACGGAGTTTAAAAGGGTTTTCTCATGTGTTATCTTCAGGAGCGCCCCGCTCCTGTGCCTCCCGGCCGGGGGTTCTGTGCGCTTCTTATGATTGACAGTTTGGAGCAGAATGGTTGGGCTGCTGCCACCACCTGTGTCATCCCCCGTGCTGCTAACAGGTAACTTTGCCTCTAGCATCGGAGGAGAGGAACTAAAATAAGTGGATCTTGCAGCAATCAGACAACTCTTTCATTCATTGTGATGGATGATGATTCCTTTGATTGCCCTTTTCTGGTCCAAATAATAAAATTTGCTCCAAACAAGCGCTGCACCATGCAAACAAAAGTGTGGCCTGCGTGTGATGTATGCTGGCTATCCTAGCGCCGATTCACTTGGGTGCTTGCAAGGTTTGGTTACACGCAGCGGACACGTAATATCTATAGGCTCTATCATGCTGCGTTCTTTCCCATCTTCAGTTGCCTCGTCAAGGTGTATCTCTAAGGCTATGTGCACACGTTGCGGATTTTGCTGTGGGTCCGCAGCAGCTTTCCATGCGTTTACAGTACAATGTAAACCTATGGAAAACGCAATCCGCCGTGCCCATGCTGCGGAAAAAAACGTGCGGAAACGCTGCGGGTTACATTCCGCAGCATGTCATGTCAATTCTTTGTGCGGATTACGCTACGGTTTACACCTGCTCCTCTATAGGAATCTGCAGGTGGAATCCACACAAAATCCGCGTTAATTCCACAGTAAATCCGTAGGTAAAACGCAGTGCCTTTTACCTGCAGATTTCTCAAATCCGCTGCGGAAAAATCCGCAGAGATCAAAACTACGTGTTCACATACCCTAAACCCACGCAAAACGTGGAAATAGGCGTGTTTGCCAACAAGGCTATTGACTACACCACATTCCAAATTATTATGCAAATTGGATTTAAGTGTCATAAAGATGTAATTTTTGTGTTTTTCACATAAGCTCGGGGATGGTTTTGTGTCTCGGGGTGTTTGCATCACTGAAATCAAACTCTGGAAAAAAAGTGATAATTAGTTTGCCAGGTGAGATCGTTTGGAGTATCCTCAACCAAAAGATCTATGGCGGTAGGAGACCGTTCACACCAAAACTGCAGCTCTGAGAGGCTATCCTTACATCTTGCGAAGGAATTCAAGCTGAAACTATCCAAAAACTCGCAAGTTCAATGAATGCAAGAATTGTGAAGGTGATATCAAGGAAGGGTCCTGCGTTAACATGTAGCTTGGCCTGTCAAGATGCTTTTTATTTCACAAATGTGCAAATTGAACAAATGACCATTTTTAGTTATTTTACAACCTACACTCTGTTGTGCAGACTAATTTGATGCATTTTGATTTTTTTTCATTTTGAAAAAAAAATCCTGTTATCATTGGGAGATTTGTCCAATAAATTGTGATTTATCCTTAATGATTGATGATTTGAGCATTACACTGCCTCATTTTCATCGACCATTTTGGAAAATCAGAGGAAAATAGCCTTAGCAGAATAATTTGGAACGCGGTGTACGCACACAGTTATATACATTCGGTGGGGCCCATCCAAACAGAACTGCAGGCCACCAATCTACAGAGCAGAATGGGATTTTGTTTTGTTAGTATTTGACATGCTCAGTTCTTGTGTCCCGCACAGGTCTCCGAGCGCTGGTAACAATGGCCGTGTATTTTGACCATCGTGTTGAAACTCCAAATGCGACAGCATCGCCGTCTCTCATCTCGTGGCATAATCTTCACGCCTTGCTGGCTGTGGGCTCCGTCAGCACAACATCTGGGGGTTGTGTCGATGTCTACGGTGAACTGGTAGGTGCTTTTGAGCTGCACAATTGGGGTAAATGAGACAGAAGGCATAGGGAGGCATCATGTGTAGTTGGTGCAAGGCTAGACCTCCATTTCCACTGTCAATTGAGCATTCCTAGGCCTGTCATAACAAGTGGTCAAACAAAAAGTTTGATCATTCTCGGAAGCATAACCTGCAGCGTAAATAGGACATGTGCCGCCGAGAACAATGTATGATATGTGCATAGAGGGATCGTGTTAGCGAGTGTTCTGTGTGCGATTAGTGTGTCTCAGCAGGCAACTAAACTACATGTTGCCAATGTATGAACGATTAGGGGTCTGCCATTGGCCTGTGTAGCCACACTTTTAGGGCGAAGTCACACTGCCACATAAGGCTACGTTCACATTAGCGTTGCGTCGGGGGCAGCCGCGGCGACGCATGCGTCATGCACCCCTATATTTAACATGGGGGGCGCATGGACATGCGTTGCTCTTGCGTTTTGTGACGCATGCGTCACTTTGGCGCAACTGTCAGGGCGCAGAGGACGCTGCATGATGCAGTTTTTTCTGCGCCAAAAATCATGAAAAAATGAACGCATGCGTCACAAAATGCTGCGTTGTGCATGCGTTCACATTTGCATTGTGCGTTGCGTCGCCGACGCTGCACCGCACAACGCAAATGTGAACTTAGCCTAACACGGACGACGGCCTGATCGCAATGCTCGGACCTGCCGGCGGCTCTGCTAACTCGAGCATAACAGCCTGTATTTCCATACGTCTGTCATGCTCAGGTCAGGAGAGCAGCCAGCCGGTCTGAGCATTGTCCTATTTTTCACTACATTGGATGGTAAAATAAGTGGTGTCATTCAAAACTACAAGTCGTCTCGCAAAAAAAAAAAAAAGGCTATGTTAATGGAGAGATGAAAAAAAGGTACAGCACTCGAAAACAGAGAACACATGACATCTGGTTGTGTGATCGGTGGGACCCCCAGATATGGATATGTGCTGTAGAGTAGTTATGGGGCAACCCTTTAAGGTAACTTTTATTAAGGATAAGACCTCACATTTGTATATTCTCCCTAATTTCTTGGCATTTAATAGTTCTGATTATTTTATGGCCATCATTCACACATCCTTTGTATTTATATAGTGGTCACTTTTGCTAAGTTTTCTTATTGATGTTGTTTATTTTGTTACAGGGTGACCATGTGAGCGGTTCACACATCGAAAGGTCCTACCAGCCCACCCTCCTGAGCTGGCATCCGACAAAACGGCTACTTGCGGTGGGCTGGCCTTCGGGGGAAGTCTTCATATTAAACGAGGCGGACAAGGAGAATCACACCGTCCCATCCTCACACAGCGCAGAGGTCTCCTTGCTGGAGTGGAGCAGTAGCAGCCGCCTCATTTCAGGAGATCTTGTGAGTATTGCAGGTCTCGGTGATTGACCCTCATCCGCAGATTGCGTTCCTGAGATCAGCAAAGAACAATGGATCAGGGCCATTAATTACATGGATGACATGCTGGATGTCAGCTTGCATGTTGGGGGATCACATTTACATACAATGCTGCTACCTGTAGTTCCCTTAAAGAGTTAAGGTACCGTCACACTGAGCAACTTTGCAACGAGAATGACAACGATCCGTGACGTTGCAGCGTCCTGGATAGCGATCTTGTTGTGTTTGACACGCAGCAGTGATCTGGATCCCGCTGTGCCATCGCTGGTCGGAGCTAGAAGTCCAGAACTTTATTTCATCGTCAGGTCGTCGTGTATCGTCATGTTTGACATCAAAAGCAACGATGCCAGCAACGTTTTACATGGAGCTAACAACCAGCGAGAACGATAAGTACGTCACTGGATCGCTCCTGCATCGTTCTGGAGTTGCTGTGTTTGACGTCTCTACAGCGACCTAAACAGCGACGCTGCAGCGATCGGCTCATTGTCTATATCGCTGCAGCGTCTCTGAGTGTGACGGTACCTTTATGGATATGACCAATAATGTTTATCCACTGCATAATAAAAAGTATGCAGTTTTCCAGTATCTCTTTTCCATATCTCTGCTTGCAGTTATTGCATATCATCCATCGTTATATCCTGGTCATATGTCTCACAGATATCAGAGCTGTGTCTTGTACCAAGCTTTGAAGATCCCTACCGACTGCCTGCAAGCAGAGATCTTGATTTAAATTACATTGGGTAATTTTTATCATGCAGTGTCTTTTTTGTGCTAAACCCATCATATCCCATATAGATAGTATTCCAGTGCATAGTCCTGTAATGTATTTCTTATCTTCATAGGACTTTTTTTTTTTTTTTACATGGGAGGATATAGGTTTCATACACCATTGTTTGCCTCTTGACTGGTATACTGTACGTCAGCAGCTTCTGCCAGAGTTAAGAAATCGCTGCAAATGCAATGTGAATGCACGCTAAATCCTCTTATGGTTGATTTATCTTTCATTTCTTTTCTATAGAATGGCTTACTTGTGATGTGGAGACTGGACCAGCGTGGTCGGGTACAGGGAGCACCATTACTGAAGCTGGACTACCACAAGCCTTTAACTCACTGCCTTTTTAAACCGTTGGCTCCAGAAGAGTAAGTAGTAAAGGGGATATCCGGCCTAAAGGTACCTTCACACAAATCAACTTCACAACGATATCGCTAGCGATCCGTGACGTTGCAGCGTCCTGGCTAGCGATATCGTTGTGTTTGACACGCAGCAGCGATCAGGATCCTGCTGTGATGTCGTTGGTCCCTGCAGAAAGTCCAGAACTTTATTTCGTCGCTGGACTCCTTGCAGACATCGCTGAATCGGCGTGTGTGACGCCGATTCAGCGATGTCTTCACTGGTAACCAGGGTAAACATCAGGTTACTAAGTGCAGGGCCGCGCTTAGTAACCCGATGTTTACCCTGGTTACCATCGTAAAAGTAAAAAAAAAACAAACACTACATACTTACCTTCTGCTGTCTGTCCCCGGCGCTCTGCTTCTCTGCACTCCTCCTGCATCCTGTGTCAGCGCCGGCCAGCCGGAAAGCAGAGCGGTGACGTCACCGCTGTGCTTTCCGGCCGCTGTGCTCACAGTCAGTGCAGGAAAGCAGAGCGCCGGGGACAGACAGCTGAAGGTAAGTATGTAGTGTTTGTTTTTTTAACGTTTACGCTGGTAACCAGGGTAAACATCGGGTTACTAAGTGCGGCCCTGCGCTTATTAACCCGATGTTTACCCTGGTTATCGGGGACCTCGGGATCGTTGGTCGATGGAGAGCTGTCTGTGTGTCAGCTCTCCAGCCACCAAACAGCGACGCTGCAGCGATCGACATTGTTGTCGGTATCGGTGCAGCGTCGCTCAGTGTGAAGGTACCTTAAGGCTACAAGTCTGCAGTCATTCTATGTGTCTGCAGACTTGTGAATCCTCGCGGTTGGCACATGGTTGCCAGTATGTGATTTGCGTACTTGCTGTTACGTGCCGACCAAACAGGCGCAGCTTCATTCAATGCAGGAATATTGAGCGAGACCGGACACAGTGTAGTCAGATTGTGGCCAGGAGTATGCAAATCACATACTTAACCGCTCACTCTCGTCACCACGTTCTCATGTTCAGTATTTTATATCAGTATTTATTCCTCTCCTGATTTTGGCTTCCAATCAGAGGAAAGGTATAATAGCAACTTGTCACCACTTCTGCATTTTTCACCCACTCCTGGTTTTGGCTTACAAATACTGATCGTGTGAATATGATCTTATACGGACAGGTGAAGGGGCCATAGAGAGAATGCAGACTTGTAGCATAAGGTCAGACAACCCCTTTAAACTTGACTGACAGTAAGCAAACGTTGCATCTGTTTCTGCTATACATAGCTCCTATCACAAATCTATGAAGGGGATTGTCTGGGCATCTAATATTGATGATCTATCCTTAGGTTAGGTCATCAGTATCAGATCTGTGGGGGGACAACCCCGAGCATTTGTTACCAGCTCCAGCAGCTGTATATGGAGCAGAACACCACGGCTTTGTGCAGCTTTATCACCCTGTTACGTGGCCGCTCCCAGTGATTGCAGATCAGCTCCTAATCATTTAAATTGAAGAAGTGATCTGATCTGGAGACCAGGTTGCCATGAACAGATCTGACGGTCTCGTGATTGTTATTGCCTTTTTTTTTTTTTTTCAGGGATATGGCACAGCTGGCTAAAGCTGCAGTGAGCGGAGATGAAAAGGCTTTGGATATGTTTAATTGGAAAATGAAGGCAGCCGCCCAACAGGAGTTCTCCTTCTTCCTCAGCACAGGAGACGGTATGTGACAGTGAAGGTGAATCTCACCTCTGGTGGTGTGGTTTTGTTGTTGTTTTTTTTTTTTTTTACCAACAATGATCATTCCCAAACTATTTCATGAATGCTTCGTTCCTAGTGTGGTGTAATTTATGCTTCCTCTCTGACTGGTAGTTATTTATATAGTAAAGAAAGAGTAGATACCTATCTGACAAGTCTCTAAAGGAGTGAACACGCTGAAATGCAAAATTGCCTGGTTCGTGGTGGCATGCCCTGATGTGACTGGTTATACCTTTGTGCAGAGCAAAAGCAATGAAAGGGACTTCAGAGCTGCGGCCCTTTAATTCAGATTTGGGGGTCTTAGAGTTAGGATCCCAACTCATCATAGTGATGGCGGAAAGATATATATCTTGGTACTGTGTTGGCCAGTGGATAGAAAAATATTTAGAATTGAGAGTCCTCAGTGGTTGATACCATTTAATGGCTAACTGAAAAGATGGTAACATCGCAAGCTTTCGAGACTACACAGGTCTCTTCATCAGGCATAGACTAATACAAATTCTGTAGAATGACATATTTATGCACATAACAGCCCAGAAATAATTCCATAGATAAGGGTGGTTTCACACTTGCGTTTTTGTCTGCAGCGTTTTTTTTCAAAAAAACGCATGCGTTTTTTTTCCCTATATTTAACATTGAAAACGCATGCGTTTTTTTGTGTACGCGTTTGGTCGCGTTTTTTGACGCATGCGTTTTTTTACTGCATGCATTCATTTTCTGAAATTCTACTTGTAGTATTTTTAGAAGCGTTTTTTGGACCAAAAAAAAACGCATGCGTTTTCATGCGTTTTTTTGGGGGGTCAAAAAATACATTGGAGTCAATGGGGACGCATGCGTTTTTTGGTGCATGCGTTTTTTGCGGTAAAAAACGCATGCGTTTTTTTTATTAAAAAAACAGAAAACACACTGATATGCCACCCCCCAACATAAAGGTGATAAAGGGAACCTAACCCTACCCCTAACCCTAACCCTACCCCTAACCCTAAGGGATCCTAACCCTACCCCTAACCCTACCCCTAACCCTACCCCTAACCCTAAGGGATCCTAACCCTAATCCCTTTATGGTTAGGGTTAGGGGTAGGGTTAGGATCCCTTAGGGTTAGGGGTAGGGTTAGGGTTAGGACCCCTTAGGGGTAGGGGTAGGGTTAGGGTTAGGATCCCTTAGGGTTAGGGTTATGATCCCTACCCCTAAGCCTACCCTTAACCCTAACTATTTCTGTTTATAGTGGGTTTTTTACTTTATTTTGATGATTGGCAGCTGTCACACATTTCTCAGCATGCGTTTAAAAAACGCAAACGCATGTAAAAACGCATGTAAACGCGCCAAAACGCCGCGTTTTTTTCACCACATGCAAAAACGCATGCATCAAAAAAACGCAGCGTTTACACGCGTTTGCATGCGTTTTTTCACCATGCGTTTTTTGCGTTTTTTACCGCAAAAACGCACCCGAAAAAACGCCAATGTGAAACCAGCCTTAGACAGGTGACATGAAGCAGAACTACCATTATGTGAGAGTGATAAACAGTTGTGTCCATAAATATTGGAACAGTTCATAGATAAGGAGTGTGAATGTTTTATTGTCCTCTGATTGGGGTCTGGTTCTATGTTACGATGACCCCACATGGTCTGAGGAGCAAATTCCTCAATTGATGTAAAAAGACATAAATCCATGTGACACATTCATTCCTGCACTGAGTATGTCAAAGGTCATCATCAGTTTATATTCCCAAACTCTTCTGTCTCTCTGAGATTTGAAATTACCCTTTAATACAAGTAATTTCATGTCCATAATGCTGTGATCAGGGAGAGAAAAAGGTATTGCCACAGGTAGATCCATTCTTTTTTTCTTTTATTGTGTGGCGATGAGAGTTCATCCTTGCTCTCAGTTTCTGCCCTGTCTCCCCCACATACAGACCCCCAGATGGACATTTGGTACAAATAATTAGGTACACCACATTAGAAGTGACGCAGCTGAAAGTACCTGGGATCTTGTAGTCCTGATGTGAATTGGGGATCTTTATCTTGTCCGTGGTTTTTATAAATGGACAGGTTTTACATTTTTTCTGATTGCGAGGAAAGGTACCCGCAGCTGTTGCAGAGGACAGGGAGCTTCTGACAATGATGCTTCTTAGATTTGGGGGCTGCCTAAAACACAGTAGTGGGGGGTCTGGAAAAATGGATTATAAGCGGGGATCTTTTTTGTAGTAAAGGTTGTAATTTCCGTGCAGCTCCCCTTAGCACCTCCAGATTTGGATTGTAGGTGGCTACTAGAGGCACCCGGTTATTTTCTTCTTTAGCTTTGTAATGTAGCAGGTGATTCCTTGATATTCTGGTGGCTCTTGTGATCTTATTTTCAATTGTTCTTGGGTGGTAGCCCTGATTCAAAAAGGTCTTTCTGAGGCGATCAACGTGTTCATCCCTATCCATGGGGTTGGAACATATACGATTGTATCTGATGGCTTGGCTGTAGACAATAATAGGAATACCCCTTCCTCCTGCTCAGCTTAGTAAGCTCAATCCATTTTGCATGTATGATGCAAACTCTATTAATCTACCTTTTATTATTGGTATCAGGTTCCATACACTGGATTAATGAACAGGCGAAGAGCAGCCAAATAATCGCACTGGACAGTCCGGCAAGGAGACTTCTGTTCTTGGAGAAGAAATCGGTATTAGTGGTGGTGACAGAAAATTTGCTACTGTCTCAATTCTTTGTAAGTCCGGAAGGAGAAGCTGAGGAGATTTCTAAGGTACGTAGACATCTTGCATGTTTCAGTGCGAACCATTTTCAGGCATTTTGCTAGTATTTATGGAAGTGCAGAAGTGATGGATTTCCTGCTCAGATTCTGCCCTTTAGATCTGATTAGAACATGCCTTTTTCCATAGTAATTGACTATACATTGCGTAGCATTTATATCTTCAGTACTCGCAGACTGTAATGATACGTTATGCCTTTTTTCTAATGGTAGATAAGTGGTGCTGTTCAAAGTAGAGACCGCACTCAGTGGTTGTCTCATCTTATTAAACGCGTAAAATTGCAAACTACCTGTAAAAACAATCAACTTTGCAATTTACTTCTTATTAAAAATCTTCTTCATTAATATGAACAAAGGGATTTTTACTTTTATAGTTTCTAGGTTTCTAAAAACTTTCCAGCGTTTCAGAGTAAGTGTAGTTTGAAGAGTCTGGGACAATAGACGGAAAGACTACTTCTGCACCATCCTAGCCGGCTTCGCTTCGCTCCACTGTAGGTGATTGACGAGTGTTTTCCATTTGTGTACTTAGCTAGAGACCTGTCAATCAACTAGGGCAGTGCAGGAGGAGCCGGCGGTGCCGGAGTAGTCTAGTGACTACCTCCAGATGTTCAGTCTATACTTTCACAGAGTGACTGCAGACGTTTGTGAAAGGCCTGGACACCCCCTTTAAAGTGTACCTCCATTTTACTAATTTTCTTAGTTTCTTGTGGATCTTAAAACTTTGTGCAGGTTGATTGGGGACTTCGGTCCTTAGACCTTTACTGATCACTCAAACTACTATTTCGAAGTGCTCACTTCAGGAGGCAGAAGTGCTCAGCTTCTTCATGATTTGTGATGACAGATGATGTCTACTTGTTGGGTTAACATGATTACTACACTGAATTTCATTTAACAGGTGAAGTTGACTGGGAGAATTGGTAAAACCACGGATATCATCTGTGTCAACAACACCTTACTGATCACTGCAACCGGGGAAAGTGTCATAAGGTAATTCATTCTTGTCCTACTTATTTTATATTAGGATAAGGTCGCATAGGGCGGCCACCAAACAGCAGAGACATGGCTGGAAACTGCCCTGACATATGGTTTTACTGCAGACTAGCTAGGCTTTCAGATTGATGGTTAATGCTCGCACAATTACAGGCAAAATGCAGTTGTTCTCAGTAGCTATTAACCATGTGAAAACTGCAGCAATTGCAATAAAAACGCATGTAAGCTGGTTTCAGGTCTGCTTAGCAGCCACTTGGGTGACCTTACCCTTACATTTCAAGTAGTATGTGTAGATTTCTGACTTTATTTCCACCTATGATATTTGTTCTTTGCTGTTGAAATTGGCATGAGGGTTTGCAAATGGTGTAAAGAAAATTGTTGAAATGCGTGGCCCAAATCATCAGGAATATTATTGGGGTTTTTCAGGTTGAGATGTTGATGACCTATTCCTGGGATAAGTTATCAGTATAAGATCGGGGGAATTCTATATTCTAATTATATAATAGCTGGGAAAGGCAGGGTTAAATCCCAGCTCTGCAGTATAGATGTATACAATTGGTGGCACAATATATCACGGGAAATTTGCTGTTCATTTTTCAGATTCTGGGATCTGGAGCGAGATGACCATTATGTGCTGTTCCTGGATGAGCAATTGGGATTTGAAATGGAAGAAACTATAAACTGCATTTCTTACTGTCCTGTAAAAGGTATCACCGCCCCTCAGTTCTTATTATACAGAGCTAATATCTCGTGAGTGCTCTCATCCGAGTGCAGCAGCCACTTTTTACTTTGGCTCCAGGCATATTCTGCAATCTCTGAATTTGCCGTTCTTCTATGTAACAATGACATTAAAGGGAAAATGGCTTTTCTAGCCTTGTCTGGGGATTCTGGGTATGACTTAATAACAGATAAAGCCATGACAAAAGCTTTAAAAATTCTGCTGATGTCTCATTATGGCTGTTTACGTCTCCTGCGTTGTCAGTTCTATTAGACATTATGGAAAGTATATTGCAGCATGACACCTTATACTTGCCATCTCCGACATTGCCTTTCTTTGTACCTGTACGTATGTCCAGGTTTGGAATCATTCAGCTCTTAAATTTTTGCCTTGTAGCAATTCTGGCAGCTGGAACCAATAAGGGCAAGGTGGCTATGTGGAGCAAAGTCACTGATGGACAGAAGTCGCTGAGGACAGAAGGAAAAGACGGCTGGAAGCTTAGCACCCCAACAGAACTGGAAGGCAACATCGTGCAAATCCAAGTGAGTCTTTTTGTTTTTTTCCACATTTCTCTTCCGTTCTGTCTGAATTTGATGTGACTGATGCAGGTGACTTGTATTATGCGCCACTGCTGTATTTATTATACTTTAGGCTTCAGAGCTGAAATCTCCTAGCATGCTTTGCTGGCTCAATGTCTGCACACAGCTTTCAATACAGTAATATGTAAGTGAAGCTAACTAACCACCAATGTAGGAGACAATCGCTGTGGTAATTTTTTGACATTAGCGACAAGCAAAAATGCATAAATATAGCTCTGGGCTGATGTTTTGATACTTCATGGTTTAGGCCTGTTTCACACGTCAGTGGCTCCGGTACGTGTGGTGACAGTTTCCTCACGTACCGGAGACAATGACTCACATATACACATTAAAATCAATGTGTCTCTGCACATGTCAGAGTGTTTTCACGGACCGTGTGTCCGTTTGCAAAACACGGAGACATGTCAGTGTTAGTGGGAGCGCACGGATCACACGGACCCATTAAAGTAAATGGGTCCGTGTAAACACGTACCGCACACGGATGCTGTCCGTGTGCCATCCGTGTGCTGTCCGTGTGCATTTTTCCTGTCATAGGGTTAAAATTGTAAAAATTGTTGCAATACACGGACACACGTACAGCACACGGACCCTAAAAACGTACTCACGGACATCACACGGATCCCACACGGATGGCCTACGTGAGTACACGGACACGGATAACTCCGGTACCGTAATTAGCTGGACGTGTGAGATTGGCCTTAAAGGGGTTTTCCGGGCTTGGGGCTCAAGTTTGCAGACTTGTGAATCCTCACAGGCTAGTTGTCAGGAATTACCGGGAGCGCATGATTATGTGAATGCAAGATTGCACTTTGCATCCTTCCAGCCTCATTCCAACTAGACATGTCTGGCCTTACTCAATTCACGTCTAGTTGGCAGGTAACTATACTTGCAGTCACACTGCGGCATCGGAGAATCCTGCACGCTGTGAGGATTCACAAGTCTGCAGTCACATAAAATGACCGCAGACTTGTACCCCAAGCCCGAACAACCCCTTTAAAGTACTTTTGTTTTCTTTGAGAAATCAACTTAAGGTGAAAGATCTGTTTTTATATATCCTTTTTTATTCTAATGTTCTGATTCATCGTCTATTCATCCTCGCTATCACCTCGCTTATTGATCTGTGTCCGATATATTGTTCTTTTCTTGATACAGTGGGGATCGTCAAAGAATCTTTTAGCTGTAAACAACCTGAGTTCGGTGCTGGTCCTCAGCGAACACGTCATGTCCTCACATTTCCATCAACAAGTCGCAGCAATCCAGGTGGCGCCTTCTCTGCTCAGCCTGACCTACTTCAGCACAGGAACCAGACACAGCTTGAAGACTGACATGTACATGAAAGGAGTCTTTGTCACAAAGGTGAGCGGGCTGTGCAGTGTATGATTTCAGCATCTGATTCTCATACTGTAGCGTCTCTGTGTTTGCACGATCTGCTGATCATTTTGTGCATTTACACTGGACTATTATTATATCAGCCCCCTTTTAGATGTATGTTCATACCTGTCGAATATGCTGCAGTATTTTCATGTTATCAGCTCTCATTCACTCACCGTTAATAAACTCTCTACAATGTATACTCTTGTAAATTGACCTGCGGTTTGGATTTTAAATATGCGGCATGTCAATTTATGCTGCAGATTGTCTCCGGATTTCACCCTTTGCAAAAGCAGAGGATGAAATTTGCTGCAAATATGTAACCTGTGTTGATTTTGCTGCAGATTTGCGAACTCCGCAGCAAACTGTTTCCATTGAAAATGCTTTCTGCATGCACATATCGTTTTTCTTTTGTTACATCCTACAAGAAAAGTTTAAAGTGGTATTCCCATCTCTGAGATCATATCCCAATATGTAATAGGTGTAATGATAATATTTGCAAATACCTCCAATTAGAAATGTAGGATAGTTCTTCTGATTCGCTATGTCACTTGCCCCATGCACAGGGCATTGCAATAGCTTAGGTATACTTGGTTACAACCACTCATATAGTGCCAGTTAGTGGTTATAACCATGGATACCTAAACAACTTAAATGTCTGCACATGGGGTAAGCAACATATTGAATCAGAAGAGCTATACTACATTTCAAATTGGAAGTATTTGCTAATATTATTATTACACCTTCTGCATATTGGGATAGAATCTTGAAGCTGGGAATACCCCTTTAATGGCTTTTTAGAATTCATCAGACTTGTGATTTCCAAGCTATGAGGATTCTGATGTTATAGAACTACAACTCCCAGCATGCTGTTTTAGGAGACATTAATAACATCTGATCCACAAATTGTCCCAGTCAGCTGATCATTGCCACCAATCACAGGCCTCAACGTCAAGTGTTTAGGAATCCATAATTTGGGGACTGCTTCATTAGACATTACTGTTAAAGGAATCTGTCACCAGGTTTTTGCCACCTAATCTGAGAGCAGCGTGATGTAGGGACAGAGACCCTAATTTTAGCAATGAGTCAATTATTGTAGTTTTGATAATCACCTGCTGATTAAACAGTGATTTTTTTATCACTAGAGGACTAGTATACCGTAGTCCAACCCCGCCCCTACCACTGATTGGAACCTTTCTGCCTATGCACAGTGTACAGAGAAAACAGCCAATCAGTGGTGTGGATGGAGTTATATAGAGCTTGCATTCAGAGCAGTGCAAGATTTGTAGCAGAGGAAAAGTGTATTTTGGTTTTTTTTTGTAATCAAAACTGCAGCAAGCAACCCAGTTAGTGACACATTGCTGGAGTCAGGGTCTCTTTCCCTACATCATACTGTTCTTAGATGGGGTAGCAAATACCTAGTGACAGATTCAGTTTTAAGCTTTTTGTTGGATTCTTTCCTTTCATTCATTGATAATTAATTTTGGTCATTGTTGAGAGGAAAGCCATCATAACGGAAACTACAGAATATGTTGTTGATGCAAGTTAATTTTTTTTACTATATTTTTCAGGAAATAGTTGCAGTTTGGAACGGCAGAATGGTAACAGTCTACGAACTCAGTGGACCCACCCTTAGGAATGCAGGTACATACATCGCTTTCATCCACCTGTTTATACTGTAGCTCTACATTTTAGGTTATGCGGGGATAACAGGGATATCTAATGATCAAAGACAGTATTGTGAAAGGGAACGCTCACCTGGTTCAGTTGTGTGTTACACAACAATTTAAAGAAAACCGGTGAAGTGCCAACAGGGAATAGGTAGATCCTCTGCGCTGCTGAAGAAGATCCAAAGGAAGATTCCAGGAGACAGGATTGGTAACGATGCGGTTTATTATCAACACGTATCAAAGGCATCCAACTTCTTCAGGAAAAACAAACTCGAGATACACTGCATATAGACTCATCAACCATCCATATGAATAAAGCTCATCATGAAGAAAATACTGTAAAAAAAAAAAGCATAAACACGTAGGCACAAAACAAGGGAGGGTGCTGTGTCCCCCAAGAAAGAGATTTTACGGTGGGTACCAAAAATCCCTCTTTCTTTATCTCTTCATTGGGGGACACAGGTAACCATGAGATGTCCCAAAGCAGTCACAAGGGAGGGAACAGAATAACTTGGACAAGTCAAGTCGGACAGCGGGCGACTGCCGCTTGCAGAACGTTCCTTCTCAGGCAGAACGTAGGTATGTACTCGATAGAACCTCGCTAAAGTGTGAAGAGAAGGCCAGGTAGCAGTCTTGAAATCTGGGTTGCAGAAGCCTGGTGGCGAACAGCTGAGGAGGCCCTCATCGCTCGGGTGGATTGAGTCCTTACTCCTGTATGGGGAAGGCTGTCTTTACGCGATATGCCTCCAGTATAACCGAGCAAATTCAGCGGACAATGGTAGGCTTTGAAGCAGGGCGACCCTTGCTAGACTGACGATGGTAGACCCTTGCGACGACCCTCAGGGATGACAAACAAGGCATCAGAAGGTCTGAAAGAAGCGGTTCTTAGACAGTGCTGGGCAGTCCACCTAATCAATTGTATGGGCGTCACTAATAAGCTGTAATCCAGATACTGTGCATTACCTGTGTGTGACCAGTACCCTATACAATCCACTTTTGTGCAAATTAAATCTTAGCAATCACCACCTCCATGAACTGGTTGTCTCATCAGTATTTCTTACCAGTGTTGCCGCCATCTTTACTATATGGGTTTGCCACATTAGATCTGAGACCTGGGCAGGTAAATACTGCTGCCCCTTTTTTGCTGTATTAATTCTTGAATTTTTGGAGTATTTTTAGTACTCTTTTTGTGGCTTTGCTATTTAGTTCACATCCTGCCAGTGGAGGAGGCAGAGGTAGATTGCCCTGATTTCTAGAAGATTGATGGGAAGGGAGGCTTCCCGACAATTCCAGCGACCTTGGACTGTGGGATGCAGGAAGACCGCCACCCCCATTCGAGGAGACTGACGTCAGTTGTGACCACCTGCCAGTGAAGGAGAAGGAATGGTTTCCTGTATATAATGGAGTGGGAGAGAATCCATCTTGCCAACAACTGCCTCACAGAGATGGGCAGAAGAATGGCACAGTCCAGTGAAGAGATCCTCTTTTCTCAAACTGAAGGAGATGGGTATGGAACTGGGCAAAAGGTACTGCTTCCATGGCAGCAACTTCTTCCCCAGAACACTCATGCAGAGTCAAAGAGAGCGTTGGGGATGGGCGCCTTAAAGAACGAATCCCCAGGCGACGAACTGAGATTTCTGCCTCTGGATGCAGTGTTGAACATCATGCCTAAGAATACTATGCAATGGGCTGGAATCGAGGAAGATTTCGACCTGATGACTATTCAGCCGAGACAGGCCAGGTTGTCCAGAGTGATCTAAAGGCTCTGCCAACAGTCTCGGAAGGATTGGCCCTTGATCAAGAGATCATACAGATAGGGGATAATGAATATCCTTATGGATCGAAGAATAGCCATGACGGGCCATCACTTTCGTAACCACTTTGGAGGCAGAGGCTAGGCTGGAGGGAAGGGTGGTGAACTGGTAGTGTTTTCCCTGAACCGCAAATTGGAGACATTTCTGATGCTGTGCACAAATCGGAATGTCAAGGTAAGCATCCTTAATGAAAATAGAAAAAATTGGAGTCCGGCTCAACAGGACTGGATTTTCCTTTTTTTTTTTTTTTTTTTTCTCAAAAGAAAATATAGTGCATATAAAAGAAAAATTTACATGGTCGACATGACCCAGTCGACGCGTTTCGACTGCACTAGGCAGTCTTGCTCATTAAGCATCCTTAATGTCCACGGAGCAGAGGAACTCCTCGGGTTCCATAGATGCGATTACCGAGCGAAGAGACTCCATTCTGAAGTGACTGAGATGGACTCGTCTAGTCGTTTGAAGTCCAGAATGGGACAGAGAGAACCGTCCTTTTTTGTAGAAACAAAAAGGTTGGAATTACTGGTAGCACGGGCTGAACTGCTGTCCGCCTCCAGGGATCCGATGAGTAAGTATTCTCCAGCATGAGCGGTTTAGTCCGCGAGGTCAGCCAGCTCATCTGTGGACAAGGCTGATAACGTGCCCTGACAAGGAGTTTTACCCAGGTGGAAACTGACTTGGCTACCCACTTGGAAGCACCAAGGCAGGACAAAGGGATGTACCAGCAGCCTCAAAGGCTGATTTGGCTAGGGCTTTGATCTATCTGTTAGCGCCTCCCTTGAGGAGTCCACTATGAGACAGAACCGTTTGGGCGGACAGGCGAGAGACTGGCGGATGCACGGTCGGTTACTGTTCACTTGTTAACGAGATCCGGATTAAAAGGATACAAGATATCCAATTGTTTTCTACTAGGGAAACGCTTTTCCGGATGTTCCCAGTGTTTTGTAAAGATTTCTTCAATCTCTTTATGGTTAGAAAATGTCTGGGAGGGACGTTTAACCTTATTAAATAAGATAGAGTGGTCCTGGGGAGGACACTCGTACTCTTTTAATATCAAGGGTCTGGATAACTGCCGATATGAGGCTGTCCACCATCTCCTGGAGCTTGGGTTTTGATCCGTGTCGGGCTCAGAATCTGACTCGGACTCCGGTTCGGACCCCAGGGTTACCTCGGGAGAGGAAGCGTGGGATATTGAGGGCATCATAGATGACGTAGAAGGGGCCGGAGAGCTGGCACGATCCTGCTTCTTGGACCTAGCCCTTGATCTGCCTTTCTGAGGTTGGTGATGAGGTGTGTGTGACGCTGCCTGGTAGACGTTCAGACAGGTTTGTTAAATGTTTCATGACCTGCACCAGAGACAGTGATATCTTGGTCAGATAAGAAACTGATAGCAACAACCCTCTCCAGGGGAAGGCGTGTGCTCTCCTCCCGAGTGGCAGGGGGCTCCTGTGATGCAAGCACGGTGGAAGGTTGCAGGTCTGGCTGATGGCCGAGTTCTGGCCTGTGGGCCACTTCTTTTTGCAGGGGGCACAGTCATAGTGAATGATAATAGGGGAGGGACAAGAGTAAGGCTCCCTAGGCCTGGGCATATGTAAGGGCCTGAGGGATACTGTTGAGGAGGGCTAAGCCTATGAAAAGAAGTAAAAAAAAATACAGCCTGGACAGAGCATACCTGGTCCTGATGAGGTCAGCGCTGAACTATTGGAGTAGGTGCTGCAGGCAGTGTCTGGAGCTGCGGATGCTTCAGAGCCGGAGAACCCACGGAAATGAGCCAAATGATCCGATAGACTCATAGAAAATCCTTGCACACTGATTGGCAGGCCCGCCGAGTGTGTGGAGTGGCTGTAATTGGCAGAAAGTTTGCGCAAGGACTGCCACGCGCTGAAAAGATGAACTCTGAAAGGGAGGAAAAATAGGCCCTGATAGGATGAAGCCCCGTGCTCAAGCGTGAAGGCCCTAGGGGAAACCGGGACTAAATTAGGTGTGAATCACCTATAGTGACGCATCGGAATGGCAGAATGCAGACCACCGCCACCCTGAAGGGGAACTGTGGAGAAGGGGGGACAGTACCTGGTTAGTGAGTCCCGTCTCCTCCTTCTCATAAATGAGGATGGCGCCCGGAGCCCCCTGTGATACGGGGGTCACTGGGAAAGAACTGCATCTTCCTTCCCGCACCGTCGTTGTCATAGACCGTGCATAGGGCCACTTTCACACTTCCGTCTTTTACAAGACGTCGCAATGCGTCGTTCTGTGAAAAAAACGCATCCTGAAAAGTTGCCCGCAGGATACGTTTTTTTTTGGACATAGACTTGTTATACCGACGCATCGCGACGTATGGACACACGTTCCATACGTCGTGCACTGGATGCGTCGGTATTTGGCGGGCCGTCGTATCGAAAAAACGTTCAAGGGATTGTTTTTCGTACGCCGGGTCCTGCATTTTAAACTGCGCAGGCGCGGCCGGAACTCCTCCCCCTCCTCCCTGGGACTTCACAATGGGCAGCGGGTGCGTTGAAACACTGCATCCGCTGCCCACGTTGTGCTAAAAAACTTCAACGTCCGTCGGTACGTCGCCATGGTGTTCCCTGTCCCCCGCAATGTGCCATGGAATTTTTGAAATTTTAAAGTGTCTTTTAATAAAGAATTTTCATATTTTTTTGGATTGTTGCCAGAAGCTGGATTTTTTTCTACTTGTCTCTATCCTATCCAACTATTAATAAAGTATCTCTAAGTGTGATAATTTATTAATAGTTGTGATTGATGAGCAGTATACACAAATTTCATTCTTTGCTTTTTATTTTACTTTGCTCTTCTTTTTTTTGTGTGTGTGTTCAGGTTCCTTTGCCAGCGAGTCTCCCGTGTTGGCAATTCACGAGGAAAACGTCTACACTGTAGAGCCAGGCAGGGTCCAAATCCGTACATTGCAAGTAAGTACTGACTTGGATATGAGAAGATTATCACATTTCTTAACCTGAATATATAATTCTTTCGAGCTACAGAATCCAAGGAAAGTTCTGTCATTGTAATCTTCTGATCTATATTTTATAGATCCATCTCGATGTGATCCTTCCTTAGGGTTTCTTCATTCTTGAAACCATTGGTGATCTGAGATCCCAAATTTCACTTATGTGATATTCTTCATGCAATCATAGCATGTTAAAGTTGGAATGGACCTCCAGGGTCATCGTGTCCAACCCCCTGCCAATGCAGAACTCACTAACCCATCCCAGACAGATGTCTGCCCAGCCTCTGTTTGAAGACTCCCATTGAAGGAGAACGCACCAACTCTCATGGTCGCCTGTTCCGCTCATTGATCACCTTCACTGCCAAAAAAATTTTTTTGTAATATTTAATCTGTATGTTACATGTATCTATCACATATTAGATACATGACTTGCATAGCGTTATCCTTAGGAGGAAGTATCACAGAACCTTATTGATAAGGGTGCACCATACTGAGATATCAAAAGAGCAGATGGTCGAATCCCTGCTGATGGTAAGATTGTATAATATCAGTGCCACAGCTCTGAGGCTACAGTATGTCATGACTCCTCCATACAAATAGTTCTGGCGGTAGGAATAAAACATGACCAACAAATAGAGTTGCACTCTGTAACGCTATAGCATGAAAACATTAAATATATGATATATTATTATTATTATTTATTGTTATAGCGCCTTTTATTCCATGGCGCTTTACATGTGAGGAGGGGTATACATAATAAAAACAAGTACAATAATCTTAAACAATACAAGTCATAACTGGTACAGGAGGAATGAGGACCCTTGCCCGCGAGGGCTCACAATCTACAAGGGATGGGTGAGGATACAGTAGGTGAGGGTAGAGCTGGTCATGCAGCGGTTTGGTCGATCTGTGGTTACTGCAGGTTGTAGGTTTGTCGGAAGAGGTGGGTCTTCAGGTTCTTTTTGAAGGTTTCGATGGTAGGCGAGAGTCTGATGTGTTGTGGTAGAGGGTTCCACAGTAGGGGTGATACGCGAGAGAAATCTTGTATGCGATTGTGGGAAGAGGAGATAAGAGGGGAGTAGAGTAGGAGATCTTGTGAGGATCGGAGGTTGCGTGTAGGTAAGTATCGGGAGACGAGGTCACAGATGTATGGAGGAGACAGGCTGTGGATGGCTTTGTATGTCATGGTTAGGCTTTTGTAGTGGAGTCTCTGGGCAATGGGGAGCCAGTGAAGGGATTTACAGAGGGGAGAGGCCGGGGAATAGCGGGGGGACAGGTGGATTAGTCGGGAAGCAGCGTTTAGAATAGATTGGAGGGGTGCGAGAGTGTTAGAGGGGAGGCCACAGAGCAGGAGGTTGCAGTAGTCAGGGCGAGAGATGATGAGGGCATGGACTAGGGTTTTTGCAGATTCATGGTTGAGGAATGAACGGATTCGTGAAATATTTTTGAGTTGAAGTCGGCAGGAAGTGGAAAGGGCTTGGATATGTGGTTTGAAGGAGAGATCAGCGTCAAGGATTACCCCGAGGCAGCGAGCTTGTGGGACTGGGGAGAGTGGGCAGCCATTTACTGTAATGGATAGGTTCGTTGGGGGGGTCGCGTGAGATGGGGGAAGGATGATGAATTCTTTTTTGTCCATGTTAAGTTTGAGAAATCTTGCGGAGAAGAAGGATGAAATAGTGGACAGACATTGAGGGATTCTTGTTAGTAGGGAGGCGATATCTGGTCCAGAGATGTAGATCTGTGTGTCGTCAGCATAGAGGTGATACTGAAAGCCGTGAGATTCTATGAGCTGTCCCAGGCCAAAGGTGTAAATGGAGAAGAGCAGGGGCCCAAGGACTGAACCTTGTGGGACTCCGACAGATAGAGGGCGAGGTGAGGAGGTGGTGTGTGAGTGGGAGACGCTGAATGTCCGGTCTGTTAGGTATGATGAGATCCAGGATAGGGCCAAGTCTGTGATGCCAAGGGATGAGAGGGTCTGTAATAATAGGGAATGGTCCACTGTGTCAAGGGCAGCCGACAGGTCGAGGAGGACAGAGTAGTGTCGCTTGCTCTTGGCGGTTAAGAGGTCATTGGTGACCTTAGTTAGGACAGTTTCAGTGGAATGGTGTGACCGGAAGCCTGATTGTAGGCGGTCGAAGAGGGAGCAAGAAGAGAGATGGGAGGACAGTTCAAGGTAAACATGTTGTTCCAGTAGTTTGGAGGCATAGGGGAGAAGTGATATGGGGCGATAGCTAGATACAGAGGATGGGTCAAGAGAAGGCTTTTTGAGGATAGGTGTGATGGAGGCATGTTTAAAGCTTGAGGGGAAAACACCAGTTGTTAGTGATAGGTTGAAGAGATGGGTTAGGGTTGGGATGAAGACTGTGGTGAGGTTTGGGATGAGGTGGGATGGGAGCGGGTCAAGTGCACAGGTGGTGAGATGCGATCTTGAGAGTAGAGTGGAGAGTTGATCTTCTGTAATGGTGGAGAAGTTGGTTTTGGAGGTGGAGGGCTGGGAAGTCGGGAGGAAGGGCTCTGGGGGTTGTTGATCAAAACTGTCTCTAATGCTATCAGTCTTCTGCTTGAAAAATGAGGCAAAGTCTTCAGCGGAGATAAGTGGGGAGGGAGGGGGTGCTGGGGGACGGAGGAGAGAATTAAAGGTGTTGAATAACTGTTTAGGGTTGTGAGACAGAGAGGATATGAGAGATGAGAAGTAGGTTTGTTTAGCTGTGGCGAGTGTGGTCTTGAAAGTAGTGAGGGACTGTTTGAATGCGATGAAGTGCTCGTTAGAGTGGGATCTTTTCCATCTGCGCTCAGCAGCCCTGGAAGCTCGCCTGAGTTCTTTGGTCAGGCTGGTGTGCCAGGGCTGTCTGTTGATTTTGCGAGCTTTGGTATGTGTAAGTGGGGCAGCAGATTCCAAAGCTGCAGCTATTGTGGTGTTATATAGAGCGGCAGCAGCATCTGCATTGTGTAGGGAACTTATGTCTGTGAGAGGGAGGAGGGATTCAGAGAATGAATGTAGGTCAAGATGTTTAAGATTTCTGCGAGGGTGTGAAAGTTTGTGGGGTGGGGATTGTAGACATGGAGTGGAGAGAGATGAATGTGAGAAAGTTGTGGTCAGAGAGTGGAAGAGGTGAGTTAGAGAGGTTAGATAGAGAGCAGAGGCGGGTGAAGATGAGGTCCAGTGTGTGACCGTCTTTGTGAGTGGCTGCAGAAGACCATTGAGCAAGGCCGAAGGAGGAAGTGAGAGTTAGAAGTTTAGTGGCAGCTGAGAGGGAAGTGTCAATGGGGATGTTGAAGTCGCCCATGATGATAGTGGGGATGTCCGCAGAAAGGAAATGAAGTAGCCAGGTGGTGAAGTGGTCAAAGAAGGTGGTGGCTGGCCCTGGGGGGCGGTAAATGACAGCCAGTTGGAAGTTGGAGGGGGAGTAGATGCGCACAGAGTGCACCTCATATATGAATTGCATTACTGCTCTAGAAAATACGAAAAATTGAGAATACTTGGCGCTTAAATTGGCCAACTCATTTGTACCCAACAGCCACGATAAGGCGATTCTCATGGCTGGGAAACTACCTAATGTGAATTCTCTCTTTATGTGGGTAGATAGGATGAAAAAAATCATGATGCTTCTTGTCAGATTGATGCTTGAAGGGGTTGTCCAGTGATGAGAAATCACCTATCTAGCACCACTTGTAGGTGTCTGACACCTAATACAGCCTGGAGACGTATCTAGAGATAGCAGCTGAGCCAGAGACTCCTCTCTGTAGATGGCTGTTTCTGACTTTTTACTCCTCATCAGTTCAGGACAGGTTTGCTAGCTGAGATTCTATTAAGGTTGCAGTATAGAGTCAGTTTTTCTCCTTCTGGGGAAGCATTATTTTGCATATATTTTTCAGGGATCGTTGAATGTAAGACTTCCTACACCGACAGGCTCTCCAGATTTAACATTGAAACTCTAGGGCTCATTCACACGTCCGATTTTTTCCCACGTGTAAAAAAAATGGATACTATTATTTTGATCAGAGTGTTGTCTGAGTGGCATCAGTTTTTCTTAAACTTGGGAAGAAAAATAAAGTTTATTCGGATTCCCATGACAGCACTACGAGAGAGGGGATCCGCCCTTCAGGAACAGGAAACCTACAGATACAAAAGGGCGGTACCTCTCCCCATGCATCAGTTGGTTTCCTGTTCCTGGAGGGACAGGATCCTACAGATGAATCTCGTAGTGGATCCCAGGCCGGCCGGTCGATTCAAGTAGCGGGGGGGTCTCCTACCTCGACCGGTGCGGAAGCTCCTGGAAGACATCACGGTGGTCCTGGCTGGACTGCACGTCAGTGATGTAGACAGCAGGGAGCAGAGTCCAGTGGATTCCTGATCTCCGTTAGCGCCGGCGCCGGTAAGTATAGCGCTCCTTCGGTCCATGTGGGGTGCAGCGCGGTGGTGATGTAGCGATGCCAGGAGGGGAAAGCTATCCGGAGCGCTGCTGCGTGCTCTTCGGCGTCCTGCATCGCTCTCAGCGTTAGCTGGAGCGTTTCCGGTGCAGTGACATCGAGGGGGCGGAGTCAGCAGGCGCTTCCGGTCTCTGGGTAACTGCGCATGCGCAGTTCATCCAAGATGGCGGCGCCCATCGATCCTGAACGCCGGTCTCCTCACACACTGCGCTGACCCCCCAGCTGTAGCCTCATCAGCCGCAACCAATGAGAGTGGCGCCAGGCAGCCTGCTGACCGGATCTGAGGGGGGATTTAAGCAGGAGCTGGGAATAGAGCTCTGCCTTTGGTCACATCCACATCATGGAGAGTGATGGTGAGCGGCAGCTTCAGTTGCCGGAGGAGGTGCGACAAAAGCCCACGGAGAAGGAGCATGCCAGGAGTGACCAGTCCAGCCGTAAAAGCTCGTCCAAGCAGGGATCTAGAGCATCGACTGGCAAAGAACCCCCTCGTGTTCCGGTACCTTTTTTTGGCGTACACTGGTAAGTGATCTACGTGAATGCTCACTCAGTGACGCGGGCCCCTTATACTTTGTCATTTTAGGGAAAGAAAAGTACAAAGTCGAAACATAAGGAGTGTGCCCTGTGTGAAGTCCCGTTACCAGATTCTTATACTAAAAAATTATGCGCCTCCTGTATACAACAGACGGTGAGGTCTACAGGAGTGGAGGGGTTGAGTGACATCAGGCTAGATAGATGGTATCACCCTTATTGTCCTCCCCTAGGTAGCGGAAGAATCTGCATCTACGGCTAATCTACGTGAGATGATCCGTACAGAAGTAAGGGAATCCCTGCGGTCTATGTCCCAGGCGGGAAGTTCAAAACAGAGAACCTCGGTGATCTCTGATTCGTCAGAGGAAGATAAGGACGAAGGTTCTTACGGCTCAAATCTCTCTTCCTCGTCGTCAGAAGAGGAATCTGGCCGATTCTGTCTGCCTCTGGACCGAGTGGATAAATTAGTTAAGTCGGTCAGAGGTACGATGGGCCTAGAAGAACCTAAGACTCCGCTTTCCCGTCAGCAACTAATGTTCAGTGGCTTGGAACACAAGAAGCGTAGGTCCTTCCCGGTGAATGATAAAATTCAAGACCTGATTCTCCGGGAATGGAAGAAACCGGAGAAGAAAGGCTCATTACCACCAGCTTTAAAACGCAGATATCCCTTTGAGGATACGACTGTGGATACCTGGGACAAGGCCCCTAAATTAGATGCTGCGGTAGCAAAGGCATCAAAAAAGGCCGCATTACCTTTCGAGGATATGGGATCCCTTAAAGACCCCCTTGACAGGAAGGCGGATACCTTCCTTAAAGGTACCTGGGAGATGGCAGCCGGATCGTTGAGACCAGCGGTGGCTGCGACTTGTACAGCTAGATCCCTAATGGTCTGGCTGGAACAGTTGGAATCCCAGCTTAAAGAAGGCGCTTCCAGAAGTTCCATTCTACGTGCGCTTCCGGTGATTCAAGATGCTGCGGCTTTCCTGTCGGACGCGTCGGTCGATTCGGTCAGAATGGCGGCCAGAGCAGCAGGAGTCTCCAACGCGGCTCGTAGAGCCCTATGGTTGAAATGTTGGTCGGGTGACATTCAATCAAGGTCCAAATTATGCGCTATCCCATGCAAAGGGGAATACCTCTTTGGACCAACCTTGGATGACCTGCTTGAGAAGGCTGGAGATGACAAGAAAAAATTCCCGAGTTTGTCATCAGCTTCTTATCGGCGTCCATTCAACAGGAGGAGATTTGGTCGCGGAAGGAAGCGCGCATCCTCGCCCGCTAGAGAGAATTTTAGATGGGAGGATAGACGCAGGAGAGGTACGGGTTACATGTTCCGCCGTTCCTCAAAAGAACGTAAGAAACCGGACCAATGACTAGCGATCCCTGTGGGAGGGAGATTGTCAGCCTTCTCTTCCGCATGGTCTAACATCTCAAATAGTGACTGGGTCCGAGGTACTATTTCAGAAGGTCTGAAGTTGGAATTTATTCACTGGCCTCGGGATAAATTTATGTTAACCCCCTTACGTTCCTCCACTATTGAGCAGGCGGCTCTGGAGGCAGAAGTTGTGAGTTTATGCCTCAAAAACGTGCTGATTGAGGTCCCAGAGTCAGAAAGAGGGCGTGGATTCTACTCTCCCCTATTTCTGATTCAGAAACCAGACAAATCATTTAGGACTATTATTAACCTTAAATCCCTTAATGGATACCTGGTTAAAGCCACATTTAAAATGGAGTCAATCAGCTCTGCAATTAAAATGTTGTTCAAACACTGCTTCATGGTAGTTGTGGACTTAAAGGATGCGTATTATCATGTTCCTATCCATGGAAACTTTCAGAGGTTTCTACGTGTGGCGGTGTCTATGGGGGGTATTGTTCGACATTTTCAATTTAGAGCCCTTCCCTTCGGCCTCTCAACATCTCCCCGAGTATTCACTAAAGTTGTTGCGGAGGTCATGGCACACTTACGTGAATCTGATATCCTCATAATCCCTTATCTGGATGATTTCCTGATAGTTGGGAACTCAGCAGACCATTGTCTTGCTCAGGTAAAAACAGATATATCTAAGCTAGAGAATCTGGGCTGGATCGTGAATTATGAAAACTCCCGATTACAACCCCTAAAAACCCAGAGATTCCTAGGTCTGCTGTTAGATTCCGAGTTCCAACAATGCTGTCTTCCACCTGATAAACTGCGCCATATCCAACAACAGGTATTAAAAGCAATTAAAAAACCAACCATGACTCTTAGACAGGCTATGTCCTTGTTAGGTTCCCTAACTTCCTGTATTCCCGCCGTCCGTTGGGCCCAGTTCCACTCCAGACCTTTACAGTTTGACGTACTGAATTATGATAGAGTCTTACAGGGTTCCTTGCAGGGTCAGATGACATTGAGTCCAGAGGTTCTGACATCTCTTAGATGGTGGCTAAGGGAAGACAATCTGTCAGCAGGAGTTCCCTGGGTGACTCAAGTGACTCGGGTAGTTACGACGGACGCCAGCCCCACAGGGTGGGGGGCACACATGCGTGACGTAGTAGTCCAGGGTTTATGGGATCCCCAAACATCAGCCTCTTCCAATCAGAAGGAGTTAATGGCAATTGAATTCTCAATTAAAGAACTCCTCGTATATCTACAGGGTCACCATGTCAAAATCCTCTCCGACAACCAGGTGGCAGTGGCCTATGTGAATCACCAGGGTGGAACACGCTCCAAGTCCCTGATGGAAGTAGCGGATCGACTGCTCCAGACAGCAGAAAACCATTTTCTATCTTTATCCGCAGTTCACATAAGAGGGAGAGAGAATATAAGAGCAGACTTTCTAAGTCGAAGCACCTTAAAACAAGGGGAATGGTCTCTGAATACAAAAGTCTTCAATCGGATCGTCCGCATGTGGGGTCATCCAGAAGTGGACTTATTTGCCACCAAGGACAACAGAAAGACGATAAATTTCTGTTCCTTAAATCCCAGGGAATATCCACTGGCAGTGGATGCCTTCCTGATCAGATGGGATTTCCAATTGGCATATGTGTTCCCCCCGCTCAATCTTTTGCCGCTGGTGGTCAGGAAGATAAGGGAGGATCATGCGAGAGTCATACTGATCGCTCCGTTCTGGCCCAGAAGAGCTTGGTTTTCCTGACTCAGGACCATGTCCGTGAAAGACCCCTGGGTACTGCCGGACATTCCGGACTTACTTCATCAAGGTCCGATCAACCATCCACAAGTGAAGGGTCTCCATTTGACGGCATGGTTTTTGAGAGGTCATTGTTAAAAAGCAGAGGTTTTTCTCCAAACCTAATTGATACCCTTATGAAGAGTAGGAAAAACATAACAACTAAGATCTACTCTAGAACTTGGAGGAAGTTTCTGGCCTCTTCAAATTTTAATATTGAAGAGGGTATACCAATCAACCAGATTCTAGAATTCCTGCAGAAAGGGCTAGAGCTAAGTCTATCCACAAGTACGCTAAAAGTACAAGTCTCAGCCCTAGGGGCCCTATTTTCTTGTAACATTGCAGGTAATTACTGGGTATCAAGGTTTATCAAAGCTGCTAGTAGATCCAGACCTATACACAAGAAAGGTCAATGCCTTGGGATCTCAATCTAGTCCTTTCAGCCTTGACTAAGGAACCATTTGAGCCCTTACATTCAGCCTCACTTAAATTACTATCCCTCAAAACAGCGTTTTTGGTGGCAATTACATCTGCTCGTAGGATAGGAGACATACAGGCTCTTTCTAGGCTGTCCCCTTATACAGAATTTCTACAGGACAGCGTAGTCCTCAGACCAGATCCAGCTTATTTACCAAAAGTGGCCTCAGATTTTCACAGATCTCAGGAGATAGTGTTACCGTCATTTCTCCCTAATCCTTCTAATTCCAAAGAGGAGTTACTCCATACATTAGATGTTAGGAGATGTCTATTAGAATATATATCAGTCACTGATGCTTGGAAGAGAGAGGATGCGTTGTTTCTATCCTTCCAAGGTCCCAGGAAAGGTCTTAGAGTGTCGAAGTGCACGTTAGCGAAGTGGATTAGGGAGGCTATCTCTCTGGCTTATACTGCAGGTGGAAGTCCAGCTCCGCAGAATCTGAGGGCACATTCCACCCGGGCCATGGCTACATCCTGGGCTGAAAGATCTGGAGTTTCCATCGACCAGATATGTAAGGCAGCTACGTGGTCATCCCCTTCCACCTTTTTCAAGCACTATAGGTTGGACTTGGGGTTCTCTTCTGATCTCACCTTCGGGTTAAGGGTGCTGCAGGCTATAGTCCCTCCCTAAGGTAGTTTACATCTCTGTAATTCTCTCGTAGTGCTGTCATGGGAATCCGAATAAAGCATTAAGCTACTTACTGGTAGCGGCGTTTTTCAGAGGCCCATGACAGCACCCTTAGTTCCCTCCCTATTCACGTGGGGGTTGCACTTCCTATAATGTATATAATGAGATAGATAGATCTCACGTGTGGTATATAGTTCATTATGATTGATTATTTTTGTACATAAACTGTATATAATGTATATTTGTGTGCTACTAACCGCGGTAGTCCTCTCAGGCTCTGAAATACAACTGATGCATGGGGAGAGGTACCGCCCTTTTGTATCTGTAGGTTTCCTGTTCCTGAAGGGCGGATCCCCTCTCTCGTAGTGCTGTCATGGGCCTCCGAAAAACGCCGCTACCAGTAAGTAGCTTAATGCTTTCTGCACCTTCTCTATACTGACGGTCGGTGAAAATCAGATCGCACTCTGATGTCATCTAAGTGTGGTCTCGTTTTTTTCTTTTCACAGACCCATAGACTTGCACGGACAATTTTGGGCTGACCCCTGGACCAAAATTGGACATATCTGCAATATTTTTTCCTGACAACTCTGTCCGACAAAAAAATTAGATATGTGCAGACCCGCATATAATATCATAGGTACAAGTGCTATCCGTAAAAAACTCGAATAGCACTCATGCGAGAATATTGTCCGTGTAAATGAGCCCCTAGGTTACCACATTGTGCCATTATCACTTGGTTTAGCTTTTTGTTCTCCTTTATCCATGGCAGTCTATTTTGTGCCCAACCCTCATCATTTCCACTGACGCCTCTCTGTCTTCGCAGGGGACAGTGAAACAGTTGCTGCCGTTCTCTGTGCCAGAGGGAAACCCCTGTATGCTGGACATATGCGGCACTTTCTTAGTAGTTGCCACCGATGCCGCCCACTTCAAGGTTTTTGACCTTTCTAGAAGGTACGGTAATTGCTCTGGAAGCTTAATCCTCTCCTATCAGTGCAGATATCAATGATCTTATCATTGCTGCCAATTCAGCAAATACACAGACGCCCATCTAGGAGAATGGATAGGAGCTGGCACACCGTGAGTGCCTTTATTAAGAACTCCCCGCAGACGTACCCTAGTAACATGTTCTCTTCATCACGTCCTCATCTTCGTATTGCTGCGCTGTGATTGTACTGACATTTATTTATTTATCTGAAGGGAGGCCAAAGCCCACAGCAATTGTAAGAACCTCTCGGAGCTGGTGCCAGGGCTTGGTAGCATCGTGTCCATCAGGTGCAACGCCAATGGCAGTAAAGTCAGCATCCTCGCCAACAGGGTAAGGTGGATTTGGGCATTAGTTACTTGTCAAAAATAAAATGTACGCCTTAGATACAGTCTGGTGCTACATTACCTGCAAGGCACTACGAGCAGCAAGTCACAAGGAGTTCAACTGGTTCTGACTTCTTTGCAACTTTCTGGTCGCCCTTGACACCCCTGTGTGTTACCCCAGCATTATTTCCAAAATTAGCATTAAATGGGTTTTCAAGAAATATAAAATTATAGCTGCTTTCTTCTAAAACAGCACCACCCTCTTTGTACATTTTGTCTGTGGTATTACAGCTTGGCTCTATTCGAGCTACAATACCACATACAGCCTGTAGACAGGGGGTGGTGCTGTTTTTGGAAGAAAGCAATCACTTTTGGCTCCTGGACAACCTTTTTAAAGAAAATTGATCTGTTTAAAACAGGTTTTTAAGTACCGTATTTTCTTTTTTTTTCTTTTTCTTTTTTTCATTTAATGTATATTTAAAAGATAAATCATCTTAGTAACATTGTAACATAGTTATTAAGGTTGAAGGAAGACTTTGAGGCCATGTGCACACGTTCAGTATTTTTCACATTTTTTTTCGCGTTTTTTCGCTATAAAAACGTGATAAAAACGCGAAAAAAACGCTTACATATGCCTCCTATTATTTACAGTATATTCCGCATTTCTTGTGCAAATGTTGCATTTTTTTCCGTGAAAAAATCGCATTGTGGAAAAAAAAAGCAACATGTTCATTACATTTGCGGAATTGCGGGGATTCCGCACACCTAGGAATGCATTGATCTGCTTACTTTCCGCATGGGGCTGTGCACACCATGCGGGAAGTAAGCAGATTATGTGCGGTTGGTACCCAGGGTGGAGGAGAGGAGACTCTCCTCCACGGACTGGGCACCATATAATTGGTAAAAAAAAAAGAATTAAAATAAAAAATAGTGATCTACTCACCTTCGATGGCCCCCGGAGTCTTCCCGCCTCTCAGCGGTGCATGCTGCCGCTTCCGTTCCTATAGATGGTGTGTGTGAAGGACCTGCGATTACGTCACCGTCGTGTGATTGGTCGCGTGACCGCTCATGTGACCGCTCACGTGACCGCGACGTCATCGAAGGTCCTGCACACACACACCATCTATAGGAACGGACGCCGCTGAGGAGATCGGCTGTCTGCAGGTAAGTATAACCATTTTTTTTATTATTTTTAAACATTCTATCTTTTACTATTGATGCTGCATAGGCAGCATCTATAGTAAAAAGTTGGTCACACTTGTCAAACACTATGTTTGACAAGTGTGACCAACCTGTCAGTCAGTTTTCCAAGCGATGCTACAGATCGCTTGGAAAACTTTAGCATTCTGCAAGCTAATTTCGCTTGCAAAATGCTAAAAAAAAATGGGAAAAAAACGCAAAAAAAAAATGCGGATTTCTTGCAGAAAATTTCCGGTTTTCTTCAGGAAATGTCTGCAAGAAATCCTGACGTGTGCACATTCCCTGAGTCCATCTAGTTCAACCCATAGCCTAACCTAACATGCCCTAACATGTTGATCCAGAGGAAGGCAAAAAAAAACCCATGTGGCAAAGAGTAAGCTCCATATTGGGGAAAAAATTCCTTCCGACTCCACATACGGCAATCAGACTAGTTCCCTGGACCAACGCCCTATCAAGGAATCTAGTATATATACCCTGTAACATTATACTTTTCAAGAAAGGTATCCAGTCCCCTCTTAAAGTTAAGTAATGAATCACTCATTACAACATCATACGGCAGAGAGTTCCATAGTCTCACTGCTCTTACAGTAAAGAATCCGCATCTGTTATTATGCCTAAACCTTCTATCCTCCAGACGTAGAGGAAGCCCCCTTGTCCCTGTCTCAGGTCTATGATTAAAAAGATCATCAGAAAGGTCTTTGTACTGTCCCCTCATATATTTATACATTAACATAAGATCACCCCTCAGCCTTCATTTTTCCAAACTAAATAGCCCCAAGTGTAATAACCTATCTTGGTATTGCAGACCCCCCAGTCCTCTAGTAACCTTGGTCGATCTTCTCTGCACTCGCTCCAGTTCAGCTATGTCTTTCTTATACACCGGAGACCAGAACTGTGCACAGTATTCTAAGTGTGGTCGCACTAGTGACTTGTATAGAGGTAAAATTATGTTCTCCTCATGAGCATCTATGCCTCTTTTAATGCATCCCATTATTTTATTTGCCTTTGTAGCAGCTGCCTGACACTGGCCACTAAATGTGAGTTTGTCATCCACCCATACACCCAGGTCTTTTTTATTGACGGTTTTACCCAGAGTTTTAGAATTAAGCACATAGTTATACATCTTATTACTTCTACCCAAGTGCATGACCTTACATTTATCCCCATTAAAGCTCATTTGCCATTATTCAGCCCAAGCTTCTAGTTTACATAAATCATCCTGTAATATAAAATTGTCCTCCTCTGTATTGATTACCCTGCAGAGTTTAGTGTCATCTGCAAATATTGAAATTCTACTCTGAACGCCCCCTACAAGATCATTAATAAATATGTTAAAAAGAAGAGGGCCCAATACTGACCCCTGTGGTACCCCACTGCTAACCGCGACCCAGTCTGAGTGTGCTCCATTAATAACCACCCTTTGTTTCCTATCCCTGAGCCAGCTCTTAACCCACTTACACATATTTTCCCCTATCCCCATTATTCTCATTTTATGTATCAACCTTTTGTGTGGCACCGTCCATATACACTACGTCCACTGTGTTCCCTTGGTCCAGTCCGGAACTTACCTCTTCATAGAAGCTGATCAGATTAGTCTGACATGAACGGTCCCTAGTAAACCCGTGCTGATACTGGGTCATGAGGTTATTCCTCTTCAGATACTCCAGTATAGCATCCCTTAGAATGCCCTCCAGGATTTTACCCACAGTAGAGGTTAAGCTTACTGGCCTATAATTTCCGAGTTCAGTTTTTGTCCCCTTTTTGAATATTGGCACCACATTTGCTATACACCAGTTCTGTGGTACAGACCCTGTTATTATGGAGTCTTTAAAGATTAAACATAATGGTCTATCAATGACTGTACTTAATTCCTGCAGTACTCGGGGGCGGATCCCATCCGGGCCCGGAGATTTGTCAATTTTAGTGATTTTTTGGCGCCGCCGCACTTCCTGCTGGGTTAAGCAGGTGACATTTAATTGGGAATTTTTATCACTAGTTATTTTGTCTGCCATGGGATTTTCTTGTGTAAATACTGATGAAAAAAAGTCATTTAGCATTTTGGCTTTTTCCTCATCCTCATCCACCATTACACCCAGACTATTTTTAAGGGGGCCAACACTATCATTTTTTAGTTTCTTACTATTTACTTAGTTAAATAATATTTTGGGATTATTTTTACTCTCTCTGGCAATGAGTCTCTTTGTCTCAATCTTAGCTACCTTTATTTGCTTTTTACAGAATTTATTTAATTTTCTGTATTTTGTTTAATGCCTCATCACTATCTACTTCCTTTAATTCTCTAAATGCTTTCTTTTTGTCACTTATTGCGCCCCTTACAGCTCTATTTAGCCATATTGGTTTCCTCCTATTTCTAGTATGTTTATTCCCATACGGTATATACTGTGCTCAGGTCCTATCCAGGATGCTAATAAATGTCTCCCGTTTTCTCTGTGTATTTTTATGTCTCAGGATATCGTCCCAGTTAGTTGCACTAAGATCCTCTCTCATCCGTTGGAAATTTGCCCTCCTGAAGTTTAGTGTCCTTGTAACCCCTCTACTACACATCTAATTAAAGGATACATGAAAACTTATTATTTTGTGATCACTATTCCCCAGGTGACCCCCAACCCTTATATTTGCTATGCGGTCTGGCCTGTTGGTTAATATTAGGTCTAGCAGTGCCTCCCTTCTTGTTGGGTCCTAAACCAGTTGTGAAAGGTAATTGTCTCTCATAGTTGTCAAAAACCGATTACCTTTGCTGGAACTGCAGGTTTCTGTTCCCCAATCTATTTCAGGGTAGTTGAAGTCCCCCATAATAATGACTTCTCCTTGAGTCGCAGCTTCATCTATTTGCTTTATGAGGACATTCTCCGTTGCTTCCATTATTTTGGAGATTTATAACAAACCCCTATCAGTAATTTATACAGCCCCTCCCAGTAATCTCTCCACCCGATCAGCGATGTGTCGGACTCGAGCGCCAGGTAGGCAGCACACCGTTCGACGATCCCTGTCTTTATGACAAATTGCCCTATCTGTTCCCCTAATAATTGAGTCCCCCACTACCATCACCTGTCTGGCCTGCACTGCTCTCCTATTTCCCTCCTTACTGGAGCAGTCACTCCTCCGGCTTTCAGAGGACATGCCTGACTGCACCAGTGCTACCCCTGTACCGGCACCCCCCTCATCTGCCAACTTAGCAAACCTATTGGGGTGTTCCAGATCAGGACTAGCCTCCCTGGCACTCTTCCCTCTACCCGGCCTTCTAACTGTCACCCAGCTTGCGGCTTCACCGTCCTGCAGATCCATCCTACCATCCCCCCCCCCCATCTATCCCATTGAGCAGAAGGCTCCTTTCCATATTGTCAATGGATCTCAGTGTTGCCAGCTGCACATTTAGATTCAGAATCTGGGTTTCCAAATGCACAAGGTGCTCACATCTCGCACAGCAGTATGCACCCTCGACCGGCTGCTCAAGGACTGCATACATGTGGCAAGATGTGCACTGGATGGCATTAACAAGAGTGGAGCACATTTCCTAATGGGGATTGCACCAGACAGAAACGTTAAATAAAAAACAAATGCAAAGTATCAATAAAACACAGACAGCAATTCAATAATTCCTCCCTTGGAAACTCACTGAATCACAAGTCACACTTACCGCCGTTCACACTTACGCTCAGGTCACACTCAGCTCGTTCACACTCGCTATGCTGGAGATTTAAAGATTTTTTTTTTCTCTCTTTCCCCTCAGCAGCAATCCACCTTGCTGTTCAGTGCACTTCCAAAAAGTGCAATTTTCATGTTGGCCTCCAGGCCTAAGGATAGACTCATACTTCTTGCTGGGCACATGGACATTAGCGGCAGTAGACTGCCTCAGAAACCCCTATCTTTTGTACAGAGGCTTTGTGAGCTTATAGCTGAGCATGTTTCTATAAGGTCAAAGATCATTGTGAAGGGAGAGAGACGAGGTGAGCTGTGACGTCACCTATTGTGGGTGCTGGATCCTGTGTTATCTGCTGTATATAGAGGTGTTATCCGTCATTGTACAGAAGGAGGAGGTGAGCTGTGACATCACCTATTGTGAATGGTGGATCCTGTGTTATCTACTGTATATAGAGGTGTTATCAGTCATTGTACAGGAGGAGGAGGTGAGCTGTGACATCACCTATTGTGAATGGTGGATCCTGTGTTATCCTGTGCCCTGCTGCCCTGCTATCCGGTAAGCTTCTGCTCCCATGCTGGCGTCTTTTTTATGTGTTAATCGATATTTACAGTGCCAGCAGGGTTAGCACCGCTGAGTGCATGGGGGCTTACCCATTAGACTAGGGATGCTGGTAATTCCCTCTATCTGCCTATAGACCGAATTAGCCCTGTTTTTGCCCTCATGTCAGCCTCATGAACCCTGTTATTATATGGGGTTCCTATGAATTATGTTACATGATACATAGGGGAAGGGGTCGGTCTGGGGGGCATACGAGTGCATATACCGACAGTGTTAGTTTTATCCAGCACCTTATTTCTTTGTCCCTCCTCTGTACTTCCCAGGTGGGGGGGGAGTGGGTAGGCAGGGGCCTGATACGTACATCTATGTCGGGTAGCTACTTCAGGGTGGGGGAGTAGGGGTATGGGGGCTATGTCTTCAGCATTTTCTTGATTTTCATCTTTGTTTATGTTACTTTATGATATACTTATTTGAAATTACATGATACTTTATAACCTTGGAATAAAGTTTATTGAAATTGTTCATCGATGCTCAGTTGTTCCTCCTGTCATTATGATATGTTTTGAGCAGATTTGGTGAGTCCGGAGTTTATTGGCGGTATTCTCGCCAGAACCCGTTGCCTCACAGTATGTATTTGGGATTGTTGTTCTCTGTATATAGAGGTGTTATCAGTCATTGTACAGGAGGAGGTGAGATGTGACATCACCTATTGTGAATGGTGGATCCTGTGTGATCTACTGTATATAGAGGTGTTATCAGTCATTGTACAGGAGGAGGAGGTGAGCTGTGATATCACCTATTGTGAATGGTGGATCCTGTGTTATCTACTGTATATAGAGGTGTTATCAGTCATTGTACAGGAGGAGGAGGTGAGCTGTGATATCCCCTATTGTGAATGGTGGATCCTGTGTTATCTCCTCTATATGGAGGTGTTTTCACTTGTCGTACAGGAGGAGGAGGTGAGCTGTGACATCACCTATTATAAATAGTGAATTCTATGTTAACACTTCTAAATACAGTAGATATTCGTGATTGTATACAATACCATAGGGTAATGGCAACGTGTTCACAGTAAATGAAGGGATCTACAAATCATATCCTTGTCTATAGGAACATGTATCATCTATTATAGAGCAGCACAGTTCACAGGACCATATCGCAGGATTTAGCAGTGTGTGTTGCCTTGGAAGGAAATCTAAAAAAAAAAAGTTTGCACCCGGGTTCTGAAGGGTTTACAGCAGTTCTTTGCAGAAATAATCAGATAAAGCTAAAGCAAACTGAGAGTTTATTACGAAACCTGTTTAGTAGCTCTTTCAGTGACCACTAGATGGCGGACAATGCAATGTAATTAAACCAGTCTTGAAATATTCTATTAACCCCTCGAGTTTTCATTTTTACATTTTGCATTTTTCCCTTCCAAGGAACACACTATTTCATTTCCCGTTGTCGTAGCCGTGAAAGGACTTGTTCTTTGCGGGACGAGTTGCTGTTTTAAGTAACTTCATTCATTTTAACATGTACTGTACTGAAAATGGGGGGGAAAATCCAAGTGTGATGAAATGGTGAAAAAAGCAAATCCTTCATCGTTTTTCATGGGAACTTTCAGTTTTTTCTTTTGTTGTTGTTTTTTTTTATGCTCTTGGTCTGTGTCAACATTTTCCTAGACCTGCATCATTTTAACTTTTTTGTCGATGGAGCTGTGTGAGTGCCTACATTTCTGCATAGCGAGCCGTCGGGTTTATTGATAACTTTTTATGCTCCCCAAATGGGTGTTTGTTGTTTTTTATTGCCCTTTTTATGTTAGGGTGGAGACCGAAAAGAAAACCTAAATTCTGTCAGTTTGATTTCTTTTTTTCTCTTAATGGTTTGGTTAATTAATTTTTTATTGTGGTAGACCGGACTTAGGTCTATCAAACAATGAACCTTGCCAGCCACATCACTTAGGATAAAAGCCAAACTAGATATCCGACTTGCGGACCCATGTTTCTGGGTGCTTGCCTCTCCTCAGTGCAGTGCAAGAGATCTGATTTTGCCATTTCCCAGAGGATCATTGCATGGCCTATAAGTCTCCTTACACTGACATGTCACTCTCCACAAGAAGAGACGTTACAACTTAAACCATTGTCAGACGCCTCTCATACAGCCAAATCGTATCTCTTGCTTTGCCTTCAGAAGGGTCAAACACCCCAAAACACGTGTCTGCAAATAGAGTATCTGGGTTGGCTTTTATCCTATGTTATTGGGTCGATATTGACTGTTAGGATTGCTACCTCCAGTAGATGACACTAGAGTTCTGGTCTTTTTCCTCTCTGAAGAGGCAATTTGCATATTTACAGTAATTTCCCAGATGAGCATTGCAAGGCGTATAAGTCTCCTTACACTGGCATGACAGGCGTCTCAATCTTATCAATATGAAAGACATCAAAATGAGAGTCCGTAGTGCGGCTTGTAGAATATGATGTGTGAAGCGTCACTGAATAGGGGTCCTCTGTACATTTCCCTCATTTATATTTTAGTGGGGAATGGAAACCTTTCCTCTCATCTCATTTAACCCTGTAATTACTCTTTCACCAGACTGGCGGTCACCTAGACTCCAAAATATACTTCTACGATGTTGACCTGGATACCGTGTCATTCTTCGACTTCTGGAATGGCCAAGCCGATCAGCAAGATACTTCATCCAATATGGAGACGTAAGAAATGCTGGGAGAGATACTGTGGCCGATCCTGCTGTGTGTAGGGTCAGATATTCTTTATGAGGCCGTTGGAATAATCACACATTAGGTTTTTGGTGCGGCTTATTGTGAAGTTTCTTAAAGGGGTTATTTGCCACATACCTGCCTGAACTCATGTACGATCCGCGGGTATCATGTACTTGTTCTATATACACCTGCCTGAACTCATGTACGATCCGCGGGTATCATGCACTTGTTCTATATACACCTGCCTGGCCTCATCAACGATCCGCAGGTATCATGTACTTGTTCTATATACACCTGTCTGGTCTCATGTACGATCCACAGGTATCATGTACTTGTTCTATATACACCTGCCTGGCCTCATGTACGATCCACAGGTATCATGTACTTGTTCTATATATACCTGCCTGGCCTCATCAACGATCCGCAGGTATCATGTACTTGTTCTATATACACCTGCCTGACCTCATGTACGATCCACAGGTATCATGTACTTGTTCTATATACACCTGTCTGGTCTCATGTACGATCCGCAGGTATCATGCACTTGTTCTATATACACCTGCCTGGCCTCATGTACGATCCACAGGTATCATGTACTTGTTCTATATATACCTGCCTGGCCTCATCAACGATCCGCAGGTATCATGTACTTGTTCTATATATACCTGCCTGGCCTCATGTACGATCCGCGGGTATCATGCACTTGTTCTATATACACCTGCCTGGCCTCATGTACGATCCGCAGGTATCATGTACTTGTTCTATATATACCTGCCTGGCCTCATGTACGATCCACAGGTATCATGTACTTGTTCTATATACACCTGCCTGGCCTCATCAACGATCCGCAGGTATCATGTACTTGTTCTATATATACCTGCCTGGCCTCATCAACGATCCGCAGGTATCATGTACTTGTTCTATATACACCTGTCTGGTCTCATGTACGATCCGCAGGTATCATGTACTTGTTCTATATATACCTGCCTGGCCTCATGTACGATCTGCTGGTATCATGCACTTGTTCTATATACACCTGCCTGGCCTCATGTACGATCCGCAGGTATCATGCACTTGTTCTATGTACACCTGCCTGGTCTCATGTACGATCCGCAGGTATCATGCACTTGTTCTATATATACCTGCCTGACCTCATGTACGATCCGCAGGTATCATGTTCTTGTTCTATATATACCTGCCTGACCTCATGTACGATCCGCAGGTATCATGCACTAGTTCTATATATACCTGCCTGACCTCATGTACGATCCACAGGTATCATGTACTTGTTCTATATACACCTGTCTGGTCTCATGTACGATCCGCAGGTATCATGTACTTGTTCTATATACACCTGCCTGACCTCATGTACGATCCGCAGGTATCATATACTTGTTCTATATATACCTGCCTGGTCTCATGTACGATCCGCAGGTATCATGCACTTGTTCTATATATACCTGCCTGGCCTCATGTACGATCCGCAGGTATCATGTACTTGTTCTATATATACCTGCCTGGCCTCATGTACGATCTGCAGGTATCATGTACTTGTTCTATATACACCTGCCTGGCCTCATGTACGATCCACAGGTATCATGTACTTGTTCTATATATACCTGCCTGGCCTCATGTACGATCCACAGGTATCATGTACTTGTTCTATATACACCTGCCTGGCCTCATGTACGATCCGCAGGTATCATACACTTGTTCTATATACACCTGCCTGGCCTCATGTACGATCTGCAGGTATCATGCACTTGTTCTATATACACCTGCCTGGCCTCATGTATGATCCGCAGGTATCATGTACTTGTTCTATATACACCTGCCTGGCCTCATGTACGATCCGCAGGTATCATGCACTTGTTCTATATGCACCTGCCTGGCCTCATGTATGATCCGCAGGTATCATGTACTTGTTCTATATACACCTGCCTGGCCTCATGTACGATCCGCAGGTATCATGCACTTGTTCTATATACACCTGCCTGGCCTCATGTACGATCCGCAGGTATCATGCACTTGTTCTATATACACCTGCCTGGCCTCATGTACGATCCGCAGGTATCATGTACTTGTTCTATATATACCTGCCTGGCCTCATGTATGATCCGCAGGTATCATGTACTTGTTCTATATACACCTGCCTGGCCTCATGTACGATCCGCAGGTATCATGTACTTGTTCTATATACACCTGCCTGGCCTCATGTATGATCCGCAGGTATCATGTACTTGTTCTATATACACCTGCCTGGCCTCATGTACGATCCGCAGGTATCATGTACTTGTTCTATATACACCTGCCTGGCCTCATGTACGATCCGCAGGTATCATGTACTTGTTCTATATACACCTGCCTGGCCTCATGTACGATCCGCAGGTATCATGCACTTGTTCTATATACACCTGCCTGGCCTCATGTACGATCCGCAGGTATCATGCACTTGTTCTATATACACCTGCCTGGCCTCATGTACGATCCGCAGGTATCATGTACTTGTTCTATATACACCTGCCTGGCCTCATGTATGATCCGCAGGTATCATGTACTTGTTCTATATACACCTGCCTGGCCTCATGTACGATCCGCGGGTATCATGCACTTGTTCTATATACACCTGCCTGGCCTCATGTACGATCCGCGGGTATCATGTACTTGTTCTATATACACCTGCCTGGCCTCATGTATGATCCGCAGGTATCATGTACTTGTTCTATATACACCTGCCTGACCTCATGTACGATCCGCAGGTATCATGTACTTGTTCTATATACACCTGCCTGACCTCATGTACGATCCGCAGGTATCATGTACTTGTTCTATATACACCTGCCTGACCTCATGTACGATCCGCAGGTATCATGCACTTGTTCTATATATACCTGCCTGGCCTCATGTACGATCCGCAGGTATCATGTAATTGTTCTATATACACCTGCCTGGCCTCATGTACGATCCGCAGGTATCATGCACTTGTTCTATATATACCTGCCTGGTCTCATGTACGATCCGCAGGTATCATGCACTTGTTCTATATATACCTGCCTGGCCTCATGTACGATCCGCAGGTATCATGTACTTGTTCTATATATACCTGCCTGGCCTCATGTACGATCTGCAGGTATCATGTACTTGTTCTATATACACCTGCCTGGCCTCATGTATGATCCGCAGGTATCATGCACTTGTTCTATATACACCTGCCTGGTCTCATGTACGATCCGCAGGTATCATGTACTTGTTCTATATATACCTGCCTGGCCTCATGTACGATCCGCAGGTATCATGTACTTGTTCTATATATACCTGCCTGGTCTCATGTACGATCCGCAGGTATCATGCACTTGTTCTATATATACCTGCCTGGCCTCATGTACGATCCGCAGGTATCATGTACTTGTTCTATATATACCTGCCTGGCCTCATGTACGATCTGCCGGTATCATGTACTTGTTCTATATACACCTGCCTGGCCTCATGTACGATCCGCAGGTATCATGTACTTGTTCTATATACACCTGCCTGGTCTCATGTACGATCCGCAGGTATCATGCACTTGTTCTATATACACCTGCCTGGTCTCATGTACGATCCGCAGGTATCATGTACTTGTTCTATATACACCTGCCTGGTCTCATGTACGATCCGCGGGTATCATGCACTTGTTCTATATACACCTGCCTGGTCTCATGTACGATCCGCGGGTATCATGCACTTGTTCTATATATACCTGCCTGGCCTCATGTACGATCCGCGGGTATCATGCACTTGTTCTATATACACCTGCCTGGCCACATGTATGATCCGCAGGTATCATGTACTTGTTCTATATACACCTGCCTGGCCTCATGTACGATCCGCAGGTATCATGCACTTGTTCTATATACACCTGCCTGGCCTCATGTATGATCCGCAGGTATCATGTACTTGTTCTATATACACCTGCCTGGCCTCATGTACGATCCGCAGGTATCATGTACTTGTTCTATATACACCTGCCTGGCCTCATGTACGATCCGCAGGTATCATGTACTTGTTCTATATACACCTGCCTGGCCTCATGTACGATCCGCGGGTATCATGCACTTGTTCTATATACACCTGCCTGGCCACATGTATGATCCGCAGGTATCATGTACTTGTTCTATATACACCTGCCTGGCCTCATGTACGATCCGCGGGTATCATGTACTTGTTCTATATACACCTGCCTGGCCTCATGTACGATCCGCAGGTATCATGCACTTGTTCTATATACACCTGCCTGGCCTCATGTACGATCCGCAGGTATCATGCACTTGTTCTATATATACCTGCCTGGCCTCATGTACGATCCGCAGGTATCATGTACTTGTTCTATATATACCTGCCTGGCCTCATGTATGATCCGCAGGTATTATGTACTTGTTCTATATACACCTGCCTGGCCTCATGTACGATCCGCAGGTATCATGTACTTGTTCTATATACACCTGCCTGGCCTCATGTACGATCCGCAGGTATCATGTACTTGTTCTATATACACCTGCCTGGCCTCATGTATGATCCGCAGGTATCATGTACTTGTTCTATATACACCTGCCTGGCCTCATGTACGATCCGCAGGTATCATGTACTTGTTCTATATATACCTGCCTGGCCTCATGTATGATCCGCAGGTATCATGCACTTGTTCTATGTACACTTGCCTGGACTCTGGTATGTGCGTGCTTGATTGTCCGGTCTTGTGCACATGTCAGATGCTAATGAATAGGACAAATGCACAATAACTGCCAATTTTGCACTTGTCTGTGCAGGTTATGGGGGGTCGCATCGTCGTTGGGTCGCTCACTTTTCAATTTGGCGGTATGTGGTGCAGGACATCGCTTTTAAGCCATAGCCAGGAGTGGAATTAGAAGCAATGTGAAATATAAAGGACGGACTGGTACTTCTTCTTCCCACTGGATCCACTTCTGGCTTTGCCTCTAAACTTGCACGCGTGTCTTTTGTCTCAAGACTACCGGAGGGGTAAAAATTAATTGCTGCTGCTCCACAAATGTCAAGTGCAGGAGATACACACTGAATGCGGTGACATTTTACTAGATTACAAAAACTCCTCTGTGCTGCAATGCCATGAACAGGCTGCACATGCAGAGATGTATTGAGATGCTTGAGGCTTCCTATTTTTGGCAGAGAATATCCTTGTTGGCAACATATTTCTGCCATGGGTGTAGCACCTATTAACTCTAAAATTAACCCCTTAGCGATGGCCGACGTACATGTACAGTGGCTATGTTCTGTCACTATATGGAGCAGGCTCAGGAGCTGGGCCTGCTCCATGCAGTGCTGGTACTCGTTGTGTTACATTGCCAGCGTCTGAAATAAACTGATACCACCATTTTGGAAACATTTTAAATTCTGCTGTCACACATGACATTGACCTTTAGAAGGCCTCCAACATGGTTGTTGTCAGTCCAGAGTCTGTTTCACATAATCGTGGGGTGCTGATGACTTTCCATGGCAGCAGATGACCTTCTCAAGTCCTCCATGTACCTTATTGTGTTTCTATCAATATTTTTCCCTTATTTTTAAGATTCTTCCTCTTCAGGGCAACAAAATGTAAGGGGCATGAGAGGGCCACTGGTTCCAAGGCCACCTGATATAGGTGATTGCAACCAGGAACACCCTGTCTTCCCACCTAAGAGTCCGAGAGAACAGTGCGATCTGACCCACATCGTAACCTCTCTGGTCTGCGAAGCAGGACCCCACCCCTTTAACACAGCAAGAGTGTCTGAGGGAGGCCATGGCAGACGATCCGTACCACCCCTTGTCTCGGCCCTGACCCCTGTTTTCTTTCTTTGGCTCCTTTTTTCCGGGGACGTCCTCTCAGGACTGGGTAGGCTAAATATAGGCTGTTTTTCCTGCTTTAGCCTTAGCACTCCACAGCAGCCCATCTCCGGTTCCAGGCTATCTCCCAATCCATAATTCCAATAATTGTCCACGGGTCAGTTTTCAGCCCTCTGCTATGACTGCAGCACCCCCATCATGCAGACCTCACAGGAACCCCCTGCCGCCTTGGGTGAGAGCGCACCTCCCTCCCTGTGTGGGCTGCTGCTCTATCACAATTAGTAGCAGACCTAACCAAGGTCTCCCACTCCTTGCTACAGGTCCTAGAGTGTCTGCCGAACCATCCAGCCGCCACTGGTGCTGCGATCCCTCCCCAGGACTAATCTCACTCACTCAGTTACTTGTCCCAGCATGATAGATCGTGTACAAGGTCCAAGAAGTGGGCACATTCCAGCACCTCGTCTGGATTCCCCTCGCCTTCCACATCCTCCAGCATGGCCTCTGTATACCGCTCCTCTTCTACTGACCCTCAGGTAGCCTGAGGATCCTACCTGTGTTCTGAGTCTGACTCCGAGCTAGAACCGGATCAGACCTCCAAACTTCAGTGTATGATCTCTGCTATTAATCAGACTCTCATGGTCAAGTAAGAGGAGTTTTTCCCCCAGAGCATTTTCTCATTCAAAAAGGTGAAACGCCCTCCTCGCGTGTTTTCCAATCACAAAGGGTTTGATGGAATATCCTCCAAGGAATGGGAGCATCCGTAAAAGCGCATCCAGGGTAGAAAGCATTTGGAGATTTTTATATCCTTTCGCACCCATGGGCCCAACCTACTTAACATATGGGCCGAGTCCCTGGTGGTGACCCCTTCGTTTCCCGTCTGTATGACAACTCTGTCCTCTCCCTCAAGGATCTTACTAATGGGGACATCGAAGCCCTAACCAAGTCAGTCTTTGAGGCTGTGGGTTCACTCTCTGCCCCATCTTTGCTTCCATGCGGGTAGCCAAGTCGATCTCCGCCTGGGCACAACTCTTTCAACAGAGAATCCTATCTGGGGCCTCATCCGACGAGTTTATTGATCTTGCAGACCAGATTGCTCATGCTGGAAAGCACTTTCTTTTTGCGTATTTGGATTCCTAAAATTCTTCCGCTCTTGCTGCCAGCAACATTGTAGCCATCCGGAGAATCCTCTGGCTTAAGGCTTGAAATGCAGATGCAGCATCTAAGTCTCTCACCAGCCTTCATTTCCATCAATCTTGTGTCTCCATAACTAAGCTAAATCAACTCATCTCTGACCCACCAGCAGTAAGAGCACTTCTCTTCCCCAGCCAAAGCCCAAACATCCTCCCACCAAAAGACGCCCTCTCCATTTCCGCTCTTTTCGGCAGTTTTCATCTCCTGGGACCTCCTCCTGATGAGACCGGTCCCGAGCCCAATGGGAAACAAAAAGGCTTTCCTTTAAAGGGAACCTGTCACCTGAATTTGGCCGGACAGGTTTGCGGTCATATGGGCGGAGTTTTCGGGTGTTTGATTCACCCTTTCCTTACCCGCTGGCTGCATGCTGGCCGCAATATTGGGTTGAAGTTCATGCTGTGTCCTCCAAAGTACACACCTGCGCAAGGCGCAATTTCCCTCCTGAGGGTAGTTGTCATCTTACTGGTCCCTACTCAGGAGCGCTTTTCAGGTTTCATGTTTCTAAAGGATTGCTCTGTCCACCCGATCCTGGTCCTCAAGCTCTTAAACTGGCGGGTTCGTCTCTGTCACTTTAGAATGGAGTCCCTCTGTTCGGTGTTTGCCTCTATGGAAGCCGAGGAATTCCTCTGCTCAGTGTTCAGTCAAGACCCCTACCTCCACATTCCAATTTGCGCTGCTTATCACAGATTTCTACGTTTTACAGTCCCGCGTTCCCAATGCCAGTTCACAACTCTTCCCTTCGGCCTAGCCTCTGTGCCCAGAGTGTTCACGAAGGTCATGACGGCCGTCATTGTTGTTCTACACCCCAAAGGGTTAGTAGTCAATCCCTGTCTTGATGCTCTCCTGATAAGGCCTCATCCTACCTGGATTGTTGTGAGAGCCTTCAGAACACTCTTGATACACTTTCACACCTAGGCTGGCTTGTCAGCACAGCAAAATCGTCTTTGATCCCAGTCCAGTGTCTTGTTTTCCTGGGCATGCTATTCAACACCGCAGGTGCCAGGGTCTATCTTCCAGACGAAAAGATCTCCGTACTCCTACCTGGAATTCACTTTCTTGGGAACCTGGCAGGTGCCTAGCGAACAGAACGTAACGGAGCCGCGCTTGCACAACTTGCGGCGGTATCCTAAGAGAAAGACAAGAAGGGACAAATATTGTGGAACAGTGTAAACGAGATCAGCACAAAGGAGGACCAGTAAGAGTCGTGCCGAGAGAGGACGGCAACATCTTACTGAGGCGCGTAGTCGGTGGCCGGATCACCGTAGGAGTAACTGACTTCAGGCCTTACTTCAAATTCCGCTGGACAGTTAATCATAGGTTGGCTGTCTACCTTCTACACCTACGAAGACATAAGGGGCAACATTGGGAGAGGGGCGTCTCTAGGGTCCCGGAAGACCTCCAAGCCTTCCCGTCAAACGGGTGGCGTCCTAGCCAAAATATACCTGGGGGACGTTAGAAACTAGCAACATCTGGAACCAAAGAACGAGAGAGAGAGAGAAAGCTGTAGAGAAGGAACGAAGGAGAACAGCAGTTGTGAGGACTATTCCGAATGCTCAGCAGGGTAGGACTACAACACACAGGCGCTATTGGTAGGCAACGATTTCCATCTGTGAGGGAAACTCTGGATGTGCCCATCGGACCGGCCGGTCTCTGATAGCCCGGTTGAACGTGCTCTGGACTGAGTATATTGAAGCCTTCAGTAAAAAGGTAAAGAGACTGCAACCCTGTGTCCTCGTTATTGGCTGCACCTCACACCATCACCATCCACCTTACTGGGAAGCCCTGGGTATATACTTCACCTGTGGGAAGTTATAACATCCAGCTGCCATTCCATCACCCCAGCGGACCCCACAGCAGCGTCGGTCACCCTGACTGAACACCACAGGTGGCGTCACGAACTACTGACAGACTGTACTACCACCTTCATTGGACGCCTCTTAGCAGGGTCACGACCGGGTCCAGCCACCGTGACAACCGCAGAACCGAAGGAGAAGGGACCGGTACCGAGTGACTTGTGGCCCTGTGTCTGGGGGCGCTCCACTAGCAGATCGCCTAGTGTTCATTCAGTCCGACAGTACCACGGCTGTGTCATACATCAACCGTCAACGAAGAACATGGATCAACGCTCTCATGTCAGAGGTCTCTCAGATTCTGTCTTGGTCCGAACAAAATGTTCCGGTAATCATAGCGGTACACATTCCCAGCATGGACAACTGGGCCGCCAGCTTACTAAGTCGTCAGGGCCTCTCCTCGGGCGAGTGGTCCCTCAACACATCCATGTTCAGCCATATCTGTCGGAGGTACGGTAGGTGGGGCACCCCCGATGTCGACCTGATGGCGTTGCGGGTGACCACAAAGTTCCTTGTTTCACATCCTCCAGGCAATTGGACCTGATGGCTTGATTCTTCTCTGGTCTCAGTTCCACCTTCCGTACCTGTTCACACCACTCCTCCTGATTTCCAGAATCATCAAGATCAAAGTGGGAGGGTTGTGAGTCATCATCGTGGCTCTAGACTGGCCTAGAAGAGCCTGGGACACAGAATTAGTCAACCAGCTTGCAGGCATCCCCTGGAAACATCCAGATCACCCAGACCTACTCTCTCAGGGTCCGCTCTTCTACCAGAATCCTTAGCATCAGAAATTAAATGTCATAGCTGTTGAAATCCATTTTGAGAAAGGCAGGTTTCTCTTCTCGGGTCATCCAGACTACGATCAAAGCAAGGAAGCCTTTGTCCTCTCTCATTTATCATTGAATATGGAAAGCCTTCTTTTACTGGTGTGGGTTCGATCAGAGAGTCCTAATGTCCTTTTCTCTCCCTTCTGTCCTGGCCCTCCTACAGTTGGTCCAGGTTGTCCCTCAGTACCATTAATGGTCAAGTATTCGCATTCTCAATCCTGTTCCAATGGAAATTGGCCTCCTGTCCCCATGTCAGGACCTTCCTACAGGAAATTGCTTGCTTGGTTCCGGCATATTTTTTCCCCGTTGACCTGTGGGATCTTAATCTAGTCTTGAGTGTCCTTCAGTGACCTGCCTTCTAACCCTTTTGAGATGTTCCTGGTTGCAATCACCTCTATTGGAGCCATGGAACTAGTGGCCCTCGTGTGCCCCGCTCCCTTTCTTGTCCTCCGCTAGGACGAGGTGGTTCTACGACCAGTCCCTTCCTTCTTCCCCAAGGTGGTTTTTCTGTTCCATCTCAACAAGGACATCATCCTTCTATTATTATTATTATTATTATTATTAATTGTTATAGCGCCATTTGTTCCATGGCGTTTTACATGTGAGGAGGGGTATACATAATGAAAACAAGTACAATAATCTTAAACAATACAAGTCATAACTGGTACAGGAGGAATGAGGACCCTGCCCGCGAAGGCTCACAATCTACAAAGGATGGGTGAGAATACAGTAGCTATCTGTCTCTATTCCATTTTTTGGACAGTCGCTCCACAAGGTGGATCTTGCCTGGGCCTTACGTCTGTACCTTTCCAGAACAGCGGGTTGTCCATCACCCTACCTGAATTGGGCATGTTTTTTCTGTTCCCTCCCGTGGGACTTCTTTTGGACGTCCCATGTTTACCTATGTCCCCCGATGAAGTGGTAGAGAAAAGAGGATTTTGGGTACTCATCGTATAATCTTTGGTGGGTGTATACTGCTGAGGAGGAGCTAACTTTTATTGCCTAGTGTCAGACTCCTAATGACAACAGCTTACGCCCATGGTTTCCTGTGTTCAATAAAAAGGGTATGGTTCTTGGAAGAAGGGGATGGAAAAACAAACGCTCAAAAAAGAAAAATCTCTTCGTTCTTAAAGTGCTAAAGTATAAGATGAGGATTATTTTGCATGTGGATTGAGAAAACCTGGGAATGGCAGAACATGCAAGACACAAAAGAGTTGTCATCTGTTTTTTCTTTGCTTGCTATCAACAGGAACCTTCCAGAGAACACAAAACTCCTTGACCGGATCCCTATCAGTCACTTCTGGGATCAAAGTGAACCACGGCTAATGGTGTGTGAAGCAATGCTGGCCATTCCAAATTCAGTGCACCCCTCACCAAAACACAACCAGCTTGTAGAGCTGCCCCATGGAAAGGTAATGATTTAGTTTCTGGGAATTCAGCAGGCAAGGCTTAAGGGGAATCCGTCAGCAGCTTTATGCTATGTAATCTGGGAGTAACGTGATGGAAGAGCTAAATCCATACAACGGACTCTTCATTCCAAGGGACCTCTTGGACACCCACAAATCATAAAGTGATAGCATGTCATAGTAATGTGCCATGATTTTGTAAGGCAATACCCCTTAAAAATTATTTTGGGGGTCATGATTTAAAGTTCAGTATTAAAATGGAGTGTCTCATCTCCAAAATCTACCAAAGCAACCACAGACCTTTGTACAGTAGGTGAACTAGCACAAAGAAGACCAGTACCGTTATTGAGAAAACTGTGGTTGGGGCCGTGTGGTCCCGAGCACTGTTCTTCTGACAGTTTTCTTGGCTGTCTCTGCTGTGTTGATTGACATCTCTGGATTCACTTCAACCACAGCTGTCTAATCTAAAATCCTGCAAATGGTCATATCCTTGACGCCTACAAAGATGAGGGAGCAGACCGCTACCTAGAGAAAGACTGTCAGAGGATTAGTGTTCCGGTCCATGCTGCACCACCCATGGTGCACCGATCACCTCATTTGCATATTTAAAAAAAAATATATATATCTATTTAAAACTAATTCCTGCTGAATCAGCACTTTCGAGGTCCTAAATGGTTTGAATGGATTTCATTTAAATGGCAAAACCATCATGGTAATGGTTTGAGAGGGGGTTACATTTTCTGACAGGTTCTCCTTTAATAATATTTTGTGCTCGTCTCAGTCCAGTGAACGGATGATAGATTAACAGCTCCGATTTCTTTACTTACAGGAAGACGTGCTGGTTATGTCATTTTTCAGCACCCAGGAGCATGGCCTGCTACTTCAGGAGAGCTTTCCACGACCTTCCTCTTTCCAGTCCCTTCTCGGGATTGAGGTCCCACATTACTATTTTACCAGAAAGGTGAGTGGACAGGTGTCGTGCAGACGGATGGTCATCCGGACACTTTCCCAGGGATATGTTATACCAGAGGCTACATTGATGAGTGTTTTTTCAGTTTATTTTTGCTGGACACAGCAGGGTGATTGTAGGCTCTGCCACCAAGAAGCTTACACCAGACATCATGTTTGGTCTGGGCTGCTGGTTCATCCTCATTTTCATTCTACTAATGTGTAGCTAGATGGCAACAGGCGGCACAAAAACCCAGACCTGCTACAGGATATAATGGGGAACTCTGGTCTGTGTTGATGCATCGGACAAGTTTAAAGAGAACCTGTCAGCAGGATCTTGAGCTATAAACTAAAGGCATGGGGGCAATGGCATTGTGATGCTGATTAATATGATGCCTGATGCAGAGGGATCCACGCAGTGACTGCTGAATACTCACTTTATGAAGTTTTCATAAAATGACGTCTTGTGGGCTTCGGGGTGGGACGTGGGGGCAGGGTCTTCTTCTCATACTCCGCGCCCCCCCCCCCCCCCCCCACCACTCCAGCCTCCTCTGCTTCTTGTGCACGTCACTGATTATTCAGGAGGCGGCATATGCACAGATCTGAACTGAGCCAAAATCTTGACCTGCGCATGCGCCTGTTTGTTAGGCAATCCTTGCATGTGTTGCGGCTGTCGAACATCCGTGAGAAACGAAGCCACAGCTACTCAAACATAGTATTAGAGCATGCCAAAGATACTCTATTAGCACTCGAGCATGCCTGGATAACACTGCTTCTGAGCACGTTCACTCATCGCTAGTTAGCAGTTAGTAGTGATGAGTGAGTATACTCGTTGCTCGGGTATTCCAGATCACGCTCGGGTGACCTCCGAGTATTTTAGTGTTCAGAGATTTAGTTTTCATTGCTGCAGCTGAATGATTTACAGCTACTAGCCAGCCTGAGTACATGTGGGGGGTTGTCTGGTTGCTAGGGAATCCCCACATGTGTTCAAGCTGGCTAGTAGCTGCTAATCATGCTGCTGAGGCGATGAAAACTAAATCTCCGAGCACTTACAAATTCTCGGAGGTCACCTGAATGTGCTCGGGAAAACCCAAGCAACGAGTGCACTCGCTCATCACTAATCTTTAGCAAAAAAAGGAGTTTCAGTCTACAATATTTACTCCGTTTCATACCCTCTGATATCTAGATTTCAGTCTGATCCAAGCGTAAGAGTTTTCTCTTAATATAGTGTCTCTCCCAGTAATATAAGCTGGATGTGAGGTCTGCGTGTATCGAGGGTGTCTCTGTCTACTTTAGCTCATATATCAGCACAGCTTCTATCCTGTACTTATTTAATCTTGTGCTTTCCCCCTTTTCTTTATTTTCATTAGCCTGTTTTTTTTTTCTTCTGCCATCCCTGAGACTCTAAATGCTTTCTCCCTATCCACAATGTGGACATAAGTGTACAACGCCATCCTTGTTTCTATCTCTAACACCTGAAAGGGGGAGAACATAGAGATACATCAGAACCAACTAGATAAAGGACTTGCAGACATTCTTCAGCAGCAACATAGTCCAACATTTTTAACAAAGCCTATTTAGAAAGTTACATTGAAAAATCAAATGAATAATAATTAAAAAAAATAATAATTTTGAAGGTGTACGTAGCATTTTAAAGGTAACGGCCACTTTCTAGTCAAGTTTCTGTAATGCAGCCTACACCACCATCTTCACAGAGCAGAGCTTTCCTGTAAATTTTGCGGCTTTCCTAGATTCTTTTGTGATGCCTTTCACCATCTACCTATACAGCAGTAGAACATACATGGACAGAAGCAGATAGTAAGTGCACTGATGGAAGCTGCCAAAGAATGTGCTACCTGCCAAATGACCGTAATATACCAATCTGATGGATTTCTCATCCCTTGCGTGTCGTGGTCACTTGCCGATTACTGCACGACCACGTTTACCGTCAAGATGGTGCGCTGCGCTGTAGCATCAGGACACAGATCTTATGTCGGCTTGTAGCCAGATTCGCACGGCCACTTTGTCGACACGTCCGTTTGCTTTTTCTTGTTTTTGGTTATACCTTCTATGTGATTTTTTTGCTTTGCATGTTCTATTTAATTTGTGTCTGTGTTTTCTTTGCCATTTGCCATCAGTTGTTATTCCGGAGAGGCTGTGCTTATCAGCCTGTTGTAAGTATACCAATGTCCCCAGGACATGGTTGTTTTTTATCTATTTTTTTTCTTGGTTTGGCTTGTACCACACGTGTAATGTTTTACTTTTTTGAAGTGTCCTGAAATCTATAACTTATTGTGTAGATTTTCTTTTACAGTGGCTTGCAAAAGTATCGACACCCTCACCTCCCTAGGCATTTTTCGTGTTTTGTAGATCTCCTGGGTCTTTATGGTGGTGTTTGCTTAGTGGGGCCTCTTGTTAATAATGTGGCAGCCTCTGTGGCTTTTCAGTAAAGGTAACGTGTATATAGTGACCCGCGTGTGACACTTAAGGTACCGACACATTTAGCGACGCTGCAGCGATATAGACAACGATGCCGATCGCTGCAGCGTCGCTGTGTGGTCGCTGGAGAGCTGTCACACAGACAGCTCTCCAGCGACCAACGATGTCGAAGTCCCCGGGTAACCAGGGTAAACATCGGGTTACTAAGCTCAGGGCCGCACTTAGTAACCCGATGTTTACCCTAGTTACCATTGTAAAAGTAAAAAAAAAACTACATACTTACATTCCTGTCACGTTCCCCAGCGTCAGCTTCCCTGCACTGTGTAAGCGCCGGCCGGAAAGCTGAGCGGTGACGTCACTGCTGTGCTCTGCTTTACGGCCGGCCGGTGCTGACACAGTGCAGGGAAGCTGACGCTGGGGAACGTGACAGGAATGTAAGTATGTAGTGTTTTTTTTTGTTTTTTTTTCACTTTTACAATGGTAACCAGGGTAAACATCGGGTTACTAAGCGCGGCCCTGTCACTAAGCATGAGACTTATAAAAGGAATCGCTTGCACCAGAAATTTTTTAGGGGCTTTATAGAAAAAGGAGTGACTACATATGCACATGCCAATTTTTACTTATTTGATGCCATAAATTGTATTTATGCCTATATTTTTCTCACTTCACTTACTTAGACTATTTAGTTCTGATGCATCGCGCACAAATGGGATTCCCAAAAAATATTTAAATACAGGTTGTAATGTAGCAAAACAGGTAAAAATCACAGGGAGTGAATACTTTTGCCAGTCACTGTATGTTGTTTCCTGTGTGTGACTAATATAGTAGAGTTCCCCATGTTACAGGTGATGGATCACTGGTAGCTTATAATGAGTACGGTAATCTATATAGACATTAGGTTTCCCATTTCACCATATATCCGTCTGGGGCTTTGCTTTAAATAATGTGTCTATTAGGAAAATAACCTATTGTTTTAAATCCATTTTTTGTTTTATTTTTGTTATAAGTTTTCAAAATTTTTCTGTCATAATCCATATGAAAAAAATATGAAATCTTTCAATTTTTTCTCAGGACACTAGGCCAAATATTACACTAATACGTCCTGTTCTCTTCCCAGTCCACATAGAGATTAGCAGCAATTGACTTAAAAAAAAAAATATGTTCTGCTCATGCTTTGATCTGGGCACAGGTAATTGTGAATTCAGAGAGGGGGTGAGCTTTGACAATTATCTGTTGTGAATGGTGGATTCTGAGTTATCAGTCATTGTACAGGAGGAGGTGAGCTGTGATATCAACTATTGTGAATGGTGGATCCTGTGTTATCTCCTGTATATAGAGGTGTCATCAGTCATTGTACATGAGGAGTAGGTGAGCTGTGATATCACCTATTGTGAATGGTGGATCCTGTGTTATCTCCTGTATATAGAGGGTCATCAGTCATTGTACAGGAGGAGGAGGATGTGAGCTGTGACATCACCTGCTGTGAATGGTGGATCCTGTGTTATCTACTGTATATAGGGGGGTTATCAGTCATTGTACAGGAGGAGAAGGTGAGCTGTGACGTCACCTATTGTGAATGGTGGATCCTGTATTATCTACTGTATATAGAGGTGTTATCAGTCATTGTACAGGAGGAGGTGAGCTGTGACATCACCTATTGTGAATGGTTGATCCTGTATTATCTACTCTATATAGAGGTGTTATCAGTCATTATACAGGAGGAGGAGGAGGTGAGCTGTGACATCACCTATTGTGAATTGCAGATCCTGTGTTATCTACTGTATATAGAGGTGTTATCAGTCATTGTACAGGAGGAGGAGGTGAGCTGTGATACCACCTATTGTGAATGGTGGATCCTGTGTTATCTATTGTATATAGAGGTGTTATCAGTCATTGTACAGGAGGAGGAGGTGAGCTGTGACATCACCTATTGTGAATGGTGGATCCTGTGTTATCCATTGTATATAGAGGTGTTATCAGTCATTGTACAGGAGGAGGAAGTGAGTTGTGACATCACCTATTCTGAATGGTGGATCCTGTGTTATCTACTGTATATAGAGGTGTTATCAGTCATTGTACAGGAGGAGGAGGTGAGCTGTAACATCACCTATTGTGAATTGTAGATCCTGTGTTATCTACTGTATATAGAGGTGTTATCAGTCATTGTACAGGAGGAGGAGGTGAGCTGTGATATCACCTATTGTGAATGGTGGATCCTGTGTTATCCATTGTATATAGAGGTGTGACTTTATTGCTTTGAACATTCACAGCCTGGTGAGGATGAAGGGAAATCTGAAGGCACAGATGAGGACACATCACCCATCCCCCATATGGTGGCCAAGAAGCCGCTGCGAGACTTCATTGGCCTAGAAGACTGTGAGAAGGCAACTCGGGACGCCTTGCTGAACTTCAGCTTCTACCTCACTGTAGGAGACATGGATGAAGCCTTCAAATCCATCAAGCTCATAAAGAGGTAGGGCGACCTGTGCATTTATACCTGCTTCTACCATATACTTTTATCATAGGTCTAGATGGGCAGCTAACACTAGACAATTGTGTTTCCTTACAAGATCATCATTTTAGTGCACAGATCATTTTTCCAATCCCACTCCTGTCACCTGGAATTTTTCTGATTTCTTGGACCTCCACCATTCCTGGGAATAAACTGCACAGCACTTTAGTAGATCTGTGTCCTCTCTGCTGTATTTGTCCTTCAAAGCCACGCTGCGGCCATCTTCTTTGCAGCCCGTCCCTTTATAGTGAGGTGGGCTGGCTGCAACCTCTTGCACAGCCGTGAGGCCGAAGAAACTTTTGGAAGGGGATGCAATTGTTAAATCAGCTTTAAAGACAGTTTATTCTCAGGATTGATGGGGGTCTCAGAGGTCATACCCGTACCGTACCAGTCATGTAGTGATGGCGTACCCTAGCAATACGCCATCACTTAATAATTCATAGGAGATCATCCGAGAGTGACTAAATGATAGATTGAAAAGTAAAGAAAAAGTGATTTAAAATAGCAAAGGGTATGGAAAAATCATTTAAAATAAAAATAATTTAAAAAAAGACCTAAAAATCCAAGTCGCCTCCCCTTTCTTCATCTAGCAAAATGAAGTGGCTTTTTTTTTTAATTAAATATGTGTATTTTTTTTGGCTAAAAATAGTTACCATTGAGTTTTATTAATAATTCCGTACCGTTTCTTTTCTATAACCTCAGTGTTTTCTCTATTGCTGGCTACAGAATGAGGCTACTGGTAATCCATCAGGGAGCTCATTCTGGAAACCAGACTGGAAAACAAGTGACTCAGTGATTTGATAGAAATTGTGGAGTCACACAGGTCAGACACCACAGATCATACATTGGTGGTATATATTACTGTTGTGCCATTAATGTGCCCCTTTAATATATCCTTTCTGGTCACTAAGAAGTTAGCATTTACTCCCAGAAAAGTGCACAGGTTATGATAACAAGGATGTCTCTAATATGAGGAGGATGCCACCATTTAAAGGGAAATGGCCTTGATCCCTCTTCTCCGAGGACGGTGATTGTTCAGGAGACTGACACTTCACGAAGAAAATGAACTAAAGCTGGGACTTCAGGAGGAAGCGCACGATGTGCAAGTGCAAGATGTTTCTTTATTAGAGACATTTTCACACCACTTAGGAAGTGCTCAGTAAGTGATGAGGCGAGAGGGAAGTCGCATTGCCTTGTGTGGGGGATCCGGAGGTGATGAGGAGTGCGGGTGTGAACGTAGCGTGGATCCATGTGCTTCAGTTCCGTGTCTTTTCTTCATTCTAGATACCCAGCTGTTGCCGGGTTGTTGGAAAGCTCCTGGTGCACGCATCCAAGGCTCCTATGCCGGCTCCGATCGCTGCTGTTTGGCTACTTTATAGTGATGAGCGAACGTGCTGGGATAAGGTGTTATCTGAGCATGCTCGGGTGCTAACCGGGTGTATTTGGCGTTCTAGAAAAATATGTTGGAGTCCCCGCGGCTGGACTGCATGTGTTGCAGCTATGGTATTCGAACATATTTTTTGGGCACGCCAAAGACACTCGCTTAGCACAGGAGCATGCTCAGATAACGCATTATCCCAGCATGTTCGCTCATCACTACTACTTAAATGTCACGGTCAATGTCTCGGAATATAAAGCATAACCTAATAGCAGAGGTGTAGCTAGGGTTTTGGTTCAGGGGGGCGAAGCTTCTGAGTGGGCCACTAACCAGGCAACCCTCATTACAATTCGCCCTAATAGTGGAGGAGAACCTCAGCAGATGACCGCGCTGTTACTGAAGATAATCTCTATATAACGACCAACATGGATATTACCGCCATATGGTCAGTGGTAGATAACATCCCTACAAAACATATAACAGATCACAGCACAGTTACAGATAATGACTAACCGCTGACGTCCTTTCTGATGGAGTCGTCACTATTCCCATCTTTTCCATCTGGCCCAGACCGACATGACAACTTCTTCCAGCCACGACTCGTCTGCAGAGAATACAACAAAGACACTTTTCACTTCTTATATTCCATCATCATCTATTCCTAACCTGCACAAACTCCTCATACTGCTGATACCCCAATACTGAGCCGCTGCTGCCGTATGTGACCCTATTACTGCCCCTGATACCCCAATACTGAGCCGCTGCTGCCGTATGTGTCCCTATTACTGCCCCTGATACCCCAATACTGAGCCGCTGCTGCCGTATGTGACCCTATTACTGCACCTGATACCCCAATACTGAGCTGCTGCTGCCGTATGTGACCCTATTACTGCCCCTGATATTCCAATACTGAGCCGCTGCTGCCGTATGTGACCCTATTACTGCCCCTGATACCCCAATACTGAGCCGCTGCTGCCATATGTGTCCCTATTACTGCACCTGATACCCAATACTGAGCCTCTGCTGCTGTATGTGACCCTATTACTGCCCCTGATACCCCAATACTGAGCCGCTGCTGCCGTATGTGTCCCTATTACCGCACCTGATATTCCAATACTGAGCCGCTGCTGCCGTATGTGTCCCTATTACTGCCCCTGATACCCCAATACTGAGCCGCTGCTGCCGTATGTGTCCCTATTACTGCACCTGATACCCCAATACTGAGCCGCTGCTGCCGTATGTGTCCCTATTACTGCACCTGCTGTGCGGTTCTCTGTGCCTTCTAAATTCTAAAGCAATCCTCTTGAATATAGTAATGCCGGGTGCAAGTGTCCTAGAAAACAGTGCCCACATTTTGCTCCCTAGAAAGTAATATTGCCTTGTGTGCCCCTTTGATAGTCACAGTAACCTGAGATCCCCTATAACAAGAAGTGCCCACTTTACATTTAATAATGTCCCGAGTCTACCCCCCTGTACAGCTCCCCTATACAGTATAATGCCCCCTCACTGTATAGTACCATCCACACAGTATACTGACCCCTTAGTAGCCCTCAAACTGTTTGATGTCTCCAACACTGTATGATGTCCCACTAGATGGCCTCCATATAGTATAATGCACCAGATCATCCTAAATATAGTATAATGCACTCCCCATAGGTCTCCATATAGTATAATGCACTCCCCATAGGACTCCATATAGTATAATGCACTCCCCATGGGTCTCCATATAGTATAATGCACTCCCCATAGGACTCCATATAGTATAATGCACTCCCCATAGGACTCCATATAGTATAATGCACACCCCATAGGACTCCATATAGTATAATGCACTCCCCATAGGCCTACTCTATAGCACAAGGCAGTACCCATAGGCAGACTGTATAGCACAAGACAGCACCCCGATAGGCAGACCCTGTAGTATAAGAGAGCACCCCATAGGTAGACCCTGTAGTATAAGACAGCACCCCATAGGCAGACCCTGTAGTATAACGCAGCACCCCATAGGTAGACCCTGTAGTATAAGACCGTACCCCATAGGCAGACCCTGTAGTATAACGTAGCACACCATAGGCAGACCCTGTAGTATAAGGCATCCCCCCATAGACAGACTCTAGTAAAAGGCAGCACCCCATCGGCAGATCCTGTAGTAAAAGGCAGTACCCCCATAGGCAGATTCTGAAATATAACAGACAGATCCTAAAGTATAAGTAAGCCCCCATAGGCAGATTCTGAAGTATAAAGCAGCCCCCCTATAGGCATATCCTGAAGTATAATGCAGCACCCCTATAATCAGATCCTGAAGTATAAGGCAGCACCCCTATAGGCAGATCCTGAAGTATAAGGCAGTCCCCCTATAGGCCGATCCTGAAATATAAGGCAGTCCACCTATAGGCAGATCCTGAAGTATAAAGCAGCCCCCTTATAGGCAGATCCTGAAGTATAAGTCAGCCCTCCTATAGGCAGATCCTGAAGTATAAGTAAGTCCCCCATAGGCCGATCCTGAAATATAAGGCAGTCCCCCTATAGGCAGATCCTGAAGTATAAATCAGTCCCCCTATAGGCAGATCCTGAAGTATCAAGCAGCCCCCCTATAGGCAGATCCTGAAGTATAAGGCAGCACCCCTATAGGCAGGTCCTGAAGTATAAGGCAGCCCCCCCTATAGGCAGATCCTGCAGTATAAGGCAGCCCTCCTATAGGCAGATCCTGAAGTATAAAGCAGCCCCCCCCTATAGGCAGATCCAGAAGTATAAGGCAGCACCCCTATAGGCAGATCCTGAAGTATAAGGCAGCCCCCCTACAGGCAGATCCTGAAGTATAAGGCAGCCCCCCTATAGGCAGATCCTGAAGTATAAGGCAGCCCCCCTATATGCAGATCCTGCAGTATAAGGCAGCCCTCCTATAGGCAGATCCTGAAGTATAAAGCAGCCCCCCTATAGGCAGATCCTGAAGTATAAGGCAGCCCCCCTATAGGCAGATCCTGCAGTATAAGGCAGCCCTCCTATAGGCAGATCCTGAAGTATAAAGCAGCCCCCCTATAGGCAGATCCTGAAGTATAAGGCAGCCCTCCTATAGGCAGATCCTGAAGTATAAAGCAGCCCCCCTATAGGCAGATCCTGAAGTATAAGGCAGCCCTCCTATAGGCAGATCCTGAAGTATAAGGCAGCCCTCCTATAGGCAGATCCTGAAGTATAAGGCAGCCCTCCTATAGGCAGATCCTGAAGTATAAAGCAGCCCCCCTATAGGCAGATCCTGAAGTATAAAGCAGCCCCCCTATAGGCAGATCCTGAAGTATAAGGCAGCCCCCCTATAGGCAGGTCCTGCAGTATAAGGCAGCCCTCCTATAGGCAGATCCTGAAGTATAAAGCAGCCCCCCTATAGGCAGATCCTGAAGTATAAGGCAGCCCTCCTATAGGCAGATCCTGCAGTATAAGGCAGCCCTCCTATAGGCAGATCCTGAAGTATAAAGCAGCCCCCCTATAGGCAGATCCTGAAGTATAAGGCAGCCCTCCTATAGGCAGATCCTGAAGTATAAAGCAGCCCCCCTATAGGCAGATCCTGAAGTATAAGGCAGCCCTCCTATAGGCAGATCCTGAAGTATAAAGCAGCCCCCCTATAGGCAGATCCTGAAGTATAAGGCAGCCCTCCTATAGGCAGATCCTGAAGTATAAGGCAGCCCTCCTATAGGCAGATCCTGAAGTATAAGGCAGCCCTCCTATAGGCAGATCCTGAAGTATAAGGCAGCCCCCCTACAAGCAGATCCTGAAGTTTAAGGCAGCCACATAAAAAAACAATAAATAAATACTCACCTCTCTTCCTCCTTGTTCCAGCGGTGCTCCGACCTCCCGCTCATCTTCTGACAGCGGGCGCCGGGTGGTGACGTCATCGCGCCCACTGTCAGCGCCGGTGACGCCAGACGCTGACAGGGGGATGATGGGAGAAGGAGCGCAGCGCTCCTTCCCTCATAAGTGCGGTGACGGGCGGAGGGGCCCACTACTGGCACCAGGCCCCCCCCGGCCTGCTCAGGTGCCCCATAGCGGGCGGCAGAGCAGGGAGATCGATTCTCCCTGCCCTGCCGCAGAAGGTAACTGTATCGACGCGCTGTGCTTGCCAATACAGTTGCAGTAGCGTAGCTCCGGGTGGGCCCCCTCTGAGCACCGGGGCTCCCCACGCTACTGCCTAATAGCGGCCATCTGCAGTCATTACTTCTGTCCTATACTGAATTCCAAGTAAATCCAAATGCATGAAACAAGATTAGTATGAATGAAAGGACGTCCGCTTCACCAGCCCAACATATGGTAAAGCCAACGATGTCCTTCAGAACTACAACTTGACCCATAAAAAATAAGCCCTCCTGGCTATGTCAATGGAAAAAGAAGTTATGAGTCTTGGAAGAAGGGTAAGAAAAAGCAGAAGCGTGAAAATGGAAATTGTGGTTAAAGGCGTATTCCAATCTCCAACATTCTATTCCAATATGTAGTAATAATATTAGCAAATACCTCAAGTTAGTGAATCAGGAGAACTATGCTACATTTCTACGTTGCTTACCCCATGTGCAGGGCATTGCAGTAGCTTAGGTATCCATCATTATGACCACTAACACCTAACTGTCCCTGTATGAGTGGTAGATACTGCAATGCCCTGTACATGGTAAACGACATAGTGAATCAGAAGAACTATACTATATTTTTGATTGGAGGTATTTGCTAGTATTATTATTATTACACCTACTATATATTGGGATAGGATCTTGGAGATGGGAATACCACTTTAAAGCTAGATCATCAGTATCCAAGTCTCGTGCAGTGATTTTAATATAAAAAATTGATTGTATTGATCTGCTAGCGATATCTTCTGTGCCTGCATGGATTGCATAAAGGCATGCAAAAAAAATCAAGGCAAACAATTTTTTTTTCTTATATATATATATAACGCAAAATGGTGATAAATAACAAAACATTAATCTATATATTCTGCTGTTGGGTATGTTCATACATTAATAGGGTATACAATTGTAATATCTTCTCTGCTCATTACCAAGTCCCCCAATGCATATTATGCAGAACGATCTTCGGTTCAGTCGTCCATTGTCCACTAGTTTCATAAATGGACAACAAGCTCCTGTAATGCATTTATTTTCTTTAAAAAAAAAATTTATGGGAAGGATTGAGATTTTGTGAAAGGTCTGACACATGATAGATACAAGGTCATCACCACCTTGTTGCATAATGCGCAGCATAGGCATGCCAGTGGGTTCTCCATATTGTCTCGTTACACATGGTGAGTCGTCCATCTGTAGGAAAGGTATAAATCTGTACAGCCTAGGCATGGTGGTGGGTTCTCCATATTGTCTCCTTACACATGGTGAGTCGTCCATCTGTAGGAAAGGTATAAACCTGTACAGCCTAGGCATGGCGGTGGGTTCTCCATATTTTCTCCTTACACATGGTGTGTCGTCCATCTATAGGAAAGGTATAAACCTGTACATCCTAGGCATGGTGGTGGGTTCTCCCTATTGTCTCCCTACACATGGTGAGTCGTCCATCTGTAGGAAAGGTATAAACCTGTACAGCCTAGGCATGGCGGTGGGTTCTCCATATTGTCTCCTTACACATGGTGAGTCGTCCATCTGTAGGAAAGGTATAAACCTGTACAGCCTAGGCATGTTGGTGGGTTCTCCCTATTGTCTCCCTACACATGGTGAGTCGTCCATCTGTAGGAAAGGTATAAACCTGTACATCCTAGGCATGGTGGTGGGTTCTCCATATTGTCTCCTTACACATGGTGAGTCGTCCATCTGTAGGAAAGGTATAAACCTGTACAGCCTAGGCATATTGGTGGGTTTCCATATTGTCTCCCTACACATGGTGAGTCGTCTATCTGTAGGAAAGGTGTAAACCTGTACAGCCTAGGCATATTGGTGGGTTTCCATATTGTCTCCCTACACATGGTGAGTGGTCCATCGGTAAGAAAGATACAGAGCTGTACAGCCTAGGCATGGCGATGGGTTCTCCGCATTGTCTCCATGCTACAGACCTGTCTGCATGTAAATAGATGGTGTGATAGGTATGCATCGATTGCTTATGAATTTTCACCTTGTTCTTGCCGTTCATCTCTCTTTACTATCATCAGCAGGGAGATTCCACATAATCGTTGTCCAGACCCCTGCGGAAGCGGTCCGTTAGTGTGCGGCTGATGACAATGACCCGGGGGGCCATGCAGTCCTCCCGCCGGTGTAGGATATTCCAAATCAGAATAGCAGCTGCCAAAGTTGCCAGTAGGCAAGCACCAATATCCAGGTAGCAGGACCAGGAGAGCGTCGTGTGGGGGCCAATGCGGTAGAAGGTCACCAAGCCTATGACTAGAACAAAGCCTGTAAAAGAACACAATAACATTATATTAGTGAGAGATTTAAAAGGTAATGCCCCACTTGAAAAATATGAGTTCTGAGATCAAGCAAGTTAATAAAGGGGGTCCCAGATCAGATTTGTTATCCCGTGCTATAAGGACTGTCTCTTACCCGGGATCAGTGCATTACATGGTAATGGACATGGTGTATTCAGGGCCTAACTATATTAAATGCAGGGGTTGCAATTGCACCTCAGTAATGGAGCTTAGGGGGATCCAAAAGGACCCTTTACTCCATATGAAGACCTGTGACAGTAGGGACCCCTTTTTGGAGATTTTGCATTTGGGGCCCACAAGCTTCAAGTTGTGCCACTGGATGCAATGATTAATTTCCCTACTGGTGGCGCTGTAGAGGAATTGAATCAATACCCCGGATCACTTAATATTACAAGACCCTTCCAAAAAAGGGGACAACATTTTCTATTTCTAAAATTTTCTATCCAAATTTATTTTTATTTTTCTACATGCAGCTCCTTATTAAAGGGATATTCCAACCTTAGCCATATGCCCTAGAGGTATAATAGATGTGGGTTTGACTTTTGGAACCAGGATGGGGTTTTGGTGGCATCTAACCCGCCTCTGGTGGAGAATGAATGGGGGAGACGGCGGAAGCTGCCAAAGAAGTGCTCTCTCCTAAATGGGGATTCTGCAGATCGGCGCATGTTCCTTTAATGCTTATACGTTAGTATGTGACTAGTATGGACTCTTTCTTTCCTCTGCAGTCACTGGTAGTAAGTGCAGTCCTGGCAGGAGATATCGGCAGCAGCGGTAGTAATGCGGCTCGGCAGCTTTCAGACCCTCTGCCTGTCCTGTATGGGAAGGAAGCTGAGCGTGTTGTTATTTTGTCTCCCCTGGCACACAGCGCATGCACACTCCCCGCTGCCACTATATTTAGCCTGCCCCTGGCTTCCTTTTTTTGTGCTGCCGTCTGCTCCGAACATTGGGCGAAGGGACAGAGACTGACGGGCGCCAGGATGTCCCCGCGCAGGAGGAGGAAATGCCTGTTACTACCTGTTATGCAAACTGGACCTTGAAAGCTTTGGGACATGACAAATTAGAAGGGGGGCTATGGAAGAGGAATACGGTTTAGGAAGCGGCTTAAAGGGGTAGTCCCACAGCCGGCCATAGTGACCTCATGGAAGGCTTGATGGTATAAGCTGCTAGCCCTGCAGGTGTTCATCGCTTTGTGTCATGGCATTTTGGTGGAACATCTAGTTCTTGCTTTGTTTTTTTTGTAGAAACCCCCTTTAATGCCACAATGCTCAGAAATGTGAACACTGCACAGTAAGAGAAGCAAACAAATAAGGCATAGGCTAAATTCAGCCCAAAAAATAACCATCATGTCTGTTCCTCATCAAGAGCAATGATGGGTAATTAAAAGGGTGCACTTGTCTCACCAGCAAGATTTATCATCTGCTTCCAGGATCACGGAAAAATGTATGATCTCGGGGGGATTCATCACTGGGACCCTGATGATCACGAAAACAGGAGTTCCATGTCCCCCATTATAATGCAAACACACTTCTCTGAAGTCTATGGGTCTACAGAGCATATGCCTGACCGACATCGGTTCCAATCACCTATAGGTGATAATTGTCGTTCATATGCCAACTATATCCCACATGTGTTTGAGTTATATGAAAGCTATGTGCTCGGAAGTGAAGTACGACAATCATATGGCCGACTGTGCTGGGGAGAGTTTCGACTAAGATTACCATTCCACGGCTGTGTGATCTCCCCCTAGGATGCATTCACATGGCTATATTTTACGGTCCGTGTTCGAGCCGCCATTCTCTGTCCAACTTCGGGGTCTCCAGACTCCTCCAACAAAAAATTTGTTGGTTTGGGTGACCCGTGGTCGGGACAGAAATCGCGTCCAAAAAGCAGACTGTAAAATATGCTTGATTGTATGTGCACTAAGAACGGGTTCAGACGGTTTACATACAGTAAACCATTGCAGAACAGTTAGATCTATAGATGTCAGTCACTAATAATGTTAGGTGTGTGTGTGCGTGCGTGTGTGTGTGTGTGTGTGTGTGTGTGTGTGTGTGTGTGTGAAATTTGGGACCTGTATGCATTTAATAAAAGAATGTATTCAAAGAAAAAACTGCCGAGGGCTCCCGCGCAATTTTCTTCTCCAGAGAGGGAAAGCCAGTGAATGAGGACAGATATTAATAGCCTAGAAAGGGACCATGGTTATTGCCCCCCCCCCAAAAAAAAAAAAAAAACATCTGCCCCCAGCCACCCCAGAAAAGGCACATCTGTAAGAAGCGCCAATTCTGGCACTTAGCCTCTCTCTTCCCACTGCCCTGTAGTGGTGGCATATGGGGTAATAAGGGGTTAATGTCACCTTTGTATTGTAAGGTGACCTTAAGTCGGCTTAGTAATGGAGAGGTGTCAATAAGACAGCTATCCATTACTAATCCTAAAGTTTGTAAAGGGTTAAAAAAAAAACAGCCAGAAAGTCTTTTAATGGAATAAAATAATAACCACAGTTTTTACCATTTTATTGTTACTGGTAATCCATGTGAAGCCCTCAATCTCTTGTAAAAAATGTAAAATAAAAAACCAACAATATAGCCATACCTGTCCAGCGTTCAGTCAGTGCCACGCCGTAATCCATATCTGGGGTATATAACGTTTACAAACAGGAGCGGTGCTAATGCGACCGGCCCGGTTGTAAACTACTGGGAAATTAATGAAATGCTGGGAGCGGAGCTTCAGTGACTAGCGGTGACATCACTGAAGCTGCGCCCCCTCACAGCATGAACTCAGATGAACTCTTGAGGGTGGGAAAATGCCAGCTGATTTTCCCACGCTCAAGAGTTCTTATGAGTTCAGGCAGTGAGGGAGCGCAGCTTCAGTGATGTCACCACTATGATTCAGGTCATTTTTTTATGGTCCCCAGTCTAAAGATTGCCATTATTCGGTGATAACGGCGATCGCAAAAGAAAAAAGTCAGATTTTCATTTAATTTCTCTCTCATCTGATATGATTTTTGCATACCAGAGGAGAGAGAAATTCGGTCTCTTGAGCCCCCCTCCCAGTACCACTGCCATCCCCGGACCCTTCTGCTCAGTTCCCCGGCCCTCCGCATCATCTTCCTGGTAGAAAATGGAAGGGACAGTGTGCCCGCTGAGATCTACCAGCCGGTACCTGGCCAACAATGGGAGATTTTTTTCCTATTGGTTCATTTTGATCACTGTGATAGACCCTATCACAGTGATCAAAATAAAAAAAATAGTAAATCAAACCCCCACCACCCCCTTTGGCACCCCCTTAGTTAGGTAAAAATAAATACTTTTATTTTTTCGATTCCTTTCGGTTGGGGTTAGAGCTAGGGTTAGGGTTGGGATTAGAGTTAGGGGTGTGTGGGGGTTAGGGTTGGGATTAGAGTTGCGGGTGCGTTGGAGTTAGAGCTAGGGCTAAGGTTGTGTTGGGGTTAGGGTTGTGGTTAGGGTTGGGGTTAGAGTTAGGGCTGTGTTAGGGTTAACGTTAGAATTGTGGGGGTTCCAAGCGCGACATGGTGCCCGCCATCGATTACAGCCAATTTTGTATTCAAAAAGTCAAACAATGCTCCCTCGCTTCTGAGCCCTGCCATGCGCCCAAACAAACAAAAATGATTTTGTAAATTTTATTGGAAATGAGAAATCGCTGGTCAACACTTAACCCATAACGTCCTAACAAAAAAAAATGTTTCCAAAATTGTGCTGATGCAAAGTGGACGTGGTAAATGTTATTTAGTAACTATTTTGTGTGACGCGAGTCTCTTATTTAAGGGCACAAAAATTTAAAAGTTTGAAAATTGCAAAATTTTTAAAATTTTTGCCAAATTTCCAATTTTTTTTTCTTAAATAGACACAAGTCATATCGAAGGAATTTTTCCACTAACATGAAGTACAATATGTCCCGAAAAAAAACAGTCTCAGAATCAGTTGGATATGTTGAAGCGTTCCAGAGCTATAACCTCACAAAGTGACAGTGGTCAAAATTGTAGAAATTGGCCCGCTCTCTAAGGGGATATGTTTGTGAAGATATGTGGACACGTTCACTGGGTGTGAATACTTTTCAGGTCCCTGTACTTATAGGTGGCCCTAGAGAGACAGTTTTCTTCTGAATGAGAGCTCATTTGCATTTTTTTTTCCCATGAAGCTTTGCAGGAATGACTCTGAATCTCCACGTTTTTCATCCCCTGCAGCGTTTGCGCGTTGCCTATTCTTGCTATGGCCCTCGCCTTTCTTTCAGATGGTTAAATCTTCATCTACCAGTGGTTGGATCTACTCTATGTGCAGCTTGTCATCATACAAGTCATTTTTTTTCACCTGCCATACTTACTTGCAAGCTGAAAAACCGCGGCGATGGCTTCTTCCCACCACTGAGAATCCTGTGTAATAATGGGCAGCTCCACCAGACCCATAAGGAAAATGAGCTGGCCGGCGGTCAGGGCGACGGTAGCAATCAGATTGCATGCCCGCATCATGTCAAACTGCACTGCAAAGGGAGGAAGGACAGGAAACATCATCGCACTACACCCATGTTATGTTTACACATCGCACATTTCTTAATTTAGCCTGAAAAAAAAATGATCTTTCTACAAAGAGACATTTCAGGGACAGAAGAACTAAAATAGTATCAGTGGTAAGATGTCACCGACTTACTATTTAAAGGGATACTCCAACCCACAAAGTAAACACATTGTGAATCGGGAATTACAACCTAATAACATTCAGTCATATTTTTTTATATGTTTGGGATCTCTGTTTCCAATTACAGAGCTTCAAATCCTTTGCCACAGTCATTAAAAATATCCTGGATGCTTGTGGTCACCACTAGGGGGAGCTCACTGCATAATCAGTCACACAAGCCCCATTGAACTGAATAGACTTGTATGCAGTATGCTCCCCCTAGTGGTGGCAAGCAGGCATAACAAATTATTTCATTTAAAGACATATCCCCATCTTGGATTTTATGACTTATCGATTGGACATGTTATAAATGCCTGATAGATGCGGCTCTCACCTTTTGGGACTGGACCTCGCTTGAGAACAGGAGGTAAATGGATTGCTTTCTCCATTCACCACCACTCCAGCACCGATGCTACAGTTGCACATGCCTCACTTAGTTTACATGCCGTACAATCACTGCAGCAAATCACTGCCTTCAACGATCATGCTGGTATATACAGCAGTCACATGCATGTACTAGTACTGAAACAGAGTTTTTGCAAACTTAACATTTTGCATAAGTTTTTATTAGGAAATGTTATTTATAAGAAAATTTTTCCTAAAAAAAAAACAAAAAAAAAAAATCAAAGTTCCTTCCTGCTCCATGTCTAGCAGTTTCCAGTTATTATAGAAGTGACATCACACATATAGAGGCATGGTATGGTGAATACTGCAGGGGGTGCCAGGGATTGTTCATCGCCCCTTTGTAAGGCTGTTCATGTCTTCGCTCTACTGCTGTGTATTGATGTTATGGTATTCTGCTATGGTAACTTCTATGAAAGTCTTCCGTATCTAGATAAGGAACGCCATACATTACACTGTATAGTTTGTGTGCGAATTGCACATGCTGTTCTGTATCCTGCACATGTGGTTCTGGATATCCTGTCCAGCGTTACTTATCCTGTGTTACTGTTGTATTACGGCCCAGAGCTGCACTCACTATTCTGCTGGGGGAGTCACTATGTATGGTACTTTACATTACTTTACTTACACCCTTCATATAGACCATAAAAATTTCGACTTAGTAAAAAGGTCCATATGTGGGCCCTATGGGAGATTTAACATAACAGAAAAAAAAAACAGAATACTGAGGGAAACAGCAAGAATAAGACAAAAACTGCCAGTTTTGACCTGATAAAATAACTTCTTTAAATACTGATCCTGAGTTACATCCTGTATTATACTCCAGAGCTGCACTCACTATTCTGCTGGTGCAGTCACTGTGTACATACATTACATTACTGATCCTGAGTTACATCCTGTATTATACTCCAGAGCTGCACTCACTATTCTGCTGGTGCAGTCACTGTGTACATACATTACATTACTGATCCTGAGTTACATCCTGTATTATACTCCAGAGCTGCACTCACTATTCTGCTGGTGCAGTCACTGTGTACATACATTACATTACTGATCCTGAGTTACATCCTGTATTATACCCCAGAGCTGCACTCACTATTCTGCTGGTGCAGTCACTGTGTACATACATTACATTACTGATCCTGAGTTACATCCTGTGTTATACCCCAGAGCTGCACTCACTATTCTGCTGGTGCAGTCACTGTGTACATACATTACATTACTGATCGTGAGTTACATCCTGTATTATACCCCAGAGCTGCACTCACTATTCTGCTGGTGCAGTCCCTGTGTACATACATTACAGTACTGATCCTGAGTTACCTCCTGTATTATACTCCAGAGCTGCACTCACTATTCTGCTGGTGCAGTCACTGTGTACATACATTACTGATCCTGAGTTACATCCTGTATTATACTCCAGAGCTGCACTCACTATTCTGCTGGTGCAGTCACTGTATTATAATAATAATAATAATTTTTATTTATATAGCGCCAACATATTCCGCAGCGCTTTACAAATTATAGACGGGAATTGTACAGACAATAGACATTACAGCATAACAGAAATATAGTTCAAAACAGATACCAGGAGGAGTGAGGGCCCTGCTGCTCGCAAGCTTACAAACTATGAGGAAAAGGGGAGACACGAGAGGTGGATGGTAACAATTGCTTTAGTTATTCGGACCGGCCATAGTGTAAGGCTCAGGTGTTCATGTAAAGCTGCATGAACCAGATAACTGCCTCAGTATGTAGCAGTACAGACACAGAGGGCTAATACTGCATAAAGTGTACGAGAACATGATGCGAGGAACCTTTTTTTTTTTTTATAAATAGGCCACACAGAGATCGTTAGGTTAATGCATTGAGGCGGTAGGCCAGTCTGAACAAATGAGTTTTTAGGGTACGCTTAAAACTGTGGGGATTGGGGATTAATCGTAGTAACCTAGGTAGTGAATTCCAAAGAATCGGCGCAGCACGTGTAAAGTCTTGGAGACGGGAGTGGGAGGTTCTGATTATTGAGGATGCTAACCTGAGGTCATTAGCGGAGCAGAGGGCACGGGTAGGGTGGTAGACTGATACCAGGGAGGAGATGTAGGGTGGTGCTGAGCCATGGAGTGCTTTGTGGATGAGGGTAGTAGTTTTGTACTGGATTCTGGAGTGGATGGGTAACCAGTGTAATGACTGGCACAGGGTAGAGGCATCGGTGTAACGGTTGGTGAGGAATATGATCCTGGCTGCAGCATTCAGGACAGATTGGAGCGGGGAGAGTTTTGCAAGAGGGAGACCGATTAGTAGAGAGTTACAATAGTCCAGACGAGAATGAATAAGTGAAACAGTCAGAGTTTTTGCAGAGTCGAAAGTAAGAAAAGGGTGAATTCTAGAAATGTTTTTGAGATGCAGGTAAGAAGAGCGAGCCAGTGATCGGATGTGGGGGGTGAATGAAAGGTCAGAATCAAGGATGACCCCAAGGCAGCGGGCATGTTGCTTTGGAGTAATGGTGGAACCGCACACGGAGATGGCAATGTCAGGCAAAGGTAGGTTAGTAGAGGGAGAGAACACGAGGAGTTCATACATTACATTACTGATCCTGAGTTACATCCTGTATTATACTCCAGAGCTGTGCTCACTATTCTGCTGGTGCAGTCACTGTGTACATACTTTACATTACTGATCCTGAGTTACATCCTGTATTATACTCCAGAGCTGCACTCACTATTCTGCTGGTGCAGTCACTGTGTACATACATTACATTACTGATCCTGAGTTACATTCTGTATTATACCCCAGAGCTGTACTCACTATTCTGCTGGTGCAGTCACTGTGTACATACATTACATTACTGATCCTGAGTTACATCCTGTATTATACTCCAGAGCTGCACTCACTATTCTGCTGGTGCAGTCACTGTGTACATACATTACATTACTGATCGTGAGTCACATCCTGTATTATACTCCAGAGCTGCACTCACTATTCTGCTGGTGCAGTCCCTGTGTACATACATTACATTACTGATCCTGAGTTACATCCTGTATTATACCCCAGAGCTGTACTCACTATTCTGCTGGTGCAGTCACTGTGTACATACATTACATTACTGATCCTGAGTTACATCCTGTATTATACTCCAGAGCTGCACTCACTATTCTGCTGGTGCAGTCACTGTGTACATACATTACTGATCCTGAGTTACATCCTGTATTATACTCCAGAGCTGCACTCACTATTCTGCTGGTGCAGTCACTGTATACATACATTACATTACTGATCCTGAGTTACATCCTGTATTATACTCCAGAGCTGCACTCACTATTCTGCTGGTGCAGTCACTGTGTACATACATTACATTACTGATCCTGAGTTACATCCTGTATTATACTCCAGAGCTGTGCTCACTATTTTGCTGGTGCAATCACTGTGTACATACATTACATTACTGATCCTGAGTTACATCCTGTATTATACCCCAGAGCTGTACTCACTATTCTGCTGGTGCAGTCACTGTGTACATACATTACATTACTGATCCTGAGTTACATCCTGTATTATACCCCAGAGCTGCACTCACTATTCTGCTGGTGCAGTCACTGTGTACATACATTACATTACTGATCCTGAGTTACATCCTGTATTATACTCCAGAGCTGCACTCACTATTCTGCTGGTGCAGTCACTGTATACATACATTACATTACTGATCCTGAGTTACATCCTGTATTATACTCCAGAGCTGCACTCACTATTCTGCTGGTGCAGTCACTGTGTACATACATTACATTACTGATCCTGAGTTACATCCTGTATTATACTCCAGAGCTGCACTCACTATTTTGCTGGTGCAATCACTGTGTACATACATTACATTACTGATCCTGTACTGATCCTGAGTTACATCCTGTATTACACTCCAGAGCTGCACTCACTATTCTGCTGGTGCAGTCACTGTGTACATACATTACATTACTGATCCTGTACTGATCCTGAGTTACATCCTGTATTATACTCCAGAGCTGCACTCACTATTCTGCTGGTGCAGTCACTGTGTACATACATTACATTACTGATCCTGAGTTACATCCTGTATTATACCCCAGAGCTGCACTCACTATTCTGCTGGTGCAGTCACTGTGTACATACATTACATTACTGATCCTGAGTTACATCCTGTATTATACTCCAGAGCTGCACTCACTATTTTGCTGGTGCAATCACTGTGTACATACATTACATTACTGATCCTGTACTGATCCTGAGTTACATCCTTTATTATACTCCAGAGCTGCACTCACTATTCTGCTGGTGCAGTCACTGTGTACATACATTACATTACTGATCCTGTACTGATCCTGAGTTACATCCTGTATTATACTCCAGAGCTGCACTCACTATTCTGCTGGTGCAGTCACTGTGTACATACATTACATTACTGATCCTGAGTTACATCCTGTATTATACCCCAGAGCTGCACTCACTATTCTGCTGGTGCAGTCACTGTGTACATACATTACATTACTGATCCTGAGTTACATCCTGTATTATACTCCAGAGCTGCACTCACTATTTTGCTGGTGCAATCACTGTGTACATACATTACATTACTGATCCTGTACTGATCCTGAGTTACATCCTGTATTACACTCCAGAGCTGCACTCACTATTCTGCTGGTGCAGTCACTGTGTACATACATTACATTACTGATCCTGTACTGATCCTGAGTTACATCCTGTATTATACTCCAGAGCTGCACTCACTATTCTGCTGGTGCAGTCACTGTGTACATACATTACATTACTGATCCTGAGTTACATCCTGTATTATACCCCAGAGCTGCACTCACTATTCTGCTGGTGCAGTCACTGTGTACATACATTACATTACTGATCCTGAGTTACATCCTGTATTATACTCCAGAGCTGCACTCACTATTTTGCTGGTGCAATCACTGTGTACATACATTACATTACTGATCCTGTACTGATCCTGAGTTACATCCTGTATTACACTCCAGAGCTGCACTCACTATTCTGCTGGTGCAGTCACTGTGTACATACATTACATTACTGATCCTGTACTGATCCTGAGTTACATCCTGTATTATACTCCAGAGCTGCACTCACTATTCTGCTGGTGCAGTCACTGTGTACATACATTACATTACTGATCCTGAGTTACATCCTGTATTATACCCCAGAGCTGCACTCACTATTCTGCTGGTGCAGTCACTGTGTACATACATTACATTACTGATCCTGAGTTACATCCTGTATTATACTCCAGAGCTGTGCTCACTATTCTGCTGGTGCAATCACTGTGTACATACATTACATTACTGATCCTGTACTGATCCTGAGTTACATCCTTTATTATACTCCAGAGCTGCACTCACTATTCTGCTGGTGCAGTCACTGTGTACATACATTACATTACTGATCCCTGGTAAATAATAAAATGCCCCCCACCTCCCTGATTTAATATTGTCGGTCTACTCCAGGGGTCAGACCCCTCCGGCGCTCCAGCTGTAGCCGGTCAGGGTATACTGGGACTTGTAGTCTCACAAGGGCAGTTGCTGAGGCCAGGGCTTTTCTAAGAACAGGATAACGTTTAGCTCTGGGGCCCCCTCTCTCTAGCGTTGCCAAATGAGTTATTTCTGTGGTGTTATGGGGGTCACCACTAGATTCCGCAGACTTAGTAATGCCATGGTGGTGATCACACTGGTTATAATGGTGGATCTGGCTTGGAGCGATGGCGGCATGGTTATACACTTCCTACATGTGGTATTTGACCTTTCGGGGAGCAGCGGAGGGGGAAGGAAAGTGAATGATGAATGTTTTATTACCAGTGACCTAATGCTTGCTGTGCAATTTCTGTGTAACCATTTCCATGCCGGCGAGATCTGCCTAACATCACCGCCCGGTCTCCTTTTTACTTGTGTAAGGGGTTAATATCCTAATCCATATCACACAGAATAGGGAACCAGACATATACAAAGCCTTCATTCTTTTATATCCTTAGCTTTTTTTCTGTAGTGATTTCCTTCAGGACCCTTTATTAAAACACTCTAATATATTAAAAAGTTATATTTAAAGGGACTGTTCAGGATTGGAAAATCATGGCTTCTTTCTTTTAGAAACAGCGCCCCCTCTGACCATTGGTTGTGCACGGTATTGCTAGGCAGCTGCATTTGCTTCAGTGGGGCTGAGCTGCAATGGAAACCTGGCAGTAAGTGTCTAATTTCCCTGCAGCGCCTCCACTGGGGAAACAAAGCATTACACTGTGCCCATTCAGATCAGCGGGTGCCCCTGTGATGCAGGACAGGTCGTCCACAGCGAGAGCTGCTCTATGTAACCGCTCTCTGCACAGGCGCCGGACCCCTAGTATACGTTCATGAACACGTCAAAACGTGTCTGGCAGAAAACAACATCATTTCCAGCATCGGATCACACACACGTTAAGGGATGTAGTGTTTTGTTTTTTGTTGCTTCATACTATCATCAGAATATTCGGGGCCAGATTCCCAGAATCTAACTGTAGATTGCCACCCATTTATATCCCCCTAGTATGAATAACACAATGGGGGCAACCTGATTTCAGCTCTTTTTCTGCACTGGCATGGAGACCTCTTGGAGCCCATGAACATGCCGTTGACATACTATGGGCTTATGTTCTTCATAAGGTAGCCTTGCCTGGAAACAATACTCCTAGGGAAGACACGGCATCCCAAATGGCAAGGAGATAAATACTGGGCACCCCTCCATAAAGTGGGGGTACCGCTGTACTCCTATGATTCATAGTTTGCCATGGGAGCCATGCCGAGGGGAGAATGCGATGCCTATGGCTCGGTAAGACGGACCTGTTGGGACCATACTGGTCAGATATACGGGATCCTTTTCATTGTATTCCATGAAGCCATATGTTAGTAGAACATGGGACATAGTCCTCTGCAAAAAGGACAAGTCTGCAAAAATTGTTTTTACAGTCAACTAGAAGGGAAGTTGGCAGCTCAACGTGAGGGTGACCATGCCAGCCGATCATATCCATTCAGTGCCGTTATCATGACCGAAGTTCTGTGCTTCTGGCCATAAATTTACTACACTACAATCCTACAAACGTCCTTATGGGATTGCAGAAATCAGAGAGTGAAAAACTGACCGTAAACATTTGCAATCAATCTGAACGACTTCCAACATCACACACTGGCCACTAAAGGGCAAAACATTGTCTTCCTAATTTCGACATCTCCATCACATGCACCATGACAAGTATTAGCCATTGACCTGTGGTCGGATGGGGTAAGATACTTACACTTGACCGTGTTCCGGGACTCCTGTAAGCCGGATGGCTCAGACCCCCATCCAATAGACTGGCACACCCTTTCATCTCCTGGTCCTGATCTGGTGCTTACTCCTCTACCAGCCAAACACATCTTCCAGAGGCCAACGCTGCGCTTGCGCCCTTCCTCCATGGTTTGGTAGACCCAGTTTGGAGTAAATGCAGCCACATTGTTGAGGATGAGCGACACCAATGCTACCGCCACAGCCGCGGCCACTAGTTTTTGCATGCCCATGGCCTTGTTGCCACCAGACCTCCTCTTAAACAGGACGAGCCCTGCTGAACCGCACAGGGTCAGGAGCAGCTAGAGGACATCTCCACTCATTTTGAGAGATGAAAGCCTCCCAGAAATGGCCAAGCCAGGCAGGCCGGCTTGGTAGTCCCATGAAAGGGAGATGTGAGGCAAAAGAAGAAAAGAAAATCCCAAGAAGTTGTTTCTGTCTCCAATCTATCCACACTCCTGCAAGGCAACCCCCACCTCCTGAAGTCGGAGATGCAACAGCATTCCCGGCTGGACCCCACCGAGCAAAGGGCCCCCACGAATGGTGGAAATCAGACTCTGCTCTTCCCACGCTCCAAGTAGACAGATGTGTTCCAGATGTGGCCCCTCTCTGTCCGCTTACAGCCAAAGTGGGCGTCAAGTAGCAGTCACTTAAAAAGTAGAGTTTCCATTTTAAAGGGGAATAGAAAACCTTCCATGGATTATAAGGGGGAAAGTGAATTTTAGGAGCAGAAAGTTTCTCCTGGCAGCTGCTGGAGGATGCTCGCCCAGTGAGAGCTCAGTAGCGTGTGTGCGAGCGATGCAAACCACACACAGAGCGGGGACGGCGAGGCAGCAGCCAATAGGAAGTTTTTGTTTTACGGATACATATATATTTTTGGCATGGGATTTTGTTAATTTGTTCCCTAACTGTCTCTCTCAGAGCAGAGGAAATGGTTGTTTTTTTTGTTGCGGTTTCCCACCCCCTTTTCTTTCTCATTGGAGGGTTTTGGTCAAGTGTTGGGTGTACATAGATATTCTGCAAAGAACCTCAAGCAGGATGCATTTCCTGGAAGGCAGATTTCCCCGTCCAAACCTCCAATACCTTCCCTCCGACTCTGTATATTATTCCTCCTCTTACAAGACAGGACAGAACTGCTCGGTCCTCCCCTCCAAGTCATAAGGAAAGCATTACTGTCAAATGTTCAGTCCACCCCTTCTAAAAAGACTGGAGCCCCAGATCCGCCCCTCGCCGTAATTCAGCATTTTGGATTTAAGTAATACAAATATCCACCAGTGAATTTGGTTTCCTGAGTAATCCTCTCCTATTTGTAGGAAAGCTGGGGACAACAAAGAATAACAAGGCAAATGTTGCCATTCAGGAGTTTTGGAAAGCAGGGTAAGTATTTGTTTACACGTCGCATATTTGCAAGAAAATCGGTAGTATAAGGGTAGATTCTCATGACCGATGTCTCCACGTATGGTCTGATTATTTTTTTTTTGGCATATGAGAAAAACTGTAAAAACTTCCCAAAAACTGTTTGAACTTGAGAGATGACGGAAGAGATTTGAAGCATTTTTAGCAGTTCGGAAGAAGATCAAAAGAGGATGCTAAGGAGAGCTCAAAATTCCCACAAATATAAAATCCAAGGACGGATAAAGCATACAGGAAAGGGAAAATATACGTCACCCCTTACTTTAATAAAGGTTTTTTATTCCTTTTCAGATTTTTTTTTTTTTTTAACATTGAAATATGTTGAAACTTTTAATTCAAATACATTTAAATTCCTTTAATCTGGCATCTGATAATTCAGAAGTTCTTTATTATCTGTATGATTTGTGGAGTTTTTTACTGGATTAATAAATACGGTCACCTTCATTTTAACAAACTTTCCATAAGTCAATAGTAGAAGCCAATATAAGAAACTTTTAACATATATCTTATCTGAGAAATATGCTTCTTTCTCCACTTATGAGACACTTCTCTCCGCTTTCCGACTGCCTCCTGAACTTTTCGTTTACTCATAAAAGAAGATAATTTGGACTGGCAGCTCACTGAGCAATTAGATTACAGTTCCCTATTAAAGTGTATAGAGGGAGAGTGAGTGAAAGAGAAGCAGAGACACGTACAGGACGCAGCTTTCTAGTAAGTGTTTTAACTCGCCTGGAGCTAGATTCACAGCTACACTGCTTAGTACATCTGTATAATGTCCCCCATGTGACTGCTGCTTCTGAACATGTGCCACATAGAGACAGGAGAGCAGGAATCTCATGTCTGTGTGTGCTGTGTATGGGAAACATCATAGCAGTCAGTCTTTACCCACTAGGTCAGAGACAACTGAAAATTAGAGAGCGAACCTACAGGGGAAAAATGCAGTATACATAACATATATAATGGCCACAAGTAGTCTTATTCCTCATGAACACACACAGGACAAGTCATTCTGAAAAGTCACCTGGAACGACAGGTAAGCTAGCTTAGGACTGAAGTTTTTAAGTGGTTTTACAACTTTGAAAACTCTTCTATGTTATTGCCACCACATGCTGGATACCCCCGAATCAAGAGGATAGGTGATAAGTGTCAGATTGCTGGGGGTCCTACCAGTGATCATAAGAATAGGCCCCCTTTTGAATGCAGTATAGGTGGCACAAGCTCAGGTGATGGAGGCAAGGGTCACGGGTGTCTCTATATCCTTGTAAGGGTGGATTTTGTATTGATCTACATGTCCTGATGTTAATATACGGTAAGTGGGAACATCCCTTTAATTAAAGACTTTTAAACCCCCTCTAATAGCCACGTACCTCTCACCCGCAGGGATGGGCCCCACCTTATAGCGGCGTCACTGTATGAGCAGGAAAACGTTATCATGAGCTGTTCGGCTCGTGCTACTAATGTGATGAGTGTCCAGAGGAAGAGCGGGGTGCACACCTTATCCTCTCTCCATGCCCACAATGATACCGCGCAAGGCTGTCAATGAGTCAAAGAGCTGACGGCCCCCAGCCTGGAAAGCATAAAGTCAACAAGTCCACATGGTTAAGCCATAAAAGATTATATACCGCACTCCAAAATAGTTATGGGCAAGATAATAGCAGGCTAACATCACTAATTTGATTAATTACTATTCTTGGCATTAATGATCTTATAACTTTGGAAAACGTTAATGACCAAGGTGCAGGCGAGTTATGGGTAATCAACGCTCATAACGTTCATGCTGCTAATTGGGTGCAATTAACTCATTCAGTGAAAGTGGGGTGTTCTAATTAATAGCAGTGCCGAGTTCAATTAGTGAGATCATTCATTCCGTGAAGAAACAAGTGTCAATTATGGCCCTTTTTTTATTTTAGAAATAGGGAAGCAAATGTTGTACCTGCTGGTTTTAGCCCTGGCTCAGGGAGTAAAATGGCCCGTTCCAGACATTTTATCGAAGGAGAAAGAACTTTGATCAATAAGTTGTTCCAGACCAATCAGATTGATGCAGTGGCCAGCCCGATCCCCAGATCTCAGGCCGATTGAGAATTTGTGGAGTGACATCAAAAATGCAAAACCTAAGAATGGAAAAGAAGTGCGGAATGTAGTGCAGTCATCTCGGGAGGGAACATCTGATGTTGGGTGACTCCATGCCGCACAGGATGTATAACTAATTATTAGTTCAGTGATTAACAGAAAAGCAAAGTCTGGGAACAAGTTTCCCACATTTTACTATAAATATTCCAGTTTATAAAAGAAAATGAAGACTTTGCTGTTTTTTTTTCTTGATCAGCCTATTATTCCTTGTTCTTCATTTTCAGTTTTAAGATTAATATTTGGAATTGACTGTGTGGCTTCCGGTGCCTTTGTGTGTATGGAAATAAATGCTATTATGAGGATTGAGCTTTTTCTCAGATGTTTTATTGTTATTATTGTGGTTATTTTGCACATAGCTGTATAAGAGGTTAGTATAATTCGTTCCTAGCAGAGTGATACTCTTGGCAAGGAGAAAGGAGGAAACCATCAGCAATCATTCATCCACTTGCCGATGGATCCTTTTCTAACTACTGAAAGCTGCGAGGTTCTGCCTCTTCCATCTTTTAATGTTCCACCGCTCCACATCATTGTCAGTAAACCTAAGGCTTCATTCAGTCATTCGTTTTTGTGCACATACCTTCTACATCTGTGTTTTTCCCAGATAGAACACGTGCCCATTATAGTTTATGGGACTGATCACACATTATTTTTTGGTAGACCATTAATCTGCAAAAAAAAAAAATACGGTGTCAAGTCCGTTTTTGATCAGTCACCCTTACAAGTCTATGGGTCCTTAAAAGTCAGCACAGTCATGCCATCTGTGTGTTATCCGTGATTTTCACAAATCGATAGTCTTGTATGTGTGATTTTTATCCGTGACGCTGATGAAAAAAATACAGAGATATGTATTCAATCTATGAAAACCACGGATAGAACGCGTACGTGAAAAACGGACGTCTGGACAAGGCCTTAGGCATCTACTAATGGGAGCAATCAATCACAGAGGAAATATCAGTGGCTCACACTGGGCACAATTGCCTTGACTCCCTTTTATCATTGTCATCAGGTTCCGTCGAGATGTAAGCAAATATTCCTATCAAAAGCCAAACCCTTGATGCGTATGTGAACAGAGACTTAAGCTAGATCTAAACGTTGAGTGTATATTTCCCGGACCTGTCATGTTTGGTAGGAATGGCGGACTGTCGGTTCTATGTGGCGCTCCCTCAATGGTGGATGTTGGAGGAGGTGAGACTTCACAACTGCCTGATCCTTTGTCTTCATGTATGTAAGTCGCTGCGAGAGGCGTCCGCTTATTCCCCTGCCTACCGAGAAAGCATGCACACTCAACCAAGCGCACATGTATATGGGGGGCAAGAGGCATAGATATTGGCCAAATGAGCCAACGGCTACCTAAAGTTCATGACCAAGCTTCTCTACTCCAAGGAGCCTGAAATGCAGCACTCCAATGGTTAACTAGAAATACATGGTCGCTGTCTACCAAAAACAGCGCCACCCTTGTCCATGGGCTGCACATGGTATGGCAGCTCAGAGCAAATAAAAAAAGTACTATGCTGCAATATCTAACTAGACCTATAGGCAAGAATAAAAAAAAAAATACAGGAAGCAAAGCAGTCGAGTTTTTCTAATAAAGGAAACGTTTCTCCTGATTAAGCGGGTCTAAAATAAAAAGTCTCCAGTCGCACAGAGTCTTTGCTGTCGCATGGGCCGACTGCAGACTTTTCATTTCAGACCCGACAACCCCTTTAAATAAAAGTCTTTTTTTTCCTTTCAGCTTCATCAGTTTCTTAATTTTACTCTTCATTAGCTCTGAGCTGCCCAATCTCCCGCTCGCCTCCTCCTGGCATTCAGGCCCAGGGTTTCTAGAAACAGGAAATCCTCCTACTCCAGCACGGTGGGAATAGGAAGGGGACTGCTGATGGGAAGCGATTGTGCGTACGTGTTCTCGTGTTCAGCCATCGATGTGGTCCAGTACATGACGCCTACATAAACACTCATCACTCCATCTCCTAAACATCTCGGAGGTCACCAGATATATCACTATATATTTATATACATATTGTCTATGGGAAAGCAAACAACATGGCCTCCAATCACAGAAATATCCGCAGCACATCGACTTAGCTACGCAGATTCGCCAACCTACAAGTTGTAATGGCTGCCGCATGTGTTTTTCTTTATGTTATGTGATAACTTTCATCAAACTTTTCCTCCTTTTTTATTGTAGTGAAACAGTGTGGGAGAACATGGCACGCATGTGTGTGAAGACAAGAAGATTGGATGTGGCCAAAGTGTGCCTGGGAAAAATGGGCCATGCCAGGGGTGCCAAAGCACTGCGGGAGGCAGAGCAAGAGCCCGAGGTAGAAGCCCGGGTGGCCATGTTGGCTGTACAGCTTGGAATGCTGGTGGGTAACATCGAGAGAAGGCAAATTATCATATTGGAAATGGGCACGTACAGGAGGTTAATTCATTTCCGCTGCAGACAGTTTTTGTTTCCGTGCTTTCGTTTTTCCTTCCCTTCTTCCAATAGCCATAACTTTTTTTTCCATTGACATAGCTGTAATGAGGGCTTGTTTTTTTGCTTGAAAAGTTTTAATTTTGAATGGTAAAATTAATTTTACCATACTAAAAAATTCCAAATTATGGGAACTGTTGGTAAAAAAAAAACAATTCTCCGAATTTTTTGGCAGCATGGTTGTCCAGGCGAGTATGTTTGCAGCGATGACAAATTTGTAACATATATGTATATATATATATATATATATATATATATATATATATATATATATATATATATATATATATATATATATATATATATATATATATATATATAATGTTTAGTGGTAAACAAAATGTGAAAATTGAAAAGAATAAAATTCACAACCGTTTATTTTGATTTTGGGGAATTTAGAGGCTTCTGATCGCTTTTTATCGCATTTTTTTTTAGAGAGGTGTGGCAGCCCCATAAAAATAATGGAGTTTTGGCTTTAGTTTTTTTTTTTTATTATTATTATTGTGATTACCGGGTAATCCAATTAATTTTCTGTTGTGATAGATTGGACTTTTACAGATGCGTTCATACCAAAGGATAGCTCTTAGCTCATGTCGATATGGATAAGAGGATGTTTTCTGCATGTATAATATCTGTTCTCTCTTACAGGAAGACGCGGAGCAGCTGTACAAAACCTGCAAACGTTACGATCTTCTCAATACACTGTACCAGGCCTGGGGTCAGTGGCAGAAAGCTATTGAAACTGCGGAGAACCATGACCGAGTTCACCTGAGGACCACCTATTATCACTATGCAAAGGACCAGGAGGCTATGGGGGATCGTACTGTATCGCTCAGCTAGTAAGTTCACTGATGGTGTTCTGAGTTTTATGGAAAAGCGAGTGATCCCGCTGTGAACCTCATTTGAAGGAGACATAATTGAACTAATCTTATTGTACTCCTTAGCTTTGAGAAGTCGGACACACACCGTTTTGAGGTTCCTAGGATGCTCCTGGATAACCCTCAGACCTTAGAGGACTACATTAATAACAAGAAAGACAAGTAAGAACCTCCTGTGCGGAGGACAGTATCAAATATACTTAAATGGTCACATTTGGGGGTATAGACACATACTTTAATGGGAGTATCATTTGCAAAGGGAATCATTTGCGATATACATCCGCCATAACACAGCAGGTCCCCATGTGTCACGAAAACAGCTCTAACTCTGAGTCATGGACTCCCATAATTTTTCTAGTGTCTTCGTTAGGCTCAAAAAATACGTTCGATCCCCGCACCTGGAAGTCTCACGGCTGTTGACAGCAGCAACACATGGGAGGAATTACCTGTTTGTTAGGCAATCCCTTCATATGTTGCAGCTGTCGAACAATCGCGAGACATTCAGGCTCGAGGACGTAAACATATTTTTCAAGCACGCCAAAGACACTTGGTTACCACACGAGTATGCTCTCATCACTAGTAGTGACACATTTCTAGTTGTAAGGAGTAACTTTTTAAGCAATTTGTAGTCCAGTAGCTCTTCTGTGGGATCAGACCAGGTGATACATTTAGGAACACAGCACTAGACCTGCCATATACAGGACACACCCCTACAGATGTGTCATATACCAGCAACATACCACAACACCTGCTGTATACCACCACCCAGTTTACTACCGCCCAAGGTCCATGGTATACCGTGAACTTCCCACAATTCCTGCCATATCCCGGGAACACCCCACAAGACCTGCCGTATACCGGGAACACCCCACAAGATCTGCCGTATACAGGGAACACCCCACAAGACCTGCTTTATACCAGCTACACACCACCTGCTATATGCTGGAAACTACTCATCAGGTATGCCACATACCTGAAATATCATACAAGATCTGCCATATACGGGGGAAACCGAATAAGCCTTGTCATATACCAGGAACACCCCACAAGACCTGCCGTATATAGGGAACATCCCACAAGGCCTGTCATATATAGTGAACACCTAACAAGACCTGCCGTATACAGGGAACACCCTATAAGATCCATGGTATACTAGGAATACCCCACAAGATCTGCTGTATATCAGGAGGATCACCCTCAAGACCTGCCATATAATGGGAAAATCCCACAAGATGTGGTGTACCGGAAATACCACAGAAATCCTGCAGTATACCGCAAACACCCCTTAGGCTGCGATTAGCCAGAATCTTTGAAAAATCCTGGACAACAAGAGAAATCCCAGAAGATTGGACAAGGGCAAATGTTGTCCTTATCTTCAGAAAAGGAGAGACAATGGAGCCAGGAAATTAAAGGCCAGTGAGCTTTACTTCTATACCAGGAAAGATCATTGAACAAATTATTAAACAGCATGTACTGTATGTAAGTACTTGGATAAGAATACAGTAATTAACCAGAGCCCGCATGGGTTTGTAGCAAACATATCATACCAGACTAATCTAATTTCCTTCTATGATGGAATCACTGACTGGGTGGATCGAGGAAATATTGTAGATATAGCATATCTCAACTTTAGCAAAACATTTGATAAAGTATTTAATACTATCCCTATTGAAAGGTGAATTCATAACTGGCTCAGTGATCAGACTTCAAGATTGATAGTAAATGGTTGCACATCCAATTGGAAGAGGGTTTCAAGTGGGGTACCACAAGGCTCTGTTCTGGCCCCAGTGTTGTTCAACATTTTTATAAATGATTTAGATAACGGAACTGAAGGTAAACTAATCAAATTTCAAGACAATGCAAAGCTAGGAGGAATAGCTAACACTAGAGAAGACAGAGACAGGATTCAGAAGGATCTAGATAAGCTTCACCAATGGGCAGCGACTAATAAAATATGATTTAACAGGGAGAAATGCAAGATTCTACATCTGAGCAAGAAAAACGAAAACTGCAACTAAAGAATGGGAGTTATAGAACTAAGGAACAGCACGTGTGAAAAAGACTTGGCTACACTAATAGAACACAGACTGTATATGAGTCAACAGTGTGATGCAGCAGGAAAAAAAGCAAACAGTTCTAGGATGTATTAAGAGAAGCATAGAGTCTAGAACACATGAAGTAATTATCCCCCTCTACTGGAACAGGCTGCCATGAGAGGTGGGGAGTTCTCCTTCAATGGAAGCCTTCAAACAGAGGCTGGACAGACATCTGTCTGGGATGATTCAGTGAATCCTGCATTGAGCCGGGGGGTTGGACACGATGACACCGGAGATCCCTTCCAACTATAAGATTCTATGATTCTGAGGATAGCACATGTATCTGAAACGCGTCAGCTTGTAATCGCTCTTGTCCATGTGTGTTCTGTGCATGCTTTTAATTGAAGAATAAAGCTCCTCTTTTACTCCCCTGAGTGCTGGACATATTCTTGGCTTTATATCTGTCATTAGGTACACTTGTTGGGATAGAGGTGATGTATTTTTCTTTCGATCAATTTGAGCAAGGACTTTAGAGGACACTAAAACTCATACTTTTGGAGATTTTTTAAAGATCTGCACCCGCCTTGTTTACCCTCACTAATGTTATTGTATGTTACTGGAGTTGACATCCCACCTTGAAAATTGTATAATTTTTAGATTAAACTATATCATCCACTGACATGAAAGGGTCCCAGGACCTGGTAAATTACATATTTCTGCTATTGCTGGTTGGACACTGCTCTGCGCTGGTTTTGTACTAGTAGCAGGATACAAAATCTGCAATAATATTTTACTTATAATTCTGTAACCTTGTGTTTTCTTGTCATCCCCATACAGAATTCTCTGGAAATGGTGGGCTCAGTACCTGGAGAGCCAGTCCGATCTGGACGCTGCTCTGAAATATTATGAGCTGGCACAAGATTACCTGTCTCTGGTGCGAGTACATTGCTTCCTGCGCAACATTCAGAAGGTATGGGACCACTACAGTATAGCAGTATAATATATATATATACATATACTTGGGTGATTTCCTCCACCCATTCAGGTGGGCAAGTAATACAAGCTACTTTTTCTTTCTAGGCTTCAGAAATCGCCAATGATACTGGTAACCTGGCAGCTTCCTACCACCTGGCACGTCAGTATGAAAGCCAAGGGGATCTAAAGCAGGCGGTGCATTTCTATACCAGAGCCCAGGCTTATAATAATGCCATCAGGCTTTGCAAGGTACTTGACCTTTCTGACCGTACTATACAAGGTCCACTAATATCAGGTGTGACCACATACTTGTTCCCATACAGGAAAATAACCTCGATGATCAACTCATGAACCTGGCATTGTTGAGCACCCCAGAGGACATGATGGATGCAGCGCGGTACTACGAAGAGAAGGGAGAGCAAATGGATAGAGCGGTCATGCTGTACCACAAGGTAAATGGGAAACCGCTAAGGATTGGATGAGAACAATATTGTTTAAAGTTGATCAGAATTCCATGATTTAAAAGGGTTGTCCTGTCTCATAAGTCACGGCCAAATCGTGACAGTATGCGGTCACTTGCCCACAAGTATGAGATTTGTATACTTGATATCACATGCTGACCAGCCTTCTCAGTAGAAGAGAATTGGTAGAAGCTCAGAAGTCTAGTCGGCATGTGACCGCGGGTATGTGAATCGCACATTTGCAGTCAAATGACCACGTGCTGTCACTGCAGACTTTTATTATAAGACTAGACAACCCCTTTAATGCAAGGTTGTGTGATGGGAAGCAGAGGATATGGGCCTCTGTATCAGAAAAGTAGAACTCAAGCCTCTGTAAGGATATGACATTTACACAGAATTTTAGCTTTCTACATTAAAAAAAATAAATGTACCTTTTTGCACCTTAGCGTGGTTGCAGTTTGAGGTCTGAATATCTCTTCTTCAGATCCAAAGTTAACACGTTTTCCGCTTTCTCCCCACTTACGTCTAGTCGGGTCATCTCTCCAAGGCGTTGGAGTTGGCGTTCGCTACCGAACAGTTTGGGGCTCTTCAGCTGGTAGCCGAGGACCTAGATGAGAAGTCTGACCCGGCCCTACTCGCTCGCTGCTCAGATTTCTTCATCCAGCACGACCAGTTTGAAAAAGCAGTGGAATTACTACTAGCAGCTAAAAAGGTAAAATGCTTTTTGTGAACACAGAACACAATCGATCTGTTCAGTCAATGATGACCGACACTGTGACTACAGGGTAGGAGCATATACAAGTGTAAGGGTGTATACAGGTTTCAGCAGAACAGCCAACAAGTGTATTGAGACTGAGGGTCAATATTCCAAGCCCAATGAAACTCGTCAGTAAACCTGAGGTTTTGTGGTAGAAAGCATAGAAAACCACTAAGGCTACGTTCACATTTGCGCCTTTGGGCGCAGCGTCGTCGATGCATACGTCATGCGCCCCTATCTTTAACATGGGGGGCGCATGGACATGCACCGGTATGCGTTGTACTGCGTTTTACGATGCATTCGTCATATAGACGCACAGACAGGGCGCAGAGGACGCTACTTGTAGCATTTTTCCTGCGCCGAAATTCCTGCTCTGTGCTTTCTTATAACAACGCATGCATCGCAAAACGCAGCGTTGTGCACATGCGTTGTTGGATGCGTCGCCGACGCTGCGCCGAACAACGCAAATGTGAACGTAGCCTAACTCACTGAGCTGCAGCTAGTCGGTGTCTAAGATCCATGTATTAACCAATTGTAGTGGCAGTAAATGCAGTCTGGCCACTTAGTTGTTTTGCACAGGACGCTGCTTTTGGATCGTTTGTTGACTAGTTTATGACCATGAACTATGGGAAATGATGTAAATACTATAAGTCCTATATATCTGTCACATTAATGTGTGTTTGGTAACAAAGACCTTTAGAGGTTAGAATGTTGTGTCAGGCTGAGGGGGAATATTAGTCTATAGTTTACACTATAAAGTGCTTTATGCCCAATATAAAGGCACACAGAGTGGCTCCTAAAAATTATAATATGCTATGGAATAATATTAGACCCACGTAATATATTAATAAGAGTTTTCCCATAAAAAAACAAACACTTTTCCAGTATAACATCATTTCTAGACATACAGAGAGATGTATCAGAAGTCGAGCAAAGGTAAAGTAAAGTGGAGTTGTTTTCCTTAGCAGCCAGTCTGATCCTCCAGATTCTGTCCCTGATCTCTTACGAAGGATAACGACTTAACCTGTTAATAAATCATCCCAAGAGAATACAATACAAAGTACGACGCTGTCTCCATGGCCAATTTCTGGTGTATATCGGTCCTGCAGTACTATGATGCCCTGCAGCTGTGCCTGGAGCAGAATCTCATCATCACCGAGGATATGGCGGAAAAGATGACCGTGTCCAAAAATTCCAAGGAACTTAGTGAGGAAGCTAGACGGGAACTGCTCGAAAGGATCGCTGACTGCTGCATGCGACAAGGCAATTATCACCTTGCAACCAAAAAGTACACGCAGGCTGGGAACAAGTTAAAGGTAAGATCTGATGTATGGATGAAGCCATACACTGCATCTGCTTCCTTCCCCTGTGACACCAAATCAGAAAAGTAAAGCAGGCCTTCATTAGGCCATGACCAATCCAGCAAAGTAGGAGTCAGCAATTGTCAGCACGCCAGCTATATTCAACCGTAGGTTGCTTATCCATGCTACCTACCGACATTTGCTCACACACACAGACCATCAGGGCTTCTTGGGATTTGTAGTGTATAACATCTGAAGTGATGCATTTCTGATCCCTGTAGTAGCATTTCCCTACATCAGAGAAAAAACATAAAGGAGCATCAGGTCCGACCATAGTATACTGACTTTGTATGTTCTCTTTTTTTTTTTCCAAGGCTATGAGATCTTTATTGAAGTCAGGTGACACTGAGAAAATTGTGTTTTTTGCTGGAGTTTCCAGACAGAAAGAAATCTACATCATGGCGGCCAATTATCTGCAGTCTCTGGATTGGCGGCAGGATCCACATATTGTCAATAACATCATTAACTTCTACACCAAGGGACGAGCCCTTGACCTTCTGGCCAGTTTCTATGATGCCTGCGCTCAGGTGAGGGATCAGTACGAGGACGTTACAATAAACTTCAAAACCCACTTTGTCTTCTCCTGAATCCTCCTTTCTGCCTTAGGTAGAGATTGATGAATATCAGAATTATGAGAAGGCCATGGGAGCGCTGACCGAAGCGTACAAGTGTTTGTCTAAAGCCAAAATGCGCAGCCCCGAGGAGCAAGAAAGGCGACAGTCTGATATGCAGAATAAAATCACTCTGGTCAAGAGGTTTATTCAAGCTCGTAGGTAATGTGTACAGAGCCATACTGCGGCACGGATAAGAACGGGGCAAATGGAAATAAAATGGCGCTATTTTCATAATTCATAGTTTTCCAGGGATATAATATTTAAGGGGTTGTCCAGCATCAGGCTACAATCTGCAGTCACATAGAGTCAGAGTGACTGCAGACTTGTAGCCGAAGGCCAGTCAGCCCCTCTAAAGGCCCCGGGTGTGACTGTGATATGAGAGCTGTCGCGCCATGTTCCCTTTATTGTGTACCAGGCAGAGCCCTGTACTTTTACTACTTATTCAGTCCCATAGTTGATACGTTTTTTTGCAAAAAAATGTATACTAAGCTGCTCCACCAATCGTCAAGGTATACCCATATAGAGCAGTCCTAACTAATGTATATAATCCCTATCTGATGTATTTAAAAACCTGATCATCTGTATAGTACTTGTATAAGCAGGGTTCAGAGAAGGAATATCCATGTGGACATGCTGGATGGAACAGCTTCAATGCAAATGACCCACAGAGGAGTGGTGGACTCCCCAGTCTTGTAGAAACAAGAGAACAATTACAGAACCAGAAACACATGGGCTACTTGCACGTTGAACAAGTCTGTAGGAACCTGTTCACACACCACCAAGAAACTTGAAGACACAAAAGAACACAGTGAGGTCAAAAATACTCTGTTGTAAAAAAATCACAGTAATAAGCAAGTGCTAGTCAAAAGATGAAAAAACAGGGTATTTAGTTGATACGTTTTTTTGCAAAAAATGTATACTAAGCTGCTCCACCAATCGTCAAGGTATACCCATATAGAGCAGTCCTACCTAATGTATATAATCCCTATCTGATTCATTTAAAAATCTGATCATCTGTATAGTACCTGTATAAGCAGGGTTCAGAGAGGGAATATCCATGTGGACATGCTGGATGGAACAGTCCCTTTCAGTTTAATGGAGGTGAGCTAGAGTAGCAGACATAAGTGCAAATACAGAACCTGGTGCCTGGTAAATATTGAAGGAGACTTGGCGCTCGCTGGTGTCCTACGACTCTTTTATGCAGCTGATCAGAGTTGGGCCATCACTATTCTAATAATGGTGGGCTATCTAGTGTTGTAGTCCAGTTCTAGTGCAACATAAAGCCTAAATATATACCGCCATGCTTTGCTGAAGTAATACTAACATAGTCTTGTTCTTTATCTGTGTGGGTACCTATGGTTGTCTCAGGTCTTACCCCGCAGACAAGCAGGAAGCCATCAGACAGTGTGAGCTGCTGCTCGATGAGCCGGATGTGGAGGGTGCTGTCCGCATCGGCGATGTGTACGGTTTTCTGGTGGAGCATTATACACAGCAGGGAGACTTTCAGAAGGTACGGTAGATGTCAGTGTCCTTTCTCGCCCATCGACGTGATTCCTACGTTGTGCAGATCACCTGCTATATTACGGCACAGCGCATTATTTGTGTTTTTGATTCATCTTCACACTGTCCTTATTGCGTTTTTTCCTCATCAGGCGTACAGGTGCCTAGAAGAAATGAGATCTAAGATGCCGTCCGTGAATCTCAGCTACTACGTACCACAGAGCACGGTGGAGGCCGTGTACCGGGCCCTTTCCATCCCGCTCGCACATCAGTCCACGGAGCACATGCGGCACAACAGCGTAGAGGACAGCGAGGAGGTGGAAGAGGCACCTGACATAGACTATGACGCTTAACCCTTTCGTGGTCACAGACTCAGCTTTTTTGGGGCGACACATATCCCTAACAACGTTGGCGGCCTTTGCAGCAAATGTCCAATGCTGCTAATTACCCTGAATCACCCAACATATGACCGGCATGAGGAATGAACCTGAAGAATTCCAGACTTTTTTATTTTTTTACAGCTCCGATAGGCACAGCTTAAGCCCACCATTTTTTTTTTTTTTTTTTTGTAGACTTCATTCCATACGTTCGACATACGGTAGTACCATTAAGCACTGAGGTCACAGCATGCAGTTATAATATTATAAGGGGTTTGATCGCTTTTGCAATCCATATATTTATTACTACAGTGCATCTAAAAACAATAATAAAAGCAGTCTTGATTAAAAATCTCCAACCGTTTTGTGTACATAGCTCTTATTCAGATCTATATTTCTCCATGGAAACGGACTGAGCCGTTGATTGACAGTTCGCTCCTTCTTCCCTTTATCTTCTTGCTAATGTGCAGATGGAAGAAGAGTAAAGCATGATTGCAAGAGTCGACTACACAGGGTTTGTTTGCAGTCTGTTACCATGGAGACACCTGGTTTTGTTTAGGAGCTGTATACACAAAACAGTTGGAAATACTCAAACAATAAAAAAAAACTTTCTTTTTTATTTAGGTGCATTGAAACAATAAAAAAAAAGTTGCAAAAGTGTACATACCCTGTGATGCAGCGCAGGGAATGGAATTTTACACAAATCGTCCCTTTCCCACTGACCAAATTATAGCTAAAGTCTGACAGCTTACTTACTTACGTTCACACAGTCACACCACAGGTATGTAACTACCAGCCTGCTCTTACTTTTTTTATATATACTATTTACAGCAGAAGAAACCCGATGAATGCGGTTTTCTATATAAGTAAATTATTTTTTATTGTATGTTTCTATAAAAGTGTATATATAAAAAGATTTTATTATTTCTTGTATGATCTTTTCTGCCAAGAAGAATACTTCAATCTCGATACATCTGTGCCAGTGATCTCAATGGAAAACTGTAATTTTTCATTTCACCAGAGGTGGCGCTGCAGGGAAATGTAACACTTGCTATTGATCTCGCCACAGATTATTGCTGATCACTGATTGTCCGAGCAGCCGGATGCTTTTAATCTGCTCAACGTGTATGACCCTCTTACTGTACGTACAGAAAATTCATAAAACACTTCTAAAAATAATATTTTTATAGGCATATGCAGTCCAATAGAGAAAAATCTAAAACAATAAATTAGAAGGCATGTATTATTTTTTTTTTTTAAACAGCGCCACTTTGTTCATAGGCCTCTCCATACAGATGAAGCATTAGTGGGGCATGATGGTCTATATTCTGCTGATTTATAAAAAAGATATTTATAATCCCCTTTTGTTTCACATATAACATTTGGATGAAGAGGTCGTCTATGTACCAGCCACTGTCAGGGCATGTTGGGAGTTGTAGTTGTCTAGTAGCTGCAGACAGATGTCAAGTGAAGACACAATCAGAGAAAATCAACCCATTTAATGTAAAACAAGTCATCACGACGCGCTCGGTCAGCTCCAGCCATGTACCAAAATTCCAGATCAGGTGTCTCCCGTTTGCTAGGAGGAGCCGCCCTGTGCGCCGAGTCGTGAGAAGATGATCCCGCGGAGTATATTTAGCCTTTTTTGCATGGTATCGGCCTGGCTTATTTTAGTGTGTCCTCTGTGTGACTCTCCGTCTGCCAGTTCCTCTTTCCTTCCCCGGGACTCTCTGTCCAGGATACAGAATTCAGTCGAACAACATGAAAAAGGAAGTTTGGTTTCCTACTTACAGCAAACATGGCTGCCGCTCTCGTCTCTGGTGGGGCAGTGGGGAGAACGACTCTTGGTGTCTTTTCACATGGTCTCGAGAATGTGCTCTAGATAAAGTGGGACATAGGTATCTGTCCGCGGAGATTGGGATGCTTTTTATATGCACTGTGGTCCGGCATATTACGCATTATGGGCTAGAAGTGACATAAATTGTACTGGATGCACTTGCTTGCTGATTTCTCATCAATGCCATTGGGGGGAACTCCAGATCAGTTATGGTTGCTGCAACCAAGAGGTGGGCACAAAATATTTCTGTGTTTGCTCCTCACCGGCTATACGTCCCTGCAGCACTGCACTGGCTCCTCTCCGACTATACGTCCCTGCAGCACTGCGCTGGCTCCTCTCCGGCTATACGTCCCTGCAGCACTGCGCTGGCTCCTCTCCGGCTATACGTCCCTGCAGCACTGCGCTGGCTCCTCACCGGCTATACGTCCCTGCAGCACTGCGCTGGCTCCTCATCGGCTATACGTCCCTGCAGCACTGCGCTGGCTCCTCACCGGCTATACGTCCCTGCAGCACTGCGCTGGCTCCTCACCGGCTATACGTCCCTGCAGCACTGCGCTGGCTCCTCACCGGCTATACGTCCCTGCAGCACTGCGCTGGCTCCTCACCGGCTATACGTCCCTGCAGCACTGCGCTGGCTCCTCTCCGGCTATACGTCCCTGCAGCACTGCGCTGGCTCCTCACCGGCTATACGTCCCTGCAGCACTGCGCTGGCTCCTCTCCGGCTATACGTCCCTGCAGCACTGCGCTGGCTCCTCTCCGGCTATACGTCCCTGCAGCACTGCGCTGGCTCCTCACTGGCTATACGTCCCTGCAGCACTGCGCTGGCTCCTCTCCGGCTATACGTCCCTGCAGCACTGCGCTGATCAGTTGTAGGTATGTGTCCCCGTCTCTGCCCAGTAGGTGCATGTCTTTAAAGGCTGGTAATACAAGGCTGACTAATGACCCCGTTACCTCCCACACAAGGAGGGAAAACAATGTGGCATTAACCACACTATCACCAGCCCTATATCCAGAAGAAAAGACAGCAGAGCGCGGCAGCACTAGGTTCACCCAACACTCAATACTCACTAGTGCTGCCTCTTTTGAAAAAGATCACAGTGGCTCAGTGGTTAGCACTGCAGCCTTGCTGGGGTCCGGGGTTCAAATCCCACCAAGGACAACATCTGCAAGGAGTTTGTATCTTCTCCCCACGTTTGGAGTGAAGAAGGAACTTGGAGGAAACCTACACAAAGACATACTCATAGGGAATGTAGATTGAGTCCCAATGGGGACAGAGCCAATAATGTCTGTAAGCGCAGTAGAATTAATGGCGCATGCGCCCGCGCACTATGTCCCGGAAGTATTTTGCTGTGTTCTGGGAAAAGTGCGTGGGCGCATGCGCAGTAATGCTTTTCGGCTTTGCCCGCAGTTGGGCAAAGCATACTGCGCATGCGCGAGCGAAGATTGCATTGCGCACGCGTGAACTATGGAGGACAAGTACTCTAATTTTCGAACATATTGCGGACAACAGGGACGGATGGGGTGAAGAAATGTAGATGAAACGCCGCCCATCGGACCGGAAAAAAAGGCATTTACATATCCTGCCAATTTGAGGTGACAGATTACCTTTAAAGAAAAACAGGTCTGTGAGATCCAAAATTCTTGCTGGTTGGTCGGTGATCAAATACTTCATGTGATAGAATGCTAATTATGTAAAAATCATACAATGTGATTTTCTGTTTTTTTATTTTTTTTTTAGTCTGTCTCTCACAGGTGAAATGTACCTGCGATAAAAACTACAGACCTCTTCATTCTTTGTAGGTGGGAAAATTTGCAAAATCGGCAGAGAATCAAATACTTATTTTCCCCACTAACATTCTATCTGTTGTCCCAGCCCCTGATGACGCCTCTTTTGCAGTGAAACATGTTGGGGGAGCTTGTGCTGTGCTAACAATTTTTTCTATGTTGCCAATAGAGTTGACACCTGTGTTGCCACCATCAGACAATCTTGACTTACGATGAATGATTTAGGCAGTGTAGCGACATAAATGTACAAATAAATATCTAAATACTCCACTTAAATTTTAATAAAATGTTTTAGGGCTCGTTAGTGGGAGTTCTTTTGAGAATTTCCTAATTTGTTTGGATTCTATATTTATATATCCCTCCCGAGTCCCTTTATATAGTCCCATGTGTACTTCAGTATTTAGACAGCATCATTTCCATCAAGAGTTTCCTTATTTCTCTTGGCTCAACTCCAGACAAGTGTCTAATTATCTCCTGCGCACTATGTAAGTGCACCCGCCCTATTTCTACCCACCAGTATTACAAGGCCTGGCTCCATCACACAAAGATGAAAAATAAAATGAGGTATTAATTCATATTTTAGCTAAAATGCACAAGTTCACAACCTGCGTCACAGGTCCACATCGTCTTTCAAGTCTCTTCAGTAAAAAGCAATTCACTGGAATGGACATTTACCCTTTCACGTACATGTGGAGGGGGCTCAGGAGCCGAGTTCCTTCCAGATACTACATAAAGGCCATCTGTCTAGCAGCTGACTGTTTAGATGTCACCGTCGACCACTGACAGTAGCATTTACATGACGTCACAGCCTTTGTGTGCCCGTTGGCTCCCTACACAGCATCAATGGGTAACCGACATGAGATGATCGCAGGTTCAAGACCCCTACGGAAACTAAAAAAAAAAAAAACATTTTCAAAAAAAAATATATATATACTACAAAAATTTAGTTTTAGCCCAAGATTTTACGTTTTCACACTGGGAAATGGATAAAAATTGCACCAAAATGTGTCACGCAATTTCTGCTGAACGTATAAATACCCCTTATGCGGCTGTACAGTACTGCTTAGGCTGGTTTCACATTTGCGTTGGGCAGAGCTGCGTAGTTCCTCCGCTAAGCCCCGCCCACTGCCACACCTCTTCCATTCAGCTCCGCCTACGTCGGCATGCGTCCTGGGTACCTATCTTTAACATTGGGTACACAGGCCATGCGAATGTATGCAGATGCCTCCGCCTGCGTCGTTTTGAACCGTCGAATGCAACATGTTGCATTTTGTTGCGGTCGGCGCAGCGTCAAAACGACGCAGGCAGAGGCATCCGCATAGGTTTGCATGCCCTGTATACCCAATGTTAAAGATAGGTACGCAGGACGCATGCTGACGTAGGCGGAGCTGAATGGAAGAGGTGCGGCAGTGGGTGGGGCTTAACGGAGGAAGTACGCAGCTCTGCCCAACGCAAATGTGAAACCAGCTTTACCGTACAGTGAGGCTCGAGAGAGACGGAGCGCTATTTGCAAACTCCATATAAAGAGCCCCTAAGTGCTAGAAGAGCAGAATCCCTCATCAAGTGACCCCATTTTGAAACTTATACCCCTTTGGAAATATATCTGCAGGTGTAGTGACAATTTTGAGCAGAGTGTCCGCTGTGATGTACGCTGAACACCCGGCGGCCGTCACATGCTCACAGCTTCTGTGCGCGGGCGATCACCCCGACATATATATACCTCATCGGTCGGGAAGTACTTTCCAACCATGATGTGAATATACTGCAAATGTCGGGAAGGGGTTACCTTAACTCGCCCCACAAAAAAACAAATTGATACACGTGCATGGTCCCAATTCCTCGGCATGTGAGCAGTTACGTGCATGTCCAGAGAATAAAGATGAAATGAAGTGGCACTCACCCGATCTTGCTGAATGAAAAGTGTCCTTTATTCAGAGTGCATACTCACAGACATCTAAAGGAGAGGCGGCTTGGTAGAAGGAAGGGTGCGAGGGGAGGCAAGAGGACGACGGCCATTTCGCGCCTGCGCGCTTCAACGGGTCCAGGTGCGTGAATTAAGAACGTCACGTCCTATATAGAGGACTAAACATCTTGGTGTGAACAGGTGATACCATTAAAAACATCTTTAGATACAAACACCAAATTATGCTATTAAGCACAGACATAGACGCTTATTATATATATCATACATAGTGATAATACAAAGAATATAATTCTTACAGAAAAATGGACATGTCCAATTTGTCATTCAGTCCTATTGCGCCCTGCGCATTCGTTTCAATAATCCACCTCGCTTCACGCTGTAGCAGTGCAATCCCACGATCTCCTCCATTCTGGGGATTTTTTACAATTTCTAAGCCTGCAAACCGCAAAACGTTCGGGTCTGCATTATGCATATCGCGCATATGCTTAATAAAACGAGGACAGCCCTTCCCAGAGGAAACCGAACTGTAATGTTCCCTAAACCTGTGGTAAAGTGGGCGGATAGTTTTACCAATATAAAAAGAATGGCATGGACACATAATTAAGTAAACCACGTACTGTGATTTACAAGTTATTAATTGACGGACTGTGTGATAAATGGGGCCGATATGAATAGGGTTATCAAGTAATCTAAATCGACAATAGCTACAGTTTCCACATTTGTGATTGCCTGTAGGTTGTAATTCCCTCAACCAATTTTGATTTTCATTGATTGACAGGCGATTTTTCACAATAAGATCTCCCAAATTTTTTGTTCGTCTATAAGCGAAGATTGGATGATTTTTTGTCAAGGAAGAAAGTTCCCGATCAGACTGCAAAATGTGCCAATTTTTTTGTATAGCCGCATAAATTACCTTATTCATCGGGCTATGCATAAATGTAAATACAAATTTATTATCATCTCTAGGAGAACTTTTTATTTTTACGACATTTAAGCAAATCTTCTTGTGCTAATTTTCTGACCCTATTTTCTGCTGAAGACAGAATCTTAAGGGGATAATTTCTTTCCAAAAAATTAGTTTTAAGTTCAGCTATTTGTTTATCGAAAACTTCCTCATTATTAATAATTTTCCTATATCTAACCATCTGGCTATAGGGTATGCTGTTTTTTGTGTGGAAAGGATGAGCACTATTAAAATGCAATAAACTATTTGTCGCTGTCGATTTTTTATGTACCGATGTATTAATTTTACCCTCGGCTACCTCAATCTTGACATCTAAAAATTCAAGAGACACGCCCCCAAATACAGAAGTAAATTGCATATTATCATCATTATTGTTATTAAGATATGAAACGAAATTTTCGAAATCCTGTTTTGAACTATCCCACACAATAAAGACATCGTCTGCAAACCTATAATAGGCACGTATAAACCGTAAAAATGGGTTACCAATAGAGGTTATATATCGCTCCTCAAATACTGCTAAAAAAAGATTCGCAAAAACACATGCGACCGGTGTACCCATTGCGGTTCCGGTTCGTTGTAGGAACCATTTATTAATAAACCTAAATGCATTGTGTGATAATACAAAGTCCAGGCTTTCAGTGATAAAATCAATGAAGTCCTGGTCTTTATTGCAATTCTGTAATATCAGTCGTATTGCCTCGATGCCTTTATTGTGGGGGATCCGTGTATATAAATTCACGATATCGATTGAGACTAATGAAAAAGTGGGCTGCCAATCCAGAGCACGTAAAGCTAGTAAAAACGAATGCGCAGGGCGCAATAGGACTGAATGACAAATTGGACATGTCCATTTTTCTGTAAGAATTATATTCTTTGTATTATCACTATGTATGATATATATAATAAGCGTCTATGTCTGTGCTTAATAGCATAATTTGGTGTTTGTATCTAAAGATGTTTTTAATGGTATCACCTGTTCACACCAAGATGTTTAGTCCTCTATATAGGACGTGACGTTCTTAATTCACGCACCTGGACCCGTTGAAGCGCGCAGGCGCGAAACGGCCGTCGTCCTCTTGCCTCCCCTCGCACCCTTCCTTCTACCAAGCCGCCTCTCCTTTAGATGTCTGTGAGTATGCACTCTGAATAAAGGACACTTTTCATTCAGCAAGATCGGGTGAGTGCCACTTCATTTCATCTTTATTCTCTGGATCTTCATTGCTTTTTTGTTGAGCACCACCCGCCTGCTATTGATTACTGCGCGCCGCAGTGATTCTGAATTGAGTCTCCATTTTTTCAGCGCTGTTTAAAGTTCATTTAGGCGAACTCCACGTTACATTATAGTTGTGGAGGAAAACACTTGGTGCCATTCTATCTTCATTTTTACAATTTCGTTCAAGTCTGGTTGCTTTTGGAATTGAGCACAGGTGTAACATATAAAGCCTATATTCAGCGCAATGAATATAAGTCAAGAAGATAATATGGACTCGGACCCAGGCGCTGCATTGGAGGACGGTTTACAGGCTGGTAGAGAAGGTGCGGGGGAGTTCTTTATGGATTGCAACCATAAAGATGAATTGTTGCTTATAAGCACAAAGACGCTGGAAACAAAGATTTATTCCTTAGCTGAGAGGGAAATCAGATTATATTGGACTATCCAATCTTTAAAATCATATACAGAATGTGGACGTGTCCCGAGGGGACTGCGGGTTTACAAGGAAATATCACAATTTAGCGGTGATGATTCATTCCAGAAGGCTTGGGAAGAGATTCACTTACAATGTTCACGTAATTTACTGGCATTAGTGATTACACAAAATGAGAAAGAATATGCCGTATTATGTGAGCAATTGGAGAATGCTAAACAAGAATTGAGTTCACGCGTCACAGAAATTCAAAATATGACCTTTTTAAAAAAATTAAATAAAAAACTGGTTTTAATACAGATTGAAACGAAACAAAAGAAAAAAGACAAATTTTTGAGAGACAAAAATGATTTTGCTATTGGGCAGATTTTTTCCTGGAACAAGTTCAGCAATAAAAAGAGAAATTTTCAGAGAAATCAATCCTTTAGGAAATTTAATAAGAGGAAAATGCAAAGAGACGGATGGGTAACGGACTCTGATTCTAGCGGGGTAGAAGAGTGTCCAGATAATCAGGGAGCCGCAGCTGTTTGTCTTCATAGTGATAGCCCTTTAGAAAAAAGACCCGACGTGGTGGACGAAAAAAGAAACCCACAAAAGAAACGCAAACAAGTATCTTGGAGGAAGTGACAACTAATGGTAATAAATTGCAAATAATTAATTTGTCTAAAAGAACTTTGACCCAGGAACAAGAGAAAGTATTATCGTTGGGCTTAAATTTCTGTATTCCAGAAGAATTTAATTTTACAGACTTCAAGATCGATCTGTTTAAGGCTACAAGAAAATTACATTTAAAAAAGTTTTTTTCAAATATTAAAGAGAAACAATCTACTTCTGATATTTCTACAGAAAGTCCTGCTTATATTGGGAGTTTAGGCTTTATGGCTTTTCCCCCTACTAATCAGAAAGACATAGAAGATGCATGGCTCCTTGCTAATCTGGATGAATCAACGGCCACAATATGTGATCTAAATATTACCACAGAGGTTACCCCCTGTGTGGAACCCTTTAAAGGGGGCACCAAATCAACATTTATGCCTCCCATCTCTCCTGGGAATGCTGTGGACTTGTTCCAGGATTTAGTGATAAGGGACGTGGAAGCTATTCTATATCGCCATCCCCATAAAAATTTGTCAAGAGAAGAGGAGAACGCTATTCATGAAATGCAGCAGTGGAATGACACAATATTCAGGAAAGCAGACAAGGGGGGCAATATAGTGGTGCTTGATAGAAGTTATTATGTGGAGGAGGCAATGTCCCAGTTGAATGATAGATGTACTTATACTCCGTTAGATTTTAATCCTATCTCAAAATTTAAAGAAAAACTGAGACAACATCTAAACAAATATGTAACAAAAGGCGTTTTATTGAAAAACAAAGCAGAGAAATTGCTCCCTGAGCACCCTACCATTCCTAATTGGTACAGTTTGCCAAAAATTCACAAACACGCCACTAAACCGCCTGGAAGACCCATAATATCGGGCATTGGTTCATTAACGGAGCCCCTGTCTAAATTCCTGGATTGGTTGCTCAAACCCCTGCTGCATAAAGTTCCCTCTTTCGTTAAGGATTCTGGGGATTTTTTACTAGCTTTACGTGCTCTGGATTGGCAGCCCACTTTTTCATTAGTCTCAATCGATATCGTGAATTTATATACACGGATCCCCCACAATAAAGGCATCGAGGCAATACGACTGATATTACAGAATTGCAATAAAGACCAGGACTTCATTGATTTTATCACTGAAAGCCTGGACTTTGTATTATCACACAATGCATTTAGGTTTATTAATAAATGGTTCCTACAACGAACCGGAACCGCAATGGGTACACCGGTCGCATGTGTTTTTGCGAATCTTTTTTTAGCAGTATTTGAGGAGCGATATATAACCTCTATTGGTAACCCATTTTTACGGTTTATACGTGCCTATTATAGGTTTGCAGACGATGTCTTTATTGTGTGGGATAGTTCAAAACAGGATTTCGAAAATTTCGTTTCATATCTTAATAACAATAATGATGATAATATGCAATTTACTTCTGTATTTGGGGGCGTGTCTCTTGAATTTTTAGATGTCAAGATTGAGGTAGCCGAGGGTAAAATTAATACATCGGTACATAAAAAATCGACAGCGACAAATAGTTTATTGCATTTTAATAGTGCTCATCCTTTCCACACAAAAAACAGCATACCCTATAGCCAGATGGTTAGATATAGGAAAATTATTAATAATGAGGAAGTTTTCGATAAACAAATAGCTGAACTTAAAACTAATTTTTTGGAAAGAAATTATCCCCTTAAGATTCTGTCTTCAGAGGAAAATAGGGTCAGAAAATTAGCACAAGAAGATTTGCTTAAATGTCGTAAAAATAAAAAAATAAAAAGTTCTCCTAGAGATGATAATAAATTTGTATTTACATTTATGCATAGCCCGATGAATAAGGTAATTTATGCGGCTATACAAAAAAATTGGCACATTTTGCAGTCTGATCGGGAACTTTCTTCCTTGACAAAAAATCATCCAATCTTCGCTTATAGACGAACAAAAAATTTGGGAGATCTTATTGTGAAAAATCGCCTGTCAATCAATGAAAATCCAAATTGGTTGAGGGAATTACAACCTACAGGCAATCACAAATGTGGAAACTGTAGCTATTGTCGATTTAGATTACTTGATAACCCTATTCATATCGGCCCCATTTATCACACAGTCCGTCAATTAATAACTTGTAAATCACAGTACGTGGTTTACTTAATTATGTGTCCATGCCATTCTTTTTATATTGGTAAAACTATCCGCCCACTTTACCACAGGTTTAGGGAACATTACAGTTCGGTTTCCTCTGGGAAGGGCTGTCCTCGTTTTATTAAGCATATGCGCGATATGCATAATGCAGACCCGAACGTTTTGCGGTTTGCAGGCTTAGAAATTGTAAAAAATCCCCAGAATGGAGGAGATCGTGGGATTGCACTGCTACAGCGTGAAGCGAGGTGGATTATTGAAACGAATGCGCAGGGCGCAATAGGACTGAATGACAAATTGGACATGTCCATTTTTCTGTAAGAATTATACAGGTCCTTCTCAAAAAATTAGCATATAGTGTTAAATTTCATTATTTACCATAATGTAATGATTACAATTAAACTTTCATATATTATAGATTCATTATCCACCAACTGAAATTTGTCAGGTCTTTTATTGTTTTAATACTGATGATTTTGGCATACAACTCCTGATAACCCAAAAAACCTGTCTCAAAAAATTAGCATATCAAGAAAAGGTTCTCTAAACGACCTATTACCCTAATCTTCTGAATCAACTAATTAACTCTAAACACATGCAAACGATACCTGAGGCTTTTATAAACTCCCTGCCTGGTTCATTACTCAAAACCCCCATCATGGGTAAGACTAGCGACCTGACAGATGTCAAGAAGGCCATCATTGACACCCTCAAGCAAGAGGGTAAGACCCAGAAAGAAATTTCTCAACAAATAGGCTGTTCCCAGAGTGCTGTATCAAGGCACCTCAATGGTAAGTCTGTTGGAAGGAAACAATGTGGCAGAAAACGCTGTACAACGAGAAGAGGAGACCGGACCCTGAGGAAGATTGTGGAGAAGGACCGATTCCAGACCTTGGGGAACCTGAGGAAGCAGTGGACTGAGTCTGGTGTGGAAACATCCAGAGCCACCGTGCACAGGCGTGTGCAGGAAATGGGATACAGGTGCCGCATTCCCCAGGTAAAGCCACTTTTGAACCATAAACAGCGGCAGAGGCGCCTGACCTGGGCTACAGAGAAGCAGCACTGGACTGTTGCTAAGTGGTCCCAAGTACTTTTTTCTGATGAAAGCAAATTTTGCATGTCATTCGGAAATCAAGGTGCCAGAGTCTGGAGGAAGACTGGGGAGAAGGAAATGCCAAAATGCCTGAAGTCCAGTGTCAAGTACCCACAGTCAGTGATGGTGTGGGGTGCCTTGTCAGCTGCTGGTGTTGGTCCACTGTGTTTCATCAAGGGCAGGGTCAATGCAGCTAGCTATCAGGAGATTTTGGAGCACTTCATGCTTCCATCGGCTGCTCACAGTGCCAAAACCACTGGTAAATGGTTTACTGACCATGGTATTACTGTGCTCAATTGGCCGGCCAACTCTCCTGACCTGAACCCCATAGAGAATCTGTGGGATATTGTGAAGAGAAAGTTGAGAGACGCAAGACCCAACACTCTGGATGAGCTTAAGGCCGCTATTGAAGCATCCTGGGCCTCCATAACATCTCAGCAGTGTCACAGGCTGATTGCCTCCATGCCACGCCGCATTGAAGCAGTCATTTCTGCCAAAGGATTCCCGACCAAGTATTGAGTGCATAACTGAACATTATTATTTGATGGTTTTTTTGTTTGTTATTAAAAAACACTTTTATTTGATTGGATGGGTGAAATATGCTAATTTTTTGAGACAGGTTTTTTGGGTTATCAGGAGTTGTATGCCAAAATCATCAGTATTTAAACAATAAAAGACCTGACAAATTTCAGTTGGTGGATAATGAATCTATAATATATGAAAGTTTAATTGTAATCATTACATTATGGTAAATAATGAAATTTAACACTATATGCTAATTTTTTGAGAAGGACCTGTATTCTTTGTATTATCACTATGTATGATATATATAATAAGCGTCTATGTCTGTGCTTAATAGCATAGTTTGGTGTTTGTATCTAAAGATGTTTTTAATGGTATCACCTGTTCACACCAAGATGTTTAGTCCTCTATATAGGACGTGACGTTCTTAATTCACGCACCTGGACCCGTTGAAGCGCGCAGGCGCGAAACGGCCGTCGTCCTCTTGCCTCCCCTCGCACCCTTCCTTCTACCAAGCCGCCTCTCCTTTAGATGTCTGTGAGTATGCACTCTGAATAAAGGACACTTTTCATTCAGCAAGATCGGGTGAGTGCCACTTCATTTCATCTTTATTCTCTGGATCTTCATTGCTTTTTTGTTGAGCACCACCCGCCTGCTATTGATTACTGCGCGCCGCAGTGATTCTGAATTGAGTCTCCATTTTTTCAGCGCTGTTTAAAGTTCATTTAGGCGAACTCCACGTTACATTATAGTTGTGGAGGAAAACACTTGGTGCCATTCTATCTTCATTTTTACAATTTCGTTCAAGTTACGTACATGTATTCGATTTGCAATCCTGCAGCCGCGTGCCGCCTTGTCTCCTCCAGCTTCCTTCCATTCACTTCTATTAAGAGAAACCACATGCAGGTACAGTGGCCGCAGTTTTGTTCCAAGCCTGGACATTACCTTTAAAAGAGCAAGGGCACGGTGGGCAGGCATAAGACCAGCAAGTATTGTGCATAGGTTCTAATACCTAGACCCTGTAAGTCGCCATTGGGGAGCATGTAAAGAGTGAACTAGGACAAGGTTGTTTTTTTTTTTTGCAATTAGTGGATGTCTCAGCACCCAAATCAAAGCTTATGGCACCAGAATTTAAAAAAAAAAAAAAAGTCACACTAAACCATTGAGGTATGTGTGTATATATATATATATATATATATATATATATATATATATATATATATTGCTAAGATCGTAGCAGCCGCCTCCGACCAGAATTCCAGCAGGTGATACATAATTTAGTGCTGCCCCCTGGTGACTACACCCTGCAGATACTCTGCTCGGCTTCACACAGGATCACTTCTACCTCGAGTGTTCCTGAATTAAGTTTTATTCTTTCCATTCTGGAAGCAGAGTAGTACAGAGCATGAAGCATCTATAGACCTGACACTAGAGAGGAAAAACCTGTTCTTAGTTCAGCGGACATGAGTAATGTGTCCATAAACTGCCCTGAATCCTGGGTTCTGGTAATTGATACAGTTTTTGAATGTGCTAATACTGTTCAGCTTTCTGCCAGCATCATAGGTGCTGTTATGCGCTGTAACAAATTTGTGAAAAATGTGAATTATTTTATTTAAGTGAACCAACGCAAGAAACAGAAGTGAGCCAACGTTTTGGCCACGTAGGACCTTTATCAAGGTATGTCTGTACAGGATGTGGTCATGGAGTCCTGTGCAATGCAGATCTTTGTTGTGCTATCTTGCCAGAAACTCTTCTTGAATGTGCTCGTACTGTTCAGCTTTCTGCCAGGATCATAGATACTGTTATGCGCTTTAACAAGCCAGCCACTCTTTTTGAGTGTGCGATTACTGTTCAGCTTTCTGCCAGCATTATAGGTGCTGGGACTTCCTTTCACTACTTCTCTTTCCAACATTTTGCAATCTTTTTCCAATTGCCTGCCTTGAACTGAACGCCCACTTCTGTTATGCCTGCATGCAGTTTGACAGAGACAAAGAAACTCTCCCGCTTCATCTAGAGACCTGTCCCCAATTCCCATAATTCATTGCAGCTAGAGATGGATTACACTGGACCACACTCCGTTGACAGCACGTTAGAAGAGAAATCTGGAATAAAGTACCTTTACAGTATCACAAATCGTTGTGCAAAAATTTAACTACTTTGCATTTTCACATATGCTACGGCCAGTTCCGCTAAAGTGGAGAGGAGCTGGGAGGGACAGGACGTAACATCGCCCAACCAACAAGGTCATTAAAAGTTGTGGAGTACTTTACTACAGAAGTGGGTGCACAGCAGTGACAAAATCCACCTAATTTATTAAGATTGGCGTACAAAATGCCATTGTTTAGTCAAATCAGGCCCCTAGTGTCCAGAGCTTTAAAGTGATTTTTTCCCCAAGCACAAGACAATATAACGTTACAACCAATTCTGCTTATCGCTGTCAAATTGTCTGAACATACAGAGACCATTCAGTAGCGGTCCAAAATCACATATTTTAGGTCATTTTGACTTAAAAATTTTCCTTTAGCCAATCCAGTAATTTTATACCGTTCGCTCAAGTGTCCAGCAGATGGCGGCAGTTCTCCCGTGTGCCAGTCGTTACCCTGGCATTAATCGATATCATCTAACAGTGAGATCAGACATGAAGACTCCACAACATAAATTGTCCGTTTATTCCACAGCTTTTCTTTTTTTTTTCAGTTTACAGATATGGAACAGACATAAAATAAAAATGGAATACTACAAAAACAATAAAACATTAAATGTAAAAATGTCAACTGTACAAGTTCTACCTTCAATTATATTCTCCATATGAAGGTTGGGACAAACAATGCAACTGGGAACATTAAACAGCTCGTGGCTACACCACATTACACCCCGGCGGGAACATTGGGGGGATCCCTGTAAGTCACTGCTGCGTCATCACGTTTATCCTTAAAAATATTTTATTACATTAAGGTCTTTCGATCCTTTATTAGGGCAAAATGACTGAAAGATGAAACCATGACCACCAGGTAAGGTCAGACATGCATTATATCCGCTGATACAGTATGACCTGAACATGGCATCACATAAAGCTGCTTCATCAATAAATGTAAAGAGGGTCTTTTATAGATTCAGCAGATGAGCCCCCAGATAGGGTCCAAAAACCTGGTTATCCAGAGCTCTACATGCAGGACTGCCAAAGACTGGAAACATCTACAAGTATATCCTTATGGCAAGGATGAGTTTTGTTTTCCTAACACACTGCTCAAAATTCCTGATTAAAAAAAAGAAATACCGTATTACAAAAAAAAAAAAAAAATCCTGGAGCCACCACTAGAGGGAGCTTAGCGCATAATGTTCCTATTGAACTCAATGTATAGACATGAACAGGAACGGCTCCCTCTAGTGGTGGCTGTAAATGGTAACAATTTTATAGTTCGACTATGCAGAAAAAAAATAAAAGTAAGTAACACGAGTTGCGTACTTAAAGGGATCCTGTCACCTGAATTTGGCGGGACCGGTTTTCGGTCATATGGGCGGAGTTTTCAGGTGTTTGATTCACCCTTTCCTTACCCGCTGGCTGCATGCTGGCCGCAATATTGGATTGAAGTTCATTCCATTTCCTATGTAGTACACGCCTGCGCAAGGCAAGATTGCCTTGCGCAGGCGTGTACTACGGAGGACATAGAATGAACTTCAATCCAATATTGCAGCCAGCATGCAGCCAGCGGGTAAGGAAAGGGTGAATCAAACACCCGAAAACTCCGCCCATATGACCGAAAACCGGTCCCGCCAAATTCAGGTGACAGGATCCCTTTAATTGTCCTTTTCTATAACGGTATAAGTTTCTAACGGACTGCAATGCTTTTGCAGTGTCCGGTGGCTTGTGAAGAGAGAGGTGGAAGGGTATATAACTACTACCTGAACAAAGTCATAACCCATCCAGTATAAGGCGGCCCCCCGATTACACAGGGTGTTCCTGTTGGGACACAGGCTCTTGAAGAACAATACAACCTTCTAATAACGATCTACGGTATACCCCAATTAGGCTCCTGCACCTATGGCTGATATTGGAAAGTCAAATGAGAGGGGAAAGTTTTAATTAAAGGCATTAAAATATTAAATGATAAACTCGGGCTGCTGTTAGTTCTTTCAATATGGCGACGCTCTGCAACATCAAGTCCTTCATCACCATATTTTACAAGATTGCCACTACGGTCCGGCTACAGCCGTGGCGTCCCGTATAACAGTCCTTGATGTGGCTGTGCCGTCAATAATCATGGTCTGCTTCTTTGTGTGTGTGGTGGATAGGGCGTTGTGAGAGGGAAGACGAGGTTTCACCGTGATGAATTGGAGCTGGAGCGGCTGCGGTGACGGCGGCGTGCAGGGGACCGAGAGCGTCGCCGGACAGGGGAGCGTCGGCGAGGGGAACGGGACCTGCGGACGGAACAGAGTGTTACCTGCTACTCCATACACTTCACATTGAAAACAAAAAAATACAAAATCTAAAAGGGGCTAATGTAGAAAAGGGGGTGTGTGCGCTGTAGAAAAGGGGGTGTATGTAGAAAAGAGGGTGTATGCGCTGTTTGGGGGAGGAGGGGTAACATGCAACCCTCTCTATCTGTGTAGAAGGAGTTTTGGTGACTTCAGCAAAGATTTGACGTTGGCTGCCAAACACAATAGGACAGAACGGTCATCCTTCATGGGGGTCCGTCCAGGGAGGGGTTCTTTAAGGGAACTCTACAGGCAAGTGTGACACAGTGCTAAGCCTAACGCAAGGCCTGAAGGAGCAGGACATGAGGATTCTCATTTAGTGTCATGTCCCACCCTAAAGACCCCGGCCATAGACACAACAATGTGGCTTTAGCCAGGAGTGTTCCATTAAAGGAAAATGCCAGTGTGGGGTAAAGCCCATGTTACTTGGCCCATGTTGTACAGTAGTTAGAAGAGAGCAGGTAACTAGTCCTATCACACAAAACATGAGAGGTACAGGACAGGTAGGCGCAAGCAGCTGAGAGATCAGTGGTTAGGCAAAGCTGAAAGCCGGTATTGGCGTGTGAGAAAATAGCCGCATGTCAGTAGAGCGACTCACAGTCATGGACCCCCAGACAGGAGAGTGGAGGTAACACAAGGCTTGTACAAAGACAGAATATGTACTACCTCCTCCTCATACGCGGGGGAGAGCGACGCCACATAGGGGGAGGGGGCAACATCCGACGCGGAGGGCTGAATCTTCGAGGCACCATCCGCATGGGTCGTGGGGTAAGCACTGCAGAAGCCGTGATCTCCTGGCCGTCAATCTGTCCTGAAAGTGACAAAATAAGTTCAGTCAATCCCTGGTTTACTTTGTCCACTGAGAAGAAAAAGGTGTACCCGCACTGCTGCCTACACGATCACCTATCTGCGTGCTGTAGAATGCTGTACCAGTACCTTTACCTCCTACTCAATTGCATGGGCACTAGGGGTGCATAACCGAAAGAGTGTATGACATCCAAAAAAGAAGAAAAAAAAGTAGTCAGCACTCACCAAGCCCGTTGCTGTAAAAGTCTTTATTAGGACATGGACAGGGAGAACATGATGGTCCAGGGATGACAGATGTTTCGCGCTACATGCGCTTCCACAGATCCCGATGATCGTGGGATCTGTGGAAGCGCATGTAGCGCGAAACAGCTGTCATCCCTGGACCATCATGTTCTCCCTGTCCATGTCCTAATAAAGACTTTTACAGCAACGGGCTTGGTGAGTGCTGACTACTTTTTTTTTCTTCTTTTTTCAATCCCTGGTTTACACCTGGTAGTATCATCATGAACACAAGGCACAAACACCATCATGTTGGCAGCTTTCGAATGTTGCCGCTTACCTACACACCGTCAGGTCTTCCTCGGACAGAGCCTTAGCTTTGCCATGTATAAGCAACTGGGAAGGGCCCAGATATGTATAAGCAACTGGGAAGGGCCCATACATGTATAAGCAGCTGGGAAGGGCCCATACATGTATAAGCAGCTGGGAAGGGCCCAGATATGTATAAGCAACTGGGAAGGGCCCATATATGTACAAGCAGCTGGGAAGGGCCCATATATGTATATGCAGCAAGTCCTGAGCCATCAAAGTGAGGCTCGAGACCATATGGCAGCAGGGCGACCTGTGGACTCATCCCAGCGCCTGCAGCTGACACTTATGACCTGGCTGGGGTGATATTATAGGTCCATGTTGTATGCATTACATGGCCTCTAGCAGTGATGCACAGAAAGCCACAAGTGCGGCCATAATAAGACAATGCTATGGTTAATGCCTATAATATACAATGTATGGAGAAAAGTATGTGCCCCCTCCACATTACACCTATAGGAGCTTTCCTGACCTCCCGTTCTACTTCCATAGACATTAGTATGGAGTCGGTGATGACGTGTTAAGATTTCCCTTCACTGCAACTAAGTGGCCGAGGCTGACCTCTAAACCCAGACCCCTCCATCAGACACCAGAGAAGAGTGATCGATCACTGCACAGAACACGTCTCCTCCAGAATCCAGTGGTAATGGGACAGGGCCGGAAGTTATACATTGGGGGCAATGGGACTGAATGAAAATCCTGAATTCAGTGATTAAGATGAGAGTCCAGTACTTTAATCCTTTTAGTGCAAATACATCAAATATATAGATATTTCATCAACCACATCCCCCATTACCTCCATCCATGTGTTTCAAAGCTTTGTCAGCTTCATCTGAACCCTCAAATTCCACGTATGCATAGCCCTTGTTGAGATGTGGGTGTAAGTGGTTTATGGGCATGTCGATCATCTTAATCTTCCCGTACGTGGAAAAGATCTCCAGTATGTGGTCCTAGGTGAACAAAATGCACAATATTAGACGTTTAATTCATGGCGTGATGCCTGTTGGCATTGAAGCAACATTAGCCAAATTTGCTATAAAGCTTCGCCCGATAACTAGAGGAGTCTGCTGATGTGCCGTCCATTGCAGGCCTGCCATGTATCCTGTGCCAATCCTACTACTCAGAATAGGACACATGGCCGGCACAAGCTGAACCTCAGTATTCACTATTCCAAAGCAGTAAATCTATCCTGCACCTCTCCGCACCACCCTGTGGAAAAGCCAACAACCTGGAACAAGCAGCGAATGAGCAGCTTCTACCCCAACAGTCCGTGTAAGCTCTCAGGACGGGCCCTGCTTCATCCATCACTCCTCCGTGTATTTCCCATGGGCTTAGCAATAAACAGATGGGCTGTGTCACCATGTGGCGGCACAAACTGCTGCTGTCCAAGCAGAGATTCAGACCGCGCATTCGAGAGGGATCAGACAAAAGGAGACGATTGTGAGAAACGCCAAAATCTGAGCCAACCTTGGTAACGTTCCTGGTCAGCCTCCCAATGTGCACTTTGGTGGGTTTTGGACTCGGACTTCTCCTCTTTCTCTCTTTTTCATCACGTTTCGGCTGTTTTGATCTGTTACCAGAAAAATTAAAAAATTACAAATGTAGGTTCTCCTTAAAATAACGGCTGATTTTTTTTACACCAATGCGTTCATGACAACACTTCTTGTTGTGGCAGCTCAATCTTGTCACAGTGAAGTGTAAGGTAATCTAAATCCATGCAATGACCGAACAGGGTAGAAAACCAAAGTTTATGCCAGAAGGCCTTAACTTGCCCTATTCGATGGTCCCCATGACAACACTTCCTGTTTTGCAACTGTGAGTCAAATTTAATTTCTGCATCAAAATCTACAAACCATCCAGTATAACTAGTAGTTGGATTATGACTTGGCATTTGATATACACAGGGTGTATAGAAAGCCGAGCATCCTTTATAAGATAGGGGTCTGCTCAGATGCAGACTGTCCTAGATGTGGAGCAGAGGATGCAGTAAATTGGGCTCATATTGGAAAAGCATGTTAGCTCTAACACAAAAGGCGCTTGGAGTGCAACTTTAGACAGACCCACAGGTGTGTGTGCTGGGATATCTGGAGGAGTCAACGGACTTTGAAGCTCCGCTGGCCATTGGGTTATTGCAAACATTATACCAGGATCGCAAACACATGGGTTAGATGTCCAACCTCCGCCGGTCAATGCAATAATAAACAGGATCAATGATAACATTTGGATGGAAAAGGGGGTTTATAGAAAAAGAAAAGCAATAATAAAATTTGAAAATATATGGAGACCATGGTTAAATACACCAGGCCTACCATCTAGAGCGCTGGTGTGGGATAGGATATGGCAGCTAGGGGATCCAGGATAGAGGGCTACAATATTCCCGGGTATTGGATATAGGGGTAGTTAATGGAATAGCACATAGAAGCGAATACTGTGTCAAGCAAGTTAGGGTACATTGGATGTAAGGCACTATGAATAGTTTGGTCTGCTGTGTTATTCGAGGGAGGGGTGTTGGGTTTTGCTCTCATTTATAAATATCATCAATAAAACAGTTACAGATGGATATATGGAGAGTTGTTGATACATTTAAATGCATAACAGTAATGTAAAGGCTTAATCTGTAATTATGAACAAGTCATTATTCGATGGCATATTGGTAACAATGTTATGTATGCTTTCTTATCAATAAAAATGATCTGAGTAAAAAGAAAAATCCACAGAAAAAAGGGAGCAGAACCAAACAGTAGTCGCCTCATCTTACTTGGAGCGGGAGCGCCGTCTATTATCGTGGCGACGCCGGGAAGGACTCGGTGAACCGGAGGAGCTGCTGGAGCTGGAGCTTCGGGATGAACTGGAGCTGCCGGACCGACTGGACGCGGATGAAGAGCTTGATCCGGAGCTTGATCCGGAGCTGGAGCCAGAGGACGAGCTGGATGATGAACTCGACCGGGAACGACTAAAGGAAGGGAGCAGAGGAAGACAGTCAGCCGACGACCGCAACGCTGAAGCATCAGAGCATCCAACATATTGAGACGAGCTGTACCTGCTGCTACTGCTGCCGCTGGACGCGCTACGCCTCTTCCTAGTTTTGTCCCGGCCGCGGTCCTTTTCTCCTGCCTCTTTGTTGGGCGCCTTCTCCTTTGTTCGCTCTTTCGCCCGGTCCTCAGACCGTTCTTTACGTTTGCTAGGAGAGGGAGCCCTGGAAACCAAGCAAAAAAATAGTATGTGACTAGGTCCGAGCTCCTGATTACTCCACATTCATCACATTAATATACACTTGTCCACGAGCAGCGAAATGTGAGACCGGCTCGACTGTACCCAATCCCATAATTTGCTTTTAGGGAGATCAGTGTCTACAAGAAGACTTTGGCGCCACTTATCAAAGAAGCCATAAGTATTGATGCACACAAACCCCAATACTATATGGAGGTGGTCGGAAATGCACCCCTCATATTCCGCTAAATGCGCCCCTCAAATCCCACTCACATCTGACTGGAGCGGGTAATATCTGTTAGGTGGACGTCATAAGCCTAAAAAAGCCCTTTAACCCCATCACGACCTTTACGTACATGTTCCGCACACCGGTGCCTGTCACTTGACTGTGGGGCACCAATGATTACCATGACAGCAGGGGATCTGTAGAAGACCCCCCTGCCCTTCATTGAAAATCTATGAATGCCGGCCCGTGGTCAGCGTTCATAGGAAATCATGATTTATTCTACAGATAGCAGGGCTGCAACTGTGCTACGTATAGTGCAGATCATCGGATGATCACAGCTTCAAGTCTCCTAAGAAGACTATTGAAGGAAGTAAAAAGTGTAAAAAAAATGTTTTTGCCCCCATGCAAAATTTAAAAAAAAAACACATTTTGTATCGCAGCGTTCAAAAATGTCTGATCAAAATATAAAGTAAAATTGCTCCAATCAGTAAACAGCATAACAAGAAGGAAAATCAGAACACCAGAATTACGTTTTTTGTGACACTGCAAACCAGTGGTCGCCTCTCCTGAGGATCGGGGCTCCCCATTACTACCAGTGGTCGCCTCTCCTGCGGATCGGGGCTCCCCATTCCTACCAGCGGTCGCCTCTCCTGCGGATCGGGGCTCCCCATTACTACCAGTGATCGCCTCTCCTGAGGATCGGGGCTCCCCATTACTACCAGTGATCGCCTCTCCTGAGGATCGGGGCTCCCCATTACTACCAGTGATCTCCTCTCCTGAGGATCGGGGCTCCCCATTACTACCAGTGATCTCCTCTCCTGAGGATCGGGGCTCCCCATTACTACCAGTGATCTCCTCTCCTGAGGATCGGGGCTCCCCATTACTACCAGTGATCTCCTCTCCTGAGGATCGGGGCTCCCCATTACTACCAGTGATCTCCTCTCCTGAGGATCGGGGCTCCCCATTACTACCAGTGATCTCCTCTCCTGAGGATCGGGGCTCCCCATTACTACCAGTGATCTCCTCTCCTGAGGATCGGGGCTCCCCATTACTACCAGTGATCTCCTCTCCTGAGGATCGGGGCTCCCCATTACTACCAGTGATCTCCTCTCCTGAGGATCGGGGCTCCCCATTACTACCAGTGATCCCCTCTCCTCAGGATCGGGGCTCCCCATTACTACCAGTGATCTCTCCTGAGGATTGGGGCTCCCCCATTACTACCAGTGATCTCCTCTCCTGAGGATCGGGGCTCCCAATTACTACCAGTGATCTCCTCTCCTGAGGATCAAGGCTCCCCATTCCTACCAGTGCTCTCGTGTCCTGAGGATCGGGGCTCCCCATTACTACCAGTGATGATCTCTCCTGAGGATCGTGGCTCCCCATTACTACCAGTGATCTCCTCTCCTGAGGATCGGGGCTCCCCATTACTACCAGTGATCTCCTCTCCTGAGGATCGGGGCTCCCCATTACTACCAGTGATCTGCTCTCCTGAGGATCGGGGCTCCCCATTACTACCAGCGATCTCCTCTCCTGAGGATCGGGGCACTCCATTGCTACCAGTAATCTCCTCTCCTCAAGATCGAGGCTATCCATTACTACCAGTGATCTCCTCTCCTGAGGATCGGGGCTCCCCATTACTACCAGTAATCTCCTCTCCTGAGGATCGGGGCTCCCCATTACTACCAGTGATCTCCTCTCCTGAGGATCGGGGCTCCCCATTACTACCAGCGGTCGCCTCTCCTGAGGATCGGGGCTCCCCATTACTACCAGTGATCTCCTCTCCTGAGGATCGGGGCTCCCCATTGCTACCAGTGATCTCCTCTCCTGAGGATCGGGGCTCCCCATTACTACCAGTGATCTCCTCTCCTGAGGATCGGGGTTCCCCATTACTACCAGTGGTCCCCTGTCATGAGGATCGGGGCTCCCCATTACTACCAGTGATCTCCTCTCCTCAGGATTGGGGCTCTCCATTACTACCAGTGATCTCCTCTCCTCAGGATTGGGGCTCCCCATTACTACCAGTGATCTCCTCTCCTCAGGATCGGGGCTCCCCATTACTACCAGTGGTCTCCTGTCATGAGGATCGGGGCTCCCCATTACTACCAATGATCTCCTCTCCTGAGGATCGGGGCTCCCCATTACTACCAGTGATCTCCTCTCCTGAGGATCGGGGCTCCCCATTACTACCAGTGATCTCCTCTCCTGAGGATCGGGGCTCCCCATTACTACCAGTGATCTCCTCTCCTCAGGATCAAGGTTCCCCATTACTACCAGTGGTCTCCTGTCATGAGGATCGGGGTTCCCCATTACTACCAGTGATCTCCTCTCCTCAGGATTGGGGCTCCCCATTACTACCAGTGATCTCCTCTCCTCAGGATCGGGGCTCCCCATTACTACCAGTGGTCTCCTGTCATGAGGATCGGGGCTCCCCATTACTACCAGTGATCTCCTCTCCTGAGGATCGGGGCTCCCCATTACTACCAGTGATGATCTCTCCTCAGGATCGGGGTTCCCCATTACTACCAGTGGTCTCCTGTCATGAGGATCGGGGCTCCCCATTACTACCAGTGATCTCCTCTCCTCAGGATCGGGACTCCCCATTACTACCAGTGATCTCTCCTGAGGATTGGGGCTCCCCCATTACTACCAGTGATCTCCTCTCCTGAGGATCGGGGCTCCCCATTACTACCAGTGATCTCCTCTCCTGAGGATCGGGGCTCCCCATTACTACCAGTGATCTCCTCTCCTCAGGATTGGGGCTCTCCATTACTACCAGTGATCTCCTCTCCTCAGGATTGGGGCTCCCCATTACTACCAGTGATCTCCTCTCCTCAGGATCGGGGCTCCCCATTACTACCAGTGGTCTCCTGTCATGAGGATCGGGGCTCCCCATTACTACCAATGATCTCCTCTCCTGAGGATCGGGGCTCCCCATTACTACCAGTGATCTCCTCTCCTGAGGATCGGGGCTCCCCATTACTACCAGTGATCTCCTCTCCTGAGGATCGGGGCTCCCCATTACTACCAGTGATCTCCTCTCCTCAGGATCAAGGTTCCCCATTACTACCAGTGGTCTCCTGTCATGAGGATCGGGGTTCCCCATTACTACCAGTGATCTCCTCTCCTCAGGATTGGGGCTCCCCATTACTACCAGTGATCTCCTCTCCTCAGGATCGGGGCTCCCCATTACTACCAGTGGTCTCCTGTCATGAGGATCGGGGCTCCCCATTACTACCAGTGATCTCCTCTCCTGAGGATCGGGGCTCCCCATTACTACCAGTGATGATCTCTCCTCAGGATCGGGGTTCCCCATTACTACCAGTGGTCTCCTGTCATGAGGATCGGGGCTCCCCATTACTACCAGTGATCTCCTCTCCTCAGGATCGGGACTCCCCATTACTACCAGTGATCTCTCCTGAGGATTGGGGCTCCCCCATTACTACCAGTGATCTCCTCTCCTGAGGATCGGGGCTCCCCATTACTACCAGTGATCTCTCCTGAGGATCAGGGCTCCCCCATTACTACCAGTGATCTCCTCTCCTGAGGATCGGGACTCCCCATTACTACCAGTGATCTCTCCTGAGGATCGGGGCTCCCCATTACTACCAGTGATCTCCTCTCCTGAGGATCGGGGCTCCCCATTACTACCAGTGATGATCTCTCCTGAGGATCGGGGCTCCCCATTACTACCAGTGATCTCCTCTCCTCAGGATCGGGGTTCCCCATTACTACCAGTGGTCTCCTGTCATGAGGATCGGGGCTCCCCATTACTACCAGTGATCTCCTCTCCTCAGGATCGGGGCTCCCCATTACTACCAGTGATCTCTCCTGAGGATTGGGGCTCCCCCATTACTACCAGTGATCTCCTCTCCTGAGGATCGGGGCTCCCCATTACTACCAGTGATCTCTCCTGAGGATTGGGGCTCCCCCATTACTACCAGTGATCTCCTCTCCTGAGGATCGGGGCTCCCCATTACTACCAGTGATCTCTCCTGAGGATTGGGGCTCCCCCATTACTACCAGTGATCTCCTCTCCTCAGGATCGGGGCTCCCCATTACTACCAGTGATCTCTCCTGAGGATTGGGGCTCCCCCATTACTACCAGTGATCTCCTCTCCTGAGGATCGGGGCTCCCCATTACTACCAGTGATCTCCTCTCCTGAGGATCGGGGCTCCCCATTACTACCAGTGATCTCTCCTGAGGATCGGGGCTCCCCATTACTACCAGTGATCTCCTCTCCTGAGGATCAGGGCTCCCCATTACTACCAGTGATCTCCTCTCCTGAGGATCAGGGCTCCCCCATTACTACCAGTGATCTCCTCTCCTCAGGATCGGGGTTCCCCATTACTACCAGTGGTCTCCTCTCCTGAGGATCGGGGCTCCCCATTACTACCAGTGATCTCCTCTCCTGAGGATCGGGGCTCCCCATTACTACCAGTGATCTCCTCTCCTGAGGATCGGGGCTCCCCATTACTACCAGTGATCCCCTCTCCTGAGGATCGGGGCTCCCCATTACTACCAGTGATCCCCTCTCCTCAGGATCGGGGCTCCCCATTACTACCAGTGATCTCTCCTGAGGATTGGGGCTCCCCCATTACTACCAGTGATCTCCTCTCCTGAGGATCGGGGCTCCCAATTACTACCAGTGATCTCCTCTCCTGAGGATCAAGGCTCCCCATTCCTACCAGTGCTCTCGTGTCCTGAGGATCGGGGCTCCCCATTACTACCAGTGATGATCTCTCCTGAGGATCGGGGCTCCCCATTACTACCAGTGATCTCCTCTCCTCAGGATCGGTGCTCCCCATTACTACCAGTGATCTCCTCTCCTGAGGATCGGGGCTCCCCATTACTACCAGTGATCTCCTCTCCTCAGGATCGGGACTCCCCATTACTACCAGTGATCTCTCCTGAGGATTGGGGCTCCCCCATTACTACCAGTGATCTCCTCTCCTGAGGATCGGGGCTCCCCATTACTACCAGTGATCTCTCCTGAGGATTGGGGCTCCCCCATTACTACAAGTGATCTCCTCTCCTGAGGATCAGGGCTCCCCATTACTACCAGTGATCTCCTCTCCTGAGGATCGGGGCTCCCCATTACTACCAGTGATCTCCTCTCCTGAGGATCGGGGCTCCCCATTACTACCAGTGATCTCCTCTCCTGAGGATCGGGGCTCCCCATTACTACCAGTGATCTCCTCTCCTGAGGATCGGGGCTCCCCATTACTACCAGTGATCTCCTCTCCTGAGGATCGGGGCTCCCCATTACTACCAGTGATCTCCTCTCCTGAGGATCGGGGCTCCCCATTACTACCAGTGATCTCCTCTCCTGAGGATCGGGGCTCCCCATTACTACCAGTGATCTCCTCTCCTGAGGATCGGGGCTCCCCATTACTACCAGTGATCTCCTCTCCTGAGGATCGGGGCTCCCCATTACTACCAGTGATCTCCTCTCCTGAGGATCGGGGCTCCCCATTACTACCAGTGATCCCCTCTCCTGAGGATCGGGGCTCCCCATTACTACCAGTGATCCCCTCTCCTCAGGATCGGGGCTCCCCATTACTACCAGTGATCTCTCCTGAGGATTGGGGCTCCCCCATTACTACCAGTGATCTCCTCTCCTGAGGATCGGGGCTCCCAATTACTACCAGTGATCTCCTCTCCTGAGGATCAAGGCTCCCCATTCCTACCAGTGCTCTCGTGTCCTGAGGATCGGGGCTCCCCATTACTACCAGTGATGATCTCTCCTGAGGATCGTGGCTCCCCATTACTACCAGTGATCTCCTCTCCTGAGGATCGGGGCTCCCCATTACTACCAGTGATCTCCTCTCCTGAGGATCGGGGCTCCCCATTACTACCAGTGATCTGCTCTCCTGAGGATCGGGGCTCCCCATTACTACCAGCGATCTCCTCTCCTGAGGATCGGGGCACTCCATTGCTACCAGTAATCTCCTCTCCTCAAGATCGAGGCTATCCATTACTACCAGTGATCTCCTCTCCTGAGGATCGGGGCTCCCCATTACTACCAGTAATCTCCTCTCCTGAGGATCGGGGCTCCCCATTACTACCAGTGATCTCCTCTCCTGAGGATCGGGGCTCCCCATTACTACCAGCGGTCGCCTCTCCTGAGGATCGGGGCTCCCCATTACTACCAGTGATCTCCTCTCCTGAGGATCGGGGCTCCCCATTGCTACCAGTGATCTCCTCTCCTGAGGATCGGGGCTCCCCATTACTACCAGTGATCTCCTCTCCTGAGGATCGGGGTTCCCCATTACTACCAGTGGTCCCCTGTCATGAGGATCGGGGCTCCCCATTACTACCAGTGATCTCCTCTCCTCAGGATTGGGGCTCTCCATTACTACCAGTGATCTCCTCTCCTCAGGATTGGGGCTCCCCATTACTACCAGTGATCTCCTCTCCTCAGGATCGGGGCTCCCCATTACTACCAGTGGTCTCCTGTCATGAGGATCGGGGCTCCCCATTACTACCAATGATCTCCTCTCCTGAGGATCGGGGCTCCCCATTACTACCAGTGATCTCCTCTCCTGAGGATCGGGGCTCCCCATTACTACCAGTGATGATCTCTCCTCAGGATCGGGGTTCCCCATTACTACCAGTGGTCTCCTGTCATGAGGATCGGGGCTCCCCATTACTACCAGTGATCTCCTCTCCTCAGGATCGGGACTCCCCATTACTACCAGTGATCTCTCCTGAGGATTGGGGCTCCCCCATTACTACCAGTGATCTCCTCTCCTGAGGATCGGGGCTCCCCATTACTACCAGTGATCTCTCCTGAGGATCAGGGCTCCCCCATTACTACCAGTGATCTCCTCTCCTGAGGATCGGGACTCCCCATTACTACCAGTGATCTCTCCTGAGGATCGGGGCTCCCCATTACTACCAGTGATCTCTCCTGAGGATCGGGGCTCCCCATTACTACCAGTGATCTCCTCTCCTGAGGATCGGGGCTCCCCATTACTACCAGTGATGATCTCTCCTGAGGATCGGGGCTCCCCATTACTACCAGTGATCTCCTCTCCTCAGGATCGGGGTTCCCCATTACTACCAGTGGTCTCCTGTCATGAGGATCGGGGCTCCCCATTACTACCAGTGATCTCCTCTCCTCAGGATCGGGGCTCCCCATTACTACCAGTGATCTCTCCTGAGGATTGGGGCTCCCCCATTACTACCAGTGATCTCCTCTCCTGAGGATCGGGGCTCCCCATTACTACCAGTGATCTCCTCTCCTGAGGATCGGGGCTCCCCATTACTACCAGTGATCTCTCCTGAGGATTGGGGCTCCCCCATTACTACCAGTGATCTCCTCTCCTCAGGATCGGGGCTCCCCATTACTACCAGTGATCTCTCCTGAGGATTGGGGCTCCCCCATTACTACCAGTGATCTCCTCTCCTGAGGATCGGGGCTCCCCATTACTACCAGTGATCTCTCCTGAGGATCGGGGCTCCCCATTACTACCAGTGATCTCCTCTCCTGAGGATCGGGGCTCCCCATTACTACCAGTGATCTCCTCTCCTGAGGATCGGGACTCTCCATTACTACCAGTGATCTCCTCTCCTGAGGATCAGGGCTCCCCATTACTACCAGTGATCTCCTCTCCTGAGGATCAGGGCTCCCCATTACTACCAGTGATCTCCTCTCCTGAGGATCAGGGCTCCCCATTACTACCAGTGATCTCCTCTCCTGAGGATCAGGGCTCCCCCATTACTACCAGTGATCTCCTCTCCTCAGGATCGGGGTTCCCCATTACTACCAGTGATCTCCTCTCCTCAGGATCGGGGTTCCCCATTACTACCAGTGGTCTCCTGTCATGAGGATCGGGGCTCCCCATTACTACCAGTGATCTCCTCTCCTCAGGATCGGGGCTCCCCATTACTACCAGTGATCTCCTCTCCTGAGGATCGGGGCTCCCCATTACTACCAGTGATCTCCTCTCCTCAGGATCGGGACTCCCCATTACTACCAGTGATCTCTCCTGAGGATTGGGGCTCCCCCATTACTACCAGTGATCTCCTCTCCTGAGGATCGGGGCTCCCCCATTACTACCAGTGATCTCTCCTGAGGATTGGGGCTCCCCCATTACTACCAGTGATCTCCTCTCCTGAGGATCGGGGCTCCCCATTACTACCAGTGATCTCTCCTGAGGATCGGGGCTCCCCATTACTACCAGTGATCTCCTCTCCTGAGGATTGGGGCTCCCCCATTACTACCAGTGATCTCCTCTCCTGAGGATCGGGGCTCCCCATTACTACCAGTGATCTCTCCTGAGGATCAGGGCTCCCCCATTACTACCAGTGATCTCCTCTCCTGAGGATCGGGACTCTCCATTACTACCAGTGATCTCTCCTGAGGATCAGGGCTCCCCCATTACTACCAGTGATCTCCTCTCCTGAGGATCGGGGCTCCCCATTACTACCAGTGATCTCTCCTGAGGATCAGGGCTCCCCCATTACTACCAGTGATCTCCTCTCCTGAGGATCGGGACTCTCCATTACTACCAGTGATCTCTCCTGAGGATCAGGGCTCCCCCATTACTACCAATGATAATCTCTTCTCTGGAAAGAGAATCCTCACATATCCCTTTAACGAGCACCCAGGCTTACAGGGTCGGTCCTGGGGGTGGATGGTGGTCACTCAGCCTCATTTCTTACAGTTCACACCATATTAGTCATTTCTAAGATATCTGCTGTCAGTGACAACGCCCATTTCACAAACTCTCTTCGGCCTGCAGAGCTGAGGGTTTGTTACAATGTATTAGTGTGGAGCGCTACGGCAGGTCACATACAGTAAAAATGGCGGCAAACATGTCTATAAAGGGAGGTCTCAGCGCCACATAACACGTCCTGGAGGAGGATGACGAGGGGCGAATGCTGCACTGGGAGCCGCCATCTTGCCTCCACTATACAAGGCCTCCCGCAGCCATAGGAGCAGCTCGTACACACAATCCACCATCCGGCGGTAATACCGGGCCATAACCGAGGCCTCCGGCCCGCAGAGCCCGGATCATGTCCTCCCGGGGTGACGGCAGCGCCCGCGCCGCAGGATGGAGGCGGATGGGGAAGGCGACACTTACATTTTCGCGGCCTTTCTCTGCTTCTCCCTCTTCAGCTCTGATAAGCCGTCGCGCTGTTTGTGACGCGGCGCCGCCATCCTACAGACTGAAAGTGTCCGGGCGCTCAGAAGATGACGTCACGACCTTAGCGTGGAAAGGGGGCGTGTCCTCTGCGGCAGGAGGTTTTAAAGGGGAAGGAAGCTGCGAGGTTAATTTAAAATAAAGGAATAGCCGGACGTTCTCACCTAAAGGGTTAACCTCAAGTGCACGCCCACTCCAGACACTTAGCGTGTACGGGGTCCCGGAAGGTTCAGCCGGCTGGGTGTAATAATGAAGGGAGTGGAATAATGGCGCCTAACTGCAGCCAGCGCCAAGTTCAACACTTTAACCTCTTATGTGCCTGCGCCTATGGTGACACGACCATAAAAAAAAACACTGCAAATTAGGAAATGTTTTAGGGAGACAACTAGTCAGGAAGTGACTCGTTCACATATGCGTTTTGAAATAGGTTTCTCACTAAAGCGTTTTTTTTTGTTTTTTTTTTTGCAGCCTTCTGATTGGACAGCGCCTTTTCAGACTTTTTCTACTTTCATCTTTTTTTCCTCGTGTTTTGTTTTTCAAAAACACAAAAAACAAACTCTTCACATGAACAGTAAAGTGGATTTCCCATAGAATTGAATTGAAGTCCAAGCGTTTTTTGAAGATTTGCTCTCACCTACTGTATCCTCACCCATCCCTTGTAGATTGTGAGCCTTCGCGGGCAGGGTCCTCTCTGCTCCTGTACCAGTTATGACTTGTATTGTTTAAGATTATTGTACTTGTTTTCATTATGTATACCCCTCCTCACATGTAAAGCGCCATGGAATAAATGGCGCTATAACAATAAATAATAATAATAAAATACCTCAGTGTGAACAGAGACTAAGTTTCTCTGCAGATGATGACGTTTTCATGGGGGGACAAAAACCTTTTGCGTTCTCCAGTGTCAGGAAAGGCTCCTTTTTACCTTGAAGCGTTGTTTCCAGGCTTTTGATTGGACGGTTGCTAGTTTGGAGCATTTTCCATCAGTCGCTCGGAGAATTGACGTCCATTTTCTTTTCTCCAGCCTGATATTTTTCAAAACCTGAAGGAAAATGCTCCAAAGTCTCTAACATATGGAGAGCAATAAAAGAATAGGAAGAGTCGAGCAGAAACTTTCCCAAATACTCCGAAAGTCATGTGCGCAGAGGTTTCTCGACTTGTTTGAGCGGAAACTCTCTGGATCTCAAAACTATTGAAAACTTTTGAATGCAAAATCCCAAGATCTTAAAGGGACACTGTCACCTGAATTTGGAGGGAACAATCTTTAGCCATGGAGGCGGGGTTTTTGGGTGTTTGATTCACCCTTTCCTTACCCCCTGGCTGCATGCTGGCTGCAATATTGGATTAAAGTTCATTCTCTGTCCTCCATAGGACACGCCTGTGCAAGGCAAGATTGTCGTGTGCAGGCGTGTACTACGGAGGACAGAGAATGAACTTCAATCCAATATTGCAGCCAGCATGCAGCCAGCGGGTAAGGAAAGGGTGAATCAAACACCCAAAAACCCCGCCTCCATGGCTAAAGATTGTTCCCTCCAAATTCAGGTGACAGTGTCCCTTTAAAGGGGTCGTCCACTACTAAGACAAACCCGTCTAGACCCAAATGTTTGGCCCCAATAAAATTAAAAACCTACACCCACCACCTGTGTCGGCACTCGCGGTCCTGGAGCTCTCGTCTGTGGACATTATTAATGAGAAAAAAATGATTTTTTTTTTTAATTTACTAAATGGCTGCAATGAAACAAAGAGTGAAAAATTTAAAGGGGTCTGGATACTTTCCGTACCCACTGTATATGCCGCTCATAGGGCAGATGTTGGCTGTGTTATTCAGCCGCCACCTCCCCATAAATCAGCAACTGGAGTCAGTTCTTATTACTATTTAACCATTTCAATTAATCAACAGTATTTAAAGGGATTGTTTGACACATGCAAAAACATTCAAATGACTAGAAGAGCCTGCACAAACCTCCATAGCGGTCTGTGCTGGATGCAGGGCTGCTGGAAGGGGAGCATGCCTCCATTTATTATTTTCAAAATATTCCTGCCTGAAAAAATATTTTCATCTCCCGACAACCCCTTTAAGTTGATTGATACTAGTAGCGCTTTCTTTAAGACACCCATCCCTGACTTGGTGATTGAGGAGCGCCAAGGGGTTGCCATCACCCACATCGCTGCCATGTTGGTGCTCCGAATAGGAGACTCTGACTTCTACTATATACTGCAATATACGGAACTACTGGCGTTTATAGTACAAGCAACCAAATGGTGGCGGCTCCAACGTCTCGAAGGGGAGTAACGAAAAAAGTGAAGATTTATAAATCTAAACATGGAATAAAAAATGAATCTGTGCCTAGAAGAGGTTAAACTGACATCATTTTTTACAAAATGTCAATTTATTTTTTCCAGAGTGTAAAAGTTTCAAAGTGTCTCTAGAATGGAAATAGAAATCTTTGGCGATCTGCAGTCAGTGGATAAATTCAACAAAGGTACAGGATGTTCACTGGATTACAGGTGAGTGCAGTCTAGTGCTCTCTGTTATCAGCCTGCAGACAGGCAATCATCAAGTACTGACATATCTGACTGCAGCTCTATAGACTGGGAGCAGTGTCAGGCTCAGGTACAGCAGTCTCCTGCTATATACTGGGGGCAGTGTCAGTCTCAGGTACAGCAGCCTCCTGCTATAGACTGGGGGCAGTGTCAGGCTCAGGTACAGCAGTCTCCTGCTATAGACTGGGGGCAGTGTCAGGCTCAGGTACAGCGGCCTCCTGCTATAGACTGGGGGCAGTGTCAGGCTCAGGTACAGCAGCCTCCTGCTATAGACTGAGGGCAGTGTCAGGCTCAGGTACAGCGGCCTCCTGCTATAGACTGGGGGCAGTGTCAGTCTCAGGTACAGCAGTCTCCTGCTATAGACTGGGGGCAGTGTCAGGCTCAGGTACAGCAGCCTCCAGCTATAGACTGGGAGCAGTGTCAGGCTCAGGTACAGCAGCCTCCTGCTATAGAATGGAGCAGTGTCAGGCTCAGGTACAGCAGCCTCCTGCTATAGAATGGAGCAGTGTCAGGCTCAGGTACAGCAGTCTCCTGCTATAGACTGGGGGCAGTGTCAGGCTCAGGTACAGCGGCCTCCTGCTATAGACTGGGGGCAGTGTCAGGCTCAGGTACAGCGGCCTCCTGCTATAGACTGGGGGCAGTGTCAGGCTCAGGTACAGCAGCCTCCTGCTATAGACTGGGGGCAGTGTCAGGCTCAGGTACAGCAGCCTCCTGCTATAGAATGGAGCAGTGTCAGGCTCAGGTACAGCAGTCTCCTGCTATAGACTGGGGGCAGTGTCAGGCTCAGGTACAGCGGCCTCCTGCTATAGACTGGGGGCAGTGTCAGGCTCAGGTACAGCAGTCTCCTGCTATAGACTGGGGGCAGTGTCAGGCTCAGGTACAGCAGCCTCCTGCTATAGACTGAGGGCAGTGTCAGGCTCAGGTACAGCAGCCTCCTGCTATAGACTGGGGGCAGTGTCAGGCTCAGGTACAGCAGTCTCCTGCTATAGACTGGGGGCAGTGTCAGGCTCAGGTACAGCAGTCTCCTGCTATAGACTGGGGGCAGTGTCAGGCTCAGGTACAGCAGCCTCCAGCTATAGACTGGGGGCAGTGTCAGGCTCAGGTACAGCAGCCTCCTGCTATAGACTGGGGGCAGTGTCAGGCTCAGGTACAGCAGTCTCCTGCTATAGACTGGGGGCAGTGTCAGGCTCAGGTACAGCAGCCTCCTGCTATAGACTGGGGGCAGTGTCAGGCTCAGGTACAGCAGCCTCCTGCTATAGACTGGGAGCAGTGTCAGGCTCAGGTACAGCAGCCTCCTGCTATAGACTGGGAGCAGTGTCAGGCTCAGGTACAGCAGTCTCCTGCTATAGACTGGGGGCAGTGTCAGGCTCAGGTACAGCAGCCTCCTGCTATAGACTGGGAGCAGTGTCAGGCTCAGGTACAGCAGCCTCCTGCTATAGACTGGAGCAGTGTCAGGCTCAGGTACAGCAGCCTCCAGCTATAGACTGGAGCAGTGTCAGGCTCAGGTACAGCAGCCTCCAGCTATAGACTGGGAGCAGTGTCAGGCTCAGGTACAGCAGCCTCCTGCTATAGACTGGGGGCAGTGTCAGGCTCAGGTACAGCAGCCTCCTGCTATAGACTGGGGGCAGTGTCAGGCTCAGGTACAGCAGCCTCCTGCTATAGACTGGGGGCAGTGTCAGGCTCAGGTACAGCAGCCTCCTGCTATAGACTGGGGGCAGTGTCAGGCTCAGGTACAGCAGCCTCCTGCTATAGACTGGGGGCAGTGTCAGTCTCAGGTACAGCAGCCTCCTGCTATAGACTGGGGGCAGTGTCAGGCTCAGGTACAGCGGCCTCCAGCTATAGACTGGAGCAGTGTCAGGTTCAGGTACAGCAGCCTCCTGCTATAGACTGGGGGCAGTGTCAGGCTCAGGTACAGCAGCCTCCTGCTATAGACTGGGAGCAGTGTCAGGCTCAGGTACAGCAGTCTCCTGCTATAGACTGGGGGCAGTGTCAGGCTCAGGTACAGCAGCCTCCTGCTATAGACTGGGAGCAGTGTCAGGCTCAGGTACAGCAGCCTCCAGCTATAGACTGGTGGCAGTGTCAGGCTCAGGTACAGCAGCCTCCTGCTATAGACTGGGGGCAGTGTCAGGCTCAGGTACAGCAGTCTCCTGCTATAGACTGGGGGCAGTGTCAGGCTCAGGTACAGCAGCCTCCAGCTATAGACTGGGAGCAGTGTCAGGCTCAGGTACAGCAGTCTCCTGCTATAGACTGGGGGCAGTGTCAGGCTCAGGTACAGCAGCCTCCAGCTATAGACTGGGGGCAGTGTCAGGCTCAGGTACAGCAGCCTCCAGCTATAGACTGGGGGCAGTGTCAGGCTCAGGTACAGCAGCCTCCAGCTATAGACTGGGGGCAGTGTCAGTCTCAGGTACAGCAGCCTACTGCTATAGACTGGGAGCAGTGTCAGGCTCAGGTACAGCAGCCTCCTGCTATAGACTGGGGGCAGTGTCAGGCTCAGGTACAGCAGCCTCCAGCTATAGACTGGGGGCAGTGTCAGGCTCAGGTACAGCAGCCTCCAGCTATAGACTGGGGGCAGTGTCAGTCTCAGGTACAGCAGCCTCCAGCTATAGACTGGGAGCAGTGTCAGGCTCAGGTACAGCAGCCTCCTGCTATAGACTGGGGGCAGTGTCAGGCTCAGGTACAGCAGTCTCCTGCTATAGACTGGGGGCAGTGTCAGGCTCAGGTACAGCAGCCTCCAGCTATAGACTGGGGGCAGTGTCAGGCTCAGGTACAGCAGCCTCCAGCTATAGACTGGGGGCAGTGTCAGGCTCAGGTACAGCAGTCTCCTGCTATAGACTGGGGGCAGTGTCAGGCTCAGGTACAGCGGCCTCCTGCTATAGACTGGGGGCAGTGTCAGGCTCAGGTACAGCGGCCTCCTGCTATAGACTGGGGGCAGTGTCAGGCTCAGGTACAGCAGCCTCCAGCTATAGACTGGGGGCAGTGTCAGGCTCAGGTACAGCAGCCTCCAGCTATAGACTGGGGGCAGTGTCAGGCTCAGGTACAGCAGCCTCCAGCTATAGACTGGGGGCAGTGTCAGTCTCAGGTACAGCAGCCTCCAGCTATAGACTGGGAGCAGTGTCAGGCTCAGGTACAGCAGCCTCCTGCTATAGACTGGGGGCAGTGTCAGGCTCAGGTACAGCAGCCTCCTGCTATAGACTGGGGGCAGTGTCAGGCTCAGGTACAGCAGTCTCCTGCTATAGACTGGGGGCAGTGTCAGGCTCAGGTACAGCAGCCTCCTGCTATAGACTGGGAGCAGTGTCAGGCTCAGGTACAGCAGCCTCCAGCTATAGACTGGAGCAGTGTCAGGCTCAGGTACAGCGGCCTCCTCCTCCTCTGCACCTCCCTGGGAGAGAGAAAAGGAGGCAGCGCCCTCTGATGACGTCAGTGCAGCGCGCCCGGTGTTTATGTGCTGACACTTCCGCTCCTCCTTGGAGGCACCAGAGGTAGCCCCGCCCCATCCTCCCAAATCACGTGATACTGTAGGACGCCGTCTCACCCAACGTAAACAAAGGCAGTGACATGGCTGCAGCCCCGGATACTGATAGTGCAGAGGTATGTACAGTACACTGACACAGGGACTACAAGTCTCAGCCCAACACCAGCTATTATTATGGCTGTGTATTAGGAGGAGGACGGGGCTGTGTCCTGATCCCTGTGTATTAGGAGGAGGATTGGGCCGTGTCCTGATGGCTGTGTATTAGGAGGAGGACGGGGCCGTGTCCTGATCCCTGTGTATTAGGAGGAGGACGGGGCCGTGTCCTGATGTCTGTGTATTAGGAGGAGGACGGGGCCGTGTCCTGATGTCTGTATATTAGGAGGACGGGGCTGTGTCCTGATCCCTGTGTATTAGGAGGAGGATGGGGCCGTGTCCTGATGTCTGTATATTAGGAGGACGGGACCGTGTCCTGATGGCTGTGTATTAGGAGGAGGACGGGGCCGTGTCCTGATGTCTGTATATTAGGAGGACGGGGCTGTGTCCTGATCCCTGTGTATTAGGAGGAGGACGGGGCCGTGTCCTGATGTCTGTATATTAGGAGGACGGGACCGTGTCCTGATGTCTGTGTATTAGGAGGAGGACGGGGCCGTGTCCTGATCCCTGTGTATTAGGAGGAGGACGGGGCCGTGTCCTGATCCCTGTGTATTAGGAGGAGGATGGGGCCGTGTCCTGATGTCTGTGTATTAGGAGGACGGGACCGTGTCCTGATGTCTGTATTAGGAGGAGGACGGGGCCCTGTCCTGATCCCTGTGTATTAGGAGGAGGACGGGGCCCTGTCCTGATCCCTGTGTATTAGGAGGAGGACGGGGCCGTGTCCTGATGTCTGTATATTAGGAGGACGGGGCTGTGTCCTGATCCCTGTGTATTAGGAGGAGGACGGGGCCGTGTCCTGATCCCTGTGTATTAGGAGGAGGATGGGGCCGTGTCCTGATGTCTGTATATTAGGAGGACGGGACCGTGTCCTGATGTCTGTGTATTAGGAGGAGAACGGGGCCCTGTCCTGATCCCTGTGTATTAGGAGGAGGACGGGGCCCTGTCCTGATCCCTGTGTATTAGGAGGAGGACGGGGCTGTGTCCTGATCCCTGTGTATTAGGAGGAGGACGGGGCTGTGTCCTGATCCCTGTGTATTAGGAGGAGGACGGGGCTGTGTCCTGATCCCTGTGTATTAGGAGGAGGACGGGGTCGTGTCCTGATGTCTGTGTATTTGGAGGAGGACGGGGCCGTGTCCTGATCCCTGTGTATTTGGAGGAGGACGGGGTCGTGTCCTGATGTCTGTGTATTTGGAGGAGGACGGGGCAGTGTCCTGATGTCTGTGTATGAGGCGCAGCAGCGGTTCCTGTATTGCTCCGATTATACTATTGGACTTTTATTACTTTTGTTACTTGATATTCCATTTCTTTCAGGACTCGTTGTCTTCCAATCCTCTTGTGAAGTCCTAGACATCTGACGCGATGGGTCGTCTGGATGATCAGGCAAAGCACAGGATTGTGGTGTTGAGGAAAGCCGGTCTAAGCTTTCGGAAAATCAAGAAGGTCCTTGAGCTTGACAATATAAAGGTGACACCACAAGCAATCTACCTCTTCTTGAAACGCAAGAATATTGAACCTGAGAAGTCTAGCGCTTCACCACAAAACCTTCCTGCAAAGGGACAACCGTGGGAACAGGCCCAGCTCTGGAGACTTCTGCAGGACAATGGTGGTCAGAGAAAAGAGAAGGGTCCTCAGGTTCCCAATGCACAGCCAACTCCAAACGTAAAACCGCAAGAGGACACAGAGGGAAGGATTAAAATTGTGAGCGTGACGTCTCTTTCTCAGGGAAATCCTTCCCTGGAGCCGCCGACCAATGCTCCGAGGACTGCGCCTCAGGCCGTGACCCAAGCACAGAGGGTGCAGGAGATGCGTGAGTATTGTGAAGTGTATGCCGAAATGCTGCTGAGTCATCACATGGTCTATGTGACTGGAGACCTTGTTGTGGAGGCAGGTGGGAGATTCATACCTTAAAATACTAACTATTTCCCATTTACATTGTAAGGACCCGGTGCTATTCGTGCTGTCCAGCATCCACTGCCAAGTGTACCTCGTCCCAACCCTACATATCTGACATCTTATAATCACAACAATGGGAGAGCAAGGACTCCCCTCCTCACCCCCAGGAACCCAGCACTTCTGGTCACGAAGAAGCTGGTAGACAAAGCCATCATCCTACAGAAGAAGGTAAAGTGAGGAACCTACTGCAAACCGGGCCAGGTTGTCTGGGGCTTCACATATTGATGGTCTCTGTAGACACTGGGCAGCCCCACCGATCAGCGGATATCTGCCAGAATGATGTGGTGCCAGATGTACTACCCCCCCCCATACACACACACACACATCTGTCACACATTTATAACCCGCAGGTCAGCAATGTGCGAGCCCCAGACCCATACCCATAGCTTTGAGAAAGTGAAATGCTTTTTCTTGCTTTGTTACTAGGTAATATTTCAAAATGGAAGTCAACCCTTGAATCCAGGAGGACAGTATCCACTTCCGGCAACAAGCCAGCAGCATGATGTAAGCCAGGCGGCCAAAGTCAGTACTCAGGTATGAATAACTGGGAAGGGAAAGGGTACGGGTCTAATACCAATTCATACTGCTCAGTGAATCATCTGTGCAATCCAAAGACCATGGTGAACAATCAGACTTAATACTTTCTATTACCTAATAAGTTAGTATTGTTCCTGGTGATCTAGTGGTTTTCATATAATTATGTGTAGTAGCTGTTGAAGTTAATATTGTTACCCCTGGATTCTAGCAGGCTCTTGGCCCTTATCCCTGGATTTCTAGCGGGGCTCATGGTCCTAATCCCTGGATTTTTGTCAAGGCTTGTGGCCCCCATCCATGGGGTTCTTTCGGGGCTTGTGGCCCCTATCTGCAGGGTTCTTGCGGGGCTCGTGGCCCCCATCCGTGGGATTCTTGCTGGACTCATGGCACCCATCCCTGGCGGGGCTCGCGGCCCCCATCCCTGGCGCTCTGGCGGGGCTCATGGCTCCCATCCCTGGCACATTGGTGGGGCTCGAGGCCTCCATCTCTGGCGCTCTTACGGGGCTCGTGGCCCCCATCCCTGGCGCTCTGATGGGGCTCATGGCTCCCATCCCTGGCACTTTGATGGGGCTCGCGGCCCCCATCCCTGGCGCTCTGATGGGGCTCGCGGCCCCCATCCCTGGCGCTGTGACGGGGCTCGCGGCCCCCATCCCTGGCGCTGTGATGGGGCTTCTGGTCCCCATCCCTGGCGCTCTGACGGGGCTCGCGGCCCCCATACCTGGCGCAGCTCGCGGGCCCCATCCCTGGTGCTCTAGCGGGGCTCATGGCTCCCATCCCTGGCACTTTGATGGGGCTCGCGGCCCCCATCCCTGGCGCTCTGATGGGGCTCGCGGCCCCCATCCCTGGCGCTGTGACGGGGCTCGCGGCCCCCATCCCTGGCGCTGTGATGGGGCTTCTGGTCCCCATCCCTGGCGCTCTGACGGGGCTCGCGGCCCCCATACCTGGCGCAGCTCGCGGGCCCCCATCCCTGGTGCTCTAGCGGGGCTCGCGGCCCCCATCCCTGGCGCTCTGACAGGACTTGTGGCCCCCATCCCTGGCGCTCTGATGGGGCTCGCGGCCCCCATCCCTGGCGCTGTGACGGGGCTTCTGGTCCCCATCCCTGGCGCTCTGGCGGGGCTCGCGGCCCCCATCCCTGGCGCTCTGGCGGGGCTCGCGGCCCCCATCCCTGGCGCTCTGGTGGGGCTCACCCCATCTCTGGCGCGTTGGAAGGCTTGTGGCCTCCATCCCTGCAGTTCTGGTGGGGCTTGTGACTCCATCTTGTGCAGATAGTCTGGTGGTACCATTAAGTGTTTAGTGGGGGTAATAATACCACGTTAGTGTGTTTATATTTACATCCAAGCGGTCTTGATTGGTGATGATATGTCCCTGGTGTCCTAGTGTTCGGGCACCTTGCAGTTCTCAGCAGAAGCTTTGTGCTTGGGATGATGAAAAGCTAAACATTATATTCTAGCTGCTTTCTGCCGGTCACTTGTATGAATTGTCATACTCTTCTCCGCTTTTGCTCACCAGCTAAAAGACGCCAGCACACAGACGGTACCCGCATTTCCTCCAGGAAGGCCAGAAACCAATGTGGAGCAATTGGACTCCATAAGAGGGGAGCTTCACAGACTGACACAAGTCATGCAGACTCTTATAGAGAGGCAAAATCGGTGGGAACAAGAACAAATGAGACAACGACAATGCAACCACCAAGAGGTATTGTCACAGATCCAGCAGCTGGGGGCAAAGATTTCTCAAACCTGCATGCCCTTGAGTAATAGCCAAGAGACTGATGCTCACTTGCCCGATTTTGGGCATTTTAAGATGGAACTTTTTTGAAGAAGCAGCCACATAAATCATGGTGGACAGAAGATCTCCAGACCAGAGGGCTCCATCTTTTATACGAGGCTTTGTTCTTCTATATTCTTCTGTAGCTGCGTTTCTTTTGTAGATGGATCCACCGGAGAAGCAGGAGAACTCTGCACGCACAATGGTATCATTTGATCATACTCTTCTCTGCTGCTCCCACTAGAAACCGAGACAAGTCCGATCTCCAGGATAATAAAGGCGTAATCACAGCTTGGACATCTATAGCTAACAAGTAGAGGGAGCCACGTCTATCGGTCAGCTATTGTGCAAGTGAGTGGAGAGCTGCACATCCGCAGTTACCTCTATATTCCTAGCACCCATGAAAGGGCCCTATTTTGGAGATAAGTGTGGGGTCCCAATGATTAGACCCCCATCTATCAGACATTTATGATATTTAAAAATGTCCAAGGTGCAGTATAGCCCTTTAAAGGGACACAGAAAATAAACCAGGGGATAATACACCTAATACTAGGTATATATTATAGTTGAGTAACTTTTTAAAGAATTAGTGTCACGTACTCCTCCATTTATATAAAAGTGTCTTCTGCGTTAGCTGCGCGTTAAGGTGCTGTCTCACAAAGGACATATAGACATCATAAAGGGGCACTCCTCCTATAAGAAATGTGTACGAGTTGTTCCTGGTCTGTCAGATATATCTGCCTGTGTATAAGTCCTCATTCAGATGTCTGTGCAGCATGGTCGGAGTATGCACGGAGCAGCCGCACGTGACCCGGACTTGACAGCCTCATAGGCATATGTATGTACAGTACAGACCAAAAGTTTGGACACACCTCATTTAAAGATTTTTCTGTATTTTCATGACTATGAAAATTGTAAATTCACACTGAAGGCATCAAAACTATGAATTAACACATGTGGAATTATATACTTAACAAAAAAGTGTGAAACAACTGAAATTATGTCTTCTATTCTAGGTTCTTCAAAGTAGCCACCTTTTGCTTTGATGACTGCTTTGCACACTATTGGCATTCTCTTGATGAGCTTCAAGAGGTAGTCACCGGGAATGGTTTTCACTTCACAGGTGTGCCCTGTCAGGTTTAATAAGTGTGATGTCTTGCCTTATAAATGGGGTTGGGACCATCAGTTGTGTTGTGCAGGAGTCTGGTGGATACACAGCTGATAGTCCTACTGAATAGACTGTTAGAATTTGTATTATAGCAAGAAAAAAGCAGCTAAGTAAAGAAAAACTAGTAGCCATCATTACTTTAAGAAATCAAGGTCAGTCAGTCTGAAAAATTGGGAAAACTTTGAAAGTGTCCCCAAGTGCAGTTGCAAAAACCATCAAGCGCTACAAAGAAACTGGCTCACATGAGGACTGCCCCAGGAAAGGAAGACCAAGAGTCACCTCTGCTTCTGAGGATAAATTTATCCAAGTTACCAGCCTCAGAAATCGCAGGTTAACAGCAGCTCAGATTAGAGACCAGGTCAATGCCACACAGAGTTCTAGCAGCAGACACATCTCTACAACAACTGTTAAGAGGAGACTTAGTGCAGCAGGCCTTCATGGTAAAATAGCTGCTAGGATACCACTGCTAAGGACAGGCAACAAGCAGAAGGGACTTGTTTGGGCTAAAGAACACAAGGAATGGACATTAGACCAGTGGAAATCTGTGCTTTGGTCTGATGAGTCCAAATTTGAGATCTTTGGTTCCAACCACCGTGTCTTTGTGCGACGCAGAAAAGGTGAACGGATGGACTCTACATGCCTGGTTCCCACCGTGAAGCATGGAGGAGTTGGTGTGATGGTGTGGGGGTGCTTTACTGGTGACACTGTTGGGGATTTATTCAAAATTGAAGGCATACTGAACCAGCATGGCTACCACAGCATCTTGCAGCGACAGGCTATTCCATCCGGTTTACGTTTAGTTGGACCATCATTTATTTTTCAACAGGACAATGACCCCAAACATACCTCCAGGCTGTGTAAGGGCTATTTGACCAAGAAGGAGAGTGATGGGGTGCTACGCCAGATGACCTGGCCTCCACAGTCACCAGACCTGAACCCAATCGAGATGGTTTGGGGTGAGCTGGACCGCAGAGTGAAGGCAAAAGGGCCAACAAGTGCTAAGCATCTCTGGGAACTCCTTCAAGATTGTTGGAAGACCATTCCTGGTGACTACCTCTTGAAGCTCATCAAAAGAATGCCAAGAGTGTGCAAAGCAGTCATCAAAGCAAAAGGTGGCTACTTTGAAGAACCTAGAATATAAGATATAATTTCAGTTGTTTCACACTTTTTTGTTGAGTATATAATTCCACTTGTGTTAATTCATAGTTTTGATGCCTTCAGTGTGAATGTACAATTTTCATAGTCATGAAAATACAGAAAAATCTCTAAATGAGAAGGTGTGTCCAAACTTTTGGTCTGCACTGTGAGTTGTCGGTCGGGAGAACTTTGGCCGGTCCGTACAAGGTCTGTTCATCACAAAAATCTGAATTTAGCCTTGGGTTAAGTTCCCACGATTCCAATACACTGCAGATTTTTCACCTTTTGCAATGTAAATGGTGAAATGTGCTTTAAAACTGTATCATTTCCAAACGTAATCAGCAGATTACATGTGTCTTCTACCGCTTTGGAAAGTCTGCAGACCTGATGATGACCCCCTTACAGGGACAGTCGTTCATCATCGGGAAAAATGCCCCCCCCCCAAAAAAAAAAAAAAATGTTTCTACTCTTCCCAGGCCAAGAGTGGATCCAAAAGGAAAGGGACGTATACTTCTTCCCACTGGGATCCACTTCTGGCTTTCGGTCTGTAAAACTGCAGGTGTGATTCCCGCCTTATACGGCTGCTCCATACCAGGTGAGAAAGTCCGCATGCCTCCCTCTCTCTTACAAGCCATTGACTAGATCATTACATTCAGGTAAGATCACAGAATTCCTTTCTTACTTTTATAATTCCATTGAGAAGAACGGAAATGATGACATTTTTTAGGGGGAAAAAATCTAATTTGTAAATGAAATATTATGTGATGATTTTATAAATGATTCTTTACCTGCAAAAAGCTCCATATACTTGTAAGGTTTGAAAAATAAAAAGGTTTTATTTGATGTTTTCTTTCTCCTTTTTTTATGTCCTCTTTTTATTGATAGAGAATAGTAATGAGCGAATATACTCGTTACTCGAGATTTCTCGAGCACGCTCGGGGGTCCTCCGAGTATTTTTTAGTGCTCGGAGTTTTAGTTTTTCTTGCCGCAGCTGAATGATTTACAGCTACTAGCCAGCTTGATTACATGTGGGGATTCCCTAGCAACCAGGCAACCCCCACATGTACTTATGCTGGCTAACAGATGTAAATCATTCGGCTGCGGCGATGAAAACTAAATCTCCGAGCACTAAAAAATACTCGGAGGACCCCCGAGCGTGCTCGAGAAATCTCAAGTAACGAGTATATTCGCTCATCACTAATAGAGATGAGCAAAAAGTTTTGAACTACCCTGGCCCTCCATGCCAACCAGATGAGGGTAGTATTACTTATGCCCTGACCATCCTCTACCTGCGTGCTGCTTCCGCTTACAAGGACCCCTGCGAAGTCCTATGATGACCTGAGCACCTAGTAAGTGGCAGAGGATTGCCGGTATGGAAGTTCGCACTGCCCCGGTCCAGCTGCCACGAAGGACTGAACTAGACGCCGGATCAGGGTAGTTTGAAACTTTTTGCTTATCTCTATTGACTTCCATGAGGGCTGTATACAGCGAACCGTGTGGGGTGGACAGGTAAAATGTGGTATTACACACCAGCCATATAGTAAATGGATTGGCTGGACCGTCACAGTGAGATCGGCTCCATAAAGTCTGGATAATGGAGGGGGTCCTATGCCCCTTTGTGATGTGCATGGGCTCTATAAAAGAAAGTGGTCTTGTCTATAGAGATTACATATTTTGGGGTCCGCAACAATTGGATTTATTCCACTGATCCAACAGCCGTAACGTACCACGATGTGGGCTTTGGCCAGTTGGTTTATCCTACATGTTCTTCTTTTATGGCCTACATCACACACATCTACTTCTATTATTTTATTTTTTTTTAATATTAAAAACTAATATTCTTGTTTAAAAAAATAATCATGTCCTTCAACTCGAAAACCTGAAGAAATCTTCAAGGTTACTAAACTTCCATTTTGTCAAAAGTGACTTCTATTGACCTGCGATTTGGAACCAAAGGACTGAATGTCCTTCAAATGTTTCCTCCATGAAGAACAAGTTTTGTCCCTCAGACATAAAATATGGATATTTTTAGTATGACCACAGTCTACTTCTAAGACCAGAAGAATGATGACAAGTTCAGATCTCTGAGAAGATGGAGGAAAATCCGAGATCCCTTTTCAGTCCAAAATTTGGTTGTCTTACAGTTTGGGATTAGGTATAATCCAGACTAAGGGTCTATCTCTTTCCAAGGCGTTGTCATGTCTGCTCCAGGTCCTTCTAGTAATAATTGTTTTCTTGTATAAGAGTTCCTCCAAGGAAGAAGGAAGAGTTTTACAGAAGAGACCGTGAGGACAACGCTAAGCCTAATGGAAGTCCAACCTTTGGTCCTGGACATGGCTGATCTTGAGACGAGTCCCACGTCTGTAGGCCGCCTTCCTTCCTCTAGATCTTCAGTAGTCGGAGGTTAACTCTGTGTGTAGATTCATTTCCATGGTTGTGTAGTTCTGAGGGGCCCTGGAAAATAAATGTCAATTTATGAAGGTTTTAGATACAATAAAAATTATTTCACGATGGGCAAACAATATGTAATTTATATTATTATTTATTATTACACCTGCTGTTGGTGTCTCCTCCGAATCTACAAATGGTTTTAGTGAAAAATAAGAAACATGAAGTCCGAAGTTTATTTTATTACATAAACGCCCGCCTAAACCATAAGGAAAATTTCCATTTTTACACTTTAGTTTTTTTCCCTTCACATAATTTCTATCTTTTATCCATCATATCCATATGAGAGTTTGTGTCATTTTTTTGTGGGACACGTTGCAGTTTACTATCCCGAAAAGTGAAAGCCAATTCAAGTGGGATCAAATCTGGAAAAAAAAACTGCAATTTCATCTCTGTTTTTTGGGGGGCTTTATTTTTACTGCGTTCATTCGGCGGTAAAAATGACTTGGTAACATGATTTTTCAGATCGGTACAATGATGGCGATATCAAACAAAACTGTATAGTGTTTATTATATTTTAGTGGCTTAAAAAAAAATCCATTTTGTTTAACCCCTTAGAGACCAGGCCAATTTTTACAATTCTGACCACTGTCCCTTTATGAGATTATAGCTCTCGAACGTATCACCGAATCCCGCTGATTCTGAGACTGTTTTTTTTTTTTCGGGACATATTGTACTTCATGTTAGTGGTAAAATTTCTTCGATATGACTTGTTTATTTATGAAAAAAATGGTAATTTTGCAAACATGTTGAAAATTTTGCAATTTTCTAAATTTTAATTTTTGTGCCTTTAAATCAGCGAGCCATATCACACAAAATAGTTAATAAATAACATTTCCCACATGTCAACTTTACATCAGAACAATTTTGGAAACAATTTTTTTTTTGTTAGGAAGTTATAAGGGTTAAAAGTTGACCATCGATTTTTCATTTTTCCAACAAAATTTACAAAACCACTTTTTTTTTAGGGACCACCTCACATTTGAAGTGAGTTTGGGTGGGGGTCAATATGACAGAAAATACCCAAAAGTGACACCATTCTAAAATCTGCACCCCTCAAGGTGCGCAAAACTACATTCAAGAAGTTTATTAACCCTTCAGGTGCTTCACAAGAACTAAAGCAAATGTGGAAGGAAAAAAAATGAGCATTTTACCTTTTCACCAAAAATTTACTTTTGACCCAATAAAATGGGCCACAAAATTTGTTGTGCAATTTCTCTTGAGTTTTTCCAATACTCCGTACATGGGGGGAAAACCACTCTTTGCGCACATGGCAGGGCTCAGAAAAGAGGGAGCACAGTTTGACTTTTTGAGCCCAAAATTGCCCGTTAAAAAACGGCGCTGAGGAATAAGTACCCTTCACTGCCACCGTTAAAAGGCGTATCGGCGGTCGTTAAGGGGTTAAAAATAAGAAAAAGTTTGGATTTGCCATTTACAGACCCCATAACCTTTTGGGTGAGGGTTTTTGGCTTGTCTAATGAGTGGCGAGCTGTTGTTTTCATAGGTATTGTGGGGTAGATACGCTACTTTGAACCATTTTTGTTGCATTTTGGATCAGAAAGTGCAGCAACCGAAAAAATAGCTATTACATTTCATGTTTTTTAATCATTTTATGGCATTTACCGAACGGGTTAAATAATTTTATATTTTGATCAAACTGCTAGCATGTTTATTTTTTTATTGGGCTCAAATGGTTCTACTTTGTGTATTTTTATAATTTTTATTTTATCTCCACGGTATATTTTAGTCCCTATTGAACCTGCGTCTGATCACAAATATATTGCAGTATACGAGTATTGAAGTATATAGCAAAAATCATAGCCTTTGACTTATCTTCACTGGGGCATCAAGGTTTTAGGGACAGGGACCGTCAGGAGGCGCCTGACTGACCTTGTAACCCATTGGAAATGGGCCCCCAAATAGACGCCCAACTGGGATCACACCATTTAAAAGCCACGGTCAGAGATTGACCACTAAAATATAGCAAACAGCTGCGACCAGAGCTACCTCCGATCACTGCTGTTGGAGACAAATGTGTTGTGGGAGCAGGCTCAGCACCTGAGCCCGCTCCATCCCATTCATGATGTAATCATTTAATGTGGTGTGAGATGGTGTTAATGTATCGCCCTCCCTTCCTTGTAATAAGGACGGAGATGCTGCTCAGCTAATCACTGGCCACAACGGAGAATAACCCAGCATGCAGCATCCCAAATCTCACTTTCTGGGACCCCGGAGAACGACTTGTGCTGTGATCGAGTGTGACAAAACATTCAGGATATATGCACTGCTTTACCTTTTCCGTAAATAGATTATAAATCCAATGACTCCACATATCATGAGCAGTAACAGCAGCACCAGGAGGGAGATTTGCCACGATTTAAAGGATCCTGGAAACATAAATACAAATATTATTCTACATCAGGACAAGAAAAAAGTTGTAAATGTTTTTTTCTGTAGCTCACTAAAAATTAGAAATCTGGCTTTTCCTACACTGGTCACTGAGGCTTTTTTGAATCCGACTTCCTGTTTCAGGAAACAACACATGTACATTAGCAGCAACAAGTCAACTTTGATGCATCTAATGAGCGTGTACAAAGGTCATTGTGAAGGGAGGAAAAGGAGAGCTGCGATATCACCTTTTTTTTTTATTACTGGTTCCTTTTATCAGTTGTGTATAGAGGTGTTACCTGTCATTGTTCAGGGGCGGATTATAATGGGGTCAATCTGGGCTGTAGCCCAGGGCCCAGTGGTGTGCGGGGGCCCTGGGCTACCGCTCAGATTGCCCGCTGCCCTGACTGGTGTATGGGCCCGGTGGGCAGAGGGGGCCTGCATCGGGCCCCGTCTCATCTGCTCACTGGGCCCCTACCAGCACTGCGGCAGTTAAACGCTATTGATGTGCGGGCGCGCGCCCGCACGTCAATAGTTAACAGCCACCAGCCAATCAGAGGCTGGCAGCTGACATCAGCCGCAGCACGCACATCACTGGCATCTGATGTCATTGTCAGTCGCTGGCGAGTGCGCGCTTCAGCTGCATGGAGAGAGCTTTGCCGAAGGAGCACGGACAGGTGAGGATAACTCTTTTTTTAATTATTATTGCGAACGGCAATCCGGGGGGCCCGGGCCAGTATGCTGGACACTGGGGGCAGAGATGCTGGACACATTGGAGGCAATATGCTGGACACACTGGGGGCAATATGCTGGACACACTGGGAGCAATATGCTGGACACACTGTGGGCAATATGCTGGACACACTGGGGGCAATATGCTGAACACACTGGGGGCAATATGCTGGACACACTGGGGGCAATATGCTGGACACACTGGGGGCAATATGCTGGACAAACTGGGGGCAATATGCTGGACACACTGGGGCAGATTGCTGGACACACTGGGAGCAATATGCTGGACACGCTGGGGGCAGGATGCTGGACACACTGGCGGCAATATGCTGGAGACACTGGGGCAGATTGCTGGACACTGGGGGCAATATGCTGGACACACTGGGGGCAGGATGCTGGACACATTTGGGGCAGAGATGCTGGCCACACTGGGGGCAGGACTGGAGAAATGGGCAGAATGTAGATACGAGGCATGATTGGAGACACTGGGCAGAATGAAAGACATGGGGGCAGGATGGGATCATGGGGCAGGATGGATACGATGGAGACAGATGGGGCAGGATGGGAAGAATGGATACTCATGAGGGCAGGATGGAAGAACATATGGCTGATGCCAGGAATGAGACACACGGGGCCCAGGATGGGGGATATTACTACCATAGGGGCTAATTAAGGGATATTATTATTGCAGTGATGTATTTATTTTATTTTTTGAGTATACTGTTTTAAATGGGGGGGGCGATCCTGTTACTGTGTAGAGTGACACTATGTCGCCTCTTTTTCTTAATGTGGTGTAATGTAGAAGTTGGGAAAAATTAAGTAATGTGTTCTACAAGCGGAGCTTGAGATAACTGTTATTTCCTGCAGAGACGAGGCCTGGCTGGATGAAGTGATGGCGGTCTGTGCTGGATGAAAGATGAAGGACTTCACCTAGAGACGGCACTGGTGAGTCAGTGTTACCTATACACTGACACTATGCACTGTATACTATATACTGAACTGAAGGGTAAATTGACTAGACCAATGGATGTTTGACAGGTTATAGATTCACACAGCAACTATTTTTCTGGAATAATCTGGTTCAGGTATATGATGACGCCGTTGCATGACCCCGTCACATGACCGGGGGGCCCACAGTGTCTGAACAGCCTGGGGCCCAGGCTACCCTTAATCCACCCCTGATTGTAACCCTGCCTCTGATGATACTGAGACTGCTGTAAACTCTTCCTGAAAATACAGGAAGTATGAGCCTACAATGGCCCAGTCTTTATTGTGAAAATTACAAGAATACTACATTTATTTTTTAATCATCATCATAGTATGAAACACAAAAAGCCTTTATTTTCAATAAAATAAAAAAAAATACATGTAACATAAAAACCTAATCTAGGCAAGTCATTTTGTGCTCCTATTGCCTTCCCCCATGACTTGAGGTGACAATAAAATATCTAACCCAGAAACCTTCAGTACTGAATTATATAGCACAAGTGGGACTATAAAAAAAATATTTTTAAAAATACAAAAAAAAAAGTTTGAATTGTCACCTTTTTGTTAATACAAAAATAAAGAAATAAAAAATAAACATATTTACATAGCCACATCCACACAAATCTATACTATAACGCTGGGAGCGTCACTCTGTCCGAAGCCTTTATAGACTGCGCAAGCGCCGGCGCAGTCTGAACCCCACAGAGTGATGCTCCCAGGAGATCGCGGTATGCGTAGGCACTGAACGCACACCGCGATCTCCAACGGATAGCAGGGCCTGAACTAGCGGCGATACCGGCACCTGACCCCCACAGCGCGCCGGTGTCCCCGCCTGCTCAGGCCCCCCAGCACTCAGCGCCCAGCGACGATAGGTGAGTATGGTATTTTTTTTATATATATCGCAGCAGCATATGAGGCATACACTATGGAGCATCTAATGGGGCCATCAACCATAATGGAGCAGTGTACGAGGGCATATACTATGGAGCATTTTATGGGGGCCATAAACCTTTATGGAGCAGCATACGGGGGATATAGTATGGAGCATCTTATGGGGGCCATAAACCTTTATGGAGCAGTGTACGGGTCATATAACATGGAGCATCTTATGGGGGCCATAAACCTTTATGGAGCAGTGTACGGGGCATATACTATGGAGCATCTTATGGGGGCCATAAACCTTTATGGAGCAGTGTACGGGGCATATACTATGGAGCATCTTATGGGGGCCATAAACCTTTATGGAGCAGTGTACGGGGTATATACTATGGAGCATCTTATGGGGGCCATCAACCTTTATGGAGCAGTGTACGGGGCATATACTTTGGAGCATCTTATGGGGGCCATAAACCTTTATGGAGCAGTGTACGGGGCATATAATATGGAGCATCTTATGGGGGCCATAAACCTTTATGGAGCAGTGTACGGGGCATATACTATGGAGCATCTTATGGGGGCCATAAACCTTTATGGAGCAGTGTACGGGGTATATACTATGGAGCATCTTATGGGGGCCATCAACCTTTATGGAGCAGTGTACGGGGCATATACTATGGAGCATTTTATGGGGGCCATAAACCTTTATGGAGCAGCATACGGGGGATATAGTATGGAGCATCTTATGGGGGCCATAAACCTTTATGGAGCAGTGTACGGGTCATATAACATGGAGCATCTTATGGGGGCCATAAACCTTTATGGAGCAGTGTACGGCGCATATACTATGGAGCATCTTATGGGGGCCATAAACCTTTATGGAGCAGTGTACGGGGCATATACTATGGAGCATCTTATGGGGGCCATAAACCTTTATGGAGCAGTGTACAGGGTATATACTATGGAGCATCTTATGGGGGCCATCAACCTTTATGGAGCAATGTACGGGGTATATACTATGGAGCATCTTATGGGGGCCATAAACCTTTATGGAGCAGTGTACGGGGGCATATACTTTGGAGCATCTTATGGGGGCCATAAACCTTTATGGAGCAGTGTACGGGGCATATAATATGGAGCATCTTATGGGGGCCATAAACCTTTATGGAGCAGTGTACGGGGCATATACTATGGAGCATCTTATGGGGGCCATAAACCTTTATGGAGCAGTGTACGGGGTATATACTATGGAGCATCTTATGGGGGCCATCAACCTTTATGGAGCAGTGTACGGGGTATATACTTTGGAGCATCTTATGGGGGCCATAAATCTTTATGGAGCAGCGTATGGGGCATATGGATGGGAGCAGCAAATTAAAGAATGGTGGCGCAGGATGGGAGCAGCACATGACAGAACGGGGGCGCAGGATGGGAGCAGCACATGACAGAATTGGGCAGCACATGACAGAATTGGGCAGCACATGACAGAACAGAGGTGCAGGATGGCAGCAGCACATGACAACAGGGGTGCAGGATGGAAACAGCACATGACAGAATGGGGGCACAGGATGGGAGCAGCACATGACAGAACGGGGGCGCAGGATGGCAGCAGCACATGACAGAACGGGGGCGCAGGATGGGAGCAGCACATGACAGGATGGAGGTGCAGGATGGATGCAGCACATGTCAGAATGGAGGCGCAGGATGGGTGCAGCACATGTCAGAATGGGGGCTCAGGATGGGAGCAGCACATGTCAGAATGGTGGCGCAGGATGGGAGCAGCACATGTCAGAATGCGGGCGCAGGATGGGAGCAGCACATGTCAGAATGGGGGCGCAGGATGAGTGCAGCACATGACAGAATGGAGGCGCAGGATGGGAGCAGCACATGTCAGAATGGAGGCGTAGGATGGGAGCAGCACATGACAGAATGGGGGCGCAGGATGAGTGCAGCACATGACAGAATGGGGGCGCAGGATGGGAGCAGCACATGTCAGAATGGAGGCGCAGGATGGGAGCAGCACATGTCAGAATGGGGGCGCAGGATGAGTGCAGCACATGACAGAATGGGGGCGCAGGATGGGAGCAGCACATGACAGAATGGAGGCGCAGGATGGGAGCAGCACATGTCAGAATGGAGGCGTAGGATGGGAGCAGCTCATGTCAGAATGGAGGCGCAGGATGGGAGCAGCACATGACAGAATGGGGGCGCAGGATGGGTGCAGCACATGACAGGATGGGGACGCAGGATGGAGCAGCACATACCAGGATGGAGACCATATACCAATATAAATGCTCGCCACCCGGGCGTAGAACGGGTTCAATAGCTAGTTCAATATATTGCAAGAAAAAAAAATAAAAACTGCTGTTTTTTTACTCTTCACCTCCAACAAAAAATGCAATAAAATCTACTCTACAATGGTATTAATGAAAGCAACAGCTTGGCACGCCAAAAAAACAAGCCCTGAAACAGCTTCTTCAATGGAAAAATAGAGAAAGTTTGCATTCTCGGAAAAATGGCGACACACAACAATTGTTTTTTCTTCTGAATATTTTTTAACAACTAAAAAAAATGTATAAAAAATATGTATACAAGTTGGGTATCTCTGTAATCATCCTGCCTTGGAGAATCTTGCTACCAAATAATTTTTGTCACAGATTGATCATGGCGAAAACAAATTACAAAATACTTTGGATATTTTTTTTTTTCACTTCAATCACCTTGGATTTTTTTTTCCATTTTTCCGGTACATTTATTAAGGATGTGATTGAAAATTACACCTCGTCCAGTAAACATAATAATCTCCGATTTGGCTCCGTCAACAGAAAAGTAAAAATCAAAAGTTGTGACTTTTGGAAGACTAGGAGCAAAAAAAAACAAAGTGCAAAAATTGTCAGACAGACGAGCAATACAGCAGATGATGGGATGGATATACTCGTGATATCATCCATCACTTCTGGCTGCGGACTCCTCCACCATGCCCTATAAATAACTAGGGATTAGATGTCTTCATCTAGCTCCTTCCTGTAGCAGCGGTATCAGGGAAAGTGAGCGACTGAAGGTTCGGGCCAGGAAACAGATGAGACTGCAAGTTAAAGGTCAAAATGGAAAAGAACTATGACATTCAGGAGTGCAGGATTTTGGTGGCCTTCAGAATAGATTGAGATCCATGTATGATTTAAAGGAAAAGTCTACAAATCTGATATACTGTATTATGTACAGGGCCTGGTGGGAACGGAGCATCAAATTGACTGATAAATCCATGGGATCACCTGTAGCTGCCATTCCCATGGTTTTCTCTGTCCAGGAAACTCCTGAAAAAAGAAGAAACCTGAGCTCCCCTGGAACAAACTAGAGGAAAAAGGAAAAACTTGAGCTCCCCTGGAACTAACTAGAGGAAAAAGGAGAAACCTTCTGAGCTCCCCTGGAACTAACTAGGGAAAAAAGGAGAAACCTTCTGAGCTCCCCTGGTACTAACTGGACAAAAAAGCTCCCCTGGAACTAACTAGAGAAAAAAAGAGAAACCTTCTGAGCTCCCCTGGAACTAACTAAAGGAAAAAGGAGAAACCTTCTGAGCTCCCCTGGAACTAACTAGAGAAAAAAGGAGAAACCTTCTGAGCTCCCCTGGATCTAACTAGAGGAAAAAGGAGAAACCTTCTGAGCTCCCCTGGAACTAACTAGGGAAACAAGGAGAAACCTTCTGAGCTCCTCTGGAACTAACTAGAGGAAAAAGGAGAAACCTTCTGAGCTCCCCTGGAACTAACTAGGGAAAAAAGGATAAACCTTCTGAGCTCCACTGGAATTAACTAGATGAAAAAGGAGAAACCTTCTGAGCTCCTCTGGAACTAACTAGAGGAAAAAGGAGAAACCTTCTGAGCTCCCCTGGAACTAACTGGACAAAAAAGGAAAAACCTTCTGAGCTCCCCTGGAACTAACTAGAGGAAAAAGGAGAAACCTTCTGAGCTCCCCTGGAACTAACTAGGGAAAAAAGGAGAAACCTTCTGAGCTCCCCTGGTACTAACTGGACAAAAAAGGAGAAACCTTCTGAGCTCCCCTGGAACTAACTAGGGAAAAAAGGAGAAACCTTCTGAGCTCCCCTGGTACTAGCTAGAGGAAAAAGGAGAAACCTTCTGAGCTCCCCTGGAACTAACTAGGGAAAAAAGGAGAAACCTTCTGAGCTCCCCTGGAACTAACTAGGGAAAAAGGAGAAACCTTCTGAGCTCCCCTGCTACTAACTGGACAAAAAAGCTCCCCTGGAACTAACTAGAGAAAAAAAGAGAAACCTTCTGAGCTCCCCTGGAACTAACTAGAGAAAAAAGGAGAAACCTTCTGAGCTCCCCTGGATCTAACTAGAGGAAAAAGGAGAAACCTTCTGAGCTCCCCTGGAACTAACTAGGGAAACAAGGAGAAACCTTCTGAGCTCCTCTGGAACTAACTAAAGGAAAAAGGAGAAACCTTCTGAGCTCCCCTGGAACTAACTAGAGAAAAAAGGAGAAACCTTCTGAGCTCCCCTGGATCTAACTAGAGGAAAAAGGAGAAACCTTCTGAGCTCCCCTGGAACTAACTAGGGAAACAAAGACAAACCTTCTGAGCTCCACTGGAACTAACTAGAGGAAAAAGGAGAAACCTTCTGAGCTCCTCTGGAACTAACTAGGGAAAAAAGGATAAACCTTCTGAGCTCCACTGGAATTAACTAGAGGAAAAAGGAGAAACCTTCTGAGCTCCTCTGGAACTAACTAGGGAAAAAAGGAGAAACCTTCTGAGCTCCCCTGGAACTAACTAGGGAAAAAGGAGAAACCTTCTGAGCTCCCCTGGATCTAACTAGAGGAAAAAGGAGAAACCTTCTGAGCTCCCCTGGAACTAACTAGGGAAAAAAAGACAAACCTTCTGAGCTCCACTGGAACTAACTAGAGGAAAAAGGAGAAACCTTCTGAGCTCCTCTGGAACTAACTAGGGAAAAAAGGATAAACCTTCTGAGCTCCACTGGAATTAACTAGAGGAAAAAGGAGAAACCTTCTGAGCTCCTCTGGAACTAACTAGGGAAAAAAGGATAAACCTTCTGAGCTCCACTGGAATTAACTAGAGGAAAAAGGAGAAACCTTCTGAGCTCCCCTGGAACTAACTAGGGAAAAAAGGACAAACCTTCTGAGCTCCACTGGAACTAACTAGAGGAAAAAGGAGAAACCTTCTGAGCTCCCTTGGAACTAACTACTGTAGAGAAAAAAGGAGAAACCTTCTGAGCTCCCCTGGATCTAACTAGAGAAAAAAGGAGAAACCCTCTGAGCTCCCCTGGAACTAACTAGAGAAAAAAGGAGAAACCTTCTGAGCTCCCCTGGACCTAACTAGGGAAAAAAGGAGAAACCTTCTGAGCTCCCTTGGAAATAACTACTGTAGAGAAAAAAGGAGAAACCTTCTGAGCTCCCCTGGAACTAACTAGAGAAAAAAGGAGAAACCTTCTGTGCTCCCCTGGAACTAAAAAAAACAGCAAAATTCGGCAGAGGTTCTTACCTGCCTAGGCCTCCAAACAAATGCACTAACAGGATGCAGTGGACCCATGTGGTAAAATAGAAACACAGGTGCAGCATAACCGATGACGCAGCCACTCACCAGCTACCAAACTAATGGAGGGGGTGGCTGCTTGGCACATAGCTGCACATAAAAACTTGTATGTGGCGCTGTTCACACAATGGAGATGCACATCATTCAGGCAGGCCTAGTAGTAGGAAGGAGAAACCTTCTGAGCTCCCCTGGAACTAACTAGGGAAACAAGGAGAAACCTTCTGAGCTCCTCTGGAACTAACTAGGGAAAAAAGGATAAACCTTCTGAGCTCCACTGGAATTAACTAGAGGAAAAAGGAGAAACCTTCTGAGCTCCTCTGGAACTAACTAGAGGAAAAAGGAGAAACCTTCTGAGCTCCCCTGGAACTAACTAGGGAAAAAAGGACAAACCTTCTGAGCTCCAATGGAACTAACTAGAGGAAAAAAGAGAAACCTTCTGAGCTCCCCTGGAACTAACTAGGGAAAAAAGGACAAACCTTCTGAGCTCCACTGGAATTAACTAGAGGAAAAAGAAGAAACCTTCTGAGCTCCTCTGGAACTAACTAGGGAAAAAAGGATAAACCTTCTGAGCTCCACTGGAATTAACTAGAGGAAAAAGGAGAAACCTTCTGAGCTCCTCTGGAACTAACTAGAGGAAAAAGGAGAAACCTTCTGAGCTCCCCTGGAACTAACTAGGGAAAAAAGGACAAACCTTCTGAGCTCCACTGGAACTAACTAGAGGAAAAAGGAGAAACCTTCTGAGCTCCCCTGGACCTAACTAGAGAAAAAAGGAGAAACCTTCTGAGCTCCCTTGGAACTAACTACTGTAGAGAAAAAAGGAGAAACCTTCTGAGCTCCCCTGGAACTAACTAGAGAAAAAAGGAGAAACCCTCTGAGCTCCCCTGGAACTAACCAGAGAAAAAAGGAGAAACTTTCTGAGCTCCCCTGGACCTAACTAGGGAAAAAAGGAGAAACCTTCTGAGCTCCCTTGGAAATAACTACTGTAGAGAAAAAAGGAGAAACCTTCTGAGCTCCCCTGGAACTAACTAGAGAAAAAAGGAGAAACCTTCTGAGCCCCCCTGGAACTAACTAGAGGAAAAAGGAGAAACCTTCTGAGCTCCCCTGGAACTAACTAGAGAAAAAAGGAGAAACCTTCTGAGCTCCCCTGGAACTAACTAGAGGAAAAAGGAGAAACCTTCTGAGCTCCCCTGGAACTAACTAGGGCAGCACAAACCTCAGAGGTGTAACTATAGTGGATGCAGAGGTTCCTGGAGCTTAGGTGGTCCCAAAAGGTCCCTTTGGCCCATATGAGAAGGCCAATGGTAGTTGGGGGTCCTATTGGAGATTTTGCATTGGAGCCCATAAGCTTCACGTTACGCCACTGACAAACTTTCTGGTGTCCAAACAAACATTAAGGATGGAAGACCCAAGTAAGGTCTGTGAGAAAGGGGGCATGTGTTCACCCAGACAGCAGTTAGTAACATTTGGCAAGGATGGATTTACCTAGTCTCCTCACTGTCATAAGGCACCCCGTCATGGAGCCTATGGAGGTTCCCTGCAAGGTAAAGGGTTCTCCATGGTTGAGTAGGTCTGTGCTCCATCTTTCTATAAGGTGTCGATCACTGTCTATGGTCAAGACGTTGCCAGAGATGGACAGCTTCTCTGGGCTACATGTAACGGTCACATCTAAAAGGAGATAACAGGTTAAGTACAGGAAAGTTGCATTTTAAGTCCTCCCTAATTGTTGGGGAAAAAAAAAAACATTTTTGGCCAGGTGACCTTGTATATAGGACGGCGGGGCTGAGCATGAGCAGTGATTCTGCAAAGACTGGCTGAGAGTGATCTTCAGGCCATCCAGGGCACCTTGCTTTACTGTCTGCCATTCAGAGCAATCTGTAAGAAGAGGAGAAACATTATTTCTACATACACTCATGAACTTCCCCCTCCATGTCTGTATGGACCTTGTGCGCAGTCATGGGGAACAGAAAAGGGTCTTCCCTAAACTGTTCTCACAAAGATGGAGACTACAATTGTCCACAAATTCTTGTGCTGAAGATGTAAGATTTCCCTTCACTGGAACTAAGGGGTCGAGGTCGCCCCCTGATAACAGCCCATAGTATCCTCCTCCACCATCTGTACAGGGCCGAATGTGGTCAGGGGGTATTGTTCACCAAACACAGACTCCTCCATCAGACACAGATAGAGAAGTGTTATCCATTGCTGCACAGAACACGTCTCCACCAGAGTCCAGTGGTGGTCGGCTGTGCACCACTCCATCCGACGCTCGACATTGTGCTTGGTGGTGTACGGCTGCATGTAGCTGCTCGGCCATGAAGCTCCTGGCGGGGGAGCAGTGCTTGTGCTGATGTTATACCAGAAGGGGTCTACAGTTATGGAGTCAGCAGGGCTTTGGTGACTTTTATGCTCCTCAGCACTCGACCCCCTGCTTTGTTACGGGGTCTCCACTTCGTGGCTGAGTTGCTGCTCTTCCTTCTACTTCTCAATAATATCACTCACAGGTGATGGGGGAAGATTCAGGAGGAAGAAATGTCATGGACGGACGTGTTACACCGGTGGCTCCTATTAGGATCGCGCTGGTATTAGTGAGGTCTTTACCGGCAGTTATACACCGGGGTCAATGGGACTAAATACAGAACCTGAATGCAGTGGGTAACACGTGTGTCCAATACTTTTCTCTGAACACTGAAACAGTGATGCTGTAAGGGGGGGAAACAACAAGTACTAAATCTTTTGTTATTTTATCACATTTACCCATTTTGTCCATTTTTTTCTGAAAGTGAAAAACGCCTTTAGCTGCCTAGTAACCTATTCCCTGCAATTTATGAGACCTAACCCCTTTACAGCAGAATATTGCTAATATGGGTCAATAAACACAGCCACCCTTATAGACGGCACGTGGCAGCCGATGTCAGAACCGTCCTATATTACCAATGTTGGAGCCCTTTATACAAAGCTCAAGCTGGATCGGGGTGACTGTGGAAGGACAGATATTTTTGGAGCCTGGGCTCGGTTGTTGGACAGGCAAAATTAGGGTAGAGGATCCGCCACTCGGCCAAGGGCAGAGACTCACTGACACCAATCTGGAGTGAGACATAAAAAGGAAAAAAAAAGGTGTAAAACGGCACATAATACAATGAAAAGAGACCAATAACAATAATAACAAGAGGAGCAGATGAGCGGAGGGGCTCATATTTACTACTGCAATTAACCATGAAAACGTTCAATTTAGTTGTTTTTTTTTTCATTTTATCCTACAAATAGACTTTTTTTTATTTTTTATTATCATGATGCGTTGCTTGTGCATTCCAAATGCAAAATGCACAGGCAGCTAATACATCACGTATAAAGTATGACCCACACAAGGGTTAGTAGAGCGGACTATGACATCATGACATTATCGCGTCATAATGAAGGCCATGTTGGGCAATGATGTCGCAACTAAAGTAGATTCCATGTTAGCGGGTTGATCACCCAAGTGTCTGCAGGTTTTTGAAGACAGCGAGAGACATGTCAGGTTTGTTCTAGGATTATCGTAAAAAAAGAAATTCCAATCGATAAACTAGAAAGTAGGTTAAAATACCAATTGTGGGACCGGGGGGCAAACTTTAGCCAACAAGACCAATGATGGCTCTTTACTAGTAACTTGGCTTGTTAACTTCTGATTAAATTTTAGATCTGATAAGAAGACTGGAATCAGAAAATCTATTGCTGCGGTTTATTGGTCGACGCGTTTCGAAGTTTCAAACTTCTTCATCAGGACAAAACCTCAGTAAACCATGGTTGTCGCGCTATTGACCTGGTGAAGAAGTTTGAAACTTCAAAACGCATTGACTAATAAACCGCAGCAATTGATTTTTCGGATTCCGGTCTTCTTATCATCTACAGACGACAGCGCACCATTACATCACCTTAGATCAGGATTTTGACTCCTATGTAGAGGCGATTGGCGTGTTCGACTTTCATGGGGGGATCCTGGGACTCGGCACAGCTCCTGGGGGGCTATTTTATTATACTGGGCTCGCTACCATAGAGCTGGTAGTACTCACATAAAGCGTTCGTTGAAGTTTTATTAATAGGGACATATTTTCTTGGAGATCTGTGTATTATACACCCAAGAAACCCAATGTCCATCTATCTTTCTACAGGTTACCATACGATTTTTGCTATGACTAGTTCTGCGCTAGTATCTGCATGGATCGCAGCAGGCATTGGCTTTTATCTGTACTTCAAGAGGAAGAATAGAAGACGTTTTGCTGTCGAAGATATCGAGGCAGGCTACTTCCATAGACCGGAGGACAAGAATGACATCTTTATAAGCTCCAGGTCACTTTTAGTGACAAACAAATTAATGGGAGAAAGTGTGAAATTGTCCTTAGAGAGCGAAATAGAAAGAGAAGAAAGGGCGGAGAACATCATAGAGAAATATAAGATCAAGAAGAGCATAAAAAATAGCATAGAAAAGAACATTAACAAAGACATAAGAAATAGTATCGGGGAGAACGTCCGAAGGAGACACGCTAGGAATCATCTATCTAGTTAAAACTGCAATAGAAAATATTGAAGTCCGATAAATGAAATAAAGTGATCATTTACTTTATTGCAGCCCTGTGGTCGCTGATGATACTCACGGTTTAGTCTCATAGAAGATGACGATGTGCGGGGTCAAATCTCTGAGAACTTCCGTAGTTGAGTTATATTCCCATGAAAATATAATTGCATCCAAAATATTTCTCTTGGTTATGAACGATCCAACAGGGAATGATTCTGGGCGCCCCCTGTAGAGAGCCAGGGTCTCAGGGCTAAGAACGTGTGGTCTGGAGATCAGAGGAAGTTGTTGGTCTGCGAGTATAAAGCAATGGAGAAACGGGCAGGTTTAAAACCAGTAATGCATTCAAGCAAACATATATATCTGCCCTCTGAGGACACTATGCTCTATATAACCATTGAATATATGAATTTTCTACTTAATATGTTATATATAAACTATATCTATAAATCTGAGGTTCTTGGCGCCCACATTGATCACATAGTCTGAGCCCATCTGCCAGCATCAAACCTCAGGATCGTATGGTTCTTCCTGTTAATGATACTGCCCCGATGACTCGTTAACTAGTTAATACTCCATGGTTGATATATCCGTCATGGACAGGATTGGGGGGTGTGTGGATCAGGGTCAGGAACTGAGCCTGCTGCAGACAACACAGATGCAAATTTCATTATGTAGCAGGCAACTGTGTCTAAAAACTACCAGAGTTGAGCTCCGCTCCCTGCTGTTAGCCATTTACATGACGCAGCTGGCATTTGTCTTTAACAACTGTAAAGGGGCTGTGCGTCCCTGGCTGCTGTTAACCGTTTAGATGATGCAACCAAATTCTGTGTCTAAGAACCATACCAGAGCTGTATGTCGCTGGCTGCTGTTAACCATTTTAGATGATGCAGCCATCTTCTGTGTCTAAGAATCGTACCAGAGCTGTACATCGCTGGCAGCTATTAACCATTTAGATGATGCAGCTGACATCTGTGTCTAACAACTGTAAAGGGGCTGTGCATCCCTGGCTGCTGTACCAAAGCTGTGCGTCACTGGCTGCTGTTAACCATTTAGATTACTCAGCTGGCATCTGTGTCTAACAATCCTAAAGGGGCTGTGCGTCCCTGGGTGCTGTTAACCATTTACATGATGCAGCCAACCTCTGTGCCTAAGAACCGTACCAGAGCTGTACATTGCTGGCAGCTGTTTACCATTTAGATGATGCAGCTGACATCTGTGTCTAACAACTGTAAAGGGGCTGTGCATCCCTGGCTGCTGTACCAAAGCTGTGCGTCACTGGCTGCTGTTAACCATTTAGATTACTCAGCTGGCATCTGTGTCTAACAATCCTAAAGGGGCTGTGCGTCCCTGGGTGCTGTTAACCATTTACATGATGCAGCCAACCTCTGTGCCTAAGAACCGTACCAGAGCTGTACATTGCTGGCAGCTGTTTACCATTTAGATGATGCAGCTGACATCTGTGTCTAACAACTGTAAAGGGGCTGTGCATCCCTGGGTGCTGTTATCCATTTAGATGATGCAGCCATCTTCTGTGTCTAAGAACCATACCAGAGCTGTGTGTCGCTGGCTGCTGTTAACCATTTAGATGATGCAGTCATCTTCTGTGTCTAAGAACTATAGCAGAGTTGTGCTTGTTGGCTGCTGTTAACCATTTACATGATATAGCCAACTTCTGTGTCTAAGAACTGTACCAGAGCTGTACATCACTGGCAGCTGTTTACCATTTAGATGATGCAGCTGACATCTGTGTCTAACAACTGTAAAGGGGCTGTGCGTCCCTGGCTGCTGTTATCCATTTAGATGATGCAGCCAACTTCTGTGTCCAAGAACCATACCAGCTGTTAACTGTTTAGATTACACATCCGAGACCTGTGTCTAACAACCATACCGGAGCTGAGCATCGCTCACTGTTGTTAACCATTTAAATGACAAAGCCGGCATTTGTGTCTAACTGCTAGAACTGAGTGCCCAGCCCTCCTGATAGCATACAACTGAGCTAATTTAAATGGTTAACACTTCAAAGGAGTCTGTGATTTACAATATAGACTGCAATATTGTGGTATATATTCTAGGCAATTGGACGTTCACAAGTTCAAGACCACTGAGGAGACTAAAATTGTTAGAGGGAAAAATAAAGCATTTTAAAAATGTATTTTTTAGAATTTTAGAGGCAGATAGAGAAGAAGAGTCAAAGGGATACACATAGATCAGTGTTGGATTCACAGGTACATTTCTCAGTGCTGCGGTATAATATCCTTGCTGCTGCTTCTGAAATTGAGCTACTTAGAGTCAGGAGACCAGGAATCCCTCATGTCTGCGTGTGCAGGGTATAAGAGACAATTTAGCACCTGGTCTTCACCCACTAGCTTAGAGTCAACTGCACTAAGAGAGAGAATATTAACTGAGGGAAAATGCAAAATACTAATCATATAATAGCCAGAAATAATGTTATTTCTGAAATATACATGTATAATTTATTTTGAAAGGTTTTACCTTTTAAAGGTAATTTACTTATAGAGTGTAGCATTTTTATTGATTTTTGAGATTTGGCTTCACCAGATGTAGCCTAGAAGGACACAGATAGAAATGTGTCATACGAATCTACTGTATGTGTTAAAAAGTTGACTCCTCACAGTACCCCCACTTTTACCCTGATTGCAGCTTTACATTCCATTCTCTCAAGTAGCTTCATCAGGTTTCTCCTGGAATGGCTTCCAGTGAACAGGTCGCCTCATCTAGACCACTGGGCTCAGCCACTGCCTTCATTGACCAATTCTCCACCTGGCTTCACTTTCTCTCTGCTTACATCCCCACCATCATAATGGGTGACTATAATATACCTACTGACACCCGCCGACCAGCAGCCTCCAAGCTCCTGGCCCTTACCTCATCCTTTGGACTTACTCAGTGGTCCTCCACAGCCACCCACACAGACGGACATATGCTAGACCTCATCTTCACCCGCCTCTGTTCCTTATCTAATTTCACAACCTCTCCCTTCCCCCTATCTGATCACCATCTACTCACCTTCTCTTCCTTGTCCTCCTCATACAACCCCCCCCCCCCCCGGGTCTAGCCAGTACCTCATCCTCGCAGAAACCTTGCACACCTAGACATTCACAGATTCTCTTCTACCCCTGTCCTCCATATCTTCACTCCACGACACGGATAGCACCACCACTTTCTATAACTCCACCCTCACATCAGCCATAGACTCAGTCGCCCCTCTCATGCATGGCCAAGTGCGACAAATCAATAGGCAACCCTGGCATAACAACCTCACCAAAAAACTACGACAAGCATCCAGGGTCGCGGAGCGGCGTTGGAAAAAAACACACCTGCCAGACGACTTCACCACTTTCAAACAAGCTACACTTGCCTTCAAACTAGCCCTCACTTCTGCTAAACAGACCTATTTCACTAACCTTGTATCTTCACTATCCTACAACCCAAAACAACTGTTCAGCACATTTAACTCTCTCCTCCGCCCGCCACTGGCACCTCCAACTCCCCTCATCTCTTCTGAGGACTTTGCCACCTACTTCAAAATCAAGATCGACCAAACAAGGCAAACCTTTACTGTCCCACCACCCCAACCACTCCATATACCAGACCTCTGCCCTTCCCCAATAACTTCCCCCTCCAACATCACTGAAGGAGAACTTACTCGCCTCCTTTCCAACTCACACCTCACCACCTGTGCAATTGACCCCATCCCTTCCCACCAACTCCCCAACCTCACTAACACACTCATTCCAGCCCTAACCCATCTCTTCAACCTACCGCTATCTTCTGGTACTTTTCCCTCTGCCTTTAAACATGCCACCATCAAACCCGTCCTCAAAAAAGCTAACCTTGACCCAACTGCTATGCCCAGCTATCGCCCCATATCACTGCTCCCGTTTGCTTCCAAACTCCTTGAGCATCTTATCCATGCTCAACTTTCCTCCCACATCTCATCTAACTCTCTCCTTGACAACATCCAATCTGGCTTCTGCCCCCATCACTCCACCGAAACTGCCCTGACCAAAATTACTAATGACTTGCTCACAGCCAAAGCTAACAGACAGTTCTCCATCCTCCTCCTTTCCGACCTGTCTCTGCTTTCGACAGTCGACCACTGCCTACTGCTACAAATTCTTTCTCCCCTCGGCATCAAAGGCCTTGCCCTGTCCTGGATTGCCTCATACCTTTACGATCCGCACATTTAGCATTTCCCACTCCCACACGACCTCCTCACCCTGCCCCCTCTCTGTTGAAGTCCCTTGAGGCTCTGTCCTGGGGCCTCTACTTTTTTCCATCTATGCCCTTGGCCTAGGACAACTCATAAAGTCCCATGGCTTCCAGTACCACCTGTATGCGGATGACACTCAGATCTACCTCTCTGGCCCAGATGTCACCTCTCTGCTCTCCAGAATCCCGGAGTGTCTGTCAGCCATATTCTCCTTCTTCAACTCTCGCTTCCTAAAACTCAATGTAGACAAAACCGAACTCATCATCTTTCCCCCATCTCGCGTATCCCCCTTACCTGATCTATCTATTATGGTAAACAGCATCACGCTCTCTCCTGCACCTGAAATCTGCTGCCTCGGGGTAACTCTCGATTCTGCCCCATCCTTCAAACCGCACGTCCAAACTCTTGCCAAAATATTGCCAGAATCCGTCCCTTCCTCTGCCCACAATCTACTAAAACTCTTGTGCATGCCCTCATCATCTCCCTCCTCGATTACTGCAACATCCTCCTCTGTGGCCTCCCCGCTAACTCTCTTGCACCACTCTAGTTTGTCCTCAACTCTGCTGCTCGACTAATCCACCTCTCTCCTCGCTACTCCCCTGCTTCTCCCCTCTACAGATCCCTCCACTGGCTCCCAATTCCCCATCGAATCCAGTTCAAACTACTAACACTGATCTACAAAGCCATCCACAACCTGTCCCCTCCCTATATCTCTCAACTAATCTCCCAATATCTTCCCTCACGTAATCTTCCATCCTCCCAAGACCTCCTACTCTCCTCCACACTTATTCGTTCCTCACACAACTGCCTCCAAGATTTCTCCCGAATATCCCCCATCCTCTGGAATTCCACACCTCAACACGTCCGATTATCCACCACCCTCGGATCCTTCAGACGGAACCAGAAAACCCATCTTTTCAGGAAAGCCTACAATAACCATTCTGCTGCCTCACCAACCGCCCAAGCTGCCGCCCCACCAACCAACCGAGCCACTGCCATGTCACCAACCACCCAAGCTGCCGCATCGCCACAGCTGCCACCTCACCAACCACCCGAGCTGCCGCCTCACCACCACCAGAGCTGCCGCCTCACCACCACCAGTGCTGCAGCCTCACCACCGCCAGAGCTGCCGCCTCACCACCGCCAGAGCTGCCGCCTCACCAACCACCCAAGCTGCCACCTCACCACCACCAGAGCTGCCGCCTCACCACCACCAGTGCTGCAGCCCCACCATCGCCAGAGCTGCCGCCTCACCACCACCAGTGCTGCAGCCTCACCACCACCAGAGCTGCCGCCTCACCAGCCACCCGAGCTTCCGCCTCACCACCACCAGAGCTGCCACCTCACCACCACCAGTGCTGCAGCACACCGACCTGTCTCTTCCCCTTTATCTCAAAGAATGTAAGTCCACAAGGACAGGGTCCTCTCCCCTCTGTACCAGTCTGTCATTTTAAATTTGTTTACTGTTCATGATATCTAGAACCCTGTATGTAACCCCTTTTCACATGTACAGCACCATGGAATTAATGGTGCTATATAAATAGTAATAATAATAAAGAACCCATATGTGGAATCACCGGCCTTCAGAAAATATTTGCAACCATCCGGTGTGTTTTGCAGAGCAAGTGTTTGTGCACCATCTCATACAGTGCTGACTGAGCCCTATTCCATAACTGTTCTAAGTCAGAAATGGTAAGTACCACTCGACTAAGTACAGAAAATCAACAGTGCAACATTACTTTAAAAATCTGGAAAATTTCTAGAACCTTGAAGGTATTTTCAACTGTATTCATACAAACCATCAAAGATTATGATGAAACTGGTTCTCGTGAGGGCTGCCACAGGAAAGGAAGACCAAAGATTACCTCTGCTGCGGAGGATAAGTTTATCAGAGTTACTAGCCTAAGAAAACACAAAATGAAAGTCCTAATACATGATGCACAGACATCAAGTCTGTGACTTGATTGTCAACAGACATCAACACATTTCAAAAACAACTGTCCAGAGGAGACTACGGAAAGCAGTCAGAAATGCAAAGAAGCCGCTACTTACGTCTACAAATAAGAAGAATAAACTTGTTTTGGCCAAGGAACAGAAGAATTCAACATTAGATCAGTGAAAATCTGCACTGTGGTCTGATGAGTCAAAATTAGAGGTTTTTGGTATGAACCACTATGTTTTTGTGGGACACAAAAAAGTTGAGCAGATGATTTCTACACATATGTGGTGTCCACCTTCAAGCATAGAGGGGGAAGTGGGATGGTGTAGTGGGGCTTTGCTAGTTATGCTATTGGTGGTTTATTCTAAATTCAAGGCACATTACCCAGCATGGTGGCCACAACATTCTGCAGTGACATGTCATCCTATCTGGTCTGTACTTAGCGGGATCAAGTGCACCTCCAGGCTAAGGGCTATGTGACCAAGAAGAGGGATGGAGTGCTGTGTCAGATGACATGGCCTCCGACATCACCTGACCTCAACTGAACTGAGATGGTTTGGGATGAATTGAACATAGAGTAAAGACAAAGCAGCAACGAGTAGTCAGCCGCAATGGAAACTTCTTCAAGACTGATGGAAATCATTCCAGGTTTTGACCTGACGAAGCTTTGAAGAGTAAATCCGCCATCAGAGTAAAAGGGGGGTTCCTGCGTGGTTGTGCTGCCTTCAGTGTGAATCTACAAGGTGCATGTTCCAATAAAAATAAGGAGTCAAAATGTTTGGTACTGAAGATAGATAAATAATAGATAGATAGATAGATAGATAGATAGATAGATAGATAGATAGATAGATAGATAGATAGATAGGTCAGGAGACATAATTAACTCAACACCTAAATGATAAATTACTTTGTACTTAACGAACACTTGTAGCAATGACTCATTAGCATTTTAGACATCGCATTACAGTCCAACTGGAAACATCTCTGGGTTTATCCGCTGACTGACGGCCAATACTGGGCTAAGAATAGGACACTGTGCAGCGGACCAAGAATATGAGAATACCTGATACTGTAGCAGTGTAACCCCCGTCTAATCTCCACTGTATGCATATAGTCTGTGTACAAGATGTGATTTTATTTGCAGATGGTTCCTCATTAGGACTTGAATATAATAAATATGCCATCAATGACTTTGTTGAATTCCAACTTGCTCAATCCCACTTTTCCCCAACCTGAGGGTGCATGGAAGGGGGCTCGTATGTATGAGGGCATCCAGACTATCCTCTGACAACAGATCCCTCACTCTCCTACAGACACTGACAACCTACCTACACTCCTAGTATTTCAATTCTCATAATGTGAACAGTAAAATAAGAGCCACTTACCGCTGGTCTCATTGGTGCCGATGAGATACAGCCCGTCATCTCTGATCTTGCCTTGTAAGCTTATCCTATAATAGACTTTCCCATCGCTAGAACAGATGACCAATGTGTGACCCTGAACAGCGACTCCAGGGGGACCCTTCAGTTCAATGAAGCTGTATGGCATAGATCCCTGCAGCACCCCCACCTCATTGATTACAAGCCTGCCGGGGGTGGAAGGTATCCCGGGATAAGTGGAAATTGGCCCCTGTTGTGAGGTCACATATGGAGCTTCTGAAGATAATACAGTCTTACACTCATTCTTTGTAAGAGGAGTAATCCTGGTGATCTGGAGCAGAAATAAAAAAAAAAACATTACGCATTGTATAATGTCTTCATCTCATACTTTCAGTGTAATAGTCATATTATATAGTCACTCTGCACCAACAATTCCTATGGAGAGATCCTCTTTGGGCTCAGACTTAGGCTTCAGGTCATTAGTTGGCTCATATGGCTCCCGAAGTGCATCAATGAGCCTTGAGCACCCATGACACTGTGACGAGTTCACTGGATGCCCTTTCTTTGATCACTTTGGTTGGCACTAACTACGGCATAGCGTAAACTCCCCACAAGATCTGTAGTATACCAAGAAGATGCCACACGACCCATCGCATACCTGAAACCCGCCACAAGACCTGTTGTCTACTTAAAAGACTTCACAAGCCCCACCATATACCTGATACCCCTCACAAGTCCCGTTGTATACCAGGAAACGCACACAAGACCTGTCGTGTACTAATAACACCTCGCAATACTCGTCACATACTCAGAACACCTAACAAGACCTGCCATATACTGGGAACACCCCACAAGACCTGCCGTATACTGGGAATACCCCATAAGACTTGCCATATATCGGAACACCCCACAAGACCTGCCATATACCGGGAAAACCCCACAAGACCTGCCGTATACTGGGAATATCCCTCAAGACCTGCCGTATACCGGGAACACCCCACAAGACCTGCCGTATACCAGGAAAACCCCACAAGACCTGTCATATACCGGGGACATTCCACAAGACCTGCCATATACTCAGAACACCCCACAAGACCTGCCATATTCTGGGGACACCCCACAAGACCTGCCGTATACCGGGAACACCCCACAAGACCTGTTGTATACCAGGAAAACCACACAAGACCTGCCGTATACTGGGAACACCCCACAAGACCTATCATATACTGGGAACACCCCACAAGACCTGCCATAGACCGAGAACACCCCACAAGACCTGCCACAAACAAAGAACACCCCACAATAACCAAAAAATATCAGGAACACACTACAAAAACTGCTCTATAATGGGAACACGCCACAAAACCTGCTGTATACCTGAAACACCCTACAAGAGCCAGTGTATACCAGAAGCACACCACCAGACTCACTGCATGCAGAAATACCTCACAAGACCCATCGAATACCTGTAACACTCTGCAAAACCTGCCATATACCGGGAACACCCCACAAGACCTGCCGTATACCGGGAACACCCCACAAGACCTGCCGTATACCGGGAACACCCCACAAGACATGCCGTATATCGGGAACACTCTACAAGACCAACTGTATATCAGAAACACCCAAAAAGATCTCCATGGACTGTAATTTTTGGGGCATGTTGGCGGGTCTAGGTGGATGCAGGAGTATAAAGTACTAACTGGTCACTGCATGAGAGTACCCCATAATTAAGCACCTGTTACCTAGAGGTACTTATGCCTCATTGTACCCCACCCTCATTGTCAGACATGCTAAGTCATCTCTCTATAAACACCAGCAATGAAACCTGTAATTGGACCTTTGTTCCAAAAGTTGGTGAAGGGTCCCAGAACAGGACATTGTATTGTACGTGGAATATGTTAGGCGGTGGATACATATTTTGCATTAGGTCCTGGGAGTTTCATGTTGTGTCTTAAAACTCATCTCATCTAGATGCAGGTGAACCCAGGAACCTTCAACCCTCATTCACCAATGTACCTGAAAGCTGTTATGGTCCAACGGTGCAAACCCATGGCAGCGACTCAAAGACTCATCCTCTAAGAAAATTTTTTCATCCTCACGTATTGCCACCTGCGTTGGCATCAAAACATTTAGAAGGCCAGAAGCGTCATCTCTGGCTTGTGAGACGTACACCACAGCATCCACCAGACCATCTGCCGTCACAGGCATGTTAACGACATATGCCTTTCCTGGACGATAATACAAAGCAACCGCGTCTGCCCCATTCTGTATGGTGTTAGGACGTAACAGAATGTGAGGCTTTGGGGTCATCCTGGCACTGCCCACCAACAAGTAGCCATTTTTATCCGTATAGTGTCCCGTGAGGCTAATGACGCTGTAAGCCAAATTGTTTTTCCCATTGAAGAGCACGAGCCAGTAGCCCGCCAGGCTAACTGAGCTGTCGCTGGTGTGGTAGAGCTCCACGAATTCAGTATCTTCAGCTGATCCCGGGGTATTCGGGTTCACTTCACTAATCAGCAGAACTGGAGACGCGCCAGTCGGCCGAGCTGTAGAAATAGAAGTAAGGAGGTCAGTGGTGTTTCACATACCCGGGAGCTCCTTCTTGTCAACTTTTGGCCAACTTTTGTGGGCAGCATCTTTCTTGGCTCGTATGGCTACCCTTGTTCATCAATGAGCTTTATTTGTAACAGGCCATGACTTGTTTCCTGCCCTCTAGAAGTCTCAGGGACTTTAGGTCATAGGATGGTTCTAAGAAGGTTCCCAAAGTCTGGAAGAAGAGAGCACTCTTTGGGGAGTTTGATAACTATCCCCCCTTATTCGGGAGCCTCCTTGATGCATAGAGTAAATTAGCCAATATGGGGAAGATCATCCATGTTACCATCTATGTAAATATTAGCACTTTTTGCATTTTTTTATGATCCTGTTTTAACAGGTAAAACAGATCCACTAAGGAGGAATAATTTTATCATTGGCTCCAGCCTGTATTTATTACATGTAAAAGTCAGAGGAAATTAGGCCCAAATGTAAAATGTACACATATGGTCAGATTGGAAATGGTGGCGCCCACTATAGGACGTAATAGAAGGAGCACCCTCCATCTTTAGAGAACAGGAGAATATCAACATCACATATAGGAGATATCATCAGTCAGACTTAGTGGGGGCTGAAGGTCTCCAAAGTCACCACCAAAGGAAACTGTCATCTGCTGGACCTCCAGACCCATCATTGTGATAGAGCCTGTATCCTCCAGTACTCTGCCCCCCATTAATTATGGCAATTATGGAGTCTGTCTGTCCTCCCCATCTCCGCCTGAGTTTCCTCCAGGCACTCAGGTTTTCTCCCACACTCCAATCACATACTGATAGGGAACTTGGATTTTATCTCCCATGGGGACAGAGATGGCAGGAACCTACTGCAGCCTCTCCCCATAACGATCATTTAGAGAAAGAGAGACAAATCGGACATGTTGAATTTCAACACTCAACCCTATTGCCTGAAGTGTCTGGGAGCAGCTTACTCCTCTCTTCCCATTGAGAACACAAGCAAGCCCAGATTGTAAAGATTTTCTAACATTAGACCTAGCAGCCAGTGTGAAAATCGCTAGATTTTTGTTTTGTTTTTTCAACATAAATAATGATATATATAAAAAACACATTGAACATAAAAAAAAAACTGATTTCAACAATAATTCATTTTCTGATCACACATTCCTTTTAGGAAGTATACAAATGCACTGCCAGGAAGCCACGTTACTGCACTTTAGAGCACAAAAATTCACAAGGTCAATTACCTGGAGGTGACGTTGGCATGTCACTAGGATGCGGGCAGACGGTGAAGGTGGCATTCTTGTTCTGCACCGTTATAACTCTCCCCATCAATACAAAGTGCAGGCCCACATCTATTTCGACATTTTGCTGAGATAATGTAGCATTGGGTTTGACATGAAGAGTAAGCTGGTGTGATTGGCATGTAAGGTTGGCATCTATACAAATACAGAAAGCAGAAGTAGTGATGTTAATGCGGCCCCTGATCTCCATCTACCAGAACTTTATAACACGCAGATAAAGGCCATGTCCTGTAATTAGTCACCAAACCACTGTATCATGTATAAGTGTATAGGCCTGGGTCCCAGACATATATATATATATATATATATATATATACATATATATATATATATATATATATATATATATATATATATATTTATATAGTTTTATACTTATATCTATTTTTTCATTATATATATATATATATATAATTTATGTATTTATCTATGTTAAGACTTTTTTTAATATTGATATTTTACTTGAAGCTTCAATCATTTGATCGATGCATTGGTATTGCAATATGTAGTGAAAATCAAGGTGTCAAGTGAAGCCCAGGGATTTTTACAAAACTTTCAACATGATGGCGACTGATGGCATCCCATAGGCACCCCGTGATCTCGTCAGGGCAGAAGGCATCTAAACAGGCATTACACTGGAATCTGCACGATTAAATGACACCATCAGAAATTGACAGCAGCATTTAAGTGGTTAAGCTGCAGCGGTCGGAGCAATCTCTGATCGCTGCTGTTAGAGGCAGGTGTCCACTCCATACTCATGCACCGACATAGGAGTTAACATACTAGGTCGGGAAGGGGTTAAACTTTCCAATGTTTTGTATCTGCTACAATCAGTAGTCACCTTCATTGATTAGATCATTGATTAATTTGTCTGGTCATATAATGTTCATGGCGCGCTACAGTTGAGAAATGCCCGTATGACCACATGGGATGGAAATGCGGCATTATTTGGGGTAGTATAGGTGTCATTCCAGTCCTGCTCCAATGGTCCCAATTCACTGCTCCATCTCACCTGTAAATAAGTTGGAATGTACGTGACATTTGCAGAGAGACTGCCAGGACCGGACCACCGCATTCAGAACCTTGGAGGTAATCTGGTCTCCCTCCCATTCAGAGCAATCTGCAATGAGACAGCAAGATTGGAGGAAACACAAGACCATTAATTTAAGAGTAGTATGAATAGTCTGATTATATATAATGCAATAGCGCCACTGCGGTCAATAGGTCGTGACTGGTATTGCGGTTCAGCCATATTCACGTATTTACGTCAATCACATAAAAGGATAAAGAACATCGTTGGAAATGTGGATTTTTGTTACCTGTAGTTATCTCAAAGCAAAGCCTCAAACTGTGATAGGCCGAATTTTGGGGGCAGTTATTCGGCAGCCCCGGAGAGCTCCCTCCAAGAATAAAAATGGGGTCTTCACCCACGCTGCATAGATTGGCCGAAATGTTTACATCCCTAAAGTTGAAGAAAAAAAAAAACAATGCACTACCCGTGATTACCAGAACATATCGCCACGTATATTCTTTTTTTTTTTTATTTAAATAGATTTTTATTAACAATATAAAGAAGAACATCAGAATGCCATTTACATTGCAATATATCACATACACATTTTCTTATTTAATAAACCCCAACATTACCCCAACTACCCCCCTCCCCCCTACGATAGCTCAGTCTCAATCTTCACCCCACTGAGACCTTCTCTGCCTCGTGCAATTTATCCTTATCCAGGTCTTAAGGAACTCGACGTCTATACTCCTCAATCCAATTCAAGCCAAGGAGACCACATCTTATTAAACATTTCTATTTTCCCCCTTTTTTGTACACCCCCTTTTCCAATTTTAGACCATGTTGAACATATTGGAGAAATTCCCTTCTCGCAGGTGGTTCCGCCTTTATCCAATTTCGTGCTATTACTTTCCTGGCCATGTATAGTAGCCTAGCAATTGCAATCTTCCAAGTATTGTCAACTCCAATTTCTTCCACATATCCCAGCACGCATACTATCGGGTCTCTAAGAACTCTACACTTATACGCTACTTCAACCCGGCTCAAAACCACCACCCAAAAAGCAGCCAGCCTAGGACACATCCACATCATGTGATATATTCCTGCATTCTCACTCGCACACCTCGGGCACTCAGAGTTGGCACGCAATCCCGCTTTGTATAGCACTTCCGGAGATTTATATACTCTATGCAGAATATATAGCTGCGAGAGTCTATATGGTTCACTCAAGGATAGTCGCAGAACCCACTCCATCACCAATTCCCAGGTTTCATTCTCCATCGGCCCCACGTCCCTCTCCCACTTAGCTCTCGCCTTTATAGGGAAATCTAGCAAAAACGTGTGCATAAGGTCCTTATACAGAGTGGAAATAACTCCCCTTGTAGTCCCGTCACCACACACATACTCCAACACTATATCATCTTGAACACTGATATCAACCTTTTTATTCTGAGCTCTAAAGGCATGTCTCATCTGCGCATACTGATATTCCCCTGTGGATCGTAGACCAAATTCTACCTGCAATTGGGAAAAGGACTTCAATGCCTGCTGCTGGATTATCTGGTGAACAAAGCAAATTCCCTTATTCTGCCATTCCATCAGTCCTCCCAAGGCCTCAAATTCCTTTAAATTGTTGTTAGACCATATCGGTGTGAATCTAGTCAACCCTGTAACCCCGCGAATCTGCCTTAGTCTATTCCATAATTTGCGAATCAGGAACAGGGTTGGGTATACTCTCCCCAAAGCGCCCAAGGAGCCATCCTCCAAACACCTGACCACCGGTCGTCGGTCCGTCACCTCTTCCATTAGATGTTGTACTGCACTGGATGACGCCCCTCGCGCCCAGCCCTTCAAATGCTGGCTCTGGGCCGCAAGGAAGTATATTTCCAGGTTGGGCAAAGCCAATCCACCATCTTCCTTGGGTCGCTGAAGCGTCTCCAGGCTAATACGTGCATATTGTCTTCCCCATATCAAACTTCTAAAGAGGGCATTAATCTGCCTGAACTTCCCCCGAGGGACCCAAGTTGGTGCGTTATGTAGAACATATAGAATTTTTGGCATCAGGACCATTTTAATAAGGTTTACCCTACCGACGACCGATAGATGTAGTTTATTCCAGGCATCTACCTTCGCCTTGAGTACCCCCATAACAGGAGTCAAATTCCTTTGCAAGAACTCCTCAATTGGCACCGAAAACCACCTTTAGCCTCTCATCCCCAACATCCTTACTCACATTCTCTCCAACGTCATCCACCCTAAAAAGAACCGACTTATCCCAATTAATTGTTAGTCCCGACACAGTACCAAATCTCTCAACAATTTCAATGGCCCCTCTTAGTGATTCGTCTGGATCCGCCAGGAACAGCAAAACATCATCCGCGTATAACGCTATTTTTTCCTCTACTTTCCCATACCTAAACCCAGGGACCCTATCAGACTGCCGAATCTCAGCAGCAAGAGGTTCTACAGCCAACGCGAACAGGAGGGGTGAGAGCGGGCATCCCTGCCTAGTGCCCCTAGCCAGCCCTATAGGTCGAGATAGCTCCCCGTTTACTCTAATTCTAGCGGACGGTAATGAGTACAACAGCTGTATCCAGGCCACAAACTGCGGACCAAATCCCATACGTTCCAGCACCTGCCAGAGGTATCCCCATTCAACACTGTCAAACGCCTTATGCGCATCTAGCGATGCAATCACTCTTCGACCACAGTTATCAGACTCTACCTGCAGATTCACATATAGCCTCCGCAAATTGATCGCCGTTGATCTATCCGGCATAAAGCCAGATTGGTCCGAGTGCACCAGACTCGCAATAACACTAGAGAGGCGGAGAGCCAACACTTTGGCCAGAAGCTTGACATCAATAGTTAGTAAAGAAATTGGGCGGTAAGACTCCGGTTGCCACGTATATTCTTGCATTTAAACTGAACACTCCCTCCAATTGCCACTGCTCTACTGGTTCTGGAATAGGTATTGAAGGGGTTAAAGATGCGCTTTCACTAGATTTTCTAATTACCTCCTCCACTTGCTGCTGCTTCACTGATTTTGGAACAGTTTTTGTTTTTTTTCTATGATGCTCCATTACAAAGTTATGCTGCCAGGAAATAAAGATGCACATTTTTGCGTTAACAAACCGGGTGATTAGCACAGAAATTCTCTGTGGGTGTTTCCTTTTTCTCCATGGACACTAGCCAATCAAAACATGGCCACACCCATAGAGAAGTTCTGTGGTACACGCCCAGTTTGTTGAAAATTTGCATCTTTATTTCCTGGGGGCATAACTTCGGAACGGAGGGGCACAGAAGAAAAAGAAAAACTGTTCCAGAATCAGTGGAACAGCAGCAGTCGGATGAGTTAATTAAAAAAAATCTATTAAAAGAGTTTCTTTAACCCTTCAGTATCCAGACACTTTGCCCCCCAGGACCTTTTTTTTTATTATTTTACTTACCCATTCACTTACATATTACTCCAATGTGGCTAGATGAGGCCTTAACATAGTAACATAGTAACATAGTTAGTAAGGCCGAAAAAAGACATTTGTCCATCCAGTTCAGCCTATATTCCATCATAATAAATCCCCAGATCTACGTCCTTCTACAGAACCTAATAATTGTATGATACAATATTGTTCTGCTCCAGGAAGACATCCAGGCCTCTCTTGAACCCCTCGACTGAGTTCGCCATCACCACCTCCTCAGGCAAGCAATTCCAGATTCTCACTGCCCTAACAGTAAAGAATCCTCTTCTATGTTGGTGGAAAAACCTTTTCTCCTCCAGACGCAAAGAATGCCCCCTTGTGCCCGTCACCTTCCTTGGTATAAACAGATCCTCAGCGAGATATTTGTATTGTCCCCTTATATACTTATACATGGTTATTAGATCGCCCCTCAGTCGTCTTTTTTCTAGACTAAATAATCCTAATTTCGCTAATCTATCTGGGTATTGTAGTTCTCCCATCCCCTTTATTAATTTTGTTGCCCTCCTTTGTACTCTCTCTAGTTCCATTATATCCTTCCTGAGCACCGGTGCCCAAAACTGGACACAGTACTCCATGTGCGGTCTAACTAGGGATTTGTACAGAGGCAGTATAATGCTCTCATCATGTGTATCCAGACCTCTTTTAATGCACCCCATGATCCTGTTTGCCTTGGCAGCTGCTGCCTGGCACTGGCTGCTCCAGGTAAGTTTATCATTAACTAGGATCCCCAAGTCCTTCTCCCTGTCAGATTTACCCAGTGGTTTCCCGTTCAGTGTGTAATGGTGATATTGATTCCCTCTTCCCATGTGTATAACCTTACATTTATCATTGTTAAACCTCATCTGCCACCTTTCAGCCCAAGTTTCCAACTTATCCAGATCCATCTGTAGCAGAATACTATCTTCTCTTGTATTAACTGCTTTACATAGTTTTGTATCATCTGCAAATATCGATATTTTACTGTGTAAACCTTCTACCAGATCATTAATGAATATGTTGAAGAGAACAGGTCCCAATACTGACCCCTGCGGTACCCCACTGGTCACAGCGACCCAGTTAGAGACTATACCATTTATAACCACCCTCTGCTTTCTATCACTAAGCCAGTTACTAACCCATTTACACACATTTTCCCCCAGACCAAGCATTCTCATTTTGTGTACCAACCTCTTGTGCGGCACGGTATCAAACGCTTTGGAAAAATCGAGATATACCACGTCCAATGACTCACCGTGGTCCAGTCTATAGCTTACCTCTTCATAAAAACTGATTAGATTGGTTTGACAGGAGCGATTTCTCATAAACCCATGCTGATATGGAGTTAAACAGTTATTCTCATTGAGATAATCCAGAATAACATCCCTCAGAAACCCTTCAAATATTTTACCAACAATAGAGGTTAGACTTACTGGCCTATAATTTCCAGGTTCACTTTTAGAGCCCTTTTTGAATATTGGCACCACATTTGCTATGCGCCAGTCCTGCGGAACAGACCCTGTCGCTATAGAGTCACTAAAAATAAGAAATAATGGTTTATCTATTACATTACTTAGTTCTCTTAGTACTCGTGGGTGTATGCCATCCGGACCTGGAGATTTATCTATTTTAATCTTATTTAGCCGGTTTCGCACCTCTTCTTGGGTTAGATTGGTGACTCTTAATATAGGGTTTTCATTGTTTCTTGGGATTTCACCTAGCATTTCATTTTCCACCGTGAATACCGTGGAGAAGAAGGTGTTTAATATGTTAGCTTTTTCCTCGTCATCTACAACCATTCTTTCCTCACTATTTTTTAAGGGGCCTACATTTTCAGTTTTTATTCTTTTACTATTGATATAGTTGAAGAACAGTTTGGGATTAGTTTTACTCTCCTTAGCAATGTGCTTCTCTGTTTCCTTTTTGGCAGCTTTAATTAGTTTTTTAGATAAAGTATTTTTCTCCCTATAGTTTTTTAGAGCTTCAGTGGTGCCATCCTGCTTTAGTAGTGCAAATGCTTTCTTTTTACTGTTAATTGCCTGCCTTACTTCTTTGTTTAGCCACATTGGGTTTTTCCTATTTCTAGTCCTTTTATTCCCACAAGGTATAAACCGCTTACACTGCCTATTTAGGATGTTCTTAAACATTTCCCATTTATTATCTGTATTCTCATTTCTGAGGATATTGTCCCAGTCTACCAGATTAAGGGCATCTCTAAGCTGTTCAAACTTTGCCTTCCTAAAGTTCAATGTTTTTGTGACTCCCTGACAAGTCCCCCTAGTGAAAGACAGGTGAAACTGCACAATATTGTGGTCGCTATTTCCTAAATGCCCAACCACCTGCAGATTTGTTATTCTGTCAGGTCTATTAGATAGTATTAGGTCTAAAAGTGCTGCTCCTCTGGTTGGATTCTGCACCAATTGTGAAAGATATTTTTTCTTGGTTATTAGCAGAAACCTGTTGCCTTTATGGGTTTCACAGGTTTCTGTTTCCCAGTTAATATCCGGGTAGTTAAAGTCCCCCATAACCAGGACCTCATTATGGGTTGCAGCTTCATCTATCTGCTTTAGAAGTAGACTTTCCATGGTTTCTGTTATATTTGGGGGTTTGTAACAGACCCCAATGAGAATTTTGTTACCATTTTTCCCTCCATGAATTTCAACCCATATGGACTCGACATCCTCATTCCCTTCGCTAATATCCTCCCTTAAAGTGGACTTTAGACAAGACTTTACATAGAGACAAACCCCTCCTCCTCTCCGATTTTTACGATCCTTTCTAAACAGACTGTAACCCTGTAAGTTAACTGCCCAGTCATAGCTTTCATCTAACCATGTCTCGGTTATTCCCACTATGTCAAAGTTACCTGTAGATATTTCTGCTTCTAGTTCTTCCATCTTGTTTGTCAGGCTTCTGGCGTTTGCGAGCATGCAGTTTAGAGGATTTTGTTTTGTTCCAATCTCCTCACTGTGGATTGTTTTAGAAATGTTCTTACCTCCCTTCTGAGTATGTTTTCCTGGGTCGTCTTTGTTCGAGTCTAATGTTTTTCTTCCCGTCCCCTCTTCTTCTAGTTTAACGCCCTCCTGATGAGTGTAGCGAGTCTTCTGGCGAATGTGTGTTTCCCAGGTTTGTTGAGGTGTAGTCCGTCTCTGGCGAGGAGTCCATCGTACAAGTAATTCACACCGTGGTCCAGGAATCCGAATCCTTGTTGTCTGCACCATCGTCTTAGCCAGTTGTTTGCATCAAGGATCCTGTTCCATCTCCTGGTGCCATGCCCATCTACTGGAAGGATAGAAGAAAAAACTACCTGTGCATCCAGTTCCTTTACTTTCTTCCCCAACTCTTCAAAGTCCTTGCAGATTGTCGGTAGGTCCTTCCTTGCCGTGTCATTGGTGCCAACATGTATCAGAAGAAATGGGTGGACGTCCTTGGAGCTGAAGAGCTTTGGTATCCTATCGGTCACATCCTTGATCATCGCACCTGGAAGGCAGCATACTTCTCTTGCAGTTATGTCCGGTCTGCAGATGGCTGCTTCTGTGCCTCTCAGTAGTGAGTCTCCCACCACCACCACTCTTCGTTGCTTCTTGGCTGTACTTTTTGCTGTCACTTGTTGCTGTGTGCCCTTTTCTTTTTTTGCTTGCTGGTATTGCTTCATTCTTAGGTGTGCCATCTTCATCCTCTACAAAGATTTGATATCGGTTCTTCAGTTGTGTGGTTGGTGATTTCTCCATGGTCTTCTTGCTTCTTTTGGTCACATGCTTCCACTCATCTGCTTTTGGAGGTTCTCTGACACTTTTTGCACCTTCTGTGACCAGTAGAGATGCTTCTGTTCTGTCTAGAAAGTCTTCATTCTCTTTGATGAGTTTCAAAGTTGCTATTCTTTCTTCCAGACCCCGCACCAGGCCTTGCTTTTTTATCAGGTACCATATTGTGATACAAATATATTCACATTTAATTTTTCCATTTTTTGGTTTATTTCTATTTTTTCAACCACATTTCTTTAATGTTTTCATTTTAATTCTTTCCCATTTGTTTAAACATGATGTAAATGCAACAGTTTTCCAGAATCCAGCAATGTTTTTCCATTATTTCTGCTCCTCTCTGCTCCCAAAATATGGCCCCCTCGTCCCTGTTTATAAATCTAGTAATTTTTATCCAAGTGGGCGTGGTCTTCAACTCTTCTATGTGGGCGTGTTCTTGAGGACAATGACCCATTCGCTAAAAAGACTAACTTCATATAAAGGGAAGAGGAGGCCATATCTCAAGAACGGAGAGGCGCAGGAAATAAAGAAAAACATTGCCGGATTCAGGAGAACAGCGGCATTTACACTGGGATAAAAAATGACATATTTATGGCAAATTACAGGTTCATTTTAAATTGGATAAAAATAATAAAAAATGTAGTAATGTTTATTAGTATGGAACAGTTTTTTTCCCACTTACCACGTTTGCCAGTAAATTATATTATTGCCTATGGTTAGATCCTGAAGGGGATGAGCCGCCATGTCCTCGTAGTCACCGTACACCAAAGCATTGATCAAACCACTCGTAGTGTATCGTTTGTCCTGCAAAATGTCACTGCTCTTCCCCATATACAACGCTACCGCTCCACCACCCTTGATGAGCACGCGAGCGTTGTTAGGCAGTGTCTGCTGAGCTGGATGCCAGGGAAATAAATGGTACATAGTTCACAACACGGGACAAAATTACACCCACCTACATCCCATATGTCCATATATGTGGAAAATGCCAATAGTACAACATCCACGTCTCATTTACAAATTTGCGCTCCGATTTTCTGAACAGCCATAAATGCAATGGCCTATGGCTGTCCCCGACTCCAGTGCTGTTCCTGTATCTGCTGTTTGGCTGCAGCGGTAACGTCACATCATCATCACTCCAGTCAATCAATGAGCTCAGCGGCTCCACCGACGTAGACAGCAGAGATTGGCTGCAGCACCCTCGACATGATGTCACCACTGCAGCCAAACAACAAAGACCCGTGGGGCAGCTGTAGAGATTCAGCACTGGACCCGGGGAGGGTAGGTAAGGTGCGACTTGTGATTTTTAAAATGGAACTGAGCGTGCAGGCAACAGTTTACTGAAAGGGAACAACCAATTTCAATAGTAATTTTTTTCTTACTTTTTCATTATGTCTCGAGAAGCCATAATATTTTAACTTTTCTCATAGTTATTGGGATAGTTTTTTATGAGGATGAGCTGAAAATTTTAGGTTATCTTTTTTTTTAGCCTTTGCTGGAAGGGAAGAGATAAGAGTTATAGTATTTACTGATTTTTCTGGGTTTTAATTTGGTTTTGTTTTTTACATTTCAAAACATTTTTTTAATAATAAGGTTTCGTCCCTTGAGGGGATTTGAGCATACAGTCCTTTAATTGCTTACATAATACACTATATTACTTGCGTACCTCAGAGTGTTATGCACGGCCTAGTAGGCTTCTGCACATGGCAGACATGAAGACCATGGTTAGGCCTCTGGCTGCCATAGCAACCCATTGGCACAATGGAGTGTCATTGTAGTGATGCCAGTGGGCTAACAAAGGGAGCCCTGTTCCTCTGACTAACTGTTTAGATGATGAGATTGCTTCTACTGCGCTGACAGAGGTCTAACCATGTCTCCCAAAACCGTCACAGATCCAGACGGACAATCCTGGGAGGTCGCAGTCATGTCCTGGTTTAAGCTGTACTTGCTTTCTTTGAACGCCCATGCAGTTGACTATGTTGGTGGAGCAGGGAGCTGCCAGTACTCCGCTCCACCATTCGTTTGCCAATAATGTGTATTGGAGGCCACTATACTGGGAAGGAAGTAGGTAATGTGGGGGCATACTACTGTGTGAGGAAGTATGACTGTGGGGCAACACATTGAGAGGTAGTGGGCTGTGAGGGCATCATATTGTGGAGGGACTGTAGGGGCAACATATTGTGGGTTAGTGGGCTGTGGGGGCAACATATTGTGGAGAGATTGTGGGGCAACGCATTGTGGGGTAGTGGGCTGTGAGGGCATCATATTGTGGAAGGACTGTGGGGTCAACATATTGTGGGGTAGTGGGCTGTGAGGGCATCATATTGTGGAGGGACTGTGGGGCAACATATTGTGGGGTAGTGGGCTGTGGGGGCAACATATTGTGGAGAGATTGTGGGACAATGCATTGTGGGTTAGTGGGCCGTGAGGGCATCATATTGTGGAAGGACTGTGGGGTCAACATATTGGGGGTAGCTGTAGAAGCACCATATTATGAGAGGGCTGTAGGGGCATGAAATTGTGAGGTGGACTTTGGGGTCATATACTGTGTATTGAGGGCACTGTATGGGAATCATTAAATGGGAGGGGCACTGGGGTGTTGCACTGTGTGTGAGGGCATTGTGCAGCATCCTAGTGGATTTGGGATACAAAAGGGGTATCAAATTGTGTGGGAACACTAAAGGTTTCACTATTTCTATTTGGACGCACAAATAATATGGGTGTGGATAGGTGATGACTAAACTGTAGAAAAATTTACTGCAATGTGTATCCCTCTTTCCTGTCCTTCAGAATTGGGAGGAACGGCATAACTACAGTGGGTGCAGATGGTGTAGTCATACCTGGGACCTGGACCAAGGAGCTGCTTGAGCACACATCACTATAAAACACACCTGGACTCAGGGGGCCTTGTTGTAAATTTTGCATTGGGGCTCAGGATCTTTAAGTTACGACACTGTCTCCTGGTTAAAAGACTGAGATCAGAGTTTTCTCTGATCCCAGTGGTTGTAACAGAAGTCCACTATCTATTACATCCATCCTTTGTTGTTGGACACCGGTGTACGGAGTCATACATCACATTTTTAGACAACAGGCAGGCAAATGATAATCACTGTAAAATATCCACAGAGTCTCCAAAAAGAAGTTACCAACCCATATGTTTCCAAAAGGAAATTACCACCCCACGTGTCTCCAAAAGGAAATCACCACCCCAGATAATATTCATCGTATCTAGTCAAATGAGAAATAAAACCGTAAGTGTAAATTTTGCATACCTCGATTATCATGCTTTTCACTTACGAGCAAAAACAATCCATTGGTGTCAGTCTGACCTCTAATTTCTGTTGTGTAATACACCAGTTGATCCATCGCACTAATAAATGCCAAGGTCAGACCGTAGAGGAGGGTGGATGGCGGCCCGTGGATTTCTACATATAGATCCTCAGCGTAAGGAGATGAGACTTCATTCAGCACGACTAAAGACCCACTGCAGTAATTCTCACTGCCTGGCGATGGATGCGTCAGCTGGAAGGTCAATTGGCCATTAATGTCCAAACACCTCCCAATGGACTCGTCTGAGATCTGAAAATTAACATCCTCCAAGAAGGCCTCCATTCCTGGTGTGAGGGCATTGAGAAGCTCATCAGCTTGGTCCGTGCTCTTCGTTTTGTGTACCAGGGCATCCACCAACCCCTCACGGGTTACACCCATTGCATTGACGTAAGGTCCCTTTCCAAAATAAAGAGCTATGGCATCCGGTCCGTTCTGAATGGTGTTGGGTGGGAGGATAATGGTGGGAACTGGTTTAACACTTGCAGATCCAATTAGGAAAAATCCTTTTTTATCAGTAAAGTTTCCAGTTAAGTCGAGGACTTTATAGGCTGTGTTCGTTTTTCCATTATAGAGAACCAGTGTAAAACCATCGAGAGAGACATTTTGCTCGCTTATGTGACGGAGTTCAATAAATTCAGCAGTATCATGCCCGGGGTTATCTGGGTTGACTTCACTGATGAAGAGATGTCCTTCCAAATTCACCTCCTTGGAGTTTTTAATAAGGTTTTGACTGTTGACAACCAAGAAAATTCCAAGCAACACAACCACTGCTGATTTTGAAGAGGCCATATCTCCCTTTACCTCTCTACAAAGTCCTTAAATATCGATAATCTTGAGTAAAAGAAGAAGGTATCGTTCAATCTAGTAGAGAATAAGGGAATATGATGTTGGGGATCTCGAGGAGGCAATGTCATCTATTCTGTAAACAGGAGGTATAATGATTCAATATATCAAAGAGCTAAATAAAAAATGACAATCATCCATCAATCTAAATTTTACAACTAAATCCAAACTTAGGGCAAGTTCACAAGAGGTGGATATCGCAGTCCATTCCACTCTTAAAGAAAACCTGTCACCAGGTCAAAAGTGAACAATGTTTTAACTTACGGTATTTTATTCCTGCTTCTCCCTTGTTTTATTTTAAAAAATGTAAAAACTAATCTTACAATATAGTATAGCGCATAACATCATAAATCCAAAACATCTGCCTTAAAGGGATACTTTATCTGCTGTATATAGAGCTGTTATCAGTCATTGTACAGGAGGATGAGGAGGTGAGCTGTGACATCACTTATTGTGAATGGTGGATCCTGTGTTATCTACTGTATATAGAGGTGTTATCAGTCATTGTACAGAAGGAGGAGGTGAGCTGTGATATCACCTATTGTGAATGGTGGATCCTGTGTTATCTACTGTATATAGAGGTGTTATCAGTCATTGTGCAGGAGGAGGAGGTGAGCTGTGACATCACATATTGTGAATGGTGGATCCTGTGTTATCTACTGTATATAGAGGTGTTATCAGTCATTGTACAGGAGGAGGAGGTGAGCTGTGACATCACCTATTGTGAATGGTGGATCCTGTGTTATCTACTGTATATAGAGGTGTTATCAGTCATTGTACAGGAGGAGGAGGTGAGCTGTGACATCACCTATTGTGAATGGTGGATCCTGTGTTATCTACTGTATATAGAGGTGTTATCAGTCATTGTGCAGGAGGAGGAGGTGAGCTGTGACATTGCCTATTGTGAATGGTGGATCCTGGTATCTACTGTATATAGAGGTATTATCAGTTATTGTACAGGAGGAGGAGGTGAGCTGTGACATTGCCTATTGTGAATGGTGGATCCTGGTATCTACTGTATTTAGAGATGATATCAGTTATTGTACAGGATTTTGTAGCTCCTGTGTTATCCACTGTACATATACAGTAGGTGTTCCCTGATATTGTAATCCTGTCTGTGATGATAATGAGACTTTTTTAAGTCTATAATATCTTCTAAACAACGTGAAATGTAAGTCTATAATAGCCCCAGTGTGAAAATTGCAAGTCTTCAATTTTTTTAATGCAGATTGTGATATGAAAAACACATTGTAAAAATGAAAAAAAATATATACATTTCTCACAAAAAAAACCTGTTATACAAGCTTAAATGCAAAATAGCCAACTGCATTGTGTATCCAATTGGAACCGTAACGTAAAACATGATTCACAACGCATATTCAAGAAAAAGTAACACTTTTATTTACATCAGAAAAATAACAAAAATCACATGAAAAAAAAGGAAAAAAACTAGAAAAGATAAAAGGTGATAAAATTGCACAGGAGGTGGGTTTAGCAAGATTATATAATAATTTCTATGAAATTATATATATGATGGATAGCCAGGTCAGGTAAGTAAAAAAATAATGATAATATAAAGAATTATAATACTCTAATATTATAAACCTGAGATGATGCCATATAAACAAAGATCAGTCCAAACTCAAAAAATAAAATAAAATGAAAATGTCCACATCAGACTCTAAATGAAACAACATAATAGCGCATACATCATGTGGAAGATTTGACCTTTATGTAGAAAATCAGGAATCTATGGCATGAATAAAATTAATAGTTAAACTCCACTGAACAAAATATTAAGTAAAGTGCCAAGTGCAAACAGGATGGGACATTGAAAGTGGACAGCATTCAGGAGATAAAATTGAATAAAGTGACAAGTGTCTGAAAATTGCCAGTTGCCCAAGAGAATATAGAATTATGTATACATACACCTCACTCACCCTTGGTTCCCTTGTCGAAGCATAGGCGAAACGCGCGTTGGGCACACACAGTGAGTTCTGGGTTAGTACCTTGGTCAGTCCTCTCTATACTTTACTTGCAGTGCTTGTATTCTATGTATGTATACATATTTCTATATTCACTTGGGCAACTGGCAATATTCAGACCCACCTCCTGTGCAATTTTATCACCTTTTATTTTGATTTTTTTTTTTTCATTTTTTTCATGTGATTGTTATTTTTTAATGTAAATAAAATTGTTACATTTTCTTAAATATATGTTGTGAATCATGTTTTAGGCTACTACAAATAAACCCTGATTTCAACAAAGCGCCATATTTCTGTCCATATATTTCTTATAGCCATATGAGCGTTCAGTCCCCAATGTTATTTAAAGGAAACCTGCCACATTGAACATGATGTCTGACCTTCCAGCAGAATATTTTAGCGCAGAAGGAGCTGAGCGGATTTATATCTTGGTTTGTGGAAATAAAATTTAGTATAACTTGTAATTCAGTCAGTTAATTCTTGACTCTTTCTGCATTTAAGAGTCCAGTGGGTGGTCCTAATAGAGTAGAACAGCCTATCGGACTCCTAATAGTAAATGCTGTAATTTCAATGGAAAAAAAACATTCATTCTAAATCTTTGCCCACCAACCTATATATTAATCTGCTCAGCACCTTGCGCTCTGTACCCTGCTGCTCATAGATCCTACATCAACCTGCCAGGTTCCCTTTATTATTTGTGTGGAAGTTCCAGGCTGGTGACACAAATCAAAAAGTGACAAAATACATAAATTATGCACAAAGAAAGTTGTATCTTGATACTAACCAAATGCAGATGCTCCTGGATTCAGACGTCTCGGGGAAGCGGTTACATAGGTCACATTTTCTCTCCTTTTAGAGACAAAGACAAATGACCGTAAACTGCAGGGTGTTTATAAGTCGCCGATATTCTGATGACTCAGTGGTGACTGCACAGGATATTTAGTAATCGTTATGATGTGGAAAAAAGTTTACATTCCAAAACTAATGAAATGTCATAAATAGCACAAAAATTTGTTGTCATTATGATCAAAGGAAATAAGAAAATATTATTTTCAACTTGCAAAGATGTAGAAGAATATAAAAAAGTTTAATGGCCGCGAGTAACGAAAAGTCTGAAATCTTAACGGTTAACTGCAGTGATCAGAGCTCAGCTTCAGCTGCTGCTGTAAGACATAGACGGCACACAGAATGATGTCTCCACGGTACATTCCCCACAGTACATTACCCCACACACAGTATGATGCCCCCACGCACAGTATGATGTCCCCACACACAGTATGATGTCCCCACAATACATTACCCCAGGGCCGGACTGGCCATTTGGCAATTCTGGCAAATGCCAGAAGGGCCAGTCTGGTTGTGGGCTGCCTTGTGTGCTACGTTGTTAACAGAATCAATGTTCTCAAGACACCCATACTGTTAAAAGTTGTGACGGAGCACAAAGCCGGTCACTCTGTCACTTACCCCAGCATGCCATGGGTATAATAAATATTGGTCTTGTATTAAATCTTCCTTTCCTCCATTCAGGGTAATATTAGTAATATATCCCATCTGGTTATTGGGGACGGGGACAGCATGGGCCTGTGTGATTTCAAATGCCAGGACTGAATTTCATCTGCAGTCCGTACCTGTATTACCCCACACACAGTATGATGTCCCCACAGTACATTCCCCCACGCAAAGTATGATGTCCCCATGGTACATTCCCACCACACACAGTATGATGTCCCCACAGTACATTCCCCCACACACAGTATGGTGTCCCCACAGTACATTCCCCTACACCCAGTATGATGTCCCCACAGTACACTCCCCCACACACAGTATGATGTCCCCATGGTACATTCCCCCCACACACAGTATGGTGTCCCCACAGTACATTCCCCCACACACAGTATGATGTCCCCACAGTACACTCCCCCACACACAGTATGATGTCCCCATGGTACATTCCCCCCACACACAGTATGGTGTCCCCACAGTACATTCCCCCACACACAGTATGATGTCCCCACAGTACACTCCCCCACACACAGTATGATGTCCCCACGGTACATTCCCCCACACACAGTATGATGTCCCCACGGTACATTACCCCACACAGTATGACGTCCCCACGGTACATTGCCCCACACACAGTATGATGTCCCCACGGTACATTGCCCCACACAGTATGATGTCCCCACGGTACATTACCCCACACAGTATGATGTCCCCACAGTACATTCCCCCACACACAGTATGATGTCCCCACGGTACATTACCCCACACAGTATGATGTCCCCACAGTACATTACCCAACACAGTATGATGTCCCCACGGTACATTACCCCACACAGTATGACGTCCCCACAGTACATTGCCCCACACACAGTATGATGTCCCCACAGTATATTACCCAACACAGTATGATGTCCCCACGGTACATTACCCCACACAGTATGACGTCCCCACAGTACATTGCCCCACACACAGTATGATGTCCCCACAGTACATTCCCTCACACACAGTATGATGTCCCCACGGTACATTACCCCACACAGTATGTTGTCCCCACAGTACATTCCCCCACACACAGTATGATTCCCCCACAGTACATTCCCCCACACATTATGATGTCCCCACAGTACACTCCCCCACACACAGTATGATGTCCCCACAGTACATTCCCCCACACACAGTATGTTGTCCCCACAGTACATTCCCCCACACACAGTATGTTGTCCCCACAGTACATTCCCCCACACACAGTATGATTCCCCCACAGTACATTCCCCCACACAGTATGATGTCCCCACAGTACATTCCCCCACACACATTATGATTCCCCCACAGTACATTTCCTCACGCACAGTATGATGTCCCCACAGTATATTCCCCCACACACAGCATGATGTCCCCACAATACATTCCCCCACACACAGTATGATGTCCCCACGGTACATTACCCCACACAGTATGACGTCCCCACAGTACATTACCCCACACACAGTATGATGTCCCCACAGTACATTACTCAACACAGTATGATGTCCCCATGGTACATTACCCCACACAGTATGATGTCCCCACAGTACATTACCCAACACAGTATGATGTCCCCACGGTACATTACCCCACACAGTATGACGTCCCCACAGTACATTGCCCCACACACAGTATGATGTCCCCACAGTACATTCCCTCACACACAGTATGATGTCCCCACGGTACATTACCCCACACAGTATGACGTCCCCACAGTACATTGCCCCACACACAGTATGATGTCCCCACAGTACATTCCCTCACACACAGTATGATGTCCCCACGGTACATTACCCCACACAGTATGTTATCCCCACAGTACATTCCCCCACACACAGTATGATTCCCCCACAGTACATTCCCCCACACATTATGATGTCCCCACAGTACACTCCCCCACACACAGTATGATGTCCCCACAGTACATTCCCCCACACACAGTATGTTGTCCCCACAGTACATTCCCCCACACACAGTATGTTGTCCCCACAGTACATTCCCCCACACACAGTATGATTCCCCCACAGTACATTCCCCCACACAGTATGATGTCCCCACAGTACATTCCCCCACACACAGTATGATTCCCCCACAGTACATTTCCTCACGCACAGTATGATGTCCCCACAGTATATTCCCCCACACACAGCATGATGTCCCCACAATACATTCCCCCACACACAGTATGATGTCCCCACGGTACATTACCCCACACAGTATGACGTCCCCACAGTACATTACCCCACACACAGTATGATGTCCCCACAGTACATTACTCAACACAGTATGATGTCCCCATGGTACATTACCCCACACAGTATGATGTCCCCACAGTACATTACCCAACACAGTATGATGTCCCCACGGTACATTACCCCACACAGTATGACGTCCCCACAGTACATTACCCCACACACAGTATGATGTCCCCACAGTACATTACCCAACACAGTATGATGTCCCCACGGTACATTACCCCACACAGTATGACGTCCCCACAGTACATTGCCCCACACACAGTATGATGTCCCCACAGTGCATTCCCCCACACACAGTATGATGTCCCCACGGTACATTACCCCACACAGTATGTTGTCCCCACAGTACATTCCCCCACACACAGTATGATTCCCCCACAGTACATTCCCCCACACATTATGATGTCCCCACAGTACACTCTCCCACACACAGTATGATGCCCCACAGTATGATGTCCCCACAGTACATTCCCCCACACACAGTATGTTGTCCCCACAGTACATTCCCCCACACACAGTATGTTGTCCCCACAGTACATTCCCCCACACACAGTATGATTCCCCCACAGTACATTCCCCCACACAGTATGATGTCCCCACAGTACATTCCCCCACACACAGTATGATTCCCCCACAGTACATTTCCTCACGCACAGTATGATGTCCCCACAGTATATTCCCCCACACACAGCATGATGTCCCCACAATACATTCCCCTACACACAGTATGATACCCCACAGTACATTCACCCACTCACAGTAGGATGTCCCCACAGTACATTCCCCCCACACACAGTATGATGTCTCCATGGTACATTCCCTCATACAATATGATGCCCCACAGTACATCCCCCCACACACAGTATGATGTCCCCTCAGTACATTCCCCCACACACTATGATGTCCCCACAGTGCATTCCCCCACACACAGTATGATGTCTCCATGGTACATTCCCTCACACAGTATGATGTCCCCACAGTACATCCCCCCACACACAGTATGATGTCCCCACAGTACATTCCCCCCACACACACAGTACGATGTCCCCCACAGTACATTCCCCCACACAGTGTGATGTCCCCACAGTACATTCCCCACACACAGTATGATGTCCCCACAGTACATTCGCAATGTAACGGATTCGTTAGCGCACCCATTGACCGCAATGTATGTAACGCATACGCGATGCTCTGTTATTTTGTGACGGACCTCGAACGCTGTCTGCAGCGTTTTTGGGTCCATTCTCGCTAGCGCAGATCGGGCATCTGCGCTAGCGCGGTCGCTAAACACGATCCCTTTTTGGACATTGCGTTAGTGCAGTCTGTTTAGCGCATACGCTAACGGACTGCGTTAACGCAATGTTAACCTACATATTTCATGTAATAAGTCACAGTGGTGGTTTAGTGGAAAGAAAATAAATTGATGAATGATAAATGGATGGATAGATAGATAATAGATAGATAGATAGATAGATAGATAGATAGATAGATAGATAGTTAGATAGATAATAGATAGTTAATAGATGATAGATAGATAATAGATGATAGATGATAGATAGATAGATAGATAGATAGATAGATAGATAGATAGATAGATAGATAGATAATAGATAGATGATTGATAGGTAGATAGATAGATAGATAGATAGATAGATAGATAGATAGATGATAGATAGATAAGAGATAGATAGATAGATAGATAGATAGATAGATAGATAGATAGATAGATAGCTAGATAGATGATAGATAGATAAGAGATAGATAGATAGATAGATAGATAGATAGATAGATAGATAGAGAGATAATAGATAGATGATTGATAGGTAGATAGATAATAGATAGATGATAGATAGATAAGAGATAGATAGATAGATAGATAGATAGATAGATAGATAGATAGATAGATAGATAGATAGATAGACAGATAATGATAGATGATAGATAGATAGATAAATAGATAATAGATAATACATAGCTAGATTTATTTTAAAGCATTACTTACATGTATAATATGACACTTATCCACATCTAATACCACAGATTATTTTCCGCCCTATTCACATATTATCATGGATAACGGCATTAGACCTGGAAGAAATATAAGATGGTTTTCTTCCCTGACCATTTGGGACCTGCTGGGCGACATCACTGACTGCTGTGATTTTAGAAGTTTGTGCTCTTTCGGGCCCCGGCCCATCACTACTGTATTCATCAGTATAATCCCACCACTAATTTAGTAGTTACAGGCCCCAGAAACTTACTGAGCATCCTGTCTCCTCCACCGCATGTCTGCCCTAATTTTTTCTGAAGGCCACTTCCCAGCTTCCTCTTCTCCACCCCTCTCATTCCCAGAAACCCAGGATAAAAAAAATGCGTTACTTTTCTCTGAAATCCGAAACCTTTAATGTACACGTCCCTGTAAAACACCAAGATCTGTTTTAGGATCCTTCCCCACTGAAGGGATTAGGGCTGGGAGTAGAGAGCGGGCCTGATCACTGCCAGATGTTGGTCACCGCTGGTGGGAGTCTGGTTAACCCCATGTTTACTTCACAGCAAAACCTTCCAAATGCAAACACTGCACCTCAAATCAACTCCAGGCCTTTTATCTGCTTAATTGAGAATAACATAACGAAGGGATTGCCCACACCTGTCCATGAAATAGCCTTGGAGTCATCTGTCCAATTACCTTTGGTCCCTTTAAAAACAGGGTGGCACATGTTAAGGAGCTGAAACTCCTAAACTCTTCATCCAATTTTAATGTGGATACCCTCAAATAAAAGCTGAAAGTCTGAACTTCAACTGCATCTGAATTGTTTTGTTTAAAATTCATTGTGGTAATGTCTATAACCAAAATTAGAAAAATGTTGTCTCTGTCCAAATATATATGGACCTAACTGTACATATCTATTTATCCATGTATCTTTCTGTTTATCTATTGTAGTGCAGCGGTAGTACTCTGTGCAGGGATGAGGCAGTGACCTGGCAAAGTTCAAAGCAAAACGTCTCTTTAATGTTCAACTCATATAAGCATAGCACACAATATCCTCCAGATCGCAGCCAAACACATATCCTCTGGATTACAGTCAGTAAACACGCCAGTCCACCTCTTACCTGTTGTCTCTTTACTCACAGCATTACACAGTACACGATATCCTCCAGGTCGCAACCGGGAACCATATCCTCCAGTTTACAGTCACTAAACACGCCAGTCCACCTCCTGAGACTTCTTGCCGTTGGGGACCAGGCTTTTCACCTGCCTTGGCTCCACTGGACTGTGTTGTCTCACACAGGTAGAACCCTGCAAAGCCTCCTCCTCTGTACTCCTGCCAACACCAGACTGACACTGACTCTAAATCTGACACACCCAAACCCTATACTGCAGGGTTTTTAACTTGAAACTGTGGCCTTCAGCCACATGGAAAACCCAGCACGGAATGAAATGAACTGCACCACTACCATACTGTAGTCTGTTTCAAAACACAAAAACCCAGAGCAGTTTTCCCTTAAATCTGCCTTGGACTACTAGCATGGCCAAGACCTATTACTCACTTTACTCTGCATTGCAACCACAGCTACGCCTGTGACTGCAATGAACTCTCATGGCCTCAATACGCCTCCGTGCACATCCTGGGGGGGAACATAAAGTGACCCCTACATGTAACATCAGTCACTGCCTCATACTACATATTTATCTACATATCTATTCATCTATCATTACTGAGTAGCACTGCACCCTGGACTCCTAGCCATAGAATGAGTAAAATACAATACATATAAAGGGCCCCATTCATTATTACATTATCGCATTTTCTTTTATCTAGTTTTTTTTTCTTCACTTTTTGTTTAAAATTTTCTGTTAATTTGAGCCTTTTTTAAAGTCAGTGTGTTATCCTACTTGTTTTATACTTTCCATTGCAAGCATAGTTTTGTGCAAATGTATTCCAGTCCAGCCTCCTCCTTCCCCATAGTAATTTTATGTAAGCCTGTTTGGTTTTTTTTGCTTTTTTTAGCAAATTTTGCAACATTTAAGCCAAACGTTCCTTTTTGCTTTAAAATAGGTGTGCAAAGGGCAAAAATAAATAGCATTTTTTAAATTTTGAGCATGTGCCCTGTTTAAAGAATTTGGTGCAAGTAAAAATGTCCACAAATAATACACTACAAAAAAAGAAAAGTAATTTAAAAAAACGTAAATGATGAATGGGGCCGTAATTTTGTCCCACGGATATGCACATCAGTTCTGCTATACCGCGCTGCTGGTTAATTGCACGGTATCTCCAAGCTGATGGGTTCCCGCTAAGGTATGTTGCAGGCTGGGGAAAAAATATGCAAAATGTTAAGTAGGAAGGACAACTCTTGATACTACCCATACAGAGCTGAGCTACTGAGAAAGCAGAGGGAGTACTCCGCCAGGATTGCCCCCAACTTTCTTTTTATTTCTTGGTCTTTAAACCCTTCCCAATGTAGAATACAGCTGCTAAGTATTCAATTTGTCACAAATTTTCTAAGTAATTATATTTCTAAATGTGCTATTGTCATGAAATTCTCACCAGGTGTTGGTAACAACTGATCCAATCCACACAGGCAAATAAATCATCTATAGATGTCCATAAATTACGCTATGTATAATAATGAGCAATTACACAGGAAAAACGTTTTGAACACGCTTACTGAAATTTGTTTAATACTTTGTACAAAAGCCTTTGTTGGTAAAAAAAAAAAAAGCTTCATAATGCCTTCTGTATGGAGAAAGTAGTCACAGGCATTGCTCATGTGTGATTTTGGCCCAATTTTCCACACAAACACTCCTCACTAGGGTTGAGCGAAACGGGTCGGCCATTTTCAGAAGTCGCCGACTTTTGTCAAAGTCGGGTTTCATGAAACCCGACCCGACCCCTGTGTGGGGTCGGCCATGAGGTCGGCGATCTTCTGAATCTGGTATCGGAATTCCGATCCCGAGTTCCGATATGTTTGCAATATCGGAAATCGGTATCGGAATCCATATTTAAGTGTAAAATAAAGAATTAAAATAAAATAATATTGCTATACTTACCCTCTGACGCGCCCTGGTACTAACCGGCAGCCTTCCTTCCTTAGAATCAGCGCGTGAAGGGCCTTAGATGACGTCGCGGCTTGTGATTGGTCGCGCGACCGCCCATGTGACCGCTCGCGCGACCAATCACAAGCCGCGACGTCACCGAAGGTCCTTCAAGCGCTGATTCTTAGGAAGGAAGGCTGCCGGAAAGAAGCAGGGCGCGTCCGAGGGTGAGTATATACCTAATAGGAATATACTCACCCTCGGACGCGCCCTGCTTCTTTCCGGCAGCCTTCCTTCCTAAGAATCAGCGCTTGAAGGACCTTCGGTGACGTCGGGGCTTGTGATTGGTCGCGTGAGCGGACACATGGGCGGTCGCGCGACCATTCACAAACCGCGGCGTCATCTAAGGCCCTTCACGCGCTGATTCTAAGGAAGGAAGGCTGCCGGTTAGTACCAGGGCACGTCCGAGGGTGAGTATAGCAATATTTTTTATTTTAATTCTTTATTTTACACTTAAATATGGATCCCAGGGCCTGAAGGAGAGTTTCCTCTCCTTCAGACCCTGGGAACCATTGGAAACCCAATGCACTGCTTTGGGTTTCGTGTTTCGGCCGACCCCGACCCCGACTTTTTTATAGGATCGGCCGATTTCACTCGACCCGACTTTTGAAAAAGTCAGGTTTCGTGAAACCCGACCCGATCCTATAAAAGTAAAAGTTGCTCAACCCTACTCCTCACTTCCTGAACGCTTCTTCTATGAACTCTGATTTTTAGTTCCTTCCATACATTTTCTCTTGGATTCAGGTCCTGTGATCGGCTCGGCCATTCCAGCAGCTTTATTTTCTTTATCTGAAACTAATTTGTGTTTGTGTTGTGTTTGGGATCATTGTCTTGCTGAAATGTCCACCCTTGTATCATCTTCATAATCCTGGTAGATGGCAGATTTTCATCAAGATTGTCTCGGTGCATTTATCTATTCATCCTTCCTTCAATTATATGAAGTTTGCCTGTGCTGTGCTGAAAAACAGCCGTTCAGCATGATGTTCCCACCTCCAAACTTCACTGTTGGTATGGTGTTTTTGGTGTGATATGCAGTGTCTTTTGGCCTCCAATCATAATGTGTATTATGGCATCCAAAAAGTCCAATTTTGGTCTCATCTGACCATACTATATTCTCCCAGTATTTGACAGGCTTGTCTAAATGTTGTTGAGCAACACATATGAACACGCTTTATGTTCAGCAATGACGTCTTGCATGGTAATCGTGCATACAGCCCATGGAGGTTGAATGCTTTACTGAGAGTTTTCATTGAAACAATTGTACTTTGTCTATTCCAAGTCTATAGCTCTCCACAGGTGGTTCTTGGCTCTTGGACAACTATTCTGATAATTATTTTCACTCCTTTGTCTGAAAACTTGCGTGGAGCACCTGGTCATGGCTGGTTTATGGTGAAATGATGTTCTTTCCGCTTCAAGATTATTGCCACAACTGTGCTCAGTGGAACCTGCAGTTGCTCTGTAACCAATGCGATCAGTATACAATAAGGTTGCGAAGGTCCTGAGACAGCTCACTGGTTTTACACATCCCGATGGTTTCTTGTGTGGCACCTTAGTAATGAGACACATTTTTATAGGCCACAGTTGAACCAGCTGATATTTTATATTTCACTAAGTGGTAGGATTGCTTTCTAATTACTAACAGATTTCAGCTGGTGTCAGAACTTTCCGTTGCTTTTTACACCTCTCTTTCTTCATTTATTTAACACTTTCCACATGACATTTTTCATGATTACACATAACTTAATTTATGGACCTCTATGGTTGGATTTCTTTGGCTGTGTGGATTGGAAGGTTTGCTACTGACATCTGGTGAGAATTTCATGTCAATAGCACCTTTAGAAATATATTTACTTAGAAAATTGGTGAAAAAACGAAACCTAAAAGCAATGATGGAATTAATGATGACTTTCCACCGCTTCATTACCATTCTTGTCCATAGGGTCCATGGTCACTGCATTAACCAAAATATGCAGAATCTTACGTATACACATGCAAGGTGTGTTCACCTGGTAGACACTTCTATGGGTCCATCTTGGAATATACCTGCAAGGAGCGGTGTGTCCTCTGTACTGCATAACACTGGAACAATTACAGGTCTAATATAAGTGATTAATTAGTGAATAATTAGTTTAGGGTCAGATATGACCCACATTTACGCCTACAGAGCTGCATATTATTATCATTATTTATATAGCACCATTAATTCCATGGTGCTGTACATATGTGGGTTGCCAAACTGCCATGTGAACTAATATTGTCAGAGAATACTGAGATTGTCGGAGAATAACATGAATGTCTGCTTTGCAGACAACAGCTCCACTCTTGTCCATAGGTCAAATCTGGTATTGCAGGTCAGTCTCATTCACATAAGGGAAAAACTTCACAAAAAGATCGTCAGAGACAGGCATAACATTGAGACATAATAAATAATCGTCCTGTAAATCAAAAGCTCAATTTGAAAATAAGTTAAAAAAATCAGAACTAATAAAAAAAAATGTAAGATGATACAACATTATGTGCCAATTCATTTCCTAATTTATCTTTATTTTTTTCTGATACCGAGCTACAAATCCCCAGTAAATGCGTAGGTAAATTATAAAATTGTTACTGCCTGCTGCAACCACTAGAGGGGGCTGAGGAGCTCACTGCATACTGTGTTCCATACTTTTGATCTGCAATACCAGACATATCCACTTCACAAGACTGGCGCTGTTTCTGGGGAAAAAAAAATATTTTTTTTTCTTCAAACCCTGACCATTCCATGTATATAGCTGTACTGATAACCCATGCAACAATCCAATAAATGAGCCATGAAGCCTTTAATCCACAGTACAAATAGATACAAGTCATATATATACATGTAAGTGACCATGTATTCTTGTGACGATTCTGATGTCTGCATGGATGTGAGCAGAAGCGGATGGCAGGATGTGGTGTTCATTCTTGGAAACTCCATGGCTGACCCTGTGTAAGATAAGTGGAAGAACAGGAACAATGTGAAGGTTGTCTATATACCAAGAAGAACTTCACAGAAAAAAGTGCAGAGCCAGACATAACGTTCAGACATAATAAATAACAATTCCATAATTCAAACGGTCAAAATCGATAATCAGCCAAGAAAATTCAAACATAGTAAAATTCTTTATATTTTTTACCTAAGATTACCGGTATATACAATTCTGTGCTAATTAATTTCCTAATATATCTTTATAGCGGTTAATGTTAAGTTTTTCTGATACAGAGCTCCAAATCTTCTGTAAATATGCAGTTAATTGATAAAATTCTGACAGCAGCCACCACTAGAGGGAGCTTTGGAGCTCACTACATACTATTCCAGCCGCAGCAAGTCTTTTTTTGCTTGATTTTTTTGCACTTTTGTTTCTTTCCTCTTCTTCTTCCAATAGCCATAACCTTTTATTTTTCCATTCACATAACAGTATGAGGGCTTATTTTTTTGTGGGACAAATTGCCGTTTTGAATGGCGCTATTCATTTTACCATAGAATTCAATGGAAAATTTGAAAAAGTTTGGTGAAATCGCAAAAAAACTGCAATTCTGCCACTGTTTTTCGTGTTTTGTTTTTACAGTGTTTATTGTGTGATAAAAATGACCCGATAACATTATTCTCCAGGTCAGTGCGACTACGCCGATAATAAACTTTTATATATTTTTTTATTTAAGTGGTAAAAAAGTCAGAAATTTGAAAAACAAAAATTTTATTTTGTCGCTATTTTCCGAGACTGAACTTTTTTATATTTAGAACAATTGAGCTCTGGGACGGCTTTTCTCAGGAGAAGCTGATGTTTTTATTGACACCATTTTAGGCTAAATATGATGTTTTTTGTTAACTTTTTATTGCATTTATTTTGCAGAGAAGAAGCGAGCAAACAATGTCAATTCCGAGATTTCAAATTTTTTTTTGCTTTATGTCGTTTACCATATGGATTAAATAATTCTAGGCTTGGTCAGTTCAGACTTTTGTGAACATGACAATACCAAATTGGTTAATTTTAAAGATCTTTGTTTTTAATAGGGAAAAGTGAGGCAATTTGAAATATATATGCTCGCTCAAACTCACCTGTGGCAAGTAACAGGTGTGAGTAATATGAAAATCACAGCTGAAACCAGATGAAAAGGGCAGAAGTTGACTCTATCTTTGCATTATGTGTCCGCGTATGCCACACTAAGCATGGAAGACAGGAAATGGAAAAGAGAACTGTCTGAGAACTTGAGAACCAAAATTGTTGACACATATTAACAATCTCAAAGTTACAGGTCCATCTCCAGAGATCTTGATGTTCTTTTGTCCACTGTGTACAACATAATCAAGAAGTTTACAACTCATGGCGTTGTACCTGGATGCGGACGGCAGAGAAAAATTGATGAAAGGTTGAAATACAGGATAGTCCAGATGATGATAAGCAGCTCTAATTAAATTCCGAAGAAATTCAAGCTGTCCTGCAGGCTTAGGTGCATGAGTGTCAAAGCAAACTATTCGTTGACATTTGAATGAAATGAAATGCGATGGCAGGAGACCCAGGAGGACACCACTGCTGACACAGTCATAAAAAGCTTGACTGAAGTTTTCCAAAATAGACATGAGTAAGCCAAAATCCTTCTGGGAAAGCGTCTTGTGGACAGATGAAACCAAGATAGAGCCTTTTGGTAAAGCACATCTTTCTACTGTTTACTGAAAACAGAATGTGGCCTTCAAAGAAAAGAACACAGTACCTACAGTCAAATATGGTGGAGGTTCAAAGATGTTTTGGGGTTGTTTTTCTGCCTCTGGCACTGGGTGCCTTGTCTGTGTGCAAGTCATCATGAAATCTGAAGATTACCAAAGGATTTTGGGTGGCAATGTAGTGTCCAGTGTCAGAAAGCTGAGTGTGCGTCTTAGGTCATGGGTCTTCAAGCAGGACAATCACCCCAAACATACTTCAAGAAGCACCAGAAATGGATGGAAACAAAGCGCTGAAGAGTTCTGAAGTGGCAGCAATGTGTCCGGATCTAAATCCCATTGAACACTTGTGGAGGGATCTTAAAATTGCTGTTGGGGAAGGCGCCTTCACATATCGGAGACCTGGAGCAGCTTGCAAAAGAAGAGTGGTCCAAAATTCCAGTTGAGAGATGTAAGAATCTTGCACATTGGAATAGGAAGCGATTGATTGGAGTTATTTATTGTGCAACCAAATATTAAGCTGAAGGTACCAACAATTATGTCCGGACCAATTTTGGGGTATTGTGTGAAATTACGATATGTCCAATTTGCCTTTTTTTTACTCTTTTTTTTTGTGTTGGTCCAATACACCCAAAGGAAATAAACATGTGCAACAAAATGTGTGCAATTGCAATCATTTTTACTATTTAATTATTTGTAGTCCTCCAGGGGTTTTAGAGAACTTAAACCTGTTATCGTCCAATTACTGGGCTTCATAAAAGTACAGATACTGCAGGCCCCTGACTGCCATGGCAAACAATCAGCACCACGCGATCGTGTGGCGAGGGGGACGATGACTGTACAAAACAGTGCTCACCCGGATTGCTGGCCTTAAATGCCCGCTGTCAGAGATTTACAGCAGCATTTAAGGGGTGAACAGCTGAGATCCTATGACAGCTACTGAGGCAAATGCTGGCTGTGTAACACAGTCGACATTTGTCAGGGATGGTGCAGGCTCATACACTTGCATGTATGGCAGATGTCAGGAAGAAATTAATAAAGACTGCAACGTATGCTCAGTATGCAGTAAACTCCATATAGTGGTGGTGATAAAACAATTTTTTTATTAATGTTTCAACAAATAAATAATATTTAACTTGCTATAGCAAAACATGGCAATCCCGTTTGTCTACCTACCAGACGGGCGGATCTCCTCACATTCACTCAGTCCTGCCAAAGAAAACACAATTAATTCAGATTTTTTTTTTTGTAAGCAACACCTGGACGCAAACTTAAGATAGGTCATCAATATCAGATGGGTGGGGGGTCCAACACAATTCACTCATCAGCTGAGCCAGAACAGCACAGCTCCGTTCACTGTATAGTGGTCATTCGCCTGTACTGCAGCTCAGCTCCTGTTCACTTCAGTAGGCTACCAACATATGATTGGCTGAAGCTTGCACCCTTGATCCCCCATGATCAGCAGAATGAAGAAGCTGTGGGGTTCACTGGAGCATACTGGCTCCTTCACTGCATCCAGGCTGTGGCTAGTAAATTCTTATTTTGTACTTGCCATTGCTTAGCCCGAGCTGCTGCCCGTTCCTGCCTGCGTCTGGCATAGTAATCTGACTCTTCAGTTTCCTGCACGGCTTGTTCTAGAAATAAAGCGGAATATTGTAGTTGGGTGACGCTACACAGCACTTTATGCAATAGCTGAATACTTTTACTTACCAATTTCATCCATTATATTTTCGACAGCAGCATGGGCAGATCTCTCCTAAAACATAGAAGACATCCAATTCATCAAGCAGCAGACTGTAGACAGGTGGCAAGAACTCAACAGCCATATACAGTGTCGCCAATGGGTGCAAAGGAACGTGGTTGTATTTCCCATAACTAACAGTTCAATATCCTATTGCCAAACTGCACACATAGTCCATATTGATTACTACAGAAAGCATCACCAATCTGTGCATATGATATTTACAGTTAAAACATGGAGCCAGTACTATCTGTGCCTCCATTATTTACACAAGACAAGGAGGTAGCACTATGTGTGCCTGCTTTACTCTCAAGAAGAGGCAAGCAGAGAATATTCTGTAACTACATCATTTACTGCGAAAAACGGAGATATTAATGTCTACATTATTTACAGATAGAGACAAGGAGGCAGAACTATCTGTGACTACATTACATACAGGGAAATAAAGGAAGCCAGTACTATCTGTGCCTGCAGTATTTACAGGAACATAAAAGGAGGCAGTATTATCTGTACATGCATAGTTTACAGAAATGGACAGTCTAGCAATACTATTTGTTTGTACATTATTTATAGGAAGAGGCAGAGAGACAGTACTATACAGTGGATTGTAAAAGTATTCACCCTCTTGTCATTCTTCGTGTTTTGCTACCTCACAACCTGGAATTTCACTGCTTTTTTTTAGGGTTTGCATCAGTTCATGTACAGAACATGCCTACATCGGTTTTCTTTTTATTGTGAAGCAAACAACAAATGGGATAAAATTACTGAAAACTTCTGTGTGCATAACTATTCACCCTAAAGTCAGTACTTTGTAGAGCCTCCATTTGTGGCTATTAAAACTGCAAGTCGCTTTGGATAAGTCTCTGAGCTTTCCACATCTTGCCACTAGGATTTTTACCTATTCCTCAAGGCAAAACTGCTCCAGCTCCTTCACGTTAGGCCGGTTTCACACGTCAGTGGCTCCGGTACGTGAGGTGACAGTTTCCTACGTACCGGAGACACTGACTCACGTAGACACATTGAAATCAATGTGTCTCTGCACATGTCAGCGTGTTTTCACAGAGACATGTCAGTGTTCGTGGGAGAGCACGGATTACACGGACCCACTAAAGTCAATGGGTCCGTGTAAAACACGTACCTCACACGGGCACTGTCCGTGTGCAGTCCGTGTGCCGTGCAGGAGACAGCGCTACAGTAAGCGCTGTCCCCCCCATGTGGTGCTGAAGCCGCCATTCATATCTTCTTTCCAGCAGCGTTCACTGGCAAGAAGATATGAAAAATCCTTTTTTTTTGTTTGTTTTCGTGTTTAAAATAAAGATCCCTGTCCCCACCCACCTCCTACTCCCTGTGCGCCCCCCGCTGTTAATAAAATACTCACCCGGCTCCCTCGCAGCGTCCTGTCCTCGCCGCAGCTTCTCCTGTATGAGCGGTCACGTGGGGCCGCCGATTACAGTCATGAATATGCAGCTCCAGCCCTATGGGAGGTGGAGCCGCATATTCATGACTGTAATGGGCGGCACCACGTGACCGCTCATACAGGAGAAGGTGTGGCGCGGAGAGGACGCTGCGAGGGAGCCAGGTGAGTATTTTATTAACAGCGGGGGGGGGGCGCACAGGGATCTTTATTTTAAACTGGGAAAAAAATGTTCATATCTTCTCTCCAGCGAACGCTGCTGGAAAGAAGATATGCATGGCGGCTTCAGCACCAGATGCAGGGGACAGCGCTTACTTGTAGCGCTGTCTCCTGCACGGTCCGTGTGGTACCCAGTTGGCACACGGGCGGCGCACGGCTGCCGCACGTGTGCCACACTGATGTTCACGGTAAGCACACGGACACGGATAATTCCGGTACCGATTTTTCCGGTACCGGAATTATCTGGACGTGTGAGACTGGCCTTAGGTGGTTTCCTCTGATGAACAGCAATCTTCAAGTCTGACCACAGATTCTCAATTGGATTAAGGTCTGGGCTTTGATTACGTCACTCCAAAACATTTACACGTTTCCCCTTAAATCACTCGAGTGTTGCTGTAGCAGTATGATTTGGGTCATTGTTTTGTTAGAAAGGGAACCTCCATCCCAGTCTCAAATCACTGACAGACTGTAACAGGTTTTGATCAAGAATATCCCTGTATTTTGCACCATCCATCTTCCTCTCGACTCTGACCATTTTCTCTGTCCCTGCTACCGAAAAACATCCCCGCAGCATGATGTTGTCACCACCATGTTTCACTGTGGGGATGGTGTTCTTGGGGTCATGAACTGTGGTGGTTTGGCGCCAGACATAGCGTTTATCTTGATGGCCAAAAAGTAACATTTTGATCTCATCTGACCCCAGCACCTTCCGCCATAATTTACCAAAAGAAACAGGAAGCCAGTACTATCAATGTACAGGGTGATACAGATAGACAGAACATTCTCTACAAAAAATTCTCTCTAAAAAAAACACACATTGTTTTACATTATCTATTTATCTATATCTACTACATTTAAAGCCAGAAACAAGGATACATTACAGTCTTTCTAATATCCTTTACAAAGATATAATGGCAGTAATAGCGGGGTCTACATCATTTACAGAAACAGACTTGGAGCTAGCACTAGTGATGAGCAATTATACTCGTTACTCGAGATTTCTCGAGCACGCTTGGGGGTCCCCCGAGTATTTTTTAGTGCTCGGAGATTTAGTTTTTCTTGCCGCAGCTGAATGATTTACATCTGATAGCCAGCATAAGTACATGTGGGGGTTGCCTGGTTGCTAGGGAATCCCCACATGTACTTATGCTGGCTAACAGATGTAAATCATTCAGCTGCGGCAAGAAAAACAAAATCTCTGAGCACTAAAAAATACTCAGAGAACACACGAGCATGCTCGAGAAATCTCGAGTAACGAGTATATTCGCTCATCATCACTTGTCATCACTATCTGTACCTATATCATTAACAAAGAGAAATAGGAAGACAGTACCATCTACACCTATCATGTTTTCTAGGTGAAAATAAAAGGCAGTCCTATGTGTACCTACACACAGAGCTAATCTGATGGTAGTGTAATCTGTGTCTAAACAATGCACAGTGAGATACAAGGAAGCAGTACTATCTGTACCTTTATCATTAAGAAATAGAAAAAGGAAGACAGTACTATATTTACCCACTGTATTTACTCGGTGAAAAGAAAAGCAGCCCTGTGTGTTCCTACATACAGAGAGCTACATGAAGATATTCATATCTGTGTCTAAACAATGCACAGGCAGAAACAAGGAGTCAGTACTATCTGTAACTACATCATTAACAAGGAGAAAGACAGCATCATCTTTACTTACTGTATTTACTAGGCGAAAAGAAAGGCAGTCCTATGTGTGCCTACATTATTTCCAGGGTGATACATGGAGGTAGTCATATCTGTGTCTAAACAATGCACAGGGAGAAACTAGGAGGTAGTACTGTCTGTGCATGCATCATTTAAAGCACCTGCTTTCCAGAAGTTGTAAATCTATAGCTCCTTGCAGGATAGATGGAGATCATGCATTTACATCACAATCAGATTACAGATTGCGCAGACAATCAGATCCGGCGGTTCAGGTCTGGTCGGAATTTCTGATTCTTTGTAGAAATCCTTGAAGATTTATGTAGGATTAAGCAATTCCAGTGAGGAAACAGCACTACGCCATCCAGCTGCTTCTATTCAACTATCCCCTCGGACTGTGCTTGTGACATTTCGGAGGTCAGTCCATGACAATCTCAGTAATGGATATTATATTGGATCATGGCGCTGGACGGTCCAAGATTCCTACAAGTAGGATTAAAGGGGTTATCCAGGCCCGGGGTTCAAGTCTGCAGTTGCTCTATGTGACTGGAGGCTTGTAAATCCACACAGAACACAGTCAGGATCCTCCCGTATCCCGACTAGACGTGTGCGGGGTTGCTCAATACAAGTGAATTGAGCTAGGTGGGACACGTCTAGTTGTAATGTGTCTGGAAGTATGCAAATCGCATACTTGTGGTCACATAACCGCCTGCTCCCGATGCTGGAGAATCCTGACAGCTTGCAGTGTGCGCACTATGAGGATTCACAAGTCTGCAGTCACATAGAATAACTGCAGACTGGAGCCCAATCAGGACACTCATATTAGGGATGTTGCCATTCACCTTATTCAGTAGTGTCAGCATTTTCAGGAGGAATAACAGAGGAACTAAACAAATCAGAGTTCTAAAAACTTTAAGAATGGACAGCACAGGGATTATACACTGAGGGCAATGTGGATGTGCGCCACCTGTGATTTCTCATGGATAATATTGATCAGAGATGACAATCAAAAACGGACAATAGACTGTACTTTTTTTTTAAGATATACCGTCTGCAAAAAAAAAGGACATGTGAACAGCAGCAACGATGAGTACATGGTCTATTCATGTAAAGATATAACTCTGGAAAGTCTGAATGAAGAATAACCCAAACCTACAATGAGCGTATCATCGACGTAAAAGAAAATTAGATTTTCGGAAAAGGGAATAAGGTACAGCTTTCCAATAAAATGTCAGTATTAATTCCAATCAGATTTGGCCCTCTGCCTTTTTTTTGGATGGATGAGATAGAGAATTTTGTATTTTTTTTGTCCACATCATTTTTTTAGTTACAGATAAGTTCAAAGTCATCGGGTGTTGCACCAAATCTCCAAAATATTGCACAATGTTTGTTAGATTTGGCGCAGCGTCATTCCAAACACTTCTGTCCTACAATAATTACTCCACTGATTTTGCGACTTTTTAAAAAGTATCAATTGATAATTATATCACAAATGAAGAATCGGCCAAAAATATTCAGAAACCCTATAATCTACCCATAATGACGAACATGAAAGTAAGGTGAGCACATATAACATGTGAATTAAAAACACCAAAAACGAGTCAAAAACAGGGGCAAATGCAATAATAAATCGGCACCTAAGGGAGCGATGGAGGCGGAGAAATACTAACACTGCGACATCCAGATCGGGTCCCAGCATCACTTCACTGGGACTGACAAATACTGGCAATCAGAGCTGGCATTAGCAGTACGCAGCTGTCACTGCAGGCCGGGGTACTACCCGATAACGCAGATTCTCATTTTCTAAATTTATTGAATATTGTGTCCCTTATGTGCATACTTTTTTTTGAGGTACAGTTTGGGTTTGAACTGCAATCTGACCCCAAAATGAAAACTCCAGTGACATTACGTGGAAATTCAATGAAGATTTTAGTATTGGATATTATAACATTAAAATACATTTCTAAGAATACACAAACCCTACCGCTCTGCAGTGTGGAGCCTGGGCACTGCTAAAAGAAACAGATCTTATAATCCTCTGCAGTAAAGGGGTATTCTGTAGGAAAGGTCGTCAGTCACCAATCCAGAAATCAATAGATGATGTTTGCTGGTGGTCGGATTGCTGAAACTGACGTCCAATTGACTCCAGAGATGACTGCTGCTCCATTCATTCCCTACGAGACCTCCAGAGATGACTGCCGCTCCATTCATTCCCTACGAGACCTCCAGAGATGACTGCTGCTCTATTCATTCCCTACGAGACCTCCAGAGATGACTGCCGCTCCATTCATTCCCTACGAGACCTCCAGAGATGACTGCTGCTCTATTCATTCCCTACGAGACCTCCAGAGATGACTGCTGCTCTATTCATTCCCTACGAGACCTCCAGAGATGACTGCCGCTCCATTCATTCCCTACGAGACCTCCAGAGATGACTGCTGCTCTATTCATTCCCTACGAGACCTCCAGATATGACTGCTGCTCTATTCATTCCCTACGAGACCTCCAGAGATGACTGCCGCTCCATTCATTCCCTACGAGACCTCCAGAGATGACTGCTGCTCTATTCATTCCCTACGAGACCTCCAGAGATGACTGCTGCTCTATTCATTCCCTACGAGACCTCCAGAGATGACTGCTGCTCTATTCATTCCCTACGAGACCTCCAGAGATGACTGCTGCTCTATTCATTCCCTACGAGACCTCCAGAGATGACTGCCGCTCCATTCATTTCCTACGAGACCTCCAGAGATGACTGCTGCTCCATTCATTCCCTACGAGACCTCCAGAGATGACTGCCGCTCCATTCATTCCCTACGAGACCTCCAGAGATGACTGCTACTCCATTCATTCCCTACAAGACCTCCAGAGATGACTGCCGCTCTATTCATTCCCTACGAGACCTCCAGAGATGACTGCCGCTCCATTCATTCCCTACGAGACCTCCAGAGATGACTGCCGCTCCATTCATTCCCTACGAGACCTCCAGAGATGACTGCCGCTCCATTCATTCCCTACGAGACCTCCAGAGATGACTGCTACTCCATTCATTCCCTACGAGACCTCCAGAGATGACTGCTGCTCTATTCATTCCCTACGAGACCTCCAGAGATGACTGCCGCTCCATTCATTCCCTAGGAGACCTCCAGAGATGACTGCTGCTCTATTCATTCCCTAGGAGACCTCCAGAGATGACTGCTGCTCCATTCATTCCCTAGGAGACCTCCAGAGATGACTGCTACTCCATTCATTCCCGAGACCTCCAGAGATGACTGCTGCTCCATTCATTCCCTACGAGACCCCCAGAGATAACTGCCGCTCCATTCATTCCCGACAAGACCTCCTCCAGAGATGACTGCTGCTCCATTCATTCCCGACAAGACCTCCTACAGAGATGACTGCTGCTCCATTCACTCCCTGCGAGACCTCCAGAGATGACTGCTGCTCCATTCACTCCCTACGAGACCTCCAGAGATGACTGCTGCTCCATTCATTCCTTACAAGACCTCCAGAGATGACTGCTGCTCCATTCATTCCCTACCAGACCTCCAGAGATGACTGCCGCTCCATTCATTCCCTGCCAGACCTCCAGAGATGACTGCTGCTCCATTCATTCCCTACGAGACCTCCAGAGATGACTGCTGCTCCCTTCATTCCCTACCAGACCTCCAGAGATGACTGCTGCTCTATTCATTCCCTGAGACCTCCAGAGATGACTGCTGCTCCATTCATTCCCTACGAAACCTCCAGAGATTACTGCTGCTCTATTCATTCCCTATGAGACCTCCAGAGATGACTGCCGCTCCATTCATTCCCTATGAGACCTCCAGACTGCAGCTCCATTCATTCCCTACGAGACCTCCAGAGATGACTGCTGCTCCATTCATTCCTTACAAGTCTCCAGAGATGACTGCTGCTCCATTCATTCCTTACGAGACCTCCAGAGATGACTGCTGCTCTATTCGCTCCCTACGAGACCTCCAGATGACTGCTGCTCCATTCATTCCCTACCAGACCTCCAGAGATGACTGCTGCTCCATTCATTCCTTACGAGATCTCCAGACATGACTGCTGCTCTATTCGCGCCCTACGAGACCCCCAGAGATGACTGCCGCTCCATTCATTCCCTACGAGACCTCCAGAGATGACTGCCGCTCCATTCATTCCCTACGAGACCTCCAGAGATGACTGCTACTCCATTCATTCCTTACGAGACCTCCAGAGATGACTGCTGCTCTATTCATTCCCTACGAGACCTCCAGAGATGACTGCCGCTCCATTCATTCCCTAGGAGACCTCCAGAGATGACTGCTGCTCTATTCATTCCCTACGAGACCTCCAGAGATGACTGCCGCTCCATTCATTCCCTAGGAGACCTCCAGAGATGACTGCTACTCCATTCATTCCCTACGAGACCTCCAGAGATGACTGCTGCTCCATTCATTCCCTACGAGACCCCCAGAGATAACTGCCGCTCCATTCACTCCCGACAAGACCTCCTCCAGAGATGACTGCTGCTCCATTCATTCCCGACAAGACCTCCTACAGAGATGACTGCTGCTCCATTCACTCCCTGCGAGACCTCCAGAGATGACTGCTGCTCCATTCACTCCCTACGAGACCTCCAGAGATGACTGCTGCTCCATTCATTCCTTACAAGACCTCCAGAGATGACTGCTGCTCCATTCATTCCCTACCAGACCTCCAGAGATGACTGCTGCTCCATTCATTCCCTACGAGACCTCCAGAGATGACTGCTGCTCCCTTCATTCCCTACCAGACCTCCAGAGATGACTGCTGCTCCATTCATTCCCTACGAGACCTCCAGAGATGACTGCTGCTCCCTTCATTCCCTACCAGACCTCCAGAGATGACTGCTGCTCTATTCATTCCCTATGAGACCTCCAGAGATGACTGCTGCTCCATTCATTCCCTACGAAACCTCCAGAGATTACTGCTGCTCTATTCATTCCCTGAGACCTCCAGAGATGACTGCCGCTCCATTCATTCCCTATGAGACCTCCAGACTGCAGCTCCATTCATTCCCTACGAGACCTCCAGAGATGACTGCTGCTCCATTCATTCCTTACAAGTCTCCAGAGATGACTGCTGCTCCATTCATTCCTTACGAGACCTCCAGAGATGACTGCTGCTCTATTCGCTCCCTACGAGACCTCCAGATGACTGCTGCTCCATTCATTCCCTACCAGACCTCCAGAGATGACTGCTGCTCCATTCATTCCTTACGAGATCTCCAGACATGACTGCTGCTCTATTCGCTCCCTACGAGACCTCCAGAGATGACTGCTGCTCCATTCATTCCCTAGGAGACCTCCAGAGATCACTGCTGCTCTACTCCCTCCCTACGAGACCTCCAGAGATGACTGCTGCTCCATTCATTCCCTATGAGACCTCCAGAGATGACTGCTGCTCCATTCATTCCCTACGAGACCTCCAGAGATGACTGCCGCTCCATTCATTCCCTACCAGACCTCTAGAGATGACTGTTGCTCCATTCATTCCTTACGAGACCTCCAGAGATGACAGCCGCTCTATTCAAACAAGGGACATAGGTCTCCAGTTCTGGTGATCAATGGTGGTCTCAGTGATAGTACCCCCAGCCATCTTGAAGTAATCCTGTAAAATGGTGATCACTTTTTTCTTCCTGAGCTTCCCCTTTATATTAGAGGCCTACAGTAAGGTACAATATATTGACATGTATAGGTGCGGAGTTATATTGGGTGTATGAAGACCTAATATGTCTGAACCTTCACTACCATTGCCCCCAACCCAATGTTTCTATAGATTCATCCAATTTATGAAGAACTGACCACCAATGTTAGAGTTATCACTAGTGGAGCTATGAAACGTTACCAAACTTTTTGGATATATTGAGCAATGCTTTGTCTCCATTGCCCTGCTTCCCCAGACAGAATTTCTTGAAGCAGACACTTCTGCATTTCCTCCAACGCACTATGACGGGAGGATGAACCACATCGCTGACCCATCACATCCCCTTCTGCTGTTGTAATGGAATGAATGAATTTCTTTGAGCATCCCGTCTTTCTTTTCTGACTTAAAGAGGACCCATCACTTACCATAAATATGTACTTTTTTCCCTGATTCAAATGCCGCTGTTCTCCTGAATCCGTCAATGTTTTTCTTTTGTTCCAGCTCCTCTCCATTCCTTAGATTATGGCCTCCTTTTCCCTGTATCTAAATATTTTTCCAACTGGGTGTGGTCATCCACTCTTTTCCATGGGAGTCTTTTTGAGGCCCCTGCCCACTTGGCTGAAAGTAGTAGATTTACATAGGAGGAAGAACGGGCCATATCTTAGGAACGGAGAAGCTCAGGAACAAAAGAAAAAACGCCGGATTCAGGAGAACAGCGGCTTTTACACCGGATTAAAAAATACATATTTATGACAAGTGCCAGGTTGCCTTTGCCTGACACCCAATGTTCTGTGATTTGTTTAATCCTAGTGTCGTGCTGCACCCGAGGTTCTAAACTAGGAATAGCATATTCCAAACAAAAATCATTCTGGAACTTTTTATAATTTCATGTTTTACATCTATCAATAGTCAGTGATGTGACATATTTGGAGGACCCCATTCAGGGGCAGACAGATCATTGTGGCATCCAGGGGTCTAAGTGGAAACGGGGCCACTGCCAGCTCCAAAGCAGGTGGAGTTTTACATTATGATGAGATTTTATCTACACATACATTGTTCTTGCTCAGGGGCCCTCACTGTCGTCCAAACAGAAATTCAGTCCTGAATATAATGCAGGGACGAAATCACATGAATAATTGTGTCTCCTGTAAACAATATATTGATTTTCTCATATTTACTCTCTCCGGGTAGATAGGCTCTTCCTATTATGATGATGGGACTGTAAAGAGGACCATTAGCCAATCAGATACCTCCCATGTCACAGGATGCAGTTTCACAGGCAAAAGTAAAAAAAAAAAAAGAAAAAAAAACACAGCCTGCAGCTGCATCTCCCTCCTCCCCATCTTTTTCCTTCCTTATTACTCAGGATATGCTCTGAAAAATTACAGCCTTCTTACAAAATAGAGCATAGGCCCAAACATCATCAGGTTGGGGGCTTCACAAACGCCAAATATGCAGGTGTATTGCATCAATATACTTAGGTCGGTATCACTCATCTGAGCGAACTGCCTCGTAATCATGCAGGAGACCCCCGGAGAACAGGGAGCATGGTCTAAGTTCCACAACAACCCCCAAGCAGCTGTATGTGCCAGAAAACGTCAGGATAGGCTTTCATGAGCAAAAATGTTCTTAGTACCCAGATCCATTGGACATGTCGGTAGTTGGTGGCCACGGGACCAAAGCCCAGCGACTCTCCTCCTACCTGCGGCATCCTTACTGATTAGTAGCTCCGGAGAGATGCAATTGTTGCAGCGTGGCATCGCGTCGGCCTACTAATCAGAAGAGGAGCTGGGGGTGCCAGAAGGTGGCAGGAGGGTCGAAAGGCAGGGTTTAAGGGTCCACCGTCGTGGCCACTGGAAATCTCCATGCTCTACTCTAGTTCTTAGCGGTCACTGACAACAAGCAGAGATCTTGAAAACGTCAGGAACTTCATACACAAAGTATAAGTGAAAGTGGCAGAATTTTAACGCAGCAGTTAAGCTCTAGCAGCTAAAAAAAAAAAAAAAAAACCTTTAAAAGAAAGTGGAATGACTCAGATGTGGTTAAATGGGAAAAAAAAAAAAAAAAATCAGACTTCCAGATTTGGACCCTGGTCTGATACCGAGGTGATATTAATATCCCTGTATAGTTCCCGGGCTGCTAATTCTGCGCTCGCTGGCATTGCTGACTGGGCTGGCCCATACCTGAACCCTGTGGTGACTTGGTTGATTGGCGGGCTGGGTATGCCCTGGCACCTTGCCCACTGGCTCTTGGGTTTCATTAGTGCTCTCCATGTCTGCTCTGCGATGGGGAAGGTCTTCTTGTTTCTCCAGAACAACTTTTTTCCTCTCCGGTTGGATCTCCTTTTTCATCGCCTCGGTTCCACTTAAGAGTTTATTCAGCCGCTCCATCATCTTCTCCACCTCATCTTCACCGACCTCCAGGCTCTTACCCCCAGAGCTGGCATAGACTGATGCGGAAGACCCAGACGACTTGCTGATACTTTCTGGCTCCGGCTCTCGCTTGGTTTTTAAGGATAAAATAAAAATGAAAAATCCAAATAAGGTGAGGCACAGAGACAGGATCCAAACTTCATCCATTTCCCCCTTATTTATTTCCGGCTGGAGATTTTGGGATATCCTTTATAGCACCAGAAAAAAAAAAAAAAAAAAGTAAAAAAAAAAAAAAAGCAACTGAAAGTTTCAAATTCCCCAAAAAATTGTCAGAAAATGAGAAGAAAAAAATAAATAAATAATGGAGGTCAAATGTCCCCTGCTATTGATGTCACACAAAAAAAAAAATGGTGTTGAGCGATTATATAAAAATATCTGGTCTAATACAGGTCTAAAAATCACAACAAAAACAATGCACCAGGTAAGTAAAAGGGATAAATCTAGAATTTTGGATATGAGTTGTAGTCTAGTTTCCTTTGGATTGTCACGTCCCGTTGTGGTTGTCGTCCTCTAATTCTGTATCATATAAAATGTACCTGTCCCCTTAACCCCCTGTTCACATACTGGCCGTCTGCTGGAGTGTGTGGATATTTCACTGTATGCAGGGCAGGGCTTGTGGTACTCAGGGGCTGCGATTGGTGGGGCGAGCTGACTCTGCACCTCCTGCCATGAGACCGGGGCGTGCTTGCACTTTTTAAGTGCAATATATAGCATTTGGCAACTTGGTGCATAAGGAAAAGTAGTGCAAATGCTCCAAACAACCAGGCAGGGCACGGCTCACCCCCGATGTGAGCGTTGGAATATGGTTGACATGTTATGAGCAGCTGCTGCAAAGTTCCCTTGCCCTGGTTTTGAGTAATTTCACTAATAATGGGTGAGATTTATCTTAAAGGAGCACTCCGGTCTCCATAAGTCACCTAGTTATGGCCGTCAAACTGCACGGAGTGGAATGGAGCAGCCGGTCACGCAAGGCTATGCTTGCTTTCTGCATCACAGATTATTTATGTAAAGCGTAATATCCCTTTAAGGCTGCAGTAATGGAGGATTTCTTTTGCCAGAATGGAGGGGTTGTGGGGTCATAGTTAGGCAACAGTGGTCTCCAACCTACGACTATACAACTGCTACAAAACTTCCAACTCCCTGGCGATATCCATCCTGCAAAACTACAATACCCAATGTAAAATGGAAGTCAGGGGCGCTGGATAATCCCTTTAAAGTGACACGGTCACCTGAATTTGGAGGGAACAATCTTCAGCCATGGAGGCGGGGTTTTGGCGTTTTTGATTCACCCTTTCCTTACCCGCTGGCTGCATGCTGGCCGCAATATTGGGTTGAAGTTCATGCTGTGTCCTCCAGAGTACACGCCTGCGCAAGTCAATCTTGCCTTGCGCAGTATGCATTGCCCATCTGCGGGCAAAGCCGAAAAGCATTAGTGCGCATGCAGCCAGCGGGTAAGGAAAGGGTGAATCAAACACCCAAAAACCCCGCCCATATGACCGAAAACCTCTCCCGCCAAATTCAGGTGACAGGTTCCCTTTAACTACACTTACTGCCTAGAGAAATAAGTTTAACCCATGAGGAAAATACATATCAAAATTGATGCAATTGAAAAGTAAAGTAGTTGAATTCCACTTTTTATATGCATCAATTGATACAAGTCTTCAATATTTTTCCACGTATTTGGGGGATCGATTTATAATTAAAGTTCCTGTAAAAGGACAAAAAAAGAAACCGAAATCATGATCTCAGCAGCCAATGCACAATCCGAGACAGTTCATCTATTTAACCACTTTATTCAGCACTGTCGTTGCACCCAGAAATTCACACTTTCCCGTTTGTTGCTTTAAAAAAAAAAAAAAGTGAACCAAAACAAAAAACATTTCTAGAACTAAATCGTTCATACAATATAACTTGTAATAAACAATGGCGCCAATTTCTCATTCATTGGCTTATTGTTCAGTGTCCAAATGTAAAAGGCACCGTATCGCTGCAGAGAAGTTCACAAGAAAATGGCTGCCACGCGGTGCGGCTCTCCCCGTTAGAAGAAGTTAAAGGAAAAGGCCACCTGGGAAGGTCTGAAGGTGAATTCTTGCTGACCGGAGGACGGTGCAGTATACTGATCGGAGGTTCCCTGGGTGTCTGCAGGTGCAGCAGAGCTAGGTGCAGCGCTCGTTGGGGATTTGTGAATACTTTTACGGAAAACCTTGCTGCGGTTTTGTCTCGCCGTCAAAGTCACTTCGGTCATCTTTGCCGATTTAGTTGCTGTGAAAAATAAAAATGCAGCAAATTATAGCGATACTGCAGCCTTCACATGATGAACAATGGATGGGTGACAGCCTGCTGATCCCTGCTGAATCCTTACCCTTTCCTTGACCGCTCCTCCCCGGGGAAGCCCTACCACTCTCAGGGGATCCCCTCCCCAGTAAGCCCATACCACTCCCTGGGGAATCCCTAGAACAGGACCTATTAAATACCCCACATTGGAAAGATGCAGTGGCTGCGAATGCACATCACTGCTCCATTCCTTGTCTATGGGACTGCCAAGTACAAAGGTCGGACCATCTTTAGTCCCATAGACAAGGAATAGACAGGTGGACATCAACAACCAGGTTTTAATGCTTTCCCTTCCCCTTTCAAAAATGCAGCCAGAAAACCTCAGCGTCAGTAAGCCGCACGCCGTGTGAAGACCTTGTTCAGTTACTTACCAGCCTGCATCAGCCTCAGCTGTTTAACCCTTTCTTCTTCCATCTTGCGGCGGTAATCACCAAACATTACCCGCATCACTTGCCGTTTCTTCACCAATGGGACTTTCGCACTCCGCAAAGTCTTAATAACCTGTACCGCTTCCTCCACTACTCAGAGGAGAGAATAATAAATTCACAGGTAAAGATCAAACAATATCATGTTATTCACACCCATGTGTCCATCGGGTAATTCCTTGAGATGCAATTCCCTAATAACGGATGGCAAAGATGGAGGTCCACTTAAGCTTCTACAACTCCAAGCTGTAAATCTACGTAAACCTCACCTTGTTTGGGAGTCGATTTCTGACGCTGTAGTCCAATTTCAAGCTGCTCCACGCACCAGTCCAGCTCCCTCCGCAGCTCATCGTCACCCGACTATGGAACATGTAATACAGTGATGCATAAAAGGGATGTAAAGTATTAAAAAGTGGTGAACTCCTTCTAGAACCAGTGCCACACCTGTCCGCAGGTTCGGCATCCGAGCGCCGTTCAATGGAGCTGAGCTGCGATACCAGACAACACCCATGGAAGGATGTGGCACAGTTTCTGGAAGAAAGCAGCCATGTTTTACCAATTCTTTGAAGGCCGTATAGAGATGCAATACAACAAGGTTATATCATGCTAGAGACTGGATCACATCCTTTCCTTGGCACCAACAATATGGCTTCTTCAGTGAGCTTAAATACAGCCAGAACCTTTAGGGCTTCACTGCCGATTTGGACTTACCAGGTAAAGCTGCCATGGTTTGGTGCCGTAACCTACATCCTGCTCGTTACTGGTGGTCCTAATCCCCCTTTGTGCACCTACCTTGGCTTCCTCCTTTACTGGTGGACATGGATGCAGAGTTTCTCTAGGGTCTTTCGCTTTGCTCGGAGCCTCCGTATTTTTAGCCTTGGACTTTTCTTTCTTCTTCTTCTTTTTCTTTGGGGAGTCCGCTATATTTTTCTCTTCAGCATCACCAATTTGTGTCCGGTTAGCTGACACCACAAGGGTACTGGCTGCACAGCACTGCTGCGACAAGCTTTCAGGCACAGTTTCCACAGGCATATGGGTAGCACCGAGGTGGTCACCGTCAGCGCCATGCGTGGTCAGCGGAGATGTGGAGGTCTCTGTAGTGATACACGTTTCTTCAGGGATCTGAAAATTGAAGGTGAAGTCCGAGCCACCTACTAAACATAAAGCCCCGTCCTGCTGGCCTTCTGACGGCTCAGTGTTTTTCACCTCCTTGGCATAGTCCTCCAGTTCATCCTCCGCTTGTCCCCCCGCACTCCGATGTTCATGATCTGGGAAGAAGTTGAAGTTAAACCCGCTGCCGGATGGTGTGAACCAGCGCCTCGCGCCACTTTGTGCATCCTTTGCACTTTTTCTATAGGCGACGCTGTGGGCATCTCGAGCCGTCACTTCTTCAATTTTAGGTTCTGGAGGATTATTGGCTTAAAAAGGAAAGGATGATATTTAGTTATTGAGGAGTAAAAGGATTTCACAACTGTTATATACAAAACAACGGATATACGGGGACACAGATTATGGCATATAAGGATCACCCGAGTCTGCCGGAGAAGGAGCCACTCTTTCACAGTGCTCATCGAGGGGTCCAGGAGCTCGGACCTCCATGGTCAATGATTTATCATCTATTCTATTGATCGAGTATTTTATTCCAGAAACAGCGCCGCACTTGTCAATGGCCGTGCCTGGGATTGCAAATTGAAGTCAATACTGCAATATCAGGAGGAGCCTACGGACAGGAGTGGCGCTTTATTTTTTTAGGGGAAAAAAAAAAAATTCTAACTGGACCCCATTGAATAGTTATCACTCACCACTTTGTTCTTGTACCCGTCTCTCTTCGGCCATCTTGAGACGGTAGTTTCCAAATACTTGGTTCATCACCTGCCTCTTCTTCACAAAGGGAGCTTTCCGAGAGCGCAGGACTTGCAGTACCCGTTGAGTATCTTCCACTGAGGAAATACCATGAGTCACAGATCATTTGTTTTCCTATTGCAGTGAGCACAAATTGCTGTTTAACCCTCTAAATGCTGCTGTTAACCATTGACAGTGGCATTTAATATGGCCTGATTGCATGGCACAAGTTTTCCAGCACACATTGCCGCCCACAGAGAAGAGATCACAGGGAGTTGATGGGTTGCAATGGCAGACAGGGGTCTACTGAAGGCCCCTGGGAGACTAATAATATTCCTATATTGTGTAGTGCAAAACTGCAGTATAAAGAACATGCAATCGCATCTATGGGAAGGGAAAAATAAAAAAAAATATAGATTTAAAATACGTTAAAAAAATATATATTAAAATATATTTAAAAAAAAAAAATACAAGAAGATCACACCCATTTAGCCTGCTTCAAAATTAAATGAATAAAAAAATAAAGTTATTCAAGCAATTTATTAAAACAAAAATAATTTAAAAAAAAAAAAGTAATTAAAAAAAGTTGTATGTACCCCCAAAAATTTGTCATACAACTCCATAAATGAAAAAATTAACAGAACAAAAAGTTATGGCTCCTTGAAGAAGGGGGAGAGAAAACAGTACGTGCAAAAAGCCCATTTATGAAGGGGTTGGGATAGTCCGGGGGGTCAACATTGCACACACCTTGTCTCGGCGTTGGATTGCGGCGCAGGAGCCCAGTTTCCAGCTGACGGATGCACCACTCCAACTCATCTTCAAACGTCCCTTTGGGAGCCTGAGAAATTAACATGGGGAAGATTTTGTCTTGCAAACTAGTTCTGATCAATATGACACATATCAGATGCATTTTCTATGTGCTCGCTCACTGTACATTATGGGTGTTGTGCCTCCTGTTACAGTACAATTCCTGCAGAGCAGCGATCAGTAGCGGACATACAATCTCTCACAGCAGGAAATGTTGCAGGCGCCATCCCCTACTGAGAAAAACCCCGGTCCACATGTTCTGCGAGGACGTCCCGATGTCAGAGAGAAGCTCCTATCCCATCAGGCTGGACCTGTCCATATAACAGCACAGCACGTCTTCTTGGCTCCACAGGAAGCCATTACTACCGCCCTCAGGATCTCATATACCGTCACGGACCCCCCATCCTCACTAGGTCCCCAAACTATTGCCAGTCCTGTCTTGGAATATATATATATATATATATATATATATATATATATATATATATATTTTTTTTTTTTTTTTTATGTAAACAATATATATATTATTTTATTATTATTTTATTTATTTTTTTTATAAAGAAGGTTGTTCTGTTCTCTGCGTCTTTAAGTGGTCTATTCTGAGGATTATTTTCATTTATTCAGGTGGTCTTCCCTCGAGATCCACATCTACTGGAGCGCCTCCATTTACTGACAGTGCTTTCTCTGGGGTCCATATTAATTGAGGGGGGTCTGCATATAGTATATTCCGCACAAGTCTAGGATTGCCTCTGGTGTTTTATGGGGGTCGTCTCTGGGATTTATATTCATTTATGGGGACTGCTGTTTGATGCCTGTAATTATTTAGATCCATTTCCTTATTTTTCCAGTGGGGTCTGCAGCACATATTTTAAGGGGGCGGTGTGTGTGCTGAGATCAGCTTTTGTTATTATTTTTTATTTTGGAGGGGGGGGGGGGGGAAGATATCTGCATTTATTTGTGGTGTACGTGAAGAAATCTGTAGTTATGAATTTTATTTTTTGTGGGGGAGGGGGGAAAAATGCATTTACTTGGATGGAGTTAGCTTTGATGCTATGTAGGGGGTCTGGTCCACAGTTTGCAGTGGTTTAGGGGGTCACTTCTACAGTGCTGTCACAGTAATTAATCCCTACTTTCCCACATGGGGACATAACTCACCTCCTCCATGCCTGCGGTATATTATTTCTCCCCAGGACACTTTCATAACAACGCTGAATAAATGGTTCAGAAAAACATAAGTCAAATCACTCATATAAAATAACCATCAGTGTATCAGTGCACCATGCATGCTGGGACTTATAGTGGGTCAGGCACAGTGCAGAAGTAGGACAGAAAGAATTAACATGAAAGCAGGTAATGCAGACCCCCCACCTGTGCAGACCACATGCACGATACATGCATTACACGCTGGGGAACAAGCACCTACCTAACGACGCATGGTCATTACGGTCCGTCTGTGAATTCACTCCCCTGCTGAGTCCGCTCAGTTTATCTTCCCGTGCGGAAACTGAGACCAGACCAACAGTTCCGGAAACAAAAATCAGGCTATAAATATCAGTGCAGTGACGTCGTGGGACAGCAGAGGTGGAGGAGCAGCAGCCGAGTGTAGAGTGTGTTCTCCCTGTATGTAACCTGCTCTATTATCAGGTCACTGCACACTATAAAAGGAGAGACATAATACTCTCTACCTGTCCTCCATGTGTAGTGCGGGGTCTGTCTCTACCTGTCCTCCATGTGTAGTGCGGGGTCTGTCTCTACCTGTCCTCCATGTGTAGCGCGGGGTCTGTCGCTCTCTACCTGTCCTCCATGTGTAGTGCGGGGTCTGTCACTCTCTACCTGTCCTCCATGTGTAGTGCGGGGTCTGTCACTCTCTACCTGTCCTCCATGTGTAGTGCGGGGTCTGTCGCTCTCTACCTGTCCTCCATGTGTAGTGCGGGGTCTGTCGCTCTCTACCTGTCCTCCATGTGTAGTGCGGGGTCTGTCACTCTCTACCTGTCCTCCATGTGTAGTGCGGGGTCTGTCACTCTCTACCTGTCCTCCATGTGTAGTGCGGGGTCTGTCTCTACCTGTCCTCCATGTGTAGTGCGGGGTCTGTCGCTCTCTACCTGTCCTCCATGTGTAGTGCGGGGTCTGTCGCTCTCTTCCTGTCCTCCATGTGTAGTGCGGGGTCTGTCGCTCTCTACCTGTCCTCCATGTGTAGTGCGGGGTCTGTCGCTCTCTACCTGTCCTCCATGTGTAGTGCGGGGTCTGTCGCTCTCTACCTGTCCTCCATGTGTAGCGCGGGGTCTGTCACTCTCTACCTGTCCTCCATGTGTAGCGCGGGGTCTGTCACTCTCTACCTGTCCTCCATGTGTAGTGCGGGGTCTGTCGCCCTCTACCTGTCCTCCATGTGTAGTGCGGTGTCTGTCACTCTCTACCTGTCCTCCATGTGTAGTGCGGGGTCTGTCACTCTCTACCTGTCCTCCATGTGTAGTGCGGGGTCTGTCACTCTCTACCTGTCCTCCATGTGTAGTGCGGGGTCTGTCACTCTCTACCTGTCCTCCATGTGTAGTGCGGGGTCTGTCGCTCTCTACCTGTCCTCCATGTGTAGCGCGGGGTCTGTCTCTACCTGTCCTCCATGTGTAGCGCGGGGTCTGTCGCTCTCTACCTGTCCTCCATGTGTAGTGTGGGGTCTGTCGCTCTCTACCTGTCCTCCATGTGTAGTGCGGGGTCTGTCGCTCTCTACCTGTCCTCCATGTGTAGTGCGGGGTCTGTCGCTCTCTACCTGTCCTCCATGTGTAGTGTGGGGTCTGTCACTCTCTACCTGTCCTCCATGTGTAGTGCGGGGTCTGTCTCTACCTGTCCTCCATGTGTAGTGTGGGGTCTGTCGCTCTCTACCTGTTCTCCATGTGTAGTGCGGGGTCTGTCGCCCTCTACCTGTTCTCCATGTGTAGCGCGGGGTTTGTCGCCCTCTACCTGTCCTCCATATGTAGCGCGGGGTCTGTCGCCCTCTACCTGTCCTCCATGTGTAGCGCGGGGTCTGTCGCTCTCTACCTGTCCTCCATGTGTAGCGCGGGGTCTGTCGCTCTCTACCTGTCCTCCATGTGTAGCGCGGGGTCTGTCGCTCTCTACCTGTCCTCCATGTGTAGCGCGGGGTCTGTCGCTCTCTACCTGTCCTCCATGTGTAGCGCGGGGTCTGTCGCTCTCTACATGTCCTCCATGTGTAGTGCGGGGTCTGTCGCTCTCTACCTGTCCTCCATGTGTAGTGCGGGGTCTGTCACTCTCTACCTGTCCTCCATATGTAGTGAGGGGTCTGTCACTCTCTACCTGCCCTCTATGTGTAGTGCGGAGTCTGTTGCTCTATAACTTCCCTTCACATAAAAGATATATTACACAATTTCTTTTTTCCATGTGTCCTATTGATGTATGAAATAAAAATTAAAAGAATGGTTACTCTTTAAGGTACACCGCTCACTTATTTCTTGCCCCTTGTAAGCAGCCGGCTGGTAGATTGTAAGCAGCCGGCTGGTAGATTGCTGGATGGAGGTACGTGCCCCTGAGGATTTGTGCACTGAGTAACATTTACTTGCCAAGTTGTGGATTGTAGGGTCTGGGATTTCAGAGTGACTGTAGAGCCGGGGTGGGATGGTCACTAGACCTATTGAGCTAAGGCTCTAGAGGTGACTAAAAGTGGGTCGTGCCTTTAGGCTATATTCACACTTTGCGGATTTTGCTGCGGATCCGCAGAGGATTTGACCGCTGCGGATCCGCAGCAGTTTCCCATGAGTTTACATTTCAATGTAAACCTATGGGAAACAAAAAACGCTGTGCACATGCTGCAGAAAAATCCGCGCGGAAACGCTGCGGATTACATTCCGCAGCATGTCACTTCTTTTCTGCGGATTTTCACCTGCTCCAATAGAAAACTGCAGATGAAAATCCGCAGAAGAAAACGCAGTAAAAACCGCGATAAATCCGCAGTAAAAACCGCGATGGGTTTTCACTGCGGATTTTGCAATTCTGCTGCAGAAAAATCCGCAGTGGAATCTGCAGAGTGTGAACATAGCCTTATAGTACAGAGAAGATGAGTTCTGCTAGAACGAAAAACCTCTGCTAACCAGTGATGTGCTTATTGGGACCGCTGAAAGGGAGAGTTCACCATCATATCCAGCCTGCCCGTGAACATTGGTCTGGACCAAGGTCTTGTATTAGTTGCTTCTTGCTCGAGAAGTCAGTTTTCATAAAGAGCTGTAGGTTTTTCCCAGTTAATTATAGACCAGGCAGCTTTAAGGGCTGAAATAAGTTATCACCTATTCACAGGATGGGTATATTTATTGGAGGGGGTTGGACCTCTTTGACCCACGCCGATCAGCAGAATGCAGCTCTCAGCAGCCCCATAGAATGAAGTAGCAATGCACATGCCCCTAACACTGAAAAAAGTGCCGTTCTGCTTATCGTGTCCGAGAGGTTGGACTCCCACCAACAGGGGCATTCCATCCATGGTGGTAGACCACGCACAGCACTGGGCCTCCCCCCTACTCCTGTCACAATTTCTGCAGTTTGCACAATTAAATAGTGGTGCATAATGGGGTCAAAGTCTCCATGATACATCATTCAACCTGCCCCCAGTGCGCGTCTGAGACCCGGCCTGCCCTCAGTGCCCGTCCGAGATCCGGCCTGCCCCAGTGCCTGTCCGAGATCCGGCCTGCCCCAGTACGTGTCTGAGACCCGGCCTGCCCCAGTACGTGTCTGAGACCCGGCCTGCCCCCCAGTGTGCATCCGAGGCTAGGCTTGGCCCTAGTGCGTGTCCGAGACCCTGCCTGCCCCCCAGTGTGCGTCCGAGGCTAGGCCTGGCCCTAGTGCGTGTCCGAGACCCTGCCTGCCCCCAGTGTGCGACTGAGACCCTGCCTGCCCCCCCAGCGTGCGTCCGAGACCAGGCCTGGCCCTAGTGCGTGTCCAAGACCCTGCCTGCTCGTCATGCACGTCCAATATGCAGCCTGGCCCCATGTGCGTCTAAAAGCAGCATGTGCATTCATCCCCACCTTCCTCTACTAATCTTACTCGATTTGGAGTACTAATATACATGAGACTGATTTTTTAAAGAGGAAAATATGCATTTACAGGTGCCATAGAAGCTTGTAGAGGCGTTATTGCAACCACGGAGTACGGAGTCATTATTATTATAAAGGGTCAAGGATAATAATTATTAAAAGAGACACAATGGGACATTATCACTACAAGAAAGTACAGATGGTATATTATTAATGTGTAGGGTCACTCTTTTTTTGTGGGGCATAAGAGGAGGGTACTAGTAGTGTGCATGGCACAGAGGCATTATTATGGTCTAGGACACTGGTTATAGCACCATACGGTTTCTGTAAATGTGGCATAAAGTGAGGATGGGGATGGAAAAGTGATAAGCCAAAGATGTCTGTCTGTTACATTATACAGCCTTTTGCATTATTCTAGCTTCCATCCTAGGTTTTTAAAAAATGGGATTCCAACTGGCCAATTTCTTCGATTGAGGAGAAACTGCAGTGCGACGGCTGACTTTAATATGGAGGCTCGGAAATTGACTGACCGCTTTAAACATCGGGGATATCCAAAGGCTATCATTTCCTCGGCTTACCAGAGAGCAAAAACTAGTGAACGGACGGACCTATTTCAAAGACAGACACGTGAGTCCTTTAGGCCCTTGGGCATCGTCACTACATTTAACAATCAGTGGGGGGATGTCTATAAAATCTTGGACCGTAGCTGGGGGATCCTGCTCAGCGAACCAAAGCTAAAGCCCCACATTGCAGAAACACCTAAACTTATAGCCAGGAGGGCCAGCAACCTGAAGGACCTGTTATGCCATAGCCACTTTATCCGCCCTACTACTAGACTCAATAGGGGCACAAGGACATTTGGTACTTACCCTTGTGGAAGCTGTAATATTTGCCAACATATTGTAGCCCAGGATGGTCTATCACTATCTATTTTTCCTTTCCAGATTAAACCTAGGAAGTCTTTCTTCAACTGTAAAAGCCGCTCATTGGTTTATGCCATAATATGTGACTGTCCCAAAATCTACGTGGGCCAAACGACCCAAGAATTACGAAGAAGAGTTCAACAGCATTTATCAAACATTGCTACGGCTCAGAAGGATCGAGAGAAGGGCAAGAATATCTCATCAGTGGCAACACATTTTTTGGACATTCATCAGGGCCGTATTAGGGGCTTAAAGGTCATGGGACTGGAGATGGTTCCACTAAACATCAGAGGCGGAGACAGAGTGAAGAAATTATTACGATGTGAATCCAAATGGATCCATGATCTCCGATGCCTCGCCCCACAAGGACTAAATGAAGAACTTTTATTCTCTGGTTACTATAAACAGTTGTAATATTCTGTTTTGATTCTTCATTAATGGTTTCTATGTCCTAAAATGATGCCCTTATGCAGTTGTTGCTGTAACATTATATCTAGATCTTTTGGCAACCTGCCTGCATTTTAGTATATACCATCATGCAGATTTATGGGTTGTTTTTGTTATTATTATTACATTTTATTTTTATATAGATATATAGATATATATATATATATATATATAATATTTTTTTTTTTTTTTTTTGTTTAGTATTATTATTCTTCTGGAATTATCCTTATATTCTTTAATATATGTCCTTCTGAGTTATTGTGTAAATTTGCTAATACATTGCAGTCACAGGTTGCCTTATCTTGAACATCTTTGTTATTATGTCCCTATTGGCGGATATGCCTTTGTTCTGTGCCTTCTATGCACCATTCAACAGTCCACTTTTCCGCCCCTTTGCCATTCTTTGCTCTATCATATTTCCTAAGTGCTTCTCTGCTCTCGGCCGAGAGCCTTTTTTGCGGGCGTAGCAGGTGCTGGTACTTAGTGCGCATGCGCCGATCGGCGCGTACGCACTTGCCAGCAGCCCGCCCAGAAGTTCTGCTGCATTGCGCAGGTGCCGGTGTTTTGTCACTTCTCCGGCCAGCTTCAGCGCTATGTACTACGCGCGTGCGCACTTGCCAGCAGCCCACACTCTGGAGATTTCTCATCCTTGAAGCTCTGCTGTATTGCGCAGATGCCGGCGTCTCTCGTCATTTCCGGTTTCCCGGTCTTCTCCGGTCAGCTCCAGCGCCATGTACTTTGCGCGGTATACTAGGCATCAGCTGTTCCTGGCCTCACATAATTACCAGGTATTTATAATGTGGGCACCTTCACTGTATCCACTGCCCCTGAAGAAGCCAGTGTTCTCTGGCGACACCCGTTGGGCGTTTTTGTGCCCTGGTTCTCCACCCTCCCTGTCTGTCCTGCAGCATCCCTTGACTCCTCACAAGGGTCAAGGCTGGGCCCTATACAGGTTATATATTTTCCTATCCCATTTATCAGGCACGACCTTTTTGTGCTTCTATGCTAGACTGGTATCCCTAGGATTTACGGGGGGTTTATTCATGCTGTCTACATTGTCTGCATAGATATATTGGATTGGATATCTTTTGCTTATATGTAATTTTAGAACTGTATACTAGACTACTATCTTTGCTTATATGTCTGCATTGTGTATCTTCTTTCAGTGTACCATACTGCTTTAGATCACTTTATTGTGTGTGGGGGCGGTTTTTGAACCAGGGTTTTAGACCCTATTATGGGTCTTTGTATTTACCATGCATATGGTTGTTTTATGTGTTTTTAAGTGTTTTTTGCAGTGTTCAGTGCTTTTGGACTTCAATAAATTTTGTAATATTTGTATGATTTATAGTGTGGTGATCCCCATTTTGTGCATGCCTTCTTTTCTTTGCTTTTTCTAGTATATTAGTATTTGTGGCATGTGATGGGAGATCCCTTGTAGTGGTGCCCGCCAGTCTTCGTTTCAAAAAAAAAAAAAAAAAAAAAACTAGGACACTGGTTATAGCACCATACGGTTTCTGTAAATGTGGCATAAAGTGAGGATGGGGATGGAAAAGTGATAAGCCAAAGATGTCTGTCTGTTACATTATACAGGGACGAGTGATGGATGGAAGCTGTCATGGGAAAAATGAATGCTTGTGATCATGGAGGAGTGAGTAAAACACACTTTAGCAGGAGGTACCAACGATCTTGTCCCCATATATGTAAGAAAAGTCTAAGATTAAGGACATAATTGTTTATATAAACCCTTCAAAAATTAAATGTTTATTAAAGATATTAAATATTCTAGAAAAAATCCCACCTGAAATGCTATACACGGTACACAACCTTTTGTTAATACAATATTACCGTCACACAAGTACCCAGGTAAGGGGGAATAACTGTACTCAAGATCCCCTAGTCTCACCCTTCCGGTCCGTGGAGGTTGGCACCCCAAATCACATCACCAGTGGAGCCCCAATCCCAAGAGACGTAACCTAGAAGAGCATGTGGACTGATACGTATCCTTTTAGATACGTGCACACAGAGTCTTTTTGCTAAGTTTAGATTTGGAAAGTTTCTGCTCCAAAAAAAACCTCTGTGGGTGGACATAGCCTTTGCAGATTTTCTTCATTTCTGTACCGATTATGTAAAATAGGTTACAGAATAAAAAAAAGAATCACCAAAAAGAGGTTTTACACTGTGCAGAATTATTAGGCAAGTTGTATTTTGATCACATGATACTTTTTATCCTTGTTGTCCTACTCCAAGCTGTTCAGGCTTGAGAGCCGACTACCAATGAAGTAAATCAGGTGATGTGCATCTCTGTAATGAGGAGGTGTTGTGTAATGACATCAAACCCCTATATAAGATGTGCTTAATTATTAGGCAACTTCCTTTCCTTTGGCAAAATGGGTCAGAAGAGAGATTTGACGGGTTCTGAAAAGTCCAGAATTGTGAGATGTCTTGCAGAGGGATGCAGCAGTCTTGAAATTGCCAAACTTTTGAAGCACGATCACTGAACAATCAAGGGTTTCACAGCAAATAGCCAACAGGGTCGCAAGAAGTGTGTTGGGCAAAAAAGACGCAAAATAACTGCCCATGAATTGAGGAAAATCACGCGTCAAGATGCCATTTGCCACCAGTTTTGCCATATTTCAGAGCTGCAACGTTACTAGAGTTACAAAAAGCACAAGGTGTGCGATACTCAGGGACATGACCCAGGTAAGGAAGGCTGAAAAACGACCACCTCTGAACAAGAAACATAAGATAAAACGTCAAGACTGGGCTAAGAAATATCTTAAGACTGACTTTTCAAAGGTTTTATCGACTGATGAGAGTGACTCTTGATGGACCGGATGGATGGGCCAGAGGCTGGATCAGTAAAGGGCAGAGAGCTCCACTCCGACTCAGATGCCAGTAAGGTGGAGGTGGGGTACTGGTATGGGCTGGTATCATCAAAGATGAACGTGTGGGACCTTTTCAGGTTGAGGATGGAGTGAAGCTCAACTCCCAGACTTACTGCCAGTTTCTGGAAGACAACTCCTTCAAGCAGTGGTACAGGAAGAAGTCGGCATCGTTCAAGAAAAACATGATTTTCATGCAGGACAATGCTCCATCACATGCCTCCAACTACTCCACAGTGTGGCTGGCCAGTAAAGGTCTCAAAGAAGAACAAATAATGACATGGCCGCCTTGTTCACCTGATCTGAACCCCATAGAGAACCTGTGGTCCCTCATAAAATGTGAGATCTACAGGGAGGGAAACCAGTCCACCTCTCGGAGCAGTGTCTGGAGGCTGTGGTGGCTGCTGCACGCAATGTTGGTCGTAAACAGATCAAACAACTGACAGAATCTATGGATGGAGGCGGCTGAGTGTCATCATAAAGAAAGGGGGATATAGTGGTCACTAATTTTGGGGGGGTTTGTTTTTGCATGCCAGAAATGTTTATTTCTAAATTTTGTAATTTTGTGCAGTTATATTGGTGAAAATAAACAAGTGAGATGGGAATATTTGTTTTTTATTAAATTGCCTAATAATTCTGCACAGTAATAGTTACCTGCACAGATATCCTCCTAAGATAGCCAAATCTAAAAAAAAAAAAAAAACCCACTCCAGCTTCCAAAAATATTAAGCTTTGACATTTATGAGTCTTTTGGGTTGATTGAGAACATAGTCGTTGATCAATAATAAAAATTCTCTAAAATACAACTTGCCTAATAATTCTGCACACAGTGTAGAAGAGGTTTTTTTTTTTGCTAATCCATTTTTTTAGTCTTTTAATTGAACTATGATTATTTGGAAGCGTTTTCCATCAGGAGATGCTTCATATACTTATTTTTTCTCCTATTAGGAATTTTTCCAAAACTTGAAACAGGAAAAAAAAAACTAAAATATAAATAGCAAAGTAATTTTACAGTAGAAATGAAGGGGATGAGTGTTTATAATGGTTTTAAAATGGGGACCCTTTCCAAAAAAAAAAACTCCCACAAAATCCTATTGTGCGCACATTTTAGCAAATATCTAGTTTTATACAGGTCACGTGAGAAGGGACATCGCTTAGCGAGGTTGGGGATTAAAAAATTGGCACAAAGTAAACCAAGAAGGAGGCCGTGGAAAGTTAGAGAACATTGTCCAAAGTTGTAGTAAAGGGATCGTCCATCCAGCGTGAACCACATGAAATCTGCTCCGTTTTCAGCCTGTCCGCTTTCAGTTTACACGGTGTATATAATAGACAGGATTAGTGAATCTTCCCCATGTTTGCACCCAGGATTTTACCACTGGAGTTAAGTGCAGTGCTCATCCGGTTCTGTAGTTATGGTCTATGGTCCCTGAACAAACCTATATATCAAATACTTACAATGAAATCTTTCCAAATTGGTTGAGTCTCTAATAATGCCACTTACAGGAGTCGCAATTTACAGTATATTTATCATCTATAAATCAGATTATAACAAATGCCAATTATCAGTAATACATGATCCATAAGGAAGGACGACAGTGTAAAGACGGACAAAAATCTGCTCTGAATTGTCCCGTTTCCCCTGTTATTCCTACTGGAAATGTATTGGTAAATTGACAAATGGGCGATAGGGTCAGCATTGGGGGCACAGTGTCGGCCTATGTAGGAACATATCCTAATTACAGGCTTTAAATTTAGTTCTACATTTCAAGGAAGAAAAATAGAGGGGCAGCATAAAACATCAATGAGTAGAACAAAAAAAAAATGTGTCAGGAGGGCGTACATGTCCTTATTAATCTGCATAAGGCATAAAGAACCTGGTATACCGTATATGACACCTGAAATGGAAGAACCAGAGAATAAGGTGGACAAGAACACAGTTTATAGCACCATTATGATAAAATGAAAGCTGTAGCTTATGACTGGTGGTTATGATGAGTCCATTGAGATTCATGTTAGTTGTGTTAGGGTCTGTTTCCACGATCAGGAAACGCTGCGTGTCTGACGCTGCATAGAGCCGCAGCGTCAGACACGCAGCGTCCAGATGTTACAGCATAGTGGAGGGGATTTAATGAAATCCCGTCTCCACTATGCGTGGTAACACGCACGCGGCGGCCCTGCGACTCCGGACATGCTGCGCGTCTTTTCAGATCGCAGCATGTCCGTATATCTTGCGGCGACGCAAGATATAGCACAGGGCCCTATGGTGGGGAGCGATGATGCCGGATGTGTGCTGTGAACACATCCGGCGTCATCGCGTCTCCAGAAGGGGGCGGGGCTTACCGCAGAGCGGCTAAGCCGCTCCGACGATACCGCCGGCCATCCTGAACGTGGACACGCAGCCTCAGGGTATGTGTCCACGTGCAGTAAACGCTGCGTGTTTGACGCTGCATAGAGCCGCAGCGTCTAACACGCAGCGTCCAGATGTTACAGCATAGTGGAGGGGATTTAATGAAATCCCGTCTCCACTATGCGTGGTAACACGCACGCGGCGGCCCTGCGACTCCGGACATGCTGCGCGTCTTTTCAGATCGCAGCATGTCCGTATATCTTGCGGCGACGCTGCGTCGCCGCAAGATATAGCACAGGGCCCTATGGTGGGGAGCGATGATGCCGGATGTGTGCTGTGAACACATCCGGCGTCATCGCGTCTCCAGAAGGGGGCGGGGCTTACCGCAGAGCGGCTAAGCCGCTCCGACGATACCGCCGGCCATCCTGAACGTGGACACGCAGCCTCAGGGTATGTGTCCACGTGCAGTAAACGCTGCGTGTTTGACGCTGCATAGAGCCGCAGCGTCTAACACGCAGCGTCCAGATGTTACAGCATAGTGGAGGGGATTTAATGAAATCCCGTCTCCACTATGCGTGGTAACACGCACGCGGCGGCCCTGCGACTCCGGACATGCTGCGCGTCTTTTCAGATCGCAGCATGTCCGTATATCTTGCGGCGACGCTCCGTCGCCGCAAGATATAGCACAGGGCCCTATGGTGGGGAGCGATGATGCCGGATGTGTGCTGTGAACACATCCGGCATCATCGCGTCCCAGAAAGGGGGTGGGGCTTACCGCAGAGCGGCTAGGCCGCTCCGACGATACCGCCGGCCATCCTGAACGTGGACACGCAGCCTTATAGTTGTACAGGGATGAACTGACAGATGGGGTTCAGGTTCTCAGACCTCGTCACAGGGTTATTCTGAGCTCAGAAAGTGATGACATACTGCGACCTCTTCTGGAGAATGAACAGATACGTCTGTACAGGGGTTCCATTTAAGTTTATGGGGTCCACTGCTGTTCCCTGCAGAGGCGGGAGCTCAGGAGCGCAGCCGTTCCCTGCAGAGGCGGGAGCTCAGGAGCGCAGCCGTTCCCTGCAGAGGCGGGAGCTCAGCCGTTCCCTGCAGAGGTGGGAGCTCAGGAGCGCAGCCGTTCCCTGCGGGAGCTCAGGAGCGCAGCCGTTCCCTGCGGAGGCGGGAGCTCAGGAGTGCAGCCGTTCCCTGCGCAGGCGGGAGCTCAGGAGCACTGTCATTCCCTGCACAGCTGGGAGCTCAATAGTGCTGCTGTGTAGGGAAAAAATGTAAAGAGTAAGCCTGAAGTCGCTTTATCCTGCAGAATGGTTTGGTTTCCAAAGGTCAGACCACCAGCAATCACCAACTAATGGCAGATTCTGGCCAGATGTCATCACATAAAAAAAATTATTCCCATTTTAGACTTTTAATTGCACATCCAGAAGATCTGCCTGATAGAGGTGGGTCCCACTGAAGGACCCGAAGCTACCTCATTCCGCTTGTTAAAGCAGCTACTCTCTTAATTGTCTTTTATAATGTGTTCACCCCTGTTTGGAACTTCCATGGAAGTGAATGGAGAAGAGCCACAGAGCGGCCACTTAAATAGGCGAGAGGGGGATTGGAGGACACCTATTCTGGAGATGGAGGGAGACTTGCATCTATCATACATTTATAGCAGATCCAGAGGAATGCCTAAGATGGAATCTCCTTTTATATAGGATCTATGAAAGGCAAAACTCGCAGACCCTCCCCAACAAAATCCCCATACGGCTGAATTCAGTGAAACATGGCCGTGTACAGACTGACTGCCGGTCTCCTGCTGTGAACTGAGCGGCCTTATATATGAGGTTGAGGGTGCAGAGGTTGGGTCCGGACACCGGTGATCAGTCCTTGGGTGTCTGAATGTGGCCTAAGTAGGAAGGCGTCAGTTCCAAAGTGAAATTCAAGGTTTTTGCAAACTGAAAGCTTACAGCACGTATGCTTTTATACATAATATGGCCTCCTGCTTTCCAAACGGAGCTAAGAAGAACATTTAGCACCTAAACGTAGAAGCAAAGCAAAAAGTAGATAAGCCTACAAAAAACAAAAAATTATTATTTTTTTTTCACAAAGTGTCTAACATGTCCGGAAAGATGCAAAATCACCCAGGGAGCACCACTGGGATAAATCTTGAGTCTAGTTTAAAGTGGTTCTCCTCCCTACATCTAAAGAACCAAGGATACATTCTGCATCTCGTCTCTTTCCCTACTGACCTCCATCCTTTTCCCAGCGATCGAGTCTTCTGCAATCCACCATTACTAGCACGATGGCATCGGCAGTTATAAGCCTAACCCTGTGTAGGGGTCTTCCGTGCGCTGAGTGATGGAGACGAGCTGATGCCAGAGGTAATGTTACTAGTGATAAGCAAGTGTGCTGGGATAAGGTATTATCTGAGCATGCTTGTGTGATAATAAAGGGTCTTCGGAGTGCTTGAATAATATGTTTGAGCCCCCGCGGCTCCATGCCTCGTGGCTGTTAGACAATCCCTACATGTGTTGCGGCTGTCAAACAGCCACAAGACATGGAGCTGCGGGGACTCAAACATATTATTCGAGTGCCCTGAAAACACTTATTAACACATGAGCATGCTCAGATAATACCTTATCCCAGCACACTCGCTCATCGCTACTAGTCACTTTTTTTTGGATACGATGGAGGCTGCTTCCATGTCTGAGTTTGGATGGAGCGCTCCTTCATGTGCCACGGCTGGGATGGTTTCCAGCAATTCCACGTAAAATATCTAAAGAAAAGGGAAGTAATATTGTGAATTTACATGAGTTTCCATCTACCAGACCGGAGGTAATTACAGCTCCCATATCTATGGCACATCAGGCCCAAATGCCGGTCTCATTTCGGCGGGGCCGCACTTATCTGTAGAATAGGGGGGGGGGGGGGGGTCTTCCTGACACCCATCCCCCCCACGGTGAGGTGACGACTGGTGCGCTTGCTCAGCTCTTTACAACACGCCGGCCGTATATCTAGCTGGGATCAGTCCTCTCTCCATTCATTCTCCGAGTACAGGACCCACTTTCTGGAGAGAGGTGCAGAAGATGTACATTTATCCAGCGAATGTGCTACAAGTGACTAAGATGGGACTGCCCCTTTAAACAGTGGGGGGAGGGGATGCTACAGATTCAGAAAAACCTGAGTGCTTTCTTTCAGGACCAGCTCCACCACTTTCCACAGGTCGCTTCTGGTATTGCAGTCCAGTATCACGCGAGTGAATAGGTCTGGGATGCAATATCACAAGCAACCTGTGGTCATGAGTGGCGCTATTTTTGGTAAAAGCAGCAATGTATTATAATGTCCAATGCTTTAAATGATTGTTGGCCATCTTAGGATGACACAAAATGGCTGCCTCCACTGCCCAGAGTTAGGTCAATACCTCCGATTGCTTGCACTGAATTGTCTTAAGACACATTTTATCGCTACATGACAGCAACTTATTGCCTGCATTTACACCAGCGGATCCCAGTCCGGTCACCGACCCCCCTAAGGTCTCGTTCAGAAACAATAATGGATGACGGGCCGCAGAGCATCGCAGCAGAATCAGGACTCTGGCGACATCTTGTGGCCGTCGTTAGGTGATGCAGAAGAGCAGCTGGTAAATAAGGCACAGCAGCAGAATAGATCCTAAGATGGCGACGAGCCTTAGATTGCCGCGGAACTCCAGACGACGTCACCCGCTATGTAGGTCGCTTTCACGTTCAGATTGTCGTCCAACTGTAAAAAGTCTGAGAAATGGAGAGAAGACATACTGAGAAAAATAAACATCCGTGGGAACATGTGGTGCCCACTCCTTCTACGTGAAAGGGTTTACCCAGGACTGGAAAACATGGCTGATTTTTCCCAAAATAGCACCACATCTATCAAGGAGAGGCTTCTGGCATTGCAACTCCGTTAAAGGCAATGAGGCTGAACTGCAGTACCCCATGCATCCTGTGGCAAGATGTAGCGCTGTTTTGGAAGAAAGTAGCCGTGTTTTTCTATACACTTAACGGAAGTGTTACATATACAAAGGTGATCAGGGTCATTATAGGTCAGACCTGCATCTGCTCCGAAATCCAGCGTCCCCTTGCGTTGCTGCAGGCCCAGAACTTGCGCTGGGTGAAGAGATGCGGCTTCTAATGCGTCCTCCACTGTGCAGCCTGCCGGGATATTCAGGGTCGCAGCATTAGACCGTTAGCATTATTGGAGTTATTTGAGCAGATATGTGATAGATGACATGGAGGTAAGTAGGGGGAGCTGCAGTATCAAGGCCAGTCTGCCTCCGGCATTACAACCAGCCGCTGTCAATGTGTGATTTCATTTAATCAATATTCCCAGCAGGGAGTCACTACTGGGTCAGTGGAGAAGATTCATTCTCATCACATCCCAGCGTAAGTCCTACAATGCCATAGATCTAGTGGCCAGACGCTGCTGCCAGCATGGATCCAGGCCCGCAGCCCACCCGCGGTAATGTACAGGCTTTTGCTGCACCGCGGTGTGTGCAGAAATGATAAATGTCACATACCTGTGGCTTCATGAAAGTGGCGGACACACATATCCATCGTAGCAATGCTGCCCGCCAGGGTGCGAGTACCTTGAAATGAAAAAAAAATAAAATAAATAAATAATAATAATAATTCACCAGACAATTACACTTCTCTGCATTATAACCTCTAACTTGCCTGTGTAGGAAAAATAAATATCTGGAAACCATCAACAAATCAACAGGCAGGTTGTTTTTTTTTTTGTATTTTTAACCTACTCATCTTAATAATGGTGATGTTCCATCAAGGAAAAAACCTTCTATTTGGCACATGGACATCACAGAGGAGCCAGTAGGGTCAGACATTCAGTACCCCTTTAAGACACAGAGTGGAAAACAACGGCAAAAATAAGCGACCGCACCCGGGGAATGTTCAACAAGATCATGATCACTAAAGATGGTGCAAGTCGATTCGCAGGACCTGGTTCAGCATCCAGGTTGGTAATCTGTGGTCACTGGATGGGAGCCGTGAGAACCGTCTCCTACCTCCTTGCATCCATGGTTCTTGTTATGATTAGCCGGCATGGCGCGATATTATATATGTATCATGCAGCCAATCATGACATTGTGCCAGGCCGGCTAATCAAGAGTGGCATATTCCGCAGCGCTTTACAGTTTGATCACATTATTATCGCTGTCCCCGATGGGGCTCACAATCTAAATTACCTATCAGTATGTCTTGCACCAAGGGGAGAAGAAAACAAAGGAGGAAGAGGTGGGGGGGGGATAGAGACGGAGGAGGAGGACGAGGTGGGGGAGGGAGAGACAGAGGAGGAGGAGGAGGAGGAGGAGGTGGGGGAGGGAGAGACGGAGGAGGTGGTGGGGGGAGGGAGAGACGGAGGAGGATGAGGACGAGGTGGGGGAGGGGAGACGGAGAAGGAGGACAAGGTGTGGGGGAGGGGAGACAGAGGAGGACGACGAGGTGGGGGAGACAACGGAGGAGGATGAGGTGGAGGGAGACAACGGAGAAGGAGGACGAGGTGGGGAGAAAGAGAGGTAAAGGGTGAGAGGAAGGAGCGACAGAGGGAGGGAGAGGGAAAGAGGGAGACAAAGATTTCAACTCCAAAGTTTGAGTCGCCATTGATTTCTATGGGATTCAGGTTCAAGTTCACGGAGAGTTCTGGTCCCGAACCAAATTTTGGGCTAAAGTTTGGTTGAACCCGAACTTATACGGGTCTGCTCATCCCTACTCACCAGCTACATAAGCATCAAGTCCGTCTATCAGTATTTCCTGCTGACCCAGGGTGTGTCGGCCCGGTCCAAGCCCCATGGCTGTGATGGCATCTGTCACTAGCACCAGACCTAGAATGCACAAAAAAACAACAACTCACTAATCCCATGTATTTTACAAACCCCAACTAAAGGGCACAGCACAATATGCTGTTTAGTCCTTGCCAGTGTACGCCAGACATACCATGAGGGTGGGCACGATGGGCGATCCTTAAAGCAGCAGGATTAGTGTGTATTCCATCTGCAATCATCCCATAATAAACCGTCCTCCCAGCCGGGATCTGATCACTTGTCAGTAAACCCACAATCCCAGGGTCCCGGTGGTGAAACTGAAAACATGAAGAAAAAAAAATATTTGCTACTTTAGTACATGTGTATTGATTGAAGCAAGGTATAATAGGGCGGGCATGGCTGATAACAGGGAACAACAGAATGCATTCAACTACAGAGCAACCAGAAATAAAAGGGGTCATTCAAAAGAGGTTTAGATACGTGGCGATCACTCAAGACGTGGCAGGCGTCTGCGGATGTGGCGGCACCTATTGAGGCAGAAGTAAACTATGGAAAAGTAAACAACATAACAAGAAAAATAAATGAAACCCCAGAATTATGTTTTTTTGCTCGCACAACACTGCAGTAAGAAGCGATCAAAACATTGTATCTACCCCAAAATGGCATCAATAAAAACGTCAGCTCAGGGCGCCAAAAAAAAATAAGTCCTCACCCAACTTCATATCCCAAAAACTGAAAACGTTATACGTCTCGGAAAATGGCGACACAAGCTACATTATTTTATTTATTTATTTTTTTTACAAACTTCCAAAAATTTTTTACCAATTAAATAAATTTAAAAAAACTATACGTTTGGTATCTGCATACTCGTACTGACCTGAAAAATCATAGTTCCAGGATAGTCCCGGGTCAGCTTTATCATATAGTGAACATGATAAATAATAAACTCAAAAAGCAATTGTGGAATTGCACTTTGTTTTTTGCAATTTCCAATGTATTTGGAATTTTGTTCCTTTGCTTTTAACTGCACCACGTGATAAAATGGATGGTGTCATTCAAAAATACAACTGGTCCCGCTAAAAACGAGATCTCACAAAATATACATACATATACATATATATATATATATATATATATATATATATATATATATATATATATATATATATATATATACATATATATATATATATATATATATATACATATATACATATATACATATATATACATATATATACATATATATACATATATATACACATATATATATATATATCTACTAGATTGTGGCCCGATTCTACCGCATCGGGTATTCTAGAATATGCATGTCCCCGTAGTATATGGACAATGATGATTCCAGAATTCGCAGCAGACTGTGCCCGTCGCTGATTGGTCGAGGCAACCTTTATGACATCATCGTCGTCATGGCAACCATTATGACATCTACGTCGATACTGTGTCCGTCGCTGAATCAGAAACGTGGGATTTCTACGTCCTTTATGACATCATCATCGCTGTGCTCGTTGCTGATAGGCCTCGACCAATCAGAGGCAGGGGATGTCTACGTCCTTTATGACATCATCGTCGCTGTGCCCGTCGCTGATTGGTCGAGGCCTTGCGGCCTCGACCAATCAGACGCGGGATTTCTATGTCGATGCTGTGCCTGTTGCTGATTGGTCGAGGCCGCCAATCAGAGACGTGGGATTTCCAGGACAGACAGACAGACGGAAAAACCCTTAGACAATATATATATATATATATATATATATATATATATATATATATATATATATATATATACATATACACATATACATATATACATATACATATATATATATATATATATATACACACACACATCATGAAGGGGTTAAGTAATGAAAACAATATGGCGCTCGCATGATTGGCATGAGCATATTTTCCACATGGGGGGCTATGACCAATCATAATTTACCCCTGCAGAGACTGCTGGCTTTGTCCATTTTGGCATGACGAAAGGTGGGCCAATGGACAACCCCTTTAAATGACAATCTGGCATACGGCTATGGCAGACATATAATGAAGTGGCAACAATCCACCTACCGGCAGCATGGCGTTAAAGAGATGTGTGATGAACGAGGCGCCAGACTTGACGGCATCTTCAGCCTGAGATAAATTGGCCACAGAGTGGCCTGGAGACAGTGGAGATGAGACGTGATATGGCGGTAGTATTTCTTATAGATCGTTCTGTAATGTAATGGAAGAAGACCGCACGCACCTAAGGAGACGCAGATCCCGCGCTTCACCAGCTCCTTGATCACCTCCTCGCTCTTTCCCATCTCGGGGGCAATCGTGACAATGCTGACTTTATCCAGAGATCCGTAGGTGTTCAGGAGCTCAGGGAATCCCCCCTTACAGAAGGAGCGCAGGCAGTGCTCAGGGTGGGCTCCCTTCTTCTCAGCGCTGATGTAAGGACCCTCTAGGTGGAGACCTGCCGACCGGTAAGATTATAGGTGACGTTAAGCGACAAACATAATACATAGATCACCATAAGGAATGGGAACTATGGGAGAAAGAAAATTGTGCCACCTTTGTGCTGCCTCTGATACTGCTGGTCATCTCCATAGAAGTCAATGGGGCTGAGCTGCAATATCAGGGACAACCTTTTGATGCATTGCCCGCCTTTCCTAATCCAGTACAGGTTTCAAGAAATACCAGGCTTTAACTTCACCCGGGTTTGGAAACTGTGATCTAGGTAAATTAGGAGTTTGATGTATCATTACCCAACACTCCGGCACCCTCTGGTCCACCATCTCTTACAGAAATCTGGGGAAGCACCTATGGCGGGGAAAATTAAAAAAAAGAAAAAAAAAAGGAATAATTTGTATTATTTTTATTGCAAATAAAAAGAATCTCTCACAGCGACATTTAGGTGGCAAGATCAGGTGATCATTTATGGCGCCTATCGCCCTCCCTCAGTCAAAGGTTGGGCTTCATAGGAGATAGTCATTTCTACTATATATACACTGCAGTTGCAGTATATAGAACAAGCGATCAAAGGGAGCTCAAGTCGCCTGGGGGAGGCAAAGGAGTCTTAAAAAAAAATAAAAAATGTATCAAAAAATATGTTTATATAAAATATTTAAAAAAATATATAAAAATAATTGTACTGAAAACAGTCTTTTTCTTAATTTACAAATAAAAAAAAAAAAAATTATATATATATATATATATATATATATATATATATATATATATATATATATATATATATATATATATATATATATATATATATATATATATATATATATTTGGGATTCCTGTATCCTTAAAACACTAGAGTATACAGCGGAAGGTCAGGTCCAGCACCGAGAGTTGTTTTTTTTTTTTTTTTATTATTATTGGCAGATACCCCAGTATCAATGGTCACAAAATAAAAGCACTGGCCATAAAATCATACAGGCACATGATAATTCCTGTGAGACGGGCAAGGGTCGGCCTTCCGTGCAGCACGGGTAATTATTACTGTGTTAACACATACCTAGGGCTAGAACTATAAAGGAAACCAATACATTGCCCCATTGGTGGTGATATCTGTCCGTGGCTGCGCCACATGGAAATATACTACATAGGAATAGAGTAAAATAAATGAGATCCAATACATGGGCGACGGAATTAAATCTCCGCACGGTTTGTATCCTCAGACCGGCAGAAAACCTCGTACCTTGTAGTAGACGGATGAGGGTGAGGTGACGATGGTCGGACAGAAGGAGGTCACACCGTGCGGCAGGATATTTCGAGCCACCAGAGATATCCCTGATCCAGTGTCATCCGTTTCCTGGGAAAAATCCACGCCAAACCCCCCTAGAAAGGAAGAAAAACACAGAAAGGAAGGAAAGCGGTGTCTGAACAGTCACAACCTTCTGGCCGCAAGAGATAAAGCGCGAGAGCCGACCCCGTCCCAATATTTATGGTTGTTCCACCTGTAAAATGTGCGGAATTAACTAGGATAGATGTATCCAAGAAAGTCCGCATTCACTGAAAGCAAGCTGAGATCCTGAGCATGGGATGGGATTGCGATTTTACATATTTGCAGAATTTTGCATTACACAATGACTTAAAGGGTCTTGGTGGCACCGCTGATTTCTGCATTGGTAGGTGAGCGGTGCCCGATACCCGCCGATCGTGCGTGCTTCCCAGTAGGCATCTGTAGACGTGACGCCATTAGAGCCACTCACCTCCCAATGTGAAAGTGAAGGCTTCCGGAATAACCCCTAACATACATTTATGCCACAGGGTGCGTGGTGTACGGAGCGGGCCGAGGAGCTGTGACTGGTCCGTATCAAGTAGATCCCGACTGTGCTAAACAGCCGGCATCTGTCTATGACAGCAGCAACCAGAGCCAGCTCCAATCACAGCTGTTCAACCATTTAGATGTTGCTGTCAATCACTGACTGTGGCATTTATATTATAGCAAGTGCGAAGAGCTGATGGATTAAAGGGGTTGTCCACTACTCAGACAATCCCTTCTCAATCCCCATGTAAAATAATAACACCTATTGGGATTGGCTCTCCTGGAGATTGCGTGACATTTTTATGTCACGCGATCCCTGAGGCCAATCAGCGCTGGCTTCACTCACTCACCCCATCTTAGTACAAATCAAAAAGATCCAGAGGAAGGCAAGTATAAGTGTTATTACTTTACAAGGGGAAAACGGGTTGAGCATTGGGCAACCCCTTTATCAAAGCAATGGCTGCCATCACCTTGGTATGTCTGTTAAGCCAAGCCATAGACTCGCCTTCACCAAGACCATCATTTACAGCGCATACTCCTTAACCTTGTTCAAAAATTAAAAAATATTTGATATTGCCGTGTTCATAAAAGTGCAATCTTTCAAAATATTAAATTATTTAAGCTATAAAATGGTGAATTGAAAAATGGAAGCACCAAAATTGCCGTTTATTAATCGCTTCCCTTTCCTCTCCCCCACAAAAAAGAAATAAAAAAAAAATGCAAGAAAATGTGATCAAAACCTTGTACGAACTCCAAATCAGTATCAATAAAAAAAAAAACAAGCTCTCACGCAGAAACTAAAGCCCATACGGCTCAGTAGGCGTCTAACTGAAAAAAAAAAAAAAAAGAAAACAATTATGCAACTTGGAAGAAAGGGAGGGGAAAAAAAAAAGAAAAAGGAGTGATGCCGAGCTGTAGGCGACCCGCCTGTACAGGGATGGAGCACTACACGGACACTGTGGCCCCTACAATAATAATTGGCCTATCCTAGCGTTAGAGGATAGGAATATCCCTTTAAGTATTTCTTGGCCATCTCTCCCACAGCCCGGATCGTATGATCTTACTATGAGCCGCCTCCGCCGTGTACATCACCTAATGAGAGTCTCATCTAGGCGACAGTCTCTTACCATTGATCTGGAGGTCAATAAATCCGGGGGCAATGATCCTCCCCCGACAGTCCACCTGGACATCGGCTGCACCTTTCTCATCAAAGAAAAGTTTTTCGGGGTTAAGAATCTTCCCTTGTCGCACCCAGAGATCCTCCCTGTGAGAGAAGGGACAGATATCAGCTCAGGTGACCAGATCTAGTCCTCGTAGCACCCACAGAGGAGAGAAGATCACCTGATCCCTGTAGTAACGAGGCCCAGCGCACCTGACGCCTCAGTAAGGCTGGGGTTATGCGGTGACTTAGCAAAGATAGCTGTACGCCGCTGCTACAGGTGACAGATCGCAACCCGCACGGTACCGCAGCAAGCAAGTCACAAAAATTGAAAATGTTTGCAACTTGCTTGCTCAGGCCTTGCGGGTCGCATTACATCGCATCTATGGCCACAGTGGCTGTACGAGTAGCCGCATGCGAAGGCAATATGGCTACAGTGGCTGTACGAGTAGCCGCATGCGAAGGCAATATGGCCACAGTGGCTGTACGAGTAGCTGCATGCGAAGGCAATATGGCCACAGTGGCTGTACGAGTAGCCGCATGCGAAGGCAATATGGCTACAGTGGCTGTACGAGTAGCCGCATGCGAAGGCAATATGGCTACAGTGGCTGTACGAGTAGCCGCATGCGAAGGCAATATGGCCACAGTGGCTGTACGAGTAGCTGCATGCGAAGGCAATATGGCTACAGTGGCTGTACGAGTAGCCGCATGCGAAGGCAATATGGCTACAGTGGCTGTACGAGTAGCCGCATGCGAAGGCATTATGGCCACAGTGGCTGTACGAGTAGCCGCATGCGAAGGCAATATGGCCACAGTGGCTGTACGAGTAGCCGCATGCGAAGGCAATATGGCTACAGTGGCTGTACGAGTAGCCGCATGCGAAGGCAATATGGCTACAGTGGCTGTACGAGTAGCCGCATGCGAAGGCATTATGGCCACAGTGGCTGTACGAGTAGCCACATGCGAAGGCAATATGGCTACAGTGGCTGTACGAGTAGCCGCATGCGAAGGCAATATGGCTACAGTGGCTGTACGAGTAGCCGCATGCGAAGGCAATATGGCTACAGTGGCTGTACGAGTAGCCGCATGCGAAGGCATTATGGCCACAGTGGCTGTACGAGTAGCCGCATGCGAAGGCAATATGGCCACAGTGGCTGTACGAGTAGCCGCATGCGAAGGCAATATGGCTACAGTGGCTGTACGAGTAGCCGCATGCGAAGGCATTATGGCCACAGTGGCTGTACGAGTAGCCGCATGCGAAGGCAATATGGCCACAGTGGCTGTACGAGTAGCCGCATGCGAAGGCAATATGGCCACAGTGGCTGTACGAGTAGCCGCATGTGAAGGCAAAATACACAACAAGCTGCAGCTCCAATCAATGCAGATTTTGCTGTGGATTCACGGCAGAGATGCAGCAAGGTCTGCAGGCGATATGCTGCCATGTCTGTACGTCCCCTTAGGAAGGGACTGCAGATGAGATATTTGCACTGGCCTGGTCCTGTGTCCAGTCCGCTCCCCCACGGCAGACGGCCTCCATTTCTGCATCTGGGGCTCTTCCTAGGCCTCACACAATACCAAGACCGACTGCCATGGAGGACCGGACTGGACTAGGGTGGTGCGAATTGAACTGCTCACCTCTAGCAGGGACAGGTGTGAACGGGGACAACCTCTGTACCATAAAATTTACACAATCGGCCTTTTTCCTGCTTTTCCAAATATTCAATTGCAAGATTAAAGGAATTTTACTGCAGGCAGCACATTTACGTTGACTGAAGCCGACCATCGTACCCACTTTTTAATACAGATTATTATTTTTTTTTAAATAAAATTACCTAAAAATCTCGCCACAGACCATAATATAGTATCCATGGTGACAGATAAATGATTACACCTAAAGCAAAGGAAAAGGGAGGAGTTTCCTCACAAACAACCAATCAGATTCGGCCTTACATTTCGTTAAGGCGCAATTATAAATTAAAGCAATGTTCTGATAGGTTGCCAAGGGTTTGGTAAGCGTTCTGATAGGTTGCTTCACTTTTGATTGGACATGTTTTGCGAGCCCGCAGGTCACTCACCATTGTAGTTTATGGTCTCTGAGGATCCGGCAGTTCCTGAATTGGACGATGGGGGCGTCAGACACGGACTTATTGGAAGGCATCGCTGAGCATCAATCTACCGGCCCGTGCCTCCGCCTTCCCTCATCCTCCCCTCGCCCAACCTTTCACTCGCTGGGAGGAAGAAAAATAAAAGCTGAGTCAGTCACGTGAGCCCGAGTCACATGACAGGACATCCGTGCGGCCGCCACGTGACATGCGGCATCACCGCGGCCATCTTGAGAAGGTCAGATAAGCCATGTTGAGAAGGTCGCTTTGCTCAATTTAACCCTTCCAATAGATTTACGTCTTTTGTAGGAACAGGAAATATTCTGGGTTATAATCTGCTCCTTATTTATGTTTTCTAAAACTTTTAGCTATAAAATTGGGAAACCAAGCCCTCTTTATAGGTCTATTGCCCATTGACGCCCCTTTATGTGGGCTAGTGCAGGGGTCCCCAACTCCAGTCCTCAAGGCCCACCAACATGTCATGTTTTCAGGATTTCCTTAGTCTTGCCCCGGTAATAATTGCATCACCTGTGCAATGCAAAGGAAATCCTGAAAACATGACCTGTTGGTGGGCCTTGAGGACTGGAGTTGGGGACCCCTGGGCTAGTGCATAGGAACTGTGATGGTTGGGTGGTCTTCTGTGGATTATGCACCTGGTGTATCTATGTTGGGATGTTTTTATGTAAAATCTGCTCTGATCTACAGTAAACCACTGCCATGGCTTTAGTGTTGTGCGGTATTATTAGACCGGGTTCACACACGGCACCAGCTGGGTATGGCGGTCTTTTTTTTCCCTTTAGTTTGTTTTACAAACTTTTCATATGTATATACAGTATATATGCACTGCTCAAAAAAAATAAAGGGAACACTAAAATCCCACATCCTAGATATCTCTGAATGAAATATTCCAGTTGCAAATTTTTATTCATTACACAGTGGAATGTGTTCAGAACAATAAAACCTAAAAATGATCAATGTAAATAAAAATGAATATCCCACGGAGGTCTGAAGTTGGAATGATATTCAAAATCAAAGTGGAAACTCAAATTACAGGCTGATGCTCAGTAGCGTGTGTGGCCTCCACGTGCCTGTATGACCTCCCTACAACGCCTGGGCATGCTCCTGATGAGGCGGCGGATGGTCTCCTGATGGATCTCCTCCTAGACCTGGACTAAAGCATCCGCTAACTCCTGGACAGTCTGTGGTGCAACGTGACGTTGGTGGATGGAGAGAGACATGATGACCCAGATGTGCTCAATCGGATTCAGGTCTGGGGAATGGGCGGGCCAGTCCATAGCTTCAATGCCTTCATCTTGCAGGAACTGCTGACACACTCCAGCCACATTAGGTCTGGCCTTGTCCTGCATTAGGAGGAACCCAGGGCCAACTGCACCAGGAATAGAAGGCGTTCCAGCTCCTTTAAAAATTTCAAAAACTTTATTTCTCCATTAAAATGCGAAACAGCAATCCTTGCCTTAGTGCGAAAATGTGAGTGCAGAGTACATGCGACGCGTTTCGATCTAAATGATCTTACTCAATGCATCAAGTAAGATCATTTAGATCGAAACGCGTCGCATGTACTCTGCACTCACATTTTCGCACTAAGGCAAGGATTGCTGTTTCGCATTTTAATGGAGAAATAAAGTTTTTGAAATTTTTAAAGGAGCTGGAACGCCTTTCTTCTATTCCTTCTGCTATTCACTCATCCTGGTCCGAGATGAAGTTCCGTGCACCTGCGTGGATCGGTGAGCTGGCTGTGGCTATTTAGTCTTTTTTTTTTTCAGCCAACTGCACCAGCCTATGGTCTCACAAGGGGTCTGAGGATTTCATCTCTGTACTTAATGGCATTCAGGCTACCTCTGGCAAGCACATGGAGGGCTGTGCGGCCCTCCAAAGAAATGCCACCTCACACCATTACTGACCCACTGCCAAACCGGTCATGCTGAAGGATTTTGCAGGCAGCAGATCACTCTCCATGACATCTCCAGACTCTGTCACATCTGCTCAGTGTGAACCTGCTTTCATCTGTGAAGAGCACAGGGCGCCAGTGGTGAATTTGCCAATCCTGGTGTTCTGTGGCAAATGCCAAGCATCCTACAGTGTTGGGCTGTGAGCACAACCCTCATCTGTGGACGTCGGGCACTCAGACCATCCTCATGGAGTCGGTTTCTAACCGTTTGTATAGACACATACACATTTGTGGCCTGCTGGAGGTCATTTTGCAGGGCTCTGGCAGTGCCCCTCCTTTCACACAAGCTGAGGTAGGGGTCCTGCTGCTGGGTTGTTGCCCTCCTACTGCCCCCTCCACGACTCCTGGTGTACTGGCCTGTCTCCTGGTATAACCTCCAGCCTCTGGACCAGGGGTTCCAAACTCCAGGCCTCGAAGGCCGCCAACAGTGCAGGTTTTCAGGATTTCTTTAGTATTGCATCGGTGGTAATGTGATCATCTGCACAGGTGATGATTCCAACCCTTGTGCAATACTAAGGAAATCCTGAAAACCTGCACTGTTGGCGGCCCTCGAGACCTGGAGTTGGGGACCACTGCTCTGGACACTACGCTGACACACAGCAAACCTTGTCACAGCTCGCATTGATGTGCCATCCTGGATGAGCTGTAATACCTGAGCCACTTGTGTGGGTTGTAGAGTCCATCTCATGCTACCATGAGTGTGAAAGCACAACCAACATTCAAAAGTGAACAGAACATCAGCCAGAAAGCATTGGTGCTGAGATGTGGTCTGTAGTCCCCACCTGCAGAGCCACTCCTTTATTGAGGGTGACAGTGTTGCTTCCTAAGGGGAAAGTTTGATTTACTTGGAGTTATATTCTGTTAAGTGTTCCCTTTATTTTTTGAGCAATGTGTGTGTGTGTGTGTATATATATATATTTTTTATTTATATAGTGAAAAAAACGGAACAGCATCAAAATACTACCTTAAAAAATGTGCAAAGCTTCCCAAGCCACTGTTCATGGCGGCTCAAAATATAAAAGGCAAAAAAAGGAAAACAGCACTACAAAAATGAAAAAATGTGGACTTTATTGCCCATTCGGGCAATAAAGTCCACTTTTTTTTTTTCATTTTTGTAGTGCGGTTTTCCTTTTTTGCCTTTTATATATATGTATATATATATATATTTGTGTGTGTCTGTATATATATATATAGCACTATAATAATTATACATGGCTCCTCCCACTCTTACAGGCCACGCCTCTTCCTCCCCCACCCCGTGTACTTTTGGATTCTGGGGCTCCGTCTAAGGACGCAGCATCCCAACGGTACAGATAAGAAAGTTTCTAAACGTCTTTGGTAAAGGCATCGATAACTCCTCTAGAAGTCAAGGTCCCCTTTTTTTTCTCCAGAAGACTTCTTAAAAGGGGTTGTACGGTGATAATGTTGCAATTGGTGGGGCTCCGACCGCTGGGATCGCCACTTTTATACCCGTTGGAATGGAGCGGCTCTACCGGCCCCCATTCACTCAGTATTGCAACGACGCAGCTGATTTGCACACAATAATATCATTTTTACATTTTGTTTTTTTGTTTGTTTTTTTTTTTTTTTTTTGGGGGGGGGGGTAGAAAATACATAATTCTGTAATTAATTTTTGGTCTCACTGTGTGGCATAAATGTCACATTTTTAGTTATATAATTACGGTGATACCAAATTTATATTGTTTTTTTTTTTTTTTTTTTACACAGTAAATATATGTGCTACATGTTCACAGATCGACCAGAAGAAGAATCAAATTTCACCTGTCAGAAGTGTAGACTAGTGGCCCTTTTAGAAGAAAAGGTGCGGGGTCTGGAAGAAAGAATAGCAACTTTGAAACTCATCAAAGAGAATGAAGACTTTCTAGACAGAACAGAAGCATCTCTACTGGTCACAGAAGGTGAAAAAAGTGTCAGAGAACCTCCAAAAGCAGATGAGTGGAAGCATGTGACCAAAAGAAGCAAGAAGACCATGGAGAAATCACCAACCACACAACTGAAGAACCGATATCAAATCTTTGTAGAGGATGAAGATGGCACACCTAAGGATGAAGCAATACCAGCCAGCAAAATAGAAAAGGGCACACAGCAACAAGTGACAGCAAAAAGTACAGCCAAGAAGCAACGAAGAGTGGTGGTGGTGGGAGACTCACTACTGAGAGGCACAGAAGCAGCCATCTGCAGACCGGACATAACTGCAAGAGAAGTATGCTGCCTTCCAGGTGCGATGATCAAGGATGTGACCGATAGGATACCAAAGCTCTTCAGCTCCAAGGACGTCCACCCATTTCTTCTGGTACATGTTGGCACCAATGACACGGCAAGGAAGGACCTACCGACAATCTGCAAAGACTTTGAAGAGTTGGGGAAGAAAGTAAAGGAACTGGATGCACAGGTAGTTTTTTCTTCTATCCTTCCAGTAGACGGGCATGGCACCAGGAGATGGAACAGGATCCTTGATGCAAACAACTGGCTAAGACGATGGTGCAGACAACAAGGATTCGGATTCCTGGACCACGGTGTGAATTACTTGTACGATGGACTCCTCGCCAGAGACGGACTACACCTCAACAAACCTGGGAAACACACATTCGCCAGAAGACTCGCTACACTCATCAGGAGGGCGTTAAACTAGAAGAAGAGGGGACGGGAAGAAAAACATTAGACTTGAACAAAGAAGATCCAGGAAAACATACTCAGAAGGGAGGTAAGAACATTTCTAAAACAATCCACAGCGAGGAGATTGGAACAAAACAAAATCCTCTAAACTGCATGCTCGCAAACGCCAGAAGCCTGACAAACAAGATGGAAGAACTAGAAGCAGAAATATCTACAGGTAACTTTGACATAGTGGGAATAACCGAGACATGGTTAGATGAAAGCTATGACTGGGCAGTTAACTTACAGGGTTACAGTCTGTTTAGAAAGGATCGTAAAAATCGGAGAGGAGGAGGGGTTTGTCTCTATGTAAAGTCTTGTCTAAAGTCCACTTTAAGGGAGGATATTAGCGAAGGAAATGAGGATGTCGAGTCCATATGGGTCGAAATTCATGGAGGGAAAAATGGTAACAAAATTCTCATTGGGGTCTGTTACAAACCCCCAAATATAACAGAAACCATGGAAAGTCTACTTCTAAAGCAGATAGATGAAGCTGCAACCCATAATGAGGTCCTGGTTATGGGGGACTTTAACTACCCGGATATTAACTGGGAAACAGAAACCTGTGAAACCCATAAAGGCAACAGGTTTCTGCTAATAACCAAGAAAAATTATCTTTCACAATTGGTGCAGAATCCAACCAGAGGAGCAGCACTTTTAGACCTAATACTATCTAATAGACCTGACAGAATAACAAATCTGCAGGTGGTCGGGCTTCTAGGAAATAGCGACCACAATATTGTACAGTTTCACCTTTCACTAGGGGGACTTGTCAGGGAGTCACAAAAACACTGAACTTTAGGAAGGCAAAGTTTGACCAGCTTAGAGATGCCCTTAATCTGGTAGACTGGGACAATATCCTCAGAAATAAGAATACAGATAATAAATGGGAAACGTTTAAGAACATCCTAAATAGGCAGTGTAAGCGGTTTATACCTTGTGGGAATAAAAGGACTAGAAATAGGAAAAACCCAATGTGGCTAAACAAAGAAGTAAGACAGGCAATTAACAGTAAAAAGAAAGCATTTGCACTACTAAAGCAGGATGGCACCATTGAAGCTCTAAAAAACTATAGGGAGAAAAATACTTTATCTAAAAAACTAATTAAAGCTGCCAAAAAGGAAACGGAGAAGCACATTGCTAAGGAGAGTAAAACTAATCCCAAACTGTTCTTCAACTATATCAATAGTAAAAGAATAAAAACTGAAAATGTAGGCCCCTTAAAAAATAGTGAGGAAAGAATGGTTGTAGATGACGAGGAAAAAGCTAACATATTAAACACCTTCTTCTCCACGGTATTCACGGTGGAAAATGAAATGCTAGGTGAAATCCCAAGAAGCAATGAAAACCCTATATTACGGGTCACCAATCTAACCCAAGAAGAGGTGCGAAACCGGCTAAATAAGATTAAAATAGATAAATCTCCGGGTCCGGATGGCATACACCCACGAGTACTAAGAGAACTAAGTAATGTAATAGATAAACCATTATTTCTTATTTTTAGGGACTCTATAGCGACAGGGTCTGTTCCGCAGGATTGGCGCATAGCAAATGTGGTGCCAATATTCAAAAAGGGCTCTAAAAGTGAACCTGGAAATTATAGGCCAGTAAGTCTAACCTCTATTGTTGGTAAAATATTTGAAGGGTTTCTGAGGGATGTTATTCTGGATTATCTCAATGAGAATAACTGTTTAACTCCATATCAGCATGGGTTTATGAGAAATCGCTCCTGTCAAACCAATCTAATCAGTTTTTATGAAGAGGTAAGCTATAGGCTGGACCACGGTGAGTCATTGGACGTGGTATATCTCGATTTTTCCAAAGCGTTTGATACCGTGCCGCACAAGAGGTTGGTACACAAAATGAGAATGCTTGGTCTGGGGGAAAATGTGTGTAAATGGGTTAGTAACTGGCTTAGTGATAGAAAGCAGAGGGTGGTTATAAATGGTATATTCTCTAACTGGGTCGCTGTGACCAGTGGGGTACCGCAGGGGTCGGTATTGGGACCTGTTCTCTTCAACATATTCATTAATGATCTGGTAGAAGGTTTACACAGTAAAATATCGATATTTGCAGATGATACAAAACTATGTAAAGCAGTTAATACAAGAGAAGATAGTATTCTGCTACAGATGGATCTGGATAAGTTGGAAACTTGGGCTGAAAGGTGGCAGATGAGGTTTAACAATGATAAATGTAAGGTTATACACATGGGAAGAAGGAATCAATATCACCATTACACACTGAACGGGAAACCACTGGGTAAATCTGACAGGGAGAAGGACTTGGGGATCCTAGTTAATGATAAACTTACCTGGAGCAGCCAGTGCCAGGCAGCAGCTGCCAAGGCAAACAGGATCATGGGGTGCATTAAAAGAGGTCTGGATACACATGATGAGAGCATTATACTGCCTCTGTACAAATCCCTAGTTAGACCGCACATGGAGTACTGTGTCCAGTTTTGGGCACCGGTGCTCAGGAAGAATATAATGGAACTAGAGAGAGTACAAAGGAGGGCAACAAAATTAATAAAGGGGATGGGAGAACTACAATACCCAGATAGATTAGCGAAATTAGGATTATTTAGTCTAGAAAAAAGACGACTGAGGGGCGATCTAATAACCATGTATAAGTATATAAGGGGACAATACAAATATCTCGCTGAGGATCTGTTTATACCAAGGAAGGTGACGGGCACAAGGGGGCATTCTTTGCGTCTGGAGGAGAGAAGGTTTTTCCACCAACATAGAAGAGGATTCTTTACTGTTAGGGCAGTGAGAATCTGGAATTGCTTGCCTGAGGAGGTGGTGATGGCGAACTCAGTCGAGGGGTTCAAGAGAGGCCTGGATGTCTTCCTGGAGCAGAACAATATTGTATCATACAATTATTAGGTTCTGTAGAAGGACGTAGATCTGGGGATTTATTATGATGGAATATAGGCTGAACTGGATGGACAAATGTCTTTTTTCGGCCTTACTAACTATGTTACTATGTAAAGAGTAACCATCATTTTAGTTTTTTTTTTTTTTTTTTACCCATCAATCAATAGTGCCCAAGAAACTTTGTAATGTATCTTCTTTCTCCTCCCGAACTACTCATTAATTCTCAATCTTCAGGTAAATGTGTCTCCAGTGAATTCCCATTTCTGAGATAAATGACGGTTGTTGCTTGTAAAGTTCTATGTAGAACTGCTACTATAGTTTCAGGAGAATTTGCAGCAGGTCTGTGTGTTCCTCCTTTAGCTCCTCCCTCCTCCATAGAATTTTATAAGCACCAACTATCATCTCCTATCTCAATAATTGGAAAATCTGTCCTCACTGAATACACATTTAATCCATGAATCAAGAGAAAAAGATCAGTCTGGGAGGAGAAAGAAGCAGATTTCTTTCAGAAGATATATATTACACAGTTGCTTATTTTCAGGTGTACTATTGATTTATTTAATAAACATTAAAATCATGATTACTCTGCAAAATGTAATAATTTCTTCCAGGTACCATATTTGGAGAACTTTTCTATGGATGGAGTAATTCAGCGCCGAGGCTCAGTGGTTAGAGTTGGCGCCGTGCATTATTGGGGTCCGGTGGTCAGCAAAGGGCAACGTCTGCATGGAGTTTGCATGTTCTCCCCGTGTTTGTGTTGGTTTCTTTTGAGACTCCGGTTTCCCCCAGTGTTCAGCATCATCACAATCAAGTCTGGCATGTGGACACCAGTGCTGGGTATCCCCCATTCCTCCATGTTGGGGGTGTGGACACCATAGTACAGCAGCAGGGAGAAGCAGCTGTGCTGGTCAGTATGAGAGTAATGCAGCCTGTGCTCCACAGAGAATGATTGCTGCCATGTTTTCCTCCATTATGGCATATGCAAAGCAATTAAAAGGGACATTATTTTTTTTTTTTATATAAATACATGGATTGGTAGTTATCCAAGAATCCGTCAGTGAGCTCCTTCTGATGGTCCAACAGGGGATATTGTAAGTTTTATGCCTTGCTCGGACTGGCTGGCGGCTCCCCTAGCAGAGCTTGACAACTACATAGAAATACATGAAGCTGCCACGTTTCGTTCAGGAGAGCCGCCAGCCAGTTGGTGCACTGCATTCCAATCTCGGTTTGATTTATACGGCCGTCTGTGTCCTATAGGTGTACAGCTAAAGCCTAAATCTCCGACCTGCTAGACCTCACAATCAGCGATTCTCATCAAGGACTCACCTTTTCTGAGGGAATAGTGCATATAACGAGGGTGTACCACCCAAGGGGGTCTTGTCACACACCCAGGCTTCAGGCCAAATATCTGCTGTTGGGGGCAGAGTCCTAAATTTCCCTCTGCCCAAACCACGGGCAGTATGAATCGCAGCCACATAACAAACTCTTTTTTTTGCATAGTGTCAACCTCCTAGTGGCAGCAGCATACACCCAGTTTCCTGTCTACCCCAATGAAGCGAGAAATTACTTTGACGTTGTGACCAGGGATCACAACTGTAGGCGAGACTAATTCGGCTGCAGGTGATTAACAGGTGTGTTGTGCACGTAAAGACGAGACCTTTCCATTATCTGCAGAGGTGCTGGGAAGAGCCGGCCAATGGACAGAACCGCCGCCTCGCCCCTACCTTCTGTCCCTTCCCCACTATTGCACAGAATGCAAGTCCTCAAGGACAGGGTCCTCTCCCCTCTGTACCAGGCTGTCAATGTAAACCTGCTTACTGTAATCGATATCTATAACCCTGTATGTAACCCCTTCTCATGTACAGCACCATGGAATTAATGGTGCTATATAATAATAACCAGACTGGTTTTTGCCTTCTATTGTGGGCCCAGGGCGGCTCTATCCAGCACCGTGACAGATGATTGACAGGTCTCTTTCGCGTGTACACACTGCTCAATCATCAGCACCAAGATTTGGCCAGCTTTGGATACAAACTAGTCTCTTCTCCTCTTATGATACCAAACTGGATCTTTAAAGTATATTTTCTCTGAAACGCCATCAGAAAATAACATGCCTGTCATCACTCATGCTGCCGACTGATCATCTGACAGGTGCCCTTTAAGTATGTCTGAGATAGTTATAAGACGGTACTAACAAAATTGGAGTACCTTCGCAGAAGCTCAGCACTCTATAGAGACTGCACATATATAAGCCCCTTCATGAGAAATAACCAGTGGAGTAAAATGTAAAACTTTAAGCTCCACCTATGTGGTCACACTGTACCTAGTGATGAGCGAGTGTACTCGTTGCTCGGGTTTTCCTGAGCACGCTCGGGTGATTTCCGAGTATTTGTGACTGCTCGGAGATTTAGTTTTCAGCGCCTCAGCTGAATGATTTACAGCTACTAGCTAGGCTGAGTACATGTGGGAGTTGCCTGGTTGAGAGGGAATCCCCACATGTACTCAGGCTGGCTAGTAGCTGTAAATCATTCAGCTGTGGCGATGAAAACTAAATCTCTGAACACAAACACTCGGAGGTCACCCAAGCGTGCTCAGGAAAACCCAAGCAACGAGTATACTCGCTCATCACTAATTATATCCCTTCACCTTGGCAATGCCAAAAATTAATGATAAAGATTTTGTCCATAGGTTAAAATTGGAGGTGTAATGTGTCAGCAAACCTTTAGGGGGCAGCACTCGAGCATCTGGCCACATCTCACTCTAAACCAGAGTCTATATTTATACCGAATTATATTCCTGACTTGTTGTGATTGGGTTTAATTGGGGGGTGAGCTCCTTATGTTTACTGGTAAATTGGTCTCCGGCTGTGGATTTAACTACAGGAGGATATGGTGCAAATAAAGAGTCTGAAGGCAGCAGCGACGACTGACCATGGATGGTGACCGCTGCTATATACACATACTTATATACGCACTGTGGGTGCACTACTGATCAAGTCACTGCCAGGGAAGGGGCTCCACAGACAGATCTTTGTTCCAGTCGCACCTTCTGACGTGTTAAACACATGTAATTCACATTACAATACCAATAATAATTACTCTTATAACCCCTTTAAGTGGTCACCTATACCTCCCCAGATTCATTCACCTTACCATCTTCTCACAGGTCTAAAAATCTTTATCTGGAACACAATTTTTATATTTTACAGACCAGGCCCATCAGGTAAAGGTCTGTCCTTCAGAGCTGCACTCTCTGTGCTGATGAGTCATGGATAGTGTGATGTCTCGTGATTAACAATACCTGGAAGTTGGACTGGAAACACAAGTTCCAAGGCGAGCCAGAGGCTTGGAATCGTGCAAACTTAAGGAAATATTATTTGTTTTTCTTAAGGTGTGTGGAAATCACTGTATTAAACCTTGTACACATTTTACCTTGGTAACATGTGAGATATATCTATCTATATATATATATATATCTATGGGTAGTATATACCACACACTACGTCTTGCTGGGACACTGTATAGGAAAGCAGTTTGTAGCACCTTCTTGAAAAACCTGGGAGATACGCAGCACATCCCCCTCCCCAGGGCAAAACAAAAAAAAAAAAAAAAAAATCTAAAGGTACCTTCACACTAAACGACGCTGCAGCGATCCAGACAACGATCCGGATCGCTGCAGCGTCGCTGTTTGGTCGCTGGAGAGCTGTCACACAGACAGCTCTCCAGCGACCAACGATGCCGGTAACCAGGTTAAACATCGGGTTACTAAGCCACGCTTAGTAACCCGATGTTTACCCTGGTTACCATCGTTAAAGTAAAAAAAAACAACCACTACATACTTACCTACCGCTGTCTGTCCTCGGCGCTCTGCTTCTCTGCTCTGACTGTGAGCGCCGGGCAGCCGGAAAGCAGAGAGGTGACGTCACCGCTCTGTTTTCCGGCCGCTGTGCTCACAGCCAGAGCAGAGAAGCACAGCGCCGGGGACAGACAGCGGTAGGTAAGTAAGTAGCGTTTGTGTTTTTTTCACTTTTAGGATGGTAACCAGGGTAAACATTGGGTTACTAAGCGCGGCCCTGCGCTTAGTAACCCGATTTTTACCCTGGTTATCAGCAAAGACATCGCTGAATCGGTGTCACACACGCCGATTCAGCGATGTCAGCGGGAGAGCCAGCGACCAAAGAAAGTTCTGGCCCTCTGCTGAAAGAATTAATATGCTGCAGTTCTCAAAATCAGTCAGGGAAAGAAAACAAAAAACATGACATTTCTGAGATCTCAAGTTTTCTAGGTACTGTAAAATGTAGTTTTTTTGCAGGAAGAAGAAGAAAAAAAAAGCTCTGTGTGAATATAGCCAAAATGCCATTACAGCTTGGTGTAGGGATCGGTAAAGCTTTCCAGCACGTGCTATTAATCTGGCTCGTTTATAGGTTAGCAAACCGGTTACTAGACACATGTAACCCGCTTCACTTTGCCCCTAGTTGTCACAATGTTATGTCAAGGCCTTTAAAGGGAACTGGTCATCAAGTTTCCAGTTATTAAATTCCTGTTGACCTTATTTCCTTCCTAACCAATCCTTGCTCCCAAAATGATCATTATTCCCTGATATTTGCTAATTCAGGCCGAGTACCATCAGCGGTGTGCCGACGAGCATGGATCATTGGTTATTCCTAATTTGGCAAATTGGCAATTTATTAATTGTAAACTTGAGGACAGCAGTCTGTCAGTACAAAATGACTGTTCAAACCAAGCACAGGCACTAAGTGCAGTCAAAGAGTACTCTGGTAGTTTCCATCTAACCTGGCCTAGTTTGATAGTTCTGGCTTTACATGAGGCAGGGAGGAGAGATAGACAGGCAGGTGCACTGACCTGTTTAGCAACTACAAGGGTACACTAAGCATCAGTGTGCCAAACTTTTCTTCACAAGATTTTCCAGGTCATCAGAATCAGATTGTTGGGGCTCTGACACTCCATCCTCGCTGATCAGCTGTTTGACAGGGACATGGTGTAAGCGCTGCAGCCTTGTCAACGTTCACATTGCTCTACCTACACTGTCTGCAAGTGAAGGAATTGTTTGGCCACGCCACAGGTAGGCCAACCACATGTGCTTGAGCACTCAATTTTGTGCCAAGACTCCCACCGCATTTTGGAAGCTGCCGCTTAGATCATAGCAAGGTTGTAAACTTCCTTCACACTTAACCGATCAACCTTGGCTCCTGATTTATTTGCATATATTAATAGGGTTTGCCAGATACAAAATTGTTTTACTTCAGTTTGAAAAAGAAAAAAATAATATTCACATACACCAGTTACCTGCATTGATAGCCTAACTGCAGTGCTGGTTGTGTGATCCAGGAAGCCCGACCCCCTCACATTGTGCTTCTTTCCCTTTGTATCAGACATGCTAGATTGGGTGGGGGAGCCAGCTTCGCTAATAAATGGGTGTAAATGGAGCTGGCTCAATCTGAGAAGGAAAAGCTGTCAGAATGAATGCTGCTGAGGATGTTCCTGAACCAAGGAACTAGTGCTGAAGTCACATTACCAGCATTCATAAGTACAGTAGATTTGTTAGTTATACAAAACTTTGTGCTTGAAGAACCCTCTGAGCCAGTCTTGTATGGTATTGGCATGTACCCTCTAGTATGCATGGAGTAAGTATCGAGTTCTTTCTGTGTGAACACATCAGGACTATAAATAACAGTTAAGTCCATATATATTTGGACAGACAACATTTTTCTAATTTTGGTTATAGACATTGCCCCAATGAATTTTAAACAAAACAATTCAGATGCAGTTGAAGTTCAGACTTTCAGTTGAGGGTATCCACATTAAAAACGGGGTGGCCCATGTTAAGGAGCTGAAACTTCTAAACCCTTTATCCAATTTTAAAGGGACCAAAAGTAATTGGACAATAGACTCCAAGGCTATTTCATGGACCGGTATGGGCAATCCCTTCATTATGTTACTCTCAATTAGTCAGAGAAAAGGCCTGGAGTTGATTTGAGGTGAGGTGCTTGCATTTGGGAGGTTTTGCTGTGAAGTAAACATGCGGTCAAAGGAGCTCTCCATGCCGGTGAAACAAGCCATCCTTAAGCTGCGAAAACAGAAAACCCATCCGAGAAATTGCTACAATATTAGCAGTGGCAAAATCTACAGTTTGGTACATCCTGAGAAAGAAAGCACTGGTGAACTCAATGCAAAAAGACCTGGGCGCCCACGGAAGACAACAGTGGTGGATGATCGCAGAATAATCTCCATGGCGAAGAGAAACCCCTTCACAACAGCCAACCAAGTGACCAACACTCTCCAGGAGGTCGGCGTATCAATATCCAAATCTACCATAAAGAGAAGACTGCATGAAAGTAAATACAGAGGGTTCACTGCACGGTGCAGCCACTCATAAGTATCAAGACTAAAAAGGCTAGACTGGACTTTGCTAAAAAAAAAAATCTAAAAAAGCCAGCACAGTTCTGGAAGAACATTCTTTGGACAGATGAAAGAAAAATCAACCTCTACAAGAGTGATGGAAAGTGAAGTATGGCAAGGGCATCGTACAGCTCATGATCCAAAGCATAGCACATCTGTAAAACCTGGCGGAGGCAGTGTGGTAGCTTGGGCATGCATGGCTGCCAGTGGCACTGGGTCACTAGTGTTTATTGATGATGTGACACAGGACAGAAGCAGCCAAATGAGTTCTGAGGTATTCTTAGCCACCATACTGTGTGCTCAGATCCAGCCAAATGCAGCCAAACTGATTGGTCGTCGTTTCATACTACAGATGGACAATGACCCAAAACATAAAGCCAAAGCAACCGCGGAGTTCATTAAAGCAAAGAAGTGGAATATTGCTGAATGGCCAAGTCAGTCACCTGATCTCAACCCAATTGAGCAGCATTTCACTTGTTAGACTAAACTTCAGACAGAAAGGCCCACAAACAAACAGCAACTGAAAACCACGGCAGTGAAGGCCTGGCAGAGCATCAAAAAGGAGGAAACAGCGTCTGGTGATGTCCATGAGTTCAAGACTTCAGGCAGTCATTGCCAACAAAGGGTTTTCAACCAAGTACTAGAAATGAACATTTTATTTAAAATTATTGAATCTGTCCAATTACTTTTGGTCCCTCTAAAAACAGGGTGGCACATGCTAAGGAGCTGAAACTCAAACTCTTCATCCAATTTTAATGTGGATGCCCTCAAATGAAAGCTGAAAGTCTGAACTTCATCTGCATCTGAATTGTTTTGTTTAAAATGCATTGTGGTAATGTCTATAATCAAAATTAGAAAAACATTGTCTGCCCAAATATATATGGACTTAGCTGTATATTTATATAGGAGTACAGTGTTGAACGGTCACAACTCACATGAAATAAAGTCCCATACACCGTAGAAAGATGGCAGTACAGCTCATCCAAGTCTGCAGCAAACAATGGGAGAATGAACACTATTAGGGCTCGTTTCCATTTGCGAGAAACATCTGTCTCGCATGTGAAAACCAAGTTCTGGCGCCAGCTCTTGGGCGCAGAGCGTGCAGTTCCATGTGTTTCTGTGCAGCTACACGCTCCGCTCCCAAGTGCTGGCACCAGAGCTTGGTTTTCACATGCGAGAGACATGTTTCTCGCAAATGGAAACAAGCCCTTAGACTCTTGGAAGAGAAGGCTATGCGTAGGAAGATGTGCTCCCAGTGGAGCATCTAACTACTGGAGATGCCAAGGGTGATTAGAGAAGAGGCCACTCACTTCTGTTCACCCCATGTATCTGATCTAAAACTGGAGATACCAAGGTGCCAAGGTAAGAAGAGGCTGCTCACACTGCTGTCTACCAGCACCTGTTACATCCAAGTCATATCAGAAGTACTTCCTTCTGCACAGGCTTCTGTCCTGATATTCTGGGATAGGTTGCCATTGATACAAGATTGCTGTCTGAATTATTTAGAGATACCTCCCTATGCTAAACTCCTGCAGTTTGTCAATTAGAGCTTTTTAGGAGTTTGACACTCCTCCACTTTTTTTGCTTTATGTCTAGGGAACCTTAATGGCAAAGACTGCATTACAGCAAGCACATGGCCAGCCAGTGGAGTGCATTGCATATACTGTAATCCAACTTTCTTGACAAGAGTCAAACAGAAGAACACCATAAACTTGTTGTAAGTTTAGAGCAACCATGACATTTCTCTTCCCTTGATGTCAGTTATTATGTTGTACAGAAGCAGCTTCTTGCCTTTAATAGTCAGAAGTCAATGAGCATAAAGTCTGCACTACAGACTAGGATGAAACTTGATCTCTAGTTAAACAGGCCATTATGCAGTATTTTTCTGGTTAACAACTGTTAATCTAATGCTTGCCTTTACACAGTAGAAAAAACAAGTCACAATGCGATTCAAAATGAAAGAAAACCTGTAGTATTAAAGTGGTGATACATGAGACTTTACGTTTCTTAACTGCAGCTGAAAATGGAAATAAGACCTCTTCATCCTCCCCAGGATCAGCACCAAGTCTCCACTGTTTCCAATGCTTCTGGCACTAGAGCTGATGGCTGAGATGAGCAAACATGTTCCAATAAGGTGTTAGCTGAGCATGCTCTTGTACAACAGTATTTTCAGTGGGCTCAAACACTATATTCAAGTCCCCTTGGCTGGATGTTTTGTGGCTGTTCAACAGCTGCAACACAAAGGATTACTTAAGCAATCTCTGCTTGTGTTGCAGCTTTAGAACAGCCAGAGACATGCAGCCAGTGACAGTCTTTGAGCACACAGAAGACACTGTCTTATCTGTCTTCTCTGATCATGCTCAGGTGCTATTGAGCATGTTTGCTCATCTCAACCATTGCTGAGCTCACTGACTGCCTGCAGTACTATTGACATGACCGGTAGCTCAGAGCAGGTTGTGTCAAACTACAGCAGAGCTCTGTAGCCTGAAGTACTATTGAGGTGAATTAAAATGAACCTGTAACCAGGGGAAACCTGTAACTTTTGGGATTTTGCTAGGATGTGGTTATTACTTTATGACAACTTTTGACCCCTGATCCTGAGAATTTCGGGACCACTGATGTAGCAGAGTCCACAGTAGGACAGGAGCCAACATCATGCAGTGTAAACAGGACTCCAACTTTATATTTAGGATTAGAGGTAATCTTTGGTCAAACTCCACCAATGATAAGGTGGCATTGCATCAAACATTAGTCTTTTGGTCATCTAGCTTAATAAATCAATGTTTGTTCTTTTCATGCATTTAACCTGTACCTGGGAGCAGTGAATAAAATGACAGTTCTTGTGTATCGAGATGTTTTATTTGGAAATGTGTCACTGATGCCCAGCAGCAGGTGCATCTGTACCATACGTCAAGGTTTTGCTTTAAAATATTTCTGGTCACCAGTTAACACGGACGGGAATCATTTTTTCTTCTTGTATTAAAACAAAAAACTAGAACAAAATATATATATATTAGACCTCACTCCAATGTCAGAACATTACAGCAATCTCGAACCAAATTACATCCAGGGAATTCTCAGCACTTACAAGGAAACCCCACACAGATATACAGCTAAAGATTAAATATATATGCAGCAAAGGGACAGGGGGCTGGGAAAAGTTACAAGAGGAAAGAAACAGCTGGCTCTCATCTTAAAGTATGAACAATGAAGATTCTTGTATTTATAAATAAAACATTGAATGAAGTTGGGAAATTACAGTCTAGATCATTTATACATTATACTTCTGTTAGGAAACATCCAGAGTCAATATGGGAGGCAAGAAAAAAAAAAAAAAAAAAAAAAAAAAAAAAACACTGCACGCAGAAGGGGTGGTTGTTGGGTGAGGATTGTGTAAGTGATGCCTGCTTCCTGCCCACAACACTGGCATCAGGACCCCATATTGCCCTGAAGTCCTCTTGATGAATATAGCTAGAAGGTTACACACAACAGTCACTAACTTACAATTGCGCAGTTACAGGGTAGAGAAGGGAGGAGAAACTACTGAATCGGGTGGGTGAAGGATGACTGTACACATGAGATAAAACCATTATTTGTAAGTGGCGATTTTCTGGAACGTCAAGGAAGGGGGGTGGAAAATCAATTTTTTATTTTGTGGACAGAATCAGAGCCACGATGAGACCGTACAGACCCAAGACTTCAGCAAAAATGAGGATCAGGATCATGCCTACAAATAGCCGAGGTTGTTGTGCTGTACCCCGCACGCCTGCATCTCCAACAATGCCAATAGCAAACCCAGCAGCAAGACCGCTCAGTCCTACGCTCAAGCCAGCACCTAGTTGTAAGAAGCTCCTAAAAGAAAAAAAACAAAAAACGAACACGTTAGTGATCTTTAATTTATACAGCAAAACAAGTCTAGTAAATGCAGAAATATAAGTGGGCATGACAGACCACCACAACTTGAAAAGTCTCCCCATTTTATAAATTGGTGGCATGCACCTCATGATCAGTGCCGTATGACCTCCAGGCTGCTTACTTGTATAATGTGATTGCTGATGTTAGAGAATTTGCAATAAGCACTGCAACTACCAGTCCATAAATGGCAATGATACCCGCCATGACGACAGGAATGATAGATTTCATGATCAGCTCAGGCCGCATGACAGACATTGCTGCAATCCCTGTGCCGCTCTTCGCTGTGCCATAGGCAGCTCCCAATGCTGTGAATAAAAAAATAAATAAAATAAATGAGAAAGTAGCAACACAAACATCAGAACATTTAGTTTTTTTTTGTTTTTTTTAAAAAGGCAAATAATTTACACAAGTCAGATTATCCAGTATCCCAAGTGGGCACCTGTCATTGTTTGCAATATGTGCTGGACACAAGTTCTAGTATAGATTCATTGAACTGTACCAACAGTAATGATGCAAACAAGCAGCCATCATTTCCAAGAATAAAGAGCGTAGAATTCAGTCCCAGGAACACAGAAGGAACACTCAGACACCAGGTATTACAGCCACAACACGTTTCAACGGTTAACAGTCTTCATCAGGTGGACATTTTATTAGTGATGAAAAAGAGGCAGTATTTAAACAAACCAATCGCAAAGCTGGTATAATTACATATGCTAATGTGTAGGTTTAATAGATTATAAAACAGCTTGCACACAATGGCAAATACACTGCATTTAAAAAGCTGCAGAACAAACGCAGCGAGAAACTATCATATGTAAAACAAAAACTTAATAAAATCAAACTAGGATAAAAAAAAAATATAAGCAAAACCACAAAATAAAAAAACAAAAGATAGATAAGAAAAAAAATATACGAATATAAAAAGGAAAGACATATCCAACTTGTCACTTTATCAATCATAAGATTCAATCCTTCAGGGGCCAGCGTAATTTAAATATCCAGAAGCTTTCTCTTTTTTTATTAGACTGCTGAACCGGTCTGCCACATTGTCGGGTATATGGTCAATAATTGTTTATTTCAGAGATTTCCAGTTCTTCTGGTGCATTAACAGAAAGTGTTTGGACAAACTGTAGTAAAACATTTTTTAGATTGTCGATGTTTATTCAGTCTAGCGTGCACAGTTTGTATAGTGCGGCCCACATACTGTAGACCACAACCGCATTCTATCAAGTAAACTATTGTATGTAAGTGGACTGGCAGCTGACAAATGAGTGAATTTTTAAAAAAAATGTGCCCGTTGTATTTGATTTAAATTCCTGTGCTCCAATCACAATGGAAGTACAGCAAAGGCACTTTGTATTCCCACAGGCAAAACACCCATGATTCGAAGATAACTGAGAACCTAAATGTGGTGGGGCTAGTGTAGTATTACTGGGTGCAATCCTATTGCCTAAAGTCCAATTCCTATGGAATATGGTTATGGGATGAGGAGGTAAATGTCTTGAAAGTACTGGATCCCCTTTGAGAATAAACCAATACTTCAACAACAGTTTCCTGACCACTCCATGAGTGATGAAAGTGGTGATAAAGCTCCATCTACTAAATGACATCTTAGGGGAAGATGACTATAGATCTTGCTTTAATTTTTTTTTTTTATGATTAATTTAATGGTTTTGCTTCTTTTTTATCCTAGTTTGATTTTATTACTTTTTTTATATATGATAGTTTCTCACTGCGTTTGTTCTGCAGCTTTTTAAATGCTCTGTATTTGCCATTGTGCAAGCTGTTTTATAATGATCTATTAAATTTACACATTAGCATATGTAATTATAATGGCTTTCCGATTGGTTGTTGTTTATTTAAATACTGCCTCTTTCATCACTAATAAAGTGTCCACCTGATGAAGACTTAACCGTGAAACGCGTTGTGGCTGTAATACCTGGTGTCCGAGTATTCCTTCTGCACTCCTGGGACCGAATTCTACTTTGTTCTTGCGTCCTCCATTGGAGGCGTTTGGCTGGAAGCTGCGGGGGACTCTGCAATTTGGTTCTTTCCCTCCTTCCCTGGGGTCTACTCTTGGCGCTCCACCACCAAACCACCTAATACTGAACTTCATTTCCAAGAATGGCATTTAGTGGTAGACATCAATAACGCAAGTACCTATAACCCGGTCATTTCCCATTACAGACTGTAGCTAATGAAGCTACTTTACCATCTATTACTGCAAGCTCACATTTAGAAAATCTCCCACATCCATAATTATAGTGAGCTGCAAAAAAAAAATAAAAAAAAAATGCATGAATGAGTGCAGAGCCAATAACCTCAATAAAAAAAAGTTATCAATGACCTTAAGCTGCGAGGCAGAAATACTACAGAGTAACTTGAAAGGATGATGCACATGACAGCAATGTGACCACATTTCACATGACCATACAGCAATACTATAATCACCCTCCTTAGCATTGAACCAATTCAGACAGCAAATTTCTTAGATTAGGCAACTGTAGAAAACAATGCTTCAGACCATACGTGTCTAGTATGCAATATAACCACAAGGTTAGTTAATGCAGTGCACAGAAAATAAGACAACATGTACATAAACTCAACATTAAAAGAGGTGGTCTGGGAAAACAAGTCATCACCCATCAGTTGGATATGCAATAACTTCTTGATCGGTGGTGGGGCTCAGTTTCTGGGACTTGGGGTAAGTTCACACAAGGCATTTTTGCAGCTTTTTCTGCAGCAACACCTGATCATCTTTGCAGGAAAGAAGTTGCATCAAAAAACACAAGTTTAGGTGCATTTTGCTGTTTTTTTTTCTTGGCCATGCTAATGTCCTTGAATTGTCAGTAGTAAAAAATGCAGTAAATGATACCTGCATTTTTTTTTTTTTTTAACACCCATTCAAGTCAATGGGTGAAAAATGCTGAAAAAAAAACAGCAAAAATGCTGAAAGTAGTGACATGCTCAATGTCCAAAAAACGCAGCAAAGCAAAAAACACTGATCACACAAAAAAAATGCATGAGATTTCTGAATTCTCAGGCTTTGCCGTTACTGTAAAAAGCAGCTGAAAATTTGCACAAAAAAAAAAAAAAAAAAAAAAAAAAAAAAAAATCGCAGCAAAAAATCCCTGTGTGAACTTACCCTTACAGTAATCACCAGAACAGGGAACTTGTATCCCTGGTGGAGCAGCAGTAAAGCTCTGCACACAATGCGGATTTTGCTGCGGGTCTGCAGCAGTTTCCCATGAGTTTACAGTATAATGTAAACCTATGGGAAAAGAAACGCTGTGCCCATGCTGCAGAAAAAAAAAAAAAAAAAAAAAACACGTGGAAACGCAGCGGTTTACATTCTGCAGCATGTCAATTCTTTGTGCGGAATCCGCAGCGGTTTTACACCTGCTCCATAATAGAAAACCGCAGGTGTAAAAAAGCAGTGGAATCTGCACAAAAACTACGGTAAACGTACCTTCACACATAACGATATTGTTAATGATATCGTTGCTTTTTGTGACGTAGCAACGATATCGTTAATAAAATCGTTATGTGTGACAGCGACCAACGATCAGGCCCCTGCTGGGAGATCGTTGGTCGCTGAAGAAAGTCCAGCACTTTATTTGGTCGCTGGATCTCCCATGGACATCGCTGGATCGGCGTGTGTGACACCGATCCAGCGATGTCTTCACTGGTAACCAGGGTAAACGTCGGGTAACTAAGCGCAGGGCCGCGCTTAGTAACCCGATGTTTACCCTGGTTACCATCCTAAAAGTAAAAAAAACAAACAGTACATACTTACCTAACGCTGTCTGTCCCCGGCGCTGTGCTCTGCACTCCTCCTGCACTAGCTGTGAGCGTCGGTCAGCCGGAAAGCAGAGCGGTGACGTCACCGCTCTGCTTTCCGGCCGCTGTGCTCACACAGACAGTACAGGAGGAGTGCAGAGCACAGCACTGGAGGACAGACAGCGGTAAGTATGTACTGTTTTTTTTTTACTTTTAGGATGGTAACCAGGGTAAACATCGGGTTACTAAGCGCAGCCCTGCGCTTAGTTACCCGATGTTTACCCTGGTTACCGGCATCGTTGGTCGCTGGAGAGCGGTCTGTGTGACAGCTCTCCAGTGACCAAACAACGACGCTGGAGCGATCCGGATCGTTGTCGGTATTGCTGCAGCGTCGCTTAATGTGAAGGGGCCTTAAGTCTGCAGGAAAAATGCAGTGTTTTTGCCCTTAGGATTTATGAAATCCTCTGGAAAAATCCGCAGGGGACCATTCTAAGGGCATGTGCACTGTGGCTCCATTCTACTAGCCCCCATTGGGGATTTGAGCTCTTCGCTCAGCTTTTTCCTTCAGCCCCACAGAGAGCAATGGCCAGGAGTCTAACCTGTCTCTTTTGTAGCTGGGATGAAACATCCCTCAGCTGATTGGTGTCTGTCCCAGTGGCCAGACCACAGCCAGTAACTAACATTACATCTACACAGGTTCTAAAGAGTGACATGAACCATCTTAATTTTGACTAATTTATAGAACCTATATAGTATCTGGAGGCCAGAAGAAGGAAGGTTATAAAGTTTGGTTTCTGGTTATAAACCAGTAATGAAACCATCGTGTCATCATTACAAGAACCGTATGCAGACATTCCAAAGAAACAGGAACTGCTCACATTTACGTGATTTTGTGGAAAATCTGTAGCAGAGATGTATGCAGGTCCTGTACAGAGCATCCCTATAGCTTCCTCATACAGCCATAGACATCCACAAGTGTTCAGTTTTCCTCTAGAAGTAATTTTCTTTAGTTTGATTCAAACAGAAAACCTCTATTCAGTGTGAAGAATGAGGTCCAGTAGGGCCATAAACTAGTGACATTGCTATATGAGCCCTTGTGTTGGTGGGACATTAAAACCACAGAATGGTCAGGATAAGGAGCTGCACAGAAGCATTTCCAAGTGGAAAGTTTTGCTTCACCTCCAAGCTGTCCAACATTATAAAGTCCATAGTCTAAAGGTACTGTTACACTTAACGATTTACCAACGATCACGACCAGCGATACGACCTGGCCGTGATCGTTGGCAAGTCGTTGTGTGGTTGCTGGGGAGCTGTCACAGACAGCTCTCCAGCGACCAACGATGCCGAAGTCCCCTGGTAACCAGGGTAAACATCGGGTTACTAAGCGCAGGGCCGCGCTTAGTAACTCGATGTTTACCCTGGTTACCAGCGTAAATGTAAAGAAAACCCCAAACAGTACATACTTACATTCCGGTGTCTGTCCCCCGGCGTCAGCTTCCCTGCACTGTCAGCACCGGCCGGCCGTAAAGCAGAGTGGTGACGTCACCGCTGTGCTTTACGGCCGGCGCTCACAGTCAGTGCGAGAAGCTGATGGCGAGGGGACAGACACCGGAATGCAAGTATGTACTGTTTGTTTTTTACATTTACAATGATAACCTGGGTAAACATCGGGTTACTAAGCACGGCCCTGCGCTTAGTAACCCGATGTTTACCCTGGTTACCAGTGAAGACATCGCTGAGTCGGCGTCACATGCCGATTCAGCGATGTCTGCGGGAGGATCCATCGACGAAATAAAGTTCTGGCCTTTCTGCTCCGACCAACGATGTCACAGCAGGATCCTGATCGCTGCTGCGTGTCAAACACAACAATATCGCTATCCAGGACGCTGCAACGTCATGGATCGCTAGCGATATCGTTGTTAAGTTGTTCAGTGTGAAGGTACCTTTAGCAAATGAAGAGGGTCATTACTTAAGGCCAGATTCACATCTGCTGCACCCAATTCATGTAGACCAGAATGCATGGATTTTGCACCCTTTGCACCGTATTCTTTGCCCAACTGTGAGCAAAGCAGAAAAACATGAGTGCATGCACTGGCAAACGTAGTTCTGGTACATGAGCTGGAAGTATGCATGTCGGCAAATGCACACTTATGCTTTTTGGCTTTGCCCACAGTTGGGCAGAGCCTCTGCGAATGCACAAAAGGCTATGTTTTTGAGCAGGCACGAGATGTCACAGGGCAAGAGGCATTATCTATGATGTATAATGGTGACCAACAGCTGATGTATGTGATGTAGAGACTTGAAACCACGCCCACCAGATAGGACAGAAATTAACATACAGCGTGGGACACATTAAAAAAACATTTTTGTGAGTATACAAGGGGAGTCAGGGGGTTCTATAAGGATGTAGGGAATGCACAGCAGATGCTTATTAAGGCGATATTTTTAGCTGCTATGCCATAAAACTGGTGACAGATTCCCTTTAACTGTTGTACTAGCAGAACGATCTTTCAATATACATTAGATCAGGCCCTCTGAGGAGTAGTTACTGCTTCAGAGTCAGGTGGGCTCCACAAAACCATGTATGATCTGCCATCTATTCATCCACAGGCTGTGAACTCCAGATAATGCCACAAAAAAAAAAAAGTTTAGAACTTGTTAAACTCATAAGCATTTTAACATTGTCATATGAGCTAGGGGTTGTCAGACAGGTTGATCACATCGATCTACAGTGTGAAGTATGGTTGTAAAAAAGCAAATGCCTGAGCCAGCAGCAAGACCAGATGCAGGTTTCAGATCATGCTTTGATTCTTTCTCTGATCAAACATGGGGTGAAGGCAGCACCCCATTGAGCATGCTGGATTTAAAAGTGCACTCCAGCATGTTTGTTATTGCCCCTTCTGTTACAAATCAGCAGTGTGTAGAGTGCAGATGCATTAAAATACTTAATGGTCTGTTCGGCAGGCTTCCCAGGTGGCCATTCATTTGTCCGCATTCCAAAATAAAAAGTGTCACGTGTGTATGTGTCTTAACTTTGGCTTTAGTGTGATTTTTTTTCATCTCAGATGTCCTTCACTATCAGATAGTCAGGGCCCCACTATGTACCATAGCTGATCTGCAGGGCTGCGTGCCCAACAGCAGTGAATGGGACAAGGCTGTAATGCACAGCAGATCTGCTACTAACTATACTGCACAGAAAGCCCCAACGTAAACATTGGAAAGGCAGCAGATTAGGGGTATTGTGATTTGTACCCCACTGAATATTGACAGAATACCATTATGATTCAAGAAAGCTTCTGGGAATAGTTTAATACATTAAAAAAGTGAGCAACTTCCTCCAATACCATAATTGTGAAGAAGTACAAACAAGTAGACAATGGCTGAGGAGGCAGAGCTTCTACAATGAAAGTGGTTCGAGTCCATCGCACGCCACAAATTCAAGAGTCATGTGAAAGCTGCAGCTCACTCTGCAGAATAGCATTTGATCTTCCAAATACTGACCAGATCATGTGCCAGACAACATAATATATTTCATTGTACCACAAGGTTAACAGTTATCAGGAGAACATTAAACTTCAGCAACTATTGTACCTGATGTGATGAGCCATTTGAAAACTGAACTATACTCATATGGGAGATAAACCTTCAGACTGCAAAATAACTTGTCCTCAGTCATACAACCAGTAACTGGCTTATCAGCCCTGATACCTGCTTGTCATTAACAAGTGATGCAGTGCCACATCTGCACCAGTGGCAACCAACATGCCACACTGGCAGATTTGAGGTTAATTTTAACTTGAAATATATGCAGAGCTATTCTTGCCATCAAAAATGGTGCATGCCAAGGAGGCCCCAACGCAGATTACAGAGTCCTTTCAGCCAGAATTGTTCTCTTAAACAATCTTAAATTACATTTTTGATGCCTATGCAAGTATTAAAAAAAATAGCAGTTGCCACAAGGCAGAACCGTCATGCAAGTGCCAAGGGCATGCCAATATCCGTGGAAGATCACTGGAGCAATAGTAAAAAATAAGTGACACCAGGCGTTACCAATTCAATGCTAGAAGTTAGAACATTTTTCTACCAAAGTCAAACTCTCCATAAACATTTTAGGGATAATCTCTTGAAGGAACACCGGTAGATATGGAGGTTCGCAAGTAAAGTTCACAAGTAGGTTCTGAAAAATACAGCAGTAGTCATGCCCCCAATGATTTAGCATTTATTCTGTTAAAAAAAAAAAAACCTGATCACATTTGCATGACTTCTAGAATAAGGTGGCTAGCTCAATGTACATTCAAGGTCATGGACTTAATTTTGATGCAGAAGAATACTAGAAGAAACCTGCTCAGCCTGAAACTTATTGACTAGCAGCATATTCTGTTTTAAGTATCAACAAGTAGCTGTATCCTCTGCCCCCAACCTAGGGAAGGACTCAAAGCATGTGTATTTCATTTTATCCTAAAGTCACATAACACCACCAGAAATTAGATCTGTCCTTGAAGTCTAGCACAGCCTAGTAACTTTGCAGTGACGGGGCTCCTGGGTTCAAATCTCACCAAGGACAACATCTGCAAGGAGATTGTGCGTTGCCTCCAGGTTCTTTAGTTTTCCTCCCACATGCCAAAGACCTACCGATAGTGAATTTAGATTGTAGCCAGTGGGACACAGATGTTAATGTCTAAAGAACTGCAGAATATGATTGGGCTATATACAGAAAGCATAAGGGTATGTGTCCACGGGCCGTATTTTACTCTGAAATGCTATGGGGTTTCTGAGAAAATATTTGAAAAGCCGATTACAGGGGGAACAGACTAGTCCAATATGATTCCTGGCCAGCAACTCCCCTCTCCAGTTGATTGTTAACTATTCCATGTGGTCATGGAGAAACCCACCAACTAACCGTATTGGCTTAGTCTGGTCTCTGCCTGTAGTACATGGCTGGTTTTTCAAAGTAAAGGACACTTGGCTGTAATCATGCAGCTGGATATATTCAAACAGCATAAATTTAATGACTGGTTTCCTTAAGTCTCTGAAAGTGTTACCTTAAAGGGAATCAGGGGCTTATCTACAGCATTCTGTAATGCTGTAGGAAAGCGCTCCCCCCCTTCCCCCCCCCCCCCCCCCGATATTACCTGAAAGGTAAGAAAAACAAGTTAGATTATACTCACCTGGGGGAAGTCTGCTGGGAGGTGCCGGACCACGACACCCATCGCATCTTCATACCATGACGTCCTCTTCCTTGCTTCCTGTCGTGGCTCCTGCACAGGCATACTCTATCTGCCCTGTTAAGGGCAAAGCACTGCAGTGCACAGGCGCTGCGCTTCAGACCTTTCCCAGCACCTGCACACTGCAGTGCTTTGCTCTGTCCTCAACAGGGCAGATAGAGTACACCTGTGCAGGAGACGCGGCAGGAAGCAAGGAAGAGGATGTCATCGCATGAAGATGCCCATCGGACCAGACTGCACCCCAGGCGAGTATAATCCAACTTGTTTTTCTTATCTTTCAGGTGATATGCCCCTGATGGCGGTGGCCGCAGCTTATATATGAAAGAGTAGGTGACAGATTCCCTTTAAAAGTCACTGGCAGGACTACAACAGTACATGATACCCTACTGACCCAGCAAACCAATTAACAGTAGCAGTCACCGTGGCAAAAATAAATCCTGTACGTTAGTAATAAAGTTGGGTTAGACATTGAGACAAGAATGAATATCACTGCAGCTATATTAATTTATATTAACACTGAGCAATGCTCCCAAAAATGTAAAAGATAAGTTCATAACCCTGCTTTACCTTTCCCTAGGTCCATCACCAAGCTTCCTTTGGAGCAAGATCACAGGTCGTGCTGCAGCACCGTCAATATGTCAGTGCTGCTGACACTTAGGGGAGGTGCACAGGTCAGTAAACGATGCAGGTTGTCCAACCTGCAGCATCCAGATGTTACAGCATATAGTCGATGGGTTTTCAAGAAATCCCATGTTTACTATGCATCCACAGACACCTGCGGATCACCTGTAGAGAGACATGCCGTGAGTGTCCGCAAGATAAATTTCACCCGTACAGTTTATTGAACAGTTAATCTGCACGGTTCAATGAACTCATGCGGATTCACCTTGTTTCAATAGATGGCAGAGCTTTGGATGCAGCAGACATGTGCTGCATCCAACACGCTGCCAATTACTGACAGTGCATCTACCCTTACAGACCAGGCGCAGCAACACAAACTCAGCACTGGACCAGGGGAGGGTGCATAAAAATAGAATTATTCTTACCGTTAATTCGGTTTCTAGTAACCCACCACGACAGCACACCTGGAGGATGTTACCCCTTTCCTAATAGGGACAGGAAATGACAAGAGGTTAAATAACCCCTCCCTCATCCTCCCCTCAGTGTTATTATAAAGGACCACAGGAGAATGAATGCTTCAAATTATATTTATTCTTTTCAGAACGTATATTAAGCAAAGGGAGGGATTACTCCTGCTGTCGTGGTGGGTTACTAGAAACCGAATTAACGGTAAGAATAATTCTATTTTCTCTAGTAACCCCCCACGACAGCACACCTGGAGCAGTACCCAAGAGTAATTTTTAGGGAGGGACTACAGCACTAAGGACTTTTTCTCCGAAGGCTAAGTCTTCTTTTGACATCAGGTCAAGCCTGTAATGTTTGGAGAACGTATGGACCGAGGACCACGTGGCCGCTCTGCATATTTGCTCGATGGAAGCACTGGCTTTCTCGGCCCAGGAGACAGCTGTTGCTCTAGTAGAATGGGCTGTAAGCTTTCCTGGTGGTGGAAGGCCTTGAATTTGATAAGCCTCCAGGATTGCTCTTTTGATCCAATTTGCAATTGTGGATCTGGAAGTCTTCTTCCCCTTATTCTGGCCGAGAAGATGAATAAACAGATTTTGATCTTTTCTAATCTTTTCTGATGCATGAAGATAATAGAGTACCATTCTTCGAACATCCAAAGTATGGAAATGTTCCTCTTCCTCATTCTTTGGTTCTTGATAGAATGATGGAAGAATTATCTCCTGCGATTTGTGGAAATCGGAGACGACCTTTGGGAGAAAGGATGGGTCTAATCGTAGGATAAGCCTGTCCTGAAGAATCTTCATGTAGGGCTCGTTGATTGATAGGGCTTGTAGTTCACCCACTCTTCTGGCTGTTGTTATAGCTACCAGGAAGGTGGTTTTCCAAGCGAGTTTATCCATGGTTATGGAAGATAAGGGTTCAAATGGTGGCAGTGTAAGTCCTTTCAGGACTATATTCAGGTCCCAGGATGGAACTATATTTATGGGTCTTGGAGATATGCGGGATGCCGCCGTCATGAATCTTCTTACCCATCTATGGTTGGCTAAAGACTGGTCAAAATAAGAGCTCAAGGCTGCCACTTGTACCTTGAGGGTGCTGGGTCTGAGACCCTTCTCCAGCCCATCTTGTAGAAAATCCAGGATCTTGGCTAGGTTTGGTTTATCTGGGTTAGGTTGCTCAGGAGCACACCACGTGATGAACGTCTTCCAGATCTTTTGGTAAATAGAATTAGTTACCGTTTTGCGACTTTTTTGTAATGTTTCAATTACTCTCTTTGATAGTCCTCTAGTTCTCAGAATTGAGAATTCAGAAGCCAGGCATTTAGGTGTAGCCTCTCGGGATCTGGATGCAGTATTGGCCCCTGGTAGAGAAGGTCTTTGACCGGTGGAAGTGCTATTGGCCCATCTATCTTTAGACTGATGAGGGCCCCAAACCAACCTCTTTTGGGCCAAAGTGGAGCCACTAGGATCACCTTGAGTTTTTCTGCCCTTATTTTCTGCAGGACTTTTGGTAGGATCGGCAATGGCGGGAACGCGTATGCTAGCGAGAATGTCCATGGCTGGACCAATGCGTCCACAGCTAACCCCGGATTCATCGGATCTAGCGAGAAGAACTGGTCTACCTTTGCGTTCTGACTGTTCGCGAACAAGTCCACTTCTGGCTGTCCCCATCTTTTGACTAGTATCTGAAAGACTTCTGGGTTTAGGCTCCATTCTCCTGGATGGACCTCTGTTCTGCTCAGGAAGTCGGCTTGTACGTTTATCTCCCCTTTTATGTGTAGGGCGGATATGGAGAGAACATGTTCTTCGGCCCACGAAAATATTCTTGCTGATATTCTTTTTAGATCTTCGTGTCTTGTACTTCCCTGGTGGCGAAGGTGGGCAACTGTTGTCATGTTGTCTGAGTATATTTTTAAGTGGGAATTTTGTACAAGAGTTACCGCCGCTTTGAGAACTTCTTCTACTGCTTTTAGCTCTTTGTAATTCGAGGATTGTTGTGTTATTTCGGCTGACCAGAATCCCTGGAATATGTGCTGGTCTACCGTAGCTCCCCAACCTTTTCCACTGGCATCTACTGTTATGGTCACTGCTGGGACCTGCAACCAGGGAACTCCTCTCATTAAGTTCTTTTTTTGTAGCCACCATGTTAATGAGGACTTTACATGCGGTGGTATCCGGATCTTTTTGTCTAGAGAACCTGGGGATCCGTCCCAGCTTGACAGAATATGAGTCTGAAGTATCCTGGTGTGGGCTTGAGCCCATGCCACCATCTGGATGCAAGATGTCATGGTACCTAGAACCGACATGGCCCATCTTAGAGATACTCTCTTCTTGTCCCGCAATGTTCTTATCCTTGATGTAAGCAGGGACCGTTTTTGTTCGGGCAAGAAAGATGTTTGTCTGTGGGAGTCTAATAAGACCCCTAAAAAGATCTTCGTTGTGGACGGAACCATATCCGATTTTTTGGGGTTTATCACCCAACCCAGAGATGACAGGATCTGGACTGTTGTTTGAAGATGTTCCTGTAGAATTGGAACCGTGGGAGCCACTACCAAGAGGTCGTCGAGGTATGGGATTATGCATATCCGTCGACTTCTGATGTACGCCATCACCTCGGACATGACCTTTGTAAAGATCCTTGGAGCTGATGATAGTCCGAATGGGAGGACATTGAACTGGAAGTGGTCTATAACTTCTCCTCTGGTGACTGCAAACCTTAGAAATTTCCGATAGGTTGGATGGACTGGGACGTGATAATATGCGTCCTGTAAGTCGATGGTTGCCATGACGAAGTCTTGCCCTATTAAGGGTACTGTCGATCTGACGGACTCCATTCTGAATCTTCTGTAGGTTACATATTGATTCAGCGGTTTCAGATTGATTATCATCCGATGGTTTCCTTATCAGAAATAGGCTGGAATAATGGCCCTTGTTTCTTTCGTCTTTTGGGACTGTGGAGATCACCTTGTTGATTAAGAGATCTTCTATCCCAGTTATCAGGGTGGACTGTAGCTTCGGTGTTGATAACGTTGTAGTTTTCATTCTTTTTTGGGGATATGATGTAAACTCTATTTTCATCCCCTCTTTGACCAATCTTAAGGTCCACTGATCCACACCGATCTCTTGCCAGACTGGGAGGAAGTTCGAAATCCGACCCCCCACTATGACGGCGTCATTGCTTTCTCTGGTTTTGGGGTTGTGAAAGAAAAAGATTCCTGTCTTTCCCTCCTTTCGGATAGCTCCAGCGACCTGTTTTACCCTTTCCTCTGTATTGAGGAGTATGCTCCTGCTGAGTGCGGAAGGGTCTTTTCCTAGGGTTTCTAGGTTCTGGTAAGGTCTTTTTCTTGTCTGAAGCCTTCTCCAAAAGGTCATCCAAGGCTGGTCCAAACATATACTTTCCTTTAAAGGGAATAGAACACAGCCTCATCTTGGAAGTCATATCCCCAGACCAGGATCTTAGCCAGAGTGCACGCCTTACCGAGTTTGACAGTGCGGATGATCTCGCCGTCACTCTCACGGATTCTGCAGAAGCATCTGCTAAAAAGCCTGTTGCTTTCTGGAAGATAGGCAAGGAGGCCAGAATATCTTCTCTCGGAGTACCTGAGGACAAGTGCTCCTCTAGCTGCCCCAGCCAGCGATGCATCGATCTAGCCACGCAAGTGGATACTGAATTGATGTTCAGTAAAGATGCTGACGTTTCCCACGACTTCCTTAGTAGTCCGTCCATCTTACGTTCCAGAGGGTCTCTCAGTTGGGAGGCATCCTCGAATGGTAGCGTGGTCTTTTTGGCTACTCTGGCAATCTGGACGTCCACTTTTGGGACTTCTGACCAGCATGACGCTGTCTCGGCATCCACAGGAAATCTGTCTTTAATTTCCGCTGGAGTAGTCAGCTTCTTTTCTGGGGATTCCCACTCGTCCAGAACTAAATCTCGGATGTTTTGGTGAATAGGAAACACCTGACGCTTCCTAGAACGAAGTCCTCCAAACATCTCTTCTTGCACGGACTGTGCCGTCTTCTCTTCCTCAACCTCCATAGTTTTCCTTACAGCAGTAAGGAGTTCTTCTATATCAGATGAAGAGAAGTAGTATCTCTCTTGCTGGACAGTTTCAGAGTCCAGGGATAATTCACCCTCCTCTGGGGGTTCGTCCGACGTCTCTCCCTGAGAGTCCTCCTGCTCTTCCTCCTGTGGATTAAGTTTCCTTTTCTTAGCCTCAGGAGGGGCACTAGGAGATGGTGTAGGCTGAGAAAGAGTGGCCAGAGATGTTTTAATCTCCTGCTGGATTAAGGTTTTAATCTCCTCTATCAGGGATGGCCGTTCCTCGCTGATAATTTTGTCTGTGCATTCTTTGCACAATGATTTCTTGTATGAAGAGGACAGCTTCTTCATACAAACTGCGCATTTGCGGGTAGTTTTTGTTTTGCTTCCTGATGTGGGTTCCTTGTCCCCCTAAAAAGGGGAGAAGGAATCATAAGACTACAACCCACATCAGGGAATGGACACCCGGGGCCAGACTACTCACTGGGGCCGGGATGGTGCTGTGTTCTGCAGGTGCAGAGCGCGAGGAAGCAGACATCTCCATAGTCTTCACCACACAGTGGTCCTACCTGCGATGTCTTCCTGTCCAGGGCCTGAATATATAGGCGACCGGACGCAGCACCTGTCCTCCTGGATGAGGACCTCCTCCTCCGGTGTCCGGAAGTACGTGGGGGGAGAACGCCGACGTCTTCCATGCTATCTCCTAGCGTTCCTGGCTGGAACGCACGAGGAACTTCCTGATTCAGAGAAGCCGGCCGGCGTCTGACGTCACATCCGGCCGCCGGCTTCAGACCGGAAGTACCCACACACGCGCGCGCGGTGCGGAGGAGGAGAAGGGCTGGAGAGCTCAGAGAGGCCTCCAGCCGAAGAACGCCCCAGACCTTACCCGCAGGCGCGGAATGGTGGCGAAGGAGTCCCGAGTCGGAGGAGACGGGAGCAGCGACAGGGAATGGACGTAAGTCTGATCCCAGCTGCCCGGCCAGATTATCTGTATTCCCCCCGGTGACCGCTGCCGGCACAGTGCACCTGGGATGACCTCTTCATCCCTAGTAGGGACAGGAAAGAACACTGAGGGGAGGATGAGGGAGGGGTTATTTAACCTCTTGTCATTTCCTGTCCCTATTAGGAAAGGGGTAACATCCTCCAGGTGTGCTGTCGTGGGGGGTTACTAGAGAAAAAACAATTCTATTAAAAAAAAAATAAGCACCTGAAGGTGTTTTTCAAAACAAGAACACTCCTTTCACACCTGGATATAATTCCAGAGTACAAATTAAGTGAGAAAACGTAAATTTGTTATATGAGGTCACATCAGTAGTTTTGTGAAGGGTCAAATGCCAAGGCTGAGTTCCTGTTTGCAGCAAGATCCTTATTGATACTCATCTGTCAATGTTTCAGCAGTGAGGAAAAATGCCTGCTTTTGAAGGAAGTTTTAGTTTTCACTGCTGTATAAAGGACTGCAAAGTTAAAGTACAATTTGCAAACAATCTTGGCAAATACTGAGACATAGGTATGAAGAGAAACAGCTACAAGCCCAGCATACAAAGCCTAAACAGAAATAACCCTGAACTGCTGCTATACAAACACCTCAAGTGTTATTTTACCAAACCCCATCTACCTCCCACAATAGGACAACACCAATTAGCAAAGATGATTAGAAATAGTGGCTCTTCGCTTAGGGTTTCTTGCAGAAATTTTCCTTACAAAAACCGGACATTTCTGCCAGAAATCCGCAGGCGTTTTGATGCGTTTGACACTTTTTGTGTGTTTTTTCCCAAATGCATAGAATTGCGGGAAAAATGCAGAAAATCCACAAAAATAATGAACATGTTAATTTTTTTTTACCACGATGCATTTTTTTCGCGGAAAAAAAACACATCCATGTGCACAAAACATGCAGAATGCATTCTAAATGCTAGAATGCATAATGTATGCGTTTTTAATGAGTTTTGAGGCCATGTTCACACGTTCCTGATTTCCCTGCTGTTTTTTCTGCACTAAAAACCGCAGCTCTTGGCAGAAAACGCAGGTGCGTTTTTGGTGCGTTTTTTGATGCGTTTTTTGATGCAGTTTTATGTGCAGAGTCTGTTTTCTAGGAAGTTTTTTAGGGTTAAAATGGCTGAAAATACCCTAACCCTACCCCTATTCTAACCTTAGTGGAAAAAAAAAAATTCTTTATTTTTTATTGTCCCTACCTATGGGGGTGACAAGGGGGGGGGGGGGTCATTTACTATTTTTTTTATTTTGATCACTGAGATATAACCTCTCTCAGTGATCAAAATGCACTTTGGAACGAATCTGCCGGCCGATTCGGCGGGCGCACTGCGCATGCGCCCGCCATTTTGGAAGATGGTGGCGCCCAGGGAGAAGACGGACGGACACCGGGAGGCCCGGTAAGTATAGGGGCGGAGACATGAGGGCACGGGGGGGGGGGGGGGGGTGTCGGAGCACAGCCACACTCCGCCCACGCACTTCCTGCTGCAGCGGTTCTGCACCACAAACCGCAGAAAACCCGCAGATATTTTTTTCGTCTGCGGGTTTTACTGCGGGTTTGACCTCACAATGGAGGTCAATGGGTGCAGAACCGCTGCAGTTCTGCAAAAAGTAGTGACATGGTACTTCTTTTTTACCGCGGCTATTCAGCGCGGCTTTTTTATTGAATTTCAGGATCATGTGCACAGTGGTAACTGTTTTCCATAGGGTACATTGTACTGTACCCTGCATGGAAAACAGCTGCGGACCCGCAGCGGCAAAATTGCGGCGGTTCCACAGTTAAAAACGCACTGTGTGAACATGCCCTTATAGTGTTTTTAGCGCGAAAAAACCTGAACGTGTGCACGTAGCCATAAAGTCTTGCTTCTGAAAGGTGGCATATGACCACACACCAATCTTTAGGCTAAAGCCCCCCCATACACATTAGACTAGCATAATACAAACCGCATATAGTGATGGGTATGGCCAATACTAGTGTTTATGTGGGAGCAGTCTGTCAGGGGAAGATGTCACTTCAACATGGCTGATAGACTGCCAATCACTGTTCTCATGGAAAGCACAGTAAGGCTACTTTCACACTAGTGTCGTACGACACGTCGCAATGCATCGTTTTGCAGAAAAACACATCCTGCAAAGTTGTCTGCAGGATGCGTTTTTTTCTCCATAGGCTTGTATTAGCGACGCATTGCCACACGTCGCAACCGTCGTGTTGTGGCAGACCATCGGCACCAAAAACGTTGCATGTAATGTTTTTGGTGCGTTGTGTCTGCCATTTCCGACCGCGCATGCTCGGCTGGAACTCCGCCCCCTCCTCCCCAGAGCTCTCAGTGGGGCAGCGTACGCGTTGTAAAACTGCATCTGCTGCCCTCGTTGTGCTGCGCTTTCACAGCATGTGTCGGTACGTCGCCATGACGCATTGCATCGTACGACGCTAGTGTGAAAGTAGGCTAAGGCAGGGCCAAGGGCTCCTGCATATGGGAGAGATGGCTGAGAAAGCTGCAGGCCAGAGCATGTTTGTCAGATTGCTATCTAATATGCATGTCCTGCTTAAATTCCCACTATAGGGGCTCCTACAGAGACAGCCAAATCAGTAGATAATGGTGGGTTCAGCTAACATTTGGTGCTGTAAATTCTATTTGTATTTTGCATCAATTATCCAAATTAAGTTTTTAGAGCTTTTTAGATGCATTTACACATTTTTATGCCATGTTTCAAATAAAACTGCTTTGTGTTGGAAGCTTCCCATTACTTGGCCTTATGAAACTTCAGATTACATGGCTTTAGTTTCTGCAGCAGAGATGTGGGGTTTTTATCTGCAGCTTTCCTTGCCTGAGTCAAAGTCTATAGGAAAAATCCAAATATTTACATCAAGAGAAATTGATATTTCAGATTGCAAAAGTCACACTACAGGACAGGCTCTGCAGCATTTACAATATATAAATCCCAGCCATGTCGCAGCATCTGTAAATCACTTTTTTGCACAAATGCAGTGTGGAAAAAAAAAAATCATTGTGGGAACTTAACCTAATTGGCTCCTTTCAGAAGATCTTGGTCTCCCAACAGTTTAAAGCCATCAATTCTCACCATACCCAGCACAGCCTTCACACTGCTGCTCCCATTGTCCACTATTGGCATCACATCAGAATGGTGCCCACTGAAACCAGCAGCTTTAAGCAAAGCGTTCCATCCGCATGGGAAAAGCTCAGTGATTGGCAGCAGTGCTGTAAATATGACATTAGCGCTGCAGCCAACAGAAGAAACCAAAAGCTGCAGTAGACCTGGGGGGCAAGTAAAGAGGTTTTAGTATTTATTTATTTATTTTTTAAACCACACCTGGTGACCAGGATATCCTGAAAAGAGAACAATCCCTTTAGCACATGCAGCAGTTTTCAGATTGCCTGCCATCTTTGTCTATAGAACGTGAAACTTTTGTGCTCATTTCCCTGCAAGTTTTTTTTTTCCAAATTGAAGAAACGCCTTAATTTACACAGACCAAACAAGGCCACTATTAGGGTATGTGTCCACGTTCAGGATTGCATCAGGATTTGGTCAGGATTTTATGTCAGTATTTGTAAGCCAAAACCAGGAGTGGGTGATAAATGCAGAAGTGGTGCATATGTTTCTATTATACTTTTCCTTTAATTGTTCCACTCCTGGTTTTGGCTTACAAATACTGACATAAAATCCTGACCAAATCCTGATGCAATCCTGAACGTGGACACATACCCTTACTAATGGGTTTTCCACGGTCGGTATACTGGAACATTTGAACAAGTTTTAACACCTTTAAAACATTAACACCTGGGAGCATCTACTAAATGGGAATGACGATCAAAAAACAAACCAAAAACCCAAGGTTTACTGGTCACCAAAAAGGCCATGTTATTTAACCCCATTGTTACACTGGTCAGATTTAAAAAATTTGGCCCAGTCGCTATGTGGTAGTAACGGGAGTGTCAACAAATCCCAGTGATTGAGATTGTTTTTCGGGGCACATTATAATTTATGACAATGGTAAATTTAGGTTGATATGTTTTTAGTTTATTCATAAATATCAGAAATTCGACAAATTAAAAAAAAAAAAAAAAAAAAAAAAAGCAGCTTTCAAACTTTGAATGATTATTCCTTTAAACCCAGATAGTCATACCACCCAAAAGCATTAAACATTTCCCTCATGTCTGCTTTACATCAGCACCATTTGTAAGTTATTTTCTTTTGTTAGCCTTTAGGAGGCTTAAAGTAGCAGTAATTTTTCATTTTCTCAGGGCAATTTATAAAATGTATGATTTTGAAGGACCTATTCAGGTTTGAAGTGACCGGGGATCCTATATATTGGAAAACCTCCTAAAGTGATATTTTAAAAACAGCACCCCTCGACATATTGAAAACTACTGTCGGGTAGTTTATTAACCCTTCAGGTGATTTTAAGGAATGAATGCAAAGTTGCATGACCAGAATGAAGTTTATTTTCACCACCTAAATTATTATTATTATTTATTTATATAGCACCATTGATTCCATGGTGCTGTACATGAGAATGCTGCTAACATCTGAACGGACGCTATAGCCAAGAGACTCCAAGGCTGCTATTTGGCCATGAATTGCCATGATAAACATCAGGTAAAATCATGATCTCATGGTGCCGATTGGGATAAAGAGAGAACCCCCACAATGATATAGTCATTGACAGCAGCATCTAAGGGGATAAACAGATATGGACAGTGCCAACACTGATGAAGTTGTCCACTATAGTGAATAGCTGCTGGATTGTCACCTGCATGGGGATGCAAGTCTCAGGTCATTAAAAAGACATATTGGCAGTCGCTAAGGGGTTAAGTAAACTGTCAGTTATGAGATATCAATCGATCTATCTATCTGTACATTTCAAAACCTAATTAAAAAGCCTACTGTATATACTCAGGTGTAAGCCGACCCAAGTATAAGCCAACTCCCTAATTTTGCCACAAAAAACTGGGAAAGCTTAATGACTCGAGTATAAGCCTAGGGTGGGAAATGCAGCAGCTACTGGTAAATGTCAAAAATAAAAATAGATACCAATAAAAGTAAAATTAATTGAGACATCAGTAGGTTAATTGTTGTTGAATATCCATATTGAATCAGGAGCTCCATAAAGTGTATGATAGGCCCATAAGATGCTCCATATTAAAATGTGCCCATATAATCCAGCATAAAGGTTAATAATGGCCCCATAAAATGTTCTAGACATTTGCCCAATATAATGCTGCACAAATGTTGATTATGACCCCATAAGATGCCCCATAAAGGTATTTGCCCCATATAGTGCTGCACAAATGTTATGGCCCCATAAGATGCTCCATACAGACACTTGCCCCATTTGCTGTTGCTGCAATTTAAAAAAAAAAACAAAAACAAAAAAAAAAAACTCACCTCTCCGTCGCTCAGGCCCTACGCACTTTCAATACTCACCTGACTTCGTTCCGGCACCACTCCATCTTCAGCGTCTTCTGGACGGACAGGTACGCACTAACCATGTCACCATGCCCTCTGACCTGAGCGTCACTGCAGAAGACTCTGAAGATGGAGCAGCGCCCGGAAAGGGGAACAGGTGAATATCACGCAGTGCTGTGTTCCCCTCCCCGTTATACTCGCCTGCTCCTGGCGCTGTGCAGTCCCTGGTTCCCCAGCTTCTTGTACCGAGCGGTCATCGTTACCGCTCATTATAGTAATGAATATGTGGCTCCAACCCTATGGGAGGTGGAGCAGCATATTCATTACTGTAATGAGCAGTACCATGTGACCACTCCGTACAGGAAGAAGCTGGGGCGCCAGGGACTGCGCCAGGAGAGCAGGTGAGTATAATTAGACAGCCCCTGCTCCCCTCCCAACCCCTGGGTATGACTAGTATAAGCCGAGAGGGGGACTTTCAGCCCCCCAAAAATGGGCTGAAAATCTCAGCTTATACGTGAGTATATATGGTAATTAAAAATCCAAAACAAGCGTTCTTAAATGAGGCCTGTTCAACGTGTTGCATGAAACAAGTACAGATCGGTGATATAACATGTCAAAAGGCCCTTTCCTCTCCCCTCAGCAGAGACCATGCAGTTTTCCACAAGGGAAGGCACAATTTGATCTTTTATTGGGCAGTTGATATTTTGTTGGCCAGTTTTTCCAACAACCAGAGATCTGAGCAGGGAAACCCTGTGTTCCAAGAAACAAAGCCACATCAAGGGCTATTCGACAGCATTGAATAGAGGATGGCCTCTAAAACAAGATATCAAGCGGCAACCATGAATAAAGGGCCAGAAAGAAGCTTGCACAAACAAAAATTATTTTTCACTGACAGGATGCCCCTTCTCACTTTTGTCATTAGGGGCAAATATGTATTACCAGCACGATTCTTATGCTAAAGGAGCCCACTAATAGCACACAAGATCAGCAGCTTGATGGTATCCAGTAGGAATGTACCTTGCAGCTACACATCATTCTGCCATTATGTTGCACTGACATCAGGCACTTGTCATTTATGCAATACCAAATCCCACAGAGGAGCTTACACAGGTTTCATTTCCCATTTTAGCAAACAAAAGTACACAATTGCATCAATTGTGTTGAAATTCTGTGTCTACAGATCGGTTAAGAAACGCTGAGGTGATAGATGTTGTAGGCGCACGCTTCGTGAGGAACCTCATCATCCACATCAATTTGCAAAGTGTTAATGTGAGCAGTATCCGGGGGAAGGAGGGATGTGATCACACCATCTGTCAGCACAGAGAACCTAGGATTTCATACCTTCCCCGATAACTAGCAGCAGATTCTATGGCAGATTAAGGTACAGCAAGGACCAGGCCAGAAACGGATAGACAGTCTCCCACAACAATGCAGAGGAGGAAGAACCTGAGAAGATGCTGCTGCTGATAATGCAACAACCCTCATGAAGGTCACATGCCGATACAGCCACAGGAATATCCGCAAGGGCCAACATCCCACACGCTTGTAGGTCTAAAGGAACAGTCACCATTTTATGTATAAGAGGACCAGTAAACAAGATGAAACCCTTGCCCTTGATTTGGCAGTAACAGCTATACAACAGTGCAAAGGTCGGCAGTTCTATGAACAGCACATATCCTCATACATGCCTTGGTGATAACATGTCATACCAGGCCTCACAATACATCAGCAGCTCAGGTCATGGTGACCACAGCACAAAGCCATTCTGCTCCACATCAGCAGCCACAGAAACGCTGCACTGGGCAGCAGAAGTCCATCTGCTACTACAGCCTTACGTATATCAATACAAATACAGATAAAATACGACCACCAGCAAACACTGGACCTTCAGTCGTTCCTTTCAAGCAGTTTAAAAATTGCTGCCATTCACATACATCCAGAAAAGCTAGACTTCAACCAAGATGGCCACCACAGCAGCTCCCATAGGCACATTTGTTCCCTCGACATGTAAATATAAGATGCACATCAAAGCACAACTCATGCCGGAGTCTGGGAAAGCTGGGTTAGAAATCTTGTTTGAGCTATTGTCAAGTAGATTGCCCAGAAACTGGTAGCTACATAGATTGAGTTGAAATTTCTAGAGATTAAGGAATAGTATGCAGAAAATGCAAATTAGCTGCCCTCCAGGAGGATATAAAAAAAAATGCTTGTGAAACACTGTTGTTACCCCTTTACTAGTACAGAGCAGGGTACTGTTAGCAGCCAAGATGTCTGAGAAACCTAGAACCCCCAAGACCGCTACATTCAGATGGGTGGTTGGTTTGGTTTATACGCACTCCAGAAGAGAAAACTGCTTTGTGATACAGCTCAGGGTACAGATTGGTAACAGAACTAGCTTCATGGGAATAGAATGCAAGAGCTCTTCTCCAAAAGGAAAGCACTCAAATTAACAAAACCAGAGATATTTTAGAGACTGACCCTCAAACAAATCAGAAAGTGCCTAGCTCTATATAAAGGGCAAATAACCCTCAAGAATGAAGCCTAAAGTTTGGCATCTGCCCAAGGCCGGTTACATCTCTGCAGCACAGATGTGGCTTGGGTTGAATGCCCAGGTGGGCACAGAGTCCCAACCACAGTTACTTGCCTTATTTTTGGCTATGAGACTGCTCAGGACAGGAGTCACAGCAGTCAGTCCTGGTAGAGAAGGGTACTGATGGGCAGTATGGAAGATTAACTCCTCTCCAAACAGAAGAATACACATTGTTCAAAACAGTCAGCAGTCTGGATGGTCATAGTATCACTGGGTGAGGGGTGACAATGTACTGTATCACTGAGGTGCAAGAAGCCCAAAACAGTATCTATAGATGTACATGTGTTTGGCTAATGAGAGCCTTTCTTCTGGAGGAGATCTGGTCTGCATACTCATCTCCATGAAACCTTTCCGTCAGGGGCAGCTTTCCTTCCTGAAAAGTTAAGCACTCATCTGCTTATTTCTACAATAGTGTTGATATCCAACAGGCCAAATACAGTTTCTTATTAACTGCAACTGTAAAAAAAAAAAAAAAAAACTAAAGGCCATTAAAGGGAATCTATCACCCCACAAATATATGAGCTAAGGCCACCGGCATCAGGGGCTTATCTACAGCATTCTGTAATGCTGTAGATAAACCCCCCACTGTAACCTGAAAGGTAAGAAATAAAGGTTATATTATACTCACCCAGGGGCGGTCCCGTCTGATGGGTGTCACGGTCCGGCGCCTCCTAGCTTCATACGATGACGTCCTCTTCCTGCTGCGGCTCCGGCGTATTTTGTCTGCCCTGTTGAGGGCAGAGCAAAGTACTGAAGAGCGCAGGCAGCGGGAAAGGTCATAGGCCCAGCGCCTGCGCACTGCAGTACTTTGCTCTGCTCTCAATAGGGCAGACAAAGTACGCCTGCGCCAGAGCGTGATTACAAGAAGAGGATGTGATCGAATGAACATGGGAGGTGCTGGACCCGGACCGCCCCTGGGCGAGTATAATCTAACCTGTTTTTCTTATCTTTCAGGATACATATGGGGGGCTTATCTACAGTATTACAGAATGCTGTAGATAAGCCCCTGATGCCTGTTTAGCAGGAGTCTAATCTGAAAACTCAGTTGTGCAGGTTGCAGGTTTTTTTTCTTCACATGTGGGCCATCGGTTTGTGTAAACTCCTCACAATTGACTTGCGCTGGTCCATGAGCCACACAATCGGCATATGACCATCAGATACACTCATCTTCGCAAAAACTTAAAGTGGTTCCTCTCTGGTAACCATTTCTCACTTAATTATATGTAAATATGGCGACAAAAAAAAAAAGTCATTGGGCTTCATTAAAAATGTTGCACCATTTAATAGTTATAGGTTTTATTGTCTTTGTCCATTCAACTTATGTGGTCATAAATCAGCACAGAGACAAAAGTATCACTGTCAAAAAAAAAAAAAGTTCACCGCCAGATTCTCAGTTAACCAATTCGCAGCAGTGCAACCCAAAAGGTTATAGAAGGTAAACCGTGCAAGGTTTTTAAAATGAAACAATTACAAAATTGTTTAGCCCCAAATTTACAGGGAGAAAAAAAAAAAAAAAAAAAAAAAAAAAGGGCCTTCAAATCTCCAAATTCCATCCGGATCTCTTTTAAGGAGACCCAGTGCTAGACACCAGCAGCAATAACTATTGTATAGATACAAGGCTATATATAGGCAGGAGAAGCCATTTTCGTGCTCAGGAATCAATCTGACCAGTAAATATACACCTTGTATCCCCGGACTGGAGGCAGAGACCTCTGCATAATTAGTACAGTTGCGCTATTACCCTAAGAACATGACAAAAAAAAAATAAAGAAATGAGATAGATAAATATATTTTTTTTAAGGTTTGCATAAGAAAATCCCCGCATCCATTGCGATCTCCCCCACCCCAGTCCTGGTGCCCAGCATTGACCGACCCCTCCCCATCCAGCCATTCTTCCCTCTGCAGTCATGTGACCTCAGCAGCTGCTGGAATCACCCGAGTGACGTCACTGCCACCCCTCACCCCCCTCTCCAATACTAGAGATCAATGATCGCCCCTAAATCCGATCAGATGAATGAGCAGGGGATGGGGGGGGGGGGGGACCACCCGAGTCTGTTCGGCCGAGAAGCCGGAAATAACCGAAGTGTGACCGAGGAAGGAGAGGATGGGAAAGATGGCAGGATGGAGCCGGTCACATGATAGCGGGATAAGGAGCGGACCCCCGTGTAATACGGCGCTATGGCGGGGGGATACCCGGCCTGCCGCCATTACCGACAAACGTTACACAAACATCTCACCGCTGAACACCATGGCAGACGAGGCGCCCATCACCGCGAAGAAGGCGGAGTACTCAGGAGCGGAGCCGGAGTCGGTTGAAGACATGGCTGCGGCGGGTGCGAGACGTCTCCTCAGACCGTGACAAGCCAAAAACAAAGGGGAGAAAACAGAGAAACCGAGGGGGGGGAAAGGGACGTGCTGGAGACACGGAGCTGCGGGAGGAAGGAAGGAGGGGAGCGGGGCTGTCACCACAGACGCTGCGGCTCTCACACTGGAAGAGCTAAAGCGCCGCTCACTGCTCTAAATACCTCACCGCAGCACAAAATGGCGGCCGGCTGCGCGTCACGTGACGCGGCGCTTCCCAAGGCTCCTGCTTTTTTTTTCCCTCGATCCCGCCCTTTGCCGGACTAAACCATTTCTCGACAGAGAAGGGGGGGAGTAAAAGCTACAGGCATAGAATTACAGTTAATTCGTTCATTATAATGATAAAACTTTACCTCCTTATGTTAGTTATTTTATAACGGAATATTTTATGTTATAACTGAGTCCGTAGTAGTGGGTGTTTTATTATCGATGGTGGTAGCAGTTGGTACGGTCCGAGCGGGGTGTAGAACAAGGTGCGTCAGTCAGCGCTCATTAGAATAGTGTCACGGTGTGAGGCAGAGCCGGTTCTGTCAGGGCTGGCTGCGGCTGAGTGACGTCAAAGGACGAGGGGTTTGTTTTCTGTCTTTTATTGCAAACAATATTAGTTAAACTATAAAAGTAACAGGAATAAGTTAGATAAAGTAAGGAGAGTGAGGTTTGTGTCAGAGACAAGATGGCAGACACGACAGAATGGCAAAAGTCAGAAACCTGACAGAAAGGACCATTATACAAATGACCGTATTACACCTCTGTGACCTGCTGGCAGTAGGGTGATCGCATTGTGTCGCAGGTACACGGTGTGCGGAGGTTTTACCGCCATAGGTAGGCGCGATCGCAGAAAAGCCGACGTACCCCTCCATGAATCCCCCCCTTTAGCAGTGGGTGTTATACTCCGGAGCTGCATTCATAATTCTGCATGTTGCCATTGGTAACAGTCCACAAGCTTGTCGGACTGCCCCCGAGGATTGAGCTGAGCTCTCACATCGCAGCGAGTGTAACGTGGCAGATTCACGGCAGAATGGGGAGGTTGTTGGCAGTAATTTTCTTTCAGATGAAGGGTGCAGAAGTTTCTGTAACAAAATCTGCCTCGTGAATCCGCCCTATGAGTCTGGCTACATTATAGGATCTTAGAAGAAAGCTGATTATGGACCATGGTGTCCGGGGGCCGCCAGTATCCTGACTCACCACAGTCTCATATATGAAAGATGAGTACAGCAACATACGCACAACACCGCGTTACATTCATTGTCTACTGGACTGCTGGAGGAGTACCAGTACAGCACATGTGTACAATATCTCCAATCATTGTCTATAGGACTGCTGGAGAGGTACCAGTACAGCACATGTGTACAATATCTCCAATCATTGTCTATACGACTGCTGGAGAGATACCAGTACAACACGTGTACAATATCTCCAATCATTGTCTATACGACTGCTGGAGAGGTACCAGTACAGCACATGTGTACAATATCTCCAATCATTGTCTGTAAGCAGGGCCGGACTGGCCAACTGGCAATTCAGCAAATGCCAGAAGGGCCTGTCTGGTCATGGGCTGCCTTGTCTGCTACGTTGTTAGGGTACCGTCTCACAGTGGTACTTTGGTTGCTACGACGGCACGATCCGTGACGTTCCAGCGATATACTTACGATCTCGCTGTGTCTGACACGCTCCTGCGATCAGGGACCCCGCTGAGAATCGTACGTCGTAGCAGATCGTTTGAAACTTTCTTTCGTCATCAAGTGTCCCGCTGTGGCGGCATGATCACATCGTGTAACAAAGGTGTGCACGCTATTCTCCACCTCCTCTGCTGATTCTACATCGCAAATACGTCATGAAATTATCGCTCCAGCGCCGTGCATTGCGAAGTGTGACCGCAGTCTACGATGCTGGAGTGATAATGGAGCGACGCTGGAACGTCACGGATTGTGCCGTCGTAGCGACCAAAGTGCCACTGTGAGACGGTACCTTTATAGCAGAATTTGTATTCTCAAGACACCTATATACTGTTAAAGGGAACCTGTCACCTGAATTTGGCGGGACAGGTTTTGGGTCATATGGGCGGAGTTTTCGGGTGTTTGATTCACCCTTTCCTTACCCGCTGGCTGCATGCTGGCTGCAATATTGGATTGAAGTTCATTCTCTCTCCTCCATAGTACACGCCTGCACAAGGCAAGATTGCTTTGCGCAGGCATGTACTATGGAGGACAGAGAATGAACTTCAATCCAATATTGCAGCCAGCATGCAGCCAGCGGGTAAGGAAAGGGTGAATCAAACACCCGAAAACTCCGCCCATATGACCCAAAACCAGTCCCGCCAAATTCAGGTGACAGAGTCCCTTTAAGAGTTGTGATGGAGCACAAAGTCGCTGACTCCATCACTTGCCTGCAGGCCACAGATATCATTAGAAATACTGGTTTTGTAGTAAATCTTGCTTTCCTCCATTCAGGGTAATATTAGTAGTAATAGATCACATCTGGTGCTTGGGGACAGCGCAGGCGCCGGGGATGTTAATGAAGAAAGAGGAGGCAGCACCCTGTGCGCAGAGGCCCTGAGTGATGGCTGTGGTGCGTCTGTGTCAGGGGGGAAGGACTTGCCCCCAGGTCTAATTCGAGGTATCAGGGACAAATTATAAAAGCGATTATTGCAGCGTTGGCAGGGACCCGAACTAAAAGAGCCACCTTGTCAGAATGCAGCATTAGTGCTGCACAAGTGGCTCTTTTCGTTAAAAACGCCTAGGGGGATGACATGTTCCCTTTAAATCCACTGCAGATATTACTGCATATACCAGAGGGAACATACCCTTTAGATTCGTTCATTCATAGCAGAGCTGTAGAAATTTATGCTACTGTTCCAGTTCTCTGAAATCCAGGCACATTCTACAGAAAATGACATTCATTCATCATTGAATGCTGGGGGATTTTAGCTGTGAAGCCTGCAGAATTGTGAATGCAGCTCTGGCATGGGCACATTTGTTGCCCACTATTCAACTGTCCTATTCATGTAAATGTTGAGATTTTACTGAAACTTGAAAATGACTTTTAATATTTTCCCGTGGAAAAGAAAGTTGCAAACGATCATGTAGAAACTGCAAAGAATCCAACACAGATGGATCTTGTAAGAGGATTGTGACTCCCTTTTACCACTGGCGGACACAGACAGAAGAGAGCAGTATATGGGCCCTTTACTGTCTTATAGCTCATTGTAATGCACTATTTCACCTGTTTCAAGGTGGAAATAGGTCCCCTTGTCTCTTGGGCCCATGTGCGGCTGCACAGGTTGCACCAATGATATGTCCGCCCTTGCCTTTTACCATCCCGGAGCTGCATGAACTGTCTTCGATGAGCCTCTGGTTGTAAACTATTAATTGGCAGCTAGCAGAGATCTTGAAAACTGTGAAGAGCTGAGTCACAAAGTATATTAGAAAGTCATATAACTCAGGTTTATTTACACAAGACTTTAAAAACTTGCAGAACTAGTGTTGTGTAGCCTGATAACAAAAAAAACACCTGATTGTCCCCGGCTGTCAGTGAATTCCTGTATCGGTGGCTATGTCCGCGCTGTCTATACATGTAATGCACGTAATAGCTGTGGTCACCAGCAGTCATTCACAGGAAACCGTAAGATGGTGCCTGGTTATTATATGGGTTCACAGGACCGTTCACTGATGCCTACCAACAAAAGTGTGCCAAAAGGAGAGCAATTCAGAGCAATGATTTATAAAACAAACTTTAATTGCCATAAATAATACAAAAACATATATCAAAATATTACATTATCTAATGTCTAGAGCACAGGATGAATGTCCCAGGAATGCTGGAAAAGCGCCCATCCCCCCACTCCCCCAGATGTAAATACCCTTGTAATGGTGTGCATAAGAAAAAGCACCTACACTATCCAACCAAGGTCACCCCAAAGCAGTGGAATTCTATAGTAATGCCATTAAGTATGGTGGTGGGAAAAGGGTGCTAGCACTTACCACTACACAGAAGTAGGGGGGGGCGGTCGGGCGATGGTCCCCAACGCACGTTTTGTGGCCACCAGTGCCACTTCCTCAGGGGGACAAAGTGTTGGAAACTTTTAATAAGTGAGTCACGGTTCGTTGCTCTCCTCACCATATCAGACACAGGGGCGATACTGTTGTGAATTCTGTGGTCAAGCTCCCTCCTGTGGTCATGAGTGGTACTTCGGCTGGTTCTGTCCTTGAGCTTCCTTTGGTGGATGTGAGTGGGGCTGCGGCTTCTGAGTTTCCTTCCTCAGGTGACGAGGTTAAGTCGTTAGGTGCTGCTCTATTTAACTCCACCTAGTTCTTTGTTCCTGGCCTCCAGTCAATGTTCCAGTATTGGTTTTGCTCTCTCCTGGATCGTTCTTGTGGCCTGTCTGCCCTGCATAAGCTAAGTTCTGCTTGTGTTACTTTTGTTTGCTATTTTTTCTGTCCAGCTTGCTATATTGGTTTGTCTTGCTTGCTGGAAGCTCTGGGACGCAGAGGAAGCACCTCCGTACCGTTAGTCGGTGCGGAGGGTCTTTTTGCGCCCTCTGCGTGGTTGTTTGTAGGTTTTTGTGCTGATCGCAAAGCTATCTTTCCTATCCTCGGTCTATTCAGTAAGTCGGGCCTCACTTTGCTAAAATCTATTTCATCTCTGTGTTTGTATTTTCATCTTTACTCACAGTCATTGTATGTGGGGGGCTGCCTTTTCCTTTGGGGAATTTCTCTGAGGCAAGGTAGGCTTATTTTTCTATCTTCAAAAACAGGGCTATGAATGCCCCATTAGAAATGAGTGGTGGGCACACATGTGCCTCTGTGCTCTATTTATTCAGAGAATGAATAGAAAGAATCATTCCAAGGGGCATTTTAGAGTCTTCGAGATGGTTGAGGGTTCCAGTAGTCGACCATCATTGACCCTCAGGTTATTATCTACACTGTATGTAGGAATAACATTTTAATTGCCCTTCAGAGTAGCTCATGACTGCACTATCGATATACACTAGCACATACAGATACAGTTGACGGAGTAATTCTGTTGACAAGGCCGACCATTTTTTTGGAGACATTCTAGTACATTTTACCAGTTTACAAACATTCAGTGTGAAAGTTGAAGATATTTGGGCCTAGATACACACAAGTCTATCTCTTGCATTTCTTTTGAAATTTTTTATGGTTAGCAGGGTTGAACTGGCCCATCAGGGAGCCAGGAGATACTGCAGCAGGTCCAGGCTCTAACACAATAGTGGGTCCAGCAGAAGACAACTTTATTTGCTTCCAATCTCATACCTCTAGGGTCTATTTCTTATGGGATGAGTCACAAATATCCTATTAGATCTTATTGATGATGCATCTTGACATTGGCCATGATGCAATTACAAGTGGGTAGAACAAATTCTGTATAGATGGAGGGTGGACCATTGGAATTATTTTCTATGGCAGGTGCAAAGAAACTTTAATCGGAGGCTGGTTGTCATCAAGCTTCGCCTTAGCTAAACAGTTGGCCGCATTGTTTGGTCAACATGCTTCCATTCCCTGGTAGGTGAGGTTGGTAGACTAAAGGATCTGGCATGTGTCATGCTGTGACGGTCTTCAGTAAGGAAGAGGGACCTAAAACTGTACCTGGAACTGGGATACCAACTATCTCTGTCCCGGGTGTACTCTTGAAGGTATAGATGCCCGAGTCTCCGACCTTATTATGCTGCTGTTAAATCCTGATCTGTCCTCTCCCTCACCCCATGAGGCCTGGGACAGAAATATAAGGTAAACAAGACATATAGCCAAAACAGGGATAGCAGAAAGCAACAAACATACAACCACCAAAGATAAACAGGTATATAGGGAAGGATAGGAATGTACCAACCAAATAGGAATAGGACAATGAGGAAAGCATTCACCCAAAAACAGCAGGCAACAGTCTCCTGTAGCGACAATTATCTCCTATTCAGCACAGCGTCTCCAAGGAGCTAGGAAGCAAAGCTTTCACTGGCAAGACAGAGAAGGTATGGCTAGGTTTTATAGGGAGAGGTAATGAGCAGATCAGAAGCAGCTGAAAAATGGAGCTGCAAGTTTCTGATCAGCATAGAAAGAGTCATTAACCTCTTCAGCAGCAAAGGAAGCCAAATCCATTTAATATGGGACACAAACATACCGGCTAAATGGAAGATGTGCGATTCACAATACATGATAATCTAAGACCAGATCTACCAGGAGGACGTGACCCACTCGTTACAGCGTGTTGAGTTGGGAGACCACCTTACATGTTAGATGGTCAGCCGATCCTGCTAACGTCAACAGATTCTGCCAACATTAATTGCAAAGAGAGGATCATATGTACACTGAATTGTTTTGGGCTGATTAAAATAAGTTTCATCGTTGAATCAAGTAAGAATATCTCATCAGGGGTGTAATTACTATCTGTGCTGGGGTTGCAGTCGGGTGCCAAAAAAGTCTGACCTGTATAAAAAGGCAAATACTGTTAGGAGCCCTGCTAAATAGGGGCAGACATATCATTGGAGCAACCTGTGCAGCCGCACAGGTGCCCAAGTGGTAACAGGGACCATTTCCACCTCCAAAATATGTGAAATTGTACATTATGAAGAGCTATGGACTGCACAGGGACCCTCTTTTGTCTGTGTCCGCCAGTGCTTCTGAAGATGTCATTTCAGGGCCCCACAAGCTTCTAGTTTCGCCACCGAATCCCTGATGTTCAAAATATCCAATTGTCACATTTTTGGGGCAGCCGTGGTTTTCCTTCGGGTTTCCCGTTTTCCTCCCACACTCTAAAAACATGCTGATAGGGGATATGTAGATTGTGAACTCCAATGGGGACAGTGATGATGACGTCTGTAAGGCGCTGAGGAATTAATGGTGCTATATAAGCATAATAAATAAAGTAAGACATTTTTGCTGTGACTACATTTCCACGCAAAGACGATTCAGGACATGTCTGCTGTGTGACAAATGATGTCAGGGAATCTGTGCCCACTGTAGGGATGAGGAAAAAGTAGACGTAAAGGTGCTGAGATATATTGGTTTCTTGATTGTATGAGATCATGCTGGCACAACACTATTGTATGATTTCAGCATTAAAGGCTGAGACCCAAGATGGCAGGCAGAAGATACATGATACAGATACAGCAGGAAATGATGCAACAATGCAACACTGTATCCATGATTGGGGAAGCAGAATGTTACAGAAGGCCTGAATGTAGTATTATATCACAGAGCGGGGAGAGAATAATGATAGCGATGGATCTGATGGAAGAGACAGGAGGAGAGGGGGTGGAGAAGGAAAAGCAGTGACTGTAGAGGGGGTTGTCTGGAGCCCTGAGCTGATTGTAGGATACACAGTCACTGTTTTATCAATGGCTTTCCCTGCAGCATTAAGCAGTAAGGGATCCTCTGACAATTGCAGGAAAATGATCCAGGGTGTGAGGCTATCGCATCAGCTAAAAATGGAATAAAGCTTTACATAGCATCCCTTACTACAAAGGCACCTGTGCCCTTCTTCTAAGGATATATTGTTCTGCCACAGAGGGTTAATTAAAGATAATTTTATCATTTCCCCATCTAATGAGGATATAAGTCTCTGTCTAATTGTAAAGTGCTGCAGAATACAGGTTATTATTATTATTATTATATCTCACATCTCCTCGGTCACCGTCACTAGTTGTTGTTTTATTTTCCCCAGTGGGATGGTAGTAGTGGATAACCGTAGATCTCTGACGTCTGCAGTAAATGTAGCAATTTATTATGTAAAGCGTCGTTTAATAATTTATTGACTGATATATATATATATAACGTATAAAAACAGCCCAGAGGCCTGAGGCATCGTCCTGCTTCTCCTTCTCATGCCCTGATTGCAGATGCTCTGCAGAAAAACGGTACATAGCATGTGATGCAGGTATCTCAGGATGATGATCCTTTACGTAGAAAATCGGGTACGTCTGCAAAAAATCTGAAGAGGCAAGATTCAAATAGGGTGGATTTGACTCCAGAAATGCTGAAAATTGACCCTTCGCAATGGAATCTTTGGTGAAAAGCCTCAGCAACCATTGGACAGGCTGTGGATGGCCTTCGTCTTGCAGGGACTGCTGACACACTCCAGACACATGAGGTCTGGCATTGTCCTGCATTAGGAGGAACCCAGGGCCAACTGCACCAGCATATGGTCTCACAAGGGGTCTGAGGATCTCATCTCGGTACCTAATGGCAGTCAGGCTACCTCTGGCGAGCACATGGAGGGCTGTGCGGCCCTCCAAAGAAATGCTTCCCCACACCATTACTGACCCACTGCCAAACCGGTCATGCTGAAGGATGTTGCAGGCAGCAGATCGCTCTCCACGGCGTCTCCAGACTCGGTCACGTCTGTCACATGTGATCAGTGTGAACCTGCTCTCATCTCTGAAGAGCACAGGGCGCCAGTGGCGAATTTGCCAATCCTGGTGTTCTGTGGCAAATGCCAAGCGTCCTGCACGGTGTTGGGCTGTGAGCACAACCCTCATCTGTGGACGTCGGGCACTCAGACCATCCTCATGTAGTCGGTTTCTAACCGTCTGTGCAGACACATGCATATTTGTGGCCTGCTGGAGGTCATTTTGCAGTGCTCTGGCAGTGCTCCTACTTTTCCTCCTTGCACAAAGGCTGAGGTAGCAGTCCTGCTACTTGGTTGTTGCCCTCCTACTGCCCCCTCCACGTCTCCTGGTGTACTGGCCTGTCTCCTGGTAGCGCCTCCAGCCTTTGGACACTACGCTTTGCCACAGCTCACATTGATGTGCCATCCTGGATGAGCTGCACTACCTGAGCCACTTGTGTGGGTTGTAGAGTCTGTCTCATGCTACCACGAGTGTGAAAGCACAACCAACATTCAAAAGTGACCAAAACATCAGCCAGAAAGCATTGGTACTGAGATGTGGTCTGTGGTCCCCACCTGCAGAACCACTCCTTTACTGAGTGTGTCTTGATAATTGCCAATAATTTCCATCTGTTGTCTATTCCATTTGCACAACAGCATGTGAAATTGATTGTCAAACAGTGCTGCTTCCTATGTGGACAGTTTGATTTCACAGAAGTTTGATTTACTTGGAGTTATATACTGTTGTTTAGGTCCCTTTCACACATCAGTTTTTTGCCATCAGTCGCAATCTGTCGAATTTTGAAAAAAAAACGGATCCGGCGACTGATGCCGCCGGATGCGTTTTTTCTCATAGACTTGTATTAGCGACGGATGGCCTCACGTTTCATCTGTCGTTCGCCGGATCTGTTGAAAATTGTTTGTTCGGCGGTTGGAGACAACGGGCAAAATAACGTTTTTGTGTACGTTGAAAAAACAGACACTGACGGATCCGTCGCCATCCGAAGTTTGCTAGAATGGAAGCCTATGGTTCCGGATCCGTCAAGTGACAGAATCCGGCAACGGATTCCGTTTTATTTAACTGAGCATGCTCCGATCCAATTAGCCAGATTCGCTAGTCGGATCCGTCCAAAAATCGGATCCATCGCACCAGTTTTTCACAATCTGCGACGGATCCGTCAAGCCAACGGATTGTGACTGACGACAAAAAACTGATGTGTGAAAGGGGCCTTAAGTGTTCCCTTTATTTTTTTGAGCAGTGTATATAAAAATGCATGGCGCAAACAAAAACAAAAAGTTTGTAGAAAAGGCTAAAAAATCACGGTGTTATTTTATAAGCCATAAAATAAAATTCTGCAAAACAAAAACCTTTATGTGAAGGAAGCTTTACATAATTACCAATACTATCATTAAAGGGAACCTGTCAACCCGTTTTTTCAATATGAGCTAAAAATAGCGTTAAATAGGGCCTGAGCTGTGCGTTACAATAGTGCCTTTATTGTCCCCTGAATCCCCAACTTTGCTGCCAAAATACCTTAGTAAAGTCGCCGTTTTCGCCTTTCAATCACGCTGGTCTGGTCAAATGGGCGCTGCGAAATCACTGTTTCTCCCCCCCACTCCTCGGCGTGTCTGACGTAACTCGATCTGTGAATCGCACAGATCATGCTCTTTTTTTGCTGCTGCGCAGTGCATTCGGCTCTTGTGCCTGCGCAGTATGCTTTGCCCAACTGCGGGCAAAGCCGAAAACCATTAGTGCGCATGCGCCGGCGCACTATGCCCCGGAACACAGCAAAATACTTCCGGGACATAGTGCGCCGGACAGCAGCATGATGTAGGGACAGAGACCCTGATTCCAGCGATGTTACTTAGTTTAGCAGTTGTGATACTATCACAGATCAAATGCTGACCCCTGTATAACCCCACCTACCCTTTACATTTTTCCAGAAAATGAAGTGTTTATCCCAGAAAATTATTGTAATTACACGTTTTGTTATACACATGTTTATTTCTTTTATGAGTTTTGAAACAACACAAAAATAGATTTTAAAAAAAGTCAAATTGGACATCATTTTACACAAAAACCCAAAAAAGGAAAAAAAAAAAGGGCCGGACAAAATTGTTGACATCTTTCCAAAATTTTGGGTAAACAACTTTGTTTCAAGCATGTAATGCTGGTTCAAACTCACTTGTGGCAAGTAGCAGATGTGGGCAGTATTAAAATCATAGCTGACACCAGATGAAAAGGAGAGAAGATGACTCAATCTTTGCATTGTGTGTCTGTGTGTGCCACAGTAAGCATGGAGAACAGAAAGAGGAGAAGAATTTTGCAGGATCCTGCATTTTCCCATAGAATTGTATTGCCGACGGATCACGACGTATGGCCACACGTTGCGTCCGTCGTGCACTGGTTGCGTCAGGTTTTCGTGGACCGTCGTCACAGAAAATCATTCAAGGGTGTACGACTGTGCATGCCCAGCAGGAAATATCGCTCTCACGATGTTTCCTCACTCTGCAGTCTGACGGAAATGTGAAAGCACACACTTCCGTCGGTACGTCGCGCCGATGCTTCGTGATGGCCCCGTACCAACGGAAATGTGAAAGAAGCCTAACTTGCCATAACATTAATTTAAGGCTACATCCTCAAGATGAATATTTGGTGAGTTTTTCATGTTGCAGCATTTCTTCACCTATTAAGTAAATTAAGTTACCGTACTTGCTTTTTGGATTTCTCTGGACTAAGACATAAGATTGCAGATATCAAGGAGTAATTTTATTCAGCTTCCTGTGACCTGTATGCTCATATAGATGGCGTAAGAGGATTCATCTTACTGTCAGATGCCCTCTAAATACAAAAGATATTAGAAAGTTGGAGGACTCTTTATTATTCAGTTATTGAGCTTTATTATATAAAACAGGAAATTCCCTTTAATCAGTAGTATTACAATCCGGCTACTTATATTATGCACAATGTTATTATTATTATTTATTATTATTATTTATTTATATAGCACCATTGATTCCATGGTGCTGTACATGAGAAGGGGTTACATACAAGTTACAAATATCACATACAGTAAACAAACTAACAATGACGGACTGATACAGAGGGGCGAGGACCCTGCCCTTGCGGGCTTACATTCTACAGGATTATGGGGGAGGAGACAGTAGGTTGAGGGTTGCAGGAGCTCCGGTGTTGGTGAGGCGGTAGCTCCGGTGTTGGTGAGGCGGTAGCTTCGTTGGTGATGAGGCAGCAGCGGTGTCAGTGCAGGCTGTAGGCTTTCTAGGATTGTACACTTTTGCCGTTTCTATGTCTCGATTTATCATTAGTGATGATTACATCTAAAAAAACTAAAATGAAGTGGAGTTATCTGGTATAATATGCCCTGCAACAAGGATGTCAAACTCAAATACATAGAGGGCCAAAATTAAAACTTTGGACAAAGTCGTGGGCCAACCTTGATATTTATTAAAAAAAAAGTCTACAATTTAGGAAGTGTTTCCTTATCATCAAATACAATAATGAACCTTTTCATACAGAAGCAAGCTAAAAGGGGTTGTCCCACAAACAAAGTACATTTTAATTAATATATCGTAGTATATTGGAATTATATAAGAGCATTAAAAATAACATGGCCCACATCGTCCATACAGTATAATGGCCCCACATAATGCTCAATACGGTATAGTGGGCCCACATAGTGCTCCCTACAGAAAAATGGCCCCATATAGAACTCCATACAGTATAATGGCACCAAATAGTGCTCCATACAGTAAAATGGCCCCTTATAGAACTCCATACAGTATAATGGCCCCATATAGAACTCCATACAGTATAATGGCCCCATATAGAACTCCATACAGTATAATGGCCCCACATAGTGTTCCATACAGTAAAATGGCCCCATATAGAACTCCGTACAGTATAATGGCACCAAATAGTGCTCCATACAGTAAAATGGCCCCTTATAGAACTCCATACAGTATAATGGCCCCATATAGAACTCCATACAGTATAATAGCCCCATATAGAACACCATACAGTATAATGGCCCCACATAGTGCTCCATACAGTAACATGGCCCCTTATAGAACTCCATACAGTATAATGGCCCCATATAGAACTCCATACAGTATAATGGCCCCACATAGTGCTCCATACAGTAACATGGCCCCATATAGAACTCCATACAGTATAATGGCACCAAATAGTGCTACATACAGTATAATGGCCTCACAGAGTACCCCATATAATATAATGGCCTCACATAGTGCTCCATACAATATAACGGCACCACATAAAAAATAAAAAAAATATTCACCTCTCCTCATTCCCCTGCTGCTCTTGTTTCTGCAGCTCATCTCCTGATCCTCTGCACTGCTTGGTACAGCGAGCATCTTGTAATAATCACGCCCACTGCACTGAGACGTCAGACTCCGCGGGGGAATGATGGAAGAGGGGGCGCCAGCTGACGCTCCCTTCTCCATCATTGCTTTCCACTGTATCGGCATCGAGGATGCAGATATAGTTGAAAATGCGGTAATGGGCAGAGGAGACCTGTCCGGCGTCGCGCGACACATATACTCACCCTGGGGCCAGAGTTTGGCATGTGTGTGGGCCTAACAGAACTTAAGGACCTTTATCTGGTCCTAAGCTATCTCTAAAGTGATGCCAACCCATCAATCCTTGTGCTAGGACTATGAGGGGGGGTCCAACACATTTTAGTGCCGCAATCAAGCTTGATCACAGCACTAAGAATTTTCTAAAATCTCGATAGTTGTGGTTTCCACAGTCTCATTAACTTGCATGGCCACGGGCAATCTCAGTGTTTTGGCTGCAGCCCTTTGCATATGTCAGTGAGGAATTTGATGATATATTTTCTCACCACCGACATACATTGATTACACAGTGTGAATTGACCCTTACCAAAAAAAAAAAAAAAAAACTGGCTGTGTTGACCATAGCAAGTAACGACTGCTGAGCTTTTATTTCTTAGCTGAAAGCTGCTCTCTGATTGGTTGGTTTTTGGTATATGAGGTCTAGTTTATTTTCATGAGGTCTCAGAAATGAGTCCAGATTGTGCCAACAAAATAAAGGGAAGCCATGAATAATGTCATACGGGGGAAGATGAAGCTCTGATCAGCAGGGGCATGATGAATATGTGCATGATGTAGGACTGGTATAGGGTGCAGCCTGACGCCCCCACAAACATATGAAAATAAAGCGTATTTACTGCAGCCTGTTCTGCTGTGCTGAGATAAGGGAAGGTGTGGAGATGAGAGGAAGAGCTGAGATTCATGCAGCTGATGTGTGAATTGTCAGCACTGTCTATGGCGTCCTGCCATAGGGTGAGCCGGGATGTATTTCTGCCAATGCAATCTACATATACAGAGGTGATGGCCTGTAAAATCAGATCTATACAAGGCTGCCATAAAAGTCATCATCATCGAAGAATGAGTCCAAAGTGAAGATATACACAATCCTTACCGTTACCTATAAATATGTAGGGGGAAATAAGGGATACAGAATATTGATTGCACTAACTAACATAATGAGGTCTTTGATCACAAGCATCCCCTTTAATTTGGTTTCCCACAAGAGTATTTGACTGTTCGTATACGGACTGCAATGCCGGGACTGACCGTGGTCATCCCGACCCAAATTTGCAGCACTTATATGTGTCAGTCCAGGCATTGCAGTCCGTATACGGATTGTGAAATACACTCATGTGAACCCGGTCTGAACGTTGGCAAGTGTGTACAGGGTGTAACTTATGAGCCACCCTGTTTCCATTCTGTCTCTGTGCATTGTTCATGGGGCCAGTTTGAGGAGTGGAGAAGCTGTGAATTGCACAACCCCTTTAAGTGGTTATTCCCATCTTCATAGATGAATATTTTCATATAGTGCTTGAAAAAAAATTAATTTTTTGCAATTTAATGTTTATTTTTTAAAAAATTAATCCGTACTCGAGTTAGTAGCACTTTTGTTTTGTATACAGCTTGTTTGAGAAACCAGGCAGTATAGCAATTGTTGTCAATCATGCGCAGTGCTTACCAACTCTTTTCTGTTGAGCTTGTAAGCGCTGCTCTGAAGCTGGTTGGAATGTCTGGAGCACAATGTTAGCTTTCAATCCAAGCCAGCTTTAGTGCAGTGCTTAGGATACACAGCAGCCATTATGTTATATTATACTACTAATGTGACCTGAGGCATTGCTGATTAAAGTTACCCTGCATATGACATCCACGTGACAGCGATCCCAGCGTGTGAATATAAACAGCCATCTGTTTATGGTGAAAACCGCTATATGTATAGAACAAGGCAGAATTGTCTGGACGTAAAGACTAGTGCAGCGTCCTCTATTTAGATAACGAATAGATTGTGATACTCTGTATCTGCAATCTTGCCTTGCGCAGGCGTGCACTACGGAGGACAGAGAATGAACTTCAATCCAATATTGCGGCCAGCATGCAGCCGGCGGGCAAGGAAAGGGTGAATCAAACACCCGAAAACTCTGTTCATATGACCGAGAACCGGTCCCGCCAAATTCAGGTGACAGGTTCCCTTTAAGGGCACGTTCAGATGAGCAAATTATACGGACGTGTGTTGTCCGGGTAAAAATCAGACTGTCCAGATGACAGCTTTCACAAACGCACCATATGTCCATGTGAAAAAATCACAGTGTGCACCCTTCCATATATCAGATGAAGCTTGCACATTCAAGTCTATGGGTCTGCAAAAAAAACTAAACATATCCCATACGGAACATCCGTATTACATCTGATTTTTACTGATACATTTCAATTATTAATATAGGAAACTGTATCTGACCATGTGCATTCTACACTGTTGATGTATAAATACGGATGCCACAATGATGTCACATGGGCGTAAAATACGGACACGTGGATTGTTATTATTTATTATTATTATTATTATTTATTTATATAGCACCATTAATTCCATGGTGCTGTACATGAGAAAGGAGTTACATACAGGGTTATAGATATCGTTTACAGTAAGCAGGTTTACATTGACAGACTGGTACAGAGGGGAGAGGACCCTGTCCTTGCGGACTTACATTCTATGGGGATCACAATACCCATGAAAATTGTCCCAAGTTTTCCGGAGAATTTTTCATGTGTTTTCCTGCTTTTTTTATGGGAACATTTGTAGGGCAAGGTGGCTATCATAATGTATTTGAGGGAGGGCACAGTACTGCATTGGGTGCATCATACTGCACTGAGGTCATCTTTATTTAAGGGGCACCATACTGTATTGAATTTGTGAGCGCATAATACTGTCTGTAGGTACAATATTGGGGGAATCATATTACATCAGGAAGTATCACACTGTGTTTCATGAAAACACATTCTTCATTTTCATTCTTCACTGTGCGTGCAACGAACACTGTTAGGATTCTCCAATGTCAGCAGCATCGGGAGCCGAGTGATCTGCAAAAATGTTACACATCCATCAGCGCTCCGACTCAGTTCTTATGGCTCTCTCTGCTCCCCACTCCCTTCTCTCAAAAGTCTTCAGTCACATAGAGTGACTGCAGACTTTAACCTCAACCCTGGACAGCTTCTTTAACACTGAAAGGAGAGGGGAGCCGAGAGAGCTGTAAGAACTGAGACGGGGCTCTGATGGATTTGTAACATTTTTGCAGGTCACACAGCTAGACTTACAGACGCAGTAGAAAAATGGTTTAAAATTTTGAAGGACTACTATTTAGAATTTTTTATTTTTGACATGAAAATGTGGAGGTTTTCAGAATAAAAAAAATGTGTATAAATATATGAGCGTGTCTATGTGAGACATAATGCATGATTTGTTCCTGATGGATTTGCCAACACTACAGCCTATGCATTGCAAAGAGCTAAAGTCCTGGAGAAAACATAAAGCATAAATTAGCAGGTTGTGGATTTAAAATCTTCACTTTTTCTTTTTTTTACGCAGCGTGTGAATAAGATTTAGCAAAATCTCATGCACTTTGTCTCTAATATAATACACTTTGGATTTGCTGCCCGTAAAATCTGCAGCATATCTGCCCCATACCCTAAAAGTATATTGTTCCTTCACCTTCTACTAGATCAGAACCCGTCTCCTTCCTAAGAGATATGATGGCTGGACATTCCCATCTTGTTTATACATGTGTATAATTGTTTGTACAGATGAACGAGGCACCTTCAGGTATCTTGTAATTGTACCCCAGGATAAGCAAGACTTGTGCAAGTCCACAATTCTCTTCCTGATATCTTGGCTGATTTTTTTAGACTTTCCCATGATGCTACGCAAAGAAGCAGTGTGTTTCAGATGTGCATGAAAATACATCCACAGGTGTGTCTCTATTTAACTCAGATGTTGCCAAAAAAAACAGAAGCTTTCAAACACCTGACATCATCATATGGGCAATCCAGAATTGTTTATAGGCATAGTAATCTTAGTGTATGTAAACTTTTGACTTTGCAGTGAGTAATAAAAATGCCTTAAATCATTCTCTCTTTTATTATTCTGGCATTTGGCAAATATTACTCATACTCAAAAATATTGCCAGGATCCGTCCCTTCCTCAGCCCACAATCTGCTAAAACTCTTGTGCATGCCCTCATCATCTCCCGCCTCGATTACTGCAACACCCTCTTCTGTGGTCTCCCCGCTAACTCTTTTGCTCCACTCTGCTGCCCGGCTAATCCACCTCTCTCCTCCCGTTTCTCCCCTCTGCAAATCCCTCCACTGGCTCCCAATTCCCCAACAAATCCAGTTCAAACTGCTAACACTGATCTACAAAGCCATCCACAACCTGTCCCCTCCCTATATCTCTGAACTAATCTCCCACTATCTTCCCTCACGTAATCGTCGATCCTGCCAAGACCTCCTACTCTCCTCCACACTTATTCATTCCTCACACAATCGCCTCCAAGATTTCTCCTGAATATCCCCCATCCTCTGGAATTCCACGCCTCAACACATCCGATTATCCACCACCCTCGGATCCTTCAGACGGAACCTGAAAACCCATCTCTTCAGGAAATCCTACAGCCTGCAATAACCATTCTGCCGCCTCACCACCACCCGAGCTGCCGCCTCACCACCACCAGAGCTGCCACCTCACCACCACCCGGGCTGCTGCCTCACCACCACCCGAGCTGCCGCCTCACCACCACTAGAGCGCCAGCGTCACCACCACCAGAGCTGCCACGTCACCACCACCAGTGCTGCCGTCTCACCACCATCAGAGCTGCCGCGTCACCACTACCAGAGCTGCCGCCTCACCACCACCAGAGCTGCCGCCTCACCACCACCAGAGCTGCCGCCGCACCCCCGACCTTCTGTCTCTTCCCCATTATCCCATAGAATGTACGTCTGCAAGGACAGGGTCCTCTCCCCTTTGTACCAGTCTGTCATTGTAAATTTGTTTACTGTTAACAATATCTATAACTCTGTACGTAACGTAACCCCTTTCTCATGTACAGCACCATGGAATTAATGGTGCTATATAAATAAATAATAATAATATTAATAATTATGGTAATCCTAATTGACCTAAAACGGGAAAGGTTTGTTCCCATTTCATGTCAGGTATTGAGAAAAACATGCAGATGTGTCTTTTTATATAGTGTAAGGAAACTTCTGGTTTCAACTGTATATAGTAAACCAACATGTACAGCTGCAGGACTTCTATGTAGATATGAGGTTGATGCGACAGTGTAGAAACTGTGTGCAGGTGTATAGTAGATGCACACAGAACATCTCCTAAGGAAGAGATCAACTGAAGGACATACATGCTGTTTTCTGCCAAGTTTTTTTTATTCTGTTCATTCTTTCCTCCTGTTTCATTACAATGAATAGGGAACCACGGTGAGTAAGTGGTGGTTAGAGGAAAACAGAAGTTATTATTCAGACAGATGGTCACGAGTTGGGAAATTCTTTAGGACAAGCAAAGTATAAACCACAAGAGCCCTAGCAAAGAAGAATACTTATCTTTGTCTCTAGTTCCAAAGATGAACATAAGAGTATGGGGTTTAGTAGTTTTTTTTCCATACTTTTCGGCAAAATTCTTTCATGCTTTTAAAATATCAAATAGTTACTGGCTTTGAGCAAGATTGCTTGTACTATGTGGATATGCGTTCCTGAGCTGCATATGTTGGATGTGAGAGTGATTGTTTCCCATCTAGCACATTTGGGACGTCATTAGCCAGCAATTGTAAAGATTGCTGCCAGCAGTGGATCTTGATGATTTGCCCAAGTGCATTCAGCGGCAGAACCTTCATCAGACGACCATTAATAACCTCAGCGATAGGAACCGAGGCTGTGAGTGTCGGGATTTCTGCACTCAATAAATTGAGATGTTTTGAAAATTTAATTTCCATTATCTCATCATTTTCAGATCAGTAACGTAACTGTCCATTCTGTAATTACCATCAATCCACGGCATTTCCTTCTTGGAGTTGCAATTTTAATGCATAGGAGTGAATATATATATATATATATAAATATATATATATATATATATATATATATATATATATACTATGTCTGCCATTTCAGCCTTCTTTTCTGCTCGCTTTCTACAACTGAACATGGACAAAACAGAATTCATCATCTTTCCCCCATCTCACTCTACCCCTCCACCAGACCTATCCATCAATGTCAATGGCTGCTCACTATCCCCAGTCCCACACGCCCGGTGCCTCGGGGTGATCCTCGACTCTGCCCTCTCTTTCAAGCCACATATCCAAGCCCTTGCCTCCTCCTGTCGTCTCAAACTCAAAAATATTTCCCGGATCCGTGCTTTCCTTGACCGCAACACTGCAAAAACGCTAGTGCATGCCCTTATCATCTCCCGCCTCGACTACTGCAACCTCCTACTCTCTGGACTCCCCTCTAGCACTCTGGCACCACTCCAATCCATCCTACACTCTGCTGCCCGACTAATCCACCTGTCCCCCCGCTATTCCCCAGCCTCTCCCCTGTGTCAAGCCCTTCACTGGCTTCCTATCGCCCAGAGACTCCAGTTCAAAACCCTCACACTGACATACAAAGCCATCCACAACCTGTCTCCTCCATACATCTGTGACATGGTCTCCCGGTACCTACCTACACGCGACCTCCGATCCTCCCAAGACCTCCTTCTCTACTCCCCTCTCATCTCTTCTTCCCATAACCGCATCCAAGACTTCTCCCGTGCTTCCCCCATACTCTGGAACTCTCTACCCCAACACATCAGACTTGCGCCTACCATAGAAACCTTCAAAAAGAACCTGAAGACTCATCTCTTCCGACAAGCCTACAGCCTGCAGTGATCCTCAACCTACTGAACAGCCGTACAGCCAGCTCTTCCCTCTCCTAGTGTATCCTCACCCACCCCCTGCAGACTGTGAGCCCTCGCGGGCAGGGTCCTCCCTCCTTATGTACTCGTGTGCCTTGTTATCTGCTCATGTTTAATGTATTTGTCTATATTTGCCCCGTATTCACATGTAAAGCACCATGGAATAAATGGCGCTATAAAAATGTATAATAATAATAATAATATACTTTATGGTTTAACATATCAGGACATAATGAAAAACAAATCTGGCCTTTAGAAGGTCTTAAAGTTAGGTAAATCCAAACTCAGATGAGGAACAAATGACAGAATACACAGTGTCGTTATTTAGTTACTAAAAATAAAGCAGAAGGAGTTTGTGAAAAATTAAGTACAAATTTACTGCTTCCATAGAAATGAAGAGGGTAAGTAGCATCTGGGTGCTGCTTATCAAATGCCCTTTGTCAGCAAGTGTGACCACCACTATAAAAGCAGAAATTTTGACAGTTTGCTGGTCTGGAGCATTCAGACAAGAGTTAACACAATGCCAAGGATGAAAGCCATCAGCAATTATCTTAGAGAAGTAATTGTTGCTGGCCATCAATCTGGAGAGCATTGTAACGCCATTTCCAAACAATTTGGAGTTCACCATTCTACAATGTGAAAGATTATTCACAAATAGGAAAACATTCAGAACAGCTGACAATGTACCCCAAGGTCAGACCCTGCAATGCTCAGAGACACTGCGAATAAACCTTGGATTTACCTAATTTTTAGACCTAAGAACCAGATTTTTTAACTTTATTATTATGCCCTGATATGCAAAACCACGGAATTCAAAAAAGGTGTACTTAGTTTTTCTCTTAGATAGATATTATATCTGTAGTAGAAAAAAATCATCTTACCAATGTTTTGTTCTAAAATGTTTTACCCCCCCCCCCCATTTTTCTTCTCGATATCGGGCGCAATCATTTTAATTTGTCGCTATTAATAATAAGCGGGTAACCCTCCATTATCCTCAGGTCTGTGCCACTCTGTATAACCACATAATAATAACTCATTAATTATTCTAAGACGATCGAGTGAAGGGTTACAGAGTTTCCAAGTTGAGAACACTTTCTGAAGATGGTGTTGCCGGTGTACACATTGGGTCGTACCTCTGTGTACTGTAAGCACAGCACAGGATGACACCGGCTACGTGGAACCCTGAGTGCACGACTTGTTCCAGGAGAAACCTTTCTCAGTAGGACGCTAAATAGTCCTCGTGTGTCACGTGTGTCTATCGCAAATACTAGCCTTGGAAGCTACTGGAAGCCGTGGAGCCGGTCGTTGGTCGGACTCTGCTGTGGAAATACTGAAGGGAAACAGTAAAAGGTGTGACATTGCATTCATTCCACAAGTAACATCTCCACAAGGGCAGAAGACAAGCGGGATGGAAAATTTTCAAACTGCTATGCTTGTCATATTGGCTTTGATTTTTTAATGGGTTTTCCCACTTTGGATGGTCCCTTTTTTTATGATAGAAGGGTACCCCAAAATAAGTTAAGTTTACCAGCGCCCGTAGACTGGCATTGAAGATCCTCAACACAGAAAGTAAATGCCTCTGCTTAACTCGAGATGCAGAGAAAGGTAAACCAAGGTATCCGGCTGTTTAGATGTAAAACTTCATCATATTGTAGAACTTAAAAATATTGCATCACGGCATAAACCGACGCGTTTCAGACATAAAACCGTCTTGAGTCATTGGATGTCTTGCTGTAAGAACCAGCAAATTACACGTGAGTGCAAAAGCGTTACCACCGGAACAAATGAACCACTACATGGCGCCCATAAAAGTCCATGAGCTGCCACCTAATTCACGAATGCGCCAGGTCCTCCTGAGATACACGCACTTCATGTAGGTGCTCTGTTTCCGTTTAACTCAGAATCCCCTAAAAGGGTAACATTTGGCAGTGTTTTTAAAAAAACAAACAAAAAACAAAGAACCCCTTTAACCCCTTAATGACCGCCGATACGTCTTTTAACTGACCTGAGATATAAGAGAATAGCCTCCCCATACAGATGACAATCCAGCATCTGTCGGTTGTACACTATAGCTGACAACTTGCTGTACCAGCCACGATCAGTATTTGCACCATCTAATTCTGTTTAACCCCTTTGATGCTGCTGTCAATAGTGACTACATCATTATAAATGGTTAACAGAGTGTGGGGGCTTCTTCTTTGTCACAATTGGTGCCCTCAGATCATGATTTTGTTGTCCTGATGTTTGCCATGGCAATTCATGACCAAGTCGCGGCCTTAGAGTCTGACGGCTGTAGTAATCTGTTTAGAAGTTAGCAACATTTAGGTGGTAAAAATACACATTTTCATTTCTGTCATACCACTTTGCATTAATTCCTGTAAAGCACCTGAAGGGTTAATAAACTACCTGACAGCAGTTTTCAATATGTTTAGGGTTGCTGTTTTTAAAATGGTATCACGTTTGGGGGTTTCCCAATATATGGGACCCCTAAAGTCACTTCAAACATGGATAAGTCCCTAAAAAAATAAATTTTGTAAATTTCTTTGAAAAAATGAAAAATTGCTGCTACATTTTTAAACCTCCTAAAATGCTAACAAAATAAAATAACATTTTACAAATGGTGCTGATGTAAAGCAGACATGTGGGAAATGTTATTTATTAATGGTTTGCTGTTGTATGACTATCTGGATTAAAGGGATAATCATTCAAATTTAGAAAATTGCTAATTTTTTAACATTTTTCTCAAATTTTTGATATTTTTTATAAATAAACACAAAAAATGTTGAACAAAATTTACCATTATCATAAAGTATAATGTGTCACGAAAAAACAATCTCAAAATCACTGGGATTTGTTGAAGCGTTGCAGAGTTATTACCACATAAAGTGACACTGGTCAGATTTCAAAAATTTGGCTCGGTCACTAAGGGGTTAAAGGGATTGTCCCATCTCTGACAATAATGCATATCCACAGGATATGGCATGAATGTTCTCAAGAACTTGGCCTCATCTTGCACCGCAGGGAATGGAAAGAGACCTCTCTTTGATCACTTCCATAGGATTTCTACAAATTGCAGAGCAAATATATGGATATGCCATAAATGTCCGAGATAGGAATACCCTTTTAACAACGCACATGTGATTTAAGGATAACTTTCTCTATTATTATATTTATTTATATAGCACCATTAATTCCATGGTGCTGTCCATTAGACGGGGTTATATCAAAATACACATATAACTTACAGTAAACAAAACTAACAATGGCAGACTGGTACAGAGCGGAGAGGACCCTGCCCTTGCAGGCTTACATTCTACAGGATGGTGGGGAAGGAGACAGTGGTCGGGGGTTGCAGTAGCTCTGATGGTGTTGAGGTGGCCGTGTGGTCATTACAGGTTGTAGGCTTTCCTGAAGAAGTGGGTTTTCAGGTTCCGTTTGAAGGATCCAAATGTGATGGATAACCGGACGTGTTGAGGCAAAGAATTCCAGAGGATGCGGGATATTCGGAAGAAGTCTTGGAGGCGATTGGGTGAGGAGTGAGGAGCGAATAAGTGTGGAGGAGAGAAGGTCTGGGGAGGACCAGAGGTGGCGAGAGCTTGGATGTGCGGTTTGAAGGACAGGGCAGAGTCAAGGGTTACTCCGAGGCAGCGGATTACTGGGACAGGGGAAAGTGTAAATTCATTTATTGTGATAGATAGATCAGGTAGGGAAGATATGCAAGATGGAGGAAAGTTAATTAGTTCACATTTGTCCACATTGAGTTTGAGGAAGCGAGAGGAGAAGGAGGATATGGCTGATAGACACTCCAGGATTCTGGAGAGCAGAGAGGTGACATCTGGCCCTGAGAAGTAGATCTGAGTGTCATCAGCTTATACATAGTACTGGAAGCCATAGGACTTTATGAGTTGTCCCAGGCCAAGTGTATAGATTAAGAAGAGAAGGGGTCGTAGGACAGAGCCTTGAGGGACACCAACAGAGAGGGGGCGAGATGAAGAGGTAGTGTGGGAGTGGGAGACGCTGAATGTGCGGTTGGTAAAGTATGAGGAGATCCAGGATAGGGCGAGGTCTTTGACCCCAAAGGAAGAGAGAATCTGTAGTAGGAGGCAGTGGTCAACTGTCGAAGGCAGAGGACAGGTCTAGAAGGAGGAGTATAGAGAATTATCTGTTAGCTTTGGCTCTAAGACGCTCGTAAGTTTGGTCAGGGTTATCTCAGGGGAATGGTGGGGATGGAAGCCAGATTCTAGGTTGTCGACGAGCAAGTTAGATGCAAAGTGAGACAAAAGTACAGCATAGACGTGCTGCTAAAGGAGTTTGGAAGCAAATGGGAGCAAAGATATGGGGCGATAGCTAGACATAGCCCTTGGGTCAAGGGATGGCTGTTTGAGGATAGGTGTGATTGTGGCATTTTTGAAAGCAGAGGGGAAGGTACCATAAGTTAGTGATAGATTGAAGAGATGGATTAGGGATGGGATTATTGTAATCGTGAGGTTGGGATATAATGGGCTTTGCCCAAAATCGCAAGTTCCTCCGCCCCATTTAATTGTCTACAGGATTGCCGGAGACACCCAAGCCCACGTTCCACTTTCTTTAGCCGTCCCAACACAATGAATGGAGCAGAGACATAGCTTTCACAAATCCGCTCCATTCAAGACAGTGTGCTACAGATCACCATTCTCAGGATCGTACCGAGGGTGGACCCAGCAACCAGTAAGTTACCCCCCAATCCTATAGATATGACATGACTTGCAATTTTTTTTAAAAAACTTTAATACAGGACCAATCCTTAGAGGTAATTTTCTGTCTTAGAGATTAGATGCTGATAGGATATGTGGCCACCAACTAATGATTTATAGGTAGATAACTTCAAAAGTTCTTCTAAAAGAAAAAATGGTTTCTAGCTTACTACAACTCCTAGAATACCTTAAAATGCAGACAGAATTATCCCCAACCACAATAAGGATCATCAGCAAAGATGCAATAATTAGAAAAAACATGGCTGTCTTCTTCCACAAACAGCGCCACCCTTATCTACGGGTTATATTCGATACTGCAGCTCAGTTCTATGAAAGTGCATAGTATAGAGAGTGGTTCTGATTTTTTTTCTAACTTTTTAAAAAAAGAAAAGATACCTGTTCTGAAGACTGGCGTTATTATATATCTCAGGACATGCAGTCCGACTCTGATCATTAGTCATGTGTGGGAGCTTTTCGTATGTGACTTATACATGAGTCACAGCCACTTAGAGGTCATCCATTTCTTTAGTAGCACTCATGGCTGGTTGTATCCAGATATAGTTGTCCTTCTAAACATGTTTTATTACGGGAGCTGCTGTGATGGCCGTTGTCAGACTGCAGCTTACTGGCTGGGCTCCGGCAGGACAAGCAATGAATGACACAGACTCCGACAAAACCGGCCAGATCTTCCTTGAGTCTGCCCGGAGCAGGGGTGAGTGTCATGGGTCCCAGATGATATGTTTGTTGGTAAAGAGACAAAGCAAACGAGGATGGGACAATGAGGGTCTGTTATACTATACGCAGTGACCCCTGCAGACAACTCGGATTATCGTAGATGGCGTTGCGTTGTCAGTGCTGCAGTTAGTACTGAGTGCAATGATGTCTTTGAGGGTCCGTGCTGCATCCTGCCTGCAAGTATTCAACTAAACATTAGAGATGATGCAACCTATAATAATAATAATCTTTATTTATATAGCGGCAACATATTCCGCAGCGCTTTACAGTTTAACAGTATCAAACACAACAGACATAAGTAACAACGTTAACAATTCAATAATTAAAGCGAAATAAAACGACCCTGCTTGTGAGAGCTTACAATCTACAGTGAGGTGGGGGAGATACAACGTACAGGTGTGTATTTACAATGATGTATTTACAATGATGGTCCAGCCATCTTCAGGGGGTGGGGGATAGATGGGGATAGTGAATGGGCTACACACAAACATAAAATGAGTGATTAGTGAACGTGGTAGGCCGCTCTGAACAAATATGTTTTGAGCGAGCGCCTAAAACTATGCAAATTGTGGATGGTCCTAATGTCTTATACCTATAAAATAACCCTTTAAGGATTGTGGGACTTGGACTAAAAGCTGCAATTTATACAAAGCAAATACTCTTAAGGTACCGTCACATAAAGTGACGCTGCAGCGATCTAGACAACGATCCCGATCGCTGCAGCGTCGCTGTGTGGTCGCTGTAGAGCTGTCACACAGACAGCTCTCCATCGACCAACGATGCCGAAGTCCCCAGGTAACCAGTGTAAACATCGGGTTACTAAGCGCAGGGTCGCGCTTAGTAACCCGATGTTTACCCTGGTTACCACCGTAAACGTAAAAAAACCAAACACTACATACTTACATTCCGGTGTCTGTCCCCCGGTGCTGTGCTTCTCACCGCTGTGCTTTACGGCCGGCCGGCGCTTCCACAGTGCAGAGAAGCACAGCGCCGGGGGACAGACACCGGAATGTAAGTATGTAGTTTTTTGTTTTTTTACATTTACGATGGTAACCAGGGTAAACATCGGGTTACTAAGCGCGGCCCTGCGCTTAGTAACCCGATGTTTACCCTGGTTACCAGTGAAGACATCGCTGAATCGGCGTCACACACGCCGATTCAGCGATGTCTGCGGGAGTCCAGCGACGAAATAAAGTTCTGGACTTTCTGCTCCGACCAACGATGGCACAGCAGGATCCTGATCGCTGCTGCCTGTCAAACTCAACGATATGGCTATCCAGGACGCTGCAATGTCACGTATCGCTAGCGATATCGTTCAGTGTGATGGTACCTTTAGAAGTCATAAACCAGCTACTAGAGCACTGGGAAGGTTACTTAGTGGGTGCATGGGGCTACATCAGGTGCTAGCTTTGGTAGTGGTTTGAGCCTGACAGCTCCTACATCCTAACCAGTTGGACCTGTTCACACCTCACTATTGCGAAGATCACAATTGGACCTATGAGTCAGCCATAAGACTACCCGGGCCATCCAGGAGACCTGTCACCCCAGCTTATGACCTTAAGAGGTCCTGTCTGACAACCATGGCTCACGCATTCAGTACAGTGGAGAGGGTTAGGGGGCTAATGTGCCCTAGTAAAATGACTAAGTAACAACCCCACATTTAAAGCTTTTTCTGGCAGACTGCACCCACATCTTTAATGCCTCAATTTATAATAACTAACACCAGTTATTTGTCCAGTGCACAAGAATGCAACCTTTGTCAGGTATTGACCCACTGCAGCAAAACAGGAGATCGACTCGCCCATAAACGTGAATGCTCAACCAATGGTCTCTGTGTTTTCAGTGGGTAATGGGGTTGAAGCCTCATGCCAAGTATCACCCTCCCAAGAAACCCAAAAAAATCTTCTGTTTTGTGTATCAGCTTTTCAAACCTTATCTTCCCCCCCAAATTATCTGTCGGTAGAAAGTTGTATGCCCAACTTTTACCCAATGGGGGCCTTAAAGGGCTTGTCTGGAACTAAACTGTTAGGATAGGTCATCAATATGAGAATTGTGGAGGTCCGACAGTGGGTACCCTCACCGATTAGGAGAAGTCTGTTCTGGATGTAAGTAGTATTTGGGGCAGATCACAGTTTAGATTCTCCTCTATATCTCACATTCACAGACCCTTATCCCACGGGGAAGGCATCAATTGTCTCGTTCTGTACAATCCTTTAATGCAGACATTACCATTTTTTTTAAATGTCCCATTTTCACACAGTACAGAAGTGACCACATTTAGGCTACAGACTGCAAGGTTTTTTTTTTCTGCTTTTGACGAAAAACAAAAATTACATTTATTTGCACACAACTGTTCCAAAAAGAAAAAAAATACATATTTGCAGCATTTTAATATCTTATCACAGATTAACCTACTTATTGAAGGAAGAATGTATAAGTCGCGTTGATTAACAAACAAGTGTAGAACGACCCCCCAGTGACTCCCTACAAGTCCACTAGTGATTGTTGTCATCCATAATGACCGATTTCCACTACTTATTTCTGCCATTCAATATTTTTAATTGACACAAAACATCGTGTTTGACACCGACCACAAGACCGATTTGCAAAAAATCTGATCTTATGTGTTGGACTTTAAAAAAACAACAACTTGTAAAGTTGTTAGTGTACACTATTCATAAAATCCCAGATCAAGGCAGAAACTCAAGACGTCAATTTGTCGTAATTCATGACTTTGTCATCCGGAACGACAACCTTCAGAGACCAACAAGTCCTTCAGAAAACGTAAATATCTCGTGTAAAGCCGTGATCTACTCAGAATTTGTCGGAGATTTACCAGTGAATAACTATTGGCTGCCTACCTTGGCTATAAAGCATCGATAATAAACAGCCGAGAAACCCCACAACCGGAAACAAAATTACCCCTAGACATACACGAGAGGTAAAAAGCACAAATTATTACCTATGGAAAAATGTTAATCTTGTCCAGAACTCAATCTCCAAATTTATAAATCAAAAAGAGCTTTATTTTCCATTAAAACACAAATTTACGAAAAACACACAAGTTTAAAAACACGACAACCTGCAAAAATAAAGCTACGCGTTTCGAACCTGAACATGGCATGACTGACAACCATTTATATTTTCAGGTTTGAAACGCGCAGGGAATTTTTGTAGGTTGTCGTGTTTTTAAACTCGTGTATCTTTGATACATTGTCTTTTTTTAATGGATTAATAAAGCTCTTTTTAGCTGTAAATTTGGAGATTGAGTACTGGATAAGTTTGTATAGTTTTTTTCATATGTGTTGTAACCGGGATCTGGTGTCCGTGCACATCTTGAGAGTTTTTCCATCAGATGAGCTGAATATTCCCTCTTTTTTTTATTTTTGGGACATATTACTGCAGACACATGGAAAGGGGAGGACAGAAACTGTTTAGTATTGAAGAGGTATTTGTCCTTCTGCTACAACATACAGTATGTCATGTATTAGTATTTAGTCTAATGAGTTGACGCATTCACATATGGGCAAAGCAATATGACAGCGCCCCGGGGATGATCACAAGCCTCTGAAGGGTTTTGGGTATTGTAGTATTGGGTGTAAACACAATTCTGCATACTTTCTAATGTCCAATAAACACTGCCTTATTTCATGTATAATAAGAACAATCCTGGAAGAACAGATGCACCATTTCATGCCTGTTTCAGGGCCCATGGGGCAGAGCAAATCCCAAGGGAGACGCTCTTGTGCTGAGTGTTGCATCCTTGTCCCATTCACTTTTTGGAAAATGGAGGAATGTAAATGTTGAAAATGCTGCACTGCTTGTACAAGCGTCTTTGCCCTTTTAAAGGGTTTATCCAAGGCTATTAAAGTTTTTCACCATTGGTCGAATAACTAACAGACCGGTACCAATCTCTGCTGGCACAGAGCAGTCACAGACCACTCCTGCTGGCGATTCAGCAGTTTCTCACCCGCTATGCTCTGTTAATGGGGCATTACTGCCCACATCATGCTGATTGACAGGCAGCTCCTCGTTGCCTGAGGCTGGTTTCACACGTCAGTGGCTCCGGTACGTGAGGTGACAGTTTCCTCACGTACCGGAGACACGGACTCACGTAGACACATTAAAATCAATGTGTCTCTGCATATGTCAGCGTGTTTTCACGGACCGTGTGTCCGTTTGGAAAACACGGAGACATGTCAGTGTTCGTGGGAGCGCACGTATTACACGGACCCATTAAAGTCAATGGGTCCGTGTAAAACACGTACCGCACACGGATGTTGTCCGTGTGCCGTGCAGGAGACAGCGCTACTGTAAGCGCTGTCCGCCCCGCGTGTGGTGCTGAAGCCCCATTCATTTCTTCTCTCCAGCAGCGTTCGCTGGAAAGAAGGAATAATCTTTTTTATTTTTGTTTTTAAAATAAAGTTGCCGGTAAACTGCCCCCTCCCACCCCCTGTGCGCCCGCCCGCTGGCATTAAAATACTTACCCAGCTCCCTTGGCGCTTCCATCCTCTCAGCGTCACTGCTTGTCCTGTATGAGCGGTCACGTGGTGCCGCACATTACAGTGATGAATATGTGGCTCCACCTCCCATAGGGTGCCCAGTCGGCACACGGACGCCGCACGTGAGCACACGGACAATTCCGGTGCCGATTTTTCTGGTACCGGAATTATCTGGACGTGTGAGACTGGCCTAAATGCGGAGAGCCTGCTGTCAATCAGAATGATGCAGGCAGTCACGCGCCATTGACAAAGAAGCCCATAAGAAGTAGAGCTGCTCTATTGATGTGGAGCAGCTGAATCACCAGCAGGAGCGATCGGTGACCACTCTGAGCCGACAATGGGTTGACCAGGCAGGTAGGTGCATCTGTTAGTAACTACCTGTAAGGTTTTAGACACATAGTAGAATAAAATAAAATGTCCTGGACATCTCCTTTAGCAACTGATCAGTCGGGTCCCACCAATCTGACTTTGATGGCATTAAAAGTAGTCTATCAGCACAAAATGATTGTTCAACCCAAGCACTGGTGCTTAGTGCATCTTCCCGCCTACTCGTTATTCATGCAGCTCTGTATTTATTTTGCTCAGGTAAGCGATATCTGTCAATCGAGGAAAAGAACAGTGGAAATAGATGCAAAACAAGTACCGTAGGTGTGACGGCGCACTGAATTATCCAAGGGTGCACCGAGCACGTGTGCTTGGTTTTAACAGTCATTTTGCACGGACAGACTCCGCTTAAGGGCTCATACTCATCTGCGAAAAAAAAAATATGAGTGTAATCGGACAAAAAAAAAAATCGGATTGCACTCTGACTAATGTTAATCTATGAGTCCCTGCTCATCTGCAATTTTTTTCTCAGCTCAGATCGGACTTAGAAAAAAATCGCAGCATGCTGTGATTGTACTCCTATATTGGACGAGACTTGCAATGCAAGTCAATGGGTGTAATTAAAAAAGTCATATAGCACTCAGACCATGCTAGTGATGTCCGATTTTTTACAGATCTATCTCTTAAAAACCTCAACATTTCATCTGCTGCGCACAATTAAATCACAGCTTGACAACTTAGAATAAACGCTAAAATCCCACATCCTAGATATCACTGAATGAAATATTCCAGTTGTAAATCTTTATTCATTACATAGTGGAATGTGCTGAGAACAATAAAACCTAAAAATGATCAACATAAATCACAACTAATATCCCACGGAGGTCTGGATTTAGAATGATGCTCAAAATAAAAATGGAAAATGAAGTTACAGGCTGATCCAACTTCAGTGGAAATGCCTCAAGACAAGGAAATGATGCCCAGTAGTGTGTGTGGCTTCCACGTGCCTGTATGATCTCCCTACAATGCCTGGGCATGCTCCTGATGAGGCAGAAGATGGTCTCCTGAGGGATCACCTCCCAGACCTCGACTAAAGCATCCGCCAACTTCTGGACAGTCTGTGGTGCAACATAACGTTGATAGATGGTGTGAGAGATGATGTCCCAGATGTGTTCAATCGGATTCAGGTCTGGGGAACGGGCGAGCCAGTCCATAGCTTCAATGCCTTCATCTTGCAGGAACTGCTGACACACTCCAGCCACATGAGGTCTGGCATTGTCCTGCATTAGGAGGAACCCAGGGCCAACTGCACCAGCATATGGTCTTACAAGGGGTCTGAGGATCTCATCTCGGTACCTAATGGCAGTCAGGCTACCTCTGGCGAGCACATGGAAGGCTGTGCGGTCCTCCAAAGAAATGCCACCTCACACATTACTGGCCCACTGCCAAATCGGTCATGCTGAAGGATGTTGCAGGCAGCAGATCGCTCTCCACGGCATCTCCAGACTCTGTCACATCTGTCACATGTGCTCAGTGTGAGCCTGCTTTCATCTGTGAAGAGCATAGGGCGCCAGTGGCAAATTTGCCAATCCTGGTGTTCTGTGGCAAAGGCCAAGCGTCCTGCACGGTGTTGAGCTGTGAGCACAACCCCCATCTGTGGACGTCGGGCACTCAGACCATCCTCATGGAGTCAGTTTCTAACTGTTTGTGCACATTTTGCAGGGCTCTGGCAGTGTTCCTCCTGTTCCTCCTTGCACAAAGGCTGAAGTATCGGTCCTGCTGCTGGGTTGTTGCCCTCCTACAGCCCCCTCCACGTCTCCTGGTGTACTGGCCTGTCTCCTGGTAGCACCTACAGCCTCTGGACACTACGCTGACAGACACAGCAAACCTTCTTGCCACAGCTCGCATTGATGTGCCATCCTGGATGAGCTGCACTACCTGAACCACTTGTGTGGGTTGTAGAGTCCATCTCATGCTACCACGAGTGTGAAAGAAAACCAACATTCAAAAGTGACCAAAACATCAGCCAGAAAGCATTGGTACTGAGATGTGGTCTGTGGTCCCCACCTGCAGAACCACTCCTTTATTGAGTGTGTCTTGATAATTGGAAATAATTTCCATCTGCATGTGAAATTGAATGTCAAACAGTGTTGCTTCCTAAGGCTACTTTCACACTTTCGTCGGTACGGGGCCATTGCCATGCGTCGGCCTGACAGACGTTGTGAAATAAATAAAAGTTTTTCAACGCATCCGCTGCCCCATTGTAATGTCCGGGGAGGAGGGGGCGGAGTTTCAGCCGCACATGCGCGGTCGAAAATGGTGGATGCGATGCACAAAAAAAGTTACATGGAACTTTTTTTGTGCCGACGGTCCGCCAAAACACAATGCATCCATCGCACGACGTCACGGCCATACGTTGCAATGCGTCGCTAATGCAAGTCTATGGAGAAAAAAACGCATCCTGCGGGCAACTTTGCAGGATGCGTTTTTTCTCCAAAACGACGCACTGTGACGTAGCCCAAACGACGGAAGTGTGAAAGTAGCCTAAGTGGACAGTTTGATTTCACAGAAGTTTAATTTACTTGGAGTTATATTCTGTTGTTAAAGTGTTCCCTTTATTTTTTTGAGCAGTGTACATAGAATATCAGAAATAATTATTAGAGTGTGTGTCTAGCTTACTGTACATGTATTTAATTAATACATAAATATCTGAAAAAAGGAGTGGGATTCCTCAAAGTTTTATTAACCAGCAGAGGGAAAGTGGACAGCTGTGGCAGAGGTTTATAGCCTGGGAAGGGGGTAATACCCATGGAGCTTACCAGGCTATTAATATCAACTCACAGCTGTATACTAAGCCTTTACTGGTTATTAAAATGGGGCACCACCAAAAAATGACGTAGGGTCCCCTATCATTAATAAGCAGCAAAATCTAGGCAGACAGCTGGGGGCTGAAATTAATAGGCTAGGAAGGGACCATGGATACTGCCCCAACCCCCCAAGCTAAAAACATCAGCTCTCAGCTGCTTCAGAAAAGGCGCATTTCAGGCACTTAGCCTCACTTGCCCTGATGAATTGGCAAATGGGGTGATAGTATTGGGGTTGATGTCAGCCTTGTACTGGCAGCTGACATCAAGTTGGGGGTTAGTAATGGAGAGGCATCTATAAGACGCCCCCATTACTAACCCCATAGTCATATTGTAAATAAAAAACTACTTGAAATAAAGACACTGACAATTGTTTTATTTAAAAATAAAAAAGCAAACTTATTCTCACCTTTACGCCCAATCCACGGAAGCCAATGTCCCCTGTAAAATAAAATAATAAACAATCATATCCCTCACCTGCCCCCGACTTAAAGATCATCTTCGGATGCCCATGTCTCCTTGTAAAAGTAAAAAAAAAAAAAAAAATGACAACAACCGTATTCCTCACCTCTCTGGCGAGAAGATAATAATCTATTTGTGGATAGCACTGCTACATCTACTTGGCATGCTGAACACTGGAATGATGTGAGTGTTCAGCATGTCAGGAAGGAGAGACACTGAGCTGCGTCTGCTTTATGGAAATAAAACCGTGCCAAAAACAGGAAAGGGACTATGAACAAATTGAATTTTTTTTTTTTTTTATAAATGGGAAGTTACTATTTTTTTATCTTTTGGAGGATTTCCCCTTTGTCAAATCACTACAATTCTTGCACAATCAGCATCTAGTTCTTTAGTGTGTGTCCTTTAATAATCTTTAAAGTGAATCATCTCTTTTTGGATTGGAGATCAAGTGCCGTCGTGAGTTGCAAAATAACAGTCTCATCTCCTTGTATTTGCATTATTGAAGTGCCTGAGACGGTTCTATACATTAACACTCGCATCTCTCCAAGGAGACAAAGAGGCCCCTAGGAATACAGATTATCTGATCATCCTGTCGCAGATGTAACATATGCATTATTAACACCCAGCGCTCTACAAAGCCAGGACCACACAGCCTGTCCCATAAAGGTTAGGCTGGAAATACAGCAGCCCATTGTGCATGAGATGTAACCCAGACGTCCAGTCCATTGCAGGTAAATTAGGATAGACACAAAACACTACTCTACCCCATTCCCTTAATTACTCATCTTGAGGAGTACACTTGGTAATGAGCTCCAGGAATAAATTCATTTTCTGTTTTACTTTTGCATTTAGATGCAATTTGTGCAACTGCATATAGACATACTGCATGCTTCAAATTGCTTTTGTTTAAAGGGGTATTCCTGCATTAAAATGTTCCACTCTGTCCACTAGATAATTTAGGTTGGTTATATCAATGTGGGTTCCACTGATCGCCAAATCAACGAACCCTTCCACTTCATTCCGTAGCTTCTGGATGCAATCTTCTGGCCAGAGGAGAACAAGAGGCAAAAAGGTCCCAGGGATGGAACAGGAGAACAGGGACACAAGGTACCAGGGATGGAGCAGTCTTCTGGCCATAGGAGAACAGGGGGCACAAGGTCCCAGGGATGGAGCAATCTTCTGGCCAGTGGAGAACAAGAGGCACAAGGTCCCAGGGATGGAACCGTCTTCTGGCCAGAGGAGAACAGGAGGCACAAGGTACCAGGGATGGAGCAGTCTTCTGGCCAGTGGAGAACAAGAGGCACAAGGTCCCAGGGATGGAACCGTCTTCTGGCCAGAGGAGAACAGGAGGCACAAGGTCCCAGGGATGGAACAGTCCTCTGGCCAGAGGAGAACAAGAGACACAAGGTCCCAGGGAAGGAACAGTCTTCTGGCCAGAGAACAGGAGGCACAAGGTCCCAGGGTTGGAACCATCTTCTGGCCAGAGGAAAACAGAGGGCACAAGGTCCCAGGGATGGAGCAGTCTTCTGGCCAGAGGAGAACAGGGGGCACAAGGTCCCAGGGATGAAGCAGTCTTCTGGCCAGAGGAGAACAAGGGGCACAAGGTCCCAGGGACGTAACCGTCTTCTGGCCAGCGAAGAACAGGAGGCACAAGGTCCCAGGGATGGAACAGTCTTCTGGCCAGAGGAGAGCAGGGGGCACAAGGTCCCAGGGATGAAGCCGTCTTCTGGCCAGAGGAGAACAAGGGGCACAAGGTCCCAGGGACGTAACAGTCTTCTGGCCAGCGGAGAACAGGAGGCACAAGGTCCCAGGGATGGAACAGTCCTCTGGCCAGAGGAGAGCAGGGGGCACAAGGTCCCAGGGATGGAAGTCTTCTGGCTAGAGGAGAACAGGGGGCACAAGGTCCCAGGGATGAAGCCGTCTTCTGGCCAGCGGAGAACAGGAGGCACAAGGTCCCAGGGATGGAACAGTCTTCTGGCCAGAGGAGAGCAGGGGGCACAAGGTCCCAGGGATGAAGCCGTCTTCTGGCCAGCGGAGAACAGGAGGCACAAGGTCCCAGGGATGGAACAGTCTTCTGGCCAGAGGAGAGCAGGGGGCACTAGGTCCCAGGGATGGAAAAGTCTTCTGGCTAGAGAACAGGGGGCACAAGGTCCCAGGGATGAAGCCGTCTTCTGGCCAGCGGAGAACAGGAGGCACAAGGTCCCAGGGATGGAACAGTCTTCTGGCCAGAGGAGAGCAGGGGGCACAAGGTCCCAGGGATGAAGCCGTCTTCTAGCCAGAGGAGAACAGGGGGCACAAGGTCCCAGGGATGGAACAGTCTTCTGGCCAGAGGAGAACAGGGGGCACAAGGTCCCAGGGATGAAGCTGTCTTCTGGCCAGAGGAGAACAGGGGGCACAAGGTCCCGGGGATGAAGCTGTCTTCTGGCCAGAGGAGAACAGGGGGCACAAGGTCCCGGGGATGAAGCTGTCTTCTGGCCAGAGGAGAACAGGGGGCACAAGGTCCCAGGGACGTAACCGTCTTCTGGCCAGCGGAGAACAGGAGGCACAAGGTCCCGGGGATGGAACCGTCTTCTGGCCAGCGGAGAACAGGAGGCACAAGGTCCCGGGGATGGAACCGTCTTCTGGCCAGAGGAGAACAGGAGGCACCAGTTTTTCTCGTAGGAGAAAAAAAAAAAAAAAAGTTTCTCCATCTTCTCCGTTATGTCAGTCCATAAAAATTGGACCAAGGTAGTATGGCATCCGAGTGTTGTCTGGAGAAAGGTGAAATGTGCATCAGGGTGGTAAAAAAGTGGGTCACAGTATCAGGGAAAAATGATGGGTAAGAGCCCTGTATTTAGGACTTGAAATGTAGGGATATGGCCATATGGGTGAGAAGTACGAGAAGATTTGTAATAAGCATCAAAAACTCAGAGTGGTTCCATTAATACAGAAGTCCGCACAGCGGCCACTTGTGCAATACACTATTTTTTACGGGTTACACAACTGTTTCTTCCTGTTTTAAAACTTCTCTGTCACAATTCTGCCCGATACTACCAGTGCCATTCCTTCTCCTAGATCTTGTAGACTATGCAGAAAGGAGGTCAGTGCTCATATGTGATGATAGGTCTTGTTTCCTCCATGAGAGAGGTCATACTTTTCACACCAGGCTTGTTTTCCATCCACCTGCTCCCACAAAGCGTGGACTTGGACTTTATACTTTTCTTTAAATTTGGTGGCCTATTGGTAGGCTCAACTCTCAGGAATCTCATGATCATGTGATTGAAGTGGCAGCAGGGAGCCTTGACTTTGCTCCATTTCTGCACAGCGCCATACTTCCAGTAGTGGCTGTGCTTGGTATTACAACCAAGCGCAGCTCAATCCTATTCAAATGGAGCAAAACAGCTGAGCAGCAGGAAGCGGAGAATCGCCCCCCACCATCAATCTAATATTGATAACGTAGCATTTAAAAAAAAAAAAAAACACACACAGGAAAACAGCCTTAAAAAAAGAATTTTCCGGCACCGCGCATACTTCCATATCAAAAGTGAGCAGTGCCAGAACAACTATGAACCACACACCTACCTAAATGTGCACAACCAGCAGGTTTCATGTACGTGTTTTTTTTTCTGCAGCTCAAATAAATACTAAAGAAACCTTGCAAAAAGTAAAAAAAAATTGTAAAAAAAAAATAAATACATTGTAAAAAAAAATTTATATTGTAAAAAATAAAATTACATTTTGAGAATAATGCCTGACTCCTAGGCCCCTATGACAACACTTCCTGTGTTCTTTGCTTCTCTCGTTCAGATCTACACAATTTATAGTAGTTATTCTAGTGACCATTGCTAGGCGCTCGGTCTTGATAAAAGTTGATTTCCTGCAGGCATACGCAACATGCTAAGCAATTCTCCCCATGGGTGTGGTGAGATAGTGGTTTGCCGGCAGGAGAAGGGGAAATTTTGCAACGTCTCAAGTGACGAGATTTAAAAGAGTTATAAGTTTCCAGGAACAAAGATGAAAAGTGTTGTGTGTGATGTATACACACCTGTTTCAACAATGGTTTATTGCATTGTGAGAAAACAGTTTTATTCTTTCTTTGCGAGCTACGACTGGCATTACAGTTAGTAATAATATCCCCCTTAAAAAAAATGGACAAGTGAGAATATTCATTTTAATAAATCGTACAGTTACCTTATCATGAATTTGGTTATTTCATTATTGCAACTTCCTAGCAAAAACCTTCACAGGCTGCAATTAGCAAAGCCACCACTAGGTGGCCATAAAGCGACACCTATAAGCATACACGTCTCCTAAAAAATAAACATGATTTTGTGACATTTTGTTTGAACACTGCTCATCTCCCATCACTTAACTCTGGCTATGTCAAACCAAGGGAAAGGAAAAATCTGTATATTGCAGTATATATTATAAGCCAAAAAAAAATTGAAGAGTAATAAAGTTTTTTTTTTTTTTTTACATACAAAATGCACGCATACACCTTGTCCCGGTCTTCTCACCAGAGGTGTATCATAATGTCTTACCATCTCCTTACACAACGCTGCCCCCTTTTGGAGAAATAGGTGCAAAACTTTTATTAGAGGTTTGGTGTATTCTCTTTCCGTTAGGTTAGGCCTCTAGTTCCCCCATTTGTATTTTTTTGTTTCGTAAAGTCTCCTTCTTTTGTCTTTAATTGCTGTTTACGGCACCAAATTCATCAAAATGACACACCCTAATTTATGAAAGTAAAAATATAAAAATAAAAAATGGGCGTTTTTTCTTTTTTGTCTTAAACAGCTTTTATTACCTTTGCCAAAATAACCTGGGAGGGTAGACTGGAGTGAAGTTGCACCAAATTTGCAGCTTTTTAAAGAGATGCAAATGAAGAATTAAAAAAAAAAAAAAAAAAAAAAAAAAAAAAAATCGCTAAACTATAGCTACAAAGCAGAAAAAGAAAAAAAAATGGTCAGGCACATATAAAGATTGACTAAAAAAAAAAAAAAAAAAAAAAAGCAAAACGCACAAAAAAGGAGCAGTGATGAATCAGGACCTTACTTGTCAAAGGGGTGTACTTATTTCTGCTGAGCACGGTCATTTACATTTAATCAGAGTTTTTTTTTTTAAAAAAAATTTAGTTTTATTTTCAGCAAGATTCTTTCTGTTAAGATCTCGGATTGCTGTCAGTGGACATCACTTTTGTACATACAAAGGGCAAAACCTGCAAAGTTTAGTTTACAGTAGGATGGATTGTATGCAGTCTGCACGAACCTCTAATGAACATTTATAAAGAAGGATCCCCCTCTTTGTACCAGATGGAAGGACTGCTTACAATCACCATGCTTTGCAATGCTCCATTTTCTCGATGTCTGGCAGGCTGCGAGTTGCACGCCAAGGTCAATGGCTTGCAAAATGTCTGGGGAGCTGATCTCACATGGAACAAGAAAAAAACCCAACATTTAATCCTGCGCCATTGATTAAGATAATGGTCCCTAAAAAAGAATTGTAGCATTTTTTAGGTTAAGTCTGAATTCAGACCCTGTAATAGCCAATGATGGGAACAGACCCGCACTAGGAGAGGATCTCACCACTTGGCAGCAAGGAGGCCATGGTGTGCTCATGTTAAAGGTCTGTTACTGCTGCCATCTAGTGGACACATGGTGACATACAGCTGGCCTAATCCTGACTTCCAAAGCAATGCAAAGTAGGGGGGACGACATCCATCAACTAAAGATCAAAAGAAAAAAAAACAAACCAAACAAAAAAATGGAATCTCCCAATAATCAATATTTAGTAAATTTTTACATAGAAATAAAAAAAAAAATGTTTTATTCTGAAGCGCTGCAGAACACGTAGGGCCAGATTCATCATCTGCAGGATTTGTTTTTTTTTCCCCCCTCAAGTCGCTTTACACTTTTTATCCCCCCCCATCAAATTCATCAAAATGTCACATAATTCATGAAGTTTGTGCAAAGCCCAAAGTTGTCTTAGCGTTTTTTTTGCCACCTTACGTAAAAAGTTGAATTTTTTTTTTCTTTGATATTTTGTAAAAACAGACTATTTAACCGGTGTTCCCGTGTGGGAGAATAGGAGGAGCAGTTCACCAAATTTTGCAACTTAAAAAAAAAAAAAAAAAAAAGAAAAAAAAAAATATTATCCAATTTTATGAGTTCGCCTAAAGCATCTGGAAAAGTAAAAAACCTGAAAACTAACCAAACTACAAAAGACAACTTGAAAAAAAAAAAAATTTAAGAGAAAAATAGTTTGCGATTTGCAACAAATTTATAAAAGTCACTAAGTGAGGTATTCACGCCAAACAACTGGTGGAAATGCAATGATGAATCAGGCCCATAGTTTGAAAAGCTCGATGTGGTCCCCCAAACAAACAAAAAATACACCAAGAATGACTTCTTCATGAAATTTACCACCCGAGTTGGGTTTATTACACGTGTCCCACTAAGGATACAAAACACCTATGAAGAAAAAAAAAAAAAAAAAAAGGGCACAAACATAAGTTTACATACCCGTTATAGTCACAGATAACAAAATGACAGATCTTCCGTCCGCATCCATCATTATTAGTTTTAAAATCCACTCTTCGAATCTGGATGACATTTGTCCAACCTCTATATAGTGATCTGATGTCGCCTCATTACGGTGGGGGTTGTTCTGCGTTTTATGATTAACACTTATGATATGTGGCTATAATAAAGATTCACACCTAGATTAATTTAAAGGGATAAATTTATGAATTTCTGCACTGACTGCAAAATAACGAATGTTGACAGCACGCAATATGCACACTGCCAGGATTCCCTTCGATTTCCAGCTCATAAATTTGCATAGTTGGGGTCAAGTAGCAACAAAGGTGTTCTCAATAGAATATTTGGAGAAGCAATAAAAGTTGTTAATCATCTGACGACCGCTCGAGCGGGAAATAGAGGGAAATCCTGACAGTGTGAATGGTGCATTTGATAAGCTACAGTCAGAGTGCAGAGATTTATGCACAGCCTGCAAATCCTTTGAAGATTAGTTTTATATATAAAAACTTTTGCAATGTTCTCCATTGACAGAGTGACAGATCAGGACTAGTCATGTGTGTTTGTAAGGCAATACTCACATGTTTTGTGGCTGTCTAACAGCTTCGAAACGTGCGGCCACAGGACTTGAACATATCACTCGGGTACTCGGTGAGCACCATAGGCAAACTCGAGTGACGAGAACTTGTGCTCGTCACTAATCAGGACTATTCCTATATTCTCACATCAATCCAGACTTGAGGCGCTTTAAAAAGGTTACCCCACCATAACTTATCGACTACCCATCTATCTGCTGGACCCACCCCGATCATGAGAATTAGGATCCAACGTCCCCCATTATGAATGGAGCAATGGCCGCTTATAAGCGCAACTGCGCAATTCATTGTCTATATGCAAGGTAGTGCTAACCCATGTCCATCGGATCCATAGACAACGCATAGACGCGTTGATCATTGTCACTATCAAATTGGGGACTCAAGACCCTCCTTACTAGGGTCAAGAAGATCCAACTGGTAAGACCCCAACGATTAGCAGTCTATCCATCCTAGGAACAGTAGAAAAATTGTTTAAATCCTTTAAATCAGAAATAACATGGAAGATTGCTGTGTTTTTTTTGTTTTTTTTTTAAGACAAGTCAAAGGGAATGCAAAACATGGAAATTGGGGAGACAAGTAGAAGTGTACAAAAAAAGAAAAATATAGATCTCAGGGTAGATCTGCACAGCAAACACACGAGGGAGATGGACAGTCTACAGGGGGCTTCCATCAGGATAATTAGCGGGAATGTATTCTAGCAGAAACCAGTCCAGGACTTGGTAAGTGCTTGGTCCAGTGAGACATTTGCACGTAGACGTCCTCGAGACCATTAACAAGTCGTCGGATCGGCATCTAAAGTCCGACACTAGCTCTTCACATTGATAGACGGCGAGCAGGAGGTCCAGAAGGTGCCGCCAACATCTGCTCCGATGCCTCAGAGACACGTCCACAATCACAGACCGCCTCACGGTAACGCAGAGGAGCGCTCGTCATTGTTTAGATTGTCCTTGAAGCCCCACACTTCGATGATGGCAATCTGGAAGGTTTCAGAGCACAGAGGCTGGTTGTTGAAAGTATTGCAGTGACTGGTTCGTCCATAGTTCAAGTCAGAATCCAGATATAAGGCTTGTCCATCGCCCCCTCCTGAGGGAACACAACAGTCAGGTTACAGTGCACGCGCCATATCCAAGGATTTGTAGTAAATAGAGACATTTAGAAATGAAAGATTAAGACTGCCAGATGCCACCACCAGAGGGAGCTTACTGCATACTTCTATCCACCAACTCCCCCTAGTGGTGACGGAAGGGAAGAACAACACTTTATATGGGCTTTACATGACCTGTATGCTGTATTTTTTCACCAGTTTTTCCGGGTGCAGGTTCACTCAATTTTTATCTTACTCTGGTCTACTGGGTGTAGACTAGCGGCTATGATGTCTCCTGCATGCACATACGTACACACACACACACACACACACACACACACACACAATTCCTGTCCCCCTGTATATAGCACATGTTCAAAAGTAACAGCAGCACAGATGAAATATAGCATTACTGAGCTGTGCAACTGTCAATCCAGCACTGGAGAGGGGTAACACTTATTAGAAAGTGCAGCATGATCAATCTCTCGTCTGCTTTCTTTTACCTTTAAAAATCATACAATGTGATATTCGTTATTTTTAGATTCTGTCTCTCACAATTGAAGATAAAAATTACAGACCTCTATTCTGTGTAGATGGGAAAACTTGCAAAAATCGGCAGTGTATCAAATACTTATGGTATTTAACCCACTGTATATATTTGCAATTTTTTTTTCATTATTGCAAATATATATTTTTCCAAATATATTTGTAATAGTTTTTTTTTTATGTATTGCAGTAATAAATATTTCAGTAAAAGAAAATGTAAATTTTTTCTTGATTTATATATAATGTTTTTAAAATATATATTTATGGGTTTTTTTTCTCTATGTGTTTGCAGGAGACTTACCAATGATGATGCAGTCTGTGCTTCCTGCCATAAACATGGAGGCTGTTTTAGATGGAAGATTGAAGTGCCGAGTGGCCAGAAAAGGCGAGAGTCGGTTGGAAGGGTCCGAGCTTTCAGCAGCGTCCTGATAAGAGTTGGACTCATTGTCGGCAGCCGGCGGTGCAACTGTACCGAGCTCCGGATGTTTTATTATCACCCACTCGTAGCGCTCCACCTCTGGCTGCAGCTGTGAGAACAAGAGGAAGAACCTACAGAATCAGACATTATGTCCAGGAGAAGATGGGAGCGTTAAGTCACGTCAATATTTGTATTAATCACTTTGCCGAGGACGCAAAGAACATTAATATTCGGAGAGGACACCAAGCTCTGCAAGGTAATTTGACCTAAAGAGAAGTTGGCCGAGGAACGGTAATTGGAGGGTAATGTAGATAAATGTAAGGTCAAGCACTTGCGTTCTGGAAACAAAATGTACGACACCGATAAAATTGCCACTAAAAAAAAAAAACAAAAACAAAAAAAAACAAACAGATTTCAGCAGTTTTTGACTGAGGAGTTCAGGAGGAGGCAGAAATTGCTCAAAAGTGGAGTAAGAAGCAGATTTCTCTGATAAGATCTATTACGAAGTGTTTTTTTTTTTTTTAAATAGCCGTTTATACTATTAATGTAAGGAGATGACAGTGACTTTTTAGAGAAATTATTAAATAATACATTATCTAGAACTTGTGCTCAGAATAAAATCTGTCCGAGGACTAAATCCATAAGATCAGAGGACCAAGACGAACGAGCGGTTTAGTGATTGCATTATACTCCGGCTGTATGAGTCCTTACCCGAAATACAAAGCATTCTCCGGTCCCGAAGAAGCTCAGCTTGTTCCCGCTCTTCTTCCGTGCGTCCCAGTCAGTGGATAAGTATGCACCGCACACCTGGGAAGTGATGGGCAAGCAGCCATATGTGAGCCACTACTTCAAAAGACTTTTGCTTTCCCCCTTTCCAAAATATTCTACTGTTAACCCAGCATCCTCCATACACCATAGGTGATGTCACAGCACACCTCCTCCCCCTTCCTTTCAGTGTCCTTTACCTAGGTTAGCACATGCTCAGTTTCTACTTCTACAAAGAAATAAATATATATATATGTGAGGCAATGGGGAAACAAAACAATATATGGTACACTAGGATAATAGAGATATATATATATATATATATATATATATATATATATATATATATATATATATATATATATATATATATATATATATATATATATATATATATATATATATATATATATATATATATATATATTTTTTTTTTTTTTTTTTTTTTTTTTTAAATAAAAAAAAAAAACGCTGAAAAATACAAAATATTTTTCTATGCATGATATAATTTTGTTTACATATCCTAAACTAAATAAAAAAAACATTAAGAACAAGTGTTAATATTTTTAGATTTTAGGATAAATATATTTGAAAAAATATATACACAATTATAATAAATTAAATGAAAAGAATGTTATATAGGATTAAAAAATTTTTTTCCCAGAAAATATATATTTTTCCCAAATAAGATTATATTATATTATTTTCGGCATGTGAGATATACTTTATCCTAATGTATATACTTATGGATAGTAAAATATATATTAAAATAAGTAATTACAATGTAAATATATATTTTATTTAAAATCAGATTTAACATAGAATTCAGATTTAATAAATGGATAATTTTCGAAGAACATATTCCCTTTATGGAAGTGCACCACCAGAAGGAGCATGCACAATGAACGGAAGGTGGCGCGGCCGCACAGATTACTGACACATATATAGTATATATACAGAGGCCTAAGGTCCACGTTGCAGCTGCTTACCCACCTCTTGATTGCTGGTTTTGATGAGGAGTAGGGTGGGCTCATGTCCTTCACAGTGCAAGTAAAACCTGACCATGGAGAGACAAAAAAAGAACAGCAGACTGACTCCAAATATTTCTGTATCAGAAGTATTAAGACTATCAGGTTCTCATCACCATTGTGTAGATATAGGCAGTGTTCACACTACAGTTATGGCTGCAGTTTATAAAAGATATTACTGGTGCCCAATGGATAAAAGCCAAACTGAGCACGAAGCTCAGCGATATGGAGGCATCAATAGTGCAACCGAGAAGACCACGGTGCAGGCTGAAGACCCTGGCGAGTCCTAAACTGCGTGATTGACAGATCTCTCCTTATAAACAGGAGACCTGTCAATCACACCGCGCCGGGCAGGAAGATGGAGGCTGCCTTGTATGTTCTCCATCCATTCACCACCGCATTACACGCAGACGACGCACCTGCTCAGGGTGTTGCCATGCTCTTGATTGGTATATAGCAGTAGCGGTTGGCAGAGGGCAAATCTCTCTGGGATCCAGGACCATATATCTCTCATTTCTTTCACGCTCACAATCTCAGATTTGAAGTTTTCGGCATGGACGGCTAGGTGGACATTCTGTCTGTCAAAAATGAGGACAGGAAAGAAAGAAAAAAGGTCAGTAGGCAAAAGACTCAATTAGGAGGCCACCGTGTTCGCAGAGCAAAAGCCTGGCACTCTAAGGAGCAGACTGGCGCTCCAAGTGCCAACTAAGTGACTTAGTGGAAAACCACTTTTTCAGGAAAGTTGTGCCAACCTGGTGCAGTTTGTAGTAAAAAAAAAAAAAAAAATCCTTTGCTCCCCCTCCCCAGGTTCAGCTGAGTGCTCAGTCTCTGCTGCTGCTCAGAGTATCTGTTGTCTGCAGCCAATTATCTGCGTTCAGCGGCTCGTGCCATCAATTTGGGCAGAGTTATTGGCTGCAACGATGTCATGTCAACGTCACATCAGTGCTGCAGGCAACAGACACTCAATGCTGGACCTGGGGAGGGTACGTAAGGCTCTTTTTTTTTTTTTTTTTTTTTAAAGTACAAACTGCATAACTTTCCTGAAACCAAAAAACTCCGTATGACTAAACACAAATGCAATCAACTTTGTAAAAAGGCGATATATACTCCATATACTCACATTATCGCCAAGCTGCAATACCAGACAGCCGTACAGAAGCTCTGCTACCGCAGATATTAGCTGGCATGCCTGACGTTAGTATAAGCCGGTCATGCATGGAGGGGGATCATGGCGGTGCAGAGTCCCCTCGTTGCAGAGGTGTATGAGCTCAGCTGTGCGGCACAATGGACGGTATTGGGTGTCATGCACTGGTCTAGATTTCTCACCGATTGGTGAATAACAAAGGTTTTTTTTCCCCTTCTGAATGGACGTGTTCATAAAACCGGCATTAAAAATGAACGACGGTGCGGTTATCTGGTACACGCGCACTGCTGTATAACACCGTGACCTGTAAGGCTATGTGCACACGTTCAGGAAAGTTTGCAGAATTTTCCTGAGCAAATCTGGACTAGTTTTCCAGGAAATCCGCACGCGTATGTTTAGCGTTTTTTTTCTTCGCGTTTTTAGGGTATGTTCACACGTTCCTGATTTCCATCCTTTTTTTCAGGACTAAAAACCGCAGCTCTTTGCAGAAAACGCAGGTCCTTTTTTTGGTGCGTTTTTTGATGCTTTTTTTATGCAGTTTTCTATGCAGTTTTCTATGCAGAGTGTGTGTTTTCTAGGAAGTTTTTTAGGGTTAAAATGGCTGAAAATACCCTAACCCTACCCCTACCCCTATTCTAACCTTAGTGGGAAAAAAAAAAAAAATTCTTAATTTTTTTATTGTCACTACCTATGGGGGTGACAAAGGGGGTGGGGGGGGTTGGGTGTCATTTACTATTTTTTTTATTTTGATCACTGAGATATAACCTATCTCATTGATCAAAATGCACTTTGGAACGAATCTGCCGGCCGATTCGGCGGGCGCACTGCGCATGCGCCCGCCATTTTGCAAGATGGCGGCGCCCAGGGAGAAGACGGCCGGACTGACACCGGGAGTCCCAGTAAGTATAAGGGGGGGAGGGATCGGGGCAGCCACACTCCGCCCACGCACTTCCGCCCGCTTCCCCGCACTTCCTGCTGCAGCGGTTCGGCACCACAAACCGCAATAAAACCCGCAGATATATTTTTGATCTGCGGGTTTTACTGCGGGTTTGACCTCACAATGGAGGTCTATGGGTGCAGAACCGCTGCGGCTCCGAAAAAAGAAGTGACATGGTACTTCTTTTTTCCCGCAGCTATTCAGCGCGGCTTTTTTTTCTGAATTTCAGGATCGTGTGCACAGTGGTTCCTGTTTTCCATAGGGTACATTGTACTGTACCCTGCATGGAAAACAGCTGCGGAACCGCAGCGGCAAAAACGCTGCGGTTCCGCAGAAAAAAACGCACTGTGTGAACATGGCCTTAAGGTGTTTTTTTTGCAGATTTTTCCGCGTTTTTGTCCGGAGGTTCCCAATACAATAATTTTGCGGTAAAAACACAGATTTTCCGCAAAATTAATGAACATGCTGCATTTTTTCCACGGAAAGAAACGCAGCATGGGCACGAAAAAAGCGGAATGCATTAAATTGATGGGATGCCTAATGTAAGAGTTTTTGCAGCGGAAAACCGCTGGAAAAAAAACGCGAAAAATCCAAATCGTGTGCACATAGCCTTAGAATGGTTTGTCCTATTCACCACTAGTGTGACACTTACAGCCATATAATTCCATGGTCGTGAAGCTGCCGGATGTACACAGTTCATGGAGCTGGACGGCGCGGCTCGGCACACTGCCCCATTAAATAGGAGCAGAGCTGCAGTGCCAGAGGACGGCCACTGCACAGTGTGTGGAGCTGGGCTGCTCCGGTTCTGTGCACTGCACCATCAGTGGTCGCGAGACCAGGAAACAGCTGATCATTGGATCTCCAGGTGTCAGACCCCCAACAATCTAATATCAATTACCTATTTTAAGAAATAGGTCATCAATATTTTAATCCAGAATAACCCCTTTAAAGGGTCAATAAAAAAGGGAAGCGCAACAAGGGGCTCAGGCTACACAGTTTGTAGTCTGTAACCATGGAAACATAGTTCTGTGCCGAAACTGTACACACGAAAGGCAGAACATTTTTAGTCCTGGGTTCAAACCCCACCAAAGGACAACATCTGCAAAGAGTTTGTATGTTCTCTCCGTGTTTGTGTGGGTTTCCTCCGGGCACTCCGGTTTCCTCCCACATTCCAAAGACATACTGATAGGGAATTTAGATTGTGAGCCCCATTAGGGACAGCGATAATAATGTGTGCAAACTGTAAAGCGCTGCGGAATATGTTAGCGCTATATAAAAATAAAGATTATTATTATTAATATCGAAGCATCAGGAAAGAGAACCTAAGAGAATACTAAGTCAATGACAGCGACACGGAGCGAAGGCTAATGTGATCCCCTACAGGCCAATGGCTGACCAACCGATACCATGGCTCACGTATTCGTGCACCCCTGAGCCTTCGCCCCCTGTATGTATACCTGACAAATCCCTGTTTGCAATGAAGAGAAGGTTGGGAAAATGAGCAAATTTAGTGTTGGAGGATATTATTTGCAATCCGAGGCTGGGAACAGTTAGACAGGCAGGACGGCAGAATGTTACGGAGAATAAGCAGAAAAAAAATAAAAATAAAGTCAGCAACAGGGTAGGGAGAGAAAAGGAGACAGCAAGGTCACTTACCGGACAGGAGACTTTACTCTGGAAATAGGACAGCAGAAGTAGAGAGAAGAGAAAGAAAACAGGGAAAGGAAAAAAATAAGATAAATGAAACATATCACATTAAACCACCGACCGAGTCCACCAGAAGGTCACCTAGGAAAGAAAATAGTCTGAAAGTGCAGCGCAGAATCCTGGAGGTCTACTACGTGGCTACACCAGAATAACCTGTGCAAATGGGGCATCATCCAGAAATCACAGCTAGATACCACACTTGCATCATTAGAGCAAGCAGTCTTAAGAGAAAAGACCACCGCTGATAAGACTGCGAAGGTGGCAGTGAGAAGTAAACAATAAAATATCATTAAATTATTAAAAAAGTCTTCTATGTTCTTAAGAAAAGGTGAAGAGCAAAATTGCTCGTTTTTAGAAGCATTTTGTGCGATTTGCTAACATTTTGGGGGTGAAAAATGCAAAGTCTTGATTTAAAAAAAATAAAGTAAGTCAAAGGGAACAAGAGCAAGAAGGAAGGGAAAGAGCAAGAAGGAAGGGAAAGAGAGCAAGAAGGAAGGGAAAGAGAGCAAGAAGGAAGGGAAAGAGAGCAAGAAGGAAGGGAAAGAGCAAGAAGGAAGGGAAAGAGCAAGAAGGAAGGGAAAGAGCAAGAAGGAAGGGAAAGAGCAAGAAGGAAGGAAGGGAAAGAGCAAGAGCAAGAAGGAAGGGAAAGAGAGCAAGAAGGAAGGGAAAGAGAGCAAGAAGGAAGGGAAAGAGAGCAAGAAGGAAGGGAAAGAGAGCAAGAAGGAAGGGAAAGAGAGCAAGAAGGAAGGGAAAGAGAGCAAGAAGGAAGGGAAAGAGAGCAAGAAGGAAGGGAAAGAGAGCAAGAAGGAAGGGAAAGAGAGCAAGAAGGAAGGGAAAGAGCAAGAAGGAAGGGAAAGAGCAAGAAGGAAGGAAGGGAAAGAGCAAGAGCAAGAAGGAAGGGAAAAAGAGCAAGAAGGAAGGGAAAGAGAGCAAGAAGGAAGGGAAAGAGAGCAAGAAGGAAGGGAAAGAGAGCAAGAAGGAAGGGAAAAAGAGCAAGAAGGAAGGGAAAAAGAGCAAGAAGGAAGGGAAAGAGCAAGAAGGAAGGAAGGGAAAGAGCAAGAGCAAGAAGGAAGGGAAAGAGAGCAAGAAGGAAGGGAAAGAGCAAGAAGGAAGGGAGGGAAAGAGAGCAAGAGCAAGAAGGAAGGGAAAAAGAGCAAGAAGGAAGGGAAAGAGCAAGAAGGAAGGGAAAGAGCAAGAAGGAAGGAAGGGAAAGAGCAAGAGCAAGAAGGAAGGGAAAAAGAGCAAGAAGGAAGGGAAAGAGAGCAAGAAGGAAGGGAAAGAGAGCAAGAAGGAAGGGAAAGAGAGCAAGAAGGAAGGGAAAGAGAGCAAGAAGGAAGGGAAAGAGCAAGAAGGAAGGGAAAGAGCAAGAAGGAAGGGAAAGAGCAAGAAGGAAGGGAGGGAAAGAGAGCAAGAGCAAGAAGGAAGGGAAAGAGCAAGAGCAAGAAGGAAGGGAAAGAGCAAGAGCAAGAAGGAAGGGAAAGAGCAAGAGCAAGAAGGAAGGGAAAGAGCAAGAGCAAGAAGGAAGGGAAAGAGAGCAAGAAGGAAGGGAAAGAGAGCAAGAAGGAAGGGAAAGAGAGCAAGAAGGAAGGGAAAGAGAGCAAGAAGGAAGGGAAAGAGAGCAAGAAGGGAGGGAAAGAGAGCAAGAAGGGAGGGAAAGAGCAAGAAGGGAGGGAAAGAGCAAGAAGGGAGGGAAAGAGCAAGAAGGGAGGGAAAGAGCAAGAAGGGAGGGAAAGAGCAAGAGCAAGAAGAAAGGGAACGAGAGCAAGAGCAAGAAGGAAGGGAACGAGAGCAAGAAGGAAGGGAACGAGAGCAAGAGCAAGAAGGATGGGAAAGGGAACAAGAAGGATGGGAAAGGGAACAAGAAGGAAGGGAAAGAGCAAGAAGGAAGGGAGGGAAAGAGAGCAAGAGCAAGAAGGAAGGGAAAGAGAGCAAGAAGGGAGGGAAAGAGCAAGAAGGGAGGGAAAGAGCAAGAAGGGAGGGAAAGAGCAAGAAGGAAGGGAGGGAAAGAGCAAGAAGGAAGGGAGGGAAAGAGCAAGAGCGAAGGGAGGGAAAGAGCAAGAGCAAGAAGGAAGGGAAAGAGCAAGAGCAAGAAGGAAGGGAAAGAGCAAGAGCAAGAAGGAAGGGAAAGAGAGCAAGAGCAAGAAGGAAGGGAAAGAGAGCAAGAGCAAGAAGGAAGGGAAAGAGAGCAAGAGCAAGAAGGAAGGGAAAGAGAGCAAGAGCAAGAAGGAAGGGAAAGAGAGCAAGAGCAAGAAGGAAGGGAAAAAGAGCAAGAAGGAAGGGAAAGAGAGCAAGAAGGAAGGGAAAGAGCAAGAGCAAGAAGGAAGGGAAAAAGAGCAAGAAGGAAGGGAAAGAGCAAGAAGGAAGGGAAAGAGCAAGAAGGAAGGGAAAGAGAGCAAGAGCAAGAAGGAAGGGAGGGAAAGAGCAAGAAGGAAGGGAGGGAAAGAGCAAGAGCGAAGGGAGGGAAAGAGCAAGAGCAAGAAGGAAGGGAAAGAGCAAGAGCAAGAAGGAAGGGAAAGAGAGCAAGAAGGAAGGGAAAGAGCAAGAGCAAGAAGGAAGGGAAAAAGAGCAAGAAGGAAGGGAAAGAGAGCAAGAAGGAAGGGAAAGAGAGCAAGAAGGAAGGGAAAGAGAGCAAGAAGGAAGGGAAAGAGAGCAAGAAGGAAGGGAAAGAGAGCAAGAAGGAAGGGAAAGAGAGCAAGAAGGAAGGGAAAGAGAGCAAGAAGGAAGGGAAAGAGAGCAAGAAGGAAGGGAAAGAGAGCAAGAAGGGAGGGAAAGAGAGCAAGAAGGGAGGGAAAGAGCAAGAAGGGAGGGAAAGAGCAAGAAGGGAGGGAAAGAGCAAGAAGGGAGGGAAAGAGCAAGAAGGGAGGGAAAGAGCAAGAAGGGAGGGAAAGAGCAAGAAGGAAGGGAAAGAGCAAGAGCAAGAAGAAAGGGAATGAGAGCAAGAGCAAGAAGGAAGGGAACGAGAGCAAGAAGGAAGGGAACGAGAGCAAGAGCAAGAAGGAAGGGAAAGAGAGCAAGAAGGAAGGGAAAGAGAGCAAGAAGGGAGGGAAAGAGCAAGAAGGAAGGGAAAGAGCAAGAAGGAAGGGAAAGAGCAAGAAGGAAGGGAACGAGCAAGAAGGAAGGGAACGAGCAAGAAGGAAGGGAACGAGCAAGAAGGAAGGGAACGAGCAAGAAGGAAGGGAACGAGAGCAAGAGCAAGAAGGAAGGGAACGAGAGCAAGAGCAAGAAGGAAGGGAACGAGAGCAAGAGCAAGAAGGAAGGGAACGAGAGCAAGAGCAAGAAGGAAGGGAACGAGAGCAAGAAGGAAGGGAACGAGAGCAAGAAGGAAGGGAACGAGAGCAAGAGCAAGAAGGAAGGGAACGAGAGCAAGAGCAAGAAGGAAGGGAACGAGAGCAAGAGCAAGAAGGAAGGGAACGAGAGCAAGAGCAAGAAGGAAGGGAACGAGAGCAAGAGCAAGAAGGAAGGGAACGAGAGCAAGAGCAAGAAGGAAGGGAACGAGAGCAAGAAGGAAGGGAACGAGAGCAAGAGCAAGAAGGAAGGGAACGAGAGCAAGAAGGAAGGGAACGAGAGCAAGAAGGAAGGGAACGAGAGCAAGAGCAAGAAGAAAGGGAACGAGAGCAAGAGCAAGAAGGAAGGGAAAGAACAAGAGCAAGAAGGAAGGGAACGAGAGCAAGAGCAAGAAGGAAGGGAACGAGAGCAAGAGCAAGAAGGATGGGAAAGGGAACAAGAAGGAAGGGAAAGAGCAAGAAGGAAGGGAAAGAACAAGAGCAAGAAGGAAGGGAACGAGAGCAAGAGCAAGAAGGATGGGAAAGGGAACAAGAAGGAAGGGAAAGAGCAAGAAGGAAGGGAAAGAGCAAGAAGGAAGGGAAAGAGCAAGAAGGAAGGGAAAGAGCAAGAAGGAAGGGAACGAGAGCAAGAGCAAGAAGGATGGGAAAGGGAACAAGAAGGAAGGGAAAGAACAAGAGCAAGAAGGAAGGGAAAGAACAAGAGCAAGAAGGAAGGGAAAGAGAACAAGAGCAAGAAGGAAGGGAAAGAGAACAAGAGCAAGAAGGAAGGGAAAGAGAACAAGAGCAAGAAGGAAGGGAAAGAGAACAAGAGCAAGAAGGAAGGGAAAGAGAACAAGAGCAAGAAGGAAGGGAAAGAGAACAAGAGCAAGAAGGAAGGGAAAGAGAACAAGAGCAAGAAGGAAGAGAAAGAGAACAAGAGCAAGAAGGAAGGGAAAGAGAACAAGAGCAAGAAGGAAGGGAAAGAGAACAAGAGCAAGAAGGAAGGGAAAGAGAACAAGAGCAAGAAGGAAGGGAAAGAGAACAAGAGCAAGAAGGAAGGGAAAGAGAACAAGAGCAAGAAGGAAGGGAAAGAACAAGAGCAAGAAGGAAGGGAGATCATTGCATATGCACAGCTCTAATCAGTCACCTTTTATTGAAGTTTCCAAAATAAACAAGAATACTTTACGGTCAACTTTTGGAAATTCCCAGAAGTAGGATTCACATCTTTCATGAGATAGCAGCCCTGTCTTGCACCACTGAGAATGGAAATAAGGTTGTACCCTATATACAGTAGCAAGCATGCTCTGCTAATTTCAGAACACCCACAGAAGTCAATGGAGAAAGTAGCGCATGCATGGTGACCTCTCCAATACAGGTGCCGCGTGATGGGCCCTGTTGAATAGATAGGTGTTGGTCCCAGATGTGGGACAGTAAAAATTGCACTTAGCAACAGCAAGTAGTTACAGTCACAAATTCCACAACAATCACTACAAGGAAAAAGTTTTGGGAAGCTGAGATTATCTATATTTTAGCATACTCTGGCCACTTACCTTTTCTGTTTCACGGTGATGCCTTTCTGCTGCAGAGCTTTTTCATTTGCCATTTGGAGCAGATGAATCTCTTTACGGGAGAAGAGGCGGATAGCAAAGGCCTTTTCTAATAACTTTTCTGGAGATACAGACTTGCTGATGTCCCTCACAAATGCTTGGATGTCTCCTTTTACGTCGCTCGACTCCATCGGTTGGCCACCTCTTACCTTATGGAAGAACTTGAGAAGAGCCAGCGCTACTCTGAATAGTACTTTATAGCCTTCTACCAGAAAGACATCAAATATACGTGCAACATAGGTCAAGGGCAGGTCTCCAAAAAGCCACTTCTGCCAGTCAGAATAAACCTCAAGGACATCTTCAGACACAGCCACCATGAGCTTGTGAGGTCCCTGGCAGTATTTGCCTGCAAGATCCCCAAACGTCATGCAAGAAGACTCGAAGGCCAAGAAAGTCTGATCGACGAGTCGTCTGTTTGGGTCATTACAGGCCAATATTCTGGAAACATTTTCGAAGCATTCTGCTTCATCCTTGCTGTAGTGGAGGAGAAGGGCCACGATAGGTGGCAGAACAGGGCAGAAGGAGATGTCTGGAAACTGATTTGAGATGCACAAGAGGATTTTCCTAACCGCTCCGATACCTTCAGAGTTTAGACAGTAGCTGGGAACCTGTCGATCATCAACAAACTCCGGAAGAGATAGGGTATTTGCATTACGCTTGCCCACTATTTTGCCCACAATGTCTCGATACACGCTGGCATCGGGCGTTACCGTGCGGCATGGGATCTCCTTGATCAGTTTTTGATATACCTTGGCCCGTAATGAATGGCTTTTTGCCCAATACCCCTGACGGGATAGTTGTTTTAGCTCTTGGAAATCTGTGCAGTTTAATACTTTTGGGTTTTGTTCTTGGCCGCCTGTCTCCATCTTATCCCAGTCCACAAATCGGCCATATTCAGTGTCGTCCATGGCTAATCCTTGGAAGATGGTGTCCTTCAGGAATACGATTCAGTGTTCGTGATGTCTGCAAATGGAGAAAAAACAGTAATTCGTTGGGTGATCGGATTATTTATACCGCCATAAAAATACCAGTTAGTGATGGTACATCATCCGTTATAAAAGTGGATGCGCTCCTGAATGCATGATGTTGTATGTGGACAGATTGAAAGTGTTAATAATCCCGAAACAATATATATATATTTTTTTGGCATGTGGGAATAGGCCAGTAAACAAGCACAGATTGGCTTAGATGTAGCTGGTCATCGCTCAGCAATGGAGCAAAATCAGCCAGTCTGAATTAGCCTTTACTCATTTAAATTATTATAGATCTGAATTGTTAGGGGTACGTCTGATAACCAGCTTTTGTATGGTTTCCAATGTCAATCAGCAGAATTGCGAGTTCAGCTCTGGACTAGATCACATATTGTAAAACGCAAGCTTAATTGCTCTATTGGGGCTCAATGGTAGACACACTATTTCCATGACAATCGCAGATTTTAAAGATTAAACACTTAAGAGGAAACCAGTCACCTCGGAAAATGCTACATAGTGTTAATCTGCAGGAAATCACAGTTCTAAGACTGCCTGGCCACCCTACTGAAAGTGCGGCTGCCAGAAGAAAAATCTTTTTTCTCCCAGGAGCCGCCAGCTTTCAGTCATGGGGGCGTGTGTGGACAAGTTAAAGTCACTGCTCACTATGCTGTGAAGGGCGGCTGTAATTATGCCCATGCAATATGATCTCTTGCTCTGCATCATGAGCTGTTAAAGTGCAGGAGCGTTCTTACAGCTGCAGCTCACAGTATAATGAATGGTCAGTGCTGTGAGGGGTGGCTGTACCTGTCCCATGACTGAAAGCCAGAGGCTCCTGCAAGAAAATAAGTTTAATTTTTCACGGAAGCTGGACTTTAAGTAAAGCAGAATTTTAAACATTATTTATTTGCAAACTGAACCCATATCTACAGATAAAAAGCGTCCCCCTCCGAGGTGACAGGTTCCCTTTAATTAACGGCAATTCACACACCAAAAGTTACCGATCTGTTATTTTGCAAGGCCTGATGGGGACGCTACGATAGAGCAGGAATCAATCTTAGACTCTACAGTCATGGACAAAAATTTTGAGAATGAGACAAATATTAATTTTTCCAGAGTCTACTGCTTCATTTTTTCTAATGGCAATTTGCATATACTCCTGAATGTCAGAGTGATCAGCTTAACAGCAATTACTGTACTTGCAAAGTCAATATTTGCCCAGAAAATGAACTTTAACCCCCAAAACACATTTCAACATCATTGCAGTCCTGCCTTAAAAAGGAGCAGCTAACATCGTTTTAGTGATTGATCCATTAACACAGGTGTGGGTGTTGAGGACAGGGCTGGCGATCAATCAGTCATGATTAAGTAAGAATGACATCACTGGACACTGTAAAAGGAGGCTGGTGCTTGGTATCATTGTTTCTCTTCAGTTAACCATGGTTATCTCTAAAGAAACACGTGCAGCCATCATTGCACTGCACAAAAATGGCCTAACAGGGAAGAGTATCGCAGCTACAAAGATTGCACCTCAGTAAACAATCTATCGCATCATCAAGAACTTCAAGGAGAGAGCTTCCATTGTTGTCAAAAAGGCTCCAGGGCGCCCAAGAAAGACCAGCAAGCGCCAGGACCGTATCTTACAACTGTTTCAGCTGCGGGATCGGACTACCAGCAGTGCTGAGCTTGCTCAGGAATGGCAGCAGGCTGGTTTGAGTGCTTCTGCACGCACTGTGAGGCGGAGACTCTTTGAGCAAGGCCTGGCTTCAAGGAGGTAAGCAAAGAAGCCACTTCTCTCCAGAAAAAAACATCAGGGACCGACTGAAATTCTGCAAAAGGTACAGGGAGTGGACTGCTGAGGACTGGGGCAAAGTCATTTTCTCTGATGAATCCCCTTTTCGATTGTTTGGGACATCTGGAAAACAGCTTATTCGGAGAAGAAGAGGTGAGCGCTCCCACCAGTCTTGTCTCATGCCAACTGTAAAGCATCCTGAAACCATTCATGTGTGGGGTTGCTTCTCAGCCAAGGGAATCGACTCACTCACAGTCTTGCCTAAAAACACAGCCATGAATAAAAAATGGTACCAGAATGTCCTCCAAGAGCAACTTCTCCCAACCGTCTAAGAGCAGTTTGGCGCCCAACAATGCCTTTTCCAGCATGATGGAGCACCTTGCCATAAAGCAAAGGTGATAACTAAATGGCTCATGGAACAAAACAGAGATTTTGGGTCCATGGCCTGGAAACTCCCCAGATCTTAATCCCATTGAGAACTTGTGGTCAATCATCAAGAGACGGGTGGACAAACAAAAACCAACAAATTCTGGCAAAATGCAAGCATTGATTATGCAAGAATGGACTGCTATCAGTCAGGATTTGGTCCAGAAGTTGATTGAGAGCATGCCAGGGAGAATTGCAGAGGTCTTGAAGAAGAAGGGTCAATACTGCAAATATTGACTTGCTGCATTAACTCATTCTAACTGTCAATATAACCTATTGGTACTCATAATATGATTGCAATTATATTTCTGTATGTGATATAAACATCAGACAAACACTAATAAAAACCAGAGGGCAGCAGATCATGTGAAAATATAATTTGTGTCATTCTCAAAATTTTTGGCCATGACTGTACACTAGATATAACTATGAATCAGTTTAACCTGACATTTCGCCCTTAAAAATTAATCAGCAAAATTTAAAGCGGTATTCCAGTTACAAGATGCTATCACCCATCCACAACTTCTTGAGATTGACAGTCAGGTCACCAAGACACACATGATCGCCAGAACAGGACACTTTTGTCCCCCAACTAAAGTATAAAAGTAAAGTGACAGTATGCATGCATGCTCGACCGGTCTAATAGTTTTGCATGGGACTACTAGAAAAATCCTAGCGCTGAACTCCCCGAGATGAGCTCGTCTATTATCCAAATTTCCCTGATCTAAGCTTCTATGTTTATGATCTAGTAGATATGTCTAAAAGACCATACACTAGTTTATAGTGGTATCTGCAGTACAAGCGGCAGAACCCAGTAAACCTGCACGAGTGGAGATACCGTCAGAGGTGACCTAGATAATCCGATACCGGGTGGCTGCACACGGCCTTTTACTGAAGCTTTAGAAGCAGCGACACTATATGCACAAGCAAAAAGGTGTTTAAATGGGAACCAGCCACGTCCACTAATAATATTTACCTGCAGGTTAACACAAAATTTGCACATAAAGCCTATTTATCCGGCTTACTGGAGCAGCGGGTGCAGGAGGGAAAAAAATGAAGTTTTATTCTCCCTGCATCCACTTAAATCCAGCCATCACAGTAGCGCAGTGACAACTTGCTAGACTTCTTCCTTGCAAGCACCTTACAAAAGGATCAGGGGGTCTTCATTATGTGTGGAGGAAAGGAGATTCTGGAAGCTAAATAGGAAAGGGTTCTTTACAGTTCATGCAGCCAGCTAAGGTCATTCCAGCTCCTCATCGGCCTCTGCATGGGGCAGTTCAGACAATGATTTTTCTGATGAAGTGGCAACTTTTGGGCATCTATAGAACTGGTGCACCAATCTATGGCCAGGTCTGCTTCCAACTATTACCGGAAGGGTGTAAGGGGAGAAAAGAAAAATAATCAGTAAGTGCGGGCTACTGGCTGCTGGGTATTATTTTAAGCCATTAGTCACAGCCATTAACATCCTTCCCATAAATTTCTGGAGGATGACATATTCCACAAAACCTTGTATTTTTTGGCTTCAGGAAGATTCTGAGGTTTACAGCAAAACAGTCAGAGGCAGAGAAAACTGAACTGTATGAAAAAGGACGGTTGAATTATACAAAGAATCTGGAATAACACAACGGTGCAACCTCAAGGCCACGAAGTATATCATCCTGAATCGTACGCACCCAAAAACACAATTGTAAAAAAAAAAAGGTGTCAAAAAAACTTTAATATGGCAGAATCGTCAAAATATTCAGAACAAGATTTGACTACTAAAATGCAGCAAATGGCACATTTTCTGCTCTGTGTGCACATGGCCTTAGAAGGGATCTCTGGCGTCACCAAGTTTCGCATTGGGTGGCAGTGAACGGCACCGACGATGATGTATCCACAGATGCCTGGAAGAACATATGCAAAATACGGGCAAGCCGTGCACAAACCAGGCACTGATCTGCTGACGGCACTTGCCCCCCCAATACAAAATTCAGGCGAGAACCCCCCTTTCTTCCCAGTAGGTAAATATAGAGAGATGCATTGCAGCAGCAGCATCCATAGTGCGGCGTGCCTACCCAGCCATGACAGGAGGAGGAGGCTCACAGCCACGACAAAGCTCCATTACAGAATCACTGCACCATTCAATAACGTCCTGTAATGAGATTAACCGCTATTCGATCCTCCCCAGAATAGCTGCCGGCGGCTCAGAGCACGGCACACATCTGTGCACCCGGCAGTGCACAGGCATCAGCGGTCTGACCACATCGTCACACGCAGCGCTCTACACCTTCATGCAAAAAGACAATGATAGGCAAAATGGATTGTGCAGGAATTAACATTCAGGCCGACTCATCAAAAGGGACGGTAATAAACCAACTGTCTGCATCACCATTGCCAACTGAATGCAGCTATGGTTTTCAGCTCTGTAGTCCTGAAAAATCCCACTAAAATCATGAAAAATCCAAATATTCTATAGATGTTTTTTTTTATGAAAAAAAGCGAACAGTTTTTCAGTGTGCTGGATGCTATGTTCATTAATGTTTGGGCCGTATATATTTTCCCCATCAGTGTGGCATCTGAATTTTTTGCACAAAAGAAAAAAAAATTCAAGGCTTCTCCTAGCCATTAACTGAAAAACAGTACTTGCATGACATATGGCGTCCATGTGGACTTCCACCGCCTTCCTTTTTTCTTCTGTACATGGACCCACAGACTTATCAAGGGAAAGTTTGAACCATGATTTGGATCAAATGTCGACATGTTTAGTTTTTTTTTTTTTTTTTCGCTGTACAATTTAGGGCCCCCGATTGATCTAGGTTACTACATACAAAAATGTAAAAATGTTGAGAAGTTGAAACTTGAGGCTGCGCTAAAGTTTTGCGACTCGTGGCGATCTCACGCCATTTTATCCCAGCTCCGACAGTGGGCATAGCGTCCGCCGCTCGTCAAATTCATAATGATCACAAGTCTTACTCCAGCAGAGACTGAAGTAGGCCACTAGTCCGACAGCCCCGATTCATGGAGAGGCATACACCTCTGACGCCAGCACGTTTGAAATGTAGAAGATTCGCCCCATTCAAGGACAATGGGGCTAATCCTGTACAGACCTGCGGCAACATAGTAACATAGTAACATAGTTAGTAAGGCCGAAAAAAGACATTTGTCCATCCAGTTCAGCCTATATTCCATCATAATAAATCCCCAGATCTACGTCCTTCTACAGAACCTAATTGTACGATACAATATTGTTCTGCTCCAGGAAGACATCCAGGCCTCTCTTGAACCCCCCGACTGAGTTCGCCATCACCACCTCCTCAGGCAAGCAATTCCAGATTCTCACTGCCCTAACAGTAAAGAATCCTCTTCTATGTTGGTGGAAAAACCTTCTCTCCTCCAGACGCAAAGAATGCCCCCTTGTGCCAGTCACCTTCCTTGGTATAAACAGATCCTCAGCGAGATATTTGTATTGTCCCCTTATATACTTATACATGGTTATTAGATCGCCCCTCAGTCGTCTTTTTTCTAGACTAAATAATCCTAATTTCGCTAATCTATCTGGGTATTGTAGTTCTCCCATCCCCTTTATTAATTTTGTTGCCCTCCTTTGTACTCTCTCTAGTTCCATTATATCCTTCCTGAGCACCGGTGCCCAAAACTGGACACAGTACTCCATGTGCGGTCTAACTAGGGATTTGTACAGAGGCAGTATAATGCTCTCATCATGTGTATCCAGACCTCTTTTAATGCACCCCATGATCCTGTTTGCCTTGGCAGCTGCTGCCTGGCACTGGCTGCTCCAGGTAAGTTTATCATTAACTAGGATCCCCAAGTCCTTCTCACTGTCAGATTTACCCAGTGGTTTCCCATTCAGTGTGTAATGGTGACATTGATTCCTTCTTCCCATGTGTATAACCTTACATTTATCATTGTTAAACCTCATCTGCCACCTTTCAGCCCAAGTTTCCAACTTATCCAGATCCATCTGTAGCAGAATACTATCTTCTCTTGTATTAACTGCTTTACATAGTTTTGTATCATCTGCAAATATCGATATTTTACTGTGTAAACCTTCTACCAGATCATTAATGAATATGTTGAAGAGAACAGGTCCCAATACCGACCCCTGCGGTACCCCACTGGTCACAGCGACCCAGTTAGAGACTATACCATTTATAACCACCCTCTGCTTTCTATCACTAAGCCAGTTACTAACCCATTTACACACATTTTCCCCCAGACCAAGCATTCTCATTTTGTGTACCAACCTCTTGTGCGGCACGGTATCAAACGCTTTGGAAAAATCGAGATATACCACGTCCAATGACTCACCGTGGTCCAGCCTATAGCTTACCTCTTCATAAAAACTGATTAGATTGGTTTGACAGGAGCGATTTCTCATAAACCCATGCTGATATGGAGTTAAACAGTTATTCTCATTGAGATAATCCAGAATAACATCCCTCAGAAACCCTTCAAATATTTTACCAACAATAGAGGTTAGACTTACTGGCCTATAATTTCCAGGTTCACTTTTAGAGCCCTTTTTGAATATTGGCACCACATTTGCTATGCACCAGTCCTGCGGAACAGACCCCGTTGCTATAGAGTCACTAAAAATAAGAAATAATGGTTTATCTATTACATTACTTAGTTCTCTTAGTACTCGTGGGTGTATGCCATCCGGACCCGGAGATTTATCTATTTTAATCTTATTTAGCCGGTTTCGCACCTCTTCTTGGGTTAGATTGGTGACCCTTAATATAGGGTTTTCATTGTTTCTTGGGATTTCACCTAGCATTTCATTTTCCACCGTGAATACCGTGGAGAAGAAGGTGTTTAATATGTTAGCTTTTTCCTCGTCATCTACAACCATTCTTTCCTCACTATTTTTTAAGGGGCCTACATTTTCAGTTTTTATTCTTTTACTATTGATATAGTTGAAGAACAGTTTGGGATTAGTTTTACTCTCCTTAGCAATGTGCTTCTCCGTTTCCTTTTTGGCAGCTTTAATTAGTTTTTTAGATAAAGTATTTTTCTCCCTATAGTTTTTTAGAGCTTCAATGGTGCCATCCTGCTTTAGTAGTGCAAATGCTTTCTTTTTACTGTTAATTGCCTGTCTTACTTCTTTGTTTAGCCACATTGGGTTTTTCCTATTTCTAGTCCTTTTATTCCCACAAGGTATAAACCGCTTACACTGCCTATTTAGGATGTTCTTAACATGACACTATCAAGTGATTTACATGGGACTGCGCACCAACGGCCTCTATGGATTTCCACTGCTCCGGTGTTCTGATGTTGATGCAGTGACAGTTTTCCTTACTGCTGTCAAATCGCCATTGAAGTCACAACAAAAAAGGAGAATAGCAGCCATGTTTTTTGGTCATTTCCCGAGTAGAACTTTAAGTGTTTTTTTTTTCACCTTTTTAAATTTAAATACTATAATTATAGTGCGTTTTATTGGAGGAAAAAAAAAAATCTGAGGCACATGTATTTTTTCATTCCTCCCATTGACTTTTGTTGTACAAGATTAAGCGCCTTCCTAGTAGAAGATTCCAGAAGATGGTACTGGTCCTTTCTTTTAACCACTTGGCATCTCTTAAGGCCGGAATTGTTTAAAAAGTTAAAAAGTCTGAATAGCAAGTAGTTTTCCCATCCAAAAATTAAACATTAAAAAAAAAAAAAAAAAAAAAAAAGGCGTTGCAGTGTGAACATACCCTTAAAAGTTACTATAGGTGGTGATTTATTAGCAGGACATTAAAGCACAGCTAGGTTTTTGATAAAGGAGGCATTTCTTGGTTGTTATGGGCAACCAATGAGAGCGCTCCGCTTATATTTTTTTTTTAAAACAGCTTTGAGAAAATGGAAGCTGCTCTGCGATTGGTTGCTATGGGCGACAGCAATTATTCTGTAATACAGTTTTGACAAATCTGCCCTAATTCTATGTATAAAATTGTGATTTAAAAAAAAAAAAAGAAAAAAAAAAAAGAAAACAGCTTATCCCCTTTATGCTCCAGGACTGACACACGTCATGGGTTGAGTCTTGGTGAGTGGAGCCGAATCAGGATAAGCGTCCAGTCCACACAGGGCAGGAACGAGATGTGTTACAAAAATGTAAGGAAAAAAACAAAAGCGAAAATCAAACAAACTCAGAGCTAGTTGAAATCACTGACATCAGGACGGAAAAATATATATATATATATATATATATATATATATATATATATATATATATATATATACACACACACACATATACATATATATATATATATATGTGTATATATATGTATATGTATATATATATATGTATATGTGTGTGTGTGTGTGTGTGTGTGTGTGTGTGTGTGTGTGTGTGTGTGTGTGTGTGTGTGTGTGTATGTGTATATATATATATATATATATATACATACATACAAACAGTGGGGCAAAAAAGTATTTAGTCAGTCAGCAATAGTGCAAGTTCCACCACTTAAAAAGATGAGAGGCGTCTGTAATTTACATCATAGGTAGACCTCAACTATGGGAGACAAACTGAGAAAAAAAAATCCAGAAAATCACATTGTCTGTTTTTTTAACATTTTATTTGCATATTATGGTGGAAAATAAGTATTTGGTCAGAAACAAAATTTCATCTCAATACTTTGTAATATATCCTTTGTTGGCAATGACAGAGGTCAAACGTTTTCTGTAAGTCTTCACAAGGTTGCCACACACTGTTGTTGGTATGTTGGCCCATTCCTCCATGCAGATCTCCTCTAGAGCAGTGATGTTTTTGGCTTTTCGCTTGGCAACACGGACTTTCAACTCCCTCCAAGGGTTTTCTATGGGGTTGAGCTCTAGAGACTGGCTAGGCCACTCCAGGACCTTGAAATGCTTCTTACAAAGCCACTCCTTCGTTGCCCTGGCGGTGTGCTTTGGATCATTGTCATGTTGAAAGACCCAGCCACGTTTCATCTTCAATGCCCTTGCTGATGGAAGGAGGTTTGCACTCAAAATCTCACGATACATGGCCCCATTCATTCTTTCATGTACCCGGATAAGTCGTCCTGGCCCCTTTGCAGAGAAACAGCCCCAAAGCATGATGTTTCCACCACCATGCTTTACAGTAGGTATGGTGTTTGATGGATGCAACTCAGTATTCTTTTTCCTCCAAACACGACAAGTTGTGTTTCTACCAAACAGTTCCAGTTTGGTTTCATCAGACCATAGGACATTCTCCCAAAACTCCTCTGGATCATCCAAATGCTCTCTAGCAAACTTCAGACGGGCCCGGACATGTACTGGCTTAAGCAGTGGGACACGTCTGGCACTGCAGGATCTGAGTCCATGGTGGCGTAGTGTGTTACTTATGGTAGGCCTTGTTACATTGGTCCCAGCTCTCTGCAGTTCATTCACTAGGTCCCCCCGCGTGGTTCTGGGATTTTTGCTCACCGTTCTTGTGAGCATTCTGACCCCACGGGGTGGGATTTTGCGTGGAGCCCCAGATCGAGGGAGATTATCAGTGGTCTTGTATGTCTTCCATTTTCTAATTATTGCTCCCACTGTTGATTTCTTCACTCCAAGCTGGTTGGCTATTGCAGATTCAGTCTTCCCAGCCTGGTGCAGGGCTACAATTTTGTTTCTGGTGTCCTTTGACAGCTCTTTGGTCTTCACCATAGTGGAGTTTGGAGTCAGACTGTTTGAGGGTGTGCACAGGTGTCTTTTTATACTGATAACAAGTTTAAACAGGTGCCATTACTACAGGTAATGATTGGAGGAAAGAGGAGACTCTTAAAGAAGAAGTTACAGGTCTGTGAGAGCCAGAAATCTTGATTGTTTGTTTCTGACCAAATACGGTACTTATTTTCCACCATAATATGCAAATAAAATGTTAAAAAAAAAACAGACAATGTGATTTTCTGCATTTTTTTTTCTCAGTTTGTCTCCCATAGTTGAGGTCTACCTATGATGTAAATTACAGACGCCTCTCATCTTTTTAAGTGGTGGAACTTGCACTATTGCTGACTGACTAAATACTTTTTTGCCCCAGTGTGTGTGTGTGTGTGTGTGTGAGATATATATATATATATATATATATATATATATATATATATATATATATATATATATATATATATATATATATTTTTTTTTTTTCCTTTGATCCAATTCTTGTGGCTAAAGAAAAAAAAAATTTCACAGATGTCCCAATTCATCCTTAATATGTAGTGTTAAAGGTTTACGTATAGTAGTTGATATTATAGATTATATTTCACTACGCCCTAACACTGTGTTCCCTATGCCATTTCTGACAAAACCGTTTACTAATAATAAAGAATATTTATTATGCAGACAACAGTCTATTATTTCACTACAACGCTAATATAAAATGCAGTAGCACACAAAACTCACAATTACCTAATAACTTTCCCACCCAGGTTATCTAAAAACACACAGCCAGTCCCTTCTTCTACCATGCAGGACTATGCCTATTTTTGGAGGGGAATATAAGGATACAGGGATTATCAGAAGATGGACATGGGAGAGGTGTAGGATGAGATAATAGACTGGGAGGAAGGGATGAATGGAGGGAGAAAGGGTGAATACAGAGGGAATAAACCTTAGAAGATGAATCGGGGTAAGTGGGTACTCAGCCAGGTGGAGGAGGATCTTCAGGAAAGGTCTGCAGGGCTGATGGTAGGCTCTTTTTGTGATGGTGGTAGTGGTCAAAAGGGAGCGCGTGTCCAGTTTTTTTTGGCTTTTAAGCCCATCAAAAAAAGGGGCAATGTCCAGTTTCAGGTGTGGGAGATAGCTTGTATAGTTCCCCTCCTTCTGGGTAAGGTACCCCCCACCATCACTGGCTATGTACCTTTGTTATCCCAACTGATAGAACAGAATGAAGAAACTGGTTTGTTACCATTCTCCCATTACTGTTTACTTAAGTTACAGATAACAGCTGGGGATGGGAAGGTCGCACAAATCCTACCACTGTTACCTCCAATTGTCAGGGCAATTGTGCAAATGTCCAACGACTGAAGGACGAGGCTGCGACTGCTTCTACTACTAGGCCGGGTATTGGGAAACTCAGGGTGAGTGTATGGTATATACACCTCAGATTCCCGCTAAGGGAGAAAAAAAAAATATATATATTTTATACACACAGGTCAGTTTGGTCTCTGCAAGCTCCACAATAACAAAAGAACCACTAGCTGCCACCACCATTTATACAGGATGAATGGACACCAGTTACAGGTAGCATATGGCTTCAAGCATGAAGTTTACAAAGCAAGAGGAACAGAGCAATTCAATTTTATAATAATGATTGATAGCATCAACTATCGGACTGTTATTAAGTTGGAGGGGTTCCAGTGATGCGAGTTGATGGATTCTTTGTCCCTTTACTACAATGCCAAAAATCTATCACCCATGAATTTTGGATAGAAGAAAACCCCCAATATTCATATCTGGACAGTGGGGAATTTCTCAAACACTCTCAGAAAAATCCTTTGAACCGAGGGTGCTCCTACCTTGAAAAAAAAAGAAGCCTCTGCACTCCTCCGCATGTGCGTAAACAGATCTCAAGCTTACTGTCTTATTCCCCCAGCAGATATCTTGTTTTAATCACCTGTCTATGGCAGGAGATCTCAGCTTCAAAGGGGATGGCGTGTTTGACTCATTAAAACCAAGGAAATGAGAGATCACTCTCTGTTCCGAGGTCTAATTAATCCCAGATGGGAGTCTGTATGGGTTTTTACTTTCTCTATGACATACAGAATCACAACAAAGGTTGGTGTCCTGGTGTATCTGGGGGATGAACACTTTGCTGGATCAGAGCCTTGATGCCTTCTTACTTACAGATGATAACAGAATGAAACAGTTTTTACTAAATTCATTCGGTACGGAAGGGTGAGGAAGGAGACATATAGGAGGACATGGCAGTGTATTGATAAATATAGGCACATCCACATACATATATGCATGCTAAAAACACCACTCCCTTTACATGTAGGCTGTGTTTTTTCCCCCCACTTGCCCTCCCCCCATTAAATTTTATAGATTCAATACAACCAAATATTTATTTAAAAAAACACGGTATAAATATATACATTTTTATTATCGGCTCTGATATATTTATTACTCTTAACGTATGAAGCTGTCAGCCAAACAAAAAAAGTAATGTACTATTACACATATAAAAAAAAAAAATCAGTGCGGGCGATCTTAATTCAGCAGATGATCTCAGAAGAGATGGGGCAAGGTTACGTAATGCCAAGTGCCGGTACCTATGCCTCCATGAATGATGCTTTTGTTCGCAGGCAGTCGATATGGGCTGTTAACTGCGGCCATACTCCACACTTGCTGGAACATTTAATTTAAAAAAAGGAGAGGCAGACACTACACAGCGGAGCGTAATTATTCATCGTGACAGCACATCAGCACCGAGGGGAGAAAAATGAGCCATATGGCAGAAAAAAAAAAAAATCTCTGCTATATGGAAAAGGGAAGGGGAAAAAAAAAAAAAAGAAAAAAAATCCAATTACCTGCAGATACAACTCATTGTACGCACATGGTGACATGTATGCGATCTTTTCTCCATGCCGCTTGATGCACACCTGATTTTATTAGTATAATTGACATGTTAGCCAGGGTGACAATACCGACTTCAGGGGGGGGGGGGGGGGAAGCACACAGGAACAGAGGGGTAGATCAGCAGAGCCAGCCAGGTAACCAAAAAAAACCAAAAAACAAAACGGTGATCAGGTCAAAGCAAAGGGCTGATGAGTTGGAGATGATCCTCATAGTATGGAGCATGAAACACTGATTGTAGAAGGCACAGACCAAGCGTGAAATCACATCCAGATTGCAGAACAAATAGATATACTTGGGTTCTAAACCAAAGTACACATTATGGCAATCAGTTGTATTTACAGCTCTCATGTAAACAGATGTGTATCTAGGCTTGCAAACACCAAGATCCAGGATACACTAACACACAGGGTGGTTGTAGTCTGTAACCTTCAGCAGAGAAGCTTAAGGTACCTTCACACATAACGATATCGTTAACGATATCGTTGCTATTTGTGACGTAGCAACGATATCGTTAATGAAATCGTTATGTGTGACAGCGACCAACGATCAGGCCCCTGCTGGGAGATCGTTGGTCGCTGAGGAAAGTCCAGAACTTTATTTCGTCGCTGGATCTCCTGCTGACATCGCTGGATCGGCGTGTGTGACACCGATCCAGCGATGTCTTCACTGGTAACCAGGGTAAACATCGGGTAACTAAGCGCAGGGCCGCGCTTAGTAACCCGATATTTACCCTGGTTACCATGCTAAAAGTAAAAAAAAACCAAACACTACATACTTACCTACAGCCGTCTGTCCTCCAGCGCTGTGCTCTGCTCTCCTCCTGTACTGTCTGTGAGCCGGAAAGCAGAGCGGTGACGTCACCGCTCTGCTTTCCGGCTCCCAGACAGTACAGGAGGAGAGCAGAGAAGCAGAGCACAGCGCTGGAGGACAGACGGCTGTAGGTAAGTATGTAGTGTTTGTTTTTTTTTACTTTTAGCATGGTAACCAGGGTAAACATCGGGTTACTAAGCGCGGCCCTGCGCTTAGTTACCCGATGTTTACCCTGGTTACCGGGGACCTCGGGATCGTTGGTCGCTGGAGAGCGGTCTGTGTGACAGCTCTCCAGCGACCAAACAGCGACGCTGCAGCGATCCGGATCGTTGTCGGTATCGCTGCAGCGTCGCTTAATGTGAAGGGGCCTTTAGAGTATGTGCACACGTCAGGATTTCTTGCAGAAATTTTCCTGACAAAAAACGGACATTTCTGCCAGAAATCCGCATGCGTTTATGACGCTTTTTTTGTGCGTTTTTTCCCAAATGCATAGAATTGCAGAAAATCCGCAAAAATAATGAACATGCTCATTTTTTTACTGCAATGCATTTTTTTTGCAGAAAAAAAATGCATCCATGTGCACAAAACATGCAGAATGCATTCTAAATGATAGAATGCATAATGTATGCGTTTTTAATGAGTTTTTATAGCGTTTTTAGCGTGAAAAAAACGTGAAAAAAACCTGAACGTGTGCACATAGGTTTATTTAAAGAGGACCTATCACCAGGTAAAAAGTGCACAGCTTTTGTTCTTACTTCAATCACGCTGCTCGCCTGCGTGTATGTATATGTACAGTGGGGGAAATAAGAATTCCTTCCATTTTCTTACTATTGCACCAACAGTTGTCTCCTTCTCACCCACCGTCTTACTTATGGTTTTGTAGCCCATCCCAGCTTTGTGCAGGTCTATGATCTTGTCCCTTACATCTGTATAAAGCTCTTTGGCCTTGCCCATGTTGTAGAGGTTAGAGTCTGACTGATTAATTGAGTCTGTGGATAGGAGTCTTGGGGTATGTGCACAAGTTGCGGATCGGCCGCTGAGGATTTGCAACTGTTTTCCATGCGGTTTACAGTAACATGTAAACCTATGGAAAACCAAATCTGCAGTGCCAATGCTGTGGAAAATAAGCTGTGGAAAATAACACATGGAAACGCTGTGTTGTATTTTCCGCAGCATGTCAATTCTTTTTGCGGATTCCGCAGCGTTTTACACCTGCTACTCAATAGGAATTGGTAGTTGTAAAACCGCAGGGGAAATCCGTACAAAAACTGCATTTTACCTGCGGATTTTGCAAAAACGGTGTGAAAAAATCCACACACAAATCCGCAACGTGGGCACATTATAGCCTCATAAAAGGTGACTATGTAAGACAGCTCTCTTTAATGCAGGCAACGAGTTGATTAGGAGCATCTAACTGGTCTGTAGGAGCCAGGACTCTTAATGGTTGGTAGGGGGTCAAATACCGGTACTTATTTCTCACTGCAAAATGCAAATACATTTATATAATTCATACAATGTGATTTTCTGTACCTTATTTTTGATATTTTATCTCTCAATGTTCACATTAACCTACCCTTAAAACTATAGGCTGTTCATGTCTGTCAGTGGGCAAACTTACAAAATCAGCAAGGGATCTAATTAGAGTATCAACATTGCCCAGCCACATACTACATTGCCCAGCCACGTAATACATTGCCCAGCCACGTAATACATTGCCCAGCCACGTACTACATTGCACAGCCACGTACTACATTGCACAGCCACGTACTACATTGCACAGCCACGTACTACATTGCACAGCCACGTACTACATTGCCCAGCCACGTAGTATATTGCCCAGACACGTAGGTATATAACACAGCCCACGCAGTATTTAGCAGTGTGTGCACCATATCCCTGTTAAAAAAAAATTAAAATAAAAAATAGTTATATACTCACCCCTGGGATCCAGCGAAGCTGTGCGATGTGGCCGCCATCTTCCGTTCCCAGGATGCATTGCGAAATTACCCAGATGACTTAGCGGTTTCGCAAGACCGCTAAGTCTTCAAGGTAAGTTCGCAATGCATCTCTGGGAACGGAAGATGGCGGCCGGCGCGAGCGCATCGTCCGACGACGGAATGCGAGTATAGCATGTTTTTTGTTTTTTATTATTTTTAACATTACATCTTTTTACTATTGATGCTGCATAGGCAGCATCAATAGTAAAAACTTGGTCACACAGGGTTAATAGCAGCGGTTACGGAGTGCGTTACCTGCGGCATAACACGGTTCGTTACCGCTGGCATTAACCCTGTGTGAGCGGTGACCGGAGGGGAGTATGGAGCGGGCGCTGACTGCAGGGAGTATGGAGCAGGGAGTATGGAGTGGGCGCTGGGGACACTGACTGCGCCGCGGGGAGTATGGAGCGGGCGCCGGGGACACTGACTGCGGGGAGTAAGGAGCAGCCATTTTCTTCCGGTATGTGCCTATCGCTGATTGGTCGCGGCAAAACGGCCATGACCAATCAGCGACTTGGATTTCCAGGACAGACAGAGGCCGCGACCAATGAATATCCGTGACAGACAGACAGACAGAAGGACAGAAAGACGGAAGTCACCCTTAGACAATTATATAGTAGATATTCATATACAATCATGGCCAAAAGTATTGACACCCCTGCAATTCTGTCAGATAATACTCAGTTTCTTCCTGAAAATGATTGCAAACACAAATTATTTGGTATTAATATCTTCATTTAATTTGTCTTAAATGAAAAAAAAACACAAAAGAGAATGAAGCAAAAAATTGATCATTTTACACAAAACTCCAAAAATGGGCCAGACAAAAGTATTGGCACCCTCAGCCTAATACTTGGTTGCACAACCTTTAAGGTACCGTCACACTTAGCGACGCTGCAGCGATACCGACAACGATCCGGATCGCTGCAGCGTCGCTGTTTGGTCGCTGGAGAGCTGTCACACAGACAGCTCTCCAGCGACCAACGATCCCGAGGTCCCCGGTAACCAGGGTAAACATCGGGTAACTAAGCGCAGGGCCGCGCTTAGTAACCCGATGTTTACCCTGGTTACCATCCTTAAAGTAAAAAAAACAACCGCTACATACTTACCTACCGCTGTCTGTCCTCGGCGCTCTGCTTCTCTGGTCTGGCTGTGAGCACAGCGGCCGGAAAGCAGAGCGGTGACGTCACCGCTCTGCTTTCCGGCCGCTGTGCTCACAGCCAGACCAGAGAAGCAGAGCGCCGAGGACAGACAGCGGTAGGTAAGTATGTAGCGGTTGTTTTTTTTACTTTAAGGATGGTAACCAGGGTAAACATCGGGTTACTAAACGCGGCCCTGCGCTTAGTTACCCGATGTTTACCCTGGTTACCAGCGAAGACATCGCTGAATCGGTGTCACACACGCCGATTCAGCGATGTCTGCGGGGAGTCCAGCGACGAAACAAAGTTCTGGACTTTCTTCCCCGACCAGCGACAGCACAGCAGGGGCCTGATCGCTGCTGCCTGTCACACTGGACGATATCGCTAGCGAGGACGCTGCAACGTCACGGATCGCTAGCGATATCGTCTAGTGTGACGGTACCTTTAGCCAAAATAACTGCGACCAACCTCTTCCGGTAACCATCAATGAGTTTCTTACAATGCTCTGCTGGAATTTTAGACCATTCTTCTTTGGCAAACTGCTCCAGGTCCCTGATATTTGAAGGGTGCCTTCTCCAAACTGCCATTTTTAGATCTCTCCACAGGTGTTCTATGGGATTCAGGTCTGGACTCATTGCTGGCCACCTTAGAAGTCTCCAGTGCTTTCTCTCAAACCATTTTCTAGTGCTTTTTGAAGTGTGTTTTGAGTCATTGTCCTGCTGGTAGACCCATGACCTCTGAGGGAGACCCAGCTTTCTCACACTGGGCCCTACATTATGCTGCAAAATTTGTCTTCAGACTTCATAATGCCATGCACACGGTCAAGCAGTCCAGTGCCAGAGGCAGCAAAGCAACCCCAAAACATCAGGGAACCTCCGCCATGTTTGACTGTAGGGACCGTGTTCTTTTCTGTGAATGCCTCTTTTTTTTCTCCTGTAAACTATGTTGATGCCTTCGCCCAAAAAGCTCTACTTTTGTCTCATCTGACCAGAGAACATTCTTCCAAAACGTTTTAGGCTTTTTCAGGTAAGTTTTGGCAAACTCCAGCCTGGCTTTTTTGTGTCTCGGGGTACGAAGTGGGGTCTTCCTGGGTCTCCTACCATACAGTCCCTTTTCATTCAGACGCCGACGGATAGTACGGGTTGACACTGTTGTACCCTCGGACTGCAGGGCAGCTTGAACTTGTTTGGATGTTAGTCGAGGTTCATTATCCAACATCCGCACAATCTTGCGTTGAAATCTCTTGTCAGTTTTTCTTTTCCGTCCACATCTAGGGAGGTTAGCCACAGTGCCATGGGCTTTACACTTCTTGATGACACTGCACACGGTAGACACAGGAACATTCAGGTCTTTGGAGATGGACTTGTAGCCTTGAGATTGCTCATGCTTCCTCACAATTTGGTTTCTCAAGTCCTAGACAGTTATTTGGTCTTCTTTCTTTTCTCCATGCTCAATGTGGTACACACAAGGACACAGGACAGAGGTTGAGTCAACTTTAATCCATGTCAACTGGCTGCAAGTGTGATTTAGTTATTGCCAACACCTGTTAGGTGCCACAGGTAAGTTACAGGTGCTGATAATTACACAAATTAGAGAAAAGTGCCAATACTTTTGTCCACCCCCTTTTTTATGTTTGGTGTGGAATTATATCCAATTTGGCTTTAGGACAATTCTTTGTGTTTTTTCATTTAACACAAATTAAATGAAGATAATACCAAATAATTTGTGTTTGCAATCATTTTCAGGAAGAAAATGAGTATTATCTGACAGAATTGCAGGGGTGTTAATACTTTTGGCCATGACTGTACACTATATAATTGTCTAAGGGTCACTTCATCCTTTCTGTCTGTCCTGTCTGTCTGTCACGGATATTCATTGGTCGCGGCCTATGTCTGTCATGGAAATCTAAGTCGCTGATTGGTAGTGGCAAAACGCCCACGACCAATCAGCGATGGGCACAGTCCACTGGCAAAATGGCCGCTCCTTCCTCCCCGCAGTCAGTGCCCGCTCCATACTCCCCTCCAGTCATCCAGTCAGCCATCACACAGGGTTAATGCCAGCTGTAACACACTCCATTAACACAGCTATTAACCCTGTGTGACCAACTTTTTACTATTGATGCTGCGTATGCAGCATCAATAGTAAAAATATCTAATGTTACAAATAATAAAAAAAAACAAAAAACGTTATTCTCACCCTCCGACGTCGTGCCCTGTGCTCAGCAGTGCAAGCGGCAGGTTCCGGTGCCAAGGATGCTATGCGAGAAGGACCTGCCATGATGTGATGGTCATGTGACGTCATTACAGGTCCTGCGCTCATACCAACCCTGGGACCGGAAGCTGCCGCGTGCACCGCACACAGGTGACAGGACTACAAGGGGCCCTCGGAAGGTGAGTATGTTTTATTTTTTTATTTTAAGTCTTTTTTAACCTGTTACACATGTGGCTGGCCAATATACTACAAGGGCTGTGCAATATACTACGTGGACATGCATATTCTAGAATACCCGAATCCTATGGATTTGATAAATCAAAATTTGATATTGTGGTACATAACTATGGTAAATTAGCCATTCTACAGGAAGACCAAATACTGTCTTGTTTCCTTGCAAGCAAAGAGGTACTAATTTATGTAGGGCAGGACAATGGCCCTAAAATAGACTGGAAGTCTCCAGTTAATACCAGGGATATCACATGGCACAATGGAAATGCAATATTATAATAATCTGATATCATCACCATCCATTGATACATCTGATCCTACACCAATTTTTCCTTGCATTTTGCTGCCCCCAACTCTTATCTAGCCAGGAAAACGGATGAGCAATGTGAATGGGACCCAGTAAAACCTCATCCTGGCAATGACGAGTATCAGATCTGTCCAAATTTCTGAGGGGGTCTCCCCTACCCGAAGGTCTCACAGATCCATTCCGTAAGATTTTTCTCTATTTATTCCTTTAGCTTTTTACTTTTATACATGTCTTTATGGTTTCCTCTTTTTCTAACTTTGTAAGCACTATGCACCTTTTGGAGATCACATCTAAAATTTAATATGCTTGTTCATTGTTGCTCTAAACGTACCCACAACCTCAAAGAGGGAAATGCCAATGTACACTAATGTGTCACCCAGGGCAAAGGGCTACCTGGCCTAACACCCCCCCCCCCTTCCCCCCAAAAAAAAACAAAACAACAAAAAAAAGTACATGTGCCAGCATGCTCTGACAGTCACAGATGGTAACCATGGCATAAATATCATATTATGGGATTTTCTCCCGGACAGGACAATGTACAGTACACACCTGGTGGCTCTAAAATTCAATTTAACTCCAGCGAGTCACGGTGTAATCAAAGTCATGTGGACGACCAGGAAAACAAGACTACGAGACACGACGGCAATTTACGAAGGTTACAGAAACTAGACTTTGCTCATTAAAGGGAACCTGTCACCCCCAAAATTGAAGGTGAGCTAAGCCCACCGGCATCAGGGGCTTATCTATAGCATTCTCTAATGCTGTAGATAAGCCCCCGATGTAACCTGAAAGATGAGAAAAAGAGGTTAGATTATACTCACCCAGGGGCGGTCCGATCCGATGGGCGTCGCGGTCCGGTGCGGGGCCTCCCATCTTCATAGGATGACGTCCTCGTCATGTCTTCAGGCTGTGGCTCCGGCGCAATCGTAATTCTCTACCCTGTTGAGGGCAGAGCAAAGTACTGCAGTGCGCAGGCACCGGGCCTCTCTGACCTTTCCCGGCAGGACAGACAAAGTACGCCGGAGCCGCAGTGTGAAGACAAGAAGAGGACGTCATGGTAAGAAGATGGGAGGCCCCGGACCGCGACACCCATCAGACCAGAACCGTACCGGGACCTCCCCCGGGTGAGTATAATCTAACCTCTTTTTCTCATCTTTCAGGATACATCGGGGGCTTATCTACAGCATTACAGAATGCTGTAGATAAGCCCCTGATGCTGGTGGGCTTAGCTCAACTTCCATTTTGGGGGTGACAGGTTCCCTTTAAATAGAAGATAGACCTAAACATACATAATTTCTAGTGAGATCAGCATTCATTTTTCTGGTGCTCAAGTGACAGGTCCTGTTGTCCTCGGTTAATATGGGCAAGGTCCCACAAAAAAAAAAAAAAGGCATTAGGAAAAGTTTGTCCTAACAGACTGGCTCCGTCCCCATCTACTACACTCATTGGTATGGGTGACATAATACTACAAGTCTTCTGTAGATCAAAGGTATGGTCATTTTAGCAGTATCCTGGCTGTAGAGACTTCTCCATCAGTGGGTGCCCAATTCAGGCAAGTGGCACAAAAAGAAATAAAATAAATGGGCCTCTGGAGCAAGCAATAGTGCCTGAGGAGCTCCAGTATATACAATGATGGGGATATCCTACTATTACACATGTTAAACCCTGGGCCCGCAGGGTGGGTATATTTGGCCCTCGATGTCAAGTACCCCCGAGTAGATTTGGCCCTTCCCCTGCCTGGCATCACACTTTGAACTATATTGGCATCCTAGATGCGGATAAGAGTTGAAAGCAATGATGGAGGAAGGAGCATCAGCTGACGCTCCCTCTCCCATCATTTCCCCTCTGTGTCCAAGGTATCAGTACAGCTGGTGCGACCACGTAATTACAACACACCCCCTGTACAGAGGATCTGAAGACACTGGGGCAGAGGGAGAATGTTTTTTTTTTTTTTTTTTACGTAGGGCACATTATACTGCAGGGAGTACCATGTGGTGCCTATTATATATTAAGGAGCACCGTGTGGTGCCATTACCCTGCAGGGAGCAGTTATCATGGTAATTATACTGAGTGGAAGGCAATGCAGGGCCCACTATACTGCATGGAGCCCTTTTGTGGACATTATACTCTACGGAGGACAATGTGGACATTATACTGTATGGAGGACAATGTGGACATTACACTGTATGGAGGGCCGAGTGGCAATTAGAGTTGGAGAATCATACTGTGATGGGGTCACCATTAGTGATGAACAAGCGTACTTGGATAAGGCGTTATCTGAGCATGCTCGTGTGCGAAGAAGGTCTTTGTTGTGCTCGAATACTATGTTTGAGTTGCTGTCCCTGCATGTCTCACGGCTGTTCAGCAGCTGCAACACATGTACGGATGGACGGATTGCCTAACAAACAGGCAATCCCTGCATGTGTTGCGGCTGTTGAACAGCTGGGAGACATTCAGCTGCATCGACAAGCAGAGCATCATCGGCGTGCCTGAATACTATTAGCACAGGATTATATAATAATAATAAAAAAAGTTAATGGAAACCTCTTGGACTTTGGAGCAACTGGCAATTACCCCGGGTGCCGCACAAATCTCCAGCAAGGTACCGATTTCCTTAACATTTCTCTTGCCATGATAGGGCTTCATCAGACTCACATCCAGGGAAGAGAACAGGGCAACTTTCACAAAGCGTTCAAGAACCCCCCACTCCCCCCACCCCCCCAAAAAAAAAGGGGAGAAACCTTTTTGATTAGAAACGTTGGCCATTGCTTCAGATGCAGCACAGATCTCCAGCAAGGTAACGTTCTCCAACATATCTTTTGTATCTTTTGCACTGACGCAGCTTCATCAGACTTCCATTTAGTGGAGGGAATGACGCTACATTTGCCCCAATGTGGCAAATTTTGTAAGCCGCAAATTATTCTAAAGGCCCGGATACACATTGGATGAAAGATGGCCAACCCCCCCCCCCCCACCCTCCCAATTAAAAGGGGATGTCCAGTCTGTTTATAGCGATGGCCGATCCCCAGTATAGGCCATCAATCTCAGATCTGCGCTGTTCTGCTGTACGACTGATCAGATCCGGCCACCGCGGGGAACAGTAGGGGGGATGCCAAGTGTCGCACCCCCACTGATCTGATATTGATGGACAAGCTATCACTATATGGAGCACTGGACAACCCCTGTAAATAAGAAGCCAGAGACCTTACAAATTTGGTATCGCTGCGATCGAAGTGTCCCGGAGAATCACATTTTTCACATAATTTACACTAAATGCTGCAAAACCCCAAACATGGTGAAGTGAGGCTTTTCTTTTATGGATTTCCCCCCACCAGCCCCATTTTCAGCACATTATACGGTACAATGAATGGCCCCATACCAGCCCTCAGACCGCTGCGTCAACACCAAAAATAAAAAGTTATGGTCCTGAGACGGGAGAAAAAAAACAAACAAAAGCACAAGTACTAAAAAAAATAAAAATGCACCTATCAGGAAGGGGTTAAATGCCCATTTCGCAGCCCAAGATCTGCCCCCTGCACAGACACATGTAGGCAGGGAGGCTGCCATTTTTAAAGCCCCCCAGTCACATTCCAGGGGGCAGGATTGGTTCCTAGGCCCCGTGCAGGATACACCCCGTGGCCCCAGGCTGGGGGCTGCACTCACCGGTCTTACCTGTTCTGCTCAGGGTCGTGTTTGCAGGGGAGGCCGCGGCCGCTCTCATTCCCTCCCTCTTTATCTCTAGCTGCAAGTAACGAATTACCGCTCCGTCTCCTCCCTAAGATTCTGTAGAAGACAGCTACTGGCCACGCCCCCCGCGTCTCCACCGGAGCTGTCACTCACACAAGGTAGCTCCGCCCACCCCTGAACCCCTTCAGATAACCTGTCAATCAAAGCCCCGCCCTCCTCCTCACCGCAGCTGTCACTCAGTTAGACGACGCACTCGTGCTGCTGTCAGTCACAGGCTAAGCTCCGCCCACTCCCAGCTCAAGTCCGCTAGTCGGCGCATGCGCAGTTGCCACATTTCAGAAAACACCTCAGTGACGCGACGTCGACGTCTGCGAGCCGCTGAGGTATCAGTCATGGCGGAGACGGCTGACCTGCATGTTGTATAGCAGTGTGTGACAGGAGTAAGGACAAGTAATGACAGACTGAGGGAGAATGCGAGCCACAATGTGAAACTATGGGACTACCAGACCCAGGGGTGTAGCGAGTGTCCTAGACGCCCCCTCACCACCACCAGCTTCTATGTGGGGGTCCCTGTGGCCTTGTTTATGAAGGTAAAGCTTTCCCTCCTCTCTCAAAAATTACACAGACAACAGGCAAATACGACCATACACAGAACTATACGCCAGGGCCGGCTCCAGGTATCCATGGACCCCGGGAGAAAGAGGCTGAGTGGCCCCGTTATCATATACCACGATTCATGGTGCACAGACACAGCAGAGAAATATAGGTAAAGCACAATGCAAAGATTTCACTTCTATTCTACAATAGCTCAGAAACCGGACAGTACAGTCCTCCATACAGTATTATGGGCACCACATAGTCCTCCATACAGTATTATGGGCACCACATAGTCCTCCATACACTATTATGGGCACCACACAGTCCTCCATACAGTATTATGGGCACCACACAGTCCTCCATACAGTATTATGGGCACCACATAGTCCTCCATACAGTATTATGGGCACCACATAGTCCTCCATACAGTATTATGGGCACCACATAGCCCTCCATACAGTATTATGGGCACCACATAGTCCTCCATACAGTACTATGGGCACCACATAGTCCTCCATACAGTATTATGGGCACCACATAGTCCTCCATACAGTATTATGGGCACCACATAGTCCTCCATACAGTATTATGGGCACCACATAGTCCTCCATACAGTACTATGGGCACCACATAGTCCTCCATACAGTATTATGGGCACCACATAGTCCTCCATACAGTATTATGGGCACCACATAGCCCTCCATACAGTATTATGGGCACCACATAGTCCTCCATACAGTATTATGGGCACCACATAGTCTTCCATACAGTATTATGGGCACCACATAGTCCTCCATACAGTATTATGGGCACCACATAGTCCTCCATACAGTATTATGGGCACCACATAGTCTTCCATACAGTATTATGGGCACCACATAGTCCTCCATACAGTATTATGGGCACCACATAGTCCTCCATACAGTATTATGGGCACCACATAGTCTTCCATACAGTATTATGGGCACCGCATAGTCCTCCATACAGTATTATGGGCCCCACATAGTCTTCCATACAGTATTATGGGCACCACATAGTCCTCCATACAGTATTATGGGCCCCACATAGTCCTCCATACAGTATTATGGGCACCACATAGTCCTCCATACAGTATTATGGGCACCACATAGTCCTCCATACAGTATTATGGGCCCCACATAGTCCTCCATACAGTACTATGGGCACCACATAGTCCTCCATACAGTATTATGGGCACCACATAGTCCTCCATACAGTATTATGGGCCCCACATAGTCCTCCATACAGTACTATGGGCACCACATAGTCTTCCATACAGTATTATGGGCACCACATAGTCTTCCATACAGTATTATGGGCACCACATAGTCTTCCATACAGTATTATGGGCACCACATAGTCCTCCATACAGTATTATGGGCCCCACATAGTCCTCCATACAGTACTATGGGCACCACATAGTCCTCCATACAGTATTATGGGCACCACATAGTCCTCCATACAGTATTATGGGCACCACATAGTCCTCCATACAGTATTATGGGCACCACATACTCCCCCATACAGTATTATGGGCACATAATCCTCCATACAGTATTATGGGAACCACATAGTGCTCCATACAGTTTTATGGGCACATAGTCCTCCATACAGTACTATGGGCACCACATAGTCCTCCATACAGTATTATGGGCACCACATAGTCCTCCATGCAGTATTATGGGCACCACATAGTCCTCCATACAGTATTATGGGCACCACATAGTCCTCCATACAGTATTATGGGCACCACATAATGCTCCATACAGTATTATGGGCACTACATAGTCCTCCATACAGTATTATGGGCACCACATAGTCCTCCATACAGTATTATGGGCACCACATACTCCCCCATACAGTATTATGGGCACATAATCCTCCATACAGTATTATGGGAACCACATAGTGCTCCATACAGTATTATGGGCACCACATAGTGCTCCATACAGTATTATGGACACCACATACTCCTCCATACAGTATTATGGGCACCACATAGTGCTCCATACAGTATTATGGGCACATAGTCCTCCATACAGTATTATGGGCACCACATACTCCCCCATACAGTATTATGGCCATACAGTATTATGGGCACATAGTCCTCCATACAGTATTATGGCACCACATAGTCCTCCATACAATATTATGGGCACCACATAGTCCTCCATACAATATTATGGGCACAGCATAGTTCTCCATGCAGTATTACTAGCACCAAATAGTCCTCTATGCAGTATTATTGGCACCACATAGTCACCCATGCCGTATTATGGGCACAACATAGTGCCCCATACATAGTGCCCCCCCCCCCCGACTCACGGGTCCCATAGCGTGATGGTGTCCTAGATGGGAAGCGAGACCCCCGCTTGCTCAGGACCCCCGGACTTGCCCGGGTGGTGACGCCGGCACTGTATAGCACCATACTGTTACCAGTACCACCACACTATCATCGCATTTTACCACTGCATAGTGACCAAATAAGGCCACCACACCATGACCACACACAATCACCGCATGGTGACCAAATAATACCCCCATACTGTCACCAATACACACCATGACCGCATAATACCACTGCATAATGACCAAGTAATACTGCCATACTGTTGCCAATACTGCCAGACCATGACCACATATTACCACCACATAGTTACCAAATAATTCTGCCACACTGTGTCCACATACTACCACCGCATATTTACCAAATAATACCCCCATAGTGTCACCAATACCCACCATGACCATATATTACCAACACATAGTGACCAAATAATACCACCATACAAGTAACTATACTGCCATACTGCTACATAATCTAGTGTAACACCATTGTAACCACATAGTGACCAAATAATACCACCATACTGTCACAATCACCAATACTATTAACAATACCACTATAAAAGGAACAAGTAAGACTACCACACTATGACCATGCACTACATTACATAAATAATACCTTCATACTGCTACTGACACCAATTCTGCCAACAATACTGCTATGTATGGTAGCATAATACCGCCACAGCATGACTGCATATTTCCACCACATAGTGACCAAATAATGTCACCGTTTCCAATGCTACTACCAATATCGCTATACAAGGTAGGATATTACTGCCACTTTGCAACTGAATAATTACACCATACTGTTATTGCCACAACATTATTGCTATATAAGGAACAAATAATATTGCCACACCATAACAATGTAATACCACCACATAGTGACAAATTAATACTACGATAATGTTGCTGACAACGGTACTACCAATCATAAAGCTTTATAAGGTAGTATAATACCACCACATAATAACCAAATAATACCACCTTATTTTTACTGACATCAGTGCTACCAGCAATACTGCTATATAAGGTAGTTTAATACTGCCAGACCATTTCTACATAACACCACGTAGTGAATAATGCCACCATAGTAATCATTATCAAAAACAACTGTAACAACATATTACCACCATACAGTGACTGTATAATGAAATATATGAGTTGTACACAGGTGTTATGTGCATCATATGGGTGTATCCTATACAGATAAGTCCAGTCATCCTGTTCTCTCTGATCGTTGTCCTTCATGTCCATGTTTTTCTTCATCCGTCCCAGACTGTCATCACCACGCCTTCCATCCTTGTCTTGTGTCCCCAGGATGTAACCTAAACCATATTTCTTTTGCTCATCGCTTTTAACCACTTCAAAACAGATTGCACAGTGCCTTGCACAGAAATAATTCTACCCCCCCTATTGCTGTACACTGTTCGTACCCCCATGACTAACAGCTCACTCCTTCTACCATTATTTATTTATACTGCTCCCTTAGGCTACTTTCACACTAGCGTTAACTGCAATCCGTCACAATGCGTCGTTTTGCAGAAAAAACGCATCCTGCAAAAGTGTTTGCAGGATGCGTTTTTTCTCCATTGACTAACATTACGTGACGCAATGCGACGGATTGCCACACGTCGCAACCGTCGCTCGACGGTTGCGCCGTGTTTCGGCCGACCGTCGGCCGCAAAAAACGTTCCATGTAACATTTTTTGCAGCCGACGGACCGTCTTTTCCGACCGCGCATGCGCGGCCGGAACTCCTCCCCCACCTCCCCGCACCTCACAATGGGGCAGCGGATGCGCTGAAAAGCAGCATCCGCTGCACCCGTTGTGCGGCGGAGGCAACGCTAGCGTCGGTAACCTCGGCCCGACGCACTGCGACGGGCCGAGCCCGACGCTAGTGTGAAAGAAGCCTTACAGAAGTCTTGTCCCATTTGAAATGTCTTTTTTTACGCATCCAAACAATAATGTTTTCCTTTTTTGGGCAGTCATACAATAAGAATGCACCTTTTGCAACCCTTATACAATAATAATACCCTTTTTGTGCCCCCATATAATAATGATGCCTCTTTTTGTGCCCCCTCACACAATAATAACATAGTGACATAGTTAGCAAAGCCGAAATTAGACATTTGTCCATCCAGTTCAGCCTATATTCCGTCATGATAAATCCCCAGATCTATGTTCTACTAAATAACCTAATAACTGTAAGATACAATATTGTTACGCTCCAGGTACACATCTAGGCCTCTCTTGAACCCCTCGACCGAGTTCGCCATCACCAGCTCCTCAGGCAAGGAATTCCAGATTCTCACTGCACTAACCGTAAAGAATCCTCTTCTATGTTGGTGGAAAAACCTTCTCTCTTTCAGACGCAGAGAAAAGCCCCTTGGGACCGTCACCTTCCTTGGTATAAACAGATCCTCGGAGAGATATTTGTATTGTCCCCTTATATACTTACACATGGTTATAAGATTGTCCCTCAGTCTTATTTCTAGACGAAATAATCCTAATTTTGCTAATCTCTCTGGTATTGTAGTTCCCCCATCCCCTTTATTAATTTTGTTGCCTTCCTTTGTACTCGCTCTAGTTCCATTATATCTGTTATGGCTGGCAATCAGGCAACACAGCGTGCAGTAATCAGCGCACATACAGAGATCTGGCAATAACCAAAAACAATAGGACGAGCTCTGAGACGTGGAATCTCTGTAGACTGCAGTACCTGATCTATCCTCACACAACTATAAGCAGCAGTGGATTGCGCCTATCAACTACCTATGCAACTCGGCACTGCCTGAGGAGCTGACTAGCCTGAAGATAGAAATACAAGCCTGACTTACCTCAGAGAAATACCCCAAAGGAATAGGCAGCCCCCCACATATAATGACTGTTAGCAAGATGAAAAGACAAACGTAGGAATGAAATAGATTCAGCAAAGTGAGGCCCGATATTCTAGACAGAGCGAGGATAGCAAAGAGAACTATGCAGTCTACAAAAAACCCTAAAACGAAAACCACGCAAAGGGGCAAAAAGACCCACCGTGCCGAACTAACAGCACGGCGGTGCACCCCTTTGCTTCTCAGAGCTTCCAGCAAAAGTTAATAGCAAGCTGGACAGAAAAAACAGAAAACAAACTAGAAGCACTTATCTAGCAGAGCAGCAGGCCCAAGGAAAGATGCAGTAGCTCAGATCCAACACTGGAACATTGACAAGGAGCAAGGAAGACAGACTCAGGTGGAGCTAAATAGCAAGGCAGCCAACGAGCTCACCAAAACACCTGAGGGAGGAAGCCCAGAGACTGCAATACCACTTGTGACCACAGAAGTGAACTCAGCCACAGAATTCACAACAGTACCCCCCCCTTGAGGAGGGGTCACCGAACCCTCACCAGAACCCCCAGGCCGACCAGGATGAGCCACATGAAAGGCACGAACAAGATCTGGGGCATGGACATCAGAGGCAAAAACCCAGGAATTATCTTCCTGAGCATAACCCTTCCATTTGACCAGATACTGGAGTTTCCGTCTAGAGACACGAGAATCCAAAATCTTCTCCACAATATACTCCAATTCCCCCTCCACCAAAACAGGGGCAGGAGGCTCCACAGATGGAACCATAGGTGCCACGTATCTCCTCAACAACGACCTATGGAATACATTATGTATGGAAAAGGAGTCTGGGAGGGTCAGACGAAAAGACACCGGATTGAGAATCTCAGAAATCCTATACGGACCAATAAAACGAGGTTTAAATTTAGGAGAGGAAACCTTCATAGGTATATGACGAGAAGATAACCAAACCAGATCCCCAACACGAAGTCGGGGTCCCACACGGCGTCTGCGATTAGCGAAAAGCTGAGCCTTCTCCTGGGACAAGGTCAAATTGTCCACTACCTGAGTCCAGATCTGCTGCAACCTGTCCACCACATAATCCACACCAGGACAGTCCGAAGACTCAACCTGTCCTGAAGAGAAACGAGGATGGAACCCAGAATTGCAGAAAAATGGAGAGACCAAGGTAGCCGAGCTGGCCCGATTATTAAGGGCGAACTCAGCCAACGGCAAAAATGACACCCAATCATCCTGGTCAGCGGAAACAAAACATCTCAGATATGTTTCCAAGGTCTGATTGGTTCGTTCGGTCTGGCCATTAGTCTGAGGATGGAAGGCCGAGGAAAAAGATAGGTCAATGCCCATCCTACCACAAAAGGCTCGCCAGAACCTCGAGACAAACTGGGAACCTCTGTCAGAAACAATATTCTCAGGAATGCCATGTAAACGAACCACATGCTGGAAGAACAAAGGCACCAAATCAGAGGAGGAAGGCAATTTAACCAAGGGCACCAGATGGACCATTTTAGAAAAGCGATCACAGACCACCCAAATGACCGACATTTTTTGAGAAACGGGAAGGTCAGAAATGAAATCCATCGAAATATGTGTCCAAGGCCTCTACGGGACCGGCAAGGGCAAAAGCAACCCACTGGCACGTGAACAGCAGGGCTTAGCCCTAGCACAAATTCCACAGGACTGCACAAAAGCACGCACATCCCGTGACAGAGATGGCCACCAGAAGGATCTAGCAACCAACTCCCTGGTACCAAAGATTCCTGGATGACCGGCCAGCACCGAACAATGAAGTTCAGAGATAACTTTACTAGTCCACCTATCAGGGACGAACAGTTTCTCGGCCGGACAACGATCAGGTTTATTAGCCTGAAATTTCTGCAACACTCTCCGCAAATCAGGGGAGATGGCAGACACAATGACTCCTTCCTTGAGGATACTCGCCGGCTCAGATAACCCCGGAGAGTCGGGCACAAAACTCCTAGACAGAGCATCCGCCTTCACATTTTTAGAGCCCGGAAGGTATGAAATCACAAAATCAAAACGAGCAAAAAATAACGACCAACGGGCCTGTCTAGGATTCAAGCGCTTGGCAGACTCAAGATAAGTAAGGTTCTTATGATCAGTCAAAACCACCACGCGATGCTTAGCACCCTCAAGCCAATGACGCCACTCCTCGAATGCCCACTTCATGGCCAGCAACTCTCGGTTGCCCACATCATAATTACGCTCAGCAGCAGAAAATTTCCTGGAAAAGAAAGCACATGGTTTGAACACTGAGCAACCAGAACCTCTCTGTGACAAAACCGCCCCTGCACCAATCTCAGAAGCATCAACCTCGACCTGGAACGGAAGAGAAACATCAGGTTGACACAACACAGGGGCACAGCAAAAACGACGCTTCAACTCCTGAAAAGCTTCCACGGCAGCAGAAGACCAATTAACCAAATCAGCACCCTTCTTGGTCAAATCGGTCAATGGTCTGGCAATGCTAGAAAAATTACAGATGAAGCGACGATAAAAATTAGCAAAGCCCAGGAATTTCTGCAGACTTTTTAGAGATGTCGGCTGAGTCCAATCCTGGATGGCCTGAACCTTAACCGGATCCATCTCGATAGTAGAAGGGGAAAAGATGAACCCCAAAAATGAAACTTTCTGCACACCGAAGAGACACTTTGATCCCTTCACGAACAAGGAATTAGCACGCAGTACCTGGAAAACCATTCTGACTTGCTTCACATGAGACTCCCAATCATCTGAGAAGATCAAAATGTCATCCAAGTAAACAATCAAGAATTTATCCAGATACTCACGGAAAATGTCATGCATAAAAGACTGAAAAACAGATGGAGCATTGGCAAGTCCGAACGGCATCACCAGATACTCAAAATGACCCTCGGGCGTATTAAATGCCGTTTTCCATTCATCTCCCTGCCTGATTCTCACCAGATTATACGCACCACGAAGATCAATCTTAGTAAACCAACTAGCCCCCTTAATCCGAGCAAACAAGTCAGAAATCAATGGCAAGGGATACTGAAACTTAACAGTGATCTTATTAAGAAGGCGGTAATCAATACACGGTCTTAGCGAACCATCCTTCTTGGCTACAAAAAAGAACCCTGCTCCCAATGGTGACGACGATGGGCGAATATGTCCCTTCTCCAGGGACTCCTTCACATAACTGCGCATAGCGGTGTGTTCAGGTACGGACAAATTAAATAAACGACCCTTAGGGAATTTACTACCAGGAATCAAATCGATAGCACAATCACAATTCCTATGCGGAGGTAGGGCATCAGACTTGGACTCTTCAAATACATCCTGAAAGTCCGACAAGAACTCTGGGATGTCAGAAGGAATGGATGACGAAATAGACAAAAATGGAACATCACCATGTACTCCCTGACAACCCCAGCTGGTTACCGACATAGAGTTCCAATCCAATACTGGATTATGGGTTTGTAGCCATGGCAACCCCAACACGACCACATCATGCAAATTATGCAGTACCAAAAAGCGAATAACTTCCTGATGTGCAGGAGCCATGCACATGGTCAGCTGGGCCCAGTACTGAGGCTTATTCTTGGCCAAAGGTGTAGCATCAATTCCTCTCAACGGAATAGGACACCGCAAAGGCTCCAAGAAAAATCCACAACGTTTAGCATAATCCAAATCCATCAGATTCAGGGCAGCGCCTGAATCCACAAACGCCATGACAGAATATGATGACAAAGAGCACATTAAGGTAATGGACAAAAGGAATTTGGACTGTACAGTACCAATAACGGCAGAGCTATCGAACCGCCTAGTGCGTTTAGGACAATTAGAAATAGCATGAGTAGAATCACCACAATAGAAACACAGTCTGTTCAGACGTCTGTGTTCGTGCCGTTCTACTTTAGTCATAGTCCTGTCGCACTGCATAGGCTCAGGCTTACTCTCAGACAATACCGCCAGATGGTGCACAGATTTACGCTCGCGCAAGCGACGACCGATCTGAATGGCCAAGGACATAGACTCATTCAAACCAGCAGGCATAGGAAATCCCACCATTACATCCTTAAGAGCTTCAGAGAGACCCTTTCTGAACAAAGCCGCTAGTGCAGATTCATTCCACAGAGTGAGTACTGACCATTTCCTAAATTTCTGACAATATACTTCTACATCATCCTGACCCTGGCATAAAGCCAGCAGATTTTTCTCAGCTTGATCCACTGAATTAGGCTCATCGTAAAGCAATCCCAGCGCCTGGAAAAATGCATCAACATTACTCAATGCAGAATCTCCTGGTGCAAGAGAAAACGCCCAGTCCTGTGGGTCGCCGCGCAAAAAAGAAATAATAATCAAAACCTGTTGAATAGGATTACCAGAAGAATGAGGTTTCAAGGCCAAAAATAGCTTACAATTATTTCTGAAGCTCAGGAACTTAGTTCTGTCACCAAAAAACAAATCAGGAATCGGAATTCTTGGTTCTAGCATCGATTTCTGATCAATAGTATCTTGAATCTTTTGTACATTTACAACGAGATTATCCATTGAGGAGCACAGAGCCTGAATATCCATGTCCACAGCTGTGTCCTGAAGCACTCTAATGTCTAGGGGAAAAAAAAGACTGAAGACAGAGCTAAGAAAAAAAAATGATGTCAGGATTTCTTTTTTCCCTCTATTGGAAATCATTGAAGGGCTCCTTGTACTGTTATGGCTGGCAATCAGGCAACACAGCGTGCAGTAATCAGCGCACATACAGAGATCTGGCAATAACCAAAAACAATAGGACGAGCTCTGAGACGTGGAATCTCTGTAGACTGCAGTACCTGATCTATCCTCACACAACTATAAGCAGCAGTGGATTGCGCCTATCAACTACCTATGCAACTCGGCACTGCCTGAGGAGCTGACTAGCCTGAAGATAGAAATACAAGCCTGACTTACCTCAGAGAAATACCCCAAAGGAATAGGCAGCCCCCCACATATAATGACTGTTAGCAAGATGAAAAGACAAACGTAGGAATGAAATAGATTCAGCAAAGTGAGGCCCGATATTCTAGACAGAGCGAGGATAGCAAAGAGAACTATGCAGTCTACAAAAAACCCTAAAACGAAAACCACGCAAAGGGGCAAAAAGACCCACCGTGCCGAACTAACAGCACGGCGGTGCACCCCTTTGCTTCTCAGAGCTTCCAGCAAAAGTTAATAGCAAGCTGGACAGAAAAAACAGAAAACAAACTAGAAGCACTTATCTAGCAGAGCAGCAGGCCCAAGGAAAGATGCAGTAGCTCAGATCCAACACTGGAACATTGACAAGGAGCAAGGAAGACAGACTCAGGTGGAGCTAAATAGCAAGGCAGCCAACGAGCTCACCAAAACACCTGAGGGAGGAAGCCCAGAGACTGCAATACCACTTGTGACCACAGAAGTGAACTCAGCCACAGAATTCACAACAGTACCCCCCCCTTGAGGAGGGGTCACCGAACCCTCACCAGAACCCCCAGGCCGACCAGGATGAGCCACATGAAAGGCACGAACAAGATCTGGGGCATGGACATCAGAGGCAAAAACCCAGGAATTATCTTCCTGAGCATAACCCTTCCATTTGACCAGATACTGGAGTTTCCGTCTAGAGACACGAGAATCCAAAATCTTCTCCACAATATACTCCAATTCCCCCTCCACCAAAACAGGGGCAGGAGGCTCCACAGATGGAACCATAGGTGCCACGTATCTCCTCAACAACGACCTATGGAATACATTATGTATGGAAAAGGAGTCTGGGAGGGTCAGACGAAAAGACACCGGATTGAGAATCTCAGAAATCCTATACGGACCAATAAAACGAGGTTTAAATTTAGGAGAGGAAACCTTCATAGGTATATGACGAGAAGATAACCAAACCAGATCCCCAACACGAAGTCGGGGTCCCACACGGCGTCTGCGATTAGCGAAAAGCTGAGCCTTCTCCTGGGACAAGGTCAAATTGTCCACTACCTGAGTCCAGATCTGCTGCAACCTGTCCACCACATAATCCACACCAGGACAGTCCGAAGACTCAACCTGTCCTGAAGAGAAACGAGGATGGAACCCAGAATTGCAGAAAAATGGAGAGACCAAGGTAGCCGAGCTGGCCCGATTATTAAGGGCGAACTCAGCCAACGGCAAAAATGACACCCAATCATCCTGGTCAGCGGAAACAAAACATCTCAGATATGTTTCCAAGGTCTGATTGGTTCGTTCGGTCTGGCCATTAGTCTGAGGATGGAAGGCCGAGGAAAAAGATAGGTCAATGCCCATCCTACCACAAAAGGCTCGCCAGAACCTCGAGACAAACTGGGAACCTCTGTCAGAAACAATATTCTCAGGAATGCCATGTAAACGAACCACATGCTGGAAGAACAAAGGCACCAAATCAGAGGAGGAAGGCAATTTAACCAAGGGCACCAGATGGACCATTTTAGAAAAGCGATCACAGACCACCCAAATGACCGACATTTTTTGAGAAACGGGAAGGTCAGAAATGAAATCCATCGAAATATGTGTCCAAGGCCTCTACGGGACCGGCAAGGGCAAAAGCAACCCACTGGCACGTGAACAGCAGGGCTTAGCCCTAGCACAAATTCCACAGGACTGCACAAAAGCACGCACATCCCGTGACAGAGATGGCCACCAGAAGGATCTAGCAACCAACTCCCTGGTACCAAAGATTCCTGGATGACCGGCCAGCACCGAACAATGAAGTTCAGAGATAACTTTACTAGTCCACCTATCAGGGACGAACAGTTTCTCGGCCGGACAACGATCAGGTTTATTAGCCTGAAATTTCTGCAACACTCTCCGCAAATCAGGGGAGATGGCAGACACAATGACTCCTTCCTTGAGGATACTCGCCGGCTCAGATAACCCCGGAGAGTCGGGCACAAAACTCCTAGACAGAGCATCCGCCTTCACATTTTTAGAGCCCGGAAGGTATGAAATCACAAAATCAAAACGAGCAAAAAATAACGACCAACGGGCCTGTCTAGGATTCAAGCGCTTGGCAGACTCAAGATAAGTAAGGTTCTTATGATCAGTCAAAACCACCACGCGATGCTTAGCACCCTCAAGCCAATGACGCCACTCCTCGAATGCCCACTTCATGGCCAGCAACTCTCGGTTGCCCACATCATAATTACGCTCAGCAGCAGAAAATTTCCTGGAAAAGAAAGCACATGGTTTGAACACTGAGCAACCAGAACCTCTCTGTGACAAAACCGCCCCTGCACCAATCTCAGAAGCATCAACCTCGACCTGGAACGGAAGAGAAACATCAGGTTGACACAACACAGGGGCACAGCAAAAACGACGCTTCAACTCCTGAAAAGCTTCCACGGCAGCAGAAGACCAATTAACCAAATCAGCACCCTTCTTGGTCAAATCGGTCAATGGTCTGGCAATGCTAGAAAAATTACAGATGAAGCGACGATAAAAATTAGCAAAGCCCAGGAATTTCTGCAGACTTTTTAGAGATGTCGGCTGAGTCCAATCCTGGATGGCCTGAACCTTAACCGGATCCATCTCGATAGTAGAAGGGGAAAAGATGAACCCCAAAAATGAAACTTTCTGCACACCGAAGAGACACTTTGATCCCTTCACGAACAAGGAATTAGCACGCAGTACCTGGAAAACCATTCTGACTTGCTTCACATGAGACTCCCAATCATCTGAGAAGATCAAAATGTCATCCAAGTAAACAATCAAGAATTTATCCAGATACTCACGGAAAATGTCATGCATAAAAGACTGAAAAACAGATGGAGCATTGGCAAGTCCGAACGGCATCACCAGATACTCAAAATGACCCTCGGGCGTATTAAATGCCGTTTTCCATTCATCTCCCTGCCTGATTCTCACCAGATTATACGCACCACGAAGATCAATCTTAGTAAACCAACTAGCCCCCTTAATCCGAGCAAACAAGTCAGAAATCAATGGCAAGGGATACTGAAACTTAACAGTGATCTTATTAAGAAGGCGGTAATCAATACACGGTCTTAGCGAACCATCCTTCTTGGCTACAAAAAAGAACCCTGCTCCCAATGGTGACGACGATGGGCGAATATGTCCCTTCTCCAGGGACTCCTTCACATAACTGCGCATAGCGGTGTGTTCAGGTACGGACAAATTAAATAAACGACCCTTAGGGAATTTACTACCAGGAATCAAATCGATAGCACAATCACAATTCCTATGCGGAGGTAGGGCATCAGACTTGGACTCTTCAAATACATCCTGAAAGTCCGACAAGAACTCTGGGATGTCAGAAGGAATGGATGACGAAATAGACAAAAATGGAACATCACCATGTACTCCCTGACAACCCCAGCTGGTTACCGACATAGAGTTCCAATCCAATACTGGATTATGGGTTTGTAGCCATGGCAACCCCAACACGACCACATCATGCAAATTATGCAGTACCAAAAAGCGAATAACTTCCTGATGTGCAGGAGCCATGCACATGGTCAGCTGGGCCCAGTACTGAGGCTTATTCTTGGCCAAAGGTGTAGCATCAATTCCTCTCAACGGAATAGGACACCGCAAAGGCTCCAAGAAAAATCCACAACGTTTAGCATAATCCAAATCCATCAGATTCAGGGCAGCGCCTGAATCCACAAACGCCATGACAGAATATGATGACAAAGAGCACATTAAGGTAATGGACAAAAGGAATTTGGACTGTACAGTACCAATAACGGCAGAGCTATCGAACCGCCTAGTGCGTTTAGGACAATTAGAAATAGCATGAGTAGAATCACCACAATAGAAACACAGTCTGTTCAGACGTCTGTGTTCGTGCCGTTCTACTTTAGTCATAGTCCTGTCGCACTGCATAGGCTCAGGCTTACTCTCAGACAATACCGCCAGATGGTGCACAGATTTACGCTCGCGCAAGCGACGACCGATCTGAATGGCCAAGGACATAGACTCATTCAAACCAGCAGGCATAGGAAATCCCACCATTACATCCTTAAGAGCTTCAGAGAGACCCTTTCTGAACAAAGCCGCTAGTGCAGATTCATTCCACAGAGTGAGTACTGACCATTTCCTAAATTTCTGACAATATACTTCTACATCATCCTGACCCTGGCATAAAGCCAGCAGATTTTTCTCAGCTTGATCCACTGAATTAGGCTCATCGTAAAGCAATCCCAGCGCCTGGAAAAATGCATCAACATTACTCAATGCAGAATCTCCTGGTGCAAGAGAAAACGCCCAGTCCTGTGGGTCGCCGCGCAAAAAAGAAATAATAATCAAAACCTGTTGAATAGGATTACCAGAAGAATGAGGTTTCAAGGCCAAAAATAGCTTACAATTATTTCTGAAGCTCAGGAACTTAGTTCTGTCACCAAAAAACAAATCAGGAATCGGAATTCTTGGTTCTAGCATCGATTTCTGATCAATAGTATCTTGAATCTTTTGTACATTTACAACGAGATTATCCATTGAGGAGCACAGAGCCTGAATATCCATGTCCACAGCTGTGTCCTGAAGCACTCTAATGTCTAGGGGAAAAAAAAGACTGAAGACAGAGCTAAGAAAAAAAAATGATGTCAGGATTTCTTTTTTCCCTCTATTGGAAATCATTGAAGGGCTCCTTGTACTGTTATGGCTGGCAATCAGGCAACACAGCGTGCAGTAATCAGCGCACATACAGAGATCTGGCAATAACCAAAAACAATAGGACGAGCTCTGAGACGTGGAATCTCTGTAGACTGCAGTACCTGATCTATCCTCACACAACTATAAGCAGCAGTGGATTGCGCCTATCAACTACCTATGCAACTCGGCACTGCCTGAGGAGCTGACTAGCCTGAAGATAGAAATACAAGCCTGACTTACCTCAGAGAAATACCCCAAAGGAATAGGCAGCCCCCCACATATAATGACTGTTAGCAAGATGAAAAGACAAACGTAGGAATGAAATAGATTCAGCAAAGTGAGGCCCGATATTCTAGACAGAGCGAGGATAGCAAAGAGAACTATGCAGTCTACAAAAAACCCTAAAACGAAAACCACGCAAAGGGGCAAAAAGACCCACCGTGCCGAACTAACAGCACGGCGGTGCACCCCTTTGCTTCTCAGAGCTTCCAGCAAAAGTTAATAGCAAGCTGGACAGAAAAAACAGAAAACAAACTAGAAGCACTTATCTAGCAGAGCAGCAGGCCCAAGGAAAGATGCAGTAGCTCAGATCCAACACTGGAACATTGACAAGGAGCAAGGAAGACAGACTCAGGTGGAGCTAAATAGCAAGGCAGCCAACGAGCTCACCAAAACACCTGAGGGAGGAAGCCCAGAGACTGCAATACCACTTGTGACCACAGAAGTGAACTCAGCCACAGAATTCACAACATATATCCTTCCTGAGCACCGGTGCCCAAAACTGTGCACGGTACTCCATGTGCGGTCTAACCAGGGATTTGTACAGAGGCAGTGTAATGTTCTCATCATTTGTATCAAGACCTCTTTTACTGCACCCCATGATACTGTCTGCCTTGGCAGCCGCTGCCTGGCACTGGCTGCTCCAGGTAAGTTTATCATTAACTAGGATCCCCAAGTCCTTCTCCCTGTCAAATTTACCCAGTGGTTCCCCGTTTAGTGTGCAATTGTGATATTGATTCCTTCTTCCCATGTGTATAACCTTACATTTATCATTATTAAACCTCATCTGCCACCTCTCGGCCCAAGTTTCCAACTTATCCAGATCCATCTGTAGCAGAATACTATCTTCTCTTGTATTGACTGCTTTACGTAATAGGGCTCCTTTTGCACCCCAATACAATAATGATGCTTCTTGTTTGCCCCATACAATAATCACGCCTGCCTTACACCCTCATACAATAATAATGCCTCTTTTGTGCTCCCTTTATACAATAATAATGCTCCTCTTTCACTCCACACAATAATGATGCCCATTTTGAGCCCCAGTATAATAATACCCCTTTTGTTCCTCTATATATAACTTTGTGGGATACGCCAATAAGACAATGTTAAGATCTTGAGAATAAGGTTCTGAGTCCCGTGCTGAATGGAGGGGAGGTGACCATGCTCGACCTGTGCTCTATTAATTGTGCATGGGACTGCTGGAAATAGTGCAATTCTGGACTCAGATTTTTTCAGTTAGTCCAAATGACAATTAAATAAATAAATAAATCTTTATTTTTATATAGCGCTAACATATTCCGCAGCGCTTTACAGTTTTGCACACATTATCAATTAAAGGAGCGGAGGTTGAGCATGTGCTCCATTCAAGATCCCGATTTTGGGTTTGAAAGCCCTAACCTTGGGATCACTGAGGGTTCCATCAGTCGGGCCCGCAGCAATCGGCAAGTTATCCCCTATTGTACAGATATGACTTGACTTACTATTTTGGGGAAAACCCTTTAATAAAGCTTTTTGGTGCCATTTTTCAAGTTTGTGCAAGTTCATAGCATGCATTTTTTCCGGCTTTTTCAGGTCTCATAAATAATCTAATGCTATATCCAGAGCATGCAAGTATAGTATGTACTATTGACCCCAAAATATATTAAAAAAAAAAGCCATTAACCGCAACCATGCAAGCTGGAAGAGAGAGCAAGGCGACTGTCTATTCTGATTCAGATGACACATGACCACTGCAGCCAATGAGTGACTGCAGCATTTGCTGACCACTGGTGAGCTGCAGTAGTCACGTGACTGTAAGAAGTAGTGAGGAGAGTGGTGGGGGTTAAGGACAGCAGAATTGAGGAAGGGCAGGGGTCCGCAAAGTAAGTATTATTTTTTTCTTTTTTTTCAGACATAGATCCTATTTTTAAAAAGAAGTGGACAGTCTCTTTAAAGTGTCTTTATCTGGTAATGTAGAGGTTAAATGCTATTTAATTAGTCAGCACATGAACCTGCACATCTCATAGGAACATCTGAGGAATGGGGAGACGTTACAAAGTTAGTTTTGCCTTTTACTCTTTTTTTTTTTTCCCCAACATATTTGCGTATATAACCTTGTTACATTGTTTAGAAAAACAATATTTTCCACCGTCCGGCTAATAAATGGCCGAAGTCCAGGTGCCCACACAGTCCCAGATGTACATTACATGCACACATCTGGTGTTCACTGGGAAACCATTAGTTCCTGGACCTTCGCCTGACCAGGTTACTGGAAGGCGAGGGACACACGGGGCCAAAAATAATGTTTTATTACCCTGTGTCTTAGAGACGAAAGGGGATAGAAGCAGGAACGCGAGAGAAAGAAGACGATGATTTTCAAAAATGGTATATAGGAATACCAGGGTATTTTGTCTCATCCGAGAGAATCGGGCCAATTATGCTTTCTTACACTTTGATCAAACCGATTTTATCGGGTGCGAAGAAGTGGCTGTAGATCTAATAGGGGAGTAAAAGTTATTTTGATGCTCTTTGGGAGCTTTCAGAAAATCTCAGACAGTAGGTTTTAGGCTGGAGCTACACGGCTTAGGCTACTTTCACACTAGCGTTTTCTGCAGTCCGTCACAATGTGTCGTTTTGCAGAAAAACACATCCTGCAAAAGTGTTTGCAGGATGCGTTTTTTCCCCATAGACTTGTATTGACGACGCATTTGCGACGGATTGCCACACGTCGCATCCGTCGAGCGACGGATGCGTCGTGCTTCTGCGGACCGTCGGGAGCAAAAAACGCTACATGTAACGTTTTTTGCTCCTGACAGACCGCTTTTTCCGACCGCGCATGCGCGGCCGGAACTCCGCCCCCACCTCCCCGCACCTTACAATGGGGCAGCGGATGCGCCGGAGAAATGCATCCGCTGCCTCCATTGTGCAATGCGCTAAACGCTAGCGTCGGAATCTCTCCCCGACGCATTGCGACGGGGAGATTCCGACGCTAGTGTGAAAGTAGCCTAACACACAGGTCACGTAGCCAACGATCGCTATATGCCACTGCTACATTGCAGCATAGTGCAAGTGATTGGGGGTGCATTGTGACCCCCAAACTATTGCCACCGCGACAAGCAAGTCACAGAAATATCCAACCACATAATGTTGCAATGTAGCAAAATGTAGCCCTTGACTAAGGATTGAGTTTTTTCTAAGTTGCCGTGATCTGATGTGTGTAATTCAATCATTTTTCATTAGGGGGCAGCATTGATCTTTACAGGTGAAAGACAAATAACTACATATGGCTTCTCCATGTGAAAGTCTCGGAGAAGCCAAAGTGTAGAAGTACATATGCCGAGTTTACTTATATTAGTGACTCGCACATGTCAGATATTATTTGCAAAGGGCAGTTTAAAAACAAACAAAAAACAAAACATGAAGCTTCTTATTACAATATTTCCTAATTTTCCCTTCAGTCTCCCTGATAAATAACCTGCGCAGATGCAGAGCTGACAGGTGTTGGTTTGGCTTATGTTGGGTAGGGAGCGCACCAGATGTAGGTTTACACTTGCGCTCGGACTTCTGTTTTACCGGAACACTGAAAGGCTGCAGCCGATAAGCAGCTGCTGATTGTCTGCAGTGGTCACATAATGCAAAAATGGAGGAACAGCACCAATTCGGGAGGTAAGTATATGTTTGTTTTTTTTAATTTTAAGATGGGCAATTTAGCTGTTAAGAAGGAATTGTCCACTTTAACCCCTTTCTGCCATTAGACGTACTATTGCGTCCATGTGGGGTGGGCTTTACTTCCCAAGGACGCAATAGTACGTCATATGCGATCGGCAGCGCTCACGGGGGGAGCGCCGCCGATCGCGGCCGGGTGTCAGCTGTTTATCGCAGCTGACATCCGGCACTATGTGCCAGGAGCGGTCACGGACCGCCCCCGGCACATTAACCCCCGGCACACCGCGATCAAAGATGATCGCGATGTGCCGGCGGTGCAGGGAAGCACCGCGCAGGGAGGGGGCTCCCTGCGGGCTTCCCTGAGCCCCCCGCAGCAACGCGATGTGATCGCGTTGCTGCGAGGGTCTCACCTCCCTCCCTGCTCCCTCCAGCCCCGGATCCAAGATGGCCACGGATCCGGGTCCTGCAGGGAGGGAGGTGGCTTCACAGAGCCTGCTCAGAGCAGGCACTGTGAAGCAGCCTGCACTCCTATCAGATCAGTGATCTGACAGAGTGCTGTGCAAACTGTCAGATCACTGATCTGTGATGTCCCCCCCTGGGACAAAGTAAAAAAGTAAAAAAAAAAAATTTCAAATGTGTAAAAAAAAATTAAAAAAAATATTCCAAAATAATGAAAAAAAAAATAAAAATATTATTCCCATAAATACATTTCTTTATCTAAATAAAAAAAAAAAACAATAAAAGTACACATATTTAGTATCGCTGCGTCCGTAACGGCCCGACCTATAAAACTGGCCCACTAGTTAACCCCTTCAGTAAACACCGTAAGAAAAAAAAAAAAAAAACGAGGCAAAAAACAACGCTTGATAATCATACCGCCGAACAAAAAGTGGAATAACACGCGATCAAAAAGACAGATATAACTAACCATGGTACCGCTGAAAACGTCATCTTGTCCCGCAAAAAACGAGCCGCCATACAGCATCATCAGCAAAAAAATAAAAAAGTTATAGTCCTGAGAATAAAGCGATGCAAAAATAATTATTTTTTCTATAAAATAGTTTTTATCGTATAAAAGCGCCAAAACATAAAAAAATGATATAAATGAGGTGTCGCTGTAATCGTACTGACCCGAAGAATAAAACTGCTTCATCAATTTTACCAAACGCGGAACGGTATAAACGCCTCCCCCAAAAGAAATTCATGAATAGCTGGTTTTTGGTCATTCTGCCTCACAAAAATCGGAATAAAAAGCGATCAAAAAATGTCACGTGCCCGAAAATGTTACCAATAAAAACATCAACTCGTCCCGCAAAAACCAAGACCTCACATGACTCTGTGGACCAGAATATAGAAAAATTATAGCTCTCAAAATGTGGTAACGCAAAAAATATTTTTTGCAATAAAAAGCGTCTTTCAGTGTGTGACGGCTGCCAATCATAAAAATCCGCTAAAAAACCCGCTATAAAAGTAAATCAAACCCCCCTTCATCATCCCCTTAGTTAGGGAAAAATTAAAAAAATGTATTTATTTCCATTTTCCCATTAGGGCTAGGGTTAGAGTTAGGGCTAGGGTTAGGGCTAGGGTTAGGGCTAGGGTTAGGGCTAGGGCTAGGGCTAGGGTTAGGGCTAGGGCTAGGGTTAGGGTTAGGGTTAGGGCTAGGGTTAGGGCTAGGGTTAGGGTTAGGGTTAGGGCTAGGGTTAGGGCTAGGGTTAGGGCTAGGGTTAGGGCTAGGGTTAGGGCTAGGGTTAGGGCTAGGGTTAGGGCTAGGGCTACAGTTTGGGTTGGGGCTAAAGTTACAGTTAGGGTTTAGATTACATTTACGGTTGGGAATAGGGTTGGGATTAGGGTTAGGGGTGTGTCAGGGTTAGAGGTGTGGTTAGGGTTACTGTTGGGATTAGGGTTAGGGATGTGTTTGGATTAGGGTTTCAGTTATAATTGGGGGGTTTCCACTGTTTAGGCACATCAGGGGCTCTCCAAACGCGACATGGCGTCCGATCTCAATTCCAGCCAATTCTGCGTTGAAAAAGTAAAACAGTGCTTCTTCCCTTCCGAGCTCTCCCGTGTGCCCAAACAGGGGTTTACCCCAACATATGGGGTATCAGCGTACTCAGGACAAATAGGACAACAACTTTTGGGGTCCAATTTCTCCTGCTACCCTTGGGAAAATACAAAACTCGGGGCTAAAACATATTTTTTGTGGGAAAAAAAAAGATTTTTTATTTTCACGGCTCTGCGTTATAAACTGTAGTGAAACACTTGGGGGTTCAAAGTTCTCACAACACATCTAGATTAGTTCCCTGGGGGGTCTAGTTTCCAATATGGGGTCACTTGTGGGGGGTTTCTACTGTTTAGGTACATTAGGGGTTCTGCAAACGCAATGTGACGTCTGCAGACCATTCCATCTAAGTCTGCATTCCAAATGGCGCTCCTTCCCTTCCGAGCTCTGCCATGCGCTCAAACGTTGGTTTCCCCCAACATACGGGGTATCAGCGTACTCAGGACAAATTGGACAACAACTTTTGGGGTCGAATTTCTCCTCTTACCCTCGGGAAAATACAAAACTGGGGGCTAAAAAATAATTTTGGGGGGAAAGATTTTTTTTTTTAATTTTCACGGCTCTGCGTTACAAACTGTAGTGAGACACTTGGGGGTTCAAAGCTATCACAACACATCTAGATGAGTTCCTTAGGGGGTCTAGTTTCCAAAATGGTGTCACTTGTGGGAGATTTCTACTGTTTAGGTACATTAGGGGCTCTGCAAATGCAATGTGACACCTGCAGACCATTCCATCTAAGTCCTCATTCCAAATGGAGCTCCTTCCCTTCCGAGCCCTCCCATGCGCCCAAACAGTGGTTCCCCCCCACATATGGGGTATCAGCGCACTCAGGACAAATTGGACAACAAATTGTGGGGTCGAATTTCTCCTTTTACCCTCGGAAAAATACAAAACTGGGGGCTAAAAAATAATTTTTGTGGGAAAAAATTTTTGTTTTATTTTTACGGCTCTCCATTATAAACTTCTGTGAAGCCCTTGGTGGGTCAAAGCGCTCAGCACACATCTAGATAAGTTCCTAAGGGGGTCTACTTTCCAAAATGGTGTCACTTGTGGGGGGTTTCTACTGTTTAGGTACATTAGGGGCTCTGCAAACGCAATGTGACACCTGCAGACCATTCCATCTAAGTCTGCATTCAAATGGCACTCCTTCCCTTCTGAGCCCTCCCATGTGCCCAAACAGTGGTTCCCCCCACATATGGTGTATCATCGCACTCAGGACAAATTGGGCAACAAATTTTGGGGTCCAATTTCTCCTGTTACCCTCAGGAAAATACAAAACTGGGGGCTAAAAAAATAATTTTTGTGGGAAAAAAATGTTGTTTTATTTTTACGGCTCTGCATTATAAACTTCTGTGAAGCACTTGGTGGGTCAAAGTGCTCACCACACCTCTAGATAAGTTCCTTAGGGGGTCTACTTTCCAAAATGGTGTCATTTGTGGGGGGTTTCAATGTTTAGGCACATCAGTGGCTCTTCAAACGCAACATGGCGTCCCATCTCAATTCCTGTCAATTTTGCTTTGAAAAGTCAAACGGCGCTCCTTCCCTTCCGAGCTCTCCCATCCACCCAAACAGTGGTTTACCCCCACATATGGGGTATCCGCGTACTCAGGACAAATTGTACAACAACTTTTGGGGTCCAATTTCTTCTCTTACCCTTGGGAAAATAAAAAATTGGGGGCAAAAAGATAATTTTTGTGAAAAAATATGATTTTTTATTTTTACGGTTCTACATTATAAACTTCTGTGAAGCACTTGGTGGGTCAAAGTGCTCACCACACCTCTAGATAAGTTCCTTAGGGGGTCTACTTTCCAAAATGGTGTCACTTGTGGGGGGTTTCAATGTTTAGGCACATCAGTGGCTCTTCAAACGCAACATGACGTCCCATCTCAATTCCTGTCAATTTTGCATTGAAAAGTCAAACGGCGCTCCTTCCCTTCCGAGCTCTCCCATCCGCCCAAACAGTGGTTTACCCCCACATATGGGCTATCAGCGTACTCAGGACAAATTGTACAACAACTTTTGGGGTCCAATTTCTTCTCTTACCCTTGGGAAAATAAAAAATTGGGGGCAAAAAGATAATTTTTGTGAAAAAATATGATTTTTTATTTTTGCGGTTCTACATTATAAACTTCTGTGAAGCACTTGTTGGGTCAAAGTGCTCACCACACCTCTAGATAAGTTCCTTAGGGGGTCTACTTTCCAAAATGGTGTCACTTGTGGGGGGTTTCAATGTTTAGCCACATCAGGGGCTCTCCAAACGAAACATGGCGTCCCATCTCAATTCCAGTCAATTTTGCATTGAAAAGTCAAATGGCACTCCTTCGCTTCCGAGCTCTGCCATGCGCCCAAACAGTGGTTTACCCCCACATGTGGGGTATTGGCATACTCAGGACAAATTGTACAACAATGTTTGGGGTCCATTTTCTCCTGTTACCCTTGGTAAAATAAAACAAATTGGAGCTGAATTACATTTTTTGTGAAAAAAAGTTAAATGTTCATTTTTATTTAAACATTCAAAAAATTCCTGTGAAGCACCAGAAGGGTTAATAAACTTCTTGAATATGGTTTTGAGCACCTTGAGGGGTGTAGTTTTTAGAATGGTGTCACACTTGGGTATTTTCTATCATATAGACCCCTCAAAATGACTTCAAATGAGATGTGGTCCCTAAAATAAAATGGTGTTGTAGAAATGAGAAATTGCTGGTCAACTTTTAACCCTTATAACTCCCTAACAAAAAAAAATTTTGGTTCCAAAATTGTGCTGATGTAAAGTAGACATGTGGGAAATGTTACTTATTAAGTATTTTGTGTGACATATCTCTGTGATTTAATTGCATAAAAATTCAAAGTTGGAAAATTGCGAAATTTTCATAATTTTCGCCAAATTTCCGTTTTTTTCACAAATAAACGCAGGTACTATCAAAGAATTTTTACCATTGTCATGAAGTACAATATGTCACGAGAAAACAATGTCAGAATCACCAGGATCCATTGAAGCGTTCCAGAGTTATAACCTCATAAAGGGACAGTGGTCAGAATTGTAAAAATTGGCCCGGTCATTAACGTGCAAACCACCCTTGGGGGTAAAGGGGTTAAGATTACTGAATTGACGAAGAATACCTTGGGCTCTATTAACATTTTATTGTGTCCCATGTTTGTAATATACATCATTCGTATCAGCAGGCCTCCATTTTCCTGACGGAGACCAGAATGTGTCCTTTTGTCCTCTGATGTGCATTGAATAGGGGGCAATACTCATATTTATCTGCAAAAAGTGGGTGGATACCAAGCTTAACAGGGTCTGATCCGTTGTTGGTTCACCTTTTGGGGTTGTTAAAACTCACACCTTTGGAATCAAGATGTGGCAGCTGCTGCCGTACTCTCAGGTCGGGAAATCCCACCGTGTAGACCAAAAAATGGGAATCTAGGAGTAACAGTCTCCTGTGGGTTAAAAAAAAAATAAAGGCCATAATGAAGGATTTAAGCCAAACAGATTATCTTCATCAGGAGTAGCGATCAGTGAGTCCCTGATGATGTAGGACGATACCTCTGAAACGCGTACAATCGCTTTGTATTCCTTTTTGTCCACGGATGCACCCGTAGTAAATGACGTCACATCGGCTGGAAGCGGCAATTTTTTTTCTTTGACGTGCTTGTATGTGGATATACCTAAATAAAATGGGAATGGTTGGTGATATCAACTTCCCGTTTGTGGCACATTAGTATATGGGAGGGGGAAAACTTTTCAAGATAGGTGGTGACCATGGCGGTCATTTTGAAGTCGGCCATTTTGGACCCAACTTTATTTTTTCCAATGGGAAGGTCGTCATGTGACACATCAAACCTATTGAGAATTTCACAAGAAGAACAATGGTGTTCTTGGTTGTAACGTAACTTTATTCTTTCATGAGTTATTTACAAGTTTCTCTTTGTTTACAGCCATTGACATGTCACAGAGGATAACACGTGAGGAGCTGATAGAAATCGTGTTGAGGTTTGTTGAACGCAGTACCCGGGTCATTGCAGCAGATTACAATGCATGACACCCTACGCAAGAAAGCTGTCACCATTCCCATGTTATTTAGGTCTATCCATATAAATGGCCCACCCAAAAAAGTTTGCCCCATCACTGAACATGATGTTCTGTGTAAACTGAGGGTCCTGGTCCAAATTTAGTTTTGCCCGTTCTGCAAATTTAGCGCGCCGATCTGGCATCAGGTGAACATCTCTTCGGTGGATATTAGCTACTCACAAATAGCACCCTTACAAAATCCAGCTGCTGCTGCATCTCAACGAGGATGACCCAGATCGGCACGCTGAATTTGCAGAATGGGCAAAACATAAATTGGAATAGGTGGATACACCTAAATAACATGGCAATGGTGACCGTTTTCTTGCATAGGGTGTCTGGCATTGAAATCTGCTGCAATGACCCGGGTACTGCGTTCACCAGACATCAACGCAATTTTTATCCGCTCCTCATGTAATAACCTCTGCAGCATGTCAATGGCTGTAAACAAAGAGAAACTTGTAAATGACTATTGAAAGAATAAAGTTATATTAAAACCAAGCACACCATTGTGTCACATGACCCTCTTCCCATTGGTAAAAATATAGTTGGATCCAAAATGGCCAACTTCAAAGTGGCCGCCATGGTCACCACCCATCTTGAAAAGTTTTCCCCCTCCCATATACTAATGTGCCACAAACAGGAAGCTGATATCACCAACCATTCCCATTTTATTTAGGTGTATCCATATACATGGCCCACCCTGTAGTACAGACCTCGGAACATCACAGACTTCTCTATTTTCTAATGACTGCAGAATCCACTGATTCCGCAGTCTGACCCAGTCTCAACGTGTCTCATCCTATTAGGATAGCGGGAGCGCTTGTGCATATCTTATATAGAAGTGAAAAGTAAACATGGGAATTGAAACCCAAAGTAAAAGATGAAAACCTGATGGATGTCACTGGTTGCGGTGTTTCTCTCCTAAGGAAAATCGGAAGGTTAACCCCTTTCTGCCAGCTGACGGAATAGTACGTCAGCTGGCAGATCCCCTGCTTTGAGGTGGGCTCCGGCGGTGAGCCCACCTCAAAGCCGCGACATGTCAGCTGTTTTGTACAGCTGACATGTGCGCGCAATGAGCGCGAGCGGAATCGCGATCCGCCCGCGCCCATTAACTAGTTAAATGCCGCCGTCAAGCGCTGACAGCGGCATTTAACTAGCGCTCCCGGCCGCGCGGCCGGGAGTGCTCGCACTGCGGACCCCCGTCACATGATCGGGGGTCAGCAGTGCATCGCCATAACAACCAGAGGTCTCCTTGAGACCTCTATGGTTGTTGATGGCCGATTGCTTTGAGCGCCACCCTGTGGTCGGCGTTCATAGCAACCCTGCATTTCTGCTACATAGAGGTGATCTGTACTTCACCTCTATGTAGCAGAGCCGATCGAGTTATGCATGCTTCTAGCCTCCCACGGAGGCTATTGAAGCATGCCAAAATTAAAAAAAAAAAAGTGATTAAAAATATAAAAAAAATAAAAAATATATAAAAGTTCAAATCACCCCCCTTTCGCCCCAATCAAAATAAAACAATTAAAAAAAAATCAAACATACACATATTTGGTATCGCCGCGTTCAGAATCGCCCGATCTATCAATAAAAACAAAGGATTAACCTGACCGCTAAATGATGTAGCGAGAAAAAAAATCAAAACGCCAAAATTACGTTTTTTTGGTCGCCGCGACATTGCATTAAAATGCAATAACGGGTGATCAAAAGAACGTATCTACACCAAAATGGTATCATTAAAAACGCCAGCTCGGCACGCAAAATATAAGCCCTCACCTGACCCCAGATGACGAAAATTGGAGACGCTACGGGTATCGGAAAATCGCGCATTTTTTATTTATTTTTTTTTTTAGCAAAATTTGGAATTTTTTTTCACCACTTAGATAAAAAATAACCTAGACATGTTTGGTGTCTATGAACTCGTAATGACCTGGAGAATCATAATGGCAGGTTAGTTTTAGCATTTAGTGAACCTAGCAAAAAAGCCAAACAAAAAACAAGTGTGAGATTGCACACTTTTTGCAATTTCATCACACTTGGAATTTTTTTCCCGTTTTCTGTTACATGGCATGGTAAAATCAATGATGTCGTTCAAAAGTACATCTCGTCCCGCAAAAAATAAGCCCTCACATGGCCATATTGACGGAAAAACAAAAAAGTTATGGCTCTGGGAAGGAGGGGAGCAAAAAACGAAAATGAAAAAGCGGAAAAAGCTCCGGGGGTGAAGGGGTTAAAGCCCCAAAAGTGAAGGGGAACAAATTGGAAAGTCAAAGGCATCACGATACTTAATGTCAAATCAAAGCTAATATGTTTCATTAGGATGGGAGCCAGAAGAGCAAAGTCAACCAGAGGATGTCATGATGAAGAGTCCTATAAATGGAGACAGGGTGGGAGGGTTAATGTACAAGGTAGTGAAGAGCACAAACAAATTACAGGTCCTTAAGGTTTACAGAAAGAGCGTGTCTTTTCAGCCATGGCTTGTCCTTGCTCTTCCAGTAGAGTGTTAAGTCTGGAAACCAGATCATAGAGAGCCAAGCAAGGTGTTGGAAGGAAGGAAATGAGTCATGTGCCTGTATGTGAGAAAAACCTGGAGGAGGCTCCATAGGAAACTACAGAAGGCCATCAGGTCATGGCTTTTTTTAAATAAAAGAATTTGTCAAAGAACAAGCTGGTTCAACCTAGTGAATCATCCGATGGACACTGACACAAAAATGGGCACCAAAAGGTTGAGCAAACGACCACTCCATTTGGAGGTAACCTTTAAGGCAAAGATGCTTTCTCAAGATAAAAAGTTTTCAGCTATCATTGCACCTGATCATTCCCAAGTGAAAAAGTTATACCCTTATCGTTGGGCCCTGACCATTGGGGCCCCCAGAGATCCTATGAACAGGGATCAAGAGTAATCACATGATCCAACACGCATAATCCTTGTTGGCGCTGGTCATCGCGAATGTGGGGGCCTCACAATTTCTTAGACTCTATTCTCTGTTTAAATTATAAATCTTTCACACTTTTTTTTTCCAATTTTATTTTTGTCTCTTAATTACAGGTTTTTTTGCACCACATTAGGATCCAGAAACCTAGTGTTCACATTACAACCACAAGAATCGAACTCTTAATGGATCTACTGAGCAGAAACAGACACTAAAGTATGGACACGTAATATGGCCACCCTTAATGGTATATTCACATCTCGTTGGGTGTGTACATACAGGGTCTATGACGGGAAAGACTCTTGGCACTTACGCCAGTTGTATACATAGACTTCCATTGAGCAGATTTATACACCGTGGACATATACACTAAAAGCGGTATAAACATAAACTCATAAGTTATTAAAGGGAAGTTTTTGTTTTCTTGTCAGGGTTCACTTATTTGTTTTGTGCTTCTGTTCTCTGCTTTTCTTTAGCCAGAACATTTCAGTTTATAAACGCAGCTCTTGGACATTATCAGATGTTTATTTGCCTTTTTAGGAAGCAGAAATTAAGTACCGTACTTATGAAATCTTAATATGAACAATGCCGTCTGTCGAAGATGCATGGTGGCTCTTAAAGAGAATTTGTCTAAAGTGCAGAAAATCATCTCAATTCGATTTACTATTACTATAAAATGCTCCCAGGTTTAGATATGAGAAAATAAAGAGAAAAAAATTAATACCCAACAAAAACGTTTCTGCTGGTATATGGAAGTGGAAGGATTAATAATAATAATGCTAAGTTTGGCTTTCACAAGGAATTAATGGTTTTCTAATGATGTGGCTCAGTGTGACAGGGAAGAAATTTCCTTTTGAAATCAATTTATGTTTAAAATATCCAAAAAGTTTTGTACAATTTTCTTTTTAAACTTGATAGAGGATCATTTTATTGGTCTGTTCTGTTTTGTTGACCGTGAGGAGCACTTTGCACTTTAGACAAAACTTATTCTTAGGGAAGAGTCAGATAGCCAAACAACTCGAGGATCGTAACGCAATGCTGAGACTGACCGGTGACTCTCCCGACCTGAGCGTGACAGCATGTATTTCTGTGCATCTGTCGTGCCCGGGTGCAGAGAGCCGCGGCCAGCCTGAGCATTACGTTGCGATCTTCGTCTGAGTTATACGGGTATCTGACTTTTTTTTTTGTAGGCAGTTGTCGATCACTGGGGATCTTCTCAGTACGTAGTTAACATTGTTTTAATATAAAAACTTAAATGCCATCATGTCAAGGTGACCCTACTCAGGACGGTCCTAACCTCTAGTACTAAAACTTACCATTTGTGAAATCACATAAATGTGAAAAGTGACAATCCCGACTCCCGGGTAGGGTCACCGTGTCATTGTGGTAAGGATTTTTTATATATTTTTTTTTATCAAAACAATGTTAACTAAGTACCCTGTGTTATTTTCATACACTATTGCTATTTATTTACTTACCGGAGGGTATTTGCTCATTTTGGTATCTTAGGCTATATGTAAGACTAGATGGTAGCCCGATTCTAACGCATCAGGTATTCTAGAATATGTATGTAGTTTATTTATGAAGATTTTAGAATAATACATTGAATACACAGGATTCGGCCGGCCGGACTGCGCCTGTCGCTGATTGTTCGCGGCCGGCCACATAGTGTATACCACAGCCACGTAGTATATTGCACAGCCCACGTAGTATATTGCACAGCCAACGTAGTATATTGCACAGCCCACGTAGTATATTGCACAGCCCACTTAGTATATTGCACAGCCCATTGCACAGCCCACGTAGTATATTGCACAGCCCACGTAGTATATTGCACAGCCCACGTAGTATATTGCACAGCCCACGTACCCAGGTCATGGCGAAGCGGTTACCGACGCTCCTCGCACGCTCCGGTCTCAAGAGTGCATTGCGGTCTCGCGAGATGATGATGTAGCGGTCTCGCGAGACCGCTGTGTCATCATCTCGCGAGATCGCAATGCATGGAGCGGTCACAGGAGCGTCGCGAGGAGCGGGAAAGGCCTGTTGTGCATTGGCAGCATCAATAGTAAAAAGTTGGGGACACACAGGGTTAATAGCAGCGTTAACGGAGTGCGTAACACCGCGGCATAACGCGGTCCGTTAGCGCTGCCATTAACCCTGTGTGAGCGCTGACTGGAGTGGATTATGGAGCGGGCACTGACTGCGGGGAGGAAGGAGCGGCCATTTTGCCGCCGAACTGTGCCCGTCGCTGATTGGTCGTGGCTGTTTTGTCGCGACCAATCAGCGACTTGGATTTCCATGACAGACAGAGGCCGCGACCAATGAATATCCGCGACAGTCAGAAGGACAGACGGAAGTGACCCTTAGACAATTATATAGTAGATGAGAGCAGCGTGATGTAGGGGCTGACACCCTGACTAGCGATGTGTCATTTGTTTGCCTGCTGGAATGCTGAACTCTATATAACCCTGCCCGCATCGCTGATTGGCAGATTTTTGTGTACACTGTATATTGACAGAAAGCTGCTAATCAGTGGCAGAGGTGTGGTTGGACCAGGAGGCACGAGACATCTAGTCCTGTTGTGATAATCTCCTGCTGATAAAACACTAATTGTATATAAACAGGAACACACAGCTTAGTAAAAGATACATTGCTGGAATCAAGGTATCCGCCCCTACATCATGCTGCTGTCATATTACATAACAAAACATGCTGACTGATTCCCCTTAACCCCTTCATGACCCAGCCTATTTTGACCTTAAAGACCTTGCCGTTTTTTGCAATTCTGACCAGTGTCCCTTTATGAGGTAATAACTCAGGAACGCTTCAATGGATCCTAGCGGTTCTGAGATTGTTTTTTCGTGACATATTGGGCTTCATGTTAGTGGTAAATTTAGGTCAATAAATTCTGTGTTTATTTGTGACAAAAACGGAAATTTGGCGACAATTTTGAAAATTTCGCAATTTTCACATTTTGAATTTTTATTTTGTTAAACCAGAGAGGTATGTGACACAAAATAGTTAATAAATAACATTTCCCACACGTCTACTTTACATCAGCACAATTTTGGAAACAAAATTTTTTTTTGCTAGGAAGTTATAAGGGTTAAAATTTGACCAGCGATTTCTCATTTTTACAACGAAATTTACAAAACCATTTTTTTTAGGGACCACCTCACATTTGAAGTCAGTTTGAGGGGTCTATATGGCTGAAAATGCCCAAAAGTGACACCATTCTAAAAACTGCACTCCTCAAGGTGCACAAAACCACATTCCAGAAGTTTATTAACCCTTCAGGTGCTTCACAGCAGCAGAAGCAACATGGAAGGAAAAAATGAACATTTAACTTTTTAGTCACAAAAATGATTTTTCAGCAACAATTTTTGTATTTTCCCAATGGTAAAAGGAGAAACTGAACCACGAAAGTTGTTGTCCAATTTGTCCTGAGTATGCTGATACCTCATATGTGGGGGTAAACCACTGTTTGGGCACACGGCAGGGCTTGGAATGGAAGGAGCGCCATTTGACTTTTTGAATGAAAAATTGGCTGCACTCTTTAGCGGACACCATGTCAAGTTTGGAGAGCCCCCGTGTGCCTAAAAATTGGAGCTCCCCCACAAGTGACCCCATTTTGGAAACTAGACCCCCAAAGGAACTAATCTAGATGTGTGGTTAGCACTTTGAACCCTCAAGTGCTTCACAGAAGTTTATAACGCAGAGCCATGAAAATAAAAAAAAAAAAATTATTTTCTCAAAAATTATTTTTAGCCCACAATTTTTTATTTTCCCAAGGGTATTAGGAAAAATTTGACCCCAAAAGTTGTTGTCCAGTTTCTCCTGAGCTGATACCCAATATGTTGGGGTAAACCACTGTTTAGGCACATGCTGGGGCTCGGAAGTGAAGTAGTGACGTTTTGAAATGCAGACTTTGATGGAATGCTCTTCGGGCGTCACGTTGCGTTTGCAGAGCCCCTGATGTGGCTAAACAGTAGAAACCCCCCACAAGTGACCCCATTTTGGAAACTAGACCCCGAAAGGAACTTATCTAGATGTGAGGTGAGCACTTTGAACCCCCAAGTGCTTCACAGAAGTTCATAACACAGAGCAGTGAAAATAATAAATACGTTTTCTTTCCTCAAAAATAATTTTTTAGCCTAGAATTTTTTATTTTCCCAAGGGTTACAGGAGAAATTGGACCACAAATGTTGTTGTCCAGTTTCTCCTGAGTACGCTGATACCCCATGTGTGGGGGTAAACCACTGTTTGGGCACACGTCGGGGCTCAGAAGGGAAGTAGTGACTTTTGAAATGCAGACTTTGATGGAATGGTCTGCGGACGTCATGTTGCGTTTGCAGAGCCCCTGGTGTGCCTAAACAGTAGAAACCCCCCACAAGTGACCCCATTTTGGAAACTAGACCCCCCAAGGAACTTATCTAGATATGTGGTGAGCACTTTGAACCCCCAAGTGCTTCACAGATGTTTACAACGCAGAGCCGTGAAAATAAAAAATCATTTTTCTTTCCTCAAAAATGATGTTTTAGCAAGCAATTTTTTATTTTCTCAAGGGTAACAGGAGAAATTGGACCCCAGTAATTGTTGCGCAGTTTGTCCTGAGTATGCTGGTACCCCATATGTGGGGGTAAACCACTGTTTGGGCACACGTCGGGGCTCGGAAGTGAGGGAGCACCATTTGACTTTTTGAATACAAGATTGGCTGGAATCATGTTGCGTTTGGAGACCCCCTGATGTGCCTAAACAGTGGAAACCCCTCAATTCTAACTCCAACACACCCCTAAACCTTATCCCAACTGTAGCCGTAACCCTAATCACAACCCTAACCCCAACACACCCGTAACCCCAACACACCCCTAACCCTAACCACAACCCTAATTCCAACCCAACCCTAGCCCTAAGGCTATGTGCCAACGTTGCGGATTCGTATGAGATTTTTCAGCACCATTTTTGAAAAATCCGCGGGTAAAAGGCACTGCGTTTTACCTTCGGATTTACCGCGGATTTCCAGTGTTTTTTGTCCGGATTTCACCTGCGGATTCCTATTGAGGAACAGGTGTAAAACGCTGCGGAATCCGCACAAAGAATGGACATGCTGCGGAAAATACAACGCAGCGTTCCCGCGCGGTATTTTCCGCACCATGGGCACAGCGGATTTGGCTTTCCATATGTTTACATGGTACTGTAAACCTGATGGAACTCTGCTGCGGATCCGCAGTGGCCAATCCGCACCGTGTGCACATAGCCTAATTCTAAAGGTATGTGCACATGCTGCGGAAAACGCTGCGGATCCGCAGCAGTTTCCCATGAGTTTACAGTTCAATGCAAACCTATGGGAAACAAAAATCGCTGTACACATGCTGCAGAAAAACTGCACGGAAACGCAGCGGTTTACATTCCGCAGCATGTCACTTCTTTCTGCGGATTCCGCAGCGGTTTTACAACTGCTCAAATAGAAAATCGCTGTTGTAAAACCGCATTGAAATGCGCAGAAAACACATGGTAAATCCGCCATAAATCCGCAGCGGTTTAGCACTGCGGATTTATCAAATCCGCAGCGGAAAAATCCGCAGAGGACCAGAATACATGTGCACATACCGAAACCCTAACCCTACCCCTAACCCTACCCCTAACCCTACCCCTAACCCTACCCCTAACCCTAACCCTACCCCTACCCCTAACCCTAACCCTAGTTCTTACCCCAACCTTAGTGGAAAAAAAAAAAAAAAATTTATTGTCCCTACCTATGGGGGTGACAAAGGGGGGGGGGGGTTCATTTACTTTTTTTTTTTATTTTGATCACTGAGATAGGTTATATCTCAGTGATCAAAATTCACTCTGGAACGAATCTGCCGGCCGGCAGATTCGGCGGGCGCACTGCACATGCGCCCGCCATTTTGGAAGATGGCGGCGCCCAGGAAAGAAGACGGACGGTCCCCGGGAGGCCAGGTAAGTATAAGGGGGGGAGATCAGGGCACGGGGGGGTGGATCGGAACACGGGGGGGTGGATTGGAGCACGGAGTGGGGGATCGCTGTGCGGGCGGGTGGATCGGAGCACGGTGGGGGGGATCGCTGTGTGGGGGGGGATCGCTGTGCGGGGGGGGATCGGAGCACGGGGGGTTTGATTGGAGCACGGGGGGTGTGATTGGAGCACGGGGGGTGTGATTGGAGCACGGGGGGAGCGGGCAGGAGGACGGGGGAGCGGAGCACAGGACCGAGGGGAGTAGACCACAGATCGGGGGGCTGGGGGGGGGCGATCGGAGGGGTGGGGTGGGTGCACATTAGTGTGTCCAGCCATGGCCGATGATATTGCAGCATCGGCCATGGCTGGATTGTAATATTTCACCATTTTTTTAGGTGAAATATTACAAATCGCTCTGATTGGCAGTTTCACTTTGAACAGCCAATCAGAGCGATCGTAGCCACGAGGGGGTGAAGCCACCCCCCCTGGGCTAAACTACCACTCCCCCTGTCCCTGCAGATCGGGTGAAATGGGAGTTAACCCTTTCACCCGATCTGCAGGGACGCAATCTTTCCATGACGCATATGCTGCATCATGGGTCGGAATGGCACCGACTTTCATGACGCAGCGTATGCGTCAAAGGTCGGGAAGGGGTTAAGATGCCACCTTCTCCCAAGACACAATCCATACTCTGGGAACATGAATGCAAAGTACAGAATCAAAACAAAAAAGGCAGACTATTAGGGGAAAAACATGGTACCAATGGGCATGCTGGGTCTATTTTCAGACAAAACAAAGATATCAGATAACTTAAAAAGTGAGTTAGAAACTTTCTTAACTTTCCATTCTGGACATAATTTTTACACTTTTGATTAGGGTTCGCTCACACTAGCGAGTAGCATCCGATGATTCTGTCATGCGAGAGACATGCAAATGAGCCACGGCTCAAACTCTTCTGCGAACGTGACCCGAGTGTCATTTTACTGTGATCCGATTCTCTCGCATGCAAGAATCGGATCACAGGTGGAGAGAAAATGGAGAACTTTATTTCTCCTTCTCCAGTCTGTGAGTCGGCATATATCGGAAGTGAGTGGCGTCGGATTTCCCCTTTAAATATTAAAGAGTACTACCGTAATAACTTTAGATCCTAATGTGCAATCACCTTTACAGAGCCTTTGCCTTGAACACTTACCACCTTCTCCTCTCTTCTTCTAGTTGACTTCTACACACTACTTGTCTCTCTGCTGATGCTGCAGTAATCGCAGGACTTTCATGGGAAGCAGCTTTCATCTTCAGACCCACAAACCGCTTTTAACTCCCTGTCTGGCTATTTTATCCAAGTTGTATAGCTACAGTATATCTCTTTCAATCTTGTTTTTTTTTTTTTCTATTCTGCCCCTTATTCCAGTAGATTTAGGTAGGCTGCAAGAAAGCTACCAAAAAGCTATTTTTTTATTTCAAGATTAGAAACCCGAACTTAGACATGCAAGAATGACTGAAGGAACAGCTCAATGTTCATAGTACAAATATAATATCACGTTTCTGTGTTCCTAGGAAATACTGTTGTTACAGCCGACTGTCCTTGAATCACATTAATTTACCTATGATTTTACTTTTCTATAAGCTGGTCACATTAATATGATATTTCTAGTAGTTGTTTTTTTTTTCTCCAGTGTTTTATTAATATTTGTAATTTAATTGCACTCCTATTATTTCAGGGAACCACATGCCGGTGCCATATTCATCCGAACCGTCCCTCAGGAACCCCCGCGTAATTGAAGGTATGGTGGAGTGGTTACATGTTTGGTGTTAACCACACAAGTGTGTGGCTTTGGTTTTAGCCGCTGATGCTTGTACTCACTGTGTGTTCTCGAAGGGCAATCATTTAATCCCTCGTTTCTTTGCTGAATTAGCCATATTTGCTATAATCTTTGGAAACTGTATTAACTAAGACTCTTCTTTCCACTTGAGACTACATAATACTGGATGTAGCTAGCGTATGTTTTTTGGGCTGAATTTGCAAATATTTAATGTATTTTAATCTAGGCCTAAAAGTTGCATTAAAGTGAAAACCATGGTAACAATACAAAGTCTATATACGGTTTGTATTTGAAGGTCAAAATCTTACTGTCAGTTCTACAACCCAGAGAATGGCAGTGGACGCTCCAAAACCCAAAACATTGGTGTCATTTCTATAACTGAAAGCATGGCTGTAAACGTTCCAAACCCAAAACGTTGGTGTCCCTCCAAAATCCAAAACTTTGGTGTCAGTTCTATAACCCAAAAACAGCAGTGGACGCTGCAAGACGTGGGTGTCTTTTCTGCAACCAAAAAATGGCTGTGAACTTTCGAAAACTGTGTCAGTTCTAGAACCCCCCAAAATCCCAGCATTAGTGCTAGAAATCGCTCCTCTCAAAACAGTTCTAAGTGATTCCCTCCGGGCTCTCAAAAAAATCAATTCTAGTACAATCACCCCTTCTATACACACACAGTCAATGGCAATTCAAGATCGGCACGCCCGTAGCCCCTCACAAAAATGTTCCACTATAGAACCCAAAAAAGCACTTGTCTGTTCAAGAACCCAGCAAATATCAATGTTTCTGCTGGAAATCTCTCCCCCACTGTTCCAAAATTCAGAGGCAGATTTAAGAGACCCACCCCATAAAAAAGCTGAGGTCTTAAACAAACACCCCTACACACACAGAGTGGAAATCTAGAAATATCTCCACCTCCCACCACCAAAACAAATTCAGTTCTAGAACCCATAAATTTTCACTGACACTTTTGTGGCCCCAAAATGTAATTTTCCAGTTCTAGAACCATTATTATGTTTTTTTTTTTACATTTTCCAGTTCTAGAACCTATCGATCCCAAGGGAAAAAAAAAAGTTTCAGAAATCTCAAAATCCCAACCTTTCTGTTGTACCTGATAATCTGTCTAACATAGCGAGCAAGTAGCAAAAAGTGTCCATATCTGCTACACGTCCCTGGAGAAAGGAGGTGCAGCCCTGGTTGTTCCTGTCTTTTTTGGTACTGGATGGTGACAGCCAATGGATGACCCCCTTCTTCATACCGTACGGTATTATTTATAAGTGTCGCGGTAGGGAATTGGCTCAACGGTCATGAATACAACTTTACAAGGGATGGCAATACAACAAGATCCTTCTATCCCGAGTCTCAAAATCTGGCATATTAAGTGAGACCCATTTTTATTTTTGTTGGGGATCCCGCTTTTGTCACTTTATGCCTTTGGTGTACTGCACTATTTATACCCCGACTATATTTTCATGCGTCCATACAATATACTATTAAGAAACCAGCCGCCCTTAGTGTTCTGATACCTGTATACACTCCTTCATAACTTGCATCTAACATGACATTGTTGTGTCTGGGACCAGAACCTCTAGACTTGGCATCAGACCAGGCAATATTGTACTGGCACGTGCCCTTCTATATTTGCTATTAGACATAGTAATATTACACCAAGCACTGAACTTTCTGGCTTCCCACCAGGTATACCCAACACTTTCCTTGTACATTTAGGCCTGCAGTCAAACATGGCTGTATTATAGCTGGCATCGGGGCTTTTATAATTGCCAAACACTCTTTCTAATATATCGTTCAATGAAGGCCTCTTAATGTGTCCTGGATGTAGGAATACGGTGATGGTAAAATACATAAAGTAAAAATGCCACAACATATGACCATAACCCAAACCTACGTTTTATCCCAGGGCCTCTTTTTTTAATGACTGCAAGAGCACGCTACACAGGGTTTTGTTTATAGTCTGTAACCATTGGAAACACATAGTTCTGCATTGGAGCTGCAATACAGAAAACAGTAGAAGGCTTTTAATCAAGTTTTTTGCTGGTCTATATTTGTTTTCCTTTTTAAAGGCTGGCCGTACACTTGAGATTACTGTCGGCTGGAAGGCAGCTATACCTCCCAACTTCCCTTACAGATTAGTGTCCGGGGTCATCATTGGGGAGAGAAGAGACGTGTCTACCCTGACAATATGCGGTTCAGTTGTTGACGCGCCAGCAGCCAGATCTTTCTCTCCTCCAGCATCATCTGTCGGCAGGTCCCCATACACATCATGCTGATAATCAGCCACGCCTGTCATATTTGTCGGATTTGCCCGACTCTCATCTAATGTGTATGAGGATCATTAGATACATTGAATCAATAAAATAGACACAGGTGGACATACCCTTTAATATTATTTTTATAGGGTTATTCCCGATCCTGAGAAAGGGCCCCTGAAATGCATGTTCACCACCTTTGCATTTGTTTTCTGTAGGAATGCCATAAATAGTCAGGTAAGGCATTTCAGCGTCCCATTCGAGTGGTCGGAGGGGGTCCTAGCGATCTGATGGATTTGGATAGGTGATGATGAGTATGGCTCATGGAGCTTGGCAGAGGAAATGGTCACACCCAGCAGTCATTTATTTTGTCCATATATTTCCAGGAGGAATAATAGAGCAACTAATGAAACGCATTTCTAAGAAAAGATGCCGGAGCGTCCTTATTTAATAAGAAATCCAAGTATTCACTACAGCAGGCAGGTTAGGAGTGCGAACCAGTCCTCTTTAATTCCTCTTGCGCCCTCTGAAATGTATACTCCCTGAAGGTCCTCAATATTCCCATTGTTTCACCTGCGTTTCCACAGGAAAATTTAAAAGTTGTGACCTTTTAAGAGTTCACTGGGGACAGTTTAGAGAAGCCTTCTTGTCAATGAAAAGTGATCCGTAGATGGGAGGGCAGCGTACAGCAACTGGCATATTGTGGCGGGGGATTAGCGGAGGGCAGATTAGGGCAGCGATTGGCAGAGGGAGGGAGGGAATCCTGAGAAAACAATGTTTCTTAGGGGCTGTGGGAATGACTGATGCCGAGAGGGTGAATGAGTCTTTGATGAGAGGTACAAGCTCTGGAGACTGAAAGAAGTCATGAAGATCAGAGAGAAGGAAGGGGTGAGGCTGCCTGCGTGTGCCAGGAATGTGGCTGCCTATAACATTTAATACTATATAAGGAGACAGCAAGTAAGGCCAGAGATGGGACGAGCACTGGCATTTCGGAGAGGGGGAGAAGAACACCCATTCTCCTAGACTGAATCCAGCAATGTGACAAGTTGTTTATATTTAACCACTAGCGCACCAGGACCATGTCTGGAAATCTGCATCCAAATGTCTGTTGCTAAAAAGCAGAGTCGGCGTAAACTACGCCTCATAGAAACCTATTGGATGTGTCCGGAGAGGAAGATGTAGGTGGCACGTGACAGCAGGGGAGCCGCAGATACAAGAGGATAAGCTACCAACTCTGTAGGCACATATAGATGGTCCCAGGCCTGCCACCTCCTGTCTGCATGGTCAGAACTGCACTGGTAGCACTAAAAGGACTACACCTACAAACAGCTATTCTTATTTAACCCCTTAAAGAAGTATTCCTATCTCCAAAATCCTTTCCCAATATGTAGTAGGTGGAATAATAATAATAACATTAGCATATACCTCCAATTAGAAATGTAGTATAGTTCTCCTGATTGGCTTTGTCACTTACCCCAGGTGCAGAGCATTGCAGTAGGTTTGGTATCCATGATTAAGACCACTTAAATAGTGACAGCTTTCTGTTAGTGGTCGTAACCATGGAGACCTAAGCTACTGCAATGCCCTGCACATGGGGTAAGCAACATAGTGAAGCAGGAGAACTATACTGCATTTCTGATTGGAGGTATTTGCTAATATTATTACTATTAAACATACACGCATGCAGAAACACGCACATGCAGACACATACACACATGCAACAACATACACACATGCAGACACGTTCACATAAACATACACACATAAAAACATACACACATGCAGACACATACACACATACACAGAAACACACATACAGACACATGCACATACAAACAGAAACAGACACACATGTACACACACATAAGCATAGATGCACATATACACAAGCATACACGTATATACACACATAGAAACACATGCAGACACATGTACACATATAAGCATACACACACGTAGAAAGAGATACAGATGCACATACATGTACACACACATAAGCATACATACACAGACACGTAAAAATAAACATACACTTACATACACAAACATAACAATACACACATACATTCTCACACATATATATACATACTAGCTATTGAACCCGTTCTACGCCCGGGTGACGAGCATTTATATTGGTATATGGTCTCCATCCTGTCATGAGCTGCTCCATCCTGCGTCCCTGTTCTGTCATGTGCTGCTCCATCCTGCGCCCCCATCCTGTCATGTGCTGCTCCATCCTGCGCCCCCATCCTGCCATGTGCTGCACCCATCCTGCGCCCCCATCCTGTCATGTGCTGCTCCATCCTGCATCCCCATCCTGTCATGTGTTGCTCCCATCCTGCGCCCCCGTTCTGTCATGTGCTGCTCCCATCCTGCGCCCCCGTTCTGTCATGTGCTGCTCCCATCCTGCGCCTCCATTCTGTCATTTGCTGCTCCCATTCTGTCATGTGCTGCTCCCATCCTGCGCCCCCGTTCTGTCATGTGCTGCTCCCATCCTGCGCCCCGTTCTGTCATGTGCTGCTCCCATCCTGCGCCCCCCCGTTCTGTCATGTGCTGCTCCCATCCTGCGCCCCCGTTCTGTCATGTGCTGCTCCCATCCTGCGCCTCCATTCTGTCATTTGCTGCTCCCATTCTGTCATGTGCTGCTCCCATCCTGCGCCCCCGTTCTGTCATGTGCTGCTCCCATCCTGCGCCCCGTTCTGTCATGTGCTGCTCCCATCCTGCGCCCCCCCGTTCTGTCATGTGCTGCTCCCATCCTGCGCCCCCGTTCTGTCATGTGCTGCTCCCATCCTGCGCCCCCCCGTTCTGTCATGTGCTGCTCCCATCCTGCGCCCCCGTTCTGTCATGTGCTGCTCCCATCCTGCGCCTCCATTCTGTCATTTGCTGCTCCCATCCTGTCATGTGCTGCTCCCATCCTGCGCCCCCGTTCTGTCATGTGCTGCTCCCATCCTGCGCCCCCGTTCTGTCATGTGCTGCTCCCATCCTGCGCCCCTGTTCTGTCATTTGCTGCTCCCATCCTGTCATGTGCTGCTCCCATCCTGCGCCCCCGTTCTGTCATGTGCTGCTGCCATCCTGCGCCCCCGTTCTGTCATGTGCTGCTCCCATCCTGCGCCCCCGTTCTGTCATGTGCTGCTGCCATCCTGCACCCCCGTTCTGTCATGTGCTGCTCCCATCCTGCGCCCCCGTTCTGTCATGTGCTGCTCCCATCCTGCGGCACCGTTATTTAATTTGCTGCTCCCATCCATATGCCCCATACGCTGCTCCATAAGATGCTCCATAGTATATGCCCCGTATCAGGTGGCGTAAGTAACAAATAGCTGTGGCATGAAGTGCCACAGCCTCATGCCACAGCAATTTGTTACTTGCGCCACCTGATTCCTTTCCGCCGCCATTTTCTTGGTCCTCCTGCTGGCGGAATCGGCGCCTGCGCAGTCCGCGCTTTCCGGCGCCATTTTCTTGAAGACACACCTGCAGTGTGTCTTCAAGAAAATGGCGCCGGCAGTGTGTCTTCAAGAAAATGGCACCGGAAAGCGCGGACTGCGCAGGCGCCGATTCCGGCAGCAGGACCAAGAAAATGGCGGCGGAAAGGAATCAGGTGGCGTAAATAACAAATTGCTGTGGCATGAAGTGTCACAGCATCATGCCACAGCAATTTGTTACTTACGCCATTCCTTTCCGCCCATTTTCTTCGTCCTCCTGTTGCCGGAATCGAGGCCTGCGCAGTCCGTGCTTTCAGGCGCCATTTTCTTGAAGACATACCTGCAGTGTGTTTTCAAGAAAATGGCGCCGGCAGTGTCTCTTCAAGAAAATGGCGCCGGAAAGTGCGGACTGCGCAGGCGCCGATTCCGGCAGCAGGAATCGGCGCCTGCGCAGTCCGCGCTTTCCGGCACCATTTTCTTGAAGACACACTCCAGCTCCTCTTCCTGTGACTGGTAAGTCAGAGGGCGGCGCTGGCGCGCATTAAGCGCGTCATCGCGCCCTCTGAACTGTCACAGCAGAGGACCCGGGAGACGGAGCCGCACGCAGCGCTGGAACGGGGAAAGGTGAATATACTTACCCTCCTGGCGGTCCCTGACTCTCCGGTGGAGATCGCGGTATGCGTTCAGTGCTTACGCATACCGCGATCTCCTGGGAGCGTCACTCTGTGAGGGCCAGACTGCGCCGGCGCTTGCGCAGTCTATAAAGGCTTTGGACAGAGTGACGTTCCCAGCGTTATATTATAGATACACACATAAATTCTCACATGCACACACACATATGCATACTCAAACCCGCCAAGTTTCCCCTTGAGAAAGCAAGATCACCGGAAGAGGCGAAATGCGCGTCGGGGGTCTTGGTTATCGGATCCTACCCAGTGCCCGCTGCCCCACATTGGTAAGCGCTGCTCTTTACATTTTGACTTTGTGCTGTGGGATACTTTTACCCACGAGCCAACATACAAACTGATTTTCGGCAGCCCTTTATCTTGCAATTATGCATGTTGGTCACTCGGGCAGCTCACACCGGGGGATATCCACTCTTATCATCCTTATGCACTTTATTGTATATTGATTTCTGTATACTGTAGGCACTTTATATATTTTCTTGTAACGCTAATATAATAAAATATTACTAATTTTAAACCTATATGCTCCCTTTGTACTCCTTTTTCAGCATTCTATATGGAGTTGTTTTTTTGCTCTGGTTTGGGGTATTTCTGCACTATCTAGTGCTTTTATTTCCCTGTTTGGTTAAATATGTTTCCTGGTTTTGTGATTATCATATAAGAAAGATCATATGAGATCGTCATCTTGGGAAAGGCAGGTCTTCTGGGGGCCACATATCAGCTACATGAGGGACGCATGTAGCCCTCGGGCCCCCAGGTATTGTACATATGGGGGGCATTATGATTACTGATACTATTTTGAGTACTGGGTAGGGGTGGGTGAGACGCCATCAACCCAAATAGAGCCCTATATTATGGTAAAACTCTGGGTTATGCTTTTAGGACTACTACCATAGGTTACATCACAGATTGCGTCCTATCACCCACATTTACATTTTATGTGGGATTTTTTCACTCATCCCATACATGTTGTATGGCCGAGTCTCCGCTGAGTTTTTTTGGTCTGGGGTGTAAGCTCTGCGGGGCCGGGAACGACGATTTCCTCTTCAAGCTGCAGAATGAAACCACTTCCATTGTCCCCCCTATATCACACGTATAATGGCGGCTCTGTATAAATAAGCTGCACATACGGTACAAGATCGCTGCGATCGCTCTGCGGCATGAAGGTGACTCTCCCCTTATGTCAAGGCAATGAGCCTGTCCTCATCCACAACTGAAATAACACGGGAAGGCCGTGTAGTGACACAATGGTGGAATTCATCCAGCCGCTGTTTATTTTCTTACTTGTGGCTAATTTCTTACAGACGAGTCGGATTATAGCGACGTGTTTGGATTGTTACTCCCATCGTCTGTATTAGGAATAGATGAGTGTTTTATACCATGGGATGGGGGGTACACACGCTCCCTGCATTTTATCAGGACCCATCATACCAGCTCCAGCGTCTACAAGAACTAGAAATGGGATCACCACTCTCACCATGCACAGAATTACACTGCGGCCACGCTGGGAGTTGTAGTGTACTTTTTATAGAGTATGATAGGATTGTACTATGATCATGTCTACTGGTCGGTCATGTTGGAAGTTGTAGTGTCCTATGTATGGAGAATGATAGAATTGTAGTGTGTCCTGTTCAGTGGTTGGAGCATGTTAGGAGTTGTAGTGTTCTGTCTTCGTAGGATAATAGATTTGCATTTTGTCCTGTTGGGAGTTGTATTATGTAGAGTATAATAATATAATTGTCCTGTGGTCATGTGCAGTAGTCGGACATGATGGGAGGTGTAGTGTACTAGACTATTACATAATTGTAATTTGCTTTTTCAGTGGCTACTTCATGCTGAGAGTTGTAGTGTTCTATGCGTATAATAACATTGCATTATGCCTTGTTCAGTGGTTATGGCATGTTGGGAGTTGTAGTCTTCTATGCATAGAGTATAATAGCATTGCATTATGTTTTGCTCAGTGGGTCGGGGCATGCTGGGAGTTGTAGTCTTCCATACATAGAGTATAATAGGGTAGCATTATGTCTTGTTCAGTGGTTAGGGCTTGTTGGGAGTTGTAGTGCTCTATGTATAAAGTGTGATAGAGCGGTATTCTACTCATGTGCAGTATTAAGCAATGTTCACTTGCAACATTTTTACTGCTTTATTTTTTTCTGCAGCCAAAACTCTGCTCTCTTGGCTGTAAACACAAAACGTCCATTTTTGCCACTTTTTTGGGGGTGCAGATTACACGTGTGCTTTGTCTTCAGTACATGTTTAATAAAGTTAGTTTTATTCAGCAAAAATGCCGCAAAAACGCTACAAGCGTTTTTTTTTTTTTGCAGGTTTTTATTTATTTATTTATTTTTTTCATTTTCTCATTGCTTTCTGTGAGTGAAAAAAAAAGTTACTGAAAGAATGGACATTCCGAAGATTTCAGGAAAAAAAGGTTTTGCTGGTACTGTACAATGCCACTTTTTATTGGCATAAAAAAGCTGCATGTGAACAAAGCCTTAGGGTAACACTAGAAATCATTACTATGTTACTTTCATGGATGGACGAACACGGATACTAAATAAACCAAACGATTTTGTAACTTTTCTGCAAACTCTTCTTCAGCAAGATCTACGCCCTCCATTCAGCCTTTTGCTCTTTTCGCTCATCTTAATAAGTGTATGTAAGCCCTTTTATTTTATCTCTATGGTCACATTTTTCCGTTCCCAGGTTTTTTTTTTTCTTTATTTTCAGCTCTTTACATTTCTTTTTTTTTTTTTCACTTCACATTTGTTACTTTTCCCTCTCCCAACCATTTATTCCCAGCGCCCCCCTCGTATCCCTGTATCTTTTCATCTCCCGCTGACATTTGCTGATAGAGCTGGGTGACAGTCACATTGATATGTTAATACGCCACTGAATAGACGGAGAGGGTGTTGGGGGGTCAGTGCCAGCCCCCCCGGTGTGTGGCACAGGGGAGTAATACTGCTTGGCAGCACCCCTGCATCACACAGGGGATGCCATTGTGTTAGACTGGCACAAAAGACGTGGGGTGGCAGCGAGCTGGACGGTATCTCCTATTATCGCCCAAAGAAAGAAGTTAGAAAATGAAACATGGGGTCTCCGGGATAATGTCATATTAAGATATACCCAATCAAGGGTGGTCCTAACCTTTTAGCCATTATTACCATTGATACAAGCCAGGATTAATATTTTACTGTAGACTGGTATCGTAGACATTTGGACAATGGGGGGGGGTTATTTACTAAGAGGCAAATGTGCAGAATCCCATAGTAACCAATCAAGTATTCACCTTCATTTCCTTGTGCACACATCAAGTTTTGTTCAACTTTGGAATTTATATGCGCCCATTATACACATATAGACAGGATGATTGGCACGGTTGGCATACAAGAAGGTAACCTTGGTAAATGTCATAGGTCTTATTTAGAATTGCACTAATCGCCTAAATCCCGGCCTTCCTCCGCCTTGCAGACATCCTCTATGGTTACTTCTGGAATATTTATAGTCGAAAAACCTCCAATGTGTTCCTGAAGAAAGGCTCATGTGCAGCCGTTCTGGAAAGACAGAACCGTAAATTTCGTTGGCATTTTGCAGTCTTCATTCGTCAAAGGGAACCTGTCAGGAGTCACTTAGAGGGTAACTTAGAGAAAGACATGTTAAAATGAATCTTCCTTGACACAAATGGATCTAACATCGCTGAGAAAAATCAACTTTGAATCTTTATTTAAATGTGGCTGCAAGTGCTCTGAGGGTGGGATGAATCCTGGCAAGTTCACTGAGGGTGGGATGAATCCTGGCAAGTGCACTGAGGGTGGGATGAATCCTGGTAAGTGCACTGGAGGTGTGACCATTCCTAGCAAGCTCACTGAGGGCAAGACTGATCCTGACAATTGCACTGAGGGCAAGATGAATCCTGGCAAGTGCACTGAGGGTGGGATGAATCCTGGTAAGTGCACTGAGGGTGGGATGAATCCTGGCTAGTGCCCGGAGGGTGGGATAAATCCTGGCAAGTGTACTGAGGGCGGGATGAATCTTGGCAAGTGCACTGAGGGTAGGATGGATCCTGGCAAGTGCACTGAGGGCGGGATGAATCCTGGCAAGTGCACTGAGGGCAGGACAAATCCTGGCTAGTACACTGGAGGCTTGACCATTCCTAGCAAGTGCACTGAGGTTCAAGACTGATCCTGACAATTGCACTGACGGCAAGACTTTTCCTGGGAAGTGCACTGAGGGCAAGATGAATCCTGGCAAGTGCACTGAAGGCGGGATAAATCCTGGCAAGTGCCCTGAACGCAGGATGAATCCTGGCAAGTGCACGGAGGGTGGAATAAATCCTGGCAAGTGCACTGAAGGTGGGATGAATCCTGGCAAGTGCACTGAGGGAGGGATGAATCCTGGCAAGCGCACAGGGGACGGGACAAATCTTCGCTAGTGCGCTGAGGGCGGGATGAATCTCAGGAAGTGCACTGAGGGCGAGATGAATCCTGGCAAGTGCACAGGGGGCAGGACCAATCCTGGCAAGTGCGCTGAGGGCGGGATGAATCACGGGAAGTGCACTGAGGGCAGGACATTTGTAGCCTTATTTACATAAAGTTGATTTTCTCAGAGATGGAATATACATTTGCAGTGAGGAAGGTTTGATCAATCTTGTCTTGAACTACCCTACCTAACCATGTCATGTGATTGGTGACCCTAAAGCTCCTGACAGGTTACCCATAAAGTTCTTGGCATACACAAAAAAATGTATTCACAGACCCTCGTTCACCCGACAAAAGTCAAGAGTGTTGTTTTGTCCCGTTTGCCAGCATACCTTTCTTAGTTCAGTCTGCTGCACTATACCACAATGAGGTGTCTGTGGGCGACAGATGACACTGTATATACGGTAGTTTTGAGTTCATCCAGTGGAGGCTTAGGATTGCAAATTTCTATATATCTCAGATGAACACTGTAGAGTGCAACGTTATGGCAGATTTGCCTTGGTTCCCGTGATATCTAGGCAGCATAATGACACCAATCACATCTGGTCCAAAAAATATAGTAAACCGATCTGTATAGCCAATAGCTCCCTCTTCTGGTTGTAAGTTCTTACAGATGATACAACATTTGCAAGCTCTGATGGCAAAAAGAAGGAAGCAGAATGAAGGAGGGTTTGTTGGATAATTATTAACTAAATATAATTATAGGGCTATTTTTTTTTTTACAAAAATAAAGTTTTGCTTTTGGAATCACTTTAAGGATACAATTGTGCAGGTTTATGAATAGTTTCTTGTGCATTCCCTGGCACATAAAGGTCCCAGCAGATAAATAGTTTTTGGCTCCATGCTTACACTGGAAGGTGAAGGGTTTCTGGCCCAAAGGTTCCTCTGGCATGGGCACACAGAGATGAGCGTTTTAATCCTGTGTGACCAATCTGTCCTCACTGGGAGCTGCTCTCCATGAGTACTTTGTCATGCTAATCACAGCTTGCTGAGTGAAAGGTGTGTGTCCTGCTGTGTGTGTTTGTCCTCCTGTGTGTGTGTGTTTGTGCTGTTTCGTGTACCCTGCTGGGGGCTTATGTTTTCCTGCTGTGTCCTCCCAAATATTTATGCATCATAAAAATCTTTATTTATGTGTCAGTCAAAGTGTTCGTCCTAATGCATTTGTGAATCGAGCACTTTATTCCTTATTGCCACCTCTGATGACTAACAAGTCTGAAAGGACAGCATGAGAGTTGTGATACACGCATGTCAGTGACGTACACCAGCGGCATGGTCCGGGTACAAGGGCAGCCTCCGAGGGGAAATTCTAAGCCTTCATTTAGGTGATATGAACTGAAATTGAGATGTGTAAATATCCTTTTTACGAAGGAGATGCGGAAACCTTTCTATAATGTTTTGTGTTACTGGGATTTTAGAGGTATGTACTGGATTCTGCCTCCGACTGGGTACCAAAAGTGTACACTGGTCACTTTTCTGTGGATCTTTGTTTTTGTAATCATTTTCTGGAAACAGGATCTAAACTAATCAGCTCTAATCTGCAGCTGAACCCAACAGCAAGAGCTCTATTTCCCCACAGCACCCCCACAGGGGGCTACAGAGCATTACACAAGTCCTCCAAAGTGAGTAATGCACTTTGTTGCTAATAGACAATGGTCTTGAACAGAGAGAGCCCTAATAACTCATAGGATCCAATTAATTAAGACTGGCGTTTCAAACTGATGGGCAATCAAGAATAAGGCTGGCCATACACATTAGATGACTGTCAGCCATACACATTAGATGACTGTTGGCCAAACAGGGCTTCAGTCGATTGTTTGACTGACAGCCATCTCAGCCGACACTCATACACAGTAGCACTCGTTGGGCTGAGCGCTGTTGTGTTCTCTGTGATAAAGCCACCGACTGACCCCCTGGCCAGTGGCTTATCTCAGAGAGAACAATGTGATCAACAGTCCAAAATTGGACGTGCACAATCAACATCTCTCTCGACCACCAGTCATCCAGGGCCGTGATACTCATTAGGCCATTGTCCGAACCCATCGGTTCAGACGACATTAGCCTAATGTGTTTGGCATGCCTAACGTGCACTTAATTTATTTGGAGGCGCATCTTATCACTTGCATTTGCATTGCCAGAGACGATACTCTAGTTAAGGACCGGAGTAACAATTCTGTCATAAGCTATGCCCCAACTTTGGATGAATTTATTAGGCGGGCTTCACCACACCCCGTCCTGACCCAGCTCTGCCCACTTTGGCGGCACTAGCCAGAACTGTCGTGAAAACACCAAAAGTCACACTTTTTTTGCGCAGCTTTGTGTTGTACAAAAATGTTTTGATGTTTTATGCTAGTATTGAATTTTCATGAATTGGGCCCGTTGAGTATTTGACAATCCCTTTAACCTCTTCCTGCCATAGGCCTTACTATCACATCCTATGTCAGATGAGGGTGTATGGAGCGGTCCCATTATGTGAGCCTGCACCGCACTCAGCGATTTGCCGGCTGTGTTATACCGCCAGTACCTGTCTCTACCAGCAGTGATCAGAATCAGACCTAGCCCTGCTTGCTCCTGTTTAACCACTTAAATGCTGCTGTCAATCTTTTAGTGAAGCTTTTAAGAAGTTCTGTCCCAGGGGATTGTCCTTTTGTGCACCTATCGGCCTCCATGCAACGTAATTGTGGGGTGTTGATGTGTTATCATGGCAGTTGGGGGCATGATGGAGACCCTCATCACCACCATCTTAGTGCGTCACCGGCTGGTCTTTATAGCAGACCATGATTTTTACAATATTCTTTCATATTGCAGTATATAGTACACACAATCAAACAGCGGCAGGTTCAAGTCCCCTAGGTGTACTGGAAAAAAAAAGTAAAAGTAGTAAAAAAAACCCCTTCCTTTTCCCAAAAGAAAATAAACATATTTGGTATCATCACATGTAATTATTTAACTCATATCGAAAACATTGTAGAAAAACCTAAATGCCAGAATTAACTCTTCAATTATAATAAAAAAAACCTATACAAGTTTGGTATCACCATTATCATATTAAACTACAGAATCAAGTTTTCAAGTCACTTTTATCACTTATGGAGCATCGTAAAAATAAAAAAAAAACTGAGTGATTTTCACCATTTCATCCAACTTGGAATATTTTTCCCATTTTTCAATATATTATATGGTAAAACGAACGATGTCACTCAAGACTACAACTCGTCTTGCAAAAAAAAAAAATCTTGAAAAATGAAAATCAAAAATATAAATTGGCCATAGCGGGAAGGGGTTACCAAAGGGTTACTTCAAGGATTCTTTCATAAAACCATGGTCCTAAAATGATCTCATACTTGGATGTTCCTTGCACAGGTGTTCTAAGTGGGTGGCAGAGGAAGGGGACAGAGTGACAAGGAAGGACGGGTAGACAGCTAGACATCTAGGGAACTTTCTCATGAATATCAGCACCCGGCGGAGAGACAGGAGGATTTCCTTGATATTACCTGGCATTGACAGACATGTGGCGTATATGTGTCTGCAGGTGTCTCTCCGCAGGTATGTGTGTGTATGCGTTACACAAGCACCCACTTCCTCTCCGCAGATGTGCGCTCTCTCTGTAGCACCAATCCCCTTTCCCATTTCCCGGGTGCAAATCCGAGGTATCGTCTGGCAGAATACAGTAGATTTTAATAGCCATTGAGTAGATGTTAGTAGCCAAGTCACTTTATCAGTTTTATAAAGGACAAAGCAAAAAATACAAGTCTCAGATAGTCTCCGGAATTGACCCTTTCATCTGCTTCTCGAAGGGGTTTTCAGTTGCATTGTTGATTCTTGGCTTGTAATGTGTTCCTTGTATACAGCAGGTCTTGTGGGGTGTTCCCTATATACGGCAGGTCTTGTGGGGTGTTCCCAGTATATGGCAGGTCTTGTGGGGTGTTCCTGATATACGGCAGGCCTTGTGGGATGTTCCCGGTATACGGTAGGTCTTGTGGGGTGTTCCTGGTATACGGCAGGTCTCGTAGGATGTTCCTGGTATATGGCAGGTCTTGTGGGGTGTTCCCGGTATACGGCAGGTCTTGTGGGGTGTTCCTGGTATATGGCAGGTCTTGTGGGGTGTTCCTGGTATATGGCAGGTCTTGTGGGGTGTTCCTGGTATACGGCAGGTCTTGTGGAGTGTTCCCAGTATATGGCAGGTCTTGTGGGGTGTTCCTGGTATACGGCAGGTCTTGTGGGGTGTTCCTGGTATACGGCAGGTCTTGTGGGGTGTTCCCAGTATATGGCAGGTCTTGTGGGGTGTTCCTGGTATACGGCAGGTCTCGTAGGATGTTCCTGGTATATGGCAGGTCTTGTGGGGTGTTCCCGGTATACGGCAGGTCTTGTGGGGTGTTCCCAGTATATGGCAGGTCTTGTGGGGTGTTCCTGGTATACGGCAGGTCTTGTGGGGTGTTCCTGGTATATGGCAGGTCTTGTGGGGTGTTCCTGGTATACGGCAGGTCTTGTGGAGTGTTCCCAGTATATGGCAGGTCTTGTGGGGTGTTCCTGGTATACGGCAGGTCTTGTGGGGTGTTCCTGGTATACGGCAGGTCTTGTGGGGTGTTCCCAGTATATGGCAGGTCTTGTGGGGTGTTCCTGGTATACGGCAGGTCTCGTAGGATGTTCCTGGTATATTGCAGGTCTTGTGGGGTGTTCCCGGTATACGGCAGGTCTTGTGGGGTGTTCCCAGTATATGGCAGGTCTTGTGGGGTGTTCCTGGTATACGGCAGGTCTTGTGGGGTGTTCCTGGTATACGGCAGGCCTTGTGGGATGTTCCCGGTATACGTCAGGTCTTGTGGGGTGTTCCTGGTATACAGCAGGTCTCGTAGGATGTTCCTGGTATACGGCAGGTCTCGTAGGATGTTCCTGGTATATGGCAGGTCTTGTGAGGTGTTCCCGGTATACGGCAGGTCTTGTAGGATGTTCCCAGTATACGGCAGGTCTTGTGGGGTGTTCCCGGTATACGGCAGGTCTTGAATGGGATTGCCAATATACAGAAGGTCTTGTATGGTATTCCTGGTATACGTCAGGTCTTTTGGGATGTTCTCAGTATACGGCAAATCCTGTGAGATTTTTTTCCCTATATGCCACGTCTTGTAGTCTGCAGTGAATAAAGTAATCCAAGGCCAACTTAGCGCCATATACCACAGGGCGACATCTTCTTGTGGAGCTCAGGCCGTAATGAGTCAAGCTGATTTGGTGGCATAAGGGAGAACTACACAATATTAGGCAGATGATTTTAATGTTATGACTGATCATTGTATGTACTTATTTCAGCCTCCAATGTGTGCAAAGTTGTAATATGGCACCTAAAGATTTCTCTTTCATCCTACTGCACCCCTATATTCCTGTTATGTCATTTATACATATCACTCGGACTTTGCATTATTAAGCTATTTTTCCCTAGAAATAAAGTGCAATATTTTTTATTGAACGCACCAAGAACTTGACTTCTTGCACCGAAGTGTGAAAAAAGTGGAGTGTACAAGGATGTGGTCTGTCCCAAGCCTCTTGATTAGCCGGCCTGATATGCCTTCATCATTGCAGCGTGACATTGTGCGAGGCCGACTAATCAAAAGAAGAGCCGGTAGGTAGCAGGGATCCCATCTGACGGCCAGAGATCCCTGAAGTGGCCGCTGGGCCAGGTCCTGCGATGACCAAGTCAATGCAGAACCATAAATATGATTGTATAGTATATTTTCTTCACCTTTTTTGGAATGCTGCAGTTGTGTGGCGCTCGAGTGCATCATTGACGCCAGTCAATCTGCCCTTATGCTTATCATAGGATGCATGCATTAACAAGGTACAGTAAAAATGTCCTCAATTTGCATCATTCAGGTATTAAAGCGGGCAGTATAGGGCACTGAATCAGTTAAGTACCTGCAGAGTTATGGGGTAGAAGATTTTCATTAGCCTAAGTGACCTGAAAATAGCTGACAAGCACCAACCCATGACAAAGGAAATGAAAGAAAAAAAGACTTGATCTTCCTCCTCCCTCTGCGCCAACCATTCGTAGCAAAAAGGTACTAGGTTTATAGCAAGGGTTATCGGGTAATGCTTTGCCTAAAGGCAGCTACGAGATTACATCGTTGATGCTGAAGAACGATGCCTGATCCTTGTATTTTCAGTAGATGCCGAAATACAGCTACATTGATGTAAAAGTAAAAAGACTTGGCTCTTGGGAAAAGAGTAGGAAAGAAGAAAAGCGGATTAGAAAAAATGAAAAATTGCCCTGATTGGAAAGGGGTTAAAAAAATACTATTCTGCATTTTTTTTTTTTGTTTGCAATCTCCTTTTACCTCTGTGTAAAGTCTTTGCATGAGCCAGAATAGTTAGTGACCCTGGACGGACCGTTTAGAATACTGCTCCTCCTTCAGGTCCTTCCAGCCTTTCAGTCCCCGGAGTCAGTTCATTCATCTCTCGCTTCTGTAAATATTATACAGACATTTCAAACAGCACCAAAAACTTTCCTCTCCCGTGTCTGGCGAGGGCTTTCTTTTCTACAACAGTCCCCAAACGAGTGCAATAAACTCATAATGTCTGCTCACAGCCTAACACATGATAAGGAATGAGCAGGAACTGTCTTGTCCTCTGCTGGACTGTAAAATGAAGACGTCGTCCTCAATAAACCGCAAAATACTAATAATTCACATAAAACTATTTACAAGATAAACGATAAAAAAAAGTCCATTTTCTTTGGGCCATCAACGCCAAAGAAGATGGTAACGTTGCCCATGTTTTGTTAAATTGACTCGTCCTTCTTAAAATTAATATTTCAGCGCCGCCACCGCTCCTCTGATTCTAAATAAAAATTCCTTGTGCCTTTAATCTCCATTTTCTCACCCTCACACCCTCTGCTTGTCTCATTATTCTCCTCTTCCATCTCTCTTTTCCTACCTTACAAATGTCTTGATTGTTGTTACCCTGAGAGCAAAATTCTTAGGGGCGCAAGATTTCAGAAGTTAAAAAAATACATACATTGTTTTTCAATTTTAAAATTGGCGCCGAAGATCAGAGACAGTAACAGATGTGATAGACTATTAGCCAAGTTGCACCAGATATTCAGACGAACACAAACATGATGCTGATACATTTGGATCCCACGGTGGAACAAGGAGCCAAAGACTCCCTGCGCCACCACAGTCTTTCCTGCAAGCAACCTGGAAGATGTCAGCAGCCTGGCAACCCAAACTAAGCAACTTTATTACAATACTTATGTCCTCAATATTTTAAAGAAATTTTAGAGATGGAGGGAACCTGAGCGTCCAATGGCAGAAAAATATAATTGTTAAAGTTCGGGGGATAATTGATAGAATCTCGTTAAGTAAAGGGTTCTGGTAAAGGGTCTAGTTGTTAAATAACATACTTAGTAATAAGCAACCCCTTTAAATGTGCCACACACAGTAGATTTTAGAATAGTTGTATTTTTAGTGTTTTTTTTTTTTTTGCTGTGCTTTGTTTTGTTTTAACCAACCATAGTGTTCCAGAGATATGGGCCTTTTTTTTTTTTTAGGGCTAATTTTATAGTCCTTTTTTTTTATAAGTGGGCGTGGCTAACAGGATTCTCTAGGGGCGTGTCTATAGCCTGTCCTGCATTATTACCCTATATGCCACACCCCTTTGGTGAAGTGCCCCACCAAAAAATTGAATACCTAACAAAATAAGGTAAAGCAAAAACTGACCACTTTTGATCTGGCAAAAGGCCCCATTTGTAAAGAAAAAAACAGAAACAAAATTGCAATAAGGTATATATTAATTCTAAAAAAGAAAATAAATAAAATAAAAAAGCTTGTAAAAATACGCTATTTTATGCAACTCAGAAAAGGCAAACTGACATACACCAGCCAGTTGGCCAGACATACACTAGATAGATGGGGGATTGTGAATTCATAGAGGCTTTCGCGGCCCATGTGCAGTGTGAATATAGCATGATCTTTCCTTTGAGAAGCGATACTTCTTTGATAGGGGGAGCGCACAATCTAGACGACATGTGCATTCCTATGGAGCTGAACGCACGGGTCCTAGTACTCAGCAAAACCTAATGTGCTGATCAATGCTGTTCCCTGCTATCCGTCACTTTGTGTTTTTGCTTCCCCGTTTCATAAGGATCTATCGGCCGCTTGCTTGTTTATTTTTCTTCCTAGCACACAGCCAAAATATGAACTTTTCACTTCTTCCTTCCTCTACACTTTATTTGCACATTCTTGCTACTTTATAGCAAAATATATGATCTTCTTCCAAAATAGTTACATTGGGGGTTGATGTAAGGCTAGCCAGCGAAAACAGGACATGCAACAGCAGCCTGAGCGATGTGCAGAGGCCGACCAATAGCATCGGTGACTAGTCTGACACATATAAAAGGAAACAGAGCACTAAAGTACCGCTCTGTAGTGCTGTACTGCCTAAATAAGTGCCTGTAGTGATCACTGCATATTACATAGGTTCTAACGACAACGATGATACCTGGATATATGCACCTATGTATTAACAACTGTATTATGTAGCTTAAAGGGGTTTTCTGGTTTCGGAAAACTTCTCTCCCCCGACTGCAGTTTCTTTAAAAGAAAAAAAACAAACGGAGCTTTACTCACCCTTCCTAGGTCTAGCTCTGAGTCTCCACCACTGCTCCCAGCGTCTATTATTGGCTGCAGGGCTGTCATCACAGCAACAGCGCTGTAGCCAATTGATTAGCTCAGCAGCTCTGAGAAGAGGTCTATGTTCTGATGGCTGTGTATTAGGAGGAGGACGGGGCCGTGTCCTGATGGCTGTGTATTAGGAGGAGGACGGGGCCGTGTCCTGATGGCTGTGTATTAGGAGGAGGACAGGGCCATGTACTGATGGCTGTGTATTAATAGGAGGACGGGGCCGTGTCCTGATCCCTGTGTATTAGGAGGAGGACAGGGCCATGTACTGATGGCTGTGTATTAATAGGAGGACGGGGCCGTGTCCTGATCCCTGTGTATTAGGAGGAGGACGGGGCCATGTCCTGATCCCTGTGTATTAGGAGGAGGATGGGGCCGTGTCCTGATCCCTGTGTATTAGGAGGAGGACGGGGCCGTGTCCTGATAGCTGTGTATTAGGAGGAGGATGGAGCCGTGTCCTGATGGCTGTGTATTAGGAGGAGGACGGTGCCGTGTCCTGATGGCTGTGTATTAGGAGGAGGACGGGGCCGTGTCCTGATGGCTGTGTATTAGGAGGAGGACGGGGCCGTGTCCTGATCCCTGTGTATTAGGAGAAGGACTGGGCTGTGTCCTGATGTATGTGTATTTGGAGGAGATAGGAATAGTGATGGCATCCCAGACTAGGTGATATCCCCTGATTGTATAGACTTGGTCGGTGGTGCTGGTTGTGTTTGGCAGGGGGGTGAGGTAAGGCTACGTTCACATTTGCGGTGCGTCGGGCGCAATCGCGGCGATGCATGCGCCCCTATATTTAACATGGGGGGGGGGGCGCATGGACATGCGTTTTGTTGCGTTTTGTGACGCATGCATTTTTTGCGCGCAAGCGTCAGGGCGCAGAGGACGCTGCTTGTTGCATTTTTTTGCGCTATAAAAATGAACGCATGCGTCACAAAACGCAGCGTTTTGCGTGCGTTGTGCTTTGCGTCGCCGACGCAGCACACAACAACGCAAATGTGAACGTAGCCTAAGTGATGCCTGATGCTTTGCAGCAGCAGGTTGGGGTGTAAGTGTCCCTGATCGGTGCGGCTGTGGTAGAGATTTTGGAGTGGGAGCAATGTTTTCTGTTAATCACCGCTTGGTCTAATTGAAATATAAAATGAAGTGCGGGTCTCCTGTTTCCAGGGAACTGTCAGAAGTGCAGGTGTGAGTCCAGGCAGCCTGAGGTGGGTTACGGGGGGAGAGGACGGCTCTTTTAACTGGCGTTGGGTTACTGGCAGCAATGAGAAGAACGGGAGGAATCTTGCCTCAGCCACAAGGCTCAATTCTTCCTCTTGGAATGAAAGGCAGGAAAACAGACCGCCCCTGTGCACCTGTCCCCCACCATACTAGCCAACACAGGAAAAGAGCGAGCGGACATTAACCCACCACACACTAAAGGCTTTGCTGGCTTTTTCTACTTTATTTGCTGTCTGGACTTATGTGTTTGCATGCAATTGGGCAATTATCTAAAGCTTTCAGCTTGTGGTCGCACATATGGGGAAATAGTAAATATTACACTCTGGTATTACCCCCCTAACTATGCCGCTGATCAGACACAAATCTCTGACCCTAGGGCTTCTGTATGTGTGTGTGTGTATATAGATATAGATATATATGTATATATATGTGTATGTGTATATATATATATATATATATATATATATATATATATATATATATACATACATATATATATATATATATATATATATATATATATATATATATACATACACATATATATATATATATATATATATATATATATATATACACATATCTATCTATCTATCTATCTATCTATCTATCTATCTATATATATATATACAGACCAAAAGTTTGGACACACCTCATTTTAAAGATTTTTCTGTATTTTCATTTATACTTAACAAAAAAGTGTGCAACAACTGAAACTATGCCTTATATTCTAGGTTCTTCAAAGTAGCCACCTTTTGCTTTCACTCTTGGTATTCTCTTGATGAGTTGATGAGCTTCAAGAAGTAGTCACCAGAAATGGTCTTCCAACAATTTTGAAGGAGTTCCCAGAGATGCTTAGCACTTGTTGGCCCTTTTGCCTTCACTCTGTGGTCCAGCTCACCCCAAACCATCTTGATTGGGTTCAGGTCTGGTGTCTGTGGAGGCCAGGTCATCTGGCGTAGCAACCCATCACTCTCCTTCTTGGTCAAATAGCCCTTACACAGCCTGGAGGTGTGTTTGGGGTCATTGTCATGTTGAAAAATAAATGATGGTCCAACTAAACACAAACCGGATGGAATAGTATTCCTGTCACGATCAGCTGCAGCCGCAGGTGTGGCCCAGCCCAAAAACGCCCCCACGCTGACCGACCACGAGGGCATGGGGCGCGCGTCCCCCGTGGACAGAATCCGGACCCTTTAAACCACAGAGGGGGACCCGGGCCTACCCGAACTAGGAGGGCAGAGACCGGGGTTCTGTGGCAGCTGAGCATGTGGACAAGGAAAGAGACACGTAGGACTTGATTACACCACACAACTTCAGGTATAGAGAAAGTAAAGTTTACTAAAGTAAAGTCACACAGTACATAAACAAAACATGACGATGTCCGGCTTCCGATTCCACACCCCCAGAAGGGTACCACCCAGTGGACCCCAAGGCACCAACGGATCACCGAGGCACACATAGGCGGGACATCAGGACCCAGGAAGGACATCAGGGCGCAGGCAAGACATCAGAATACAGACATGACATCTGGACTCAGGAAAGACATCAGGACACAGGCAGGGCATCAGGACACAGGAATACTGGATAGACGTCTGGGACACTGGTGTGGCAGCCCAGGTCATCAGCTGGGACACTGGCGTGGCAGCCCTGGTCATCAGTTACATCAGGACATCGAACACAGGAAGGACATCAGGACATCAGGGAACACGAGGTCATCAGGATGCAGGTAAGACATCAGGACACACGAGAACGTCAGGACATTAGGGTCCATGAGGTCATCAGGACACAGGCAGGATATCAGGGTACAGACAGGACATCAGGACATCTGGACCCAGGGTCAACGGCAGACATCAGACAGGAGTCGTTCGGTTCTGGACATCCGACACGACTTACAGGCACCACCAGTCATCAGGCTCCAAGCTCCAGGCAGCCTTCATCAGGTTCCAGACTGCGGTCGTCAGGCTCCGGGCATCGGACCTAGGAAGGAACTCAAGTGTGATGGTGCAAGCACCGCAATACTGGACGTGAGCCAGATGGGGTTAACACTGCATGGTAGGCAGAGCACAGAGTAGTAGATGCTCAGCAGAAACACCGGTTTCAAGAGACTCAAAGTCACTGGGTGTGAGGCTCCAGATGCAGTGGGATTCCAGGAAACAATGACAGTAGGCAGTGCAGACAGGTTCAGGTACAGGACAAGTACAGAATCAAGGATTCCGGCCAGGATATACCACCTCCAGGACAGGCGCCAGAACAGGACAAAACAGGAATCAAGGCAAGGACTTTGGTACCAAAACATAGACAGGAGAGGTGCAGGAACACAAACACACATAGCAAAGTTCAGGAGCTTTGTGAATAGCTCAGGCCCCGCCCATAGGGCAGGGGAACATTATATATAAGCTGCCCCTCAGCAATTGGCTGGGGACAGCATTTCAAGTACACACCCTAACCATGATAAAAGCAGAGGAGGTGTGCCCTCGCACGCCTTTAGCACACACAGAAACCATTACAGCACAATCAGTGCAGGAACTGTGGCTCAGGGCACCTGGCTGATACTGCACGCCCTGACACGTGGAAAGTCATGCACCAGCTGCAAATGACCTTGCAACCCACGGACAGCTTCCACAGTGGCAACCAGGGACCGCACATGAGGAAGTTAAGCAATAGAATAGACCTACCTACCCATGTACGGCTGCGCAGCAGAGCAGGGAACTGAGAAGGCTCCATCCAGGTAACAGCCAACAATATCCCAGCTCAATTTAGGGGGAAAAGAGTAAAGGGTTAAAGCAAACATGCATTGTCACGCCGAAAACCAGATACAGACAGAACGGCGTGACAATGCCGCTGTAAAATGCTGTGGTAGCCATGCTGGTTCAGTATGCCTTCAATTTTGAATAAATCCCCAACAGTGTCACCAGCAAAGCACCCCCACACCATCACACCTCCTCCTCCATGCTTCACGGTGGGAACCAGGCATGTAGAGTCCATCCGTTCACCTTTTCTGCGTCACACAAAGACACTGTGGTTGGAACCAAAGATCTCAAATTTGGACTCATCAGACCAAAGCACAGATTTCCACTGGTCTAATGTCCATTCCTTGTGTTTTTAGCCCAAACAAGTCTCTTCTGCTTGTTGCCTGTCCTTAGCAGTGGTTTTCTAGCAGCTATTTTACCATGAAGGCCTGCTGCACAAAGTCTCCTCTTAACAGTTGTTGTAGAGATGTGTCTGCTGCTAGAACTCTGTGTGGCATTGACCTGGCCTCTAATCTGAGCTGCTGTTAACCTGCGATTTCTGAGGCTGGTGACTCGGATAAACTTATCCTCAGAAGCAGAGGTGACTCTTGGTCTTCCTTTCCTGGGATGGTCCTCACAGTTTCTTTGTAGCACTTGATGGTTTTTGCATCTGCACTTGGGGTCACTTTCAAAGTTTTCCCAATTTTTCGGACTGACTGACCTTGATTTCTTAAAGTAATGATGGCCACTCGTTTTTCTTTACTTAGCTGCTTTTTACTTGCCATAATACAAATTCTAACAGTCTATTCAGTAGGACTATCAGCTGTGTATCCACCAGACTTCTGCACAACACAACTGATGGTCCCAACCCCATTTATAAGGCAATAAATCCCACTTATTAAACCTGACAGGGCACACCTGTGAAGTGAAAACCATTCCCAGTGACTACCTCTTGAAGCTCATCAAGAGAATGCCAAGAGTGTGCAAAGCAGTCATCAAAGCAAAAGGTGGCTGCTTTGAAGAACCTAGAATATAAGACATATTTTCAGTTGTTTCACATTTTTTTGTTAAGTATATAATTCCACATGTGTTAGTTCATATTTTTGATGCCTTCAGTGTGACTTTACAATTTTCATAGTCATGAAAATACAAAATAACCTTTAAATGAGAAGATGTGTCCAGACTTTTGGTCTGTACTGTGTGTATGTGTATATATATATACCATATATATATATATATATATATATATATATATATATATATATATATATATATATATATATATATATAATTTTTTTTTTGCATGTTATCCCTGACCGGTAAGGGAGGTGTTGACACGCTGCCTGCCCCACCAATGTAAAAATGCCAATTTAACTTGGCAGGTGCAGCGATCCATCTCCCATTCACTTCTGGGGGATAGCTGGGCTTGTGGTACCATTAACATTCACTGTGCAATGCATTGTACAAAGCTATCCCACTTCAGAATCGCTCTGGTGCCTGCAATAAGTTGAGTGTAACATCACAGAGTAGTAGAAAAACCCTTTAAGGGGGGTTTGCAATTTGAGATACACTTTAAAATGCTTAACCCCTTCCCGACCTTTGACGCCACGTAGGCGTCATGAAAGTCGGTGCCAATCCGACCCATGACGCCTATGCGGCGTCATGGAAAGATCGCGTCCCTGCAGACCGGGTGAAAGGGTTAACTCCCATTTCACCCGATCTGCAGGGACAGGGGGAGTGGTAGTTTAGCCCAGGGGGGGTGGCTTCACCCCCTCGTGGCTACGATCGCTCTGATTGGCTGTTGAAAGTGAAACTGCCAATCAGAGCGATTTGTAATATTTCACCCATTATAACGGGTGAAATATTACAATCCAGCCATGGCCGATGCTGCAATATCATCGGCCATGGCTGGAAATACTAGTGTGCCCCCACCCCACCCCTCCGATCGCCCCCCCACCCCCCCGATCTGGCCGGTACACTGCTCCGGCTCCCCTCCGTCCAGTGCTCCGCTCCCCCCCCGTGCTCGTGTCCGCTCCCCCCGTGCTCCAATCACCCCCCCTGCACTCCGATCCACCCCCCCCGTGCTCCGTTCCACCCCCCCGTGCTCCATTCCAGCCCCCCCGTGCTCCGTTCCACGCCCCCCGCGCTCCGTTCCACCCCTCCCGCGCTCCGATTCCCCCCCCCGTGCTCCGATCCCCCCCCCCCCGTGGTCCCCCCCCCACCCTATCATACTTACCGATCCAGCCGTGGTCCCGTCCGTCTTCTCCCGGGCGCCGCCATCTTCCAAAATGGCGGGCGCATGCGCAGTGCGCCCGCCGAATCTGCCGGCCGGCAGATTCGTTCCAAAGTGCATTTTGATCACTGAGATATAATCTATCTCAGTGATCAAAATAAAAAAAATAATAAATGACCCCCCCCCTTTGTCACCCCCATAGGTAGGGACAATAAAAAAATAAAGAAATTTTTTTTTTTCCACTAATGTTAGAATAGGGTTAGGGTTAGGGGTAGGGTTAGGGGTAGGGCTAGGGTTAGGGTTAGGGGTAGGGTTAGGGGTAGGGGTAGGGTTAGGGCTAGGGTTAGGGTTAGGGGTAGGGGTAGGGTTAGGGGTAGGGTTAGGGGTAGGGTTAGGGTTAGGAATGTGCACACGTATTCTGGTCCTCTGCGGATTTTTCCGCTGCGGATTTGATAAATCCGCAGTGCTAAACCGCTGCGGATTTATGGCGGATTTACCGCGTTTTTTTCTGCGCATTTCACTGCGGTTTTACAATTGCGATTTTCTATTGGAGCAGTTGTAAAACCGCTGCGGAATCCGCACAAAGAAGTGACATGCTGCGGAATGTAAACCGCTGCGTTTCCGTGCAGTTTTTCCGCAGCATGTGTACAGCGATTTTTGTTTCCCGTAGGTTTACATTGAACTGTAAACTCATGGGAAACTGCTGCGGATCCGCAGCGTTTTCCGCAGCGTGTGCACATACCTTTAGAATTAAGCTATGTGCACACGGTGCGGATTTGGCTGCGGATCCGCAGCAGTGCTCTATCAGGTTTACAGTACCATGTAAACATATGAAAAACCAAATCCGCTGTGCCCATGGTGCGGAAAATACCGCGCGGGAACGCTGCGTTGTATTTTCCGCAGCATGTCAATTCTTTGTGCGGATTCCGCAGCGTTTTACACCTGTTCCTCAATAGGAATCCGCAGGTGAAATCCGCACAAAAAACACTGGAAATCCGCGGAAAATCCGCAGGTAAAACACAGTGCCTTTTACCCGCAGATTTTTCAAAAATGGTGCGGAAATATCTCACACGAATCCGCAACGTAGGCACATAGCCTTAGGGTTAGGGTTGGAATTAGGGTTGTGGTTAGGGTTAGGGGTGTGTTGGGGTTAGTGTTGTGGTTAGGGGTGTGTTGGGGCTAGGGTTGTGATTAGGTTTATGGCTACAGTTGGGATTAGGGTTAGGGGTGTGTTGGGGTTAGTGTTGGAGGTAGAATTGGGGGGTTACCACTGTTTAGGCACATCAGGGGTCTCCAAACGCAACATGGCGCCACCATTGATTCCAGCCAATCTCGTATTCAAAAAGTCAAATGGTGCTCCCTCACTTCCGAGCCCTGACGTGTGCCCAAACAGTGGTTTACCCCCACATATGGGGTACCAGCATACTCAGGACAAACTGCGCAACAATTACTGGGGTCCAATTTCTCCTGTTACCCTTGTGAATCTAAAAAAATGCTTGCTAAAACATAATTTTTGAGGAAAGAAAAATGATTTTTTATTTTCACGGCTCTGCGTTGTAAACGTCTGTGAAGCACTTGGGGGTTCACAGTGCTCACCACATATCTAGATAAGTTCCTTGGGGGGTCTAGTTTCTAAAATGGGGTCACTTGTGGGGGGTTTCTACTGTTTAGGCACACCAGGGGCTCTGCAAACGCAACGTGACACCCGCAGACCATTCCATCAAAGTCTGCATTTCAAAAGTCACTACTTCCCTTCTGAACCCCGACGTGTGCCCAAACAGTGGTTTACCCCCACATATGGGGTATCAGCGTACTCAGGAGAAACTGGACAACAACTTTTGGGGTCCAATTTCTCCTGTAACCCTTGGGAAAATAAAAAATTCTGGGCTAAATAATTATTTTTGAGGAAAGAAAACGTATTTATTATTTTCACGGCTCTGCATTATAAACTTCTATGAAGCACTTGGGGGTTCAAAGTGCTCACCACACATCTAGATAAGTTCCTTTCAGGGTCTAGTTTCCAAAATGGGGTCACTTGTGGGGGGTTTCTACTGTTTAGGCACATCAGGGGCTCTGCAAACGCAACGTGACGCCCGCAGAGCATTCCATCAAAGTCTGCATTTCAAAACGTCACTACTTCAATTCCAAGCCCCGGCATGTGCCCAAACAGTAGTTTACCCCCACATATGGGGTATCACCGTACTCAGGAGAAACTGGACAACAAATATTGGGGTCAAATTTCTCCTGTTACCCTTGGGAAAATTAAAAAATTCTGGGCTAAATAATTATTTTTGAGGAAAGAAAACGTATTTATTATTTTCACGGCTCTGCATTATAAACTTCTATGAAGCACTTGGGGGTTCAAAGTGCTCACCACACATCTAGATAAGTTCCTTTGGGGGTCTAGTTTCCAAAATGGGGTCACTTGTGGGGGGTTTCTACTGTTAAGCCACATCAGGGGCTCTGCAAACGCAACGTGACGCCCACAGAGCATTCCATCAAAGTCTGCATTTCAAAACGTCACTACTTCACTTCCGAGCCCCGGCATGTGCCCAAACAGTGATTTACCCCCACATATGGGGTATCAGCGTACTCAGGAGAAACTGGACAACAACTTTTGGGGTCAAATTTCTCCTGTTACCCTTGGGAAAATAAAAAATTGCAGGCTAAAAGATCATTTTTGAGAAAATAATTTTTTTTTTTTTTTTCATGGCTCTGCGTTATAAACTTCTGTGAAGCACTTGGGGGTTCAAAGTCCTCACCACACATCTAGATTAGTTCCTTTGGGGGTCTAGTTTCTAAAATGGTGTCATTTCTGGGGGATCTCCAATGTTTAGGCACACAGGGGCTCTCCAAACGTGACATGGTGTCCGCTAATGATTGGAGCTAATTTTCCATTTAAAAAGCCAAATGGCGTGCCATCCCTTCCGAGCCCTGCCGTGCGCCCAAACAGTGGTTTACCCCCACATATGGGGTATCAGCGTACTCAGGACAAACTGGACAACAATATTTGGGGTCCAATTTCTCCTATTATCCTTGGCAAAATAGGAAATTCCAGGCTAAAAAATCATTTTTGAGGAAAGAAAAATTATTTTTTATTTTCATGGCTCTGCGTTATAAACTTCTGTGAAGCACCTGGGGGTTTAAAGTGCTCAATATGCATCTAGATAAGTTCCCTGGGGGGTCTAGTTTCCAAAATGGGGTCACTTGTGCGGGAGCTCCAATGTTTAGGCACACAGGGGCTCTCCAAACACGACATGGTGTCCGCTAACAATTGGAGCTAATTTTCCATTCAAAAAGTCAAATGGCGCGCCTTCTCTTCCGAGCCCTGCCGAGTGCCCAAACAGTGGTTTACCCCCACATATGAGGTATCGGCGTACTCGGGAGAAATTGCCCAACAAATTTTATGATCCATTTTATCCTACTGCCCATGTGAAAATGAAAAAATTGAGGCGAAAATAATTTTTTTGTGAAAAAAAATTACTTTTTCATTTTTACAGATCAATTTGTGAAGCACCTGAGGGTTTAAAGTGCTCACTAGGCATCTAAATTAGTTCCTTGGGGGGTCTAGTTTCCAAAATGGGGTCACTTGTGGGGGAGCGCCAATGTTTAGGCACACAGGAGCTATCCAAACGCGACATGGTGTCCGCTAACGATGGAAATAATTTTTCATTCAAAAAGTCAAATGGCGCTCCTTCCCTTCCGAGCCTTACCATGTGCCCAAACAGTGGTTTACCTCCACATGTGAGGTATTGGTGTACTCAGGAGAAATTGCCCAACACATTTTAGGATCCATTTTATCCTGTTGCCCATGTGAAAATGAAAAAATTGAGGCTAAAAGAATTTTTTTGTGAAAAAAAAGTACTTTTTCATTTTTACGGATCAATTTGTGAAGCACCTGGGGGTTCAAAGTGCTCACTATGCATCTAGATAAGTTCCTTGGGGCGTCTAGTTTCCAAAATGGGGTCACTTGTGGGGGAGCTCCAATTTTTAGGCACACGGGGGCTCTCCAAACGTGACATGGTGTCCGCTAAAGAGTGGAGCCAATTTTTGATTCAAAAAGTCAAATGGCGCTCCTTCCCTTCCAAGCCCTGCCGTGCGCCAAAACAGTGGTTTACCCCCACATATGAGGTATCAGCGTACTCAGGACAAATTGGACAACAACTTTCGTGGTTCAGTTTCTCCTTTTACCATTGGGAAAATAAAAAAATTGTTGCTAAAAGATAATTTTTGTGACTAAAAAGTTAAATGTTCATTTTTTCCTTCCATGTTGCTTCTGCTGCTGTGAAGCACCTGAAGGGTTAATAAACTTCTTGAATGTGGTTTTGAGTACCTTGAGGGGTGCAGTTTTTAGAATGGTGTCACTTTTGGGTATTTTCAGCCAAATAGACCCCTCAAACTGACTTCAAATGTGAGGTGGTCCCTAAAAAAAATGGTTTTGTAAATTTCGTTGTAAAAATGACAAATCGCTGGTCGAATTTTAACCCTTATAACTTCCTAACAAAAAAAAATTTTGTTTCCAAAATTGTGCTGATGTAAAGTAAACATGTGGGAAATGTTATTTATTAACTATTTTGTGTCACATATCTCTCTGGTTTAACAGAATAAAAATTCAAAATGTGAAAATTGCGAAATTTTCAAAATTTTCACCAAATTTCCGTGTTTATCACAAATAAATGCAGAATTTATTGACCTAAATTTACCACTAACATGAAGCCCAATATGTCACGAAAAAACAATCTCAGAACCGCTAGGATCCGTTGAAGCGTTCCTGAGTTATTACCTCATAAAGGGACACTGGTCAGAATTGCAAAAAACTGCAAGGTCTTTAAGGTCAAAATAGGCTGGGTCTTGAAGGGGTTAAACCAACAGTTCATGTGCTGACTCTTCCAAGGTCCAGCATCGGCTTCCTGCAACTGCTCGAGTCTTGGTATTTTGGTCATGTTGACAGCTTGCATCACCGCTGCAGCCAATCACTGAGCTCAGGAGCTGTGCCTAGATAGATGGTGTGAGCTGCTGAGCTTTGTGATTGAGAACAGTGATGATGCGCGATGTCAGCGTCACGTCATCGCTGCAGCCAATCACTGAGCTCAGCAGCTTTGCCGAGGTAGACAGTGCAGGCCGCTGAGCTTAGTGATTGACAACAGTGATGTTGCACGCTGTCACTTCTGCAGCCTAAACACCGATATCCGAGCAGCCCTGGACCTGGGAAGGGTGAGAATCTTCCCTGTTTGTTATTTTAGTATTTTACAGTATTTCAGATACACTTTCCTAAAAGTGGAAACCCCCTTTACGGCTGCCAGACATATAAGATGAATGCTGAACCCCACATCAATATGTATGGAAATATCCTGATTCTCTAACTAACTACTAACATGAAGTACAATATGTCACGAAAAAACAATCTCCGAATCAGCGGGATCCATTGAAGCGTTCCAGAGTTATAACATCATAAAGTGACAGTGGTCAGAATTGCAAAAATTGGCTCGGTCATTAAGTACCAAATTGGCTCTGTCACTAAGGGGTTAAAGGAGTTGTCTGGGACTATTTTTTTCATTTACTATAGGCCTAAAAACTAACAGGCAGGTAGTTACTGACAGAGGCCGCTACCTGCCTGTTCTACCCAGTGCTGGCTCAGAGCGATCGCCGTCCGCTCCTGCCACTGACTCAGACAGTTTAATTCACTTCTCTTTTTTGTCTTTTGATATTTGTTTGTTTTTCCTGCACCACATTCTTTAAAATGGTTCAAGTGATCCATGAATTTAGCGCAAAATATATTGTGCTCAATATTTTTGTCTTTAAACTTAATTGCAACTTTTTACCTTGTAAAGTTTAATGTTACCCTAAAATGTTGACACATTTTTTAAAAAATTTAGGGCGTACAATAAATTACTCCAGAAGAGGGACTGGGGCACATTTGCCCCCAAAATTTAGTGACTTTTTAAATTCTGAAAAAGTTGCAATTGGCGAATCAGCCAAAAACATGTAGAAATTCCAAACTTTACCCAGGACTGTGAAGTAACCGGTTTTATATATTATTATTACCAATTTAGTTCTTTCTGCCTCCATTTTTTTCTTAAAGGGAACCTGTCAACATGATATTGCTGATAATAATAATAATAATAATAATAATATTATTATGTATATAGCACCATTGATTCCATGGTGCTGTACATGAGAAGGGGTTACAACAAAATAAATATGTCACTTACAGTAATCAAACTAACAATGGCAGATTGGCACAGAGGGAAGAGGACCCTTCCCTTGCGGGCTTACATTCTACAGGATTATGGGGAATATATATATCTCCGAAAAAAGATGATGTTTAGTCAGATTGTAGAAACCATCAATAAACTTTATTATTAAAATAACAACAGGTGTAAAGCGATAAAATACAGATAAGGGTCTAAAAGTAGTGCTGCACAAACATGGCAGGAGACGTGTGACAGGAGGTCAGATAGTTAATATAAACTGGTGGGGTATACGGACGGTGTGACCTAAATATTAGCCGCACAGGGTAATCGGCTCACACACATCGTCTAATAGACTCCAGTATAAGTGCTGGGCGCTGCCGCCTGCGAGAGTCTAATGATCGGTAGCTACATGATAGAACACAGGCACAGCGCCACAGAGAAGAGTGCAAGGAGAACAAAGCGCATAATAAATGATTACCCACCGCAATCCGACTGGACACTCCTGGCACGCGTCTCCGCCCCAAGGATTATGGGGAAGGAGACAGTATGTCGGGGGTTGCAGTAGCTCCGATGGTGTTGAGGTGGCCATGTGGTCATTACAAGTTGTAAGCTTCTTTGAAGAGATGGGTTTTCAGGTTCCGTCTGAAGGGTCCAAATGTGTTGGATAACCGGACGTGTTGGGGCACAGATTTCCAGAGGATGGGGATATTCGGGAGAAATCTTGGAGGCTATTGGATGAGGAGCGAATAATTGTGGTGGAGAGTAGGAGGTCTTGGGAGGACCGGAGATTGCGTGAGGGAATATATTGGGAGATTAGTTCGGAAATATACGGAGGAGAAATGTTATGGATGGCTTTGTAGGTCAGTGTTAGTCATTTAAACTGGATACGCTGGGAAATTGGGAGCCAGTGAAGGGATTTGCAAAGAGGGGAAGCAGGAGTGTAGTGAGGAGAGACATTAATTAGTCAGGCAGCAGAGTTAAGGACGGACTGGAGGGGTGCAAGAGTGTTAGATGTTAGCTGTTCAAACGAATGGCATCGAAGAGCAGTAGTTTAGCAGATTGACATGCTAAATCTTTTCCCACAAAACCATATAGAAATCGACTTTGCTCTATAACATGATGGCAGTAGTTTGGACAGTATTTTCATAGTGACTAATTCCCCTTATATGTTCATGCTGATTTGTTCCTTTTAAAAAAAAAAAAGAAATCAGATGGGGAGGAGGGAGATGCAGCTGCAGCCTCTCTGCCTCAGAGTATGAGCCTACCTGCTGTGAGAGGGGGCGGAACCTAATGGAGGGCATCTCATTGGCTCAGCGCAGCTCTTACATCACACAGGAAGTCCCCGCCCACCAGACATGGATGAACAGAGAAATTCTGACATATTTACAACACATTTTCTTTAAATTTAAATGGTGAAATAATTAAAAAAAAAGCGAAGGATGTGGTGATATTCTGTGCAGGAAAGTTGTCACAGTTCATTTAAGTGACTGGCACTTGGGAGTTATGTTCAGTTTTTGGCTTTAGGTCTCTTTTCAGTTTTGTTTCCAGGTCTACACATTCAGTTTTGAGGGGGCGTTTCCTGAGAACGGAATTTGGGTGTGCACATTTGTGCTGGGAGGGACAGAAGAAACACATGTGTAAAACCTCAGGCATTCACACTGGGATCACCTTGTGTTTGTGCTTTCAATAGTGCCAAGGAATAAAGAAAAAAACTTAAAAAAAAAAAGTACAAAAAGTACTTGGTGCAGTGGTGGACATGTGCAGCAAAATGGGGGCCACATCTGTAGCCTCACATTACATTAGTGTCTTCCATGTGTCGGGGGGAGGTAGCCATATATATACCGCCATTCCCAGCTCATTGACAACCTGTTTTTCATATATCCCATTCTCTATTAAGAGGAGAATGACTAAGTATGTGTGGACACCCCACTTACATATTTAAAGGGGCTGTCCACTACTCGACCAGCCCCTTCTCAATCCAAATCCATGTTTCCCCCTTATACTCACCTCCAGTGCCGGCTCTGGTAGGGCATTGATCCGCTCTTGAAAAACGATGGTGTGAAAAACCCTTTCAACCTTGCACCTTTTCTGGCCATGTTGCTACGATTGTCCCGGAAAAATGGCAATAATTCACTTTTGCAAACCAGAAACATAGTACCTCAATTAAGAGAAATATAGGTATGACCAGCGGGAATTGAGGATCCAGGGACCACCTGAGGGCCATTACAGCTCCTGAGCTGTCAATTGTCTTCCAATGCATCATTTTATAAGGAGTTTCTCTGATATATTTTTCACATGGAACAATACTACAGCACCCAGAGTAGATTACCATGCAGATTTAGTCCTCAGGATCCCAGGTCTGCGATGGGGCTTACCACGGAGCCACCATGCTGCATTATTTTACAGCAGGTGTGTGCTTTACTGCACACCGCACAAGCATTTATACAGACGTTATAAATTTGCCTCTCATCCCAACTGCATTGGAAATCCATTGTATGAAGTACATCGGTGTGACGAGACATTTATATGGCTTTTTATGATTTTGCCTTTTCCCCCCAGCTCATCCATTAGCTTTTACAACACCCAGGTGTGCAGCTGATGATAACGCGATGAATTATCATCTCATCCCCCTCCGCGAATCTGTCCTCACTCCCCTTCAGCATCTCACTCTACTCGTATTCTTCCAGGTGTTTGTCTGTCATGCACGTTTCTACCGCCATTCCGAGCCCTTTCCACATTTTAACAGCGTGAGGGAATCAATGCGAGAAGTCTTTCTACACATGAAAATAAATCCAGCTAACATCTGTCATGTGAATAGCCTGTACAGCTCGCCATGAGAGTCTGAATAATACACATGTTTAATATATTCCCCATAACATAATTTTATTCAAGGACATCCATCTTCTTGTGTTCACAAATAATCCTGCCACATATAATACGAAGTAAATGTCAGCTTCGGTATTTAATGCGGCCAGGGCGGCTGAATTTAGCGTAGGTGGCCATTCTCTGAGCCGACTAATAATGTATTGCTTTAGTAAATTGTGCTTAATGTTCCCGAAAGGACACTCCGAAAGATGGGTTGCATTATTTCCAGGTGTGTTATACTATGTGAATCCATATTTTATTCTTAGCACGATATCCTAGCCATCTAGATTGTCCTTTTAGATTTATTTGTGATAGCACACAGCGAATACTAATGCTCAAGTGTAGGACTGACTAGAGAAGAGCTTTGCTATTTTCTTTTTTAGAGCATGGGGGTTTCTAAAATGTTCATATTTTTCACTTTTTGTCAATCAGCCTGTGTTTGGTGAATAATGTTTAGCTTCTGGTTACCTGTGGACAGGATAAGCATCTCCTTGTAACCTATGTCATGTATTCTGTATAGAGTCCCCTATTTGATTTATCTCCACACTCCAGAGTTTTGGTGTAGTTGTAAGTGATGAAGATTCAGTGTTTCCCCTGCCTCCTACTTGTGATCAGTTTCTCCTTATCAGCGCTTACAAGCAGAAGGCAGGGAAAGCAGTATGAATCTGGACCTCAAAGAATACACAGTTCTGCATCCAGCATTCACAGATAGTATGGCCAATCAGTAAGTATTGTTGTATAAAATATAGCTGTTGAGTTAGCATTATTTAGCATTATTATTTTGCTGAAGTGCTACTTTAAGAAAGGAAAACAACGTTCTGCCTTAAGAAAAATGTTTTGCTTCTGAATCTAAGATTAATGGGGTAATTAAATTCATGATTTGTGCATCTAACAGCTGTTTTTCAGAACATTGGGAGCTGAGATTTTGCGACAATGGTGCACATTGTGAAACCCCATGCATTTGGGCACTATGAGAACTTGTCTTATATTGTGCCCTGCTTATTGCCAGCATTGGTAACTGTAGTGAAGCTGGAATTGAATCTAGCAGCAACAATGATTGCTTTCAGCTCAGGATAGATTTATTAATGCTGACAAACAGAGAAAATATGAGCCAGGTCTACTCTACAGTAAATTTGGCTTTATGGCTGTAGGGGAAATTCACTGTGACATTATATAATAGGATTACCTGTGACCAGTACGTAAATGTACATTTTATGCAGCTTGCATCTTGTCAAGTACAACAAATCAGATCTTCGTGTTGGGACACACCGACCATTATTATATTTAGCTACCCTAACCCCATAGATAACGGTTGACCTGCTTTTTATTTTGACTTCCCCATACACGTGCACACTCAACTCAGGGTTTTTTCATTGGGACGAGCACTTCTCTCCTGTGGTTATCTCCAGGTGCTGAAACCAAAAATGGCATTGGTGTAAAACTGGATCTGTTTTTTTTAATCGTCTCAAATAATAATTTTGAATCAGTATGTTATTTATTTGATAAATACAGCAGGGTTTTGGCTATCTTTCACCCCGGCAGCCTGTGCTGCTTAATTCAGTACTGCAGCATGTGAACTCAGCCTAATTGTTAGTGCAGCAATCATCATTACCAAGCCATTGATTGACAGGAAATATGTTAACAGCAAAATAATTTTATTTTTAATCCTTGCATTCCAAAAAAGATTTTTTAGGCATAGGTATCTCATTGTATCCAGTGTTATGCATACTGCAAAGTCTCATATCCTATGTGATTCATCTTCAAACTCCAGAATATTAGTGTAGTTTGTAGTTCTACGTGATGAAGCTTCATAGTGTTCCCCTACCTCCTGCTTGTGATATGTTTCTCCCTTCCAGCTCTTACAAGCAGGAGGCAGAGAGAGCAATGTGAAGTTGTATATTATAGGATGGACAGTTCTTTATCAAGCACTCACAAGCCAGTAAGGGTAGTTGTACAATTGCAAGTAATCATTTTGTTCCTTTCACTTGTATATAAATGGCCTTTATAAAACATAACTGATATCTTCAGCTGTGTGGAGGCTATATACAGTTGTGCTCAAAAGTTTACATACTCCTGCAGAATTTTTGCTTTCTTGGCCTTTCTTCAGAGAATATGAATGATAACATTAAAACTTTTTCTCCACTCATAGTTAGTGGTTGGATGAAGCCATTTATTGTCAAACTACTGTGTTTTCTCTTTTTAAGTCATAATGACAACCCAAAACATCCAAATAACCCTGATCAAAAGTTTACATACCCCATGTCTTAATACCGTGTATTGCCCCCTCTAACATCAATGATAGCTTGAAGTCTTTTGTGGTAGTTGTTGATGAGGTTCTTTATTTTCTCAGATGGTAAAGCTGTCCACTCTTCTTGGCAAAAAGCCTCCAGTTCCTGTAAATTCCTGGGCTGTCTAGCATGAACTGTGCGCTTGAGATCTCCCCAGAGTGGCTCAATGATATTGAGGTCAAGAGACTGAGATGGCCACTCCAGAACCTTCACTTTGTTCTGCTTTAGCCAATGACAGGTCGACTTGGCCTTGTATTTTGGATAGTTGTCATGTTGGAACATCCAAGAATGTCCCATGCACAGCTTCCGGGCTGATGAGTGCAAATTTGCCTCCAGTATTTTCTGATAACGTGCTGCATTCATCTTTCCTTCAACTTTGACCAAGTTTCCTGTGCCTTCGTAGCTCACATATCCCCAAATCATCAGCAATCCACTTCTGTGCTTTACAGTAGGAATGGTGTTCCTTTCATAATAGACCTTGTTGACCTCTCTCCTATAGTAACGTTTATGGTTGTGGCCAAAATGTTTAATTTTGGTCTCATCACTCCCAATTACCTTGTTCCAGAAGTTTGAGACTTGTCTCTGTGCTGTTTTGCGTATTGTAGGTGAGATACTTTGTGGCATTTGCACAGTAATAGCTTTCTTCTGGCGACTCGACCATGCAGCCCATTTTTAGTACCTCCTTTATTGTGCATCTTGAAACAGCCACACCGCTAGTTTTCACAGAGTTCTTTATTTCAGCTGATGTTATTTGTGGGGTTTTCTTTGCATCACGAACAATTTTCCTGGCAGTTGTGGATGACATTTTTGTTGGTTTACCTGACCGTGGTTTTTTTTGTACAGAGCCCCTGATTTTTCATTTGTTAATCACAGTTTGAGCACTGCTGACTGGCATTATCAATTCTTGGATATCTTTTTGTATCCCTTTCCTATTTAATACAGTTCATCAACCTTTTCCCGTAGATCCGTTAACAATTATTTTGCTTTTCCCATGACTCACAATCCAGAAACGTCAGTGGCTGGATGAAAGATGCAAGCGTCTGTCTGGATCCCAGAAACTCATTCAGCTTTTTATGCACAGACTGATTACAAGCAAACAGGTCACAGGTTAGGATGTTTCCTTTAGTAGCCATTCAAACCCATTTGTGTTAACTTCAGTGCATGTTATTAGGCCAAAATCACCAGGATACGTGAACTTTTGATCCGGGCCATTTGGATGTTTTGGATTGTCATTATAATTTAAAAAAAGAGAAAACACAGTACTTTGACATTAAATGACTTCACCCAACCACTAACCATGAGTGGATTAAAAGTTTTGGTGTTATCATTCATAGTCTCTGAAAAAAGGCCAAGAAAGCAAAAATTCTGCCTGGGTATGTAATCTTTTGAGCACAACTGTATATTTCTTTATCAATATATAGGAGATCTTTTTTTATTCAGTTTCTTTGGATGTAATATATTTTATTTTATTTTTTTTACATTTATCTTGTACATAGCAAGACTTTTTTTTAGCCTTTTCATTCTTCTTCTTATTTTTTATATTTTTTAATTATATTTCAAAACTTTTTTTCTAAATGGCTGACTGCTGCTTTCAATGGCTAAGCTGTAACCCTTCTCTATCACAGTCAATGCCATATGCGTCCAGCCCCCTCACACACAGCTGTAGTCGTATGGAGAGACCAAACGCTGTCACGACCGGAAGTGATGCCTCTGGCATCCAGGATGCAATGGCTACCAGATAATAAGGGAAATTGGCATAATTGATCCATGTCAGTCCGACTTCACATGTCCGAGAATCGCGGTCCGAGTAATGACGGAGATTTCATTACCAATCTGTGGTCTCCTAGCACAAACTCAACCACCTCATGGTGGTCCGGATATACTCAGTTCATAATTTTTGGACATGTTTAACCTGCCTAGCTTACGTAAATTCCAGTTTATGTATTTTCGCATCTGGACGTCCACTTTAAACTTTTCTGTTCCTTTTCTTCAATTTTCTAATTTCTTTTACTTTATTTTCTGTGTTACCTTCACCCTGGTAAACCCCTGCCGCCCTGTAACCAGTCTAAATATATCAGATACGCTGACACATCACACAGCCATCTGTGAGCCAATTACATCAAAATCAAAGATCATTTCCAGAATTATTTCAGACACATAAGGAACACATTGCAAACACACACAAAAAAAAAAAAATTCAGGATCACATAAAAGCATTCTTTCCATGGCACAAATTTACTTGACACTCGATACGTAGGAAATAAAGCGAAAGAACAAAAACAAAGAGTCAGGTAAATCTTTTTTTCTTTTTTATTGAATGTGTTTCCATGTTGGAAAGGTGTTTACAAGGCAGGAGCCTGCTCCTTCGCCACAAAGAAAAAGGAATTTAGGATGTGGTGTAAGTAGATACAGTAATTGCTTCATTGATCAGAGTCAGAATGTCTAAATAAAATATTCTGGGAAGGGTGGAAAGGGGTAAAGGTTTGGGTGGGCATCAGGACTCACAAGGCACTGTACAGAAGAGGGTGGACAGTAAGGACATTCATACAGAGTCGGGGACCGCCAAACTGCAGCTGATATTTGTAAGGTTGCTGCATTCTACCACCAAGTAATCCCCCTCATTTAGCAATAATTTGTAAAACTGGGGCTTTTGCCCTTTGCACTATTTTGCAGTACTGTTTTCAGCAGGTGCAAATTAGAGGAATTCTGAGTCCCTCTAGAGCCTCCTTACCCCAAAAAATGTGTACATTGATGAAAATGCACCCAATTTTTTTCTCAAATTACGTAGAAATGGGAAGTACATGGTGCACGTCAAATTTATTATTGGTTTTAGACACTTTTTACACTTAAGCTATAAAGTAAATTTTGAAATATGCCATATAGTTCTCAAAATCCATTAAAGAGAGGAAAAGATATTGGTGTACAATCATAGATGCCAGCCAATTGAAGGTGTGAGGCCTCAGTCCCATGTTAGTTTTTGTCATACAAGCTCCAACCGTGCTTTTCAGCGATATCACGTATACCTATAATAGCAATGGGGGCCGTTCACCCGTCTGTGATTTTTCGCTGAGAAACATCGAATCAAATGGACGGCTATGGGCCATCTGAGTACCGTGCGTTTTTCACAGACTGCTGGATAGGAAAAGATAAAGAAACTTTTTTTTACTGATGTGTGAATGAGGCTTTGCGAAGATTGTCTAAAACCCTGTTAGTATCCTAATTTTGGGAAAGCTAATGGATCGCCACACAAGGTATCCTCTCAAATCCTATTTGTACCTGGGTGTAATCGATACTTTTATTGTAATAGCTGGTAACTTAGAGTAGGTTTGCCACTTTTTTTCTAGTTTTGATAAAGTTATCCCCTATTGATAGGATAAGGGACAACTTATTGATTGCTGGAGATCCAACCACTGGGACTTCTCACCGATCCCGAAAACTGCCATAAATGTCTGACAGTCTGGAATCGAATGAAGGGAACAGTGGTGCGCATCTCTATTCAGTTATCGCGATCAGTGGGACTGCCAACAATAAATAAGTTATCTCCTGTCCTATCAATAGGGGATAAGTTATATTCTTGGTACAACCCATTTAATATGTGGCAGGATTGATTGATGGGGTATTCCTATTTCTGGTATATATGGCATACACATCTCTTTTCGTTCACTACAACTGGAGGTCCAAAAATTACCAAGCAAGCAGTTATCTCTCCTTTGGCAGCACATGCTGGATATTCTCAACATAGTCGCAGGTCAATGGGATATGCCATAAATGTCTGATCGATGCAGGTCCAACCTCTTGAACTTATGTCTGTATTAAGAATAGGGTCCCCCCCCATTCACCATCCTGGGGGACCAGGTAATGCACAAGTTTGCTCTGTTATTTTTGGACCTCCAGTAGTAGTAAATAAAGATGAACATTCGCCGCCACCTCTCAGTTCACAGGTTCCTTGAGATGGGGATTGGAAAGGTGTGGATATGTCATAGATGCTTGAGAAGGGAACAACCTTTTATTTCATGACTTCTCCATTATGTAAAAGGGACTACATTCTACATTTACCGCATATATCTGCCATAAATTTTAAGATCAAATATTAATCAAATGTAATCAGTGCTCTGCCCACCTTTACTCACTGCACATCTCACAAATTATGAAAAATAGAGGGGGAAGAAAATAAGAATTTTCTCAAATCTTTGTTCAAATAACCAACAGCCAGTTATTTCCATTCTGGTTGCACAGGAGAAATACGCACCACAGTAACAAATTGTCTGTTTACGTCCATTTTTAATCTAATTGCCCACTGGATGCGGCACATTTTTCCTGTTTACCAGTTTCCATAAAATCCATAAAGAACTTTTATTCAACAGATGAGTTAATGTTGGGATTCTGAAGCAACGGGCACGAATAAAACATCTGCATTCACCAAATATTCTATACATATGATACACACTAAATAAACAAGTACATAAACGTTCTAACGGTAGTTAAAATCGCAGATATATTGCTACAGAACACACATTGTCACTGCGAGCAGGTCCTGTCTAATGCATGATAATAGAAGATAATATACCGGCTTGTATGTTACACAATTTTGCATATCACAACACTTTTTACACACTCAGAATGAAGTCCTCGAGTCCGTAGTTTTTTTTTTTGTTTTTTTTGTTTTTAATATTTTCGTTAAAAGGCAACATATACCGTGTCGCGCTGTTTGGCAGAGGCCACGTTACTGTACAAAGCTCTGCAGGTCTTCATTGCTAGATACAATCCATACAGTTCCATAGAAAGATCCGCAAGCGATCAGATCAGTTCAAAGGTGCTACAATTTGGGGGGCAAATACTGTAGGTTTTCTATTTTTTTTTCTTGCCCAGTATAAATTAGCAGCGGCCTTTAATTTTTTTTTATTTTTTGCTCTTTCAGAAATTGCGTTTGTCTCCCATTTTGAGAGACACAAGCATTTTGCGATGTGATGTCCCGAGATGATTTTATTTAAACCTTTTCAAAATTTCTTACGATTTGAGGACAAAAATCAGTACATGTATTTTTAGAGCTTAGATATTTTTCCCATTGAAGATCCATCATGATAAAAGAACTAAGAGTCGGTCTTTGGGGAAACAATGCAGATCACAAAAAAATAAAGTTAAAACCATCTGGTTTTTAGAGTTCAAACACTTTACAGGCCTCAGAAATGAGTGACACCAGGTCACAGCTTGAGATCGATCATGGTCCTTCCTAAATCTTTCTGCGTTTTGTCATTAAGACGCAGTTGAGCCCAATAATGGAGATCTGAAGACTGAGATCAGTGTCTAACATACTCGGGGGGTAGCGAGTTGGCTGCCAGGTCATGATCGACATTGGCGCTTTTGTCTCATGCTTTGGACATTGCAGATCTAATGATGAACTATTAATGTTGTAACCCTATCGGTGGGTGAATCCTTCTGCATAGGTGGATCTTGCCTATGCTGCACTTTTGCTCTCACCTAGACTCTCAATCTCGGGTGAGGCCAACATGTTGGGAGGTTCCAAGCATTGGAAGTTGTGTATATATATACAGAATTAAAGTTCTCTTCTAAAGCAATCCTCACGGTTTTACACATTTTCCTTTCTTTTCTTTGCGCTGTAGTTTCCGCAGGCGCCTGGTCCAAGCGTCTCTCCACTGGATCACCATGCTGTTTTTGTCAGCTGTAAGTCCCGGCCTATCTCCTTGACCTTCGCCGCTACCCATCACTAAGTATCGGCGGCTCAGCAAGATCTTAGGGCATTTGCAGGAGAGATCTTTTATGTGTATCCAGAGAACACTATCTCCACGTTTTACTCGGTCATCTCGACATTTGTAGACTGAAAGTACGTTGACGGTAAACTTCGCCCAGGAACCGACCATCTCCATCTCCAAAACATTCACCTGCACCACTGTCGGAAAAAGATTGAAAGAAAGTTCTCATTATATATTGTATGGGTAACACAAGCTTGACAGGTTTTCATCTGGGATATGCCATAAATGTCCTTTAGATTGGATCTGTATTGAAAATAGAGCCCGATCAAAGCTTCGCTGTCCGTGGAAAGGTGTCTGTTGTGTGCAAACAATAAAAGTGCATGTGTGGCCATTCTTAATACCCTTTTTGTCACCTATCTAATATTTGTGTTACACAACTGTCCCAAGTCCGAGCTCTGCTCCCTTCACCCCGGTTTGCTAAACTCTCTTGTGCACCATGTCCGGCTGTGCAAGTATTCCGGCTTGCTAATTAGTGATCATCTACCTAGGCCTATATAAGGCCTACCAAGACACACACCTGTGGCTTGGTATTAAGACTCTTTTTTTTCCTTTTCTCGATTCTCTGGCCACCTGCGGCTTGCAGAACTTCTGTTTCCTGTTCCTGGTGTTCCAGAATCTATGCTACCTGTTCCTGGTTTCCTATCCTCATCCGGCTTCCAGGACCTCCACTACTGTTCCTGGTCATCCAGAACCTCTGCTACCTGTTTCCGATCTTCCAGGACCTCTACTACCTCTTCCTGGTCCTCCAGGACCTCTGCTACCTTTTCTGGAACTCCTGTCTGTCTGCAGTCTCCTGTACCTCTGCTACCTGTTTCCCGCATGCCTGGTGGCCCATGTGCCAATCCAGACCTTGTGCTTTGAGGATCCACCTCACCTGGTGAGCCTAACAATCTGCCAGATGTATTTTGCCAGTTTATGGGAACCTTTTAACGTCCTACAAGAGAGGACAATAGATAGAGAGCATGCACCTTCCACCCATCCAGCGACTGCCGAGAGTGACTTGGCCCTTTTCTCAGGATAGATGTGAGTCCCTGTTGTTGACCCACGGATATGCCAGAAATATCCCAGATAAAACAATCCTTTTAACACGTGTAACAAAAATGTAGGCATTTACAGATATTTCAGTGTTTTCCCCTAATTTCTTGCAGAATTTTCTGTGAATATGGCTTGCAGAAATCGAAGCACATGCACATGTATAGAACAAGTTTATGGAGTAAGTTTTATTTAAAAATAAAACATGAACCTTTTGCCATTGCATGACGTAGATGACCATTACTCCGGGACGGGGGGCTTCATTCATATAGATAATAACCTTGATTTATCATCCCGGCACATAATATCTCTTGTTTGCGCTAAATGAGGTACCAAGCTCTGAGGTTATGTTTGAGCCCACTACCCCCCACTTTCCAAAAAAGAAAAAAAAAAGCTCTATTTATCAGTGGGGGGTCTTTGTCTCTCTGACAGGGACAGCTTGGGGAGGCCTGGTTCAGACTTTCTCGTCTCACAGAGCCATAACGCCTTCTCTATTCTCCGCACGCCAAGAGTCCCTGCCATACATCAATGTGTTGCTTCCCCTCTGCGCCCAGGATGAATGGTCACCGTGTCACACTGATTAGGGGCCATCAGTCTACGTCCAATGGTTGAACAGCCAGGTGATTATTAGCATCTCATTACCATATTGTTCCCTCCCATGGATATTTTTTTTTTTTCTTAAAGGGGGGGGGGGGTGCGATATCCTTTTTAACATTCCTGGCAGACAGAGAAAGGGACAGGAATGAAAAGAAATAGGGAGAGGGAAGGGAGTATGTGAAATAGGGAGAGGTGGAATCAGACCGTCCCAGGAATTAAAAGGCCAGAGAGAGTCTTCTCTCACCCTAATGAGGATACAGTCCTGTTATAACCCGGGGAGCATCTCCCCTCTTTGTGCCTCTCTTAACTCTTCTATGGCCGAACAGTCCTGGAATGTCAATGCTCCCGGCTGTCAAAAGGCCAGTGATGGGAAGAGCACAAATAAAACAAAAAGTGGGGTAAAATGTGGGTTATATAAGAATATGGTATATCTATTTATCCTGGTTGCACATTTTTTTTCACTTTCTGAACTTTATATGACCTGAGTACATATAGCACTTAACGAAAACTGTTGGAGACTAGTGCTGTATATAGTGGCACCCTGTACCAAGGACTCGCATTGAGGTCTTTGATTAGTAATCAGTCACTGATTTTGTAGCCATTCTTACCCCTGAATTGCTCTGGAGCTCTGGCCCATTCTAGCACATTCACTCAGCGTTGTGCTGTCATCTAAATCAATATGGGGCAAATGTGCAGTACCCTGCCGCCGCCACTATACAGTCGATGGAGCCGTTCTATGCCACTGAGCACTTCCGCCTGGCATAGGGTATAGTTTACAGGTGGGTGTGCCGAGGGTCGCATCCCCACCGATCAGATATTGATGATCTATCTAAAGGACAGGCTGTCAATGGCATAGCTTACTTCTCTATTGACATTATTCTAGTGGTGCCCATCGGAGAGAAGTATTCCTGAAAGGGTTTTTCTCATTGTAATAAACAGGTATTGTCAGATAGGGCTTGTAAATGCAAAAAAAAAAAAAAAATACTGCTACTTCACATTTTCAGTCATCTCGACATATTAATGCTTTTGTTTTCATTTACTAAAAGCTTGTTAGTTTGGAGACCGGCCACTGCTGCTCGCCAGTACAACATTCTCAGTGCTTACAAGCTCTTTTCTGTTGAGCTTGCAACTAGAGTTGAACGAATTTTTCAAAATTTGGTTCCGATCGGCGGCGAATATTGTATTCGCAATATTCGCCAAACACAGCCGAATGTCATTGGAGCCAATGTGAGTAGAAATGACCGAATGTGTTCGGAATTGATCATCAAACATAAATTCGGCACAAATAGAGTACTAATATGGCACAGATATGGCAAATTCAGATTCGGCGACCGATTCCGAACATATTCGCTCAACTCTACTTTAAGCACTGTCTGGTGTTACTGGAGCGCCCTGTTACCGCCTAATTCCGGCCAGCTGTAGCGTAGAGCGTACAAACTAGATAGCAGTGGTGGTCGGTCTCCTAGGCAATGAGCTGTAAACAAAAGAAAAGAAAGATGTTCATTTCTCATGAACGGCTGCGAATTTTAATAAGCTGTAAATGGCAAAAGTGCTTGTCATTACAAGCTCCATCTGATAATATGCGCATCCATGAGTTGGGTGCTGAATACTGATACAGATTTTTGATAGAGACCAGGGGACTACGGGCAGTAAGATCCCATTGTCCCGAACATGAGCGGCATGCCTTCGCCTTAGCGAACTTTTCTGATATTGAGCACCATCTTGCCCACAATGTACATGTATATATGAACCGAGAATGTTTCTTACCAAAATCTTTTTTGCAGTATTTCTTCAGATTGATTTTATAATTCCCTTTCGGAGGCTTGCAGTACTGTTCACAATCTAAAAAAACACAGACGAGGGTTATTCCAATAAGGTTTATAATACAGGTAGGAGAAATATTTCCAAATTCTGCATATTAGGACCATATTACTACTCTGCATATGGCGGTACGTAGCCTTGTCCATAGTGAAGGGTATATGGCTTTGAAGTATTTTGTACAGACGTGCAGCTGTCAGTAGATCCAGGAGGGTTACGGACCAGCAACATACACGGAGTATCGGGGGTGGTCTATTCCTTCACGTGCGGCTCCAAAACCATCAATGTATGCGTCCTCCAGATGTAACGGTCCAGTCCATGTACTCGCCTGCACGACTTGCTGATATGAGCCGACGCTTATTGTTTTTTGTGCCATTACCTTGTTTAATATTTAATTTGCTTTGAGAGTGATAGAAATGCAAAACAAAAACTAAAAAAACAAAAAAACAAAAAAAACAGAACCCCCCCTCACACACTGTAAAAAGCCTTGGGTCTAAGCCAGGGTGAAAAGGCCATCTGTTGTAGGGTGGAGGGCATACAGTGTGCCAGGGACCCGTGCCAGGGTGACATTAGGATTCCTGTCACATGCCATGCTAGCGCTGGGCACAGGCAGGTACAGCTTGTCATGTAAAGAGCTGCAACTGGATCACCTGGTGTATAATGCCGATTAGAAACACTAATTATTTAATTCATTGAGAGAGATTTATTAAAGGGGATGTAAAGCTGGTAAAAAAAAGACAAAATCTGAAAAGGATAAAGGTCGGAGAATTCTTTTTAGGAATTACATAATTCTTCCTTTGTCACGTGGCATCACAAATGTGCTTAATGTCATGTTCAGACCTCTCCACCAAGGCGGCGACACCGGCTCTATGTCGGGGGGCGGAGCGCAGTTACATAGAAGCTGGTGTTATTGGCAACCTGGCCGGCTTCAAAGCTGCGCTACTTGCCTAGGAAACTGGCCATCGCTGATAAGACTGCAGAAGTGGCCAACAACAAAGGCAACAAGCAGTAAACTATAGAAGAAAACGTTGCTGAGAACTGATAAGATTTTTAATTAAAGAAAAAAAGTATGTATTGAAAACTAGCAATATACTATATTCCTGCAGAACGTGTACGACAGACTTTTCAGTGAGCGTAGGATTTTGGCAGGGAAAAGTTAAGTCCAGTAATCTGGATTCGGTCCTGGTCCGTGGCAGGATCTCCCCAGATCCCAGCATCATAGCGTTCATTCAGATAGAGAGGAAATCAGCTTATAAACGACAAGCCCCGTTATATACCTAACCTCCTTCTTAGCTCATAATCCAATTACCGTGTGGCCAAAAATAATCTAGATAACCTTGATAATTCCGTAGTGCCGGCCTGACACCTATGTACAGTAGCCATGTATCGGACTAACCCTAAACTGACTCTAAAAGTGGCGACATTTCATGTGATACAACCAGTAAGGAGCCTTTCTGATTGTGTAACATTTATTTGCCGCTATCACAAGGGATGAAATTACTGGGAAAGGAAGTTTTTGAGCAGTAGCCAAAAAAGTGCATCATTACAATTATTCAGATTCGATTTTTGGACACTAAATAAATAAGAATTAAATATTACTTCTCAGCACTGGGACTGGTTGCCATCTAACAATGCAAGGACACTATAGTGGCAAGTCTTCAGTAGTTCTTTCAAGGACCATTTGGTGGATAAGGGAGATCCGGTATCGTCTCGTGGTACAAAAGCTGGGGGCAGCAATAGAAAGAGCTGACACTTACTGTGCCGATAGGGGCAGGGGTAGAGGTTTGGGTATAGGGTGCCTACCAAGATACACGCCAACTGTAGTTTCTACCTGTTGGCGCTGTCTTCCGGCAGAGGGCTCTATTCTCCATATATTTCGGGAATGTCCTATCCTACTGCCTTTCTGGAAAGAAGTATGGAGAATTATGTCCACGTTTACGGACTTGGCTATCCCTTTTTCACAGTACACCGCCACGACATTCCCCTGAAGACATTCTGACGCTCTGTTTTGCGCCATCTTGTTAAAGCCGCAAGATCGTCAGTCCCAGCGCCTTCAAGATGCCGGGAACTTCCTAAACTCAAATTGTGGCTTCAGAGAATACAATATTTACATCAATTGAAGATCTTACTCCCCATATTAACAACCGTGATGACGTATTCTGCCGCATCTTTCACACAAGTTTTCTTTCATTTAGGACTTGTATAACTTATATTAAAGGTTATTGGGTCGGACCAATGTAATGGACATAAATGTCTTCTTCTATGATCAGAGTGATGACTGTTGCGGCAGATCATCTTCTGATACATTTATTATGCAGACCTGGAGTCAATTCGGAGCAAGGACCTCTTCTGCTTGGCGTTTGCACATTCTCCCCGTGTTTTTGTGGGTTTCATCTTATGCTTTACTAACAGATTAATTCTGAATTGAAATTGTGAACTCCAATGGGGAGAGTGACTGATGTGGGTGATGGCCATCTCTGTACATAGGTACGGAATGTGTTGGTGTTAGATGAAAAAGAAAATGTCATTTTTGTCTTGGTATTTTCTGCAAAGTCTCCTGCAGTCAGGACCGTGCCAAGGCGCAGGTTGCTTCCCCCTCTTTTTGGTATGTTACTGCACCCTTGCTGAGATTTTGACTTTTAGTTTATAGCTAGTTCTAGCTTCACTTTCCTGCGTTGACCAAGGGGTTAACAGTATCATTATTTCCGCTGGGAGATTTTGTTTCAGAAAATGAGGGGAGAACTTCTCAAAAATGTCAACGCAAACAGAGCCGACCAGGCCTCCACCCTGACTGCAGGACGGAGGAGGGGGAGCGGACCCCTCTCGGAGGTAGATGGAACCGTGATCCTGGGCTGATGCCTCACCTTGCCGCCGTATTGCTGCATCAGCCGCATCTGCTTTATAGGTTGTTTATGAGAATGATCTATTAAAGGGGTTGTGTAACTAAAGGTACTGACAGCATGTCACCGATCGTTGGGGTCTGACTGATGGTCAGTCATCCATCCAATTCTGCCCCTTTTAGAGATTAGTGGGGTCACAGATGTGGGACCACCACCAGTTTTACATTGTCAACATATTCTTGCAAGGCAGCCCTATATTGAGCGTTCGGTTTAGTATTCACTCTTTTTTTTATTATTCATGAAAAATGTAATTATTACAACTAGAAGAGGGAAATTTAGTAAAAAAAAAAAAAAAAAATTAGTAAGAAAACGATCCCAATAAATGATCATGGAGTGAATGCTGGAGAGCTGAGTACTGAGGAGTGCTGCATACTGGTGGTATCTGTCATGGTGGTCTTCGGTCTCTGTGCTAAGTAAAAAGGAGTGAGCGTTCAAGAAGTTTTGCTATGCTGATATCTGAGAGCTGGATATTTCGGTATTGCTAGAAATCTGCTGAATATAGTAAATTATGGAGGAAAGACCCCTATACATACACATAATTACAGTGGAAGCTCGCAGAAGGCCTGGTAGTGATGGGGTTAACTTATCCCGACCACAAGAATGTTCTGTGTAAGATTTCTGACCAGCAGCCACTTCCCCTCCCTGATCCTCAGACCGATCATGAGAGAGCAATGGGTACACGGTACTCCAGCATCCAACCACACGTGGGCCGTGACTACCCCACAGACCCACTAGTGCTTTTCTTAACCCTTCAGCACCAGACGTCTATCTGCCTATGCACTGGCTGCACAGTATACCCACTTGTACTGCGCCAATAAAAACATGGGCAAAATTCAAAAAGAAAATGTCCGTACTATGATGTCACATACCATTGTTATTCTAAAAGGCCCTTTTCACGCTGCTCATATACACAGATCCTTTTCAGTCCATGTACCTCTTGGTCTCTGCCTATGAAGCAGTTATCTCAGGAGAGTAAATTCGGAGGTCAATCCAGGTTTTCCGATGCAAGAACAGATGTTTGAAACTGGCCTAGGAAGGATGGGGCAGCTGTATGTCAATATGCCTAATCCTTTTGTTCTAAAGCCGCTATCAGAAGTGTCTAAAAGCAAGATTATTCGCCTCTCTCTATTTGGAACACACGCATGCTCTGTAGAGGCGTGCATGCGTGCATTTTTATTGGGGGTTCAAGAAGAAAAAATGTTGAACCTACTTCTATCTTCAGTGTATGGTCACCTTTAAAGGGCATCCGTCAGTAAGATGAACCCTCCTAAGGCGTCTGCATGGGCAACGTAGGTCATAGGAAGCTGAATAAAATGACACCTTGATATCTGCGATCTGATGTCTTATTCCAGAGAAATCCACGTTTTTCTTAATATGTAAATGAGCTGTTAAGATCTATGCTGCTCAGGTCTTTGTTGATTGGCAGCAATGGTGTTGTTCCATTGAAAGCTCTGCAGCCAATCACTGAGCTCAGCATGGCATATCTGCTGATGTAGGTGGCATGAGCCGCTGAGCCCAGCGATGGATTGCAACGGAAACAAAACGCCGCTGCAGCTAATCTGGATTGCAACGGAAACAAAACGCCGCTGCAGCTAATCAACAAAAACTGGAGAGGCATCACTGGACCCCGGGGAAGGTGAGTAAGGGATTATTTTGCCATTTTTTAGCGGCTGCTTAGTGTTATAGATGCACGCGTATGCGGCCTGTATAGAGCACCATTCACACTACAGATACGTGTAGTGCACCATGCCAGCTTACAACTTATCATTGATGTCCACATTATTAGACCAGTTGAGCTGCAAAGCACTACATAAGTGAACCCCACAAGGACAAATGTCCCTGTTCCACCACCAATACTGGTATTGCACATTGATTGTTTTTCTTGTGGAGATTTTAATATATTGTTTTTTGGGGGAGAATTATTTACTTGACACTCCATGCTACAATAGGTCATTTACTTGGCCATTGACATTCACAGTATAAATCCATACATTATTTGTGAGCGGTACATAATCTCTTGTATCCCTAATTCCCATTTAAAAGTGTGTGTTTTATACTCTGCAATTGATATATAATATTATATCAGCAGGTTTTATGTAATCTGAGAGCAGCATCATGTAGAGGCAGAGATCCTGATTCCAGCGGTGTATCACTTACTGGGCTGCTTGCTGTCATTTTGATCCAATCGCTGCTTCCCCTGCTGCAGATCTAGCAGAGCTCCGAAAGCTGAGACCTGTGTAACCCCGCCCACATCACTGATTGGCTGCTTTCTGTGTCCACTGTATATTGTCAGTAAGCTGCCAATCAGTGGTGGGGGGCGGGGTTACACAGAGCAGGAGGACTACATGGCACATGACACCTAGTCCTGTAGCGATAATATCCTGCTGATAAAACATTGATTTTAATTAAACAGCAACACAAATCCTAGTAAGAAACACATCACTGGAAATCAGGCAGTCAGCCCCTCATAGTAAAAATCTGCTGACCGTTTCAGTTTAAAAGGGTATTCCAGTCTGCAAAAATTATCACCTATATAATAAATAATAATAATAAAAATTATTATTATTACCTATCGTCAGTGCAATAGAAGCAGGATAAATGCTCAACTGGCTGCTATTCTCAATTCCTCCTGGCTGCAGTCTTGTGTCCAGGGGAGAACTAGAAGAAGACAGTGGACATCAGACCCCAATTTTGGGAATAATAGGGGGTCCCACTATGATCTAAAAATTACAGCCTATACATTGATCATTATTGTAGATTGGAATACCCCTTTAAATATATGGCAATGAGCTGCAATACCATAAATCTGAGTGGTGCCGTTTCTGGACCCATTTTTTTTTTATAAGTGCTTACATCCCTATTTCCCTTCCTTCTTCATCCTCCACTATGGTAAATTCAGCCCATCGTGTTTTAATCTGTGCATCGTTTCTGTTTTCCCACTATTTTTTACGATTGTCCTCGCTGACTTATTTCTTTAGATTATCCCTTTCTGCCGCCCCTGAACTTTCTCCCCTTCAATCTCCTGGATTTCTGCAGCTTGGTAAATACATCACTGTCATAACTGTCCTCACATGACTGATGCAGGGAATAATGCAAAACTTCTGCAAAAATCCCTGTAAGATGACTATTGTTTTCCTTCTTCTGACATTTAGTCACCCTCCCCTTGAACTAAGTGTCCTTTCCTTCCTTCTTCATTTCTAGTTTTTATTATATTTGGGAGAGGGGCCAGGACGAGTTAACCCATTGCTTTGCATGCTCCCACCCCCTGCGGCCTGGCATATTCTCTGGCGATGAGCCTGGAAAACTTGTCTCTGAACAGCTTGTCTCGAAAAGCAGGGAAAAATTCCCAGTGTTTTGATGCACTCTTTAAACGTCTGGCATCCACCATTTTCCTCCCAACAAGATGAACTGGCAACAACGCTAATTTGATTTACTTTTGGGTCACTATCTAGAATACCGCCCCAACTTCTTTATCCTGCAGATTGTAAGACTTACCAGCTGGCTCCTCTGTGCTAGTGAGGGCTGGAGTAGGGACCACTGCCGGGATTTCTGAAAGGTGAGAAAAAATAAGGAAAGATGACATTTATTTATGCAATGTGAGAAGATGAAATGCGGCAAATATCAGAGTCCATACAGTCAGGTATTAGGAGTAAAACCCTAGAGGAACAAAGTCATTTTCTTAAAAGTTATCCCAAACAGCAATCCTAGTTGTAGTAAAAGAAAAAAACTCAGAATATTGCCCGCTATAGGAAATTATTAGCTGTAAGTTGTCAGTCAATGGTGAACAACCTTCAGAAATCTATCTAGTGTAAATTCCATAGAAGATGGGGAGGAGGGAGATGCGGCTGCAGCCTCTTGCTCAGATTTTCATATAAGAGAGGAGGGATGAGACTGAAGGTAAAGAGTTCAGCTTTTATATCACCCTGGAAGAATCCACGCAACAAGCAGGAAGTAAAAAGACCCAAAATCTGTAGGTTACACACAACATTTATTGACGCATTACATCTTTAAACTGAATGGGATTTTCTTGTTTTATGGGTTTTTTTTTAAACTTTAGGTACAAAATCCATAGTGGAAATAAGGCAGAATAACATTTACATTTAGCATGTGAAGGGAACCGCTCTGGGGGCGCTTTGTAGCCCAGTGTATAGTGCTAGGAATGGCATCACAACACTTCAGCCCCTTCATTCTCAGAACCAGTGTAGGTTCCAGAGGTCAGACCAATTTTATGGCAATATGCCATCACTTTACAAGATAGGAGTACCCCTTTAATAAAGGAACTGTTCCTTTAAGCTACTTACTGATGCATGGAGCAATAGGAGATCGGCTTTGTTGATATCCCTTGGCGCATCGATTACATGTTAGACCAGTGACACCATCTTTACACGGGCATTGTCCGGTTGTCTGGTTGCAGGTCTTTCCTGCTGCCCCAACTGGATGACAGTCACAGGCTGGAAGAGAAGAAACAATAAAGCCAATGACTACTCATAATCAAATCTCCTAAAAAAAAATAATTTATGAAGAGATGGCTTTATCCTAGGCAAAAATTGTTGGGTGCATCGGCCCTCACTTAAAGGGTTCATCACATTTTTTGTTTTCAGGAGCACACCTCTTCCCTGGTTTCTTGCTTGCTGGGGAAGGCAGTACTCCAGATAATTGACAGTTGTTCAGATCAGCAACATGGTTGCACCGCAGGCATCTTTGCCTGTGCATCATCAGGAAAGGGCAGCTTCAGAGCTTTACCCAAGAGCTCTCCTTGCCTAGGAGACCGACTACTTCTGATAGCCTGCACAGGTGGCCGATAACCTACGGTAAGTAACGAGCTATAGCACTAAAGATCCATCTATTTTTGAAAATAATAAGAAGTGCAGAGAACCCCTTTAATAATGCTTGAGTTCTTCCCACCCTGGGCCCAGTCCCATCTTTGCATTTCCTAGCTTTACCTCCAGGCATAATTGTATTGAAGAAAAAGATGGTTAGAGATGTTCTAACAGTTCATAGATTTTACCACAAGTGATTTCCCTTGAAATTTTCAATGGTGTTGAAATGCTAAAATATTTTCTGTGTTCCTTTAATGACAACCCCGATGTGTGTTTCCATTAGATAAGTCCTTAAATATAGAGTTGAAACCACTACAAGGCTTCCATAAACCATAAAACATGCTGGGAATATTAACAAGACAACCTACTCCAATACCCAGGCGTTGGACGGGTAGTGGATGGTGGGGGGGGTATTCATTCTTGAATGATGAAATTATATCCTCATTATATGAGGTGGGGGGTGGTAAAATGTAGTTGTAGGGAATTTCACCCTTCTGCATCATTAATATCCCAGGTATATGAAGAGGAAGAGAGCATAATGAAGGGACTCGTGGGATCCATCCCACAAGAAGGTAACACATATGAGACGTCAGCCAGCTCCTTTATTGCAAAGCTATAATTTTGTAATGAGTTAATAGAGCTGCGGTTGCAGTTTCTTGTTCCAGTGGGCGTCTTCCCAGTTATTAAAGGAGCTTAGCTCAGCGACCGATAATTGGACAATAGCAATAACATTGTACTTTCTGTCTGTGGGATTTAACCTCTGACACTTTGCAGTTGGGCTTTAAGAAAAACATCTGCCTTTATGGTCCAGAAATTATCACATGAAGACAATCGTAGTCCGTGTGCCTTGTTAGGGCATATGGACGTCATAGCGCAGCGTCCCCTTTCAGGCCAGAGAGCAGTTGTATGTAGCAGGCAATTTGTATCAGTTGAAAGAAGTATGATCATGCACAATCCCGGTCCCGTGACCGTTCAGTGCCCATGCCACCCCCACACCTCCCAAAGTTGCCAATGGGTTGCCATAGGATCAGGGAGCTTACTTAAAGGGATTGTCCATACTTTGGATGCAATCTGCAGTCACTCCATTTGACTGCAGACTTGTGAATCCTCAGAGCATGCAGAGTGCGCGCTGTCCGCATTCTCCAGTGCCAGCACTGGGAGCGGGCAATTATGTGACTGCAAGTATGTAATTTGCATACTCCCGGTCACATTCCAACTAGACATGTCCAGCCTGCACACGTTTGGTTGGCACATGACAAATCGCATAAATGCAGCCATGACGCCTGCCCGCTCCTGGAGTCGGCACCTGGGAATCCTGACAGCAAGTGCTGTGCATGCTGTGTGGATTCACAAGTCTGCAGTCACATAGAGTAACTGCAGCCTTGAAGTCAATGCTTGGACAACCCCTTGTTGCCGCTATCTTGGTGCTCCTTCTGAAGCCCAGTCATAACAGTGAATTTCCCTGTGTACTTGCAGTATATTGTACATTCGATCAAACAAATGTAGTTTCATGGCCTCTATGGAGACTAAAAATACAGTGTAAAGCAAAAAAAAAAATGGAAAAATATATAAAAAAAATGTATATTCCCCCCCCCCCCCCCCCTATTTAACAATAAAAAATACAATAAATAAGCATATTTGGTATTGCGGCATAGTCTGATCTATCAAAATATAAAATTATTTATCCCATAAGTCAATGTAAAGACAAAAAAATAAAAATGCCCAAACTGACACTTTCCCCCTCTGCTCGTCTCCTAAAAAATGCAAAAAAAATGCAAAATTTCGTATGGACCTCAAAATTGTATACCAAAACTGTTTTTTTTTTTACCATTTTAAACTACTTTAATTATTTCTCCCATTTTTCAGCACATTAAATCGTAAAATTAATATTGTCATTATAAGCTACAACTCATCCTGAAAAAAACCCCAAAAAAAACAAGTTCTCGTAGTGCTATGTCCGCGGATGGGTAAAAAAATTATGATTTGTGGAAGAAGGGTAGGAAAAAACAAAATTGTAAAAATTGTCCGCGTCCTAAAGGAGCTAAGTGATGGCTAAGCTCAGCAGAACGCTCCTGATTACCTAAACTGTAGTAATGCAAGCGTAAGATACACAGAGTAGTCAGGTCTCCGAATATTTCCATTCACAGGCATAGAGTATTTGATTAAGGTCATTGGAAGAGAATAATTTCCAACTTTGGATTATCTGCATGAAGCCTAAAGGGACTAATGATGTGCATGGAAACATATACAACAGCTGTGCGCTATGGGGCTGCTGCCTCGCCCAGTGTCCGGTCCACCTGAGAATCACAGAGACCGAGAGATTAAATGAGACAAGAACAGAGGGAAAGCTCCTTGTGGCTTTTAGGAGGACATATCACTAGGCCAAAATTGACCAGTTTTTGCTCTTATTGTTTTCCCACTCCTCCCTGAGTGTTCAGACTTTTTTTTTTAAATCCATAGATTTCCTGAGATTTGGGTCTATGACATCACGTGATTAAAAACTGGCAAGTGAATCCTTGTAAGCTCTACGTAGAAACAGGAGGTCAATTTTCCCTGAATGAGTCATGAGTCACTGCAAAAGTCCCTGGCAGGGGGGAGGAGGGAGCAGGTGGGTCAGGAGTTGAAGAAGGGGATGATAAATGCAGGAAAAGGGAAAAGAGACTTTCTGTTTCTACATAGAGCAGATAAAAGAGGAGAATTAGCTGGGTAGAAAGGCAAAATGAGCAATTGTAAGTACACTGTGCTATATAATATGATGATTGCAATATATTAACAGGATAAAATCTTTGAATGGAGGAGGAGGAGTGCTTCCTTAAGGGAATGAGCAGATGGAATTTTTTAAGCAGTTTTTGGAGTAGGTCTGCTCTAAAAAAAAAAAACAAGACGAATAAATCGCTTAAAACGTTTGTAAAGTTCTTTCTATTAATTTCTATCGTGAAACCACTTTGCTGTTCATATGTTCCGTTTTTTGTGTATTTTTTTTCCCTTCTTGGGGTCTTGATAAAAATAGCAAATTGGAAAAAAAAAGAAAGTGCATGTCTCTCCTCTGAAGTAGCTCCTGATGGAAATCTGCTCCAAACGAGGCACTGTCCAATCAAAAAAATTGCAAAAAGGGTCTTTTTTTTTGGGGGGGGTGAACTTTTCCAACGCTCCAAAACCATTTCATGGTAAAGAAAAACTCTTTTAAAAATTTCCAAAAGAAGAAGTGCTTCCTGGAGGGATTTGCACTAAAATAACTTGTTGTTTTTGACCTTCTCAAAAAAGTTAGTATACACATACCCTAAGGGTGTGTTCACGCTGGGTTATTTTGCTGCGTTTTTTTAAGCAGAAACTCTCCAATTCTCCAAAACTCCTTGTGGTTTTTGGAGCATTTCTGCTCTAAAAACTCGGCAGAAAAGTATGTTCATTTCTTTTGAAAAATGCTTTTGCTGTGCACATGTTCAGGATTTTGAGCGTCTTTTTAAAACGTGAACAAAATGACCCAACCATTCTTCTTTTTCTGCTTAAATGACGCTTCATACTTTACAATATAAGCCAACCGGAAGGCTTTTAAAAAATGCCCAGAAGATGCCCGGGTGTCTATTGGAGTCTTTTGTAACTATTTTCAACTCCCCAAAACCCACAAAATATTAGTATTTTATTGATTCAAATATTAATAGGAAATCGCACCCAAAAAAAATGCTAAAAACGCTCAAAATAAAATCAGAAAACCCCACAGAAAAACTTAAACAAAATACTTCGGAAAATATTAACAAAAACATTTCAGGATATAAAATAAAAAGCCTGTGTTTCCTGAAGAGTTTTTTTTTTCTGTTTGGAAAAACTCATTGTTTTTGATCACCTGAAAAAAATGTTGTAATAAACCCCAAGGGTCTATTTACACTGAGGTTTTGAGTCGTTTTAGGAACACAAACTCTTCAAATCTTCCTCAAAAACTTAAAACATGGTAACCAGTTAATTAAGACTGGTGTTTTACATGTCGGTCTCTACGTTCACATTAGCGTTTTGCGTGTTTGCGTCGGGGGATGCAGCGGCGACGCATGCGTCATGCGCCCCTATATTTAACATGGGGGACGCATGGACATGCGTTGTGCTGCGTTGTGCGACACATGCGTTTTTTTTGCCGCAAGCGTCGGGCGCAGAAAATGCAACAAGTTGCATTTTTCTTGCGTCCAAATTTCGGCAAAAAAGGATGCATGCGTCGCAAAACGCAGCATTTTTGCGTGCATTTTGGTGCGTTTTTATTTGCGTTGTGCGTTGCGTCGCCGACGCAGCGGCGCGCAACGCAAATGTGAACGTAGCTAAGCTTCGTTCCCACAATGAGCTTTTGATGTTGCAGATTTTCTGCACTCGCATTTTTTCAAAAACACTCAGCATAAAAAACTCCACAAAAACTCATCATAGGAACGGAGTCGTAGGATATGTGCACACTTGTCTTTTAGACACCACTGTGCTTTTGCTGCAGGAAGATGCTTCATTACAACCTCAGCGATATTCTTCCTGAAGCAACTTATTTGGCGTCTTTTTAGTCCTTTATGCATCAGCTTTGCCACAATGGTCTTTTTTTTTTAATTGCTTGCATAAAATATTGAGTGGCTTCCAAATGGATGTCGCCTGAGGAACTGTCACTTCTTACAGCCGCTTCACAGCTTTCGAAGACTGAAGTAGTTAAAAGAAGCTAAAAAAACTGGACATGTGCACTGCAAGACGTTTAGACATTTCAGTGCATATGTTCAATCTTTTTAGCATTTTTTCCGTTCTTTTTCAGGTGAGTTTCTGTGCTACCCTTAATGAACGGGACCGCTGGAGTAAGATGCACCTGATCAATTAAGATGCCCACTTTACAGCCAGCATGTGCCTTGCCACAAATGTTACCCCAGTCAGGGACTGGAGCACATTTCTGGCATAAGTTATGCCACTAAAGAGGCATAACGCTACTAAGAGTTTGCCGAGCAGACCTCGCCACTCCGTGGCCCACCCATGCTTCTCCCACTTTGGCTGGCCAAAAACGGCAAAAGTTGCAAAATTTCTGAGCAACTTTGAGTTGCACCAAATTTTTTCGACACTTCAAAGTATTTTGCACCAGAAAGCTGGAGTAAACACTGTGATGAATCAAGGGCCTTAGATTTTTTAGTTTTCGAGGAGAATTTGGACCGTTTCTGTTCTAAAAACTCAGTTTGAATACAGCCTTTTTTCTATGTGAAGTTTTTTCTTTTACACACACACAAAAAAAGACTAGTTTTTTTAAGCAGAAACCTCTTTGAGAATCTATTTTTTGAGTTTTTCTCTTCCTGAAGTATCCCGAGAAAAATTTTTTGCCTGAAATTTTTTCTTCTTCAGATTTTGAGTGGACAGCGCTTATTTCCGCCTATACGAGGAATGACCCAATAATGTCCCTACTTTTGAGTTTTATAGTATGGAAGAAGTTTTATCTAAAACATTTTTTTTTAAAAAATTACACCCCTTTAGGCACATATAGGGGGTCTTTTCTTTCAATTATCATCAATCCCACAATGTCTGTCTGCTGTTTCATCCTTCTCTGCTAGATTTCTAAAAATAATATGGATAAAACAGAATTCATCATCTTTCCCCCATTTTCACTTGACCCCCCCCCAACAAGACCTATCCATTAAAGCCAATGGCTGTCCACTCTCCCCAGTCCCTCTAGCTCACTGCCTTGGGGTAACCCTGGACTCTCCTTCAAACCGCATATCCAAGCCCTTTACACTTCCTGCCGACTCCAACTCAAATATATTTCCCAGATCCGCACATTCATTAATCAAGAATCTGCAAAAACCCTTAATCTATGCCCTAATCATCTCCCGCTTCAACTACTGCAACCTCCTGTTTTGTGGCCTCCCTCCTAACACTCTCACACCTTTCAAATCTATTCTAAACTCTGCTGCCCGACTAATCCACCTGTCCCCCTGCTATTCCCTGGCCTCTCCCCTCTGTCAATCCCTTCACTGGCTCCCCATTACCCAGAGACTCCAGTACAAAACCCCAACCATGATATACAAAGCCATCCACAACCTGTCTCCTCCATACATCTGTGACTTACCTGCACGCAACCTCTGATCCTCACAAGATCTCTTTCTCTACTCCCCTCTTATCTCCTCTTCCCAAAATCGTATACAAGATTTCTCCCCCTACTTTAGAACTGTCTACCACAACACATCAAACTCTCACCTACCATCGAAACCTTCAAAAAGAACCTATAGACCTATTTCTTCCGACAAGCCTACAACTTACAGTAACCACCGATGCACCAAACCGCTGCACGACCAGCTCTACCCTCACCTACTGTATCCTCACCCATCCCTTGTAGATTGTGAGCCCTCGCGGGCAGGGTCCTCTCTCCTCCTGTACCAGTTATGACTTGTATTGTTTAACGTTATTGTACTTGTTTTTATTATGTATACCCCTCCTCACATGTAAAGCGCCATGGAATAAATGGCGCTATAACAATTAATAATAATAAATAATAATTACATTCACTCAGTTTAATGCTAGCGTTAAGTAAATGCTTTATTTTTTGCAGCGAGCATTGTATAGAGAAGTATTAGGAAGGAGGAGCCCCTCTAAACAGCTGTCTGTAAACCCCCTCGCAGCGGCTACCTCAGCTGCAGCTGTTTAAAAAGACGGCGCTGTATTTTCCGTGTGAAAAATGGGAGGAATTTAACCCAAATGGGGAAACTCACAGCTGGTAGAGTCATTTATCCAATAGCAAACTGGCAAAAGAAAAGGCGGAGGGGGGAGGGGGCACGTTAGGGCTCATTATTAGGAGAAACTAATTGCCACCTTGTTATGGGACAGGAAAAAAGCGAGAGGGAAATTCTTTCCAGGATTTCTTTTTTTTTTATTTTATTTTTTATTTTAACTGTGGAAAAAGAAACGTGTTAGGAAGCTACAAGGAAAAATGCAAAGTTCAGGAATATAGAGAATAGAGGTGCGCAGGCTGAATTTAGGGGGGCAACATGGAACGAAGGCGCAAGAAAAAAAAATAAATATACGATCCCACTAGGGGGAGGCTTAATCAATGCACAGGTGCCAATTAGGAGAGTGTACAGGAGGCATGTGCAATATCCTGGCGGGCAGGCGGGCGGCACAGGGATCAGTGATCACAATATAATTGCCTCTTGTTCCATCATTAACTGCACTTGGCTTTGGCACCGCACCCGGTGCCAGGTGTCAGTAGTGAGTGCAGATACAGTGGAATTTTTCATAAACCTCATTTTTGGTTGTACTATTAAAACAAAAAAACAAAAAAAAGATTTTCCACTTTTGGGACAATTTTTTTAAAACTTTTTTTGGCTGAAAATAATTTTTGTAATTGGGTTCTTATTAAAAAAATGTTTTACCATTTGCCTTCTATAGCCTCAGTGTTAGGCTATGTTCACACACATTCAGGATTTATCATTAGTATTTCTAAAAGCCCAAACCAGGAGTGGGTGAAAAATACATAAGTGGTGACGAGTTTTCTATTATACTTTTCCTTTGGTTGTCCCACTCCTGATTTTTGCTTGCAAATACTGATGTAAAATAGTGACCAAATATTTATTGTACGTGTGAACGTGGCCTTACACTGACTATTGCTGCAAAATGGGTTAACTGAGAATCCATCAGTGAGCATATTTGATGACACCAAACTGAAAAAAAAAAAGGATTGTTAACCCAAAATACATGCATTTAAGTGAAATAATAATAACAAATATATATATATATATATCAGTGTCCGTAAAGATGGACAGCCCCTCTAAGTTCATTCCAAGGTCTAGGAATTCTGATATACCAAGTAAACCTTGCATGACAATGACTTTTCACATTCTTTGTAATCTCTTGGATTTATAAATTTATCAGGGAATGGGGCTGTATGTTAAGAAATGGGAGTCTTCGGTTTAGGTGATATTGCTAGTTGAGTTTCTAGGCTCCTTAAAGGGATTGTCCAGGCCTGGAGCTCGAGTATGCAGGCAATATATGTGACTGTAGACTTGTGAACCCTCACAGTGCCACTATTATGGTTCTCTGGTGCTGGCATCGGGAGCGGGCAGTCTTGTGACCCCAAGTATGCCATATAGAGTAAGAAACATAACGTATAAATAGAAGAAAATAGAAAAAAGGTAATCTGTCATATCAGAGAAGTATGCTATCTCCTCCTATGAGTCACTTTCTCCTCATTTACTCTGAAAAACTCAAAACAAGATGGATAGTGCACTCACTGAGGGATCAGGTTAAATCCTCCTATTGACGACAATAGAGAGGAGGGATCAGAGTGAGAGAGGCACAGAGATATTCAGATCCGTACCTCTGTTTTCTAGTAAGTGTTTTATCTCGCCACCCCCCAGAGCTGGATTTACAGCTACACTGCTCAGTACTGCTGAATATTGTCTTCCATGCTGCTGCTTCTGAACATTTGCTACTTTTTAGTTGCGAGAGCAGGAATCCTTCTGGAGAAAGGCTAATTTGCATACTGTGAAGACTCTTTACATAACCTGGATCTCCACAAAGAGAACCGATACCTTTTGAGTGAGACAGTCCAGATTATCCTGCAGCCTGATGAAAATATAGGATAATATATGCATTAACGGTAGAAGACTGTTTAGCCACGTAGGCTCGTATCTTACCTTTACAGGCTCTGCGGTCAGTTATGGGGCGGGTGACATCCCGGTAGAAGCCCTCTTTGCAGTAATGGCAGTGCCTGCCCGCCGTGTTGTGCCTGCAGTTCAAGCACACGCCGCCACTCTTCCTTCCTGACAGCTTGTATAGTTCCATATTGAAGCGACATCTTCGGGCGTGCAGATTACAGGAGCAAGCTGAGGACAGATGAAAAAAGAGAAAGGATTGTTAGAGAAAAAGTACTTCTTTTTGGAACAGAGATTTTTTTTTTTTTAGTTGAAAAGTTTCAAAGTAAAACGAGAGTCAATATTATCGCATATGACATAGGTCCTGGTCCAATATTCGAGGCTTTGTGGGGTAGATCATGGAGGCTATGCTTAGCTTAGGTGCCCAATATGTAATTTGTGGGGTCTAACTGTTCATCTGAATGAAGGGGCCCCAACTTAGTGATAGGGTCGCAACTGGTTCACTCCAGTAACTGCATAGTGCCGCCATTGTCCTTGTGGATGCGCTTGGTTCTGCAGCACAGAGTAAGTGTATTGGTGAAAGGAGACTATTATTGTTCAATGTTTGACCTCAGATATATGAAACTATTCTGCATATTGATTGAATACTCAAAATAAGCCTTTTTACAATCAGGATATACAAACCTAAAATACTTATCACCTACATAGACCTTAAACATTACATCAGATGCTATTGAAAAGGAGAGTCTCAGAATCCTGTGTTAATAGACCATTACTGCTACAGTCATTGCTATTGGTCTGTAAATGATCGATTGGTTCGGGGAGGTGGGGTGGAGATAAAGCCATGGGACCCCTATTGTAGATTTCAGCTTCCAGCAGAATCATCAGCAGATTAGGGGAGAATACACTGCTCTACTTAGGACAAAAAAGAATTATTAACTTCATAATCAAATAACATGGGGCAGAACTGACATAGGCAAAACAGAGAGGTCTAAAGCAGGGGTGTCAAACTCAAACACACAGCGGGTCGAAATAAAAAACTTGGACAAAGTCATGTCCAACCTTGATATCTATCAAAAAAAGGTCTAATTTTTCCTTATCGTCAAATATAACGATGAACCTTTTTCATATGGAAGCAAACTTAAAGGGCTTGTCCTATGAACAAAGTACATTTTAATTAACAGATGTCAGTAAAAAAATAAAAATAAACACATAATCACAGATGTGATAGACTGAAATAAAATATGTTATGTAAGAGCAGTAAAAGCCTAATTTAATTATGTAATAACAGAGGTTTAAAAAAAACTTGAATTAATAAATAATACAGATAATAAAGTGTGATGCCAATAAAAGTGGCCCCCAAACACAGTATGGTACCCCCACATTGAATTCCTCCACAGTAACCTACATGTGCACGGTGTGATGACCCTTCTGTACCCCCACAGCAAAGTATGGTGACCTCAACACGGTATGATGCCCTAACTATGATCCCCACATAGCCTCCAGCACCTGGGCCCCGCGTAGTCCTCCATACAGTATAATGGGTCCCACATAGTCCTTCATATAGTACAATGGCCCCACATTGTCCTCCATACAGTATAATGGACCCCTCATAGTCCTCCATGCAGTATAATGGGCCACACATAGTCCTCCATACAGTATAAGGGCCACACATAGTCCTAGATACAGTGTAATGGGCACCACATAGTCCTCCATATAGTACAATGGGCACCACATTGTCCTCCATACAGTATAATGGGCCCCACATTGTCCTCCATACAGTATAATGGGTCACACATAGTCCTTCATATAGAACAATGGGCCCCACATTGTCCTCCATACAGTCTAATGGGCCCCTCATAGTCCTCCATACAGTATAATGGGCCACACATAGTCCTCCATACAGTATAATGGGCCACACATTGTCCTCCATACAGTGTAATAGGCACAACATAGTCCTCCATATAGTACAATGGGCACCACCTTGTCCTCCAAACAGTATAATGAGCCCCACATAGTCCTTCATACAGTATAGTGGGCCCCACAAGAGTCATCCATACAGTGTAATGGGCCCCACATAGTCCTGCATATAGAATAATAGGCCCCACATAGTTCTCCATACAGAATAAGAAACCCCACATGGTCCTCCATACAATATAATTGACCTCACATAGTCCTCCATACAGTATAATGGGCCCCACATAGTCCTGCATATAGAATATTAGGCCCCACACGGTCCTCCATACAGTTTAATGGGCCTCACATAGTCCTGCATAGAATAATAGACCACACATAGTTCTCCATACAATATAATGGCCTCCACATAGTTCTCCATACAGTATAATGGGGGATGGTGCCGTCGTCGTGGGCCAAAACTAATCACCTTGTGGGCCAGATTTGACCCGCGGGCCATAGTTTTACATGTATGGTCTATACAGGAACTACCATACATATCTTCAAACTATCTGCTGTCCGCATGAGATCCCACAACATAAGTCTACGGCTGTTGTATTCTCCAACTATCCTCACTAATTCCTAAAAAAGGGGATCACAGTCCTTCATCCATCATCCAAACTCCCCATGCCTGATCCTTCTTTCCAGCCAACATCAGGGTTGTAGGGGAGAAGTCAGGACATCGCTACACACATACTAGGTGGCCAGTCCCTCTGGTATCGTCCAGTTTAGCCAACATTCATCTTGTGTGCGACCACCTTTAGGTAGCCATTGGTTAAATTTAGTAGCCATAGCTGTTTTCTTTGTAGCAGAGGGACTACAAAAAACCTGCAATGCTTTTTATCTCCTGAAGATTTTTTTACAGGATCATGTTAACCCCTTTCCTGCCATAAATGTGTCTCTAAATTCTCCCTAGCTGCAAAAGGTCCACTACAAATCTGTCACAGCAGTATATTTGTGCAGGCAGCAGGTATGGCCATCACTCACACACAGCTGTCAGAGCTCACCCTGCGTGTATGGCCAAGCCTGTCGCTGACTGTGTGTCCGTGTGTGTGTTTGGCACAGTCCACCTGTGTTTGTGTGCGCCTGTCTCTGTGTAAATGTCTTTCTGCGTGTGTGGCTGTGAGCGCTGCCATTCATGTGTACACAGCCTTTATCTGTCTATATGCGGATGGAGGATAACAAGCTGCATCTCTGTCCAAGGTCTAAATATGGAACATGGGCCCTTCTCTGTATCCCCTCCAGTGCGGAGGGCGATCTGTGTCTGCAAATTTATGGGCTGAATCACATTGCACAATGTTATTGCAAGTAAAGTTTCCTCTGGGATTGTGTGTGCTCCAAATAAAGTCATTGGGAGAAAATTAGAATTGAGAACATTACAGACAAATAAAAGTGCAGTATCCATCTGTAATTCTATCTGTGTATCTATCTATCTATCTATCTATCTATCTATCTATCTATCTATCTATCTATCTATCTATCTATCTATCTATCTATCTATCCCAAATAATTGAGGCAGCACACCATATAAAGATATAATCTATGTTCTATTTATTAGCCCATGTGGTGACATTTCGGTACAAAAGTGTGGACCTTTCTTAAGCCACCTATGTGCCTATGAGGCCCTGCACTCTATACTTACTGGTGCTGCTTTTTACTCTTTTTTTCTATCTATCTATCTATCTATCTATCTATCTATCTATCTATCTATCTATCTATCTATCTATCTCTCAATCGATTCTGTCTATTATCTATCTTTATATTTGTCTATTTATCATCTAATTGTCCATTGATTTTTGTCTCTATTTAATTATCTATCTAAATCTGTCTTTCTATTTATCTCGTTATTTATCTGTCTACTATATTATTATCTACGGTATTTAATCCACTATCGCATTATCTAGTGATTTATCTATTTACATTTTATCTATCTTCTACCTACCCAACAATCTATTTTTCTATCATCTAAATATATATCTAGCTTTTGATGTGTCTATTTATTTATCATCCATCCATGCACCCCTCCCTGTATTTGTGTTCCTGGCCCGATATAACCAGCAGGTGTCGCTGTTGTTATTTTGTTACAGCCTGCAGCCACCAGGTCACCATATGGACAGGGTGATATTTTAGGATACAACTTCAGTAACAATGAATAATTTCTTAGTTCAGCAAATATATTATATTGCTTCATTTATGGCCCTATTTATTAATGTTCTTTGTACTAGTGTACATGATTCACACAAACAATAGTTTTGTTGATTTACAACATCCCTTATGCTTTGCTTATATAGCGCTATCTTATTCCTCAGCGCTTTACATTTTGTACACATTATCATCACTGTCCCCGATGGGGCTCACAATCTAGATTCCCTATCAGTATGTCTTTGGAATGTGGGAGGAAACCGGAGAACCCGGAGGAAACCCACGCAAACACGGGGAGAACATACAAACTCCTTGCAGATGTTGTCCTTGGTGGGATATGAACCCAGGACCCCAGTGCTGCAAGGCTGCTGTGCTAACCACTGTGCCACCCTGCTGCCCCAGTGCAGAAATCCCAGCAAATAATTGTGCACTTTCCAGTTTTACCATTCTCATCCCCTTCCTTAAATAAAATGTAGGATAAATTATCTCCCACTACACAGCGTGCAGAATTATTAGGCAAGTTGTATTTTTGATCCCATGATACTTTTTATACATGTTGTCCTACTCCAATCTGTTCAGGCTTGAGAGCCAACTACCAATTAAGTAAATCAGGTGATTTGCATCTCTGTAATGAGGACGGGTGTTGGCTAATGACATCAGAACCCCTATATAAGGTGTGCATAATTATTAGGCAACTTCCTTTCCTTTGGAAAAATGGGTCAGAAGAGAGATTTGACGGCTCTGAAAAGTCCAAAATTGTGAGATGTCTTGCAGAGGGTTGCAGCAGTCTTGAAATTGCCAAACTTTTGAAGCGTGATCACCGAACAATCAAGCGTTTCATGGCAAATAGCCAACAGCGTCGCAAGAAGCGTGTTGGGCAAAAAGGCGCAAAATAACTGCCCATGAATTGAGGAAAATCAAGCGTGAAGCTGCCAAGATGCCATTTGCCACCAGTTTTGCCATATTGCAGAGCTGCAATGTTACTGGAGTAACAAAAAGCAGAAGGTGTGCGATACTCAGGGACACGGCCAAGGTAAGGAAGGCTGAAAAACGACCACCTCTGAACAAGAAACATAAGATAAAACGTCAAGACTGGGCCAAGAAATATCTTAAGACTGACTTTTCAAAGGTTTTATGGACTGATGAAATGACAGTGACTCTTGATGGGCCAGATGGATGGGACAGAGGCTGGATCAGTAAAGGGCAGAGAGCTCCACTCCGACTCAGACGCCAGCAAGGTGGAGATGGGGACTGGTATGGGCTGGGATCATCAAAGATGGACTTGTGGGACCTTTTCGGGTTGAGGATGGAGTGAAGCTCAACTCCCAGACCTACTGCTAGTTTCTGGAAGACAGTTTCTTCAAGCAATGGTGCAGGAAGAAGTCGGCATCGTTCAAGAAAAACATGATTTCCATGCAGGACAATGCTCCATCACATGCCTCCAACTACTCCACAGTGTGGCTGGCCAGTAAAGGTCTCAAAGAAGAACAAATAATGACATGGCCCCTTGTTCGCCTGATCTGATCTGAACCCCATAGAGAACCTGTGGTCCCTCATAAAATGTGAGATCTACAGGGAGGGAAAACAGTCCACCTCTCGGAGCAGTGTCTGGAGGCTGTGGTGGCTGCTGCACACAATGTTGGTCGTAAACAGATCAAGCAACTGACAGAATCTATGGATGGAGGCGGCTGAGTGTCATCATAAAGAATGCTGGCTATATTGGTCACTAATTTTTCGGGGTTTTGTTTTTGCATGCCAGAAATGTTTATTTCTAAATTTTGTGCAGTTATATTGGTTTACCTGGTGAAAATAAACAAGTGAGATGGGAATATATTTGGTTTTTATTAAGTTGCCTAATAATTCTGCACAGTAATAGTTACCTGCACAAACAGATATGCTCCTAAGAACCAAATCTAAAAGAAAAACCACTCCTTCTTCCAAAAAATATTAAGCTTTGATATTTGAGTCTTTTGGGTTGATTGAGAACATAGTTGTTGATCAATAATAAAAATAATCCTCTAAAATACAACTTGCCTAATAATTCTGCACACGGTGTAGATATAATCCTTCCAACTGATCGATTTTCTAATACGCTTTATATCTCCGTTCCGCCAGTCAAATCCTGATATGTGGCTCCACAGATTAGCTGGACTGCCTGGCACATGACTCCTAGTCTTCTAGTGATAATTTCCTGCTAATAAAACACTGATTGCATTAAAACAACAGCACACAGCCCAGTAAGTGACAGATCGCTGGAATAAGTGTCTCTGCCCTTACATCATTCTGCTCTCAGATTATGTAGCAAAAACCTGCTGACAGATTCCTGTTAAGGTGGATGCAAAGCGCATCTGTGTCTCTGTAGGACTTACTCACACCCACAGGGACCTGATTAATGATAGTATGATTTGCAAGAGCTGCTTCACCGCCGGCTCTTTGCAAACCTCTGCAAAGTGAGCCTGGTGTGCGTTCTCCGGTTTCATGGGCACTCTGTGTATGCCAGGGATGGGAAGAGAGATGGCTGCGCATGTGCTGCTCTCTCCATTCACTTCTGTAGGATGGTGAAAAATTGCTAATCACTTTTACACTTTTAATTTTTGGGAACCCTACAAAAGTGGATGGAGAGATGCTTGAGCCCCATTTTCAACTCAGATATGGGTCCCAATGTATTTATATTTTTAAGCATAACCTATTATCAGCAGCTACCTATGATAATTCTTCAGGTTCCCAATAATTTACTGTTTTAAGGTTTATTTCCAAAATCGTAAGTTATTCCTCATCAAAAGGATAGGGGATAAATTACTGATCGCTGGGGGTCCTTCCACTGGAGCACACAGTGATCATGAACAGAGGTGAGGTGTGCTGTGCATGCTCAAACTCCACTCCATTCATTGTCAATGAGACTGCTGATAAAATGCCAAGATCGCCGATTTCCAGCAGTCCCATTTACATTCAATGAAGCCGAGGTCTAGCATGGGCACTGTCACGCCCTTCGAGACAAGGCTCCAGATCTTTTGGGGTCCCATCAGTGACACCCCCATCGATCAGAGAGTAATTTCCTGAACTTTTGAGAAAACCCTTGTAAAAAAAAATAAAAAATACTTGAAATTATGACATTTTTAAAATACATCAATTAAATGCCTAAAAATGATTTCCCATTATCCGGTCACTACCAGGAGCAAAACTCCAGCTCCTAAGCCAGACCTAATGGAGGTTGGTCTTCATCAATCTCTAGGGGAAGTCAATGGGACTGGCTGGAAATAGCCATGGCTTTCTCCGAATGTCCCATAGACAAAAAATGGAGCAGAGATCCAAGCTCACCTCTCCTCCTTTCAAGACTGAGCTCACTTCTCAGGATCCTTGAAAGCCCCAGCAGCGATCAGCCAGGGAATAGGGGATAATTTGCAATTTTTTTGCAAAGACTCCCCCAGAAAATTCAACAACAACAACAAAAAAAATCAGATTACGGTTTCCCCAAATAAAAATCACCAAAGTAAAACACTGAAAAAGCAGATAAAATATAGGAGAGTGTTTCCTATCGTCTGATCCTCCAGCTATTGCAAAATTACAACCTCCGGCTTGATTGATGTTGTAATATTCCAATAATTGGAAATCCACAGTTCAGGTAACGCTGATATAATATGTACCAGGCAGAGACGCATGTTCCTTGCTAATGATTTGCTTTCATTGGGCCATATAATACATGTCTGTGTATTGCTCCGGTGTAAATGGCTGTTTGTATATGGAGTCTGCTGCAGGTTTCGGGAACAATCTGTACTCCAGATGCTGGGTGTTCTCACTACCCCACAGAGCCAGGTGCTGCCGAGGTCACAATGTTAGACATTAAGGACACGGTGGAATTAATAAGAAGGGGGGCACATAGGAAGACGTGGAAAAAATAATGTTCCGAGTCGGTGGCTGGCCTTTGAGGATCAGGGTGGCACCTCAGCGGCTCGCTCCGGCCCAACGTGGCTCGCCCAGATTGTATGCCAAGGCTGTTATATCTATCATGCCCTGTGAAAGTAATTTCTAATTTCAGACCATTTTACAGCTGTTGGGGGCCTGATGGCTTCATAGGCCACATGTGCTTTATAAAACCCAACAGCGAGGGCCCACACCTCCCCCTCCGCCCAAACTCTGCAGACCATCTCCACCTCGCTAACTTTTTTTTTTTTTAGGGCAGGGTATAATGAAAACAAGATTTTCTTCAGCTTGCAAGGCCCCCCACCCTTTCCCTCTTCCCCCACCTTCCTGAAAACCTTCAGCTAAAGGTGCGAGTTTTTCCAGACATGCTGTGAAATTCATTAACATGTCAGAGAAATAATACAGCATCCTGAGAGAGGAGCAATTTATTAAGGAGAGGGGGCGCTCCGTCCAGTCATGAGGTCCACCACTGCGAGAGCGCGGCACAACCGGGGGTGACAGGAAGAAAATATAAAGCGGGCGGCTAAAGTGACATTATTAGTATTACTTCACAGGATTGAAGCTGGGTGGTCTTCATCATTGCTTCATCAGTGCATCATTTCCAGCCAGTAATGACTTATCATATAACCCTGCACATTTATGAAGGCGTCTGTGGGGCCTTACTGTACCTAGGACCTTGGTTACCAAGTGCAATCATGCCATTGCGTCTACAAAAAAGTAAGTCTGGAAAATGGCGCTGTATGGAAGGTACTATGGCGCAGCATGGATAAAATGGTGCTGTATGGAAGGTGCTACGGCACAGTATGAAGGATAAAATGGCGCCGTATGGAAGGTACTATGGCGCAGTATGAAGGATAAAATGGCGCCGTATGGAAGGTGCTGCGGCGCAGCATGAAGGATAAAATGGCACTGTATGGAAGGTGCTACGGCGCAGCATGAAGGATAAAATGGCACTGTATGGAAGGTGCTACGGCGCAGCATGAAGGATAAAATGGCACTGTATGGAAGGTGCTACGGCGCAGTATGAAGGATAAAATGGCGCCGTATGGAAGGTACTGCGGCGCAGCATGAAGGATAAAATGGCACTATATGGAAGGTGCTGCGGCGCAGCATGAAGGATAAAATGGCACTGTATGGAAGGTGCTGCGGAGCAGCATGAAGGATAAAATGGCGCTGTATGGAAGCTAATATGGTGCGGTATGAAGTGTAAAAAGGCGCTCTATGGAAGGTAATACGGCACGGTTTGAAGGGTAAAATGGTGCTATATGGAAGGTAATACAGTGCGGTATGAAATTTAAAATGGCGCGATATGAAGGGTAAAAGGGCGCTATATGGAAGGTACTACAGTGCGGTATGAAGGCTGAGATGGCGCTGTATGGAAGGTAGTGCAGCACAGTATAAAGGGGAAAATGGCACTTTATGGAAGATAATTTGGCGCAGTATGAAGGGTAAAATAGCAGGGTATGAAGAGTAAAAGGGTGCTATATGAAGGTAATACAGCGCTGTATGGAAGGTAAGACGGTGCGGTATTAAGGATAAAATGGGGCTTTCTGGAAGGTAATATGGCGCAGTATGAATGGTAAAATGGCATTGTATGGAAGGTAATATGACACAGTATAAAGGATAAAATGGTGCTGTACGTAAAAATATGGCGCGGTATGAAAGGTAAAATTATGTTTTATGTAAGGTAATACAGCGCGGGATGAAGGATAAAATGGCCCTTTATGGAAGGTAATATGGCATGGTATGATGGGTTAATTGACATTGTATGGAAGGTAATATGGCATGGCATAAACAATAAAATGGCACTCTATGGAAGGTAATATGTCGCGATATGAAGGGTAAAATGGCGCTGTATGGAAGGTAATACTGCACAGTATGAAGGGTATAATTGCGCTGTTTGAAAGTTAATACGGCGCAGTATGATGGGAAAAACGATGTATGGAAGGTAATACAGCGTGGTACAAAGGATAAAATTACACTGCATAGAAGGTAATATGGCGTGGTATGAAGGGTAAAATGGTGCCGTATGAAGAGTAACATAATGCTGTATGGAAGGTAACACGGAGCAGTATGAAGGGTAAAATGGCACTGCGTAATACGGTGAAGTATGAACGGTGAAATTGCACTCTATGGAAGGTAATAGGGTGTGGTATGAATTGTGAAATTAAGTTGTATGGAGGGTAATACGGTGCGGTATGAAGGGTAAAATGATTCTTGGTGGATGGTAATACGATGCGGTATGAAAGATTAAATAAGGCTGTATAGAAGGTAATATGGCCTGGTGTGAAGGTTAAAATGGCACTGTATGGAGGGTAGGTAATAAGTTACAATATGGAAGGTAATACAACACAGTAAGGAAGGTGATATGCCTCTGTATGGAAGGTAATACGGCGTGGTATAAAGGATACAATGGTGCTGTATGGATGGTAATAAGTCGCGACATGGAGGGTAATACAGTACAGTATGGGAGGTGATATGGCGCTTTATGGAGGGTAATAAGTTGCAATATGGATGGTAATACGGCTTGGAATGGGGGGTAATAAATCACCATATCGAGGGTTATATGGTGCTGTATGGAGGGTACTAAGTCATTGTATGGAGGGTAATAATTCACCATATGGAAAGTAATATGGCACTGTATGGGAAGTGATATGGCATAATATGGAAGGTAAAACGTCACCTTATGGAGGGTAATATGTCACAATATGAAGGGTAGTATGGTGCTACATGGAGGTTAATAAAGTGGGTGATATGGCGCTGTTTGCAGAGCAATACTGCACGGCATGAAGGGTAAAATGGTATGGTGGGTAGTGTGTCTTGGAATGGAGGGGCATAATATAGAAGGTAAGAGTGCTGTATGGAGAACAATAGTGTGGTATGGAGGATAACATGGTGCTACATGCAAGGTAATACGGTGCGGTATGGAGGGTAATATAGCACAGGTTGAAGAGTAATCCCACAGGCCTATCGTGCGGAGACACAGGGTCTGCATTCAGCCTTCTACATATGATGCTTCATACAGAATCTTTCCATCTTAAAGGCGTAGTCCTACATCAGCAAGATGTTACCGCTCCACAGGAAAGAGAATAAGTTGCTGATCACTGAGGGTCTTGGTTTCAAGAACAGGGCTCTGAAATTTTCCTTTATAAAAGAGAGCTACAACATTGTCTGTGGGACTACTTGTCATAGCGAAGTACAGCGACAGTGCCATAAACCAAGAATGGAGCACCCTGCTGGTCTAACAGCAGTTCACAACCCGTTTTCTCTTTTTAGGACTCCCACCTAATGGGTGAGTGGGGGGCCGGTCACTTCTTCGCTCATTCACACTCTGGAAAGAAGACACTTTTCTTGCAAATCTATTTGTATGTACACCTAACCCTGCAGCACTTTTTACTATTTTTACAGCCCTTGTAATTATTCTCTATAGTAAACTTTCATTAGAAATAACCTAATGATATGCACAGAGCAGAATTTGTTTTTATGCCGTTTTACAAGCTATTGCCTTTCCACTAAAATTGTTTTCAGTTTCCCCTCTAATCCGCTGTAGTGCGTTAATGAGGAATGTGGCGGCGGTGAGTGTTGACCCACTGCGCCACTGGCTGGGCTTGACTAAGTGGCTATGTGGTCTTCAATACAGCCTCTGATGGTGAGGATAGGCTTGGGCCGTTGGGGTAGTCACAAGCTGATCTCTCACAGTCTATAATATAAACGCTTAGGGTAGCTTAAACTCAACTCACAGAAAAATCCCCAAAAGGCAATTTCCAAAATAACCATAAAATATAACCTTTATTTAATATATTAAAAACATACGTGTGCACTTGACAAAAACCATCACCAGTAAATACAAGCGTACTATAGGAAAGGCCGGAATAGTGCCAAGTCCTACGTTCTCTATGTGTCCCCTACCTGCCTGCGGAGGTTGGCACCCTATTTGCCTACGCCGTGGCGCCTCCGCTCAACGCCGGCTATCCCTGCTATCCCTACAACGCCCTAATAGGACAGGGGGAGAAATATATCACACGTACAATGTAAAATGTGGATAACTTGAAAGGACATAAATATGTCAGTATAACTAACTAGCTAAATCTAGGGTTCTAAACTGGCTTGGTAATCTGTGTCCCTTCGCTCACTTCATATATCATTTCTAGCCAGCTTAAATATTATAACGGCAGATAGTTGCTTTGACAAAGACCTTTCCGGTCGAAACGCGTAGCCAAACTCACGCAGGTCATGGTGTTGTCTTCATGGAGCTCTTGATTTTTCATGTTTTTATATTTTCTCAATAAAGTTTGTTTATTTTAGCTTTCCTATAGTAGGCTTGTATTTACTGGTGATGGTTTTTGTCAAGTGCACACGTATGTTTTTAATATATTAAATAAAGGTTATATTTTATGGTTATTTTGGAAATTGCCTTTTGGGGATTTTTCTGTGAGTTGGGTAGTCACAAGCTGCCTCTCCAGGACAGTGCCCAGATCAGCAGCAGCTGATCAATGGGTCAAGGCAGAAATGCAAGGGTCAAATGACAAAGATAGAGGCTTGATTAGACAGTCCGAGATCTGGGCGTGCAGCACAGATGAAGCGGTGGTCAGGAACGGAGAGATCAGACAAAAGGGTAAGCAAGCCGGGTCTGTAACAGAAGAGTCAAAACAAGAATGCACCAATAGAGGAAACTGGAGACTAACTGGACAGAACCTAAGTTCAGTCAAGATGCTGGCAGGGGATAGACCAGGGAAGCAAAACTCCTTCGGACACAGCATATTAAATTCCTGTAGAGACTGCCTGTGCCTCTCTATAGCCCGTGCCATTTATATAGCGCCAACATATTCCGCAGCGATTTACAGTTTAACAGTTTCAAACACAACAGTCATAAGTAACAACGTTAACAATACAATAATTAAAGCAAAATAAGCCGCCCCTACTCATGAGAGCTTACAATCTACAATGAGGCGGGGGAGATACAAAGTACAGGTGTGTATTTACAATGATGGATTTACAATGATGGTCCAGCCATCTTCAGGGGGTGGGGGATAGATGGAAGTAGTGAATGGGTTACACACACACACACACACACACACTTACACATAAAATGACTTTGATTAGGGAACGTGATAGGCCGCTCTGAACTAATGTGTTTTGAGCGAGCACCTAAAACTATGCAAATTGTGGATGGTCCTAATATCTTGGGGTAGAGCATTCCATAGGATTGACGCAGTGCGGGAGAAGTCTTGGAGTCGGGAGTGGGAGGTACGGATTAGTGCAGAGGTTAGTCGAAAGTCGTTTGCAGAGCGCAGCGATCGGCTAGGCCGATAGACAGAAATGAGGGAGGAGATGTAAGGGGGTGCCGCACTGTGGAGAGTTTTGTAAGTGAGAACAAGTACTTTGAATTGTATCCTGTAATGAATGGGCAGCCAGTGTAACGACTGGCGAAGAGCGGACGCGTCTGAATACCGATTAGCTAGATGGACGACCCTGGCTGCTGCATTAAGGATGGACTGGAGAGGGGAAAGTCGAGTAACGAGGAGGCCAATTAATAGAGCGTTACAGTAGTCCAGGCGGGAGTGGATCAGGGCGACAGTGAGGGTTTTTGTTGTGGTGAATTCTAGAGATGTTCTTTAGGTGTAAGCAGCAAGAGATTGTATATGGGATGTGAAGGAGAGATCGGGCTCAAACATAACACACAGATAGCGCGCCTGCTGCCGGGGTGTTATTATGGTGCCACCCACGGAGAGGGACATTTCAGATTTAGGGAGGTTAGTAGAAGGCGGGAGCAGAAGAAGTTCAGTTTTGGAGAGGTTGAGTTTCAGATAGAGAGCGGACATGATGTTGGAGACTGCGGACAGACAGTCAGTGGCGTTCTGTAGTACAGCGGGGGTAAGGTCAGGGGATGATGTGTATAGTTGTGTGTCATCAGCATAAAGATGATACTGAAAGCCAAATCTGCTGATGGTCCATCCAATTGGGGCCGTGTAGAGAGAGAAGAGAAGGGGACCAAGGACTGAGCCCTGAGGTACCCCGACAGCGAGAGGAAGAGGAGATGAAGTGGAGCCAGCAAACAAAACACTGAAGGAGTGGTCAGAAAGCTAGGAGGAGAACCAGGAGAGAGCAGCAACAGGAGAATGTAGCAGCACTGGGAATGCTGCAAGAGGCAGATCAACATTGTCTTGACACTGGGGGGAGCAGAGCCGTGAATACAGTGAGTAGGATGCTGCTGAGAAGGCATGCAAGCTACCGGCATGCTAGGTTATTATATGACTTGTATCATGCACTTATTTAGTAGTTGTCCCTTCTGAAGGATCTATTTCTAATTTTCAGTTGTCACTGAGCTAGTGGGTGGAGACCAACTGCTTTGGTGTCTCCCATTCACAGCACACCCAGATATGAGTGATTCCTGATTTCTCTATTTAGCAGATATTCAGAATCAGCAACAGCAAGGAGGCTACTATTCCTCAGTACTGAGCAGACTAACTGTGAATCCAGCTCTGGGTGAGCTAATTCACTTACTTACTGCCACCCTATGTGTATGTCTTTATATGCTCTCCATTTCCTCACTCGATTTTATTAGAGAGCTGTAATCTGATCTCTCAGTTACCTGTCAGTTTGACTTACTTTGACTAAGAGGGATTTTAGCACTATGTTTTTAGAAGGAAGTGGAACAAGTGGCTGATAAATGGGAGGAAAAAACAAATTTCTATGATAATATATATTACAAAGTTTCTTATATTTGCTTGTGCTATTGATTTAGAGAAAAGTCATCATTTAATTTCATATGCAAAAGAAAACAAATTAATGTCTCCAGATGCCGTGTTATATATTTTTCCCAGTAGAATATGTTCTTGGGGTGTTAACGACCCATTGACTCAAGGCAAAAACGAACGGGTTAAAAATCATAATTGATGTTTCCAGGCTGAGAGCTTTGATTTAGCTCCATAGTTAATGGCACTGACTGTAATAACCCAGTAGGATTAATGCCCTTATGACAAGCATTTAACATATTCAGAGAGAAGTCACCATTTTCCTACAGGAGAGCATAAATCACATGCAGCGTTAGGAATTTTTAAAAGGGGTTTGAAAATGGCTCATATTTTATCTCTATCAAAACCCAGCGGAAACATTAGGAAAGACAAATGACTGTACGGCGCTTAGAGGTGTCAGAGAGCAATACATAAAAATCGTATCTGCTTTTTGCAGATGGGCTCCTAAAAACAGATCCACAAAAAGAGTATGAATTAAGAAAACCTTCAGTCACTGCTCTACAGTCCTATCATACAGTGACAGATAAATCGGGGGTAGGTGGGGGGTTGCAGAATATGTGTGCTGCTAGCCAGGAGATGGGTTGCAAATAAACGCTGTGCTCTGTTGTGTGGTGTCCGTAGAGCGCCACTTCTTAAAAAGAAACTTGGACTCCCATAATGTTGCTGGGTTTTACCACCAAGACCGATTTCCCAAGACTAGTATTTTATGCACCAGTTTTGATTGAGTGGACTGGAGCAAAATGCACTAAGCGTAGCGTAAAAACACCAAAAGTTCCCCAACTTTTCCAGTGCTATAAGTTGCCCAAAACTTTTACGACTTTTCAAAAAGTTTCATAAGACATTTCAGGAGCAAACTTGTCCCTTGGCGTTTCCTTCTTCCTGACCCATGGTCTAATTCCACGTGCCTAATCATCCTTCAAAAAATTATCACAATCCCGTAAGAAAGGAGATCGGCCCAGCCACACCTCCGCGGCTTTACAGTGGCCGATAACCAGTTTTACAAGAGTGTCTGTAAATAGAAGATGTGCTGCCGACAATATAGCAACTGTATGGGGATTTAACGATCATATTCATGATCCTTCAGCCCCCATACAGTTTGCATTGGATCATGAATAAGAGACTTTAATTAAGTTCTATCCGACTAGTCGTTTCATCAATCACTGCTCTTTATGTGCCGAAATCTGACCATGTAAGCCCACCTGTCAAAATCATAGTTGTCGGCAGCACATGTCTATGGTAATGGAACTATTATATTAATAATAATTTCCCATACAGCTGGCATCAGCCCTTGTAAAAGGGCCTTCAAACGAGCGCAAATCGACTTCTTATGTCATCAACATGAGCTCACTTTGGACAGAAATGTTTAAGAGTAAACCCACCTAGATACCCAGCAGCCCCATTGTCCGACTCTGTGGTATATACAGCTATGACTGCCCTAGAAAGTCACAGGACTAAGAGATAACTGAATCTTTGCCCCAAGTGAAGTCTAAGGGGTAACATTTCTTCTTATGGAGGGTGACAAGCCATCCTTGGCATGTCAGAGTGAGGAGACTTATAAGCCATGCATGCTCCTGTGGGAAATTACTATGCAAAATGCCCCTTTAGAGAGTAAGAGGAGACATAATTTGCATATTTTATAACCCAAGTGAAGGAAACCTGGGCTATGATAGCATTAATGGCTGGGTTCACACATCCAACAATCACGGTCTGAGTATGGACCACAATGTCTGGACCGGACGTGAATCTCTTGACCCAAATTCTGCAGAGGGACAGATATCGCACATAGACTACAATGCCCGGACTGACCGCGGGTTTCCTGTCCCGAACGTAAAATTTTACCTAAAACTGTAAGTTCAGGCAGGAAGACCCGCTGTCAGTCCGGACATTGCAGTCCCCATATGGATCGTGAAATATGCCCGTCTCAATCTGATCTTACAAATACCTATGGGGCTGCTGTGATCTGGTCACTCAGCCCGTGACTGGTCCAGATATTCAAGAGGACGTGTGAAACCGGCCTTAGGCATGATAGATAGTTATTCTCATTACGTAGTATGTACATATAACTCCCAGTCCCATGTGACTTATTCAACATAGCAATATTATTATTTTTTCCTGGGGCGCTACAAGTCTCGGAGATGTCATAAAATAGGTGTTTTGCGGTTTGCTACTTAAATGAACATAAATGCTCTGCAGATATTCTGAACACATTTGCTTCCTATAAAAAGTAGCAGCAATCGATGATATAAATCAGATGTGGGCAACGTGTGCTACTCCACTTCTCGCAGGCAGTCCCTGCTGGTGGTTGTAGTTCCTCAGCAGCTGCTGAGGCACAAGTCATCCCAAACAATTTTTAGGCGCTTAATCCACACTAGCCCGGAGAACACACACAATGTTTTGTGCAAGACAGCTGGAGTCTCGTTCCAACAGTGGCACTGGGTTAATTAAAGCAATTATCAGCAACCTCATTGGTAATGTTTTCCTAACCTTGTTGGGGTTGCCCATTGCTTTTAAGAGATCATTCAAGGACATGGTAATGGCAGACATTAATCCGTAGCCGCGGACCTTTGTCTGACCTTGATATTGGACCTCGGTTGGCATATTCCTTTCATGTAAGAAGGCTTTCCCCTAAAATCTGCAGATCGTCACCTTGAAGGTGAAAGTGGACAGATTACAACAATTCCTATATTTAGCTATAGTACTTAATGTTTGCAGTTACTGATTAGTCTTCTATCTGAAAATCATATTTTATTAAATGGCAGTAGGCATTCAGATAGTTTGACTTGAGATCTGTAAGATCAGTGATGCCAAATGATTAAAGCTGGCAAGACAGCTGTCAACAGAACGGTGTTCAGGAGCCCGCTATTTCTCCCGACTTCTCCATATATCTGAGTGCTCAGCTTGGTCGAGCATTCATGTGTTTCCTACTGGGACAGAGGAGAAAGCCGACCTAAAAAAAAAAAATTTGAAATTGCAACTACTCCATCCTTATTTCCCCAGACGTCTTCTGTTGTCGTCCCTATACACATAAGAGTATGCGAAGGACTTAAGGGATTGTCCGTAAATGTGCTTTTTTACTTCACTTATTGTAATATTTAGTTTGAGGGGAGTCTCGAACAGGATGTCACAGGAAGCTGGGGCTGCAATCACTTCCCCACAGCTTCCGCTCTGTTTCTGTCTCTGGCACCGCAGCTTCTTACTGTGAAAGAGACTTCAGGGTGCGGAGATAGAAGCAGGGTGAGTGACCCAAGCACTGTCCCCTGATGATGGTTCGTAAGGTGCTGCTGATGTCACTCACCCTTCTTCTATTACGACCCCTGATGATTTGTTGTTTCACAGTAAGAAACTGCGGAGGCGGAGACAGAAGCTGAGTTCCATCACATCGGTCATTTCTCCCATAGCTTCTGTCAGCATCAGGTGTTCAGGACACCTTCAGAGGTTAGCTTTGAAAGAAGCTGTGATAAGTGATTGCAGCGACACCCCTTGAGGACATCCTTTTACAGGAGGGTTAGACACTACGGGGAAGTGGGTGCAGCCCCAGCATCCTGTGATGTCCCTCAAACGAAACATCATAGGAAGTCAAGTAAGAAAAAAGGGATTAAGTAGAAGTGTAGAGTGTAAAATAGATATTTATAACGGACATTTCAGGTATCAGACCACCACTTTACGCTCTATTTATATTACACTTCTGCTGTACATCTAGGTGGGAATTTTTCAAGACTGGTGTGCATAGTTGTCAACATTTCTGAGGATTTTTACGCCATGTCCATCTCCGTAATATCCTACCACTTCCGGTAACACCCTCTTTTAGCCAAGGAGTCATTGGAAAACACTTGGCATTTGCAAACTTTTGAACAAAAAGGCCGCTGGAGTAAGATGCGATAAACTTATCAAAAAGTACAAGTTTAATACAAATATTTTAGATTTTATATCTCTTTTCTTGTCTGTACTTTGCCAAGTGCACCCTTTTTTATGTGACAGGACTGACGAAAAAGGGAAAAAAAAGATGGTTTTACTATTTTAGTACAAGAACGCCTTACCCCTAATTTTTTTGAGTTTTTTAAAACAAAAAAACTGGCATATAGGGAATGATAACTCTCTTCTTAGAGTTCCCACTAAGCATCTAATGGACCCCATTCATCTGATAGAGGCCCAAAAAGTGTCTTATTGGCCAGGTTATGATCCAGAGAAAAGCTTTAGATTTTTGCAGTAGACTGCGATTTTCCAAAGTAAAGTGTACAATAAAAAACATTGGTAGTGTATATATATTTTTTTTTCTGTACTTTTGGCCTATGCAGTGGGTTATGTTGCAGTCTTCTACCGTACTGATACATTAGGAACGTTGTCTGACGTATATGTCAAATAAAAGGCCATAGTGTGAGGGTCTATACGTACGTCCAGCTTTATACTCCAAATTTATGTCATGTAGGGAATCCTACTAACACAAAGCAAATGTCCCCTAGATTTCCACAGTCGTGTGGTTTAAAGGCAAATTTTCCAATTTCGTAAGATCGTCTTGATTCATTACTGGCTCTACAGCCCGGCAGAACAATGGAACACTCAAAAGTTGGACTGTAAGGCTATGTTCACACTCAGTATTTTTGCCTGCAGCCAAAACCTGCTCTCTTGGCAGTTAATACACTGTGTTCAGAACCCAAGTTTTGCTGCATTTCCGCAACTTTTTTTTTGCAGTAATTTTTAGCTGCGTTTTTTTGTGTGGATTACATGTGTGCATTGTCTACAGTAAATGTTTACTAAAGTTAGTTTTAGGGCTCATTTAGATGTCCAGTTTACTCAGTGTATTATTTTTTATCAGAGTGTTGTCCGAGTTTCGTTAGTTTTCTCGTACTTCGAGAAATAAAAAAAATTCTTTACTTTCTTCTTTCTGACAGTCCCGTGAAATTGGACCAAAATTGGACATGTTGTTGTGACTTTCTGCAGAAATATGCACAGCCCCATAGACTACCACAGGTCAAAGTGCCATCTGTGAAAGCTACAGATAGAACTCGCGCAAGAAAATCAGACATCTGAATGAGCTCTTATTCACTAAAAACACTGCAAAAAACACAGCAAAACTTGTTTGCAGTGTTTTTTTGCTATGTTTTTGCTCTTTGTCATTGCTACTCAGGGGGGAAAAATGGTGCAAAAACACTGAAAAAATACAGTGCAGTTCTCAACTTCAAACGGAGATAAAAACATGCTTGGGTGCTGTATAATGCAGCTGTTTTTTCATTAAATAAAGCTGCAAAATAAACCCCCAAAACGCTGCGTGTAAACAAAGCCTAGGGGTGAATTCTCACGCTGTCATTTTAATTGCCACTGAAAATCCCTTCCGTTTATCTGAATGGAGTCGTTTTAGATGAACGTGAAAGTCGCACAACTTTCCGCAGCAAATAAAATGGTGTGAACATCCCCTACACAGGTCCAATCGATCAATGGAAATAACGAGCGGCAATGGTGTAAATCATATAATTGTAGAGATCACCGTACCAATTCCTTGATGTAAAACAACTCTCGTTTCTCTACTGGGCAAGTTTGCAATCAGTGATGGCAACAATTACCGCGTCATTAAGATTCCTTTGCGTTTTTCATTGGTTGCCAATGGCAAGAGTTTGGGAATTTCTGCAATTAACAGATAATAAACCAATTAACGTTACACTCCACAATGTCAGAAAATGCCTCTTCGAGGTCTGTATGTATGACTCACAAGTTTCTCAGGTGTAGAGTTTCCTGATATTGGCACAGTATCACTGGTACTTTTTTTTTTTTTTTTTTTCCTGGCAACTTTTTGATGCCGCCTACACAGATGGTCCCTTTTTCCACTGAGTAGAGACATGGGGAGAGACTCCTTGCAAGAAGACCTCCCGCTAAGACTAGAGAGGATTCCTTTAATTGCTGCTAATTAGAGCATCTGTTCAGGAAAAGCGGATGAGGTGTCATTGTTAAAAAAAAAAAATTGCAGAGAGTGAAAGGGCAGGAGGAGGGGTACAAGCAATGGGAAGGGAGAAGACTGAGAAAAGATAATAAAAAGCTGTAAAAGAAGAAGTGTAAGATGTAACATGATAAAAAGGATTGCGTGTGAGGTGGCAGCAAAGTAGAGGTGGCAACGATCTGCCCGATATAGATGAGATTATTATTATTATTTATTTATATAGCATCATTGATTCCATGGTGCTGTACATAAGAAGGGGTTACATACAAGTTACAAATATCACATACAGTAAACAAACTAACAATGACGGACTGATACAGAGGGGCGAGGACCCTGCCCTTGCGGGCTTACATTCTACAGGATTATGGGGAAGGAGACAGTAGGTTGAGGGTTGCGAGGGTTGAGATGAGATATATTGAATTTCCGTGAAGGATCGCAGAGAATAAGAAAAACGACTTATGCAAAAAAGAAATGAATGGACGCAGAAGCAAAAAAAAAAAAAAAAAAGAGAGACTGCAAGGAATAAATTAATATGGACTGGTATAAGGAAAGGTTGGTGATGAAACACATGCTGCGAAAAGTCAAGGAGAAAAGATGCAGACGGCGAGCGATATACAGTGAAAGGACAAAGGCTTGGGAAGAGTCACATGCTTTATGGATGAAAGGGGGAAAAAAGTCTCAGAAGAGACAGAGAAGAGAAACAGACCAGAGAATACAGAGAAGATGAATGAGATCCAGAGCCGAAGATGAGATGCGCCATAAAATAGCGGCTGTCCTACACCTTTTCCAGCTCACACGCTACTGTCAAATCTAAAAAATAGTGTCACGCCTAGTATATCAAATGCTCGTCCTGTAAAGTTACTTCTACCTTACTGTTAAGACCGTTGTTTCATCACAGAAAACCCCTTTAATTTATGAGCCTCCAGGTCAGCTAGCTAATTATTGTGGGCCACTTTGCCAACAGCTCAATTTGGCAGGTGAAGTAAGTAAAAGCCGATCATTTCTCCTGATAGGAGATAGAATCGTAACCCTGGTGCTGAGGGTTTAGTAATTTTGTGATGCCCCGGTTGTGTTTGTCGATGTCACCAGCTGACACCAGACTGATGCCACGTATGACTTCTGACCTCTGTGCCATTCTTTTGTGAACAATGATAGAGGATAAATGAGTGCACTAATAAACTATCACAAAATAATTGGAAAGTGACACTGGCTATATGGTAATAATCCAGAAGAGCTTAAGTATGGGCAACCAAAGATTAAAGATGTTTGGGGTGAGGATTTATAAATCGTAGCTTGTAAACTCATGTTAACAAATTAAATTACTTTTTCGAAGACCAAGGCTTGGCTTCTAAGTGATGAACGAGTGGACGAAATGTAGTCTTGATATCTGTAATTACAGTTTTTGTAAACCATGATTCATAAATCCATTATTCCCTTCATGGCAATATTTATCTTCTCGTGTCTTATAAAATGTTGACCTTTTTAAAGTTTTCTATCTGCGTAACTCAAATATTCGAGACAGATCTTGGGGGAGCGAAGTGAAAAAAAAAACAAAAGGATTTGGTGAAAAAAAGGAATGTGTATTTGCATTTCTGTCAGACACTTACCCATGCACTCGTTGGCTTCACGGGCATTGGCCCTCTGCCATGGTCGATCATAATGGAAAGCCTTGCATCGATCACATTCCGGGCCTTCTGTATTGTGCTTGCAGTCACAAGTTAACCGTCCTTCTTTGTCTTTGCCGCAGCGAGAGGCATGTCCATTGCACTTGCACCTGCCTCCCACTTGAAACTCTCCAACTGAGTAGAAGAAACCCGGACCGTCCTCTGATAACTCCGAATCCCTGTTCCCTTGGAGGTGAGGACGGCTGAAGACCACACGGATATCAGTAGCAGTCACCCAGTCCTGGAGCACAGGACTGTTGTCAAAATCTTGAGCTGAGGGTCTTCCATCTAAGGTGCTAAATGCGATAAGTCCCCCAGTGAGTGGATAAAGATCTGTGTGCCCGTCTGTGCACAGTGCCTCTTGCTCGTTTTGCTTGGTGACACTAGCACGACTTGGTTTCCCATAAAGCCGACGACACTGGGACGAATAATACTGGTAAGGAACCCAAGTCTTACCATAATCCATAGACTTGAAAATAGCCACAGACTCGGGACGAGGAGAACAGAATTGGAGACTGACATAAGTCACTTCAAACTTCTTTCCCAGTGAAAGGGTTAGGCTGACATTTTGTGGTGAATGACGTGGGAAACTCTCTGACCTCCAGCATGTCATGTTCCCAGCTGAGTTGAGGTCAGTTAGATGGGTGGCCGGGTGAGCCTTCTTCGGATCAGAAACATCACACATGCGGGTGGCCGGACGTCCACAAGTGCTGGAGGCTTGGACTTCTTTTCCAAAAGCTGCGTTAACAAACTCTGGCACACATCGACGGGGAAGGCCATGCTCATCATAGCAGGGATCTGGGATTGGATGCTGCTGCTGTCCAGAAAAAGGTGCCGCCACCGAATGAAGCAGCACAGGAAAAGAGGAAAAAACGAATAACAGATGAAGCATCTTCAGAAGAAGTCACAGCAGCCTACAGCAAGAAAATGAAAGGTTTATTAGTATATCAGATCATGTTTGTATTTTTATCTATACATCTACTTAAAACAAAACTGAATAAGGTCGTGGACTCCAACCCTAGTGCCGCAATCATACATCCATGTGTCATAGACATATATGAGGATGTCAGGTTCTGGTTAGGAGACCATGCTTGGCCCATGATACAAAGATGTGTAAATAAGACTTGTGTTCACACATCCGTGTGAGTGTAACCATCCAGTTTGAACTTTTTTTTTTTTATCTATTGACTCTTAACAGCGAAACTTGGAAGGAACGCTGACGTGCATAAAGTCGGTCTTTTGTGTTTCATCAGTTTTATACCAACCCCACATAAACTTAATGGCCAAAATGGGATCAGAATAGGACATAATCTGAGTCTCCTGGACCCTTTTATAAAACGGATGAGTGTATGGATCAATTTAACTCTATAGAAAAAAAACGGACAGCACATGGACTGTCACATGAATGTGTGAATGGAGGCTAACTTCAACCTGCTTCTCTGAACTATTCAGAGTCGTTGGACATGAAAGAGTCAGTCTGGCTTCATATTTTAATGTGACATTTCCCTCCAAAACCAGAAGAATCCCCCCATAAATATCAAGTATCGCTGAAAGCTCAACAATTGTTTAAGTGAAATCCTTACACACATTCACAGATGAAAAGACTATTGGAATAGCATTGTACACCTGGTTTTATGAAGATAACCAAAAAGTCCCGTACATGTAAAGGGATCATAATATTGATGTCTTATTTTTAAGATCTGTAGGGTCCGACTCTTGGCGCCCCCAGATTGGCCATCGATATTAGATGAGTGATGTCTAACTCTTGGCACTCTCTGATCAGCTGTTGGGTTTGGCCATAGTGAATGGGGCATTGCTGATAAATCAATCATGGCCTCTGCTACGTGTGCAATGTGCAGTTGGATGAGTGTCACGGCTCCGTCAAACATCTAATTGGCAGGGTATTCAGAATTGGGACTCTGCTGCTCTAATTTTAATGGGCAAAACAGCAGCTCAGTGATGAGCACTGTAGCCTGCAGTTCTGGGGTCTTGGATTCAAGTCCCTCTAAGGACAACATCTGCATGGAGTAGGTTCTCCCCCAGGTTCTCCGGTTTCCTCCCGCACTCCAAAGACATACAGATAGGGAAATTTAGATTGTGAACCCCAATGGGGACAGTCTGTAGAGCAAGTATCATATATAAATAATGTACGATCCTAAGGAAATGCCATTATGGATTTAGGATTGGGTGTGCTAAAATCTAACATGCTGTCTCTTCTTTTCCCCAATACATTCCAGACCAGTGTTTCCCACGCTGCAGCCCTCATGTTCCCCCACAGGTCATGTTTTCAGGATTTCCAAGGTATTGAACAGGTGAGAGAATTCCTCATGCCTTGATGATACTTTCATCACTTGTGCAATACTAGACAAACCCTGAAAACATGACCTGTTGGGTGACGTGAGGACTGAAGTTTTGGAAACACTGATCTTGATGGTCAAAAACTCTAGTCAAGATGGCCCTCGTTTACTCTTGTTCCTTGGCCGTGCCTAATATTGCAGCTTAGTCCCATTCACGCGAATCCTTCAGTACCAGATACTGATTTTTTTTTCCAACCCCTTTAAGGTACACTAGACATTAGATTGTCAGCAGACCCTGCAAACATTGCACGTCCGCCAAGGCATATCTGATATCTATTGCCACTTAGACTTGTAGGTTCAAGCCAGAGGAGCACTTCGGGGGTTGCACTCCACATTTGCATTGCCAGGATTATTCGTGTAAGGAAACATATCCCTTTGCAGAGAGAGGGTTAAACGCGCCAGACGTCTCTCGCTCTTACTTTTAAGAGCACATAGTTGAAAGGTTGCCCAGCAGAGATTAAAAAAATAACAGTCAAAATACTTCCAGTGCAAAACTAAACATAGTTATATACACGGAATATGATGTGATCATTGTGCCAAAACTTCTAGTTACAGACTGATACACCCCAGAACTGCTGGAAACAGCCCCTCAAAGACAGATACACCCCAGGTCTATTCATCACAGCTCCCGAAAGACAGATAGACCCCAGATCCATTCCTAAAAGCCCCACACAGACAGATACACACCAGAACTGCAGGAACTTCTTATAAACAGGTATCATTTACAATGGCGAGAAAAAAAGCTGGCTCAGTGGTTAAAAGCGCTGGCTGTGAACCAAAGAAACACTAGAGGCTCTAACATTACTCCATGCATCTAACTATTGGTGACCTTGAACGACACTTCATTTCCATTTCTTATGAAGAATTATTTAAAAAAAAAAAAAGATTGCAAGCTCTTGTGTGGACAGTATCTGAAAACTGTATATTATCCATATACACATTTGTTACATTTATTTGTATGGACAGATGAGCATGATAGATGCCGACCAAAGCAGGAACCCGTTAAAAGGTTAAGCTACCGTGTTGGATTTTCTTTGGTTGTTTTTCTGTGCTGTTCATGCAGAATGCCAGATCTGTATCCCCACAGTGAAAGACTAAACCAAACCATTGATTAGTGCCTGATGGCCAGAGCTGTTAGTAGCAGTCTGGGCATTGAGTCCCTACAAACTAGAGCACTGCAATCTTTTTCTGAGGTACCACCATAAATAAACAGCGCGTCAGAAAAAAGTTCCTTAAACAGTCACCATAAAAACATCATACAGTGGCTCCTAAAGGGGTTTTTCTCACTTTCATAAAAGGGTATAAAATTGCCAAGCTCTTGTAAAAACAAACAAGTTAGCAATTTGCTGGTTAACAAAAAAATCCTTCCTGTTCTCAAGAATGGATCAAATGCAATTTGATTTTTTTTTACTGCTTATTGCCTAGCTTACCAGCCACTGCTGTAGCGTATCAGGTGTGGCCGGTCTCTTAGGCAAGGAGCACAGGGCTTGGAAACTCTTTGCTATAGAGTTTGCAAGTGCTGATCAAAGGTGGTGACTGATTTGCTACGTCCGGCCTGCTTCAGTGTTCCTGCGCTCGTCTGATACTGCATAAGCAAAGCGGCATCTGTTTGCCTGAACTGTCAACCATTCAGAAGCGCACTGCTCCCCAGCATGCAGGGAGCCAGGAGGTAGGGGAGCAGGGCGCTCCTGAAGAAGAATCAAGAATAAACCTTTGAAGGGGACTTGTCTCCAGGTAAGTGGCTAGGTTTGGCGCCGTTCTTTGGTTTCTTTTGTAAATCCACCAAACGGTCCCAGAGATATGGGCCTTTTTATTTGCTGCTAAGTCTTTATCAAGGGGGTGTGGCACACATGGACTAGTCCAGTGGTCCCCAACTCCAGGCCTCGAGGGCTGCCAACAGTGTAGGTTTTCAGGATTTCCTTAGTATTGCACAGGGGTTGGAATCATCTCCTGTGCAGATGATCACATTACCACCGATGCAATACTAAAGAAATCCTGAAAACCTGCACTGTTGGCGGCCCTCGAGGCCTGGAGTTGGGGACCCCTGGACTAGTCTCTGAGAAACCAATGAACAACGCCCCTTTGTCCAAGACCATAAAAATGTCATACTCAGGGGTGCAAATAAGACTAAAGACTGACCACTTTTAACTGGTGACAGGTCCTCTTCAACAATAGTCATTAAGCAGTATAATTGGTGGTTTGAATCCACACAAAGTTTCCGTAAAAAGTCTGCACATGTCGGAAATTGGAAGGGAACCTGAAGTCACCAGAATGGTGGGCCTATAGATTCACATGATTGTTTCTTAGTTATATATTCCACTTTTTCTTTTTACAATATATAGAAAATAACTTTCTTTTTATAACGTTTTTAGACTTCTTTTTTACTGCTCTAGAACATTAGAAAAATTGAGAATTCTTAGCCCATAAATTGGCCAACTCATGTGTACCTGGCAGCCATGATAAGGCGATTTTCGTAGCTAAGAGTCTGCCTGTGTGAATCCTCTATTGGGCTAAATATTAGAAAAATGTTATTACAGCAGGATTCTACCTTCCCATAAAAATGTAGGCTTTAGCCCAAGAGAGGATTCACACAGGCAGGTTCCCAGCAAAAAAAATCGCCTTATCGTGGCTGCTGGGTATACATGAATTGGCCAATTTATGCACTAAGTATTCTCAATTTTTCTAATTTTCTAGAGCAATAATGCAATTGAATTTTCAGATATTTCATGTCTTCATGATACAGCGCTACATAGTGCTATTATATTTGTTGCATAACATACATGCCATGTTATATCGGAAGTCTTCCAGGTTTGTAGAAAAGACGTACACTATAACTAAGAAACAGTTTAATGAGATGATGCCAGAATGTGTAATAATATATAGGGGTACAAACTTTTGGACCTTGATCTATTGAGGAAGCCGGTAAATAAAAAATCAGGCTTTCAGAAAAAGGGCAAGAGAGAGCCCTGTTCCAATTATAAATAAGGTCCTAGAGGAGGCACACGTGTAAAATGAACTCTCTATTGAAGTCTAAGGAATTGACAGAAATAGGAAGCTTGATTGTTTGGATTTTTCCATAACTTGGCTACCATTGATCATCTTGGCTTGCAGAATAGTGGCCAGAGAACCCCGCTGAGGAGCCGTACCCGGCTATTACATATTTATGACATAACCTATGGTTGTTTCAGTAATGTCTGATTTCTGTGCACCTCATGTAATACAGGGTGGAGCGCGGTAATTTGCTTTTTTGCACTGCATGCTGTGGCGGCACTGTCGGTCGAAGAGAGGGGAGAGTGGGTGTGGCTTACAGTGGTTGATGGGAGATTTGTATTCCTCTGCCTTTCAGTTGCCATCATGCAGTGGACACGTGAGGAGAGGTCATTTTGTGTTGAAGCGTATTTTTCAAATGCCCACTCGATCATTGCAGTGCAGCGTGCTTTTCGTTTACAATTCGCTGTTCCTCCACGCAGACGTGTTCCTGGACGGCAATCAATTGTAAATTGGGTGAATGCATTCAGAACAGCAGGGAATGTGTCATGTGTACGAAGGGGACCTGAGAGAAGGATTACAACACCACAAAACATCGAGAGAGTTAGAGCAGCAGTACTGCAATCTCCGAAACGCTCTGCTCGGAAGCAATCATTTGCTCTTGGCATTTCAAGACGTTCTCTCCACCGGATTCTTCATGATGAACTGAATTTTCACCCGTATAAAATGTGCGTGGTCCAACATTTGTCAGCATGGGACTATTTGACACGGCGGACCTCTTGTGAAGACATGTTAGCAACGATACCCCGTGACGCAATTGTGTTTTTTTTCTGATGAGGCACATTTTCACCTCAGTGGGTGTGTAAACAAACAAAATATGCGTTACTGGAGTGAAACAAACCCCAGAGAAGTTCACGAGAGACCTCTGCATTCGGACCGCGTCACTGTGTGGTGCGCCATATCACGAGTAGGCATCATTGGTCCTTACTTTTTTCAGGATAATGGTCGTGCCATAACTGTGAACTCCGAACGGTACTTGTCTATGATACAGGATTATTTTCAGCCGGCTCTTGAGGCAATGGAACTAGAGGATACATGGTTGCAACAGGATGGTGCCACTGCACACACAGCGAGGGTTACCATGAATTGTTTGAGGCAAATGTTTCCTGGACGGCTTATCTCTTTGAGGGGAAATGTGAACTGGCCAGCACGCTCACCAGATTTAGCCCCATGCGATTTTTTCCTTTGGGGTTACCTGAAGTTTAAGGTGTATATCAACCGTCCCAACACCTTGGAAGACCTAAGGAACAATATTGAAGCTGAAATTGGCAGAATACCAGTGGACATGCTTGTTAGAGTTCATGAAAACTTCAGAAAACGTATGCAGCAGTGTGTGGATAGCGAAGGTCGACATTTGCCAGAAACACTATTTAAAACCATGTAATTTAAAAATTCCACTACTGTTCAGTATAATTAAAATATAAAATAAATTTTTCTAATGATCATAATTTTTTTATTTCATTCCCAAATCAGCAAATTACCGCGCTCCACCCTGTACTTAATTTGTCCTGCGGAGGCACTGCAGAAAAACAGAACACCAGCTTCTCCCATAGTTTGCAGCTGATTGCGTAGGATTTCAGTATTAATCAGCTTCTTTTGGGTATTCTTCTAACCAAAGTTAATTGCCCAAAGCAGACAAACCCTTTAAGGCCCCAATATTGAACAGGTGAAAAACCTCCTATAATTGAGGTAATTACTTATAGAATTTGCATGTGAATGTGACGCAGCTAGAAGCAGGCCTTATGGTGACATTGGCAACGTCATGGGTCTTGTCTGCCAAGCGTCTTCACTTGTCAGCTCATATAATAAGTGCCGTCAGGCCGTTTAGACTATTATCTGAATGAGAGACTATTGAAGGAGGCCCCAACAAATTCAGGTACGGGGCAAGCAATGGGAATTCTGTCCGGCAATGACGGCATTCTGCTAACATAAAGGGACAAATACTTGTGCACCTGCTGTAGGGCAGGAAGGTCAAAAGAGCAGCTCGCGTGCTCTCCTAGAATCTCCAGGATCCTAACTCCTCCACAGAGATCCATTGTCCTGAACAGTATATATATTTCTCTCTCTGCCTCGACTCCCTCCTCCTCTTTGTGGTTTGAAATCCAAGGATCAGTCTTCCACGGGAGCTGACACAGACCCTTCCGTCTTGTGTTTATAGGGGTACAATTGGGAATTATGTGCCTTCTGCATCTGTAATTAGAAGGAGGGGCAGGAGATGAGGGCTTAGCGTGAAGTGATGCACAGACAGTTGAGAAGGGGAATTCTCAAAAGACCAAGGGATTGGAGATGAGAGGGGGAGGGAGACATGGGATACACTCCGCAAGTGCTAGTGCCAGGGTGGCGGTTTAGTTAGCGGTAGGTAAAGCCACCCACATCACCATCCATTTAACACCTCACTACCATCCAGGCGGGTGTTAGTGCATGTTTTATTATCGGGGGTGTACACAGCGTCGCCTATACCCAGTAGTATAAAGATTCATGACTTTAAAGGTGGGCGCACACATGTCGTTTTTGCAGTATTTTTTTTTTCTGCATCAGTGTGTTGGCAGGAAAAATACTGCATTTTTGACTGTCTTTTGTTTTGTTTTTTGCGGCATTTTTACTTGCATTCAAATATATGGGTGAAAAACCATGCAAAATCGCTGAAAGAATTGACAAGCGGCGTACACTTGGCAAAAATGAAGCAGGACTCACAGTACTAGCGGGGGAAAAAAATTAGGCATACGCAAAAGATTTCAGAAATCATTGACTATGCTGGTACTGTAAAATGCGTATTTTGCTCACCAAATACGCAACATAATGCAGATCAAAACGCTTTCTGTCTATTTATCAATCTATCTACCATCTATCTATCTATGGATCCGTCTATCTATCCATCCATCTGTCAACCTTTCTGTCTATTTATCTGTCTCGCCATCTGTTTATTAGAGTTGATGCAAATCAATTTGCTGGACCTAGTCCTGCAGCCGAGACCTGAGAACTGCCTCTAACTTCCTGGTATCTGTGACGCTTTTTTTTAACTAGCTGGCCTGGTGTATCGTCATTGTACCAATGTGTTTCTTCCATTTTTTAATAATTGTTGCCTTCTCACCAATCTGCTTGCCTATTGTCCTGTAGCCCATCCCGGCCTTGTGCAGGTCTACAATTTTGTCACTGATTTCCTTGGACAGCTCTTTGGTCCTGGCCATGGTGGAGAGGTTGGAGTGTGATTGAGTGTGAGGACAGGTGTCTTTTATACAGGTAATGAGTTCAAAGAGGTGCAATTAATACAGGTAATGAGTGCAGAGTAGGAGGCTTCTAAAGAAAAACTTAACAGCTCTGTGAGAGCCAGAATTCTTGCTTCATGGTATGTTATCAAATAATTATTTCATGCAATAAAATGCAATTTAATGATGTAAAAATCATACAATGTGATTTTCTCGATTTTATTTTTAGATTCTGTCTCACAGGTGAAGTGTGCCTACGATAAAAATTATAGACCTCTCCATTCTTTGTAGGTGGGAAAACTTCCTAAATTGGAAGTAAAGTCTGTGGGCCTTTTCAACTTGTCCCCTTTTTTGTGGATTAGTAAAAAAACATAAACATGTCCAAATTTGGTCCGATTTGCCAGCCAAACTCATCAATTTTAATGATAGGATCCATATTTCAAATGGACAGCACGCAGATGCCATTCTTCTTGTATCCATGTTTTGTCCATTTCAAATGTTGTAAAATTTAAGAAAAAAAAACCCTATTAAATGTCACTAATCCTGGACAACGCCTTTAACTCCATAGTGACTAGGCATAAAAGGGCTTTAATGAGAAAACATTTTTTTCCCTTAATTTTTACCTCTCCTATTTTTAGTAGCCATACTTTTTTCCATTCAAAAATAGAAATTGTAAATTTATTTGAATTAATTAACAAAATGCAAGGTAAATGAAAAAAAATAAAACAACAAAAAAGGAAATGTAACTCAAATCAATATTTGGCGTGACCGCGCTTTGCCTTCAGAACAGCATTAATTCCTCGAGGTACACTTGCACAGTCAGGAAACTTGCAGGATTATAGTTAGATGTCTGAGTAGCCAGTTATACCCAATAGGTGATAATGATCATTATTTTCATATGTACAATGAAACACAGTCAATAACTGAAGCAGAAACAGCTATGTAGTGTAACAACTCTGCTGGCATCACAGCATGGCCTCACATCTCTCACACAATCTTACCCACTGCTCCAGGCCATGATGTGCTTTCTCTTTAATGCCAGCTCCATGTTCTGTGTCTCTGCTCTCTGCATGCCTCATGGCTATGTGTATAGGGGGCCGGCGCCTGAACTCTCTGGTTCTTATAGGAATCAGCTGCATCTGTCTAATCAGTTCCTGACCAATTACCAAGAGGCCTCCTGTATATAGTGCAGCTCCACCCTGTGGTCTGGGCCTGTGCAATGTGTTAGCTCAGTTAGTGTTTAGCTGCTGAGTTTGCCTGGCCTTGCTCTGAGTTACTCCCTCTGAGCTTTTCTCTGTGCTTTTGCCTTGTTCTTGTAGTCCGCCCTCCAGGAGGCAGAATATCCTGGTCCCTGTGTCTTTGTCCCTGTGTCTTGTTCTATTGCCTTGTCTGTACTTTGTCTTTTCTCGGTCTCCTTGTCTGTGGCTTTCTTCCCTGCTTTCTTTCCTTGTGTTTTCTGTTTGTTTACACTCCGCACTCTTGCGGCTCTGCACTCAGACTTTGCTTCGCACTCTCTGGCTTTGCTCTGTGGCTCCGCTCTTTGCGGTTCTATCTGGCTCCGCTCTTTGCGGTACTATCTGGCTCCGCCTCCAGCATCTCCGCTCTTGGCTCCGCCTCCAGCGTCTCCACTCTTGGCTCCGCCTCCAGCGTCTCCACTCTTGGCTCCGCCTCCAGCGTATCCGCTCTTGGCTCCGCCTCCAGCGTCTCCGCTCTTGGCTCTGCCTCCAGCGTCTCCGCTCTTGGCTCCGCCTCCAGCGTCTCCGCTCTTGGCTCTGCCTTCTCCTTCTCTTTTCTTAGTTCCACCTTCTACTTGTTACTTGGTCCTCCTGTGTGAACAGGTCCCTACCTGTTCCTTCATTCTCCTTTCCTTCTGGCTTGTTTCCGTACCTGCATCTTCTGTGTGTACAGGTCCCTACCTGTTCCTTCATCACACTCACAATAGGACTGCACTCAGGTGTCATCTGAGCGCAGCCTGATTCATACACCACATCAACCAGTCCTGTGTATCCTGTGTTCCTGCCACTCCTGCCGTTCCTGCCCTGCCTTCCAGTCCTGTGTTCTCTGCAGTGCCTCCCAATCCTGTGTTCCTTCCAGTCCTGTGTTCCTGCTGTCCTAGCCACTCCTGTTTCCTGCTGTGTCTCTGCCAGCCCTGAGTTCTCTGCCGTGTCTCTGCCAGCCCTGTCTCAGCCGTGCCAGCCTACTCGTCTGTGTTCCAGCCGTGCTCTTCTGCCAGTCCTGCCTGATGCCCGCACCAATCCTGGTGTTCCTGTCTCCCAAGTGGGATCAGCAGCCACAGCCAGACACCACCCTGGAGTAGCACCTGGCAGCTGCCTGCTGCACAAGCCTGTCCTCACCATCAGAGGCTCCAGTGAAAACCCAGGCAGCTGTCATAGTCACGCCCCTTCCAGGGTAGTCTGGTTTGTGGCACAGTGGGGCCACAAACCCCCCGAGCTCACGCCCACCAGTCAGGGCGTGAGCGTGACATGTAGGAGGCCTAAAACTGGGTGAGGAACAGATAAGCTGTGCTATAAAAATTAGGTTGTGGAAGACAATTCCAAGTTACCGGTTATCCACCATGGCAAAAGAGAGCAACAAGACACAAGGTAGTTATACTGCATCAGCAAAGTCACTCCCAAGATTTTACAGCAGACTGGGGTTTCAAGATGTGCTGTACAAGATTTTTTGAAGAAGCAGCCAAAAATGGGCAGCAAAGAGGATTGTAGACACACTAGTTGGCTAAAGCAACTTACTGCAGCAGATAAAAGACATTGTACGAAATTGGAAGATGTCCAGCAGTGCCATCAGCTCAGAACTGTCAGTCACTAGTGGGGCATAGCTTGACCAGTCTACTGTTTAGAGAATTCTGGCTAGCAGTGGTTTTTATGGAAGAATTGCAGTTACAAACTCATAATTTTGACATGGAAACAAGGGCAAGTGTCACAACTATGCATGCAAACATTGGAAAATGGCAGCAGGTGTTCTGAGCTGATGGTACCTAGAAGAACTGATGGAATATTGATTTGATTTCAGATTTTATTAACCTTCGTCAGGCTGCATAACAAATTTTTATAACGTTAACAGGCTGCAGAGGTACAATTGTACCTTCATATATATTTTATTGAAATTTGGCCAATATATTCTGGACCAAAACTTGCAGAGATGTCACGAACTTTCAGCCCTCTACGGCTTTTCGAAAAAAAAAAAAAGTTATTGCAATTTTAAAACGGAATAGTTACAATTGTACCTACTCAGCCGGACGAAGGTTAATTCCCTTAATTGCACTTGTTAATTGATAACATTAACGGCAAACTCTTCTATTTTTTTTTTTAAAAGTCTTACATTTTTTCCAAACTTACCTAAAACTTTGCAGTGCTGTATTTCTTTTGCCATGCAAATAGATAAGAAAGCAATTTTTTAATATATGTTTTTACTGTCCTACTGTAGAACTAGATACCTGATATGTGTAGTTTTTTTTTGTATGTTTGTGATAAAATTTTACATGATCAAAATTTGATTTTGTCCTACATTTTTGTGATGTAATCTTTTTATTTTTTTTGTTCATTTTTTTTTCATGCTTTATAAACACAAAGATTTTGTTTTCTTAGATAATTTGTCCCTCAAGAGATCATAAAAGATCTCTGGGGATTATATCTTTTTGGGGGGGCACATAGATGCCCCAGTTACAGGGAAAAACATTTATAAAGCAGCGATGAAAGATACAGACAGAGGTGATCTGGATCTGCTAGGCTCTGTTATGCCAGGGAGAGACCTTGCTAACATGATTGCCAGGTTCTACAGAAGTGAGCGCTGCTGATGCTTCTTCTCACTACATAGTGCTCACTAAGCGCTAAGTAGCCGGCAAAAGAAAAGACAGAAACCGTGATAAATCACTTCTGTTTTCTGCCCAGAGTCTGCGGCTGAGCTGGCGACCGGACCTGCTCCTGCTAATTGCAGGAGCTTTAACACTGTTTTGTGCATTTGCAATGGGGCAGTGTTAAAGCCCACAACTTAGGCTACTTTCACTGGCGTTTTTTGCCAGACGTCGCAATGCGTCGTTTATGGCAAAAAACGCATCCTGCAAAGTTGTTTGCAGGATGCGTTTTTGCCCCATAGATTAACATTAGCGACGCATTGCGACGCTTTGCCACACGTCGCAACCGTCGTGCGACGGTTGCGCCGTGTTGTGGCGGACCGCCGGGAGCAAAAAACGTTACGTGTAACGTTTTTTGCTCCTGACGGACCGCTTTTTCCGACCGCGCATGCACGGCCGGAACTCCGCCCCCACCTCCCCGCACCTTACAATGAGGCAGCGGATGCGCCGGAGCACCCGTTGTGCAGTGCGTCAAATGCTAGCGTCGGAATCTCTGCCCGACGCATTGTGACGGGGAGATTCCGACTCTAGTGTGAAAGTAGCCTAAGCGCTGTACATCTACATTGTGTCAGTTGTATGTAGGTTGCTGGTTTGTCACAAAAACATCTGTCTGGCCCGTACCCTTAAATTTGTTTTAATGGAGACCACCACATAAAAATGTAAGCGAACATACAGACCCAGTAAACTTAAGTTTAATTGCTGCATTAAAGCTCCAAAATCCTTTTTTTGCCGTTTTTGATAGAAAAGCACCAGACTAAAGTCCTAGTTTCCATTAAAGCTGTGCTACGTGGGCTAATTCCAGCAAATGCCAGGAATGGGGCTGACTTATGGCCTTTCCACAAGTGCAGGTGGAGACGGTTGCTCTGTGCAGGCAATTGCTAGACTGCTAGTTTGTTCATTGCAGTCAGTGTGCAGAGTAATGAGTGCAAGATCCAAAAAGTGTAATTGAAATTTAAATAGTAGATTACAGTTCTTTTCTAATAATCTACATTAAACCAGATTACCGGTCTAGGGGTAGAGATGTAGTCTACTGTCACTGTACGTGACTGTAGGACATCAAATAGTGGCAGTGTGTGATGTGCACACTGTCACAACTCCCTTCTGTAATGCCCTTCACCACATGTATCAGATTTGCATAATTGCGGTCACTTGCCGACTAGACTTCTTCACTTCTCTTAATTCTTTTCTATTGAGAGAAGCCATATGAGACTAGTCTACATGGGACCAGAAGTACAGAAATCTTATCCATGCAGTCACATGACCATCTACCCGGATGGAGAAAATGGGAGTCACAACAATGTGCACTGTCCTGATTTGTCAGACTTCTAAGACTGGACAACTCATTTAAAGAGAATCTGTAATTAGGTACAAAAAAAAAAAAAAAAAATGGAAAGATGCTTCTCCTCTGAGTACTCCCATTTTTTTCTTACATATTTTTTTTAAACCCGCCATACGGTTTCAGAGATGTGCTCCTCTTTATTTAGTGATGATTTTTATGGCTTTTACCAAGGGGAAGTACTAAAATGGGATTTATGCAGAGCTGCCTAAATACACGCCCACAAAGAATATTTTGAGCCATTAAATTTTGACTAAATAAAAAGGCCCTTAAAAGAACTGTATGGAAAATTTTAAATAAAACAAAATAAAAAAATGGAATACTCATGGAAACAGCGGGAATAAAACGAGAACAACGATTGCCCACTTTTCACCTCGTGAAAATACTTTAATGCATTAAATACTGATCCTGAGTTACATCCTGTATTATACCCCAGAGCTGCCCTCACTATTCTGCTGGTGCAGTCACTGTGTACATACATTACATTACTGATCCTGAGTTACATCCTGTATTATACCCCAGAGCTGCACTCAGTATTCTGCTGGTGCAGTCACTGTGTACATACATTACATTACTGATCCTGAGTTACATCCTGTATTATACCCCAGAGCTGCACTCACTATTCTGCTGGTGCAGTCACTGTGTACATACATTACATTACTGATCCTGAGTTACATCCTGTATTATACTCCAGAGCTGCACTCACTATTCTGCTGGTGCAGTCACTGTGTACATACATTACATTACTGATCCTGAGTTACTTCCTGTATTATACCCCAGAGCTGCACTCAGTATTCTGCTGGTGCAGTCACTGTGTACATACATTACATTACTGATCCTGAGTTACATCCTGTATTATACCCCAGAGCTGCACTCAGTATTCTGCTGGTGCAGTCACTGTGTACATAAATTACAATACTGATCCTGAGTTACATCCTGTATTATACCCCAGAGCTGCACTCACTATACTGCTGGTGCAGTCACTATGTACATAAATTACAATACTGATCCTGAGTTACATCCTGTATTATACTCCAGAGCTGCACTCACTATTCTGCTGGTGCAGTCACTGTGTACATACATTACATTACTGATCCTGAGTTACATCCTGTATTATGCTCCAGAGCTGCACTCACTATACTGCTGGTGCAGTCACTATGTACATACATTACATTACTGATCCTGAGTTACATCCTGTATTATACTCCAGAGCTGCACTCACTATTCTGCTGGTGGAGTCACTATGTACATACATTACATTACTGATCCTGAGTTACATCCTGTATTATACTCCAGAGCTGCACTCACTATTCTGCTGGTGGAGTCACTGTGTACATACATTACATTACTGATCCTGAGTTACACCCTGTATTATGCTCCAGAGCTGCACTCACTATTCTGCTGGTGCAGTCACTATGTACATAAATTACATTACTGAACCTGAGTTACATCCTGTATTATACTCCAGAGCTGCACTCACTATTCTGCTGGTGCAGTCACTGTGTACATACATTACATTACTGATCCTGAGTTACATCCTGTATTATACTCCAGAGCTGCACTCACTATTCTGCTGGTGCAGTCACTGTGTGCATACATTACATTACTGATGCTGAGTTACCTCCTGTATTATACTCCAGAGCTGCACTCACTATTCTGCTGGTGCAGTCACTGTGTACATACATTACATTACTGATCCTGAGTTATATCCTGTATTATACTCCAGAGCTGCACTCACTATTCTGCTGGTGCAGTCACTGTGTACATACATTACATTACTGATCCTGAGTTACCTCCTGTATTATACCCCAGAGCTGCGCTCACTATAGTGGTGCAGTCAGTGTGTAAATAACTACATTTTGGAGCCAATTCTGCTCCAAAATCCATGTGGAAAAAAGTTTCTAATACTCTTTGAGTCTGCATCCTACTTATTTCAATGGGAAATCAATCCTAAAATGCACATGTTGCTGTTTTTTCACAAGGAAAAGAAGCAACACATCAGTTCTTAAGGCATTTCTTGGAAAAAATGCTCAAAATAGGGCTAATTAATACTCCCCATGCACAAAAACAGCGCTAAAATTTCTCTCTCTCTCTCTCAAAAAAAAAAAAAACGGATCCGGTGCATCAGTTTTTCACAATTTACGCTGGATCCGTTTTATGGCAAATATGCCGGATTTAGCCTGAAGGCAGCCTTAACAATAACAACGTTTGTGAATGTTGCGTTCTTAACCGCTCCCGGGTTTGTGCCTCATATAGAGTTTTTTTTTTACATGTACTCTTTAGGTGTATTTTTCAGGACTGTCAGTGTTGTAAGTAATTTATTTTTTTCTCTGAGATCAATTGTTAATTCTGTTCTTGCAGGGCAGAGTGTCGTGCTCCTGACCCCACCGGTGCATGTGCTCCTTAATGAGATGGGGTCCAGGTTTCCCTCCTCAAACATCTGCATTCAAAGAGCCCAATCCAAACATTTCAGGAACTTCAGGTAGGCCGCCATGAAACTTTCCTTTAAACTTTAAGAGTGGGTCACCAAGTTCTTGACTGAAAAGCTGGAATATGACCTATGCCCAAAATGTTTAGGTCTTCATCAATCGCCTCTAGCAAAGAGTAACCCCCTCTTCCAAAATGCCAAAGGACAACTTGAGGTCTGAATATTCAGAGTAATACCTCATATTGATTTTGAAGGTTTTCTGTTATAATTTCCACAGGTTATATGAGATTAATAAAAAAAGAACTTGCTTTTATTTTATTGTTTTTAATCCTGAAACAGCGCCACTCTTGTCTTTGGGTTGTATCTGGTATTGCATCCCAACCTCAAACCGCCACAGATCACGAATGAGAATGGAGCAGATTTTTGAAAACTTAAGCGAAATAGTCTGAAAAACCTTAGTAGAGAAACTATTCAAAGTAGCAACATGGGACACCAATTCAGAAGACTGGGATTTAAATCCCACCTAGATTTTTCATTTTTACATGGGTTGAAAAAAGACACAGGTCTGTCAAGTCTAACCTTTCTCCAATCATTTGTTGTGAGAAAGCATCCAGCCCTTTTTTAAGTACTGATATAGTGCCTGCCGTTACTGCCTCTTGTGGTCGGGCATTTCACAGTCTGACTGCTCTAACTGTAAAGAATCCTTTCCTGTTTAGTTCCAGGAATCACATTTCCTTTAGCTGTCTCCTGGTCCTTGGACGATTTTACTTTCTTCCATTAATTGGAAGGAATAAATGATGTGCCAGTCCCTTTTTAGTAATCACACATGTACGGTACTTATACATAAGTGAGAGCGCCTCGGAGCTGTCTGTTTTCTAAGCTAAACAAAAGCAATTTTTCTAACCTCATCATTAGAGCGATCTAGTTCTAACGCTCCAATATCCTCTGATTCCAGCTGTGTGCTGCTTTATCAATAAAATCATTGTTTTATCAGCAAAAGATTATCACTGCTGATGCAGCCCCGCCCCCACCACTGATTGGCAGATCTCTGCCTGTGCGCAGTGTACACAGAAATCTGACAATCAGTGATGTGGGCGGGGTAATTACCTGAATTCAGAGCTCAGCATTCCGAGCTCTGCAGCAAAAAAAACTGTGATTGTATCAAAATGACAGAAAGCAGCCCTTCAAGTGACGCATCACTGGAATCAGGGTCTGTGCCTCTACATCATGCTGCTCTCAGTTTACATGGCAAAAACTGCTGACAGATTCCCTTTAAGATGCATACATGACTGGACATAGAGACATGCAGGGGTTTAGTTCTGATATTATAGTGTGTTTTAGTGCTCTGGATCTTGGCCCCCACCCCCTTACATGCAACAGGTAAAACGTTTGCATCACTTTTGCACCCGGAGGTGAGTGGCGTCCGTGGCGCTGTGTCTGCACATACTTTCCAGGACACGTACATGATCGGCAGGTCTGTCATATTCATTACGATAGGTGCACGACCCGACGATTCTGCATATCCCAGCAGATATGTGCCGACGTGACGAGCGCCGCTCACCTCTCAATGCAGACGTCAGCAGTGCCAGACAGCCCCTTTGATGACTTTTGGTAATTTTTTTGTGGCCATAAGAGGCACAACACACACTGGTGAGGTATAGCCGGACACTCAGTCATTCCATCTTACTGGTGGCAGAAAATACTTGAACGGGATCGGACTCCGTATCGATAATTGCGGCTTTCATTTGCAAAGCGATCAGATAAACTCCTATCAAAGGTTTTGCATCCTCTTCTGTCCCGAATACTGTACTCTCTACACATGCAAAAAGCAGTTAATGTCAATCAAGGGAGTTTATCCGTCCTTATTAATTGGGTTCATACTGAATTGTATAAATATCCACTGCACCATAATTTACAGAGTCTTCAGGTTTTGTAATAATGAGTGAATGTCGTCCTCACCCCAAAAGACCTTTGATGTGGAGCGTTTCCGAAATATTATGACAGTAGCAAGGAGGCAAAAGAAAAAAAAAGTATTAAAAAATCACTAAATGTACCTGACCTGTCCTTCTACATGAGGCATAATGCTCCGCTCCGAAAGTAGGAGGAGAAGCTGCAGCTAGGAAGCAGCTCCCCCTGGTGGACACTTTCCATTTTCTTAGCCCTGCACCTCCTGTCTTATTATATTTCTGTGTGTAGATGATGGGAAAGCCTCTGTCCGCACAACCTATAGTACAACTCTAGGATCCACCTATAGATTCAGACAATCACCGTCAATTACAGCTCAGTCCATGTCAGTGGTGCAAACTGGTATGTACTGGGCATACATGTACAGAGAAAGCAGCCTGGGAAACACCGGAGACGCGTTCACACAGGGGTTATGTGGCCACGTGAAGACGTAAGCGGCATCACAATAGGTTAATAATGCAGTGGTCAACAGGGGGAATGGAAATGTGCACACTAGAACAGGTGTTCCCACCAGCTAAGGAAGCACTTGAAGCAGTAGCAAAAAAATCAGGGACACGAAAAGGTACAAAAAGGACCTTTAGCCGCGTATGAGCACAAATCCATACTGCACGGATCTATATGGATGCATATGTCAGTATGAGCATACAGGGGATTGTATCTGACATTGTATAACAGTTTTATTACGCTACTAAAACTCTTGAAAATTTATATTTATTAAAAAAAATTCTTATATGAGCAATTGGATGGATGTGAGGCAGAGGGTGATAGATAAATAGATAGATAGATAGATAATTAATAGATAGATTAGATAGATAGGCAGACAGACAGTAACTAGAATCTGGTCAATCTGTCAGTGGAAGAATTGCAAGTCTCTTCACAGGTACATGCTTAGTATACTTATCAATGTCCAACTAGGACTAGTATAGTGAAGGCGTAGTAAAATACAAGAATACAAATAACATAATAATCCTTAATAAAGGGATAGGAAAAGTGGCAGCGCCAGTCCAAGGTAAAACGCACAAATCACGGCCTGTAAAATAGACTTCGGACAGGTGCTGGAGTCTGCACAGTAGTATTTCAGCTGCTGTGAAGTAAATGGAAAATGACAAGCAGCGTACACACATACTGTAACAAGCCAAATTAGCATTGCCATGTAATCAGTATAGAAGATGTAATTGCCTGTAGATGGTATTAATATTAATATGCAGTCGTTTTTTTTTTTCCTTTATTTTTTTTTGTCTACTTTTTGCACATGAACATGTAAGGCAATTAGATCTTTGCATGCGTATGGTTATTATTACAGGTGCTGATATTTGCTTTGAATTAGCCGAGCTAAAAACAATTACTTCTACACATACCAAAACATTCATCTATCATCTTATCTTATCCCACATCTCTCTGTCTCTTTGGGACCTTTTAAATACAATTCTAGATGAATGAGATCATAAGACTGATTATAGAGTAGAGCTCCAGAATCTATCTATCTATCTATCTATCTATCTATCTATCTATCTATCTATCTATCTATCTATTATCAATCTATCTCCTATATCAATCTATCTATCTATCACCCATCTATTATCTCTATCTACTGTATTATCTATCTACGGTATTATCTATCTCTCTATTATCTATCTATCATCTACCTATTATCAATCTATCTATCTGATATATATCAATCTATCTATATATCTATGTGGAATTGACCTTTTCAACTTGTAAAAAATTTCCTCCGCCCTTAGAAAAATTCTCCAGTCTCCTACAAACTACAAAATAATTTCAATTTTGCTTCACGATTTAGTTAACATATTTCAATGTTTATCAACCCCAATTTAGATACACCATCAATTATATATGATCATCCTAATAGGAGGAAATAAAACTGAAGTTATATTATTATTATTATAATAATTAATAAAATTAATGTCAAACACTCATTTCATTTTCTAATACAAATGCTAGAGCCCAAGCAGAGTAGATAGATGGATAGATAGATAGATAAATAGATTGATAGATAATAAATAATAGATGATAGATAGATAGATGATATATAATAGTTAGATGATAGATAGATGGATAGATAGATAGATGATATATAATAGTTAGATGATAGATAGATAATAGATGGATAATAGATGATAGATAGATACATAGATTGATAGATAATAAAAGATAGTAGATAGATGATAGATAGATAATAGATAGATAGATGATAGATAGATAATAGTTAGATGATAGATAATAGATGATAGATAGATAATAGATAGATGATAGATAATAGATGATAGATAGATAATAGATGATAGATAGATAATAGATAGGTGATAGATAATAGATGATAGATAGATAATAGATGATAGATAGATAATAGATGATAGATAGATAGATAATAGATAGATAGACAAACAGCACTATTGTCAAATCTCAGGTCTCCTCTTTGGATTCCCCAGTAGATATTGCGTGACGATAAGATCCCATCTCTAGACACCATTCATTACGGAAGAACTTGGCTCACGGCCCATGAAAAAAAAATAATATATACAATTCCAAGTGATTTAAAGTAAATTATGAGATAAAAAGTCCAGCAACACTTGTCTGAGAAGAATGATAAGAATTCTGCAAGTTTAATGAGGAAAGCAGCAGTTTCTCTTGGGTCTTAATATAAAAACTAAACAAAAAAAAGTAAGAAAACATAAAAATAAAAAAGCAACAAAAAGGCTACATATGAATGTAACACGGATGATTCTTTCCCTGGATCTTACAGTCTAGGTAATATTGTGCAAGATAAGAGATTGGATTGCGATTAGTCAGGAACTTACAATTTTGAGACAGCGGGAATATTCCGGATACCAAATCTTCTGTTCCGATCTGGGGTTAGTATCCGCACGTTATCGCACCGACCATTTCCATTAGCGATTTCTAAGAAAAGTCACGGAAATACAAGGTTCTTATTGGATTTTACAAGTTGAATTTCTCCCAGTAAGATTGCAGCCTTCAAATGAGGAGAAAAGATTTTGGGTGGTGGGGTGTAAATAAAAAATGGGGGGGGGGGGGGAAAGAAAAAGAGGATGCAAAATGAAGAATAATGCTGAAGTTTCAGGAATGTCCTTAAGGTAGGAGAGGATCCGTCTGGTGGTTGGTGCTGTGGAGAGCAGGCTGAGATGTGCTACATACTGGAGCAGTGTGCTTCCTCTCCTCTACCACTTCAAGGCAATACACTTTGCTTTGGCTATTCCTCCCCCTCCCACTTCTAAGTATCACTCCTTCCGAGGCTCTCCGGTGTGAAAGGAGGGGGGTCCCAGCAAGTAATGTGTGTGCGCGTGTGTCTCCGACACTACTGATGAAGAGAGAGCAAGTGATGAGGAAACAACACCAGAATGAAGTCATTACGGAGGGACGGGAATTCCAAATTTTCCATTCTATTTTATTCCGCTGCTGCATTGTGATTTTTTTTTTTTTTTTTTTTTCATTTTTTTTCCCTAATTCTCTTCAGTCTGTTCTTGTGGTCTCTGGTATTTGACGTCACTTTGCATCAGCCGTCATTTAGGATATAGCAGATTAGGGTTTTGCAATATGGATAATATTGGTGGGTAAAAGACTCCTACTGTGTAAGACAAAAACATATGTAGCATGGGCAGAGGAATAGCAAGGCTATTCTTCATGTGGGATATGCCAGGTAGCTCTTATCAGCCAAACCATAGACCCATCCGAATCTGAAGAGAGCACTGTTCCTGAGTTTTTGCCCCTCATCAGTACAGAGCAAGGTACTGGTTGGCTGAATAAGATGCTTAAGCGAGCCCATACACCTTAGGTTAAAGTTGGTCAAAATGGTCAATTCCAACCATAACGATCGATGGTTGATTCGATGAACATTCGTAACCATTGAAAACAATGGTTGGCGCGTTGGATTTTACCTGGTCAGATCTGGCTGAAAAAAAATCTAATATTGTTGGATCTGGTCTGTAATGTATTTTGGGCCATGGACTGATCGATTAACAATTGTTAATAGGCCAATTTTCAATTAATATGCATGTTCGTCAGGTCACTCGCCGTGTTTTCTGCTGATTCTCTGCTGATTCTGTCTTCTCTCCGAGACAGCCGCTGCCAGACTCCCCTGGCGGCACCTTATCTCTAGGCAGAAAAAGGATCGTCAGTCCATAATCAGACATGCCAGATTCTTATTTCCCCCTACAGTAATCTGTCAGTAACCCCAAACTCATTAGACTGTCATCCAAACCTGTCGATATCAGCAGGTTTGGCTGGTATTCTGTGCTGATGAGGGGTAAAAACCCCCAAACAGTGCTATCTACAGATAAACCTCTGGTTACGAGTTACTTTAATATTTGTTTTCAATGGAGAACTGCCTTGTAAAGAAGTCTGACTAGGTTTGGTTTCTTCAATGAAAACCAGCATTCTCCCTGAGCTTCACATGAGGTAGAATTTGCAGTCCCCTGTTATTTCCACCCTCATAAGTGGATAGGTGATAGCTGGCTTCTATGGTCATAAACCTTTTACGAGGCTGCCACATTGAGCACTTATCATGTAAAGTATTGTGCTATCACATTGCAACCATTGTATATACCCTCGCCAAGGCAGAGTAGCCCTTTTGGCCTCTCTGATATCAATTGCTTTTTTCTCGGTGGCCATTTAGTAGTTTGGATAGACAGGACGACAGCTCTTCCCATGTGCACAGAACGATTGGTAAAAGATCGTTCTGTGCACATTGACTGTCATTGGAAGATGTGTAACCTAACGTATTTTAGGTTTTTATTATGGTATCCGACATTTCACTGGACAAAAAAAAAGCAAAAACACTTTGTGTCCGGTGAATTCTGTATATTCTACGACGAACACTTCAATGCAGATGTGAACACAGCCTAAACCTAAATTGTGTTGTGCCTTGTCGTCACTCCCGTACCTCCGCACAGGTCAGTTTGCACAGGCTTGATCCAGTTAAGCTTTGCTCACAGTTGGAAAAAATCTTAACTAAAAACACAATATATGGCCCCAGGTGGACTCCATGTGCCACTAAATGGTGCTCCGTACAGTGCCAAATTACCAGTTGATGCCTCCTGTTTCTCAAGCTTATGGGATCCGATGGAGCATGTTTTTGGATTTCTCATTGGTAGGATTCATACAAAGTCCAAATGAAAAACTAGATGACACATGAGACATACGGAGGTACAGAATGGCCACGTAGAAGCCTAAGGGTGCCATATTACGACCCCATACTACATGGCGGTAGTACAGAGCATGAGAAGAAATCCACCTTGACCTCTATGTATGTGGTGGATTAGCAGCTCGTCTCTACCCAGATGTCAGCACTAATATTCGCCACCGATCGTAATCGGAACCAAATTTTGAAAAATTTGCTTTTAACTTCTATCACAAATCCTGATGACTATCAGGCGCTCTCTTGACTTTCAGTGACTGTCTATACGAGCACCGTACTCCAGTAACCGAGTGTATCCAGTCTACGAGAGGAGAAAACGTTGGATTTTCAATTACAAGGATCTTACCATTTTATGGCCACTATCTCACTTTGTACAGACGTCTGTGAGTGAATTCCATTATTGATCCCACAGCTAAAAATATATTTCCTAATGGAGAGTAGTAAAGTGCTATATAAATCTATATACAAGGCCAAATGCTTTCTCCGAACACAATATAACACCCCCGTCTGTTGATTTATTTTACGAAGGCGTAAATGCTCGCAGCTGTTTAATTGCTTTCAGTTACTTACACCTTTAAATCTTTTATTTATTTATTTTTTTTGCAAACACCATTGTAAAGGTGCATTTCCACTGCCTGATTTTTGGGAACAAGCTTTGATAGGAACGCATATCTCTCAATTATGGAGCAGTGTAAACAGGCTGCCAATCACCCGACAATCCAATCACCCAGCGAAGCTCATTTGTCGGGTGCAATGATTTTTAAGGTTACCTAGGAATCATCATTCTCAATAAGACATTGTTCTGTGTAATCATATTCTGCCGAGGTCATTCGCAGTCCACTCCCACAGAGCAATCTATTAAAGGGGTTGAGCAGCCTTAGGCTACAAGTCAGCAGTCACTGTGTGACTGCAGACCTGTGAATCCTCACAGCTTGTGCACTGCGTGCTGTCAGTATTCTCCAGTGCCCATGCTGGGAACAGTGACTGTGAGTGTGCGATTTGCATTCTTGCTGTCACATGCCGAATAGACGTGCACATTCTCGCTCAATGCAAGTCTAGTTGGATTGTGACTGGAAGTATGCAAATTGCATACTTGTGGTCACATGACCGCCTGCTCCCAATACCAGATAATCCTGACAGTGTGCCGTGCCCTCGCTGTGAGGATTCACAAGTCTGCAGTCATATAAAATGACTGCAGACTTGTACCCCAAGGCCAGGCAATCCCGTTAATGATTTCTCTGTGCACATCAGAAGCTCTGCTGGTGTCGAAACAGGTTACTCAACGACTGGGCAAACATGTGGCTAATTAGCTGTCATTTTTGACCACAGTTCGTGCAATGTAATCAAGCCCCAACGGGTCTGGAAGAGTAAATTATACTTTTTTCCTAAATGTGGCTATCCGGGATCTCTGAAAGTAGCAGTTTTGCACAAAACAAGTGTGAAGATAAAAGGATTAAAAGTACGTTGGTCGACTACATCAGTGCATTAACATTACTTTTTCTTTTGAGAGAATACTTACATTGGTGTCAGACCAGTGATATTGCCCCTTGTAGTTTTTCTCCTTGATCTGCATTGATCATTCATTTGATGAGAAATAGATTGCCGACTGACAGATGTGGATTAGAAAAGTTGAACATGCGAAAATTAACCGGGTTTCATCCTTAAAGTGGTTGTCTTCATGAGGCTACCCATCTTCCTCATGGCTACAACAAAGCCTTGTTCACATAGCCTGTACTGTAGGAACTGTGGCCCCTAATCACTCCTATTACGGAGGCCATCATTTTTCTCATCTCTTTTCCTTTTTAAAGGTTTCTTCCGGTAGGTAGAAGTTCTCACTTATCAACAGGTGATAATTTTTAGATCGGTGGGGATCCGACCGCTGGGACAAACACTATTTTTTGGAACAGGAAATCGAGCGGCATTCCTGACCGCTGCTCTCTTCATTCTCTATGGGACTGCCATAGTGCTGTATTCGGCTTTTTCCGGCAGTCCCCATGTAAAATGAATGTGGCGGTATTTGGACATTCGCACTGACTCCCCTTTCTGCCCTGTTCTGTCGACCAGTGAGGGTCCCAACAGTGGGACCTCCACCAATCTAGAAATTATCATTTATCCTAGCTCAGACAAAAAAAAATGCTGGATTGTGTTTGAAATTTATCGCTCCCCCCCCCCCCCCCCCCCCCCACTTTTCTATGAGTCATGTGGAATTTTTAATTATGATCAAATAAAGTTTGGAATTGACCCCTACATACTAGCATTGTGGACACTAATGGGCCTGTAGATTTTTATGGCTGCTGTCCCATGGATCCATTCAACAACAGACATTAAGCATTAAGGTGACCGCATCCCTATACCAGCTTTTTTGGGAAGGTTATACTTTGTACACATGCACTCTCGATACAGCCGAATGTGCATATGTTTACAATGGGGACCTCCCCTCCTAAGAAGAAAAGGATGGAGCATTGAAGTTCAGCATTCCTGATCCTTCTGAAGAGTAGCCCAAACCTTTGCTCTGATGTGCTCGGACACCTTTATATGACAGATGCGATTGTTGTCCAGTTTGATTCCATTTTCTACGGCCTCGCTGACAACATTTGACTAGTGATTCTTCCTAATGGCTGTGATGAGGATGAGCGGGCCAGTATATAGTAGTCCCAGTTATACAGAAAATGTGTGTCTGAGCTATCCCCCCTCTCAATACACACTTCTAGTACACAAATGGTGGGATGATTTCCCCAGCAAATGAGTCCATCCTTCATTGAGGCGAAACTTATTGTGTCCAGTGCCGCCTCCTGCCAGGGCCATGAATACTGTAATGTGGAGTCCTTTGTAAGAGGTGTTAATGGGCAATTGCTCATTCTGTTGCACTATTGGAGAAGGATTTCCATATTAAACAAGGAATTAGTGCATGTAAAGACTGACAGGTTGGAGTAGTTAAGGTATTTGCAGGTGAGAACCAAAGAGATTATAGGCATTTAAAAGAAGCGTTAGGAAGGGAAGTATGTCTGATTAGCAAAGACTAATGAGTTCTGCATAGGAGAATAGGGTTACAGTCTACGGCAAATTAAAGGGAAACGATCACCAAAAAATGATCTATTGTTTAAATCAGGTGTTTGTGTTAAATGTTTATTTTTTATAATGTATTTCTCTCCATATCAAGATTTGTATTAAAAATATATAACTTGCAATTCTCACACCGTCCTCTGGGGGCTTTTTTAGACCCTAACTTCCCGTTGTTTCAGGAAACAACACATGTACATTAGCAGCAATGAATCTGACCCCGACCCCATCTTCTGTATTTTATCTGCTGTATTGAAGCATCTAATGTGCTTGTTAAAAAGTCACTGTGAAGAGTGGAAGGTCAGCTGTGACATTATTTATTGTGATTGTTGAATCCTGAGGAATCAGTTGTATATAGAGGTGATACTTGTCGTCATTGTAATCTTGCCTGTGATGTTACGGAGCAGGGCCAACTCCAGGTTTTCGTTTGCCCCGGGAGAAAGAGTCGCATTGGGCCATTTTAACACATACCCGGATTTATGGTACACAGATACAGCAGAGAAATATACCGTAGGTATATTACAATGCCAAATATTTCACTTACTTCTTACATTACATGAGTGATATCTATTGTAAATTCTACAATACCAGCAGAGGGGATTCAGGTGATAAAGGGTCCACAAGTTTAAGGGTTTCAGTACCTGTGGTATTAGAGGTAAACTGGATGTTCATACATATACTCTACCAGTAATAATAAGAATCTTTATTTTTTATATAGCGCTAACATATTCCTCAGCACTTTACAGTTGTGCACACATTATCCGTAGAAACTGTCCTCAGCAGTATACCCTTTTCCTCCTATATAGTAGTAAATACATTGGTATGGGCACTACATAGTCCTCCATACGGTATTATGGGCGCCACATAGTGCTCCATACAGTAATACAGTATTATGGGCAACACCTAGTCCTCCATACGGTATTATGGGCGCCACATAGTGCTCCATACAGTATTATATGCACCACATAGTCCTCCATACAGTAACAGTATTATGGGCAACACATAGTCCTCCATACTGTATTATGGGCACCACATAGTCCTCCATATAGTATTATATGCACCAAATAGTCCTCCATACAGTAATACAGTATTATGGGCAACACCTAGTCCTCCATACTGTATTATGGGCACCACATAGTCTTCCATCTATATATATAATTGTCTGTCTGTAACGGAAATTGTCGCTGATTGGTCTCGCCAGCTGCCTGTCCTGGCGGCCGCCACCAATCAGCGACGTCTATAAAGGTACGGATGATTGATCTCGTGGAGACCAAAACATCCAACACCGCGGAGACACCATCATGTGTTTCTCAATGCAGTGATCCAGAACACTGCCCCCAAATATGCAAATGCATGTAGAGGAGCTGCGGAGACACCATCACGTGTTTCTCAACGCAGGCAGTGAATAGCCAGGCCTTTCCCCGGGAAGGAACAACCAAGAGAAGGGCAGCATCCAATAAAGGAAAACATCCAATAAATCAGCGACGGGCAGAGTCCGGCCGAGAATTAGCCCTCCCTACTTCCGTCCAGTCAGTGCCCGGCGCCCGCTCCATACTCCCCTCCAGTCAGCGCTCACACAGGGTTAATGGCAGCGTTAATGGACCGCGTTATGCTGTGGGTACCGCACTCCGTTAACGTTGCCATTAACCGTGTATGACCAACTTTTTACTATTGATGCTGCCTATGCAGCATCAATAGTAAAAAGATCTAATGTTAAAAATAATAAAAAAACAAAAAACATGCTATTCTCACCTTCCGTCGTCTGCCGATGCGCGCGCGGCTGCCACCAGCTTCCGTTCCCAGAGATGCATTGCGAAATTACCCAGAAGACATAGCGGTCTCGGGACAGCTTCACTGGACGCCTGCGGGTGAGTATATAGCTATTTTTTATTTTAATTATTTTTTGTAACAGGGATATGGTGCCTACACTGCTATATACTATGTGGGCTGTGTTATATACTGCGTGGCTGCTATATACTACGTGGCCAGTGTTGTATCCTGCATGGACTGTGTTATATACTATGTGGGCTGTTATATACTGCGTGGGCTGTGCTATATATTATGTGGGCAGTGTTATATACTGCGTGGGCAGTGTTATATACTGCGTGGGCAGTGTTATATACTGCGTGGGCAGTGTTATATACTACATGGGCAGTGTTATATACTGTGTGGGCTGTGTTATATACTGTGTGGCTGCTATATACTACGTGGCCTGTGTTATATACTACATGGGCTGTGCTATATACTACGTGGGTTGTGTTATATACTATGTGGTCAGTGTTATACACTGCGTGGGCAGTGTTATACACTGCGTGGGCAGTGTTATACACTGCGTGGGCAGTGTTATATACTGCGTGGGCAGTGTTATATACTGCGTGGGCTGTGTTATATACTGTGTGGGCTGTATTATATACTGTGTGGCCTGTATTAACGCATCGGGTATTCTAGAATATGTATGTACAGTGGGGCAAAAAAGTATTTAGTCAGTCAGCAACAGTGCAAGTTCCACCACTTAAAAAGATGAGAGGCGTTTGTAATTTACATCATAGGTAGACCTCAACTATGGGAGACAAACTGAGAAGAAAAAAAAACAGAAAATCACATTGTCTGTTTTTTTTTATCATTTTATTTGCATATTATGGTGGAAAATAAGTATTTGGTCAGAAACAAACAATCAAGATTTCTGGCTCTCACAGACCTGTAACTTCTTCTTTAAGAGTCTCCTCTTTCCTCCACTCATTACCCATAGTAATTGCACCTGTTTAAACTTGTTATCAGTATAAAAAGACACCTGTGCACACCCTCAAACAGTCTGACTCCAAACTCCACTATGGTGAAGACCAAAGAGCTGTCAAAGGACACCAGAAACAAAATTGTAGCCCTGCACCAGGCTGGGAAGACTGAATCTGCAATAGCCAACCAGCTTGGAGTGAAGAAATCAACAGTGGGAGCAATAATTAGAAAATGGAAGACATACAAGACCACTGATAATCTCCCTCGATCTGGGGCTCCACGCAAAATCCCACCCCGTGGGGTTAGAATGATCACAAGAACGGTGAGCAAAAATCCCAGAACCACGCGGGGGGACCTAGTGAATGAACTGCAGAGAGCTGGGACCAATGTAACAAGGCCTACCATAAGTAACACACTACGCCACCATGGACTCAGATCCTGCAGTGCCAGACGTGTCCCACTGCTTAAGCCAGTACATGTCCGGGCCCATCTGAAGTTTGCTAGAGAGCATTTGGATGATCCAGAGGAGTTTTGGGAGAATGTCCTATGGTCTGATGAAACCAAACTGGAACTGTTTGGTAGAAACACAACTTGTCGTGTTTGGAGGAAAAAGAATACTGAGTTGCATCCATCAAACACCATACCTACTGTAAAGCATGGTGGTGGAAACATCATGCTTTGGGGCTGTTTCTCTGCAAAGAGGCCAGGACGACTGATCCGGGTACATGAAAGAATGAATGGGGCCATGTATCGTGAGATTTTGAGTGCAAACCTCCTTCCATCAGCAAGGGCATTGAAGATGAAACGTGGCTGGGTCTTTCAACATGACAATGATCCAAAGCACACCGCCAGGGCAACGAAGGAGTGGCTTCGTAAGAAGCATTTCAAGGTCCTGGAGTGGCCTAGCCAGTCTCCAGATCTCAACCCTATAGAAAACCTTTGGAGGGAGTTGAAAGTCCGTGTTGCCAAGCGAAAAGCCAAAAACATCACTGCTCTAGAGGAGATCTGCATGGAGGAATGGGCCAACATACCAACAACAGTGTGTGGCAACCTTGTGAAGACTTACAGAAAACGTTTGACCTCTGTCATTGCCAACAAAGGATATATTACAAAGTATTGAGATGAAATTTTGTTTCTGACCAAATACTTATTTTCCACCATAATATGCAAATAAAATGTTAAAAAAAACAGACAATGTGATTTTCTGGATTTTTTTTCTCAGTTTGTCTCCCATAGTTAAGGTCTACCTATGATGTAAATTACAGACGCCTCTCATTTTTTTAAGTGGTGGAACTTGCACTATTGTTGACTGACTAAATACTTTTTTGCCCCACTGTATATAGCAGCCACATAATATATAACACAGGCCACGTAGTATATACAGTAGGAGCCATGCAGTATATAGCAGACACGCAATATATAACACAGCCACGTAGTATATAACACAGCCCACGCAGTATATAACACATCCCACGCAGTATATAACACAGCCCACACAGTATATAATACAGCCCACACAGTATGTAACACAGCCCAGGGCTGTGTTATATACTGTGTGGGCTGTGTTGTATACTATGTGGCCTGTGCTATATACTATGTGGCTGCTATATACATACATATTCTAGAATACCCGATGCGTTAGAATCGGGCTACCATCTAGTACAAAATAATGGGCCCCATGTATTGCTCTATACAGTATTATGGGCACAGCATAGCGCTCCATACAGTATTGTGGGCCCCATATAGTGTTCCATACAGTATTATGGGCCCCATGTATTTCTCCATACTTTAAAAATGAATAAACAAAATGTCATCTCTCCCCGTTCCACCGCTGTCTCTGGTTTTCTGCTCGGCACAGAGGACGCGCTGTAGTGATGTAATTGCGCCCTCTGCACTGAAACATCGCAGAGCTCAGACACAGAGGGGTAATAATGGGAGATGGAGCATCAGCATTATTTTCATCCATGATGCTGAACTTATTATTATTATTATTTATTTATATAGCACCATTAATTCCATGGTGCTGTACATGATAAGGGGTTACGTACATATCGTAGATATCGTTTACAGTAAACAAATTTACAATGACGGACTGGTACAGAGGGGAGAGGACCCTGTCCTTGCGGACTTACAATCTATGGGAAATAGTGGAATGTAGGATGAAGCCCCCCCCCCAACTCCCTGGCTCCATAGCATCCGCGTAGTCTGGCGCCATTGGCGGTACGCCACTGATTGGGCCCCCGTTTTTCCAGGGCCCATCACCTACCTGGGTGCGTTGGGTGGTGAAGCCGGCCCTGATATGGAGACTGCTGACAACTTCCAGAAAGGACAGGAAGTATAAGGCTAAAATACTCCTAATTGCCAGTGTAAACATTGCACAACTTCTAATGTTGTTCTTTTTTTTCTAACAAAGATTTTATGAAAACAAAATTGCCATTTTGTTAATACATGTAACACAAAAGCCTTGTTTAAAGGGGCTATCCAGGACTTTTTTTTTTTACTATGAGCCCAAAAACTAACAGTCAGTAGAAGTCAATACCTACCTGCCTTTGATGTTCAGCACCGATCTCCTGCAGCTTCCCCAGAGCAGAGACTTCTCTTCTGCTCTGTTGATGGGGTGTGACTGCCGGCATCATGCTGATTGACAGCTGGTTCTCCACTGCCTAACTGACATCGTCATCACACCCTGTCAGCAGAACGGAAGGGAGAGATCTGTTCTGTAGATGTTGAGCAGCTGAATTGCTGGACAACCCCTTTAAGCAATATGTCATTTTCTGATGGTAGATTCCCTTTAAATTTTTTTACACTACCAAAAATTTTCCTATAGCTATGCTCTAAATGTCTAATGGTAGAGCCTGATAGATAAGACCACCACTAATATGGTGACAGGAGTTTTATTTCCGCAGTCTCCATTAACGGAATTGTCTTCATTTTACTATTTTTAGTTAAGGTCCCCTAGAAAAAAAGCAGATCAAAGGCAGGTACGGACTGGGACTGAAATTCAGCCCTGGCATTTGCAATCACACAGGCCCATGTTGTCCTATTTCCAAGCAACAGATGGGGATATGTTATTAACATTATCGTGGATGGAGGAAAGCAAGATTTACAAGAGCAATATTTCTAATGATACCTGTGGCCCGCTGGGGTAAGTGACGGAGTCAGTGACTTTGTGCTCCATCACAATTGTTAACAGTATGGGAGTCTTGAGAACACTGATTCTGCTAACAACATAGCATACAAGGCAGCCCATGACCAGAAAGGCCCTTCTGGCATTTGCCAGAATTGCCCAATGGCCAGTCCGGTCCTGATCAAAGGGCGTCTAGCAGCTTAGAACCCCCTTTGATCAGTGGTAATCTGTGGAAGAAACCTTCCTGCAAGTGTTCAATTTCCATGCAGCACCCCCAGAGGGGAAATCGGGCATTACATAGTACTTAATAAAGTCAGCCGTTTGTCATTGTAATGCCAGATCATCATAAGCAAAGAATTTTTATTAACTTTTATATGTTTTCACTTATGATGTGCAAATTAGGGATAGAAGGAGGAAACATTTTACCTCCAGTAATAAATAATAAAAATAAAACCTTGAAATTTAATGCATGGAAAATGTGACTGAAGACTTGTGAATTGTCACAGAGCGTAGTGTGTGTGCTGTCAGGATTCTCCAGGAGCGGGCGGACGCGTGAACACAAGTATGCGATTTGCATACTTCCAGCCACATTCCAACTAGACGTGTCCAGCTGTCCACCTCTGGTCGAAATGTGACCGCATGCATGCAAATCCCGCTCCTGGACAATCCTGACAGCACGCACACTGTACTCTGTGAGTATTCACAATTCTTCAGTCATACGGAGTATCCGCAGACTTACACCCCAAACCTGGACAACCTCTCTGATCTATTTTGCCTGTTTTTGTTTTTGTTTTGTTTCAGCTCACCTCTGTGGATATGGTTTTTGTAACCCATATGTTTGCAGCTGTTTCATTATTTGAGACTTTTTAAAAAGTCACAGGTTTTTTTTGCCCAAATGTACTCCAGTCCTCTCACCCCTTGGAGGGATTTTTTTTTAATGTAATGCACAAATCATTTTAATGGATCATTGAACATTTTTCTCTACAAAGGCTAAAAAAATAAGTTAAAGACAAAAATAAAGAGCATTTTTGATTTTGTGCAAAATTCATGAACCTGCTTGAAGATTTTGGCGCTAAAAATACGGTGCAGCATATCATAAGACAAATAAGAGACAAATAAAAAAAATACAAATAATGAATCGGACTCTTAGCCTGAGAGTCCTTGTACCATGCGTAAGCGCTTCTACACATCAGTGCCATACGTAGCAAGCATTGAAATCAGCCCCCCGTATGGTATGGACAGAAGGGTCTGGTGGGCTTTTTTCTTCCATTACATGCCCTTTTCCAGGCCAATTCTTTTATTCCAAGTTCTTTTGAGAGAGAAGTCAAAAGGGCTGAGACCAGCCGTTGCTGGGCCCCATGGTAGCCACATATTCATCCTCTTTCTGGCCGCGATGATGCCCAAAATATCCTCCCAACAAAAGCAGAAAATTACGAGCACTTTGCTCATTAAACATTGATGTAATTAAGGGATAGACTCCCTTTAACCTCCCTGGGTGATATATTGGTAATTTGGAGCGATTCCCGATTCGTAGTTTTAGATAAAATCTCAGAGACCCTTCCGAGACAAAAGGAGAAGGGCATCAATTACCAGGGCGTTCACATTGGGGCCTGCGGTGGCTCCTTTGTATTTGCATCTGCTCCATGTGTGGCAATAAATTGAGTATACCTCTGCCCCTTGACTGCCAGCGTTATGCCCAATGGCTCGTTAGTAAAAGGGCGGCACACATCTCTCAGCGCGGCACGGCTGCGTGCGTAACAAGACCTGGCCACCTGTACTGATCTGAGGGCAGACATGATACGGGGATCCCCAGCGGATTTCACGAGCTGGCCTCTTCTTTCTGTCTTCTCAGTAAACATTCATTTCTTTAACTTTACAAACGCTCACTCCCAATTAGAAAAATATTTAGAATTGAGAGTCCTCAGTGGTTGATACCTTTTAATGGCTAACTGAAAAGATGGTAACAAATTGCAAGCTTTCAAGACTACACAGGTCTCTTCATCAGGCTAAGACTTTTCCTGATGAAGAGACCTGTGTAGTCTCGAAAGCTTGCAATTTGTTACCATCTTTTCAGTTAGCCATTAAAAGGTATCAACCACTGAGGACTCTCAATTCTAAATATTTTTCTATCTACTGGCTCACACGGTACCAAGATATATATCTTTCCCGCTCCCAATTAAGGACCAAAAAGTCCCAGCGGCACACTCTCTGCATGGTCCATCTCGCCTCCTCCGACAGTTCTTTTTTACTTTTTTTTTTTTTGCATTGCATTAACTTCGCGGTCACTCGGACTGTCCGTCTCATGAACAGGTGTGACGTTGACACATCTCTCGGCCGTAAGATTTAATGCAAAAATCAGTTTGTGTGGTCGAAAGTGAGTCAGAGGGATCTAAATTTAGACGTCTCCCTCTTATTTTCCGGCAACTGATCCTAGTATGAGTGCAGTGTAAGCGCAAGGAGTGACGACTGCTGACAGCTCTGGAGCAACGTCTCGCAGCCATCGCAAATGTCATTCCCCGTCCTGCACAGCGCGGTCGGACGACAGTCACCTATTAGGAGGATATACCTGTATTATTGATTTGCTGTACTTGTACATAGGACACTGTGTTTATTCACATCCCATCCTGGAGAAACAGTGTGTGTCACTAATGCTGGCACACCAACGAGCACAGGGTCAATATAATCATAAGCCAGTTGGACAGGGTGTTTTAAATGAGGACATCTTTCCTATAACATCAGTCTTGCACTCTACCAATGGCGATCTCCGCTTGTAGGGAGCGCCCACTGCAGACAGAGTTCTGCAGCACTCATCCAGTTCAATGCCGCTTTTATAAATCCGTATGTAGTGAGCTCCCCCTAGTGGTGTCTGCAGGCAGGCGGACATGTGTCATTTTTCAGGTGAAACAGAGCTCCCCTCTATAGTTGTATTATGATTAATCACCCCCGAACTCTGACTTATAATCAGAATGGTTAATAGAGTAAAGGTCTAGTACATGTGGTGTGTGGTTATCGCTCTGTACAGTAGATGTAAGGATGAGTATGGTCTGTGGCGGCCATGTGTTTTAAATAGGGAAAGGGGAATAAGCCTCTGCCAGGAATCTCTGGCAGTGGCTTATCTCACTTAAAGAGGGTTATTACAACAAATTAAAAAAAAAAGAAATGAATCCATCTCTGGAGTGATCAAAATAATTAATTTAACCATATCAATGCAAACAAACAACCCCACTCCCTAATGTAATTTCCGCCTTTTTATTCACTCCTTTACAATTTTGGTCTCTTCTCTTCCTTTGGGTCAGGAGCAACTAGTCGTTCATGAATTTCCCAGCTAACTGCTAATTCCTCTACTTACTGTCGTCCTCCCCAGACCGCCAAAAAAAGGGATGCATTAAAAAAAAAAGGTGCTGGTCTTTATTGGACCATGCGATTGCTACCTTGCTTTTTTGTTCTTTCTTTCTTTTTTTTTTTTTTTTATTTTGTTCTTTTTCTCTTTTTTGCTTTTTCTTTCTTTTCCTTCTGTTTATTTCTTGCTCCTCATATTTAGCTCTGGATCTACATTTCTCTAAATATCTTTTTTTTTTTTTTTTGCTTTTTTGTCACCTCCTATTAATTTTTATGTTTGCATCTCTCTAAATATCTCTCTTTAGTCCCCTCTTGTTACTGTGACAGTAGATGCTGTAGTTCCCCACATATTGTCAGAGCAGGCATTGTCTCCATACATGTGTTGTGACTATCACAGAGCTGCGACACATGCAACTGCGGCGCCGGACACCTGATTATCGGAGCGACCCAGGTAGCCAGGTTCCCGCTGCAGATCTCCAGTAAGCGCTATAGCTGCCGAATAAGGAGGAAGATGAACATATTCGCTCATTTCTAGTTGTAATCCAACATGTCTGATTTTTTTTTTTTTCTTTCAGAAAAGAGAAGTAACACAAATGGTCCCATAATCGGCAGATTTGGCGGATGTTAGTCTAATGTCTGAGGGCAGATTAGGTGAAAGATCTGCTACATTAAAGGATTGGCCAAGTTGTGTCTTCAGGAGCGCACTGCTCCCAGTCCCCGGATTTCTACATTGCAAGGGTTGGTACGTTCCTGAAGATTGACAGTTCAGACCAACAGCATGGTCATGCCGCTGGACCAAACTGTGCTGTCTGCCAGGCTGCTAGCAGAGGCAACGTTACCTCTGCAGCATGGGAGGAGATCAGGGGGACTGAGGCTGGACTGATCCGACCAGCTTCAGAGAGGGGCGTGAAGACTTTATAGCGTAGAGCCTGCTTGAGACACCTGCTTGGTAAGCAGTCAGGCTGAGACTGCAGGATCCTCGGTAATCTAGCCAATGATCTGTAAACTATAAAATAAAAAATCCTTTAGTTCTTGAGAATTAAGAGAATTTTTAATAGGTGGTAAATTTGTTCGTTTTTACATACACTTCGCACTTTTATCCATTTATCAACCTGAGAGGACCCTCATTAAGTCAAGTATTCCTTTATGCAAAGTAGATGGGGGGTAGAAAGCAACTGATTTCTGAAATTAAAGATATTGCATTGTTCTCTATGTGGAGGTCCACTACGGTAATGCTCTAGTACACAACGTTGCACCTGCCTCTTACAAAAAAGTATGTCTCCATTTGGTGGATGGACACCAAAGATGAGAGCACAACACGTGCGTAGATACCACCAAATGGAGACATGCTTTGGGAGGGGGTAGTAGTGCTGGATTTACCCAACATGTGCTGGAGGTCAGTATATTGGAGTTTATCTGACTGAGTACTTTGGTTTCATGAATGTTTACTCTCCAAACCCACTGGTGGTCTTTATTACCGTTGTAGATAAATGGGTGATTCTTCTACATCACTGGATGACTCCGACAAGCTGGAGAAGAATCTGACCTACGGAACAAGCCCTCCCCGCTCCTCTATCATTGAACTCATTTTTCATTGCATTCCTTTACCTTTCAGCAAATTTCCCTGCTTGGTTTGGTGACTCAATAAACCATGTCTCCGACTCCAGGATGTGTATAACATAAGCGTTCTTGAACTAGCCGACTTTTCTGGGAATGGTGAAACCTGCAGAAGAATTCCAGGCATGGATTCCATAAACAAGTGGGTGGCTTCACAGTCAGACTGAGGTGCAGAAGAGGCGACTTTCATCCAAAGGAGGCGATGCCCGTAATTGTGATAATTAGGATTATTTACATGTTACTAACCAGTAAAGTAGCCAAACGGCTCGCCCATGAAATATTCACTTCTATCACAGAAAGACAGATTGATTCTGTTATGTGATGATGTTTAGCAATTTGGTAAAGCCCGAAACTTTTATTGAAGGGGCAGATTACTTTAAAGAATCCCTTTTGGTTAGAAAAACCTCTGTAAAATTGCTAATACCATAAAATTATCAGAGAAACCTTGTAGTAAGTGCTCAATATCGTCACATCAGGTTTTTTCTTCTCATAGGTGAAAAGCGGTCTGTGGTTTGTTTTTTTTTCATTGTTCGGGATCCATTTTTGGTCCAGTTTTTGTAGTCTTTTTTGCATTTCTGTAATCTTCTGCATCGTTCTTCTGCACTGATCATTCATTCTAAAAAAAAAAAAAAAAAAAAAACTCAGTTGACCCCTTCGCACTGCAGCCAATTTCCGTTTTTGCATTTCCATTTGTTTCTTTTCACATACTCGTATGAGGGCTTGTTTTTTGCAGGACGAGTTGTACTTTTGAATAACACCATTCATTTTACCAGGTAGTGTTTTCGAAAAAAGTGAAAAAATTCCAACTGCGGTGAAATTGTGAAAAAAAAAACCCAAAATTCTGACATACATTGTTGTTTGGAAATAGCTTTTTTTGCGGTGTACATTTATTGATAAAGATGACCATGCCATATGATTCTCCTGGTCAATACAATTACAGCGATATCAAACATGTCCAGTTTTTAATTATTTTAGTGGTTAAAAAATATCAGAAGTCTGCAAAAAAAAAAAAAAAATGTTGGAATTGTCCCCATTTTTTCGAGACCCGTAACATTTTTATTTTTATGCTGCTGTAGCTGTGTGATAACTTATTTTGTGCAGAGCTAGACGATGTTTTTCTTAGTACCATCTTGTAGTACAGAGCAAAAGTTTGGACACACCTCATTTTAAAGATTTTTCTGTATTTTCATGACTATGAAAATTGCACATTCACACTGAAGGCATCAAATCTATGAATTAACACATGTGGAATTATATACTTAACAAAAAAGTGTAAACCAACTGAAAATATGTCTTATATTCTAGGTTCTTCAAAGTAGCCATCTTTTGCTTTGATGACTGCTTTGCACACTCTTGGCATTCTCTTGATGAGCTTCAAGAGGTAGTCACCGGGAATCGTCTTCCACCAATCTTGAAGGAGTTCCCAGAGATGCTTAGCACTTGTTGGCCCTTTTGCCTTCACTCTGCGGTCCAGCTCACTCCAAACCATCCTGATTGGGTTCAGGTCTGGTGACTGTGAGGCCAGGTCATCTGGCGTAGCACCCCATCACTCTCCTTCTTGGTCAAATAGCCCTTACACAGCCGGGAGGTGTGTTTGGGGTCATTGTCCTGTTGAAAAATAAATGATGGTCCAACTAAACACAAACCGGATGGCATAGCATGTTGCTGCAAGATGCTGTGGTAGCCATGCTGGTTCAGTATGCCTTCAATTTTGAATAAATCCCCAACAGTGTCACCAGCAAAGCACCCCCACACCATCACACCTCCTCCTCCATGCTTCACGGTGGGAACCAGGCATGTAGAGTCCATCCGTTCACCTTTTCTGCGTCGCACAAAAACACAGTGGTTGGAACCAAAGATCTCAAATTTGGACTCATCAGACCAAAGCACAGATTTCCACTGGTCTAATGTCCATTCCTTGTGTTCTTTATCCCAAACAAGTCTCTTCGGCTTGTTGCCTGTCCTTAGCAGTGGTTTCCAAGCAGCTATTTTACCATGAAGGCCTGCTGCACAAAGTCGCCTCTTAACAGTTGTTGTATAGATGTGTCTGCTGCTAGAACTCTGTGTGGCATTGACCTGGTCTCTAATCTGAGCTGCTGTTAACCTGCGATTTCTGAGGCTGGTGACTCGGATAAACTTATCCTCAGAAGCAGAGGTGACTCTTGGTCTTCCTTTCCTGGGGCGGTCCTCATGTGAGCCAGTTTCTTTGTAGTGCTTGATGGTTTTTGCCACTGCACTTGGGGACACTTTCAAAGTTTTCCCAATTTTTCGGACTGACTGACCTTCATTTCTTAAAGTAATGATGGCCTCTCGTTTTTCTTTACTTAGCTGCTTTTTTCTTGCCATAATACAAATTCTAACAGTCTATTCAGTAGGACTATCAGCTGTGTATCCACCAGACTCCTGCACAACACAACTGATGGTCCCAACCCCATTTATAAGGCAAGAAATCCCACTTATTAAATCTGACAGGGCACACCTGTGAAGTGAAAACCATTCCTGGTGACTACCTCTTGAAGCTCATCAAGAGAATGCCAAGAGTGTGCAAAGCAGTCATCAAAGCAAAAGGTGGCTACTTTGAAGAACCTAGAATAGAAGACATAATTTCAGTTGTTTCACACTTTTTTGTTAAGTATATAATTCCACATGTGTTAATTCATAGTTTTGATGCCTTCAGTGTGAATTTACTATTTTCATAGTCATGAAAATACAGAAAAATCTTTAAATGAGAAGGTGTGTCCAAACTTTTGTTCTGTACTGTATGTCACTTTTTCATCGCTTGTTACAGCATTTTTGGGGGAACTGCGGCAACCAAAAAGCGTAATTTGGACGTTCTTGAATTTTTTCTGCTTGTGGTGTTCACAGATTGGGTTAATTGTTTTTATATTTTTATAAATCTGACTTTTCTGGATGCGGTGATACCACATATGTGTAGATTTTAAAAAAATGTAATATCTTTATTTTCAATGTTGGAAAACTTGGATGATTTGAACTTTTAGGTTTTTTTTTGTTTTGTTTTTTTTTTTTTACTTTTTACTGATCTTGTTAGCCCCCTTAACGGACTTGAAGATGCGATTGCCTCAGCATTACTACATATTGCAGAAATCACAGTCTTTTTTGAGGGGTTTCAAAGGAGCTCCATAATGAGAAGCACGGCATCATCAGCAGACCCCCGGATGTCATGGCAAACCATCGGTGACACCTGATCACGTCACGGGCGCGCCGATGGGCAGAAGTAATGATGCCACTGTCAGCTTGTAATACACAGCCATCACCTGCTGAGTATGGGGCTGGCTTGCTGCGTCAGCCCGCTCCATACACCCGCTTCCGACATGCGCCGTATATCTACGGTGGATGTCATGAAGGGGTAAAATGCGTCTTCAGTAAATACAGACCTTCCATTATTGAGATAGATTATAGTTGGTGCTCATAAAGTTCTATGGAGAAATCTAACTGTCGTTTCAGAACTTGCCACAGAATGCCTGTGAATTCTTCTATCTCTTCCCCTCTTCATGGACTCTTATAAGCACCAACTCTCATCTCCTATTTCCATATTCGGAACATCTGTCTTCACTGAATACAGATTTTACCTGTGAATTGAGAATAAAAGACCACTCTAGAAGGAGAAAGAAGAAGATTTCTCTAATACGATATATTACAAAGTTGCTTGCACCAAGTATGTAAGGTGCATGGGCACCAAGTATGTGAGGTGTATGGACACCAAGTATCTAAGATGTATGGGCACCAAGTACAGTGGGGAAAAAAAAGTATTTAGTCAGCCACCAATTGTGCAAGTTCTCCCACTTAAAAAGATGCGCGAGGCCTGTAATAGGTAGACTACAATTATGAGAGTCAAAATGAGAAAACAAATCCAGAAAATCACCTTTTCTGATCTGGCAAGATTTATTTTGGAAAATTCTGGTGGAAGATAAGTATTTGGTCACCTAAAAACATGCAAGATTTCTGTCTCTCACAGACCTATAACTTATTCTTTAAGAGGCTCCTCTGTCATCCACTCATTACCTGTAATAATGGCTCCTGTTTGAACTTGTTATCAGTATAAAAGACACCTGTCCACAACCTCAAACAGTCACACTCCAAACCCCACAATGGTGAAGACCAGAGAGCTGTCAAAGGACACCAGAAACAAAATAGTAGCCCTGCTCCAGGCTGGGAAGACTGAAACTGCAATAGGCAAGCAGCTTAGTATGATGAAATCAACTGTGGGAGCAATAATAACAAAATGGAAGACATACAAGACCACTGATAATCTCCCTCAATCTAGGGCTCCATGCAAAATCTCACCCTGTGGGGTCAAAATAATCACAAGAACGGTGAGCAAAAATCTCAGAACCACATGGGGGAACCTAGTGAATGACCTGCAAAGAGTTAGGAACACTGTAACAAAGTCTACCATCAGTAACACACTACGCCACCAGGGACTCAGATCCTGCAGTGCCAGACGTGTCCCCCTGCTTAAGACAGTACATGTCCAGGCCCGTCTGAAGTTTGCTAGATAGCATTTGGATTATCTATAAGAATATTGGGAGAATGTCATATGGTCTGATGAAGCCAAAGTAGAATTGTTTGGTAGAAACAAAACTCGTCATGTTTGGAGGAGACAGAATGCTGAGTTGCATCCAAAGAACACCATACCTACTGAGAATCATGGGGGTGGCAACATCATGCTTTGGGGCTGTTTCTCTGCAAAGGGACCAGGACGACTGATCCCTGTACATGAAAGAATGAATGGGACCATGTATCGTGAGATTTTGATTACAAACCTCCTTCCATCAGCAATGCCATTGAAGATGAAAAGTTAATCGGTCTTTCAGCATGATAATGATCCCAAGCACACCGCCAGGGCAGCGAAGGAGTGGCTTCGTAAGAAGCATGCAAAGGTCCTGGAGTGGACTAGCCAGTCTCCAGATCTCAACCCCATAGAAAACCTTTGGAGGGAGTTGTAAGTTCGTGTTTCCCAGCGACCGGCCCAAAACATCACTGCTCTAGTGGAGATCTGCATGGAGGAATGGGACAACATACCACCAACAGCGTGTGCCAACCTTGTGAAGACTTACAGAAAACGTTTGACCTCTGTCATTGCCAACAAAGGCTACTTTCACACTAGCGTCGGAATCTCCCCGTCGCAATGCGTCGGGCAGAGATTCCGACGCTAGCATTTGATGCACTGCACAACGGGTGCAGCGGATGCATTTCTCCGGCGCATCCGCTGCCCCATTGTAAGGTGCGGGGAAGTGGGGGCGGAGTTCCGGCCGCGCATGCGCAGTCGGAAAAAGCGGTCCGTCAGGAACAAAAAAACGTTACATTTAACGTTTTTTGCTCCTGGCTGTCCGCCACAACACGGCGCAACCGTCGCACGACGGTAGCGACGTGTGGCAAAGCGTCGCAATGCGTCGCTAATGTTAATCTATGGGGCAAAAACGCATCCTGCAAACAACTTTGCAGGATGCGTTTTTTGCCATAAACGACGCTTTGCGACGTCTGGCAAAAAACGCCAGTGTGAAAGTAGCCAAAGGATATATAACAAAATATTGAGATGAACTTTTGTTAATGACCAAATACTTATTTTCCACCATAATTTGCAAAATAAATTTAGCCAAATCAGACTAGGGGATTTTCTGGATTTGTTTTCTCATTTTGACTCTCATAATTGTGGTCTACCTATGATGTTAATTACAGGCCTCTCTCATCTTTTTAAGTGGGAGAACTTGCACAATTGGTGGCTGACTATATACTTTTTCCCCCCACTGTATGTGTGTAAGGTATATTGGCACCAAGTAAGATATATGGACACCGTTATACATCGGTTTACCAAATGCTCATTTGTCCAACAGCTATTTCACCCAATAGCCACCATACACATGCACACTAGGATCGGTAGAGAATTCATGTCTTCTCCTTTGGGAAAAGGAAGTAATCCATAGCCACACATCTCCAGTGGTGACTTATCTCCGATGAAAAGGAAATGATTGGGCATGTTGTAATCCAACATGCTGATCCTTCTTTCCTCCATCTGCCATCGGGGAAAGGTCAGGACATCTCCATCCACATCAGGTTATCATCCAGTTAGGCAACCATCATTGGGCTCAGTTGACATTCGTCTTCTGTGTACGGCCACAATTAAAACTCTTTGGCTAGGTTCAGATTGTGTTAGTGAAATCCGTTTAGCGCCTAGCGCTAGCGGATTGCGCTAACGCAATGTGTTGTAAAGGGGTCGCGTTAAACGTCCCCGCTCTCGCAAATCTCCGATCTGCGAGAGTGGGGAATGGACCGCGGGCGCGCCTCGGACGCTGCAAGCAGCGTCTGCGACGCGCCACAAAACACCGGCACATCGCTAGCGCATGCCGAAAATGGCACACGCTAGTGATGCGCGTCCCCATTGCTGTTAATGGGCACGCTAACGGACGCGTTGCACGGCGTTAATTTCGCCGTGCAACGCTGTCCGTTAGCGCGGTCCCATTAACGCAATGGGAACCTAGCCTTTATCAATCCAAATTCAAACTAAATTTTCTCGGTGATCTTGCTTTATCTCAATCAGATCAACATTAAAGAGTAGCAAGAACGAGATAAAATGAAGGCGTCACAGGAGTGGACAGATAAACATTCAAGTGTTGACTTTATGCCTTTTCTCGGGGCTTTTATCACCTGTGAAGTGGCCACTTCAATTCAGTTGATAAAGAGCGATCTATTATAATCAGCTTATCAGCCTTTCAACTGTTCTTCCCAGTGTATGTGAAAAGGAGTGGGAGGGCTCCATGCAAAAATACCAATTTCCCTTGGACATTGTGTATCTCTCTTTGTGGTTGACTGATGGTTCTCCCAGAATGCGCCTCATCAGAAAAAGGGACGGTTGTTGTTGGATCTCTTGCTGAGTTTTCCAGGTTTATATGTAAGTAACAGAGATTGAATGCTTGCAGCACCCTAAAGTAACTTCCTTTGTGGACTATAATCCTTAGTCCTTGTATACATGTTTGGGAAATTGAGGTATCTTATCAATTAAAAGGGTTATTTCCACAATTGCATTATTTTTCACACTACACTGTACACCTCATTGAGTTATCAAGCTAATCTAAGGGTACCGTCACACAGTGCAATTTTCATCGCTACGACGGTACGATCCGTGACGCTGCAGCGTCGTAACAATATCGCTCCAGCGTCGTAGACTGCTGTCACACTTTGCAATCTACGACGCTGGAGCGATAATTTCATGACGTATGTGCGATGTAGAAGCCGTTGGTTACTATGCGCACATCGTATACGATATATGTTACACCATGCAATCATGCCGCCACAGCGGGACACTAGACGACGAAAGAAAGTTTCAAACGATCTGCTACGACGTACGATTCTCAGCGGGGTCCCTGATCGCAGGAGCGTGTCAGACATTGCAATATCGCTCGAACGTCACAGATATATCGCTCGAACGTCACGAATCGTGCCGTCGTAGCGATCAAAATTTCACTGTGTGACGGTACCCTTAGAGTAGAATGCACCTTCATTGCATATGAAACTATAATTAGCCAGGCCCCTTGAAAAAGGAGTCCGAAACGCGCGTCGGGGCGCACGCGCGGCTACGGGTACTAGAGGCACACTCTCCACACTTGTACCAAGGTAATTATGGATATGTTTGCCTAATAATATGTGGCTTCTTGGTCAAGCATAATACTGTGTGTGGCGAGTGTGCTTACACCTGGGACATATATTATAGAGTGTACCATATAGGAAGCATTTATCCTAGGACATATAGTCCTGGCTAATTATAGTTTCATATGCAATGCTCTTATATGGGAATGATTATATAGGTGACTGACTCTTATTAATAATTGTTTCCCAAGGTCAACTGAGAAATGTACAAATAGATATTAATATATCTGATTACAACAATTATATATCTGATTTTGAGGCGGTTGAGATTTTTATCTTAAGCCAAATATTACCCGTGGCTGTGCGTGTTTATGGGTGATTGTGATTTATGGATTGCTCTGTCTCTCTTTTATGTACACCTTGGTTATATGTTTTTAATGATGTTGTTCAATAAAAATTGTGGTTTTATTATCTAATTATGGCCTTTTGATCATCCTTTATATTGTTGTCTATGTAGTAGTTGGTGATAGGCTCTACAAGTCCGTTTGTAGATTACATGGTATATATATATCTACTAGCTGAAGAGCCCGGCGTTGCCTGGGCATAGTAAATATCTGTGGTTAGTTATAGCACCTCACTTCTCTTATTTTCCCATCACGCCTCTCATTTTCCCAATCACATCTTTCATTTTCCCCCTCACATCTCTCATTTTCTCCCTCACACCTCTCATTTTCTCCCTCACTCCTCTCATTCCCCCTAACTAACACTTGTCATTTCGACCTCACATCTGTCATTTTCCGATCACTCCACTATTTTCCCTCGCTCCTCTCATTTTGCACTCACACCTTTTCATTTTCACCTCACACCCCTCATTTTCACCTCAGTATATACATGTTTGCATCTCCCTTATATATAGTATACACCTGTATGTCATCTCCTGTATATAGTATATACCTGTGTCATCTCCCCTATATATAGTATATACCTGCTGTGTGTCATCTCCCCTGTATATAGTATATACCTGTATGTCATCTTCTATATATAGTATATACCTGTATGTTGTCATCTTCTATATATAGTATATACCTGTATGTCATCTTCTCCTGTATATAGTATATATCTGTGTCATCTCATCCTGTATATAGTATATACCTGTATGTCATCTTCTATATATAGCATATACCTGTATGTCATCTCCTCCTGTATATAGTACATACTTGTAGGTCATCTGCTCCTGTATATAGTATATACCTGTGTGTCATCTCCTCCTGTATATAGTTTATACCTGTATGTCATCTCCTCCTGTATATAGTATGTACCTGTATGTCATCTCCTCCTCTATATAGTATATACCTGTGTCATCTCTCCTGTATATAGTATATATCTGTGTGTCATCTCCTCCTGTATATAGTATATACCTGTGTGTCATCTCCTCCTGTATTAGACCTCTTTCACACGTTATTTGCTCAGTATTTTTACCTCAGTATTTGTAAGCTAAATTGGCAGCCTGATAAATCCCCAGCCAACAGGAAGCCCTCCCCCTGGCAGTATATATTAGCTCACACATACACATAATAGACAGGTCATGTGACTGACAGCTGCCGTATTTCCTATATGGTACATTTGTTGCTCTTGTAGTTTGTCTGCTTATTAATCAGATTTTTTTTTTTTAAAGATAATACCAGACTTTTGTGTGTTTTAGGGCGAGTTTCGTTTGTCAAGTTGTGTGTGTTGAGTTGCGTGTGGCGACATGCATGTAGCGACTTTTGTGAGATGAGTTTTGTGTGGCAACATGCGTGTAGCAACTTTTTGTGTGTCGAGTTGCATGTGACAGGTTAGTGTAGCAAGTTGTGTGCAGCAAGTTTTGCACATGGCGAATTTTGCGCATGGCGAGTTTTATGTGTGGTGCCTTTTGAGTATGTGCAAGTTTTGTGTGAGGCAACTTTTGCATGTGTTGCAACTTTTGTGCATGTGGCAATTTTTCCGCGTGTGCAAGTTTTGCGTGTGGCGAGTTTTCCATGAGGTGAGTTTTGCACTTGTGGCGAGTTTTGCGTGAGCCTAGTTTTTGCATGTGGCGAGTTTTGCGTGTGGCGAGTTTTGAGTGGCGACTTTTGTGTTTCGACTTTTATGTGGCGAGGTTGGTGTATGTGTGGTGAAATGTGTGCTGAGGGTGGTATACAGTGGGGCAAAAAAGTATTTAGTCAGTCAGCAATAGTGCAAGTTCCACCACTTAAAAAGATGAGAGGCGTCTGTAATTTACATCATAGGTAGACCTCAACTATGGGAGACAAACTGAGAAAAAAAAATCCAGAAAATCACATTGTCTGTTTTATTATCATTTTATTTGCATATTATGGTGGAAAATAAGTATTTGGTCAGAAACAAACAATCAAGATTTCTGGCTCTCACAGACCTGTAACTTCTTCTTTAAGAGTCTCCTCTTTCCTCCACTCATTACCTGTAGTAATGGCACCTGTTTAAACTTGTTATCAGTATAAAAAGACACCTGTGCACACCCTCAAACAGTCTGACTCCAAACTCCACTATGGTGAAGACCAAAGAGCTGTCAAAGGACACCAGAAACAAAATTGTAGCCCTGCACCAGGCTGGGAAGACTGAATCTGCAATAGCCAACCAGCTTGGAGTGAAGAAATCAACAGTGGGAGCAATAATTAGAAAATGGAAGACATACAAGACCACTGATAATCTCCCTCGATCTGGGGCTCCACGCAAAATCCCACCCCGTGGGGTCAGAATGATCACAAGAACGGTGAGCAAAAATCCCAGAACCACGCGGGGGGACCTAGTGAATGAACTGCAGAGAGCTGGGACCAATGTAACAAGGCCTACCATAAGTAACACACTACGCCACCATGGACTCAGATCCTGCAGTGCCAGACGTGTCCCACTGCTTAAGCCAGTACATGTCCGGGCCCGTCTGAAGTTTGCTAGAGAGCATTTGGATGATCCAGAGGAGTTTTGGGAGAATGTCCTATGGTCTGATGAAACCAAACTGGAACTGTTTGGTACAAACACAACTTGTCGTGTTTGGAGGAAAAAGAATACTGAGTTGCATCCATCAAACACCATACCTACTGTAAAGCATGGTGGTGGAAACATCATGCTTTGGGGCTGTTTCTCTGCAAAGGGGCAAGGACGACTGATCCGGGTACATGAAAGAATGAATGGGGCCATGTATCGTGAGATTTTGAGTGCAAACCTCCTTCCATCAGCAAGGGCATTGAAGATGAAACGTGGCTGGGTCTTTCAACATGACAATGATCCAAAGCACACCGCCAGGGCAACGAAGGAGTGGCTTCGTAAGAAGCAATTCAAGGTCCTGGAGTGGCCTAGCCAGTCTCCAGATCTCAACCCTATAGAAAACCTTTGGAAGGAGTTGAAAGTCCGTGTTGCCAAGCGAAAAGCCAAAAACATCACTGCTCTAGAGGAGATCTGCATGGAGGAATGGGCCAACATACCAACAACAGTGTGTGGCAACCTTGTGAAGACTTACAGAAAACGTTTGACCTCTGTCATTGCCAACAAAGGATATATTACAAAGTATTGAGATGAAATTTTGTTTCTGACCAAATACTTATTTTCCACCATAATATGCAAATAAAATGATAAAAAACAGACAATGTGATTTTCTGGATTTTTTTTTCTCAGGTTGTCTCCCATAGTTGAGGTCTACCTATGATGTAAATTACAGACGCCTCTCATCTTTTTAAGTGGTGGAACTTGCACTATTGCTGACTGACTAAATACTTTTTTGCCCCACTGTATGTGTTCAAGCACGTGGTAGTGTGTGGCCCATTTTGTGTGAGTGTTCATATCCCCGTGTGTGGTGAGTATCCCATGTCGTGGCCCCACCTTAGCAACTGTACGGTATATACTCTTTGGCGCCATCGCTCTTGTTCGCATCTGGCAGCTGTCAATTTGCCTCCAACACTTTTCCTTTCACTTTTTTCCCCATTATGTAGATAGGGGCAAAATTGTTTGGTGAATTGGAACGCGCGGGGTTAAAATTTCGCCTCACAATATAGCCTATGACGCTCTCGGGGTCCAGACGTGTGACTGTGCAAAATTTTGTGGCTGTAGCTGCGACGGTGCAGATGCCAATCCCGGACATACACACACACACACACATACACACACACATTCAGCTTTATATATTAGATATATTTAAGATATTTATGATGTTTTAGATTCTATTGATTACCATGGTTATGTGTCACACTTATCTGTATGTTTCCAAAGTAGGCTATATCTACTACGACGGTTATAAATAAATCTGTTGAGAGGCATTTGAAGCCTCAAGATCTTGTCTTCACAATACACAGTCACTGTATGCCACAATTTGCTGGGAAAATGTAAGAAACGAACAGCCTGATCGATTGAATTCAGCACCGTTCACACGCATAACGAAGCGCCAGAGGACAGCCATCTTGCTCCATTAGTTGTAGATTGTTTTGATTACAGTCACATTGTCCCTGGGCCTTTGGTTTGTGTTACAATAATGTTATTATAACATGGCCGCCGTGTCTCTGATAAACAAAGACATTCATTTCATCTGACACTTTCTGTTTACACAACTCTCCGCAATTAGCAAACTCAATCTGTAATCAAGTAAAATGGCCGCAGCTTTATTTTCTGAATAAATACGTAAAGATTGTGAAGATACGAAGAATCAACAAAGAATCTGCATCTTATTAGATGAAATAAATAAACTTTTTTGTTACACTGGTGCAGTCCAGGCTTCATAAAAATACAACCAGAAGGTGTAGCTGGGTCCCGCTGGTTCCTCCGGTTGTGAGCTGATGGTACCGATAGACATATTCCAATTTGGAGGTTTCCTTGTCCAACTACTGAGTCTACGGAATAGAATTGATTGATCCATGACTCAGATGAAAATCGGTCATATCTCTGGTGTTTTTTTCAACTACACTAAGTGCTCCGCCGCTTTTTCATGCAGAATACTGCCACTTATTTCCATTGTTTAATTTTTTTCCCAATTGGTGGACAGCAAAAATATTCGATAGCATGTGATCATGGTTCTTAAAACACCATTCACACACACAAGATGCAAATCATCCTAAGTTTTGACGTGAATTTCTGCCCTGAATCTGGGCCAAAATCCCTATTTAATTAGACACACACAGTTCACATGCCTCCTAGGTTTTTATATTGTTTTTTTTTTATTTCTTTATTATTTTTGCTATATAAAATCTTACAAATTAAATGAAGATAATAATACCAAATAATTTGTGATTGCAATCATTTTCAGGAAGAAACTGAGTATTATCTGACAGAATTGCCGGGGTGTCAATACAGTGATGTCACCGCTGTGCTTTACGGCTGGCGCTCACAGTCAGTGCAGGGAAGCTGACGGCGGGGGACGTGACAGACACCGGAATGTGAGTATGTTAATGTTTTTTTTTTTTACTTTTACAATGGTAACCTGGGTAAACATCGGGTTACTAAGCGCGGCCCTGCGCTTAGTAACCCGATGTTTACCCTGGTTACAAGTGAACACATCGCTGGATCGGCGTCACACACGCCGATTCAGCGATGTCAGTGGGTGATCCAGCGACAAAATAAAGTTCTGGCCTTCTAGCTCCGACCAGCGATGTCACAGCAGGATCCTGATCGCTGCTGCGTGTCAAACACAACGAGATCGTTATCCAGGACGCTGCAACGTCACGGATCGCTATCGTTATCGTTCAAAAGTTGCTCAGTGTGAAGGTACCTTAAGGCCCTATTCACACAGAGGTTGATGAGTTGAAAGTGTTGATTTTTGTAACAGGAAACACTGGATTTTTTAAGAGGTTTTTCATTTTCTGAAGTGCTTTTTTCAGCCTTTAGATTGGAAAGTGACTAGATCAGAATGGATTCCATCAGGATCCTCTTCAGACAAGTGTCCTGTACTTCCTTTTTTTCTACTAGATGTTTTTCAGAATCTCATCAGGGAAAAAAATGCTTGAAAAACGCCTCATTTGTACGGCAACAGTATCATACTGGGTTGTCAAAGGGCCCAATCAGTAACATTGATTCTTCTGGCCCACTGTTCAGCTACATGCAAAAATAACCTGTTCAAAGTATGCAAATTTATTTTTGCTTCTATGTAATATTAATTTGGCTTCTTGTTTAATTATTAGATTATACCTTTTTCTGCAAATTGTGAATCAAGTGTAATAGCACTTACTCATTAGCACGCCATCACAGGGGCGGCCTACCGGAGGATTCTCCTGTTACACCGTGGGGCCAGTCCGAGCCTGAACGGCAAAGTGGGTTTCCCATAGAAATTAATAAAATAGTTTTTCAAGCTTTTTTTTTTTTTTTTTTAAGAGGATTAAGGAGTGGATCTGCTTAAAAAAAAACAACAAAAAACCAACCCCTCAAATAGCTTTCAATCTCCATAGTCGCACCTGACCCTGGAGATTGAAGAAGTCTTAAATAGCCCTTGCCCCAGATGATGAGGCGAGTCCTATAAATGATAGATACTTGGTGGTTCTGCTACAATTTTCTTTTACCCCATAATGCAGAAATTGTTTTTTTTTTTCAGCTTTTTTTTTTTAGGAGTTTTTCCACTTTTAGGTCTAGTGTATATTCAAATCCATCAATAATCACCCCCAGTCCACGACTCCTGCTGACTCTTCCCATCTCTCTGCCTCTGTGCATGGGACACTCCATTTCTTTTCCTCCTCTATGGCTCTCCCTCCCTTTCTTTCTCTCTCCTCTTTCCCCTCACAAACGTTCCTACAGACACACGCTCTCACACACACATAAGGCGTGTTGTTTTAAATGGGTCTCGGCCCAGATCAGACTAGGGAGTGCCAGGAAACCAAGAGAGAACTCTGCCTGGTCTCCCTGTGCCTTCCACATACTGAGGGTCGGCTCTGGTTACAGTGAGGGGGCAACTTTGTCTGGAGGGGCAGCAGTGGCAGTGGAATGTATTCCTGCACCCTTCCCCTGCCGGAGAGACTGCTGCAGCCCATGACCAGATCCCGCCATCTCTGCCCGTGTTCATTTAGTGTGAAAAATGTAGACATTTCTTTCTTTTCTCTGTGCTTCACTCACACCATCTGTGGACATTTCTTTCATCTTAAACTTGTTGGTTTGCAAGTGATCAATTCATTGGTTACCTGTATCCATTACTGACGGACAGGCAGCATCATAAATCTCCTTGGTATCGGAAATTTCTTGTCTGCAACTTTAAATCTTGAATTGTAATATTAAGCCCACCCGAATCCTCTGAAAAATATGGCATAGATGACCCTAGTAACATATAAGATCTATCTATCTATCTATCTATCTATCTATCTATCTATCTATCTATCTATCAAGACATACTGATAGGAATTCTAGATTGTGAGCCCAATCGGGGACAGTGATGATAATGTGTGCAAAACTGTAAAGCGCTGCGGAATATGTTAGCGCTATATAAAAAATAAAGATTATTATCTATCTATCTATCTATCTATCTATCTATCTATATCCATCCATTCACGGATCTATCAAAGATGAATGCAGCACTCCAAAAGTCCAAAATATAGTAGTTTATTGACCCACCATTTAAGGGTGACGTTTCGTTTCAAGAAAAATGGCGGAAAACCTTTGAAAAGTTGCACCTGCCTGGAGTAGCATCATTTCCAGCGCAGCACACGGAGATGCGCCATATTCATTAACTGGCGTGCATCTCTTAATTAATTAGTCTCCTTGTACTCCACCAAGACTGGTGTAGCACAAGAGTGCACTATGCCGATCTTGATGAATTGCCCCCCAAGACTTCTCACTTTTCTTTGAGAAACGTTTTAAGGGGCCATTCATTCGGATTACGCTAACTCCAATCTTAATCGAACCTCTTCCCTCTAGTTTTGGGCAGAATAGTGGCATTTGGGCAAATAAAAAAAAACAATTTTTGCTAATTTGAAAGCACCCTTTCTTAGTTTTTGCTAACGTTATATCTATTTACTTATCCATCATCTACGTTTCCATCTTATTTATCCCTTTCCATGCTTGCAATTCCACCGCAGTGTGACAGATGAATGGAGGTCAGTATATAGCCACGCGCGGAAATGAACATCTTTATTAGAAACATGATCCTGGTTATTGGGTCACTTCTGTTGGGTCTTGCAGAAAAATTAGACGTTCATTTCCAGATGACAACACAATCGTCTTTTGTATAGTACTTTGCGTTTGGGACGTGCCCTGGTCATTGGAAAAAAAAAGGTTTATGTCATCTCTATGAAGCAAATCCTGATGGAATCCGCTCCAAACTAGACACCGTCCAATCAAAAGCTTTTTTTAGCTTAAGGAAAAGAAAAACTTCTTCTAAAAATTCCTCCAAAAAAGAGTTTTCTGAAGCAGTGTCCGTAGGGGAAAACGTAAAAAGAAACACCTTCTGAACCAAGATTGCGTTCACACTGAGATTTTGGAAACCAAAGAGGATTTTGAAACAGAAATTGGTTAATGAAACTATGGGAGAAGTTTATTTCTTTTGTCAAAGAAGTTTTAAAGAGTTTTGGGAGGTTTTTATTTTCTTAAGTTTTTGCAGTTCTTTTGATTGGACAGTGCATAGTATAGAGCAGTTTCCGGGTCCACTTCAAAGAAGTGACATTAACTTTTTTTAAAAAAAAAAACATTCTCTTTTCAAAACTTTCAGAAAAAAAACAAAAAACGCCTATACGGTGGCGAAAATAAGTATTTAGTCAGCCACCAATTGTGCAAGTTCTCCCACCTAAAAAGATGAGAGAGGCCTGTAATTGACATCATAGGTAGACCACAATTATGAGAGTCAAAATGAGAAAACAAATCCTGAAAATCACCTTCTATGATTTGGCAATATTTATTGTGCAAATTATGGTGGAAAATAAGTATTTGGTCACCTAAAAACATGCAAGATTTCTGTCTCTCACAGACCTGTATCTTCTTCTTTAAGGGGCTCCTCTGTCCTCCACTCATTACCTGTAGTAATGGCACCTGTTTGAACTTATCAGTATAAAAGACACCTGTCCACAACCTCAAACAGCCACACTCCAAACCCCACTATGGTGAAGACCAAAGAGCTGTCGAAGGATACCAGAAACAAAATTGTAGCCCCGCACCAGGCTGGGAAGACTGAATCTGCAATAGGCAAGCAGCTTGGTGTGATGAAATCTACTGTGGGAGCAATAATAAGAAAATAGAAGACATACAAGACGACTGATAATCTCCCTCGAACTGGGGCTGCACGCAAGTTCTCACTCTATGGGGTCAAAATGATCACAAGAATGGTGAGCAAAAATCCCAGAACCACATGGGGGAACCTAGTGAATGACCTGCATAGAGCTGAGACCACCGTAAAAAAGGCTACCATCAGTAACACACTACGTCGCCAGGGACTCAGATCCTGCAGTGCCAGATGTGTCCCCCTGCTTAAGCCAGTACATGTCCGGGCCCATCTGAGGTTTGCCAGAGAGCATTTGGATAATCCAGAAGAGTATTAGGAGAATGTCATATGGTCTGATGAAACCAAAGTAGAACTGTTTGGTAGAAGCAAAACTTGTCGTGTTTGGAGGAGATATAATGCTGAGTTGCATCCAAAGAACACCATACCTACTGTGAAGCATGGGGGTGGCAACATCATGCTTTGGAGCTGTTTCTCTGGAAAGGGGCCAGGACGACTGATCCGTATACTTGAAAGAATGAATGGGGCCATGTATCGTGAGATTTTGAGTGCAAACCTCCTTCCATCAGCAAGGGCATTGAAGATGAAATGTGGATGGGTCTTTCAGCATGATAATGATCCCAAGCACACCGCCAGGGCAATGAAGGAGTGGCTTCGTGAGAAGCATGCGAAGGTCCTGGAGTGGCCTAGCCAGTCTCTAGAGCTCAACCCCATAGAAAACCCTTGGAGGGAGTTGTAAGTCTGTGTTGCCCAGCGACAGGCCCGAAACATCACTGTTCTAGAGGAGATCTGCATGGAGGAATGGGCCAACATACCAACAACAGTGTGTGGCAACCTTGTGAAGACTTACAGAAAACGTTTGACCTCTGTTATTGCCAACAAAGGATATATAACAAAATATTGAGATGAACTTTTGTTAATGACCAAATACTTATTATTCACCATAATTTGCAAAATAAATCTTGCCAAATCAGACAAGGTGGTTTTCCGAATTTGTTTTCTCATTTTGACTCTCATAGTTGTGGTCTACCTATGATGTCAATTACAGGCCTCACTCATCTTTTTAAGTGGGAGAACTTGCACAATTGGTGGCTGACTATATTCTTTTTTACCCCACTGTATAAACAGCATGGATTTCCTATAGAAGCAATGTGAAGCGTTTTCAAGTATTTTTGAAGAATTTTTAAGCAGGATTTAGTAGCAAATCTGCTAAAAAAAAAAAAAAAGTCCTCAAAACTCTGAATGAATATACATTTTGGCTGTGTGCCTACAACGTCTTTTTCTGGGGGATTACGCAGTGGAAACCACCTGAAAAGCCTATCGGACACCTCTCAGGATGAACAGAAGCATTTCTATGTAAAAATGACTTCCTCAGATGTGGCCTTTGAACGTTTTTTAACATTCAGGTTTCTAGAAAACGTTAAATGGTTAAAAAAATGGCATATTCCGCTCACAAGATGCACTGCACTTTACAATACAAGTCAGTAAGAAAGCTCAAAAAAATGCTCTGACTTTTTTTGGAGCATTTTGCTATCGTTTTTGCTTAAAAAAATTTAGTAGTTTTTTCGTTATTCAACAGAGTGAGAACAAAATGACCTGAGTTTGATTCCCCTGAGTTCACAAGACGTGGTGTGCACATAGCCTAACACTGACAACTAACTCTGTGATCTGCTGACCTGACTGCACAGCCACTGCCACCTGCCCAAGGCTAGTGTACAGCCCTGTCGGCACTGCAAACGACCATTGTCTGTATAATAATAATAATAATAATCTTTATTTTTATATAGCGCTAACATATTCCGCAGCGGTTTACAATTTGCACACATTATCATCGCTGTCCCCAATGGGGACACAGGATTACAAGGAAGAAATAATATTTCTTTGTCCCCTGCTGTCATTTTCCGTGACAAAAACTTAGAAGATTCCAGTGATTTGTTGGAAAGTTGTCAAGAAGTAATTTACTGGTGAACGTACCGAAAAGGAACTTGAGCCATCTGAGATCACAAAAAACGGTGTGTGTCGCCATCTGCTGGACTCATTCGTCATTACATGAGGATCACAGGCTGATAAAACGCATGAATAATATTAATTATAATTTTATTTCTATAGCACCAACATATTCCACAGCACTTTCCATTTTAGATGGGACTTATACAGACCATAAAAGATATTATAGAGTAGCAGTAATCACATAAATCAACAGATACCAAGAGGAGTGAGGGCCCTGCTGCTCTCAAGTTTACAATCTGAGGAACGAGGGGAGACACGAAAGGTGGATGGTAACCATTGCTTGTATTGTACGGTTCAGCCATCAATATAATAAATAGCGTTTTCACGTAATGCTGACTGATCCGGGCACCAACCAGTATGTGTACAGTTAGTGCAGACAGGTGCTTCTCACAAAATTAGAATATCATCAAAAAGTCAAACCATCACTGATTGTGGAGACTTCACACTAGACCTCCAGAAGCTTGGATTGTGGCCTCTCCGCTCTTCCTCCAGACTCCGGGACCTTGATTTCCAAATGAAATGCAAAATTTACTTTCATCTGAAAACAACACCTTGGACCACTGACAACAGTCCAGTTCTTTTTCTCCTTGGCCCCGGGTAAGACGCTTCTGGCGTTGTCTATTGGTCATGAGTGGCCTGACATAAGGAATGTGACACTTGTAGCCCATGTCCTGGATACGTCTGTGTGTGGTGGCTCTTGCAGCAATGACTCCAGCAGCAGTCCACTTCTTGTGAATCTACCCAAAATTTTTGAATGGCCTTTTCTTAACAATCCTTTCAATGCTGCGGTTATCCCAGTCGTTTGTGCACCTTTTTCTACTACATTTTTTGCTTCCACTCAACTTTCCATTAATATGCTTGGATACAGCACTCTGTGAGCAGCCGGCTTCTTTAGCAGTGACATTTTGTGGCTTCCCCTCCTTGTGGAATGTGTCAATGACGCCTTCTGGACATCTGTCAGGTCAGCAGTCTTCCCCATGATTGTGGAGCTACTGAAACAGACTAAGGGACCTTTATAAACGCTTAGAAAGCCTTTGCAGGTGTTTTTGTTAATTATTCTAATTTACTGAGATAATGACTTTTGGGTTTTCATTGGCTGTAAGCCATAATCATCAACATTAACAGAAATAAACACTTGAAAATAGATCACTCAGTTTGTAATGACTCTATATAATATGTGAGATTCACGTTTTGTTTTGAAGAACTGAAATAAATTAACTTTTTGATGATATTCTAATTTTGTGAGCCACACCTGTAAATGCATGTAGAGTTTGTGAACAGATGATACGAGGGTCCTGGTTTTAAAGACAATTTTGTATGGGCAACACATGGATAGTTAAATATGTTCAGGCAAACGGCCAGTCTGAAGAAATACGTTTTGGATATTGGGGATTCATCGACGTGTCCTACGTTGTGCATTCCAAAGAATTTGGGCAGCTCGTGAGAAGTCTTGAAGATGGGAATGGGAGGTTCAGATTATTGAGGATGGTAATCTTAGAAAACTTTTTTATCTGTCTTTATAGCTATCCATCCCTATGATGGGTTTCAGTGTTGGGAGCTGGGTAAAGCTGGGTAATAGCCTAGGACCCCAATACACAAAATGGCCCCCTTAGAACCACACACCAAATACTGTATGTAAAAATCTATTCCTCAGGGTAAGTATATTTAGCTCTCAATGCCAGGCGAGTCCCCCTAGTATATTTGGTGGAGGGGGCCAGCCTGTCACTTTCAACTATATCGGCATCCTGGATGCTGATACTATTGAAAGCAGTGACAGAGGAGCGAGCGTCAGCTGACACTCCCTCTCTCATCATTCCTCCTCTGCGTGATGTCTTGTCTACACTGTGCGTGTGTATAGCATGGAGTCTTTATTTCTAACATTCTCTGTCTGTGTGTAGAATGCAGTGTGCATGTATAATACATACAGTGTCTGTGTTTATTATAGAGTGTGTTTTATAGCATACAGTGTGCGTAGCATAGAGCGTATGTGTGTAACATAGTGTCTGTGTGTGGCATGGATAATGTGCAATATACAGTGTCTGTGTGTAACATACAGAGTGTGCGTGTGTATGTAACATTCACATTTAAAAAAAACAGCAGCTCAGACTAGTGTCCGTAAACATACTAGCAATCACCCGACGAACAAGCACAACGCTCATTCATCGTGTGATGAAACGGTTTATGCCAGAATAAAAACGATTGTTCTCGTTAGCACATCTCTGTGTAGAGAGATGACGTGCTGTTGAATATTATGATGTAAACAGATGATGATGTGTTGTTGAATATTGCAATGCAAACATGATGATGTGCTGTTGAATATTGTGACGTAAACAGATGATGATGTCCCGTTGAATATTGTGATGTAAACAGATGATGTGCTGTTGAATATTGCAATGCAAACAGTTGATGATGTGCTGTTGAATATTGTGACGTAAACAGATGATGATGTGCTGTTGAATATTGTGATGTAAACAGATGATGATGTGCTGTTGAATAATGTGATGTAAACAGATGATGTGCTGTCAAATATTGTGATGTAAACAGATGATGATGTGCTGTTGAATATTGTGATGTAAACAGATGATGATGTGCTGTTGAATATTGTGATGTAAACAGATGATGATGTGCTGTTGAATATTGTGACGTAAAGAGATGATGATGTGCTGTTGAATATTGCAGTGCCAACAGATGATGTGTTGTTGAATATTGCAATGCCAACAGATGATGTGTTGTTGAATATTGCAATGCCAACAGATGATGTGTTGTTGAATATTGCAATGCAAACAGATGATGATGTGCTGTTGAATATTGTGATGTAAACAGATGATGTGCTGTTGAATATTGTGATGTAAACAGATGATGTGCTGTTGAATATTGTGACATAAACAGATGATGATGTGCTGTTGAATATTGTGACATAAACAGATGATGATGTGCTGTTGAATATTGTGATGTAAACAGATGATGATGTGCTGTTAAATATTGTGATGTAAACAGATGATGTGCTGTTGAATATCGTGACATAAACAGATGATGATATGCTGTTGAATATTGCAGTGCCAACAGATGTGCTGTTGAATATTACAGTGCCAACAGATGTGTTGTTGAATATTGCAATGCCAACAGATGATGTGCTGTTGAATATTGTGATGTAAACAGATGATGTGCTGTTGAATATTGTGATGTAAACAGATGATGAGGTGCTGTTCAATATTGTGATGTAAACAGATGATGATGTGCTGTTGAATAATGTGATGCAGACAGATGATGATGTGCTGTTGAATATTGTGATGTTAACAGATGATGTGCTGTTGTATATTGTGATGTAAACAGATGATGTGCTGTTGAATATTGTGATGTAAACAGATGATGTGCTGTTGTATATCGTGATGTAAACAGATGATGTGCTGTTGTATATTGATGTAAACAGATGATGATGTGCTGTTGTATATTGTGATATAAACAGATGATGTGCTGTTGTATATTGATTTAAACAGATGATGATGTGCTGTTGATTATTGTGATGTAAACAGATGATGTGCTGTTGAATATTGTGATGTAAACCAGAGGTGTCAAACTGCATTCCTCGAGGGCTGCAAACAGGTCATGTTTTCAGGATTTCCTTGTACTGCACAGGTGATAATTTAATCACCTACACAAATAATGAGTTGGTGATTAAATTATCACCTGTGCAGTACAAGGAAATCCTGAAAACATGACCTGTTTGCAGCCCTCGAGGAATGCAGTTTGACACCCCTGATGTAAACAGATAATGATGTGCTGTTGAATATTGTGATGTAAACAGATGATGACGTGCTGTTGAATATTGTGATGTAAACAGATGATGATGTGCTGTTGAATATTGTGATGTAAACATGATGAGGTGCTGTTCAATATTGTGACGTAAACAGATGATGATGTGCTGTTGAATATTGTAATGTAAACAGATGATGATGTGCTGTTAAATATTGTGATGTAAACAGATGATGATGTGCTGTTGAATACTGTGATGTAAACAGATGATGATGTGCTGTTGTATATTGTGATGTAAACAGATGATGATGGGCTGTTGAATATTGTGATGGAAACAGATGATGACGTGCTGTTGTATATTGTGATGTAAACAGATGATGATGTGCTGTTGAATATTGTAATGTAAACAGATGATGATGTGCTGTTAAATATTGTGATGTAAACAGATGATGATGTGCTGTTGTATATTGTGATGTAAACAGATGATGTGCTGTTGAATATTGCAGTGCCAACGGATGATGTGTTGTTGAATATTGCAATGCAAACAGATGATGTGCTGTTGAATATTGTGATGTAAACAGATGATGATGATGTGCTGTTGAATATTGTGATGTAAACAGATGATGATGTGCTGTTGAATATTGTGACATAAGCAGATGACGTGCGGTTGAATATTGCAGTGCCAAAAGATGATGTGTTGTTGAATATTGCAATGCAAACAGATGAGATGCTGTTGAACATTGTGACGTAAATAGATGATGTGCTGTTGAATATTGTGATGTAAACAGATGGCGCTATGCTGTTGAACATACAGTCGTCGATCGACACCATAGTACAATAAATACCAGTTAGAAAGTATGACTCACAAGCGTTCTCAATGAATTAGTGGAGGAACAAGGACTCACTGGCTTTCTCTATTAGTTAGTGTAGGAGGCAGGACTCAGACTCTCTCTAAGCTAGTGGAGGAAGCAGGACTCACAGGCTTTTCTCTATGAGTTAGTGGAGGAAGCAGGACTCACAGGCTTTCTATATGAGTTAGGCTACTTTCAAACATCAGTTTTTTGCTGTCAGGCCGGATCCAGCCAATTTTTTAAAAAACGGATCCGTTGCAAATGGTGAAAAACTGAATCAACGGATCCATTTCTTTCGTGGGATTGTTTTGGTTTTTTTTGTTAGTTTTTTTTTAAACCCAGGGATAGAGTTTTAACTTCCTGTTACATTTCTGGGCATGTGCAGTTGAAAATAAAGGAATCCGACCAGTGCCATAGGCTTCCATTATAGGAAAAGCTGGACAGCACCGGATTAGGCGTTGTCCGGTTTTTCACCAGGCACAAAAAAAAGTTCATCTGTCCGTTTTGTCCGGCTGCCGGATCCACAATACGGAAGGCCATCTGGCGCAGTCCAGCGATAATACAAGTCTATGAGAAAAAACGAATCCGGCGGTGTCGTTCGCCGGATCCGTTTTTTTGAACATTTGCCGGATTGTGGCTTGTGGCAAAAAACGGATATGTGAAAGTAGCCTTAGGGTATGTGTCCACGTTCAGAATTGCATCAGGATTTGGTCAGGATTTTATGTCAGTATTTGTAAGCCAAAACCAGGAGTGGGTGATAAATGCAGAAGTGGTGCATATGTTCCTATTATACTTTTCCTCTAATTGTTCCACTCCTGGTTTTGGCTTGCAAATACTGACATAAAATCCTGACCAAATCCTGATGCAATCCTGAACGTGGACACATACCCTTAGTGGAGGAAGCAGGCCTCTCAATCTTTCTCTATGAGTTGGTGGAAGAAGCAAGACTCACTGGCTTTCTCTAGGAGTTAGCGTAGGAGGCAGGACTCTCAAGCTTTCTCTATGAGTTAGTGGAGGAAGCAAGACTCACAGGTTTTCATCTATGAGTTAGTTGAGGAAGCAGGACTCACCGACTTTCTCTGAGTTATTGGAGAAAGCAAGACTCACAGACTTCTTCTATGAGTTAATGGAAGAAACAAGAGTCACAGGCATTCTCTTTGAATTAGTGGAGGAAGAAGGACACACATTCTTTCTCTATGAGTTAGTGAATAACAGCAGGACTCAGGCTTTCTCTGAGTTATTGGAGAAAGCAGGACTCACAGGCTTTCTCTGAGTGGGTGGAGGAACCAGGATTCAAAGGATTTCTCTATTAGTTGGTGGAGGAAGCAGGACTCACATCCTTTATCTATGAGTAGCCCAGAAAGCAGTATTCACATGCTTTCTCTATGAGTGTGTTGGAAAAAAGGACTCCAGGGCTTTCTTCTCATTGTGCGGAGAAACAGGACTCACAAGTTTTCTCTATGGCTACAAGGAGTGTAAGACCCCAGCACCTCTCTAAATGTTTTGGGCTGCCTTAAAAACCTTTAACTTTATCAATAAAAAACACTGAATGCCATTATGGGTTAAATGGGTTGGCCACAGCTGCTATTCAACAACTGTACATTACAAGTCATCTCCATCCATGTCCATTCCTCCTTTATTCCAACCGTTTTCTTTGACAAAAACTGAAGGACATCCACTTCTGCACAGCGGTCCCTGTAAAATAAACATAATTGCCAATCTGTGACAACATCTGACTAAACATAACAAAAAACAAGTACATGTTTATCCCATTTTATTACTACTATTATTGTTATTATCATTTTAAATATTACTAGAACACCAGGAAAGGGTGGGAGGGTGTGCAGATAAGATGGCTGATAAGTCAGTTGGTACCAATGACCTTTCTTTAAAACAGACTCCATCATAACTCCAACCACCTAAGGCAGCCACATAAGTTTTCCCCGCATTTTTTTGTTAACCCCGATTTGACTCCCTTGCCCTGTCCTGATTTAGTTCCGGCCCTGCTAGATTGAGTGCGAAAATAGGACTCAGAAGCTTTCTCAATGAGTTTGCAAGGGTTGCAGAATTCAGGCCTTCTCTAGGTGGGCAGGGATAAAGGACTCAAAGGATTTCTCCATGAATGAGCATTGAAGTACTAAGGCTAAGTTCACACTGGACGTTTTGCTGCATTTTTTTTTTCTGCAGAAAAATCTGAGTCATTGGAAGGAAAGAAGCTGCGGCGAAAAATGCAGGTTTTGCTGCGTTTTTTTTCTGAGTTTTTGGTTCTTTTTTTCATGTTTTTTTCCATTCAATTCAGTTGGTGAAAAATGCTTAAAAAACTCTGTAAGAAGTGACATGCTCTATATCCAAAAAAACGCAGCAAAGCACAAAATACTGATGACTAAAAAACCAAACTGTGTGCATGAGATTTCTAAAATTTCATAGGTTTTGCGGGTACTTTAAAACACAGCTGAAAATTAGTATAAACAAGGCAGCCAAAAACCGCAACAAACCCCCCCCCCCCCCCCCCCCCAGTGTGAACAAAGCCTTAGGCCTTTTCTATGATTGCAGAAAAACCTGTAAAGAAAAAATGTACGGCATCATAAGCTCTTATTTTTCTATGATTAGACAGAGAACTGCAACTCTGTTTTCTCATGAGTGGGTGGCAGACTTTTCCTGAGTGAATGAAGTAGGACTCGCATGCATTCTCTATTAATATGTGAAGCAGGACTCACAGGCTTTATCTATGGGTGGGTGGACAGGCAGAACTCAGTCTTTCTCTAGGGGTGGATGGAGAGGCAGGACTCACAGGTTTTCTCTTATTTGATGGCAGAAGTAGGAACCACAGGCTTTCTCTGATTTGATGGCAGAAGTAGGAATCACAGGCTTTCTCTGATTTTAATGGCATAAGCAGAACTCGCATACTTTCTGAGATTTGATAGCAGAAGTAGGACTCGCATGCTTTTTCTGATTTTTTTTTTTTAAAGAAGCAGGACTCATGCTTTGTATGATTTGATTAGCAAAACAGGCATTCTCTGATGTGATTGCAGAAGCAGGACTCAGGCTTTATCTGATTTGTCAACATATAACCCAAACCCATTACCACACATTTGGGATGGGTAGCACTCAGATATAGCACTAAACATACTGATCCACTAGGCAGATATTACGCTGCATGTTGAATCACAAGAGTGTCCAGTTTTTTTATAAAAAGTTAGAATTTTATTAACACAAACAATACAAATAATAAAACAATGCCTCAAAACCGTAAACATTATATACTGGAAACAAGCGTTTGTAGAATTCTAGGAAAACATTAGGTAACATACATATCGTTAAGCCCATTGTATTGGGCACTAGAGCATGCTAAGAAAATTCTTAATAAAAATTTTTTTGTGTTCATTTTTTATTGCATGATAATACCAAACTATGAGCTAATTCTGTACCACTACACAATTTGATAATGATATAAATTATTTCATTATTATTAGAGGCATGCTGGAAAATCAGCACAGGCATTAAAAAGCACTCCGACAAATTGCTGCTCAAAAGCGCTAGACACACTGTTACAAATACCCTAAATATAGTTATACAAAAATAGATAATACCAATGGGTGCAAGAGATTATTAGATCCACAATTAATGATATGGTTTAAAGTACTACTTGGTGATAATTTCAATACACCGTCGGGAAATCCCATACTTTAACCCCAGCTACCATTGGTGCCATAAACGCTGGAGGTAAGTAACTCTATAGTGTCATACCAGCTACTGTGAGTGCCCTGACCGCTAAATTGATGATTATATACACAGTGCAACTTGATGCAAATAAGCAATTGTTGCCCTAAAAATATGTTAAACTAGCTCCTATTGGTGCCGTGACCCCTAAACTAATGATTGTATAAATAAAGCAGTTTGTTATAATTACGCGCTGCTGCCGTATGGGTAAACAGCTCCAACAGAATGCGAACCTAGCTACTACTGAATGCCGCAGTCACTGGGCCAATAATCATACAGTCAGGACAGCCCGTTATACATAAGCGTTTGTTACCGTGATGCCAGACCACTGCATGCCCTGATTGCAAGAACACCTAAGGTAAGTACACTCTATGCCAAGAGGATTCCTACAAGGTGCAACGAACAAACCAACAGGTAATACTCGGAACTAAAATGGAGCGTTATAGCCACCCATATGTACATAGATGAACAATGCGTCCCTACGTTGCTCCCAGATAAATACAAATGCCGTATAATCAGCCCTCTACATGCAATAAAATATGCCTGAATAAATGGTACAAAAACACCCACACATATACATATTACCTAATTGTGAGACGCTTCTCACTTCCAGCCGCACATGGCACGCCACTTTCCAGAGACCCCGACGCGCGTTTCGCAACAGCTTCCTCCTGGGGGCGTGTCTATCAAGAGGCATCATAGAGCTTTAAAGTCCCAAAGAACCAATGAAAGCATAGAGGGGCGGACCATGCCGTCTCATGATGTTAATTAGAATGATCAGCTGAGTCCCACTACCACCGCGGGACCGATACAGCAAACAAATTAACAAGTGCATCGCCATATTCAGGATATATTCGTTCTAATGAAAATATCTATGTGACAGATGTATTTCTAAATAAAATGCATTTTCAGCCAGATTTACTCCCTGATACAGGACTTAGAACTCCAAGAACCGCATAAATGCGTTAAAAAAGTCCATTGACCGACCTTATGATTCACATTAGCCATGCAAATGTCTGGTAAAACAAAATTATACCCCGCTCAATAACTAGAGGTATTATATGAAGAAACAGAGGTGCTAAACTAATACCAAATATGTGTCACTGATAAATACCCAGTACAAGAAAACTAGGGGGTAATATATCTAATATAAAACCCCCATTACTAGTAAGTGCAGTGATTATGCATTTCCACAATAACTGTACCCGTATTAAATATTAAATATCAAAATTAGCATACACCAAGAAATTAGAGTGAGAAGGATCACCATCGTAAAACAAAATGAAAAGAAAATAGGAGCATTAAATGCCAGTATATAAACATGAGCATTGACCATGCTAGAGACAATAAAAACCTATGTAGATCGGTATGAGGTGATTGGAGCCTCCCCCTGCAGGTAGGGGCTACCAAACAAAATCATAACCTCCGCATAAGTCAGAAAAGATAATTAGCCCAAGGGCCAAATCTATTAGTGTATAAAAAAAAAAAAAAAAAAAAAAAAATCTCTGATTTGATTGCAGAAGTAAAGGTACCATCACACTTAGCGACGCTGCAGCGATACCGACAACGATCCGGATCGCTGCAGCGTCGCTGTTTGGTCGCTGGAGAGCTGTCACACAGACCAACGATCCCGAGGTCCCCGGTAACCAGGGTAAACATCGGGTAACTAAGTGCAGGGCCGCGCTTAGTAATCCGCTGTTTACCCTGGTTACCAGCGTAAAAAAACAAACAGTACATACTTACATTCAGCTGTCTGTCCCTTGCCGTCTGGTTCCTGCACTGACTGCTGACCGTAAAGTGAAAGTGAAAGCACAGCACAGCGGTGAGTCACACAGCGGTGACTCACCGCTGTGGCTGTGCTCTGCTTTCACTTTACGGCCAGCAGTCAGTGCAGGAACCAGACGGCAAGGGACAGACAGCTGAATGTAAGTATGTACTGTTTGTTTTTTTACGCTGGTAACCAGGGTAAACAGCGGGTTACTAAGCGCGGCCCTGCGCTTAGTTACCCGATGTTTACCCTGGTTACCAGTGAAGACATCGCTGAATCGGTGTCACACACGCCGATTCAGCGATGTCTACGGGGAGTCCAGCGACGAAATAAAGTTCTGGACTTTCTTCCCCGACCAGCGATCTCCCAGCAGGGGCCTGATCGCTGCTGCCTGTCACACTGGACGATATCGCTAGCGAGGACGCTGCAACATCACGGATCGCTAGCGATATCGTCTAGTGTGACGGTACCTTAAGACTCACAGGCATTCTCTGATTTGACTGCAGAAGTAGTACTAACAGGCCTTCTCTGATTTGACTGCAGAAGTAGTACTAAGGGTACGTTCACACTAGCGTTGCGCCGCCCTGCGTCGGCGACGCAACGCGCGACGCATCGAAAAACGCGCGCAAACGCGCGCAAAAACGCGCGCGTTTTGCGACGCGTGCGTCGTTTTTGACCAAAATCGGACGCACAGAAAATGCAACTTGTAGCGTTTTCGTGCGTCCGACGCCAGCGTCGGAAACGACGCACGTGGCGAAAAACGCAACCAAAAAGACGCACGCGTCCCCTATGTTAAACATAGGGGCGCGTCGCCGCTGCGTCGCCGCTGCGTCGCCGACGCAACAGCGGCGCAACGCTAATGTGAACTTAGACTAACAGACACTCTCTGATTTGATTGCAGAAGCAGGACTCACAGGCTTTCTCTGATTTGAGGGCACCAGCATGACTCAAGTTTTATCTGATTTGACGAGTGAAACAGGACTGGCAGTCTTTCTCTGATTTCACAGCAGAAGTAGGACTCACAAGCTTTCTCCATGAGTGAGTGGGGAAGAGCGACTCACTGGCTTTCTCTGATTTGATGGCAGAAGCAGGACTTGCAGGCTTTCTCTGAGTTGATGGCAGAAGCATGACTCACAGGCTTTCTTTGAGTATCAGGTAAACAGCTTTGTTTTCAACAGTAGTAAATCAAATCCTATAAACCGATGTGCCCTTGAGCTGTCTCTATCTTATACTGCCTCTTATAGGAGACCCTCAGTTCCCTGACATAATCTTCTCTGGCAATGTAGATCGATTGTGCTTGTAATACGGGATTCTGCCCAAATAAATGTCAGCATCTCCATTTTCAAGCACCAGTAATATATTTTATTCAGACTTTATATTAACATTATTCACATATGGAGAAAATAATGTATAATTCAGGAGTCCGACGCACCAAGGAGCCAGCTGAATCCTTCTCCTATGCCATAGACTCCGAGAAATAGTGCCAGCAGTAACATCATTGCTGGGCTTCATCCAGACCTGCATTAAGCGATTAGTACTAAAAATGTATATCTTAATCATTACGTGTGAGCTGCATTGTGTCTCATTTATCAGGCCCAAAATATATAAATGACTAATTCCAGAGAGATCTATTGCCCCTAAATCTGAGCTAATTTAAGTATTTCTGGCTTAGATTTCCTTTTAAGTCATTTAAAAGATGTTCACCTTCAGCTCAGTTCCAGTTCATTTGCATGTCCCCTTATAATCTAAAGAAAATCCTCAGTATATTCTTACTTTTTCTGATTATTTCCCAGTTGTGTCTGTAGATAAATACTTTCATCACTGTAAAAGGTCAAAACATTTAGCTGCAATCAAAATTATCCAACACCCACAATGTGCAAACTTTCTTTTGTTTGCAATAAATCAATGAAACAAGAATAATATATATACCTCAACACAACTAATATAACAAGTGGTTTCTCCAAATTTACCACAAAATGCTACTTTTACTACGTACTTGAAGACACAAAAGAGCACAGTGAGGTCAAAAATATTCTGTTGTAAAAAAAATCACGGTAATAAGCAAGTGCTAGTCAAAAGATGGAAAAAACGGTATTTAGTTGATACGTTTTTTTGCAAAATAATGTATACTAAGCTGCTCCACCAATCGTCAAGGTATACCCATATAGAGCAGTCCTACCTAATGTATATAATCCCTATCTGATGTATTTAAAAACCTGATCATCTGTATAGTACCTGTATAAGCAGGGTTCAGAGAGGGAATTTTCATGTGGACATGCTGGATGGAACAGCTTTGATGCAAATGACCCATAAGGAGTGGTGGACTCCCTAGTCTTGTAGAAACAAGAGAACAATTACAGAACCAGAAACACATGGGCTACTTGTACAATGAACAAGTCTGTAGGAACCTGTTCACACCCCACTAAGAAACTTGAAGACACAAAAGAGCACAGTGAGGTCAAAAATACTTTGTTGTAAAAAAAAAATCACAGTAATAAGCAAGTGCTAGTCAAAAGGTGGAAAAACAGGGTATTTAGTTGATACTTTTTATTGTAAAAAAAATGTATACTAAGCTGCTCCACCAATCGTCAAGGTATACCCATATAGAGCAGTCCTACCTAATGTATATAATCCCTATCTGATGTATTTAAAAACCTGATCATCTGTATAGTACCTGTATAAGCAGGGTTCAGAGAGGGAATTTTCATGTGGACATGCTGGATGGAACAGCTTTGATGCAAATGACCCATAAGGAGTGGTGGACTCCCTAGTCTTGTAGAAACAAGAGAACAATTAGGCTATGTTCACACTCTGCAGATTCCACTGCGGATTTTTCCGCAGCAGAATTGCAAAATCCGCAGTGAAAACCCATCGCGGTTTTTACTGCGGATTTATCGCGGTTTTTACTGCGTTTTCTTCTGCGGATTTTCATCTGCAGTTTTCTATTGGAGCAGGTGAAAATCCGCAGAAAAGAAGTGACATGCTGCGGAATGTAATCCGCAGCGTTTCCGCGCGGATTTTTCTGCAGCATGTGCACAGCGGTTTTTGTTTCCCATAGGTTTACATTGAAATGTAAACTCATGGGAAACTGCTGCGGATCCGCAGCGGTCAAATCCGCTGCGGATCCGCAGCAAAATCCGCAAAGTGTGAATATAGCCTTACAGAACCAGAAACACATGGGCTACTTGCACAATGAACAAGTCTGTAGGAACCTGTTCACACACCACCAATAAACTTGAAGACACAAAAGAGCACAGTGAGGTCAAAAATACTGTGTTGTAAAAAAATCACAGTAATAAGGTCATTTGCATCAAAGCTGTTCAATCCAGCATGTCCACATGAAAATTCCCTCTCTGAACCCTGCTTATACAGGTACTATACAGATGATCAGGTTTTTAAATACATCAGATAGGAATTATATACATTAGGTAGGAGTGTTCTATATGGGTATACCTTGACGATTGGTGGAGCAGCTTAGTATACATTATTTTGCAAAAAAACGTATCAACTAAATACCCTGTTTTTCCATCGTTGGCTAGCACTTGCTTATTACTGTGATTTTTTTTTAAAACAGAGTATTTTTGACCTCACTGTGCTCTTTTGTGTCTTCAAGTTTCTTGGTGGTGTGTGAACAGGTTCCTACAGACTTGTTCATTGTGCAAGTAGCCCATGTGTTTCTGGTTCTGTTTTTTACTAAGTACTGCAGTCTCGGGATTATTCACCTCATTGAAGCGTTTTCATACTCGATCTTTCTCACAAAACGTTTTCTTTCCAGATACCATGATACGCAATTGAATCCATCATGCCTTCCATATGCTGCAGGTTTTCAGTGCCAGCAGAAGCAAAGTAGCCTCAGAGCATCATTGAGCCACCGCCATACTTCACTGTGGACATCACCAAGACACCAACACTTTTCACTGTGGGTGTCACTGAGCCACCGCCATGCTTCACTGTAGACATCACTGATCCCTCACAGTGCTTTACTGTAGACATCACCAAGCACCTGCCATGCTTCACAGTAGATATCACCTAGCACCCGTCATGCTTTACCATAGATATCAAAGTACCCCTGCCATGATTCACTGTAGGTGTCACTGAGTAACCGCCATAATTCACTGTAGACATCACCAAACCCTTGCCATCCTTCATTGTAAACATCACCAAGACACCACCATGCTTCACTGTAGGCGTCACTGAGAAACCGTCTTAATTCACTGTAGACATCACCGAACCCTTGCCATGCTTCACTGTAGACATCACCAAGACACCACCATGCTTCACTGTAGGCATCATTGAGCCCCCACCATGCTCATTGTAGACATCACCGAGCTTCTGCCTTGCATAACTGTAGACATCATCGAGCCCCCCACCCATGCATCACTGTAGACATCACTGGGCTACCACCATGCTTAATGTCTGCAAATTGAGATTCTGGTTTGGCTCCTAGGAGTCATGTGATAAGGCTCGTTAAAGGGTCGATATTGGCTTTTAGGATTGCTACTTCCTATAGGTGGCATTAGACTTCTATTCCTCTTCCTCTCCGAAGAGACAATTTGCATATTTAATTTCACATAGGAGCATTGCAAAACTTAAAAGTCTCCTCACATTGGCATGCCAGGCTTGACATGTCACTCTCCGCAACGAGAAACATTACTCCTTGGATTCCAGTACCGCAGAACAGAATCCTAAAACTTCTGTGACTTGTAGATAAAATTTTGAGCATATTGTAACCAATTTTCTTGCAATTTTATGTCAGAAGATGAGACATCTTGCAGTTCTGGCATGGAGACTTTCAGCATCTTTCATGCGCCTTGCTGTGTAAGCGGAAACTTTAGTGGCAGCTAATGTTCCTGCAGGTCTTTTGCAGCCAATCAAGGGGTTTTGACTACCTGACTCCTCAGGAATCTGGTGGCAGCCGGTGACAGCTTCCTTTCTGCCATGTCCAGGTAGTGTAGCCGATGTTCCTATAACTTTGAACTTGTGATCTTTGCTTCTATCTGTATCTCTAGGAACCTTTAATGTCTTTGCTATCATTCTGTATCCTTTTTGTTTGTGATCCTGAGCAATTTGCTTGAACCTGTTTTTCTAAGCAAGGAGCACACGCTTGTAAACTATTTCCTAAGCAGTTCACAAGCGCTGCTCTTGTTATAGTCCCTGCATTTCTCCAATTCTGCCTCTGTGAAGCTGCCTCTGCAAGTATCATGGCTCAGCCAAATTGCTGTCCAAAACTGTCAATCTTCAGGAGCGAATAGCCACTGGCAAGAAGGAAACTGGGAGGTTGGGGAAAGGTAGAAGCAGGTGGAAGTAGAAACATTAGACAATCCCTTTAAAAAGTAACTTTTTTATATAATATTTACTAGGCTTTGCAAAGTTATGAATGTTTGTAATATATTTAATTACCTTAGTTTTGGGAGAACTACAATACCCAGATAGATTAGCGAAATTAGGATTATTTAGTCTAGAAAAAAGACGACTGAGGGGCGATCTAATAACCATGTATAAGTATATAAGGGGACAATACAAATATCTCGCTGAGGATCTGTTTATACCAAGGAAGGTGACGGGCACAAGGGGGCATTCTTTGCGTCTGGAGGAGAGAAGGTTTTTCCACCAACATAGAAGAGGATTCTTTACTGTTAGGGCAGTGAGAATCTGGAATTGCTTGCCTGAGGAGGTGGTGATGGCGAACTCAGTCGAGGGGTTCAAGAGAGGCCTGGATGTCTTCCTGGAGCAGAACAATATTGTATCATACAATTATTAGGTTCTGTAGAAGGACGTAGATCTGGGGATTTATTATGATGGAATATAGGCTGAACTGGATGGACAAATGTCTTTTTTCGACCTTACTAACTATGTTACTATGTTACTATGTTAGTTTGCTTCTCTCTGTCCCAATCACCATGCTTCAGTGCTGTGTGAATATTAAGTTCATGTTCCTTTAAAAGCTGCTTTGCACTGCTGCTTAGTATAAAACTGTACGCTATGTTAAAACAGATCTTTCCCTGTCAGAGCCTCTCTGCTGCCAAAGCCTGTACACAGACACAAGAATTCTTGCACATTGTTTGATTATAATGTATAGTTAATGCTCCTTTAGAAGCTCCTTTCAACTGCTGCTCAGCAAAGATGTATGCATTGACACAGAACTACATTATACTAAAGCAAAACAAGGCAATGAAGTTGCCTCTTAAAATATTCAGGCCATCTGTCTTGGAACATCTAGAAGTTACACTCAGTATAGGTTCCTTGGCTGCTTTGATTTGTTTTGGCAGCACGGTGGCTCAGTGGATAGCACTGCAACCTTGCAGCGCTGGGGTCCTGGGTTCAAATCCCACCAAGGACTGCAAGGAGTTTGTATGTTCTCCCCGTATTTGTGTGGGTTTCCTCCGGGTTCTCTGGTTTCCTCCCACATTCCAAAGACATAATAATATGGAATTTAGATTGTGAGCCCCATCGGGGACAGCGATGATAATGTGTGCAAACTGTAAAGCACTTCAGAATATGTTAGCGCTATATAAAAATATAGATTATTATTATTTGTGTTTTTTTCAGTTGCCATTTATTAGCTTTATCTCTGACACTCTGCATTAATAACAAGTAGCCACCAGATGTCACTATTGCACCTTCCTAGATACTTTTTCTGCATTCTGTTAGGTGCTAACTATTCAGCTTACTTCAGTGTGTCGTAGCCTTAAAGGGGTTGTCCGGGATACTTTTTTTTTATCCATAGGATAGCTGCTGTAGAATATATAAAACTTATCAATATTCACCCTTACAATTGACTCTCTGCCGCTGATTTGCTCTTTACTGTAAAGCACTGTGGAATATGCTGGTGCTATACAAATAGATCATTATTATTACTGACAGGCTGCAGGGTTGACTACATACATACATGTACTGCTGCAGCCAATCACTGGGCTTCGCTGTCATGTATACTTTAGTTCTGACATCACCGCTACATTTAGATTTCTTAAAATGTCCATACGCATAAGATTAGGACCAGCCAGAATGCAGCCAATGAATTGTATATCAGATCATGTGAACAATCCCACATGCCAGAAGACAAAAAAATAAATAAATCCTAAATTAACAAAATTGGATTGTGGAAAGTAGCAAATGATCAACCATAATTGGCCAATTATGTCATATGCTGTAAAAAAATTTCCAATATTATGTTTTGCTCAAAATTGCCATTACATTGCATCTCCAGCAGAATAACATGTCTCGTTTTGCCACAATAGGCTGTGACATTTCTAGTTACTGTATTCAATGTAATAGGTTCCTGCAGATGTTTCTTTTTGGTTTACTTTTATTATGGGTGGACAGACAAGTGTGCAGGACCAGAGCTGTGCTGGGCCAGGAGCAGTGGAAAAGGACGGGTCCAACTGAGGGGCCTGAATAGTGCCTGGAGGGGCAACATTAGGGGGAGGTGATATGTGGAAAACATGGCAGGTTTAACAATCATTTACGGTGTATTGGCTCAAATTAATAAATATTTATGTACATTCGAACAGTACATTGAGATTTTGGGTATAACACTTTCATTTAGCTTCCAGCAGGGGGCATCCAAGCGCCCATCTCTGTGATGTAGTACAGAATGAAGACTTTAAAAGGGCTTCTTACATAAATAAGTCTGAGATAGCACATGTTGGACTTTGTCTATACATACTTAAAATTAAATTCTCACCTTGAAATAGGAACCTGGGGCTAAATGGGGCCAAGGGAGTCTCATTATATACATAGTATAAGTATTCACGTATAAATGTATCACGTCCCCAAACGCTGTTCACCTGCAGATATAAATCAAATAGTAAAACTGGAGAGCCAAAAAAGCACAAATAGGGTCTTATCTGATAACCAAGCGGTATAAAATATTATAGGCACGCTCACCTGATCGGGTCGAGACAGTCACAATTCATGCTTCACCTTTGTGTGTGTTTGTACCTTTGAACTTTGGGCAGCGCGGACTCACCATATTCCTCATTCATTAAACCTGCAGATATAGTGTTTACAGGCACCGCTCAGCGCACAGTAAGCACGCATCGACACTTTGATTGACAGCTCGGTCTGCAGTGCATCTGTTCAGAGCAAACTGTCAATCAAAGTGCAGCACACTCTAGCACACCTCTAAGACTGAAAGTCGGCGGGAGGAATAAAGCTAATTTCCTCCCAGTTAGCCCTCTTTCAGTATAGCGGCATTGTAACACTATAAACCTGTAAAATAACCCTATATCTGCAGGTTAATAGTGTTTTGGACTTAAAAGGTCCTTCAAAATGCAAATTGGTTTGTGATCCAAGCCGGTGGGTTAGATTAGTAAAATACTTTACTTCTATGGTGTATTCTTTGTAGGCATCCAGCAAGAACGTTACCTGTCTGACTACATTGTGCCCGGTCTACAGTTTGGTAGAGGAGGACAATACTATGGGCTGTTATAAGGAATCGGCCTTGGCCCCTTAGTTCCAGTGAAGAGAAATCTTAATTCTTCAGACGAGACATTTTGGCCAATTGTAGCTCTCAACTTTGTGGGCACAGTTTTGGGAAGACCCCCCTTTTCTGTTCCCCATAACTGTGCCCAGTTGGTTGGGGGAGTTTGGAAGAACATAACCAGCCTCACAAAGTCAGGACGTCAAATCCATCCAACTCATAGTAACATAAATTCTCTTCTGGATGAGGGGGCAAAAATTCCCAAATAGATCTTAGCGATCCTTCCCAAATAAGAGAGAGCTGTTATATCTGCAAGGGGAGGAACAACTCTATATGAATGTCTATGATCATGGGCAGAGATACCGCAAGTGCAACCTGTACGGCTGCATCAGGGCCTGGAGGTGGAGGGGGGCTAATAATGAGGGCTATCTGGCCTGTTTATCCGGCCCTGAGGCTCTGGGGGCCCCTGGAAAGATTGCCCTCATATGCGGCGGGCAGGGAGAGATCCCTGCAGCTCCGCTGCCTACAAGAGAAAATAGCAGCGGAGCTGCAGTGATCCGTCCTGCTTCCTACCCACCCTTCCTCACACAGACAGCAGCACGACTGGATGACGTCATCATTCAGCGGCCCGCTGTGCCAGATAGAGGAAGCTGCCGACGGTGATGCTGCAGCAGAGCGGTGTGTGTGTGCATGTGCAGCGCTGCGGGGGAATGTGCAGAGGTGAATGGTGCTGTGTGTGTCTGTGTGTGTGTAGGGGAGGAGAGGGCAATGATGGGGAGAAGGCGATGATGGGGTGATGGAGAGGGCAATGATGGGGATGGTGGGGGAGGAGGAAATGATGGGGGTGGTGGAATAGGCAATGATGGGGGTGGTGGGGAAGAAGGCAATGATGGTGGTAATGGAAAAGACAATGATGGGAGTGGTGTGGAAGGAGGCAATGAATGGAAATGTGGAGGAGAAGGCTGTGATGGAAGTGGTGGAAAGGGCAATGATGGAGGTGATGTAGAGGGCAATGATGGGGTGGTAGGGGAGAAAGCAATGATGGGGGTGGTGGAAAGAGCAATGATGGGGGTGGTGGGGGAGAATGCAATGATGGTGGTGGTGGAAAGGACAATAATGGGGATGGTGGGGGAGGAGGAAACACTGGATGTGGTGGAAAGGGCAATGATGGGGATGGTGGGGGAGGAGGAAATGATGGGGGTGGTGGAATGGGCAATGATGGGGGTGGTGGGGGAGAAGGCAATGATGGTGGTGATGGAAAAGACAATGATGGGAGTGGTGTGGAAGGAGGCAATGAATGGGGATGTGGAGGAGAAGGCTGTGATGGAAGTGGTGGAAAGGGCAATGATGGAGGTGGTGGAAAGAACAATGATGGGGTGGTGGGGGAGAATGCAGTGATGGTGGTGGTGGAAAGGACACTGATGGTGGTAGTGGATAGGGTAATAATGGGTGTGAGGGAGGAAATGATGTAGGTGGTGGAATGGGCAATTATAGGGGTGGTGGGGGAGGATAAAATGATGGAGGTGGTAAAATGGCCAATGATATGGGGTAGTGGGGAGAAAGCAATGACAATGGTGGTAGAGAAGGCAATGATGCTGTGGGGGAGAGGACAGTAATGGGATGTGCGGGGAGGACGACAATGAGGGTTGTGGGGGATTGGGATGGGAGGAAGGGGGACTTATGGACTTAGGAACAGGGGAAGGTGGAGGAAGACATTATTATCACTTATTATGTCTAACACAGTCCCTTAGTATAGAGTGTACGTACTTATTATGTATAGCGCCACCCTTAGTTACATAGTTTCCTCTTTTTATTATGTATTACATCGTCCCTTATTACATACCATCCTCTCTAGTTATATTTGGTATCGTCCCTTATTATATAGCTTCCTCTGTTGTTACATACAGTACTGTCTCTTACATAGTGCATTCCTGTTATTTTTGTTATTCACAGCGCCCTCTTTTATTACATAGTCTCCTCTCTTTTTAGCTATAAATGACTGCTGATGGAGGAGCCGGTGACCAGTCCAACAGCTCCACCATTAGAAAAGAAGCTTTCCCATGCTCCATCAAGCCATCATTGCATTATACAGCTAATAAGACAGGATAGTATGTAATAAAAAACAGTGCTCTATATAATCCAATGTGTAAGGGATGGTGCTGTACATAACAAGATAGGGCACTGTGTAATAAGGGACGGCAATATACATAATAAAAGAGACTATGTAATATATATACATGCATGTGTGGCTATATGTATATAAAGCTTTGTCGCCATAAAAGGAGGGGGCCCAGACACATTTCTTGCACAGGGGCCTCAAGCTGTCAGTGTCCGCCCCTGTCTATGATGCAGATTGGGAGGTCATAAGTTCTCCTCTAGGGGTAATTTGGAGGGCCACTTACTTTTCTGTATTTAGTGTACATGCCTATGAGGCTGCTATTTTGGGATTTTTTGCAGTTTTTAGGTGCAGATACCACCAGACATCTTTAGAGATCTTGTGGAGTCTATGCCTGTACAGGTCCGGCACTACATAGGGGAACTGTTCATCCTTAGGCCTGTGGTCTTTATGTTACGGCGAATCGATGTGCATCTTGACAGTTTCTCATTCCGTTCTTGCAGACTTCCAGTAACGCTTGTATATAAGTGGTTGATGTGTCCTCTGGGTTAGGAAGCCGGAGCTGCAGCGTTTACTTCAGCTGTAACTTATTTTTCTTAGCTCATTCTGTACTTCTTCCTTGTCTTCTTTAAAAGAAACAGCCCAGATCTTGGCAGTCCTTCATGTTGGCAGCCGGCCGAGACGTCAATCCTGTCTTACTTTAGGTTTGGCATTGATCTCCCATTCTATTTATGCAACTGTGCAGGTCTGCCACCTGAAGTGGAGATCGGAGTGGCTGTCGCAGTGAAACAATATAGTACAAATGTAATATATTCACTTTACACAGCTATCCTCAGCAGGGGAAAGGGCCGGTTCGGAGAATAGTGCTCAGGGCACTGTGTACTGCACCGACCTCAAACATGTGCTTCTCCGGCTGTTGCAGAACTACAACTTTCAGCATGCACGGACAGCTGAAGAGCCAGCGGAAGGAAACCACTAATGGGAAAACCTCTATCATTGCTCCCATTTTATATGTTAATGAGCCTGGCTGTGATGTAATAAGCTGGTTAATCCTGCAATTAATTTGCCATAAGACTTAAAGGGGGTTGTCCAGGAAAATAAAACTTTGTGAACGAACTTAGTCATACTATTGGCACCCACCAGGATGCAATGCAGGCCGCCCCATGGTCCGTGCCGAGAATGGGACCGGTGAGGTATTGTTCTGCCGGACCACTGCAGCCTGTGATTGGCACCAGCGGTCAGGTGACCTTGAGTACCACTTCTTGTCTTTGAGCAGACTTTGCTGGATCCTGGGGGGTGCCGGTATTTTTTTCATATTTCATTTTCAATGAGGAGCGTCACAAAGGAGGAGGCAGGATAGGTTGTGTAGGGTAGTAGTGATAGTCTCTGCTCCAGTGCCGCCACGTGGTGCTTCTGTGAGGCATTGTAGTAAAAAAAAAAACATCTCCATGATACAGCATGCAGTTAAAATTCCACAATGCTGCAGAAATAAATGTACGGGCCTTGGTACAAAATCCGAAGCATGCATCGGAGGTAAGGTATCAGCCCGTACATTTCCAAGGACGGATATATGTAGTGAGTAAAATGATTGAGTTCCTGGAAAAAGACCACTGGGACAATTAGACTCTTCCTTACAGAAAATATTTTCAGCAGTCTCCTTATCATCAGAGGCAGGATTACATTGATAGGTATTCTTTATTGGGCTGCCGGAAAAAAGCCAAGCATAGCTCTCGGCTGCCCCATAGGGAATGAATGGAGGGCAGGTGGTGGTGAAATTGCAGAAAAAAAAAAAAAAATCTGATATTGTTTTTTTGTGTTTGTGTAGCATTCATTATATGGTAAAATTGACCTGGCAACATGGTTCTCCAGATCAGTACTATTTCGGCGGCGATGCCAAACTTGTCCCGTTTTATTATTATTTTAGTGGAGAAAAAAAATTCTGAAATTTGTAAAAAAAAAAATGTTTGTCGCTATTTTCTGAGACCCATAACTTTTCAATTTTTATGTCCACAGAGATGGGTGATGGCTTGTCTTCTACACGCCAAGCTGAGGTTTTTATTGATACCATTTTGGAGTACATATGAGATATTAATCACTTTTTTATTGTATTTGTGGGGGAAGTGCTCCAAAGAAAAAAAAAATGTTAATTTTGGATTTTCACTTTTTTTTTTTATTGTACGGTTTGAATAATTTTAAAATTTTGATTGTTCAGACTTTTGTGGCAAATGTGTTTTTTTTTTTTTCATTTTTAGATTTCTTAATTTTCTGTGGGGGAGAAGTGGGGTGATTTGTATTTATTCTAAAGATATAGGAGCCTAACACATGGAAATTGCTCACGGTACGCGCCCCCTTGGGCTTGATCCTGCCAGCATGCTTAAGTCAGATCCCATGACACCACTGAGGGATCAGGTGGCAGACACCCGAAATTCCTCCAGTGAAAGCTTGCCACACATAAAACCTTCAGATTATTCCACTATACTTCCAGAATGCATGGAATGAAAGCTGGCCAGAAGTCCGCTCCGTGCAAGGAATAGTCTTACTATTATTGGATCATATTACAGGACGCTAATCCCTGTCTGTCACTTTGTTTGAAAGGTGCAGTCTGCCTATCAGATATGGATGGGCGCAGTCATGCCAATGGTTTTGTCAGGCTCAGCAGTGCTTCGTCTTCAGGGTTATATAAGATTTGCTTGCATCAGGTTGGTTCGAAGCTAACGTCTGTGCAGTGGGGCAGATAATTGTTTCTAGAAATGTGCACTAGATTGACTCGTTGGGTTGTAAAAATCTGGACGAGTAAAAATCCAAGCCAAGCAGGGGGATGTTCCACCAATAAATATTATATTTATTGTAAAAGGTCATAAAAAATAGGCTATTTTTCATTTATATGCTTGTAAAAATTATCCAGTTAAAGGTCATTAGATTTACACATACTACAGCGCCACCTGGTGTTCAAAGTGTATGACAACATGCACATCCACCCCAATGAGCTGCATTTGGTGGTCACACATTCTCAGTCTCACCGCTGCCAGGTCTCTTCATAGTGATCCTCTGTTCATCACTGCCGCCAGTAGAACGCTTTCTACCCTTTATGTCAGGACAAGAACAAGCTAGTGTAGCAGTATCAGGGACTATATTGCCAGTTGTCAGAGGGGGAAGTAGACTTATTCTGTCCAGTTCCTAGCCCAGCAAAACAGATTTGCAGCACCAGGGGTGAAAACTATATGGCAAACCTGATTCACTATGGCATACTCCACACCTTCAGTCCCTGCCCATGGTATACCACAGTCATATATCAGTCACTTTCCCTGTTGCCAGGTCTCTGTGATGTTTTGTTTTTCACAAAGTAGGGCAATCACTATAAATAGGTTTCTGGTCTGCTTGTCAGAACAAAAGCAAAGTCTCTATTGTAGCATTGCAGTATAGCCAAGAAGATTCCTTCTGCTAGGATAGTAAGAGACTGTATTGTCAGCTGCCAGAGGGGGAAGGAGACTGATTTTGCTCAGAAGCCACCAGGGGGAAAACTCCAGGGCAAACCCGATTCACTGTAATACTCCACTTCTTTAGTCCCTGCATTCAGTATGGAGTAGTATATCAGTTTTAATAATGTTAAGATGCCCCCACATTGCTTCCTTGGGCAACAGCCCTTCAAAATCAGACTGATGTTGCTTCACAGTTTTCACATCGCCCTCTTCATATCAGCATTTACGTTTTTTATATCACTGCTGTCTAACCAGGTTATATGTGAAATAAACCATGCGAGGTGATATCAGGATAACCCTCATGAAGTAATGCAGCACTACAGATGCTGACACCGGGGGGATCGCAGCACTACAGATGCTGACACTGGGGGGGATCGCAGCCCTATAACATATGTTATTCTGACTATGTGACAAGGATTGGGCGCTGATTATATTTTTGTATAAAAATAATTCTCATCTCTGCTTTCTTTTTTATGATTCTGGGGCAGTTTGGTAGAATAATTAATCTGGTAAACTTGTGAACAAGTTTATGAAAGGTCATTTAAGAAGAATACATAGTTGACAAATTTAAAGGGTTTGTTTGCGATAAAGGAGTCTAACGGTGGGTTGTGTCTGGTGTTACAGCTCACTCCTATTCAATGGGACCAGACAGAACCTATGGAAGAAGTGGTCCAATTTCTTGAAAAAAAAAAATCAGACTTTTTCAAATATACACAACCCCTTTAACAAATAGATGATCAATGGAAATTTGCAAAAACAGGGCAAGAGCATCCAATGGCCAGTAAATTAGGAAAACAGTAATTTGTCATATTTGATCAGTTTCTTACAAGATAAAGGACATTTACTGTTTGACTTTCATTTGATATTTATGTGATAAATAGACAATTTTACAAACAACTTTGTTTAAAAATGACGTCTTACCCCGAAATGTCACTCCAAAGTGCCTGCTACCTCCTGTGTAACACTAAACAGCAAAAAGAGGACTTAAAAATCCTCCAAAAATTCAAAAACTGCAGAAAAAAAGGCAGCGATGTTTACCTGTCCAGGCATCCAAACAAATGCACTATCAGGATGTAATGGAGCCATGTAATTAAGATGGCGGCAACACAGGTGCAAAAATACCGATGAGGCAACCACTCTCGGCCTACCAATCCATGGAGGTTGCTTGGTATATTAATGCACAATAGAGGCTTGTATGCGGCGCTGTTCACACACAGGCGATGCACAGCATCTGGCTTACAGCCTATTAGTGACGCCCATACTATTCGATCAGGCGGGCTGCCCAGTGCTATCAAATGCATCCCATGTGAACAGACACCACAGTTTACAAGACCAAATGGGCCCAGCTGCACCTTGAAAAATAAAGTGCAGAAAACAGATACAAAAATAGATGAGGTATTAGTCAATGTTTTGCCAAGATATGCCAGCTTCCAACCCGCGTTTTTTTTCTACCTCCTGTGTAAGTTGCTGTCCACTCCCTGTTGTCAAATATAATCCTCTTAACCGCAGGGACATCCAGACAGATTTCAGGAAGCGGTGGGCGGGTCTTTATCTGTCTACAGGAAGTGGTGGATGGGTCTTTATCTGTCTACAGGAAGTGGTGGATGGGTCTTTATCTGTCTACAGGAAGTGGTGGGTGGGTCTTTATCTGTCTACTGGAAGTGGTGGGTGAGTCTTTATCTGTTTACAGGAAGTGATGGGCGGGTCTTTATCTGTCTACAGGAAGTGGTGGGCGGGTCTTTAGCTCTACAGTAAGTGGTAGGTAGGTCTTTATCTGTCTACATGAAGTGGTGGGTGAGTCTTTATCTGTCTACAGGAAGTGGTGGATGAGTCTTTAGCAGAGCAAAAAAGGGGAGAAGCCAGCGCAGCCTAAGGTTAAGACGCAATACATAAAGTGCAAATGCACATATTAATTTCTAACTGTATTTTCAAAATGAGACATTTAGCAAACAATTGATCAATTCTTTGAGCCACCCCACCTCTTCACGGCAATCTCATATTGGGGCAGTCCTACACTACGTTTTTTATATTCGCTGTGCCATAAAGGCCTCCTAAATGAACTAAAAGCAAGACCACATTAAAAGCATGCTGTACCTGGAGCATTAGGCTAGGGTCACATTGCGTTAGTGCAATCCGTTTAGCGCTAGCGCTAGCGGATTGCGCTAACGCAATGTTTTCTATGGGGCTGCGGTCGGGGTCGCGGTAACGTCCCCGCTCTCGCAGATCCCCGATCTGCGAGAGCGGGGAACGGACCGCGGGCGCGCCTCAGACGCTGCAAGCAGCGTCCGCGGCGCACCAGGAATCACCGGCGCGTCGCTAGCGCATGCCGAACATGGCACGCGCTAGTGAAGCGCGTTCCCATTGCCTTCAATGGGCGCGCTAACGGCCGCGTTGCACGTGCAACGCTGTCCGTTTAACGCGGTCCCATAACGCAATGGGAACCCAGCTTTACTGAGTCACCCCCATGGCGCCAGAGTAGGCAAGCGAGGATAAAGGTTGACCAGGTCCAGACAGATATTTCGGATCCAACCTCCGCACTGCCCATCCAGTACCACAGATGAAGAGTGAGACAGGCTAAGGCACAGGATTGGCAGTGTGGAGGTTGGATCCGAAATGTCTGTCTGGACCTGGTCAACCTTTATCCTCGCTTGCCTACTCTGGCGCCATGGGGGTGACTCAGTAATGCTCCAGGTACAGCATGCTTTTAATGTGGTCTTGCAGCCCCATAGAAAACATTGCGTTAGCGCAATCCGCTAGCGCTAGCGCTAAACGGATTGCACTAACGCAATGTGACCCTAGCCTAATGCTCCAGGTACAGCATGCTTTTAATGTGGTCTTGCTTTTAGTTCATTTAGGAGGCCTTTATGGCACAGTGAATATAAAAAACGTAGTGTAGGACTGCCCCAATATGAGATTGCCGTGAAGAGGCGGGGTGGCTCAAAGAATTGATCAATTGTTTGCTAAATGTCTCATTTTGAAAATACAGTTAGAAATTAACCCCTTCCCGACCTGTGACACAGCGTATGCGTCATGAAAGTCGGTGCCAATCCGACCAGTGACGCATATGCTGTGTCACAGAATGATCGCGTCCCTGCAGATCGGGTGAAAGGGTTAACTCCCATTTCACCCGATCTGCAGGGATAGGGGGAGTGGTAGTACAGCCCAGGGGGGGTGGCTTCACCCCCCCCCCCGTGGCTACGATCGCTCTGATTGGCTGTTGAAAGTGAAACTGCCAATCAGAGCGATTTGTAATATTTCACCTAAAAAACTGGTGAAATATTACAATCTAGCCATGGCCGATGCTGCAATATCATCGGCCATGGCTGGAAACACTTATGTGCACCCACCCCACCCCACCGATCGCCCCCCCAGCCCCCCGATCTGTGGTCCGCTCCCCTCCGTCCTGTGCTCCGCTCCCCCGTCCTCCTGTCCGCTCCCCCCGTGCTCCAATCACACCCCCCGTGCTCCGATCCACCCCCCCGCACAGCGATCCCCCACCCCGTGCTCCAATCCACCCCCCCGTGTTTCGATCCACCCAACCCCATGCTCCGATCCACCCCCCCGTGCTCCGACGCCCCCCTGTGCCCTGATCTCCCCCCCCTTATACTTACCGAGCCTCCCGGGGTCCGTCCGTCTTCTTTCCTGGGCGCCGCCATCTTCCAAAATGGCGGGCGCATTTGCAGTGCGCCCGCCGAAATAGTAAATGACCCCCCCCCCCCTTTGTCACCCCCAGGTAGGGACAATAAAAAAAAACAAATTTTTTTTTTTCCACTAAGGTTGGGGTAAGAACTAGGGTTAGGGGTAGGGTTAGGGTTCGGTATGTGCACACGTATTCTGGTCCTCTGCGGATTTTTCCGCAGAGGATTTGATAAATCCGCAGTGCTAAACCGCTGTGGATTTACTGCGGTTTTTCTGTGCATTTCACTGCGGTTTTACAACTGCGATTTTCTATTGGAGCAGTTGTAAAACTGCTGCGGAATCCGCAGAAAGAAGTGACATGCTGCGGAATGTAAACCGCTGCGTTTCCGTGCAGTTTTTCCGCAGCATGTGTACAGCGATTTTTGTTTCCCATAGGTTTACATTGAACTGTAAACTCATGGTAAACTGCTGCGGATCCGCAGCGTTTTCCGCAGCGTGTGCACATACCTTTAGAATTAGGCTATGTGCACACGGTGCGGATTTGGCTGTGGATCCGCAGCAGTGTTCCATCACGTTTGCAGTACCATGTAAACATATGGAAAACCAAATCCGCTGTGCCCATGGTGCGGAAAATACCACGCGGAAACGCTGCGTTGTATTTTCCGCAGCATGTCAATTCTTTGTGCGGATTCCGCAGCGTTTTACACCTGTTCCTCAATAGGAATCCACAGGTGAAATCCGCACAAAAAACACTGGCAATCCGCGGTAAATCCGCAGGTAAAACGCAGTGCCTTTTACCCGCTGATTTTTCAAAAATGGTGCGGAAAGATCTCACACGAATCCGCAACGTTGGCACATAGCCTTAGGGTTGGGGTTGGGTTGGAATTAGGGTTGTGGTTAGGGGTATGTTGGGGTTAGGGTTGTGGTTAGGGGTGTGTTGGGGTTAGGGTTGTGATTAGGGTTACGGCTACAGTTGGGATAAGGGTTAGGGGTGTGTTGGCGTCAGAATTGAGGGGTTTCCACTGTTTAGGCACATCAGGGGGTCTCCAAACGCAACATGGCACCACCATTGATTCCAGCCAATCTTGTATTCAAAAAGTCAAATGGTGCTCCCTCACTTCCGAGCTCCGACGTGTGCCCAAACAGTGGTTTACCCCCACATATGGGGTACCAGCATACTCAGGACAAACTGCGCAACAATTACTGGGGTCCAATTTCTCCTGTTACCCTTGAGAAAATAAAAAAAATGCTTGCTAAAACATCATTTTTGAGGAAAGAAAAATGATTTTTTATTTTCACGGCTCTGCGTTGTAAACGTCTGTGAAGCACTTGGGGGTTCAAAGTGCTCACCACATATCTAGATAAGTTTATTGGGGGGTCTAGTTTCCAAAATGGGGTCACTTGTGCCTAAACAGTAGAAACCCCCCACAAGTGACCCCATTTTGGAAACTAGACCCCCCAAGAAACTTATCTAGATATGTGGTGAGCACTTTCAACCCCCAAGTGCTTCACAGAAGTTTATAACGCAGAGCCGTGAAAATAATAAATATGTTTTCTTTCCTCAAAAATAATTTTCTAGCCCAGAATTTTTTATTTTCCCAAGGGTTACAGGAGAAATTGGACCACAAAAGTTGTTGTCCAGTTTCTCCTGAGTACGCAGATACCCCATGTGTGGGGGTAAACCACTGTTTGGGCACATGCCGGGGCTCAGAAGGGAAGTAGTGACTTTTGAAATGCAGACTTTGATGGAATGGTCTGCGGACGTCACGTTGCGTTTGCAGAGCCCCTGGTGTGCCTAAACAGTAGAAACCCCCCACACCAGGGGCTCTGCAAACGCAACGTGACGTCCGCAGACCATTCCATCAAAGTCTGCATTTCAAAAGTCACTACTTCCCTTCTGAGCCCCGGCATGTGCCCAAACAGTGGTTTACCCCCACACATGGGGTATCTGCGTACTCAGGAGAAACTGGACAACAACTTTTGTGGTCCAATTTCTCCTGTAACCCTTGGGAAAATAAAAAATTCTGGGCTAAAAAATTATTTTTGAGGAAAGAAAACATATTTATTATTTTCACGGCTCTGCGTTATAAACTTCTGTGAAGCACTTGGGGGTTGAAAGTGCTCACCACATATCTAGATAATTTCATTTCGGGGTCTAGTTTCCAAAATGGGGTCACTTGTGGGGGGTTTCTACTGTTTAGTCACATCAGGGGCTCTGCAAACACAACGTGACGCCCGCAGAGCATTCCATCAAAGTCTGTATTTCAAAACGTCACTACTTCACTTCCGAGCCCCGGCAAGTGCCCAAATAGTAGTTTACCCCCACATATGGGGTATCACCGTACTCAGGAGAAACTGGACAACAAATATTGGGGTCAAATTTCTCCTGTTACCCTTGGGAAAATTAAAAAATTCTGGGCTAATAAATTATTTTTGAGGAAAGAAAACGTATTTATTATTTTCACTGCTCTGTGTTATGAACTTCTGTGAAGCACTTGGGGGTTCAAAGTGCTCACCTCACATCTAGATAAGTTCCTTTCGGGGTCTAGTTTCCAAAATGGGGTCACTTGTGGGGGGTTTCTACTGTTTAGCCACATCAGGGGCTCTGCAAACGCAACGTGATGCCCGCAGAGCATTCCATCAAAGTCTGCATTTCAAAACGTCACTACTTCACTTCCGAGCCCCAGCATGTGCATAAACAGTGGTTTACCCCCACATATGGGGTATCAGCGTACTCAGGACAAACTGGACAACAACATTTGTGGTCCAATTTCTCCTATTACCATTGGCAAAATAGGAAATTCCAGGCTAAAAAATCATTTTTGAGAAAAGAAAAATTATTTTTTATTTTCATGGCTCTGCATTATAAACTTCTGTGAAGCACCTGGGGGTTTAAAGTGCTCAGTATGCATCTAGATAAGTTCCTTGGGGGGTCTAGTTTCCAAAATGGGGTCACATGTGGGGGAGCTCCAATGCATAGGCACATAGGGGCTCTCCAAACGCGACATGGTGTCCGCTAACAATTGGAGCTAATTTTCCATTCAAAAAGTCAAAAGGCGCGCCTTCCCTTCCGAGCCCTGCCGTGTGCCCAAACAGTGGTTTACCCCCACATATGAGGTATCGGTGTACTCGGGAGAAATTGCTCAACAAATTTTAGGATCCATTTTATCCTATTGCCCATGTGAAAATGAAAAAATTGAGGCGAAAAGAAATTTTTTGTGAAAAAAAAGTACTTTTTCATTTTTACGGATCAATTTGTGAAACACCTGAGGGTTTAACCCTGCTGTTCTGTTGGTCAAAAATGACCGACTTTGAACTTCAATATTCTTTAAAATATTCAAGATGCGGCTCTGAAACCCGTGGCCGACCGACCCATCCTCATTTAAGTCAATCAACCACAAGTTTCAGAACGGCATCTTGAACACCCCAAAAAATACCAAAGTTCAAAATAGGTCTCCCCAGACCGAACAGAACAGCAGGGTTAAAGTGCTCACTAGGCATCTAGATAAGTTCCTTGGGGGGTCCAGTTTCCAAAATGGGGTCACTTGTGGGGGAGCTCCAATGTTTAGGCACACAGGGTCTCTCCAAACGCGACATGGTGTCCGCTAACGATGGAGATAATTTTTCATTCAAAAAGTCAAATGGCGCTCCTTCCCTTCCGAGCCTTACCATGTGCCCAAACAGTGGTTTACCCCCACATATGAGGTATTGGTGTACTCAGGAGAAATTGCCCAACAAATTTTAGGATCCATTTTATCCTATTGCCCATGTGAAAATGAAAAAATTGAGGCTAAAAGAATTTTTTTGTGAAAAAAAAGTACTTTTTCATTTTTACGGATCAATTTGTGAAGCTCCTGGGGGTTTAAAGGGCTCACTATGCATCTAGATAAGTTACTTGGGGCGTCTAGTTTCCAAAATGGGGTCACTTGTGGGGGAGCTCCAATTTTTAGGCACACGGGGGCTCTCCAAACGTGACATGGTGTCCGCTAAAGAGTGCAGCCAATTTTTCATTCAAAAAGTCAAATGGCGCTCCTTCCCTTCCAAGCCCTGCCGTGCGCCCAAACAGTGGTTTACCCCCACATATGAGGTATCAGCGTACTCAGGACAAATTGGACAACAACTTTCGTTGTTCAGTTTCTCCTTTTACCATTGGGAAAATAAAAAAATTGTTGCTGAAAGATCATTTTTGTGACTAAAAAGTTAAATGTTCATTTTTTCCTTCGATGTTGCTTCTGCTGCTGTGAAGCTCCTGAAGGGTTAATAAACTTCTTGAATGTGGTTTTGTGCACCTTGAGGGGTGCAGTTTTTAGAATGGTGTCACTTTTGGGTATTTTCAGCCATATAGACCCCTCAAACTGACTTCAAATGTGAGGTGGTCCCTAAAAAAAATGGTTTTGTAAATTTTGTTGTAAAAATGAGAAATCGCTGGTCAAATTTTAACCCTTATAAATTCCTAGCCCAAAAAAATTTTGTTTCCAAAATTGTGCTGATGTAAAGTAGACGTGTGGGAAATGTTATTTCTTAACTATTTTGTGTCACATATCTCTCTGGTTTAACAGAATAAAAATTCAAAATGTGAAAATTGCGAAATTTTCAAAATTTTCGCCAAATTTCCGTTTTTATCACAAATAAACACAGAATTTATTGACCTAAATTTACCACTAACATGAAGCCCAATATGTCACGAAAAAAACAATCTCAGAACCGCTAGGATCCATTGAAGTGTTCCTGAGTTATTACCTCCTAAAGGGACACTGGTCAGAATTGCAAAAAACGGCAAGGTCTCTAAGGTCAAAATAGGCTGGGTCATGAAGGGGTTAATATGTGCATTTGCACTTTATGTATTGCGTCTTATCTTTAGGCTGCGCTGTCTTCTCCCCTTTTTTGCTCCGATGAGACTTTAGCGCTCCACAAGAAGTGGTGGGTATTTATCTCTCTATAGGAAGTGTTGGGTGGGTTTTTATGTCTAGGAAGTGGTGGATGAGTATTTATCTCTCTACAGGAAGTGTTGGGTGGGTTTTTATCTCTATATAGGAAGTGGTAGGCGGGTCTTTATCTCTATATAGGAAGTGGTAGGCGGGTATTTATCTCTCTATAGGAAGTGTTGGGTGGGCTTTTACCTCTATAGGAAGTGGTAGGCGGCTCTTTATCTCTATAGGAAGTGGTGGATGGGTATTTATCTCTATAGGAAGTGGTAGGCGGGTCTTTATCTCTACAGGAAGTGCTGGATGGGTATTTATCTCGGTACAGGAAGTGTTGGGTGGGTTTTTACCTCTCTATAGGAAGTGGTAGGCGGGTATTTATCTCTATAGGAAGTGGTAGGCGGGTATTTATCTCTCTACAGGAAGTGGTGGGTGGGCTTTTATCTCTCTACAGGTATGTGCACCAACAACAGCTATGGATTGTGGAATTAGGGAAGCCCAAACCATGCTTTTCTACAGGTTTTGTGTGAAAGAGCCTCGTGTAAAGGGTGTGGAGGGTGAAACATAAACCAGTCCTTACTGACAAATTCACCATCATAAGAGGGGCTCAGTTAGCTCATGGCTATAGGGTCACCTCTGTATATGAGATATCTTACCTGCCACTCTGCCTATGCAGCAGCACATATTGTGCAGTTCACTATATGACACGGGGAATATTACTGACCTGATGATACAACAGAAGGAATTTGAGATGATAGATCTCGGGTAAATGTCAGTAGTTTTCAGAGTCATCACATTTTAGTAGTCACATGGGAAAGGGGCAGAGGATTGTAGAAGACAAGAATAAGTCATTTGACAACTTAGATGAGTTCATGGGAAGAGTCGGCTGAAGGAAAGAGGGAGGGTGAGATGTTTATGGAGACGTCTGCACAACGTGGGCAATTGGAAGGACAAAGATTCCGCCAGCAAATGGGAGGAAAGTAAGAAGCAACATAAACATGTGTAAGGAGGGTTTAAGCTTCTTCTTTCTTCTTCTCTTGGCTTTTGAAGCTAAGGAGGGTTACTAAGATCCACAAGAATAGCTTTTCATCTCTGGCAATCCATACTGGAGGGCAGCATTGGCCACATGTTTGGTGTAATCCGCGATACAGCTTCATCATTTATCCAGAAAATTCTTCCTTGCCCTGTCTATACGAATTATAGAATCAGAAGAAGACTCAGGAGGTCAGGCAGGCTGCCAAATGGCCCCTGCTGCCCCCTTAAAATGTAAATACTTTGCACCTAGTTATCATGTTTCCATTATTGCTATCTCACTGCTAGTTTGACCTTGTAGTAGAAGTGCTGGTGACATGATGACCATGACTTAGTCTACAAATATTTCAAAATGTACTAAATAGTTCTTTGGGGAGTCTGATATGTAACAAAGCCCACAGACATCTGGAATGAAATGGCAGATTTCGACCATAACCAATGATCATTGGAGAAACAAATGATTGTTCTTTATGATCTACAAATGTTCAAAATAGTTTGGCATATTGGAGCTTTTGGCTGATGATCAGCACTGGCTCCATGTTGGATATTTTGGCTGATCATCAGCACTGGCTCTATGTTGGATATTTTGGCTGATGATCAGCACTGACTGCATGTTGGATCTTTTGGCTGATGATCAGCACTGGCCCTATGTTAGATATTTTGGCTGATTATCAGCACTGACTGCATGTTCGTTCTTTTGGCTGATGATCAGCACTGCCTCTGTTGGATATTTTGGCTGATGATCAGCACTGTCTCCATGTTGGATCTTTTGGCTGATGATCAGCACTGGCTCTATGTTGGATCTTTTGGCTGATGATCAGCATGGCTCCATGTTGGATCTTTTGGCTGATGATCAGCACTGGCTCCATGTTGGATCTTTTGGCTGATGATCTGCCCTGGCTGCATCATCAGCCCGAAAAAAAATGGAATATTGGCAGATGTAGTCTGTGATGTGTTTGGGGCTGTTGACGAACAATCATTAATTTGACTGCCGTTTCATCTAATGTATTGGCCAAATCCATCCAAGAAAATCTACCAACTGAGCTTAAAATCTATTGGCCTATCATTATGTTTTTCCACTTTAAGAAAAATGGCACCCAAATGCTTTTCGACCTGTAGAATAAAAAAACGAGCAGGCAATTACCCTCCCCTCGTGGATCTCCATATCCTGCTGTGCTAATGCTGCAGGATAAAATGAATATGTATCAGGTATCATGGTTTTCATTATTACAAAAATATATAGAAAAAAAATCGGGTTTTCCTCTTTAAAAAGAGTGACAATTTTATACCTGTAAAATAACAAACAAAGCAGGTTCTCTCTTTCCCCAGGTGCAGTGCCAGTCTCTGTAATTTGGCTGCAATGGAGACATCACAAACACAGTGGACATCACTGCTGCAGCCAATCACTGAGTTCACTGGCTTGTGCATGTACATCAGCAGAGCCTCTGAACCCAGTGATTGGGAGCAGCGGTGATGTGCACTGTAGTTGTGATATCTATATTGAAGTCAAAATACCTGGGAGTGGGAGTACTTGCTACGTACGTTATTTTACAGGTATAAAAGCGTGACTTTTCTTAAAGTGCAAAACCTCTTTAGGTCACGTTCAGTATTTGGTCAGTATGTCACATCAGTATTTGTAAACCAAAACCAGAAGTGGGGGAGAATACAGAAGTGGTGACGTGTTTCTATCATACTCTTCCTCTGATTGTTCCACTCCTGACTTTCCTTCACAAATACTTACCGTATGTCAAATACTGACCAAATACTGAACGTGGCCTAAAAGGGAATTTTTATAGGGGTCACCATCTTGCCCAAGATGCAGTTTTGCCAAATTCAGATATATGCTTTACAGTACCCACCAGAATCATATGTAAGACTAGACTGGCAATGTTCATTGACCTCTATGGGAGAGTGTTGTGGGCATGCTCTGTGATATGTGCAGAGGACACTGTGCAGAGAGGGTGAGCTGTGAATAATTGATTTTGCATTCCCTGCCTTTTGATGATAATCAGGTGTCTCATGAGAAGTGATATCTCCAGAATAGGAAGTTTCAGCCTATCATAAGACTCAGCATGAAAACTGCAAGATTTCAGGATTTTTTTTTATTTTTTAATATGGATAGTGACATTAAAAAAAGTTCTTAAAAAATGTTTCACATACATTTTTTTATAACCTATTACTTTTCAGATTAAAATCCAACTACTTTCTGCCTGCTAAAAATAAAGGCACCAGCATTTTTTTTCATATGGATCCAGAGATATGGGCCTATGAATTCAGTGCTACGTTTTATGGCTATTTACCAAGACCGGTGGGGGTCCGAGCGCTGGGACCTACACTGATCAGCAGAACTGGCAATTTTTATCCATGATAGGGCACTTTTCTCCCTGTTTGCATGTCTTAACGCTGTTTTGCATTAATTCTCCATGGGACTGCCGGAAAATGCCAAACACAACATTCATTCTCAAAAATTTGTATTCGTGGATGACATATTTTCGCATTGCTGAGACAGATGCCAGTTGGTACTTTTAAAATTCTATGGAGGAGGGAGGAGCTAGCGGAACACACAGACCTTCTGGACGTTCTCCTTGTACGACAGTTACAGTTCTCCATAGAGCTTTATGAGCACTAACTGACATCTCTTATCTCAGTAACGGGAAAATCTGTGCTCATTGAAGACAGATTCTACCCATGAAATGACAATTTTGAGAATGAATGAACAGTCCGGGAGGAGAAAGAAGCAGATTTCTCTAATAAAATATATTACAAAATTATTTTATTTATAAGAAAAAAAAAATAAAATAATAATGATGGTTACTCTTTAAGGCCACGTGTTTTGATGGAAATCCAGACAGTAGGTGCAAACTAAGGCACATGGTGGTCCGAGGCTGACTGTGCTTTGTTTACCCCCTTCATATAAGGGTCCGCAGTGTCTACACTTTCTAAGATACAGACGTGCTACTTGGCATCAGACAAGACGCTAGATGCCACGGCACCATTCACCTGCCTTCCCCTATACGTGTATATAATCGGCAGTCTATGAGACCGCCGGAGAATGAATTCCTGCCAGCCTGTGAAGGGGTTACATTTTTGCTGTTATTAGGGGAGTGAGCAGCCTGGTCTAAGGGTAGCATTATATACAAGTTCTTTACCAATCCGTCAGTGTTATTAGAGAAGAAAGCAGATCTTTTATACAGAGGCATTTTATCAATTCCCCCTGGCGTTCAGGCTGCAGTAAATATCCTGATCGGGAACTAAGTGCATTCATAACCCCTCTTCAGCTACACACAGCTTATGAATAGTAATTTGTTTACAGCAGTTGCCAGTTAAATTTCTAGCACAGGGCTCCGATTTTTTTTTATTTGCCTTGTCTTAACTAATAAAAGGCCTCTGTGCCTGCCCAGGCTCACACCAGGCTATGCTCCTCTCCGCACTCATCTAATACCGCGCCGTTATTAACCTGTTGTGCATCTCGTGACGCCTAGTCTGCGTCAGGATGGTCTTCGGCATCAAAAACGAATAATCCCATTTTTGGGGTTTGGTCCGTCTAGATGTATAATCTCTAACCTGCATCTCTTTATCTGATGTAGAACTACTGCTCCCAGCGCGTGCTGACTGCTCAAGAAGTGCTTGGAAATGTTACTCCAAATGTTGGAGATGAGCTGCTACCACAATCTCACCAATAGCAGGGCAGCTTTGGTCTATAGGTTTCACCATATGGGCCATTTAGGCTCTTAAAGGGATAAAAATATCAACTTTTGGACGATCAATTTAAAGGGTTTGTCCAATGAAGACCCCTTTTAAACAGAACATCGCCTTCTCCAACCCTGTATGATCTGCTGGTGTTGCCTAGGGGAGGGCTATATCTCCCTACATCGTGGAAAGGCTGGGACGGATCCGCAGAGACAGATCGACTGTCAGTCGTGGCTCTTATTAGGGGGCTCCATGCAGCGGACACCCCTTTAGGATGACTAGTGACTAGTTTAAGCTTTTACCTTATGGACACAGATTGTTGCTAAAATATATCTACACTTGTTCTGCACTTGAATCATAAAATGAGTTATTTAAACTTTCTGCACCACGTTCTGAACGAACGTGCGAAAAGAAAAAACCCTCCATCCTGGCAACAACTGTCCCTTTAAGAGAATAATCCCCCGTTCCATCTAACAGCTTCATCAGTCGGCTAAGTGGCGCCTACGATTTAGAAGGGAGCTTCTAAGTCCCCTGATATTTGAAGTGTGGAAAGCCAGGTCCTCTCTCTCGCCTGGCATGCTGCCCTGATTTTTTTTTTTTTTGCCTCTTTTAAAGAAGAAACCTCTCTTTCTCTGCACACACATACAGGAGGAGTACAGAGACACAATACAATGGAAGTATATATCCCCCTTCTTCCCCCCGAACAAAAAAAATACCCCTTTGCAGACATTTCCTTTTCTCCGCTGCCTGCAGCATTTTTAATGTATAGAAAAGCACTCATCCATTCAAATACTTGTACCTTTTTTTTTTTTTTAGGATGCTATTTAGGCGTCCTCAATACGGGTACGGTGATGTGACCTTGACAGGATATAGATCTATTTGGTGTTTTGTGGAGTCAGGGTTAATCTCTTACTAGAGGAAAAGGAAAGTTTTTGTGTCTGCGGTATGAGGGTGCTCAAAGCTTATATAAGTAAGATAGATGGTTGTATTACAGGTGGGCCCGTAGGCGCCTGGAGGGGGAGATGTACAGACACAATGACGTATTCTAAAAGTTCTACAAATTGATCCCACTATGCAAATAAAATGCCATTTTTTGTTATTATCTCTTATTCCTATAGTGCACAGTATAAATGCCTGATCTGCAGCCTAGATGCACCATGGACCAAACCCTACAACGGGAGACTTAGTCATCCACCGCAATGAAAATGTCACATTAGATAATACTCCTTTAACCATTTAAAGGGTTATTCCCAAGATAGTAAGTTAGCCCCTATCTAAAGCCCCCTTCACATGTCTGTATAATACCGATACCGGAAAAATGGTACCAGTGTCATCAGTGTTTTAGATCAGTGAGCTATAAGTGTGTTATCAGTGAGCCATCAGTGTTTTGGATCAGTGTGGTCATCAGTGTGGTCATCAGTGTGGTCATCAGTGTGGTCATAAGTGTGCCATCAGTGTGGTCATCAGTGTGGTCATCAGTGTGCCATCAGTGACGTCACCAGTGAGGTCATCAGTGTGGTCATCAGTGTGCCATCAGTGTGGTCATCAGTGTGGTCATCAGTGTGCCATCAGTGACGTCATCAGTGTGCCATCAGTGTGGTCATCAGTGTGGTCATCAGTGTGCCATCAGTGTGGTCATCAGTGAGCCATCAGTGTAGTCATCAGTGTGGTCATCAGTGAGCCGTCAGTATGCCATCAGTGTCAGGGCTGCCACTAGAAATTTCGGGGCCCCATACTTGCAAAATTTTCGGAGCCCCCTTGAGACTCCGCCCAGGCTCCACCCCAGCCCCGCCTCCAGGCTCCACCCCTCAAACTGTCCACAGTCCCACCGCTATCTCTTGGAAAATCTCCACTTCTCACCTATCACACATTAACAGTTCCCATCACCAGATCACACATATAGCCGGCAGCTTTTGTTTTGGCCAAAAGATTTTTAAAGCCGCCACCAGAACACGGTAGACACTTTTGGCCGGGCCCTACTGTACTGTAACCTACTAAATAATTGTTAAAATATGCAATACAATTTAGGTATATTTTTATTTATTTTTCAATTTTTAAAATGACCAATAATACCACATACAAGGAACAAATACCACAACACTATGACCAGATGACATATTACCACCACAGTGACCGAATAATATCAAACACAAGGAACAAATACCACAACACCATGACCAGACCGCATATTACCACCACATAGTGACTGAATACTACAATACTGATCAGTAATAAAAAAAAACAACCACAATACTATCACCATCAGTGCCATTATACACAAGAGATCTGTAATTAGTAAGCAGTGTCTGTGTACAGGTAATACAGTGATCACCGGTGACATTATACACAGGAGCTCTGTATATAGTATACAGTGTATAGTGTCAGTGTATAGTTAACACTGACTCACCAGTGACGTCTCTAGGTGAAGTCCTTCATCTTTCATCCAGCACAGACCGCCATCATTTCTTCCAGCCAGGACTCGTCTCTGCAGGAAATAACACAGTTATCTCGAGTTCCACTTGCAGAATACATTACTTAATTTTCACAGCCTCTACATTACACCACATAAAGAAGGTGACATAGTATCACTCTGCACAGTAACAGGACCTCCCCCCATTTAAAACAGTATACTCAAAAAATAAAATAAATACATCACTGCAATAATAATATCCCTTAATTAGCCACTATGGTAATATTCGCCATCCTAGCCCCCGTGTGTCTCATTGCAGGCTCCAGCCATATGTTCTCCCATCCTGCCCTCATGAGTATCCATTCTGCCCCATATGATCTCCCCATCCTGCCCCATCTGTCTCCATCGTATCCATCCTGCCCCATCTGTCTCCAATCCTGCCCCATCTGTCTCCATTCTGCCCCATCTGTTTCCAATCCTGCCCCATCTGTGTCCAGCACTCTGCCCCATCTGTGTCCAGCACTCTGCCCCATCTGTTTCCAATCCTGCCCCATCTGTGTGTCACACCCGCACATACATACCCATCTTCTTCCATCCAGCGGCGCACTCGCGATCCCGTTCCTCGCCGCTCTGCTGCTTCTTTCTCTGGCTCCCGGCGTCCAGCGTCTTTGCGCATGCGTGGTCGCGTCTCCTCCAGCGCTGAGCCCTCTGGGAGGTCGCGACCCGATAGCTCCGCCCCAACATGGCGGCGCCCATCGGCTATTTCTTCCCGGCGTCTTCCTAGGTAAGACGCCTTTGCTTTGTAGGTGCACTGTCTGCCGTCAGTGTCCCTATGCCCTAGGCTCCCCTGTACCAGTGTCTTTTCTCAGCCCAGTCTTTACTTTCTCAGTATCCTGCCAGTCCGTGTTCCTGCTATGTCCTGCCTGTCCGTGTTCCTGCTGTGTCCTGCCTGTCTGTGTTCCTGCTGTATCCTGCCAGTCCGTGTTCCTGCTGTATCCTGCCAGTCCGTGTTCCTGCTGTGTCCTGCCAGCCCGTGTTCCTGCTGTATCCTGCCTGTCCTTGTTCCTGCTGTATCCTGCCAGTCCGTGTTCCTGCTGTATCCTGCCAGTCCGTGTTCCTGCTGTATCCTGCCAGTCCGTGTTCCTGCTGTGTCCTGCCAGTCCGTGTTCCAGTCTTTTTCAGTTAAGTCTTGTTTTCCTATTATTCCCTGCCATCCTTATAGCCTGTGGTTTCCTTCTTTATCTTGGGTCGCCCCTTTGGCTCTAGCTGTTGTGTCTCCATTCCCTCGAGGTCCTGCTCCTAACACTCCCTGTATAGGGGGTGATTCCATCTGGTCCGCTCGACCCCAGGGGCTCTAGAGTCATGACCCAGAGGGTCCACTCTCGGATTTCTGCCCGAGTACTTACAGTAAGCAAAGGCCATGGACCCCGCTGGGGCTCTACTGCGCAGAAAGAGCTACTCTTTTTGCGAGAGAATCAGTCCCGCATGATGTCTTTCAGGAAAGCTATGGATTCTCGCTTGTCCACGCTCCAGTCCTCCGATCCTGGCAACGCCGCTCTACTCGTTGGCTTACAGCAAGAGTTAGCTCAGCAGCGTGACACCCAGGCCCATATACTTAGTTATATGTCTTCTATTGACAACCGGCTGCTTTCCATCCAGACAGCCGCTTCTACGTCTGCTCCTGCGTCCCACCCTCCACCCCGCTTGGCTAAACCGCCTCGGTACAATGGGGATCCTAAGTCCTGCCGAGGATTTCTAAACCAATGCCGTCTTCACTTTGAGCTTCTGCCCCAGCATTACCCGACGGATCGGTCCAAAGTTGCGTTTTTGATTTCCCATCTGGAGGGTGACACCTTGGCATGGGTTAACCCACTCTGGGAGAGAGACGATCCCCTAGTCTCCCGGTTGTCTGAATTTTTGGAGACTTTCCGTCTTGTCTTTGACGAACCTGGACGTCTGGCCTCTACAACTGAAGCTCTATTTTCTCTCCATCAGGGATCGTTATCCGTAGGCCAGTACGCTATTCAGTTCCGCACCCTCTCCTCTGACTTGGGCTGGAACAATGAGGCGTTGGTGGGTGCTTTCTGGCGGGGGCTCTCTGGGCGCATAAAAGATGAGTTAGCTGGTCGGGACACCCCTACTGTTTTGGAGGAATTAATTTCCTTAGCTACCCGTATTGACCTTCGGTTCCAAGAACGCGCCCGCGAGCGGAGATCTCTTCGCCCTTCTTCTGCCACCCGTAAGCCACTCAGTCCTCAGCCTAGAACCTCCTCTCAGGCGTCCGCACCAGAACCTATGCAAGTGGACCGTCTTAAGATGTCCGAACAACGTCGTAAAGAGAGGCGCACTCAGGGGTTATGTTTTTACTGCCGAAGTTCTGCTCATTTATTGCGCTCTTGCCCTGAACGTCCGGAAAACTCCTCCGCCTAGGTCAGGTAAGAGAGGCCTCCCTAGGTGTATGTGATTCCTCTCAACCCCTTACTTTGTCCGTTCTTTTGCATATTGCGGGCAAGGGCATTTCTCTAGATGCGTATGTGGATTCGGGCGCAGCAGGGAATTTTATCAGGTTGGAAGAGGTTTTGAAATTCTCCATTCCAGTCAAAACCTTAGAGGCTCCTGTGGTTCTTGCATCTGTGGATGGTAAACCTTTACAAGAGACCATTACTCAAGTAACACTTGAGGTGGAACTTCAAGTTGGGGCTCTGCACAAGGAGAGAATTGCATTTTATGTTTTAGCGGGTCTGTCTCATCCTATGCTCTTAGGTCTTCCTTGGTTACGGTTCCACGAGCCCGTTTTAGATTGGCGCAATGGCAATATCTTGCGCTGGGGTGAGCTTTGTCGGGAACGTTGTCTGCTGCCGGTGTGTCCTGTGGGGTCTTCCTCTAATTCTTCTCCTTCCTCTTCTCTTCCCGCTTTACCCTGTCTCTACAGCGCTTTTTCTGATGTCTTCAACAAGAAGGAGGCTGAGGGCCTTCCGCCTCACCGTCTCTATGATTATCCCATAGATCTCGTGCCAGGAACTAATCCGCCCAGGGGCAGAATCTATCCTCTCTCTCCTGCTGAGACTCAAGCTATGTCTGAGTACATTCAAGAAAATCTTGCTAAAGGATTCATTCGCAAGTCTTCTTCACCGGCTGGAGCAGGGTTTTTTTTCGTGAAGAAGAAAGACGGTTCTCTCCGCCCCTGCATTGATTATCGAGGCTTAAACAACATCACGGTGAAGAACAAATATCCTCTGTCACTCATTCCGGAACTCTTCGACCGTCTGCGGGGTGCGCAAATTTTTACCAAATTAGATCTACGTGGCGCATACAATCTGGTTCGTATTCGTGCAGGCGACGAGTGGAAGACTGCCTTCAATTCTCGTGACGGTCACTACGAATACTTGGTTATGCCGTTTGGTCTCTGCAACGCCCCCGCGGTTTTCCAGGAATTTGTGAACGATGTATTTCGGGATCTTCTCTACTCCTCAGTCGTGGTTTACCTTGACGACATTCTCATCTTTTCTCCGGATCTCTCCACTCACAGGCGAGATGTCCGCCGAGTTCTGCAAAGGCTAAGAGAGAATCATCTGTTCGCTAAGATTGAGAAGTGCGTCTTTGAACAATCTTCTCTTCCCTTCCTTGGGTATATTGTCTCAAGATCTGGCTTAGAGATGGATCCAGAGAAGGTTTCGGCTGTCCTGAATTGGCCTCGTCCTCTTGGAACAAAAGCAATCCAACGTTTTCTTGGCTTTGCCAATTACTATAGACAATTTATTCCTCATTTTTCTTCCATGACCAAGCCTATCTCTGCCCTAGTTCGCAAGGGAGTCAATTCCGGTCTTTGGACCCCTGAGGCTGAAGAGTCCTTTCTGTCCCTTAAACAAAGTTTTGCTACGGCCCCTGTGCTTCATCGTCCTGATGCTAATAGACCGTTTGTCCTTGAGGTCGACGCATCCTCTATTGGAGCTGGAGCAGTACTTTTGCAAAGATCTTCGTCCGGACGTTTGGTGACCTGTGGTTTCTATTCTAAAACTTTTTCCGCTCCTGAGCGTAACTACTCTATAGGGGATAAGGAACTATTGGCTATCAAGCTAGCCTTGGAGGAATGGCGTTATCTTCTTGAGGGGTCTCTTCATCCATTCACCATTTACACAGACCACAAGAATCTGGCCTATATTCAGTCAGCCCAAAGACTAAATCCACGACAAGCCAGATGGTCTTTATTCTTCGGACGATTTGAGTTTGAGCTTCATTTCCGACCCGGAAATAAGAATGTCAAAGCAGATGCTCTTTCGAGATCCTTTCAGCCTCAGGACATTGAGGATTCTCCGGCTCACATCATTGATCCTACGAAGATCGTCACTCTTGCTCCTCTAAGAGTGATTTCAACTCCTCCTGGCAAGACTCTTGTGGCTAATCAAGACAAGGAGAGAGTTTTACGTTGGGGTCACTCCTCCAAAATTGCAGGACATGTAGGAGTCAAGAAAACACTTTCTCTTATCTCTCGGCACTACTGGTGGCCATCTTTCCGACAAGACGTCACCAAATTCATCGCTTCTTGTCCTTCTTGTGCTAAAAATAAAGTTCCTAGGCAGCCTCCTTCCGGTCTCCTGCATCCTCTGCCTGTACCTTCCGTTCCTTGGAGTTTTATAGCTATGGACTTCATCACTGATCTACCTTGTTCCTCGAATTGTTCTGTCATCTTGGTTGTTGTAGATCGGTTCTCTAAAATGGCTCACTTCATCGCATTGCCTGGTCTGCCTTCCGCTCCTGAGTTGGCAAAGATCTTTTTACACCAAGTCTTCCGTCTTCATGGTTTCCCACATCATATCGTCTCTGACCGTGGAGTACAATTTACCTCACGTTTTTGGAGAGCTCAATGCAGTTTATTAAAGGTTAACTTGGACTTCTCTTCCGCCTATCACCCTCAGTCCAACGGACAAGTGGAGCGAGTTAATCAAGTTATGACTACATATCTGCGATATTTCTCCAATGCACACCAAGATGACTGGGTCTCTCTTCTCCCCTGGGCTGAATTCTCTTACAACAATCTTCCCAGCGAGTCTTCCTCCAAATCTCCCTTTTTTGTAGTCTATGGTCAACATCCGAACATTCCTCTTCCTGTTTCTCTCTCCTCGGGGGTACCGGCAGCGGATTTCTTGTCCCGGGAATTCTCTACAATTTGGAATGAGACCAAAGTGGCTCTTGAGAAAGCTAGCCTTAATATGAAAAAGTTTGCTGACAAGAAGCGTTTGGATGCTCCGCCATATTCTCCGGGTGATAAAGTTTGGCTCTCCTCTCGCTATATCAAACTTAAAATTCCCTCTTGCAAACTGGGTCCTCGCTATATTGGTCCGTTTCCTATCTTGAGTCGCATTAATGATGTCTCTTATAAGTTGAAGCTACCTGCCTCTTTGCGCATTCCCAATGCCTTCCATGTGTCTCTTCTCAAACCCACAGTCTTTAATCGTTTTCACTTCGCTACCTCTCCCTCTCCTCAGCTCTGTACTTCTGATGGAATCTTTAACGTTAAAGATATTCTTGCCAAAAAGGTAGTTAGGGGTAAAACTTATTTTTTGATTGATTGGGAGGGATTTGGTCCTGAGGAGAGGTCCTGGGAGCCTCGAGAGAACATCAATGCTCCCCTTATCATGAAAAGATTCCTTTCTAGCCTTAAAAAAGGGGGACTAAGGAGGGGGGTACTGTCACGCCCGCACATACTTACCCATCTTCTTCCATCCAGCGGCGCACTCGCGATCCCGTTCCTCGCCGCTCTGCTGCTTCTTTCTCTGGCTCCCGGCGTCCAGCGTCTTTGCGCATGCGCGGTCGCGTCTCTTCCAGCGCTGAGCCCTCTGGGAGATCGCGACCCGATAGCTCCGCCCCAACATGGCGGCGCCCATCGGCTATTTCTTCCCGGCGTCTTCCTAGGTAAGACACCTTTGCTTTGTAGGTGCACTGTCTGCCGTCAGTGTCCCTATGCCCTAGGCTCCCCTGTACCAGTGTCTTTTCTCAGCCCAGTCTTTACTTTGTCTCAGTATCCTGCCAGTCCGTGTTCCTGCTGTGTCCTGCCTGTCCGTGTTCCTGCTGTGTCCTGCCTGTCTGTGTTCCTGCTGTATCCTGCCAGTCCGTGTTCCTGCTGTATCCTGCCAGTCCGTGTTCCTGCTGTGTCCTGCCTGTCTGTGTTCCTGCTGTACCCTGCCAGTCCGTGTTCCTGCTGTACCCTGCCAGTCCGTGTTCCTGCTGTATCCTGCCAGTCCGTGTTCCTGCTGTATCCTGCCAGTCCGTGTTCCTGCTGTATCCTGCCTGTCCGTGTTCCTGCTGTATCCTGCCAGTCCGTGTTCCTGCTGTATCCTGCCAGTCCGTGTTCCTGCTGTGTCCTGCCAGTCCGTGTTCCTGCTGTACCCTGCCAGTCCGTGTTCCTGCTGTGTTCTGCCGTTCCGTGTTCCTGCTGTATCCTGCCAGTCCGTGTTCCTGCTGTATCCTGCCTGTCCGTGTTCCTGCTGTATCCTGCCAGTCCGTGTTCCTGCTGTATCCTGCCAGTCCGTGTTCCTGCTGTGTCCTGCCAGTCCGTGTTCCTGCTGTACCCTGCCAGTCCGTGTTCCTGCTGTGTTCTGCCGTTCCGTGTTCCAGTCATTTTCAGTTAAGTCTTGTTTTCCTATTATTCCCTGCCATCCTTATAGCCTGTGGTTTCCTTCTTTATCCTGGGTCGCCCCTTTGGCTCTAGCTGTTGTGTCTCCATTCCCTCGAGGTCCTGCTCCTAACACTCCCTGTATAGGGGGTGATTCCATCTGGTGCGCTCGACCCCGGGGGCTCTAGAGTCACGACCCAGAGGGTCCACTCTCGGATTTCTGCCCGAGTACTTACACTGTGTCCAGCACTCTGCCCCATCTGTGTTCAGCACTCTGCCCCATCTGTGTCCAATCCTGCCCCATCTGTGTCCAGCGCTCTGCCCCATCTCTGTCCAGCACTCTGCCCCATCTCTTCCCAGCACTCTGCCCCATCTCTTCCCAGCACTCTGCCCCATCTCTGTCCAGCGTTCTTCCCTGGGCCCCCGGATCGCCGCTCTAAAAAAAAAAAAAAAGAAGTTCTTCTTACCTGCCGCGCTCCTGCGACTGACAATGATGTCAGACGCCGGCGACATGCACACACGCCGCGGCTGACGTCAGCGCCTGCCAGCCTCAGATTGGCTGGCGGCGCCGCGGCTGTTAACTATTGACGTGCGGGCCCGCGCCCGCACGTCAATAGCTTTAAACAGCTGCAGCGTCGGCGCTAAGGGCCCGGTTAGCCTGCGGCTGCCGGTAGGGGCCCGGTGAGCAGATAAGACGTGGCCCGATGCAGGCCCCCTCTGCTCACCGGGCCCCATACGCCAGTCACGGCCGTCATGCCCTGATGGCGGCCCTGATCAGTGTGGTCATCAGTGAGATATCAGTGTGCCATTAGTGTGGTCATCAGTGAGGTCATCAGTGAGCCATCAGTGTGGTCATCAGTGAGCCATCAGTGTGGTCATCAGTGAGCCGTCAGTGTGGTCATCAGTGAGCCGTCAGTATGCCATCAGTGTGGTCATCAGTGTGGTCATCAGTGATCCATCAGTGTGTCAACAGTGTGCCGTCAGTGAGGTCATCAGTGTGGTCATCAGTGTGCCATCAGTGTGGTCATCAGTGATCCATCAGTGTGTCTTCAGTGAGCCGTCAGTGAGGTCATCAGTGAGCCATCAGTGTGGTCATCAGTGATCCATCAGTGTGTCTTCAGTGAGCCATCAGTGAGGTCATCAGTGAGGTCATCAGTGAGGTCATCAGTGATCCATCAGTGTGTCTTCAGTGAGCCATCAGTGAGGTCATCAGTGAGCCATCAGTGTGGTCATCAGTGATCCATCAGTGTGTCTTCAGTGAGCCATCAGTGAGGTCATCAGTGAGGTCATCAGTGAGCTCATCAGTGATCCATCAGTGTGTCTTCAGTGAGCCATCAGTGAGGTCATCAGTGTGCCGTCAGTGAGGTCATCAGTGTGCCGTCAGTGAGGTCATCAGTGTGGTCATCAGTGAGCCATCAGTGTGTCTTCAGTGAGCCATCAGTGAGGTCATCAGTGAGGTCATCAGTGAGGTCATCAGTGAGGTCATCAGTGATCCATCAGTGTGTCTTCAGTGAGCCATCAGTGAGGTCATCAGTGAGCCATCAGTGTGGTCATCAGTGATCCATCAGTGTGTCTTCAGTGAGCCATCAGTGAGGTCATCAGTGAGGTCATCAGTGAGCTCATCAGTGATCCATCAGTGTGTCTTCAGTGAGCCATCAGTGAGGTCATCAGTGTGCCGTCAGTGAGGTCATCAGTGTGCCGTCAGTGAGGTCATCAGTGTGACATCAGTGAGCCATCAGTGTGTCATCAGTAGCCATCAGTGTGTCATCAGTAACCATCAGCAGTGGCGTAGGAAGGGGGGTGCGGGGGGGGCGGTCCGCCCCGGGCGGCACAATGCTGGGGGCGGCCGGCGCTGCAGGAGAAGAAGATAAAAAAAAAAAAAAAAAAAAGACGCCCCTTTAAATCTTGGGGCGGCGCCGTCCGCCGCCACGACCAGGGCCAGCTCCCCCCACCCCCGGGTCCCGCCCCCGCCCCCCGCTCTAATACTCACCTCTCCTGGTTCCTGCGGCTTCAGCGTCCTCTGACTCTGCGACGTCTCAGAGCAGAGGGCGCGATGACGTCACTACTGTGCGCGCCGCTCTGCCTCTCTGTCCTGAGCGTCGCAGAGCCGGAGAGACGCTGACTGCACCGGACCTGCGCTGGGAACGGGAGAGGTGATGATTTTACTTTTTTTTTTTTTTCTTTATGTCTGACTGTCTGGGGCTGGGGCAATGCTGGAGACCATGGGGCAGATTGCTGGACACACTGGGGCAGATTGCTGGACACACTGGGGCAATACTGGAGACCATGGGGCAGATTGCTGGACACACTGGGGCAGTACTGGAGACCATGGGGCAGAATGCTGGACACACTGGGGCAATACAGGAGACCATGGGGCAGATTGCTGGACACACTGGGGCAATACAGGAGACTATGGGGCAGATTGCTGGACACACTGGGGCAATACAGGAGACTATGGGGCAGATTGCTGGACACACTGGGGCAATACAGGAGACCATGGGGCAGATTGCTGGACACACTGGGGCAATACAGGAGACCATGGGGCAGATTGCTGGACACACTGGGGCAATACAGGAGACTATGGGGCAGATTGCTGGACACACTGGGGCAATACTGGAGACCATGGGGCAGAATGCTGGACACACTGGGGCAATACTGGAGACCATGGGGCAGAATGCTGGACACACTGGGGCAATACTGGAGACCATGGGGCAGAATGCTGGACACACTGGGGCAATACAGGAGACCATGGGGCAGAATGCTGGACACACTGGGGCAATACTGGAGACCATGGGGCAGAATGCTGGACATACTGGGGCAATACTGGAGACCATGGGGCAGATTGCTGGACACACCGGGGCAATACTGGAGACCATGGGGCAGAATGCTGGACACACTGGGGCAATACAGGAGACCATGGGGCAGATTGCTGGACACACTGGGGCAATACTGGAGACCATGGGGCAGAATGCTGGACACACTGGGGCAGTACAGGAGACTATGGGGCAGAATGCTGGACACACTGAATACTGGAGACCATGGGGCAGATTTCAGGACACATTGAGGCAATGCTGGAGACCCTGGGGCAGACTTCTGGACATACTGGGGCAATACTGGAGACCATGGGGCAGATTGCTGGACACACCGGGGCAATACTGGAGACCATGGGGCAGAATGCTGGACACACTGGGGCAATACAGGAGACCATGGGGCAGATTGCTGGACACACTGGGGCAATACTGGAGACCCTGGGGCAGATTGCTGGACACACTGGGGCAATACTGGAGACCCTGGGGCAGATTTCTGGACACATTGAGGCAATGCTGGAGACCCTGGGGCAGATTTCTGGACACATTGAGGCAATGCTGGAGACCCTGGGGCAGACTTCTGGACACACTGGGGCAATGCTGGACACTGGGGCAGATTGCTGGACACACTGGGGGTAATATACTGGACACACTGGGGCAATGCTGGACACTGGGGGTAATATGCTGGACACACTGGGGCAGACTGCTGGACACACTGGGGAAAGGCTGGACACTGGGGCAGATTGCTGGACACACTGAGGGCAGATTGCTGGACACACTGGGGGTAATATGCTGGACATACTGGGGCAGATTGCTGGACACACTGGGGGTAATATGCTGGACACACTGGGGCAGATTGCTGGACAACATGGGGGTAATATGCTGGACACACTGGGGCAGATTGCTGGACAACATGGGGGTAATATGCTGGACACACTGGGGGCAGGACTTGAGGCATGGGCAGAATGTAGATACGGGGCATGATTGGAGACACGGGGCAGGATTGGATCATGGGGCAGGACGGATACGATGGAGGCTGGTGGGGCAGGATGGGGAGATCATATGGGGTAGAATGGATACTCATGAGGGCAGGATACGACAACATATGGCTGGAGCCAGGAATGAGATAAACGGGGCCAGGGTGGGGAATATTATTACCATAGGGGATAATTAAGGGATATTGTTACTGCAGTGATGTATTTATTTTATTTTTTGAGTATACTGTTTTAAATGGGGGGGCGGTCCTGTTACTGTGCAGAGTGACACTATATCACCTTTTTTTCTTCATGTGGTGTAATGTAGAAGTTGTGAAAAATTAAGTAATGTGTTCTGCAAGCGGAGCTCGAGATAACTGTGTTATTTCCTGCAGAAACGAGTCCTGGCTGGAAGGAATGATGGCGGTCTGTGCTGGATGAAAGATGAAGGACTTCACCTAGAGACGTCACTGGTGAGTCAGTGTTACCTATACACTGACACTATACACTGTATACTATATAGAGGTCCTGTGTATAATGTCACCAGTGATCTCTGTATTACCTCTACACAGACACTGCATACTAAGTACAGATCTCCTGTGAATACTGGCACTTATGGTGATAGTATTGTGGGTTTTTTTTTATTACTGATCAGTATTGTAGTATTCAGTCACTATGTGGTGGTAATATGTGGTCTGGAAATGGTGCAGTGGTATTTGTCCCTTGTATGTAGTATTATTCGGTCACTATGTGGCCTGGTCATGGTGTGGTGGTATTAAGTCACAGGTGTGGCATGTGGGGGTGACACCATTAGGCCCAGTTTAAGTTCTACAAAACAGGAAAACCATTTTTGGTAACCTTTGTGTGTATTGAGCTGGGGGGGGGGGGGGGGATGGAGGGGGGGGGCGCCAAACTCGGGATCAGCCCCGGGCGGCAAAAGCTCTAGCTACACCTCTGACCATCAGTGTGTCATCAGTAGCCATCAGTGTGTCATCAGTGTTATGGATCAGTTATCCATCCAAGTGTAATCAGTGTTTGGATCAGTGAGCCATCCACATGCAATCAGTGTGTCATTGGTGTTTTGGATCAGATAGCCATCCATGTGCCGTCCATTTTTTTCAGTATGGCTTAAAAAAATTAAATTCCAAAGCTTCTCCTGTACTTTACAATGTTAAACATGTACAGCACACAGATTGTACACAGATGCCATCCGTGTGCTGTTCATGTTTTATACGGACCCATAGATTATAATGGGTACATGTGGTGTGCGTGAAAAAACGGATGCCACACATACCTGAAACATGCACATGTAACGGGTGCCTAAAGCTGAGTCTTAGCAGCCAGTCCCCGCCTGATGTGGAAAAGCAAATGATTGACCTCCGCTCCATTCATGGTCTATGGGACTGCTGGAGAAATTGAGGACTGTGCTTGGCTATTTCTGTCAGTCTCATAGACAATGAATGGAGCAGAGCTCGAGCATGGATTGATCAGCTTTATACTATTACTGAACACTCTGTGATTACAAACCAATGTACAAATGAATTATCGTCTATGTAAAATAAAACACCTTTAAAACCTCTGTAACGAGTGATGGCGCATCTGTAACGAGTGATGGCACATCTGTAACGAGTGATGGCGCATCTGTAACGAGTGATGGCGCATCTTTAACGAGTGATGGTGCATCTGTAACGAGTCATGGCGCATCTGTAACGAGTGATGGCGCATCTGTAACGAGTGATGGCGCATCTGTAACGAGTGATGGCGCATCTGTAACGAGTCATGGCACATCTGTAACGAGTCATGGCACATCTGTAACGAGTGATGGCGCATCTGTAATGAGTCATGGCATATCTGTAACGAGTGATGCCGTGTCTGTAACGAGTCATGGCACATCTGTAACGAGTCATGGCACATCTGTAACGAGTCATGGCACATCTGTAACGAGTCATGGCACATCTGTAACGAGTGATGGCGCATCTGTAACGAGTGATGGCGCATCTGTAACGAGTGATGGCGCATCTGTAACGAGTGATGGCGCATCTGTAACGAGTGATGGCGCATCTGTAACGAGTGATGGCGCATCTGTAACGAGTGATGCCGTGTTTGGAACGAGTGATGGTGCGTCTTGTATCTACATTTTCTGAAGATTGAATTGTAGAAAATGTTCATTATCTGAGCTCAGCTGCACAGGTTAATACAGAAAGGCACCAAGAAAGTTTCTAGCTAGCTGACAGCCGGCTACTAGAAGAGCGTGCCAGGGTAAATAAAACTGGAGAAGGCTTGATGATCCTTCTTAGAGGACTTTATATAGTTTATCCGAGAATATGAGATAATCAAGGACTGTTATTGGACGATCTCCAAGGATGTTGTTGGGATAATTGGGTTTGTTGGGAAGGGAGCAGAGAACGTCATCATTGCCTGAACCCAAGGTCAGTAATATAAGGCCAATTTATACAGGTTGATTATTATCAAACATAAGAATACTTATTACGGCGCATCGGCCCATATAAACATGCCACCGATGACACGACAAACAAGGGAAAGGCTCGTTTACCAGCTGATTGAAATGCCTATGTGGGCCATTAGGCTCCATGTAAATGGGGATGTGCTGCCAACAACATGATGCTGTATGGGGCCAGAGTGATCATACTAGCAATAGTTCTGCCCCCATACAGTTTTGTAGGTCAGTCGGAATGGGGCCATAATTAAGAGTCCATCGGCACTTGTTTATAGGCAGACATCGGCTCTCTTGACTCTGTGTTTTTACCTTCATTAAATACCATAAGTGAAAAGCTTCCTGCATACTGTGGACGGTTGTGACAAATACCAAACCATCACATTCAGCTTCCATAGAAATCCATAGTGAAAAAAAGTGTATTTTATATTGGATGCCCCTTCTCCCCAGTGTATAACATCCTTCCCCTCTCCCCCAGTATATAGCATCCGACCCCTCGCCCCCAGTGTATAACCTGCAGTCCCTCTCCTCCAGTGTATAACATCCAGCCCCTCGCCCCCAGTGTATAACCTGCAGCCCCTCTCCCCCAGTGTATAACCTGCAGCCCCTCTCCCCCAGTGTATAACATGCAGCCCCTTGCCCCAAGTGTATAACATCACCCCTTGCTCCCCGGTGTATAACGTCCGGCCCCTCGTCCCCGGAGTATAAAATCTGGCCCCTCGTGCACAATGAATAACATCCGGCCCCTTGTGCCGTGGTGCATAACATCCTTCCCCTCTCCCCCAGTGTATAACATCCTTCCACTCTCCCCCAGTGTGTAACATCCGGCCTCTCGCCCCCAGTGTGTAACATCCGGCCCATCGCCCCCCAGTGTATAACATCTAGCCCGTCGCCCCCCAGTGTATAACATCCGACACCTCACATCCAGTGTATAACATCTGGCCCGTCGCCCCCTCCCCCCCCCCCCCCCCCACAGTGTATAACATCCGGCTCCTCTCCCCCAGTGTATAACATCCTTCCCCTCTCCCCCAGTGTATAACATCCGGGCCCTCGCTCCCAGTGTGTAACATCCGACACCTCGCATCCAGTGTATAACATCCGGCCCATCGCCCCCCAGTGTATAACATCCGGCCCCTCGCTCCAGTGTATAACATCTGGCACCTCGCCTCCAGTGTATAACATCCGGCCCATCGCCCCCCAGTGTATAACATCTAGCCCGTCGCCCCCCAGTGTATAACATCCGGCCCATCACCCCCCAGTGTATAACATCCGGCCCATCACCCCCCAGTGTATAACATCTAGCCCATCACCCCCCAGTGTATAACATCTGGCCCATCGCCCCCCCAGTGTATAACATCTAGCCCGTCGCCCCCCAGTGTATAACATCCGGCTCCTCTCCCTCCGTGTATAAAATATGGCTCCATCGCCCCCAGCGTATCATATCCGGCCCCCCATCAATGCCGTCTGCCTTTGCTAACAGAATGACTGGTGGTAAAGAGCTCTCTGATACCAGAGTAATCCTATAACAGGAGCTTCCGGGCTAACAGCTCAGTTCTTGACATTTCTTCCCTCATAACATCAGCACAAACACTGCGACCCCACTGGGAGCTTCATGGCTGAGCTGTTGCATGCAGACGTACATCACCAAGCACAATGCCAAGCGTCGGATAGAGTGGTGTAAAGCCACCGCCACCACTGGACTCTGGAGGAGACGTGTTCTGTGCAGTGACGGATCACACTGCTCTATCTGCGTCTGATGGAGGAGTCTGGGTTTGGTGATTCCAGGAGGATGTTACCCTCTGACTGCGTTGTGCCCCTCCCAATCATCAGTATCTGACCTCACAAATGCTCTTCTGGATGAAGGAGCAAAGATTCCCACAGACGTCTCCAAAATCTTATAGAAATCCTTCCCAGAAGAGCGGGAGACGTTATATCTGCGGAGGGGCCGACTCCATATTAATGTGTATGGATGGAGTATGGGAGGTCAGGAAAGCTCCCGGAGGTGTAATGTGGAGGGAGCACGTACTTTTCTCTATATTGTGCATATTCCAATGCTTCAGAATTTAGGAAAAGCTGCCCGAAAAATGAAAGTTTCTTTAATAATCACACTAAATATGGCAACTTTCCAATGAGTCTGAAGCTAACAAGAGGTTGGTACAGAATGAATAGATCGCCCCAGGGAAGGGCCCTGATGGACATCATGGTGATTGGAAAATTAAATGAAATATAATATGAGCGAAAAATATAAATGCAGAGAAAAACAGACGGATGAGAGGAGCGTAAGGAGAAGCCTTACATTGTGCACCATTTAATTTGGTTCCCGGAAAATAAAAGTCCTGTACATTGAAACCTTCCAGAAAACGAACCCGGTGCATTCACAATTAGTAGACGTGTGGGATTTGTTCTCACCGAGGTAAACAAACCATAAGGACAGGTGAAGAGATACAGGCTCGGGGCTGTCACCTATCACTCCCATTACTATAGTAGTTCTTCAGTGGTGCGGAGCTGGAAACATTCACAGCAGTGTTATCCACACAATACTATACTGTATGCCGGGATTCGCAACATACACACAATCAGGAACAGAAAATATTATACAAAGTAAGCCCAGGTGAATATGCAGTGAGCAAAGGCGTCACTCAGGATTTATTATTAGGACCAAGACGTGGGGGGATGGGAAATCAATAACTGGGGAGTGTGTACTGCATTGAAGAATGAGTATTGATTATATAATCGAGGTCTTGTATAGGACGAGTCATGAAGACGACCAGAAAAAAAAAAAATTTCTGCACATTTCAAGATGACAATGATAAACTTTACTTGGTGTTCTTGAAAGTTCGTGTCGACCCTCAGATACCAATATTTTTTCTTCTCAAAGCGTTGTTTTCATCAATAAATGTTATCTCCTATCCTTTGGGACAGGTGTGGGCCTGGTTTCTGGGAACCTCACAAATTTCCAGAATGCCCCGTCAGAATTAAGCAGTGGCCACGCATGAACTCAACCAGTGCAGATAATGAACGAAGAGGTGGCACACACTCTGACCGTGCGTTGTGTTATCCCAGCCAAATGCTGGATTCATGGCTACATTGCTCAGTATTGCTATATAATGTCCTTCACATTACATATAGATGGGAAGGCAGGGTTCCCTCATGTCTGTGTTTGCAGCGTATAAAACACATCATAGCAGCTAGTCTCCACACGTGTATGCATGGCATCACTCCATTCCAACTGAGCATTGCGTTTTATTCCACCTCAGCGTTGGATTCACAGATACATTGCTAAATATTGCTGTATAATGTCCTTCACTTTACATATAGACATGAGAGCAGGATTGTGTTGTTTCTGTGTATGCTCTGTATGAGAGACTTCATAGCAGCTAGTCTCAACGCATGTATGGTAACTAGTGATGAGCGAATATTCTCGTTACTCGAGATTTCCCGGGCACGCTCGGGTGTCCGACGAGTAATTTTTAGTGCTCGGAGATTTAGTTTTCATCGCCGCAGCTGAATCATTTACATTTGTTAGCCATCATAAGTACATGTGGGGGTTGCCTGGTTGCCAGGGAATCCCCACATGTAATCAAGCTGGCTAACAGATGTAAATCATTCAGCTGAGGTGAGGAAAACTAAATCCCGAGACCTAAAAAATACTCGGTCACCCGAGCGTGCTCGAGAGTATTCGCTCATCACTAATGGTAACCACTCCAGTCCAACTGAGCATTGTGTTTTTTTAGCACCCCAGTGTTGGAGTCACAGTTACGTTGCTCAATATTTCTGTATAATGACCTTCATATTACATATAGACAACAGAGTAGGATTCCCTCGTGTCTGTGTGTGCTGTGTTTGAGAGACATCATAGCAGCTAGTCTCAACGCATCCAAGCATGGTAACCATTACATTTTGACCTAGCGTTGTGTTTTATCCCAGCCAAGAGCTGGATTCATGACTACATTGCTCATTATTGCTATATAATGTCCTTCACATTACTTATAAATGGGAGGGTAGGATTCCCTCATGTCTGTATGTGCAGTATATAAGAGACATCATAACAGCTAATCTCCACGCATACTATGGCATGTAAAAGTTTCGGCACCCCTGGTCAAAATTACTTTTATTGTAAACAGTTAAGCAAATTGAAGATAAAATGATCTCTAAAAGGCCAAAAGTTAAAGATGAAACATTTCCTTTGTATTCTAGGCAAAAAAATATAGATATTGCAGTTTTTTTACATTTTAAAAATGTAAAAAAGGAAAATGGGCCGATGCAAAAGTTTGGGCACCTTTGGGGATTTGTGTGCTCAGATAACTTTGACCATGGCTTCCGACCTTAATTAGCCTGTTAGGGTTATGGCTTGTTCATTATCATCAATAAAGGCCAGGTGATGCAAATTTCCCCATTTATAAAAACCCAGCCTCCTCTAACCTTGTGCCAAAAAACAGCAGCCATGGGTTCTTCTAAGCAGCTGCCTACCACTCTGAAAATAAAGATGGTGGAGGCCCACAAAGCAGAAGGCAATAAAAAGATAGAAAAGCGTGTTCACGTTTTCCTTTCCTCAGTTGAAAATGTAATTAAGAAATGGCAATTAACAGGAACAGTGAAGGTCATGGTAAGGTTTGCAAGATCAAGCAAAATTTCAGTGAGAACTGCTGATAGGACTGCTAGAGACGCAAATCAGAACCCCCACAAAGGACCTTCAGAAAGATTTAGCAGACTCTGATGTTGTGGTACATTGTTCTACAGTTCAGAGACACCTGCACAAATATGGCCTTCGTGAGTCATCAGAAGAAAACCTCTCCTGCATCCTCACCATAAAATTCAGCATCAGAAGTATGCAAAAGAAAATCTAAGCAAGCCTGATGCATTTTGGAAAAAAAAGTCCTGTAGATCGATGAGGTTAAAATAGATCTTTTTGGCCACAATTATCAAAAGGTATGTGTGGGGGAAAAAAAGGCCACAGAATTTCAGGAAAAGAACATCTCGCCAATCATTGAGCATGGGGGTGGATTAATCATACTCTGGGGTTGTGTTGCAGTTAATGGCACGGGAAACATTCCACTAGTAGGGGGAAGAATGGATTCCATGAAATTTCAACAAATTCTTGATGCAAACATAACACCATCTGTAAAAAAGCTGAAGGTGAAACGAGGAAGGCTTCTACAATTGGATAATGATCCTAAACACGGCAAAATCCAGAAAAGACAACCTCAAAAGGCGCAAGCTGAAGGTTTTACAATGGCCTTCAGTCCCCAGATATGAACATCATTGGCAATCTTTGGCTAGACCTCAAAATAGCAGAGGATGCAAGACGACCCAGGAATCTCACAGAACTGGAAGAATTCTGCAAGAAAGAATGAATGAAAATCCCTCAAACAAGAATTGAAAGACTCTTGTCCAGGCTACAAAAAGTGTTTACAAGCTGTGATGCTTGCAAAGAGGGGGGCAATTTTTGTAATTTTTAAAATGTAGATAGTGAAAATATATAGATATATATATATATTTTCCTAAAATACAAAAGTTATGTGCTATTGTTGAGGAGAGCCATAAGATCAAATACTTAATTAACCCCAAGACATAAGAGATTGAGAGAAGCGACCCATAATGTGTATTGTTTGATCTTACATAAGTTTTTTTAGATGAAAGTAAGACACTAAAGATGACTGCCATTTCCTGTATCAGAGAGCCATGTGGCTGCCTGGCTGGTATCCAAGATGACGCCCACCCTGGTGACCTCATGGATCCACCCACAGTGACGCCCACCTTGATGACCTCATGGACCAACCCACCCTGATGACCTCATGGATCCACCCATGGACTTGCTCATTGCCCAACCCACTAACCAATGGAATGCATCCGATCACTCCCATTTTAGAGCTAACCGAGCCCCCTTACAGGGGATATATAAATCTGTGTCTTGCCTGAATAATAATAATAATAATAATAATAATAATAATAATAATAATAATAATAATTTTATTTATATAGCGCCAACATATTCCGCAGCGCTTTACAAATTATAGAGGGGACTTGTACAGACAATAGACATTACAGCATAACAGAAATCACAGTTCAAAACAGATACCAGGAGGAGTGAGGGCCCTGCTCGCAAGCTTACAAACTATGGGGAAGTCTCTTTTTCCCTTGCAGCTGGGCCATAGATTGATCATGGAGAGTTTACATATGACTGTGTGTTGTTATATGTTTATTTCTTTGGTGCGCACCTGATCAATATCCATTAGGCCAGGAGTAGGCAACTTAAGTGAAGTGAACATTTTATTAAATTGTTCAACCTAACAATTTCTGTAACTTTAGTCAGATAGGGAAGGTGATACAAAGTGGGTGCCCCAGGCGGTAGTTCCAAGGCATCAAGTAAAGAAGTTAAGTAACGACTATAGTTACACGACCTCACACGACCTCCCCAACGAACCTATCCATTACAGTAAACGGCTGCCCGCTCTCCCCAGTCCCACAAGCCCGCTGTCTTGGGGTAATCCTTGACACTGATCTCTCCTTTAAACCACATATCCAAACCCTTTCCACTTCCTGCCGCCTCCAACTCAAAAATATTTCACGGATCCGCACATTCCTAAACCAAGAATCTGCAAAGACCCTAGTCCATGCCCTCATCATCTCTCGCCTTGACTACTGTAACCTCCTGCTCTTTGGCCTCCCTGCTAACACTCTTGCACCCCTCCAATCTATTCTAAACTCTGCTGCCCGACTAATCCACCTGTCCCCCCGCTATTCCCCGGCCTCTCCCCTCTGTCAATCCCTGCACTGGCTCCCCATCACCCAGAGACTCCAGTACAAAAGCCTAACCATGACATACAAAGCCATCCACAACCTGTCTCCTCCATACATCTGTGACCTCGTCTCCCGGTACTTTCCTGCACGCAACCTCCGATCCTCACAAGATCTCCTTCTCTACTCCCCTATTATCTCCTCTTCGCACAATCGCATACAAGATTTCTCTCGTGCATCCCCCCTACTCTGGAATTCTCTACCACAACATATCAGACTCTCGCCTACCATCGAAACCTTCAAAAAGAACCTGAAGACCCACCTCTTCCGACAAGCCTACAACCTGCAGTAACCACCGATTGACCAAACCGCTGCACGACCAGCTCTACCCTCACCTACTGTATCCTCACCCATCCCTTGTAGATTGTGAGCCCTCGCGGGCAGGGTCCTCTCTCCTCCTGTACCAGTTGTGACTTGTATTGTTCAAGATTATTGTACTTGTTTTATTATGTATACCCCTCCTCACATGTAAAGCGCCACGGAATAAATGGCGCTATTATAATAAATAATAATAATAATAGTGCCAATCTAGTTCCCCTAAGGGAAAGAAGAACGAAGAACCGTGGATTGAAGTAGAGGACTCTCATTTCCTGGACGGTGGTACCATGGGAAAATCCACAACAGCAATTTGCACAGTATTCTGTTGGTTTTGTTTTGGATCTTGCTGCTGATTTTCCTTTGGAAAAAAAAGTGGAGAAAAGCATTAAAACAAACCCTATACCACTCTCCTTTGGTGTTTCAGAGGTTCTTATTGCTCACACCCTGCCAGTCTCCACATAATCTGACCTTCTAAGATGATATTTTGTCCCAAGGGAACCCTGCAGGTGTGAGTAGGTTGCCAACGCTTGAGGCAAGCCATGTATTTTGCAACCCTTACCCATGGACTGTCAGCCCTCCTTGAGGCATTTCCGCATCATTCAAGAACATTTATGGTATATTAAGAAAATAGTGATACAATTATCATTCTGTCCTTTGACCATCTAGTTATTTTCTACTTTTTGCTGAAATCCAACGCACAATTTTGAAAATAAAAAGTTTTAAATCGTTATATGATACTTTTTTTAAATTATATTTTTCTGTTTTTATGTAGCCATTTTATTACCCTAGCCCTAAACCTAAGTCTATCCCTAACCCTAGTTCTATCCCTGACAATAGTTCCAATCCTGACCCTTGTTAGAATTAGAAAAAGTATGCAAAAACTTAGTGTATTATAACCTTAGTGTTTCGTCTTTTGCTTGTTTTATTGCAAGGGACACCTTTTTTTTTTTTTTTTTTTTTTTTTAGGTAGGACGTGTTCCCTAGGTCGTCTTACAAAATGACAAGTGAGAGGACAGACTGAACTGTGGGAGAGGAAAGTTTAGCCTTTGTCATCTCAGTTGTTACTTATGCATAGTGCAGCAGTTGCAATGAATTTGTCTCTTCATAGCAAGAGACTAAGATGACGAAGTTCATCTGATCATACTGAGAGTTTTGTCATTTTGGTTGTTGCCTATGCAGAGCGCATAGAAAGTAATGTATTACTGCACTCCCACTTGTTTAATCATGTTGAAAATGAACACGTAGAGCCCATTTCATTGCTGCATTTGCCCTTTGTCTAGTTTTTGGTGTTTTTACCGGTCTCTCATTTGCACTTTATCATTCTCTTAATTTGCTTTAAAGTCTATTTTATTTGCGTTCCGCCTGTTGTGTTTTTTTTTTTTTTTTTTTTTTTTAATGTTCGTCATATGGGCAAAGGTTTGGGGTTTCCAGATGTATTCGGCCGATTCATCAGTTACGGCTTTTTTAACAGCGTACTTTTTTTGTGCAAATGTGCTCCCACCTACTATAGCGATTTTATGCAAGTGTGAATTTTTTGTACACATTTTGAATTTGAAATATTTTAGTGGAGCGTGCGACTTCATAAGCTAAAAAATAGCAAAATGAATCAAAACAGTTTTCTTTATTTTTGCCCAAAATCCATGAACCGCATTGCCCCATTTGAATTTTCCACAAAATTTTTTTGTGAAAAATTACTTAAAAAAATCACAAATGATGAATCGGGACCTCAAGTGTATGAGTGCATGGAAATTCTAACTCCAAGCAAAAAATGATGTGTGTACTTAGATGTTAGAAAAGAAATTACAATATAATTTCTTCTAATTTTTGCAACCACGGAGGCTTCTGAGTAATTTGATCTGCCTCATCTGAGCACAGCTGCGGCCTCCTGTGCTGAGGCTTCATCTGGCCTCGCTCCCCTTTCCAGTCTGATCCCGATTGAAATCTTTCATGGGGTGTTATCCTTTAATGAGATTTGTAACCTAAACCAAAAAGGAGTTGTTTTATCTACAGTTTTGCTTTTGTTTCTAGCTTTGACCGTAATTGATAGAGCTTAATAGGAGGCCTAAACTTGTTTGATGCCCAAAATCTTCCACTTATCATCTCCATGTGGCCACTTTGAAGAATGGCGTCATTCTTTGGCATTGACGGTTGCTACCCTCTGTACACACACTGATTTACACACAGCCCATAAGAATGTATAGGATAAAGTCTTTAGCATGGGAATGAAGTCTTAAAGGGTGATTCCCACGATTGATACTTATTACCTATCTATAGGCTCTGCTACTGGGACCCCACAATCAAGGGAATGGAGGGTTCCAAGCCCCAGGTTCCTCCTCACTGCATGAACATACTGTTTTTATATCAGTCCTGTAAGTGGGCATATGGTGCACCATTGAAAGTCCTCCTCATGCACTGGGGGGCTGAAGACCAAGTTCTAGCGACTGTTGGGGTCCCAAACCCCAGATATTTTTCAACCATTTTGTATATAACAATAAAACACTTTTTATATTCTTACTAATTTCCCTTGTAAATAATATTGCTGAAGTCATCGGTGTTCAAGGTCCTGGTCTACCGCGATCACTTGATATGTTTACCATCATGGTTCTTTGTCATGTAGCCTCTGCCCCGTTCCAGCAGATTTACTTCTGGTCACTGCCCCCTGACGAAGCTGACGCGAAACGCGCGTTGGGGCCACCGCGTGGGTCATCTTGGTTACCAACCTGTGGGTAAGGATCAATAGGGTTTGTTTATGGCATTTTCTCCCCTTTTGTTTTTGGCCTTTTGATTACTGACCAGATTTGGTGGTCATTTAGCCTGTGTGCAGGGCTAGTTACATGTACATACAGCCATTAGTATAGACTTACAGGGGTAGCTTGATATTATCTGGTCCTTTTCCCGTTTATTTTGTGGCACTATGCACTTTATCAATATAAAAGTTGGTATCAGGATCACCCACATGATGTCTATTTCCATCTTTTTGCTACCATTCATCCTCCTTTTCAGTTATGTGTAATGTCTAATTGTATTATTATATTTGCATGTTTCTTGGCTATGGTGGCCAATTGTTGTTAATAATAAATACCTGTTTATGGACTCCAACTCCATTGTTTCTTTCTTGTCGCTGGTCCGGTGCTCGACTATCGGGGAAATTGCACTACCTGTACTATAGTATGGAACCTTTTTTTATACCACGTTTATATTGAGTTTTGGGTGCGGCTTGACAATGCCTTTAAACCATTCCTGTCCAAGCCAATTTTCATCTTACTGACCAGTCCAAATTTTTCAACCCTGACATGTGTCACTTTATGTGATAATGACTGTGGAATGCTTCTCCATCAGCGATTTTGAGACTTTTTTTTTTCCTTGACACATTATGTTTTATGTTCATGGTGAATTTGGGTTGTTATTTATAAAAAATATTGGAAATTTTATAAAAATTTGCAATTTGTGAACCTTGATTTTTTTTATGCCCTTAAACCAGGTACTCATAGAAAACAAAATAATAAATAAATAACATGTCCCACATGTCTACTTTACTGCAGCATCGCATTTGAAATTTTTTTTAATTTTTTTGTTAGGACGATAGAACGCTTAAACAGTTCAGCAGCAATTGTTCATTTTTTTTTCAAATAAATGTATAAAAACTGTTTTTTTTTTGTTTTTTTTAAGGGATCACATTAATTTTGAAATGACTTTGAGGAGCCTATATTTTGAAAAAAAACCAAACAAGACTCTATTTTAAAAACTGCACCCCTCAAGGTATTAAAAACCGCAATCAGGAAGTTTTTAAACCTTTCAGACGTTTCACAGGAATTAACGCAAAGAGGAATGAAATAATGAAAAATGTAAAAAAAAAAATTCAGCTAAAATGTTGCTTTAGTCCTAAGTTTTTCATTTTCACGAGGGTAAAAGCACACAGCATGGCTCGGATGAGAAGGAGCGCTATTTGACTTTTGGATCACAATTTTGTCAGGAATAGGCTGCGGATGCCATGTCGCATTCAAAGAGCCCCTAAGGTGCCAAAACAGCAGAAGAAACCCCATTTTGGAAACTAAACCCCTACAAAAATTCATATCACGGCGTGGTGAGCATTTTAGAACCCACATACGATTTACAGAATTGTATAACAATAACTTTTTTTTTTCTACTAACTTGTTGCTTTAGCCCCAAATGTGTTTTTTTCACGATTGGTAGGTGAAAACGGTCCCACAATTTGTTGGGCAATTTCTCCTCAACATGGGAATATCCCATATTTGGTCGGAAACTCCAGTTTGGGCGCACTGTAAGGGCTCGGAAGGAAGGAGCGCTATTTGACTTTTGGAGCACAGATTTTCCTGAAATAGTTTGCGGGTGCCATTTACAGAACCCCTAAGGTGCCAGATAAGCAAAAAATCCCTTCCAGTGACCCCATGTTTGAAACCATGCCCCTATGGAAACTCATCTACTTTTGTAATGACTACATTGACCTCAATGGTGTTTTCCAGAAATAAGGACAAAGTTGGTGTAACAGAGTGATAATTGCATATATGCCAGCTTACTGCCCAATATAGTGTGCCAAGCTTGTACTTCTGGAGGCACACATCCCATAAATTTATGGGGGTTATTCTTGTTACAGCAATGCCAAAGCATGTGGGCGCTAACTGAGATTTAGGCACACTGCAGGGCGTAGAAAGGAGGGCAGTGATTTGGATTTCGAAGTGCAGATTTCGATGGATTTCTTTTTTGGGTAGCCATGTTGCTTTTCGCCAGTCTTTGTGCTACTAGTATGGTGGACACCCCCTATATTTCTGTTGACAGATGACGGACCTTTGTGGGGACTTGTCTTTTTGTGGGTTGACTTGAAGTTTTTATTGGTACCATTTTGGGGTACAGAACATTTTGGAGCCCTTACATTGCAGTTTTCATCCTAATCTTTGAAATACACTACACTACGCTACTCGCTACATTAGAATATCATCAAAAAGGTAATTTATTTCAGTTCTTCAATACAAAAAGTGAAACTCATATATTATATAGAATCATTACACACAGAGTGATCTATTTCAAGTATTTATTTCTGTTAATGTTGATGATTATGGCTTACAGCCAATGAAATTATAATTTTTTTGGTTACGTAGCTCCTACAATTAGGTCCATATATATTTGGACAGAGACAACATTTTTCTAATTTTAGGGTTATAGACATTACCACAATGAATTTTAAACAAAACAATTCAGATACAGTTGAAGTTCAGACTTTCAGCTTTCATTTGAGGGTATCCACATTAAAATTGGATGATGGGTTTAGGAGTTTCAACTCCTTAACATGTGCCACCCTGTTTTTAGAGGGACCAAAAGTAATTGGACAATTGACTCCAAGGCTATTTCATGGACAGGCGTGGGCAATCCCTTCGTTATGTCATTCTCAATTAAGCAGATAAAAGGCCTGGAGTTGATTTGAGGTGTGGTGCTTGCGTTTGGAAGGTTTTGCTGTGAAGTAAACATGTGGTCAAAGGAGCTCTCCATGCAGGTGAAACAAGTCATCCTTAAGCTGCGAAAACAGAAAAAACCCATCCGAGAAATTGCTACAATATTAGGAGTGGCAAAATCTACAGTTTGGTAGATCCTGAGAAAGAAAGAAAGAAAGAAAGAAAGAAAGAAAGCACTGGTGAACTCATCAATGCAAAAAGACCTGGGCGCCCAGGGGAAACAACAGTGGATGGTCGCAGAATAATCTCCATGGTGAAGAGAACCCCCTTCACAACAGCCAACCAAGTGAACAACACTCTCCAGGAGGTCGGCGTATCAATATCCAAATCTACCATAAAGAGAAGACTGCATGAAAGTAAATACAGAGGGTTCACTGCACGGTGCAGCCACTCATAAGCATCAAGAATAAAAAGGATAGACTGGACTTTGCTAAAAAACATCTAAAAAAGCCAGCAGAGTTCTGGAAGAACATTCTTTGGACAGATGAAACCAAGATCAACCTTTACCAGAATGATGGAAAGAAAAGTATGGCGAAGGCGTGGTACAGCTCATGATCCAAAGCATACCACACCATCTGTAAAACAATGTGGAGGCAGTGTGATGGCTTGGGCATGCATGGCTGCCAGTGGCACTGGGGCACTAGTGTTTATTGATGATGTGACACAGGACAGAAGCAGCCGAATGAATTCTGAGGTATTCAGAGCCGCCATACTGTGTGCTCAGATCCAGCCAAATGCAGTCAAACTGACTGGTTGTCGTTTCATGCTACAGATGGACAATCACCCAAAACATAAAGCCAAAGCAACCCAGGAGTTTATTAAAGCAAAGAAGTAGAATATTCTTGAATGGCCAAGTCAGTCACCTGATCTCAACCCAATTGAGCAGCATTTCACTTGTTAAAGACTAAACTTGAGACAGAAAGGCCCACAAACATACAGCAACTAGAAAACCACCGCAGTGAAGGCCTGGCAGAGCATCAAATAGGAGGAAACACCACGTCTGGTGATGTCCATGAGTTCAAGACTTCAGGCAGACTGTTGTGAATTCTGCTCTTGGGCTCCCTCCGGTGGTTATGAGTGGTAGTGCTGCGGTAGTTGGATCGCAGCATTATCAGGTGTATCTATTTTTTGCAATTTGGGCTGGGCTATATAGTCTTGCTTGATCCTTTAGTCAGTGCCAGTTGCCCATTGTTTTTGGAGGATTCACATCCCTTCTGGTCTCTCCTGTTTGCTGTGCTTTTCTTCAAAGATAAGTCCTGGCTTTGTTTTTGCTGTCCACCTGCTGTGGACCTTATAGTTCTGTGCATTTTCATGTTTTTGTCTTGTCCAGCTTAGTCTGAGAAGGATTTTTTGCAGCCTAGCTATTTCTCTGGAGATGCAGATATACCCTCCATGTCTTTAGTCAGATGTGATGTTTTGTATTTTCTGTGGTGGATATTTTCTAGTGTTTTATACTGACCGCATAGTATACTCTGTTCTATTCTTTCTTTTTAGCTAGTATGGCCTCCTATGCTAAATCCTGATTTCATTTCTGCGTATGTTATTTCCCTCTCCTCTCACAGTCAATATTTGTGGGGGGCTGTCTTTCCTTTGGGGATTTTCTCTGAGGCAAGATAGGTTTCCTGTTTCTGTCTTTAGGGGTAGTTAGATCTTAGGCTGTGTCGAGGGGTCTAGGGAGTGTTAGGTACCCCCCACGGCTACTTCTAGTTGCGCTGTTAAGTTCAGGGTTTGTGGTCAGTACAGGTTCCACCTTCTCCAGAGTACGTCTCATGCTGCTCCAAGGCCACCAGATCATAACAGCAGACACTGCCAACAAAAGCGTTTTTAATCAACTACTAAAAATGAACATTTTATTTAAAATTATTGAATCTGTCCAAGATTTAAAGACAGGGTGGCACATGTTAAGGAGCTGAAACTCCTAAACCCTTCATCCAATTTTAATGTGGATACCCTCAAATGAAAGCTGAAAGTCTGAACTTCAACTGCATCTGAATTGTTTTGTTTAAAATTCATTGTGGTAATGTCTATAACCAAAATTAGAAAAATGTTGTCTCTGTCCAAATAGATATGTACCTAACTGTATATCGGACTTGAACACTAAATATTCTGATTGCTGGTCTAATGCATGGCAATACAAGTGTAGTGCAATGCATTAGACCTTTCTTTCAGTGTTACACACTGACAGGAGGCCTGTTACACCATGCTCATGACAAGGCCTAACAGTCCACTGTGCTTGGCAGGAGTAAAGGTCATATTTACCATCGGCAAGGGGCACAGGGTTGCTGATGGGGTAAAAGAGAGAGCCCCTTCCCTTTCACAAGCACCTAAATGCCGCGGTTGTTATTGAGTGTATCTAGACTCTAGACTAGGGGATCCTAGTTAATGATAAACTTACCTGGAGCAGCCAGTGCCAGGCAGCAGCTGCCAAGGCAAACAGGATCATGGGGTGCATTAAAAGAGGTCTGGATACACATGATGAGAGCATTATACTGCCTCTGTACAAATCCCTAGTTAGACCGCACATGGAGTACTGTGTCCAGTTTTGGGCACCGGTGCTCAGGAAGGATATAATGGAACTAGAGAGAGTACAAAGGAGGGCAACAAAATTAATAAAGGGGATGGGAGAACTACAATACCCAGATAGATTAGCGAAATTAGGATTATTTAGTCTAGAAAAAAGACGACTGAGGGGCGATCTAATAACCATGTATAAGTATATAAGGGGACAATACAAATATCTCGCTGAGGATCTGTTTATACCAAGGAAGGTGACGGGCACAAGGGGGCATTCTTTGCGTCTGGAGGAGAGAAGGTTTTTCCACCAACATAGAAGAGGATTCTTTACTGTTAGGGCAGTGAGAATCTGGAATTGCTTGCCTGAGGAGGTGGTGATGGCGAACTCAGTCGAGGGGTTCAAGAGAGGCCTGGATGTCTTCCTGGAGCAGAACAATATTGTATCATACAATTATTAGGTTCTGTAGAAGGACGTAGATCTGGGTATTTATTATGATGTAATATAGGCTGAACTGGATGGACAAATGTCTTTTTTCGGCCTTACTAACTATGTTACTATGTTACTATGTAGACTGCAGGAGATCAGCAGTCACTTAGGCCCCTTCACATGTCTGTATAATATAATAAAAATGGTACCGGTGTCAGTGTTTTGTATCAGTGAGCCATAGACTTGTATTATCCATTGTCATGAGTGCTGCCGGTAAGAATCGGGCATGTGAAGGGGGCCTTAAGCTTAGCTCCTGTAATGATCGTGGATTTCACAGCTCTAGTGCCCACACAATCACCTGGACGTACCAGTACACGCATTTGTGGGAATACCTTCCCGAATAATATTACGTCTTCTGTCGGGAAGGGGTTAATAGACCCTAAGTAGTGGTCTATTGCTAGTCAAGAGAAATCTAGTGAAAAAACCATAAACCGATCAATAGGAAACATAACTGGTTGTGTGTCTATACACTTGGCCTGCTTCCAAGTGCATTGACACGCCCCCAGTGCACTTCCATACTAATTTGCATATGTCTTCAACACTAGATTTCTCATAATTGGCCCTTTGGATGTTTACACAAAAGGTATTTTTTGTTATTGCACGTCACCCTTTCACTTTAATAATAAAAAATAGAGCTGACTATGCCATTGTCTTTGCCGACGGAAGAGCCGTCAATAATAGTCAAAATATATTTTTTTTTTACTGTATTTGGTTCTTTAAAGTCTATGGGTACTCAGAGAAATGCGTGAGCAGGCCCAGATCCATTACTGAGCCGCCGCTGTGATGTGTGGGGGAGATCCCACTTGTCTTGTCACTTGTGCATCATAGATGACAAATGAAACTCCATCTCTTTGTTTGTTTCCAAACTTGGTTCCCGGGACCAGGACAGACAGATGTAAGTTTATATAACAACATGAAGCCTCCTCTGCACCTCCATCGCCTGCAGCGCAGCCTTTGTGTGTTGTGCTAAGGAAGCTGCGAGGTGACAAGTGACCATCATCACATTTCAAAGACCATGACAGGCGGCGGTCGGATCATTTCAGGACCATCGCTCCCATTTTTCTGTAATCTTACCAGCTGTGAATGGTCTGAGCTTACAGGTTATGTAGAGCTATGAGTAGGGTAAATATAAGGGTCAGTCCAATAATTCTCTATGGATATTATGGGATTTTTGTGTTTTTTTTTTATTTAAATAGTCTTTCAGACATTTTGATCTCATTTCACATATCATGTGATAAATAGACAATCTGCAATTTATTCATAACTTCATTCGTAATTATAAATTACCCTGAAAAAAACACTCCAAAATGTCGGCTACCAGATGTCACTGTTCTCTTTAAATTGCTGCCCATTAGCTGTTATCAAGTGTAATCCATCTGCAGCAGGGACACTAAGAGGAATTGCAGGAAGTGGGGCAGGTCTTTTACGCTACAGGAAGTGGGGTAGGTCTTTTACTCTACAGGAAGTGGGGTAGGTCTTTTACTCTACAGGAAGTGGGGTAAATCTTTTACTGTGGAGGAAGTGGGGTGAGTCTTTTACTCTGGAGGAAGTGGGGTAGGTCTTTTACTCTACAGGAAGTGGGGTAGGTATTTTACTGTGGAGGAAGTGGGGTGGGTCTTTTACTCTGGAGGAAGTGGGGTAGGTCTTTTACTTTACAGGAAGTAGGGTGGGTCTTTTACTGTGGATGAAGTGGGGTGGTCTTTTACTCTGGAAGAAGTGGCGTCAGTCTTTTGCTCTACAGGAAGTGGAGTGGGTCTTTCACTCTACAGAAAGTGGGGTGGGTCTTTCACTCTACAGGAAGTGGGGTGGATCTTTTACTGTGGAGGAAGTGGGGCGGGTCTTTTACTCTACAGGAAGTGGGGTGGGTCTTTTACTCTTGAGGAAGTGGGGTAGGTCTTTTACTGTACAGGAAGTGGGGTGGGTCTTTTACTGTGGAGGAAGTGGGGTGGGTATTTTACTCTGGAGGAAGTGGGTTAGGTCTTTTACTCTACAGGAAGTGGGGTGGGCATTTTACTCTGGAGGAAGTGGGGTAGGTCTTTTACTCTACAGGAAGTGGGGTGGGTCTTTTACTGTGGATGAAGTGGGGTGGTCTTTTACTCTGGAGGAAGTGGGGTAGGTCTTTTACTCTACAGGAAGTAGGATGGGTCTTTTACTCTTGAGGAAGTGGGGTAGTTCTTTTACTCTACAGGAAGTGGGGTGGGTCTTTTACTGTGGAGGAAGTGGGGTGGGTATTTTACTCTACATGAAGTTGGGTGGGTCTTTTACTCTGGAAGAAGTGGCGTCGGTCTTTTGCTGTACAGGAAGTGGAGTGGGTCTTTCACTCTACAGAAAGTGGGGTGGGTCTTTCACTCTACAGGAAGTGGGGTGGATCTTTTACTGTGTAGGAAGTGGGGCGGGTCTTTTACTCTACAGGAAGTGGGGTGGGTATTTCACTCTACAGGAAGTGGGGTGGATCTTTTACTGTGGAGGAAGTGGGGCGGGTCTTTTACTCTACAGGAAGTGGGGTGGGTCTTTTACTCTACAGGAAGTGGGGTGGGTCTTTTACTGTGGAGGAAGTGGGGTGGGTATTTTACTCTGGAGGAAGTGGGGTAGGTCTTTTACTCTACAGGAAGTGTGGTGGGTATTTTACTCTTGAGGAAGTGGGGTAGGTCTTTTACTCTACAGGAAGTGGGGTGGGTCTTTTACTGTGGATGAAGTGGGGTGGTCTTTTACTCTGGAGGAAGTGGGGTAGGTCTTTTACTCTACAGGAAGTAGGATGGGTCTTTTACTCTTGAGGAAGTGGGGTAGGTCTTTTACTCTACAGGAAGTGGGGTGGGTCTTTTACTGTGGAGGAAGTGGGGTGGGTATTTTACTCTACATGAAGTTGGGTGGGTCTTTTACTCTGGAAGAAGTGGCGTCGGTCTTTTGCTGTACAGGAAGTGGAGTGGGTCTTTCACTCTACAGAAAGTGGGGTGGGTCTTTCACTCTACAGGAAGTGGGGTGGATCTTTTACTGTGGAGGAAGTGGGGCGGGTCTTTTACTCTACAGGAAGTGGGGTGGGTCTTTTACTCTACAGGAAGTGGGGTGGGTCTTTTACTCTGGAAGAAGTGGGGTCGGTCTTTCACTCTACAGGAAGTGGGGTAGGTATTTTACTCTACATGAAGTGGGTTGGGTCTTTTACTCTGGAGGAAGTGGGATGGGTCTTTCACTCTACAGGAAGTGGGGTGGATCTTTCACTCTACAGGAAGTGGGGTGGGTCTTTCACTCTACAGGAAGTGGGATGGGTGTTTTACTCTGGAAGAAGTGGAGCAGGTCTTTCACTCTACAGGAAGTGGGGTGGGTCTTTTACTCTGGAGGAAGTTGGGTGGGTCTTTCTACAGGAAGTGGGGTAGGTCTTTCATTCTACAGGAAGTGGGGTGGGTCTTTTACTATACAGGAAGTGGGGTGGGTCTTTCACTCTACAGGAAGTGGGGTGGGTCTTTTACTCTGGAGGAAGTTGGGCGGGTCTTCCACTCTACAGGAAGTGGGGTAGGTCTTTTACTCTATAGGAAATGGGGAAGGTCTTTTACTATGGAGGAAGTGGGGCGGGTCTTTCACTCTACAGGAATTGGGTAGGTATTTTACTCTATAGGAAATGGGGTAGGTCTTTTACTCTACAGGAAGTGGGGCGAGTCTTTCACTCTACAGGAAGTGGGGTGGGTCTTTTACTCTGGAGGAAGTAGGGCAGGTCTTTCACTCTACAGGAAGTGGGGTAGGTATTTTACTCTATAGGAAATGGGGTAGGTATTTTACTTTGGAGGAAGTGGGGTGGGTCTTTTACTCTACAGGAAGTGGGGTAGGTCTTTTACTCTACAGGAAGTGGGGCGAGTCACTCTGCAGGAAGTGGGGTGGGTCTTTTTCTCTGGAGGAAGTGGGGCGGGTTTTTCACTCTACAGAAAGTGGGGTAGGTCTTTTACTCTATAGGAAATGAAGTAGTTATTTTACTCTGGAGGAAGTGGGGTTGGTCTTTTACTGTGGAGGAAGTGGGGTGGGTCTTTTACTCTGGAGGAAGTGGGGTAGGTCTTTTACTCTACAGGAAGTGGGGTGGGTCTTTTACTCTGGAGGAAGTGGGGTAGGTCTTTTACTCTACAGGAAGTGGGGTGGGTCTTTTACTCTGGAGGAAGTGGGGTAGGTCTTTTACTCTACAGAAAGTGGGGTGGGTCTTTTACTGTGGAGGAAGTGGGGTGGGTCTTTTACTCTGGAGGAAGTGGGGTAGGTCTTTTACTCTACAGGAAGTGGGGTGGGTCTTTTACTCTGGAGGAAGTGGGGTAGGTCTTTTACTCTACAGGAAGTGGGGTGGGTCTTTTACTCTGGAGGAAATGGGGAAGGTCTTTTACTATGGAGGAAGTGGGGCGGGTCTTTCACTCTACAGGAATTGGGTAGGTATTTTACTCTATAGGAAATGGGGTAGGTCTTTTACTCTACAGGAAGTGGGGCGAGTCTTTCACTCTACAGGAAGTGGGGTGGGTCTTTTACTCTGGAGGAAGTGGGGTAGGTATTTTACTCTACAGGAAGTGGGGTGGGTCTTTTACTCTGGAGGAAATGGGGAAGGTCTTTTACTATGGAGGAAGTGGGGCGGGTCTTTCACTCTACAGGAATTGGGTAGGTATTTTACTCTATAGGAAATGGGGTAGGTCTTTTACTCTACAGGAAGTGGGGCGAGTCTTTCTACAGGAAGTGGGGTGGGTCTTTTACTCTGGAGGAAGTAGGGCAGGTCTTTCACTCTACAGGAAGTGGGGTAGGTCTTTTACTCTATAGGAAATGGGGTAGGTATTTTACTTTGGAGGAAGTGGGGTGGGTCTTTTACTCTACAGGAAGTGGGGTAGGTATTTTACTCTACAGGAAGTGGGGCGAGTCACTCTGCAGGAAGTGGGGTGGGTCTTTTTCTCTGGAGGAAGTGGGGCGGGTTTTTCACTCTACAGAAAGTGGGGTAGGTCTTTTACTCTATAGGAAATGGGGTAGTTATTTTACTCTGGAGGAAGTGGGGTTGGTCTTTTACTGTGGAGGAAGTGGGGTGGGTCTTTTACTCTGGAGGAAGTGGGGTAGGTCTTTTACTCTACAGGAAGTGGGGTGGGTCTTTTACTCTGGAGGAAGTGGGGTAGGTCTTTTACTCTACAGAAAGTGGGGTGGGTCTTTTACTGTGGAGGAAGTGGGGTGGGTCTTTTACTCTGGAGGAAGTGGGGTAGGTCTTTTACTCTACAGGAAGTGGGGTGGGTCTTTTACTCTGGAGGAAGTGGGGTAGGTCTTTTACTCTACAGGAAGTGGGGTGGGTCTTTTACTCTGGAGGAAGTGGGGTGGGTATTTTACTCTACATGAAGTTGGGTGGGTCTTTTACTCTGGAAGAAGTGGTGTCGGTCTTTTGCTCTACAGGAAGTGGAGTGGGTCTTTCACTCTACAGAAAGTGGGGTGGGTCTTTCACTCTACTGGAAGTGGGGTGGATTTTTTACTGTGGAGGAAGTGGGGCGGGTCTTTTACTCTACAGGAAGTGGGGTGGGTCTTTTACACTGGAGGAAGTGGGGTAGGTCTTTTACTCTACAGGAAGTGGGGTGGGTCTTTTACTCTGGAAGAAGTGGGGTCGGTCTTTTACTCTACAGGAAGTGGGGTAGGTATTTCACTCTACAGAAAGTGGGGTGGGTCTTTCACTCTACAGGAAGTGGGGTGGGTCTTTCACTCTACAGGAAGTGGGATGGGTATTTTACTCTGGAGGAAGTGGAGCAGGTCTTTCACTCTACAGGAAGTGGGGTGGGTCTTTTACTCTGGAGGAAGTTGGGTGGGTCTTTCACTCTACAGGAAGTGGGGTAGGTCTTTCACTCTACAGGAAGTGGGGTGGGTCTTTTACTCTGGAGGAAGTGGGGCGGGTCTTTCACTCTACAGGAAGTGGGGTGGGTCTTTTACTATACAGGAAGTGGGGTGGGTCTTTCACTCTACAGGAAGTGGGGTGGGTCTTTTACTCTGGAGGAAGTTGGGCGGGTCTTCCACTCTACAGGAAGTGGGGTAGGTCTTTTACTCTATAGGAAATGGGGTAGGTATTTTACTCTGGAGGAAGTGGGGCGGGTATTTTACCCTACAGGAAGTGGGGTAGGTCTTTTACTCTACAGGAAGTGGAGCGAGTCTTTCACTCTACAGGAAGTGGGGTGGGTCTTTTACTCTGGAGGAAGTAGGGCGGGTCTTTCACTCTACAGGAAGTGGGGTAGGTCTTTTACTCTACAGGAAGTGGGGCGAGTCACTCTACAGGAAGTGGGGTGGGTCTTTTTCTATGGAGGAAGTGGGGCGGGTTTTTCTCTCTACAGAAAGTGGGGTAGGTATTTTACTCTATAGGAAATGGGGTAGTTATTTTACTCTGGAGGAAGCGGGGCAGGTCTTTTACTCTACAGGAAGTGGGGTAGGTCTTTTACTCTACAGGAAGTGGAGTAGGTCTTTTACTCTACAGGAAGTGGGGTAGGTCTTTTACTCTGGAGGAAGTGGGGTGGGTCTTTAACTCTGCAGGAAGTGGGGCGACTCTATTACTCTACAGGAAGTAGGGGGTGGGTATTTTACTTTACAGGAAGTGGGACTATTATTTGTCTCTATGGGAAGAGGAAGTGGATCTTTGTTTCCATTCTTCTGCTCTCCTGTCTGTGTAACTTGCTGTCCACAGCCTATTATCAAGTGTAATCTGTCAGCAAGACATTGAGATGGATTACAGGAAGCAGGTTTATGTCTTCGACTCTATAGGAAGTGGGCATTTTTTTCTATAAGTGGGGTTGGGTCTTTGTTTCTGTGCTCCTGCTCTCCTGTCTGTGTAACTTGCTGTTCACTGCCTATTATCAAGTATACTCTATCAGCAACAGAGACATTGAGCTGGAATCCAGGTAGTGTGAGCGTTTTTTGTGTCTAGAGGAAGTGGGGGGTGTTTTTTTTATTTATAGGAAGTAGGACAGATCTTTATTTCTATGCTCCTGCTGTTCTATCTGTGCAACTTTCTGCCCACTGCTTGTTATCAAGTGTAATTTATCAGCAACATACATATTATGGATTATGGGAAGTGGGGCGAGTGTCCGTCTCTACAGGAAGTGGGCTTGTGTCTTTGACTCTAGAGGAAGAGGGCAGCTTTTGTCTATAGGAAGGGGGGGGGGACTTTGTTTCTATGCTCTTGTTCTCCTGTCTGTGTAACTTTCTGTTCACGGTCTATTATCAAGTGTAATCTGTCAGTAACAGAGACATTGATCTGGAATCCTGGAGGCAATCAGTTAAGGGCAGGCAAGCTGTTACAAAATAGCAGGAGCAATGCGTCCTGACAAGTGTTGGAAAAGAATTTGCAGCACCTATAGTGCTGGCAGAATATGATTGGAGAAGAACAATCCACGTAAAAAAAATGAATGGTGAGTTACAGGGCATGAGAATCAGGACAGGTTGTGGATGTATTAGGCTCAGTTTGTTTTCCAAGGGCAGCAAGACAAATTTTGGGGGAACTGAATTGTAAGATTAAAATTAATTTTAAATGCGATTATCTAAAATGTTCTTGTTCCTTGTATATTGGTGGATGTTCTACCCTACGGTAGTCGTCTGTGCATTCATTGTAGCCCTCTTGGCTTCTTTAGTATTAGCGTGGCAATAACCACAGTTCATCTCTAGGTGGCACTATAGCTCAATTATTTTTTGTCTAAAGCACGTTAATCACATTGGGTTTATGGAGGTAATTGTAAAGTGTATTTACAAAGAACAACAGATGATAATGGTGTCGCTAACATTTATACCATTGTACACTAATGTTTCTGCAGGTTCTCTGAAGTGGAGACGACTGACAGAAAGTTATCATCCTGAGACGGGGTCTTTTCTGTTCTTCTGTTTGTAATGTCATGAAGTGGTGCAGTAGCTGCCAGCGAATGCAAATAAAACATCACATTTCGCGTCACATGCATGAAATATTGGGTACAATTTTGGGATACTGAGATAATGGAAGACATTTTAGGGGGCGGCTTAAACGGCCATGTCTAAATGTGTCAGATTTCTGTACATTCTGTATGCCCATGCCTGAAACTATCGGAGAAGATCCCAGTAGATTCTTTACTGTAAGTGCAGTAAGGCTACACAACTCTCTGCCCTAATTGTTACTTCGTTAACTGACTTTAAAGGGTTCTTGATTTATGGGGTATCCCCATCTCAGACATTTATAGAAGAGGGTCCCACTTCTTGCATCTGCACCCCGTCTCGCACTATCATAGATGGAAAAGTGGGTGCACATGTGCCGCTCTTGCCATTCACTTCCAAGGAAGTTGTGAACACAGCCGTGGAAATGCCATAAATGTCTGAAATGGGGTTACCCCTTCAATGCTACAAGCTCTAGGTACTAGGTTGAGGAGATGGGTCCTGAAGGCCCTTAAAGGGGTGTTTAAATATTAAAAAGTGATTGTATTCTGGTAGGATATACCGTCACTTTGGATCGGCGGAGGTCTGACCACTGCGACACTCCACAGTCCTGAGCTTAAGCTTCGGACTTTATCCTATAGACATTCATAGGTTTTCACTCATAGTAAGCTTCTTCTCAAGGAATCTTACTGTAGGTGACAAGTAAAGGATTTTAATACGAGTGCCCACTACTAAAGTTTTGCTGCTTTTTGCTGACTTCCTTGACAAGCATTCAACAAGGCAAAAGCCCTAAATCTCTCCATAATACAATATCGTGACTCCAGGCCAGAAGACCCATTGCATTGTGTCTGGCGACCTATGAACTATTGTATATGTTTTAGGATAGAATTTAGGGTTAGGGTTTAGATGAGACCCTCCGTGTCCTCTTTGTGGCCCCCGACCCTTGTAGACTGAACGGAGCCCCAGTAGCAAAATAAATCATTGTCTTTTCTATCTGTAAGTGGGTTATTAGTAATTTACCATGGAGATCAATGGAATGCAAGTGGGAAGCATCAGATGTGTGTATATATATATATATATATATATATATATATATATATATGTATGTGTATATATATATATATATATATATATATATATATATATGTATATATATATATATATCTGCTCAGAGGCGTAGCTAGAGCTTTTGCCGCCCGGGGCTGCTCCCGAGTTTGGCGCCCCCCCCCCGGCTCAATACACACAAAGGTTACCAAAAATGGTTTTCCTGTTTTGTAGAACTTAAACTGGGCCTAATGGTGTCACCCCCACATGCCACACCTGTGACTTAATACCACCACACCATGACCAGGCCACATAGTGACCGAATAATACTACATACAAGGGACAAATACCACAACACCATTTCCAGACCACATATTACCACCACATAGTGACTGAATACTACAATACTGATCAGTAATTAAAAAAAACCACAATACTATCACCATAAGTGCCAGTATTCACAGGAGATCTGTACTTAGTATGCAGTGTCTGTGTAGAGGTAATACAGAGATCACTGGTGACATTATACACAGGACCTCTATATAGTATACAGTGTATAGTGTCAGTGTATAGGTAACACTGACTCACCAGTGACGTCTCTAGGTGAAGTCCTTCATCTTTCATCCAGCACAGACCGCCATCATTCCTTCCAGCCAGGACTCGTTTCTGCAGGAAATAACACAGTTATCTCGAGCTCCGCTTGCAGAACACATTACTTAATTTTTCACAACTTCTACATTACATCACATGAAGAAAAAAAGGTGATATAGTGTCACTCTGCACAGTAACAGGACCGCCCCCCCATTTAAAACAGTATACTCAAAAAATAAAATAAATACATCACTGCAGTAATAATATCCCTTAATTATCCCCTATGGTAACACTATTCCCCACCCTGGCCCCGTTTATCTCATTCCTGGCTCCAGCCATATGTTCTCGCATCCTGCCCTCATGAGTATCCATTCTACCCCATATGATCTCCCCATCCTGCCCCACCAGCCTCCATCGTATCCATCCTGCCCCATGATCCAATCCTGCCCCATGTCTCCAATCATGCCCCGTATCTACATTCTGCCCATGCCTCAAGTCCTGCCCCCAGTGTGTCCAGCATATTACCCCCATGTTGTCCAGCAATCTGCCACAGTGTGTCCAGCATATTACCCCCATGTTGTCCAGCAATCTGCCCCAGTGTGTCCAGCATATTACCCCCAGTGTGTCCAGCAATCTGCCCCAGTATGTCCAGCACTGCCCCCAGTGTGTCCAGCAATCTGCCCCAGTGTCCAGCCTTTCCCCAGTGTGTCCAGCAGTCTGCCCCAGTGTGTCCAGCATATTACCCCCAGTGTCCAGCATTGCCCCAGTATGTCCAGCATATTACCCCCAGTGTGTCCAGCAATCTGCCCCAGTGTCCAGCATTGCCCCAGTGTGTCCAGAAGTCTGCCCCAGGGTCTCCAGCATTGCCTCAATGTGTCCAGAAATCTGCCCCAGGGTCTCCAGTATTGCCCCAGTGTGTCCAGCAATCTGCCCCATGGTCTCCAGTATTGCCCCAGTGTGTCCAGCATTCTGCCCCATGGTCTCCAGTATTGCCCCAGTGTGTCCAGCAATCTGCCCCATGTTCTCCAGTATTGCCCCAGTGTGTCCAGCAATCTGCCCCATGGTCTCCAGTATTGCCCCAGTCTGTCCAGCAATCTGCCCCATGCTCTCCAGTATTGCCCCAGTGTGTCCAGCATTGCCCCCAGACAGTCAGACAAAAAGAAAAAAAAAAAGTAAAATCCTCACCTCTCCCGTTCCTAGCGCAGGTCCGGTGCGGTGCAGCCAGTCAGCGTCTCTCTGGCTCTGCGACGCTCAGGACAGAGAGGCAGAGCGGCGCGCACAGTAGTGACGTCATCGCGCCCTCTGCTCTGAGACGTCGCAGAGTCAGAGGACGCTGCAGCTGCCGCAGGAACCAGGAGAGGTGAGTATTAGAGCGGGGGGCGGGGGTGGGGGGAGCTGGCCCTGGTCGTGGCGGCGGACGGCGCCGCCCGAAGATTTAAAGGGGCGTCTTTTTTTTTTTTTCTTCTCCTGCAGCGCCGGCCGCCCCCCGCATTGTGCCGCCCGGGGCGGACCGCCCCCCCCGCACCCCCCTTCCTACGCCACTGTATCTGCTTTATTTGACTAGTCGATGGATACTTACTTTGGGGGGAAGTGAGTTGTATCTTTTTCTAGACAGAATTTAGAAGTGGAGGTCTGTCTTCATATTGCAGCATCTCCCCTTTAAGAATTTCCCAATTTTTATGGATTTTGCTCGGATTTGAATGATTTTTGCAATGGAAAATTTCCTCTTGCGAAAAAAAGGCTTGCAAGGGTTTTGTGTTGGTCAGAGATCTGCTTTAAGGCTCCATTCAGCTGTATACGTATAAAAGGGTTTTCCGCACCTTTCAAAATGCAAGTTGCGTTTTTGACAGTAGAACCCGCAGCTAGCGACTAGCCGGGTATTTTATCTGCAGTGGCCACTGCAGGAGAACTGAGGTACTGCATGGCGGCTACTCAGAAGTCATTCCTGTAGTACAATGGATGGCTTGAACCTGCCAAAACAGGAGCCATTCATACAGAGAGGTACTCTCTTCTGGCTTGTAGAGGGGGAACTCAAGAGGGAGACTTCCCTCCATGATGTCAGGATGACCGTTCATATGTTTGTCTCTTTTGTCGGTATCAGTATAGATGAAGGTCCCAGCATCTTCCCCCACTAAAATTAGCTAAGCGCTAGGGGTTTCTGCATCAGGGCAGATAGTGACCACATTATAGTCAGGATGGTGAAGCTGATTTCTCAGTTGAGCCAGTACGTTTAACTGATCGAAGCTTGACTGCCCACAGCTGCCACTAGGGGGAGCCAGCTTCGTACAGATTTATACAATGAGTATTGCACTATATACTACAATCACTCAAACTGAAAAACAAAGTAGAAATAAAAAAATGTTTTAAAAAACATTGCTTGGTTAAGAAAAAGTAACCATTACTGATTACCAAATTTTTTGTTCTTGATTTCTTTTAGTGTTTCTTAAGCCAGAAAGTTGCCATTTGAAATAACTTTAGTTTTGTGCCATGTCTGTGATGTGCTTTTTTTCTACGCCAAGGCCGGTGATCCCATAATTTTTGCCAAGGGTTGTATAATGTAAGGTGCCATGACTCCACCTTAACAAGGTCAGCGTCCGCTTCTACCCTCTGTGCCCTTCACCATGTCCTCATTATATTCACCTTTCAGTGGAATTATTTAACTAATGAATGTGCAGCAAAATGGCCGTGGCGGATCCCATGTTATGTGTTTTATCGTTTACAGCTCCTGCTCTGGATTTCTGGGGCTCCGATACTTTTAGATTTTGATATTTTGGACTTTTTCAGACACAATGATACCAAACATATTTATTTTTAATGGGTAATTTTATTTATTTATTTTAATTTTTACTTAATTTTTTTTAGTCCTTCTCGGAGACAGTATCAAACGCTTATCTCTTATATTTGCAGGATTCATTGTGTCCAAGCTCAGTGCTTGGACTCATTGACATTGGATGGAAACGGTAGTGCGAATGTGTAACATCTGATTCATCTAATCTCTTGCTGAAACAGGGGCCTGCTACCAAAACCTCATAAAATGCGGGGGTCCTAGTAGTCAGACCCAGAGCAATTATAGGAGTTACCTGTGACTGGGGATTAATTCTTAGGGTGCAGTCAGACGGCCATGTAAAATGGACCAAGATCGGAACATAGGGCACAGACTGGCCATGTATCTCCTGACCCGAGCGTGACGGCTTCATGTATGTCTATATGTCAGGCTTGAAACAGGAGAGCTGCTTGCCAGTCCATGCTCTGTGTTCCGATCTCAGCCCGATACTTCATCAATATCAAAATAGTTGTGGTCCGACACCCTCTCTGATCAGCTCCGCACACTGTATAGCGGCCGTTCCTGCAGCTGATCACTTATTGAATATTTCAGTCGTGGACAACACCTTTAACAATGAGCACTTATACTGTGGATAGGGAAAAAACATTTTGTTTATGGTTAAATGGTTAAACCTCTTTAAAGGGAACCAGTCACCCCCAAAATCGAAGGTGAGGTAAGCCCACCAGCATCAGGGGCTTATCTACAGTATTCTGTAATACTGTAGATAAGCCCCCGATGTATCCTGAAAGAGGAGAAAAAGACGTTATATTATACTAACCCAGGGGCGGTCCCGCTGCGGTCCGGTCCGATGGGCGTCACGGTCCGGTCCGGGGCCTCCCATCTTCTTACGATTACATCCTCTTCTCGTATTCACGCTCCGGCGCAGGCGTAATTTGTCTGCCCAGTTGAGGGTAGAGCAAAGTACTGCAGTGTGCAGGCGCCGGGCCTCTCTGACCTTTCCTGGCCGCAGCATGAAGACAAGAAGAGGACGTCATCTTATGACGTTGGGAGGCCCCGGACCGGACTGCGACGCCCATCGGACCAGAACCGGACCGGGACCGCTCCTGGGTGAGTATAATCTAACCTCTTTTTCTCATCTTTCAGGATACATCGGGGGCATATCTACAGCATTACAGAATGCTGTAGATATGCCCCTGATGCTGGTGGACTTAGCTCACCTTCGATTTTGGGGGTGACAGGTTCCCTTTAAAGTTATAGCCATCTTATTACATGTATGAACACCCATCAGCCATTATATAAATCACCTGCTTAATATTGTGGCAACCCCCCTCATTCCTCTAAAATAAATCTGATTGGTCAAGGCATGTACTCATTTCACCAAAAGGTTTGTTGTATACCAGTAACATCCCAAAAGACCCGCCAAATACCGCAAGACTGAGCAAGTATTGGGAACACCCTACAAGACCCGCCATAATCTGGGAAAACCAAAAAAGATCAGCCTTATAATGGAATTGCCCAACAAGACCTGCTGTATACTGGGAACACCCCACAATATCTGCTGTATACTGAAAACACCGAATCAGACCTGTGGTATACCGGGAACACTTCACAAGACCTGACGTATATCGGGAACACCCAACAAGAGCTACTGTTTATTGGGAACACCCAGCAAGACCTGTCGCATAATGGGAATGCCCAACAAGACCTGCTGTTTACTGGGAACACCCCACAATATCTGCTGTATACTGAAAACACCGAATCAGACCTGTGGTGTACTGTGAACACTTCACAAGACCTGACGTATATCGGGAACACCCAACAAGAGCTACTGTTTATTGGGAACACCCAGCAAGACCTGCCACATAATGGGAATGCCCAACAAGACCTGCTGTATACTGGGAACACCCCACAATATCTGCTGTATACCGAGAACACCCAGTCAGACCTGTGGTGTACTGTGAACACTTCACAAGACCTGTTGTATAATGGGAACACCCAATAAGACTTGACGTATATCAGGAACACCCAAGAAGACTTGCCATATATTGGGAGCGCCTAACAACACCTGCCGTATATAGGGAACACCCAAGAAGACTTTACATATATCGGGAACGCCCCACAAGACCTGCCATATATCTGGAATGCCTAATACCCCTACCGTCTACCAGGAACACTCCACTAGATCTTCTGATTACCGGGGACATCTCACAAGACCTGCCATATACTGCCATATACAGGGAAAATCATGCAAGATCTGCCGTATACTGGAAAGGACCCTCAAGAACTGTCATACACTGAGAATACTCTGCAAGGCCCGTATACAGTGAAAACCATACAAGATCGGCTGTATACCGGGAGTACTCCACAAGACCTGCTGTATACCGGAAGCTCCCCACAAGGCTTGCTGTGTACCAAGAACACCCCACAGGACCTCCCATACCCTGGGAACACCCAACAGGACCTGCCTTATATTGGGAGCAGCCCACAGGACCTTCCATATACCGAGATCACCCACAAGACCTGCTGTATACTGGGAGCACCCCCCACAAAAAGGCCTGGTGTATACCTAGAACACCCCACAGGACCTGCTGTATACTGGAAACACCCCATAAGACCTGCCGTATACTGGAAACACCCCATAAGACCTGCCACATACTGGAAACACCCCATAAGACCTGCCATACACTGGGAGCACCCCATAAGACCTGCCATATACTGGGAACATCCCAAAAGATCTGCCGTATACCAGGAAAACCTTACAAGACCTGTATACCTTGAGCACCCCACAAGACCTCTTTCCTTGCTGCCTCATATTTCCCACCCCTGACAGGCACCATGGTGCTAAATTAATGCAATTTACGTTACTTTTCAGTAATTTTAATGGTATGATTGGTGTATATAGGTGGTTTCCAACCTGGGGTTTTCTAGCTGCTGCAATAGACAACTCGGACATACTGCGCGCTGTAGTTTTACAACATCTGGAAAGCAATAGGTTAGAGACCACTAGTTTATGTTTTCATTAGCCAATGCTTCCATCAGCTATAATTTCAGTAAGGGGCTTGGAAGTGGAGGTGAGCATTGCTGATGACGACGTGACCTCACATACCTGCCAAGACGGAACGGCGTGCAAGGAGGCTGTGGGGGACACATGGAGTCCCAATATGGCACCTGATTATAGATTATAGTGACATTTTCCGGTAGAAGCAATGCTTCTAGAGCAGAAAAGCTCCGTAATATGGCATTGTGACAGAATCATACAGAATCAAAGTCATAAAGTCATAGTCCAGCGAGCAAGAACCCCAATGATGATCTCCCTATCCATTAGATTAGGAGTCCCATTCATGATAGCTGCGGACCATTGCTTTATGTCTTCCAATGTGTGTGAATCTGCCACAAGACCAAATTACTGAGCTAATTTCCTCTAGGAGCGCTGCAGCTCGTGGAGGGTAGCAGCATAATCGGGCACGCGGAGTGTAGTGTGAAGGTGCAATGGCCCCATGTGCCTCGGTGCAGCCTCGCTGCACGCAGCTCCGCCATGTGCATAAAGTTAAGGGTTACCCTAAAACTTTTCTTTGATGGATACCAAAGACGTCATTTGTTTCTTTACTGCACAAAGCATGAACACTTGCTCTGCTTCACAATCCCCTCTCATGACCGACCTATGTGCACATTGTAGACCTCGGTCTCTTTGATCCCCCTCGGATTTCCAGCTCTCGCCCAGCGGAGGGGCTTTGTAACGCGTCACACACATATATGTCAAAGGGCCGTTTGTTTCATTCTTACATTTTAAAATGTGTTATAGCGGCTAGACTGGGACATAATCAATTTCTCAATAAAATAAATCCATTACCTTCCCCAGGGCCTTTGGTTTCAGCCTATTAAACCAGTCGCTTTTTTTTTTTTTCTTTTTCGGTTTTGTTTTGTGAGACGCTTTGATCTGAGACCCCCATAGTTTTACAATGAACAACCCCGGTGCTATCTAAATGGCTTTAATACATTGCTGGGGTGTTGTCTGTGCTCTGCCTGCTCCGGCCTCTCACTCACAAGTGAAAACAGAAAGATTAGGGCTCGTTTTAATAGCGTATCATCATTGGCCAGGGTTAGAAAAATCCAAGACGTAAAACTGGTACTGCTTTATCGTCCCCCATACTTTATACTGCCATCCAACAAGTCACATAGAAGAAAACGGACACCAGGGATTAGCTTGAACCACTGAATGTTTATTTATTGCTATAATGTTTTGCTGGTTTTTTGACTTTTGCTCTTATTTTTTTTTTTCTTTTTTTCTTAGATATTTACACTGTTACATGAAAAGAGAAATTTCAAGTATTATTATAGTCGTCCATTATTTTTATAGCTACAATTGTTCGCCTGTTGCTTTAAGTGACCGCAAAACCATCAAATAAATAACATGGACAAAGATATCCCGATCTGCACCCTAAAAACGTAATACAAGTAAACCAAGATATCACTCTCTTATAAAACATCTGTATAACATTTATACTATTTATTAATGAGCAGAAGGAGCAAGACAAGTCAGCAAGATCAAGATCATCTCGTACATGGTGGTGGGGCATATGGAAGGTTTGGGAGATCCAACGGTGTAGGAGGTGTGGCAGGGGTTAAATTAAAGGAGAAGCTTATATCCACCAATTAAGGATGGATAGAATAAAAATATGTGGTCCATATGTCTCATATTATACAAATACCCTCCAAAAAATACAACTAAACAACAGTAAATGGGGGGGGTGGGGGGGGGGGAATTACATCAATATTACGTTAAAAAAAATCTATTTTATTTACAAAAGCCGGTGACTCGAATTTTAAATTCCCTTTTGTTTTGTTTTTATGCTTTTCTTAGTTTCTTTTCTTTTTTTTTTAATTATGTTAAAAAGCTATATTACATATAAAAATAAAACATCTGTTCGTAGGTGCTTAGTTCTGGAGGCTTTTATCAAGCTTTAAAAATAATATACATAGCAATAATACAATAATAATAATAATAATATGAATAATTATACTTAACAGTGCAAGGTTGGGGAGGATAACACTTTTTTTCTATCTCTTTTTTTTTTTTTTAATACTGCATAAATTGGTTATTAACCCAACAAAAAGAAAAAAAAAATATTAATTTATGGCAATAATTCCTTTTTTTATTTTTTTTTGTCGCTGTTCTTGTTTGTCCCCATCTGGCCTCTTCGTCAGTAACCGGGGGGGGGGGGGGAGGGGGGGGTTTCGAGCCCAGAAAGGGTTAAGGGAGTCCACTCCCCCCACCGCCATAGTTTTCTGCTGTCAACCAGTTGAACTGTGGTTGTATTCACTATCCAGTTCCCCAGTGTCAATGGCAAAAAAAAAAAAAAAGCACCAGGTTTCTTGTCCTTTAACAGTGCAAGGATTAACCAGTGACCCATTCAGCTCTCGAGTCTTTTCACCGATGAGCAGCAATTAACACGAGCACTTGCATTCAGATAATATTGGATACTGGAAAGGGATCCATGTGCAGAACCGTTGCCTTGACCAGCCCTGGCAGTGCCACCTTAAAAAAATTTTGGTGACAGATTTATGGGGTCTGCAGTACATACCCTCCGGTAAGGAGCAGGACTTCTCTGCAAAGCATAGTCCTTCCTTGATGAACCTTGGCCAAAACCTGATCCCTAGATCCTTCCAGGTGTACAGTACCGGGCAGTAGGTGTAAGCCCACAACCACTGCAGGAACTTCCGCCTGGCTTTCTTGCCTATCTTGATCCTGCCACCATAAGGTGCTTCGCTGAGGTCCATCTTCTTGAGCTCAATTGGTAGCGAGCCAAGGGTTTTCGTTTTTGTCAATGAGTCTTGGGTAGACATGTTAACAAGGTTGGGCAAAACCACCGCCATAAAGTTGGGGTCAAAGTTGCTGCCAAGTTTCTTCCTCAGTGTCCTCTCATCCAAGTCCTGCTCTTTTGGATCTTGTTCTGGATCCGGATGCTCGATAACAGGTAAGACAGGTAAGTCTCCACTCGGAGAAGGTCGAAACCTGAGAAACGGTTGGCAAGACCCCTGATGGTGCACCAAAACCAGGCAGGAGCAAAGAAGAACTGCTTGAGGCAGATTTATCCTCTTCATGATTTTTGGTGCCCCCTCTTCGGAGAAGAACAGAGTTCTCCCAACCCCACCTTCCCGATGGAGTTTTTTTTGTCAATGGAAAGAGTAAATTTTGCAAATAATCCAACAAGAGTATAGACGGCACCTGGGTTCTAGTAAAATGTTATTTTCCCCCCAAAACAAATCACTTGTATTCTTTCCTCGGCCCGTTTGGTTGAGCGCAGAAATAGACACAAAGTCCAGAGAAGATGCTTAAAATAGATCAGCGGCGCGTGTGACACACACACACAGATGGATATACTGTATGTGATCTCCAGCCTTGTGGAGCCAGGAAGTTCTCACAGAGAGGTAGCTGTGTCCGTCAGCAGGGAGAACCACACAAGGAAAGCAAAGATCTTTAATTTACCCCTTTTCTCCAACTTTTTTTTTTTTCAGTCCTCCCCCTTCCCTCTCTCTCTCCTTCTTTCCTTTCTTACTTCGGTGAAGGATCTGGCTCTCAGGACATAAAAATTCACAGTGGAATAGTCTCCATCCCCATGGTGACATCCAGGACAACTTGTCTAGACTCTGCAATACAGTCTGGGCTCAGGGAAGGAGCCAATGGTATAAAAATAATTAAAATTAATCCTTTCAAATTGGGGGGGAAAATTATAGGCAGGGAGGTATGGCTGCCAGCGTATCCAAAAAAATCGTACTCTTTCCAAGTTCTGAGTCTTTAAAACTTCTGCGGACAAAAATAGGACAACCCTTCAAAATATCCTAATACTGTAAAACGTTCTTTCTTCATTTAGACAGTTCCAAAATCCCAGAAGAGATGCAGACCTGCGTTGAGGTAAGGCTTCATTTTGGAGGATTTTTTATTTTATTTTATTTTTTTGCAGAAGTAGCTGTTATCCAAGGACTCTGCCGGCCGCGAGGGAAGAATTGGGGTCTTGTCACAATTCCTCTGGCTCCAGTCTTTGTATAGAGAGGGTAACGAGCCTTTTTTTTAGGAGCAAATGAAAAGACATAGAGGGCAGTGAGACAGCAGACACATGGAGCTGTGTGTGTGCAAGAAGGGGGCCCTTTTTTGAAAAAAAAAAATGCAAAGCTCTTTCTTTTCTTTTTCTAGCTGCTTTGGGTGCAAATGAGATGTGGCTGCTTGCGGAGGATTAAAACTTTCTTTTATAATACAGCGCGCAGACTTTCGCAGTATCACATTGCCCAAGCCAGCTTTATATCCAGATGTCCTTCAGAGTTCAAGCATGGTGTCTACCATTCTGGCTTCCTCTGCGAATGGCCCCAGGGTCTGTCTCAATGCAGTGGCCAGATGGGAGCTGGAGAGCAGCAGGTTACTGGTGCCTGTGAGCTGGGATGTCCAGTGCAGGTGCTTTGCAGGGTTCTGTCCTTCCTCTGTACCTGCTGGTCACCTTCCTCTGTGCAGAGCTTGCAGTAGAGTGACTTTCCCCTGGTGCTGCTCACTCCTGAATGTGCTGCGCTCCACTGTCCAATGCAGGTTAAATATCTCCCCCTGATGGTGTGAATTGTTAACTGACACTACCCACTGCAGTCACTCCCCCCCCAAACACACTCTCACATACTCTCTGACAGCCTTTCCACAACAGCCTCCCCCCTCCGTCCCTTCCCAGACCCCCTAACCAATTGAGTGTGTCTTCTGGGTCCTTGGACCCTGGGACGTCTCTTGTTAATCCCATGCAGAGTGGAAAGGGGGGAGAAAGTGTGCAGCTATCATACACTACTGGCAATTCTGCACTAAAGTCTCAGGTCGCTATCAGCAACAGCAAAAAAAAAGATGCTATCAAATTTTTTATCAATTTTTTTTTATTAACCGGTTGCTTTCTATATTAGATTTTGATATTCGACATAGAAAGTAAATGGTTAAAAAAAAAATGATGAAAAATTTGATGGCATTCGAGGATTCTCTAAGATCACACAAATGGCGAGACACTTTGCTGCTATCCAGAAGTATTGTACTTTTCAACAATTGCACAAATTGGACAGAAATCACTTGGACAGGCTTGCGGGGTATCTATTTTTTATTTTATTTTTTTTGATAGGTTATATAGGATGTACCAAACTGGGTGACAAATTTTCAAGTAAAAATGGCCAGAATTTAATCTGGAGTAAAAAAACCAAAATGCTTCTGACCAGTTGGCAAATAGGACTCATAAAGACTGGATCTGTTTACATTTGGCCATATATATGGTAGTTTTAGGGTACATGCCCACGATCAAGAATTGCTGAGGGTTTGACGCTGCGTATTTATGCAGCATCAAACCCGCAGTGACCAGATGTTACAGCATAGTTTATAGAATTTCTGGAAATCCTATGTCCACTATGCGTGCATAGTCGCCTGCGGATCACCCGCGGAGACTAACATGCGGCGCGTCTTTCAAGACTGCAGCATCTCAATTTTTCTTGCAGCGAACATACACTGTGTCCAAAGCGCTGCTACTTCTGGATCGTGGGAACATACCCTTATATTAATTTATGCCGCCATGGGCTTGTTGATGTCTCTCACTATTTTTCAGGAGCACGCGGGAAGCGGTCCATAGATCTCACTATTAAGGCTATGTTCACACTCTGCGTTTTTTGCTGATTTTTTAATGCAAATTTTAAGCTGCGTTTTACAGTACCAGTAAAAGCTATGAGATTTCAGAAATCTCATGCACACACGTTTGTTTTTTTTCCTGGCTGAATTGGGAAACTGCTGCATTTTTTTTTAAACGGTGGCATGTCATTTCTATCAGGATTTTTGCTGTGTTTTTTTTTCCACCCATAGAAAGCAGTGAGAAAATGTGAAAACGCACAAAAAAAAACACGGGCATTGGGTTTTGCTGCGTTCTTGGTGAAAAAAACCTAAAGAAGTTGCATTTTGTTTTTTGGGGGGCACTAAACTTTGTCAGCATGCACAAGAGACAATAAAAACGCAGGAAAAAAATGCAGCAAAACCTGCTTTGTGTAAGCATCTTCTTTACTGCCAAGAGAGCAGGTTTAGTAACGTGTGAACATGGCTTAATATGATTGAACATGATTTTCAGTAGCTTTTTTGCACAATTCTTTAGTGCTGTTCAGACTTTCAGGACTTAAAAAAAGTGAAATATATCAAACAGGGTGATTCCAAAAGATTTCAATGTGTGCGGATAATTAAATTAGCGCCATAAATATTCATAGCGAGGACTCATGATGGATCCTATCTGGCTCACAGCTCCCTGCAGCCTGTATGTTCCTATAGTAAATCCCAGTATTCTGTAGCCAGCAGTGGGGGCTGGGTGAGGGTGGAAAACTATATGCCTCTTAGTACAGACTGGATCCCAGCGGAGACTACGGTGCCAACCAGTCATGTATTCAGCTCAGGGGTAGCCTACTATCCAGCTATAGTACGATGATGATTAAGGATACTCCCGGCAGGTTGCCTTACTTATTTATCAGAGTATCTAGATCAATGTGATTTATTAAGTACTCGGAACGATTATATAAGGATACAATGAGATAAATTCAGTTATCTATGATTTCCAATGTGGACATTCTTACTCCCTTCTCAGTCCTGGTTCTGGACTCAAAAGACAATTCCTAAAATGAAGTTCGTTGATCATGGCAGGTCTGGCTACTCTCACCTGTCACATAACACAACATGGCGGCAATTCATAAAGATGCCCCTGATATAAATGCCGCCGTTCTCCTGAATCCGGCGATATTTTTCTTTTGTTGCTGCGCCTCTATGTTCCTGAGATATGACCTCTTCTACCCTGTATATATATATATATATATATATATATATATATATATATATATATATATATATATATATATATATATATATATATATATAAATCTAGTCCTTTTTAGCCAACTGGGTGAGGTCATAGAGAGAAGAGCTGCTGATCACACCCACTTGGCTAAAATGTCTAGATTTACTTAAAGGGAAGAGGGAGCCATATCTCAGGAACAGAGAGGAGTAGGAGAAAAAGAAAAGCAATGTCAGATTCAGGAAAACAGCGGCATTTCCACGGGGTATAAGAATACAAAACATGCTTATGGCAAGTGACAGTGGCCGGCCACACAAGCTGGATAACTGTATGCCAAACTCTCATTCAGCCAACAACTATTCCTCCATATAAATGTACGATTGGTACGACCAAGCATGCATTTGTCCTCAGTAGGGAAAGGGGGATAAGCTGCTACCCGACACCTCTGTCGCCTGCTTATTACTGTTGAAAACAAAGGATCAGGCATGTTGAAATCCAACAGCCCAATCCTTCTTTACCACAAAAGTTTGCCCCCCCATAAAATATTATAAGACCACCAACTTGAAGAGTTATAGACCCATTACACATACTAATAACTATCACTAGAGCAGTATTAGATTAATCAGTTTTGGGACGGCCAATATTACATGGGTGTCAATAATTTAGGATTCTTCAACCCTGTGGTCTCCTGGTATGGCATCAGTTGTGGGCAGGTACAGCTTGGACGGACTTCTATCTTATAGGGTGGTCCTCCAATCTGAAAGGTGGGACATCTGTACTGTAGTACCTAACAGCGCCACTCTTCTCCGTCTGGCTGTGTCTGGTATTGCAGCTTAACGCTCTTCACTTGCTTCTTTGACTGCAGAGCTTTCACTGAACTTTCCGTCACTGGGACAAAAGGACCAACGTGCTGCCCTCGTCTGTAGAATAGTACCCTGGTCCAGACAAATGCCCCGCTTGCCGCCCCCTTAGCTCTGCCTCTTGTCCAGCAGTCACATATTTGATAGCTTGTCCTAAGGTTCGGCCACACGTGATACATTGGGAAGAAGTCCACAATGTCCGCATTATTACAGGCGCCCAACATAGGTGAAGTCAGGCCCGATAGAAGAATGCACTAAATTCATCACAAACATTCTGGATACAGACATCGGGGACCATGAAAATCTGGAAAATAAAGATGCAGATCAAATAAAAGTTTTCTTCACACAGCAACTAATAAAAAAAAAATAGTCCGCGTTGGTGGCCCAGATATTTCGGCATCTATAAATAATTTTTGTTTAAAACTTTACTTTTTTTTTATTTTATTTTTCATCTGCACAACAGCACAAAGAAATGTATTTATTGTTCTGGCAGGCACATTTTTACTACGTTTATATCAGTTACACGGTTTCAGAAAATTGGCAGCAATAACAGTGTTCCAGTGTAAAAAGCGTGGCAATTACTTTTTACTGTGTACACCTTGTGCGGCTGAACACCTGTACGGCATGGCTGCTGCACTGTGCAGAGGTATTTCCATACGTTTAATGACCAAGCTCTGCTTTTGTAAACTCTGTTGTGGTGACTTACTCATACACCAGAGAGATGGCTTGTGCCTCATACTGGAAGATCTGGCGATAGTGGATCAATAGTGGCATTGGATATAGTCCTGAAACATGGATGAGACCTACAGGGCACAGATTAGATAGATAGATAGATAGATAGATAGATAGATAGATAGATAAATAATAGATAAAAAGATAATAGAGAGATGATAGATAATAGAGAGATAGATAATAGATGATAGATAATAGAGAGATAGATAATAGATATATAATAGATGATAGATAGATAATAGATAGATGATGGATAGATAGATAATAGATAGATGATAGAGAGATAATATATATATATATATATATATGATATAGAAAGCTATGATATAGATAAGCAATGGATAGATAGATAGATACATAATAGATGATATATGAAATAGATGCTTGTTCTATAAGGAGATACTAGATACCGCAGATATGAGAGGAGATAAATGAAAGATATAATAGAAAGGAAGAGACACGATAGGTTAAGAGATAGATACAGTATGAGATATATGGGACAGATATATATTAAAGCAGGGTTTTGCTATGTATTCTGAGAGAAGCATGATGTAGGGGCTGAGAGCCTGATTCCAGCGATGTGTTACTTACTCTACTGTGTGCTGTTGTTTCAATACAATCAGTGTTTAATCAGCAGTAGATTATACCTACAGAACTAGGTGTCTCGTGCCTCCTGGTCCAACCCTGCCTCCACCACTGATTGGTAGCTTTCTGTCAAAATACAGTGTACACAGAAGTCTGCCAATCAGTGGTGTGGGCAGGGTTATACAGGGCTCAGCATTCAGAGAAGTGATAAATCTGCAGCAGAGAAAACTGTGAATGTATCAAAATGACAGCAAGGAGCCCAGTAAGTGAGACATTGCTGGAATTGGGGTCTCTGCCGCTACATCATGCTACTCTCAGATTACACAGCAAAAAACCAGGTGATAGATTCCCTTTAAATAGATATTAGACATATGGACAAATAAAAGATGTGAGATAGGTATTAGGCGAATGGGCAAATAGATATTAGAGGGTAAGATCAATATGTGATACAATATATATAGATATATATTAGATTTGTGCTAGATATTAGATACGAGATAGATGTTGTATTAGTAGCTATAACAGCGACTGATTTAATCAGGTTTAAGATCTCCTTATGTAGAATTTCTGAAGCCACGCAGTATGGGAACAATAGATGAATCCGATGGGTTTGGCAGGAGCAACTGACCATCTAATGTGTATGGCCATTGTGCCGAATAGACAGATGTATAGAGATTGGATGGATGGATCAATGGATGGATGGATGGATAGGTGATGGATACGATTAGGTGGAATTTTTAACCTAGGTACATAGATACTGTTTATACATATTCAGGTAGACAGGTAGATAGATGCATGGATATTAGATCCATAGATATGAAATATATATATGAGATAGATTGATTAATAGATATGTCATAAATTCATAGATTTGAGTTAGATATTAAATGGACAGATTTGACCTTCATTGATAAATGGGTGTTAAATGGAATCTGTCAGCAGGTTTTGCTATGTAATCTGAGAGTAGCATGATGTAGGGGCAGAGACCCTGATTCAGGCGATGTATCACTTACTGGACTGCTTGATGCAGTTTTGATAGAATTCCTCTTTTAGCTGTTGTAGATGTAGCAGAGCTCAGAATGCTGAGTTGTGAATAACCCCGCCCACACCACTGATTGGCAGATCCCTGTGTACACTGTCAGGAAGCTGCCAATCACTGGCGGGGGCGGGGTTAGATATGTTAGTTCCCTGACACAAGACACATAGTCCTGCAGTGATAATCTCCTGCTGATAAAACACTGATCATAGTGATACTATATTAATAATTTAGAAAGGACAACGGTGGTGACCGATCCCCTTTTAAATATGAATAGATAGAGCGCAGTGCAGTCTTCTTTTCTGTACATCTCAGACTTCTTACATAATATTTGCTCAATCAAAATTCCCTTTAGCCACAACGTATTTTAATAACCTTAAAGTAGTTTTCACGAGTGAATGCAAACACACAAGCAGATATTTTTACGTTGTTTTTTTTTTCTTACTGACTGTGGTTACAGTTACTGGCATATGGTGATGGTAAGTGGGTCATTAGTGTACCATCTAATTTTTTTTTTTTGAGGGGGGTGGGGGTTAGTTGGGGGTTGTTTTTCAACCACTGCTATAGAGGAGCATAAAGATGCTGGGGGGGTGAACAGTGGGACAGAGGCTGTTTTCAGTTTGGAGAAAGGAAGGCCTGTTACAAGGCTCGATTCAGGTCATTATGAAGCACACAGACTTACTTACAGCTTAATGGGCCACTTCACATCTATGGACTGACTTGACACAGTGAGTTATAGTTTGTGGAGCGTGTAAAACTGAAGATATATATAGCAGCAGTTGTGAGTTTATGATGCTCTGACTGATTCACATAGCTTTCTTAATGCCCCCCGAGAACGGATTGGATTTTGAGCAAGTTTTTATTGGCTGTTGGTTATTCAACATGACGTATTACATGGCTTACTCCAGCCTATGACACTGACGAGCCCTCCGGCTAACATCCCTAGGAAGTAAGAGTCATTGCGACCCATACGGCTGCCATATTGCCCTATAAATAATATGGTACTATGACCCCGTGGAAGGGAGGGCATCTGATCTAATGATAAGCTTGTTTTCTCACTGACAGGGCAGCCTTCAATCCATTAACTGATATAATCTGATATCATCTGCATTATGATATAATCTGCATTCTCAGATCAATTTCCGTAGAATATTAAAGGGGGGTTTCCATATTGAACAGGGTTGTCACAATATGGCTTCCATATGCGTGGTGTTCATCTCATCTGCCAATCGTCCAATGAATGAGCAAATCGCTCGATCGTCGGGTGAAATGATTTTTAAGCTTGTTTAATAACTATTAAGCAAGTTTAAAACTCATTTCACCTGACGAACAAGTGTTTTACTCATTCATTAATTAAGTCATTCAGTATAATCGTTCTTGGAGCTCATCGTCCTGTGTAAACATGTGTTGCCGAGAACAATGATATTCTATGCGCATAGAATAATCTTATTAACGATCTGTTCTGAGTGCACACAGAATAATGTTATTAACAGTTTGTGGACATATTTTTAAGCTGGACACAGGGACCGTATGTAGAAATATGGAAGTGCAATAGCGAAGGCCCGAATTAGGTGTCCCCAGTGGTCACTGGGAGAAAACCACTAATAGTGACAGAGGGCCCATTTCTAACCACTTAGATGCCATGGTCACTATTCGTCACAGCATCCAGAGGGATCAACTGCTGCGTTCAGAGCCAGATCCCTTTACACCACTTACCAGCAGGTCTACTGTCTAAAGCCGCCTGTGCCCGCTCTTTCCCGATTTTCCTTATTTTTGAAATATGTATATGGCGGAAGTCAGGAGAAGTGGACAAACAGCAGAAAGGGGTGAGGGCTAATCGGCACCAGTCCTTCTCCCGGGTCCCATAGTCATTACGTATCCTGCCACCATTGGTGGTAGTCTACCGGTTGCTGTCGAAAGACTTGTAGAATGATAACCATCCTCCACCTTGTACTGTCTCTTCTATATATCAAGTTTTGTGGAGATTAAAGTAAGATGAGTAGATGGAAAATCTGATGGGTCAGGAACGTTTGCCAAGACCCATATACAGTAAAACCTCTCCACCCATTATCCCAATTCAATTTCATGGAGGTTCCACTTCCACTATACATAAGTCATACTGGCTGGCTATGTTGAGAATACCATCCTTTTAGAAGACCTATATTCAATACAACTTTTGGTGGTCATCTCCAAGAGTTTTCACTTCATAAGAATGAAGGCGAAGAAAGTTACAGTGCTTGACTACACTCTGAGGAATATTGTAATAAAGGGAAAGCAGAATCTTGTAGTTCTTCTTTAAAGGCCACAGGATTTCTATAATCTCTTCAGTTTAGCCTGGAACAACAATATGAGGAGAGGGGAGGTAGATGGGTAGGAGGGGGATGCAACTGCAGAACTTTAGCAGTTTTTACAATGTTTTACCCAGTATGTCAACCATATCAGTTATAAAACAAAGCAAAAAAGCAATTACTTGTTTTTCTTAATATTTTTGGGAAAATTTCAAGCAATAAGCAGGATATAGAACTGGGTGCTGTGAATCTGTAGGCATATGTGTGTGTGATCAGGGATCTGAATGGAAGATATATTTAATGACAGTTGCAAAGTGGGAATATCAGTACATTGATCTCAAAATTGTAGATTTGATCAGTTGAGATTACTCAGCCCATACTTCAAAGAATTGTACATTGCTGTGTAAACATTTTTGGCAGGTGTAGAAAAAAATGCTTCAAAGTAAAAAAAGGAAAAAAAAATAACAAAATGCAAAATTAATGGACAAAAGAGATCAACATCTTGGAGAACTAACCACAGATCTTTTGTGTATGAGGCTTGTTCAAATCTTTCTGTCTCTTCATATAATCCCAGACAGACTGGATGATGTGAGATCATCACTTGTGCACCACTCTAGGTGAGTGATAGGTCTTTCTCATGTGTGTTAATAGGAAGAGATCTGTCAATTATCTAGAAAAGTGCAGGTAGATGACTGCCAGGGGCTGCACTGTACTAGTCTGAACTCTCCTTATGGTCCCCAGCTGTTTTTTTTTTCCTCAGGAGTATTTCAGAGAAATAAAAATACCTGGTTGCTATTATGCATCCAGGCTCTGATTCATGCTGCCCATAGTTTTAGCAGCATGAATCAAGTGACAGATTCTTTTTATTTCTTACTAAAACCCTAAATCATTTTGCTAAAATGCACCCTCAAACTTACACTCGTCCTCAAGGAGCTTGAACAGCACATCTTGTAGCCCCATTGTGCTTTAAAATCTTTCCTTACGAGACACCTTGCTGATGCAGTATAACTACCTTGTAGGATCTTGAACAGCACATTTTGTAACCCCAGTTTGCTTTAAAATCTTTGCTTGGGAGATACCTTGCTGATGCTGTATAACTACCTCGTATTAGCTTGAACAGCACATTTCTTAACTCCAGTTTGCTTTCAAATCTGTGCTTGGGAGACATCTTGCTAATGCAGTTTAACTACCTTGTAGGATCTTGAAGAGCACATTTTGTAACTCCAGTTTGCTTTAAAATCTTTGCTTGGGAGATAACTTGCTGATGCTGTATAACTACCTCGTATTAGCGTGAACAGCACATTTTGTAACTCTTTGCCTTAAAATCTGTGCTTGGGAGACATCTTGCTAATGCAGTTTAACTACCTTGTAGGATCTTGAACAGCACATTTTGTAACCACAGTTTTGTTTAAAATCTTTGCTTGGGAAACACCTTGCTGATGCAGTATAACTTCCTTCATAGGAGCTTGAACAGCACATTTTGTAACCCCAGATTGCTTTAAAATCTGTGCTTTGGGGGCATCTTGCTGATGCAGTATAACTGCCTTGTAGGAGCTTGAACAGCACATCTTGTAGCCCCAATCTGTTTTGAAATCTTTGCTTAGGAGACACCTTATGGATGCAGTATAACTACCTTGTGTTTTGTTGCTGCGCTCTGCATGCCATGGTGTGCGTCATGTGACATGAAAATGTCTTCCACAGCCTCACATTTTGAAGCAGAGTTTGGCTGTTCTTCACCCAGTTTTAAGCCTCCCACATAATTGTTTGTGTTTCAGTTGATGACCGTTTCAATTTTCAAATGAAAATGAAAATTCTCATCACCTGTTTGGTGTAATTAGGTACTCATACGCCCAACTATAATCCTATAAAATCTTTGAATTTTAGCAAACATACCTAGAAGAATTGATGCTGTTTTGAAAGCAAGTATTGATTGAATTTAGATCTTTCTTTGCATTTCGTTTAAGGTTAAATTCTTACTTCGTAGCCTTTTCCACGCCTGTCTAACACATTTGTACAGTACTGTGTATATATACAGTATATATACCTTTAGTAGGTGTTTGAGCCTTTTCTGTGCAGCACTTGTGCTCGCTCACCACCAGAGGCCGCCGATGCTTTCTTCTGCATGACACGTTCTCTCCCCACATACTCTTGTAGACTGAGGCTCCAGCCTGTTTATTGGTGCTAAACAGTTTATTATGAGGCCGGCGGTGATAATGAATGTGTTCCCTTGGAAACCGCATCAATAATAGCGGAATAGCTCTGGCGCCAAACCTTTGATAGCAGGAAAGAGCCCTGTGTGTGTCTCTCCCTCTGTTTATCTATATGTCAGCTCGTGTGCTTGGCTGTAATCACCTGTATATACATATAGTATATATATTTATAATGTGTCGGTGCCTGTGGCAGACAGTTCCAAAGTGCAAGGATGCTTGTGCTATATTATAGCCTGATGATAAGGGATAAACTCTGCCTAGCTTGTGTTAGTATTCATTTTCAGCCTGTTGGAGCGCTGTTTGTTTGTTGCATGATCTAAGTCAGCGGGCTTTATATTGTGATATGTAAAGTGCTGTGACAGCCGATAGCACTATATACGGATGAACCATGGAGGTCTCAAAACCGCACTGAACTTTCATGAGATGTCTCTTGCCAATATACCGTAGATACAGATAATTAATAAATAATGACACAAAAATACTGAAAAGTACAGATTTACCTGTGACCTCAGTTTTGCAGTTACATCCTGTATTCTCCTCCAGAGCCACAATCACTATTCTGCTGGTGCAGTCACTATGTACATACGTTACATTACTGATCCTGTACTGATCCTGTGTTACATCTGTATTATACTCCAGAGCTGCACTCACTATTCTGCTGGTGGAGTCACTGTATACATACATTACATTACTGATCCTGAGTTACACCCTGTATTATACCCCAGAGCTGCACTCACTATTCTGCTGGTGGAGTCACTGTGTACATACATTACATTACTGATCCTGAGTTACACCCTGTATTATACCCCAGAGCAGCACTCATTATTCTGCTGGTGGAGTCACTATGTACATACATTACATTACTGATCCTGAGTTACACCCTGTATTATACCCCAGAGCTGCACTCACTATTCTGCTGGTGCAGTCACTATGTACATACATTACATTACTGATCCTGAGTTACATCCTGTATTATACCCCAGAGCTGCACTCACTATTCTGCTGGTGGAGTCACTATGTACATACATTACATTACTGATCCTGAGTTACACCCTGTATTATACCCCAGAGCAGCACTCATTATTCTGCTGGTGGAGTCACTATGTACATACATTACATTACTGATCCTGAGTTACACCCTGTAGATCTTTTATTATAAAAATGAAAAACATAACAATAATAATAGCAGAAAACATAACAAAAATATTAGCCAGAAAATAAACAGTATACTGAACACTGGGTCCAGCCGCTCATTCTCTCCTCTCACACAGTATATACAGTATATACAGAATAACTACTTTGACTCTGGTCCGGTCACCAAACAAAATAATAATAACAAATAAAATAAACAATGGCAAACAAACTTTATACATTACCTTTTTTTTTTTTTTTTTTAAATAAAATAACTACAAATTAAACAAATATATACAATACTAAGCTATCCTTCATTCCCAACCCCCCGCACTGACCTGAGAGCTGGTCCTGCGTCTCATGCCTCAGTCCATGTCCAACGTCCATAGGCCAGATCAGGCAGTATTAAGGTACCTTCACACATAACGATATTGTTAACGATATCGTTGCTTTTTGTGACGTAGCAACGATATCGTTAATTAAATCGTTATGTGTGACAGCGACCAACGATCAGGCCCCTGCTGGGAGATCGTTGGTCGCTGAATAAAGTCCAGAACTTTATTTCGTCGCTGGACTCCTGCTGACATCGCTGGATCGGCGTGTGTGACACCGATCCAGCGATGTCTTCACTGGTAACCAGGGTAAACATCGGGTAACTAAGCGCAGGGCCGCGCTTAGTAACCCGATGTTTACCCTGGTTACCATCCTAAAAGTAAAAAAAAAAAAAAACGCTACATACTTACCTACAGCCGTCTGTCCTCCAGCGCTGTGCTCTGCACTCCTCCTGCACTGGCTGTGAGCGTCGGTCAGCCGGAAAGCAGAGCGGTGACGTCACCGCTCTGCTTTCCGGCCGCTGTGCTCACAGCCAGTACAGGAGGAGTGCAGAGCACAGCGCTGGAGGACAGACGGCTGTAGGTAAGTATATAGTGTTTGTTTTTTTTTACTTTTAGGATGGTAACCAGGGTAAACATCGGGTTACTAAGCGCGGCCCTGCGCTTAGTTACCCGATGTTTACCCTGGTTACCGGCATCGTTGGTCGCTGGAGAGCGGTCTGTGTGACAGCTCTCCAGCGACCAAACAGCGACGCTGCAGCGATCCGGATCGTTGTCGGTATCGCTGCAGCGTCGCTTAATGTGAAGGGGCCTTTAGGGTACCGTCACACTAAAACGACGCTGCAGCGATACGACAACGATGTCGATCGATGCAGCGTCGCTGTTTGGTCGTTGGAGAGCTGTCACATAGACAGCTCTCCAGCGACCAACGATCCCGAAGTCCCCTGGTAACCAGGGTAAACATCGGGTTACTAAGTGCAGGGCCGCGCTTAGTAACCCGATGTTTACCCTGGTTACCAGCGTAAATGTAAAAAAAACCAAACACTACATACTTACATTCCTGTCGCGTCCCTCGGCGCTGTGCTTCTCTGCATTGACTGTGAGCGCCGGACCAGCCGGAAAGCAGAGCGGTGACGTCACCGCTGTACTTTACGGCTGGCCAGCGCTCACCAGTCACTGCGGGAAGCTGAAGGCGAGGGACATGACCAGACACCGGGAAGGTAAGTATGTAGTTTTTTTTTTTTTTTACATTTACACTGGTAACCAGGGTAAATATCGGGTTACTAAGCGCGGCACTGCACTTAGTAACCCAATATTTACCCTGGTTACCAGTGAAGACATCGCTGAATCGGCGTAACACACGCTGATTCAGCGATGTCAGCGGGAGATCCAGCGACGAAATAAAGTTTCAAACGATCTGCTACGACGTAAGATTCTCAGCGGGGTCCCTGATCGCAGTAGCATGTCAGACACAGCGAGATCGTAAGGATATCGCTGGAACGTCACGGATCGTGCCGTCCTAGCGATCAAAGTGCCACTGTGTGACGGTACCCTTAGTTTTCCTTCAAACAACCCAGTGTCCCATAGACCCACAAGATCATCCCGCCTCCCCCCTTTTCCCACCACCCAACCTAACACCTACACCCAATTCTATATCCATATATACATTATATACAGCAGCACACACCACAATAATTACACATCATGAAGCCCAAGTTCGGCGCCTGCAGCCCTACATCACTGTATATTGATCAAACAAAACAAAAATCTACAGTGTCAGCAGCAGCCCACCACCAGGGAAGGAGATGACCAGACTAGGGCACACTAAAAGAAAAGCCCCTCCAGAGGAGAGTGGCCCTCCGTGCGCCCAGTCTCCCATACTCCAGAGAGCGCACCTTCACCAGGTCACCGAGTATGGTCCTAAACACATCTTCCACTGGGAGGATTTTTCGTTGTGTCGATACTAAGCACCGTGCATTTCACGTGTGATACCTAACCACTGCGCTAACTAGAAATAAGGTGCAGCGGTCCCGACCACCAAGGTCTCCGAATGCGCCATAGGCCCATTCCGCATAGGAGAGACTGGCCAGCCGAGACCAGCCAATGAAGGCGCCCACCCTGTTGTACACCTCTGTGTTGAAGGAACAATGAAGCAGGAAGTGGTCCATGCTTTCCAGCAAGGTACCACAATGCTCCCAAGGACAATTCCTGTCCTCAGAGCTCCTACACTTCAGATTGTCCCTCACACACAGTTTCCCATGGAAGCAGCGCAAGCCAAGTCCCAAAACTTCGAGGGGATCCTGATAGAATTCAAAAGATGCAAACCCACCCCAAGATCCCGACTTGGGCAGTCCCTGAGCGCCAGAGGCCTCTGGAAATGGGTCAACAGAACCCTATTGTCAAGGAGTTTCCTTGGCAGAGTCCTAATCTCCCACATTCCCAGACCCCACCGACGAATTACCTTCAGAACCAAGGTAGCGTAAGCCGGAAGATGTCCATGTGGTGTGCGAAGATCCTTCACTTGCCCTCCTGTCTCCCATTCCTGGAAGAAAGGCTGAAACCATCCCCTACAGGAGAATACCCACGGAGGACCCCTCTCTTTCTAGAGGTTTGCGATATTGATCTTAATGAAGGTATCCACAAGGAATACCACAGGGTTGACCATACCGAACCCTCCTAGTCTCCTTGTACGGTAAGTAACCTCCCTCTTGACCAGGTTCAGACCAGGGGATGAGCAGACTGTATTTCCTAAGGAAACTGAGGTCTTTTAATGTGTGTAGCAAAATGTTAGAAATGTTCTACCAATCTGTGGTGGCAAGTGCCATCTTTTTTGCAATCACGTGCTGGGGTAGTAGTGTGCGGGCCTCTGATGCTAATAAGCTGAATAAGATTATTAAGAAGGCAAGTTCTGCTGTGGGCTGCAATCTGGACTCTTTTGGGGAGGTAGTGGAGAGAAGAACTCTGAAAAAGTGTATGGCAATTATGAACAATAATGCACATCCATTATATGAGCTATTCATGAGACAGAAGAGCACCTTCAGCAACCGGCTAATACTTCCGAGGTGTAAGAAGGAAAAATATAGGAAATCGTTTGTGCCAACTGCCATGGGAATGTACAACAATAACATTAGGGTTAAACCACCAAGGTGAATGTCTACTTATTTCTCTACATTCAGTTCACTCATTGTGTATGTCCTATTCTAATGTATAATGTTCTTCTGTCAACAAACTGTCATGTCAACTATGGAATTCCTTTATGATTTTTATGATTTAAGTTGTGCTGCTGTGATACCATAATTTCCCACGGGATCAATAAAGTGTATCGTATCGTATCGTATCGTATTCCCCCATAACAGTTGCAAGAACAAACTGTAGACCCGAGTCCAGAGAGATTCCGGCAAGATCCATACACTGCCCAGATAAATCAGTAAAGGGAGCAGGTAAGTTTTAATCAGGTTTACCCTTTCCCTTAGGGTCAAAGACCAACCCTTCCATTGGTTCACCATCTGAGTGGCGATCTCTAGCCTGCTGTCCCAATTTTGTTTGGGGTAATCCCCCTGGCCAAATTCGATGCCAAGGACTTTTGCAGAGACTTTGGGTCCTGGAAGGGTGTCCGGGAGATCAAAACCAGGATCTCCTCCTCCCAGCCAGAGACTTTCACACTTATCCCGGTTGATCTTGGACCCGGATGCCTCCGAATAGCGATCTACCTCTGACATCAGCCACCCTGCCTCTTCATGAGAAGAAACAAACACAGTGACATCATCGGCATACGCCACCACCCTCAGAGTGGCTTCCGGTGCTGCCTGGTCCATCCCGATCCCGGCCAACGGTCCACGCTCCACCCTCCTAACAAGAGGGTCAATCGCAAACACGTACAGCAGCGGGCTCAAGGGACAACCCTGGCGAACACCGGACCCAACCTCAAAAGAGCTGCCAATCCAACCATTCATAAGCGGGAAACTCTCTACCCCACTGTACAAGGTCTTAAGCCAATCAACAAACCCCCCCGGCAGGCCATATCTCAGAAGGACGGACCAGAGGTACTCATGATTAACCCGATCAAACGCTTTTGCCTGGTCCAGTGACAGCATGTACCCCTTCCAGTGACCAGCCCTACCCTGCTCCACTGCCTCTCGGACACAGAGCACAGCAGTAAATGTGCTACGGCCTGGAACAGAGCAATGCTGGGCCCCCGAAAGGAGTCGGGGTGCAACTTTCACCAGCCGATTAAACAGCACCTTTGCCAGAACCTTCCTGTCTGCATTGAGAAGCGCTATGGGACGCCAATTCTCAATGCAAGATGGGTCTTTACCCTTTGACAAGATGATCAGAGCAGACCTCCTCATTGACTTCGGCAGAGTGCCCGAGGAAAGACACTCATTGAATACCTCAGTCAAGAGGGGAACCAAAACGTCCTTAAAGGTCTTATAGAATTCAGATGCTAAGCCATCTGGACCAGGCGATTTTTTGGGGGCAAGCCCTTCAATTGCCAACTGAACTTCCTCTTCCCTGATCATTTCTGTCAAAACGTCAAGAGAGGGGTCTACCTCTGGTTCGGGGACAGCTTCAGCCAGGAAAGCCAACATCTCATCCCAATCAAGATCCCTCTTCCCCAAGAGGTGCGAGTAGAAGGATCTGACAACCTCCAGGATCCCTGATCTGGATCGCCTCAGGGACCCCGTAGTGTCGACCAGTCCTGTAACCACTTTACAATTCACTGACATGTTGCAATTTCTGTAAGGGTCGGGCGAGCGGTACTTCCCGTAATCCCTCTCAAAAACCAAAGATGCGTGTCTATCGTACTGACACCTCATAAGCAAAGATTTCACTCTGGAGATCTCCTCGTGGCTACCTCCAGTTGAGACAAGATGCTCGAGTTTCCTCCTCAGACCCTGATACAGGCGGTACCTGCTCAGACTCCTGAGGCTCGAGAGCTAGCGGAAGAATCTCACCACCCTTTCCTTGAACATCTCCCACCACTCTGACTTACTACTACAAAGATCCAGTAAGGGTACCTGGCTCTGAAGAAAATCCTCAAAGGACTGTCTTATCTCCGCTTCTTCCAAGAGAGACGAATTGAGCCTCCAAAAGCCTCTTCCCATTCGGAAGGTCTCTGTAACATTCAGAGAAAACAAAATTAAACAGTGGTCGGAGAACTCCACATCAACAACAGACACTGCTGAAGAGACAGCTTCCTCCTTTAAATAAAACCTATCTATTCTGGACCTAGTTACCTCTATAACAGGTGAACCCCTCGTGGCCTGGAGTGTGCCGAATGTGGACATTCACCAGGCGAGCCTCACTAGCTATACTATTAAGGGCGACACTATCATAAGTCAGCTTGTCTCTGGAACCTCCTCTATCTCGGGGCCTCGTGACAGCATTGAAGTCCCCTCCAAAGACAAGCTGCCGACTTGCAAAAAGGTAGGGCTTGATCCTCATAAAGAGACACTTCCGGTCCCTCTTAGATTTGGGACCATAGATGTTAATGAGCCGGAGCTCTTGTCCCTTCATGAGGACATCTAAGATCAGGCACCTCCCCATTTCTAACTCAATAACCCGTCGGCATTCCACCGGTGCGGTAAAAAGGACCGCCACTCCGCTATACGGCTCGGCCGCAAGAGACCAATAGGAGGGCCCGAGTCTCCAGTCCCTCTTAGCTTTAAACACATCTGCCATGTTTGGCAGCCTGGTCTCTTGCAAAAAGAAAATGTCAGCTTCAACCCGGCTGAGAAAATCAAAGGCCGCAAATCTAGCTGTATTTGACTTTATGCTGGCGACATCAATGGACGCCAGCGTCAACGGAGTAGGTTCCGCCATCATTGGTGATTGAGTTAGATGGCTTTCTTTTTCCCACTCCCCTTATCCTCTGCCTCAGAGGAGGAATCCTTCCCCCTCTTTAATGACAATGAGGTATCCATTCCCACGTGTTTTTTATTTTTTTCATCCTCGTCTCCGGACTCTGGGCCAGTCCCTCCCTCCAAGGATCTTACATTCCCAGAAGTAGGAGACTCGGCGTCCCCTGTGAGCCCCGCTGAAGCCAGAACCTCACCCTCAGCTTCCTCCTCAGAGGAAGAGATGTTTTGAAGGACTTGGAACCGGTTAGAAAGACCAACCAGAGAGGAGTCTGTTTTTCCTTCCTTAGGTACCTTGGTCAGAGCGGGAGAAGATGTTTTATCTCCCTTCTTTCTCTTCTTTTTGTTGCCGAGCTTACGCTTGTCCTCTAGCCTATTATCCTCATCCATACTTTCATAATGGGAGGACTCTGAGGCAGTGGCACTTTCCTCCCTGTGGATCCTCCTGACCTCCTCATCCAACTCATCATCCCTTGGGGCCTCAGCAGCAAGACTGGCATCCAGAACAGGGGCCGCCCCAGTAGCCCGAGGCTCGCCCAGCTCCCTATCCTGTCTGCACTTGTCTAGATGCCTTAGCTGGGCAGGCATCTTTTTATTGCTTTTCTTCCTTGGCCCCTCAACTCCCTCACCCCTGCAAGTCCCTTCCCCAGCAGAATCAGCCTCACTGCTTTCTCCCACCGGGGTCACGACTGCGTTAGCGAAGGAGCGAGGACAACGGCTGAATGGGTGACCTAACTCACCACACAGGTGACACCTAATCTCCACACAAGATGCAGCAAGATGGCCGCTATCCCCACACAATGCACACTTCTGCACAGTGCAGTTTGCGCTGAAGTGTGTGGGGTCGCCGCACCTGTGACAGAGCTTCGGTTGCCCCTGGTAGAAGACCAGGATACGATCCCTACCCATGAAGGCAGATGATGGTATGTGGGCAACCGTACCACCTGAACGCCTAAGTTTTACCATAAACGTCCAGGCCCCTGACCAGATACCAAACTCATCACGGTTTTTCTTTGGCATTTCTACCACCTCTCCATACCGGCCAAGCCACGCCATGATGTCATAACAAGAAAGTGACTCGTTACAAGTCATCACGGTCACTTTCCTGACTTGGTTTTGGCGAGACACCACCTGAACGGCAATGTCTCGCCAGCCGGGCTCATTTTTTGCCAACTCATAGTTTGACCAGAAGAGCTCAAGCCCCTCCGGCCGAACAAAGCTGACATCAAAATCAGGTGTGGAATAGGGATGTATCAAGGCATTGATGTCAATCGCCCTGAAGCCCATCCCCAGCAGGAGCTCCACAACTTTTGACCTTGGAGGACACTCATCACTGCCCCTCCACTGAAGACGGACCACATTCCTACGCACACTACCCGGCCCGGCTGTTGGGAGGGACCACACTGTATCCCCCCCTCTTTGCTCTCGGAAGGCCCCGAGGCCATGCCTCTCTATCCAGAAGGATAGATCAACCTCTCGACCCTCTACTATTAGTGATCTCTCCCCCCTCTTTAGAGCCTCCAGGAGACGCCGTTGCAACATGCCGTCCCCAGAGCCCGGAGACGAGGAGGATGTCCTATTTCCCCCGGAGGTGACAGCGGCATAACTCCTGACAGGTGCTGCCACCACCGGGGGGGGGGCAACCGGACCAGTGACCACATCCACACCAACAGCATCACCATTACCCACCTCCATAACCCCCTCACACTCTACCAAACCAACAACCACACCACTAGACAAAGAATTTTCCTCATCCATACCCACCACCACATTCACTCCTGCTGGACCAGTGACAACAGGGGGTGACATTTTGACCTCCGCATCATCAGGCACCAGGGGCTGATTCTCCTCCACAGAACTGGAGGTGACCTCACCCCTGGTCTTACGTGTGCCCTCCGCATCATCAGATGATATTTTCCGCTGCTTTACTGTTACCAGGCGCCGCTGATCTTTTGCCACTGTGGGGCGCCGCTGATCCTTTATGTCAGCATCTTGTTGACCAGCAGCGCCAACACAGAACAGGACTCTGGTGGGAGGACCGGAACTCCCAGCCCCAGCAACCCCCTCACACTGCCGCCGCTCCTCAACTACGTGATCAGCGGCAACAGCATTCAGGGGCACCGAGGCTACCGGAGCTGCCCCCGACACCGGGCCGCCCCCCCCTCCCACTGAGGAGTGCACCACAGCATCGTGGCCTGACCATATGCCCGCCGCCGGACCGCCCTCACTGTCCAGCCTCTTGGCTGATGCACCTGCTGCTACGTCCCCGCTACTACAAGCAGAGACGGAGCTCTGCGCCTCATTACCGTACTCTGTAATCTCCCCGCGCCTTTGCACCGGATCCACAGCAGAAACCAGGCTGGGCTGGGCAACGGGGCTTATACAGCGAGCTGACCCTGCAGCTGACTCAGGGGGTACAGGGAGGGGGGCATATACATAGCTTACCGCTTCCTGCAGCTTTGGCTTGGTGGTTTTCTTTGCCTTTTTCTTCTGGCCCCCAGGTGCCTCCTCTGGTAAATCATCACCAAGATGGAAGTTCTGAAGGCACACTGGGGACTCCAGGAGTTTTATCTCTGCCATTAGCGCCCCTCCCTGGCCGATGTCACTGTCCTCCCCAGAGCCAGCAGAACTGCAACGAGATGTCATTGTCGCCTGTCCTGCAGGGACCTCGTTGCACGTGGCCTGTGAGTGACTAAGCAGGCTGCCAGGTGGGGCTTTTTGCTGGTCATCCTCCTCCTCATCATCATCATCATCATCATCCACCTGGCACTCAGGCTGCAGCTCCATCTGCCTTTGCTCTCTGTTGTCAGCCATTTCTCTGAATCGATCTTCATTAATAAGCTTTTCCTTAAACGGTCCACTTTTTTCTCTAAAGAAAGCTTTTCTGACTTCAAGCTCATTTATGTCAATTTTCAGTCTCCTTACCTCCGCCTGGAGCTGATTCTTCCTTGGTTTGGAGGAACCTGCAGCTTTGTTGCTTATACAGCGCAACTCCTCCCGGAGTCTTCTCAGTGTCTTACTCGCGTCTTCATACTCACAGAGGTGGCTCATGACCCGGGAGGCATAGGTGGACACAGACTCCCGGGGTCTCTGCAGCGCCCAACCCTCATCAGTGAGGTCGGTCTCACCTCTGTGAGCACTGAGCTTTCCTCCGGAAGGAACGCCATCTTGCACGCTAGCAGGCTTCTCCTCCATGGAAGCCTTGCGGCTTCTCTGGGTCTCTGCAGACCTAGGGTGAGTAGGAGCCACATTGCTACGACTCCTGGTGGAGCGTCTCACCCCCGAATCCTCTGATGTGCAGGCTGGTTGCTGGTTCCTTCTGCCCCCCGCCAGCCTGGTCCGGGAAGCAGAAGCCTGGGACTTGGCTCCTTCACTCATCCCAGGAAACCCACTCCCTCCCTGGGTAAGAGAGAGAGCAGGTCCCCGGGTGGAGAGGTGGTGGTTCCCAGGAGCTCAGGAGCACGCAGCAGGTTCAGCAGCGACCGCACCCACAATCAACACAATGAGCAGCAGCTGAGCTGCACTCACTACTCTGCTGGTGCAGTCACTGTGTACATACATTACATTACTGATCCTGGGTTACATCCTGTATTATACTCCAGAGCTGCACTCACTATTCTGCTGGTGCAGTTACTGTGTACATACATTACATTACTGATCCTGAGTTACATCCTGTATTATACCCCAGAGCTGCACTCACTATTCTGCTGGTACAGTCACTGTGTACATACATTACATTACTGATCCTGAGTTACATCCTGTATTACACTCCAGAGCTGTGCTCACTATTCTGCTGCTGAAGTTACTCTGTACATACATTACTTATCCTGTACTGATCCTGAGTTACATCCTGTATTACACTCCAGAGCTGTGCTCACTATTCTGCTGCTGCAGTCACTGTGTACATACATTACATTACTGATCCTGTACTGATCCTGGGTTACATCCTGTATTATACCCCAGAGCTGTGCTCACTATTCTGCTGCTGCAGTCACTGTGTACATACATTACATTACTGATCCTGTACTGATCCTGGGTTACATCCTGTATTATACCCCAGAGCTGCACTCACTATTCTGCTGCTGAAGTTACTCTGTACATACATTACTTATCCTGTACTGATCCTGAGTTATGTCCTGTATTATCAAGTCTATAAAATGGATGATATCCCTCAGGGAGGATGTGCAATCTACCATATCTCTCCCTGGGAAGGGGGTTATCATGGTCTCACATGGATATCAGTCTTGCATCATCATGTTTGTGAAAACACACAATCTGCTTGCTCCTTAACCCCTGAATTTCTATCCCCTGACATCAACATTGAATCCTTGCCAGAAATTGGACACACAGCTGGCTGCTGATGCTGACGGCATTACGGCCACATTCTCACCCACAGCCGTCACTCCCAGAAGACATGACTTAGCTGGTAGCACAGCAGACAATGACAGGGAGAACACTGGACACAACTGAACAATGTGACGTCAACCCGTGTCTTGTATCCTTGTTTACCAACTGCATTGTAACAGGTGCTGCAGTCACATCCGCACAAAAAGTAATCAATGTATTATGTAATGCTAAGAGATAGAGATGTGCTAATCAAACTACCGTATTTATTTTACCATGGCAGAAGTTGTCTTGGGTTTTTTTATAAATAAAGTTAATTGAAAAAGGGAATATATAGGGCAGCATATGAAGTCAGTATAGAAGGTTACAGAAAAAGAAGCAGACTAGGATATACTGTACACAGCTCCCAACTGTCCAGGACCAGCTGAACAGTTCTGAATTTAGGGAGCTTTCTCATAGAACCGAGAGGTCGGTAGTATGTCCTGACTTCATCTGTATCTGAGTTCTGTGAACTTAGATACAGTTGAATATAATGGTAGAGCTGGGAGCCACTGGATCCTTGCTACACAATTCTGCCCAGGTAGAGCCTGAAGGTACTACAAGGACTTTTAAGTCAGTCCACTTGAAGGACTTGCCTGGACATTCAGGCAATACCTAAGTTTGAAGCAGAGACCAGTTCAGTTTCACAGAAGCAACAGATGTGACAAGCAAGTGTGATGCTTATGTGGGGCATCGTACCGTGTAAGGTGCAACTGTGGAGGCATCATACTGTATAGTGGAGCTATGGGGGCATCATACTGTGTGCAGAGGAATTGTGTGATTGGTGACAGTGTGGGCATCATGCTATGTTGGGGAATATACTGTAAGAAAATAATACTGTTGTTATGACTGCTAAAGCACATTCACAAGGGTAACATACAAACCAGGTAGACAAATATTTGAATCTGATAGATCCCTATTCAGACTAGGAAAAGCCCTTCTCTGACCTCTGCTCATTGGAAAGAGATGCTAACCACAGAGCACAGGATCAAGGGTTCGAATCCAGAAGTATGACAGTACCCCCCTTCTAAGAGGTGCCACTGGACCCACTGAGATCCCCAACTGCTGACACCACAGATAGACCTCTCTCACTAGGCGATCAGCATGTAAGCCTTTAGGATCCACCCAGGTGATATCCTCTGGACCAAAACCCTTCCACTTAACGAGAAACTACAATTGCCGTGTGACACCTCACATTCCTTGTCCTCCTCCAAGTCAACCTCAATACTTTCCTGAGGACCCAACGTCCCTTCAAATTTTTTAAGAAGAGAGACATGGAAGGAATTATTAATCCTCCATGCAACCTGGAGTTGCAGCTTCACCTTCACCGGATTAATGATCTTATACTGTCCAACAAATTTAGGAGCAAATTTTCTAGATGGAACTTTAAGATGGAGATCTTTAGAGAATAACCAGTCAAATTCCCCCACCTTATAAACAGGAGCCCTCCTACGTCTGTGGACGGCAGTTCTCTCGGTCTGATCACAAGTTATCAAAAGACCTCTTTTCACTTCTCTCCAAACCTTAACCAAATGAAAAGATTATCTTTCCTCTACTGGGACCGCAAACTGCAAACCGGAAAAATATCCAAAAACCCGCTGATAATCCCCACAACAAAAAAAGGCGAGGTACCGGAAGCAGTAGAGGTGCGGTTATTGAGTGCGCACTCAACCAGAGAGAGAAAATCCACCCAGTCCTCTTGATTAGATAAGATAAAACATCTTAAATATTGTTTCAATACCTGGTTCATTTTCTCTGTCTAGCCATTAATCTCAGGATGATAACCTGTGGAGAACCAAAGCTTAATTCCCAAACTGGAGTAAACGCTATGCCAAAAGCTAGTTACAAACTGAACCCCTCTATAGGAAGTAATGTTTTTAGGAACACCATGTAACCTAACAACGTGAGAGATTAACAAAGTAGCTAAGTCTTTAGCCGTAGGCAATTTTGGTAGAGGAACCAAGTGAACCATTTTGCTAAAATAGTCCACCACTACCCACACCACAGTATTACCACCAGAATTTGACAAATCCGTGACAAAATCCATAAATAAGTAGGTCCGAGGTCGAGACGAAACCTCGTTAGACAAAAAAAATCCTGCCGAGGCCTGCAACAAGGCTTTAGACCTGGCACACATTTTGCACTTACTGACAAACTCATCCACATATTTTCTATTACTCTGCCAAAAAAAGGACCTGGAAACATCTCTCCAGATGGAAGAGGAACCAAGATGTCCACCCAGCACTGATTCATGTACTTCATTAGGAAGATCAGTGCAAAGAGAGAAAGTCATAATAAACTTACCGGTTGGCAAGCCCTCCAGTGCATGATTCTGAGCCTCCATAATGTGCTGTTTGAGATTCATACCCAAAGTTCTCAACACCACCCATTCACCAAGAATTTTGACTGTATTTTTGTCCTTCTACCTACTCCGGAATGAAACTATGTGATAAGGCATCCGCATTAACATTCTCAGTACCAGGGAGATATGTTACAGAAAAATCAAACTGAGAGAAAAAGAAAGCCCACCAGGCCTGTCTAGTACTCAAGCATTTGGCAACATCAACTTACAGTAAATTTTTGTGATCAGTGAAGACCGTTACACTATGCCTAGCCATCTCCAACCAGTGCCTCCATTACTCAAAAGCTCTCTTAACCGCCAAGAGTTCTTGATGGCCTATATTATAGTTGGACTCAGCTTGTGAGATTTTCCAAGATAAATAAGCACACCGATGAAAATAACCGTCCTACTCCTGAGAAAGAATAGCACTTATCCCTCTAGAAAAGGCGTCTACCTCAATCACAAAAGGCAAATCAACATCGGGTTGACTGAGGACCGGCGCTGTAGAAAAGGCTAACTTGAGAGTAGCAAAAGCAAGACCAAGAGGTAAAGTCAGCACCTTTCCTAGTCATATGAGTAAGAGGTTTGACTGAGAATTTTTTAATGAACTTATAATAATTATCAAAACCTAAGAACCTCTGTAAGGCTTTAAGACTGGTAGGTTGTACCCAATCAGGGATCACCTGTACCTTAAGGGGATCCATGTGAAAACCTTCAGCAGAAACCAAATTACCCAAATCTAAATTTGCTGCACCTCAAACTGACAATTCGCTAGTTTGGCAAAAAAAAAATTATTGTCATGAAGATCCTGAAACACCTGTTGAACATGCTCCTCACAAGAACCTGAGTAGATCAAAATATCACCCAAGTAATCACCAGCAGGAAACCCCAGTAAAAGAAGCTGCACCTGAAAGGTGATAGGACAGACAGAGTAAATGAAAAACACCTGTTACCCAAAGCCGACAGAAACAAAGATAACAGAACTAAAACACCGAATTAAAAAGTGTATCTGTTGTAGCTTAGCGGAAAGAGAGGCTGGTCACAGAACACAGGATCATGGATTCAAAACTAGAAGCATGACAACTGTGTTTGGAAGATTCTGGGCCATCACAATGTGGGGGAATGTACTTCATGGGCATTGTTTTGTGTTTTGGGGGATTATATCATGGGGATATAATACTGTGTGTGTGGGGAATGTACTGTGGGGCAGCATACTGTGTGTGGGGAATGTACTGTGGGGGCATCGTACTATGTGTGGGGGAATGTACTGTGAGGGCATCATACTTTGTATGTGGGTGAATGTACTGTGGGGACATCATACTGTGTGTGGGGAATGTACTGTGGGGGCATCGTACTGTGTGTGGGGGAGTGTACTGTGGGGACATCATACTGTGTGTGGGGGTATGTACTGTGGGGCAGCATACTGTGTGAGGGGGAATGTATTGTGGGGCCTATACTGTGTGTGGGGGTATGTACTGTGGGGCAGCATACTTTGTTGGTGAATCTACTGTGGGGACATCATACTGTGTGTGGGGGGATGTACTGTGGGGACATCATACTGTGTGTGTGGAATGTACTGTGGGGCATCATACTGTGTGTGGGGGAATGTATTGTGGGGCCTATACTGTGTGGGGGAATGTACTGTGGGGCCTATACTGTGTGTGGGGGAATGTACTGTGAGGGCATCTGTTATGAAAGGCAATTCAGAATCACAATGGACATGGCGGTCAGAGCACATACAGTGATCTGACAATAACCCAAAATAATAGAACGAGCTCTGAGACGTGGGAACTCTGCAGACCGCAATCCCTGATCCTATCCAACCACACTAAAGGTAGCCGTGGAGCGCTCCTGACCAGAACCTAGGCGCCTCGTCACAGCCTGAGAAACTAGCTAGTCCTGAAGATAGAAAAATAAGCCTACCTTGCCTCAGAGAAATTCCCCAAAGGAAAAGGCAGCCCCCCACATATAATGACTGTGAGTAAGATGAAAACACAAACATAGAGATGAAACAGATTTAGCAAAGTGAGGCCCGACTAGCTGAACAGAACGAGGATAGTGTAGATAACTTTGCAGTCAGCACAAAAACCTATAAATAACCACGCAGAGGGGACAAAAAGACCCTCCGCACCGACTAACGGTACGGAGGTGGTCCCTCTGCGTCTCAGAGCTTCCAGCAGGCGAGAAAAACCAATAAAGCAAGCTGGACCGAAAAATAGCAACAAAATAACAAAAGCAAAACTTAGCTTTACAGAGCAGCAGGCCACAGGAATGATCCAGGGAAAAAACAAGTCCTACACTGGAACATTGACAGGAAGCATGGATCAAAGCATCAGGTGGAGTTAAGTAGAGAAGAAGCTAATGAGCTCACCAGATCACCTGAGGAAGGAAACTCAGAAGCTGCAGTACCACTTTCCTACACAAACGGAAGATCCCAGAGAGAATCAGCCGAAGTACCACTTGTGACCACAGGAGTGAACTCTGCCACAGAATTCACAACAGGCATCATACTGTGTATGTGGGTGAATGTACTGTGGGGACATCATACTGTGTGTGGGGAATGTACTGTGGGGGCATCGTACTGTGTGTGGGGAAATGTACTGTGGGGACATCATACTGTGTGGGGGTATGTACTGTGGGGCAGCATACTGTGTGGGGAATGTACTGTGGGGGTATGTACTGTGTGTGGGGGAATGTACTGTGGAGCATCATACTATGTGGGGGAATGTACTTTGAGGGCATCATACTGTGTATGTTGGTGAATGTACTGTGGGGACATCATACTGTGTATGCTGGTGAATCTACTGTGGAGACATCATACTGTGTGTGGGGGGATGTACTGTGGGGACATCATACTGTGTGTGTGGAATGTACTGTGGGAGCATCGTACTGTGTGTGGGGGAATGTACTGTGGGGCATCATACTGTGTGTGGGGGAATGTACTGTAAGGGCATCATACTGTGTGTGGGGGAATGTACTGTGGAGCATCATACTGTGTGGGGGAATGTACTGTGGGGCCTATACTGTGTGTGGGGGAATGTACTGTGGGGCCTATACTGTGTGTGGGGGAATGTACTGTGGGGCATCGTACTGTGTGTGGGGGAATGTACTGTGAGGGCATCATACTGTGTGTGTGGGGAATGTGCTGTGGGGCATCATACTGTGTATGGGGGAATGTACTGTGAGGGCATCATACTGTGTATGTTGGTGAATATACTGTGGGGACATCGTACTGTGTGTGGGGGAATGCAGTGTGGGGACATCATACTGTGTATGGGGAATGTACTGTGGAGCATCATACTGTGTGTGGGGGAATGTACTGTGGGCCATCATACTGTGTGTGGGGGAATGTACTGTGAGGGCATCATACTGTGTGTGGGGGAATGTACTGTGAGGGCATCATACTGTGTATGTTGGTGAATATACTGTGGGGGCATCGTACTGTGTGTGGGGGAATGTACTGTAGGCCATCATACTGTGTGTGGGGGAATGTACTGTGGAGCATCATACTGTGTGTGGGGGAATGTACTGTGGGCCATCATACTGTGTGTGGGGGAATGTACTGTGGGCCATCATACTGTGTGTGGGGGAATGTACTGTGAGGGCATCATACTGTGTATGTTGGTGAATGTACTGTGAGGGCATCATACTGTGTATGTTGGTGAATGTACTGTGGGGACATCATACTGTGTGTGTGGGGACATCATCCTGTGTGGGGGAATGTACTGTGGGGCATCATACTGTGTATGGGGGAATGTACTGTGAGGGCATCATACTGTGTATGTTGGTGAATGTACTGTGAGGGCATCATACTGTGTATGTTGGTGAATGTACTGTGAGGGCATCATACTGTGGTTGTGGGGGAATGTACTGTGGGGACAGCATACTGTGTGTGGGGGGACATCATACTGTGTGAGGGAATGTACTGTGGGGCATCATACTGTGTATGGGGGATTGTACTGTGAGGGCATCATACTGTGTATGTTGGTGAATGTACTGCGGGGACATCATCCTGTGTGGGGGAATGTACTGTGGGGCCATCATACTGTGTGTGGGGGGACATCATATTGTGTGGGGGGATGTACTGTGGAGCATCATACTGTGTATGGGGAATGTACTGTGAGGGCATCATACTGTGTATGTTGGTGAATGTACTGTGGGGACATCATTCTTTTTGCTTTGCAAAGTACTGTGGGAGAATCATACTGTGTGTGGGGAGGCCATAAAAGAGTTACCATATTATGTGGAAACGCTGATGGGCCTAACTAGGGCTGTATTTCTTTGTGTGCACATTTAAATGACTGAACAATGTTAAGGAAGTGGTTTAGTGTAAAATAATATTGCTGCAGTGTGCTTCGCGTGCTATAGTATGTGTTCCTCTTTCCTGTTTTTCAAAGTCGACAGGTAGAGATATCTGGGCCTTCAGCTGGATTCATTGAAACTCCCCTTACAATGGAAAAGATGACAACGTACAAAACTAAGATGGGTAGGATATGGAGGAAATAAAATAAGGAGCATGAGAGACCACAAAGACTCATATAGAGCAGGGGCCCCCAACTCCAGTCCTCAAGGCCCACCAACATGTCATGTTTTCAGGATTTCCTTAGTCTTGCCCAGGTAATAATTGCATCACCTGTGCAATGCAAAGGAAATCCTGAAAACATGACCTGTTGGTGGGCCTTGAGGACTGGAGTTGGGGACCCATGATATAGAGGACCTATCCCCATAAACTAATTTGCTATATTACCTTTAATGGGGATATCCGAGACTTTAAAGTGTCATGTTGATTGACAGCCAGCTTCCCCCAAGTAGGCAGCGGAGAGCTGGCTGTCCATCAGCATGACACCAGTAGTTCCGCCCGGTCAACAGGAAGAGAAACTGCTGCTCTGTTGACAGGGAGCAGCTGAATCTCTGGCATGAGGGTCAATGACTGGCATCGGGGACAGACCAGTCGTTGCCTCTTTTAGCCATTAATTACTTTTTTTTTTAAGTTTTGGATATCCCTTTTAATACACACAGAACATGTCCAAGTCATCACTGTTCACATTGTGTTCTGACCCTTCCATCAGATATTCCATCTTAGTGCCAAAAGATTCAGACACAACCTCCTACAGAGCCATAGAGTGGAATGAGACAAGCTGAGTTTATATGGACTCCATTTGTGCATTTTGTGTGGTGGTGTACATTTTTTTCGGGCAGGAACAAGAGCGCACTTGCCCAAGTTCTTCTGCCTGTCTGAAAAGACAGACCTTGCCAGAAAAAGCACAAACGGAGGCCATATGAATTCTATTTTTCTCATTGCACTCTAAGGATGTCCCATCTGAATCCCATTTGTCGGATGAATATGACTTTCGCTACAATTTTGGACATGCTACAACCACAAAAAAAGTAAATTTTATATGTAAAAAAAATATTTTTTTGCCAAAAACACATTGTTTTGTCTTGTTTGGCAATGTTTAAAAATGAAAATAATAAATAAATAATGCTAAAAAGAAAAGAAGTGTTTGTGTATATTGTAGATGTCTCGTTGAAATCTGCTCTGGATTTAGACAGTTGTGTGCTCCAGTTGACCGTTCATTTTCTGATTAATGGAGTATTGCAAAATTATTGAATTGTTGAAAATCTGTTAGTTCCTCGTGTGCGTAAATAATTCACAGATGTGATCGTCTGAAAGTGTCCAGAACGTTTAACACGCACTAACTTTTTGTTATTTTTTTCTAATGTGTCTAATATTTGCTATTTAAAAGATAGAAAAACAATAGAACAAAGAAGCCTTTTCGAAGAATACCGTAACTTATTTTCTCCCCCAAAATCCAATTGACCGAAAAAAATATTAATTTTATTGAAATTTCTCATTATTAGGATTGAACATTTTTGCTGTTTAGACATTTCCTGCCCACCCTGTGAGATTCTCAATCCATCCGATTTCATACTGAGCCAATTACAGAGGATCGGGCCTCAAGGCACTCTCCGTCTACCTTTTGTGTGTGAGATGTCTGAGGAGCCTTATCAACCCCCCAGCTCTACAAACCTCATGTATTTGATAAAGAAAGGTGGGGAGACCCAAAAGGAGGGGACTTTCTGGAAAGAATGCAAGGAACATGGACGAGGAATTTAAACCTAGACAAGAGGCTTAGCAGCATTAAAGCTATTTCTTCATTGTTCACATTTTTCATGCCAACTTAACTTTCAATAGACTGCAAGACAATAACTCAATAATTAGCACGGGAAGGTGATAAAAAGGAAACTGAATGAGCTTGCTTGGATTAGTTTATAGAGACATTTAGCATCTAGGGAACCTGGAGACAGCTAGAATGGGCAAATAAACATCTTAGTGATGACTCTTTTATTGGCTTTATTCCACTGCTAGTATAGAAACTTTCAAGAGAGAGACAAATTACCGATCTACAGTATGTCCACCGTTCAATATCACCTAAGGTGCCAATAAACGTTGGTCCTTAGTCTAACCAAAATGGTCATTGGTCAGGTAAAAATCAAAAATTAATAATTGTTTCAGACAACCGATCACAAATAGGCATTTTCTGATATTAAGTTGACTATGTTTGATGTTTTTTTTTTTTTAAGAAGACAAAAGATTTTCACAAACTAACTTTTCTTGATAGATTAGTCGGAAAAAGGACATTTGTTCTTCACCCAATGTCATTGAATGGACAGGTTGACGAATGTAACGGCCAAAATTGTATAAAATGTGTATGGCTAATGGTTAGTCAATGGTTGTTTAACCATATAACCACCGTTAGTATATAAACTGCCCACAGATATTAGGTAAAAATGGGCCGACGAACATTTGTTCAATCTTTATTCGGCCATCAAACCACCTTTGGGAGAATAACGATTGTACGAAGGTTTTTTGCAACAGATCAATAAGGTAAGAGCTGTTGGAAAAACTTATAGAAAGTTTGTTCATTGATCACCTGAGTGACCCATGTACATTCCACCTGTGCATATCATCCAACGAAAAAAATTCCAACATGTCCAACTGGCTTGTTGAGCGGCTGACCATTAAAATAAATGATTGTTCAATTCATCAATCCAGAAGGCTATCGCTCGTTACAGTCATTAACTTTCATCTAATCTTTAATTCTTTAGATTGGCAAAATTCTCATTGCTCATATGGTCTAAATATATGGCCAAAATGGTGGGCTAAACAGTATGGACTCTCTATTTCATGCATTGTTGGAATTCTCTCATATCTGACTTATGTCTAAATAGGTAGTAAAATCAGCTGTGTATAGAGGATTAAAATCTGCCGAAACATCCTTAGTATCCTTCTAGGTCTGCAGATGTGGGATATGCTTGTGTTTTATTACAGTTCTCAAAAAAATGTTGCACTGTCTGGTGGACTCTGTGTACCTGCAGTGAAACATTGTGCTTATACACACACTTTGTTACAATTGCAGATAAATGTCTGGATTTTGGGGGCATTTTCTTTTGTATTTTTTTTTTTTTTTAACAATTATTCACAAAAATGATTGCACAAAAAATGTAAAAATTCAGTACAGTCGCTTGTAGCAAGCAAGCATAACTTTATCTGTTACTGACACTGATTTCAGATGTTTTTTTTCCTATACAAACTATTGTGTGCTGTCTTGCTACTGCTTTTTAGTGCATTAAGAATTAAGAAAAAATTGTAATTGTAATTCAAATTTAAAAAAGGAACAAGCTAGCTATCGAACAAAATATCACTTAACAATCATAATGAGTTTGGCATATCTGCCGACTCTTCTATTATTTATCTATGTCCCCCTTTCAACTGAACCTCTGTAATATTTCCAGACAAATACTCTCATGAGTTCTGCAGCTGTACAGAACATTACAGACTGGACTATTTGTCCAGTGTTTTAGGGCCTTCTCTTGCTATCTCTATTGCTGAGCTGTGTCTTCACACTATCCTAAAATCAACCTAAAATGTCTGCTGCATTCCATGCTTATGCTTTTAATGTCTGCTGAATTCCATGCTTATGCTTTTATACAGGCTATGATAGTCCCTCCTGATAGGCTGCATTATACCATGTGATGTGCAAGGCACTATGGGAAAAGGTGAGGTCATGTCAACCTTGTTGTAATTCGGCCAGAACATGCAAATTTCGTAAAATTCAACTCAGATTTGAATTGACTCGATCATCTGTAGTTGATGAATTTGACCCTTGTGAACATCCAGTGTTTTTTCAATGGCGCCAAAAAAAATGTAGTTTCAGATGTTATTTTTGTAAATTTTTGTTTTTGTGATTTGGTTTTATTTATTTTTTTAAATTACTATATAAGATTACAAACGCTAGTAAGTTTTCTTTGTAGATTAAAAAGAATCATGCACAATATGTTTTAGAGTTTCTTTTTTCCGCGAAAAGTAAAAGTTGTATTGGAGAGCTGTCAGATGAAGTAGTGTTTTCTTTTAACATAAAGCAGAAGAGTATTTTTCATAAGAAAAGAAAGCACATGATATATGTGATCAGGATCAAACGGCGGAGACTATCAGTCAGTTCTAATAATATATACTGATAACAGGAGCACAGCGCTGAAAGCTCAGAGGCTCACGGTGGTAAGGATGCAGTTTGCCTTGTTATTTCTTAAAGGGACATTTCAGGAAAAATGTAGATGCTGCATTAGACCCGGAGTTAACCATAATAGTGTATTTTATCTGGAGTGAGTATATAAGTAGGGGTCAGGAACATGAAAAGATCAGAATTTCACGCTGTCCATCTTCCAATTACCGGTATCACCATAAATCATCCACACAAATTTCCCCAAAAATTACCAAAAATATAATCTATCGGGTTGGATTTTTTCAACCACGCTTGGCAGAAAGTGCAAATGCATGGTGTGATTAACAGATTGGCCGGTCATTGGCTATTTTGCGCCAGCCTACACCCCTATTTTCCATTTTTCATTTTTACCTGCCTCCCTGACCTGCAAGTTTAGCCTGACATGCCCCAACAATCTTCATATCATCTTGTGTGCATGGCCAGCTTAAATTGAACCTGTCACCAAGTTTGACCGATATGAGATACGGCCACCAACTCTTAGACCTGATATATAGCATCCTATAGTGCTGTGTATCTGCCCCCCAACTAGACCGGCAAGATAAGAAAAATAGCTTTTATTTTACTCACCCGCAGGGCGGTCCAGTCCGAGGGATGTTGCTGGTCTGGGTCCGGCGCCTCACTTCGTCTTGTGATGCCATCCTCCTTCTTGTGGATGACGCATCCCTATGTCATCCACACCATCTCACTGGCATCACGCTCCTGCACAGGCGTACTTCTCTGCTGCGTACAGTACTGCAGTTCACATGCAATGGGCTCTTTGACCTTTTTCCGGTGCCTGGGCACTGTAGTACTTTACTGTGCCCTAGTCAGGGCAAAGAAGTACGCCTACGCAGGGACGCGATGCCGGGGAGATTGTGTGGATGATGTAGGGATTCGTCATCCACACAAAGCAAGAAGGAGGAGGACTGCATCGGAAGGATAAGGGAGGCACCAGACCAAGACCAGCAACATCTCTCTGACCAGACCGTCCCGGTGAGTATAATAAAATATCTTTTTCTTGTTTTGCTGGTTGGGTTGGGGGCATGTATACAGCATGCAAGTAGTTAGAATGCTGTATAACAGGGCTCAAAAATGGTGGCCGTTTCTCATACCGATCAAACCTGGTGACAGGTTCCCTTTAACACTGTTTTGCACAGAGCGCAAATCGGCGGTTCTGACTATTTTCTTGGTGCTTGGTGCACCCTTGGCGTGGCCAAACAGTTTAATGCACCTTTTCACCTACTTGTTTTCCAAATATCTCCTCCTTTCTCTGGCTCTATAAAATTGTAACTGTCAATCAAAATATAGGGGGGGGGGAAGGAAAACGAGTAGGTGGGAAGGTGCACTTAAATGTTTGGCCCTGCCATGGTGCACCGAGTGCCTATACTTGGCTTGAACAGTCACTGTCTTCTGACAGAGTCCGTTTTAAATTATAGGTTTCTGAAATAAACCAAAAAAGGTTTTGAGATCATTGAGACTTTTTTTTTTTTCATATCTGAGACCCAAATTAGAAAGAATTACCAAAAATACATAAGTCATCAAAACTATGGGAATACCACAATATTCCAAAACCAAAATGAAGATGTTGACGTAAATGACTAGGATAACAATATAAGCAAAAAGTGAAAATATATTTCATTGCACAAACAAGGCTATAAATGAGAAATGACATTTAAAAACCTGACAATGAGTAAGCAATGGTGAAAAGGCATGATGTTCAATATCAAAATGAACAACCATACCAGTAGAGTGGGAATATGGTAGAAGATATATTAGTGCTCAGGGTCAAAAAATTCACAGTGAAATGGAAGTACCTTAAACCCTTAGTGACAGAGCCAATTTGGTACTTAATGACCAGGCCAATTTTTGCAATTCTGACCACTGTCACTTTATGAGGTTATAACTCTGGAACGCTTCAACGGATCCCGCTGATTCTGAGATTGTTTTTTCGTGACATATTGTACTTCATGTTAGTGGTAACATTTCTTCGATATTACTTGCGATTATTTATGAAAAAAACGGAAATATGGCGAAAATTTTTAAAATTTTGCAATTTTCAAACTTTGTATTTTTATGCCCTTAAATCAGAGAGATATGTCATGAAAAATAGTTAATAAATAACATTTCCCACATGTCTACTTTACATCAGCACAATTTTGGAAACAAATTTTTTTTTTGTTAGGGAGTTATAAGGGTTAAAAGTTGACCAGCAATTTCTCATTTTTACAACACCATTTTTTTTTTAGGGACCACATCACATTTGAAGTCATTTTGAGGGGTCTATATGATAGAAAATAATGAAGTGTGACACCATTCTAAAAACTACACCCCTCAAGGTTCTCAAAACCACATTCAAGAAGTTTATTAACCCTTTATGTGCTTCACAGGAACTGAAACAATGTGGAAGGAAAAAATGAACATTTAACTTTTTTTTGCAAACATCTTAATTCAGTACCATTTTTTTTATTTTCACAAGTGTAAAAACAGAAATGTAACCATAAATTTTGTTATGCAATTTCTCCTGAATACGCCAATACCCCATATGTGGGGGTAAACCACTGTTAGGGCGCACCGCAGAACTTAGAAGTGAAGGAGCGCCGTTTGACTTTTTCAATGCAGAATTGGCTGGAATTGAGATCGGACACCATGTCACATTTAGAGAGCCCCTGATGTACCTAAACAGTGGAAACTCCCCACAAGTGACACCATTTTGGAAACTAGACCCCTTAAGGAACTTATCTAGATGTGTGGTGAGCACTTTGAACCCCCAAGTGCTTCACAGAAGTTTATAACGTAGAGCCGTGAAAAAAAAAATTGCATTTTTTCTACAAAAATGATCTTTTTGCCCACAAATTTTTATTTTCACAAGGGTAACAGGAGAAATTAGACCACTAAAGTTGTTGTGCAATTTCTCCTGAGTACGTCGATACCCAATATGTGGGGGTAAACCACTGTTTGGGCGCACCGCAGAGCTTGGAAGAGAAAGAGTGCCGTTTTACTTTTTCAATGTAGAATTGGCTGGAATTGAGATCGGACGCCATGTCGCGTTTGAAGAGCCCCTGATGTGCCTAAACAGTAGAAATCCCCCACAAGTGACCCCATTTTGGAAACTAGACCCCCCATGGAACTTATCTAGATGTGTGGTGAGAACCTTGAATGCCCAAGTGCTTCACAGAAGTTTATAATGCAGAGCCGTGAAAATAAAAAATATTTTTTTTTCCACAAAAAAGATTTTTTAGCCACCAAATTTTTATTTTCACAAGGGTAACAAGAGAAATTGGACCCCAAAAGTTGTCCAATTTGTCCTGAGTATGCTGGTACCCCATATGTGGGGGTAAACCACTGTTTGGGCGCACGGCAGAGCTCGGAAGGAAGGAGCGCCGTTTTGGAATGCAGACTTTGATAGAATGGTCTGCGGGTATTATGTTGCGTTTGCAGAGCCCCTGATGTACCTAACCAGTAGAAACCCTCCACAAGTGACCCCATTTTGGAAACTAGACCCCCCAAGGAACTTATCTAGATGTGTGGTGAGAACTTTGAATGCCCAAGTGCTTCACAGAAGTTTAGAATGCAGAGTCGTGAAAATAAAAAATATTTTTTTTTCCACAAAAAAGATATTGTAGCCCCCAAGTTTTTATTTTCACAAGGGTAACAGGAGAAATTGGACGGCAATAGTTGTTGTCCAATTTATCCCGAGTACGCTGATGCGCCATATGTGGGGGTAAACCACTGTTTGGGTGCACGGCAGAGCTCGGAAGGGAAGGAGCGCCTTTTTGGAATGCAGACTTTGATAGAATGGTCTGTGGGCATTATGTTGCGATTGCAGAGCCCCTGATGTACCTAAACTGTAGTAACCCCCCACAAGTGACCCCATTTTGGAAACTAGACCCCCCAAGGAACTTATCTAGATGTGTGGTGAGAACTTTGAATGCCCAAGTGCTTCACAGAAGTTTAGAATGCAGAGTCGTGAAAATAAAAAATATTTTTTTTTTCACAAAAAAGATTTTGTAGCCCCCAAGTTTTTATTTTCACAAGGGTAACGAGAAATTGGACCCCAGAAGTTGTTGTCCAATTTATCCCGAGTACGCTGATGCCCCATATGTGGGGGTAACCCACTGTTTGGGCGCACGGCAGAGCTCAGAAGGGAGGGAGCACCATTTGACTTTTTGAGCGCAAAATTGGCTGTCGTGTTTGGAGACCCCCTGATGTACCTAAACAGTGGAAACACCCCAATTCTAGCTCCAACCCTAACCCCAACACACTCCTAACCCTAATCCCAACCTCATCCATAATCCTAATCACTAACCCTAACCATAATCACAACCCTTACCCCAAAACAACCCTAATGTCAACCCTAACCATAACCCTAATCAAAACCCTAAATCCAACACACCCCTAATCCTAATCTCAACCCTAACCTCAAACCTAACCCTAATCCCAATACACCCCTAATCACAACCCTAACCTTAACCCTAATCCCAAACCTAACCCTAATCCCAAGCGTAACCCTAATGCCAACCCTAATCCCAGCTCTAACCCTAACTTTAGCCCCAACCCTAGCCCTAACTTTAGCCCCAACCCTAACCCTAGCCCTAGGGCTACTTTCACACTTGCGTCGTTTGGCATTCCGTTGCAATACGTCGTTTTGGACAAGAAACGGATCCTGCAAATGTGCCCGCAGGATGCGTTTTTTGCCCATAGACTTGTATTGCCGACGGATCGTGACGGATGGCCACACGTCGCGTCCGTCGTGCACTGGATCAGTTGTGTTTTGGCGGAGCGTCGGCACAAAAAAACGTTCAATGAAACGTTTTTTTGTACGTCGCATCCGCCATTTCTGACCGCGCATGCGTGGCCGTAACTCCGCCCCCTCCTCCCAAGGACATAGATTGGGCAGCGGATGTGTTGAAAAACTACAGCTGCTGCCCACGTTGTGCACAATTTTCACAACGTGCGTCGGTATGTCGGGCCGACGCATTGCGACGGCCCCGTACCGACGTAAGTGTGAAAGAAGCCTAACCCTAAGTTTAGCCCCAACCCTAACCCTAAATTTAGCCCCAACCCTAACCCTAAATTTAGCCCCAACCCTAGCCCTAACCCTAGCCCTACCCCTAACCTAACCCTACCCCTAACCCTAACCTAACCCTACCCCTAACCCTACCCCTAACCTAACCCTACCCCTAACCCTACCCCTAACCTAACCCTACCCCTAACCCTAATTTTAGCCCCAACTGCTGTTCTCCTGCCGGCCGGCAGATGGAGACAGATGGCGGGCGCACTGGGCATGCGTTTGCCATGTTCTGCTGCCGGCGGCCAGGAGGAGCAGCAAGAGGATCCCGGGACCTAGGTGAGTATGCTAGGGTCCCCGAATCCCCCTATTTCTCTGTCCTCTGATGTGCGATCACATCAGAGGACAGAGAATTACACTTTACTTTTTTTTTTTTTTTTTTTTGCGGTCGCCAGTAAACAGTTAATTACCGGCGATCGCAAAACAGGGGTCGGTAATACCGACCCCGATCGTGCTCTTTGGGGTCTCGGCTACCCCCGGCAGCCGAGACCCCAAAGATTCTCCCGATGCCGGCCGGCGAGCGCACTGCGCATGCGCCCGCCATTTTGAAGATGGCGGCGCCCACCGGGAGACACGAGGAGCATCGGGGGAGCTAGGTGAGTATTGGGGGGCCACCTGGGACCCCTTTTCTCTGTCCTCCGATGTGCGATCACATCGGAGGACAGAGAAATTAAACAGAGATCGCTTTTTTTTTTTTTTTTGCGATCGCCGGTAAACGGTTAATTACCGGCGATCGCAAATGCGGGGTGGGTTAAAACCCCCCCGAATCATGTTCTCTGGGGTCTCGGCTACCCTCGGCAGCCGAGACCCCGGAGAAAATCGGCCTCTGGGGGGCGCTATGGACTTTTTCCACAGCGCCGTTAATTAACGGCGCTGTGGTTTAAGTACCCTTAGCGGCCGCCGTTAAAAGGCGTATCGGCGGTCGCTAAGGGGTTAATATTGCACAGGAGTAATAATGGAGTTTTTTTCCCCTTCCACTACTTCCTACTCAAGTTTCGCATGGGCTTCCTCAGGGAGTGTTTTTTTTTTGCATCTCTGCTTGAATGGCTCCTGAAGTCCCGATCTTCATCTGAACCACAACTTATGAATGAAAATTGTGCCCTAGCCTTAGGACTCTTTCACACAACAGTTTTTTGTTGTACGTGTGATTCATGGATAGATTAAGAACCTTTCAATGTGGCTTTTTTTCCCCATGTACTCTTTAGTTTTTGGACTGATTGCCACACTTCCCCTCCAAAGAAAGGAGACCTGTTCTACGGGTATCCACTGATCTATTCGGCTGATCAAACTCACCAATGCAAGTTAGTGTCACCATTAAAGAAACAAAAGAAAAAAAAATGTATAGCCTCAGGATGTCATCTGGTGCTGTCTGTATCATACTGCTTAGTGTGTAGGAGAAACTTGGATTTTCTTCTTCATATGCGAAAAATGGATGAAACGAGGAATGTAAAAACTGACAACAAGGTTCAAGAATGGTTCCTGATGTGTAAAACAAATTGTCTAAAAAGTTATTATGTTCTCCGACAAGTATAACTTGCATTATTGATTCGTTTGTATAGAAAACCACTTGGTCCATTTACAGTATATTTTTGTAATGACATAAACAGAAACATAATTCAATAGGATTGAAGTCAGGATTTGGTCATCCTCCCTGGAGAAGTGAGGGAGACGTACACATGAGGCCAATGGGTGTTGGGGCCCATACATTCGAGACATCACTGATGGTACGGAGACTATTCTGGAACATCCCCGTAATAAAAGCATTTGATGTTTTAAATTATAGACAAAGACTTCTTGATGATGTTTATTCTGGTACATTAGCATCTTGGGAGCTTCTAAATTAATATGTTTAAAGAAACAATACAAATAGCTCGGAACAAAGCATTTTTGCTGCCGTGATTCATACGTTAAGAGTTCAGATTCGATGTCCTGAGCGCCATAAATTTAACACGTTCCACATACATAGACTAATACCAAGCTTTTTCTTAGATTATGTCGATGAAGATGAAGCCTACTGTAAATCATTTGATTGTTTGACCTTCTTGGAATGGGAAAAAAATAAAAAAAATTTAGATCATAAATATCTAGAAGTCCACGGTCCTCTGAGCTTCTCTTTTAGATGTCTACCTTGATCCATCAAGTCTTAATGTTTGCATGATTTTGTCCATTAATCCAAGTCAGTCACATGGGTCACTGATCTCTACGTTATTCGAGAATATTCAAGGAGTTAAACCTCGAGGAACCAAATTCCACCGTATTCTCCCGGGAGGCCAACAGGATTGTTTGAGCTGTTCCCCACCAGACTGCATTGGAGCCTCTTCGTACTGTGGAAATTAAAAGCAGGAGCCGTGGAACAGTGACAAAAATCTGCATTACGTTATGCCATTCCTTTTTTCCCTTAAAGATGTTATAATACATGGTTCTTGAAAAATATCCAGCGAACATCATCAAAGTGGTAGACACACTTTATAAAGAACAATAGTTTTTTGAAGGGGCGACTGGGCGGGCGGCCCATCTTGTTTCCTAATCCTTTTTAATGCCAGTTCAAGCAGGGGAAAAAAAAAATAGTTCTTGTTTTTCTGAAGTGCAGATATAATTTGGGTTTGGTAAATGGAGCCAGCGGTATTAAATATGAACACACTAAGCTGCATTAACCCTAAATCTGTGAAAACGATCAGAGATCATAGGAGTGAACATTATGTTCTGCTTGGTGGAACTGTAGTTATCTATCCTCAAGTTTCCTCCTTGGTTACGTCTGGAGCTTTTATTTTTTATTTATTTTTATTTTATTTATTTTTTTTGGGGGGGGGGTTATTTTTAGGTAAAATAAAACAATTTGAATACCGTAAAACACTCAAAAAAAAAAAAAGAAAGAAAAATTGGCCCCCGCACTGACCCCACACCTCACTAATTATTTCAACTCCCTGAGAGATGGTAATAAACCAGGCACAGCCTCATTAATGGCTGCAATATCTATGATACCTAAGCCCAATTCAGACCACTTATTTTGGTCCAATTATAGACCAATATCTCTAGTTAACATAGACCTTAAAATACTGGCTAAAATCCTATCTCAAAGGTTGAATACAGGCTTAGATGCATTGATACACAAAGATCAAGTAGGCTTCGTCCCACGCCGACAGGCCTCAGACAACATACGGAGGGTCTCCCACTTTCTACATCTCTGTGAGCGCCGCAACATATCAAGCATGTTACTGTCATTAGACATCAAAAAAGCCTTTGACTCTGTGTCGTGGCCTTACTTGTTTGCGGTGCTGCAGAGATGGAAGTTTCCGGACCACTTCCTCCTGGATTCACGCTTTCTATAATTCCCCTTCCGCCTACGTGCGCTACAGCAGCTTCTCCTCTACACTCTTCCCAATAAGCAGAGGTACCCGACAGGGTTGTCCCCTCTCACCCCTATTGTTCCTCCTAGCGTTCGAACCACTGGCTATTCAGCTGCATCTCAACTCCAAAATACAGGGCGTAGAGGTGGCAGCAGTCCCACACAAGCTATTTATGTTTGCAGATGATATTCTACTCCTTCTATCGTCCCCTCAGACGTCCTTACCGGCCCTCCTCCAAACCTTACAAGATTTTGAATCTATATCTGGTCTGCAAATAAACACTGCCAAATCTTACGCAATGAATGTATCCCTTCCACAATCAACTATAACACACCTCCAAAAAGATTTTCCGTTCCAGTGGGTTACTAAACATTTGGATTATTTAGGAGTAAAACTGACGGCTAACTTAGACTCCCTCTACACAGCCAATTATCCACCTATGCTCCGTAAACTTCGCCTTCTGCTCCAATCTTGGGAGAAGCTGCACCTCTCATGGTTAGGCCGAGTGTGTGCCTTGAAGATGTCGATTCTCCCCAAGCTACTTTATCTATTCCGCGTCCTGCCAATCCCTATCCCTTCACACTTTCTTAAAATGGTCCAAAGATCAATAGATACTTTTGTTTGGAGAGGTCGTCTCCCCAGAGTAAATAAAGCAACCCTCTACCGCCACCACCTGAAAAGGGGCTTGGGTGTTCCTAACCTTTCTAAGTATTACCGCGCCACCCAGTTGGGCCAACTGACCCTATACCACGCCTACACTGAACCTCCATTATGGCTATCCTTAGAGGCCTCCGAGCTACAACCCGACACTATAGATACAATTTTATGGATTCTCCCAACCCAACGCAAACATATCTCGAACCCCATTATAAAACACTCTCTTGCAATCTGGGACCCGCATAAATATTCTTCAAAGCTAATTTCACCCTTTTTGCCTCTCGCTCCACTATGGGACAACATCCTATTCCCCCCCCAGGCATGAGATCCCTTAGATACTTCCAAAAATGGGTTGAAGCGGGGATAGCTAGAGTTCACCATCTCTTCAATGTGGACGGGATTATCCCGTTCCCGGCCCTTCAAGAAAAACATGGTTTCCCCCCTGGAGAGATATTTTGATACTTGCAACTAAAAAACTTTGTCAGCTCTTTATTGAAAAATTCTACCCCTCCATACTCCTTTACCTCATTCGAACAAAGGTGTGGTCAAAGCCCCCATGCCTCAGGTACTATATCTCTCCTTTACTCACAATTAAACTCCCCCTCACATAGAAACTGCTTGAAATACACCTCTCGCTGGGAGTCCAATATTGGGTCTACCCTGTCTGACTCAGAGTGGTCCCAAATCTGGTCCTCCTCCACTGGAGGAATACTAAATACTCTCATGCTGGAAACCAACTATAAAGTGCTGACCCGTTGGTATCTGACCCCAGCTAGAGTGGCCAAGGCAGTTACCAACTACTCCCCAAACTGCTTTAGAGGTTGTAACTCTATTGGAGACATCTTCCATATCTGGTGGCCATGCCCAACTGTCAGGAGACTATGGATCAGAATCTACCATTTAGTGTTCTCTGTCACAAATATAAATCTCAGAAAAAGCCCTTGGGAGGCCCTACTCAATAAACGTATCTCCAACATTTCAAAACACACTCAGGCTCTTATATCATTCATATTTTTGGCAACGAAGCAAACTATAGCTCTGGCTTGGAAAAACCAACCATAGACTTCTCCGCAGTTAAAACACGCCTCTCCTGGTACATGGTTAATGAAAAACTGTCAGCTATTCTTATGGACAAAGTGGGTAAATTCGAGAAAGTATGGCTTCCCATGGCGGAATATACTAATCACACTCCCTTTGCCGTACCTACATTCTATTTAACGAACACTGAACCATCGGACTCAGAATGACTTTCCGCAATTATCACGCACAAAGTGATTTTACCCCCGGGCCCCCCTTTTCCCCTTCCCCCCCCCCACTTTTTTCTTTCCCCCCTTCTTTTCTTACTCCCCCCCCCCACCTACCCCCCCATTGTTGTTAGTATATAGGATTGCATACTACTCGTTTACAAGCATTTGTGCATATGTTATATTTACAGCTTTGTAATGATACTTATTAATGCACCATATGTAAATCGTAAAATTTTCAATAAAAATTTATTGTTGAAAAAAAAATTGTACTGGAATTGTAAAATTATGCAAATATGGTGCATTGAACAACCTCATTCGCATATCTGACAAACCGACAGTTTTTTATGTGCATCAAAGGCTACGTTCACATTAGCGTTAAGCTAATGTGCGTCGGGTTTGCGTCGGCGACGCATGCGTCATGCGCCCCTATACTTAACATGGGGGACGCATGCGTTTTTGTTTGTTGCGTTGTGCGACGCATGCGTCTTTTTTGCCGCAAGCGTCGGACCAAGAAAACGCAACAAGTTGCATTTTTCTTGCGTCCGATTTTCTGCAAAAACCGACGCATGCGTCGCAAAACGCAGCGTTTTTGCGTGCGTTTTGCCGCGTTTTTGCGTGCGTTGCGTCGCCGACGCAGCGGCGCACAACGCTAGTGTGAACGTAGCCAAAGGCAATTGTCAAGAATGAGGTGACTAGGTGATCTGGCGCTCCAAAAAGAAACCATCATCAGACAAAAAACAGCTTTATTTAAAGGTGAAAAAAATGTGACGCGTTTCGGCTCGATCCTGATGAAGGTTGGATGCAGCTAAAACGCGTTGTATTTTTATTCAACTTTTAATTAGGCCGTTTTTACCTTATGCTGGTTGCCTTTTGGAGCGCCAGATCACCTAGTCATGGGAAGCGTTGTAATAGGAAGGCCGCCCCTGATCCCAACACCTCATACTCATAGCCCATTATGGAGTTGTGTCCTGTGTTTGCACAATCACTAATATTCACACTTGTTCTATACTCAGATAGCGCTGAAGTTGCATGTTTTTGCTGACATACCTTTCCGCTCCCTATTTTTAAAGTGCCAAACTATTTTAAGTTTTGCTAACTACACCTCTATAGAATTTGTTTTAATTACAACCTAATATAGGTTCTAGATAAATGCAATTAATGAGTCAGTGGATAAAATAATGAAGTAGTATTACCAGCTCATAAAATGATGACATGACACTAGCATATGACTTGACTGTAATTAAAGGGAATCTGCCAGCAGGTTTTTGCTATTTAATCTGAGATTGGCATAATGTAGGGGCAGAGAGCCTGAATCCTGTGCGGTATCACTTACTGGAATACTTTCTACAGTTTTTATAAAATCAAAGTTTTATCAGAAGGAGATTTTCTTAGAGGACTAGTAAACTTGCTGTCAGGTAGTCCAACCATGCCCCCCACCACTGATTGGAGCACAGAAAGCTGCCAATCAGTGATGTGGGCGGGATTATACATAGCTCCGCATTCAGATGTTGGGGTGGTCTGCAAGTCAGACCTTCAGGGATATTGGATGGCTGCCAAATGTGTGAGTTTCTCCAGAGAAATGACGGACAGAGATCAGATGTGGTATCTGTATCAGCTGCGTTTTATTACAGGAACGGACCTTCAGTTATATACACTTTTAGAGTAGGCGTATACATCATGTTCGTGCGCAAGAACTGCTAGATCTGCAGCAGAGAAATCAATGTTTACTCAAAACGGCAGCACCCAGTAAAGTAAGCGATACATCGCTAGAATCAGGGTTTCTTCCCGTACATCATGCAGCTCTCAAATGTAGCAAAAACCTGACAACAGATTTTTTTTTAATGTGGGTCTGACCTCCCGAGAAGTAAGGAGCTAATTCAGCACTGAGTCCCCTTCACTGTTTTGTCCTGCACATTGATCCCCGGCTGTCCAGGGAACCGCATCACGTCCCCATTATTTGGAACTGCCACCCCTTCATACTGAGGATCGGGGAGGGCCCTAAAAGGTCGAACTTCCACCAGTCATAGTGATGGCATGTCCTTGCCATCTTTTTATATGATGGGAAAACTTATTTAATTGACGACATATACATCTTATGGGGGTGCAGAATTTTTGGTCATGCCAGCGGATCTATTTGTGCGCCTGCGGCGCGCTTAGCTAAGAGAGCGGAATGCTACTTATCATATCCTAGAAATCATAAATACCCCATTAACGTTCTGTATTTATGGCACAGTGGTAAACTGATGCAGATGTCTCATTTCTTCCCAAAGCCCCTAAAACGGAGATATTAGTAGCTGCAGAAAATCCAAGCACATGAACCGAAAATACAACTCCCCTCCCCGGTCAACTATAAACCAAGGATGGGAAAACTTTCACTGACTTTTTGTTTAGATTTGACTTTTTGATGTTTGGTTTTGATTGCGGTTATGGATTTGATAAACATTTTCAATGGTCCAACCTTCGTGTGAAGACATCCCAAAAATGTGCTCCGTATATGTATTTCTCAAATAACAACATTCATACTAATAACATATGAAAGATGAGATCTGTTTGGACTAAATATCAGAAGAATTTGTTTTTATTGACCATGAAACCCATTTTTACAACAAATACAGATGGATTTCAAGCTGGGAAGTCGGCGCTCTGTAATACTTGTCAGCAGAGGTGACCGAAAATCAGTCCTTGATTGAAAGGGGCTTTAGAGCTACAATAAAACAAAATTCTTCTGGATGCAATGTATACAGGCTACATAGATTAGAAATGACTGGACAAGAATAGGTCTGTGTTTTATTAGATATCAGTCATAAAATCCAAAATATACCTGGGTTTTTGTAGAATTTCTGAACTATTTTTCTTCTTTATAATGGGCAAAAGGCAAAATTGTTTTTTTTTACTGGTAGCCTGACCAGTGCTACGTAGTACAGTAATTGATAAAAAAAATGGAGTTATACGGTGTGTGGATATGTATGTATATATATATACAGTACAGACCAAAAGTTTGGGCACACCTCATTGAAAGATTTTTTCTGTATTTTCATGACTATGAAAATAGTACATTCACACTGAAGGCATCAAAACTATGAATTAACACATATGGAATTATATACTTAACAAAAAAGTGTGAAACAACTAAAAATATGTCTTATATTCTAGGTTCTTCAAAGTAGCCACCTTTTGCTTTGATGACTGCTTTGCACACTCTTGGCATTCTCTTGATGAGCTTCAAGAGGTAGTCACCGGGAATGGTTTTCGCTTCACAGGTGTGCCCTGTCAGGTTTAATAAGTGGGATTTTTTTGCCTTATAAGTGGTGTTGGGACCATCAGTTGTGTTGTTCAGAGGTCTGGTGGATACACAGCTGATAGTCCTACTGCATAGACTGTTAGCTGCTTTTTTCTTGCCATAATACAAATTCTAAGTAAAGAAAAACAAGTGGCCATCATTACTTTAAGAAATGAAGGTCAGTCAGTCCACAAAATTGGGAAAACTTTGAAAGTGTCCCCAAGTGCAGTGGCAAAAACCATCAAGCGCTACAAAGAAATTGGCTCACATGAGGACCGCCCCAGGAAAGGAAGACCAAGAGTCACCTCTACTTCTGAGGATAAGTTTATCCGAGTCACCAGCCTCAGAAATCGCAGGTTAACAGCAGCTCAGATTAGAGACCAGGTCAATGCCACACAGAGTTCTAGCAGCAGACACATCTCTATAACAACTGTTAAGAGGAGACTTTGTGCAGCAGGCCTTCATGGTAAAATATCTGCTAGGAAACCACTGCTAAGGACAGGCAACAAGCAGAAGAGACTTGTTTGGGCTAAAGAACACAAGGAATGGACATTAGAGTAGTGGAAATCTGTGCTTTGGTCTGATGAGTCCAAATTTGAGATCTTTGGTTCCAACCACCGTGTCTTTGTGCAACGCAGAAAAGGTGAACGGATGGACTCTACATGCCTGGTTCCCACCGTGAAGCATGGAGGAGGAGGTGTGATGGTGTGGGGGTGCTTTGCTGGTGACACTGTTGGGGATTAATTCAAAATTGAAGGCATACTGAACCAGCATGGCTACCACAGCATCTTGCAGCGGCATGCTATTCCATCCGGTTTGCGTTTAGTTGGACCATCATTTATTTTTCAACAGGACAATGACCCCAACCACACCTCCAGGCTGTGTAAGGGCTATTTGACCAAGAAGGAGAGTGATGGGGTGCTACGCCAGATGACCTGGCCTCCACAGTCACCAGACCTGAACCCAATCGAGATGGTTTGGGGTGAGCTGGACCGCAGAGTGAAGGCAAAAGGGCCAACAAGTGCTAAGCATCTCTGGGAACTCCTTCAAGATTGTTGGAAGACCATTCCCGGTGACTACCTCTTGAAGCTCATCAAGAGAATGCCGAGAGTGTGCAAAGCAGTCATCAAAGCAAAAGGTGGCTACTTTGAAGAACCTAGAATATAAGACATATTTTCAGTTGTTTCACACTTTTTTTTGTTTAGTATATAATTCCACATGTGTAAATTCATAGTTTTGATGCCTTCAGTGTGAATGTACAATTTTCATAGTCATGAAAATACAGAAAAATCTTTAAATGAGAAGGTGTGTCCAAACTTTTGGTCTGTACTGTGTATGTATATATATATATATATATATATATATATATATATATATATATATATATATATATATATATATATATATATATATACAGTACATATAATTATATACTATCCATAATAAAGAAATCCTATTATGAGAAAAAAAAATCAATGAAGTACAGCTTTTCTTGGTGCAGTGCGGGAGATTTACTATTTTGTTTTTGCCTAAACTTTGGCAGAAATGCACCAAAATATGGTTGTTTTGGCACATATAGGTGTTTTTGTGCCTCATTTGTCACTAAAGAGTGACGGATCACACTTCTCTATCTGTCGTCTGATGGAGGAGTCTGGGTTTGGTGATTCCCTGAGAACGTTACCGGCCTGACTGCATTGTGCCCTCTGTACAGTTTAGTCGAGGAGGTGAGGGATAATGCAAAGGACTTGTTTTTTGTGGTCGACCTCCAGTGAAGGGAAATCTAAAGACTTCAGAATACAAGACTTTATGGACAATTGTAGCATCCAGCTTTATGGAAACAGTTTGGAGAAGACCCTTTTCTGTTCCCCATGACTGTGCCCAAACCCATAAAGACATTGTTGGGAGAGTTTGGTGGAAGGACGTGGCCGGCTGCACAGAAGTCTGAGCTCAACCCTGTCCAACACCTTTGGGATGAACTAGAATGGAGATTATGAGCCCGGCCTCTCCCCAACATCACAAATGCTCTCCTGGATGAAGGGGCAAAAACTGCCCCAGACAGCTCCAAAATCTTGGCTGACTCCATATTAATGTCTATGGATGGAGAATGGGAGGTCAGATAAGCTCCTGAAGGTGTAAGTAGGGGGTGACAAATCCTGTTTTTTTTCTAGGCGCATCAGGTTGGATTAGTGTTTAGTAGTGTCTTTCTTTAGATCCCTGTGATTTTACTAGTGATGGGGACCAGAGCATTAATTCAGTGCTTTTGGCCCCTACACGTTCTTTTCCTACACAGGTGCACGGGGGAACTGCAACACTACTATCACCGTGGCAGGTTGGGTGTGAAGTTCCTGCAAAAACCCATCGGAGAGGGTCTCAGAGTTCAGGATCGGTGGCAGTGGAAGGTGTTGGTTCTTCAGATGAGATTACTTGAACTTGAAATTGCTTTTTGCAATTTGGTCCCATTTGGAACAAGGACTGATGTGAGAGAATGAACTTTTTGTGTTCGACTGTCTGGAGTAAGTTGATGTTGTAAAACATTAAAGATCAAATGTCTTCTATAATATAATTTTGGTTGATTTTGGCTGCTATCCGTCTGAGCCGAATCTGGATCTCCTGGTTGTACCTGTGCAAACAGAGGAACCATAGAAAATCAATCTTATGCGCTTCCCCCTCACCATTTTCTTTCCTATTTGCCTTGTACATTACAAGTCTATAGGAACGCACATTATATATTCATTTCATATTAATGACGGGTCAATAGTGGGTCAGAGGTTCAGGTTTTGAAGACTGGCAGCAGCTGCGGGGAGTTCCTGACAGGCAGATGCAGGAAAGAGGAGTTGAATTTCCAGTGCGGGCAGCTTGTTGGACTCCCATACTTGTCATCTCGCAGATCAGGAAAGACATCTACTTAGACCCTAAGCTGACTTAAACAGAGCTTAACTGAAGACTGACAGCTATGTGAACTTAAAAGGCTCCTCCACAAAAAAGGACATAATTTCTTGTTTTTTTTCTTACTTTTTATTTTTTGTAATCTTCATTTAAGACCCCCATACACATTAGATAGCTGTCAGACCGCTATGTTTCCTGATTCTCTTTCTTGCGCAGTAACGCTCAGCTTGGCCGAACACTCCTATGGTCTCTGTTAGAGCGCCGCTGCTAGACTCCTTTTCCAGCGGCCAAAGAAAAGTATCAGCCGCTGAAATCCAACTTGATCAACATCCCATTGATCCTATTGATCAGCCACCGTGGCAGTCTGCCAGGAATGAGCCGGTAGGCCCACCATGCACATTAGGCTCTCTGCCCGTCTCACCGATATCACCAGGTTTGGCTGACTTTAGTCAAATGTGCATGGAGACCTTTATTGGTTTTGAGATCTTTGGAAAACAGTAGCCATTTATATTGTATATTTGTCTAGCAAAACAAGCCCTGTCTATCTGCTTTTTTGGGGCATATGGACATCATAGAGAGGGGTCCCCCACTGAGGACCACCCTCTATGAACAAGAATGGACAGTCTATCTAAAAGTGACATGTAATAATACATACATAGTAAATGTAAAAAGAAGTCTGCAGTTCAATCATATATGGGGTTGTTAGTAATCCTTTAAAAGCTCTAACAATGTGACATCCTGTCCCAGAATTTCATATGGTATTTTTCTGACCCATAATAGTAGGTATGTAATTTCATAGAATATATTATATTACTCTAATGCTTAGCTTTATGGTTTCGGTGCATATTATCTATGTAATCCTTTTTGTAGTTTTCTTTGTCGTAATCAGATCTTTATTTTCCTTCTAATAGATATCTCCAAATTCCTAATTGACATGTAGAAAATGGAAAAATAGTTTGCTCCCTGCAGTCACCACTAGGGGGAGCTCTAGAGCTCACTGCATACAAATATGCAGCGTGCTCCCTCTAGTGGTGGCTGCAGGAAAGGTTTCAATTACCTCTATGTCAGTACAGAGAATTTGGAGCTCTGTACCATAAAAAAAGAGGTCTGAAAGCAATAATGATAAATTATGAAATGTTTCAGTTCAGAATATTGTGCAGTTTATATTCTATCTTTACAGGCAGGAGAAATCCTCAGGGATCAAATATAATTTTTTTTTTTTATAATTTACGGTATATATTTTTTCCAAGTCTGCTAATCCACGATGACTAGACATCCTTTAGCAAGCGGCGTTACAGGAGTGTACTCTCCCCTCTGGCATCTGTAAGACATTCATTTGTAAATTGGAGCAGTCTCCACTGGTGGACAAGAGGTTAATACGCTTTTTTTTTTTCCACTAGCACATTCTTTTGTGTGTTTCTGAGACGTCTTCTACTGCGAGATATTTCAGAGTTCATCTATAAGGATGAAATAAACGGATCTCTTCTGCTAAGCCTGTGTAAAATGATTCCTTGTGCGCTGGATTAAGGGAAGGCAATACTCGACCATTTATACTCGCGGCAGTCATATAGAAGATGAGGATGGGAAGGATACCAGTGTAAAGAATATGATAAAGATACCATTTCAGTGGCGAGACAGCATCGTTGGCAGCCAGTTCTCAGAAACAGCGTTCATAAGAAAAAAAAGGAACTGAGACTAAATGGAACCTCCGACATATAAAAGTCCTATATTACCCCTTATCGTAAAAAGAAAAGAAAAGGGGGGTGTCCGGTGGCGTACAAACAGTTAATAATGGTGAGTAATACTCACTTTACCAATTCTCTTCCATACCAATTTTCCCTTGGTGCCTGCCAGTCTCTGTTTACCGAGTGTGTCGACACATGACTGCCATTGTCAATTACCGCTTTCAACGGTGATGTGTTCCGTGATCGCTGATGGCCTGCACTGGTCACTTACTTATCATGTCGACACTAGAACTGAGCAAAAAGATTAGTAGGACCCTGGTCCAGTAGCCATATCAGTAGCCCATGGCTGCCTGGACCAGAGCACTGCAAACCTCCTATTATCTGCTGTATCCTAGCGCCTCCTCTGACAATGAAAATTCAAGTTTTCCATAATAATCTGATGGAGGATCCTGTGGGAAAAATACCACATAAATGATAATTTTGTCCTTAAGCGTTCTTTCCTTGCATATAATTAGCCATCCTCCCCTCACTTGACGAGGACGAGGGGTGAGGGGCCTGGATGAGGCCCTTTATAATATCTCATCCAGAGACACCCATTCTCAAACCCAGGAGAAACAACGTCCAAATTTCCACGATTGCTCACTGATCGAATCCGTAAGAGCTTTCTTTATTTATCCCTTTTATTTTTGTACTGTTTTGTCTCGTGTGTAGGTCTTTGTTGTTATTTCATCTGTTTTGAAATTTTGTGAGCACTGTACACTCTATATATACATTAAATATAAAATTGAATAAGCTTCTTGCTCTAAACGTACCCACAACCTTGAAGATGGAAAGCAGATCTTGGATGTGTTACCCTGTGTGTGTGCCAGGCTGCTAGAAGTCATAGCTCCCAACCGTCCCTCATACTGCGGGACAGTCCTGATTTTGAGGCTGTGCCACGCAGTCCCGCACGGGACTCTACTTGTCCCGCACAGCCAACAGGAGAAGCAGCCGACACGCCTCCTTGTATTAGGCCATGCCCTCTCCGTATCTTCTTTTTCCGGGGCGGAGGTTCAGAGAGGGAGAAGACATTCTGAGGTACGTGTGTGTGTGTGTGTTGCACACATACATGCAGCTGGCCCTGCTGTGCTTACAGTACAAGTGCAGCCTGTTAGTCATAGGCACAGTATATCTATATATATAATTGCCTAAGTGTTTTTTCCGTCTGTCTGTCTTTCTGTCTGTCCTGGAAATCCCGCCTCTCTGATTGGTCGAGGCCGCCAGGCCTCGACCAATCAGCAACGGGCACAGTATCGACGTAGATGTCATAAAGGACGTAGACATCCCGCGTCTCTGATTGGTCGAGGTCGCCAGGCCTCGACCAATCAGCAACAGGCACAGCGACGATGATGTCATAAAGGACGTAGAAATCCCACGACGTAACTAATTGATGTTTCATTATTAGAATGTGTTTATATATGTCGTCATTATGCTTTTTATCATAGATTTGTTTTATTATAGTGTGTGTTCATCATTTATGTTTTGTCACTATTATGTGCATATGTGAAGGACCTTTCGCGCGGTCATGTGACCGTTCATTTGATTGCTATTGGTGCATAGGGTCTATATATCGATTGATGAACATTTCACATGTAGCTTTGATAAAGATCCTTGCGGATCGAAACGCGTCGCTCGTGTCGTGATATGCACATGTAGAGCACATGTCCACCGTTGTTTTTACATTGGCGAAATAAAGTTGGAATTTGGATTTTACAATTTGGAGCTGGAACATTTTTTTCTTTCCTTCATATGATGACCACGTGGATCATCGTTGGGTTCCGTGCTCCTGCGGTGGCTACTCGGTGAGCTGGCTTTTTTCCTTTTTTTCTTTTGCTATTTCCACTTACATTGCAATGTGCAGGATCTGTGAGGCAGCAGTGTGGACAGCGACAGGTGGTGAAATCTTGGCCTGCATTGTAAGCAGAGCTGCTGGGACACATCTACAGCCCCGACTGTACACTGGCATCGCCATGTGTGGCCATTATACTGTATGCAGCATCATGTGAGGTCATTATACAGTATGCAGCATCATGTGAGGTCATTATACAGTATGCAGCATCATGTGTGGCCATTATACAGTATGGAGCACTGTGTGGCCATTATACTGTATTCAGCATCATGTGTGGCCATTATACAGTATGCAGCATCATGTGTGGCCATTATACAGTATGGAGCACTGTGTGGCCATTATACAGTATGGAGCACTGTGTAGCCATTATACAGTATTAAGCATCATGTGTGGCCATTATACAGTATGGAGCATCATGTGTGGCCATTATACAGTATGGAGCACTGTGTGGCCATTATACAGTATTAAGCATCATGTGTGGCCATTATACAGTATGGAGCTTTGTGTGGCCATATTTGTTTCTGTTTATAATTATTGCTTATGAAACAGTGTGATCAGCAGTGCTAAATGGCTGTGGTTGGGGCGTGGATATGGGTGTGACTAGTTGTGAAATGGGTGTGGTCAGGGGTGTGGCCTAAAATTTGCCGCCGCACACACCGCTACTTTTGCCCCTCTTTGCCTTCTTCAAAATTTGGGAGGTATGTAGAAGTGTACCTGTTTGGTGCAGGAAAGGTGGATATGCGTGTGAACTAGTGTGTTACCCAGGACAAGCGACTGACTGGCCTAACAAAATGGCTAGTTGGTGTCAGCAGGAAGTGTGGTGTGGATGTGTGTACAGGCTGTAAGGAGCACATACTGTAGGTCATTGTCAGTGAGTGTGAGAAGTGGAATACCCCTTTACAGTCACATCCGAGTTATGTTTATCGTGAGCCATGACACATCACATTTATTATTTTTTCTGCTTTTGTGCCTCGCGGTGCAAATGGTGTTGGCTTTGTGAGGAAAAAAAGGAGAAGCCATAGTGTGGCTGAAAATGTGTTGTGGTGCTGCAAAGTTTTTGGTACAAATAGTGGTGCAAAGTAAATCAAATAGGTGGTCTAAATGTAGACAATAGGGCTACTACATTATTACTGTGTTTCAGTAGCTGTGCAATCAACTTCATAAATTGTGATAATTTTGGCACATTTTCAGGCTAGCCTAAAGGTACCTTCACACCCAGCAACTTTACAACGAGAACGACAACGATCCGTGACGTTGCAGCGTCCTGGATAGCGATCTCGTTGTGTTTGACACGCAGCAGCGATCTGGATCCCGCTGTGCCATCGCTGGTCGGAGTTAGAAGGCCAGAACTTTATTTGGTCGTCAGGTCGGCGTGTATCGTCGTGTTTGACAGCAAAAGCAACGATGCCAGCAACGTTTTACATGGAGCTAACAACCAGCTAGAACAAGAAGTAAGTCGTCGTTACGTCCCTGGATCGCTCCTGCATCGTTCTGGAGTTGCTGTGTTTGACGTCTCTACAGCGACCTAAACAGCGACGCTCCAGTGATCGTTGTCTATATCGCTGCAGTGTCGCTGAGTGTGACGGTACCTTTAGTATTAGACTGGATTAATCTTTTCCAGTTCATTTAGCTACTGTAAATGTCACAGAACGCTAATCACTTTGCAATATCAAATAGATCTGGAGTACTATAATATGTAATAGAATATTGCCTTAAAGAAGCACTCCGGTTTTATTTTCTTCATTTCTGAACATCCTTCTGATTGCCTTTCACACTCTGTACTTCTATTATTTATGGTGTACTTACTTCCATGCACTGCAGACCCCTATTTACTTCTCTTCAGACTCCATCTTGAATTTCAGATTTGACTCTGATTCTTTCTCCACCATGCTCTGCTATCAATCTCATGAAGCATCAGCACAGCAAGATCAGCTAGGGCCAGTACCATCAGTGTCTGGTGTGGTAACTGCAGTTCTCCACTCCTCTATATTCTCCTACACAAGCTAATTAGCTGATCAGTATACAGTCAGGGAGGCTGAGCTACATCTTCTACATTACAGTCAGGGAGGCTGAGCTACATCTTCTACATTACAGTCAGGGAGGCTGAGCTAAAATCTTCTCCATTACTACTGTGTGAAAGTAGCTGTGCAATCATCATCATAAACTGTGATATCTGTTTTTTCTTTTCTTCCCCATTATGGAGAAAGCGTGTGTGTGTGTGTGTATGGTACATTCCATACAATTGTATCATACAGGCAGTAGTAGGAGTGGAATTATATAACGACAGTGACAGAACAAAGTACAAAAAAAAACAGCATGCTACTTTCAGGCCCCCATATATGGTAGATTAGACTAAGGGAAGAGTCAGACCGCCTTATAAGTCGCATGAGGATCACAAATCAATGTTCGGACTGGCCGGTGGCTCTACCGACCTGAGCGTGATCGCATGGATTTCTATGAAGCGGTCACGCTCCAGTTGGATGAGCCGCCATTGCTGATTGCGTTGCGATCCTCATCCGAGTTATACGACCGTGTGACTCTCCCTAGAGTTGACCAAACCTGTTAATATCAGTGAGTTCAGCCGTCAGTCTATGGGGGGCCTCCTGATTCTTCCCCATTTCAGACCTTTGATCCTTTTGTTCTCCAGGAAATAATAAGCCCCCAGAGGAGTCCGGCTCCAGCTCTCTCACAGAGAACATAGGAGCCGAACATCTTGTGCATGAGGGAGTCTGGAAAGATACCTGTCTGCCGAGTGATCATGCTGCCAAACGCTATCTGATGTGTATGATGTGGGGAATATCTAGGACTAGAAAACAAGTTCTTCTAATTTTGCAAAAAAAGCGCCATCCATGGTCTGTAGATGGTATTACAGCTCTTCCCATTACTAGTACATTACACTGTAATATTGGACACAGTCTGACAGATAAGAATGCCGCAGATATTAGGAAAAATTCTGTCGTTTTTTTCTGGACAATCGTATTTTTCTTCTGAAATCCAAAAGTTCTTAGAATGAAAAAATAAGCTTCTTGGAATGCACAAGTTGAATAGTAGGAGCCTGTGCATGGATGACACGACGGCTTCCCCGCCAGTGATTATGTCTGTAGATCACATTCTCTACCTATGACAGAAGTCTTCCCATCGATTCACTGAGAGCAACTGCTTCAGATTAAGTGTCTTTATTTTTCCTATATAGCGTCTGACTCTGGCGCCTTTGTGTGAAATCTGAATGAGACTTGCAGCGGAGAGACAGCGTTTATTCCCCCACGTCTCGTCCGTGCGCCACTTTAACACCGTGTTTACATTCCACTTCCCATAAAATGCTCCATTCCGGAGCGTTCAGTGTATACGTGAAGACATTCGTTCCATTGTTTTACATAGGCGTTAGGTGGGATAATATTTATTCCCTTTTAGAAGGGTTTCTTTAACCAGAGAAGACGTCATGTGGAAGATGTCAGTTCTGTGTGGGCTCAGTGCACTGGCGCTAATGACAGATGGGGTGTGACTACCTCTGCTGAGTTCACACAGACACAGTGTTTGATCTCTGTGGGGTTCCCCCTCCACAAACTACGGGGGTCCCAGTGGTAACTCCAACACCAAACCATTTCCACCAATGAGGATTACAATTTCCACCCTTCCCCCAAATTGTGCAAACACGATGTGAGTGAAGCTGCTCTCCACCATCTCAAGAAATGTGTAAGCTGTGCCCATATTTGCTCTTGGATTATTCTTTTAGGGGGACTTTCTCCTTTTTTAAAATAAAATCTGGCAAGGCTCTCGTAGGACGGATCCTGGCTGAGATTGATGGACCACATTGACCTACAACGATGCCTAAAAAGCATTCTTTGAAAATTCTATCATGTTAGTGGCAAACATGTAAGTGTTGCCTGCAGGAATGACGGAAACTCTAGTGTCATCTGGCTTTTCACATATTTAGAAGTCCATGTTGTAAGAAAGATGACATTAGGTAAAACTGCTGGGCTTTTCGAGGGACATATTTCCTGCCAATGTTTCATTCAATTATGTAGGATGATAAATTGTGTACTGTCGCCAGTAGGAGGAAGTGACTTGTGGGCACTCCCAGATTGAGCGCTCACAGGGCACTTTCAGGGTCACCTAGTAGGCACCAGAACTAGAAATGGATCAATTAGACACGCTCCTTCTTTCCTACAATATAACATGGATGTATTTAGGCCTGGCCCTGAGTTTACTCGGGCCCCAGGAATCTCAATAGGTCCCTCGTCACTTTAGACTTTTCCTCCGCTTCAAAACCTATAACATTTTTATTTTTTAGCTGATAGGGTTGGATCAGGACTTGTTTCCTTCTGTATGAGCTGTAGTTTTTATTATCACCATTTTGGAGTCCATACGACTTTTGTGGTTTGTTTTCTTTTTTTATCATTTTTACTCCAAATCTTTGTGAGGCAAAATGACCCAAAAGCAGCAATTCTACCATCGCTCTATGGGATAAATGTTTAAGCATGTGGATATGTAAATGCTTTGTTTTTTTTTATAATTTTAAGATTTTATTTGAACTTTTATATTTTTTATTGTTTTTATAAGCTTTTTTTAGTTTTCCTAGGGGACTTGAAAGTGCGATTGCGTGTACGACACAAAGGAATATGTAAAATATAAAATTACCAATCTCCTATAAGGCTAGACAAACATTGCAGACACTGGGGCCTTCAGTAGGCCCCTGACAACGTCATTGGTACCCCGTAATTGTAAATTGCAAAAGGTGCGTGGCTATACACACAATTTTCACCAATGGGCATCATGACCAATCTCCATCAAGGAAGTTTTGAAAAGTTGACAAATTCGATGTACCATAAAGGGCAATAATAGAGGTTTCAGCCCAGGGGCCAGATGACATGGCCCCAACCGATATCGCAGGTAAAAATATTTTAGCACCCCAATAAAGCAATCCTTATATAATTCGGCAGCAAGAGGGTTAAACTCCGATGAGTTTATCTAGATTCCCAGCAATGGAGACCAGCAGACAGTAAAGTGGAGTCCACAGAGACACAGGGCCCCGGAGGTGTTTATGGCAGGAATAACTGCAGGGGATTGTGTGCCTCCGCTGTGATATATAAAGGCTGGGTTTGTCCTGAGGCTCCTGTTAAGTTTATGGAGAACGAAAGCGAAGATACATAAAGAACGGATACATAAATGTAAGAAGACGCAAAGACACAATTGTTGTCTTGTAGACCCCGTAAAACACGGGTGGTATGCACAAGTCTTGCTCCAGGTTTACAGCTTGTAAGCGGAGTGTTTATGACCTCTGTCTCCTGCCCTAAGAATATCACAGCCATTGTCTCCGAACTAGAACATCGTGAGTAACATCATCCGAACCTACATGGAGAATAAATGGTGGTCTCCCCTGGCTGCAAGACCACGGTGATAGGGTGTTGAGTTGAGCTGCCGGTTGCATGTGCACCATGTGTCCTGCTCTGTGCCAAGTCTTTGGCATTTAGATGAGCAAAGCAGCGGTCAAGCATATAACAGGGCTAGGAGTGCCCCATTCTGCTGATTGATGCAAGCCCCAATGATTGGACCCCCCACGCATCAACGCACCAATCCAGATTCTAGGTGATTACTTTTTTTTCACTGGACAAATTCTAAGCAGCGGTTCTGCTGTTTCAATAAAGTTAACCTGTGCGTGCCGCATCACCACAATACTTTGATCTAAAACCATTTGCAGTTTTGTACGGCACAATCAGTAAGTGCAAATATACCCAAAATTTTGTGGTTTAGGGCACATCATGAAAGTGATACTAATGGGTTCCAGCAGAACATATAGCAATTGCAAAAAGCACAAGCCAATGCCTTGCAATGGAAGAGTCGTTGTCTACATGCACCACCCATTACATAGGGTGTTAATCAGGACACTGGCCATTGGATTGTTCATGCGGACCATTAAATCATCATTGTCCGGATGTGCTGCCGACAACTGTTTTGGCACAGAACAATGCTACTAATGATTGTTCTCTCCCCATACAGTTGCAGTTGCGCTATTTGAATGAGACAATAAATGAGTGCCAATCAACGTGTATGTAATCCATTTATGGGCAAAATTCGGCCGTTTAAATGGGCCGATAGAGATGTGTGTCCCTTGGATACTCTTTTGGCACAGCTAAAAAAAAGCACTCTAATGGCACTGTTAATGGGGAACAGTCTGATGGCACTGTTAAAGGGGGACAGTCTGATGGCACTGTTAATGGGGGACAGTCTGATGGCACTGTTAAAGGAGGACAGTCTGATGGCACTGCTAAAGGGGGACAGTCTGATGGCACTGTTAATGGGGAACAGTCTGATGGCACTGTTAATGGGGAACCGTCTGATGGCACTGTTAATGGGGGACAGTCTGATGGCACTGCAAAAGGGGGACAGTCCGATGGCACTGCTAAAGGGGGACAGTCTGATGGCACTGTTAATGGGGAACAGTCTGATGGCACTGTTAATGGGGAACCGTCTGATGGCACTGTTAATGGGGAACAGTCTGATGGCACTGTTAATGGGGAACAGTCTGATAGCACTGTTAATTGGGGACAATCTGATGGCACTGTTAATGGAGGACAGTCTGGCACTGTTAAAGGGGGACAGTCTGATGACACTGTTAATGGGGAACAGAGGTGGCACTGTTAATGGAGGACAGTCTGGCACTGTTAATGGGGGACAGTTTGATGGCACTGTTAATGGAGGACAGTCTGATGGCACTTATTGGGAGACAGACTGATGGCACTGTTAATGGGGGACAGTCTAGTACTGTTAATGGGGGACGGTCTGATAGTACTGTTAATTGGGGACAGTCTGGTACTGTTAATGGGGGACAGTCTGATGGCACTTAACGGGGAACAGTCTGATAGCACTGTTAATTGGGGACAGTCTGGTGGCACTGTTAAAGGGGGACAGTCTGGTGGTACTGTTAATGGGGAACAGTCTTGTGGTACTGTTAATGGGGAACAGTCTGATAGCATTTGGCACCATACTGAAAGTATTTGGCACGGTCATTGTTGTCCTCAGTTCTTCAGTTTAATAACACAGTTCAGCCCAGCTTCATCACTTTCTTTGGTAACCTGCTTCCTTCTAAATTCGGCCTCAGCCCACAAAGCCTCCACCGCCATGCAGTGTGAAGGCTGAACCTCAGGTCGATGTCTGATTTGACTATAACACTTCTTACAGGGAATAATGGTTTTAAAACTATTTCTGACCGGTTTCATTTGTTGCACAGTCTAATTGAATCTTACTGAGAACAGTATGTTGCAGGCGACTTCAAACAACAGACTTCTCGCATTATTGTGAAGACCTCGCTTTATTAATAAAAGCACAGATTGTAGATAAAACTGCAGACAGTTCCCACCATAACATCACATACAGCTGCAAGCCCACTTTAAAGAGTCTCCATGGTGGAATGTACAATAATTTAATGAAAATGCTACAATTTCTAAGAATCTTCCAAGGAGATTTGTCAAGGTCCAAGTGAGAGGAAAGTGATTCAGAGAAAACTGTCGCCCCCTGGGTTCTCTTTACCATCTTATACCTTGTTGCCAACTAGCACAGAGGATACAGTTTAAAAACAATAAATGGGGTTTATCCGTGTTTAGAAAAAAATGTTCTACTCGTTTTTCAAGAAACAGCGCCTCCCTTGTTATTTGGCCATGTCTGGTACTGCAGCTCATCCAAATGTTAGTGAAGTATCCGCTGCTCTGTGTAGCATTTCCAAAAAACTATGGCACTGCCTGGTCAGAAGTTTGGACATACCTCTCATGGAATGGTTTTCCTTGTTCTTAGTGGAAAGTGAACAATGTTGATTCAGACAGAAGGCAGCAAAACCACAAAGAAGCACATATAGAAACAAGGAGTAAAGACACAAACCAGAAAGTGTTCCACCTTAGGTTACCCCCAGTACTCTCCCTTTTAAGGCTCACTCACACTAGCATATAACTAGAACAAGTGCTATCCGATATTTTATCTGATAGCATAATGTTATACTATGGGGCAGTGCAGATCATCAATTTTCTTCTCAAGTTGATTCTGCACCAGAAAACAATCGGAGGCTGCTGCGAGTGGCTCTGCAAGTCGGACCACACGCACCCATACAAGTCTATGGGTGCGTGTAAAACATCTAACTGACATCCGAGTGCAGTCCAATGTAAGCACACACAGACAATGGAGAAGATGGAAAAATTATGTTCTCCGTCTTTTCCACACCTGTGATAGGAATCTTGCATGCAAAAGAATCGGATTACAGTAAGATGACACCTGGGTTAAACTCTAACAGAGTTTGAGCCAAGTGTCGTTAGCATAATCTGCCCGATGATTTTCTCATATGAGAAAATCTACACTAGTGTGAGCATATACTCACTTTGAGACAGTTTTACACCTCCTCGGTATTCTCTCATGTACCTTCATCAGGTCATTACCTGGAATGCATTCCAATGGACAGGTCGCAGACAGGTTTTAGAATCATAGACCTTCAGAAAGTGTTTGCACACATCAGGCATGCTTTGCATAGGCAGTGTTTGTGCACAGACCCATACAATGCTCAGCCCTATTCCCCAACTGTTCTAAGCCAGAATATGGCATGGATCACTCAACTAAATACAGAGACTCGACAGTCCATCATTACTTTAAGACATGAAGTTCAGTCAGTCAGTCCTGAAAATTGCTAGAACGTTCTAGGTATCCTCAAGTGCAGTCATGAAAACCATCATCGCTAAGATGAAACTGGCTCTCATGAAGACCGCCCAGGAAAGGAAGATTAAGAATTATCTCTGCTGCAGAGGATAAGTTCATCAAAGTTACCGGCTGCAGAAAACATAAATTGACAGCACCTTAGATAACATGATGCACAGACATCAAGTAGTAGACAAATTTCAACATCAGCTGTCCAGAGTAGGCTGCAGGAAGCAGGCCTTTATGGTCATATATGCAAGCAATCTGCTACTAAGACCCACAAACAAGAACACGGGACTTGTTTGGGTAAAGTAACACAAGAACTGGACATTAGGTCAATGGAAATCTAAACTATGGTCTGATAAGTGAAAATTGCAGATTTTTGGTACCAACCCGTGTGTTTTTGTGAGATGCAGAAAAGGTGAGCAGATAGGTTCTACGTGTGATGTCCACTATGAAGCATGGCAGGAGGTGTCGTAGTGTGTGGGGAGGGTTTGCTGGTGACACTAATGGTGAAGTATTCCAAATTTAAGGCTCACTTGCTCAGCATGGCACCCACAGTATACTGCAGAGATATGCCAACAGATCTGGTTCTCACTGAGTGGGACCATCACGTGTGCTCCAACAAGACAATTGTTCACAGTACGTCCAGGCTATGTAAGGACTATGGGACTAAGAAGGCGAGGGATGGAGGGCGGCATAAGATGACATGGTCTCCACAATCACACAAACTCAACCTAATTGAGAAGATTTTGGATGAGCAGGACGTAAGGTGAAGGCAGAGCAGCAACAAGTGCTCAGCCCCTCTGGGAACTCCTTCAAGACTGTTGGAAGCCATTCCAGGTGATGACCTGACAAAGCAGCAGGAGAGAATGTCAATGGGATGTAAAGCGGTCATCAGAGTACAGGAGGATTTACTGTGAGGACTCTAAGGCTTAATACACATTGTGGTTTGTTTCACGCGTGTTTCTTCACTCCTTGTTTCCGTATGTGTCCCTTTGTGGTTTTACTTCCTTCATTCTGAATTGACAATGTGCACATTCCAATAGGATGAAGGAAAACCATTGCATGAACAGGTGAGTACAATCTTTTGATAGGTACTGTATGTGCCAGGAGCTTATACCCGATGCATACGGTGAATGCCATTTGCAAACACTGTGTGAATTTAGCCTAAACATTTTTACCATGGCGCTTTGCCGGATATAAAGCAGCCATTCTCCTCCACAGAAAGGCATTGCTTAGCACGCAGTCCCTTCATTTTTGGTAAGTGATTCAGCAGCCAGAGCCGGCACGGCGACTGCCGCCAAACATTAAAGGTAAATGACAGCAGCGACGTGACGGCTTTGCAGTTTGTTTTGTACACTTTTATGGCGTCTCCTACTAAGATGTCATCTCCATTGATTAAGGACTCACAATTATTTTCATCTGCAGTGTATAAAAAAAAAAAAGAGAAAAAAATAACAAAACATTTATTACGAGGAGACACAAGAATATTGTTGATGTGTTGCCAGGCTTGGCAGTGCTACACACGAGCCTTGTTATTACAGTGGCTCCATCCGTGCTGAGTCTCCGCTTCGTCCCCATACCCCTTATGCTCCGTGGCAGTGACATCTTTGCTCCTTAGTGCATGAAGAAGCATCTCTAGTCTCCAGCCGAGAAGAGCAAGCAGATGAAAGCATGCCTGGATGCTGCCAGCCGGGGATCCTAGGAGACGGACATGGCCTCACACTGCTGCAGCACAATGGCTGGGTCCAGTTTGTCTCTAGATGATGTCATATCTATCTGGGTAGGCACAAAATGCTAACACACGCTCGCACACAAAGACAAGACGCTGGGCTTTGAAGTTCCCTCAAGAGGTGTGCCATTTTCATCCAGGCCCCGAGTGGGGGAAAGATGCACCTATCCGTTCTGTTTGGAGGCCACAGTTGGTATCCTACACTGTAATAACCACCTTCTATGAGTCTATTATATCTGACATTGACTTTGCAAGTTGGAGAAAGTGTATAAAGTGATCCAATCGCTTCCAGGGGCCTGAGCGTCTAATCTTCTGTGCGGTAATCATTGCCCTGTGAAAGCCGTCCCGCTTTGAAGTTGTCAAAACAGATTTAGGGGATAAAAATGAAGGTTACAGAAGATGGCCTGGCGCTGGTGCTAGATTATTCTGACCCCCATTCCTCATCCTCCATCAATCACGCTAAAGGCACCTGGATTAGAGGTGAGGAAATGCTCTATTTTTAACAGATGGCGACTACAGGAATTCTGGGGGAATTTGATAAAGATGGAAAAGAAAAATAGATTTTTTTTTTAAATTAGTTGACCGTTTTTGATCATATGGATTCATACATTCTGCATGTACTAGGGGTCCTAAACATTTCTGAGCTTGAGAGCCGCAATAAAGGTAAATTTCTAAAGTCCAGAAGCACTAGTTATCTAGAGATATAGGGGTAATCTACAGGTAAGTTTTAATCCTTTGAAGCCAGTTTACTGGAGCAGCAGCTACAGGGAGAAAATAAAATGTTGTTTTCCCTGCAGCAGCTCTATTCCAGTAATTTGGGCTGTCTAGGGGCACTCCACTGCGCCTTGATTGACAGCCCACTCTGCACACACCATACTGCACACTCACTGCAGAGCAGGCTGCTAATCAAGGTGCTGAGGAATGATTACAGTGCCCTCATTGTATGGTGAGCGGTGACTGTATCCGCTATATATAATATAATAAAACATCATTTTCTCCCTGTATCCCCTGCTCCAGTAAGCCAGCTACACAGGATTAAAATACAGATTGCACCTATATATGCAGATAACTAGCATTTATGGACGTGACAGGTTCACTTTGAGCTCTGAAAGATGACCATGCTATGCTAAGAAATCTAAAAAGTATGTATCCCTTTGAAGGATATAATACCCCAAGTGCGTCTTTATAAAGTAATAATGTCCTGAGAGCCCTTTTAGAAAATAGTAATGCCCCTCTTAAAAATACCACTTAGATAGCATAAATGCCCCCTATAAATTAGTAGCTGACTGAGTGCTGCTTATAAAGTAATAATGCCCCTTCAGTGTCCCCTAAACAAGTAATAATGCCCCAGATCAGGTTATATTGTTTTGTTTTGTTATTCTCAATGGAGTGCAGCTATAAAGAGCATCTCTTGGTCTGGAGGACCCAACCACTGATTTGAATGATAATTGTGTAATGATTCATTTTCCCTGTGGGGGTGCTGCAGGACAGTTAAAGTGTCGCAGAGATTTCAGTTTATTGCTAAAGGTTCTTGCTGCTGGTCACACTCATAGCAAGGAGATCCTTCCTTAACAACTCCACATAAACAATGAGAGAACCAGCAGCAACTGTTCAACTTTTCTACAGCGACTCCAGAGGGCAAATGAAGAATTACACAATTTGTAATAAAATAAGAGGACTGGGTGTAATGATGGGAGCAACAACCAACTAACTCACTTTTGTCTTGGCATGGCCTAATAGGACATTTAAAAAAAGATTTTCTAACATACTCAGCCCCTTTAATTAAACGTGTACTGTACATCCACTCTCCATACCATAATTTAGATGTTTCCATTATTTTTTCTCCCACATTTGCCCATTATTATTTTTCATGGACGGATACAAGTCTTTTTATAGTTAGTGCGTATTTCAATTAATTAATAGTTCATCTTGTACAAAAAAAACCTGGTGTAATAAAAACAATGTGTGAAAGGCCAGGAAAAGTTATGAGTAATATAAAAACACTAATTTATTCCTTTTATATTAGTGTTTTTTTCCCTATTTATGGCAATTAGGTTTGAAGATCCATCTTCCCGTGACAGGACTCTACCGCCGCTAGTCCTGCGGGGCCACACACCACAAAAATGAAAGTTACCATAAGAAGGCGGATTTTGTGTACTTGTGTAGACTTTATTTGCTTAGTTATTTTTTGGATGTGGATGACAAACTGGAGCTCCAAAGTAGACGGGAAGAAAAAAAAAAAAGAAGGATCGGAGACTTCATGTCTTATCCTTGCAGGTGTTATTAATTAATTTCTTATTAAAGCCTAAAACAGATCAAAGTTGCCCACAGATGGAATCCAATGGGATGACATGGAGGAGAAGAATGAGGTCTCTGGTGGTGGTGACAACTTGGAACAAAAATTGAGGCTAGTGGAGTGCCAGTGAGGCAAGGAAGGAGGACCAGCCGGAGGGGGCTGGAGTGGGTTGTGGGAAAGCTGAGCTCATTGATACCCATAGTCTCAATGTGAAAAAATGCAGGGCAAGTATCGGTAAGGTATGCGTCATCATGACACACTGCTTCTATTCCAGGCCACCCAGCTACTAAGAGATCGATTCATAGATTTGGATGAGAGATAATCCATAATAACCAAAGGATATGCCAGATCTATTACTCTTCATGAAGTCAGAAGTTTCCGTTAAGAAACATAAAAGCTATGACTAAAACTTAAGTAAATAATGACATGACTTTAAATACTAGGCAATAAACTTCGGTTATGGTTAAAGAGGAAGCCCCTCAGAAAGGATCGTGTTGGTGAAGGATCTAAATCACTACCAATTTCCAGAAAAAAAAAGCCTTATAGAACAATCATCCCTTTTGGTAAAGCTTAGGGTGCTTTCACATTGCATTCCTGCACCCATTCGGTGGCCCTTTCGGGGCTTACATCTAAACTGACCCGCAAAACGGAATTCAGAAGCATACGCCGACGGGGCATTATGCTATAATGGTGCCCGCAGAGCGAATGTGCGCTCTGATGTATCGTCTTTGGGCGTGCATGCCTACTGGAAGCAGACACCCCACGCCCGAAACTGCTTCACGTCAGAGTGCACGTTCGCAATGCCCACCATTTTGCGTGGGTTTGGACGTAAACCCCGACAGGGCCACCAAACAGGTGCCGAAACGCAATGTGAAAGCACCGTTATATATTTCTAGTACCAATCACACTGTCATTTATTTATAGGTTGTTTTCCGGATCGAATAATTGATGACCTAGGATTAAATAGCACCTGCATTACATGGTTGATTCAGTTTTCCAGTAACATAAATCTCTGAGCAGCGCCAAAGGGACTCAGTGCTCTGTTTTACGGAAAGTCAATGGGGATCTGAGATTAGAGACCTTACCAATATCATCTACTCACAAGTTCTTATACATATCAGAATATTATTTTTCCGTTAGTGTTATTCCTTTAAATGGGTCGTATAATTTACTTCTTATAAGACCATTCAGGACGCCCTAATAAATCAGAGTTGAAAGTTGTTAAGACAGAGTGACTCTCACTCTATTGGACCCAGCCCACCCATATATTATATCAGCGGTGGGGAATCTTTTTTTTCTGCCAGGGGTCATTTGGATATTATACCATTTTTTTTTTTTTTTTTTTGGGGGGGAGGTGGGGTGTTCAGAATTATCAACTTGATCCGGCTAGATTTGGTCTAATGTATTAACTCCCCCTAATGTGCTTCTCTTTGGTGAGACTGTGATGTTAAGTGGTATTGATAATGTTTTTACTCTCAACTGTTTTTCCAGGTTTGCATCAGTCTGGAGAGCAGGCGACTCTTTGCGATTATTAATTTCATAGTTGTACCAAGCACAGATGCATATTAAAGTGGGAAATTCATCACTTGTTGCTTTACATTTATAGAACTCAAGCAATGGCAGGTCTTGCAGTATACCTCACATAGGACATCACATAGGAGACACAGAGACTGCTGTATATACATCTCATAGGAGCCACCGAGACTGCTGTACATATATCACATAGGAGTCACCGAGACTGCTGTATATACTGTATATCACATAGGATACACTAAGACTGCTGTATATACATCACATAGAAGACACTGAGACTGCTGTATATACAGTGGGGCAAAAAAGTATTTAGTCAGTCAGCAATAGTGCAAGTTCCACCCCTTAAAAAGATGAGAGGCGTCTGTAATTTATATCATAGGTAGACCTCAACTATGGGAGACAAACTGAGAAAAAAAAATCCAGAAAATCACATTGTCTGTTTTTTTAACATTTTATTTGCATATTATGGTGGAAAATAAGTATTTGGTCAGAAACAAACAATCAAGATTTCTGGCTCTCACAGACCTGTAACTTCTTCTTTAAGAGTCTCCTCTTTCCTCCACTCATTACCTGTAGTAATGGCACCTGTTTAAACTTGTTATCAGTATAAAAAGACACCTGTGCACACCCTCAAACAGTCTGACTCCAAACTCCACTATGGTGAAGACCAAAGAGCTGTCAAAGGACACCAGAAACAAAATTGTAGCCCTGCACCAGGCTGGGAAGACTGAATCTGCAATAGCCAACCAGCTTGGAGTGAAGAAATCAACAGTGGGAGCAATAATTAGAAAATGGAAGACATACAAGACCACTGATAATCTCCCTCAATCTGGGGCTCCACGCAAAATCCCACCCCATGGGGTCAGAATGATCACAAGAACGGTGAGCAAAAATCCCAGAACCACGCGGGGGGACCTAGTGAATGAACTGCAGAGAGCTGGGACCAATGTAACAAGGCCTACCATAAGTAGCACACTACGCCACCATGGACTCAGATCCTGCAGTGCCAGACGTGTCCCACTTCTTAAGCCAGTACATGTCCGGGCCCGTCTGAAGTTTTCTAGAGAGCATTTGGATGATCCAGAGGAGTTTTGGGAAAATGTCCTATGGTCTGATGAAACCAAACTGGAACTGTTTGGTAGAAACACAACTTGTCGTGTTTGGAGGAAAAAGAATACTGAGTTGCATCCATCAAACACCATACCTACTGTAAAGCATGGTGGTGGAAACATCATGCTTTGGGGCTGTTTCTCTGCAAAGGGGCCAAGACGACTGATCCGGGTACATGAAAGAATGAATGGGGCCATGTATCGTGAGATTTTGAGTGCAAACCTCCTTCCATCAGCAAGGGCATTGAAGATGAAACGTGGCTGGGTCTTTCAACATGACAATGATCCAAAGCACACCGCCAGGGCAACGAAGGAGTGGCTTCGTAAGAAGCATTTCAAGGTCCTGGAGTGGCCTAGCCAGTCTCCAGATCTCAACCCTATAGAAAACCTTTGGAGGGAGTTGAAAGTCCGTGTTGCCAAGCGAAAAGCCAAAAACATCACTGCTCTAGAGGAGATCTGCATGGAGGAATGGGCCAACATAACAACAACAGTGTGTGGCAACCTTGTGAAGACTTACAGAAAACGTTTGACCTCTGTCATTGCCAACAAAGGATATATTACAAAGTATTGAGATGAAATTTTGTTTCTGACCAAATACTTATTTTCCACCATAATATGCAAATAAAATGTTAAAAAAACAGACAATGTGATTTTCTGGATTTTTTTTTTCTCAGTTTGTCTCCCATAGTTGAGGTCTACCTATGGTGTAAATTACAGACGCCTCTCATCTTTTTAAGTGGTGGAACTTGCACTATTGCTGACTGACTAAATACTTTTTTGCCCCACTGTACATCACATTAGAGACGATACTGTTGTATGTACATCACATAGGAGACACAGACTAGTCTATACATCACATAAGATAAACTGAGACTGCTGTATATACATCATACAGGATACACAGAGACTGCTACATATAATCACATATGATACACAGGGACTGCTGTTTTCATCGCATAGGATACACTGAGACTGCTCTAAATCACATAGGATACACTGAGACTGCTGTTATACATTTCATAGGAGCCACAGAGACTTATGTATATACAGTGGGGCAAAAAAGTATTTAGTCAGTCAGCAATAGTGCAAGTTCCACCACTTAAAAAGATGAGAGGCGTCTGTAATTTACATCATAGGTAGACCTCAACTATGGGAGACAAACTGAGAAAAAAAAATCCAGAAAATCACATTGTCTGTTTTTTTATCATTTTATTTGCATATTATGGTGGAAAATAAGTATTTGGCCAGAAACAAAATTTCATCTCAATACTTTGTAATATATCCTTTGTTGGCAATGACAGAGGTCAAACCTTTTTTTGTAAGTCTTCACAAGGTTGCCACACACTGATGTTGGTATGTTGGCCCATTCCTCCATGCAGATCTCCTCTAGAGCAGTGATGTTTTTGGCTTTTTGCTTGGCAACACGGACTTTCAACTCCCTCCAAAGGTTTTCTATAGGGTTGAGATCTGGAGACTGGCTAGGCCACTCCAGGACCTTGAAATGCTTCTTACGAAGCCACTCCTTCGTTGCCCTGGCGGTGTGCTTTGGATTATTGTCATGTTGAAAGACCCAGCCACGTTTCATCTTCAAAGCCCTTGCTGATGGAAGGAGGTTTGCACTCAAAATCTCACGATACATGGCCCCATTCATTCTTTCATGTACCCGGATCAGTCGTCCTGGCCCCTTTGCAGAGAAACAGCCCCAAAGCATGATGTTTCCACCACCATGCTTTACAGTAGGTATGGTGTTTGATGGTTGCAACTCAGTATTCTTTTTCCTCCAAACACGACAAGTTGTGTTTCTACCAAACAGTTCCAGTTTGGTTTCATCAGACCATTGGACATTCTCCCAAAACTCCTCTGGATCATCCAAATGCTCTCTAGCAAACTTCAGACGGGCCCGGACATGTACTGGCTTAAGCAGTGGGACATGTCTGGCACTGCAAGATCTGAGTCCATGGTGGCGTAGTGTGTTACTTATGGTAGGCCTTGTTACATTGGTCCAAGCTCTCTGCAGTTCATTCACTAGGTCCCCCCGCGTGGATCTGGGATTTTTGCTCACCGTTCTTGTGATCATTCTGACCCCACGGGGTGGGATTTTGCGTGGAGCCCCAGATCGAGGGAGATTATCAGTGGTCTTGTATGTCTTCCATTTTCTAATTATTGCTCCCACTGTTGATTTCTTCACTCCAAGCTGGTTGGCTATTGCAGATTCAGTCTTCCCAGCCTGGTGCAGGGCTACAATTTTGTTTCTGGTGTCCTTTGACAGCTCTTTGGTCTTCACCATAGTGGAGTTTGGAGTCAGACTGTTTGAGGGTGTGCACAGGTGTCTTTTTATACTGATAACAAGTTTAAACAGGTGCCATTACTACAGGTAATGAGTGGAGGAAAGAGGAGACTCTTAAAGAAGAAGTTACAGGTCTGTGAGAGCCAGAAATCTTGATTGTTTGTTTCTGACCAAATACTTATTTTCCACCATAATATGCAAATAAAATGATAAAAAAAACAGACAATGTGATTTTCTGGATTTTTTTTTCTCAGTTTGTCTCCCATAGTTGAGGTCTACCTATGATGTAAATTACAGACGCCTCTCATCTTTTTAAGTGGTGGAACTTGCACTATTGCTGACTGACTAAATACTTTTTTGCCCCACTGTACATCACATAGGATACACTAAGACTGTTGTATATGCATCACATAGGAGACAGACTGCAGTGTATACATCACATAGGATACACAGACTGCTGTATACATCATATAGGATACACTGAGACTGCTGTATATACATCACATACGAGACAGAAACTGCTGTATATACATCACATTGGAGACACAGAGGCTTCTGTATATACATCACATAGGCTACACTCAGACTGCTGTACTTACATCATATGGGATACACCGAGACTGCTTTATATATATCACATAGGATCCACCGAGACTGCTGTATATATATATCACCTAGGAGACATCAAGACTGTTGTAAATACATCAGATAGGGGACACCGAGGCTGCTGAATATACACATAGGAGACACTGAGACTACTGTATATACATCACATATGATACACAGACTGCTGTGTATACACCACATGGGAGACAATGAGACTGTTGTCTATAAGTCACATATCATACATTGAAGCTACTGTCTATACATCATATAGGATACACTGAGACTGCTGTATATACGCCACATACAAGATACAGAGACCGCTGTATACATCACATACAGGGGTGGAATAAGGGTAGCCAGGGCCCCCGGCTGTTCAGACGCTGTGCCCCCCCCCCCCCCCCCCAGTCATGTGACGGGGTCATCATATACCTGAACCAGATTATTCCAGAAAAATAGTTGCTGTGTGAAACTATAACCTGTCAAACATCCATTGATCTAGTCAATTTACCCTTCAGTTAGGAAGAAAAAAAACACAATACTATCACCATAAGTGCCAGTATTCACAGGAGATCTGTACTTAGTATGTAGTGTCTGTGTAGAGGTTATACAGTGACCACTGGTGACATTGTACACAGGACCTCTGTATATAGTGTATAGTGTCAGTGTATAGGTAACACTGACTCACCGGTGAAGTCCTTCATCTTTCATCCAGCGCATACCACCATCACTTCTTCCAGCCAGGACTCGTCTCTGCAGGAAATAACACAGTTATCTCGAGCTCCACTTGCAGAACACATTACTTAATTTTTCCTAACTTCTACATTACACCACATGAAGATAAAGAGGCGACATAGTGTCATTCTACACAGTAACAGGACCGCCCCCCATTTAAAACAGTGTCCTCAAAAAATAAAATAAATACATCACTGCAGTAATAATATCCCTTATTTAGCCCTCATGGTAATAATAATATCCCCCATCCTGGCCCCGTGTATCTCATTCCTGGCTCCAGCCATATGTTCTCTCATCCTGCCCTCATGAGTATCCATTCTGCCCCATATGATCTCCCCATCCTGCCCCATGATCCTGCACGATCTGTCTCCAATCCTGCCCCATGTCTTTCATTCTGCCCCGTGTCTCCAATCATGCCCGTATCTACATTCTGCCCATGTCTCCAATCCTGCCCCATCTGTCTCCAGTCCTGCCCCCAGTGTGTCCAGCATCTCTGCCCCCAGTGTCCAGCATATCTGCCTCCAGTGTCCAGCATCTCTGCCCCCAGTGTGTCCAGCATCCTGCCCCCAGTGTGTCCAGCATCCTGCCTCAGTGTGTCCAGCATATTGCCTCCAGTGTTTCCAGCAATCTGCCCCAGTGTCTACAGCATCCTGCCCCCAATGTCCAGCATCTCTGCCCCTCAGTGTGTCCACCATCCTGCCCCCAGTGTGTCCAGCATCCTGCCCCCAGTGTGTCCAGCATTCTGCCCCAGTGTCCAGCATATTGCCCCAGTGTGTCCAGCATCCTGCCCCAGTGTCCAGCATATTGCCCCCAGTGTGTCCAGCAATCTGCCCCAGTGTCTCCAGCATATTGCCCTCAGTGTGTCCAGCATTTTGCACCAGTGTGTCCAGCATCATGCCCCCAGTGTGTCCAGTATCCTGCCCCCAGTGTGTCCAGCATATTGCCCCCAGTGTCTCCAGCATATTGCCCCCAGTGTCTCCAGCATATTGCCATCAGTGTCTCCAGCATCCTGCCCCCAGTGTCTCCAAAATATTGCCCCCAGTGTGTCCAGCATATTGCCCCCCAGTGTGTCCAGCATCTCTGCCCCCAGTGTGTCCAGCATTCTACCCCAGTGTGTCCAGCATATTGCCCTCAGTGTGTCCAGCATCCTGCCCCCAGTGTGTCCAGCATTCTACCCCAGTGTGTCCAGCATATTGCCCTCAGTGTGTCCAGCATCCTGCCCCCAGTGTGTCCAGCATCCTGCCCCATGTGTCCAGCATCCTGCCCCCAGTGTGTCCAGCATATTGCCCCCACTGTGTCCAGCATATTGCCGCCAGTGTGTCCAGCATATTGTCCCCAGCATATTGCCCCCAGTGACTCCAGCATATTGCCCCCAGTGTGTCCAGCATATTGCCCCCACTGTGTCCAGCATATTGCCGCCAGTGTGTCCAGCATATTGTCCCCAGCATATTGCCCCCAGTGACTCCAGCATATTGCCCCCAGTGTGTCCAGCATATTGCCCCCAGTGTGTCCAGCATATTGCCCCCAGTGTGTCCAGCATCTCTGCCCCCAGTGTATCCAGCATTCTGCCCCTCTGTGTCCTGCATATTGCCCCCAGTGTGTCCAGCATCCTGCCCCCAGTGTGTCCAGCATATTGCCCCCCAGTGTGTCCAGCATATTGCCCCCAGTGTCTCCAGCAATCTGCCCCAGTTTGTCCAGCATATTGCCCCCAGTGTGTCCAGCATTGTGCCCCAGTGTCTCCAGCATATTGCCCCCAGTGTGCCCAGCATATTGCCCCCAGTGTGTCCAGCATCTCTGCCCCCAGTGTCCAGCATACTGGCCCGGGCCCCCCGGATTGCCGTTCGCAATTAAAAAAAATAAAAATAAAAAAAAATTATCACCTGTTCGGGCTCCTTCGGCGAACCAGCTCCGTCCAGAGCGCACACTCACCGGCGACTGTCAATGATGTCAGCCGCCGGCGACGTGCACGCTGTGGCTGATGTCAGCTGCCAGCCTTCGATTGGCTGGCGGCTGTTAACTATTGACGTGCGGGCGCACGCCCCCACATCAATAGCGTTTAACTGCCGCAGCGCCGGTAGGGGTCCAGTGAGCAGATGAGACGGGGCCCGATGCGGGCCACCGGGCCAATACGCCAGTCAGGGCAGTAATGCCCTGATGGCGGTGGGCAATCTGAGCGGTAGGCCTGGGCTACCGCCCGGATTGACCCTATTGTAATCCGCCCCTGATCACATAGGATACACTGAGATTGCTGTATATACATCACATAGGAGATACAGACAGCTTTATATAGATCACATAGGAGACACAGAGACTGCTGTATATACATCACATAGTAGACAATGAGACTGCTATCTATACATCACATAGGATACACTGAAACTGCTTACCTATACATCACATAGGAGACAAAGAGACTGCTAGAAATACATCGTATGGGAGACACAGACTGCTGTCTATACATCACATAGGATACACTGAGAATGATGTATGTTTCCTGTAGGATATGTTGAGACTGCTGTATATACACATCACATAGGAGACAGACTGCTGTATATACGCTGCATAAGAGACATAGACAGATGTCTATACATCACTTAGACTACACTAAGACTTATCTATATACATCACATAGGATAAACAGACTGCTGTATATAAATCACAGTATACACAAACTTCTTTATACATTATATAGGATTCACAGACTGCTGTATATACATCATATAGGATCTACTGAGGATGCTGTTATGCATCACGTTGGATACGCTGAGAATACTGTATATACATCACATAGGATACACTAATACTGTTGTATGTATCACTTAGGACTCACAGAGACTGCTTATTATACATCACATAGGAGACACAAACTGCTGTATATACATCTCATAGGAGACACAGATTGCTATATATACATCGCATATGAAACAGACTGCTGTTTATACATCACATATAAGACAGAGACTGCTGTATGTACATCACATAGGAGACACAGAAACTGCTGTGTATACATCACATAGGAGACCCTGAAACTGCTGTATATACATTCACAGGATACACTGAGAATGCTGTATATACATCATAGGATACACTAAGACTGCTGTATATACATCACATAGGAGACACTTAGAATGCTGTATATACGTTACACAGGATACACTGAGACTGCTGTATATACATCACATAGGAGACACAATCTGCTGTATATACATGACATAGGAGACAGACTTTTGTATATACAGTGAAGAGCAAGGTGTTAACAATGTTTTGAACTTTTGACTTTCAGGCTCCATATCTCGCCATCCACTACTACTTTGGTCGTGAGACTGCCATCATTTTATAGACAATCATCTTGGCTATCTCATACATAAATTTGATTTGCAGCTATTTAGCATATGATTGGTTATGCATATTCTCGTCATGCCACTGCATTGTTACTGTTTTGCTCCTTCTGGTGGAAAGATATTTTTCTTACTGAATTCTACAAAATACAACCTGTTTTCACATTCCCTAGTGAAAGGTAATTGGTTCGAAACGAAGAGCTGCCATGAAGACGATTTCCCAAGAAGATAGAAACAGCATCATCCAGCTCATCGATAGTGGTCTCTTAGTCAAGAAAACTGCCAAACTGCATTATGTGAGTATCATGACAGTTGGAAAAATACAAAATTAAGTCCGCCCATCTATTCAGAAGCCAAAAGGTGGACATCCAAGCAAAATATTGGAGTCAACAGTTCTGGAGACAAACACGGCAGTGGAGGAGGCTCGTTATTCTTCATAATAGTGAGTTCACAGACATCGATGCAAGCAACGTGCAACGCATATTACACAAGTCTGGAACGGTGGGTCGAAAAAAGATGAAGAAGCCTCAACTTCAATATTGTCATAATAAACGTCGGTTCGAGTTTGCAATTCGATTCAGGCAGCATTGAAAACCAAAGGTGGATTTACAAAATACTAAAAATTTTAATTTAGATCTTAGGAGCAAAACCGTAACAATGCAGCGACATGACAAAAATCTGCATAGCTAATCATATGGTAAATTGTTGCAAGTCAAATTTAAGTGTGAGATATCCAAGATGATTATCTATAAAATTATGGTAGTCTCAAGTTCAAAACAGAAGTGGATAATGATACATCACATAGGATAAACTGAGACTGCTGTATATACATCACATGGGACACACTGAGACTGCTGTATACATCACTTAGGATACACTGAGACTGCTGTAAATACATACAAAGAACATCCTGACCTGGACCTAGACTGCATCAGGACGCATTTCAGCATTGCATGCACCGCAGGGTTCAGTAGTGAAAGTGCAGGCCGGCACTCCAGGAAAAAGCTAAGGCCTAAACACTTTGGACCATTGGGACATTGTTCGAGTACAAGAGCAAATGAGGCTTTTAATCAGTTGATGGTTTAGAGCGTTATTTTTGCAACAGTCGCCTGTTTCATTCCCGTTAATACCATAGACTTCAAGTGGAGCGGCAGCGTGCATCTGACCTCCGCTCCATTCCAACCTTTCCTAGCTGCGGTCTTGTAACTTGGGGTAACTAGGTGACTGTGTCCTTTCATAGGTCCACAAGAGTACATCTTATGTACATATCATCAATAAAGTCAAGTAAGTTATTTGTGAGTCAAATGGCCGTTGGACCTTGGGAACCTAATAATGTGTTGAGAGCCTGAGCCGAACGGTGCATCTTGTGGTTCTATCTGAACTATACACCTTACGGTGCCATAATCATTTCCCTCCCCTAATAGTGCCCAGACGGATTGAGCAAACTGACTTTATAGTAACAGAGAGACCTAAGAATATCTCATTTAATAATCGACATTCGTTTACGGTCTTCATAACCTTTTGAAGAAGAAAGCACGGGCAGCAGCCCAGATCTGTCCCTCTAATGATTCTTTCATCTCCAGCTTGGCAGTCATACATAAAGAATTTATAATCCACATTTACTATGTGTTTCTATTGGATTTATCAAGTTGGAAAATGGACTTGGGCAGCGTTACCATCTTGGGTTACTTAAAGGGGAAACTGTCATCAAAGCTTGTCTTGATTTACGTGCGTGCTTAAACACATCAATAAACTGTAACAAATTGTTAGAATTGTGTAATATTACATCTCACCTTTTTTTTGCATTTTTTGGAGTGTGTGCAATTTTAGCATGCCAGGCACTATTTTATCTACTGCTTCTCCCATCGACAGGGCTTCTCCATATCTTGTGTTGACCACCACAGTCCTACATTGATGAAGGACATTTTGCTTCATTCCAGAGCCTGATGACAGAGGTCAAGGTGTCTGGGTGACAATGACCACAAGCATAGGCTGAATAGATTGTAATTAGCAATTAATACTCATTTCTGGCATAGAATTTAAAGGGCTTGTCTGGTTTCGCTCACTCTCACATCAGAAGGTGAGGAGCACCAATGACGTCGCGTCCACACGTGTCCAATCGGCACAATCACTCACCTTCCAATGTGAAAATGAACAGAACCAGAAAATGTATTTAAGGAAACAGTTAAGAAAGTTAATTCTTCACCATCTTCAAAATATATGTTTGCTGTCAGTGGAAAGTCTTATTCCTGTATATCAAAGTCTCAAATCTGCCTTCCTAATGCCCAAAAAGTTTTGCTTATTTTGGTAGGACCCGATGACCATCTAAGATGTATGGTCGCCTCCCGATGAGACCTTACAAAAGATTAACACTTAATTTACGGGTTGTCATTAATGATATCACATACATGAACCAGGTCCAGCTCTAGATCTCCGCAGCGCATGCACAGTCTGATACCTAAAGTTAATCCTCTAGCCCATCTTATTAAAGGGAATTTGTCAGCAGGGTTTTGCTATGTAATGTGAGAGCAGCTTGATTCCAGCAATGTGTCACTCACTGGGCCGCATGCTGCTGTTATAAGAAAATCAGTGTTTTATCAGCAAGAGATTATTACTGCCTCGTGCCTCCTGGACCAACCACACCTCCACCACTGATTGGCAGCTTTTTGCCTATGCACTGTGTCACATAAAGCTACCAGTCAGTAGTATGTGGGTGGGGTTATACAGGGCTCAGCATTCAGAGCCCTGCTACATCTACAGCAGAGAAAACACAGGGATTATATCACAATGACAGCAAGCAGCACATCGCTGGAATCAGTGCCTCAGCCCTTACATCATGCAGCTTTCAGATTATACAGCAAAACCTGGTGCCAGATTCCCTTTAAAGATATACGGTATATATAAATATCTTTATGTTTATCTGTTTGTAGTTTGGGCTAACGTGCTTAGTTGAAATATCTTAGCCAACACATGGAGGATGATGATATATAGGTATTACCTTTATAATCAATCATTATAATGTCGCTGTTTTATTAGATCGGTAAGCGGCAGATCTATCTTGTATTTTCACAAAAAGAACGGACACGATGAGGGGGTATTATGGGCGTCCCAGGCACACACGCCACCTCTCTGATTCTGATAAGGGTGTACGTCCTCTCATCTGGGGTCGCCTTGTTTAGGTGAGTGGTCGTTGGAATTCACATTTCTCTTCCCCGGAGAGCGGCTGCCCTTATGGTATATATCATACAAACAAAACCACAATTTCACTAATCCTCTTGATCTCTTTTCCCCGTTATATATCATGTTGAAACTTGTGGTGCTGCTTCCTAACCACTGGATATGTTTCTACTTAAAATGATAGTATTCTTATATTTCTAGGTTTGTTTGTTTTTTAAACAGTATATTTCTTCACTCTCAGATGTTTTCACAATACCTTAAACTTGTAAACTTTGCCAAATGTTATCTTAATATGCTAGCACACATTAGAACAGTAGCCCTGTCCACAAGGCGCAGGGAAAGCTATAGCTAAGCACTGAAGACACCATCCTTCATTGTATCAGGTGATGTCACGCTTTATGTTAGTGGACCCATGTATGTGGCTTTACAGCTGCTGTAAAATGTCATCTCCCAGGATAGGTGTCTGTGCATGCTGGGGCTTGTAGTTGTGCAACAGCCTGGAGTGCCACAAGTTGGAGACTACTGTTTTGTGGGATTTATACACGAGTATTGCTCCATTACAAATTAAGGGGCTCCTCGGTGTGAACAGGGGTGGATGCTATTGTCATTATCATTCCAGTAACCTCCAATGGATGTAACATGTATAATGGGATATACTAGAATACAGTGAGTTGGTAGGCATCTTTTTTTTCATAGCTTAATTATTGGCGGTTCATATTTTATTGTTTGGTCAATGCATTGACAGAGAATGGGCATTTTTGTTTTTCAAATGCATCTAAAATAAAGCAACTTTGCAGATAATCTTGATTTAAAGGGGTTCAGTCACTTGCCATAAATATATAGCTGTTTTCATTTGTGCAAATGCCGCTGTTCTCCTGAATCCGGCGTCATTTTTATTTTGTTCCTGCGCCTCTCTGTTCCTGAGATGTGGCCTCCTCTTCCCTGTATGTAAATCTAGCGTTATTAGCTAACTGGGCGTGGTCATTAATGCAACACCCACAGAGATGTATTGGTGACCACGCCTGCTTCGCTTAAAATCCTAAATTTACATACAATGAAGAAGGCGCCATATCTCAGGAACGGAGAGGCGCAGGAACAAAAGAAAATCAACGCCGAATTCAGGAGAACAGCAGCAATTTCAATGGGTTAAAAAAATTACATACACTGACGAACAAAAGGGTAACCATAAAATATTGACTTTCAGGCTCCTTATCTCACCATCCACTATAATCTGAGATTACCATCATTTTAAAGATGATCATCTTGTATATCTCATAGATAAATTTGACTTACAACTATTTAGCATACGATTAGTTATGCAGATTCTTGTCATGTCACTGAATTGTTACTGCTTTGCTCCTGGTGGTGGAAAAATCTTTTTGTTCATGTATATTACAAAATACAACCATAAAGATAACCAGAAAGCAGATATTCATAATGATAGTGGCTAGAGACATATCAATATTAATCTCCCCATCATTATTCACATGGTGAACAGGTGGGTTACTATATTATACAACCTATATAAGGATACAGAGCATACAAAAACACCACCCAGAGATATAAGATTAAATACAAATTTACTGCAAAAGATGTTTGAGGATTCAAAAAAGGAGGTTAATCAAGTGTAGAAAAAAGGAGGCGGTAGAGTGAGGTCAGACTACGGGTAAAAGTAGCATTTATATATGTCAAACCAAAGGATACTGATAAGATTCAAATAATGCATATAAAGAAGTTAATCAGTCCACATGGACAGTTGTAATGTAATGCCTACCCATAATAAAGTCAATGGACTATGTACAATGCCACTGACGCCCCAACGCGCGTTTCACTTTCTCAAGAGGAGTGCGTCCGATAGTTTCTCCTGTCACTCTTTTATGTCTAGTGTTACTTACTTAGGGGCCAATCATAAGCAAGTCCCCTTTAAAGTCTATCATTTGCTTTCTACAGCTCCTGTGCAGACATATTATTGGGGAACCTCTCTTGCGAAAAGCAGAGCATGCAAAATTTGTGGCAGAGTTTCACAGCTCAGGTCTCCCAAAATGTTTGTGCCTCTTTGGCCTCCTCTGTCTCTTCGGCTCAATTTCGACTGTGACTGCTGCAAAGCACAAAACTGATAACTCCCTTTGTGGGACACTTGTAGGGACAACAATACCTGTATGCCAGTGGCCAACAAAATATTTATTTATCTTTTCCGGATTGGTGACTGGTTTAATCTGACGTTTTCTGCTTCTCTTTCTGAAGACGCGACATGAGCGAGACACGTTGGACGCGATCTACTTCCATTACTACATGGATAGTCTATGTTAGGTGCTGAGACGGAATTCCTGCTTTTTATCACTCGCAGGGCATCACACAGCCCTGTACTTGTGAGGACATGGCAGCCATTGACCGGTTATCTGCATGTTGTCAGCACATCCTTCTCGCATTTAAACAACATGTCAGTGCCGCGCCAGTCCTCAGCAGAAATGGTAGTCACGCCTCGGCCTCCTCTCTAGGATTTTACAAGCCGTGTCTGGGACGGAGATTAGCTAATGGTGCTTGTGACGTGACACATAAATAAAGCTGGCGGGGAAGATTGGTGGTGATGAAGCCAATGATGCAGCCAAGGAGACAGAACGCATTTATCCCTATGATGGCACAAATCAATCATGTCATATATCTCCTATCCAGAGATTACTATATACACAGCAAATGTAAACCTTCCCTAATGAGCCATTACATAATGATCCCGGCTCTCTTCTCTTCTATGCCAGACATGTCCAGTTCCCTTATGTCAGTATGGTGCCCCGTGTGGCACCACGGGCTTCATAATAGGAAACGTAATGCTGAGTACTGGGAAAAAAACTAACTCCTAAAATTAGAGGCCGAGGGAGGTACAATGTGAATGATCCCTGTTGTGAATTCCGCTCTTGGGCTCCCTCCGGTGGTTGTAAGTGGCACTTTTGTGAGTTCTGCTCTTGGGCTCCCTCTTGTGGTTTCAAGTGGTATGGCTGCTCCTTGGAGTTAGCTGTCATCAGCTGCCTCCACTTATCATCTCTTCTGCTCGGCTATTTGGGCCTAGCTGTTCTTTCAGCCAGTGCCACTTGTAAATGGTTCCTGGTTGGATTCACATCTCTTTGGATTTCCCTGTTATCCTGACCAGTTCAGCAAAGCTAAGTTTTTGCTTGCGCTTTTCTGTTCACAGATTGTGGACTTATCCGTTCAGTGCTTTCTATGTTTGTCCAGCGTTATCAGTATGAATTTATTCTGTCTTGCTGAAAGCTCTGGGAAGCACACCGTTAGTCAGGTGTGGGGATTTTTTTGGTAAACTCTGCGTGGATTTTTGTAGTGTTTTATACTGACCGCACAGTATTCCATCCTGTCCTATCTATCAAGCTAGACTGGCCTCCTGTGCTCATCCTGCCCAGAAGAAAAACGAGGATGAAAACCAAAATTACAAAAGAAAGGTGAAACCAAAGTAGCCGAACTAGCCGGATTATTAAGGGCAAACTCGGCCAACGGCAAGAAAGACACCCAATCATCCTGATCAGCAGACACAAAGCATCTCAAATAGGTCTCCAAGGTCTGATTAGTTCGCTCAGTTTGGCCATTAGTCTGAGGATGAAACACCGAGGAAAAAGACATACACAGAATGAAACCAGGATGAGCACAGGAGGCCAGTCTAGCTTGATAGATAGGACAGGATGGAATTCTGTGTGGTCAGTATAAAACACTACAAAAATCCACGCAGAGTTTACAAAAAAAATCTCCACACCTGACTAAAGGTGTGGAGGGTAAATCTGCTTCCCAGAGCTTCCAGCAAGACAGAATAAATTCATACTGATAACGCTGGACAAACATAGAAAGCACTGAATGGATAAGTCCACAATCTGTGAACAGAAAAGCGCAAGCAAAAACTTAGCTTTGCTGAACTGGTCAGGATAACAGGGAAATCCAAAGAGATGTGAATCCAACCAGGAACCATTTACAAGTGGCACTGGCTGAAAGAACAGCCAGGCCTAAATAGCCGAGCAGAAGAGACGATAAGTGGAGGCAGCTGATGACAGCTAACTCCAAGGAGCAGCCATACCACTTGAAACCACAAGAGGGAGCCCAAGAGCAGAACTCACAAAAGTGCCACTTACAACCACCGGAGGGAGCCCAAGAGCGGAATTCACAACAGATCCCGTAGTGGTGCTTCACATCATTAATTAGTCCTAACCTATCTGTAAGCTCTTCAAAATGTTCTAGGTGGCAAGTAGGACCCCTCCAGCCTACAGCGACTTCCCCTAGGACCTCCAAAAACATGACAACTCCTCCGCGCATGCGTGTGTTCTCAAATCTGCAGCCAGACATCTCTTATGGCAGCTTGTCTGCCTCAAGAATAAAAGATCGGGCAAGTTGAAAACCAACATGCCCAATGCTTCTTCCTCTCCATCATCTGCTTTTGGGGAAAAATCGGGTGACTCCCAGATACATCAGATAGTTGTCGGGTCCTGCTGACACGGTGTGGTTCACCCAATGTCCATCTAGTGTGTATGTCCGCCTTAGGCTACTTTCACACATCAGGTTTTTAGTTTCAGGCACAATCCGGCTAATGTTGTAAAAAACGGATCCGTTGCAAATAGTGAAAAAAACTGATGCAACGGATCCGTTTTTCTGCCGGATCCAGTTTTTATTTTTAACATGGAGTTTACAGTGACTTTCTGGAAAAAAGGAGAGAGAGAGAGAGCAACTCCAGAATGGAAAATATGCATGATTTCAATGGAAAATGCTTGGAAAACCGGATCCGCACGCCGGTTTGATTGTTTCACATCTCTGTTTCACGCGTTTTTGGCCGGTTCCGTCACTGTGCTTTTTTCCCCAGACAAAAAAACGTTCCTCTGGATGTTTTGTCCGTCCGCCGGAAACGACTATTTGGACGGATCCGGAAAAAAACAGATGAAACGTCTGCCCATCAGGCGCAATTCGACGCTTATGCAAGTCTATGAGAAAAAAACGGATTTGTTTTTTTCAAAACTTGCCTGATTGTGTCTGAAACAAAAACCTGATGTGTGAAAGTACATTAATGTCCAACTCATATAAACACAGCACGTTATCCTCCGGATCGCAGATGGGTACATATTCTCCAGATTACAGTCACTAAACACGCCAGTCCTTCTCTGACCTGTTACTGTGGGCGCCTGCACCGCTGTGCGCGCTGTGGGTGCCAGGTGTCTCCGCTCCCCTGGCTGCTTGGCTCTGCTTGCCTGTGTTGCCTCACACAGAAGCTCTGCAGAGCTAACCGCTCTGCCTTCTAGCATGATCCTGACTCTAATACACCCAAACCCTATACTGCAGGGTTTTCAACTAGCAACCTGTGGCCTTGTGCCACATGGAATACCAGTGCCAGGAATGAAATGGACTGCACCAATGGCCTCAATGCGCCTCTGTGCACATCCTGGGGGGAACATACAGCGACACCTACATGTAGCACCAGTCACTGCCTCACAAGTGACTACAGGGGTTGTAATTGCATCTGGGCCATAAAGCTTAGTGGGGGGACTAAAAATTCCACTTGACCCATGAGAGGACCAATACTGTTGAAGACCTGTGATAGTTGGGGAGCCGTTATGGTGGTGATGCATTAGAGCCTACAAACTTCAAGTTACGCCACTACATTTTCCATGGCGCACTCTACAGTGGAATTGAGAGCAGAGGGGTAAGCCTGCACCATGGCTTTCCTGCCTTTCCTGTGCTGTCGAAACTTGGTTCATACATACCACTGCTCCCCATGCCACTTTGATGCATGAGGACATCAAAGGGACTGTCGGCAGGTTTTTGCTATTTATAACATAGTAACATAGTTAGTAAGGCCGAAAAAAGACATTTGTCCATCCAGTTCAGCCTATATTCCATCATAATAAATCCCCAGATCTACGTCCTTCTACAGAACCTAATTGTATGATACAATATTGTTCTGCTCCAGGAAGACATCCAGGCCTCTCTTGAACCCCTCGACTGAGTTCGCCATCACCACCTCCTCAGGCAAGCAATTCCAGATTCTCACTGCCCTAACAGTAAAGAATCCTCTTCTATGTTGGTGGAAAAACCTTCTCTCCTCCAGACGCAAAGAATGCCCCCTTGTGCCCATCACCTTCCTTGGTATAAACAGATCCTCAGCGAGATATTTGTATTGTCCCCTTATATACTTATACATGGTTATTAGATCACCCCTCAGTTGTCTTTTTTCTAGACTAAATAATCCTAATTTCGCTAATCTATCTGGGTATTGTAGTTCTCCCATCCCCTTTATTAATTTTGTTGCCCTCCTTTGTACTCTCTCTAGTTCCATTATATCCTTCCTGAGAACCGGTGCCCAAAACTGGACACAGTACTCCATGTGCGGTCTAACTAGGGATTTGTACAGAGGCAGTATAATGCTCTCATCATGTGTATCCAGACCTCTTTTAATGCACCCCATGATCCTGTTTGCCTTGGCAGCTGCTGCCTGGCACTGGCTGCTCCAGGTAAGTTTATCATTAACTAGGATCCCCAAGTCCTTCTCCCTGTCAGATTTACCCAGTGGTTTCCCATTCAGTGTGTAATGGTGATATTGATTCCTTCTTCCCATGTGTATAACCTTACATTTATCATTGTTAAACCTCATCTGCCACCTTTCAGCCCAAGTTTCCAACTTATCCAGATCCATCTGTAGAAGAATACTATCTTCTCTTGTATTAACTGCTTTACATAGTTTTGTATCATCTGCAAATATCGATATTTTACTGTGTAAACCTTCTACCAGATCATTAATGAATATGTTGAAGAGAACAGGTCCCAATACTGACCCCTGCGGTACCCCACTGGTCACAGCGACCCAGTTAGAGACTATACCATTTATAACCACCCTCTGCTTTCTATCACTAAGCCAGTTACTAACCCATTTACACACATTTTCCCCCAGACCAAGCATTCTCATTTTGTGTTCCAACCTCTTGTGCGGCACGGTATCAAATGCTTTAGAGAAATCGAGATATACCACGTCCAATGACTCACCGTGGTCCAGCCTATAGCTTACCTCTTCATAAAAACTGATTAGATTGGTTTGACAGGAGCGATTTCTCATAAACCCATGCTGATATGGAGTTAAACAGTTATTCTCATTGAGATAATCCAGAATAACATCCCTCAGATTTAGTCTAAGAGCAGCATACTATAGAGTGATTGTGGGATGTTTCTCTTTCTCTGCAGCTTATTGCTTCAATACAGTCAGTGTTTTATCAGCAGGGGATTATCACTGCAGGACTAGGTGTAATGTGCCAGGCAGTTCAGCTAATCTGTGTAATCCCGCCCCCTCCACTGATTGGCCACTTTCTGACAATGTACAGTTTACACCTGAAGCTGCCAATCAGTGATGTGGGCGGGGTTATGACTTGCTTAGTATTCAGAACTCTGCTACAAGTGACACATTGCTGTAATCAGAGTCTCTGCCGCTACATCATTCCACTATCAGATTCCATAGAAAAAACTGTTGACAGATTTCCATTTAAGGCCAGTTCCAGTGGAGGTCGCAGAGGGAGGAAAATTTTCGGCGCTGGATGCGTGTGGTCACTTTTCAGCTCAGTGGAAGGTCGCGTTAACAACCCCTATTTCTCCACATGCAACACAGTGCACTATATATATATATATATATATATATATATATATATATATATTTATATATATATTTATATATATATATATATATTTATATATATATATATATTTATATATATATATATATATATTTATATATATATATATATATATATATATATATATAATTGTCTAAGGGGTACTTCTGTCTGTCTGTAACGGAAATCCCGCGTCACCAATCAGCGACGGACACAGTCCGGCCAAGAATTAGTCCCTCCCTACTTCCATCCAGTCAGTCAGTGCCCGGCACCCGCTCCATACTTCCCTCCAGTCAGCGCTGACACAGGGTTAATGGCAGCATTAACGGACCGCGTTATGCCGCGGTGTAACGCACTCCGTTATCGCTGCTATTAACCCTGTGTGACCAACTTTTTACTTTTGATGCTGCCTATCCAGCATCAATAGTAAAAAGATCTAATGGTAAAAATAATAAAAAAACAAAAAACCTGCTATTCTCACCTTCTGTCGTCTACTGATGCGCGTGCGGCTGCCGCCAGCTTCCATTTCCAGAGATGCATTGCGAGACCGCTAAGTCATCTGGGTAATTTCGCAATGCATCGCCGGGAAGGGAAGCTGGCGGCAGCAGCGCGCGCTTCTGGACAGCTTCGCTGGACGCCGGCGGGTGAGTATAGAACTATTTTTTATTTTAATTATTTTTTTAACAGGGATATGGTGCCCACTACGTGGGCTGTGCTATATACTACGTGGCCATTGTTGTATACTGTGTGGGCTGTGTTATATACTATGTGGGCTGTGTTATATACTGTGTGGTCTGTGCTATATACCACGTGGCTGCTATATACTATGTAGACTGTGCTATATATTACGTGGGCTGTGTTATATACTACGTGGGCAGTGTTATATACTACGTGGGCTGTGTTATATACTGTGTGAGCTGTGTTATATACTGCGTGGCCACTGTTATATACTGCGTGGACAGTGTTATATACTGTGTGGGCTGTGGTATATATTACGTGGGCTGTGTTATATACTGTGTGGCCTGTGTTATATACTGCATGGGCAGTTTTATATACTGTGTGGGCAGTGTTATATACTGCATGGGCTGTGCTATATATATATATATATATATATATATATTTATATGTATATATATGTATTACGTGGGCTGTGTTATATACAGCGTGTCTGCTATATACTACGTGGCCAGTGTTATATACTGCGTGGGCTGTTATATACTATGTGGGCTGTGCTATATACCGCGTGGCTGCTATATACTACTTAGGCTGTGTTATATACTGCGTGGCTGCTATATACTATGTGGGCAGTGTTATATACTGCTTGGGCTGTGTTATATACTACGTGAGCAGTGTTATATGCTGTGTGGGCTGTTATATACTGCATGGCCACTGTTATATACTGCGTGGCCTGTATTATATACTGCGTGACCTGTATTATATACTGTGTGGGCTGTGCTATATATTACGTGGGCTGTGTTATATACAGTTAGGGCCAGAAATATTTGGACAGTGACACAATTTTCGCGAGTTGGGCTCTGCATGCCACCATATTGGATTTGAAATGAAACCTCAACAACAGAATTCAAGTGCAGATTGTAACGTTTAATTTGAAGGGTTGAACAAAAATATCTGATAGAAAATGTAGGAATTGTACACATTTCTTTACAAACACTCCACATTTTAGGAGGTCAAAAGTAATTGGACAAATAAACATAACCCAAACAAAATATTTTTATTTTCAATATTTTGTTGCAAATCCTTTGGAGGCAATCACTGCCTTAAGTCTGGAACCCATGGACATCACCAAACGCTGGGTTTCCTCCTTCTTAATGCTTTGCCAGGCCTTTACAGCCGCAGCCTTCAGGTCTTGCTTGTTTGTGGGTCTTTCCGTCTTAAGTCTGGATTTGAGCAAGTGAAATGCATGCTCAATTGGGTTTAGATCTGGAGATTGACTTGGCCATTGCAGAATGTTCCACTTTTTGGCACTCATGAACTCCTGGGTAGCTTTGGCTGTATGCTTGGGGTCATTGTCCATCTGTACTATGAAGCGCCGTCCAATCAACTTTGCAGCATTTGGCTGAATCTGGGCTGAAAGTATATCCCGGTACACTTCAGAATTCATCCGGCTACTCTTGTCTGCTCTTATGTCATCAATAAACACAAGTGACCCAGTGCCATTGAAAGCCATGCATGCCCATGCCATCATGTTGCCTCCACCATGTTTAACAGAGGATGTGGTGTGCCTTGGATCATGTGCCGTTCCCTTTCTTCTCCAAACTTTTTTCTTCCCATCATTCTGGTACAGGTTGATCTTTGTCTCATCTGTCCATAGAATACTTTTCCAGAACTGAGCTGGCTTCTTGAGGTGTTTTTCTGCAAATTTGAGTCTGGCCTGTCTATTTTTGGTATTGATGAATGGTTTGCATCTAGATGTGAACCCTTTGTATTTACTGTCATGGAGTCTTCTCTTTACTGTTGACTTAGAGACAGATACACCTACTTCACTGAGAGTGTTCTGGACTTCAGTTGATGTTGTGAACGGGTTCTTCTTCACCAAATTAAGTATGCGGCGATCATCCACCACTGTTGTCATCCGTGGACGCCCAGGCCTTTTTGAGTTCCCAAGCTCACCAGTCAATTCCTTTTTTCTCAGAATGTACCCAACTGTTGATTTTGCTACTCCAAGCATGTCTGCTATCTCTCTGATGGATTTTTTTCTTTTTTTTCAGCCTCAGGATGTTCTGCTTCACTTCAATTGAGAGTTCCTTTGACCGCATGTTGTCTGCTCACAGCAACAGCTTCCAAATGCAAAACCACACACCTGGAATCCACCCCTGACCTTTTAACTACTTCATTGATTACAGGTTAACGAGGGAGACGCCTTCAGAGTTAATTGCAGCCCTTAGAGTCCATTGTCCAATTACTTTTGGTCCCTTGAAAAAGAGGACGCTATGCATTACAGAGCTATGATTCCTAAACCCTTTCTCCGATTTGGATGTGGAAACTATCATATTGCAGCTGGGAGTGTGCACTTTCAGCCCATATTATATATACAGGGTGGAGCGCGGTAATTTGCTGATTTGGGAATGAAATAAAAAAATTATGATCATTAGAAAAATTTATTTTATATTTTAATTATACTGAACAGTAATGGAATTTTTAAATTACATGGTATTAAATAGTGTATCTGGCAAATGTCGACCTTCGCTATCCACACACTGCTGCATACGTTTTCTGAAGTTTTCATGAACTCTAACAAGCATGTCCACTGGTATTCTGCCAATTTCAGCTTCAATATTGTTCCTTAGGTCTTCCAAGGTGTTGGGACGGTTGATATACACCTTAGACTTCAGGTAACCCCAAAGGAAAAAATCGCATGGGGCTAAATCTGGTGAGCGTGCTGGCCAGTTCACATCTCCCCTCAAAGAGATAAGCCGTCCAGGAAACATTTGCCTCAAACAGTTCATGGTAACCCTCGCTGTGTGTGCAGTGGCACCATCCTGTTGGAACCATGTATCCTCTAGTTCCATTGCCTCAAGAGCCGGCTGAAAATAATCCTGTATCATAGACAAGTACCGTTCGGAGTTCACAGTTATGGCACGACCATTATCCTGAAAAAAGTAAGGACCAATGATGCCTACTCGTGATATGGCGCACCACACAGTGACGCGGTCCGAATGCAGAGGTCTCTCGTGAACTTCTCTGGGGTTTGTTTCACTCCAGTAACGCATATTTTGTTTGTTTACACACCCACTGAGGTGAAAATGTGCCTCATCAGAAAAAAACACAATTGCGTAACGTCATTTTCAATTGATTGCCGTCCAGGAACACGTCCGCGTGGAGGAACAGCGAATTGTAAACGAAAAGCACGCTGCACTGCAATGATCGAGTGGGCATTTGAAAAATACGCTTCAACACAAAATGACCTCTCCTCACGTGTCCACTGCATGATGGCAACTGAAAGGCAGAGGAATACAAATCTCCCATCAGCCACTGTAAGCCACACCCACTCTCCCCTCTCTTCGACCGACAGTGCCGCCACAGCATGCAGTGCAAAAAAGCAAATTACCGCGCTCCACCCTGTATAATTGTATTTCTGAACATGTTTTTGTAAACAGCTAAAATAACAAAACTTGTGTCACTGTCCAAATATTTCTGGCCCTAACTGTACTATGTGGGCTGTGCTATATATTGCGTGGGCTGTGCTATATACTACGTGTCTGCTATATACCACATGGCTCCTATATACTACGCTGCCTGTGCTATATACTATGTGGCTGCCATATACATACATACATATTGTAGAATACCCGATGCGTTAGAATCGGGCCACCATCTAGTTCCCCTTATAAATACAAATTAGTGAGAATATGTCCAACATACTGTATTTTTAATGGATTTTTTAAATGTTTTTGCTAACCCAGCATGCCATTATATCAATGTGACGTCCATGGGCATGCGTTAGCACTATATTCAGGGTCTGTGTGCACGAGTCCGGAGTGTCTATGGACTTACGCCATATGAGACCGTTATATCGGACACCCGAGGAGCAGCCCCTCACCCATACACAGCCAATGGAAATGTCAAAATCTGCCCCCATCACTTTAATATCTATGGACCGCTTTAAGGCAGAAGGGACACATAACGGCGCAGTGTAAATATTTCATATCCTGAATAAATACATTTGTAAAGGGATTGCGCTCTATTTTCTCCATATGTCATTTTGCTTTGTACTTCGCACTGGAGAGCATGTCCCGCTGTGTCTCACGCGCCTATCACCAGACTAAAGCACTTTATCTCTCCGCAGTAACATGCTTCTCGGTGTAACAAGTGAGCTGTCAGCCTGCAGTGCACATTTTAATCATTTCCTATTTTATATAGTATGTACGGCACCAACGGCCTGAAACACAGATCCAAAGCCATATTACGTCTCCGGTTGCCAAAAAGACTCTTTAATTGTCTGCCAAGACCATCTCCAGGTATTCCAAACTCATACAAGATGAAATAGTAAAAATGACATTTATTTCTCCCTGGATTCTTTGCCGGCTCTAATAACGTTCCTAGAACAAGCAGAGAAATGATTCGCAGATGTAGACGCACTTGGTATCTCTCATGGGGTCACTTGTGGCCACATCACAAAGGTTGACCTGCTGTATAAGCTGTAATATTCTACGCGGCAGATCGTCTGTAACCGCGTTCCGATGTTTTTATTTTATTTACTGTGAAATATGATTGGCGTCAAGCTTATACCATTGTGTAATAAAATCTGGGGTCATCGCGGCACTCAATGTGTGAACCACTGATTCAGAAGCTTCCAGGGAAGTGACATGTATGGAGGCAATAACAGGGGTCATAAAACGGAAACACTTCACCTGCCCATTTTGGTTATGGTACTCAATCCTCCAGCTTTAGGGGATTCTGGCAGCAAGTGTTCATTTTCCCTGCAGCACCACCACAGGTGGAAAAAGGTATTGCACTCTATTCCTGTTCGGGTCCTCCAGAGCAAGAGACGCTCTGTGTAGCCATTCTGTTGTCGCTAACAGATGAGGGTCCTGAACAGGAGACCTTCCTACATTAAGTCACTTCCCTAATTGAATTTTTTTTTTAGTATGGTACTTCCCTTCCAGTTCTAATTATTTGCTCGAGGGTCCTTTCAAAGTGCTTAATGATTCCTTGTAAAATTGAGCAGAAATATTGGCAGAACCTTGATGCAGTGGCCATGTTGGTAGTTCTTGACCAACGGATTCTTCTAATACCCATGGCCTCTTCTGATTAATAGGTCGCCGTAATGCCATGCATGCGCTGCGCCTCAACGTAATGATGTTGCAAGGCCTAAATATCAAAAAAAGACATCAGAGAAGCCACAGATAGTAGGAGATTCACAGGACTCTTGTCCAGCAGTGATGGTCTATCAATGTTGGCGCTGGTCAAGGGTTCTCCGGGTTTTTCTGCTCAACTCTAATACCTTGGACTATTTGTTAAGAAGCAACTTGAATAAAAGATACCAGAACCAGAAGTCGTTGCCGAATCTTTCAGAGGGTTTCGGCAATTGTCCATATTAACAGCTGTCGGCTAGTTGCTTGTTTCCCATATGCCCCCATTTATATGAATGCTCAGTTCCATAGAGCATATATGAGTTTTCAACAGGGAGGGGAGAGTAAGCCTCTGACAAACCCCTCTGGTGGCGGCTTATCTTCAATGAGAACAAGAGGATTAGGTGCAGAATTCAACATGCCTGATCCTTCAGATGTTTCCTTCACGGAGGACATTGGGAAATGAAGGTTCCCCCCATAATATTAGATAGTCGTCTAGTCCTACTGTAACTGGCAGGGTCACTCAACTTTTCCCTGTATTAGCACCTTATAACCACAAATAGGCACCTAATGGAGGGGCAAATGTCGTCTTCTGTAACGTAACTTTGGACTGAAGGCAGTGACTGTTGTAGCAGGTGTCTCAAAACGCGATGTGACTTCACTTCCCAATAAAAACCCACGCACCAGTTCACCAGACCGTCTATACTATGAGGCCTTTCTTCTCTTACTCCCTTTTTGTGATTGAAAGTCCATGAGATCTGTATTTCTATCACTACTGCAGACTAATATTGTTTGTTCTTCTGAGGTCTGGCATAAAACTGTATATTTTCCATAAATACGTCTAAAGAATCATTTATAAGCTCAGGAAAATACGGTGGTCCAGAGCAAACACTAATTCTTCTTTTTCTTATGATGTCATTCACCTATTTTTGTGCGTTTGCACTCATTTTCCTGGGCATGTGCTTGGGTTGGCTAGTCAAGATGACATCTGCCCTCGATGGTTGGAGGAGCTGGCAGACGTAGCAGGAACGGCTGCTCCACAATTAAGGTTAGCGGCTCTGGTGTGTCCTTCACTTAATGCACAACCAACATTTAAGGGTTCTGATTCTGAAAGCCGTATTCACATATTTGATTAGGGAATTATGGATCTATATAGGGGAATCCAACTATAGGACACTCATCAGTCATCCAGGAGAGAACCTACAAAGAGCATGTCTCGCTGTTGAGGACCTAGCACGTCCACACCTTATACAGGCAGCCCATTCATTTCAATTAGAAAGTCACCATGCCTGATTTCTCTTGCGGGGGCACCTGCTGCTGACAGATACATTTCCCACCTTGTTATCTGATTATCGTTAAAATGACCTCAAAAAGGGGTCATCTGAAGGGAAGCATGTCTTTAATCCTTGAACAAGGGCCAACCATTTGAGAAATTACCTTTCTCAATATTATCTTATCCAAAATTGAAAAAAGTATTTTGTGCATTAGTTGTCCAATCTTGTAAATTCTGTACCAATTTCCTGATTCCAGAGGGTCTTAAGCCCACCATACACAAGAGATAGCTCACATATGAAAAAGAATGGCGACTTTCTCCCAAGTCCCCCATATACAGGCCAAGGACTCTTGTGTTCTCTTTGAGAGAACCGCTGCCAGACTCCACTTTTGGCCGTCAATTTTGCCGAGAACGAAAGGATCGGCCATTGAAAATACAATGTGCTGGATCCTTCTATCTCCTCGACATAAACTGTCAGAGAAAGTTCAGAAGGCCATACACATAAGGCTGACCCTGCCAAAACCAGCAGCTTTTGCCAACGTTATCTCCAATTCTAATGGCCACCATACAAATTGGACTATGTGAGAATATTTACATCAACTTTTCGGATGAGCTAGACAGCAGACATGTTCGGTTGGCCTTCATTGACTTTTATGGGGTTGTCTAAGCTGGACACTCAGCAATGCACATGGTCTGTTATTACATACGGGCATCATAGGGCCGTATGAACCCAAGACTGGGCCTCTAGGATTTCAGACCCCCTATAGACACTTCCATCTTTCATCCCACTATAGTCCTACACCACAGTACTTGGCCCTATAGCCTGTGTAGTCCTCTAAAAAATAACTTTAATTTTGACTGATTGCATGTGCTTGAACATGTCTACAAACCACTGCGAAGTTACGACAAGTCTGAATTACTCATGGAGGTGTAATAAGGAAGGTGGCGGTGTGATGTCAACAGGACACTAGTGCGCCGTTAGTCTGCTGTGATAAATATATAGGTACCTGCATTGCTACAGTGCAAAATGTCTTTAACCATTGGAGTGTGCAGGTAACATTGCCTCAGCAAAAAATATTTAATGTACCCCTGGCACCCGAAAGGCCCCCAGACTTCAACCTCATGAAAATTATGGGAACAAGTCAATGAGCCACAATGCAGAGTGGCTGCAAAGAGCGGGTCTCACCTTGGTTCACTCACTCAAAAGTATTGTGCCCCATATTATGGATTCTAGTCCCGGACTGACCGCGGGTCTAAGGACCCGTACCGAACGCTTCATCAATCCATACGCTCGTCTGAATCTTACCAAACGCTGTCTGTTAAGGTTTAGCAGCAGCATGCAACAAAGCCCCCACTAATTAATCACTGGGGTAAAGAAGCAAGAAAAGGGGATATGTATCTGCACCGTCAATATATTGTATGAAGCTCTGAACACATCCAGATTCCATTGTGCATTCCTTAATGATTAAACAATGTACACGGATAATTAGAAACTTCCTGAAAGAGAAACTGGACCTGGCAGAACAAATAGGATAATGGCCGGCTGCTTACTTGGGAGCTGAATGCGACGTTAAGGATTATTAGTCATGTTTAATTTATTCATCAGGATCAGAGGGGTGAGGGGTAATTAGGCAGAAGTGCCCCAAGCATTAAACCAGAGAAAGTTAATGATTACCCATTTTTTTTTTTTTTTCATTTTATTTGGAGAGATCCAAAATTCTGCTTTATTATCTGTAATATATCTGTGTAAAGGTTGGCGTTCTGTAATTCTGATACAGAGCTCCAAATCCCCTGCTTACCGTCACACAGCCATAGAGTTCAATTATGGCATTTCGGCTTCCCGTAGCTACCACTAGGGGGAGCTTACTGGATCCATATTTCCACAGCTGCCATCCAATGTCTAGTAAGACTAGCTCTGTCTACAGATCACGTGGACACTGGATATGTGTCCTTACAGCTTATGTATCGGCACTGCTTCATTCCTGCACTGATTTCCCTTCTACATCCCATGAGGTCTGTAATTGTTATCGTAGGTACACTTCTCCTGTGAGAGACAGAATCTAACAATAAAAAACAGAAAATCACATTGTATGATTTTTACTTAATTCATTTGCATTTTATTCAATGAAATAAGTATTTGATCACCGACCAATCAGCAAGAATTCTGACTCTCACAGACTTAGTTTTTCTTTAAGAAGCCTCCTACTCTGCATTTAATTTTTGCGTTTTTGTTTTTTTGATTTTTCGGTCAATATGGCCATGTGAGTTAATGTTTTTTGCAGGACGAGTTGTACTTTTGAACGACACCATTGGTTTTAACATATCTTCTAATGGAAAACGGGAAAAAATTCCAAGTGCGGTGAAATTGCAAAAAAAGTGCAATCCTACGTTTTTTTTTTTACCATGTTCACTAAATGCTAAAACTGACTTGATTATGATTCTCCAGGTCACTGCGAGTTCATAGACACTAAACATGTCTAGGTTATTTTTTTTTAAGTGGTGACATTTTTTTCCAAATTTTGTTACAAAGAAAATAAAATAAAAACATGGCACCATTTTCCAACACCCGTTTTATCTCCATTTTTCGAGCTGACAAAAATCTTCTTGGTGCAGATACATTCTTTTGATCGCCCGTTATTGCATTTTAATGCAATGTTGTGGTGACCAAAAAAAGGTAATTCTGGCGTTTTGACTTTTTTTCTCGTTACGCTGTTTAGCGATCGGGTTAATTCTTTTTTTAAATTAATAGAATGGGTGATTCTGAATGCGGCGATACCAAATATGTGTGTTTGATTTTTTTTATTATTGTTTTATTTTGAATGGGGCAAAAAAGGGGTGATTTGAACTTTTATATTTTTTAAAACATTTTTTTTTTTTTTTTTTACTTTTAGTATGCTTCAATAGTCTCCATGGGAAAATAAAACAATAGGAAAAGAGCACCACGCAGTCATAGAATCCAAAAACAATATTTTATTTATATTAGACACAATAAAAAAACAGACAAACAATGTTCAGCAGGGCTAAAAGATGACAAAGAATGTCATCAGCAACATGTTTAAGCCCAAGGTACGGCAATCCCTAGATAAAAGTAAACTCATATAGGTGAGCTGTAAAGTGCAGCGTGCAGTATATAGCAGCGGTTATAGTCACCGATAGGCAAACAATGCAGCCAGTATCACTAACTTATCAAACCTACAATGATAGATATAGTGGCTGTGAGTATATAGGAGAGCAGAAGCGTGCACATCACCTGATGACAATGGTAAATATCGTAGGGACACCGATCCACCCCGACGCTCGTTTCGGTTTGGTACCTTCCTCAAGAGGCGCATAAACACATATGGGCAGGAGGGGATATAAATAAGAACCCGTAACCAATGCAGTGCAGCCCCACAGTGTCTCACTTCCACCCGACCCAGCACGCCGGGCAGACGACGACCGGAAACATGTGGGGCCCCACGTGATCAGGAAGTACGTGCGCGGCCACTGGGAGTAAGACAAAGCGATGACAGAGCGGCGCATGCGCGGCAGTGTATAGGTATGGAGAAACCATCTCCACTAAGGGCAAAGAAGAGGGCAATGGGACAGGAGGTATATTGGGCAGAGAACAGATATAAAAACCTACAAATGAACGATACCAGGGCACGGGAAACAGAGGGTAGATATGCCGGGAATGTATACAGATATATGGGGAATGCAAATATTCATGGGTGTTAAGTACGTATACCAAGGAATAGGATACTAGCCACATTTATAAACAGCCATCCATATCATAGAATAAAAAAATAATACAACATACAGTAAGCCTCGTGGTATATAATATATGAACAAGTAAATATTTCATAGGCAATAAATGCATATAGTGGATGATAGAACAATATCATAAGACTTATACGTAGTTAGTTACAGAGACCCAATAGATACATATAGAATATACCATCTGAAAAGCACAGAGGAACACCCCAAAGGAAACCTTTTATAGCAAAATATAGTACATTGGCATGTATAACGACAGTCCATATACTTCAAACTTCATACTTCGTAATCTCCCACGTTCCAGATGAAAGACACCCAATTCATTATACCGATGCAAAGGTCCTAGGTAACAAAGAAAATAAATTAAAAACAAATAAAAACACACATGATGCGGATAGACAGACCTTACACAGCAGTGTGTCGACTAAAGAAAAGGGGCATAGCTGATGTTTTCGTTTAGGCCCAATAGATGCACGGTGTTGAGGGACCATATCCACCATGTTTACAATTGGCCCAGACGTTTAAAGAGACTACCACCACGGATGCTGACATTTAGCATGTCAATACCACGCACTCTGAAAAGGGAACTATCACTTTGATGCAAGGTCTTGAAATGCCTCGGGATTGTTTTAAGTAGCGATACATCCTTTTGAGTGGCGGCCGCCTTAATCCCCGAAACATGCTCCCTAACTCTCACTTTCAATTGCCTGGTTGTCATCCCAATATAAATTAAACCACAAGGGCACGTGGCATAATAGATAATATATCTAGAAGTGCAAGTAATGCGCTTTCTGATAGTATAATCCTTTGTGCCACTTGAGTTGGTGAATGTATCACATCTGTCCACATTTGGGCACGCGACACAACGGCCGCATGGGGTCCGTCCCCCCAAAAACGGGATATCTTCCAGGAATGTCCTTGTCCTACATAGTGGCTGCTTGTTAGGTGATCTCTTAGATTTTTTGCCTGTCTAAAGGTCAATAATAGCCTTTTAGGAAGAAATTTACTAATAATGGGATCAGTCTGTAAAATAGGCCAGGCCTTGGTGAGTGCTGATCTAACTCTATCCGCCTGCGGATGGAACGTAGTAATAAATCTAAGTTGGTCCCCTCCAGTCTTTACTCCATTTTCCGGGGGTTTATAAAGCAGGCGGTTACGAGTTGAATATTTGGCCCTATGGTAGGCTTTTTTAATAATCTGCTGTACCCCCGTTCAATAAAGCGCGTCGTTAATTCAACGGTGCGCTTTTCAAAATCAATATCCGTTGAGCATATCCTCCAGAGACGGAGTAACTGTCCAACGGGTATCGAGGAGACCATATGGCGCGGATGACAAGAGGAGGCATGTAACACCATATTCGTGGACGTTGCTTTACGGTAAATGTCCGTATGGACATTTCCCGCATCATCCTTGCCAATCATTACATCCAGAAAACTAATTTTGGACCTATCCCACTCACAAGTAAGGCTGATATTGAGATCATTACTATTGAGATGGCCGATGAGCTGCTCAAGGTCAATGGCCTCACCCTACCAGACAAAAAGGATGTCATCGATGTACCGTATCCAAAAGGGGATACGGTCCATCGATGACAGCCTGTCCGACATGAAGAGGTCCCTCTCCCACAGCCCCAGGAATGGCTGTCCCCTGGAGCTGTAGGTAGAAGGACCCCTTGAATACAAAGAAATTATGTGTGAGGGTGAACTCCAGTAGTTCCAGCAGGAGTCCCCTAAGCCCAATCGACAATGTAGATGTATCAAGAAAGAATTTAACTGCAGCAATACCGTCTTTGTCTGATGTTTGTATAGAGGGACTCCACATCTGCTGAAACCAGTAGAGATTCACCCTCAAAATTCAGGCCAATCCAGGAGTCAAGACTGGAGGGGACCAACTTAGATTTATTACTACGTTCCATCCGCAGGCGGATAGAGTTAGATCAGCACTCACCAAGGCCTGGCCTATTTTACAGACTGATCCCATTATTAGTAAATTTCTTCCTGAAAAGCCATTATTGACCTTTAGACGGGCAAAAAATCTAAGAGATCACCTAACAAGCAGCCACTATGTAGGACAAGGACCAAGGACATTCCTGGATGATATCCCGTTTTTGGGGGGATGGACCCCATGCGGCCGTTGTCGCGTGCCCAAATGTGGACAGATGTGATACATTCACCAACTCAAGTGGCACAAGGGATTATACTATCAGGAAGCGCATTACTTGCACTTCTAGATATATTATCTATTATGCCACGTGCCCTTGTGGTTTAATTTATATTGGGATGACAACCAGGCAATTGAAAGTGAGAGTTAGGGAGCATGTTTTGGGGATTGAGGCGGCCACCACTCAAAAGGATGTATCCCTACTTAAAACGATCCCGAGGCATTTCAAGACTTGGATCAAAGTGATAGTTCCCTTTTCAGAGTGCGTGGTATTGACATGCTAAATGTCAACATCCGTGGTGGTAGTCTCTTAAAACGTCTAGGCCAATTGGAGACATGGTGGATATGGTCCATCAACACCGTGCATCTATTGGGCCTAAACGAAAACATCAGCTATGCCCCTTTTCTTTAGTCACCACACTGCTGTGTAAGGTCTGTCTATCCGCATCATGTGTGTTTTTACTTATTTTTAATTTATTTTTTGTTACCTAGGACCTTTGCATCGGTATAATGAATTGGGTGTCTTTCATCTGGAACTCATATGAAGTATATGGATTGTCGTTATACATGCCAATGTACTATATTTTGATATAAAAGGTTTCCTTTGGGGTGTTCCTCTGTGCTTTTCACATGGTACTGTATATTCTATATATCTATTGGGTCTCTGTAACTAACTACGTATAAGTCTTATGATATTGTTCTATCATCCACTATATGCATTTATTGCCTATGAAATATTTACTTGTTCATATATTATATACCACGAGGCTTACTGTATGTTGTATTATTTTTTTATTCTATGATATGGATGGCTGTTTATAAATGTGGCTAGTATCCTATTCCTTGGTATACGTACTTAACACCCATGAATATTTGCATTCCCCATATATCTGTATACATTCCCGGCATATCTACCCTCTGTTTCCCGTGCCCTGGTATCGTTCATTTGTAGGTTTTTATATCTGTTCTCTGCCCAATATACCTCCTGTCCCATTGCCCTCTTCTTTGCCCTTAGTGGAGATGGTTTCTCCATACCTATACACTGCCGCGCATGCGCCGCTCTGTCATCGCTTTGTCTTACTCCCAGTGGCCGCGCACGTACTTCCTGATCACGTGGGGCCCCACATGTTTCCGGTCGTCGTCTGCCCGGCGTGCTGGGTCGGGTGGAAGTGAGACACTGTGGGGCTGCACTGCATTGGTTACGGGTTCTTATTTATATCCCCTCCTGCCCATATGTGTTTATGCGCCTCTTGAGGAAGGTACCAAACCGAAACGAGCGTCGGGGTGGATCGGTGTCCCTACGATATTTACCATTGTCATCAGGTGATGTGCACGCTTCTGCTCTCCTATATACTCACAGCCACTATATCTATCATTGTAGGTTTGATAAGTTAGTGATACTGGCTGCATTGTTTGCCTATCGGTGACTATAACCGCTGCTATATACTGCACGCTGCACTTTACAGCTCACCTATATGAGTTTACTTTTATCTAGGGATTGCCGTACCTTGGGCTTAAACATGTTGCTGATGACATTCTTTGTCATCTTTTAGCCCTGCTGAACATTGTTTGTCTGTTTTTTTATTGTGTCTAATATAAATAAAATATTGTTTTTGGATTCTATGACTGCGTGGTGCTCTTTTCCTATTGTTTTATTTTCCCATGGAGACTATTGAAGCATACTAAAAGTAAAAAAAAAAAAAAAAATGTTTTAAAAAATATAAAAGTTCAAATCACCCCTTTTTTGCCCCATTCAAAATAAAACAATAATAAAAAAAATCAAACACACATATTTGGTATTGCCGCATTCAGAATCACCCATTCTATTAATTTAAAAAAAGAATTAACCCGATCGCTAAACAGCGTAACGAGAAAAAAAGTCAAAACGCCAGAATTACCTTTTTTTGGTCACCACAACATTGCATTAAAATGCAATAACGGGCGATCAAAAGAATGTATCTGCACCAAGAAGATTTTTGTCAGCTCGAAAAATGGAGATAAAACGGGTGTTGGAAAATGGTGCCATGTTTTTATTTTATTTTCTTTGTAACAAAATTTGGAAAAAAATGTCACCACTTAAAAAAAAATAACCTAGACATGTTTAGTGTCTATGAACTCGCAGTGACCTGGAGAATCATAATCAAGTCAGTTTTAGCATTTAGTGAACATGGTAAAAAAAAAAACGTAGGATTGCACTTTTTTTGCAATTTCACCGCACTTGGAATTTTTTCCCGTTTTCCATTAGAAGATATGTTAAAACCAATGGTGTCGTTCAAAAGTACAACTCACCTATATGAGTTTACTTTTATCTAGGAATTGCCATACCTTGGGCTTAAACATGTTGCTGATGACATTCTTTGTCATCTTTTAGCCCTGCTGAGCATTGTTTGTCTGTTTTTTTTATTGTGTCTAATATAAATAAAATATTATTTGTTTTTGGATTCTATGGCTGTGTGGTGCTCTTTTCCTATTGAATTATGCTTTGCAGTTATCCTTATATCCATGCATAGGTGGCGTTCTGGACATATGGATATATCGATATATGTAGAAATATATAATATATATGATATATATATATATATATATATATATATATATATATATATATATATATATATATATATATAGTTCTTTCATTGTGTTAACTACTGTCCACCACCAATAATGCACTTTGGAATTTTTCTACAATACCCAGATAGATTAGCGAAATTAGGATTATTTAGTCTAGAAAAAAGACGACTGAGGGGCGATCTAATAACCATGTATAAGTATATAAGGGGACAATACAAATATCTCGCTGAGGATCTGTTTATACCAAGGAAGGTGACGGGCACAAGGGGGCATTCTTTGCGTCTGGAGGAGAGAAGGTTTTTCCACCAACATAGAAGAGGATTCTTTACTGTTAGGGCAGTGAGAATCTGGAATTGCTTGCCTGAGGAGGTGGTGATGGCGAACTCAGTCGAGGGGTTCAAGAGAGGCCTGGATGTCTTCCTGGAGCAGAACAATATTGTATCATACAATTATTAGGTTCTGTAGAAGGACGTAGATCTGGGGATTTATTATGATGGAATATAGGCTGAACTGGATGGACAAATGTCTTTTTTCGGCCTTACTAACTATGTTACTATGTTACTATGTATTTCCATGGGAAAGTAGAAGCTGTCATAACCCAATTGCCTCTGCTACATACAGGCGATGATCAGATCGCCTGTATGTAGCAGAATTGCTTACTTGCTATGAACACCGACTACTGGGTGGCGCTCATAGCAATCCGGCAGTGACAACCATAGAGGTCTCTTGGTGACCTCTTGTTGTCATGCCAACCCATCGGTGACCTGCGGTCATGTGACACGAATGCCGATGGGCGGGATTTCCGGTGCGCTTGCTAGAAGCGCATGTTAAATGCTGCTGTCAGAATTTGACAGCGGCATTTAACTAGTTAACAGACACGGGTGGATCACGATTCCACCTGCAGCTGTTAGAGGCACATGTCAGCTATTCAAAACAGCTGACATGTGCTGGAAAAGATGTGGGCATAGTGCCGGAGCCTGCATCAAAGGGAGGTAGTCCAACATCGGCATACTATTACGCCTGATGTCGGAAAGGGGTTAATTGCACCTTTTTGAACTTGTTACCTGTATAAAAGACATCTGTCCATACACTCAATCACACTCCAACCTCTCCACCATGGCTCAGACCAAAATGCTGTCTAAGGACACCAGGGACAAAATTGTAGACCTATGATAAAAAATAACAGACCACTCCATTCTTAGTAGGTGGAAAAACTTGCAAAATCACCAGTGTATCAAATACTTATTTTCATCACTGAATTGTCCATAATAACCACTGATACTTGTGGTTCTCTGCACACGACCCGTGCAGACTCTCCTGAGAGAGATATGGTGGACTCTCTCTTTCGAGCTCCAAAACACATCCAGTCTGGTCAACTTCCCTGAGCTGACTGCCTTAGATGAACACTTGGCCTGTTTATATGGAGACCTAGCCAGGTGTACTAATCAAAGCTTCCAGGATTTAACTCTGTCCTACCTTCCATTGCTACTATATATAGCTATATATATATATATATATTTCTTCTATTTCATACAGGTCCTATAGATTGTCCAACTGTCTAGTAAAGCTGCAATTATATGAATTTCCTCCTAGATAATCCAACTAGTTTCAATTGGTTCAAATGATTCCAATGGAATTGATCTTTTTCCACCAAAGGTAGAGGCCAAAAGGTATTATCAGTAATCATGAGGTCCAATAAAACCCTTAAATGTGGCCCACTGCACTGTGACCAACCATTTTTTTTTATTGACTTTTAAAAAAATGTCCTATTTTGGATTGTCCATGAATTATACAGACGGTTGGCATCTTTGATGCAAGGCTGACTTTTTTTTTTTAATCCTGCATCGCCCATGCTGGGTGTCACAACACGCAGAGGACCAGTGCTGCGATCTTCTCAGTAAATCATGGCAATGAGCGGGTGCGCCGTATCAGGATGAGGTCACAGGCTAACATGGGTCTGCTTAGTCAGAAGTACGAGCGACGGAACATTTGTACACAGCCAACTGCATACATCTAGCACCTCATTAACATGTTTCAGACAAAATGCTAACAACTCGGCTACCGCTAATTCTGCAATCACTAGCGATCTCCGAGGCGGCGGCGGCGGCGGCCACGTGGATATATGGAGAGATAGGACCCCGCCGGCCCAGCGCACGGTGCAGAATACTTGTAGTTTTTCACACGAAGCCTGATGCATTGTTAATACAGACAGCTTCTTCTGGCATGTTGGGAATATCACGTTAACACATGCCAGACGGGGTAATACCATTATATGGCGCACAATAATGTGCTACTTAACTAAGGGAGGATTGCGGAAGCGAAGCCCCAGCTCCAGCGGGAGAAGTGCATGTGTTTGGAAGGAGATCGGCTCACCCCTAAGTGCGCAGACCGAATAATCACGATCGATTAAAGCCTCTCGAGGAATGTTTTCTTTAAAGATATACAGGCCTAAAATTAGATTTGCTTTCTGGTTTAGTAAGTGTTAGCATTTAATTTCAACAGCGCGGTCACAGCTACAGGACAGACAGCCTGGCTAATGCAAGGATCTCTGCTCGCTAGTGTCTACAAATGTCTCACAATTTTTTTAATTTTCCAGAATCGAGTTACTTACGTCTGTTCGTGTGGCTGGCAGTTCGGAGGAATGCTGCTGTCTCCATGGGACACTGGCAGACAATTAATAACGGCATAGTCCCAGTATTAAAGGTTATATCCACTGTTGAACTTTGTAAATACCTTACATATTACCTATCTTTGCACTGAGTTACATTCAGTATTAGACTTCAGAGCTGCACTCTCTATTCTGCTGGTGGAGTTCGGATAGGGGCGGATGTGCAGTACCCGTCCGCGGCCACTATGCAATTGATGGAGCTGTGCCTTGTAACGGATCATATACGGCCCCAGCTGATTGGCTGTCACACCGCCACCAATTAGGTATTGATGACCGATCCTAAGAGTCAATTTTAAAGCAGCGGACAGCTGCTTAAAGACTTTGTTCTATCTTTTTAGGTAAATTTTTATAGTAAACTGTAAGTATACATAAAGAATAACACTATTTCTGGCCATTTTATGATTTGTATCCTGCATTTTTCACCAGTTTTCGCCCATCTCTAATTTTCAGTTGTCTCAAAAGTACTTGGCAAAGACTTGCTAGTTTGACAGCTCCCATACACAGCAGACACACAGGACAGATTCCTGCTCTCCTGTTTCTATACAGCTTATGTGCAGAAGCAGCAGCATCATGGAGGACGTTATACTTCAGTACTGAGCAGTGTAGCTGTGATTGCAGCTCTAAAGTGCGATAAAACACTTAAAAGCAGCTGCACTTTCTCTGTCTCTATTGCCTATGCTATTATGTCCTCCCTCGTTCCTTCTCCCCTCTTTATAGACTTTAATAGGCAGCTGTAATTGTATCCTTCAGTGAACTGGCAGTCTGAAAAACAGCTAAAATCCATCTTGGCCAAAAGAAGTCAGAGTGAATAAGTTCAGGACGCGGAGAGGGCATAAAGAGGCTCATAAGTGGAGAAAGAAGCATATTTCTCTGATAAGAAATATTACAGAGCAGCTTGTATTCACTTGTATTATTGTTTTATGCAAAGTTTGTCAAAACGACTATGACCATTTAAGATCTCGTTGCCCCTATAGTCTCTATTTTGTGAGAAATAAAGGTTAAACTATATGGATATGGTTTTTTTTTCCACTTTTATAATGTTATCCATCAAGACTTCTGAAGTTACAGATCTTGCCCTTGTGCCAAAGACTCTTAGGAGCAAATGTCCCGCCGATGCCGGGCTGCTGAGGATCTGCCTGGGCTTCTAGCAGAAGTGCCCAGATGGAGCAGAGCGGTAATATTAGACTGCTGCTGGATGGCGCTATTAATATTGAGTTATTTATGTATTAGCGATGGCTAATGGACTCTTGTGTGGAGTCTAATAAAAGCCATAAGACAACTGAGTTCATCACGGCTAACATGTCATTGTTTGGGAGTAAACCGAGATGAAAGTAAATAAAGGATTAGTTACTAAGTGACAATTAAAGTGATTGAGATCTGTGCTGTATTATTCCAGTAAGGCAGATGCTGGATGAAATGTGTAATGTACTCGCCGAAGCATAGAAATAGCTTCCTTACGTCAACCCAAGAGGACAAGTTGCTGAGGAAACAGACAAATAATTGGCCATATCAGGCCTCCTCTACGGTGCTGTGCCCTCATGGGTGGTCTTGTACAGATCTCTGGGACTACACTAGTTGTTTGGGCGACTTTCTTATTTAAAGTTTGTGCAATCATTATTTCAGGCTCCATTGAATCTAGCAGAAGATTTTCGGGACTATTTGCTATTTGCAACTTTGCTTCATTTTTCTATCGTTTTTCATTTACAGCTCCTATGCTGAGCTATGTGTCTCCATGGTTACAAACAAACTTTGTGTACGTCCAACCCTGCAGTTAAGGCAAATTTACATAGGATGATAATCACCAATATGAGCGTTCATAAGTGCACTTGTTCCCGATCATTGGCCCGTGCCGAGCAAAACACTTGTTAGGCTACGTTCACATTTGCGTTGATGGGCGCAGCGTCGTCGACGCATGCGTCATGCACCCCTATCTTTAACATGGGAGGTGCATGGACATGCGCCGGTATGCATTGTACTGCTTTTTTCGACACATGCGTCATATTGACGCACAGACAGGGCGCAGAGGACGCTACATGTAGCGTTTTCCCTGCGCCGAAATTCCTGATCTGTACGATCTTATGACAACGCATGTGTCGCATAACGCTGCGTTGTGTACATGCGTTGTTGGTTGCGTCGCCGACGCTGCGCCCAACAACGCAAATGTGAATGTAGCCTTACCTGCTGATTTTCTCATTTATGCGGCCTAAAAATCATTGACATGGTCACACATCACCCCGTGTAAGCAGGGGTTCTCTGACAATATTATGATTCATGGGGACAGAACAGTCATTAACGATTGTTCTTTCCACACAGTTTTTTTTCCGTTCTGCATAGACTTCGTTATGGCAGAAACCTACCCTTTGTCAATGGACCTTTACACCCTTTCATTTAATCCGTTGCTCCTTGGTAACCTGCAAAATGTAGGCAAGAAGGAACATGAAAGAGTTAAACAAATGAGTTCAGGATCTGACTACAGTCAGGGGTTTGTTTGTAGTCTGTTACCATGGAGATATATCTCTTTGGATAAGAGCATTCAATGAAATCATTTGGAACATTGTTTAATTTTTTTTGCAAAGCATGACTGAATGGGGGGCATACAGTATGCAAAGGGTGGCAGGGGTGCAAGACAAATATATAATAAGGCAATCCGTAAGGCATCAGGTTTGAACAATGTCTTCTGACTTGGGAGGTCCCACCGCCATAAGCTAATTACTCAGTGTACAAAAAAAAAAAAAATCACATTGCGCACGACAACTAAAATGAAGGGGCACCGGACACCCGCCCGCCACCAGTCATCTGTTTTCATCTCCTGTGACACCCACATATAAGCTCACTCTAGTGGCTGTTCCCAGGTACTGCAGCTCAGACCCTGTTCACTTGAATATAACCACTAGATTGAACAGAGCTGTAATATTCGTCTCCATTCAGCCACGAGAGCGAACAGCTGATTGGTGGGGCGCCGGTCCTTAACCGATCTGATATAGGGAGCCCCTTTAATTCCGTATGACATTGGAGCAGCATGCGGGTCTGGTCCAGGAGCTTAACACATTCAAGTATCCGGTACCAGAACCCCAAAGCAGCTGTCTACAGATAGGTGTTTGGCTCCGTAGTCATACGTAGTCATACTAAAGGCGTTACCGATTGTACTAGAGAGAAAGTTTTCTTCCTTCTGGATGACGGCGAATTTGCATACTTTTTCCCATAGAGCGTTTCCTGTAAGGGCTTCTTCACAGGCTGCATTTTTTTCTCTGAAACTAAAAAAAAACACCCCATTTCCAGTATCAGCAACGTAAATGAGATTTCAGAAATCTCATGCACACGCTGCTTATTTTTCCTTGCAGATTTCAGCCATCAAAGCGTTTTTTTTTTTTTTTCAATTCTGCATCATGTCAAAAAACGGAGGTAAAAATGCATCAAAACCATGTAAAAAAAATGGTTGTATTTTACGCCAAAAAAATCTGCTGGAAATTCTCCCTGTGTGCACAATGCACATAGCCTAGTAAAGACTTCATACATTTGCTGGATCTGATCGATGAGAGCCAGTACTTGACTCCATCACTGTCACATGCTGCTGGGCTCCTGGCTGTAAAGAGATCAATGTTTTATCTGTTTGCCCCCTCACTGAGGGGCTCAGTCTCTCCAGCCCACACCATTGATTGGCCTTCTGTCTATACCAAGGGTAAACAGAAAGCTGTCAACTAATGGTGGAGGTTGGTCAGAGCTGATGAATATTGAGGACTAGATAACAGGAGCAAGAAAACAAAAGGAGCTGCAGCAGATAAGTGTTTTATCAAAACAACAGCAAGGAGCCCAGTAAATGACCCATCATTAGAATCAATACAGCTGATGGCAGATTCTCTTTAAAGGGGTTAAACGGGGACTATGAATATTTTTTAACATGGGGCCTGTTCTGCATAGGGATGATGTGTACAGGCGATTCCCTGCTTCATTTCCTCTCTCATCAACAGAGCAGCATTTTCTATTCCGCTCTGCCCTTCTGAAAGGGACGTCATGCTGATTGTCAGCCGGCCTGTCAATCACCATAACATTAGCAGAGATGCCCCTACAACAGAGAAAGTGGAAGAAAAGATGTTGATCTGTCGACGTAATGTCAGCAGAAGCTGGGGGACTACTTGTCTGTTAATTCTTAGCCCAACATGAAAAAATACTAAAAGTCCCTGATAACCCCTTTTAAGTATTTAATAAATGCTACCGGCAGTCACCACTATGATCCGATTACATACACGGCACAGAATTGCTTATAATATTGACAAGTGTAATGATAAAACAATTTAATGTTTGTACAATCATAGCACCAGTGCTGTAAAAGTTTTGTTCATCACCACGTGATGTCTTTATTATTACAGAAATAGAAACAACCAATGATATGTGTTTCTTCTCGTCTGGCTCATTAGAAGACAAAAGAAAAGGAGGAGAGAGAGAGAGAGAAGTTCGGAATGGCGGAGGATGGGCATCAGAGGTAGGAACATAGAGTAACAAGATCTAGGCATCAGTATAGAGCACATCATTCAACAAATAGAATCCAAAAACCAATTTGCTTATGTCGGAGCTTGGACTGGTACGGCCTTCGAGGAGCGAGTTCAATGATATTCTCACGGCAGCACCACCACCAATCTGTACTGTGAAGCACAAAAGATTTCAATATACCCATCGACTAAACAGAGGCGTACTTGAAAACATCATGCGGTTGGACGTAGGCAAGCCAATTCACAGCACTGAAACGAAGGGATAACTCCGCCGTGGCACAGACTTTATGGCAATAACGGGAAAATATATCAGTGAGATGCAGTTACCTAAAAACGAAAGCATACGAAGAGGGGAGTAGTCGACAGACGGCATCAGATGCCTAGATTTTTTTTTTTTTAAATATATGAATTTTTTTTTTCTTATTGTGCAACAAAATATTTTTTTTTCCAGGATACAGTAAAACAAGCACAAAAAACAATATTATTTAATAGAAAAAAAAAAATCTTGTGGTTATTATTTGTTTGTTCTATCCTCTGGGTACATACGGGTGGACCGCCATCCAATGTCCCATTATGTCTCTGTGGTTTCTACATCAATAAAACCCAAATGTTTTTTTTTTAATTTGTGAAAAGGGATGGATGGGGGTAAGGGAGGAGAAATATGTATTGCTTCTTTTGGTGTGAGTGGTATGTTCTATGTTCTTCTAAAAATACTTCTTTCCAAATTCCTTTCCAGTGAAGACGTTGTGGTAAAAGATACATTCTCATGTGCCAGTCAAATTTTTCTCTTTCATGGTCAGGAAAATAAAGTCTTTGGTTGACAAGAAAAGGAGGAAAAGAAAAAGAAAAAAGCGCAAATGCATCTTAAACCTCTTACTTTTCAACTGGAGTTTACCTTTCAGCGCAAGGAGTAATACTTTATTACGTGAAGGAAGCATTAAATTTGACCTGACAGGTTGACCGGGTGAAACCCCAACCTGAGGACGACTCTCATACTGTTGTCGCCGGACCATACTGAAAATGCAAAGGAGACGTTTCTCGAATGCGGACGGAGAAGTGACCTATGTTCCACGAGCTCTGAAGTGAGAAAGGCAGAAAGTCATCGTCCAGCCACTGCTCCTTATTGGTTTCAGAAGTGAAAACCAGTGCAAAATGGTCCAACTGGTCTTCAGCGTAACAGTAGCCTTCTGAAGTTCCAAGCATGCTCCTGGAGATCTCGTTCATCTGGAGGACCACCAGCTTTACAACTTCCCGAGCTGCTGTTTTGCTCGTTATATGTAACTGGTCATACAGAAAGGAAAGAAAAATAAAATATTTTATTGGTTCGGTACGGTGCTTCTGTCCACATCAAAGTTGCCAAAATCCTAACAGTTCTGTACTAAAGCATCCTGCCCCCCACCTCATTCCGGATGTCCCCTTTTATTGCATATTTGTCACAGCGATTTGCCAATATGGAAAAGTAAATGACGCCCGTACGTGCTGGTCTCCAATTCCTGGTCCTGACTCGATTAATGTCTCCTCTGCCAATCATTGGGTGAGGTGGGTCACTTCTGTAGCCAGTGATTGGCATCAAGACAAGACCAGAAAGAAGATATCAGCGTGGACCAGGTGAGGCTCAGAAAAGGAGCTTCTGAGGACTTGAGAGACCAGTATGGCTTCTTTTAGTTTCTTTAAACTCAGTTTAAGCCATAGTTGCCGTCTCTTACTGATTTCCTGTGACTCCTCAGCCATAAGGGGGCTGGGTTTATGTACTTCCTGCCCAAAATTGGGTGTTTGTGGAAGGGTCAGGGCGTAACATTTTTTTTGGAAAGTTCTTAGATCACAGTTGCCAACATTTTTCTGGATGATTATTAGCTGGGCAACCCCTATAAATTCACACCACCTTTATAATCAATACGCAGCCATACGGTTATGTTGCTCTTTCAGAACGAGTTTAGCTCTCACCAGTTGCTCCTGCTACATCTCTGTTGGGTTCAACTTGAGACCTGGTGTAGGCCAGTGCATTGTAAAGCTTAGGAAAGGCCTCACTGGGGACGTCCTTCCCCCATTTGTGAATAATTGAACAATTCTTATTTTGGCATAACTACTATTGTAAAACTAGTTTAAGAAGCCCTGGACCAGTATGATGATCTTCACGCTGAGGATCGGCTGTATCACATATGGGGTGAATACAATTGTATCCCAGTCCGCAGTACATCCATGTGTCTCATCTGGCCTAATTAAACCCACACTGAATGGAGACCAGAGATACCACCATGTGAAGAATAGGTAATGTAACTAGGGCTGTTGACGACCGTGGGACTGTAAGGCTACTTTCACACTAGCGTCGGAATCTCCCCGTCGCAATGCGTCGGGGAGAGATTCCGACGCTAGCGTTTAACGCATTGCACAATGGAGGCAGCGGATGCATTTCTCCGGCGCATCCGCTGCCCCATTGTAAGGTGCGGGGAGGTGGGGGCGGAGTTCCGGCCGCGCATGCTCGGTCGGAAAAAGCGGTCTGTCAGGAGCAAAAAACGTTACATGTAGCGTTTTTTGCTCCCAACGGTCCGCAGAAGCACAACGCATCCATCGCATGACGGATGTGACGTGTGGCAATCCGTCGCAATGCATCGTCAATACAAGTCTATGGGGGAAAAACGCATCCTGCAAGCACTTTTGCAGGATGCGTTTTTTCTGCAAAACGACGCATTGCGGCGGATTGCAGTTAACGCTAGTGTGAAAGTAGCCTAAGCTGTTCGTACGCACAGCGATGTAGCATGGGTCGCCAGAACCCGGGCAATGTAGTATTTTGCACCCCATAACAAATGAATTATTAGCAATCCCTTTAAACAGTCTGATTTCAGGATAATATTGATGTAATTATAGTTTGTAGTTTTGACTGTTTTATTTTTTTTTTAATTTTAGCAAAAAAGCAGAAAAATACGTAAGTGTTATATATTGTTTAATTGTTTTATTGCTTTTTTTGTTTCTTACATTTTTTATGTAACTATTTTATTACCGCAGCACAATCCCAAACCAATCCCTAGCCCTAACCCTAGTTAATAATAGAAAAAGTGTAAAAGTACAAAGATGTAAGAGAACAGGCAAGTTCTCATTTAGAGCAAGGGGCAGCGGTGTCATATTTTTATCCACCCTGGTCGCGATTATGCAGCATAATATTTTTTATTTTTTTTTTAAGAAAATGGCATTTTCATTTTTTCTTATTGTATATCTCTCCAATCTTAAAAAAAAAATCTGAGATATATAAAATCTGATAAACATAAATCTTGGCGCTTTAGTCAAAGATTATGGACAAATATAAATGTTTAGTTTTTGTGAAATTTGTAAGAGTAAAATATGTCACAAATCACACAACACATACAGGCCTTCAGCCACAGTACCTTAACACTCATCTCTTTAGACAGACCAGTCTCGTATTGTGGATATATCCGTAAAGTTACAGAGTGATTCTTTTTTCCTTGGCCAGATACAATTTTCCTTTCCAAAGGCTCTTGGAAGTCGTGTGTCCACTCCACAGAGTGAGTGCGGTAAATTCTCTGAGAGTTATCACACAGCTGATCATTGTCCGGGGTAAAAGAAGTGCTTGTCCTCAAGCCCCGGACACTGCGGTGACTTGTAGGTTTGGACTCTGTCGGAGAGCTGTCTACGGATCCTGGACAGGACTTTCGAGAGGCCTTGTAAGGCTGCTTGGGAAAGTCCAGGCTGCTGGTACGGACGCAGTAAGCTTGCCGCTTTTCAGTAATGCGTAAAAGTTCAATCTGGCGGCTTGGAAGCACAAAGTCACTGTCATAAAGCTGTTGTGGACGATCATCTTCCTGAGTCAATACTTTGGGCTCATGTGTTTGCAGAACATCGGGCGTTCCATCTCTGAAGCTACGGATGGTCCTCCTGCCGCATTCCTGCCCAGAGGAGTAAACCAGGTCTAGTTCTTTCGGACTTTGGGCTCTGCTAGAGTCATAATCACTGTCAGTAGCAAGGAAGACTTCTGAAGAGCCCTCTTCATCTGATACACCATGGGAATCTAGAAGAGGGGAAGACTGGCTCGTGAACTTCACATCCAAGAGTTCATTATCGGAGTAGGGAGCAACAAGGAGATCTAGAAGTGCAAATGATTAGAAAGGGGTTATAATACTTTCATTGAGATACATCTTACAGAATATCTGTGCACAAGGACTTCTATTGCACAATATGTAAGGTTCCCATACTGCAGAACTTGTACATTTTTGGAATTTTTGGGGATGGTGTTTGACTGATTTGCCTCAGCGGTTGTGTGGACATAGCCTCACAACAGATACAAATGGAGCTTGACATTGTGGTTACTGTCAGTTTCACAGGAAGAAATTCAGTGCATGCGAATCTGATGAAATGGACGATGTATGATACAAACAGAGCCATTGACAGACGTGTACCTATATGACCCGTCATCCACCCACTGACTATGACCTTCTAAAGTACAGAAGTTCCTACTGACCTGTGTTCAGCTTTCGATTCGTTTCAGGAGAGGGAGTTGGAGATGGAAAGTAGTCCAGGTGCGATGAAGTAGACTGAGCTTTCTCCTTGAAGAATATTTCTCCAGAACCATTGAGGAACCAGGTGAGGGGTACAGCACATGATGGTTGTTTGTACCTGGCATGTTGTAGGGCATCCATCATCCATCGCATCTCCCTCCAGATCTCTTCCATTTGCTGTAAGGATCAAAAATTGACCAACAAGATTTTGAGTAAATTGAGTAAAGATCAATTAGACTTTAGTTGCTGAAAAGTAATTATTTCAACCCAAATTATTGTTTAATGGGTGAAATTAAACACAAATCAATCACACTCCATAATCAAACCAAACTAATTTGGCCGTGTTTACATTTTTTTAACCAATAGTTCATGGATGAATGCCTTTTGGGAAAAGAAAGAACTTTCTGTAGACTAACTTCCTTAGAAAAAATATTCCCAGTAAGATCAATCCTCCTTCACCCAGTGTTTGTGAACACGGATGGCCGGGTTTAATGACGGTGATGGCCAATTTGGACTAAAATGAGAATGGTGTAACGACCACTCCAGACGATTGTCCGTCCAACGGCTCAAGACTTTTATGTAATGTGAATGGCTACAAAGACTGTCTCACTCTCTCGGACTGGCTCGTTAGATTTATGCATTATATGGACGTCCCATTGATTTCCCTGCAGCGATACCACAGGGAAAATGAAGCGTTACATTGTCACATTGAAATCAAACATTCAATACCAGGTTTCCGCTGTTGATCTTGGAAAGTTCCAGCAGTAAATCGCCCTCCGATCAGTGTATTTTCCATAGGACCTTTTCTTAAAGCTGTCCATACATATGAGGTATCATTTGGCCGATCGTTAGACCGACCGCCAACTCCGCTATACATGGGAATTATTGACTTGGCCGAGAGGGAGAGAGTAATAAAAGCTGCTGCCAGAAAACTCTGGCTGTGGTTTTATCTTCCCTGAAAACAAATGGATCAGGCATTGAAATTTCAACTTCGGGATCATCTGTTGGGCGAGAGTTGGGAGACCCGCGTACACATGAGATGGTCGTCCGGTCCATCTGAAATAGCTCGGTTCGGCTGACTTTCATCTAATATCTGGTGACCTTTAATGCTTTATCCACTGTGGATATTTCCAGTATACAAACAGCAAGGAGATGAGTAGGGTATAAAACATTAAGACTGGAAAGGTTTTCGGATTGTGCTATACGACAGGCTGAGACATTCACCCCATCCAAACAATAATCTGCTCGCAATATTTTGCAAAACAAAACAAATGTTAAATGTTTCGGTTTTCCAAACCTAATGGGAGAAAACCTGCATTTTTATGTAACTCAAGATATCAAATGAGAAACAAAAAAAAAGCATAAGAATAAAAATTGCAGACTCAACTCTGCAGGAGCACGGCCTGGTCAGACCAGACGACTCCTACAATTGCCTCCCAACCAATAGCCCCATTAGCCAAAGAACAGACTGCCATGATAAATAAATGGCACGGAGACGTCTGCTCCAAGCAGAATCAGTACACACGCCTTCATACACAGCGTATCTCCCCGACTTCCTCTGTGGGACTTGGCAAGGTCAGGTCTGTATTAGTGGTGAAAAGGTCTCCCAGTCTTTATCCTGTTGGCTGGTGCAGCCATACACTTATACAGTTATCAAAGCATGTATTAAATCTCCTCCCGCATACCCGCTCCGTGCCAGCAAACTTGTCTTACTCATAGGGGGATTGCTTTGCTATTCCTTTCCAGCAGGGCCACAGAAGTGCTATTTGGATGCGTGGGCAAAAAAACACCGCTGGCTTCTACTAAGTAATAATCATTAACAAAAACAAAGACTTTAGTAATACGACCAGTGTCCTATGCGGCTTGTAAAATGATCATCTTAGAACTCATGGCACCTGTGGGCAGCAGAATGGTTAAAAGCGAATACTGTCTGACCCAGACTCCAGAACAATATGCAATCCATAGGAATGCCAATGGCTCCATCCAACCCCCCATTACACACAGTGTAATGGCTGTGTTTACAGAAAGGCTTCATAAGTGGTAATGGGAGGAACCGTCGAGATTCAAGTCCGAAGCCAAGAATGAATGAGATCTCGGATTTATCAGGCAGCCCTTCCCTACAATTAAACTTTATGCGTCCTCGTCAATAGACTTGTTGATTTAGAGCTGCCCATGGCTTAATTCATACCTGTACTTTACATGCGTTCTTGCCAGACGAAATGAAATGTTGTCTACCGCAAGCTAAAGTAGACGTTGATCCCGGGGGGGAATGAGCTCACGTCCATTATTTGGTATTTCCATAATTAAGTGCTGTATACATTTGCTTATTCCGGAGTCTGTCTTCTCATAATGACAGACCAAGTAATAACAGGAAGGATAACAACAGAAGATGAAACAAATATAACAAAAAGAAAAAATGGAAATAACACAAAAACATAAAATATCTAAATACACCTGTAGGTATTAATATCATTTGCTGTGTTTTTGCACTGCTTTCTCTTTATGTGGCAATGTAGATCAACCACATTTTATTATCTAATGTGTATGGGGTTTACAGAGTCTCCTACGACAGCAGAAGTTGCGGAAAAAAAAGGTTGGGCATGTTGGAAATCAACATGCCTGATCATTTGTCCTCTGGGAGATAAGACGCCACAAGATGTGTCTGGCAGTGGCTTACTACCCAATCCCTATTGAGAACACATATACACTCAGCTGAACGGAGCGGGGAGGAATATGGGGGTCTAGAGGAATAGTTCTCAGAGGACAGCCACTTCTGCTTTTAGCATTTTTCTGAAACATCAGGACTAGTTCGGAGTCTGTGAAGCAATCTGTAGAGCGAGTCCCCATCCTTTTTTTGTAAGGAGAGGAAGGTAGAACATTTCAGCAACGGCTACAGCTAAAGGTGCAGATTTATACAGCTAAAAATGAGCATAGAAAATGCAAACAAAAACTGCATGCAGTGCCCGACTAATACCGCTATACAGAGGCTGATTACTACCACACAAATAACTATGCCATACGAAGACAATCCAATACAAATTCACACCTCCGTACCATGGCCAAATAATGGCGCCTCACCGTGTCCAAATGCCGTAGTGACGCTGCCATGAATCATCCTTCTGCTGTTTATATAGGTTACAAAGAATTGAGCTGAAATGATTTTTTTTCTATTTTTTGGCTGACGGTTGTGTGAAAATATTGTGTGAATGATCGATTGAAAAGACATGTGGGATTTTGCTGGCGCTTCATAATGTGCAATGGTATTTGTATGGCATTTTCAGCCAAGCAAATCTGACTGCAGCCACTTTGTGTTTTTGATTACGTGAAATTAAACGTCAATTCTGTGAAAATGCATTTCTTGTAAGGCCCTTGTGTTCAACTGTAACCGCCATATTGCTCTGGGAAGTTTTTCCATTTTTAATCGCAAGAGTCAGCCAGATTTCCATCAATAAAACCACCAGCTAATGACATGAGGTGATTCCGATTAACTTTATTTTATTTAGCTTTTTTAGTTGCATTTAGTTGTATAGGGAGAGATACTGCAGGTATGTGACCTGACCATGAAACAGGACAGGGAGAGATACTGCAGGTATGTGACCTGACCATGAAACAGGACAGGGAGAGATACTGCAGGTATGTGACCATAGAACAGGATAGGGAGAGATACTGCAGGTATGTGACCGTAGAACAGGACAGTGAAAGATACTGCAGGTATGTGACCATAGAACCGGACAGGGAGAGGTACTGCAGGTATGTGACCATAGAACAGGACAGGGAGAGGTACTGCAGGTATGTAACCGTAGAACAGGACAGGGAGAGATACTGCAGGTATGTGACCATAGAACAGGATAGGGAGAGATACTGCAGGTATGTGACCATAGAACAGGATAGGGAGAGATACTGCAGGTATGTGACCATAGAACAGGACAGTGAGAGATACTGCAGGTATGTGACCATAGAACAGGATAGGGAGAGATACTGCAGGTATGTGACCGTAGAACAGGACAGTGAAAGATACTGCAGGTATGTGACCATAGAACAGGACAGGGAGAGGTACTGCAGGTATGTGACCATAGAACAGGACAGGGAGAGGTACTGCAGGTATGTAACCGTAGAACAGGACAGGGAGAGATACTGCAGGTATGTGACCATAGAACAGGATAGGGAGAGATACTGCAGGTATGTAACCGTAGAACAGGACAGGGAGAGATACTGCAGGTATGTGACCATAGAACAGGATAGGGAGAGATACTGCAGGTATGTGACCATAGAACAGGATAGGGAGAGATACTGCAGGTATGTGACCGTAGAACAGGACAGTGAAAGATACTGCAGGTATGTGACCATAGAACAGGACAGGGAGAGGTACTGCAGGTATGTAACCGTAGAACAGGACAGGGAGAGATACTGCAGGTATGTGACCATAGAACAGGATAGGGAGAGATACTGCAGGTATGTGACCATAGAACAGGATAGGGAGAGATACTGCAGGTATGTGACCATAGAACAGGACAGTGAGAGATACTGCAGGTATGTGACCATAGAACAGGATAGGGAGAGATACTGCAGGTATGTGACCGTAGAACAGGACAGTGAAAGATACTGCAGGTATGTGACCATAGAACCGGACAGGGAGAGGTACTGCAGGTATGTGACCATAGAACAGGACAGGGAGAGGTACTGCAGGTATGTAACCGTAGAACAGGACAGGGAGAGATACTGCAGGTATGTGACCATAGAACAGGATAGGGAGAGATACTGCAGGTATGTGACCATAGAACAGGACAGGGAGAGGTACTGCAGGTATGTAACCGTAGAACAGGACAGTGAAAGATACTGCAGGTATGTGACCATAGAACAGGATAGGGAGAGATACTGCAGGTATGTGACCATAGAACAGGATAGGGAGAGATACTGCAGGTATGTCACCTGACCATGAAACAGGACAGTGAGAGATACTGCAGGTATGTGACCATAGAACAGGATAGGGAGAGATACTGCAGGTATGTCAACTGACCATGAAACAGGTCCAGGGAGAGATACTGCAGGTATGTGACCGTAGAACCGGACAGGGAGAGGTACTGCAGGTATGTGACCATAGAACAGGACAGTGAGAGATACTGCAGGTATGTGACCATAGAACAGGATAGGGAGAGATACTGCAGGTATGTCACCTGACCATGAAACAGGACAGTGAGAGATACTGCAGGTATGTGACCATAGAACAGGATAGGGAGAGATACTGCAGGTATGTCACCTGACCATGAAACAGGTCCAGGGAGAGATACTGCAGGTATGTGACCGTAGAACCGGACAGGGAGAGGTACTGCAGGTATGTGACCATAGAACAGGACAGTGAGAGATACTGCAGGTATGTGACCTGACCATGAAACAGGACAGTGAGAGATACTGCAGGTATGTGACCTGACCATGAAACAGGACAGGGAGAGATACTGCAGGTATGTGACCTGACCATGAAACAGGACAGTGAGAGATACTGCAGTTATGTGACCTGACCATGAAACAGGACAGGGAGAGATACTGCAGGTATGTGACCTGACCATGAAACAGGACAGGGAGAGATACTGCAGGTATGTGACCTGACCATGAAACAGGACAGTGAGAGATACTGCAGTTATGTGACCTGACCATGAAACAGGACAGGGAGAGATACTGCAGGTATGTGACCTGACCATGAAACAGGACAGGGAGAGATACTGCAGGTATGTGACCTGACCATGAAACAGGACAGTGAGAGATACTGCAGTTATGTGACCTGACCATGAAACAGGACAGGGAGAGATACTGCAGTTATGTGACCTGACCATGAAACAGGACAGGGAGAGATACTGCAGGTATGTGACCTGACCATGAAACAGGACAGGGAGAGATACTGCAGGTATGTGACCTGACCATGAAACAGGACAGGGAGAGATACTGCAGGTATGTGACCATAGAACAGGATAGGGAGAGGTACTGCAGGTATGTGTCCATAGAACAGGATAGGGATAGGTACTGCAGGTATGTGACCGTAGAACAGGACAGTGAAAGATACTGCAGGTATGTGACCATAGAACAGGACAGGGAGAGATACTGCAGGTATGTGACCATAGAACAGGATAGGGAGAGGTACTGCAGGTATGTGTCCATAGAACAGGATAGGGAGAGATACTGCAGGTATGTGACCGTAGAACAGGACAGGGAGAGATACTGCAGGTATGTGACCATAGAACAGGATAGGGAGAGGTACTGCAGGTACGTGACCATAGAACAGGATAGGGATAGGTACTGCAGGTATGTGACCGTAGAACAGGACAGTGAAAGATACTGCAGGTATGTGACCATAGAACAGGATAGGGAGAGATACTGCAGGTATGTGACCTGACCATGAAACAGGACAGGGAGAGATACTGCAGGTATGTCACCTGACCATGAAACAGGACAGGGAGAGATACTGCAGGTATGTGACCATAGAACAGGACAGTGAAAGCTACTGCAGGTATGTGACTGTAGAACATGACGGAGAGATACTGCAGGTATGTGACCGTAGAACAGGACAGGGAGAGGTACTGCAGGTATGTGACCTGACCATGAAACAGGACAGGGAGAGATACTGCAGGTATGTGACCTGACCATGAAACAGGACAGGGAGAGATACTGCAGGTATGTGACCATAGAACAGGACAGTGAAAGCTACTGCAGGTATGTGACTGTAGAACATGACGGAGAGGTACTGCAGGTATGTGACCTGACCATGAAACAGGACAGGGAGAGATACTGCAGGTATGTGACCTGACCATGAAACAGGACAGGGAGAGATACTGCAGGTATGTGACCATAGAACAGGATAGGGAGAGGTACTGCAGGTATGTGACCTGACCATGAAACAGGACAGGGAGAGATACTGCAGGTATGTGAACTGACCATGAAACAGGACAGGGAGAGATACTGCAGGTATGTGACCATAGAACAGGACAGTGAAAGCTACTGCAGGTATGTGACCTGACCATGAAACAGGATAGGGAGAGGTACTGCAGGTATGTGACTGTAGAACAGGACAGGGAGAGGTACTGCAGGTATGTGACCATAGAACAGGACAGTGAAAGCTACTGCAGGTATGTGACCTGACCATGAAACAAGATAGGGAGAGGTACTGCAGGTATGTGACCGTAGAACAGGATAGGGAGAGGTACTGCAGGTATGTGACCATAGAACAGGATAGGGAGAGGTACTGCAGGTATGTGACCGTAGAACAGGATAGGGAGAGGTACTGCAGGTATGTGACCATAGAACAGGACAGGGAGAGATACTGCAGGTATGTGACCGTAGAACAGGACAGTGAGAGGTACTGCAGGTATGTGACCGTAGAACAGGACAGTGAGAGGTACTGCAGGTATGTGACCGTAGAACAGGACAGTGAGAGATACTGCAGGTATGTGACCGTAGAACAGGACAGGGAGAGGTACTGCAGGTATGTGACCGTAGAACAGAAAAGGGAGAGATACTGCAGGTATGTGACCGTAGAACAGGACAGTGAGAGATACTGCAGGTATGTGACCGTAGAACAGGACAGTGAGAGGTACTGCAGGTATGTGACCGTAGAACAGGACAGTGAGAGGTACTGCAGGTATGTGACCGTAGAACATGACGGAGAGATACTGCAGGTATGTGACCGTAGAACAGGACAGGGAGAGATACTGCAGGTATGTGACTGTAGAACATGACGGAGAGATACTGCAGGTATGTGACCATAGAACAGGACAGGGAGAGATACTGCAGGTATGTGACCGTAGAACATGACGGAGAGATACTGTAGGTATGTGACCGTAGAACAGGACAGGGAGAGATACTGCAGGTATGTGACCTGACCATGAAACAGGACAGGGAGAGATACTGCAGTTATGTGACCTGACCATGAAACAGGACAGGGAGAGATACTGCAGGTATGTGACCTGACCATGAAACAGGACAGGGAGAGATACTGCAGGTATGTGACCTGACCATGAAACAGGACAGGGAGAGATACTGCAGGTATGTGACCATAGAACAGGATAGGGAGAGGTACTGCAGGTATGTGTCCATAGAACAGGATAGGGATAGGTACTGCAGGTATGTGACCGTAGAACAGGACAGTGAAAGATACTGCAGGTATGTGACCATAGAACAGGACAGGGAGAGATACTGCAGGTATGTGACCATAGAACAGGATAGGGAGAGGTACTGCAGGTATGTGTCCATAGAACAGGATAGGGAGAGATACTGCAGGTATGTGACCGTAGAACAGGACAGGGAGAGATACTGCAGGTATGTGACCATAGAACAGGATAGGGAGAGGTACTGCAGGTACGTGACCATAGAACAGGATAGGGATAGGTACTGCAGGTATGTGACCGTAGAACAGGACAGTGAAAGATACTGCAGGTATGTGACCATAGAACAGGATAGGGAGAGATACTGCAGGTATGTGACCTGACCATGAAACAGGACAGGGAGAGATACTGCAGGTATGTCACCTGACCATGAAACAGGACAGGGAGAGATACTGCAGGTATGTGACCATAGAACAGGACAGTGAAAGCTACTGCAGGTATGTGACTGTAGAACATGACGGAGAGATACTGCAGGTATGTGACCGTAGAACAGGACAGGGAGAGGTACTGCAGGTATGTGACCTGACCATGAAACAGGACAGGGAGAGATACTGCAGGTATGTGACCTGACCATGAAACAGGACAGGGAGAGATACTGCAGGTATGTGACCATAGAACAGGACAGTGAAAGCTACTGCAGGTATGTGACTGTAGAACATGACGGAGAGGTACTGCAGGTATGTGACCTGACCATGAAACAGGACAGGGAGAGATACTGCAGGTATGTGACCTGACCATGAAACAGGACAGGGAGAGATACTGCAGGTATGTGACCATAGAACAGGATAGGGAGAGGTACTGCAGGTATGTGACCTGACCATGAAACAGGACAGGGAGAGATACTGCAGGTATGTGAACTGACCATGAAACAGGACAGGGAGAGATACTGCAGGTATGTGACCATAGAACAGGACAGTGAAAGCTACTGCAGGTATGTGACCTGACCATGAAACAGGATAGGGAGAGGTACTGCAGGTATGTGACTGTAGAACAGGACAGGGAGAGGTACTGCAGGTATGTGACCATAGAACAGGACAGTGAAAGCTACTGCAGGTATGTGACCTGACCATGAAACAAGATAGGGAGAGGTACTGCAGGTATGTGACCGTAGAACAGGATAGGGAGAGGTACTGCAGGTATGTGACCATAGAACAGGATAGGGAGAGGTACTGCAGGTATGTGACCGTAGAACAGGATAGGGAGAGGTACTGCAGGTATGTGACCATAGAACAGGACAGGGAGAGATACTGCAGGTATGTGACCGTAGAACAGGACAGTGAGAGGTACTGCAGGTATGTGACCGTAGAACAGGACAGTGAGAGGTACTGCAGGTATGTGACCGTAGAACAGGACAGTGAGAGATACTGCAGGTATGTGACCGTAGAACAGGACAGGGAGAGGTACTGCAGGTATGTGACCGTAGAACAGAAAAGGGAGAGATACTGCAGGTATGTGACCGTAGAACAGGACAGTGAGAGATACTGCAGGTATGTGACCGTAGAACAGGACAGTGAGAGGTACTGCAGGTATGTGACCGTAGAACAGGACAGTGAGAGGTACTGCAGGAATGTGACCGTAGAACATGACGGAGAGATACTGCAGGTATGTGACCGTAGAACATGACGGAGAGATACTGCAGGTATGTGACCGTAGAACAGGACAGGGAGAGATACTGCAGGTATGTGACTGTAGAACATGACGGAGAGATACTGCAGGTATGTGACCATAGAACAGGACAGGGAGAGATACTGCAGGTATGTGACCGTAGAACATGACGGAGAGATACTGTAGGTATGTGACCGTAGAACAGGACAGGGAGAGATACTGCAGGTATGTGACCGTAGAACAGGACAGTGAGAGGTACTGCAGGTATGTGACCGTAGAACAGGACAGTGAGAGGTACTGCAGGTATGTGACCGTAGAACAGGACAGTGAGAGGTACTGCAGGTATGTGACCATAGAACATGACGGAGAGATACTGCAGGTATGTGACCGTAGAACATGACGGAGAGATACTGCAGGTATGTGACCGTAGAACAGGACAGGGAGAGATACTGCAGGTATGTGACTGTAGAACATGACGGAGAGATACTGCAGGTATGTGACCATAGAACAGGACAGGGAGAGATACTGCAGGTATGTGACCATAGAACAGGATAGGGAGAGATACTGCAGGTATGTGACCGTAGAACAGGACAGTGAAAGATACTGCAGGTATGTGACCATAGAACCGGACAGGGAGAGGTACTGCAGGTATGTGACCATAGAACAGGACAGGGAGAGGTACTGCAGGTATGTAACCGTAGAACAGGACAGGGAGAGATACTGCAGGTATGTGACCATAGAACAGGATAGGGAGAGATACTGCAGGTATGTGACCATAGAACAGGATAGGGAGAGATACTGCAGGTATGTGACCATAGAACAGGACAGTGAGAGATACTGCAGGTATGTGACCATAGAACAGGATAGGGAGAGATACTGCAGGTATGTGACCGTAGAACAGGACAGTGAAAGATACTGCAGGTATGTGACCATAGAACCGGACAGGGAGAGGTACTGCAGGTATGTGACCATAGAACAGGACAGGGAGAGGTACTGCAGGTATGTAACCGTAGAACAGGACAGGGAGAGATACTGCAGGTATGTGACCATAGAACAGGATAGGGAGAGATACTGCAGGTATGTGACCATAGAACAGGACAGGGAGAGGTACTGCAGGTATGTAACCGTAGAACAGGACAGTGAAAGATACTGCAGGTATGTGACCATAGAACAGGATAGGGAGAGATACTGCAGGTATGTGACCATAGAACAGGATAGGGAGAGATACTGCAGGTATGTCACCTGACCATGAAACAGGACAGTGAGAGATACTGCAGGTATGTGACCATAGAACAGGATAGGGAGAGATACTGCAGGTATGTCAACTGACCATGAAACAGGTCCAGGGAGAGATACTGCAGGTATGTGACCGTAGAACCGGACAGGGAGAGGTACTGCAGGTATGTGACCATAGAACAGGACAGTGAGAGATACTGCAGGTATGTGACCATAGAACAGGATAGGGAGAGATACTGCAGGTATGTCACCTGACCATGAAACAGGACAGTGAGAGATACTGCAGGTATGTGACCATAGAACAGGATAGGGAGAGATACTGCAGGTATGTCACCTGACCATGAAACAGGTCCAGGGAGAGATACTGCAGGTATGTGACCGTAGAACCGGACAGGGAGAGGTACTGCAGGTATGTGACCATAGAACAGGACAGTGAGAGATACTGCAGGTATGTGACCTGACCATGAAACAGGACAGTGAGAGATACTGCAGGTATGTGACCTGACCATGAAACAGGACAGGGAGAGATACTGCAGGTATGTGACCTGACCATGAAACAGGACAGTGAGAGATACTGCAGTTATGTGACCTGACCATGAAACAGGACAGGGAGAGATACTGCAGGTATGTGACCTGACCATGAAACAGGACAGGGAGAGATACTGCAGGTATGTGACCTGACCATGAAACAGGACAGTGAGAGATACTGCAGTTATGTGACCTGACCATGAAACAGGACAGGGAGAGATACTGCAGGTATGTGACCTGACCATGAAACAGGACAGGGAGAGATACTGCAGGTATGTGACCTGACCATGAAACAGGACAGTGAGAGATACTGCAGTTATGTGACCTGACCATGAAACAGGACAGGGAGAGATACTGCAGTTATGTGACCTGACCATGAAACAGGACAGGGAGAGATACTGCAGGTATGTGACCTGACCATGAAACAGGACAGGGAGAGATACTGCAGGTATGTGACCTGACCATGAAACAGGACAGGGAGAGATACTGCAGGTATGTGACCATAGAACAGGATAGGGAGAGGTACTGCAGGTATGTGTCCATAGAACAGGATAGGGATAGGTACTGCAGGTATGTGACCGTAGAACAGGACAGTGAAAGATACTGCAGGTATGTGACCATAGAACAGGACAGGGAGAGATACTGCAGGTATGTGACCATAGAACAGGATAGGGAGAGGTACTGCAGGTATGTGTCCATAGAACAGGATAGGGAGAGATACTGCAGGTATGTGACCGTAGAACAGGACAGGGAGAGATACTGCAGGTATGTGACCATAGAACAGGATAGGGAGAGGTACTGCAGGTACGTGACCATAGAACAGGATAGGGATAGGTACTGCAGGTATGTGACCGTAGAACAGGACAGTGAAAGATACTGCAGGTATGTGACCATAGAACAGGATAGGGAGAGATACTGCAGGTATGTGACCTGACCATGAAACAGGACAGGGAGAGATACTGCAGGTATGTCACCTGACCATGAAACAGGACAGGGAGAGATACTGCAGGTATGTGACCATAGAACAGGACAGTGAAAGCTACTGCAGGTATGTGACTGTAGAACATGACGGAGAGATACTGCAGGTATGTGACCGTAGAACAGGACAGGGAGAGGTACTGCAGGTATGTGACCTGACCATGAAACAGGACAGGGAGAGATACTGCAGGTATGTGACCTGACCATGAAACAGGACAGGGAGAGATACTGCAGGTATGTGACCATAGAACAGGACAGTGAAAGCTACTGCAGGTATGTGACTGTAGAACATGACGGAGAGGTACTGCAGGTATGTGACCTGACCATGAAACAGGACAGGGAGAGATACTGCAGGTATGTGACCTGACCATGAAACAGGACAGGGAGAGATACTGCAGGTATGTGACCATAGAACAGGATAGGGAGAGGTACTGCAGGTATGTGACCTGACCATGAAACAGGACAGGGAGAGATACTGCAGGTATGTGAACTGACCATGAAACAGGACAGGGAGAGATACTGCAGGTATGTGACCATAGAACAGGACAGTGAAAGCTACTGCAGGTATGTGACCTGACCATGAAACAGGATAGGGAGAGGTACTGCAGGTATGTGACTGTAGAACAGGACAGGGAGAGGTACTGCAGGTATGTGACCATAGAACAGGACAGTGAAAGCTACTGCAGGTATGTGACCTGACCATGAAACAAGATAGGGAGAGGTACTGCAGGTATGTGACCGTAGAACAGGATAGGGAGAGGTACTGCAGGTATGTGACCATAGAACAGGATAGGGAGAGGTACTGCAGGTATGTGACCGTAGAACAGGATAGGGAGAGGTACTGCAGGTATGTGACCATAGAACAGGACAGGGAGAGATACTGCAGGTATGTGACCGTAGAACAGGACAGTGAGAGGTACTGCAGGTATGTGACCGTAGAACAGGACAGTGAGAGGTACTGCAGGTATGTGACCGTAGAACAGGACAGTGAGAGATACTGCAGGTATGTGACCGTAGAACAGGACAGGGAGAGGTACTGCAGGTATGTGACCGTAGAACAGAAAAGGGAGAGATACTGCAGGTATGTGACCGTAGAACAGGACAGTGAGAGATACTGCAGGTATGTGACCGTAGAACAGGACAGTGAGAGGTACTGCAGGTATGTGACCGTAGAACAGGACAGTGAGAGGTACTGCAGGTATGTGACCGTAGAACATGACGGAGAGATACTGCAGGTATGTGACCGTAGAACATGACGGAGAGATACTGCAGGTATGTGACCGTAGAACAGGACAGGGAGAGATACTGCAGGTATGTGACTGTAGAACATGACGGAGAGATACTGCAGGTATGTGACCATAGAACAGGACAGGGAGAGATACTGCAGGTATGTGACCGTAGAACATGACGGAGAGATACTGTAGGTATGTGACCGTAGAACAGGACAGGGAGAGATACTGCAGGTATGTGACCTGACCATGAAACAGGACAGGGAGAGATACTGCAGTTATGTGACCTGACCATGAAACAGGACAGGGAGAGATACTGCAGGTATGTGACCTGACCATGAAACAGGACAGGGAGAGATACTGCAGGTATGTGACCTGACCATGAAACAGGACAGGGAGAGATACTGCAGGTATGTGACCATAGAACAGGATAGGGAGAGGTACTGCAGGTATGTGTCCATAGAACAGGACAGTGAAAGATACTGCAGGTATGTGACCATAGAACAGGATAGGGAGAGGTACTGCAGGTATGTGTCCATAGAACAGGATAGGGAGAGATACTGCAGGTATGTGACCTGACCATGAAACAGGACAGGGAGAGATACTGCAGGTATGTGACCATAGAACAGGATAGGGAGAGGTACTGCAGGTATGTGACCATAGAACAGGACAGGGAGAGATACTGCAGGTATGTGACCATAGAACAGGATAGGGAGAGGTACTGCAGGTATGTGTCCATAGAACAGGATAGGGAGAGATACTGCAGGTATGTGACCGTAGAACAGGACAGGGAGAGATACTGCAGGTATGTGACCATAGAACAGGATAGGGAGAGGTACTGCAGGTACGTGACCATAGAACAGGATAGGGATAGGTACTGCAGGTATGTGACCGTAGAACAGGACAGTGAAAGATACTGCAGGTATGTGACCATAGAACAGGATAGGGAGAGATACTGCAGGTATGTGACCTGACCATGAAACAGGACAGGGAGAGATACTGCAGGTATGTCACCTGACCATGAAACAGGACAGGGAGAGATACTGCAGGTATGTGACCATAGAACAGGACAGTGAAAGCTACTGCAGGTATGTGACTGTAGAACATGACGGAGAGATACTGCAGGTATGTGACCGTAGAACAGGACAGGGAGAGGTACTGCAGGTATGTGACCTGACCATGAAACAGGACAGGGAGAGATACTGCAGGTATGTGACCTGACCATGAAACAGGACAGGGAGAGATACTGCAGGTATGTGACCATAGAACAGGACAGTGAAAGCTACTGCAGGTATGTGACTGTAGAACATGACGGAGAGGTACTGCAGGTATGTGACCTGACCATGAAACAGGACAGGGAGAGATACTGCAGGTATGTGACCTGACCATGAAACAGGACAGGGAGAGATACTGCAGGTATGTGACCATAGAACAGGATAGGGAGAGGTACTGCAGGTATGTGACCTGACCATGAAACAGGACAGGGAGAGATACTGCAGGTATGTGAACTGACCATGAAACAGGACAGGGAGAGATACTGCAGGTATGTGACCATAGAACAGGACAGTGAAAGCTACTGCAGGTATGTGACCTGACCATGAAACAGGATAGGGAGAGGTACTGCAGGTATGTGACTGTAGAACAGGACAGGGAGAGGTACTGCAGGTATGTGACCATAGAACAGGACAGTGAAAGCTACTGCAGGTATGTGACCTGACCATGAAACAAGATAGGGAGAGGTACTGCAGGTATGTGACCGTAGAACAGGATAGGGAGAGGTACTGCAGGTATGTGACCATAGAACAGGATAGGGAGAGGTACTGCAGGTATGTGACCGTAGAACAGGATAGGGAGAGGTACTGCAGGTATGTGACCATAGAACAGGACAGGGAGAGATACTGCAGGTATGTGACCGTAGAACAGGACAGTGAGAGGTACTGCAGGTATGTGACCGTAGAACAGGACAGTGAGAGGTACTGCAGGTATGTGACCGTAGAACAGGACAGTGAGAGATACTGCAGGTATGTGACCGTAGAACAGGACAGGGAGAGGTACTGCAGGTATGTGACCGTAGAACAGAAAAGGGAGAGATACTGCAGGTATGTGACCGTAGAACAGGACAGTGAGAGATACTGCAGGTATGTGACCGTAGAACAGGACAGTGAGAGGTACTGCAGGTATGTGACCGTAGAACAGGACAGTGAGAGGTACTGCAGGAATGTGACCGTAGAACATGACGGAGAGATACTGCAGGTATGTGACCGTAGAACATGACGGAGAGATACTGCAGGTATGTGACCGTAGAACAGGACAGGGAGAGATACTGCAGGTATGTGACTGTAGAACATGACGGAGAGATACTGCAGGTATGTGACCATAGAACAGGACAGGGAGAGATACTGCAGGTATGTGACCGTAGAACATGACGGAGAGATACTGTAGGTATGTGACCGTAGAACAGGACAGGGAGAGATACTGCAGGTATGTGACCGTAGAACAGGACAGTGAGAGGTACTGCAGGTATGTGACCGTAGAACAGGACAGTGAGAGGTACTGCAGGTATGTGACCGTAGAACAGGACAGTGAGAGGTACTGCAGGTATGTGACCATAGAACATGACGGAGAGATACTGCAGGTATGTGACCGTAGAACATGACGGAGAGATACTGCAGGTATGTGACCGTAGAACAGGACAGGGAGAGATACTGCAGGTATGTGACTGTAGAACATGACGGAGAGATACTGCAGGTATGTGACCATAGAACAGGACAGGGAGAGGTACGGCAGGTATGTGACCAAAGAACAGGACAGGGAGAGGTACTGCAGGTATGTGACCTGACCATGAAACAGGATAGGGAGAGATACTGCAGGTATGTGACCATAGAACAGGACAGGGAGAGATACTGCAGGTATGTGACCGTAGAACAGGACAGGGAGAGATACTGCAGGTATGTGACCGTAGAACAGGATAGGGAGAGATACTGCAGGTATGTGACTGTAGAACATGACGGAGAGATACTGTAGGTATGTGACCATAGAACAGGACAGGGAGAGATACTGCAGGTATGTGACCGTAGAACAGGACAGGGAGAGATACTGCAGGTATGTGACCGTAGAACAGGATAGGGAGAGATACTGCAGGTATGTGACCGTAGAACAGGACAGGGAGAGATACTGCAGGTATGTGACCAAAGAACAGGACAGTGAGAGATACTGCAGGTATGTGACCAAAGAACAGGACAGGGAGAGATACTGCAGGTATGTGACCATAGAACAGGACAGGGAGAGGTACTGCAGGTATGTGACCGTAGAACAGGACAGGGAGAGGTACTGCAGGTATGTGACCGTAGAACAGGACAGGGAGAGGTACTGCAGGTATGTGACCGTAGAACAGGACAGGGAGAGGTACTGCAGGTATGTGACCGTAGAACAGGACAGGGAGAGGTACTGCAGGTATGTGACCGTAGAACAGGACAGGGAGAGGTACTGCAGGTATGTGACCGTAGAACAGGACAGGGAGAGGTACTGCAGGTATGTGACCGTAGAACAGGACAGGGAGAGGTACTGCAGGTATGTGACCGTAGAACAGGACAGGGAGAGATACTGCAGGTATTTGACCGTAGAACAGGACAGGGAGATATACTGCAGGCATGTGACCATGTAACAGGACAGTGCAAGTATCTATTCCATTGCACTGATAAGCAGTGTGAATTTACTGTACGTCTGTGGCCTATGATAATGGACAAGGAGTGATACTTCTGGTACAGTATGTGACCCGTGGCCTTGAACAAGGAGAGTCACTGCAATTATGGAGTTTTCCATTTTTCATGGTTGTTGTTCGTTACCTGGATAAAGTCCTGAACTTGCTGATGTCGCTGCTTTGCAGTTGTAAGCTCCGTGTCGGAGAAGGCTTCCCGGAGACTCTGCTGTGACAGGAGAGACTCCAATTCCAACAGGGCTGATAACTGACAATACTGACTGATGAAATCCCGATCATAAGTGAAAAAGTGAACTGTAAAAATAAAAGGAAAAGTGTGCTCAGTTCATTACAATATACAATTAATGGAAAAGTAAAAGCAGAGATGCCCTAGGATGTTTTCCACATGTCTGTTATTGTCACACGCTGTGATCGCCGCCACAATTTTTTTTAAATTTAGAAATTATTTTCTTACTTTTAGCAAGAAAAACTACTCGGATTCGGCAGTTGTGTTTGTTTGTTTTTTAATTACGTGTGACGTGATGTGGAGCCCCCTGATGGGAATGTGGGTTTCATGAATGTTTTTGTTTCTATCCCTGGTTTCCTGGGAAGACACCAGGGACTGGCACGTTCCCAGCTAATAATGCCTTACAGCTCTTATCCCAGCGTGATCACAAGTACCTGATACAAAGAGCTCACGTCATGTTTACTAGAATGAAACACACAGAAAATGAAAAACTAAATCCTAAACTGTTACTAATAAGGTCACTGTGTAATACCGCCTCTGTGCTATCTGTTATTAGTTCATTGTGCGACTTGCACTCTACATGTTGCATGTGGTCGGGGAGACATCGATGACCATTGTGCTCCGAGACACAATCGGTCGCGTCTTTATTTGACGTACGTCCTTCACATCAGGACAATGAGTACATATGATTTGTCTATATTTATATTATAGGCAATTGGTTAAATTAGTGATTCAGAGGTTAAATATGTGAGTTATGCATGGTTACTGTTATGGATTGATGAAGACCCATCTGTTGGGGTTGAAACGTTGTCATCTTCCTGTAAAAACAGGAACCTTTTTAGCTTTGGATGCTGTCACCGTCTTAATTTACTGACTGAACCACTGATGGCCATCTTGGACTAACACTGGCTTGGTGGTGGTACTATAGCGTATTATTGGCTAAGACAGGCAGGGTATAAGTGGGACGGAAAGTGATGTTAGGACTCTTACCCAGCTCAAATATTTGCAGGGGCAGTGTGAGGAATCCTGAGTAAGGGGTATATGGATTGTTCTGGCCCGGGGCTGTGCAAACATCATCAGACGGAGGAAGCAACAGCAGCAGAGACACCTGACCCCCGAACTCCAGCACTTCTTGACTGTATAGCCGGAAATCTTTAGCCTGTGAACAGAGTACGATGAGCAATGAGGTGGCTTTCCTCGCAGTTGTGTCCTGACTATAACACTTCTCCAGAAGAAATTCACTGACATTAGTGTGCCACGTTGTATTGGTGGCACTAAGAAGGGTGAGGTTACATTGCCCTCTCCTTTATCACACAGTTATCGGCTTTGCAGAGGACGGCTACCTCTTGCAGGGGAATGTTGACTTGACTCATTAGATCTTTCACAGCCGTCCGAAGTTCCTGCAGCAATAGGTTTTGGCTGCTTTCTGAGTCCTGCTCGTTGTTCATCGGTTCGTCCACGTTGGCCAAAGTCTGGAGCCATTCCCATTCTTCCCTAAGTAGGATACAACAATCAGATTACACCTTACAGCCGGAAACACAAAGTCGCGGCAAAACTACGTAAATCAGAATAAAGGCCAAAGTTATAAATAAAGACAATCAAATGAGTCCCCGAAATGTAGCAACAAAACGACAAACAGTATGACAGACCCCATTTTAAGACCACGCCATCATGGCTAATTTCCACGGGAGAACAAAGACTTAAAGCCAATAATCAGCTCGTTCCCGGCCATCGATTACCAAGCTTTTTCTGTGGCTACTTGGATCGTTGAGGTGTGCCATGAAATAAGTGATGTCGGCAGCTCATCTGTAAATTTGGCATGTGCTGTCGACAACATGCATGATGTATGGGGTACAGGGTAAAACTTATTAATAATCATTTTGACCTCATAAGTTTGTGGCAGCGCTTGTGGAAGGGACAATCAAAGTCCATCGTTTCTCATTTATGGTTAGAGAACATGTGGCCATTGCTCAGCTATACCGTGATTGTCTGGTCTCCGTCAGATGCTCCTATGAGCAGGCGGGGGTCTCCCTGTTCAGGATATCCATTATGTAGGTGAAAGGAAAGCTACAAAGAACGTCTCTGACAGTGGAGGACCCTACAGCCTATTGATTCCACTAAGCATGTAATGCTCCATTTACCCTGTGGAGGCGCTGCAGGGAAACTGAGCAATTGCTTCCAGGTTTCCTTACTGATTATAGTTGATCACAGAGAATTCTAATCAATTTGTTTATTGCCAGAAGCCATCTGGCAGAAATTGGCTAATTTTGTTGCAAATTGTCTACTTTTAGACGTAAAAAAAGGGAAGACCTCAAGGATGTGTCTTAGTTGGAAATTGAGGGGTGGCTTAAGAGGTGGCAAAAATTGGGAAAAAAAAAATTGTTGAAAAAAATCTGACCTAGAGTGTGTCTAAAGATGTTGTCCCACTGTGGATCACTTTTAGACTGTCTAGTCTAAGTCTACGTCATCTATAGATTACATAGGATTAGCAGATATGCCCGTATGTCTTCTCAAAGCCGAAATATATGGTTATTTAGCTCTTAATTCACCACATTAGACTGTACAAGTCTAAATATACATAGGAAGACGATAACCGCTCCAATACTGATTGAACCTAATGCGGAAGAGTTCCAGAAACAATATGGACCCTTTATCCAATATCAACACTTTCACTAGCTTGACCTTATGCTGAACCATTCTGGATTCTCTCCTCTGAGATAGGACGGTCTTTGCCGCTACTAGGAATTGGTAGTTTGTTGCTTGTTAGGCTCAGACCAGACTCCAGCCAATGGAGGCCGCATATAGTAAATATGTCTGCTTCTCCTGCTGTTCAAAACCCTGTGCCGAAATATGTGCTCAGACGCTGCAGAAGGAATGGCGCCTCAGGAGCTGTTAAGGGGCTTCGGGGATTGACTGGGTTAATTCCCCAGATACAGACAGATCAGAAAAAATTTGCAGCCTCAGTTCTCATGGCTTAACCCTGTGCACAAGGATTAGTGACCATCGGGAAAAGCAGCGACAGGTGATACTACAGGCAGATATTTCAATTCTGTCCATCCAGGCAACTGATGATGGTGGGATTAAAATCCTGAAACATGAGTTAATTTCAAATGTGCAACGTGTGTGCGCTCCCTGCACTGGTGGATGGGGGAAGGTGAAAGCTAGCCGAGGACCTAAATAGAGCACAGTGGCCGGGTACGTGCCTCAGTGAAATGACTTTGGCATGGCGAAGGTAAACTGAGCATGCTGCGCTGCGTAGTGTAAGGTGTCTCCATCCATTCCTCGTCTAGGGTGATGCCAGTCTATACATCTTGCAAAATTCTTAAGCCAAACGATACTACGACTCTCTGGGAAAACGAAGCTAACAAAATATCCTACATCCAATGGGAGCAATGTGTACGCAAAAATAATCTCCTCTTATATAAGGTGCTGGGAAAAGGACCATAACAAGGAGTAGGCACTGTGTGTATGAAGGCACAAATGCCCTAGAAGAAAGTGTGTGCTGCTTGTCCTACAACCTCTTCTTACTTTAGGAAATGCCCCCATATAATGTACCTGCTGTAAAATCAGCAGTATCCTCCATCACACTAAATTGTGCTTATTAGGGTCCATCTGGTCCACAGAAAGGTCTACAGGATATCACGGTTGGCCCAGACTTGGCAACAACAATAGACTTCAAAAAACCAGCAGAAATAGCCCAATTATCTAGTTGTATTTTGCATGAAATGATTCACAAATATATATTACTGATAACATGTCAAATGTGTGTAATTTTCCAATAATTGGGCAGTGTAAAACAGACTGCCCTTTACACGATGAACGAGCGAAACGGTGATTCGTTGAATTAAATTATTTTCAAGCTTGCTTAAAAATAATCGCTCTCGCCAAGAAACAGGATGGGTGCTGCTGATAAAAATGACAGTCTACTGATAGTTTTTACATATCATAAGCATGTGTGTGTACATATTTGTATGTAGCAGAGCTGTGGTGAGTCTAGGTGGGAGAACTATGGGATGTGTATGTAGTAGAGCTGTACGTAGGAGAACTGTGGTGTGTGTATGTAGCAGAGCTGTGGTGTGTGTATGTAGCAGAGCTGTGGTGTGCCTATGTAGTAGAGCTGTGGTGTGCCTATGTAGCAGAGCTGGGGTGTGTGTATGTAGTAGAGCTGTATGTGGGAGAACAGTGGATTGTGTATGTAGTAGAGCTGTATGTAGGAAAGCTGTGGTGTGGGTATGTAGGAGAGCTGTGGTGTGGGTATGTAGGAGAGCTGTGGTGTGGGTATGTAGGAGTGCATATAGATAACTGGTGTGTATGTAGGAGAGCTGTGGAGTTTGTATGTAGGAGAATAATGATGTGTGTATGTAGGAGAGATGTGGTGTGTGTGTAGGAGAACTTTGTGTGTATATACAGTGGCATGTAAAAGTTTGGGCACCCCTGGTCAAAATTACTGTTATTGTGAACAGTTAAGCAAGTGGAAGATGAAATGATATCTGAAAGGGCTAAAGTTAACATTGACACATTTCCTTTGTATTTTAGGAGAATATATATATATATATATATATATATATATATATATATATATATATATATATATATATGTGTGTGTATATATATATATATATATATATATATATATATATATATATATATATATGTGTGTGTGTGTATATATATATATATATATATATATATGTATATATATATATATATATATATATGTATATATATATGTGTATGTATATATATATGTATATATATATATGTGTATGTATATATATATGTGTATGTATATATGTATATATATATATATATATATATATATATATATGTATATATGTATATATATGTATATGTATATATATATATATATATATGTATATATGTATGTATATGTGTATATATATATATATTTGATTCAGTGTGGCACCCGGGCTTATTCCTGAAACTGCTGGAGAGTGGAATAGGAGGAAAGACCTACGATGTCATCAAAAGCTCCTACACCGAGAGCAGCTGCAGCGTGAGTGTGAGCGGCAAAAGAACGGCTTTTTTCCAGCAGAGCCGCGGAGTAAGACAAGGCTGCAGCCTAAGCCCAACGCTCTTCAACATCTACATCAACGAGCTGGCTACCGCCCTGGAATCCTCCTCAGCACCAGGACTCACCCTCCACGACGCTCAGGTGAAATTCCTGCTGTATGCAGATGACCTGCTGCTGCTGTCACCAACCGAGAAAGGCCTCCAGGACAACCTGAAAATCCTAGAGAAATTCAGCTCCACCTGGGCCCTACCGGTCAACCTAAAGAAAACCAACACCATGGTGTTCCAGAGGAGAAAGAGAAGATCAGACCAACACCCATCATTTATCCTCAACAACTGCGACCTCACAGGAACGGACAAATATACCTACCTGGGCCTAGAGATTCACCGGTCAGGGAACTTCAAACAAGCCATAGAGACCCTGAAAGACAAGGCCTGCAAAACCTTCTATGCCATCCGAAGGACACTCTACCATCTGAAGCCACCAGTGAGGGTCTGGCTAAAAATCTTCGACTCCATCATCGCCCCAATCCTCCTGTATGGCAGCGAAGTCTGGGGTCCTCACACCTACCCAGACTGGTCAAAGTGGGACTCCAGTCCAACAGAAATATTCCACCTGGAATTCTGCAAGCACCTTCTCCAGGTCCATCGGAGCACCTCCAACAGTGCTTGTCGGGCCGAGCTGGGCAGATTCCCTCTACACCTGACAGTTCTAAAGAGGGCGCTGTCATTCCGGGCTCACCTGCATAGGAGCAATCCAAGCTCCCATCACCATAAAGCCCTGATACATGAAGGTGAAACAGAAAAACCAGAACCCCCGGAACAGCCCAGCCAAACCCAACCGGAGCAGAACACCAATCACAACAACCTGACAAAAGCCGGAATTAGGAAGATGGCAGATGAAGGCCAGGAGAGGTATGTCAGTGACTGGAAGAATGATATCATCAGCTCACAGAAACTGACCATGTACCGGAGCCTACAGAGAGACTACAGACTGGCCCCATATCTGGAGAAACTCCCGGACCCCAGAGACCGCCAGATCCTGAGCCGATATAGACTCAGCGCCCACAGTCTGGCCATCGAATGTGGCCGACACAGGCAGAGCTACAAGCCCAGGGAGGAAAGACTGTGCCAACACTGTGACCAGGAGGCCATAGAGGACGAAACCCACTTCCTGCTACACTGCTCCAAATACTCAGCAGTGAGGGACACTCACTTCAGGAGACTCTCACATCTCTTCCCAGACTTCATCACCATGAAGGAGGAAGAGAAAACATATATCTTGCTGGGAGAAGAAGAGAGAGCGGTGGAGATAGCAGCGCGGTATGTGAGCGAATGCCATAGACTGCGAGAAAGAGAACTATGATGCCATGGACTATAGCCCCCAACCTGGATCTGCCCCATCCACCTCCCCTATGCCATGGACTATAGCCCCCACAATGGACCTGCCCCATCCACCTCCCCTATGCCATGGACTATAGCCCCCAACCTGAACCTGCCCCATCCACCTCCCCTATGCCATGGACTATAGCCCCCACCCTGGATCTGCCCCCATCCACCTCCCCTATGCCATGGACTATAGCCCCCACCCTGGATCTGCCCCATCCACCTCCCCTATGCCATGGACTATAGCCCCCAACCTGGATCTGCCCCATCCACCTCCCCCCACAGCTCCTACCCAACATCCCCTCAGTCCCTATCCCTATTGCCTCTATACACTTGCTTTGGCAAAACTGATGTGTATTTGGTCCTGCCAATAAAGCTTCTTTGAATCTTGAATCTATATATGTATATATGTATATATGTATATATGTGTATATATATGTATATGTGTATATATATGTATATATGTATATATATGTATATATGTATATATATATGTATATATATATATATATGTATGTATATATATGTATATATGTATATATATATGTATATATATATATATGTATGTATATATATGTGTATGTATATATATATATGTATATATATATATATATGTATGTATATGTGTATATATATATATATATATGTATATATATATGTATATATATGTGTATATATATATATATATATATGTATATATGTATATATATATGTATATATATATATATATATATATATATATATATATATGTATATATATATATATATATATATATATATGTATATATGTATATATATATATATATATATATATATATATATATATATATATATATATATATGTATATATATATATATATATATATATATATATATATATATATATATATACAGTGGGGCAAAAAAGTATTTAGTCAGTCAGCAATAGTGCAAGTTCCACCACTTAAAAAGATGAGAGGCGTCTGTAATTTACATCATAGGTAGACCTCAACTATGGGAGACAAACTGAGAAAAAAAAATCCAGAAAATCACATTGTCTGTTTTTTTAACATTTTATTTGCATAGTATGGTGGAAAATAAGTATTTGGTCAGAAACAAACAATCAAGATTTCTGGCTCTCACAGACATGTAACTTCTTCTTTAAGAGTCTCCTCTTTCCTCTACTCATTACCTGTAGTAATGGCACCTGTTTAAACTTGTTATCAGTATAAAAAGACACCTGTGCACACCCTCAAACAGTCTGACTCCAAACTCCACTATGGTGAAGACCAAAGAGCTGTCAAAGGACACCAGAAACAAAATTGTAGCCCTGCACCAGGCTGGGAAGACTGAATCTGCAATAGCCAACCAGCTTGGAGTGAAGAAATCAACAGTGGGAGCAATAATTAGAAAATGGAAGACATACAAGACCACTGATAATCTCCCTCGATCTGGGGCTCCACGCAAAATCCCACCCCGTGGGGTCAGAATGATCACAAGAACGGTGAGCAAAAATCCCAGAACCACGCGGGGGGACCTAGTGAATGAACTGCAGAGAGCTGGGACCAATGTAACAAGGCCTACCATAAGTAACACACTACGCCACCATGGACTCAGATCCTGCAGTGCCAGACGTGTCCCACTGCTTAAGCCAGTACATGTCCGGGCCCGTCTGAAGTTTGCTAGAGAGCATTTGGATGATCCAGAGGAGTTTTGGGAGAATGTCCTATGGTCTGATGAAACCAAACTGGAACTGTTTGGTAGAAACACAACTTGTCGTGTTTGGAGGAAAAAGAATACTGAGTTGCATCCATCAAACACCATACCTACTGTAAAGCATGGTGGTGGAAACATCATGCTTTGGGGCTGTTTCTCTGCAAAGGGGCCAGGACGACTGATCCGGGTACATGAAAGAATGAATGGGGCCATGTATCGTGAGATTTTGAGTGCAAACCTCCTTCCATCAGCAAGGGCATTGAAGATGAAACGTGGCTGGGTCTTTCAACATGACAATGATCCAAAGCACACCGCCAGGGCAACGAAGGAGTGGCTTCGTAAGAAGCATTTCAAGGTCCTGGAGTGGCCTGTTATGGCTGGCAATCAGGCAACACAGCGTGCAGTAATCAGCGCACATACAGAGATCTGGCAATAACCCAAAACAATAGGACGAGCTCTGAGACGTGGAATCTCTGTAGACTGCAGTACCTGATCTATCCTCACACAACTGGAAGCAGCAGTGGATTGCGCCTATCAACTACCTATGCAACTCGGCACTGCCTGAGGAGCTGACTAGCCTGAAGATAGAAATACAAGCCTGACTTACCTCAGAGAAATACCCCAAAGGAATAGGCAGCCCCCACATATAATGACTGTTAGCAAGATGAAAAGACAAACGTAGGAATGAAATAGATTCAGCAAAGTGAGGCCCGATATTCTAGACAGAGCGAGGATAGCAAAGAGAACTATGCAGTCTACAAAAAACCCTAAAACGAAAACCACGCAAAGGGGCAAAAAGACCCACCGTGCCGAACTAACAGCACGGCGGTGCACCCCTTTGCTTCTCAGAGCTTCCAGCAAAAGATAATAACAAGCTGGACAGAAAAAACAGAAAACAAACTAGAAGCACTTATCTAGCAGAGCAGCAGGCCCAAGGAAAGATGCAGTAGCTCAGATCCAACACTGGAACATTGACAAGGAGCAAGGAAGACAGACTCAGGTGGAGCTAAATAGCAAGGCAGCCAACGAGCTCACCAAAACACCTGAGGGAGGAAGCCCAGAGACTGCAATACCACTTGTGACCACAGAAGTGAACTCAGCCACAGAATTCACAACAGTACCCCCCCCTTGAGGAGGGGTCACCGAACCCTCACCAGAACCCCCAGGCCGACCAGGATGAGCCACATGAAAGGCACGAACAAGATCTGGGGCATGGACATCAGAGGCAAAAACCCAGGAATTATCTTCCTGAGCATAACCCTTCCATTTGACCAGATACTGGAGTTTCCGTCTAGAGACACGAGAATCCAAAATCTTCTCCACAATATACTCCAATTCCCCCTCCACCAAAACAGGGGCAGGAGGCTCCACAGATGGAACCATAGGTGCCACGTATCTCCTCAACAACGACCTATGGAATACATTATGTATGGAAAAGGAGTCTGGGAGGGTCAGACGAAAAGACACCGGATTGAGAATCTCAGAAATCCTATACGGACCAATAAAACGAGGTTTAAATTTAGGAGAGGAAACCTTCATAGGTATATGACGAGAAGATAACCAAACCAGATCCCCAACACGAAGTCGGGGTCCCACACGGCGTCTGCGATTAGCGAAAAGCTGAGCCTTCTCCTGGGACAAGGTCAAATTGTCCACTACCTGAGTCCAGATCTGCTGCAACCTGTCCACCACATAATCCACACCAGGACAGTCCGAAGACTCAACCTGTCCTGAAGAGAAACGAGGATGGAACCCAGAATTGCAGAAAAATGGAGAGACCAAGGTAGCCGAGCTGGCCCGATTATTAAGGGCGAACTCAGCCAACGGCAAAAATGACACCCAATCATCCTGGTCAGCGGAAACAAAACATCTCAGATATGTTTCCAAGGTCTGATTGGTTCGTTCGGTCTGGCCATTAGTCTGAGGATGGAAGGCCGAGGAAAAAGATAGGTCAATGCCCATCCTACCACAAAAGGCTCGCCAGAACCTCGAGACAAACTGGGAACCTCTGTCAGAAACAATATTCTCAGGAATGCCATGTAAACGAACCACATGCTGGAAGAACAAAGGCACCAAATCAGAGGAGGAAGGCAATTTAACCAAGGGCACCAGATGGACCATTTTAGAAAAGCGATCACAGACCACCCAAATGACAGACATCTTTTGAGAAACGGGAAGGTCAGAAATGAAATCCATCGAAATATGTGTCCAAGGCCTCTTCGGGACCGGCAAGGGCAAAAGCAACCCACTGGCACGTGAACAGCAGGGCTTAGCCCTAGCACAAATTCCACAGGACTGCACAAAAGCACGCACATCCCGTGACAGAGATGGCCACCAGAAGGATCTAGCAACCAACTCCCTGGTACCAAAGATTCCTGGATGACCGGCCAGCACCGAACAATGAAGTTCAGAGATAACTTTACTAGTCCACCTATCAGGGACGAACAGTTTCTCGGCCGGACAACGATCAGGTTTATTAGCCTGAAATTTCTGCAACACTCTCCGCAAATCAGGGGAGATGGCAGACACAATGACTCCTTCCTTGAGGATACTCGCCGGCTCAGATAACCCCGGAGAGTCGGGCACAAAACTCCTAGACAGAGCATCCGCCTTCACATTTTTAGAGCCCGGAAGGTATGAAATCACAAAATCAAAACGAGCAAAAAATAACGACCAACGGGCCTGTCTAGGATTCAAGCGCTTGGCAGACTCAAGATAAGTAAGGTTCTTATGATCAGTCAAAACCACCACGCGATGCTTAGCACCCTCAAGCCAATGACGCCACTCCTCGAATGCCCACTTCATGGCCAGCAACTCTCGGTTGCCCACATCATAATTACGCTCAGCAGCAGAAAATTTCCTGGAAAAGAAAGCACATGGTTTGAACACTGAGCAACCAGAACCTCTCTGTGACAAAACCGCCCCTGCACCAATCTCAGAAGCATCAACCTCGACCTGGAACGGAAGAGAAACATCAGGTTGACACAACACAGGGGCACAGCAAAAACGACGCTTCAACTCCTGAAAAGCTTCCACGGCAGCAGAAGACCAATTAACCAAATCAGCACCCTTCTTGGTCAAATCGGTCAATGGTCTGGCAATGCTAGAAAAATTACAGATGAAGCGACGATAAAAATTAGCAAAGCCCAGGAATTTCTGCAAACTTTTTAGAGATGTCGGCTGAGTCCAATCCTGGATGGCCTGAACCTTAACCGGATCCATCTCGATAGTAGAAGGGGAAAAGATGAACCCCAAAAATGAAACTTTCTGCACACCGAAGAGACACTTTGATCCCTTCACGAACAAGGAATTAGCACGCAGTACCTGGAAAACCATTCTGACTTGCTTCACATGAGACTCCCAATCATCTGAGAAGATCAAAATGTCATCCAAGTAAACAATCAAGAATTTATCCAGATACTCACGGAAAATGTCATGCATAAAAGACTGAAAAACAGATGGAGCATTGGCAAGTCCGAACGGCATCACCAGATACTCAAAATGACCCTCGGGCGTATTAAATGCCGTTTTCCATTCATCTCCCTGCCTGATTCTCACCAGATTATACGCACCACGAAGATCAATCTTAGTAAACCAACTAGCCCCCTTAATCCGAGCAAACAAGTCAGAAATCAATGGCAAGGGATACTGAAACTTAACAGTGATCTTATTAAGAAGGCGGTAATCAATACACGGTCTTAGCGAACCATCCTTCTTGGCTACAAAAAAGAACCCTGCTCCCAATGGTGACGACGATGGGCGAATATGTCCCTTCTCCAGGGACTCCTTCACATAACTGCGCATAGCGGTGTGTTCAGGCACGGACAAATTAAATAAACGACCCTTAGGGAATTTACTACCAGGAATCAAATCGATAGCACAATCACAATTCCTATGCGGAGGAAGGGCATCAGACTTGGACTCTTCAAATACATCCTGAAAGTCCGACAAGAACTCTGGGATGTCAGAAGGAATGGATGACGAAATAGACAAAAATGGAACATCACCATGTACTCCCTGACAACCCCAGCTGGTTACCGACATAGAGTTCCAATCCAATACTGGATTATGGGTTTGTAGCCATGGCAACCCCAACACGACCACATCATGCAAATTATGCAGTACCAAAAAGCGAATAACTTCCTGATGTGCAGGAGCCATGCACATGGTCAGCTGGGCCCAGTACTGAGGCTTATTCTTGGCCAGAGGTGTAGCATCAATTCCTCTCAACGGAATAGGACACCGCAAAGGCTCCAAGAAAAATCCACAACGTTTAGCATAATCCAAATCCATCAGATTCAGGGCAGCGCCTGAATCCACAAACGCCATGACAGAATATGATGACAAAGAGCACATTAAGGTAATGGACAAAAGGAATTTGGACTGTACAGTACCAATAACGGCAGAGCTATTCGCCATCCACAACCTGTCTCCTCCATACATCTGTGACCTCGTCTCCCGGTACTTTCCTGCACGCAACCTCCGATCCTCACAAGATCTCCTTCTCTACTCCCCTATTATCTCCTCTTCCCACAATCGCATACAAGATTTCTCTCGTGCATCCCCCCTACTCTGGAATGCTCTACCACAACATATCAGACTCTCGCCTACCATCGAAACCTTCAAAAAGAACCTGAAGACCCACCTCTTCCGACAAGCCTACAACCTGCAGTAACCACCGATTGACCAAACCGCTGCACGGCCAGCTCTACCCTCACCTACTGTATCCTCACCCATCCCTTGTAGATTGTGAGCCCTCGCGGGCAGGGTCCTCTCTCCTCCTGTACCAGTTGTGACTTGTATTTTTCAAGATTATTGTACTTGTTTTATTATGTATACCCCTCCTCACATGTAAAGCGCCATGGAATAAATGGCGCTATAATAATAAATAATAATAATAATAATAGCTATCGAACCGCCTAGTGCGTTTAGGACAATTAGAAATAGCATGAGTAGAATCACCACAATAGAAACACAGTCTGTTCAGACGTCTGTGTTCGTGCCGTTCTACTTTAGTCATAGTCCTGTCGCACTGCATAGGCTCAGGCTTACTCTCAGACAATACCGCCAGATGGTGCACAGATTTACGCTCGCGCAAGCGACGACCGATCTGAATGGCCAAGGACATAGACTCATTCAAACCAGCAGGCATAGGAAATCCCACCATTACATCCTTAAGAGCTTCAGAGAGACCCTTTCTGAACAAAGCCGCTAGTGCAGATTCATTCCACAGAGTGAGTACTGACCATTTTCTAAATTTCTGACAATATACTTCTACATCATCCTGACCCTGGCATAAAGCCAGCAGATTTTTCTCAGCTTGATCCACTGAATTAGGCTCATCGTAAAGCAATCCCAGCGCCTGGAAAAATGCATCAACATTACTCAATGCAGAATCTCCTGGTGCAAGAGAAAACGCCCAGTCCTGTGGGTCGCCGCGCAAAAAAGAAATAATAATCAAAACCTGTTGAATAGGATTACCAGAAGAATGAGGTTTCAAGGCCAAAAATAGCTTACAATTATTTCTGAAGCTCAGGAACTTAGTTCTGTCACCAAAAAACAAATCAGGAATCGGAATTCTTGGTTCTAGCATCGATTTCTGATCAATAGTATCTTGAATCTTTTGTACATTTACAACGAGATTATCCATTGAGGAGCACAGAGCCTGAATATCCATGTCCACAGCTGTGTCCTGAAGCACTCTAATGTCTAGGGGAAAAAAAAGACTGAAGACAGAGCTAAGAAAAAAAAATGATGTCAGGATTTCTTTTTTCCCTCTATTGGAAATCATTGAATGGCTCCTTGTACTGTTATGGCTGGCAATCAGGCAACACAGCGTGCAGTAATCAGCGCACATACAGAGATCTGGCAATAACCCAAAACAATAGGACGAGCTCTGAGACGTGGAATCTCTGTAGACTGCAGTACCTGATCTATCCTCACACAACTGGAAGCAGCAGTGGATTGCGCCTATCAACTACCTATGCAACTCGGCACTGCCTGAGGAGCTGACTAGCCTGAAGATAGAAATACAAGCCTGACTTACCTCAGAGAAATACCCCAAAGGAATAGGCAGCCCCCACATATAATGACTGTTAGCAAGATGAAAAGACAAACGTAGGAATGAAATAGATTCAGCAAAGTGAGGCCCGATATTCTAGACAGAGCGAGGATAGCAAAGAGAACTATGCAGTCTACAAAAAACCCTAAAACGAAAACCACGCAAAGGGGCAAAAAGACCCACCGTGCCGAACTAACAGCACGGCGGTGCACCCCTTTGCTTCTCAGAGCTTCCAGCAAAAGATAATAACAAGCTGGACAGAAAAAACAGAAAACAAACTAGAAGCACTTATCTAGCAGAGCAGCAGGCCCAAGGAAAGATGCAGTAGCTCAGATCCAACACTGGAACATTGACAAGGAGCAAGGAAGACAGACTCAGGTGGAGCTAAATAGCAAGGCAGCCAACGAGCTCACCAAAACACCTGAGGGAGGAAGCCCAGAGACTGCAATACCACTTGTGACCACAGAAGTGAACTCAGCCACAGAATTCACAACAGTGGCCTAGCCAGACTACAGATCTCAACCCTATAGAAAACCTTTGGAGGGAGTTGAAAGTCCGTGTTGCCAAGCGAAAAGCCAAAAACATCACTGCTCTAGAGGAGATCTGCATGGAGGAATGGGCCAACATACCAACAACAGTGTGTGGCAACCTTGTGAAGACTTACAGAAAATGTTTGACCTCTGTCATTGCCAACAAAGGATATATTACAAAGTATTGAGATGAAATTTTGTTTCTGACCAAATACTTATTTTCCACCATAATATGCAAATAAAATGTTAAAAAAACAGACAATGTGATTTTCTGGATTTTTTTTTCTCAGTTTGTCTCCCATAGTTGAGGTATACCTATGATGTAAATTACAGACGCCTCTCATCTTTTTAAGTGGTGGAACTTGCACTATTGCTGACTGACTAAATACTTTTTTGCCCCACTGTGTGTGTATATATATATATATATATATATATATATATATATATATATATATATATATATATATATATATATATATATTGTAATTTTTTACATTTTAAAAATTACAAAAAGGAAAATGGGCCGATGCAAAGATTTGGTCACCCTTACAGCTTTGTGTTTGTGTGTGCAGTAAGCTTTGGCCAAGGTTTTTAGAGCTTAATTCATCTGTTAGGGTAATAGCTTGTTCACTATCATCATTAGGAAAGGCTAAGTGGTGCAAATTTTCCAGCTTTATAAACACCTAACCTCATCTGACCTTGTGCCAAAAAACATCAGCCATGGGTTCTTCTAAGCAGCTGCCTAGCACTCTGAAAATCAAAATGGTTGAGGCCCACAAAGCAGGAGAAGGCTATAAGAAGGGTAGCAAAGCATTTTTATGTTTCCCTTTCCTCAGTTTGAAATGTAATTAAGAAATGGCAATTAACAGGAACAGTTGAGGTCAAGGTAAAGTCTGTAAGACCAAGCAAAATTTCAGTGAGAGCTGCTCGTAGGATTGCTAGAGAGGAAAATTAGAACCCCTTCTTGATTGTAAAAGACCTTCAGAAAGATTGATCAGATGCTGGAGTTTTGGTACATTGTTCTACTTTTCAGAGACACCTGCACAAATATGGCCTTCATGGGATAGTCATCAAAAGAAAACCTCTCCTGCGTACTCAACATATAATACAGCCACAGAAGTCTGCAAAAGAAAATCTAAGCAAACCTGATTCATTTTGGAAACAAGTCCTGTGAACTGATGAGTTTAAAATATGACTATTTGGCCACAATGATCAAAGGTGTGGAGAAAAAAAGAGCACAGAATTTTCAGGAGAAGACCATCTCGCTAACCATTAAGCATGGGGATGGATCAATAATGCTTTGTGGTTTGGTTTGCAGCTAATGGCACGTGAAACAAATGAAATAATCAAGGTAAGGCCTTTACCTCACCCCCTCTTATCCTGTATAAGATGGCTCCATCTTACAGCCTTTCTTCTCAGTTGGTAATGTGAGAATCTATTCCCATACCTTTTAGGATAACACACCAGTGATCTGGGGGTTGGGATGCATTATTACATGTTTTCCCAATGCGGCAGGCTTGCGACAGCAATCATGTGCATATATACCATGTAAGATGTATTGTATTCATTATACATACTTCTGTGGTCACATTATTTTTGGGATGCTGTATGGCTTGCCACTAATATTTGCTTGTGCTTACTGACTAGACCCATATTGTGGTGTACATGGACCATTATTGAGCATTTTATAAATATAATATTGATTATTTCATTTGTTTCACTCTATGCCTAATTGGCATAGTTCTTTGGGGGTAATGGTTTATTGGTCATGTAATATGTATTTTACATGTTTTTGAATGTTGTTTTGTCTTGAGGTGTAATAAAGGTTTTTCTTATATTTTACTATGTGGATGTGCACACCATTATTCGTCTAGTCTTTTTTTTCTCTTCTTTTGTGAAATTTTAACAGATTCTTCATGCAAACACAACCCTATCTGTAAAAAAGCTGAAGTTGAAGATAGGACAGCTTCCACATATGGATAATGATCCTAAATACGGCAAAATCCACAAGAGGCGACCTCAAAAGGCACAAGCTGAAGGTTTTACAATGGCCCTCACAGGCCCCTGATTTGAACATCATTGAAAATCTGTGGCTAGACACCAAAATCATAGGATGCAAGACGAGCCAGGAATCTCACAGAACTGGAAGAATTTTCCAAGAAAGAATGGATGAAAATCCCTCACACAAGAATTGATAGACTCTTGGCTGAATACAAAAAATGTTTAAAACCTGTTATACTTGCAAAAGTGGGTGCTACAAGGTACTAACCAACTTTTGCATTAGCCCATTTTCCTTTTTTGTAATTTTTAAAATGTAAAAGATTAAAATATTTTTTCTTTGCCAAAAATACAAAGTAAAGGTGTCATCCTTGTATTATATATCTGGAACCTTATGGAAAAACTTAAAATTTGCCTAAGCACTAACAGGCAGGTAAGAGGCTTTTGAATCCCCGGCAGGAGTGGTCTGTGACCGCTCTGTGTCCATTAAGAACGGCGTAGTGCACAACAGGCAGGCAAGTTGCAATCAACCGCCTGCTATTGCTTAGGTATATTTTTTTTTCCATAAAGTCTTGGATATACCCTTTAAATTTAAGCCTTTTAGAGATAATTTCATCTTCTACTTGCTTAACTGTTCACAATAGCAGTAGTTTTGAACAGGGGTGCCAAACTTTTACATGCCACTGTATATACAACAGAGCTGGTTGTACTTGCACTTTGCATGCAGCAGTGTTGTGTATATGTGCACAATGCAGCGTATACCTAATGTGCATGCTGTAAAGTTATATTTGTATAATACACATGCTGCTGAGAAACCCTAGCAATAAATCTATTGCCTCTCGATTAACCCCATTGCTCTGCTGTCCATCCTGTGTATCTGATCTAATACTGGAGATACCTGGATGCTGAGGTAAGAAGATGCTGCTCACACTGCTATCCACCCTGTCTATCTGACCTAATATTGGAGATACCAGGATGCTGAGGTAAGAAGATGCTGCTCACACTGTTGTCCACCCTGTCTAACTGATCTAATTCCTGAGATACTAGCGGTGCTGAGGTAAGAAGACGCTGCTCACACTGCTATCCACCCTGTCTACCTGACCTAATGTTAGAGATATCAGGATGCTGAGGTAAGAAGACGCTGCTCACACTGCTGTCCACCCTGTCTACCTGATCTAATACTGGAGATACTAGGGGTGCTGAGGTAAGAAGACGCTGCTCACACTGCTGTCCACCCAGTCTACCTGATCTAATACTGGAGATACTAGGGGTGCTGAGGTAAGAAGACGCTGCTCACACTGCTGTCCACCCAGTCTACCTGATCTAATACTGGAGATACTAGGGGTGCTGAGGTAAGAAGACGCTGCTCACACTGCTGTCCACCCAGTCTACCTGATCTAATACTGGAGATACTTGGGGTGCTGAGGTAAGAAGATGCTGCTCACACTGCCATCCACCCTGTCTACCTGATCTAGTACTGGAGATACTAGGGGTGCTGAGGTAAGAAGACGCTGCTCACACTGCTATCCACCCTGTCTACCTGATCTAATACTGGAGATACTAGGGGTGCTGAGGTAAGATGCTGCTCACACTGCTATCCACCCTATCTACCTGATCTAATACAGGAGATACCAGGGTGCTGAGGTAAGAAGACGCTGCTCACACTGCTATCCACCCTGTCTACCTGATCTAATACTGGAGATACCAGGATGCTGAGGTAAGAAGACGCTGCTCACACTGCTGTCCACCCGGTCTACCTGACTTAATGTTAGAGATATCAGGATGCTGAGGTAAGAAGACACTGCTCACACTGCTGTCCACCCAGTCTACCTGATCTAATACTGGAGATACTAGGGGTGCTGAGGTAAGAAGACGCTGCTCACACTGCTGTCCACCCTGTCTACCTGATCTAGTACTGGAGATACTTGGGGTGCTGAGGTAAGAAGATGCTGCTCACACTGCTGTCCACCCTTTCTACCTGATCTAGTACTGGAGATACTAGAGGTGCTGAGGTAAGAAGACGCTGCTCACACTGCTGTCCACCCTGTCTACCTGACCTAATATTGGAGTTACCATGGTGCTGAGGTAAGAAGACACTGCTCACACTGCTATCCACCTTGTCTACCTGATCTAGTACTGGAGATACCAGGGTGCTGAGGTAAGAAGACGCTGCTCACACTGCTGTACACCCTGTCATCTGATCTAATAATATCAGTATGAAAGCCCCCACATAGTGTGATGGGGCACAAACTCTCCCAGACACAGGTATTTAATAATATATTCATAAAGAATTTTTAATTTATGGAGAATTCTTATTAACAGAAGTGTGAACAGTGCCTGTATAGTGCTACAATATTACATTTCTTGTCATTTGGCATATATTATAATATATTTAATAAAGAAAAAGTCTGTCCGGATTGACTTCTGCCCTAGTGCTGTTACAATTTATATAATAGCAGATGTTTGCAGAAAGGTTCTTGTACTCATCCGTGCTAAGCCCTAACTAGAGCCTGTTTGTTCAGCCAGCAAATGATCCTTTTACACTCACACCATTTCCTGTACTTCCACGCTCCTATTTAAAACCATGTTCCTGTGATCTCTACACATCACCCCATGCACAAAAAACTTCCCGGACAACAATGCCGCCATCAGGTAATGAGAAGAATAGGGACGTCATATCCAGAATTAGCCAGTGGGTCGTCGCCATCTAGAAATCTGAGTGTTGACAATATAAGCAATAATCAATGTGTTACTTACCATAGACATCCCTAAAGACAGCTAGTAATGGGGAAACAACTGAGCATGTGCCGTAGAGGAAGGGACATATGAAGAGCCATGACTATCCTACCCTGGTGACTTCAACGTATGCACTCACACACAGCATGTGCCGATATATAACATTTCCTTACTATTAGACTGGACAATTGGAGCACAAGGAAACATCATTGGTATCGGAAAACACCTACTTGATTCAATCACAGGTACTAAATCAATGTGTAGGTGTAGAAAGAATAGTTATAGTACAATGTCAATGCATATACAAACACCTATATACTTGTATTACTACATGATTAGTACATCATGTTCATTAGGACTGCATGTTAACAACTGCTGTGCCACCCTGTAGAGAGGGACACAGTGCTATCAAAACGGTCTTATCGTGGTAAGGTGACTCTGGATAAAATGGTGTTTACAGACCACCGGCATGCGAAAGTCCCGCTACCCCGACGCGCGTTTTGCCACGTTTAGCTTCTTCCTGCAAGCGTCCTTCTACACCTACACATTGATTTAACCACGTAGATGTTTTCTGATACCAATGGTGTTTCCTTGTGCCCCATGTTACAGACTTCTCTGTTTTACACATCAATATAGTTGTAAAGGGTTTTTTGGACATTAGCTGAAATGCTTATGTACTTTTCTATTTAAACTTTTATAGAGCCAACAACACTGCTGACATGGCTGCACAGTGATGGACTATAAGCTCTTCGCTTTTGTGGGCCATATTCATATAAGCTGTGTCCAATACACATTATTAATGAGTTGGGAGCCCCCTTTCTCTTATTCAGTGTCTATTTCGAAATTATAATCAGCTTGTTTATGTACCTGTTTCAAGAAATTTTTTATCCATGTGTCTTAATATAATTCGCTAATAAGCTTTTCAATGTTTTATTATGACATAGATCTCTTCTGCTTAGTTCATTGAATATTTTTATGGACATAGTAAACTTTAAGTATGTTACACTGCCTTCTTGCAGTCGCCACTAGAGGGAGCTCACCGCATACTGTTTTATTGCGTTTATTGCATCAAAAGTTTACGATTATCTCCTGAGCTCCCCCTAGTGGTGACTATAGGCAGACAGGATTTTACTCATGTCCTTGCAGAGGATTTGGAGCTCTATTTCTGAAAATAAAGATAACTGTGACTGCACTAAAGCTATGTTATAAAATTAATCAGCACAGAGTTTTAATTCTGTTTAGATAAAAAATGTGTTAAAGTTGGACATTCAATTGGTATAGTCCTCAACTCTTTTCTATTGTTTTCTTGAAGACCACACCCAGTTGGCTCAAAATAATAGATATATTTACAAGGAAGAAGAGGCCATATCTCAGGAACGGAGAGACACAGGAACAAATAGTAACGCCAGATTCAGGAGAATAGCTACAATTACATCAGGTAAAAGAATACATATTTATAGCAAGTGTCAGGTTCACTTCATATGCCCAAAATAAAGAGGGCAATTAGTTTGCTAATAAAAAATTGGATGATGTTCCCTTACAATCATATAATGCAGTCAACTTGCAGTCACCACTAGAGGGAGCTCACTGCATACAGATTTATTATTGAGTCCTATGAATAAACAGTTTGCAATAAGCTCCTATGCTCCCCCTAGTGGTGACTGCAGAAAGACAGAAACAAATAATTAATACTGCAATATAGATATATTATGAACTTAACAAGCAGGTAATTTTAGTCCCATTAATTAAAAAAAAATTGAGTTAAAGGGGTATATTCACGAAAAATATAATGGAGACCCCATATAAGCAAAGATCGGGGCTTGTATTGTATTTGAGCCGCCTATGTCCGTCATTCCTGGAGCTGAATGCAGGAGACAGCTGAATGCACGATGAAATGTATCCCAGTGTGGAGAAAGCCATCACTAGCAAGAACCTGAGCTTTCCAGGACCCGGCTAAGCTGCTCCGATCATATGGAGCTTTAAATAGAAGCACACTGGTGAGTCAATGCGGATCCGTGAGTGCCCAGAGCGGGGCTCACTATAGGAAGTGTCCTGGTATTATACCCCTGTTTCTGGATTTACAAGTAATTTAGTTTTTTTCAATGACTGAGATTAGTCCCGCTATCTGCAGGTATCAGTGCCGCCTCCTGAGCGCCCGTCGGTCCACCATTACTCCGCTCCAGGAGTCGCTGGAATCCTGACCCAGCGCAGCGCTAAAGTAAATATTGATAGACAGCAATGCGCGGCTTTCATAACTGAGTGTAACGGAGAGCTCTCATTACATTACTGTCAGATATAGATATAAATAGAGGCACACATGAACATGGACCGATATAGACAGCATTAAGGTTAGCACAAAAAAAAAATAGAAGTGAAACCCAAATTTCTCTTTTTTGCCTTGTGTGAATAGTTCAAAGTGAAAAAAACACTTCAATGTTATAAAGTTCTGCAAAAATGGGTCTATTGTTTTCTTTTTCTACAACAGCGCCATTTCTATCCATAAAATTGGAGGTCAGTCCCATCCAAGTCAGATGCAATACCAAACACAGCCCCTGCACAAAAGTGGTGCTGTGCCTCAAACAAAAAGGGAGGCAAGTTCTTAAAATCTACCTGGCATCATCCTTTCCAAAATCTAAAACTGGTCAGCAAAAATTTACTAATGAGATTGAGCTTTGCAGCCACATGTAAATTAGCATGCTAGTGTATTGGGGGAGTGTCAATGTATCTCAAGTGCAGCAGCACACCCTCTATGCACTTCCAGGGTAATTTGCATGTGTTTTTAAAGCTCGATTACCCAGCACAGGCACATCCGATTATTGCAGAAATTGTGTAATTTGTATTGTTTTTCTATGATCTCTCTCTTCGGCCACATCACTAGTTTTATTAGTTTAATCCTCCTGATGGGTTTCCTTTAAAGGGGTTTTCCAACCTCATGAAATTCACTTACAGGGAACTGTAGGCACGGGATTGCAGTAGGTTGGGGAGGTGAATGGTACAATTGATTTATTGATTTTTTTTACACCATTGTGAGCTACTTTAAAAAACGTAGATATCATCATTTACCATCATCTTTTTTCCTCTTTTTTAATTGTCTGAATAGCATTATATATTCAGAAACTTGTAGGTCTCATGTACAAGGCATAATACTGCCCACATTGTATTGGGGGTCTTGTTCTCTGGAGAATTGGTTACCATACGTGGTCTATAGAAGCTCTACAGCTCCACGGTACAGACCCATAGAAACCATATAGGCTTACCATAGGATGTAGGAAAACCCTCTAGAAGCCCTTAATTAAAACATATCCTCTACCACAGATCATGAAGATGGGTCCTGCACTCCTCAAATGAATGAAGCAGTGATCATGCCTGTGCACAGATGCTCCACTCATTGTCTATGGGGTTGACAAAGACAGCCATGAGCAATTTTATCTATCTCATTCAATTCCATAGATAATGGAGTGGCAGCGATAATTACAGCAATTTGATACTCATCACCTATCTTGTGGAGAGGTGACAAGTTGTATGTTATGAAATTCTGTTTTTGGTAGCTCCTAAAAGGGCTTCTGCGGATAGGCATTGCACAAGCCATCCCGCTTAGCAGGTCAAAGGGTAACTCTGGTCTTCACTCTTTAATCCATAGAAGATCTGAACTTACGCATGGCCTCCTGGGTCAAGTCCACGGAGTGGCTGCTGGCTGGTGGAGCAAGCTGGCAGAGAGAAGTTGAGGTCAAAATCAGGGACAGAATTGTGAGGCATGTAAATAGAAAAAAAAGGGCTAGTCACAGCAACAAACCAGGGTAGAATAAGCTATAAGTAGCTGCTGAGGGTTAAATAGGGACTGGACCTGGCCAAGACTCACAACGGAAAGCCGATTACAACAAATAAACCTGTAGCAAGATAGAGACTTCCTATCTGGGCAGAACCATAAGTCCCAGCCAGACTATTGTAAAACAGAACTACGCCGGCATCCTCCAGCACCAGCTGCAGTGAAAGCGCAGAGATTGCAGGAGAGAGTTCAGACATGGGCATAGTATTGTAATTGTAGAACAAGCCCTTTAAAAGCTCACATATTCTGCAATGGTGGTCACCGATATAGGAACTCGTGCGGTTTGTAGTCAACCGAATCTCATACATCCTGCAAAACACACTAAAGACAGCGGCGGGATACCGTAATTATTACTACTGACATAAAGCGCCTCATTGGAATATAGAAATAGAAGATTTGCTGGAAAACCAGAATGGCCGTACGGAATAGCCGATCACCACTTTGTTTACATGAGCAAAAATAAGAAGCGTCTCTGGTTACAGTAACAAGGCTCCAGTGTATCACCGAGAGGAGCTGAAGTATTTTATCTATTTTGGAGAAGACGCCACCTTCCTGACCAGAACGTTCTGCGGACCATCACTTTCTCTCTAAACGTTTACAATGACTCTTCCAATAAATGTTTACATACGTCCACCGCATGCAGGAAGCAGGATCCCGACTCCAATAATATGAAGACAAATATTTGGAAATGTATTGAAATGTTAGGACACATCTCTTATTGTTGGCACTGCTGCATGGGCTCTGTGTAAAGGCTGCACAACGCGAACCACAAATATTTCTTCTAAGATTCACTTCCATGAAAAAACACAAAACACCAAGGTTCTTGTTAAAGTTCAGAGAGCTAAAAATGGCAAATACTCCTGACTAGTAAGCGATATATGTGACTAAGAATATGGTGGCATCTGAGAAAACATCCAAGAGATAAAAAGGGATTGTCTGGCAACACAGAAGCTGATGAACACTAATGTGCCTGCCAGGATGTGTGCACGAAGACCAGGTATAATGGACCCGTCCCGGAAGGTGTGTGCAGATAAAGGTCACTAACCTTCTCAGGTGGAAGTGAGTGGCGCAGATTCCCCCCCTTTAAGGTGACCATACAAATAAGAAGAACCTCAAATGGACTTGGTAAGTGTGATAACTTTCCCAACAGCAGATTTTGTGGAAAGAATGATTAGGCATGTTGGATTTCAACATGCCTGATTCTTCTTTTTCTTATTCAAGATAAACTGACTCCAGAGGTGTGAGCCAAGCATGAGTGTGGGGGAGGGATTACTGACCGCCACCTCTCCTGAACCCAATTATTTAGAATTAAATTTTGTTTTACGATCTGAAAATAAATAAAAAATACAGAACATTTTGTTGACAACATTTCGGAAAATGCAAGAGTTTTCATCACTTCTTTACAAGAAAGGACTGGGATCTGGCCATGAAGTCAGGATGGAGATCTGCAGCAGGCAATCCTGGGCCACGGTCCCCCCGAGTGATCCTGCACAGGGGGCTCATTTGTGACTGTGCTACCCAACGGCCCACCTAACCCCTGCTCAAAGTGAGGTGGTCCATGATATCCATCATGGACTGATCGAACCAGAAAATGATGTCACAGGTCTGGGCTTAACAAGATCTGGAGCAGCGATTGAGCGCTGCTTCTACACACAATATACATATTTCCATATCTACTCACCTGGACACGTTCGCGTTGGCTCTGACCTTCACATGGCAAAGGATATTTGGTAATCTATCGGGCACCAGCACTCGGATCTGGTCTACGGCACTGCACAGCTTCAGATATCCCAAATACAGGCCAGGGGGCAAAGCTTGGCTGCTTCTTCTGTGATAAGCCAACTTGTCCTAGAGTGTACAGAGACGTCGCCAAGTACACCAAGGGTTAATGAAAATCGGAAAACTATTGATCACAGCATCGCAGAGGCTGTCATACATAGTCAAGTGCAAGAACTAAACTTATGCAACAGCTCATCATAAAGCACATTATTTTTTTTTCTCTATAACATTCCCCAGAAATCGTGAGTTATGAAGTTTATTAGTAGTGATGAGTGAATATACTCGTTACTCGAGATTTCTCGAGCGCGCTCGGGGGTCCTCCGAGTATTTTTTAGTGCTCGGAGATTTAGATTCCTCACCTCAGCTGAATGATTTACATCTGTTAGCCAGCATAAGCACATGTGAGGATTCCCTAGCAACCAGGCAACCCCCACATGTACTTATGCTGGCTAACAGATGTAAATCATTCAGCTGCGGCGATGAAAACTAAATCTCCGAGCACTAAAAAATACTCAGAAGTCACCCGAGCGTGTTCGAGAAATCTCGAGTAACGAGTATATTCGCTCATCACTATTTATAAGCTCCTGGTTACACGGTTACAGAATACAAACAAACCCTGTTTAGTTGTCTCCTTTTGCCCGAGGGCAAATTCACCATACCCAGCATAGGTACTAGCCACCCAAGGGTCATGGAAAGAAAAGCAGCCTTCTGATCTAGGTGGCAAACCCTGGCGCAATATATACCTCACAGCTATGTCTTCTGCAGGCGACACTTCCATCTGACCTGGCTGCTTCTTACTAACGTGCAGTAAACTACAGCATCAGATGTGAGATGGTGGGAAGAGACTTGCAGGATCCAGACCATCAGCCATATCGGTAACCTGTGGCCACTGGACAAGAGCCACCAAAATGCCTCTTACCTCCCCGGCATCTGCTCTTCTTTTGATTAGCCGGCCTGGCATCATGTCACATTTGTCATGCCGGGAATATGAAGTCACCCCAGGCGGGTAATCAAAAGAAGAGGTGACTCTTAGGACTCCTGTCTAGATGCCACAGATTACCGACGTGGCCAGTGGACTGCATCTTGCTAAATCGATTCCCACCAACTCTACTTTAAAGCAGAAACATAAAACTGTAGTACTACGGTAATTATTTTTTGTAAAACATTTTTTATAAAGTTTCTTTTTTTTTTTTTTAGATCCGCCAACGCAGTTAACAGAAAATAAAGGGCAAGTGCATATAACAGGGATAAATATTGATTGCATGTATTGATTTCCTCTGCTGTAAATGCGGAGCTGGATTCGCCTCTTGGACGGATACATTTCTGCATTTGGAGTGACAGGTCGGATCAGAACACATTCCTGGAGGTAACACACCTCGCTCACTTCCTTCCTCCAACTACTGTAAGCTGAGAAGGTCAACTCACATGCAGTGTCATCAGCAGGACGTCCAGGGCGCTGGGCTCCTCCGGGGATGAGACGGACTTCCTGTGAGTCTGCAGTTTGCACACGGGCATCCAGCGTACGTTCTCCAACGTTTGGCTCAGCTTCACCTCCTTCAGAGTCACAATCAGAATATTTCCCTGTTTATCTTTAATCGTCTCAAAGAACACTTGTCCCAGGTCCTGGAATCCTAAAAGACCCTGGAGAAGGGGAGCAAAGGCTCACAATGACACACAGTAACACCTGATCTGTCAGATCTGCAGCAGCTGAGGACTATGAGCGGATTCATTGCCATCCTGCTAGTCCTGACATTTTTCTCATCGCCATTGGAATTGAAAGGGTTTTTCAGGTTTTAGGATAATAAAGCTCAATCGCTGGATAACAAAAAGTTCTGGAACTTTCTAATATCCTTTATATTTCACATGATTACTTTTTTTTCCAAGATCTCTGCTTTCTATGAATGAAAGTAATATTGTGGAACACCATATAGACCTTATTTACAGACCTTGCTTAAAGGCAAGCATTACACCCTGCATAGGCGAGCATTACACCCTGCATAGGCAAGCACTGCATCCAGTGTAGGTCAGCCTTGCGGCCAGACTAAGGAGGCACTGCATACAAGGTAGGGGGCACTGCACCTGGCGTAGGCCAACACTAAAGATGCGTGAACCCCTGGATGTTCTGGCTTGGCCGAACATTTAAAAAAAAAAAAAAAGTTAGGTTCAGGTACCAGATTAGTAACAAAACCCGGATCCCATTCACTTGAATAGGGGGCCCGAACATCCAGTGTTTGCCACGCTGTCATGTGCATGAGAGGGAGGCAAACACTGCCTCTGATCGACAGTAAAATCATTACCGCCAGTCAGAGAGCTGAGCAGCTGTGACCGGAGGTAAAAACTTTTCTTCCGGTCACTGGCATAGGACTGGTGTGACTACTACTCCCATCAGCTTATGCTTGCTGCTGCTATTGCCAGCGAGAACAGGCGCGGATGATAGGAGTATTCATCAGCCGATGCCTGCGCTCTAAATAAATTATAAAAAAAAAAAACAGCATGGGTTCCCCTGTATTACTGATATCCAGCCAGGCAATACTGACAGATGCGGGCTGCAACCTTCAGGTGTCAGCGTTAGCAAAACTGGTTATCAAGAATAGAGGGGTCCCCACGCCGTTTTTTTTTTGTTTGTTTTCAATATTTAGTAAATAATGAAAAAACAAAGTTGTGGGGTCCCACACATTTTTGACAACCAGCCAAGCTAAAGCAGAAAGCTTTAGTGGTAAGTGGCCTTGGCTCACCTACGTAGTGCACGGTCCTCACCTACACTGTACATGCTTCTCACCTATGCTGTACATCGTGCTCACCTACGCTGTAAACCGTGCTCACCTATGTTGGACGCAATGCTTGCCAGTAAGCAAGGACTGTAAATACGGCATAGATGATGTTCAGCAACTTTGCTTTCATTCATTGAGAGCAAACATTTACATAAATCTGGAAGAGGCTGCATTCATATCCAGTGCAGGGAATCATCTGGGAGCTAAATGGCTCCAGGGTAATTGCCTGCGGACATTGTACAGATGTTGGGTGTGACAAGTGCGGCTTCATAACAATAATAGTAGTATCCGCGGTATAATCAGGACAAGGATCACAAATTGGAGACTGGAATCAGCTTAAAGAAGAAAAATATAAAGCTCCGACTCCCCGACAATATGGAGCCGCCTGTGATTCGGGGTAAACGGCGACTTCAGCTTTTTTGAGATTTTTACCAGGTCAATTGCAACTTTGTATCCCATAGACAAACTTTGAATCCTTTGGCAATAGCAGGGACTCCAAGCCACATTGGATCCTCGTCTAAATGAATACCGTGTCCCTGAACTCATCGCTCTAATCATGGACGGTGACAGGTTGACACTCGGCTTCTTACCTGCATCTGTGACACGGCTAGCAGCATTTTAAAGCGGGTTTGGAGAATGCAAGAGCAGGAGGATTGTGACACCGTGACGCACTGTCGTAGCCACAAGATGTCGTCCCACATACAGGACACCTAGAGAGGGGAAGCAATGCAGGGTCTTTAGTATTGGGGAACCATTTACCACTGCCACACGTGGCCACAGATCTCACCTTAGTGAACCACAGGAAGTCCTGCATGAGGAGGCAGGAGTAGGAGTCGTCTATCTCCACCACCGGGATCTGGTCTTCATGGGTCACTAGAATATTGTCATCCTTATAAAATATGGATGCCAAATACAGACCCCTGGAAATGGAACAGAAACATCTCAAATAAAGGGAACCTGTAGGCAGGAGGCTACAGAGCAGGACGAGCTGATCAGGTGGGAAACGTTTCAGTAAAGCTTGCAATGTATTCATTGAATAGGACCGCCCACTTGGCTCATACACATACAAACACCAGGGATTTCAGTGATTGCCTGCAGTCATACAGTGAAGACTAACAACCCCTGATGTTTACATGCTAGTAGTGATTGACAGCTCTGCATGGACAGTCATACAAGGAAGACTGACAGAGAGCTGTCAGTCACTGGTAGGACCGCCCACTGGACTTAATGAACACAATACCAGTTATACTGAATCTTTTCCTATAAACGTATATATCATTCTGCCCAGTTTCTACTTCTCTGGTCCGTGCAGATTCCCTACACTTTTGGCTTGTTGTTAATTCAACCCCTACATTGTTGTGTTCCAGCCACGACCTATTCTATGATCAGGCACTACCCTCTGTAGACCCCAAATTTTGCTCCACTGTCCAGCTCGGAGCTATATGTTGGGACGTATGCTGTACTGCCGATGGACACCACAAAACAGCACTGGAATGCACCGTTCGGTAACATCAAACAGGCGACGGACCAGCCGTGGTGTCCCCTTGTACAATACCTCCTGAGGCCTTTTAGAAACTTGCTGCTCGGATGGAAAAGATGTTTCAAGCTTTTCGACACCGAATGTTTTCTGCTCTGTGGCTGGTTCTTGAATGGCTCTGTAACAGAAATGATATCTGAATATAAGATATAACAGTAATACAATGAAAGACCAGCTTATCCAAGCTCTCTTAAGACCACTGCTCAATGTCGTATTGTCAGGCACCAGGCAGTATAGACAGTCTCTCACACATGGCTATGTACGTTATTGATTTGCCTATATAGATGGCATCTTACCGTGGCACACACAATGCTGGTGACCGGTCTTCACCTGACTGAGCAGAAGATCTAGGGCTTCTGCCTGGCCCCTTCTTCTCGGTGGCCGACTATCGTACTCGCGCCAATCTAGAGAACAGCAATGGGAAAATATTGATGTATTCATTTCTCGGCCCAGGCTGTCACATATATATGTTCTTTATATCTATTTATACCCTTCAACAATTATATGTATTGGGGGATACATGATAAAGTAATTTTGCAAATAGAAACACATAGGCATGCATACAAGCTGCAGCCACAAAATGGAAGAACACATGTAATACCAGCATGGCAGGTAATCGTAGAACCTGTCACATCCAGAAATGCAATTTATCTGCAGATATAGTGGTAATGTGTGAGAAGATAAGAGTTTAAATCCTGAGTTGCCAGATTACTGGAGAAGAAAATATGTTTTATTCTCCCTGTAGCTGCTCACTTTCAGTCATCGGAACAGGGCAGGGAGAACCTTCAATCATCTCTCAGCTGTGATCACTCCCTGGCACTTTGATTGACAGCCTTCTCTGCAGACACACTGCACACATATGCTGCACAGCAGGCTGTCTGTCAAGATGTCAGGGAGCGATTACAGCTCATTCACGGTAGTATAGTTCGTGGTGACTGGAAGCAAGCGGCTGCAGGGAGAATCTACTATATAATTGTCTAAGGGTCACTTCCGTCTGTCTGTCTTTTTTTCACGGATATTCATTGGTTGCGGCCTCTGTCTGTCATGGAATCCAAGTCGCTGATTGGTCGTGGCAAAACGCCCACGACCATTGCCACGACCAATCAGCGATGGGCGCAGTCCGGCGGCAACATGGCCGCTCCTTCCTCCCCACAGTCAGCATCCGCTCCATACTCCCCTCCAGTCACCACTCACACAGGGTTAATTCCAAGACCTCCTTCTCTCCTCCACACTTATTCGCTCCTCATCCAATCGCCTCCAAGACTTCTCCCGAATATCCCCCATCCTCTGGAACTCTCTGCCCCAACACGTCCGACTATCAACCACAGTCGGATCCTTCAGACGGAACCTGAAAACTCCTCTCTTCAGGAAAGCCTTCAGCCTGCACTGACACCGCTGCTGCCTCATCACTATCGAAGCTACCGCCTCACCAACACCGGAGCTACCGCCTCACCAACACCGGAGCTACCGCCTCACCAACACCGGAGCTCCTGCAACCCTCAACCTACTGTCTCCTTCCCCATAATCCTGTAGAATGTAAGCCCGCAAGGGCAGGGTCCTCGCCCCTCTGTATCAGTCCGTCATTGTTAGTTTGTTTACTGTATGTGATATTTGTAACTTGTATGTAACCCCTTCTCATGTACAGCACCATGGAATCAATGGTGCTATATAAATAAATAATAATTCCAGTGGTAATGGACCACGTTATGCCGCGGTGTAACGCACTCCATTAACGCTGCTATTAACCCTGTGTGACCAACTTTTTACTATTGATGCTGTCTATGCAGCATCAATAGTAAAAAGATCTAATGTTAAAAATATAAAAAAAAAATGAAAAATCATCATATACTCACCTTCCGGCGCCTTTCCCGCTCCTCATGACGCTCCAATGACCAGTCCATGCTTTGCGATCTCACGAGATGATGACGTAGCGGTCTTGGGAGACCGCAATGCACTCTTGAGACCGGAGCGCGCGAGGAGCATCTGTAAAAGCTTCCTGGATTCAGGGGCCAACGGAGGGTGATATATAACTATTTTTTATTTTAATTCTTTTTTTTTTTAACAGGGATATGATGCCCACATTGCTATATACTACGTGAGCTGTGCAATATACTATGTGGCTGGGCAATGTACTACGCGGCCTGTGCAATATACTACGCAGGCTGGGCAATATACTACGCCGGCTGTGCAAAATACTACGAGCGCTGGGCAATATACTACCTGACTGGGCAATATACTACGTGGCTGGGCAATATACTACCTGACTGGGCAATATACTACGTGTCTGGGCAATATACTACGTGGCTGGGCAATATACTATGCGGGCTGTGCAATATACTATGCGGGCTGTGCAATATACTATGTGACTGGGCAATATACTACGTGGCTGGGCAATATACTACGTGGCTGGGCAATATACTACGTGGCTGGGCAATATACTACGTGACTGGGCAATATACTACGTGGCTGGGCAATATACTACGTGGCTGGGCAATATACTACGTGACTGCAATATACTACGTGGCTGGGCAATATACTACGTGGCTGGGCAATATACTACGTGGCTGGGCAATATACTACGTGGCTGGGCAATATACTACGTGACTGGGCAATATACTACCTGACTGGGCAATATACTACGTGGCTGGGCAATATACTACCTGACTGGGCAATATACTACGTGACTGGGCAATATACTACGTGGCTGGGCAATATACTGCCTGACTGGGCAATATACTGCCTGACTGGGCAATATACTACGTGTCTGGGCAATATACTATGCGGGCTGTGCAATATACTAAGTGACTGGGCAATATACTACATGGCTGGGCAATATACTACATGGCTGGGCAATATACTACGTAGCTGGGCAATATACTACATGGCTGGGCAATATACTACATGGCTGGGCAATATACTACCTGGCTGGGCAATATACTACCTGGCTGGGCAATATACTATGTGGCTGTGCAAAATACTACGTGACTGGGCAATATACTACGTGGTTGGGCAATATACTACGTAGCTGGGCAATATACTACATGGCTGGGCAACATACTACCTGGCTGGGCAATATACTATGTGGCTGTGCAAAATACTACGTGACTGGGCAATATACTACGTGGTTGGGCAATATACTACGTGGGCTGTGCAATATACTACGTGGACATGCATATTCTAGAATTCCCCATGCATTAGAATCGGGCCACCATCTAGTAAAACATAATTTTCCCCATGTAGATGCGCTTCCTGTAAGCCGGATACACAGGACTTACGGTAAATGCTGTTCATCTGCAGGAAATAGAGGTTCTGGACATGATAGGTTCCCTTTAAATATGCCCAAACACTGAATTTGCCCCCAGAAATCTTAGCTTCTAGGACCACATAAGAGAGGGAGAAGAGAAGCCACACAACTGAGGCAAAGTGAGAGGACAGAGTATCCTTCATGGATGGGAGATCTGAACCTGCAGATCCACAAGCAGACTAGCCAAAAAATAAAAGGAATATGGCTGAAACTACAGCGCGGCTTCTCCCTCCTCGGTACATCGGTGCATATAGGATTCCATCTTTTTCCATGACAATAGTCCATTGCGCTTCTAACCCCATTTTGTCAGACAAGGTACATACCATAGTGATTATACATTTCTACAGCTATTTATACTGGTCTCTCTAGAAGCGATATAGAAGAATAATACCATGTATCCGAGGTGCTGTGAGAATGTGATACACTTACTGGATGGGATGGCAAACGCTGGGAGCGATGTCTGCGGAGACCCCCAACCTTTCATGTTATATGCAGACACCTGGACATAATATCTTGTGCCCTGTGAACAATCATATATATTAGAAGGACGCACGCTTCATGCACATATACACATGTAGGGTCACATGTGCCACGTACGGCATCGTATTGCCCAGCAGAACCAGTAAGAAGCCACAGGAGACATTTGGATCCATCCTCTGTGATCGCCGGCCATGTGCTCAGTCTCTTTGCCTGGTGACCCACTGTCGCCGGCCCGGCTAGCCCCACATTTCTGTCCGGATTACCAGCGCAGTTCTTCTACTTCCATCCCTGACCACAATCTCATGATCTCGGATTGGATACGATTACGGTCGGAGGACAGTGTTTAGCCATTAGTTTGGTTACAGATCAGGACTGCCCATTTCCAGTACGTGTGTCCTTGGCATAATGTTTTTCTCCATCTTATCCTCATCTGAGAGAATCGGATCAGAGTTTGATCACAGTTTGATCAGAGTGTGATTTGTATAATCAACCCAATTCTGTCGGATGAGAGAATACAGGGTCATCTGCACCTGCCCTCACATACAGTCGTTAAATTTATTCCTACATTTCCAGGAGGAATAACAGAGGAACAGTGCAGGAATCACATGTGGAGGATATCAGCTGCCTCTATGATTGTCATTGAGCTCCAGTACTGTCCGCAGTCCGCTCCTATGTAATGTGAGCCAGGAATTAATGGAATTGTGTTGTGTAACGCACGCCAACATCCGGAATGTCACACCTGCCTTATCACAGCTGAGAAACGTTTCAGTGTTAATCTCTGCAGTCTGATGTGTATGGGGGGGCTCAGGATCCCAGTGTAGGCACGTTAGTCTGATGTGTATGAGGGCTCAGGATCCCAGTGTAGGCACATTAGTCTGATGTGTATGGGGGCTCAGGATCCCAGTGTAGGCACGTTATTAGTCTGGTGTGTATGGGGGCTCAGGATCCCAGTGTAGGCACATTAGTCTGATGTGTATGGGGGCTCAGGATCCCAGTGTAGGCACGTTATTAGTCTGGTGTGTATGGGGGCTCAGGATCCCAGTGTAGGCACATTAGTCTGGTGTGTATGGGGGGCTCAGGATCCCAGTGTAGGCACATTAGTCTGGTGTGTATGGGGGGCTCAGGATCCCAGTGTAGGCACATTAGTCTGATGTGTATGGGGGGCTCAGGATCCCAGTGTAGGCACGTTATTAGTCTGGTGTGTATGGGGGCTCAGGATCCCAGTGTAGGCACATTAGTCTGGTGTGTATGGGGGGCTCAGGATCCCAGTGTAGGCACGTTATTAGTCTGGTGTGTATGGGGGGCTCAGGATCCCAGTGTAGGCACATTAGTCTGGTGTGTATGGGGGGCTCAGGATCCCAGTGTAGGCACATTAGTCTGATGTGTATGGGGGGCTCAGGATCCCAGTGTAGGCACGTTAGTCTGATGTGTATGGGGGCTCAGGATCCCAGTGTAGGCACATTAGTCTGATGTGTATGGGGGGCTCAGGATCCCAGTGTAGGCACGTTAGTCTGATGTGTATGGGGTGGCTCAGGATCCCAGTGTAGGCACATTAGTCTGATGTGTATGGGGGGCTCAGGATCCCAGTGTAGGCACATTAGTCTGACGTGTATGGGGGCTCAGAATCTCAGTGTAGGCACGTTATTAGTCTGATGTATATGGGGGGCTCAGGATCTCAGTGTAGGCACATTAGTCTGATGTGTATGGGGGGGCTCAGGATCCCAGTGTAGGCACTTTATTAGTCTGACGTGTATGGGGGGCTCAGGATCCCAGTGTAGGCCCGTTAATCTGATGTGCATGGGGGGCTCAGGATCCCAGTGTAGGCACGTTATTAGTCTGATGTATATGGGGGCTCAGGATCTCAGTGTAGGCACATTAGTCTGACGTGTATGGGGGCTCAGGATCTCAGTGTAGGCACGTTATTAGTCTGATGTGTATGGGGGGCTCAGGATGCCAGTGTAGGCACGTTATTAGTCTAATGTATATGGGGGGCTCAGGATCCCAGTGTAGGCACATTAGTCTGACGTGTATGGGGGCTCAGGATCTCAGTGTAGGCACGTTATTAGTCTGATGTGTATGGGGGGCTCAGGATCCCAGTGTAGGCACGTTATTAGTCTAATGTATATGGGGGGCTCAGGATCCCAGTGTAGGCACATTAGTCTGACGTGTATGGGGGCTCAGGATCTCAGTGTAGGCACGTTATTAGTCTGATGTGTATGGGGGCTCAGGATCCCAGTGTAGGCAAGTTATTAGTCTAATGTATATGGGGGGCTCAGGATCCCAGTGTAGGCACATTAGTCTGACGTGTATGGGGGCTCAGGATCCCAGTGTAGGCACATTAGTCTGATGTGTATGGAGACTCAGGATCCCAGTGTAGGCACGTTATTAGTCTGATGTATATGGGGGGCTCAGGATCTCAGTGTAGGCACATTAGTCTGATGTGTATGGGGGGGCTCAGGATCCCAGTGTAGGCACTTTATTAGTCTGATGTATATAGGGGGCTCAGGATCCCAGTGTAGGCACATTAGTCTGATGTGTATGGGGGCTCAGGATCTCAGTGTAGGCACGTTATTAGTCTGGTGTGTATGGGGGCTCAGGATCCCAGTGTAGGCCCGTTAATCTGATGTGCATGGGGGGGCTCAGGATCCCAGTGCAGGCACAATGCTGAACTGGCCGTAGTGGTTTGGGGAATCATGGCTGGGAATGCAGATACAGCTGTCATGCCAGTTCTCAGAGAGATATAACAGCAGGGCTCACCGCCCCCGACCAGCCTGTGACCTTGTTCACTGTAGGGGTTGAGCCCCAGAGATAGAGAAGGTGACGGACTGGAGTCACAGCTCCTGTTCTCCAATTAGCTATGGAGCTGGTGAGAGGGTTTTGATCTGAGTAGGTGGCGGGAGGCCAAGTCCTGATTTATTATGAGCGTTGGGATAAAGGGTGGGAGGAATGACAGATACTTGTAGGAGACGCCTGAATCAAGGACCTAATATTATCTGTACATGGAAGGGGATAGGGAATTTGCAAGAGACGTAATTAGGAATTTGATCATTATTTCCCAGGCCCAGAAACTTGCTTTGCAAATGTGCATTCACCTGCTGCATTGTCTATGACCCATCTGCTCCACCACAGTCTAGCCAGGAGAAGGCTGCGCCACCAGACAAGGCGGCTCTGCCAAAGATACGCTGGGCCGTTCATTATCACCAGTATAATGGCTACGGCTTAGGGGAAGACTTATACCCTCCATGCACAGGAAAAAAAACAATAGCCTTTCATTAACACACAGGGTATGCAGCTGTTGCAAAACTACAACTCCCAGCATAGCACGTAAGAAGTTGTGGTTTTACAAATGCTGGCGAGTCTCCACTTGGGGAACCGTCTACTAAAATAGTCTTTGAAAATGAAGAAATATTCTCACCATTCACATTTTCTAGCAGTCAGTGAATGGAAACAGATTCGGGGGATTAAAACTCAACATCTGATGAGCTTGTTACAATGTATCACTCTCTTAGGTAACGTTCACATTAGCGTTATGCTAGTTTGCGTCGGGCAACGCAGCGGCGACGCATGCGTCATGCGCCCCTATATTTAACATGGGGGACGCATGCGTTTTTTTTTGTTGCATTGTGCGACGCATGCGTCTTTTTTGCCGCAAGCGTCGGACCAAGAAAACGCAACAAGTTGCATTTTTCTTGCGTCCAAATTTCGGCAAAAAGCGACGCATGCGTCGCAAAACGCAGCGTTTTTGCGTGCGTTTTTGCGCGTTTTTGCGTGCGTTGCGTCGCCGACGCAGCGGCGCACAACGCTAATGTGAACGTAGCCGTACACACTGATACAAAACTGCAGCTGTGTTAACTGGAAAAAAAAATCAGAATGGGCTTCCAGGCTTGAAAGTGTGAATGGAAACCTTTTTTTTATTATGACAGCAGACAGGGTTTTTGGAAATGGTGATGATTTAAAACAAAAAAGTAGAAAACTTCTGTAAATATCTTCGGGATAAAACACACATTTTGTTTCATCATATATTCAGTGTAGCTGTGCAAAAAATTCTTACTGAAACAAGACCCCGGATGTTGAACTGTAAGTTTCTCAGCTTCTCAATGACGACTTCTCCCACGTTGGGAGAGAACGAGGATGACAAACTCCATTCCACTATAAAACAACAAAAAAAAAATATATATACACAGTATCTACAAACCACCGGCACCAACTACCACCATCCTACACCAACTGGTATTGACCAGTAAAACACTCTAGACCACCAGGGATATAAACGGGATATTCCCATCTTCATAGAGAAGTGTAAAAACAAATACTTTTGCAATTTACCGTTTGTTAAAATTTGCAGACATTCTTGAGATATGAATGCTTTTCTTTTGTTTACAGCTTGTTGCCTAGGTGACCGACCACTGTTACTGTCTAGAAGCGTTAGTCGAACATGCAAAATGCAAAATGCTTGTAAGCGCTGCTTTGAAGCCGGCCAGGATCACTGGAGTGAAGCTTTAATATTATTTTCTTACGCTATTTTAGCGTGTAAATAAGGAGTGACTGCTCCGTTTTGCTCATTACCTTTGTATTTTGTAACAACGGCAGAGTTGACGCTCAGCGGCTCCTGAAATGTAACTCGCAGGGTGGTGCTGCTGGTGACAGCCAGGCGTACATTGGTCGGGGGGTCTGGCGCACCTACAAAACAGCACAGAAGATGCACATTATGCTTCCTATGTATAATGGGTTAATAAGCGCTAAATATTTTACATAGTCAAACGTCCCTTATATTTCAATTTTTAAGATTTCTGCTTGATGTCATTGAATGGAAATATTGATCCGAGATCAAGCGTACATTTAACAGTGCATGACAGAGGCATAAGGGGGTGTGAACGAGGTACGCAGGTGGCGTGGAGGGAGCCCAGCGTGCCGCGATCAATCACCTCCAGGAAGGATGACCATAGAAGTAGGACTTACGCGCATGCTCAAATCCAGCTTTCATGCGTTTGTAGAGCCGGTATCTCCATTCCCACGATTTCAGCTGCTTTTCTTTCTCTGAACAATCAACATTGGGGGCTTCATTGACCACTTGAGCAGTGAGGTCGTTCACCCTTTGCTCCGCCTCCCGGACTAGTGTAGACAGGTGGAGTGATCGGCTTTCCAAGCTCAAGACTATAGAGGGACAGAGAGACTATAGTTAAATGCGTGCTGTGAAAATGAAAAAACAAATGGGTCAGCAGCATCTTTCCAGAAAGGGTGCCACTCTGGCCAATAGGATGTGCCTGTTATTACAGCTCTGACAAAGGACATATTTAGCGAGGGCGAGCGACACTGTGCACAGCGGACATCTGCCTATACTCACAGTGTGGACTTTCCTTGGCTCCCGCCTGCAGTAGTGTCTTAGCGATTGGAGCGTTATTGGTCATAATGGCGATATCCAGCGGCAGGAGGCCCTCGCTATTTGGAGTGTTGAGGTCCAGCTCCTCCACACTGTATTGCTTCAATAGTTCCTGCACCCGGTCGAGATCTTGCATTTCAACTGCCTCAAAGAGAGCAGCGTTCCCCTGAAACTGCAAAATAAAACAATTTCTATATATAATCAACTAATATTAGGTGACCTGAAAAGGCAGCAGATGAAAGAGACACATAGATCAGCATGGGAGCTGTATACACAAAACGGTAGAACATTTTCAAGCAAGACTATAGATGAAAATTACTTTTAATTTCTTATTTTGCATTCACTGGATCAGCCAGAAAAAAATAATTTGGGGGTCATATACTCTGGACGTACAAGACATGACTTCCTCAACCTCTCCTTTTCATTCCGCGCTGCCAGGCTGCCTTCGTCAAAAGATGTGTAGTTGACTCTGAACTTGCCAGACAGGTTTCTGTAGAGTCTCTTGGCAGCATTGGGCGATGAGGGGCCTGACGGCTTCTTGGGCTGTCCCATCTGGAGGTCCCTCATCTGCTGCGTCATTTTTGGTGGGGAAGACCTAAGTCGGAGAGAGAAAAAGAGTCAGATCAAGCTCTGCACTCCAGGACTGACCCTTTAAGACGGAAATGACAACTAAAAGACTTGTATAATTTACCATGTGTCACTTATTACCTGCCATTAAACGGCAGGTTCACCACTGAGTCTTTTTAGATTTTTATCAATAAATGGGGATCACAAGGGAACAACACTGATTTCGGAAATTAAGGGGCCACAGTGACCCAAGAACGTGTTGGGAAGGTTCTCATACTTCTGTATGTCACTGCAGACCTTCACTAATGACGTCTTCCCAGTCTGGCACCAAAATACAAAGCAAGAATTTAGGATGCGTGCACATGATGCAGATTTTCCGCAGCAAAATCCACATGTACTACATGCAAAATGTGATGCAGATTTGTGCTGAATTTCACCTTCTACATTGCAAAAGATAAAATCAGCAGAAAATAAATCATATCCTGCGGATTCCAGAATCCTCACCACAGCTCAATTTATGCATGGGGTATAGAGGAGACTAGCTCATCTATGTAGCTGCTACTAAATTTTGCTGCAGAATTTCCGCATGCAAATCTGCATTGAAAATCCGCCCCAGCTATGCATGGTGTGCATTTATCCCAAGCAAACCCACTTATTACCACTTTGAGTGTTTGGTTTTTGGCAGCACCTTTTTTTTATCCTCCCAGTCACTGAAGCTGTAATGATGGTCCCTTTATTGTTCAGTCTTGGGGTTAGCTTGGCACATTATCTATGACTGCAGGGGTTCAGGCTGCCCCCTGTATCCATCCTGTTTTTTGTATTTTGATTGACTTCTGTAAATAAACACAAGCCCTGCACGAAACAAACCAGTGAGTCTGTGCATAGAGAGCTGACCTACAGTATAAAATCAGAATAAACTGCAGGGTACAAAGTCGCCATGCAAACTTAAAGGGGACCTGTCACTTGCCATAAATATGTAATTTTTTCACCGAGTGTAAATGCCGCTGTTCTCCTGAATCCGGCGTTGCTTTTCTTTTGTTCATGCTCTTCTCCATTCCTGAGATATGGCCCCTTCTTTACTGCACATAAATCTAGTCTTTTTATCCATCTGGGAGTGGTTTTCAAGAACACGCCCATGAAGAAGAGTTGAGGAGTACACCCATTTGGCTAAAATGGCTACAATTACATAAAAGGAATAGGAGGCCATATCTCATGAACAGAGAGGCGCAGGAAAAAAAGAAAAACACTGCCGGATTCAGGAGAACAGCGACATTTACACTGCTGCAACAACATGACAGATTTAAGGCAAATGACCCGTCCCCTTTAAAGTACGATCATTTGTACATGGAGGCGCTTGGCTGCATTTTAACTTTTGTTTAAGAAACCCTATTTACGGAGCGCAGGAAGAGAGCGGCCTTGCGAGGGATTTGTTTCACAAACTTGAGACAGATGTATACACAGTCAGGAAATTCTTTGTCCGTGTGGCGCAGGGAGATGACCTCATGAACACATTTATTACACGGCAGTGTCACAACACGTCTCATTCTCCCCAGAAGTGTTATGGTAAGCCTGGCACCCCTTCATCGGATACCCCTATGCCATTTACAGTAGCAGGCTTTTAATCTGTTCACCGTCTTTGTGCCAGACTAGGTGCGGAGCGCTCTCTCAGACTGTCTCTGTGGGGGGAGCTAATAAGTCAAACATATCCCAACAAGAACTGGCGTCCCCCGTGCAAGAATTCGCTCTGGAGACGGTGCCACTTCAAACCATTTAAATACGGCACTGGGGGGAGACGGGTGAGAATTCCTCCGGCTGTCTCCATAGGAATCGGGCCTATAATGTGGCCGGGCTGCCCGTCTAGGGGCCCTGCCTGCCGCTGAAGAATATAGCAGGCTGCCACTTATAAGCCATCACCCCGGTGGCCCCGGCCGCGGGTCTGCACTATATAAAGTGCCCAATAATGCAGGTTTACATGGACCATGCTAATTGTGGCAGCCATACACAGTCTGGGGAACAGGTGGCTAGTAATCTGGCTAATTGCTGTATATTTTTATGCTTAGATTGCCTTTCTATGGCGGCAGAGCTCCGATCATTCTCCCTCTCAAACACGGGCCGCTGTCCTGTTGTATGGCCGGCTATATCCCGCAGCCCTCCCTTCTCTTCCCACGTGGCCAGTACAAGTTCATGCTAAATATGGCTACTTTCGATCTCCAGGGTGAAACTTGAACCTCGGCACCAGGCTGACTGGAATCGGCACAGGGTCGGGGTTACGAGGACCACACATTTCGCTGCCTATACACCCCCCGGCCCAGCTTGTAGCTCTCTGGGCCTCCTCAGTACTTGCAAGGGCTTTTTCCATTACAATAGGTAATTCTATAGCTCAAATATATATATATATATATATATATATATATATATATATATATATATATATATATATATATATATATATAAAATTAAATTTTGGATGCCATTCATGACGCAGGACCGAGGGGTATACCGCAGAAAATGGCTGCCAGGCCTCGTTACAAGGCCACATGGCGCTAGTATACACAGGAGAGCATGTGTAATGTTATCAGTATTACACTGCAGGGTCAGACGATTTCTACACTTTGTGCTTCATTTTTTACATTTCAAGCTCTCTGCTTCCTTCAGTGAATGGAGGGAGTCCACATTTACATGTAGGTGTAAGAACCGTCACTAATCACGTCTGACCAATGTCCACGTCTCACTACACTAACGAGAATCGCTCTGATCGCTGACAGTAAGCAGGGAGCTGGAAAATGGAGGCAAACTGAAACGTCCATACAACGTCTATAGAAGAACGTCTACAGTCGGTTCTTCCTTGTCCCCATGACAACACTTCCTGTCGTGTCCTGCAGCAGATCAATGACCCTTTCTCAGCTGTAGATCATCAGGAATGCTTTCACTAACCCCTACACTGGTGTAGACCACCAGGGAGGATTACAACCCTCCCCACATAGCTCTAGCCCACCAGGAATGCTTTCACTAACCCCTACACTAGTCTACACCACCAGGGATGTTTACATTAGCCCCTCAACTGCTCTAGACCACCAAGAATGCTTACATCCCCTTCCCCCAGCTCTAGACCACCAGGGATGTTTACACCATCCTCCCACTGCTCTAGACCACCAATAAAGCTTACACCCCATCTCTCACTGCTCCAGACCACCAGGGATGTCTATATCAACCCTTTCAATGCTCCAGACCTCCAAGAATGCTTACCCCCCCCCCCCCCACACAGCTCTAGACCACCAAGAAGGCTTACACCCCTCCCCCACACACTGCTGTAGACCACCAAGAAGGCTTATACCCCTCCCCCACACACTGCTGTAGACCACCAGGAGGGCTTACACCCCTCCCCCACACACTGCTGTAGACCACCAGGAGGGCTTACACCCCTCCCCCACACACTGCTGTAGACCACCAAGAAGGCTTACCCACCTCCCCCACACACTGCTGTAGACCACCAGGAAGGCTTACACCCCTCCCCCACACACTGCTGTAGACCACCAAGAAGGCTTACACCCCTCCCCCACACACTGCTGTAGACCACCAAGAAGGCTTACCCACCTCCCCCACACACTGCTGTAGACCACCAGGAAGGCTTACACCCCTCCCCCACACACTGCTGTAGACCACCAAGAAGGCTTACACCTCTCCCCCACACACTGCTGTAGACCACCAAGAAGGCTTACACCCCTCCCCCACACACTGCTGTAGACCACCAGGAAGGCTTACACCCTCCTCCACACACTGCTGTAGACCACCAAGAAGGCTTACACCCCTCCCCCACACACTGCTGTAGACCACCAGGAAGGCTTACACCCCTCCCCCACACACTGCTGTAGACCACCAAGAAGGCTTACCCACCTCCCCCACACACTGCTGTAGACCACCAGGAAGGCTTACACCCCTCCCCCACACACTGCTGTAGACCACCAGGAAGGCTTACACCCCTCCCCCACACACTGCTGTAGACCACCAAGAAGGCTTACACCCCTCCCCCACACACTGCTGTAGACCACCAGGAAGGCTTACACCCCTCCCCCACACACTGCTGTAGACCACCAAGAAGGCTTACACCCCTCCCCCACACACTGCTGTAGACCACCAGGAAGGCTTACACCCCTCCCCCACACACTGCTGTAGACCACCAGGAAGGCTTACACCCCTCCCCCACACACTGCTGTAGACCACCAAGAAGGCTTACACCCCTCCCCCACACACTGCTGTAGACCACCAGGAAGGCTTACACCCCTCCCCCACACACTGCTGTAGACCACCAAGAAGGCTTACACCCCTCCCCCACACACTGCTGTAGACCACCAGGAAGGCTTACACCCCTCCCCCACACACTGCTGTAGACCACCAAGAAGGCTTACACCCCTCCCCCACACACTGCTCTAGACAACCAGGAATGTTTACATCTTATCCCCCATTTCTGTAGACCACCCGAGATACTTACAATAACCGTTTCCCTGCTCTAGACCAGAGGTCCCCAACTCCAGTCCTCAAGGCCCACCAACAGGTCATGTTTTCAGGACTTCCTTTGCATTGCACAGGTGATGCAATTATTACCTGGGCAAGACTAAGGAAATACTGAAAACATGACATGTTGGTGGGCCTTGAGGACTGGAGTTGGGGACCTCTGCTCTAGACCACCAGGGATGCTGATATTAACCTGTTCAGCACCCCATCCCTTGGACCCGGTTGATTATTAAAAGTACGTGTGTGAATTCACTCACTTCCCTGTTCATATAGAGAATAATTTGTGGTGTAAAGGGCGACAACCCCATCTGTGTATCATAATTAGCACAATGCAAAGGAGAGGAACTACAGGTCCCAATGATCTGCGGGAGTATCAATGAGGACGGGATCGATAGCTTGCAGCCTTCATACATATACAAAAATATACACTATACTTAGTACAAAATGTAACAAATATTTTTACATGTGAAAATCATGGACACCAAATATCTGTCACATGTAGAAGTCGGAGCAGTCCGTGAGCAGAATGGAAGATCTGGGGGTAATAATGGGATGGAGGAGGCCATTATAGGTGTTTCTATGGTGATCGGAGCTGCCGGAGCAGATGATTAACATACGACGAGGCTGTGGGAACATACATGGAAGCCGGAGTCTGACCGCACACGAGATGGTAAATAACCCTCATTAGCGGCTCTTCCTACTCGCCTCCAGCACGGCAATCCTTGGTAAGGAAGCAGAATATGATGAGAAATATAGATTTCCTTTGGCAAAGGAGTAATCATCCCTCCTAACTATAAGCACAACCAGCCCTTGGTCAGAAGAACATACAATGTGAAATACGTAGAATCCGGCCGTCGCTCGGGCACTTTTGGCCTAGAGGCTCTTGTAGATCAGGCTAACATTACCTTCAGGAGTTGCCTAAAATTAACCGTCCCCATTTATTGATCCAAAAAATAAGTACACCTTATTGCGTCTTGTGCCGGGGCGGAGCGTGACACAAGGCTTCTATGAAATCTCATGTCATAATCCGCCCTGCAGAACTCGCCCAGGATGTAACAATATATCAGTTTTACTTGACGTGTTTTCTGGAAAGCTGGAAAGCCCCCTGGACATTGTTGTTTGGAAGTTTAAAAAGAAATAAGCAACAAAATTCCTAATTTTCTTTTGTTTTTTTTAAAAGGTGCGTCCATCTTCAATTACCTGTCAGTCCAGCTAGTGTCACACCCATGCTATAATTTATAGATACGGCATGAAGGAACAATACAGCATTCTACAACTCATCTTAAGTGCCCAACATACAATACAGTGCCCAATATATATATATATATATATATATATATATATATAATAGAGTGCTCAATATACAATAGAGAGCCCAGTATACAAGTGTGCTCAATATACAATAATGTGCCCAATGTACAAGAGTGCCCAGTATACAATAGAGTGTTCAATATAAAGAGTGTCCAATATACTAGAGTGACCAGTATACAATAGAGTGCTCAGTATACAAGTGTGATCAATATACAATAAAGTTCCCAATTTACTATAGAGTGCCCAAATATACAACAGAGTGCTCAATATACAATAGTGTTCAATATACAATAGAGTGCCCAGTATACAATAGAGTGCTCAATATACAATAGAGTGCCCAGTATACAATAGAGTGCTCAATATACAATAGCGTGCCCAGTATACAACAGTGTCAAATATGCAATAGAGTGCCCAGTATACAAGAGTGCCCAGTATAAAAGAGTGCCCAGTATACAAGAGTGCTCAAATATACAATAGTGCTCAATATACAATAGTGTCCAGTATTCAAGAGTGTCCAATATACAATAGAGTGCTCAATATACAATAAAGTGCCCAGTATACAATAGTGCCCAATATACAACAGAGTGGCCAGAATACAACAGTGGCCAGTATACAAAAGAGCTCAATATACAATAGAGTGCCCAATATACAAGAGTGCACAGTATATGATAGTGTTCAATACACATTAGAGTGTCCAGTATACAATAGTGCTCAATATACAAGAGTGCCTAGTATACAATAGAGTGCCCAGTATACAAGAGTGCTCAAATATACAATAGAGTGCCTAAATATACAATAGTGCTCAATATACAATAGTGTCCAGTATACAAGAGTGTCCAATATACAATAGAGTGCTCAATATACAATAAAGTGCCCAGTATACAAGAGTGCCCAATATACAACAGAGTGGCCAGAATACAACAGTGGCCAGTATACAAAAGAGCTCAATATACAATAGAGTGCCCAATATACAAGAGTGCACAGTATATGATAGTGTTCAATACACATTAGAGTGTCCAGTATACAAGAGTGCCCAGTATACAAGAGTGCCCAGTATACAAGAGTGCTGAAATATACAATAAAGTGCTCAATATACAATAGTGTCCAATATACAATAGAGTGCTCAGTATACAAGAGTGACCAGTATACAAGAGTGCCCAGTTTACAAGAGTGCTCAATATACAATAGAGTACCCAGTATACAATAGAGTGCCCAATATACAATAGAGTGCCCAGTATACAAGAATGCCTAGTATACAAGAGTGCTGAAATATACAATAGAGTGCCCAAATATACACTAGAGTGCTCAATATACAATAGTGTCCAGTATACAAGTATCCAATATACAATAGAGTGCTCAATATACAATAGTGTCCATTATGCAAGAGTGCCCAATATACAATAGAGTGGCCAGTGTACAACAGTGGCCAGTATACAAGAGTGCTCAATATACAATAGAGTGCCCAATATACAAGAGTGCACAGCATATGATAGTGTTCAATATACATTAGAGTGCTCAATATACGATAGAGTGCCCAGTATACAAGAGTGCCAGTATACAATAGAGTGCTCAACGTATAAGACTAACCAATATAAAATAGAGTGCCCTGGTAAGAGACTGCCCAATATGCAATACAGTGCCAAGCATACAATAGTGCCCAATATACAATAGTGCACAGTAAGTAATAGCGCCCAATACAACATACAATAGAATGCCCAATACACAAGAGTGCCCAATGTACAATAATACACAATAAAGTGGCCAATGTACAAGACTGCCGAACATGCAATAGAATGCCCAATATACAACAGAGTGATCAGCATACAAGAGTACCCAGTATATAATAGTGCTCAATATAATATACAATAGAATTTCCAATACACAATAGATTGCCCAATATACAATAGAGTGCTCAATGTACAAGAGTGTTCAATGTTAAAGAGTGCCCAACATACAATAGAGTTCCCAATATACAATAGAGTGCCCAGCATACAAGAGTGGCTAATATAATATACAATAGAATGCACAATAAACAATAGAGTGCCCCATATAAAATAGAATGGCCAATATACAATAGAGTGCTCGATGTACCAGAGTGCCCATCATACAAAGTGCCCAGTATATAAGAGTGCCCAACATACAAGTAAGCCCAGTATACAATAGTGCCCAATATAATATGCAATAGAATGCTCAATATACAATATAGTGATTAATGTACGAGGGTGCCCAATATACAATAGAGTGTCCAGCATGCAAGAGTACTCAGTATACAATAGTGCCCAATATAATATACAATAGAATGCCAAATACGGTATACCATGGAATGCCAGATATACAATAGAGTGCTCAATGTATAAGAATGTCCAAATATACAATAGAGTGCTCAGTATACAAGAGTGCATAATACACAATAGAGAGCCCAAGACACAATAGAGATCCCAGTACACAATAGAGAGCCCAGTACATAATAGAGTGCCCACCATACAATAGAGTGCCCAGCACACAACAATATGCCCAACCTAGCAGATTGTAAGCAAACAAGTTTTGGATGCTGATCTTTGGTGCATATCTGAGTGGAAGTATATAGTCAATATAGGTAAACTGACTGAACAGCAATCTAGTCTGAACTGGTGCATAACCAAAAAAGACTTGCATAGCAAATAGATGAATGGCTGCACTCAACTGTACTAAAGCAAGGAAATGTGCGATACATGAAATGTGAATAGCGTAATGGCTTGTGAAATCTATGAAAAAACACATGAGATGCTTAGCACAAGATTTGGCCAAAAAATGTGAGCCCATCCACCAAACGCCATAGATCTATTTGCTATGTAAAGGTACCTTCACACTCAGCGACGCTGCAGCGATACCAACAACGATGTCGATCGCTGCAGCGTCGCTGATTGGTCGCTGGAGAGCTGTCACACAGACCGCTCTCCAGCGACCAACGATGCCGGTAGCCAGGGTAAACATCGGGTTACTAAGCGCAGGGCCGCGCTTAGTAACCCGATGTTTACCGTGGTTACCATCGTAAAAGTAAAAAAAACAAACACTACATACTTACCTTCTGCTGTCTGTCCCCGGCGCTCTGCTTTCCTGCACTGACTGTGAGCACAGCGGCCGGAAAGCAGAGCGGTGACATCACCGCTGTGCTTTCCGGCTGGCCAACGCTGACACAGGATGCATGAGGAGTGCAGGGAAGCAGAGCGCCGGGGACAGACAGCAGAAGGTAAGTATGTAGTGTTTGTTTTTTTTTTACTTTTACGATGGTAACCAGGGTAAACATCGAGTTACTAAGCGCGGCCCTGCGCTTAGTAACCCGATGTTTACCCTGGTTACCAGTGAAGACATCGCTGAATCGGCGTCACACACGGCGATTCAGCGATGTCTGCAGGAGAAGTCCAGCGACGAAATAAAGTTCTGGACTTTCTGCAGCGACCAACGACATCACAGCAGGATCCTGATCGCTGCGTGTCAAACACAACGATATCGCTAGCCAGGACGCTGCAACGTCACGGATCGCTAGCGATATCGTTGTGAAGTTGTTTAGTGTGAAGGTACCTTAAGTCTTTTTGGTTATGCACCAATTCAGACTAGATCTGTTCAGTCAGTTTACCTATATTTACTATGTACTATTTTTTCTGACTTGAACGCCCCGCCCTTCACCATGCTGTGATTTTAATTACATCCAAACATAGATGGTTCCGACCTTCCTATTAATTCAGGCTTTACCATGTTATTAGCCAGAGGTAAGTGTTCACACTAGGGAGACAGGTCAGGGACCCATCCGATCTGAGATTACCTTGACGTTTGGTGGATGGGCTCACATTTTTTGGCCAAATCTTGTGCTAAGCATCTCATGTGTTTTTTCTTAGATTTCACAAGCCATTACGCTATTCACATTTACTTGCTTTAGTACAGTTGAGTGCAGCCTTTGAGTGGAAGTATAGTCATGTTCTGTGTACTAAGCAGATATCGAATCTGGAGTTAATGCAAATGTAATTTCTATGCAAATTGAGTTGATTAATGTACAGTGGTGTTAAATGGTGGTCAAAACTGTGACCCATTATCTAATGAATATTTCATCTTATTATGGTGGGAAGTCATCGATATTATGGTGCCTAGAAAAACAAAGAATCATGTCAAGTCCCCAAAGAAGAGTCAGCATTGTCTATAATTATTGGGAACCCATTAGAAAGAGCCCACCAGATTTCACAGATGGGGTAAAAAGGGAAAATACTGTGCAAAGTCTTGGAAAGATGTTGAGAAGTTCTCCAAGTACGAAAACCACACAGGTTCATCACAAACTTCTGATGGCTTGGGGAAGACTGTGGGTCCTGTAGACGCTGCCCTGTTAGACAGCCACACACTTCCCCTCATGAGTAGTGGGCTGCCTTCCCTACAGCCATACTGTACCACTCTGGTTACCACAGATCCTCCATATCACAACCTTTGGCCAAGGATCGACTTTATGACCCTCCAGAACAAACGGTCCTTCTGTGAATTGCCCTTATGGCTCGGTACTCAGTGTGGCCTTGCCCATGTGTCTTCTCACTCCCAAGATTTTTGTGACACTTCTTTCCCCAAACCATTGACCTGTCCGTCTCGTAAGTTCTGATGAAGAACTAAAGATGTCAATGCTCATCTAAAGTACTAGTCATCGTCAGTTCTATTTTCTTGACCGTTTTGGTAGCCCTCCTCATGACTGTCGTGCCAGCAGCTGACAGGGTAATTACCGTATGTGGCCATGTCCTTCCCAATCATTCTGTCTGCTTTCTGAATTTTCATTATCACAGTGACCTCCACCTTCTCGATATCTTGTGGACTAATCAGCAATATTCATGAGGCTCCAAGGACACTGCACTGAATACAGAGAACGCCTTTCCAATCACATTACTACTGGAGCACAATCATCATAACCTTGTCATCCTCATCACAAAGAGCCGAGGCCTGGGCACCATGGGTAACTGATCTCACACTGATCCGCGACTCCTTCATAGAGTCATTTCAGCTTTTTACATAAGAAGAAAACGACACACTTCTACTAAGCATCAAAAGTGTAATATCTTGGTAGGAAAAACAGCTTCAAAGAAAAAGTTCTCCAAAAGGTCTTAAAGACAGAGTGTAGTCCTGTTCATACTGTGACAGTTTCTCTTTTTGGCAATGAACACAATATGTAGTAGGTACGGAAAGTATTCAGACCCCTTTAAATTATTCACGCTTTGTTTAATTTCACCCATTTGGTAAATTTAAAAAAGTTCATTTTTTCTCATTAATGTACACTCTTTTTTCTCATTAATGTCCCCAATCTTGACTGAAAAAAAACAGAAATGTAGAAATTTTTGCAAATTTATTTTAAAAGAAAAACTGAAATATCACATGGTCATAAGTATTCAGACCCTTTGCTCACACACTCATATTTAAGTCGCATGCTGTCCATTTCCTTGTGATCCTCCTTGAGATGGTTCTTCTCCGTCACTGCAGTCCAGCTGTGTTTAATTAAACTGATAGGACTTGATTTGGAAAGGCGCACACCTGTCTATATAAGACCTCACAGCTCACAGTGCATGTCAGACCGAATGAGAATCATGAGGTCAAAGTAACTGGCCAAGGAGCTCAGAGACAGAATTGTGGCAAGGCACAGATCTGGCCAAGGTTACAACAGAATTTCTGCAGTACTCAAGGTACCTAAGAGCACAGTGGCCTCCATAATCCTTACATGGAAAAAGTTTGGGACCACCAGAAGTCTTCCTAGACCTGGCCGTCCAGCCAAACTGAGCAATCGTGGGAGAAGAGCCTCGGTGAGAGAGGTAAAGAAGAACCCCAAGATCACAGTGGCTGAGCTCCAGAGACACAGTAGGGAGATGGGAGAAAGTTCCACAAAGTCAACTATCACTGCAGCCCTCCACGAGTTGGGCCTTTATGGCAGAGTGGCCGGATGGAAGCCTCTCCTCAGTGCAAGACATATGAAAGCCTGCATAGAGTTTGCGAAAGAACACATGAAGGACTCCCAGACTATGAGAAATTAGATTCTCTGGTCTTATGAGACGGAGATAGACCTTTTTCGTGATAATTCTAAGCGGTATGTTTGGAGAAAACCAGGCACTGCTCCTCACCTGCCCAATACAATCCCAACAGTGAAACATGGTGGAGGCAGCATCATGGTATGGGGTGTTTTTCAGCTGCAGGGACAGGACAACTGGTTGTTATTGAAGGAAATATGAATGCGGCCAAGTACAGAAATTTCCTGGATGAAAACCTCTTCCAGAGTGCTCTGAATCTCAGACTTGGCCGAAGGTTCACCTTCAAAAAAAGACAATGAGCCTAAGCACACAGCAAAAATAACAAAGGAGTGGCTTCAGAACATTGCTATTTTTTCAGTCAAGATGGGGTGCAGAGTACATTAATGAGAAAAAAAATGAACTCTTGAATTTACCAAATGGCTGCAATGAAACAAAGAGTGAAAAATTTAAAGGGGTCTGAATACTTTCCGTACCCACTGTAAATGGTGTCCAATTATAAATGTCTCTTTGTGCCCAGTGAGTTACATACACATTGCTGCCTGACAAGAGAGACAAGGCAACGCAGACAGCTGCCCATGGCAACATGTGTGATGGGGCAAAATGCAGGACTGAAAGGGTGTGATGGGGAATAATGACATGAATATAATCTACCTATCCGATAGTCATCATGCTGAACTTCAGAGATGGAGAGGAGCAAGTGCTCATATATATATATACACTGCTCAAAAAAATAAAGGGAACACAAACAACAGAATATAACTCCAAGTAAATCAAACGTCTGTAAAATCAAACTGTCCACTTAGGAAGTTGGAATACACAACAGATGGAAATTATTGGCAATTATCAAGACACACTCAATGAAGGAGTGGTTCTGCAGGTGGGGACCACAGACCACATCTCAGCACCAATGCTTTCTGGCTCATGTTTTGGTCACTTTTGAATGTTGGTTGTGCTTTCACACTCGTGACAGCATGAGACGGACTCTACAACCCACTCAAGTGGCTCAGGTAGTGCAGCTCATCCATGATGGCACATCAATGCGAGCTGTGGCAAGAAGGTTTGCTGTGTCTGTCAGCGTAGTGTCCAGAGGCTGGAGGCACTACCAGGAGACAGGCCAGTACGCCAGGAGACGTGGAGGGGGTAGTAGGAGATCTACAACACAGCAGCAGGACCGCTACCTCCGCCTTTGTGCAAGGAGGAACAGGAGGAGCACTGCCAGAGCCCTGCAAAATGACTTCCAGCAGGCCACAAATGTGCATGTGTCCGCACAAATGGTTAGAAACCGACTCCATGAGGATGGTCTGAGGGCCTGACGTCCACAGATCGTGTTGTGCTCACAGCCCAACACCATGCAGGACGATTGGCATTTGCCACATAACACCAGGAATGGCAAATTCGCCACTAGCGCCCTGTGCTCTTCACAGATGAAAGCAGGTTCACACTGCGCACATGTGACAGACGTGACAGAGTCTGGAGACGCCGTGGAGAGCGATCTGCTGCCTGCAACATCCTTCAGCATGACCGGTTTGGCAGTGGGTCAGTAATGGTGTGGGGTGGCATTTCTTTGGAGGGCCGCACAGCCCTCCATGTGCTCGCCAGAGGTAGCCTGACTGCCATTAGGTACCGAGATGAGATCCTCAGACCCCTTGTGAGACCATATGCTGATGCGGTTGGCCATGGGTTCCTCCTAATGCAGGACAATGCCAGACCTAATGTGGCTGGAGTGTGTCAGCAGTTCCTGCAAGATGAAGGCCTTGAAGCTATGGACTGGCCCGCCCGTTCCCCAGACCTGAATCCGATTGAGCACATCTGAGACATCATGTCTCTCTCCATCCACCAACATCACAATGCACCACAGACTGTCCCGGTGTTGGCGGATGCTTTAGTCCAGGTCTGGGAGGAGATCCCTCAAGAGACCATCCGTCGCCGCATCAGGAGCATGCCCAGGCATTGTATGGAGGTCATACAGGCACGTGGAGGCCACACACACTCTACTGAGCATCTTTTCCTTGTCATGAGACATTTCCACTGAAGTTGGATCAGTCTGTAATTTGATTTTCCACTTTGATTTTGAGCATCATTCCAAATCCAGACCTCCGCGGGATATTAATTTTGATTTACATTGATAATTGTTATGTTTTATTGTTCTGAACACATTCCACTATGCAATGAATAAAAATTTGCAACTGGAATATTTCAGGAAACGAAGGAAAGTTTCCGAAATGCGCGTCGGGTGTGTGCACGGGACCCAGCTTACTCTCCAGGTATATCTACTATATAATTGTATAAGGGGTACTTCCGTCTGTCCTTCTGTTTGTCTGTAACGGTTATTCGTTCGCTGATTGGTCTCGGCAGCTGCCTGTCATGGCTGCCGCGACCAATCAGCGACGCGCACAGTCCGGAAGAAAATGGCCGCTCCTTACTCCCCGCACTCACTGCCCGGCGCCCGCATACACCCCTCCAGTCTGCCCTCACACAGGGTTAATGGCAGCGGTAACGGACCGTGTTATGCCGCGGTGTAATGCAGTCCGTTACCGCTGCTATTAACCCTGTGTGACCAAGTTTTATTTACTATTGACGCAGCCTATGCAGCGCCAATAGTAAAAACATTGAATGTTAAAAATAATAAAAAAAAATAAAAAATGATTATATACTCACCTACACCGCCTTTCCCGCTCCTCGCGATGCAACCGGCACGTTCCGGTCGCACGGATGGTCTGGCAGAAGGACCTGCAATGACGTCACGGTCATGTGACCGCGACGTCATCACAAGTCCTGCGCGCCTGCGCGGAAAGGACCTGCCGTGACGTCACGGTCATGTGACCGCTACATGGTCATGTGACCGTGACGTCATGACTGGTCCTACACGACAAGGACCTGCTGTGACGTCACGGTCATGTGACCGCGACACGGTCACGTGACCGCGAAGTCAGCACACCCTGGGACCGGAAGATGCCGCTTGCACCCCACACAGGCGACAGTGCTACAACGCGCCTGCGGAAGGTGAGTATATGTTTAATTTTTTAACCTGTGTCATACGTGGCTGGGCAATATACTACATACCTGGGCAATATACTACATGGGCTGTGCTACGTGGCTCTGTGCTGTATACTATGTCACTAGGCAATATACTACGTGGCTCTGTGCTGTATACTACGTCACTGGGCAATATACTACGTCACTGGGCAATATAGTATGTGGCTCTGCTGTATACTATGTCACTGGGCAATGTACAATGTAACTGGGCAATATACTACGTCACTGGGCAATATACTACATCACTGGGCAATATACAATGTAACTGGGCAATCTATTACGTGGCTGAGCAATATACTACATGACTGGGCAATATACTACGTGACTGGGCAATATACTACGTGGCTGGGCAATATACTACGTGGCTGGGCAATATACTACGTGGCTGGGCAATATACTACGTGGCTGGGCAATATACTACGTGGACATACATATTCTAGAATACCCGATGCGTTAGAATCGGGCCACTATCTAGTAGTATATATATATTGCTGTGATATCCTATATATTTTTCTGCAATAGTTTAACCTGTGTGGATTTCCTGTATATCTTGCACATTGCTTGACCCTTAATTATGGTCATTGCACTCTAGCACTTTACCTATCTACCTTAGATTGATTTTTTGGTATACATACCCCATTATACTTGGCGTAGTATTTGATGCACACTAGCACCTTATTTCTGGGAATTATTTGTTTTTTGATTGATTTTTTTGATTGATTTCTTGCACAATCCACATCATGTTTTAATATTTGCCTTTTTGCGCACTTTGGTATGCACGGTGGTATGGTATGCACAGCCGAGTAATATATAATAACCCTTTGATTGAGGTGTTCTGGGGTTGCTGTGAATAATTACATTTCAATATCTTGTCTTGTCCTGCTCTTGCACACTTTTGTATTATTTTATATTTTATGTAACTATTTGCCATTTTTTATAAATGAAGGCATATTTTGATTATTCTCTAGCCTGTATACTTTCTGGTGGTCCTATGTTCTGTATTGCTTTGGTTTTGGTCTCAGCAGAATAGTGAGTGCAGCTCTGGAGTATAATACAGGATGTAACTCAGGATCAGTACAGAATCAGTAATGTAATTTATGTACACAGTGACTGCACCAGCAGAATAGTGAGTGCAGCTCTGGAGTATAATACAGGATGTAACTCAGGATCAGTAATGTAATGTATGTACACAGTGACTGCAACAGCAGAATAGTGAGTGCAGCTCTGGGGTATAATACAGGATGTAACTCAGGATCAGTAATGCAATGTATGTACACAGTGACTGCACCAACAGAATAGTGAGTGCAGCTCTGGAGTATAATACAGGATGTAACTCCGGATCAGTAATGTATGTACACAGTGACTGCACCAGCAGAATAGTGAGTGCAGCTCTGGGGTATAATACAGGATGTAATCCAGGATCAGTAATGTAATGTATGTACACAGTGACTGCACCAGCAGAATAGTGAGTGCAGCTCTGGAGTATAATACAGGATGTAACTCAGGATCAGTAATGTAATGTATGTACACAGTGACTGCACCAGCAGAATAGTGAGTGCAGCTCTGGAGTATAATACAGGATGTAACTCAGGATCAGTAAAGTAATGTATGTACACAGTGACTGCACCAGCAGAATAGTGAGTGCAGCTCTGGAGTATAATACAGGATGTAACTCAGGATCAGTAATGTAATGTATGTACACAGTGACTGCACCAGCAGAATAGTGAGTGCAGCTCTGGGGTATAATACAGGATGTAACTCAGGATCAGTAATGTAATGTATGTACACAGTGACTCCACCAGCAGAATAGTGAGTGCAGCTCTGAAGTATAATACAGGATACAACAGCTATCTAAGTACATTTTTACTAATCACATGTTACTACTTTATAAAGGTGTTTGTCTCCTTTAGAGAACATTTTTGGGCTATCAGCGCCTTTCTTTGGGGCTTTCCTCCGGTTTGTTCTCCCTGGGGTGTACGGACGTTCCATACACAGAACTTTTTCCATTTCACAGAAATTAGCAATAGAATATAAATAACTACATAACTTTTCCTATAGGAGATAGATAAGTACCCGGACTATATTAAACTCCCGACAGCCCAAAATACCTGTCCCCTAAAAGCTCCAAATATTTGCCCGACTTCCCCCCGCCAATCATGGTGCAGATTATCCTGCCACGTTCCCGGAGTGCCGTCCTGTGATGTCCGCACCTACGGCAGGCGAATGTTTACCCGTCTATGGCTGGAGCCGCTGCGGATATCATATACAATACGCTTTGTCCTGCCTATATTTAGCGGCTGTCACACAAAGCACATAGTGATAAAAAAAAAAAAAGAATAAAAATGCAAGAAGAGAAGAGACAATGCTGCATGTCTGGACATGCTGGGGGTTGTAGTCCCACAATCACAGGCTCCAGGCTACCGCCTTGCAGTGGTCTTTATACACAATTGTTTACAGACCCTGCAGAGTGTGTGCAATGATGATGATGGTGGTACTGCATGGACATGGTTTATATATGACAAGAGGATTCAGAGAACATCCTTGTCCTAGGGAATGTGATGGACAACTGCAAGGTTTACAAGGGGAGGATGAGCCATGAGCGCCCCCTACTGCCCTGCCGTGAATATGAATGCAATGTGACAGTATATGTGGTGTGATGATGCCCGTCTCCTGTATACCTGTGGCACAACAGTCACTCTGCAGTGTAAGCGAATGGGCATGACCGTGGGCAAAGTGGCTACAGCTAGGGCGCTCGTGCACACGGCTGTATTAATCTTCAGCAGACATGGACCTGATTTTTTAGGGGCGATTTATGGCATGCTGCAATGTAGGCTGTATTGGGGCGTATTCACACTGCATTTGCCAAATACAGCCCTCATTCCCCCGACAGGCGCTGACAGGGTGCAGATTTATACTGATGCACCCCTTATTCTCCGCTGTATATTATAGGGTCGTTGGCTCCACCGTTGTATGAAGAAGCATCCATTAAAAAAAATGTAAAGCAAAGGAGCCTAGAGGCATCTACATCTGGAAATCCTGAGGCGGGTGGAACTTTATGTGGAATGGCACCTTTCCCTGGACGCATTGCTTACACCATCTTGTATTGATCCCAAGTTAAATACTTTATTACCTCCAGAGCTTCACTCATAATTCTGCTGGTCATCAGTGGAAACAGTAAACAATCTTTGTTTTTTTTTTTAGATATACACTTAACAGCTTAGATAAGTGTCTATAAAATAACGGACCAGTTACGTTATATTACATCAGATTGCTTTGCTCTGAAGGCAGCAGAATTGTGCACGCAGCTCTGAAGTACAATACAGGCTATGAGCGCCGTGGAGAGATTCTCCTCTGTAAATTGTAAATCTTGCAGAATTTGATTCCAGATAATTATATTACGTTTATTTATAGAGATTTGAGGAGACGTATAATCGGACGTCGGCGGCCGGATAAGCTGAGGTACGGATGACAGCGCAGCAGACAGACAGCGCTAATGTGCGCCTAACCTACTTTTAATGAAGGGGCCGAACGTCGACTATAAATACATTACATATTTTCGGTGTAATTAATCACCCTTTGTCTGTATTCGGCTTTGTAGGTTATAAGTATTGGATCCTGTACGGAGCCACGTGCGCCCGATGATGGGAGCTACATGTACACCTACACTATGCGAAATCGGAGAATTAAAGGGATTGTTCAGGGTTAAATAAAGCATATACATATATACCTACACACAGGCCATGGACAACAGTGGTGCAGGCCCTTCTTTCTAATCTGCGTTCTGTTCTCTGCCATTAAGGAGAAGCAGCTACAGCCTGGGGTGTCCATTTTCTACATACCTCTATGGCCATACAGCCCTGACACCCTCGCGGGGCGACATATTGTGCACACTACCTGCTATTCCCCCCGTCGCAGCACATCCAGCTCTGCATGTTCCTCAGTAAAGCCCCGATGAATGTCTGAGCCGCACCATGAAACCACCGAGTGCACACAGTAGACTTGTGACGACACGTACGACCATAGACTTCCACAGAGATGAAGAACTCTTGTTTTTGCAATCTTTTAGCTTTGTGCTTCAGGCATGTTGTGGGCATAGGTGGTTCAACCAGTGCCGACATAGGTAAAATGCTAAAAGTTTAAAGGGGTTGTCTGGGGAAATGGCTGAATAGGTAAACGGTGGGGATGCGACCCCCGAGATCTACCCCGGTCACCAGAAGGGGGCACTTTTGGAACAAAGTGGCAGTGCACATGCTCAGTGCCATTTGGATTTTTCCGCCAGCCCCATAGAGAATGAACGGGGCCGCAGCCAGGCATCCGAGCCACCACTTCAGGTCGTAACATGGATAATCATTCCCCCCTTGGAGAAAAAGTCCCTATTCTGTTAATTAGTTCAGGTCCCAGAGCTTGGACCCCCACCGTTCAGTAATTTATCCTATGGACAGGTGAAAATTGCCCTAAATACGTAAGATTAATGTCAGCCGAACCCATCAATATCTAATGTGTATGTGAGCTTCGGACTGCCGATTGCATCGTCTCCAGGAGATCAGAGATGTCTGGCGACAGCCCTCTCATACAGGATCACCCGGCCGAATGAGTGCACCTGTGTACAACCCCTGGCAAAAATTATGGAATCACCGGCCTTGGAGGATGTTCATTCAGTTGTTTAATTTTGTACAAAAAAAGCAGATCAAAGACATGGCACAAAACTAAAGTCATTTCAAATGGCAACTTTCTAGCTTTAAGAAACACTAAAAGAAATCAAGAACAAAAAATGTGGTAGTCAGTAATGGTTACTTTTTTAAAAAAGCATATGGGTAAAATTATGGAATCACTCAATTCCTGAGGAAAAAATTATGGAATCACCCTGTAAATTTTCAAACCCAAAAATAACACCTGCATCTAATTAGATCTGCTCGTTAGTCTGCATCTAAAAAGGAGTGATCACACCTTGGAGAGCTGTTGCACCAAGTGGACTGACATGAATCATGGCTCCAACACGAGAGATGTCAATTGAAACAAAGGAGAGGATTATCAAACTCTTAAAGGTGGGTAAATCATCACGCAATGTTGCAAAAGATGTTGATTGTTCACAGTCAGCTGTGTCTACCATCTGGACCAAATACAAACAACATAGGAAGGTTGTTAAAGGCAAACAAACTGGTAGACCAAGGAAGACATCAAAGCGTCAAGACCGGAAAGTTAAAGCAATGTCTCCAAAACAGAAAATGCACAACAAAACAAATGAGGAACGAATGGGAGGAAACTGGAGTCAACGTCTGTGACCGAACTGTAAGAAACCGCCTAAAGGAAATGGGATTTACATACAGAAAAGCTAAACGAAAGCCATCATTAACACCTACACAGAAAAAAATTAGGTTATAATGGGCTAAGGAAAAGCTATCGTGGACTGTGGATGACTGGATGAAAGTCATATTCAGTGATGAATCGCGAATCTGCATTGGGCAAGGTGATGATGCTGGAACTTTTGTTTGGTGCCGCTCCAATGAGATTTATAAAGATGACTGCCTGAAGAGAACATGCAAATTCCCACAGTCATTGATGATATGGGGCTGCATGTCAGGTAAAGGCACTGGGGAGATGGCTGTCATTACATCTTCAATAAATGCACAAGTTTATGTTGATATTTTGGACACTTTTCTTATCCCATCAATTGAAAGGATGTTTGAGGATGATGAAATTCTTCAAGATGATAATGCATCCAGCCATGGAGCAAAAACTGTGCAAACATTCCTTGAAAAAAGACACATCGGGTCAATGTCATGGCCTGCAAATAGTCCGGATCTCAATCCAATTGAAAATCTTAGGTGGAAGTTGAAGAAAATGGTCCATGACAAGGCTCCAGCCTGCAAAGCTGATCTGGCAACAGCAATCAGAGAAAGTTGGAGCCAGATTGATGAAGAGTCCTGTTTACGCTCATTAAGTCCAGGCCTCAGAGACTGCAAGCTGTAATAAAAGCCAGAGGTGGTGCAACAAAATACTAGTGATGTGTTGGAGTGTTTTTTGTTTGTTTTTCATGATACCATAATTTTTACCTCAGAATTGAGTGATTCCATAATTTTCCCCTATACCCCTACACAGCTGACTGTGAACAATCAACATCTTTTGCAACATTGCGTGATGATTTACCCACCTTTAAGAGTTTGATAATCCTCTCCTTTGTTTCAATTGACATCTCTCGTGTTGGAGCCATGATGGTGCACTTGGTGCAACAGCTCTCCAAGGTGTGATCACTCCTTTTTAGATGCAGACTAACGAGCAGATCTAATTAGATGCAGGTGTTATTTTTGGGTTTGAAAATTTACAGGGTGATTCCATATTTTTTTTCCTCAGGAATTGAGTGATTCCATAATTTTACCCATATGCTTTTTTAAAAAAAGTAACCATCACAGACTACCACAGTTTTTGTCCTTGATTTCTTTTAGTGTTTCTTAAAGCCAGAAAGTTGCCATTTGAAATGACTGTAGTTTTGTGCTATATCTATGATCTGCTTTTTTTCTACAAATTAAACAACTGAATGAACATCCTCCACGGCCAGTGATTCCATAATTTTTGACAGGGGTTGTATGAGAGAACTAACCAGATGGCCGCCGGCAGAACCATCCATCGGCCAACAGCCAGCTAATGTGTATGGGAGGCTTAACAGGTTTTCATTGGGCAACCCCTTTAAGGGCTCCCTCTTGTCCGTAATTTTTCTTGTAGGCTAAAAACGCTTGAGTCTCATCAGTGTTCTCATTAGAATCTGAAGAGTTTGGTCATGGTTTCATCAGTGTTCTGATCAGAGTCGGCAGAGTTTGGTCACAGTTTCATCAGTGTTCTGATCAGAGTCAGCAGAGTTTGGTCACAGTTTCATCAGTGTTCTGATCAGAGTCGGCAGAGTTTGGTCACAGTTTCATCAGTGTTCTGATCAGAGTCAGCAGAGTTTGGTCACAGTTTCATCCGTGTTCTGATCAGAGTCGGCAGAGTGTGGTCACCGTTTCATCAGTGTCCTGATCAGAGTCAGAAGAGTTTGGTCACAGTTTCATCAGTGTTCTGATCAGAGTCAGCAGAGTTTGGTCAAAGTTTCATTAGTGTTCTGATCAGATTCAGCAGTGTTTGGTCACAGTTTCATCAGTGTTCTGATCAGTGTCAGCAGAGTTTGGTCACAGTTTCATCAGTGTTCTGATCAGAGTCGGCAGAGTTTGGTCACAGTTTCATCAGTGTCCTGATCAGAGCCAGAATAGTTTGGTCACAGTTTCATCAGTGTTCTGATCAGAGTCAGCAGAGTTTGGTCACCGTTTCATCAGTGTCCTGATCAGAGTCAGAAGAGTTTGGTCACAGTTTCATCAGTGTTCTGATCAGAGTCGGCAGAGTTTGGTCACAGTTTCATCAGTGTCCCGATCAGAGTCATCAGAGTTTAGTCACAGTTTCATCAGTGTTCTGATCAGAGTCAGCAGAGTTTGGTCACAGTTTCATCAGTGTTCTGATCAGAGTCAGCAGAGTTTGGTCACAGTTTCATCAGTGTTCTGATCAGAGTCATCAGAGTTTAGTCACAGTTTCATCAGTGTTCTGATCAGAGTATGCAGAGTGTGGTCACAGTTTCATCAGTGTTCTGATCAGAGTATGCAGAGTTTGGTCACAGTTTCACCAGTGTTCTGAGCAGAGTCAGCAGAGCTTGGTCACGGTTTCATCAGTGTTTCTAGAATAAAAATAAATAACTGATGGAGGTTTCAAACAATCTGTGGAAAACAGACAGTACACAGATGGCATCCGAGTGCTGTCCAATGTTTTTCACGGACCCAGAGATTTGCATTGATGAGTTTTATCGGACACTTGGATTAATATTGGACAAGTCTCCGCACTTTTGTGTGGACCACTCGGTCCAACAAAAAAAAAATCGGACAAGTGAACTTCCTCGTAGATTATCATCCTAGGTACAAGCGTTGAAAATATGGATATTACCCTATGAGAAAAACGGACGTGTGAATGATGCCAAACAGAGATGATGAGAACTACAGCTGTAAAAGAGGCCCCAGTGACTACAACCTTGGGCACATGAGCTCTCGGTCATGACGGATATACTGTACACCCAGGTATGGAAATCACGAATATACGCACAGGTTGTAGAGTCATAACGGATATATTCACAGGTTTGGGGGTCACGACGAAAGTAATGGATCCATTGTAAGGCAAATTCAATTTATCATAGATCCGTCAGTTTTCAATGTCAGATGCAAATTCTCCTTTCCGAACTAATACAGAACAGAAGCTTAATCTTTCCACATTTGCTTTAGTTCTTTCCGTTTAGTTGCTGTTTGACAGATGGAATAGGGGAGCCGGCAGAGAGCCGCATCTACGGACATTTGCCTTCACCTTGGCACAAGTCCAGGCCTCCGATCCGATAAGTACATTGGTGGAAACTCGACCACAGAAGTGGCGTACGTGACTTTTTTACATTCTCAGTGACAGAGAATAGGATGTGACATATGGTAAATGACATGAAATGATAATAATGAAGCAAATTGTGGCAAGTTTTTCTTGCAGATTTGGTTGAGGCCCCTTCAAAACAGTGCAAAACATTGTTTAGCACACATTCAATTTGGCACATGTGTGCTCCTCTTTTTGCTTTCTAAATCTTCCATTTTATCTGGGGTCTGATATGTCATGTTTTCTGCAGTAAATGCTATGTAAAATCAGGGGTTCAAGCTGAACGCCTTATTTTTGAGCCTTTATACTACCTGGCGTTGCTTCCTGCCAGCGACACATTCTCCAAAATGCCATGCACCCTGTTGGAAACATTGATCAGTGCACTGTGCATACTCTGTGCCAATAATGGTAACTTTCCCCAGTTATGCCCCATTTCCTACATTTTGGAGCAAATTACAACAAAATTCAGGAGAATTTTACTTAAAAGTAATTTTTTTGTTACATGCACTGCAATTAGGCTTCATTCAGACATAGGAAAAACGGACAGATAATTCTGATCAGAGTTTGGTCTGAGTATCATCAGTTTTTCTCTTAGTCCGATGTCATCCGAGGGTGGTCCAATTTTTTCACGGACCCATGCACTTGCGCTGCCGATTTTGATCCGACGCTCGGAATAAAAAAATCAAACTTTTCTCTGGTATTTACTGTGGACCACTCGGCCAGAGAAAAAAAAAAATCAGAAATGTGCACAGGCCCATAGAATATCATAGGTATGAGTGTGATAAGTGAAAACTACTGGTATGATAAAACTGGATGTGTGAATGATCCTTTCTGCTCGGCCTCACCAATCCCCTGCTGATCTCGTTTCGGCACTCATCTGGCCTCAAGTTTATTGGTTCCATTTTCGCCCCCCAGAAGTTGCCGAAAATTCCTGCTTAGCCAATCACTGGATGAGGAGGGTCATCGCTACAGCCAATAATGGGCTAAGCAAACATTTCCACCATTCTAATAGAGAAGGACAGAGACCAGCGGAAACTGGGTAAGTGTGTGAACAGGATCCGAAGGGGATCCATTCTTTCATTATTTTAGGGCAGTCATAGATATTTCCCAAAATAACCCCTTTAAATTTCACTTTATCAAAAACATCGGACATTAAAACTGTCAGTCAACCAATCACAGTGGACCTTTGACAGCGGTGAAGAATTGAAGCTGATCTCTCATTTCTGGCCTTTCGATTGGAGTCCACATCTCCGCACCATCCAGAATGTCTGCAGAGTTTCAACAACAAGAACATTTTAACATGGCCGCGTAATGTGTACTCAGCTCCGCCGCAAGCCATGAAACCTAATACAGGAAACCCAGAGTATGAATTTCGCGTTGGTATCCTGCCCCTAAGAGCAGATCTAATGACTCCAATAAACATGATTTCTATTTTGTGAGACAGAATCTCAATAAGATATTAACGAGGCACCAGGAAAAGAAACCACGAACTTGACAGACTTCATTTATTTCCCCCCACCACAGGCCCACATAGGTTTCCCAGAATGGGTGGGAAAAGCCCTACTGTTTATCTGCCTTCCAGTCCCGATTCCATCCACCCTCTGAGAGTTCCCGGCCAAGTTTCTGCGTTCGCCTCTTGGCTTATGAGCCCACCACGAAGTACTTTCACACACACACCGCAGTCCACAAGAACATGGGCCCCGTCCAAGAACCCGAGCGGCTTGTACAACAACTCCCAGATAGCATTACTTGCGAAAGCAAAGAGACTCCAGGGTCATTAGTAAGAGATTGGAGAAAGGAGGGAAGCCGGCATGGGAAATGTGGCAGACGTTGGCATCTTTTAACATGAAGAATGTAATCACTTGGTCACCGGCCAAAAACACGACATAAGCAAATGTGTATATCTGTAATAAATTATCGTCACATCATGAATCATTATCCGGCTGCTGTTAGACATGGATTATGGGATAGTCCACAACTGAAACACACAATATTACATTTACTCAGTTTTATTAACATACTACGTTGTCTATGACCCCCCATATCGTCCACCTTCAAAACCCACTTAAAATCCCTTCTACAGTTACCTCCTGTATTATACTCCAGAGCTGCACTCACTATTCTGCTGGTGCAGTCACTGTGTACATACATTACTGATCCTGAGTTACATCTTGTAGTATACCCCAGAGCTGCACTCACTATTCTGCTGGTACAGTCACTGTGTACATACATTACATTTCTGATCCCGAGTTACCTCCTGTATTATACTCCAGAGTTGCACTCACTATTCTGCTGGTGCAGTCACTGTGTACATACATTACATTACTGATCCTGAGTTACCTCCTGTATTATACTCCAGAGTTGCACTCACTATTCTGCTGGTGCAGTCACTGTATACATACATTACATAACTGATCCTGAGTTACATCCTGTATTATACTCCAGAGCTGCACTCACTATTCTGCTGGTGCAGTCACTGTGTACATACATTACATTACTGATCCTGGGTTACATCCTGTATTATACTCCAGAGCTGCACTCACTATTCTGCTGGTGCAGTCCCTGTGTACATACATTACATTACTGATCCTGAGTTACATCCTGTATTATACCCCAGAGCTGCACTCACTATTCTGCTGGTGCAGTCACTGTGTACATACATTACATTACTGATCCTGAGTTACATCCTGTATTATACTCCAGAGTTGCACTCACTATTCTGCTGGTGCAGTCCCTGTGTACATACATTACATTACTGATCCTGAGTTACATCCTGTATTATACCCCAGAGCTGCACTCACTATTCTGCTGGTGCAGTCCCTGTGTACATACATTACATTACTGATCCTGAGTTACATCCTGTATTATACTCCAGAGCTGCACTCACTATTCTGCTGGTGCAGTCCCTGTGTACATACATTACATTACTGATCCTGAGTTACATCCTGTATTATACCCCAGAGCTGCACTCACTATTCTGCTGGTGCAGTCACTGTGTACATACATTACATTACTGATCCTGAGTTACATCCTGTAGATCTTTTATTATAAAAATGAAAAACATAACAATAATAATAGCAGAAAACATAACAAAAATATTAGCCAGAAAATAAACAGTATACTGAACACTGGTCCAGCCGCTCATTCTCTCCTCTCACACATATTATACAGTATATACAGAATAACTACTTTGACCTTCTGGTCCGGTCACCAAACAAAATAATAATAACAAATAAAATAAACAATGGCAAACAAAAACTATATACATGAACTTTTTTTTTTTTTTTAAATAAAATAACTACAAATTACACAAATATATACAATACTAAGCTATCCTTCATTCCCAATCCCCCGCACTGACCTGAGAGCTGGTCCTGCGTCTCATGCCTCAGTCCAGGTCCAACGTCCATAGGCCAGATCAGGCAGTGCCAGTTTTCCTCCAAACAACCCAGTGTCCTATAGTTCCACAAGATAATCCCACCTCCCCCCTTTTCCCACCACCCAACCTAACACCTACACCCAATTCTATATCCCTATATACAATATATACATTATATACAGCAGCACACACCACAATAATTACAAATCACGAAGCCCAAGTTCGGCGCCTGCAGCCCTACATCACTGTATAATGATCAAACAAAACAAAAATCTACAGTGTCAGCATCAGCCCACCACCAGGAAAGGAGATGACCAGACTAGGGCACACTAAAAGAAAAGCCCCTCCAGAGGAGAGCGGCCCTCCGTGTGCCCAGTCTCCCATACTCCAGAGAGCGCACCTTCACCAGGTCACCGAGTATGGTCCTAAACACATCTTCCACTGGGAGGATTTTTCGTTGCGTCGATACTAAGCACCGTGCGTTCCACGTGTGATACCTAACCACTGCGCTAACTAGAAATAAGGTGCAGCGGTCCCGACCACCAAGGTCTCCGAATGCTCCATAGGCCCATTCCGCATGGGAGAGACCGGCCAGCCGAGACCAGCCAATGAAGGCGCCCACCCTGTTGTACACCTCTGTGTTGAAGGGACAATGAAGCAGGAAGTGGTCCATGCTTTCCAGCAAGGTACCACAATGCTCCCGAGGACAATTCCTATCCTCAGAGCTCCTACACTTCAGATTGTCCCTCACACACAGTTTCCCATGGAAGCAGTGCCAAGCCAAGTCCCAAAACTTCGAGGGGATCCTGATAGAATTCAAAAGATGCAGACCCACCCCAAGATCCCGACTTGGGCAGTCCCTGAGCGCCAGAGGCCTCTGGAAATGGGTCAACAGAACCCTATTGTCAAGGAGTTTCCTTGGCAGAGTCCTGATCTCCCACATTCCCAGACCCCACCGACGAATTACCTTCAGAACCAAGGTAGCGTAAGCCGGAAGATGTCCATGCGGTGTGCGAAGATCCTTCACTTGCCCTCCTGTCTCCCATTCCTGGAAGAAAGGCTGAAACCATCCCCTACAGGAGAATACCCACGGAGGAGCCCTCTCTTTCCAGAGGTTTGCGATATTGATCTTAATGAAGGTATCCACAAGGAATACCACAGGGTTGACCATACCCAACCCTCCTAGTCTCCTCGTACGGTAAGTAACCTCCCTCTTGACCAGGTTCAGTCTATTCCCCCATAACAGTTGGAAGAACAAACTGTAGACCCGAGTCCAGAGAGATTCCGGCAAGATGCATACACTGCCCAGATAAATCAGTAAAGGGAGCAGGTAAGTTTTGATCAGGTTTACCCTTTCCCTTAGGGTCAAAGACCAACCCTTCCATTGGTTCACCTTCTGAGTGGCGATCTCTAGCCTGCTGTCCCAATTTTGTTTGGGGTAATCCCCCTGGCCAAATTCGATGCCAAGGACTTTTGCAGAGACTTTGGGTCCTGGAAGGGTGTCCGGGAGATCGAAACCAGGATCTCCTCCTCCCAGCCAGAGACTCTCACACTTATCCCGGTTGATCTTGGACCCGGATGCCTCCGAGTAGCGATCTACCTCTGACATCAGCCACCCTGCCTCCTCATGAGAGGAAACAAACACAGTGACATCATCAGCATACGCCACCACCCTCAGAGTGGCTTCCGGTGCTGCCTGGTCCATCCCAATCCCGGCCAACGGTCCACGCTCCACCCTCCTAAGAAGAGGGTCAATCGCAAACACGTACAGCAGCGGGCTCAAGGGACAACCCTGGCGAACACCGGACCCAACATCAAAAGAGCTGCCAATCCAACCATTCACAAGCGGGAAACTCTCTGCCCCACTGTACAAGGTCTTAAGCCAATCAACAAACCCCCCCGGCAGGCCATATCTCAGAAGGACGGACCAGAGGTACTCATGATTAACCCGATCCAACGCTTTTGCCTGGTCCAGTGACAGCATGTACCCCTTCCAGTGACCAGCCCTACCCTGCTCCACTGCCTCTCGGACACAGAGCACAGCACTAAATGTGCTGCGGCCTGGAACAGAGCAATGCTGGGCCGCCGAAAGGAGTCGGGGTGCAAATGTCACCAGCCGATTAAACAGCACCTTTGCCAGAACCTTCCTGTCTGCATTGAGAAGCGCTATGGGACGCCAGTTCTCAATGCAAGACGGGTCCTTACCCTTTGACAAGATGATCAGAGCAGACCTCCTCATTGACTTCGGCAGAGTGCCCGAGGAAAGACACTCATTGAATACCTCAGTCAAGAGGGGAACCAAAACGTCCTTAAAGGTCTTATAGAATTCAGATGTTAAACCATCTGGACCAGGCGATTTTTTGGGGGCAAGCCCTTCAATCGCCAACTGAACTTCCTCTTCCCTGATCATTTCTGTCAAAACGTCAAGAGAGGGGTCTACCCCTGGTTCGGGGACAGCTTCAGCCAGGAAAGCCGACATCTCATCCCAATCAAGATCACTCTTGCCCAAGAGGTGCGAGTAGAAGGATCTGACAACCTCCAGGATCCCTGATCTGGATCGCCTCAGGGACCCCGTAGTGTCGACCAGTCCTGTAACCACTTTACTATTCACTGACATCTTGCAGTTTCTGTAAGGGTCGGGCGAGCGGTATTTCCCGTAATCCCTCTCAAAAACCAAAGATGCGTGTCTATCGTACTGACACCTCATAAGCAAAGATTTCACTCTGGAGATCTCCTCGCGGCTACCTCCAGTTGAGACAAGATGCTCGAGTTTCCTCCTCAGACCCTGATACAGGCGGTACCTGCTCAGACTCCTGAGGCTCGAGAGCTGGCGGAAGAATCTCGCCACCCTTTCCTTGAACATCTCCCACCACTCTGACTTACTACTACAAAGATCCAGTAATGGTACCTGGCTCTGAAGAAAATCCTCAAAGGACTGTCTTATCTCCGCTTCTTCCAAGAGAGATGAATTGAGCCTCCAAAAGCCTCTTCCCATCCGGAGGGTCTCTGTAACATTCAGAGAAAACAAAATTAAACAGTGGTCGGAGAACTCCACCTCAACAACAGACACTGCTGAAGAGACAGCTTCCTCCTTTAAATAAAACCTATCTATTCTGGACCTACAGTTACCTCTATGATAGGTGAACCCCTCGTGGCCTGGGGTGTGCCGAATGTGGACATCCACCAGGCGAGCCTCACTAGCTATACTATTAAGGGCGACGCTATCATAAGTCAGCTTGTCTCTGGAACCTCCTCTATCTTGGGGCCTCGTGACAGCATTGAAGTCCCCTCCAAAGACAACCTGCCGACTTGTAAAAAGGTAGGGCTTGATCCTCATAAAGAGACACTTCCGGTCCCACTTAGATTGGGGACCATAGATGTTAATGAGCCGGAGCTCTTGTCCCTTCATGAGGACATCTAAGATCAGGCACCTCCCCATTTCTAACTCAATAACCCGTCAGCATTCCACCGGTGCGGTAAAAAGGACCGCCACTCCGCTATACGGCTCGGCCGCAAGAGACCAATAGGAGGGCCCGAGTCTCCACTCCCTCTTAGCTTTAAACACATCTGCCATGTTTGGCAGCCTGGTCTCTTGCAAAAAGAAAATGTCAGCTTCAACCCGGCTGAGAAAATCAAAGGCCACAAATCTAGCTGTATTTGACTTTATGCTGGCGACATTAATGGACGCCAGCGTCAACGGAGTGGGTACCGCCATCATTGGTGATTGAGTTAGATGGCTTTCTTTTTCCCACTCCCCTTATCCTCTGCCTCAGAGGAGGAATCCTTCCCCCTCTTTAATGACAATGAAGTATCCATTCCCACGTGTTTTTTATTTTTTTGGTCCTCGTCTCCGGACTCTGGGCCAGCCCCTCCCTCCAAGGATCTTACATTCCCAGAAGGAGGAGACTCGGCGTCCCCTGTGAGCCTCGCCGAAGCCAGGACCTCACCCTCAGCTTCCTCCTCAGAGGAAGAGATGTTTTCAAGGGCGTGGAACCGGTTAGAAAGACCAACCAGAGGGGAGTTGGTTTTTCCTTCCTTAGGTACCTTGGTCAGAGCGGGAGAAGATGTTTTATCTCCCTTCTTTCTTTTCTTTTTGGTGCCGAGCTTACGCTTGTCCTCTAGCCACTGCCTATTATCCTCATCCATACTTTCATAATGGGAGGACTCTGAGGCAGTGGCACTTTCCTCCCTGTGGATCCTCCTGACCTCCTCATCCAACTCATCACCCCTTGGGGCCTCAGCAGCAAGACTGGCATCCAGAACAGGGGCCGCCCCAGTAGTACGAGGCTCGCCCAGCTCCCTATCCTGTCTGCGCTTGTCTAGACGCCTTAGCTGGGCAGGCGTCTTTTTATTGCTTTTCTTCCTTGGCCCCTCAGCTCCCTCACCCCTGCTAGTCCCTTCCCCAGCAGAATCAGCCTCACGGCTTTCTCCCACCGGGGTCACGACTGCATTAGCGAAGGAGCGAGGACAACGGCTGAATGGGTGACCTAACTCACCACACAGGTGACACCTAATCTCCACACAAGATGCAGCAAGATGGCCGATATCCCCACACAGTGCACACTTCTGCACAGTGCAGTTTGCGCTGAAGTGTGTGGGGTCGCCGCACTTGTGGCAGAGCTTCGGTTGCCCCTGGTAGAAGACCAGGATACGATCCCTACCCAGGAAGGCAGATGATGGTATGTGGGCAACCGTACCACCTGAACGCTTAAGTTTTACCATAAACGTCCAGGCCCCTGACCAGATACCAAACTCGTCACGGTTTTTCTTTGGCATTTCTACCACCTCTCCATACCGGCTAAGCCACGTCATGATGTCATAACAAGAAAGTGACTCGTTACAAGTCATCACGGTCACTTTCTTGACTTGGTTTTGGCGAGACACCACCTGAACGGCAAAGTCTCGCCAGCCGGGCTCATTTTTTGCCAACTCATAGTTCGACCAGAAGAGCTCCAGCCCCTCTGGCCGAACAAAGCTGACATCAAAATTAGGTGTGGAATAGGGATGTATCAAGGCGTAGATGTCAATCGCACTGAAGCCCATCCTCAGCAGGAGCTCCACAACTTTAGACCTTGGAGGACACGCATCATTGCCCCTCCACTGAAGACGGACCACATTCCTACGCACACTACCCGGCCCGGCTGTTGGGAGGGACCACACTGTATTCCCCCCTCTTTGCTCTCGGAAGGCCCCGAGGCCATGCCTCTCTATCCAGAAGGATAGATCAACCTCTCGACCCTCTACCATTAGTGATCTTTCCCCCTTCTTTAGAGCCTCCAGGAGACGCCGTTGCAACATGCCGTCCCCAGAGCCCGGAGATGAGGAGGATGCCCTATTTCCCCCGGAGGTGACAGCGGCATAACTCCTGACAGGCGCTGCCACCACCGGGGGGGCAACCGGACCAGTGACCACATCCACACCAACAGCATCACTATTACCCACCTCCATAACCCCCTCACCCTCTACCAAACCAGCAACCACACCACTAGACAAAGAGTTTTCCTCATTCATACCCACCACCACATTCACTCCTGCTGGACCAGTGACAACAGGGGGTGACATTTTGACCTCCGCATCATCAGGCACAAGGGGCTGATTCTCCTCCACAGAACTGGAGGTGACCTCACCCCTGGTCTTACGTGTGCCCTCCGCATCATCAGATGATATTTTCCGCTGCTTTACTGTTACCAGGCGCCGCTGATCTTTCGCCACTGTGGGGCGCCGCTGATCCTTTATGTCAGCATCTTGTTGACCAGCAGCGCCAACACAGAACAGGACTTTGGGAGGAGGACCGGAACTCCCAGCCCCAGCAACCCCCTCACACTGCCGCCGCTCCTCAACTAAGTGATCAGCGGCAACAGCATTCAAGGGCACCGAGGCTACCGGAGCTGCCCCCGACACTGGGCCGCTCCCCCCTCCCACTGAGGAGCGCACCACAGCATCGTGGCCTGATCGTTTGCCCGCCGCCGGGCCGCCCTCACTGTCCAGCCTCTTGGCTGATGCACCTGCTGCTACATCCCCGCTACTACAAGCAGAGACGGAGCTCTGCGCCTCATTACCGTGCTCTGTAATCTCCCCGCGCTTTTGCACCGGATCCACAGCAGAACCCGGGCTGGGCTGGGCAACGGGGCTTATACAGCGAGCTGACCCTGCAGCCGACTCAGGGGGTACAGGGAGGGGGGCATATACATAGCTTACCGCTTCCTGCAGCTTAGGTTTGATCTTCTTTACCTTTTTCTTCTGGCCCCCAGGTGCCTCCTCTGGTAAATCATCACCAAGATGGAAGTTCTGAAGGCACACTGGGGACTCCAGCAGCTTGATCTCTGCCATTAGCGCCCCTCCCTGGCCGATGTCACTGTCCTCCCCAGAGCCAGCAGAACTGCGACGAGATGTCATCGTCGCCTGTCCAGCAGGGAGCTCGCTGCACGTGGCCTCTGAGTGACTAAAAGGGCTGTCAGGTGGAGCTTTCTGCTGGTCATCCTCCTCCTCATCATCATCATCCACCTGGCACTCAGGCTGCAGCCCCATCTGCCTTTGCTCTCTGTTATCAGCCATTTCCCTGAATCGATCTTCATTAATAAGTTTTTCCTTAAACGGTCCACTTTTTTCTCTTATGAAAGCTTTTCTGACTTCAAGCTCATTGATGTCCACTTTCAGTCTCCTTACCTCCGCCTGGAGCTGATTCTTCCTCGGTTTGGAGGAACTTGCAGCTTTGTTGCTTGTGCAGCGCAGCTCCTCCCGGAGTCTCATCAGTCTCTTGCTAGCATCTTCATACTCACGGAGGTGGCTCATGACCCGGGAGGCATAGGTGGTCACAGACTCCTGGGGACCCTGCAGCGCCCAACCCTCCTTGGTGAGGTCGGCCTCACCTCCGTGAGCACTCAGCTTTCCTCCAGAAGGGCCGCCATCTTGCATACTAGCAGGCTTCTCCTCCATGGAAGCCTTGCGGCTTCTCTGGGTCTCTGCAGACCTGGTGGGAGTAGGAGCCACATTGCTGCGACTCCTGGTGGAGCGTCTCACCCCCGAATCCTCTGATGTGCAGGCTGGTTGCTGGTTCCTTCTGCCCCCCGCCAGCCTGGTCCGGGAAGCAGAAGCCTGGGACTTGGCTCCCTCACTCATCCCAGGAAACCCACTCCCTCCCTGGGTAAGAGAGAGAGCAGGTCCCCAGGTGGAGAGATGGTGGTTCTCTGGAGCTCAGGAGCACACTGCAGGTTCAGCAGCGACCGCACCCACAATTAGCACAATGAGCAGCAGCTGAGCAGAGCTGCACCCACTATCCTGCTGGTGCAGTCACTGTGTACATACATTACATTACTGATCCTGAGTTACATCCTGTATTATACCCCAGAGCTGCACTCACTATTCTGCTGGTGCAGTCCCTGTGTACATACATTACATTACTGATCCTGAGTTACATCCTGTATTATACCCCAGAGCTGCACTCACTATTCTGCTGGTGCAGTCACTGTGTATATACATTACATTACTGATCCTGAGTTACATCCTGTATTATACTCCAGAGCTGCACTCACTATTCTGCTGGTGCAGTCCCTGTGTACATACATTACATTACTGATCCTGAGTTACATCCTGTATTATACTCCAGAGCAGCACTCACTATTCTGCTGGTGCAGTCACTGTGTACATACATTACTGATCCTGAGTTACATCCTGTATTATACTCCAGAGCTGCACTCCCTATTCTGCGTGTTTCAGAGCTGAAAGTCTCCCATTGCTGACTATTTTCAGGACCTCTGCTTGCTGTCAGAGCCATTGCTTTATATTCCTGGGTGGCAGAAGGGAACATTGTTTAGAGAGACTGATAGCAGCCAGATGATCTCCCTATGCTGTTGAGTCTGCTGCACATTTTCGGGTCAGTCTTTGGATTCTCCCAATGGCCGTTTCCATTCATTGACAGGAAATACAGATCTTGAAAGTGCACAGCTGACATACAATATATATTAGAAGTTACTGATTGATGTGAAGACTTTACTCCAGTATATGGAAGCATATATGTTGCAGATTAATGACCTGTGTCGCCCCTGTATACAGCCCCATCTCGCCCCTCCGCCAGCTGCAGACACACGACCGATGGCGGCAGTCACTTGCACATTGTATACGTCTTTGTGACGGCTGCCAGCACAGCAGGAATGACGCGATTTTCCATGGATGTGACCAGAATGCCTTTTTTTTTTTGGTTTCCTTAGGGCACATTACCTGGTTCAGAAAAATTTGGCAGATATGACAATGATGTTAGTTATGAGGGAATGTCAGGCCGAGTCCTAATGACAAAGATCGCACTGTCTCCACTGCGGTTTACTTCTCGTCAAGCACATTATATACGGCTGACAACGGCCAAGTTGTGAGATCAGACAATCGCTGCTAAAGAGGCAGGAAAGCGGTCATTCCTGTAAGACACGTCGGTATATAAAGATTCAGCGTCACTCATAAAGAGGACCATCACCGGATATCACAATACAAACCGTGTGCATTGTTAGATCACTTAGACCTGATGGGGCTGGTGTCCCTACTGTGAAAATCCATATTAGAAAAGCTGTCATGAAAATTTATAATAATAATTTTAGGAGTTCAACGTATAAAAGTCTCAATTCAAGTTTAGGATTTAAAATCCATATCAGAACAGGGATGTAAAGTAAGTTCACCGGCCTCATCAAGTCTGTGAAATCCGCTTCATAATGGATCGTGAAATCTGGTGCCAGATCAGCTTTAGTATTCAGGATTTTCATCTGTTACCCCAGAAAGAAAAATGGTTACAAAGAGCGTCTCTCTCTCGGGCAGACATGTCCTGTTCTGCATTTCACAGACAACTCACTGATTTCAATGGGAGCTGTGTAATACTTAATTTCCCCTGTGGGGGCACTGCAGGAAAACTGAACACTTACTGCCAATTTTACAAATGAATTACATCTGATTAATGGAGGTCCCAGCAGGGGGATGGCTGTGTGGACAACATCTACTTGTCAGACGAGTCCATTGACAAAGTAGAGAACATCTTTAGGCTGAAACTTCTTTGTTAATATACAGCGTGTCTTAAAGGGTGTGTCATGTTTTTAGGCACCACCATTATTAGTCAATTTCCAAATGCTTTCTAATTGCCCATATTTGCCCCACCACTGTTACCACAGCCCAGTTATGGATTGTCTAATGGTCGTAGTGTCTGATTACTCCATAGAGCCAAGGCCTCCAAATATGAAACAGTAATTGGGGCCTACAAAAATGATCATCATTCTGGAAGAAGCTGCATCTTCAGTCATTTTAGAAGAAAGGGGCACATTTCCCTTTGCCTCAGGAACCAAAAGTTCCGAAGAACCTCTACCACCATGGCAGCCGGCATAGCAGTCGATATGGCAGAGAAAAAAACAAATGCCGATGGCTAGGAATTCAAAGACCAAACATATCACCAAGTTTTCATGCCCATCGTGTCACCAATGGAAGTTGGTCATGGTGAACTTGACCAGATCCTAAGTTGATCAACGGGATTCCAAAACTAATTTGATACCTAATATACATAAACTTGAGTTTAGGTTCTCCGTGTCACAATGGATCTACACTAGAGTTGAGCGAAAAGGTTCCCTAGAACCTGTTCAAGAAGACACACTGGTTGTCCATGTCCACCAGGTTGGTGCAACATCATCGTTATAGCATGACACACGCATGACATTGGGCCAGGTCTACTAAGCAGAAGAGGTGCTGGGGATGCCGACAAGTAGGAGGCTCACAGGGCTCTGGTTCACTGTCCATGCAGTACTGAAATCTTTATTCTCAACTGTGATCTGCATATGATGGATGCATATCAATAAAGCTGTGTAGAAGACAACCTTCATTAGACCAAGACAACCTTCATTAGACCAAGACAACCTTCATTAGACCAAGACAACCTTCATTAGACCAAGACAACCTTCATTAGACCAAGACAACCTTCATTAGACCAAGACAACCTTCATTAGACCAAGACAACCTTCATTAGACCAAGACAACCTTCATTAGACCAAGACAATCTTCATTAGACCAAGACAACCTTCATTAGACCAAGTCTCGTTTGGTAAGACAGCAACCCTTGCAATACTTAAAGTGGTCAATGAGATCTTAACTATTTTTATGCCTCATGCAAAACTTGAGCTACCCCAACCAAACGAAGTCTACGAAGAACATCCAACATGGCACCACACCAGAACGGTCTACTCTACAACCACCATGTCTTTTCCGCAGACCAGTCTGACTCTGTCCCTCTATTCTCACCATTCAATGCTCAGTGATCGTGGTCTGAATGCGGGCTGCTCCAGCGGTGCGGGCTCAGCATCGTTCTTCTTCTCGGACCTCTCCTTCAGTGACAACCTGTGGGTTAGCTTTGAGAAGCCTCCAGTGGACCTGCGGGTGGGATAAAAACAGGAGGTGTTACTGGAGGCTCCTGGACAACTCTCCTTCTTCGCTGCTCTCAGGACCAAGGACAGAGCATCTATGGGTCTTCTCAGGGAAAAAAAAAAAAAACACAAATTCTCCCACTAAGCCATGACGGTTCTCCTTAAATAATAGAAACGTTGGAGAATGGTACTGTACCGCATTGTATCACCGGCTATTTATAGAGTGCACAGACTGTGCTGCAGCAGCGAGATGAATCATGGCAGATATGCAGTGTCTGTGCAGGCATATGTAACCAATACCACTGACAGTAACATGGACAACCCCTACCAACACACACAAACAACCAGCGCACGGATGGGCTGCGACGTCCGCTCGCCCCGGGGTAACGGCTGAGCTTTCAGGATGGTCAAAGTCTTGACTGAAAACAATTGTAACCCAAGGAGAAATCACATTATGCGATCTCAGTGAGGCGGCAGCATCCCTTTGGGCACAAACTTAGTGCTTGTGTGTATGTGCGATGGACGTGCGTGTATAGATGCAGCTGCGAGCGCTGCACAAGCAAATGGAGGAATTCAATAACCCGCTTCATTTATAAATGGACTGCGATATGATGAGCCGCTCTCGAGGGAAGCCCCGATATGTCTGCGAGCGGAATGAATGGTTCATGTGCAGTGAAGCCCTGCGCATAATTCAGTTCATTTCCTGCCATTCCCGAGCATCGACTTAAACCTCGCGCCCTCAGCTGATCCGCCTGTCAGTCTGTAGATACTTAGCGCACATTTATCACCTTCGTGGCTCTGTCTAATGCTTCAATCTCACCATTGTTAATAGGTTTAGTAATTATAAGCCACGCTGCTTTATAGAACATATCCCGGCTAGAAGACTGAAAAAAATAGATAGATAGATATATGATAGAAAGATAGATAATAGATGGATAGATAATAGATACATGATAGATATATAATAGATAGATAACAGATAGATAATAGATGATAGATAGAGGATAGACAATAGATAGATAATAGATATCAGATAGATAATAGAGGATAGACAATAGATAGATAATAGATAGAGGATAAATAATAGATGATAGATAATAGATAGATGATACACAGAGGATAGATAGATAATAGATAGATCGATAGATAATAGATATGAGAATTTCACCCCTTTATCACATTGCTCTGCCCTAACATGGCATACAATATAATGGCCATAGCCTTTGTACGATCTCCGCTTGCTGTAAGTGAATGGGACCCTGTACACAAATGCATGGAGAATACGCCGGACTTGCTTCTTCTATTATTTGGGGTCAGTCTACGTCTTATCTGAGGGTGCAGGGATCTATTTTTATTGTTCTTTTAGCATTTCTTTCTGTCCCTGGCCGTTTCCCACCACCTGTCACCGCTTCCTTTACCAACATCCTACTGACATGGAAGCAATGAATAATGGAGTAAGGACAGGGAATAAGACGAAACACATACTCTCATTAGCAGAAATAGAATGTGATGGTCTTTACCCAGAATCCCCTGCGGTGCGGGGACCCACGGTGGTGCGTCTTTATGACTACATGGCAGTGTACATTTTTCGGGCCCCCTATGGGATCGCCCTTCATAACTGTTCTTTGACGATGAAAAGTTGAGCGCGGATTTCACATCTCATTTCAAGTTGTCAGCCCCAATGATTATCTGGGATTTGTGATGTCAGCTGGTTGTCAAAATAAGCTCCAGAAGGGAGATGGCGGCACGTTCAGCCCCGCTGCTGGGTATTGTTCGTCTCTGCTTCCTCCAGAGGAGCCGCTATGTGGAGCGCAGCGACTCTTCCCTCATTAGCGGGGGGAGTTGCCGAATGCAAAACTGGAGCACCAAAGGGAATAAACGAGGGGGCAACGAAGTGAAGAAAGCTTTTATAAGGGGATTTTTCGAGCAGCGTCGGTTTTGGTTTTGATCTTTACAGAGATATATGACCTATACATCATGCAGGGAAGGATGGAGCCACTGTCTAGTATGGCCGCAGCCCGGTCTGGGTACTGATCTTGGATGGGGGTGCGTTATGTGCTGGGTGGGTTCTGTCCATCTCCTCTACAATCCCATCATGGCTGGAACGTATCCAAACCAGTGATCAACTTCTCAGCCTAGGCTTCTATCCCAAAGGGGGCAAACCCTGAATCCCCCATATTGGCCCCAACAGTCAAGGTTGATCTCCTCTCTTTAATATTGGGGATCTGTGAAGGACTCTGCAGAGGCAGAAATAAGGAACACTGGGCAAAGGCCTGTCTTTGTGGTTCCAGTCTGACCTGTATAACTATGCTTCCCGCGTTTTACAATGGCAGGAGCCCCGCATAGACCTGGAGTCAGACCGTGGTCATGAAAAGGCCAAACAGTAATAAATAAAACCCACATTTTTCTAGAATAGAAAAATAGTGACAAATGGGTTAATGTCAAGTCCTTCTTCAGGATTTCAGTTTCACTTTACAGCGCTACATTGGAAGGCTAAAACTCTGTAATTATATGAGTAAAAATGTCAGCACTGCTGCTTGGTTCCCTATAATAGAGGGCATACTTAATTCAGGACCCCTCCATGAGTCTATGAGCCCAAGGAACTAATCTCACTACAGCCTCAGTCGCTGGCACAAAAGGAGGAAATGATAAGACATGTAGGGGGTAGATATGCCCTGTCCTTGTGGTTCCATTAGGACTGTAGCAGATATTATATCACAGCACTGTACCGTGTCGTTCCCATCTTCAAAAAGGGGAAGGTAGACCCAGGGAACTATAGGCCGGTGAGTCTGACGTCTATACTAGGAAAGATCTTTGAACAAATTATTAAACAGCATGTATGTAAGCACCTGGATAAGAATGAAGTGATTAACCAAAGTCAGCATGGGTTTGTAACTAATAAGTCATGTCAGACTAACTTAATTTCCTTCTAAGACAGAATCACTGACTGGGTGGATTAGGGAAATGCTGTAGATATATATATTATATCTTGACTTCAGCAAAGCATTTTACAAAGTATCTCACACCATCCTTATTGAAAAAACTAGATTGTGGCCCGATTCTAACGCATCGGATATTCTAGAATATGCATGTCCCCGTAATATATGGACAATGATGATTCCAGAATTTGCGGCAGACTGTGCCCGTCGCTGATTGGTCGAGGCAACCTTTATGACTTAATCGTCGCCATGGCAACCATTATGACATCTACGTCGATACTGTGCCCGTCGCTGATTGGTCGAGGCGAATTGTGGCAGACTGTGCCCGTCGCTGATTGGTCGAGGCGAATTCGTGGCAGACTGTGCCCGTCGCTGATTGGTCGAGGCAACCTTTATGACATCATCGTCACCATGCTGTGCCCGTCGCTGATTGGTCGAGGCCTGGTGGCCTCGACCAATCAGAGACGCGGGATTTCCAAGACAGACAGACAGACAGACGGAAAAACCCTAAGACAATTACAGTGGGGCAAAAAAGTATTTAGTCAGTCAGCAATAGTGCAAGTTCCACCACTTAAAAAGATGAGAGGCGTCTGTAATTTACATCATAGGTAGACCTCAACTATGGGAGACAAACTGAGAAAAAAAAATCCAGAAAATCACATTGTCTGTTTTTTTATCATTTTTTTTGCATATTATGGTGGAAAATAAGTATTTGGTCAGAAACAAACAATCAAGATTTCTGGCTCTCACAGACCTGTAACTTCTTCTTTAAGAGTCTCCTCTTTCCTCCAATCATTACCTGTAGTAATGGCACCTGTTTAAACTTGTTATCAGTATAAAAAGACACCTGTGCACACCCTCAAACAGTCTGACTCCAAACTCCACTATGGTGAAGACCAAAGAGCTGTCAAAGGACACCAGAAACAAAATTGTAGCCCTGCACCAGGCTGGGAAGACTGAATCTGCAATAGCCAACCAGCTTGGAGTGAAGAAATCAACAGTGGGAGCAATAATTAGAAAATGGAAGACATACAAGACCACTGATAATCTCCCTCGATCTGGGGCTCCACGCAAAATCCCACCCCATGGGGTCAGAATGATCACAAGAACGGTGAGCAAAAATCCCAGAACCACGCGGGGGGACCTAGTGAATGAACTGCAGAGAGCTGGGACCAATGTAACAAGGCCTACCATAAGTAACACACTACGCCACCATGGACTCAGATCCTGCAGTGCCAGATGTGTCCCACTGCTTAAGCCAGTACATGTCCGGGCCCATCTGAAGTTTGCTAGAGAGCATTTGGATGATCCAGAGGAGTTTTGGGAGAATGTCCTATGGTCTGATGAAACCAAACTGGAACAGTTTGGTAGAAACACAACTTGTCGTGTTTGGAGGAAAAAGAATACTGAGTTGCATCCATCAAACACCATACCTACTGTAAAGCATGGTGGTGGAAACATCATGCTTTGGGGCTGTTTCTCTGCAAAGGGGCCAGGACGACTGATCTGGGTACATGAAAGAATGAATGGGGCCATGTATTGTGAGATTTTGAGTGCAAACCTCCTTCCATCAGCAAGGGCATTGAAGATGAAACGTGGCTGGGTCTTTCAACATGACAATGATCCAAAGCACACCGCCAGGGCAACAAAGGAGTGGCTTCGTAAGAAGCATTTCAAGGTCCTGGAGTGGCCTAGCCAGTCTCCAGATCTCAACCCTATAGAAAACCTTTGGAGGGAGTTGAAAGTCCGTGTTGCCAAGCGAAAAGCCAAAAACATCACTGCTCTAGAGGAGATCTGCATGGAGGAATGGGCCAACATACCAACAACAGTGTGTGGCAACCTTGTGAAGACTTACAGAAAACGTTTGACCTCTGTCATTGCCAACAAAGGATATATTACAAAGTATTGAGATGAAATTTTGTTTCTGACCAAATACTTATTTTCCACCATAATATGCAAATAAAATGTTAAAAAAACAGACAGTGTGATTTTCTGGATTTTTTTTTTCTCAGTTTGTCTCCCATAGTTGAGGTCTACTTATGATGTAAATTACAGACGCCTCTCATCTTTTTAAGTGGTGGAACTTGCACTATTGCTGACTGACTAAATACTTTTTTGCCCCACTGTATATATATATATATATATATATATATATATATATATATAGACTAGATTGTGGCCCGATTCTAACGCATCGGGTATTCTAGAATATGCATGTCCCTGTAGTATATGGACAATATGGACTGATTGGTCGAGGCAACCTTTATGACATCATCGTCGCCATGGCAACCATTATGACATCTACGTCGATACTGTGCCCATTGCTGAATCAGAGATGCGGGATGTCTATGTCCTTTATGACATCATCGTCGCTGTGCCCGTCGCTGATTAGTCGAGGCCGCGGGATTTCTACGTCGATACTGTGCCCGTCGCTGATTGGTCGAGGCCGCCAGGCCTCGACCAGAGACGCGGGATTTCCAGGACAGACAGACAGAAAGAAAGACAGACAGACAGACGGAAAAACCCTTAGGCAATTATATATATAGATGACTAAGTATGGAATGGACAAGGCAACTGTTAGGTGGATTCATAACTGGCTTAGTGATGGGACCCAAAGAGTGGTTGTAAATGGCTGCACATTCAATTGGAAGACTGTCTCAAGTGGAGTACCACAGAGTTCTGTCCTGAGCCCTGTATTGTTTAACATCTTTATCAATGATTTGGCTGAAGGAATTGAGGGTAAACTAATTAAATTTGCTGATGACACAAAGCTAGGAGGAATAGCTAATACTAGGGAAGAGAGAGAGAGGATTCAAAAAGATATAAATAAACTGGAGCAGTGGGCAGCAACTAACAGAATGGGTTTTAACAAGGAAAAATGCAAAGTACTACATCTGGGCAATAAAAATGAAAAAAATCATTTACAGAATGGGATTCATAGGGCTAAGCAACAGCACATGTGAAAAAGACTTGGGTATACTAATAGATCAAAGACTGAACATGAGTCAACAGTGTGATGCAGCAGCAAAAAAGGCAAATGCAATTCTGGGATATATTAACTGAGGCATACAGTCTAGCTCACATGAAGTCATTATTGCCCCTACTTGTCTTTGGTAAGACCTCATCTGGAATACTGTGTCCAGTTTTGGGCACCATCTTTTAAAAAAGACATCAACAAACTGGAGCAAGTTCAGAGAAGAGCAACCAGAATGGTGACTGGTCTGCAAACCATGTCCTATGAGGAACGTTTACAGGATTTGGGAATGTTTAGCTTGCAAAAAAGAAGACTGAGAGGAGACTTAATAGCTGTCTACAAATATCTCAAGGGCTGTCACATTGTAGAAGGATCATCTTTATTCTCATTTGCACAAGGAAAGACTAGAAGTAATGGGATGAAACTGAACGGGAGGAGACACAGATTAGATATTAGAAAAAACTTTTTGACAGTGAGGGTGATCAATGATTGGAACAGGCTGCCACGAGAGGTGGTGAGTTCTCCTTCAATGGAAGTTTTCAAACAGAGGCTGGACAGACATCTGTCTGGGATGATTTAATGAATCCTGCTTTGAGCAGGGGGTTGGACCAGATGACCCAGGAGGTCCCTTCCAACTCTACCATTCTATGATTCAGGGAACACGTGGCTGCACTCTGTGTAAATACTGCGGCTGGCACTGTATAATACCTTTCTTGTAGAGATCTGATGTGCCAGTCATAAAAAATCTGATGTAGAAGCCATACGCAAATAAGATTGGAAGTGCTCTGTAGGCGGGTCTATGCAACTGGAACTAATGGTTGGATAGGCGTGTGCACAGCTTTTGTAGGTGCCAGAGTAAGTTCCCACACCATTAACCTATATCAAGAGACTTGGCACTCAACTTAAGTGATCAGATAATTTAATGTTCTCCACACTAGTAGTAAGTAAAACGTTTTGCTCTTATATCAGACCTTGATCGGTTACAGGACAGTAAGGTTATTAGGGGAGGTCCAATAATCTTGGTTGGAGACCACCAGATCATTAAACATTCCATTACATGAAAAAGTGGGGCAAGGGTTGTCAGACCTGTGCACATATAGGGTTAAGTGTGACGTGCCTCAGTGGCATATGCAGACACGGTGCCACTGAGGCACGTCGCACTTAACCCTATATGTGCACACAACCCTTGCCCCACTTTTTCATGTCATGGAATGTTTAATGATCTAGTGATCTCCAACCAAGATTATTGATCCACCTGATCTAATAACCTTACTTTGTCCTGTAACTGATGAAGGTCTAATGTAAGACCGAAACGTTTTACTTACTACTAGTGTGGACAACATGAAATTATCTGATCACTTAAGTGGAGTGCCGAGTCTCTTACTATATGGAACTGACACACCCCTAGTGCACTTCCGACCTAATTTGCATACAGCTTCTACTCTAGATTTCTCAATCACATTTTATTGGGGGGGACATCTCACTATTAGGGTGCTTTCACAATACACTTTTCTGCACATTGGTGGGTCCCGTTAGTGCTTACGTCCGATCCCTATACAACGTGATTCTGACGTATGCACCGATGGGGCCATAGACCATATAATGGTGCCGGCAGAGTGAACGTGCCGGCACCATTATCGCCTATGTCCCCATTGGCTCATACGCCTGAATCCTGTTTTGCAGGGAGGTTCACACATAAGCCCGAATGGAGCCACTGAACAGGTGCCTGAAAAAGAATAACAATTAATCAACACACTTTCACGTAGCTCAAGCTTCCTCTTTACAAAGAGGTTCTGCAGCAGCTGAGACATGTCAGGCTTTTCTCTCTACTTCTACTTTTTGGATAAGAAAAACAAAGAGTATTAAAAACCATAGTGTGAATTGGGTGTAACTAAAGAAACACAGGGCAAATCCAGAGATATCAGAGCGCCTCGGGCTCTCTGGTACCTGGAGATCCGATTTTCCTGTTCCATGTGACATAGGACCTCATGGTGGTCAAGGTTCGGTTCCAGGGATCGGACCCATAAAACAGATGCTGTATCGGCGTCAGGCTAAATACAATTGTATCCGATTAAATGAGAATCGGTCGAGTATTAATATTCAGGCAGCCGCCATTAAATCCTATTTCCACCTTCTTAGATGGGATATTTTCAGACAGGCACTTTTGTAAATACAAGAAATTTAGCAATTTACCATTTAAAAAAAATGTGAAGTCTTTCTCAAGACATTAGCGGCTTTATTTTCTTTACAGCTCATTGTCTTGGAGACCGACCACCGCTACTAGACAGCAGAACGTGCTCAGTGCTTTTTTTTTTCTCTAATGAGCTTGTAAGCACTGATTTGAAGCTGGCCAGGATCGCGCAGTTATCACTTTTCTAATTGTTTTCAGCGTATTGTTCTGGAGACCGACCAATGCTGCTGTCTAGCGTTTAAGGGTTGCACTGAAACTTCCTGGGATTAAGAGCAATCCTGGATAGTTTAAAAACTTTGCTTGCAAGCTCAATAGAAAAGAGTTTGTAAACGCTGGTGATGTTCTGCTGTCTAGCAGTGGTGGTCTGTCTCCAAGGCAACGAGCTGTAAACAAAAGCATTAATATCTCAAGAATGGCTGACGTTTTTAAAAGGCAGTAAATTGCTTGTACTTCCAAGCACTCTCCGAGAATAGTTATAGATAGATAGATAGATAGATAGATAGATAGATAGATAGATAGATAGATAGATAGATAGATAGATAGATGGGAATGACAAAAAATAAAATAGATTCAAAGGGATACACAAAACAAAATATCTAAAAATGGCTAGATAATGTCTGTGACCTGCAGATGGAGGAGTATGCGGCTACTTCTAACAGTTGGAGGGTTACAGGGTGCCGCAGGTACTAACAATGAACAGATCCGCTCCGCTTCCCTCTTTAGTGGCACAGGCTTAGGACCATCTCTCATATCGCTCCCCTATTTCGATCTGCTGTACAGAATGGGAGTCAACATATGATAATGAGGTTTAATAATAGCGCAGGCGAGCGGACGCAATTATTGCACCTGTCATCAGCCGGAGAACAGGTGTACGCTCGGCAAAGCAGTCACTTCATCGCGAGGGATCGATGGCGGTATTAGGTTTTGGGGTTGCATTTCTGAATAAATAGTTTTAAATGCAGAAAACAAGACCCTCAGCGGTAGACCACCATAGACGGGTATCCTGCATTACTTTCTGCCCATCAATGTCATAGTGAGATACAAGAAACTCGGAAACAACTTCCACTACGAGCAAGTGACTTTTACATATAAAACAGCAAAGTACAAATGCAAAACTTTAAGCAACATTTAGTAATGAGTCCCCTTGTCATCCAAAGCATGACCCATGGGTTTCAACGGAGAGGTGGCTGCATTTTCTACAGCAGAGAGAAAACATGGAACAATGTCGTCAATCATAATGGTAAATGTGGCCATTGACGGCTAAACAGAAGTGGTGGGTGTGGGTCACGATTCTGTGGGTGAGATCTCAACGTAAGCTTGTAATGCTCCTTTAAGGATGGGCTGTCATCAGCACAAACGTGGCCAGGTTTTGCTCTTATATCATTTCCAGTTCTCCACTGATTATTCCACTTTTTTTCTTTTAGAAATCCGCCATACGGTTCCAGAGATATGAGGCTTTTTATTTAGTGCTACTTTTTATGTTCTATACCAAAGGGGGTGTGTCTCTTAGGAGTTTATGAGGGCGTGTCTTTAAGGACTTCTGCATAATACCCTGTGAGCCACGCCCCCTTAGGTCATAAACATTAGCAGTCAATAAGGCCCATATCTCTGGAACCATATGGCAGATTTAAAAAAGACAAAAACTTTAATACTCAGCGAAGGAGAGGGAATAAAATAAGAGTGAAAACTAACTTGGTAATAAAACCCCTTTAAGAGCAATTTGTAGGTCTCTAGCTTGGTGATGGTGGACATTATGGTGCCGGTGTATACACTACTAATCTAAAGTCTAATATCTAGATAATATATCAATATGCAAATGAAGAAATAATGTCGGACCACCTACTGAAAAGTAATTCTATTAACTTGCGGAGAAGGGGACTGACATAATCCCGGAGCGCTTCACTTACTTGTCGATGAGAGCGATGCAAACCTCGCTCGACTATTACAGAACGCGCAGAGTCCACGTCAGATGTTCTTATTAATAGAGGGATCTGCACAAGGGCCAAGAAAGGTAATGAGAGGTACCTTCCCCGGAGCGGAGAAGAGTTATTGCAGGATAACATAAGCCGGGGCTGTAACTCCATCCTGTGGACGACTTCTGGACCCGAATCAATTAATGGGGGGGAAAAAAACGCATGAAAATGACAGGCGGGTGTTTGTAGCAAATGGGAACAACAGATGGAGACGAGGAGAGGAGTCTCTTGACCGGGGCGTCCCGTGCTCCTGCTCCGAGCAGGATGTGCCAACCACCTGTTGGGGGTTAATCTATGGTTTTTCAGCCCGATACTGTATCTATTTCTGCCACTCTGTCTTGTAACAACTTTGCAGTGGGTTCCATAGATGCAATGAATATCCTGTAATCGGATCGTACCATGCAAATGATGGAAACCCGCGTTATTCTCCGTCCCCGCTCACTTGCATTAACACTTACCTGCTCTTACTCTAACCTGACTCCTTGTCCACCTCCAGGAGAATCTAGGATCCGTTAACAGCATCCCGGCACATCAGTTATGTGGAGGAACTTGATGCGTCACCTGTCCGTCAGCAGATTCCTCGCTGCCCATTGTGGTCCCCCCGACTCCCCTCATACCTATGGCTGCTCACCTCTATATCCCTCTCGTTCTTACTCTTTTCTGCCCCTCTCCGTCGGTATTTTTTCCCAATCTTGTTTCTATAGAAACTAGATTAGCTGGGGGAGGGGGGGTGGACTGTCACGGCCCCATGTGACTAAGATTCCAACACTGAAGAATCTCTCCACGTTTTTTGCTGGATACAGGCTTCTTTACATAACAACAAGCCATTGTCGCTGGTACCCGAGGAGTGAGAATAGGCCGGTGGGGAGAGAACACGACTCGTAGGTTAATCGCATGGGGCTGACAAAGGATGTACAGGGTCCACGGAGCCCCTACAGTAATCTACGCCCATCGGCAGGGCACGGGTCTATCATTAGTGGTGGAAGTTGTAACCCATGTCTATACTGCTCACATACATGACGAGGCCCCATTATACACACATAATGGGGTGTCCCATTATACACACACACACAAGGCCACATTATACATTATACACACACAGGACGAGGCCCCATTATACAGTCACATGACAGGGGGCCATATTATACACATACATGAAGGTGCCCCATTATACACACACAACAGGGTGTCCCATTATACACACACACACAACAAGGCCCCATTATACACACATACAAAACAAGGCCCCATTATACACACACAGGATGAGGCCCCATTATACACACACAGGACGGTGACCCATTATACACAAATGACGGTGAACCCCATTATTCATATGCATAACGAGGCCCCATTATACACATACATGATCAAATGCCCCATTTTACACATCCACAACGGGGTGCCCCATTATACACACACATGACGGGTGCCCCATTATACACATACAGGTGCATCTCATAAAATTAGAATATCATCAAAAAGTTAATTTATAGCAGTTCTTCAATACAAAAGTGAAACTCATATATTATGTAGAGTCATTACAGACAGAGTGATCTATTTCACAGTTTTAGTTCTGTTAATGTTGATGATTATGGCTTACAGCCAATGAAAACCCAAAAGTCATTATCTCAGTAAATTACATACCGGTAGTTACATAGTTATTAAGGTTGAAGGAAGACTATAAGTCCATCTAGTTCAATTAGAATATTTTATAACACCAGCTTGAAATAGATTTTAAAATCGGAAATGTTGGCCTCCTGAAATGTATGATCAGTAAATGCACTCAATACTTGGTCACGGCTCCTTTTGCATCAATTCCTGCATCAATCCGGCGTGGCATGGAGGCGATCAGCCTGTGGCACTGCTGAGGGGTTATGGAAGCCCAGGTTGCTTTGATAGCAGCCTTCAGCATTGTTGGGTCTGGTGTCTCTCATCTTCCTCTTGACAATACTCCATAGATTCTCTATGGGGTTAAGGTCAGGCGAGTTTGCTGCCAATCAAGCATAGTGATACTGTTGTTTGTAAACCAGGTATTTGTACTTTTGGCAGTGTGGACAGGGGCCAAGTCCTGCTGGAGAATGACATTTCCATCTCCAAAAAGATTGTCTGCAGAGGGAAGTGCTCTAAAATATCCTGGTAGACGGCTGCGCTGACTTTGGTCTTCATAAAACACAGTGGACCCACACCAGCAGATGACATGGCTTCCCAAACCATCAACGATTGTGAATATTTCCACTAGACCTTGGAAATCAAGGTCCCAGAGTCTGGAGGAAGAGTGGAGAGGCCACAATCCAAGCTGCTTGAGTTCTAGTGTGAAGTTTCCACAATCAGTGATGGTTTGGGGAGCCATGTCATCTGCTGGTGTAGGTCCACTGTTTTATTAAGACCAAAGTCGGGGCAGCCATCTACCAGGACATTTTAGAGCACTTCATGCTTCCCTCTGCAGACAATCTTTTTGGAGATGGAAATGTCATTCTCCAGCAGGACTTGGCCCCTGTCCACACTGCCAAAAGTACCAATACCTGGTGTACAAACAACAGTATCGCTGTGCTTGATTGGCAGCAAACTCGCCTGACCTTAACCCCATAGAGAATCTATGGGATATTGTCAAGAGGAAGATGAGAGACACCAAACCCCACAATGCAAACAAGCTGAAGGCTGCTATCAAAGCAACCTGGGCTTCCATAACCCCTCAGCAGCGCCACAGGCTGATCACCTCCATGCCACGCTGCATTGATGCAGTAATTGATGCCAAAGGAGCCCCGACCAAGTATTGTGGGCATTTAATGATCATACATTTCAGTAGGCCAAAATTTGGGATTTTAAAATCATTTTCAAGCAGGTGTTATAAATTATTCTAATTTACTGAGATAATGACTTTTGGGTTTTCATTGTCCGTAAGCCATAATCATCAACATTAACAGAAATAAACACTTGGAATAGATCACTCTGTGTGTAATGATTCTATATAATATATGAGTTTCACTTTTTGTATTGAAGAAGTGAAATAAATTAATGTTTTGATGATATTCTAATTTTGTGAGATGCACGTTTACATGTTGAGTTGCCGTTGCCCCATTATTCCACATACACAACGAGACCCCATTATACACACATGACTGTTGCCCCATTATACACGTACAAGACAAAGCCCCCTTATACACACATACATGACGGAGTGACTGATACACATACATGGTAGGGCACCTCATTATACACATACACGACACGTCATTATATAAATACATGACGGAGTGCCCCATGTTTTCATTATACACATACATGATGAGGTGTCCCATGATATCATTATACAAAACATGACGAGGCCCCATTATACACATACTGTGCATGATGGGGTGCCATGTTATTAACCTACATGGTGAGGCCCCCAATTATACACACTCGACACGGTGCCTAATGATACACACATGATGGGGTGCCCCATTATACACACACATGAGGTTGTTCCCCATTACACACATACATGATGAGGTCCCCCATTACAGACATACATGATAGGGTGCCCAATTGTACACATTCATGATGTGTGGTTCCCCATTATACGCACATGATGGGGTGCCCCATTATACAGATACACAATGAGGTGCCACATTATACACATACATAACGGGGTGCCCAATTATACACACATGATCAGATGCCCCATTATGCACATACATGATGAGGTGCCATTATACACACAAGACGAGGTTCCCCGTTCTACACACATGATGAGGTGCTTTGTTATGCACATACATGACAAGGTGCCCCATTATAAACACACGAGGTACCCCATTATATATATATATATATATATATATACAGTGGGGCAAAAAAGTATTTAGTCAGTCAGCAATAGTGCAAGTTCCACCACTTAAAAAGATGAGAGGCGGCTGTAATTTACATCATAGGTAGACCTCAACTATGGGAGACAAACTGAGAAAAAAAAATCCAGAAAATCACATTGTCTGTTTTTTTATCATTTTTTTTGCATATTATGGTGGAAAATAAGTATTTGGTCAGAAACAAACAATCAAGATTTCTGGCTCTCACAGACCTGTAACTTCTTCTTTAAGAGTCTCCTCTTTCCTCCACTCATTACCTGTAGTAATGGCACCTGTTTAATCTTGTTATCAGTATAAAAAGACACCTATGCACACCCTCAAACAGTCTGACTCCAAACTCCACTATGGTGAAGACCAAAGAGCTGTCAAAGGACACCAGAAACAAAATTGTAGCCCTGCACCAGGCTGGGAAGACTGAATCTGCAATAGCCAACCAGCTTGGAGTGAAGAAATCAACAGTGGGAGCAATAATTAGAAAATGGAAGACATACAAGACCACTGATAATCTCCCTTGATCTGGGGCTCCACGCAAAATCCCACCCCGTGAGGTCAGAATGATCACAAGAACGGTGAGCAAAAATCCCAGAACCATGCGGGGGGACCTAGTGAATGAACTGCAGAGAGCTGGGACCAATGTAACAAGGCCTACCATAAGTAACACACTACGCCACCATGGACTCAGATCCTGCAGTGCCAGACGTGTCTCACTGCTTAAGCCAGTACATGTCCGGGCCGTCTGAAGTTTGCTAGAGAGCATTTGGATGATCCAGAGGAGTTTTGGGAGAATGTGCTATGGTCTGATGAAACCAAACTGGAACTGTTTGGTAGAAACACAACTTGTCGTGTTTGGAGGAAAAAGAATACTGAGTTGCATCCATCAAACACCATACCTACTGTAAAGCATGGTGGTGGAAACATCATGCTTTGGGGCTGTTTCTCTGCAAAGGGGCCAGGACGACTGATCCGGGTACATGAAAGAATGAATGGGGCCATGTATCGTGAGATTTTGAGTGCAAACCTCCTTCCATCAGCAGGGGCATTGAAGATGAAACGTGGCTGGGTCTTTCAACATGACAATGATCCAAAGCACACCGCCAGGGCAACGAAGGAGTGGCTTCGTAAGAAGCATTTCAAGGTCCTGGAGTGGCCTAGCCAGTCTCCAGATCTCAACCCTATAGAAAACCTTTGGAGGGAGTTGAAAGTCCGTGTTGCCAAGCGAAAAGCCAAAAACATCACTGCTCTAGAGGAGATCTGCATGGAGGAATGGGCCAACATACCAACAACAGTGTGTGGCAACCTTGTGAAGACTTACAGAAAACGTTTGACCTCTGTCATTGCCAACAAAGAATATATTACAAAGTATTGAGATGAAATATTGTTTCTGACCAAATACTTATTTTCCACCATAATATGCAAATAAAATGTTAAAAAAACAGACAATGTGATTTTCTGGATTTTTTTTTCTCAGTTTGTCTCCCATAGTTGAGGTCTACCTATGATGTAAATTACAGACGCCTCTCATCTTTTTAAGTGGTGGAACTTGCACTATTGCTGACTGACTAAATACTTTTTTGCCCCACTGTATATATATATATATATATATATATATATATATATATATATATATATATATATATATATACACACACACATACACACACATACATACATATATAACAGGGTGCCCCATTATTCACACATGATGAGGTGCCCTGTTATACACATACATGACGGGGTGCCTCACTATTTACACACACATGAATGGGGTGCCCCATTATACATACATGACAAGGTGCCCTATTATACACACAGACACATACAAAACGAGGTACCTTATAATACACATACATGACACGGCACCCCATTATACATATTCATGATGGAGTGCCCAAAGATATCATTATAAACATACACAACGAGGCCCCATTATACAAGTACTGTGCATGATGGGATGCCCATTATTAACCTACAAGATGAGGCTCCCAATTATACACATGACAGGGTGTCTGATGATACACACACACACATGATGGGGTGGCCCATTATACACATACATGAAGGGATGCCCCATTACACACATACATGACGGGGGCACCACTATACATACACATGTTGCGTAAGCCATTATATACTCATACATGGCAAGGTGCCATATTATAGAGATACATGATGAGGGCCCCCATTATACACATACATGACGGAGTGCCCATTACACACATACCTGATGGGTTGCCCCATTATACACAAACACAATGAGGCCCCATTATACACATTAACGAAGAGGTGCCTCATTATACAAATACATGACAAGGTGTCCTATTATACACACACATAACGAGGTGCCTCATTATACACATACATGACAAGGTGTGCCATTACACACACGACGAGGTGCCTCATTAAACACACATGATGAGGTGCCCCATTACACAATTACATGACGAGGCCACATTATACATATACAAGACAAGGCTCCATTATACACATACATGATGAGGTGCCCAATTATACAAATAAATGATGAGGTGCCCCAATATACACATACATGATGAGGTGCCCCATTATACACACACAAGACAGGGCTCAATTATACACATATATGAGGAGGCGCCCCATTATACACATACAACAGGTTGTCCCATTATACACACTTTACCAGGCTCCATTAATATACACACCACAGGCTGCATCATTATACATAAACCTGATCAGATTCTCCATCATACATACATGCTACCAATGATAATCATTTCTGCACCGCAGTGAAAGTCACATCATCACATCCTACTCCTCTGCAGCGCAGCTCTGCCGCGGAGAGTAAGATGAGAAACTGACAGACAGCTGCAGTATGCTCCAACAGGGCTCCACATGGTAAAATCTATAGCTACACGGGGGATCGGATGTGCGATGACAGACAGCTTGTGTCACACACTACACATAATATTGATGATGATGAAGATTGCACATTTAATCGATGCAGAGTAGAGTATTCATTGTAAGATATCAAATTAATAAATTTGTAACTTATGATTCATTTTGCAATATTCCATACTCATAACCGGCTACTTAGATATAAATTCTATATCTTCCATTTAATTTTTTTTTTTAATATACAGTGGGTACAGAAAGTATTCAGAGCCCTTTAAATTTTCCACTCTTTGTTTCATTGCAGCCATTTGGTAAATTCAAAAAAGTTCATTTTTCTCATTAATGTGCACTCTGCACCCCATCTTGACTGAAAAAAACAGAAATGTAGAAATTTTTGCAAATTTATTAAAAAAGAAAAACTGAAATATCACATGGTCATAAGTCTTCAGACCCTTTGCTCAGTATTTAGTAGAATCACCTTTTGAGCTAGTACAGCCATGAGTCTTCTTGGGAATGATGCAGCAAGTTTTTCACCTCTGGATTTGGGGATCCTCTGCCATTCTTCCTTGCAGATCCTCTCCAGTTCCATCAGGTTGGATGGTGAACGTTGGTGGACAGCCAATTGGGTTTAGGACAGGGCTCTGGCTGAGTCAGTCAAGAATGGTCACAGAGTTGTTCTGAAGCCGCTCCTTTGTTATTTTGGCTGTGTGCTTAGGGTCATTGTCTTGTTGGAAGGTGTACCTTAGGCCAAGTCTGAGGTCCAGAGCACTTTGGTCGCATTCATGTTTCCTTCAATGACAACCAGTCATCCTGTCCCTGCAGCTGAAAAACATCCCCATAGCATGATGCTGCCACCACCATGTTTTACTGTTGGTATTGTATTGGGCTGATGATGAGCAGTGCCTGGTTTTCTCCACACATACTGCTTAGAATTATCAAAAAGGTCTATCTTCGTCTCATCAGACCAGAGAATCTTATTTCTCATAGTCTGGGAGTCTTTCATGTGTTTTTTAGAAAACTCTATGCAGGCTTTCATATGTCTTGCACTGAGGAGAGGCTTCCGTCGGGCCACTCTGCCATAAAGGCCTGACTGTTGGAGGGCTGCAGTGATAGTTGACTTTGTGGAACTTTCTCCCATCTCCCTACTGTGTCTCTGGAGATCAGCCACAGTGATCTTGGGGTTCTTCTTTACCTTTCTCGCCAAGGTTCTTCTCCCACGATTGCTCAGTTTGGCTGGACGGCCAGGTCTAGGAAGACTTCTGGTGGTCCAAAACTTCTTCCATTTAAGGATTATGGAGGCCACTGTACTCTTAGGAACCTTGAGTACTGTAGAAATTCTGTTGTAACCTTGGCCAGATCTGTGCCTTGCCACAATTCTCTCGCTGAGCTCCTTCGCCAGTTCCTTTGACCTCAACCTTCTCCTAGTGTGCAACCCCCACTTCACAAACTCACTCACCCTCACAGAAATCTCAAACACCTCAATTTACAATCACTCTCTGAGTCCCTTCTCGCTCTTAAAGACATAGATTCCCTTCATGACACAGATGCTGCTGCCAGTTTTTATAACACCAAAATAACAGCAACACTTGACTCGGCCGCCCACCTCATGCATAGCAAAACTCATACAATCAACAGAGCCCTGGCTGACCAACCTGACCAAAGAACTGAAACGGGCTTCCAGGGTCGCTGAGCGAAGATGGAAGCGATCCTGCTCCATCGAGCACTTCATCACATACAAGCAGTCCCTCGCCAGCTTCAAGTCTATGCTCACTGCTGCAAAACAAACATACTTCTCATCTCTCATATCTCTTGCTGTCTCACAACCCTAAACAGCTTTTCAACACTTTCAATTCTCTACTCCGTCCCCCAGCACCTCCTCCCTCTCCACTCTTTACTGCTGAAGACTTTGCCTCCTTCTTTAAGCAGAAGATCGATACGATCAGAGAAGCTTTTGCCTTCCGCCCTCAATGCTCTTCTTAGCTGCTGAGCCCTGTTCCTCCAAAACCAGCTTCTGTATATATGTATGTATGTACAGTACAGACCAAAAGTTTGGACACTTTCACATTTAAAGATTTTTCTGTATTTTCATGACTTTGAAAATTGTACTTTCACACTAAAGGCATCAAAACTATGAATTAACACGCGTGGAATTATATACTTAACAAAAAAGTGTGAAACAACTGAAAATATGTCTTATATTCTAAGTTCTTCAAAGTAGCCACCTTTTGCTTTGATGACTGCTTTGCACACTCTTGGCATTCTCTTGATGAGCTTCAAGAAGTAGTCACCAGGAATGGTTTTCACTTCACAGGTGTGCCCTGTCAGGTTTAATAAGTGGGATTTCTTGCCTTATAAATGGTGTTGGGACCATCAGTTGTGTTGTGCAGAAGTCTGGTGGATACACAGCTGATAGTCCTACTGAATAGACTGTTAGAATTTGTATTATAGCAAGAAAAAAGCAGCTAAGTTATGAAAAACGAGTAGCCATCATTACTTTAAGAAATGAAGGTCAGTCAGTCTGAAAAATTGGGAAAACTTTGAAAGTGACCCCAAGTGCAGATGCAAAAACCATCCAGCGCTACAAAGAAACTGGCTCACATGAGGACCGCCCCAGGAAAGGAAGACCAAGAGTCACCTCTGCTTCTGAGGATAAATCTATCTGAGTCACCAGCCTCAGAAATCGCAGGTTAACAGCAGCTCAGATTAGAGACCAGGTCAATGCCACACAGAGTTCTAGCAGCAGACACATCTCTACAAGAACTGTTAAGAGGAGACTTTGTGCAGCAGGCCTTCATGGTAAAATAGCTGCTGGGAAACCACTGCTAAGGACAGGCAACAAGCAGAAGAGACTTGTTTGGGCTAAAGAACACAAGGAATAGACATTAGACCAGTGGAAATCTGTGCTTTGGTCTGTTAAGTCCAAATTTGAGATGTTTGGTTCCATCCACCGTGTCTTTGTGTGACGCAGAAAAGGTGAACGGATGGACTCTACATGCCTGGTTCCCACCGTGAAGCATGGAGGAGGTGTGATGGTGTGGGGGGGCTTTGCTGGTGACACTGTTGGGGATTTATTCAAAATTAAAGGCATACTGAACCAGCATGGCTACCACAGCATCTTGCAGCGGCATGCTATTCCATCCGGTTTGTGTTTAGTTGGACCATCATTTATTTTTCAACAGGACAATGACCCCAATCACACCTCCAGGCGGTGTAAGGGCTATTTGACCAAGAAGGAGAGTGATGGGGTGCTACGCCAGATGACCTGGCCTCCACAGTCACCAGACCTGAACCCAATCAAGATGGTTTGGGGTGAGCTGGACCGCAGAGTGAAGGCAAAAGGGCCTACAAGTGCTAAGCATCTCTGGGAACTCCTTCAAGATTGTTGGAAGACCATTCCCGGTGACTACCTCTTGAAGCTCATCAAGAGAATGCCAAGAGTGTGCAAAGCAGTCATCAAAGCAAAAGGTGGCTACTTTGAAGAACCTAGAATATAAGACATAATTTCAGTTGTTTCACACTTTTTTGTTAAGTATATAATTCCACATGTGTTCATTCATATTTTTAATGCCTTCAGTGTGAATGTGCAATTTTCATAGTCATAAAAATACAGAAAAATCTTTAAATGAGAAGGTGTGTCCAAACTTTTGGTCTATTCTGTATATATATATATATATATATATATATATATATATATATATATATATATATATATATATACACACACACACTCTGTCCTTGTCTGGCGTGCACTGGCAGACACAATGTGCAGGTCTTTTGTGACTATATTTTATAAGGCGCATTGCCGGGTAATTTCACAATTTTAGCTTAGATAAGGGGCATCGCTGTGTCACTCTGGAGTGCCACCACAAGGTTTTCATTCACTGCCAGAAAGAAGAATTCTAGAATTTGGCCATGAATGGAAACACAAAGTACAAAAAGTTGCAAAACTTGAAAAGAAGAAAACTTACATTTTAGATTATTAAAGGAAACTCAAGCATAATATGTAGAACAGACTATATCCAAGGATATGTTCCCATGGGTCTGATTCCAATGCTGCAATAGAACTGCGCCAAACTCAGGGGCACTATGCGGCCCACTGAGAAGTGTGTACCCCCAAGAATTCACGTCATTTTCGAGTACTTTGATCTAGGGGTCAATCCAACTATGGCCGACACCTTCATAACGTTAGCTTGTTCTTCCAATGTCAGGTCATAAAGAGACAACTGATGGCAATGTGAGTACGGAGCTACAGGATACAAGATGGAGAATGTGTCCCCTCCACATTACACCGGCAGGAGCATTTCTCACCTCCCGTTCTACATCCTTGGACATTATGGAATTCATCTCCATTTTGCAGCTATTACAGCTTCCACTCTCCTGGGGATAATTACTACAAGATCTGTGGGAATGTGCGTCCCTTCATACAGAAGAGATATATATTGAGAGGACTCTCCATTCTAAATGTTTCTCATCCAGAAGAGCATTTATGAGGGGAGACCCTGAAGTTGGGGGAGGACAGGCTCATAATCTCCGTTACAGGTGCTGGATGTGACAGATTTGGGCTCTGTGCCGCTGCTCATGTTCTTACACTAAACTCCCCCACCACGTGTCTGTATGGAGCTGGTGCACTGGGCACAGTCATGGGGAACAGAAACGAGTCTTCCCCAAACTGTTCCCACAAAGATGGCAGCAGCAATTGTCCACAATGTCTTGAGCTGAAGAATTTATAGTTCCCGTCACTGGGACCAAGAAGCTGCGGCCGTCCCCTGATAACAGCCCACAGTATTATTCCTCCTGCACCATCTGTACAGGGGGCGCAATGCAGTCAGGGGGTAACGTTCTCCTGGATTCACCAAACCCAGACTCCTCCATCAGATGCTAGAGCAGTGTGATCCGTCACTGCACAGAACACGTCTCCTCCAGAGTCCAGTGATGGCAGCTTTACACTACTCCATCCAACGCTCGGCATTGTGCTTGGTGATGTACGGCTGCATGCAGCTGCTCGGTCATGAAGCTCCCGGCGGGGCGCAGTGTTTGTGCTGATGTTATAGCAGAGGAGGTCTGGACTCTGCAGTTATGTAGTCAGCAGAGCGATGGTGACTTTTCTGCCCCCTGGGCCTCAGCACTCAGCCCCCCGCTCTGTAACATTATGGGGTCTCCACTTCGTGGCTGAGTTGCTGCTGTTCCTTCTACTTCTCAATAATATCACTCACAGGTGATGGGGGAAGATTTAGGATGAAGAAATGTCATGGACGGACTTGTTACCCCAGTGGCTCCTACTGCAGGACCGTGCTGGTATCCGTGCGCTCAGCATCACCGGCCATTATGTCACATGTTAGCAAAGACCGGCGGCATGGCGCGAGGGGCAGAGGATATACTCCAAGTTGCAAGGGGGCAACAGGGTCGGATGTTATATTCTGGGGGCGACAAGGTCAGATGTTATGCACCAAGGGGGGGGGGGGGGAAGGGGGGGCAACAGGGCAAAATCTACTACATAGTGGAGCCTTCTCTTGTATAAGAATACGTTATTAAAGGGGTTCTTCCCTTTGGACTGTCCCTTATTCTTAATAGGCCACCCCCAACAATAAGCGGATCACAAGGCATCTTGCTGTTGAACTTTTCAGCAATCAACATCTGTAAGAGATCCTGGTAGGGAGTTTTTCATTTTCCTACAGTGCCCCCGCAGGAAAAAGGAAGCATTACATAGTTCCCAATTAAATGAATAGACTGTTGGCGATGTGCCTGGTCCTCCAGAGGGTGAAACACTTTTTTTTTTTTTTTTTTTTGTGTAGGGTAGTGCGATACTTTCAGCTTATACGTCGCACACTCCTCCACTATGGTGGTCTACAGAGTAAAACAAATACCCAGAACTTTTTTTTATTTTATTTTTCAGTTCATGCAGCTGACGAACTGCCTGACATGGGCTGTAATAACATCTATGGCAAATGTTAGTCACTGACTGTTTCATCATTTAAAAGTATAATTATGCATCAAGCAATTCAGCAGATAAGTCTGGTAGAAAATATGAATTTATGTGAAGAAGTATCAGAGGTTGAAGGCACAGGCATCTCATAAAAAAAATTATTTGCCTTTTTCCCCTATGACAACACTTCCGGTATGGCTGGAAATGTCAACAAGGTGTTTTTACCTTATGGCTGTGATTTTTTTTCCCAGGGAGAAATGTACAAAATTAATTATGGTTTACTGCTCTCCTGAGAGCTATGATCCATTTTATAGGGCTAAACAAGCAGTGGATCCCGTAATGGAGAACAAGAAATAATGTTCCAAAAATAACTATTTATATTAATGGCTGCATGTAATACCTTATATACCCTGTAGTGGCCGCTGCAGGGGAAATGATCAGCACTAGGGGAAAATCAGAGACGATCTCTGGATTTCTGATTTAATAAAAGATTGCTCCAGATTAGAATTACATGGCGGCTTTCTTTCAGAAACAGCGCCACCACTGCCCACAGGTTGTGGCAAGTACTGTAGGTCAATTTCATTGAAGTGCATGAGGTTACAATGCTGCACACAACTTGAGGACAGTTGTGGTGCTGCTCTTTGCAGAAATCAGCCATGTAGTAGTAATTCAGGACAAGTCCTCTGAAGGGTCTGCGTGTGATACAAATACAAGAGAGAAGTGGAAATTCACACAACAGTTATAAATAAAACCACCGCCACGATCCAGTAAAATCCCAGCGATCAGCCACCGACGAGAGGAGTGAACACTGGAAACGAGGAGGTTGCGCAGAGCTATTTGTGTCCTGAGCGGCCGCAGACGCCACTGCTTGGGAGGAAAGTTTAGGCCTCGGGCAATGAATTGTAGAACAATAAGACGACCTGTAGAGAAAACACTCGGATGATTCTGTTGTTTTTGGAAACACGAGGATCGGCAGAGAGAGGAGCCTCAACTGTGCCGCAGCCGTCGTAGCATTTGGGGAAAGCACGGAAGATGCCACTTTCCTACAGTTACGCCAATTATTGAGACATAGTATAAAGATGGAATATGTAACACACTACTAAGTATCATTACAAAAGGAAAAGTTTCCAACTATTATGAAACTACGACTTCCAGAATACCCTATTTGATTGAAACCAAAAATGTGTAATGCTTCATCTCACCTCTGGGAGTGCTGCAGGGAAACTGAGCACTAGCTGCGCAGATCACAGCTAATCGCTGGGGATCCCAGCAGAGAGACTCCTCCTTATCTTATTTCTACAGTAACGTCTTTACAAAACAGGATCAAAACTGAACAATGCTTTTACAGAAAATCACATTTTGACACAATCTCTAACTTTTAAAGCACAACCACATCCAAATAATAAAAACTCAAAGGTCATATCAAAATTATCCAGAGCTGACCAGTCAGGGGCCCAGTGGAGAGGGCTGTACTACTGGCATCATGGCTCCATCCTCACTGAATGGTGGTGCCAGTAACACATCATGTGATCACTTTGGTCACCGATTGCCTGTAGCAGTCATGTGCTGTTTACAGGAGCGCTGCAGGAGGGTCAGTGCTACATTGCTGGGAGACAGCAGGCGAGAAGTATTGCTTTTGGTATTTTACATTATTGGCATTTTTTTTTTTAAATTCCATACTTTGGATAACCCCTTTAAATGTAATCGTAAGGCCGCTTTCACTTTTCCGCTATTCATGGTGCATGTACGGAACGTGCTGTCCGGACCGGTAACGGGTGCCTATGGGGCACTTTGGGTTGGGTGGAGACCCATGGCCAGTCCAGATATCATGCTCTGTAATCAGATCACAAATGTTGGAGGTGTAAACCCAAACAAAATATTCACTTGCTAGAGAAACAGTTTGTGCTTCAGAGCTGCAATTCCTATTGGCATTAGGTACAGTCAGCCAGTGTTTGTAGGTGTAGGCCAGGTGGGTGATTAACTTCACTGCTAATGAAACTTTGGATGGGCTGAAACGAGTCCAGTCTTCTTGATTTTTCCACCACCTAGTGGTTTTCACCCCCAGCTCACTCTATCTAGGACCTGGTACATTAATATCACACTATTTAAAGGGGTATCCTCACCTTAGACACTTATGGCATATCCACAGAATAGATTATAAATGTCTGATGCACATCCCAAAGCAGGAGAACAGGGGTCCCAGGTCTGCCAGGTGAAGTATCTGCCAGATCTAGGGGGAGAATGGACAGAGAGGAGATGGTGCTTTTTGTGTGTCTCCCTCCATTCACTTCTATGGGATTTGTGGAACCAAGTTTGCCATTGCCATACCTCCTATAATGATGAACGGACATGCACGGCCTCCCTACTTAGTCGCCAAGTAGGTTATGAGACCCCCCTTTTCTCCACAGTGATAAGTCATAAGTGGAGAGCTACATCTGTCAGACATTTATATGCCATGTATGTCTAAGGTGCCAATCTAATGAACTTGAATTGGAAGGAGGGAAAGGCGCAGATCACAGCAGATATGGTACCAACCAGATTCTTTGCTCAGGGGTCTTTGACAACCTTGACCATGAGAGGATTATGTACGCTATTGTTGGCACAATAGAAAAGAATAACAAAAACAGCCACCATGTGAGAACTGGGATGGCAGCAATGCTGATTGTTTCCCAGATTTCTTATAATCTGCCAAAATTTAAATGGTTGTTGTCCCTTTACCAAATTTTGCATAAAGCAGCAGTAATAACTTTGTATTGTATATTATCAGAGAAATCTGCTACTTTATTTATGAGCCATTCCTCTCCCCACCTACCCTCCCCCGTGCTTATCCTTCATTCTGAAAACAGTTCAAATCAGTCTTGCTCATGACAGGATGGCCAGTAAGATAGATAGATAGATAGATAGATAGATCACTAATGGATCAGCTTGCAGCTGCGTACTGGAGTCTAACAGGGCGATAGGGAGAATTAAGGAGCACAGTGCGAAAAAACAGCAGAGGCAGATCATGCTATAGATTCTAGTAAGTGATTTAGCTTATACCGAAGCTGGATTCATAGCCACTCTGCTCAATACAGCTGATTAATGTCTTCCAAGGTGCTGCTGCTTCTAGCAGGTCTTTTATTCACCCCAATGCTGGATTCATAGCCACTTTGCTCAATACAGCTGTATAATGTCGTCCATGGTGCTGCTGCTTTCTAACAGGTCTTTCATTCACCCCAGTGCTGGATTCATAGCCACTTTGCTCAATACAGCTGTATAATGTAGTCCATTGTGCTGCTGCTTTCTAGCAGGTCTTTTATCTCATCCCAGTGCTAGAATGACAGCTGGGCTGTTCAGTACTATTGTGTAATGTCCTCTATACTGTTGCTGCTTCCAGTAGATTGTTTATCTCACCCTAGTCAAAGATTCACAGCTACACTTCTCAGTGCTGTTGTGTAATGTCCTCCATACTGCTGCTGCTTTCTAGTAGGTTCCTCTCTCCCCAGTGCTAAATTCACAGCCACACTGTTCAATACAATTGTATATTGTCCTCTAGGGTGCTGCTGCATTCTAGCAGCTCTTTTATTTCAGTGCTAGATTCTCAGCAGTGATGCTCAGTACTATTGTGTAATGTAATTCATACTGTTGCTGCTTCTAGCAGTTTGTTTATCTCACCATAGTGAAAGATTCACAGTTACACTTCTCAAGACTGCTCTCGAGACTGCTGATGCTTTCTGGTAAGTCAGTTATCTCATCCTAGTGAAAGATTCACAGATACACTTTTCTTTACTGCTGTGTAAAGCCCTCTATACTGCTGCTCCTTTCTATTAGTTTTTTTTTTTTCTCATGCCGGTGATAGACTCACAGCTACACTGCTCAGTACGGCTGTAAAATGTCTTCCATGCAGCAGGTTCTGAATATGTGCTATACAGAGACAGGTGAGCATGATCTCTTTAATTTCTGTGTGTACAGTGCGTGAGAGATATAGCAGCTAGTCTCCTTTCACTATAGCTCAGAGATGGCTGTAAATCAGAGATAGGGGCTGCAGATGAGAAAACTGGTGATAAATGCATAAATTATATTCTCCTTCCTATACACACCATTAACATCTCAATCTGGAAAGTCATGTGAAAGTGTAGGTACAAAGTTTTGTGCCATTCTGAAATAGTTGTTGCACCAAGACAACCCTCTTTTTAACAGTGATCAGTGCCGCGGCCACACAATTTTCTCTACAGTGACCTCCGTTGGACCAATTGAGTATTACAAGTCAAATTCATTGAAATGAATGGGTGATCATGTAATACATGGCTGAGCTGAGTCCTCCAGAGCAGGAGGTATATTTCTTATAGAAAAAGATCCTGAAGGGGCCCCTCATAGAGCATGAAGACATCGTGGCGATATAGGAGAATAGCGTGTCTGTTGTCGGGCTATGAGGGATGCCCCGTGAACTCGGAGTATTATTGGAACAGATACTATTTCTTATTGGACTGACTTACGTTTCGAGTTTAGTGCCCCCTTAACTAAATCAACACTTTTCAAGTGGCAAAGAGCGAGGGTGTCAGCTGAGCATCGAATAACCTAATAACTCCACCAAAAACCCCATGCTCCTTGCTGAATGCTAATCCCGAGGCAACGCTTAGCTGATTTTTAATACGCCACCCAAACATAATACAACCTTATATATATTAACAATTTAAGTGGTGCCAGGATTGAAAAGCAAACTTTTTTTTTCTCAGCCTGGGAAAGCTGATTTTCTGCAGGAGCCCAGACAGTGATGACGGGGGAAGCCATGCCGAGATGCGGTTACACAGGCTTGGCAACTACTGCCTTGATGAATTTTATTTTATTTTATTTTTTATGAAGCAATGTAAACCTCCCTTGATACCGACCACACAGCGTGAAAGGAGCACAGGGCAGAGAGAGGGAGAGGTGAGCGCGGCTGTGAAGTGGGTCCTGGTGGGAGAGACTCACAGCTGCCACTCGCCAGATTACTAAAATCTGAGGGTCACTAGTCACAGGCAGCTCCCAAAACACAGTGGGTCCTTTCATTTAGGACCCCCATGAATCAACTGGAGCAGACAGCAGCTCTCTCCGGAGTACCCATCGCAATGATGTCAATGGGTGAAAATTAATACTTTTACTCTCCTGTGATGGCGCTGCAGCGGTATTCAGATTTGATCACAAATTACAGCTGTGCACAAAAAAAAAAAAAAAATTAAAAGGGGTTTTCCCATTTTTATACATGAGTATCGTCGGATAGTGCTTGGAAATACAAGCAATTTTGCAATTTACTGCCTGTTGAAATGTTCAGCCATTCTTGAGATATTAACACTTTTCTTTGTTTACATCTGGTTGCCTTGGAGACCTGACCACCGCCGCTAGACAGTAGAAAATGCACAGTGCACACAAGCTCTGATCTATTGAGCTTGTAAGATGTGTTAGTTGGTCAGGATCTCTGAAGTGCGCCGTTAACTCCACTTCCTGGCCAGATTCAGCACAGTGATAAAAGGATAGATAGCAACGGTGGTCGGTCTCCTAAGCAACGAGATGTAAACAATAAGAAGTGTTAAGATCTCAAGAACGGACACAAATTTTTATAGTAAATTGCAAAAGTGCTTGCTTTTACAAGCTCTATCCGGCAATATCCATGTATGAAGATGGGAATAACCCTTTTAGGCTTCTTTTACACTTACTGTGTTTTTTTGCGGGCCGTTATCGCGGGCCGTATCGCCGCAATTTTCATAGTCTGCTGCAATAACGGAAAAAAACTTGCGGATCGTCGTTTTTTGGGTTTTCAATACCATGGAAAAAAGTATTGGAAACAAAATAACGGCGTTCCGCAAAACCGGAAGTTACGGTGCACCGCAAAAACAAGCTTCCGTTGTTTTGGAGGCCTCATTGATTTTTAATGGGAGCCATGTCCGTAAGCCGTGAAAAAGATCGAGCAGGCTTGATATTTTTTCACGGCCGTAAATACGGCCCTCACAGCCATACGGCGTATGGAACTCCGTGGAATTATTGCAGCCCCATAGAAATCTATAGGGGACGCAAAAACGGACGGAAAACCATGGTAAGTGTAAAAGAAGCATTAAGCTTTGTTTCAAAAATGTGAATACCCCTTTAAAATAACTCTAATATTATAATTTAGCATGAAAGGACCATAGAGATTAGTTTCTAATGAGATCGGCTCCATGTAATTAGCAGGTATAGCAACAGTGCTCTTGCTGATGAAAACAACGTACCTTTCTCAAAGGATCCATAAAGAGATTCAGCATGTAAAGTCATTACCGTTATATAGTTTAGTGAAATAAGTATAAAACACACCTCGTTCTGTAGGACTGTGTACACACTGATCAGTTACAGCATTAATACCGCCGACAGGTGAAGTGGATGACAATCATTATCTCGGTACATTGTCGCCTGTCTGTCACATATGAGACAGCAAAGGACCAGTCTGTTATTAAGGTCAATAAGTTGTAATTTGATAAGAAGGTGTCAGGACATGCAGAGCATCACAGCTATGATAGAAAGGTGTCAGGACATGCAGAGCATCGCAGCTATGATAGAAAGATGTCAGAACACGCAGAGCATCGCAGCTATGATAGAAAGATGTCAGAACACGCAAAGCATCGCAACTATGATAGAAAGGTGTCAGGACACGCAGAGCATCACGGCTATGATAGAAAGATGTTAGAACACGCAAAGCATCGCAACTATGATAGAAATGTGTCAGAACACGCTGAACATCACAGCTATGATAGAAAGATGTCAGAACACGCTGAACATCACAGCTATGATAGAAAGGTGTCAGGACATGCAGAGCATCGCAGCTATGATAGAAAGGTGTCAGGACATGCAGAGCATCACAGCCCGTGAATTTTTTTTTTTTTTCTATTTGCGACCCATTTGCCAGACAAAGCTTGATACCCCAAAGCTACACGATAATAAGGAGGTTTTAGAGTTATATTCTCATCTTATGCAGAGATGGCACATCGTAAGGAACATTCTTGGACCAGCAATTTAGTGCAAAAAAAATTAAAATTGGTCAACTTCTTCTGACCATTAAATTATTGTGTGTTGTTAAGCGGGCCTCCGGTGGCTAGTGTATAAAGCGGGCCTCCGGTGGCTACTGTATAAAGCAGACCTCCGGTGGCTAGTGTGTAAAGCAGACCTCCGGTGGCTAGTGTGTAAAGCAGACCTCCGGTGGCTAGTGTGTAAAGCAGACCTCCGGTGGCTAGTGTATAGAGCAGACCTCCGGTGGCTAGTGTATAGAGCAGACCTCCGGGGGCTAGTGTATAGAGCAGACCTCCGGGGGCTAGTGTATAAAGCAGACCTCCGGTGGCTAGTGTATAGAGCAGACTACCGGGGGCTAGTGTATAGAGCAGACCTCCGGGGGCTAGTGTATAAAGCAGACCTCCGGGGGCTAGTGTATAAAGCAGACCTCCGGGGGCTAGTGTATAAAGCAGACCTCCGGGGGCTAGTGTATAAAGCAGACCTCCGGTGGCTAGTGTATAGAGCAGACCTCCGGTGGCTAGTGTATAAAGCAGACCTCCGGGGGCTAGTGTATAAAGCAGACCTCCGGGGGCTAGTGTATAAAGCAGACCTCCGGTGGCTAGTGTATAAAGCAGACCTCCGGTGGCTAGTGTATAGAGCAGACCTCCGGTGGCTAGTGTATAGAGCAGACCTCCGGTGGCTAGTGTATAAAGCAGACCTCTGGTGGCTAGTGTATAAAGCAGTTCTCCCGTGGCTAGTGTATAAAGCAGACCTCCGGGGGCTAGTGTATAGAGCAGACCTCCTGTGGCTAGTGTATAAAGCAGACCTCCGGGGGCTAGCGTATAAAGCAGACCTCCGGTGGCTACTGTATAAAGCAGACCTCCAGGGGCTAGTGTATAAAGCAGACCTCCGGTGGCTAATATATAAAGCAGACCTCCGGTGGCTAGTGTATAAAGCAGACCTCCGGTGGCTAGTTTATAAAGCATGTAAAGAAGCTGCGGAGACACCATCACGTGTTTCTCGACGCAAGCAGTGAATAGCCAGGCCTTTCCCCGGGAAGGAACAACCACGGGAAGGGCAGCATCCTATGAAGGAAAGCCACCTATGCCAAGCATGGTATCCATCCACAGAGGCCAATCATCTGTGCCTTTATAGCCTTTTTACTAGGCACTGCTCCTAATAGCCAGATTCCTACTCCACACTGATGAGGGGCAAAAACCCCGAAACAGCTGTCTGTTGGTGTTGGATGTTTTGGTCTCCCCGAGGCCAATCATCTGTGCCTTTATAGTTTATAAAGCAGACCTCCGGTGGCTAGTTTATAAAGCAGACCTCCGGTGGCTAGTTTATAAAGCAGACCTCCGGGGGCTGGTGTATAAAGCAGACCTCCGGGGGCTAGTGTATAAAGCAGACCTTCAGGGGCTAGTGTATAAAGCAGACCTCCGGTGGCTAGTGTATAAAGCAGACCTTTGGGGGCTACTGTATAAAGCAGACCTCCGGTGGCTAGTGTATAAAGCAGACCTCCGGGAGCTGGTGTATAAAGCAGACCTCCGGGGGCTAGTGTATAAAGCAGACCTCCGGTGGCTAGTTTATAAAGCAGACCTCCGGGAGCTGGTGTATAAAGCAGACCTCCGGGGGCTAGTGTATAAAGCAGACCTTCGGGGGCTAGTGTATAAAGCAGACCTCGGTGGCTAGTGTATAAATCAGACCTTTGGAGGCTACTGTATAAAGCAGACCTCCGGTGGCTACTCTATAAAGCAGACCTTTGGGGGCTAGTGTATAAAGCAGACCTCCGGTGGCTAATGCATATAGCAGACCTCCGGGGGCTAGTTTATAAAGCAGACCTCCGGTGGCTAGTTTATAAAGCAGACCTCCGGGGGCTGGTGTATAAAGCAGACCTCCGGGGGCTAGTGTATAAAGCAGACCTTCGGGGGCTAGTGTATAAAGCAGACCTCCGGTGGCTAGTGTATAAAGCAGACCTTTGGGGGCTACTGTATAAAGCAGACCTCCGGTGGCTAGTGTATAAAGCAGACCTCCGGGAGCTGGTGTATAAAGCAGACCTCCGGGGGCTAGTGTATAAAGCAGACCTCCGGTGGCTAGTTTATAAAGCAGACCTTCGGGAGCTGGTGTATAAAGCAGACCTCCGGGGGCTAGTGTATAAAGCAGACCTTCGGGGGCTAGTGTATAAAGCAGACCTCGGTGGCTAGTGTATAAATCAGACCTTTGGAGGCTACTGTATAAAGCAGACCTCCGGTGGCTACTCTATAAAGCAGACCTTTGGGGGCTAGTGTATAAAGCAGACCTCCGGTGGCTAATGCATATAGCAGACCTCCGGGGGCTAGTGTATAAAGCAGACCTCCGGTGGCTAATGCATAAAGCAGGCATCTAATCTGCTTGTATAATCCTCAAATCAGGCTTATGAATAGCCCAGAAAGGCATCCTATACCATAACGAGATTCCATAGCCGACATCCAGTATGGGGCCTTATTGCAGCTTTTATAGTGGCATACTTTACATTCCTACACTCTGATGGCTACTTCCATGGTTACTATTACTTCTTTAGTCTCATGTCTATAGGTTCATGGGGACCTTTGTATAACGAAGCTTGGGTGTTTGCAAAGACATCAAAGCTTTATATTGGCCAAAGCATGACTATAAGCAGGCCTCAGCACAAGAGCATCACTATAACACCATTTTTCGTCACAAGCTGTAGGGGCTCCAACAAACTATGTTTTCATGGTACCAGAATGAGGCTATACGCCAAAATGTGTATGCCCATCAGGTTTTCCGGTTTTGCTCTTCTCAGTATTTAATGTTTTAATTTCTCTGGAATAAAAGTGAAGTTTTACTATATATATATACAGTGGGGCAAAAAAGTATTTAGTCAGTCAGCAATAGTGCAAGTTCCACCACTTAAAAAGATGAGAGGCGTCTGTAATTTACATCATAGGTAGACCTCAACTATGGGAGACAAGCTGAGAAAAAAAAATACAGAAAATCACATTGTCTGTTTTTTTAACAATTTATTTGCATATTATGGTGGAAAATAAGTATTTGGTCAGAAACAAAATTTCATCTCAATACTTTGTAATATATCCTTTGTTGGCAATGACAGAGGTCAAACGTTTTCTGTAAGTCTTCACAAGGTTGCCACACACTGTTGTTGGTATGTTGGCCCATTCCTCCATGCAGATCTCCTCTAGAGCAGTGATGTTTTAGGCTTTTCGCTTGGCAACACGGACTTTCAACTCCCTCCAAAGGTTTTCTATAGGGTTGAGATCTGGAGACTGGCTAGGCCACTCCAGGACCTTGAAATGCTTCTTACGAAGCCACTCCTTCGTTGCAATGGCGGTGTGCTTTGGATCATTGTCATGTTGAAAGACCCAGCCACGTTTCATCTTCAATGCCCTTGCTGATGGAAGGAGGTTTGCACTCAAAATCTCACGATACATGGCCCCATTCATTCTTTCATGTACCCGGATCAGTCGTCCTGGCCCCTTTGCAGAGAAACAGCGCCAAAGCATGATGTTTCCACCACCATGCTTTACAGTAGGTATGTTGTTTGATGGATGCAACTCAGTATTCTTTTTCCTCCAAACACGACAAGTTGTGTTTCTACCAAACAGTTCCAGTTTGGTTTCATCAGACCATAGGACATTCTCCCAAAACTCCTCTGGATCATCCAAATGCTCTCTAGCAAACTTCAGACGGGCCCGGACATGTACTGGCTTAAGCAGTGGGACACGTCTGGCACTGCAGGATCTGAGTCCATGGTGGCGTAGTGTGTTACTTATGGTAGGCCTTGTTACATTGGTCCCAGCTCTCTGCAGTTCATTCACTAGGTCCCCCCGCGTGGTTCTGGGATTTTTGCTCACCGTTCTTGTGATCATTCTGACCCCACGGGGTGGGATTTTGCGTGGAGCCCCAGATCGAGGGAGATTATCAGTGGTCTTGTATGTCTTCCATTTTCTAATTATTGCTCCCACTGTTGATTTCTTCACTCCAAGCTGGTTGGCTATTGCAGATTCAGTCTTCCCAGCCTGGTGCAGGGCTACAATTTTGTTTCTGGTGTCCTTTGGCAGCTCTTTGGTCTTCACCATAGTGGAGTTTGGAGTCAGACTGTTTGATGGTGTGCACAGGTGTCTTTTTATACTGACAACAAGTTTAAACAGGTGCCATTACTACAGGTAATGAGTGGAGGAAAGAGGAGACTCTTAAAGAAGAAGTTACAGGTCTGTGAGAGCCAGAAATCTTGATTGTTTGTTTCTGACCAAATACTTATTTTCCACCATAATATGCAAATAAATTGTTAAAAAAAACAGACAATGTGATTTTCTGTATTTTTTTTTCTCAGTTTGTCTCCCATAGTTGAGGTCTACCTATGATGTAAATTACAGACGCCTCTCATCTTTTTAAGTGGTGGAACTTGCACTATTGCTGACTGACTAAATACTTTTTTGCCCCACTGTATATATATATATATATATATATATATATATATATATCTATATCTGAGCCTTTATCAAGCCAAGGCTTGATGGAGCTGAAACGTCGCCCGGCTATGTGGGTCGATTAAACCTTCCACATTTTTCACCTTAACTATGGAGTGCAGCCTCTTTTTTGAGTGACTGTAAACTTGGTGCAATCGCTGGACTGGTTGCCTGAGGCCCTGCACCTGAAGATAAGTACTATATATATATATATATATATATATATATATATATATATATATATATATATATATATATATATATATATATATATATATATATATATATATATATATATATATATACACTCACCTGATCGTCACTGGAGGATCTCTTCTTTTGAAGTCTTCAGTAAGTGGGGGCGGGTCATTATCCATCTATAATAAGTGGGGGTGGGTCATTATCCATCTATAGTAAGTGGGGGCGGGTCATTATCCATCTATAGTAAGTGGGGGCGGGTCAATATCCATCTATAGTAAGTGTGGGCGGGTCATTATCCATCTATAGTAAGTGGGGGCGGGTCATTATCCATCTATAGTAAGTGGGGGGCGGGTCAATATCCATCTATAGTAAGTGGGGACAGGTCAATATCCATCTATAGTAAGTGGGGGCGGGTCATTATCCATCTATAGTAAGTGGGGATGGGTCAATATCCATCTATAGTAAGTGGGGGCGGGTCAATATCCATCTATAGTAAGTGGGGGCGGGTCATTATCCATCTATAATAAGTGGGGGTGGGTCATTATCCATCTATAGTAAGTGGGGGGCGGGTCAATATCCATCTATAGTAAGTGAGGGGCGGGTCAATATCCATCTATAGTAAGTGGGGACAGGTCAATATCCATCTATAGTAAGTGGGGGCGGGTCAATATCCATCTATAGTAAGTGGGGGGCGGGTCAATATCCATCTATAGTAAGTGGGGACAGGTCAATATCCATCTATAGTAAGTGGGGGCGGGTCATTATCCATCTATAGTAAGTGGGGATGGGTCAATATCCATCTATAGTAAGTGGGGGCGGGTCAATATCCATCTATAGTAAGTGGGGGCGGGTCATTATCCATCTATAGTAAGTGGGGGCGGGTCAATATCCATCTATAGTAAGTGGGAGCGGGTCATTATCCATCTATAGTAAGTGGGGGCGGGTCATTATCAATCTATAGTAAGTGGGGGCGGGTCAATATTCATCTATAGTAAGTGGGGGCAGGTCATTATCCATCTATGGTAAGTGGGGATGGGTCATTATCCATCTATAGTATGTGGGGCAGGCCATTATCCATCTATAGTAAGTGGGGGCAGGCCATTATCCATCTATAGTAAGTGGGGGCAGGTCATTATCCATCTATAGTAAGTGGGGGTGGGTCATTATCCATCTATAGTAAGTGGGGGTGGGTCTTTATCCATCTATAGTAAGTGGGGGCGGGTCATTATCCATCTATAGTAAGTGGGGGCAGGTCATTATCCCTCTATAGTAAGTTGGGTTCGGGTCATTATCCATCTACAGTAAGTGGAGGCGGGTCTCAGTCATTCTACGGTAAGTCGGTTCTTTTACAGTAAGTGGGGGTGGGTCAATATCTATAGTAAGTGGGGGTGGGTCTTTATGTATAGTAAGTGGGGGCGGGTCATTATCCATCTATAGTAAGTGGGGGTGGGTCACTATCCATCTATAGTAAGTGGGGGTGGGTCTTTATCCATCTATAGTAAGTGGGGGCGGGTCATTATCCATCTATAGTAAGTGGGGGCGGGTCACTATCCATCTATAGTAAGTGGGGGAGGGTCATTATCCATCTATAGTAAGTGGGGGCAGGCCATTATCCATCTATAGTAAGTGGGGGCAGGTCATTATCCATCTATAGTAAGTGGGGGCAAATCATTATCCATCTATAGTAAGTGGGGGTGGGTCATTATCCATCTATAGTAAGTTGGGTTCGGGTCATTATCCATCTACAGTAAGTGGAGGCAGGTCTCAGTCATTCTACGGTAAGTCGGTTCTTTTACAGTAAGTGGGGGTGGGTCAATATCCATCTACAGTAGATGGGGTGGGTCTCTGTCATTCTACGGTAAGTCGGTCCTTCTACAGTAAGTGGGGGTGGGTCAATATCCATCTACAGTAAGTGGAGTGGGTCTCAGTCATCCTACGGTAAGTCGGTCCTTCTACAGTAAGTGGGGGTGGGTCAATATCCATCTACAGTAAGTGGGGTGGGTCTCTGTCATTCTACGGTAAGTCAGTCCTATGGTAAGTGAGGGGTCAATATCCATCTACAGTAAGTGGGGTGGATCTCAGTCATTCTATGGTAAGTCAGTCCTTCTACAGTAAGTGGGGGTGGGTCAATATCCATCTAAGTAAGTGGGGGGGCAGGTCTCAGTCATTCTACAGTAAGTCGGTCCTTCTACAGTAAGTGGGGGTGGGTCAATATCCATCTACAGCAAGTGAGGTGGGTCTCAGTCATTCTACGGTAAGTCAGTCCTACAGTAAGTGGGGGCAGGTCAATATCCATCTACAGCAAGTGGGGTGGGTCTCAGTCATTCTACGGTAAGTCGGTCCTTCTATAGTAAGTGGGGGTGGGTCAATATCCATCTAAGTAAGTGGGGGGGTAGGTCTCAGTCATTCTACAGTAAGTCGGTCCTTCTACAGTAAGTGGGGGCAGGTCAATATCCATCTACAGCAAGTGGGGGCGGGTCTCAGTCATTCTACGGTAAGTCAGTCCTTCTACAGTAAGTGGGGGCAGGTCAATATCCATCTTCAGCAAGCGGGGTGGGTCTCAGTCATTCTACGGTAAGTCGGTCCTTCTACAGTAAGTGAAGGCAGGTCAATATCCATCTACAGCAAGTGGGGTGGGTCTCAGTCATTTTACGGTAAGTCGGTCCTTCTATAGTAAGTGGGGGTGGGTCAATATCCATCTACAGTAAGTGGGGGCAGGTCTCAGTCATTCTACGGTAAGTCTGTCCTTCTACAGTAAGTGGGGGGTCAATATCCATCTACAAACATACGGATGAATGACCTCGGGGAGATCAAAACATCCAACACCGCGGAGACACCATCATGTGTTTCTCAACTCAGTGATCCAGAACACTGCCCCCATCCCTTATAGGAAATATGCAAATGCATGTAGAAAAGCCGCGGAGACACCATCACGTGTTTCTCAACGCAAGCAATAAATAGCCAGGTCTTTCACCGGGAAGAAACAACCACGGGAAGGGCAGCATTCAAAAAGGAAAACCACCTATGCCAATATCCATCTACAGCAAGTGGGGCGGGTCTCAGTCATTCTACGGTAAGTCGGTCCTTCTACAGTAAGTGGGGGCAGGTCAATATCCATCTACAGCAAGTGGGGGCAGGTCAATATCCATCTACGGTAAGTGGGGGCAGGTCAATATCCATCTACGGTAAGTGGGGGCAGGTCATTATCCATGTAAAGTAAGTGAGGCTTTCAGTCCAATAAAGACAAACTGTTGGACAGTGACAGAAGCAATGCATGTTGGGAAATGAGACAAAGGAAGTTCCAGCTACTATGATGCTGGTAGAATCATGATAGCGAGTAACTATAAACCAGAAATAGTGGATGTTAGAGAGAATGAGAATCAGTGCAGTTTCTGGATATATTGAACCGGTATGTGAATGAAAAGCAGTTTTACCTTGTTGTGGGGGGGGGGGGGGGGGGGGGCAACAATCTCACACTTTTCTACAGGTTTTATGCTATAGAGGTGTTAAACAGGACCGGTCAGCCCCAACGACGTGTCCGTTTTGGTAAATACTTGCCTTCTCACTTAAATGACGATTCTGGATATTTTCTTATAAGTCTGTGCTAACCTGCACCTCTATTATTCCTCTTGGAAATATATAAGTAAATTGACAACTGGGTGTCACTATTCAACTTATCAGTGAGGTGTGTTCCCATGTAATCTGATCATCTCCAAGTAGTGTCAGACTAAGTAGGCAAATGCTTTTGTGACCAGGGGAATATTAACCTCCAGTTGTTAATTTATTCATACACTACCAGGAGGAATAACAGAGTAATGGCACAATGTAATATTCTAAGAAAAGACGTTCCAGAGTTCTTATTTTATGTAAGATGGCCTCCTAATATTATACAAGGAAATATAGGCACTCAGTCCCCTTACTTGTTGTTGGGGGGGTTTCTTAATACCCCAATATGTTAATAATAAGACATGTATTACATTGTGTTCCCAGAGCAGCGCTCTCGCCTTGATTTTCGATGGTGCAGAAGAGGGGGCACCATTTTGCTGCAGACCCATCAGCGCTGGTTTCAGGAGACAGCACGTTTTGGAACTTGTCAGGATGGATAATCTAAATTAGGAATCAAAACATTTGGTGCTGAGTAGCAAAAAGAGGGAAATCAAAGTGAGTCCTTGTTACCGGTGGAGTCAGCAGTCTCACTTAATGCAGAGGCTCCAGTGGGCAGATCTCCTGACATACCATCTCTTGTCTGGGGCGACTCACAGGGCGCTACTGAAAAGCGGCACAAACAACCGGCAAACATTCCACCGAGAAAAAGCGGCTAGTGATCATAACAACACATCTCTCACAGCACAAATAACATGTTTACCAGCGACGGCAGAGAACCCACAGAACGGGCATTATACAGAGAGATAATGCCCCCCCGGACATTATAAGAATATTATAAGTCACAAAGGACTGCTGTGGCCACCGAGTCGCACCCTGGGGGGCATTTGTACAGGCCACACACTGAGGTGACATTGCTTCGTTTTGATAGGCTCAGCTGATGCATAACCTCTTTTTAAAAGACTACAGGGGACATTCCTTTGATTATGTTCATATAAAATCCACCCATCTTATCACTAAGGGTGGTCTACACTACAGGGTGTGGATTGCAACACTTTGTAGTAGCTAGGGCACAGTATTGTAAGACACAGCTGCTGAAGAACCTCAGTTTTGCAAAGAGGTGTCACCCCCCCCCCCCCCCCCCCCCCAAAGTACACAACCATGGTCTCTGTTAAGGCAGCGGGCCAAGCGGGTGCTGTCAATCATCATACAGGTAGGCAGCAAGTCATAGTAATTAAGAAAGCAGAATAGTGTACTTCGTGCTCGGCCACACCAAGGGTGCCCCAAGCGCTCGGCCACACCAAGGGTGCACTGGGAACCCTAATGGCATCCTAATGTGTACACTGAATAAATTGCTTTTTTTCTGGACAGTAAAGGCAACAATCACTACACTTTTACAGAGGCTAAGTCCTCTGTATGACCCTGTGCTCAGTATAATTACTGTTTTTTTTTGGGGGGGGTGTCCAACTCCCTTAAAGAGGGAGAGGACACTATATATCAGTGGTCACAGATCACTTATGCAGAGAGTTCTTTCCCCTATATCAGATTGATTCTGCAAGGAGATATAAACAGTGCCCATATAACACTGCCTAGCTCTATATAATCACCAGGTTCTGACATTAGAAAGTGTTTACACAAATTTTATAGGGGTCTTCTCGCCTGGAAGCGTTACAAGCCTGGTGGAGATGCTATGCAGGCGCAGACAGAGTTCCTATAGTTCTATAAAACACAACTATGGGGATTTTGCTGTGTGCACGACACAAACGTTTCAGCAAAAAGTAACACACCATAGATAGAGATGGAGGGGCCACGCTACAGATTATGCCCAGGCAGCATAAAATAGCAGATTACGGTTTTAAAAAGGACCTGTCACTATCGGGGAAAAAAGTAGAATCAATAACTTGCAAAAATCCGTAAGCTCCCCGGATATTCATATCAGTTTCTTTTGGAACGCAGTATGTGAAATCTCTGTCTGTTGTGCAACTGGACGTTTCTTCAGAGTCTTCTCTGGGGGTGTGCACTTTTACTCCTCCCACCCAGATGCTGACAATCACAGCTCGGCAGCTGATCTAGCAGTATAGTGGTTTTGGATCCTGCCAGGCAGTGCACAACCCCAGAAAAGATTCTGAAAAAATGTCCAGTTGCACTACAAGCAGAGATTTCACATACTGTGCTCCAAAAAACAACAAATGTGAATATCTCTGAAATAGAGCGACGCAGGTCAAGATGAAAAACAGCAGCAGAATCAGGGTAGCACAGGGATTTTTACAAGGTATTTAACTTATTTTTTGTGCAAGTGACAGGAACACTTTAACGCAACTTCACATGACTGTGCAGCTGGCGCATTTCTTGTCCATTTTGTGGCTGCCATTCCCAGCCTAGAAATGCTGCCACTATACGGTTGAGTTAAATTCCACCTTACACTGTGTCGTTTCAGAGAACACACATTTTGAGCTGGTCATGGGAAGAGGTGTCCGCTGGGCGGATGCCTTCTGGCTGCTTCCTCTCCAGCTTGATTGGCAAGCTTTTCCTTATGTAATTAAAGAGACACCTGTCAATCAAACCAAGCTGAGTGGGAAGGAGTGAAAAAAAGTGAAAGTACCACCCAGTGGACACTTCATTCTGTGTCGGATTTATCTGCAACTATGTTTTTCCTGAAACGCTGTAGAGTAATAGAAAAGCCACTGCAATGAGGTTTCCTCCTGCTATTTGATGCTGCCAGTGGTTGAAACTTGCTGACAGGTTCCTTTTAATTCATTCCGCAGTTATGTTACTTTTTCTATGTTTCTACCACTTCACTAGACTCCGACAGATGGATTTACATCCCGTACAGTCATGCATTTTCCTATAAGAGGATCAGAAGGGCTGTGACAATGGAGAGCGGGTTCCCTACAAGGTCTAGTACGCTCCCTGGGAATGCGAGTGCATTCCAACCTATTTACACCTCCCCACCCCTTATAACTGCACACATGCAACCTCACCACAAAACACACGCAGCCCTCCTCACCACAAAACACAAACACACGGCCCACCTCACCGCAAAACACAGGGGGGAATACCCGATCTCCAGTCTGGAAACCAGATCTGGAGGCTCTGACCTCAGACACCCCGAAGGAATGAGCCGCCAAAGGTTTGGATAAACACAGCCACCTATAGAACGCTTCTCCATGCTTCCAAATTTCAATTTTCTTCTTCAGGCTCGAGCTCCAAACTGCAGCCGGCTCTTAAAAAATAAATAATAATTACCAGTTTCTCCTTCAGCGGGAAGGTCTGAATATCTCTCAGCTACATTCTTGTGGCCTACGGAGATCTAAGAGCCAAAAAAATTGAAGTAGGGTCCGAAAATTGAAATAAACTCTAAGAGGTTAAATATCTGCCTTAAGATCGATTGGGGAAAAGTCCTCAGCCTAATAAGAGTACCGACACGGGGCACAGTCATATGTCAAAGCAAGGAAAAGTGAGTGCCAGCCGATTATTTGGGTGTTGTTACCAAGAATCCATGTCAGAGGATGAAGACGCGGTGGAGCCGGTTCATCGCAATCACATCGACTGCAATCGAACATCTGGAATGTGATATTTCATGAGGACTTACTGTCCGTATCGTGAGGAAGAAGTGAACAAATCAGAAGGGTAAAGACCAAGGTAGAAAGTTCTTGAGATTGGGCACTGATGTCAAAGAAGCGGCTACTTATACCGTAAAAATTATAATAACCCAAGAAAATACATAACTGACATTCTCGGGACCAAAGCTAAATCTGTAGTAGGGCACGCCATCGTACGTGACGTTTACAACGCTGGCGGTGTCCTCTTATATGGCAGATGAAGCATTGGGCCACCCCAAGTACCAGGTCTGACGGCAACGCCGGTACCTCAGTGATGCCACATACAGGGATAATAAATACTGTTATGTCACAGTACAGGGATAATACACACAGTAATGTCACAGTACAGGGATAATACACACAGTGATGTCACAGTACAGGGATAATAAATACTGTTATGTCACAGTACAGGGATAATACACACAGTGATGTCACAGTACAGGGATAATACACACAGTGATGTCACAGTACAGGGCTAATACACACAGTGATGTCACAGTACAGGGCTAATACACACAGTGATGTCACAGTACAGGGCTAATACACACAGTGATGTCACAGTACAGGGATAATACACACAGTGATGTCACAGTACAGGGATAATAACACACAGTGATGTCACAGTACAGAGATAATACACACAGTGATGTCACAGTACAGGGCTAATACACACAGTGATGTCACAGTACAGGGATAATACACACAGTGATGTCACAGTACAGGGATAATAACACACAGTGATGTCACAGTACAGAGATAATACACACAGTGATGTCACAGTACAGGGATAATACACACAGTGATGTCACAGTACAGGGATAATACACACAGTGATGTCACAGTACAGAGATAATACACACAGTGATGTCACAGTACAGGGATAATACACACAGTGATGTCACAGTACAGGGATAATACACACAGTGATGTCACAGTACAGGGATAATACACACAGTGATGTCACAGTACAGGGATAATACACACAGTGATGTCACAGAACAGGGATAATACACACACAGTGATGTCACAGAACAGGGATAATACACACAGTGATGTCACAGTACAGGGATAATACACACAGTGATGTCACAGAACAGGGATAATACACACAGTGATGTCACAGAACAGGGATAATACACACAGTGATGTCACAGTACAGGGATAATACACACAGTGATGTCACAGTACAGGGATAATACACACAGTGATGTCACAGAACAGGGATAATACACACAGTGATGTCACAGTACAGGGATTATACACACAGCGATGTCACAGTACAGGGATTATACACACAGCGATGTCACAGTACAGGGATTATACACACAGCGATATCACAGTACAGGGATAATACACACAGTGATGTCACAGAACAGGGATAATACACACAGTGATGTCACAGTACAGGGATTATACACATAGCGATGTCACAGTACAGGGATTATACACACAGCGATGTCACAGTACAGGGATTATACACACAGCGATGTCACAGAACACTCCTACATGTCACTATTACTGTTGTGGAAATGTAAGTGCAGAGGTGCTGAGTATGATACAAAAATTCTATGAGATGTGTGTAATCTAATGCTCAGGTATTAAGGAGGCCGGTTACTTGGTTAGGAACATGCTGACATGTTACTCATAAGGCTTTGAACCATATCCTATTACTATGCAATTATGCCAATGTCGGCCAGGGTGGTGGCAAATTGCCACTCACTTCCATTAAAGAAGGGTGGTGGAAATGACTAATAGGCAATATTGTATGGCTGGTCAGTAGATTTCATGAACATCAGTAATTAGAAATGTCATTTTTTGGGGGGTGGAATTTCCTTTCTACATATCATACATAAAAAGTGCTATAAATTTAATGTAAAACGGTAGAAATCCAAATTAAAATGTGTATAAAAGGGCATCTCAAAAGGAACACTCCATAAGAATTGATACAGTGGAGAGATTTATCAAGCTTGATGCACCGGAAACCTTTATCAAGCTAAATACACCGGAATTCTAGCCAAATTTATGGAAAAAGCATAATTGCCCTAGACCACCAGGGATGTTCTTATTAAACCTTTCGCTGTCCTAGACCAACAGGGATGTTTTTACTAAACCCTTCACTGTTTTGACCACCAGGCATGTTCTTATTAAACCTATTGCTGTCCTAGGCCACCAGGGATGTTCTTGTTAAACCCTTTGCTGTCCTAGACCACCAGGGATGTTCTTGTTAAACCTATTGCTGTCCTACACCAACAGGGATATTTCTACTAAACTCCTCACTGTTTTGACCACCAGGGATGTTCTTATTAAACCCATTGCTGTCCTAGGCCACCAGGGATGTTCTTATTAAACCCTTCACTGTCCTAGGCCACCAGGGATGTTCTTATTAAACCCTTTGCTGTCCTAGGCCACCAGGGATGTTCTTATTAAACCCTTCACTGTCCTAGGCCACCAGGGATGTTCTTATTAAACCCTTTGCTGTCCTACACCAACAGGGATATTTCTACTAAACCCTTCACTGTTTTGACTACCAGGGATGTTCTTATTAAACCCTTTGCTGTCCTACACCAACAGGGATATTTCTACTAAACCCTTCACTGTTTTGACCACCAGGGATGTTCTTATTAAACCCATTGCTGTCCTAGGCCACCAGGGATGCTCTTATTAAACCCATTGCTGTCCTAGGCCACTAGGGATGTTCTTATTAAACCCATTGCTGTCCTAGGCCACCAAGGATATTCTTATTAAACCCTTCACTGTCATACACTACAAAGGATGTTCTTACTAAACCCTTTACTGCCATGGACCACATATCACTTCACAGTCCTAGACAACCAAAAATGTTCTTATTAAAACCCTTCATTGCCCTAGACTACCAGGAACATTATTATTAATACTATTTATTTTTAAATCACTATTAAAACCATGATGTTGTACTTGTGAAGAGGGTTTACATAAGTATAATACAAACTAGCAGTGACGGACTGGTACAGAGGAGGAAAGGACCACCAGGGATATTACCGTAATCCTAATCCACTTGGAAGCCCTAGTTTAGCAGGGATGCTCTTATTAAACCCTTCCCTACCCTAGATCACCAGACTTGTTCTTACTTGAGGGTCCCCAATTCGGGACCCTTCTTTACAGCCAGATTATAGACTGTTCTGGGTATGCAGGTAGAAGGGGACGTATATGTCGTACAGGGGTCTTCACTCGTCCAGTGCCCGCCTGCCGTATGGAACCTGGGATCTTGGATCCACCTATGCCGCCAGGTGATCCTGGTGGCCAATATTGTGCCGTTGGGTTTCTAGATGTGGTCTAGCGCGAACCTACTGGATGGCGGTGGAGGAGTGGGGTTTTCATCGGCTTTTCCACGTCCTTGATTTTATAATCTGGATTAGGAAAGATTATTACCTAGAAAGAACCTCCGCGGCGGCTCTACTAAAACGTCAGACGTCGCCGTGATGTGTACTTGTCACTTCTGCTGATGATAACTCTGCCTTGGCGCTGTATGTGGCTCTCCCCTCTCCCCAGTCTCTCCCCCGCCGCTGTTTGGCTTGGCACCAGTAGCCAGAATAATTTGTTTCCATTGCAGTGAAGCCCTAATTACCTGGAATAAACTTTTTACACTAAGTGTGTTTGTTTAACAAACTGGCCCTTTCAGAGCCCTAGCGAGAGCTGATTGATGAGAGCTCGATCGGCTGTGGGTCTGAAGCCGCCTGCCGCGTCTTCTGGCATTAAAGGAGTAGTGTCTGCGGCTGAAAAGGCCTCTCTCTGTCCTACTATAATCACATGTGACACCTCCAATGTTTGGCAGGGGGGTGCCGGGGCTTTAAGCGAGGACGCTGCTCACAAATATTTATGCTTTTAATTTAGACTTCTTTTTCTGGAGAGCTAATTTTATACAGAACGGTCCTAGCTTGGGGCGAAGAGAGCACAGGACCAGGGCTGTTCTGGCTCCCCCCGCCATCACCGCCATGTATACCTGCATCAGAGAGGATAAATAGTCAGACCATTGATATATTAAGTCTAGGGAGTCCGGGATTAGGAAGAAGTACTGCTGAGGATTGTAGGGCCCGTCGTCTGTCAGGGGAATTACTGATAGTATCCCCGCCATCGCATTCATTAAATAGTAAAGAAATGGTTTCTGCGATTTCCGGTCAGGACTGAAATGACACCGACATATTCATCCTGAACAGAGCCGATATTGAACGCCATGGTGGGGAGAGGCAGAAGCCGTATGGCGAGTAATCCGGTCCCGTCCGTGACTCAAACACATCAGGAATTATGTCTGGAGGAGCCGCCATAATCAGAAGACCCCAATGTTAATGGCTCAGAGGTGGATCATGCGCACTGCTGCTTCATTCACCCTTATGGGAGTGCTGAAGGCCGGCCGAGTCCACCGCTCAGCGATCTCCCATTAGGAATGAATGGAGCAGCAGTGTGTATGAGCGGCCACCGCTCCATCCAAACGGTGGTCCCAATTCTCAGACCCCCAACGATCGGGAAAGTATTCCATATCCAATGGATTGTCCAAGCTTGAGAATACCGCTTTACCAAAGCTGTAACCGAGTGCATGATCCATGAAAATTGCGTGAAATTAACCTAAATTAGGAAATTATGGAATTTACCTATCTTTGTTATGTCTGAAAGGTGTCCTGCTCCTTAGTTACGAGTTCCGGTACTCACAGGTTCCCTTTGGGTCAGACAGAAGAAAGCATTTCAAGCTGGAAGGGGGCTGGCTGGCTGCTCATTTCGAAAGATTTTCCGATCCACTTTCCTACTGGATGTGATGGAGCAGCACACGTGATCGGAGCGGTGTATGAAGGGTACTGTCTGACCGCTCATTTTAAAAGCTAAACTAGTCCCCTGCTCTGCGTATACATTGGTGGTGACTGACAGAAGGGGGCTGGCTTAGCAAATGATTAGAACGGTCAACCAGCTACCTTTACATAAAGCACTGGTCATGTCTTGGAACTAGAAGGGGACCTGCCAGGAGCAGGACTGGAGCTTGTAGCCGAAAAAAGGGGCAACTTTCAATGTTTGAGTCTAATGGGGTCTTCTTATGTGGTAGAGGGGTGCAGTCATGCACCAGGGCATGGTGGTAACTACAAACTAATAATCATCAAGAATCAATTATGGCAGCTACTAATCAGACACCTGAAAGAATAAGTGGCCACATTACTAGAGAATGACACAAATGCAATAAGCAGAATAACAGTTTGTTTCTTAAAGGGTTGTCCATCTTTAGGGACTATTTGTTTTAATTAAATGCAGGTATTCGGGGCTAAAAATCATTTTTTATTTGGGTTTCAATAAAAAAAATTTGACCGTTTGGCTTTTACAGGCCGTTTGCTTCTCTGCACATTCAACTTTGATGTGGTCTGGGGCGATAAATCAGCTGAGAAGAGCTCGGAGAAAGAGAGATAAAAGATTTACAATTAGTGATGAGCGAATATACTCGTTACTCGAGATTTCTCGAGCACGCTCGGGGCTCCTCCGAGTATTGTTTAGTGCTCGGAGATTTAGTTTTCATCGCCGCAGCTGAATGATTTTCATCTGTTAGCCAGCATAAGTACATGTGGGGGTTGCCTGGTTGCTAGGGAATCCCCACACGTAATCAAGCTGGCTAACAGATGTAAATCATTCAGCTGAGGTGAGGAAAACAATCTCCGAGCACTAAAAAATACTCAGAGGACGACCCCCGAGCGTGCTCGGGAAATCTCGAGTAACGAGTATATTCGCTCATCACTAGTTACAATCTCTCCCATCATTCAAGGTGAATAAGCTCACTGACAGATTCTCCATTACATCATTCTGCAGCCAGTTGTAGACAGTGCAACCCAGAGGCTACTAAAAGGTCAATCGTGGAAAAAAAAGAAAGAAAAAGGTTTAATGAAACCCAATTGCAAAAATGCCTGAAGTAAATGGAAAAAAAATCCCACAAAAAAGTGGACAACCCCTTTAAATATTAATGACTAGGAAGTGGTGAATGTAAATCTACAGTCGTTCCATCTGGACTAGATTTCTAAAACGTGACACTGACAATATTGGGATGGGGGAGGTAGTCATCAAAACAGAAGTTGCTCTTGCTGCCAAGTTTTGGAAGAAACCCGGACTAGGTCATTCTTTACTACTGTCCATGGTACTGACAAAGGCTGCGGCATAAAGGCAGGTTAAGCTGATCTGCGATACAATTGTAGGTGCTTATAAAGTATAAACGTTCTCGATAATGTGCAATAGGAGGATTACTCCCCCCAGATAGCACCGCCGGCCCCTCCATATCATGCACCCCGAAAGTAATTATATTTATATGCCTCTCTGGAGATGCCCATAGAGGACTAAAATACATCTGGACAGCAGCTATTCATCTTAATGCCCCCCACATATGTAAACTCTACTTGGCTGAGCATGCATGTGTTCACAATGTGGAGAGGGGGGAAAGCAGCAGCCAGACATGTTATATCCTTCTCTGGACTTTCTTTCCTATATTTGAGATGTCCATATTGGACAAACATACATCTGTTCAGCAGTTATTCATCCCATCCCCCATACACATGCACGCTCTGCTTGGCTACGCATGCATGTGTTCACAATGTGGAGAGGGGGGAAAGCAGCAGCCAGACATGTTATATCCTTCTCTGGACTTGCGTTCCTATATTTGAGATGTCCATATTGGACAAACATACATCTGTTCAGCAGTTATTCATCCCATCCCCCATACACATGCACGCTCTGCTTGGCTACGCATGCATGTGTTCACAATGTGGAGAGGGGGGAAAGCAGCAGCCAGACATGTCTCCCAGAAAGAGAACTATTCTACACTTGTTCAGCTCCATTTTCTTTGAGCAGTCATCAGCCCTGGTGAACCCAATTTATACGTAGCGTTTTGCTTCCGGAAAATGATTTTCATTTTGCTACAAATCATTTATTAGACTGTCGTCTGGCCGTCATAGCAGGGCCAATCATCAGTCCAAGTACTAGAGCCTCACCATTACTTATTGTGCACCGTTCGTGGCATTGTCGCTGCGTGCAGAAAACGGAGAACCGTGTCCCGACGCGGCCATTGATGAAACGACTTTTCATTTTCCGTGAGCTCCACATTGGGATGACTGTACCCATTAGATCCAGGGTCTGCTCAGCAGCCAATATATCCGTGCACCGCGGAGCACGACGACAGGTAAGATCTGGATAGTTAGACGGAAAGTTTTAATGACACTGCAGTCAGAGCAATTAAGAGAGGAGCGAGAATACGAATTATACTGTCTCTATGGAAACCATTGCCGCAAGAAGCCAAAATGACAACTCGGCTCAGTATGAAGCAGAGCAGAGAGAGGAAAGACCACCGCTGATGTGGATACCTCGCTTGCCTGTGGCGCCTGCCTCCAGCTAATGTCAAGGAGCCATATATAACCCGTCACGTCGATACCAGGCTCCCCGTGACTGCAGCGTTTGGAGGGCACATCCGAAATGGGACTGATCTTTCATCCAGGTCACTGAACAGACTTGAAGGGATTTTCTACTTTTATTGAAAAAAAAAAAGTTCTGCAACTTTTCTAAAATACTTTGCAACCATTTTTTTTTTTTAATAAAGTTTTAAAACTTTGCAAATTACATTATTAGGTGGATTTGTCTCATTCTTGGAAAAAATACAAAAAAACATAACTGCATGTATGTGGCTTTACCCAATCCTAATAGCTGCCTCCGGCTGCACGGATCTCAGCATGTACTCGTGTGGAGTACAGATGATGGCAGTGATGGGTCAGCAGCACCAGTGTGGTCCTATCAGAGTAATCTCCTGCAGCAGCTGATCTACAGACACAAGTGCTGCTGACCCATCACTGCCATCATCTGTGCTCCGAGTGAGGTCATTGACTGGCTGCAGCGGTGACGCGGTGATGTCAGCCCTGCGCACAAAGCAACGGCGGAGACAGCGGTGGACATGGGGAGGGCGATTAAAGCAGCAGGGGAGAGACATTTAATAGGAGGGTCTGGCCGCTGTAGTCTATATCTTCGTGAGGAGGTCTAATGTGTAGTCTATATTCATTATGGGGTCTGCTTTTTGGGGGGGGAATTAACTATTTAATTGATAGAGTCCTAAGAAAAGATTTAAAAAAGTGTGACGTGTGGTGCAAGGATTTTGTTAATGGACCACCGAGCCACCAGGACATAAGGTTGAGAAGATACCACTGAGCGTGGCCGTCATTGGGAGTCCTGTGCCTTTCACTGTTATTGAGGGTCTTGTGGCTGTCGCTGTGATTGGGGGAGCGGTCCTCATTATCGACGGTCCTGAGGCTCTTTGGCTCTTATAAGGGTTTGGAACTGTTACTGGGGGTCCGGTCATGATTAGGAACTGTTACTGGGGGTCCGGTCATGATTAGGAACTGTTACTGGGGGTCCTGTCATGACTATTGAGGATCCTTTGGTTCTTATTGGAGCTCCAAAGGCTCTTAAAAAGTGTGGCAGATCTGTGGCCATAGCTTTTATATGGGGGGGTTGTTATTACTATTATTTAGCTTCCTATGGTTCTTATAATGGTCTAGAACCGATATTGGGGGTCCTGTCATGGTTACTGAGGTTCCTTTGTTTTCTTTTGGAGGTCCAAAGGCACTTAAAGGGTCTATAATCGCTACTAGGGGGTGTTAAAGTTATTGAGGGTCCTTTGCTCCCTATGTGTCTTCACGGTTAGTGAGGATCCTTTGCTTCCTATAGTACTTATAAGGGTCTATAAATGTTATTGGGGGTCCTGTGGCCGTAGCTACTGCAGCTGTTATAGGGGTCTATAACTGGGCGTCCTGTGTCCGTTGCCATTAGGGTGCAGAAACCTTGGCACCGAAATGTTCTGAAGAAGGGCCAATTTTGGCACATTGTCCGAGCCGCTCGCTACCCCTGCCCTACAGTAGAAATCCTATCATGCCCCATGAATGATGCACGGCGCCACTTCTGGCTACAGGGCTGGTCTAGGTCCTGGGTCTGTGGATCAGAGTCACTATATAAACTCCATGGATGATAACGCTGGTTTGGGGGTTCACACGGACCTCATGGTGAAGACTGACTATATAAAGAGGGTTAAATCCTATTCAGCCTGGTCCCTCGGTGTAAGGCTCGCTGAAAACTGCTGAGAAATATTTTCCTCCACCAGCCTCTGAATCCTGACATTTATCACCAGCCCATGCCAAGACAGATTTTTTTTTGTTTTTAATGCCACTTTCCCAAGTAATTAACATATTATTTTTCCATCAGCTCAGGCTCTGAATCCAGCCCAGGGGGGCCGGTGTACCTCCCGCGTCCTTCAGCATGGTATAATGTCTGTTCTATACAAGGTGGCTGTAAATAGTGGTAGAAGTGCCCTCTTTCTGTGTATGAATAGAGGGCTCTATTCTCTGGTGCATTAATGATAGAGAACACTTATGAGCACATTCACACACGGCTCCAAGAAACTGACTTACCACATAATTCCACAACAGCAGCGGAGGACTCTGGGTAATGCCATGCAAATTAATGGCCATAGAGAGGTCTGAGTATTAGGGGGATTAGGAAAAATAGGTTTTACATGAAACTGAAATAAAAGCCTGATGTACAGAGAAAGTGTATACTACAGTGTGAACACAGCTTAATATGGCGATGTAAGTCTCGGCCTGGAGAGACCGTTACTGCAGGTGTGTGAAGATAAGGCGTCTAATTCCCAGACATTCCCCATCATAGGTTACATGACCTTCAGTAAGAGTTCCCAGGTCCTGGTGCACAAGCCCCCCGCACTCAGGCACAAGCCCCCCGCACTCAGGCACAAGCCCCCCGCACTCAGGCACAAGCCCCCCGCACTCAGGCACAAGCCCCCCGCACTCAGGCACAAGCACCCTGCACTCCGGCACAAGCCCCCCGCACTCAGGCACAAGCCCCCCGCACTCAGGCACAAGCCCCCCGCACTCAGGCACAAGCACCCTGCACTCCGGCACAAGCCCCCCGCACTCAGGCACAAGCCCCCCGCACTCAGGCACAAGCCCCCCGCACTCAGGCACAAGCCCCCCGCACTCAGGCACAAGCCCCCCGCACTCAGGCACAAGCACCCTGCACTCCGGGACAAGCCCCCCGCACTCAGGCACAAGCCCCCCGCACTCTGGCACAAGCCCCCTGCACTCTGGCACAAGCCCCCTGCACTCCGGCGCAAGCCCCCCGCACTCAGGCGCAAGCCCCCCGCACTCAGGCGCAAGCCCCCCGCACTCAGGCGCAAGCCCCCCGCACTCAGGCACAAGCCCCCCGCACTCAGGCACAAGCCCCCCGCACTCAGGCACAAGCACCCTGCACTCAGGCACAAGCACCCTGCACTCCGGCACAAGCCCCCTGCACTCAGGCACAAGCACCCTGCACTCAGGCACAAGCACCCTGCACTCCGACACAAGCCCCCTGCACTCTGGCGCAAGCCCCCTGCACTTGTTACCATTTTCAGTGAGTTGTGAGGAGTTTCCAACTATGAGACAGATAAGTAACCATGGGAATGGGCATTGTGGGGGATTGGAGAGGAGGAATATTATTCTATTTTTTAACCTTGCCTTTAAAAATGTTTTGTTTTTTTTTGCCGCTGTTCTCCTGAATCCGGTGTTTTTCTTTTGTTCCTGCTCCTCTCCGTTCCTGAGATATGCCCTCCTCTTCCTTGCACATCATTTAGGTTTAATAGCCAAATGGGCGTGGTGGTCCAGAAGACAACGCCCACATATAGGTCGATAACCACTCCCACTTCCCTAAAAAGATTAGATTTACATGCCGGGAAAAGAAGGCCATATCTCAGGAACGGAGAGGAGAAGGAAGAAAAGAATAACAATGCCGGATTCAGAAGAAGAGCAGCATTTACACAGGGTAAAAAAAATTACATAATTTTTGGAAAGTGACAGGTCCCTTTAAGGACGTTTTCCAAAATCCAAGTGAATTACTTAAAACTCCTTTGCTGGATATTAGGACATACAAGCAGGTTTTAGATATCACATCCTAAGGCCATAAGCAACAGTCATGGCATGGCCTTGTGGATGTGACTACCTAGATGACAAGCAGCTGGGCAAGCCCTGGACCGCTGCAGACAGTTAGGGTGTGTGTCCTCGGGCCGGATTACATCCAGATTAGCTGCGGATTGAACGCTGCGTACAACCACAGCGTTCAACCCGCAGCGTCCAGATGTTACCGCATAGTGGAGGGGATTTTATGAAATCCCGTCTCCACTATGCGTGTGAACACGCACCTGGCGGCCCTGCATTTCCGGACATGTGGCGCATCTTTTTAGAACGCAGCATCAAAAGGCCCCATGTACAGTTGTGGCCAAAAGTATTGACACCCCTGCAATTCTGTCAGATAATACTCAGTTTCTTCCTGAAAATGATTGCAAACACAAATTCTTTGTTATTATTATCTTCATTTAATTTGTCTTAAATGAAAAAACACAAAAAGAATTGTCCTAAAGCCAAATTGGATTTAATTCCACACCAAACATAAAAAAGGGGGTGGACAAAAGTATTGGCACTATTCGAAAAAATCATGTGATGCTTATGTAATTTGTGTAATTATCAGCACCTGTAACTTACCTGTGGCACCTAACAGGTGTTGGCAATAACTAAATCACACTTGCAGCCAGTTGACATGGATTAAAGTTGACTCAACCTCTGTCCTGTGTCCTTGTGTGTACCACATTGAGCATGGAGAAAAGAAAGAAGACCAAAGAACTGTCTGAGGACTTGAGAAACCAAATTGTGAGGAAGCATGAGCAATCTCAAGGCTACAAGTCCATCTCCAAAGACCTGAATGTTCCTGTGTCTACCGTGCGCAGTGTCATCAAGAAGTGTAAAGCCCATGGCACTGTGGCTAACCTCCCTAGATGTGGACGGAAAAGAAAAATTGACAAGAGATTTCAACGCAAGATTGTGCGGATGTTGGATAAAGAACCTCGACTAACATCTAAACAAGTTCAAGCTGCCCTGCAGTCCGAGGGTACATCATTGTCAACTCGTACTATCCGTCGGCATCTGAATGAAAAGGGACTGTATGGTAGGAGACCCAGGAAGACCCCACTTCTTACCCCGAGACATAAAAAAGCCAGGCTGGAGTTTGCCAAAACTTACCTGAAAAAGCCTAAAACGTTTTGGAAGAATGTTCTCTGGTCAGATGAGACAACAGTAGAGCTTTTTGGGCAAAGGCATCAACATAGTGTTCACAGGAGAAAAAAAAGAGGCATTCAAAGAAAAGAACAAGGTCCCTACAGTCAAACATGGCGGAGGTTCCCTGATGTTTTGGGGTTGCTTTGCTGCCTCTGGCACTGGACTGCTTGACCGTGTGCATGGCATTATGAAGTCTGAAGACTACCAACAAATTTTGCAGCATAATGTAGGGCCCAGTGTGAGAAAGCTGGGTCTCCCTCAGAGGTCATGGGTCTTCCAGCAGGACAATGACCCAAAACACACTTCAAAAAGCACTAGAAAATGGTTTGAGAGAAAGCACTGGAGACTTCTAAGGTGGCCAGCAATGAGTCCAGACCTGAATCCCATAGAACACCTGTGGAGAGATCTAAAAATGGCAGTTTGGAGAAGGCACCCTTCAAATATCAGGGACCTGGAACAGTTTGCCAAAGAAGAATGGTCTAAAATTCCAGCAGAGCATTGTAAGAAACTCATTGATGGTTACCGGAAGCGGTTGGTCGCAGTTATTTTGGCTAAAGGTTGTGCAACCAAGTATTAGGCTGAGGGTGCCAATACTTTTGTCTGGCCCATTTTTGGAGTTTTGTGTGAAATGATCAATGTTTTGCTTTTTGCTTCATTCTCTTTTGTGTTTTTTCATTTAAGACAAATTAAATGAAGATAATACCAAAGAATTTGTGATTGCAATCATTTTCAGGAAGAAACTGGGTATTATCTGACAGATTTGCAGGGGTGTCAATACTTTTGGCCATGACTGTATAGGGTGCAGAGATTCCGGATGTGTGCAATGAACACATCCGGAATCACCGCGCGTATAGAAGGGGGCGGCGCTTTGGGCAGAGCTCCATCCAAAGCGCTGGCAATCCGGGACATGGAACCTTACCCTTACACAGACTAATTGTGGCCGTCTGATAGAAGGTATCTCAGGATTAATAAGAAATGAGTCCTTCCATGCCCTGCAGTTGTAGGGACCATAGGACAAGGGCGGGAGGTCTACAGGAGTCACTGCAGCAGAATGAAGCTTTCATTCCTGTGGTTAGACCACAGATCCAGGAAAAGAAATAGGGCTGGCGACCAGCAGCATTGTGAGCACAACACAGACCCTGCGCTCGCTGCCACGGAGGAAAGATCCTCCTGCTCTCTGCAAGAGCTGCTCTAATCAGCATCGAGATACAGTGCAGGAAAGACAAGCAGCCACTAACTCAGAGCGCTGCGGCTCCGTCACACTGCACTGTATGAGAAAGGACCGACCAATCAACCCAGCTACCTGCATACACAGGGGACTACTGGAACAACACGTCTACCTTGAACTGTCCTCCCATCTCTCTTCTTGCTCCCTCTTTGACGGCTTACAATCTGGCTTCCGGTCACACCATTCCACCAAAACTGCCCTAACTAAGGTCACCAATGACCTCTTAACCGCCAAGAGCAAGCGACACTACTCTGTCCTCCTCCTCCTGGACCTGTCCTCTGCCTTTGACACAGTGGACCATTCCCTATTATTACAGACCCTCTCATCCCTTGGCATCACAGACTTGGCCCTATCCTGGATCTCATCATACCTAACAGACCGGACATTCAGCGTCTCCCACTCACACACCACCTCCTCACCTCGCCCCTGTCACGATATGGTATGAAATATCATATAAGTTTAGTTTCTCTTGCTAGCATGCTGTGGGCCAAGCCCCCCCTTCTTGGAGTGATTCTGCAACAGCTTTTATGGCTTGTAGCTGCAAATTCCTGACTTTCAGCTCCCAAGCCCCTCAATCCCCCTCGCCAAGGTATTTACGACCGGCATCCCTGCAGTGGAAAGTGACCAGCTTAAACTGGTAAAGAAGCTTCTAGAATCCATGGAAGTCCTTTGTTCCATTATTGTAAGATATTGGGCCAACCATTTAAGATAGGAACAGGAAAATACATATTCTTAATCTCCCTCGGTGGATCTATCCATCACGGTAAACCTGAGCTTCTACCTCCATCAGTTAAAAAAGTAGGGATTTCTCTGTAATGACGCATCACACATATGACATATTTGATCTAGTTAGAATGCCAATGTTAATACGAGATGAATGCTGGGTTTGTTATGACCATGACATGTTCTGGAGCGGAGTTATAGAAATTTGACAAATTTAAGATTGTATTACTAAGACTGAAGAAAGAGGAGGGCAATCTTAACTCAGCCCTTTCTGTGATGTCACAGGCTGCAGCTATAAGATTTTTGGCCAGATCCCAGCAGTCAGTCTTCTGCTGGAGCCTATGTGCGGCTGGGTTCTACCTGAGAAGCCCTGACCGCCAGTTCCCATGCATTGGGACATCTGGGCTGTGCATGCAGCATGGTTTTTGCCTGATAGGAACTAAGAACATGTGAGTTGTACCTTTTCTTATTTAATCCCTGTTTATTTTATAATTACCCTTGCACATTTTCAATTGTCTCATTTTGTAACAGCCTTGTAATCTTTTTCGATAAACACTGCCTCAAGCTTTACGGAGTATAATAATTAATATACTAGATTCGTTCTCCTGCTCTAAAATGTACCCTAAGTCTCCTGAAGGGAATTACGCTACTGTTTTGGGTTAGCTTCGGACCCATTTAATCAAAGCTGGTGGCAGCTTACCGAGTGCAGGCTTTTGGGTGTTGTTGTAGCGACTGCGGCGTTGATAATTATTGTTCCTGCCTGAGCGGGAGTAGTTGATCGCGTCGCTGCAGCGTGCCCAATAGCCAGTACATAGCAGGCAGCCTGTCTGGTGACGAATTACCCCCGGTGCAGTACCTAATCTGACCTGAGAGTAAGTGGGGCGCCAGAGAGCTGCAAGTGTTAAGTGGAACTGTAAGCGGGATATACATAAATCCCTGCAGTTCGTGATATATTGAAGAGCAGTGGGATACCTAGAATAAGCCCCTGTTGTAAACTAAGAGGTCAATAGCCTTGTGTGTGTTTTTTCATCACATTGTGGAGTGGAGGGATAACTAAGATAAGCCCCCCTCCACATGTGATAGCCGTCTGTTGGCCTAAAGTCACCCCGATCCGTGACGTAGGGGTGACGGTCACGGTGTGAATCATGACAGCCCCCTATCTGTCGGAGTCCCACAAGGTTCAGTCCTTGGGCCCCTGCTCTTCTCCATTTACACCTTTGGCCTGGGACAGCTCATAGAATCTCACGGCTTTCAGTATCACCTCTATGCTGACGACACACAGAACTACATCTCTGGACCAGATATCACCACCCTACTGACCAGAATCCCTCAATGTCTGTCCACTATTTCATCCTTCTTCTCCGCTAGATTTCTAAAACTTAACATGGACAAAACAGAATTCATTGTCTTTCCCCCATCTCACACGACCCCCCTCCCCCCAACAGACCTATCCATTAAAGTAAATGGCTGCCCACTCTCCCCAGTCCCACAAGCTCGCTGCCTCGGGGTAATCCTTGACAATGATCTCTCCTTCAAACCACATATCCAAGACCTTTCCACTTCCTGCCGCCTTCAACTCAAAAATATTTCACAAATCCATACATTCCTAAACCAAGAATCTGCAAAAACCCTAGTCCATGCCCTCATCATCTCCCGCCTTGACTACTGTAACCTCCTGCTCTGTGGCCTCCCCTCGAACACTCTCGCACCCCTCCAATCTATTCTAAACTCTGCTGCCCGACTAATCCACCTGTCCCCCCGCTATTCCCCGGCCTCTCCCCTCTGTCAATCCCTTCACTGGCTCCCCATAGACTCCAGTACAAAAGCCTAACCATGACATACAAAGCCATCCACAACCTGTCTCCTCCATACATCTGTGACCTCGTCTCCCGGTATTTATGGAGCGCCCCCAGACACAGGGCCACAGGTTACTCAGTACCGATCCTTTCTGTCTCAGTTCTGGGGTTGTCACGGTGGCTGGACCCGGTCCGTGACCCTGCTAAGGGGCGTCCAATAAAAGGTGATAGGAGTCTGTCAAGGTTTCGTGACGCCACCTGTGGTGTTCGGTCAGGATGACCGACGCTGCTTGGGGTCCGCTGGGGTGATGGAATGGCAGCTGGATGGTAAACCTTCCCACAGGTGGAGTATGTCCCCAGGGCTTCCCAGTGATGTAGATGGCGATGGTGTGAGGTGCAGACAATAACGAGGACACAAGGTTGCAGTCTCTTTATCTCTTTACTGAAGACTTCAGGATCCTCAATCCAGAGCACTGCTAACTGGGCTGTCTGAGACCGGCCGGTCCGATGGCACATCCAGAGTTCCCTTTACAGGTGGAAATCGTTGCCTACCAATAGCGCCTGTGTGTTGTAGTGCTACCCTGCTGAGCATTCGGTATAGTCCTCACAACTTCTGTTCTAGTTTGTTCGTTCTTTTTCTTTCTATTTCTTTCCAGATGTTACTAGTTTCTCGTCCCCCAGGTATGTTATGGCTAGGACGCACCCGTATGACGGGAAGGCTAGGAGCTCTTCCAGGACCCTAGAGACGCCCCTCTCCACGCGTTGCCCCCTATGTCTTCGTAGGAAATTTAAGGTAGACAGCCAACCTATAATTAACTGTCCTGCGGAGATTGAAGTAAGGCGTAGAGTCAGTTACTTCCTCGGTGTTCCGGCCACCGGCTATGCGCCTCAGTAGGATGTTGCCGTTCTCGAGGCACTACTCCTACTGGCTCTCCTTTTGTGCTTGATCTCTTTCTCACTGTTCCACAATATCCTTCGCTTCGTGTCTCTTTCTTAGGATGCCGCCGCAAGGTAGTGCAGGCGCGGTTCCGTAACGTTCTGTTCGCTAGGTACCTGCCAGGTTCCCACGCCTGACAGGCACCCCCCTGAATCTTCTCCCTGCAACACCCCCTGCCACGAGATGTTGCCTGAATCCAACCCAGTCAGCTTCTGACTAACTTCCTATCCAACCCCTAGTTTTACCAGTGTGAGGAGTGGCCCAATAAATAAAGCCTTTTTCTCCCCCTAGTGGCCGGAGTGTGAAGTGTAATGTGTGCTGGTGATACCTGGTCAGTAGAATTCCTTCAGTGCCATCAGACGTACCATCACTCTCCTCAGCGGCAGAGTGTCATACTGCAACGACCATGTCTTTGGGGCGCTGCACTTACATGCACGCCACCTCCGATCCTCACAAGACCTCCTTCTCTACTCCCCTCTTCCCACAATCGCATACAAGATTTCTCTCGCGCATCCCCCCTACTCTGGAACTCTCTACCACAACACATCAGACTCTCACCTACCATCGAAACCTTCAAAAAGAACCTGAAGACCCACGTCTTCAGACAAGCCTACAACCTGCAGTAACCACCGATCGACCAAACCGCTGCACGACCAGCTCTACCCTCACCTTCTGTATCCTCACCCATCCCGTGTAGATTGTGAGCCCTCGCGGGCAGGGTCCTCTCTCCTCCTGTACCAGTTATGACTTGTATTGTTTAATGTTATTGTACCTGTTTTTATTATGTATACCCCTCCTCACATGTAAAGTGCCATGGAATAAATGGAGCTAAAATAATAATAATAGATAGATAATAGATGATAGACAGTTAATAGATAGTAGATAGATAATAGATAGATAGATAATAGATAGTAGATAGATGATAGATAGATGATAGATAAATAGATAGATGATAGATAGATAGATAGTTTATAGATGATACATGTATAATATATAGATAATACTGTATATAATAGATAGTAGATAGATGATAGATGGATGATAGATAGATGATAGATAGATCGATAATAGATGATAGACAGTTAATAGATAGATGATAGATAATAGATAGATAATAGATAGATAATAGATAGATCTCGGTGACCAGTGTGTGGTGTGTACGGGGGGGCGGAGGGGGTGTTACAATACTGCACACAGTGTACGCACGCCATGTAATCAGTGAGCAGTAAATGATCCGTAGCAATGTGCCATGGATACAATAAAGGAAAGCGTCATTACTAAACACAAACTATTCGCAGTCTGTGTACCACCAAACGTGTGGTGACTCATGAAAGTCTTTTCATAGCTCGGAACGGAGCCAAAAAGGAGACGATGCCGCGCTGACACTAACCCTGCAATGTGCTATATGAATAAATAAATGTTACACATCTATAGAATATCACTTATAGGAGTTGTCCAGCCAAGTAAAATAATTTTTGAATACAACTTAGAAAGGTATAACGTAGTGAAATAAGTCAGACTTTTAGTAGGAACTGCAGAAATGATAACGGAGCTTCCCTTTACTATACTGAGGAGTGGCAGCTGCCGGTGCTGTAGCTTTGCTCCTGTTCACTTCAATATGAGGTGAGCTGCAGTACCGGGAGCGGCCACTACACAACAAGCAGAGCTGTTTGCATCCGGCCACCACCGCAGCTGAATACAGCGGAGCTGGCAGTGCCGGAGCGCCACCTATCTGATATTGATGGCCTATCCTAAGAATAGATTAGTAGATTAGTAGTATCATAAGCCTGGAAAACCCCTTTAAGATGATGACTTGTCTCCGAATTACCCAGTTCTCAATAGGACAATCATCTGTGGGATGTGCTGAAAAACACAAGTCTGATCCATGGAGGCCGCACCAACACAAAATATTTGGTAGATGGTTTTAAAGTTATGGCCGATCATTGTATATATACATTTATATCGTAATGTGTCTCCTCCTCTCCAGGCTGATCTCAGACGACACCACGTCTGTCCCCGAACATGTAAAATACGTCACCGAACCAACCGGGATCTGCTGCTGGGGGGAATAAATTATTATTAATGTATCTCACATCTTCTAAATGCTAAAAGAGGAGTATAGCGCAGGCTTCCACTTAATTACAGAGGGTGGTAGGAAATTCTGGGGGAAAAAAAGTTAAATTTTTTTGAACTTTCTTTTTGCAAACCGTGCCACTCTTTATCCAGAGGCTGTATCTGGTACTGCAGGATAATCTAATTCACTTTTAATGGGAAAAAAAGCGTATGGTGAATTGGAAAGGGATTCCTACTAAATATTTATAACTGGTCCTAGACTTTAATTAAATGATTGTGGAGAAGAGTCTGACCACAGGGACCCCCTAGGATTTATAAGAAAGGTGGTCCCTTTGTCCCAAGTGTAACTAGAGATACCTCCATCAACAGTGAATGGAGCGATGGTTACATATATGCACTAAAACGCAACTCACAAATGTGATTTTGTGAGTCCCCATGTTTGGACCCCCAGTAATTACTTATCATCTATCTTGTGATACAAGTATTTGGTGGGAAAACATTTTTTAACATCAAGGTACAACCTATTAGTGACCCTATTTCTCCCACTCGTACAGAGCTCCGTATTGCCTGAACAGACAAAAAAAAAATTAATTTTCACATTCTAGCTGCCAGCAGCCACCACTAGAGGGAGCTAACAATCTCACCGCATACAGTTGATACATTGAACTCAATAATACCAGTATGCAGTGAGCTCCCTCTAGTGGTGGCTGTCGGTAATTCAAATTCTATCATGCATCTGTGTCTCTTCTGCAGGGGATTTGGAGCTCTGTATCAGGGAAAAAAGCAGGTTGCTAACTACTATAAAGACCTAAAAATCAGAAGGAGGGTTTAGATGGGCATATGTTGCATCGTGGTCAGCAGTCACATTTTTAATATAATAAGCTTCTTCCCATTCAGTTGTGTGCCCCTTCTGACCCTTATTTTAGTGTGAACGCCGCCTTACACTGCAGCAATATAATTATATAAATGTGCCAGGTACCTAACGATCTGCTCGCAGTCAGGTCTCACTGCTCCAAACCTGTGCGGCATCATTATACAGCCCCACTGCGCGGGAAATCCTATAACTATCCCCTATTATTGCTGGCACAGCCGCACTCACAGCATTGGGTATTCTTACTGCTAGGACACAGAGATTATCCAGCCTGTAGTATATTGTGATCCGCTGGGGGGAAATATGAGTGCGAAGGAAGAATGAGGAAGCATGGGGTCACGTATCACATCACCGACACATAAAGACAACAGATTTATTGTCTTACATCCTGGACTGTAAAAGGGTCCCTCTCCTGTTTGCCAAAAATGTGTGTAGCCAAGACAACCACTAGAGGGAGCCAGGTGACGCCAGCTTTAGACTAGTACCTGGGTGGTATAAAGGGCACACTGCCCAGTTTCTCCTGACCTGAGCTTACAGCAGCATAGGCATATGTGCTGCTCTTACTCTAAGGCTATGTGCACACGTTCAGGATTTCTCGCAGAAAATTCCTGAGAAAAACCGGACATTTTCTGCAAGAAATCCGCAAAAAAATCGGCATGCGGTTTTGCCGCGTTTTTTTCCGGACGTTTCCCAATGCATTTTGTAGTGGGAAATCTGCAAAAAAAAATGCAAAATTAATGAACATGCTGCGGTTTTTACCGCGATGCGTTTTTTTCACGGAAAAAAAACGCATCATGTGCACAAAACATGCGGAATTCATTTTAAATGATGGGATGCTTATTGTATGCGTTTTTTTTTGCGGTTTTATAGCGTTTTTATCGGGGAAAACCGCAAAAAAGACCGCAAAAAAACCTCAACGTGCGCACACAGCCTTAGACATCAGATTTACAGGAAATGAAGCCGAAATATGGAAGCTACATTACAGCCAGATTACGGTCATGAGAATAGTCTGTAGCCTGTATAGTCACCACTACCGTGCTCATAACAGATGGCGCGCCCTTTCTGCCATTACATCGGTGGGTCAGACTACACTGTGGCATCCAGTTATGAGCCACAAATCCCATACTCATACTAAAGGGAAACGGTCAGCACAATTTTACCACTAAGGCTAATGGTAAGGCTATACAAGTCCCAGTACATCAATAAAAAATATACTGGTCTGTCTTTAGTAATCTGATGTGCCAGCACTGAGAAATCAAGCCCTTACACTTCAAAGCTCGATTTCTCAGGGGGTTACACGGGGTTACCGCGACAGTGTGGAGCCAGAAGACCGCAGCGTCTGATTGCTCCTACGCCGGTGCTGAGAAGAAGCACCTCTCCTTCATTTTAATGGTGTTTATTTCTTCTGGGACAACAGGGGTTAATCGTCCATGCCGGAAATCTCTGTGCTCGCAGCTGAGCTCGGTTAACCACTCCTTTTCCCCTGGGCTCTGATACATATCCTTGTCAGAGCTAGCATTTGCTTCATGGCTAATGGAGGGAGAGGTGTTCATATGAGAAGGAGAGTTGGAGGAGTTATCTGTGACTGTTGCCTGTTTGTGGCAATTCCTTATCATTCTCTATTTTAGCTTATTCCCCTACCTTCACAACCCGATGCATTCCTCTGTTATATGTGAGTGAATATTTTGTATGCCTGGAGTCTTCTGTTAACCCTTGTTTGTGCTGCCTTGTTGGTCGGGCTGGTGTACTACGGTGCACAGTAGTGCCATTCTTCCCTGGGTGGGGGAAGAGAACAGATGGCGGGCTAACTCAGGAAATAAGGCAAGGCTGGAGGCACCGGGGAGTAGGATGAGCTAGGGCGCCCCCTAGTGTTAGGGACAGGGAAGGAGACCCTGGTCCCGGGTCACCAGACAACTGTGTTGTAACAGCGTGTCCCGATTTTTCAGGTATCACTTTCCTTGATGTACTGGGACCCATGCAGTCACACCACTAGTTTCATTAGTAACATTGTCCTGACAAGTTCACTTCTGTGCCACAATGTGCAGGCTGCAGGAGACCCGTGTTCACACACATGAAGAGCACCAGCAGAAACAGCTGGTTTACATAGAGGTCTAAAATATTCCCCGGCCGTGGCAGTGAACAGGTGGCGGCAGATTAAACTGCTGCTGTTTGTTAGCATGGACTATCTTTCCCAATTTCCTGAGCATCCAAGTCCAGGAGATACATAAGTGGCACATTCATTTTTGCAGTTTTTTCAGAGGGCAGGATATTCCTGGTGTGACGCATCAGAGCTGTCAGACAGTTTTACGTTCTAATTGCAGTCTACTAATCAGAATATGCTCCAATATCTTTACACTCATACGGCTGTGAGGGGCATTTTGGATTTGGCTACAACAGCCAGGATCAGAGAAATTTCTGATCATGGCTCCGTGAAGTGATCTCCCGGACAAAGGAAATTATTCATAAAAAGAGCTCAAAATGGTTAAAAATGATTAAAGACATCATACTCACCCACATGTGTCACCCACAGGCCCAGATCCAGTGCTTATATGGTCCCCGCTGGCCTGTGGACAGGACGGAGGTGATTGCCCAGCCTACCAGGAGACTGGGTGAAGCACTGGAATGAGACTTGCGTTGGATCGCTGATGGCGAGTATCACTTCTTTTATTGTCTTTTTAACTGGTCCAAACGCTTTAAAGAATCATTTCTATCATCAGAAAAAACCCTGTAAACTCCTACTTGCACATCACCTCCATAGTGTGATTTCTGGGCTAGCATGGCCGCCCGCGATCAGCCAAATACATTAACCCCTTAGTGACCGAGCCAAATTTTTGAAATCTGACCAGTGTCACTTTATGTGGTAATAACTCTGCAACGCTTCAACAAATCCCAGTGATTTTGAGATTGTTTTTTCGTGACACATTATACTTTATGATAATGGTAAATTTTGTTCAACATTTTTTGTGTTTATTTATAAAAAAATATCAAAAATTTCAGAAAAATGTTAAAAAATTAGCAATTTTCTAAATTTGAATGATTATCCCTTTAATCCAGATAGTCATACAACAGCAAACCATTAATAAATAACATTTCCCACATGTCTGCTTTACATCAGCACCATTTGTAAAATGTTATTTTATTTTGTTAGCAGTTTAGGAGGTTTAAAAATGTAGCAACAATTTTTCATTTTTTCAAAGAAATTTACAAAATTTATTTTTTTAGGGACTTATCCATGTTTGAAGTGACCTTAGAGGTCCCATATATTGGGAAGCCCACAAACGTGATACCATTTTAAAAACAGCACCCCTAAACATATTGAAAACTGCTGTCAGGTAGTTTATTAACCCTTCAGGTGCTTTACAGGAATTAATGCAAAGTGGTATGACAGAAATGAAAATGTGTATTTTTACCACCTAAATGTCGGTAACTTCTAAACAGATTACTACAGCCGTCAGACTCTAAGGCCACTATTTGGTCATGAATTGCCATGGCAAACATCAGGACAACAAAATCATGATCTGAGGGCACCAATTGTGACAAAGAAGAAGCCCCAACGCTCTGTTAACCATTTATAATGATGTAGTCACTATTGACAGCAGCATCTAAGGGGTTAAACAGATTTAGATGGTGCAAATACTGATCGTGGCTGATACAGCAAGTTGTCAGCTATAGTGGACAGCCGACAGATGCTGGATTGTCATCTGTATGGGGAGGCTATTCTCTTATATCTCAGGTCAGTTAAAAGACGTATTGGCGGTCATTAAGGGGTTAAACCCAAGAAATACACACTGATCAGTCTGTCTGCAATGGATACATTGTGACCAACCAGTTGGGTTCTGGGAAGGACAGAAAGGACAAAGACCACTGAGACGCCACGGCCACCTTCCAAAAACAATTCACTCCATGATAAAACTACCGCTTGTCTTAAAATCCTAGGATCCGAGCACTGTTATTTTATCATTGTACAGCACTGTAATGCTGTTACTTGAGTAATGTATGGTGGTATTACCTAAGTACTGTATTATTTGAACACTGTATGGCAGTATTATTTGAGCACTGTATGGCAGTATTATTTGAGCACTGTATGACAGTATTATTTGAGCATTATTATTTGAGTTTTATTTGAGCAGTATTATTTGAGCAGTATACGGCAGTATTATTTAATCACGGTTTTGCAATATTATTTATTCATTGTATGGCAGTATTATTTAATCACTGTGTTGCATCTTTCTTTAAGCATTGCATGACTATTTGGGAAATGTACAGCGGTATTATTTAGGCACTGCATACTGCTTTATTTGATCACATTATGGACATTTTTTAAAGGACTATTGCTGTGATTGTGCTACTTGATCCAGCCATAAGTACAAAGACCGCTGCACTATACCTTCTTATAGGAAACATACAGCCGTTTTTTTCGCTTCCGTCTATAATCTGCTTGCATAAAATGGTTTGTTTCTCTGCTACAATTACACTGGATTTCATTTTCATGCTGATGTATATTATATAGCAGGTTATTATATCCTCTGTATAGGCACGCCATGACTACCCGCTGTCACTGCGCAGCATTTACGCTTTCCTGCGGTATTAATTCCCATACAATAGGCTGCAGTAACAAATAAATGACAAGGAAGCAGTTCTTACCTTGGAGTTTGAAATTCTTTCCGGTCCGCTGACCCCAGACTCTGTAAGACAAGAAAAGACCCTTTTAGATATGGTTTGCATGGAGGATGAGGAGGAAATTCCACATACATTCCTAACTTGAGAAAGGATTAACTTAATGGTTCCCAACATTATTAGAGTGAAACTATACCCACTACTCTCACCATGCTGACCCCAACATGTCGTATATTTGGCATTAAGTGGGGCCCTCTGATAACATGGTGCTCCGCCATCTCCGGCAGTCCCATAAGGAATGAATAGAGCAGAAGTGGGCATGCTCGACCACCCTATTCAGGCATGCTCTGCAGAGCTCAGTTCTGGGGGGGAGGGGGAAATCAGTGGGGGTCCAAAGGTTGGTCCCCAATTTTGCGGCGCTGAATACAAATATGATGCTTAAATTTGCCAATTGGCTCTAATTTTCAAGATGCAGAGGAGGCTGTAATTACTTATGACACATTTCATGCAGGTTTATAGAAAAATTGCGTCTTTATTATTTCATCATCATTATTGCATTGTTAGTAGCTCGTCTATTTCATCAGCTGTTTAATGTATTGGGCCTTCAGTATTACAACATCTTAGGGCGACCAATGAAAAAAAATCCAACTCGGCTCCGATGACGTAATCCTAACAACAGCTGCGTCACCTACTTTTATAAATGCTCTCTGTGTAAGGTATACGGTTTTAGGATTTCTTTGCATATTGACATGTTTCTATATATTTTTTCAGATATGCCTCGTTCTTGCATTAAGAAAGGCGGAGAAGTCACTTTTGTGTCACAAAGGCGAAACTTGTCTCCCAGGATAAGGAAAGCCTACAACTTTTATAAATGCTCTCTGTGTAAGGTATACGGTTTTAGGATTTCTTTGCATATTGACATGTTACTATATATTTTTTCAGATATGCCTCGTTCTTGCATTAACACAGCGGATCATTTTTACTGTATATGTGGAGAAGTCACATAGGCAAAACTTGACTAAGATGATCAGGAAGCCTACAACCTGTATATTGGCTGCAGAATAGGGGATCGGGACAAGAGTTGGGCTCCACACATAAGCTGCAATAGATGTGCATCACATCTTACCCTGTGGTTGCATGGGGAGAAGCAATCTATGCCTTTTGCAGTCCTAATGATCTGGAGAGAACCAACCCATCACACGGACTTTTGTTATTTCTGTATGGTGCTCCCCATTAGGAAAGGAGTTGAGAAGAGGTGGACTTTACAGTATCCAAACACTCCATCTGCACTACACCCAGTCCCACATACATAAGTACTACCGATTCCAAAAACACCAGAAACATTTTCAGTCGAGTCAAGTGGGAAAGAAGAGGGCGCTTGGTGTCGTGAAGCATCTTCCTCTTAGGACCCAGACTGTCAGCAACCTGAACTGAACCAGAACTTATAACACAAAGAGAACTGAGCGATCTTGTAAGGAGATTTGGATCTACCCAGGAGTCAGGCTGGGCTCGTAGGTTCAAGGTTCCAGCAGTGGAATCTCCTAGCCGGTGATGTTCGGATTTCTTTGTTCCGCAACCGTGATAACTTCTTTATGGAGGGCGATCTTGCGCCATGCAACAACATCAACAGTTTAATGGAAGTTCCCTCTGCTGGTGCCGGCTAGTAAGGCTAGGGTCACATTGCGTTAGTGCGGATTGCGCTAACGCAATGTTTTCTATGGGGCTGCGGTCGGGGTCGCGGTAACGTCCCCGCTCTCGCAGATCCCCGATCTGCGAGAGCGGGGAACGGACCGCGGGCGCGCCTCGGACGCTGCTTGCAGTGTCCGCGGCGCGCCAGGAAACACCGGCGCGTCGCTAGCGCGTGCCGAACATGGCACGCGCTAGTGAAGCGCGTTCCCATTGCCTTCAATGGGTGCGTTAACGGACGCGTTGCACGGCGTTAATTTCGCCGTGTAACGCTGTCCGTTAAACGCGGTCCCATAACGCAATGGGAACCCTGCCTAACACACAGCCCTAGTCTCACATCATCCAGTCTGTCTGGGATCACATGAAGAGACAGAAGGATCTACGCAAGCCTCATACACAGAAGATCTGGGGTCAGTTCTCCAAGATGTTTGGCATTCCTTCAAAAACTGTGTGCAAGTAACTACCTAGAAGAATTGGTGAAAACAAAGGGAGGTCAACAAACAATATGACTTAGATTTCTCTTTTGTTCATTAATTGATAAAAAATAAAGCTATTAACACTTGTATTTGTTAAGGTGTTTTTACCTGCCGACAACGTTTGCACAGCACTGTATGTGCACGACTAGACATGGAGCACTCATAACACAGAGTCAGTTTCATGTTTCTCAGTCATGATGTATAGACCCGTAATGGAGAGACATGACTCCTGTCTGTAATGTCAAAGGTCAGTGTGAACAAGGTCTGTCTGACAAGCTGTGATTAGTCTCTCTGGGGAAGGTATGCTGCCCCTGCGGTATCCCAGCCCTGCAGGCCCCTATTATACACCTGCAGAGATACAGGAAATTCTGCAGATTACTACTCATTGTCAGACAAAGGAAAAACTAATTGGGCATTAGTTACCACTTCATTATCAGCTACTTCTTCTCACCTCCAGCTACAGGCACAAAGCAATCAGTGTGTAAATTGCTGAGCTCCACCAGCGCCGCCGCTTTCATACTGGGATTCGTGTGGGTAAGGAGTTAACCTTTGACTCTGCGGAGACGGAGGGGGGCTTCCTGCCTGACTCTTCATGACTTACTCAGTGATTGACTTATTAGGAGTCCAACACCTAAATATAAGCCACTGTAATACCAATATATATATTTATATACACACAGTGCTGGGCAAAAGTTTTGTGCAGGTGTGAAAAAAAAAAAAAACGCCGCACAGTAAGAAGCTTTCAGAAATGGAAGTGTTAATAGTTTATTTTTAGCTATTGACAAAATGCAGAGTGAGTAAACAAAAGAAAAACCTAAATACCATCAATATTTGGTGTAATCTCAGTTCCAGATATTTGTACACAATTTTTCAAGGAAATCAGCAGGGAGGTTGTTCCAAACATCTGGGAGAACTAACCACACATCTTCTAAAAGATACCCAATTCGCATTTTTTAATCACACCTGCCTTATCTTGACCTAAAACAACATTGGATTTTCACACAAGTCCTAAAGGTAGATAAAGGGAAGTAAATCAGATGAATGTGTAAAAAAACTTAGACTTAGAAGATCACAGACATGTGACGTTGGATAATTTTCCTCTTTTAAAGCGATACAAAGTATGTGCACCTTTAGGATTCGCAGATAAATTGAAGATGGAATTAGAGTCAATCAGTGGGATAACGATCAGGAGTGAGTGGGCGACCTGTTTTATTTCCAGAACAAAGATCTATCAAAGTGTGACGTTCACAACACGTATGTGATACTGCATCATTGTACGAACAATGGAGATTTCTGAGAACCTCAGAAGATGAGCCCTTTATGTTCAACTGGCCTGAAAAGGTTACAAAACCATCTCTAAAAGAGTTTGTACTCCACTAATCCACCGTTAGGGAGATTGTGTACAAACAGAGGAAATTCAAGACTGAGTGGTAAAAATCACTCCAAGATCGAGGCCTTATTCAGACGCCAGTTATTAATCTTAAAGGCAAAAACAGACAGATTTTTACCAGTGTTTTGGATCAGAGAGTCATCAGTGTTTGGTCATTGCTTTAGTTTCTACTATTAGAGTTTTATTATCTTTTTTTTTTCCATAAGAAAAGTTTGGATCAAAATTGGACACATCTCTATTTGTGCACAAATACATAGACACGTGAACAGATCGATAGAACTAGCAGCTATTATAGATTATCTGTGAAGATCACGGATAGAACTCGTACGGGAAAAACTGAAATGTGAATAAGCCTCATAAGGTCACAAAGGAACCCAAGGTAACCTCTAAACAACTAAAGGCCCCCCTCTAATGTTAATGTTCATGAGTCCACCATCAGGAGAACACTGGACAATGGTGTGCCTGTCAGGACTGAAAGGAGAAAGATCCAAACAGTGGTGTTAGGGTGAGGACGGGGCAGCATGTAGTACCGTGGTTCAAATGTTAGCACTGTTGCTTAACAGAGATGGGGGGTCCTGGCTTCAAATCCCACTAACATGGCTCCGAAATGACCCCCTTCATATTACGGAGCAGCATGGCACTGCCAACAGCACCTGGTGCATTAAAAACGCCTTAAAGTGGCGGTAACAGAGCTCTGGCGTAAGGTCTGAAACTCAACGTGTTCACATTGGTGGCTCAGTCGTAAGGAAGAATTACAGTCACGGTTTTATCATCATCTTTCCACGACTCTTGTGTCGCCATGAAACCTTAGGCTAAATGTATCGGGACTGCAGTCGTGTGCTGATGAGCCCTGCAGTCGTGTCAGGACCAACTTTTAGCCCCTGAATATAAACAATGCTTTTTCCATTTGCTGACAGCAAGCAGAGGTCTTGAAAACAAAAGAATAAGGAAATTATAGAGAAAGTAAATTGCAAAGTTGCAGAACTTTTCATTACACAACACAGCAGTCGCTCCCCGTAGTCTTGGGATGGATGAATTGGGGGGGGGGGGTTATATGTACAGTAATTCGGGATAAAAACTCCTGAAAAGATTAAATAGTTAATGGAACGTAATGCAAACCTTGACTGAAGCCCCGGGGTGCATGCAGGGGGGCACTCCTTCTCTTCCTCTTTTTAACTTTCCTTCCTTCCGCCTTCGGTTTAGCACCCAAAATTTGGACAGCAGCCGGTGCGCCCCTGATGCCCCATGGCGCTGGGTCAGCAGGTCACCCCTATCTCCTCCGCCAAGGAGGGCAGCGCAGAGGAATGTGGGGTCCTGCAGCCAGCTCCTGTGCAGCGCCCAGGGAGAATTGGGGAGAGCCGGGTGCATGCTTCCCTCTCGCTGCCTGTTGTACTTTTACAATCAGGTTGCTTGGCAATGGGCTAAAGGCAAAATCAACAACACCGAGGGAAGCACAGGCCGCATGCTAATGGGTGCAAAGAAAAGTTTACTTTCTCCTCCTCCCCCTGCCCAGGACCATCACCCAGCCGGCCATGTCCAATATGTATTACCAGGAGGAGCTGGCAGGGGAACATGCCCAGGGTTTATATCCCCCATTGTTCACATGACAGTGTTAACCTGTTAGGATCTGCGTTCACACAGATATCAGTATCCTCAGCCCGAGGCCTCGCAGTGATCAGATGTGAGGGCGGATGGGGATCCGACACCAAACAACACACGATCCATCCAGAAATCATCCCCAATGTCACAGTCTGTACACAGAGCATGGTGAATGGATAGAAGAGGAAATATGGATGGATCCATCTATCTATCATCAATCTATCATCTGTCTATCATCTATCTATCACAGCAGATAGTTTGTTATGGACCATACATGGACTCACAAATGTCATAATATGTCTATCGTTTGTCATATACTGTGCCAAAACCCCTGTACAGTTGCATTACAAGTGCCCGCCAGCAGCCGCCACTAGAGGGAGCTTGTGAGCTCACTGCAGACACTTGTTCATTCATTCAATTAATAAACCAAATGCTGTGAGCTCCCCCTAGTGGTGGCAGCAGAAAGAAAGAATTGTATTAAAGTGGTTGTTCAGGATTTTTTCTTTTTCTGTTACTATGGACCTAAAAATGAACAGACAGATAGTTGGTAGCAGCGGCAACTACCTGCCTGGGCTACCCAGTATTGTCTCAGAGCAGTCAGCAACAGCTCCTGCCAGCTACTCAGCTGTTCCATGTCGAAACAGCAGTTCTGCTCAGTTGACGGGGCGTGAGTCCTGACGTCATGCTAATCGACAGCTGGCTCCCCGCAGTTAGGCTGGCTTCACATTTGCGTTTTTTGTTTTTGCGTTTTTGCGGTAAAAACGCAAAAAAAGCATGCGTTTTCTCCCCTATATTTAACATTAAAAACACATGCGTTTTTTTGCATGCGTTTTTGACGCGTTTTTGCAACGCATGCGTTTTTTCTCTGCATGCGTTGTGTTGCAGAAATGCAACATGTAGTAATTTTTGCGGCGTTTTTTTGCCGCAAAAAAACGCATGTGTTTTTTCGAGGCAAAAAAAACCTATTGATGTCTATGTAAACGCATGCGTTTTTAAGCACGTGTGTTTGTTTGCGTTAAAAACAAAACAGAAAACACACTGATATGCCACCCCCCACCATAAAGGTGATAAAGGGATCCTAACCCTAAAGGGATCCTAACCCTAACCCTAAAGGGATCATAACCCTATCTCTAACCCTATCCCTAACCCTACCCCTAACGGGATCCTAACCCTACCGTACCCCTAAAGGGATCCTAACCCTACCCCTAATCCCTTTAGGTTTAGGGTTAGGGTTAGGATCCCTTTAGGGTTAGGGGTAGGGTTAGGATCCCTTTAGGCTTAGGGTTAGGATCCCTTTAGGGTTAGGGTTAGGATCCCTACCCCTAACCCTAACTATTTCTGTTTATAGTGGGTTTTTTACTTTATTTTGATGATTGGCAGCTGTCACACATTTCTCAGCACGCGTTTAAAAAACGCAAACGCATGAAAAAACGCATGTAAACGTGTCAAAACGCCGCTTTTTTTCACCACATGCAAAAATGCATGTGTCAAAAAAACGCAGCGTTTGCACGCGTTTATATGCGTTTTTTCACCATGCGTTTTTTTAAAAAACGCATGTGTTTTAAAACGCAAGTGTGAAACCAGCCTTAGGCAGCAGGGAGCCGGCGGTCAATCACCATGATGTGGGCAGTGACACCCCGTCAACAGAGTAGAGTGGAAAAAAAGCCACTGCTGTCACCGTGACGTCAGCAGAGCTGCGACTGCTCTCTGCCGGCAGATCGGCACCGGACACAACAGGCAGATAGTCAGCAACTTCTTGCCTCTTAGTCCTGGATAACCGCTCTAATTATGTATGGAAACAGAGCAGCTCAGACCGCTATAAAGACAGATCAAGAAAATCATTTCTGGGCTGTTGCAGTTCATTTGGGCATTGCTGGCACTTGTAGTACTGGTCCATATAAGAGTGCGGGACAGACATCAGGTGCAGCTCCCACCTTATTGCTATTGGTTATAGTGTAGTACATTCCCCCTCCCAATATACCAGTTATATACCAAAAAAACAAACAAAAAAAAAAAACAAAACACAAAAACATAATTTTTCGGCCAATGTTCCTGAGTGGTAGAAGTAGCAGTGTGGGCAGCGGTGATGGTGATCGGCACTACACCCGGCTACCACCCACACCGCATCACTGGAAAATCTATTGTTGGAGAGGTCAGATACTTGGAGCCGGGCAGCGACTGATTACACGCCTCAGTTATGTTCCTTGTCAGATGACGCCAATGCTGCGTCCACTGCAGTTAGGCAGCGAGGGCGGAAATGTAAAAGTTTCCATCAATTAAAGATAATTAAAATAAAATAATCACAACTTTAATAGAATTTGTGTCTCAATATTTCATTTTTTTAATTCTTGCTGTCAGTGAATGGAAGCGTTCTTGGTTCTTGGTCTATACCGGTTAGAAAAAGGTAAGCGCAAAGACAAGATGTCATCAGAAAATGATTGTCAGTCTTCCCTGTGTCACTGTGCATGCAGAGAGCTGTCAGTCACTACTAGGACCACCCACTGGACTCCTAAGCACACAAATATCAGGGCTTTCAGTGATTGTTGTCAGTCTTCCCTGTAATACTGTGGATGCAGAGAGCTGTCAATCACTACTAGGAACCGCCCACTGGACTCCTAAGAATACAAATATCAGGGCTTTCAGTGATTGTCAGTCTTCCCTGTAAGACTGTGGATGCAGAGAGCTGTCAATCACTACTAGGACCGCCCACTGGACTCCTAAGAATACAAATATCAGGGTTTTCAGTGATTGTTAGTTCTCCCTATAAGACTGGATGCAGAGAGCTGTCAATTACTACTAGGACCGCCCACTGGACTCCTAAGCACACAAATATCAGGAATTTCAGTGATCGTCAGTCTTCCCTGTAAGACTGGGGATGCAGAGAGCTGTCAATCACTACTAGGACCGCCCACTGGACTCCTAAGCACACAAATATCAGGGATTTCAGTGATTGCTAGTTGACCCTGTATGCATGTGGATGCAGAGAGAGCTGTCAATCACTACTCGAACCACCCACTGAATTTCTCTAAGCCCACAAATATCAGTGATTGTTAGTTCTCCCTGTGTGACTGTGCATGTAGAGAGAGATGTCAATCACTACTAGGACTGCCCATTGGACTCCTAAGCATCCAAACATCAGGACTGTCAGTGTTTGTCAGTCTTCCCTGTAAGACTGTGGGTGAAGAATGCTGTCAATCACCCTTGGACCACCCACTGGACTCCTAAGCATACAAACATCAGAACGGTCAGTGATTGTCAGTCCTCCCTGTAATACTGTGGATGCAGAGAGCTGTCAATCACTACTGGGACCTCCCACTGGACTCCTAAGCATACAAACATCAGGGATTTCAGTGAATAAATTACAATTTATACTGAATCTTTTCCCACAAACCTATACATCATTCTGCTCAGCTTCTCCTCTATTCTGTGCTGTCCACAGATCGGATTGAATGTACAACTACCCCCTTTAACAAGTTAAAACAGTACAAGGCGAAAAAAAGTCCCTAAATAGTCGACGGGAAATCCCTTTAACCACTCTGGTGTTTCGGAGGTTCTCGGCCTGGTGATGAGGACACACGACGCACAGAACAGCTCCCATCTCCGGGAGAATCTTCCATCGATTCCTACGAGCAGCAGTATCATTATCATATAAAAGCTCCATTCTTCTCATAACTCGTTGGTTATATTTCTACAAATTTCGTAAAGACCCCCAAGACGAAAAGCCACAATTTCTACCGATTTCCATTTGGCCGATAATTTGGCTCCGTTTGTGTAGAATAGGCCTCCATTACCTCTGATGGTAAAAGCCTATGTGGCGGGGACGCGTTCTGTTACATAAGCGGTGTACACGATGACATATTCAATGTGACATGTGGCCGGGGCGCCGCTTCCACCGCCTGCTCTTTTCCCAGTCTGCCGTGCCATGCAAGCTTTAACCCCTTCCTATTTGCGCAGTGAGATGCTTTTTATTTTTTTTTTATTTTTGCATAAATTTTACTACTTTAGGTCAATAATAGCAAAGTTTCTGGGGGGATAAAAAGGGGACATTTTTTACATCACAGCCTACAGAGCTTCCAACTTTTTATTTTTTATTCATTTTAAATATAAAATATTTATTGAGTTTATTTCTTGCCCCGAAACCCTACTTTTATTGATATCATTTTGGGATACACTCAACATGTGCGGTAATTCAGGTATTTTGATTTTTTTTTTCCTGGCATTTAATGTACAGGTTAAATAACTTTATACTTTCATGGTTCATTACAGATACAATTGTATATTTTTTTCACATTTCTTTATTTTTGAATGGGGAAAATGGGGGCGATTTAAACTTTGATTTTTTCTTAATCAAAAAAAAAAAAAAATCCCTTGTTTTTCAGTTCCCTCAGGTAGCCTTGGTAACCCATTGGCTCTCAACCATCGCACCGCCAAGCGTACCATTTACTGACTGCAGCGATAGGAGCTACCTCCGGTCACTGCTGTTACAGGCAGATTCCAGTGATGTAACATAACATTTGCTGGGTATGAAGTGGTCTCAGCTTCTCAGGCCGCTCCATACCCCCTGCAACGACCAGCAACAAAAATGTACGTTACAGGTCGTTATGAGGTTAAAGAGATTTTTTTTTATATAAATATATATTAGTCCTTGCAAAGTTAAACAATTTTATGATATATTTTATTACCTTATTTTGCCTCCTTCTCCACCAAACAGTGCTGTTTTAACTGCCCAGTTCATGCTCCTTAAGAAGCTGCTTTCACCTGCTGCTCAGGAAGAATCCATCCTCTATTTACAATCAGAGTGCAGGTATCTACCTGTCCGAGTATCAGGAAGGGATCATAGAGGCTCACACAGAGAAAATCCTTTACTCTAGATTGTAAATTGAGGAATGATTCTTGCTGAGCAGCAGGTGAAAGCAGCTTCTTAAGGAGCATGAGCTAGGCAGTTAAAATAGCATATTGTTGAGCCAGAAATAAGAAAAATGAGGTAATTAAGTGTATTACATAAATTCGTAATTTTGCAATGGCTGGAGGATAAATAAAAATAAAGTTAGTCTTGACTTTTCAGGCAATCAATAGATGCATTACTAAAATAATCAGGGCACAATGTTGCATCATTTACATGCTCGAGGGTGGGGTACGTGAAGCTTGTCCCATCAGCCTATACAATGGCTATAGATAAGAACACACCACAGCATATAAAAAATGAACAACAGCGCCACTCTGGTCCATAGGTGGTGTCTGGTATTGCATGTAAACCGATGAATGAGACAGAGCTACAATTCCAGTCCGAGCCTTATGAATGATTATGACGCTCTACCCGGAAAGAGAGATATGAACCCGAGCAACGAGTATACTTGCTCATCACTAACGAGGAATTGACACCAACTGGATTTAGAAGGGTTTTATATAAATCCACCCTAAGTAGGTTAATATTAATCCTGTCAAAACAATAAAAATTTTTTTTTTTTTTCTTCATGACGTACAAAACAGTCATATATAGAAGCTGCAGCTGTCGGTAATAATACCGCGCAAATGGCTGATCACAAGCGATATAGCTGCCCAAGGAAATACTCTGCAGGAAATAGCAGAAAAATATAAAATCCTGGACCAGCGACCCGCCGCTGTCACAACTCTAACGGCAGCACCTGAAGCAATGTTATATCAGTGCCACTAAGAATAGTAATTCCTGGAGCAAATTCTCATTAAAAAAAAGTTATATCTGTAGAGGAAAACTTTGCAGTTATCAGCAGGTGGGGAAAGAACAAGAAATATTCTGCATTAATGTGATGGAGTAATGCTCTGCAGAGTTACGGCTTCAGTGTGGGTCTGTATAGGGCTTATCGATCAAAATATAAACTTTATTTGTTATTTTTTTTTAACCTGTAAGTGAAATATCATATAAAAAAGGGCAAAATTGCCATTTTTTGGTCACCACACCACCCAGAAAAAAATGCAATAAATAGAAGAAAACATAGTATTGTACAAAGAACATCTGCAGAAAAATAGAAAAAAGTTATGTCTTGTAAAATTGAGAATTATTATTATTTTTTTTTACAAAGTTCAGAATTGTTTTTAAGCTACTTAAATAGTAAAAATAAAAAACAAAAATAAAACCTCAGCATGCCTGGTGTTGCTATAATCGTTCTGACCTGGAGAATTATATTACCAGGTCATTTTTATTGCACAATTAATGCAGTTGAAAAGAAACCCAATAAATTACGCCACTATTGCACCTCACTTGGATTTTTTCCCATTTCTCACTAAATGGTAAAATGAATTAAAAGCGCCACAAAAAAAGAAAAAATTGGAAAATACAAAAAATTCAAAGGGAAGAAAACACGAAAGTGCAAAATCTAAAACTGGCTGTGTCCTTAAAGTGGTTAAACTTTATTAACATAAACTAGGAAAACTTTAAGAAGGTCACTGGTAATGGAGACCAGTGTGCTATTTCCGGGGCGGCGGATCGGTCAGGCTCCTCGCTCACGTCAGATATCACGCTGCGTTCCTTCCAGTACAGAATATTTATACAGTCCATGCCTGCCTCTGTGACGCCACTCTCCGCAGGTCCAATAGCGATGGTCCCTGATGGAGGCTGAGAGGGTAAACGAGCGCTTTACATCAGCCCACACTGCCTGCTATTCTCAGACTCCCTCCGACTCCTACAGAATCCAATTCTGCTTGCGCGGATTGTACGGTTTGACCTCCTCACCTGCTGATTCAGGTGATCCGACTGTCACTGATCCGATAACTCCAAGGAATCACTAGACTGAAAAGATGCTACAGAAACAATGTGTTCTAGATTCCTGGAAATAAAGATCTAGACCAATGACTACAGTAAAATCGTGCCATTTGATAATAACACACATCACCACAGGAAAACATTTAAAGAAATCACACCATGCAGACTAGTACAGCTGTTTGGACTCCTTTTTTACAAGATGCAGTCTTAGCAGCTGCCACTAGAGGGAGCACACTTCTTACAATATTTATATTGCTTGACTACAATCACATGCTGCTAGCTCCATCTAGTGGTGACTACAGGCAGCTAAAATTACTTCAAAGGGGTTGTCCACTTTAGAAAACATCTCCATATACCCTGTAAGAATTTTCTGAGTTATTACAGGGGTGTCCTTTTTTTAGTATCTACATCTTTTCGCCAGAATTGAGAGTGGCTATAAACAGTTTATTTCAAATTGCTGCCCTACAGTAGAGCAGGCATGTCATGCTTCTTCTCTCCTTTGGCGGCGCTGCAGGGAAATTGACCATTTGCTTCCACGGATCACAACTCATTATTGACTGTCTCAGCAGGGAGTTAGGGAGCCCTTCTAATACATAGGGGAGGTGGAAAATCCCTTTAAAGGGGACCTATAACTTCCCATATATAAGTATTTTTTATTATCTGGTGTAAATGTCATTGTTCTCCTGAATCTGGCGATGTTTTTCTTTTTTTCCTGCCCCATTCCATTCCCAAGATACAGCCCCTTCTTACCTGTGTGTAAATCTTTTTTTTTTTATCAGAAAAGTGGGCGTGGTCCTCATCTGTTGGGAGACATTTTATGGAACCCACCCAGTTGGTAAAAAGATTAATTTATCTACAGGAAAGAAGGGGTCATATCTCAGAAACGGAGAGGCGCATGAACAAACGAAAAACTACGGCGGATTCAGGAGAACAGCGGCACTTAAAATGGGTAAAAAAAATATATATATGTATGGCAAGTGACAAATACTCTTTAATTAGAAAAAAAGAGCTCCCAATACAGACATGGAGCACTTTCATGGCCCTATTGGACATGGCAACACATATACTAAGCCTCCATTCTCCTTGTCCATCTCCAGTCAGCTTGGATGGAAAAATGTGGCTTCGGGACTCCTGTAATGATCCATTAGGTTGCCTTATTCAGGCAAATAAAATGGGTGACCTAACGCCATTCACGTCATTATAGCATTTTAACTACAACTCTCAGCACGGTCAGACAAACAACAGATGCAATTTCATACGGCTAGAAAAGTAATCGCTTGCCTAAACAAAATTTAAATCATCCTCCGCCACCCACCACGGTTGTTCCCTTCCTGCAATGAGGCTGCTGTTCGCTGTCCAGATTTTTGCAGTGGAATGAGAGGAGGCACCGGAGGACTGTGTCAGCGACTAAATACTCTGTGCAGCGGCCAAGATCACAGTCAGGCTAGGAACTGGATCCATACACACATCAGGATTACGCAGCAGGGAGGGGAATTTACGCATAAGGATTAGGGTTTCAGATAATTCCTAAAAATAATCACTATTATGTGTCCTACAGACCGGGGAGCTGACAGCATAAACACAGCACCATTTAAAGAGGACCGGTCACTTGCCATACATATGTATTTTTTTATCTGGTGTAAATGCCGCTGTTCTCCCGAATTCGGCGTCGTTTTTCTTTTCCTCCTGCGCCTTTCCATTCCTGAGCTATGACCCCTTCTTCCCTCTATATAAATCTAGTATTTTTTAAGCCAACTGGGCGTGGTCCTCAAAAACACACCCACAGAAAAGAGGACCAATCACAGCTGATTAAAAAGTCTAAAATTATATTCAGAAATGAGGGGCCATATCTCAGGACCAGAGAGGCGCAGGAACAAAAGAAAGACCTCGTCGGATTCAGGAGAAAAGCGGCATTTACACCAGGTAACAAAATTACATATTTGTGTTAAGTGATCGGACCCCTTTAAGCCAAATCTAAAAACTTATGAGGAAATTTGGTGAAGACAAAATACCATGTAGACATGAGATTTGTTTCAGTAGTTAGTGCAGACCATCCCCGATCAATGGAGGAACAGGAATTTATTTTATTGGTTCCAGAGATAAGTAGCTACTCAACACCCCATTACTCAACACCCATGCGCTGCTTATATTCAGTGTAGATCACTCTTATGTCTATGGCCAGCTTTGGGAAGATGAGACTACTTGACCTATAGGTGCTTCTCACAAAATTAAAATATCGTCAAAAAGTGAATTTATTTCAGTTCTTCAATACAAAAACTGAAACTCATATTATATAGAGTCATTACACACAGTGTGATCTGTTTATTTCTGTTAATGTTGATTATTATGGCTTACAGCCAATGAAAACCCAAAAGTCATTATCTCAATAAATTAGAATACTTTATAACACTAGCTTGAAAAATTATTTTATTATCTGAAATGCTGGCTTACTGAAATGTATGTTCTGTAAATGCACTCAATACTTGGTCACGGCTCCTTTTGCATCAATTACTGCATCAATGTGGCGTGGCATGGAGGCGATCAGCCTGTGGCACTGCTGAGGGGTTATGGAAGCCCAGGTTGCTTTGATAGTAGCCTTCAGCTTGTCTGCATTGTTGGGTCTGGTGTCTCTCATGTTCCTCTTGATAGTACCCCATACATTTTCTATGGGGTTAAGGTCAGGCGAGTTTGCTGCCAATCAAGCAGTGATACTGTTGTTTGTACATCAGGTATTGGTGCTTTTGGCAGCGTGGACAGGTGCCAAGTCCTGCTGGAGAATGAAATCTCCATCTCCAAAAAGCTTGTTGGCAGAGGGAAGCATGAAGTGCTCTAAAATTTCCTGGTAGACGGCTGCGCTGACTTTGGTCTTGATAAAACACAGTGGACCTACACCAGCATATGACATGGCTCCCCAAACCATCACTGATTGTGGAGACTTCACACTAGACCAGAGGTCCCCAACTCCAGTCCTCAAGGCCCACCAACAGGTCATGTTTTCAGGATTTCCTTTGCATTGCACAGGTGATGCAATTATTACCTGGGCAAGACTTAAGGAAATCCTGAAAACATGACATGTTGGTGGGCCTTGAGGACTGGAGTTGGGGACCTCTGCACTAGACCTCCAGCAGCTTGGATTGTGGCCTCTCCACTCTTCCTCCAGACTCTGGGACCTGGATTTCCAAATGAAATGCAAAATTTACTTTCATCTGAAAACACCTTGGACCACTGACAACAGTCCAGTTCTTTTTCTCCTTGGCCCCGGGTAAGACGCTTCTGGCGTTGTCTATTGGTCATGAGTGGCTGATACAAGGAATGTGACACTTGTAGCCCATGTCCTGGATACGTCTGTGTGTGGTGGCTCTTGCAGCAATGACTCCAGCAGCAGTCCGCTCCTTGTGACTGTCCCCCACATTTTTGAATGGCCTTTTCTTAACAATCCTTTCCAGACTGCGGTTATCCCGGTTGTTTGTGCACCTTTTTCTACCACACTTTTTGCTTCCACTCAACTTTCCATTAATATACTTGGATACAGCACTCTGTGAGCAGCCGGCTTCTTTATCAATGACCTTTTGTGGCTTCCCCTCCTTGTGGAGTGTGTCAATGATGTCTTCTGGACATCTGTCAGGTCAGCAGTCTTCCCCATGATTGTGGAGCTACTGAAACAGACTGAGGGACCTTTATAAATGCTTAGGAAGCCTTTGCAGGTTTTTTTGTTAATTATTCTAATTTACTGAGATAATGTATTTTGGGGTTTCATTGGTTGTAAGCCATAATCATCAACATTAATAGAAATAATCAATTGAAATAGTTTTTTTTTTAACTCACCATAAGGTTCTAGAGATATGAGCCCTTTAATTCATTGCTAGTTTTTGATCGTTATCAAGGAGGTGTGGCTCAAAATATTCTCTAGGGACGTGTCTTTAGGTTGCTTGGCTTAATTTCCCTATGAGCACCGCCCCCTTAGCAAAGACCACAAAAATTTGCCCAAAATATAAAGGCCCGTCTCTCTCTAGAACCGTATGGTGGATTTTTAAAAAGAAAGAAAATTAGAATTATCAGGGGAATAGCGGAAATAAAATAAATCAAAAACTGGCCACTCGTGAGCTGGTGACAAGTCTTCCTTATATTACACTGTAAGACACGTTCATTCCAGTGTAGGACACGGGCTGGCAGAAATCAGCATGGTATAAGGAGTCACTGAACAGCGCCCCCCCTGGCCCGTCGCTATAAGGAGTCGCTGAACAGCGCCCCTCCTGGCCCGTCGCTATAAGGAGTCACTGAACAGCGTCCCCTCCTGGCCCGTCGCTATAAGGAGTCACTGAACAGCGCCCCTCCTGGCCCGTCGCTATAAGGAGTCACTGAACAGCGCCCCCTCCTGGCCCGTCGCTATAAGGAGTCACTGAACAGCGTCCCCTCCTGGCCCGTCGCTATAAGGAGTCACTGAACAGCACCCCCCCTGGCCCGTCGCTATAAGGAGTTACTGAACAGCGCCCCTCCTGGCCCGTCGCTATAAGGAGTCACTGAACAGCGTCCCCTCCTGGCCCGTCGCTATAAAGAGTCACTGAACAGCGTCCCCTCCTGGCCCATCGCTATAAGGAGTCACTGAACAGCGTCCCCTCCTGGCCCGTCGCTATAAGGAGTCACTGAACAGCGCCCCCTCCTGGCCCGTCGCTATAAGGAGTCACTGAACAGCGTCCCCTCCTGGCCCGTCGCTATAAGGAGTCACTAAACAGCACCCCCCCGGCCCGTCGCTATAAGGAGTCACTGAACAGCGCCCCTCCTGGCCCGTCGCTATAAGGAGTCACTGAACAGCGCCCCCTCCTGGCCCGTCGCTATAAGGAGTCACGGAACAGCGCCCCCCCCTGGCCCGTCGCTATAAGGAGTCACTGAACAGCGTCCCCTCCTGGCCCGTCGCTATAAGGAGTCACTGAACAGCGCCCCCTCCTGGCCCGTCGCTATAAGGAGTCACTGAACAGCGTCCCCTCCTGGCCCGTCGCTATAAGGAGTCACTAAACAGCACCCCCCCGGCCCGTCGCTATAAGGAGTCACTGAACAGCGCCCCTCCTGGCCCGTCGCTATAAGGAGTCACTGAACAGCGCCCCCTCCTGGCCCGTCGCTATAAGGAGTCACGGAACAGCGCCCCCCCCTGGCCCGTCGCTATAAGGAGTCACTGAACAGCGTCCCCTCCTGGCCCGTCGCTATAAGGAGTCACTGAACAGCGTCCCCTCCTGGCCCATCGCTATAAGGAGTCACTGAACAGCGCCCCTCCTGGCCCGTCGCTATAAGGAGTCACTGAACAGCACCCCCCCTGGCCCGTCGCTATAAGGAGTCACTGAACAGCGCCCCTCCTGGCCCGTCGCCAAAAGGAGTCACTGAACAGCGCCCCTCCTGGCCCGTCGCTATAAGGAGTCACTGAACAGCGTCCCCCCTGGCCCGTCGCTATAAGGAGTCACTGAACAGCGCCCCCCCTGGCCCGTCGCTATAAGGAGTCACTGAACAGCGTCCCCTCCTGGCCCGTCGCTATAAGGAGTCACTGAACAGCGTCCCCTCCTGGCCAGTCGCTATAAGGAGTCACTGAACAGCACCCCCCCTGGCCCGTCGCTATAAGGAGTCACTGAACAGCGCCCCTCCTGGCCCGTCGCTATAAGGAGTCACTGAACAGCGTCCCCTCCTGGCCCGTCGCTATAAGGAGTCACTGAACAGCGTCCCCTCCTGGCCCGTCGCTATAAGGAGTCACTGAACAGCGCCCCCTCCTGGCCCGTCGCTATAAGGAGTCACTGAACAGCGTCCCCTCCTGGCCCGTCGTTATAAGGAGTCACTGAACAGCGTCCCCTCCTGGCCCGTCGCTATAAGGAGTCACTGAACAGCGTCCCCTCCTGGCCCGTCGCTATAAGGAGTCACTGAACAGCACCCCCCCTGGCCCGTCGCTATAAGGAGTCACTGAACAGCGCCCCCTCCTGGCCCGTCGCTATAAGGAGTCACTGAACAGCGCCCCCTCCTGGCCCGTCGCTATAAGGAGTCACGGAACAGCGCCCCCCCTGGCCCGTCACTATAAGGAGTCACTGAACAGCGCCCCCTCCTGGCCCGTCGCTATAAGAGTCACGGAACAGCGCCCCCCCCCCTGGCCCGTCGCTATAAGGAGTCACTGAACAGCGCCCCCTCCTGGCCCGTCGCTATAAGGAGTCACTGAACAGCGCCCCCCCTGGCCCGTCGCTATAAGGAGTCACTGAACAGCGCCCCTCCTGGCTCGTCGCTATAAGGAGTCACGGAACAGCGCCCCCCCTGGCCCGTCGCTATAAGGAGTCACTGAACAGCGCCCCCTCCTGGCCCGTCGCTATAAGGAGTCACTGAACAGCGCCCCCCCGGCCCGTCGATATAAGGAGTCACTGAACAGCGTCCCCCCTGGCCCATCGATATAAGGAGTCACTGAACAGCGTCCCCCCTGCCCTGTCGCTATAAGGAGTCACTGAACAGCGCCCCCCCCCCCCCTGGCCCGTCGCTATAAGGAGTCACTGAACAGCGTCCCCCCTGGCCCGTCGCTATAAGGAGTCACTGAACAGCGCCCCCCCTGGCCTGTCGCTATAAGGAGTCACTGAACAGCGTCCCCTCCTGGCCCGTCGCTATAAGGAGTCACTGAACAGCGCCCCCTCCTGGCCTGTCGCTATAAGGAGTCACTGAACAACGCCCCCCCTGGCCCGTCGCTATAAGGAGTCACTGAACAGCGTCCCCCCCTAGCCTGTCGCTATAAGGAGTCACTGAACAGCGTCCCCCCTGGCCCGTCGCTATAAGGAGTCACTGAACAGCGCCCCCCCCTGGCCTGTCGCTATAAGGAGTCACTGAACAGCGCCCCCCCTGGCCCGTCGCTATAAGGAGTCACTGAACAGCGCCCCCCCCCCCGGCCCATCGCTATAAGGAGTCACTGAATAGCGCCCCCCCGGCCCATCGCTATAAGGAGTCACTGAACAGCGCCCCCTCCTGGCCCGTCGCTATAAGGAGTCACGGAACAGCGCCCCCCCCTGGCCCGTCGCTATAAGGAGTCACTGAACAGCGTCCCCTCCTGGCCCGTCGCTATAAGGAGTCACTGAACAGCGCCCCCTCCTGGCCCGTCGCTATAAGGAGTCACGGAACAGCGCCCCCCCCTGGCCCGTCGCTATAAGGAGTCACTGAACAGCGCCCCCTCCTGGCCCGTCGCTATAAGGAGTCACTGAACAGCGCCCCCTCCTGGCCCGTCGCTATAAGGAGTCACTGAACAGCGCCCCCTCCTGGCCCGTCGCTATAAGGAGTCACTGAACAGCGTCCCCTCCTGGCCCGTCGCTATAAGGAGTCACTGAACAGCGTCCCCTCCTGGCCCGTCGCTATAAGGAGTCACTGAACAGCGTCCCCTCCTGGCCCGTCGCTATAAGGAGTCACTGAACAGCGTCCCCTCCTGGCCCGTCGCTATAAGGAGTCACTGAACAGCGTCCCCTCCTGGCCCGTCGCTATAAGGAGTCACTGAACAGCGCCCCCCCTGGCCCGTCGCTATAAGGAGTCACTGAACAGCGCCCCCTCCTGGCCCGTCGCTATAAGGAGTCACTGAACAGCGTCCCCTCCTGGCCCGTCGCTATAAGGAGTCACTGAACAGCGCCCCCCCTGGCCCGTCGCTATAAGGAGTCACTGAACAGCGTCCCCTCCTGGCCCGTCGCTATAAGGAGTCACTGAACAGCGTCCCCTCCTGGCCCGTCGATATAAGGAGTCACTGAACAGCGTCCCCTCCTGGCCCGTCACTATAAGGAGTCACTGAACAGCGTCCCCTCCTGGCCCGTCGATATAAGGAGTCACTGAACAACGCCCCCCCTGGCCCGTCGCTATAAGGAGTCACTGAACAGCGCCCCCCCCCTGGCCTGTCGCTATAAAGAGTCACCGAACAGCGCCCCCTCCTGGCCTGTCGCTATAAGGAGTCACTGAACAACGCCCCCCCTGGCCCGTCGCTATAAGGAGTCACTGAACAGCGTCCCCTCCTGGCCCGTCGCTATAAGGAGTCACTGAACAGCGTCCCCCCTGGCCCGTCGCTATAAGGAGTCACTGAACAGCGCCCCCCCCTGGCCCGTCGCTATAAGGAGTCACTGAACAGCGTCCCCTCCTGGCCCGTCGCTATAAGGAGTCACTGAACAGCGTCCCCTCCTGGCCCGTCGCTATAAGGAGTCACTGAACAGCGCCCCCTCCTGGCCCGTCGCTATAAGGAGTCACTGAACAGCGTCCCCTCCTGGCCCGTCGCTATAAGGAGTCACTGAACAGCGCCCCCCCTGGCCCGTCGCTATAAGGAGTCACTGAACAGCGCCCCCTCCTGGCCCGTCGCTATAAGGAGTCACTGAACAGCGTCCCCTCCTGGCCCGTCGCTATAAGGAGTCACTGAACAGCGCCCCCCCTGGCCCATCGCTATAAGGAGTCAATGAACAGCGTCCCCCCCTGGCCTGTCGCTATAAGGAGTCACTGAACAGCGTCCCCCCTGGCCCGTCGCTATAAGGAGTCACTGAACAGCGTCCCCCCTGGCCCGTCGCTATAAGGAGTCACTGAACAGCGCCCCCCCCTGGCCTGTCGCTATAAGGAGTCACTGAACAGCGCCCCCCCTGGCCCGTCGCTATAAGGAGTCACTGAACAGCGTCCCCTCCTAGCCCGTCGCTATAAGGAGTCACTGAACAGCGTCCCCCCTGGCCCGTCGCTATAAGGAGTCACTGAACAGCGCCCCCCCCTGGCCTGTCGCTATAAGGAGTCACTGAACAGCGCCCCCCCTGGCCCGTCGCTATAAGGAGTCACTGAACAGCGCCCCCCCCCCCCCCCGGCCCATCGCTATAAGGAGTCACTGAACAGCGCCCCCTCCTGGCCCGTCGCTATAAGGAGTCACGGAACAGCGCCCCCCCTGGCCCGTCGCTATAAGGAGTCACTGAACAGCGCCCCCTCCTGGCCCGTCGCTATAAGGAGTCACGGAACAGCGCCCCCCCCTGGCCCGTTGCTATAAGGAGTCACTGAACAGCGCCCCCTCCTGGCCCGTCGCTATAAGGAGTCACTGAACAGCGCCCCCCCTGGCCCGTCGCTATAAGGAGTCACTGAACAGCGCCCCCCCTGGCCTGTCGCTATAAGGAGTCACTGAACAGCGCCCCCTCCTGGCCCCTCGCTATAAGGAGTCACAGAACAGCGCCCCCCCTGGCCCGTCGCTATAAGGAGTCACTGAACAGCGCCCCCCCCTGGCCCGTCGCTATAAGGAGTCACTGAACAGCGCCCCCTCCTGGCCCGTCGCTATAAGGAGTCACTGAACAGCGCCCCCCCTGGCCCGTCGCTATAAGGAGTCACTGAACAGCGCCCCCCCTGGCCCGTCGCTATAAGGAGTCACTGAACAGCGCCCCCTCCTGGCCCGTCGCTATAAGGAGTCACTGAACAGCGCCCCCTCCTGGCCCGTCGCTATAAGGAGTCACGGAACAGCGCCCCCCCCGGCCCGTCGCTATAAGGAGTCACTGAACAGCGCCCCCTCCTGGCCCGTCGCTATAAGGAGTCACTGAACAGCGCACCCCTGGCCCGTCGCTATAAGGAGTCACTGAACAGCGCCCCCTCCTGGCCCCTCGCTATAAGGAGTCACAGAACAGCGCCCCCCCTGGCCCGTCGCTATAAGGAGTCACTGAACAGCGCCCCCTCCTGGCCCGTCGCTATAAGGAGTCACTGAACAGCGCCCCCCCCTGGCCCGTCGCTATAAGGAGTCACTGAACAGCGTCCCCTCCTGGCCCGTCGCTATAAGGAGTCACTGAACAGCGTCCCCTCCTGGCCCGTCGCTATAAGGAGTCACTGAACAGCGTCCCCTCCTGGCCCGTCGCTATAAAGAGTCACTGAACAGCGCCCCCTCCTGGCCCGTCGCTATAAGGAGTCACTGAACAGCGTCCCCTCCTGGCCCGTCGCTATAAGGAGTCACTGAACAGCGCCCCCCCTGGCCCGTCGCTATAAGGAGTCACTGAACAGCGCCCCCTCCTGGCCCGTCGCTATAAGGAGTCACTGAACAGCGTCCCCTCCTGGCCCGTCGCTATAAGGAGTCACTGAACATCGCCCCCCCTGGCCCGTCGCTATAAGGAGTCACTGAACAGCGTCCCCTCCTGGCCCGTCACTATAAGGAGTCACTGAACAGCGTCCCCTCCTGGCCCGTCGATATAAGGAGTCACTGAACAGCGTCCCCCCTGGCCTGTCGCTATAAGGAGTCACTGAACAGCGCCCCCCCCCTGGTCTGTCGCTATAAGGAGTCACTGAACAGCACCCCCCCTGGCCCGTCGCTATAAGGAGTCACTGAACAGCGCCCCCCCTGGCCTGTCGCTATAAGGAGTCACTGAACAGCGTCCCCTCCTGGCCCGTCGCTATAAGGAGTCACTGAACAGCGCCCCCCCCTGGCCTGTCGCTATAAGGAGTCACTGAACAGCGCCCCCTCCTGGCCCGTCGCTATAAGGAGTCACTGAACAGCGTCCCCTCCTGGCCCGTCGCTATAAGGAGTCACTGAACAGCGCCCCCCCCTGGCCTGTCGCTATAAGGAGTCACTGAACAGCGCCCCCTCCTGGCCCATCGCTACAAAAAGCAGCATCGCCACTTTCTAAGCCTTCGATTACAGTGTTCTCCCAGCTACACACGGGCAGCCAGAGGCCTCGGCCCACCTGTCCCACTCGTATCTGACCGTATACAGCTGCTCTGCTGCCTGTATATGACATCAATCCATAATGTCATCTCCTGGGAATGTGTCGTTGATTTAGGCAAACTGTCTGTCCCTACATCTCACAGTATCACTATTGTTACACATCTGAAATTCCAACATTTCCAGCATAGCTTTCCCTGGACACTGTCAACATTTCCCAGGAGCTGTAAACAGCAGATATTCAGTCTTTGGCCCCCCTGAAATTATTCCAGAAAATGAAATATTTCTCCCACAAAATTATTGCAATTGCACATGTTTTGTTATACACATGTTTATTTCCTTTGTGTCTATTGGAACAACACAAAAAAAAGAGAGAAAAAAAAGCAAATTGGACATCATTTTAAACAAAACCCAAAATAGACAGGACAATATTGTTGGCATCTTTCCAAAATTGTGGGTTAACAACTTTATTTCAAGCATGCGATACTCGTTCAAACTCACTTGTGGCAAGTAAAAGGTGTGGGCAATATTAAAAAATCATACTTGAATTCAGATAAAAAGCGAAGTTGGCTCAATCATTGCATTATGTGTCTGTGTGCCACACTAAGCATGGATAAACAGAAAGAGAAGAGAACTGTCTGAGGGCTTGGGAACCAAAAGTGTTGAACAATATCAATAATCTCAAGGTTATAAGTTCATCTCCAGAGATTTTGACAGAGACATAAAAAAGCTAGACTGCAGTTTGCCAAAATCTTTCTGTGAAAACATCTTGTGGACAGATGAGATCAAGATAGAGCTTTTTGGTAAAGCACATCATTCTACTGTTTACCAAAAACAGAATGAGGCCTACAAAGAAAAGAACACAGTACCTGCAGTCTGTGATTAAAAATCATGGTTATTCCACAAAATAATGATTTCTGAACTCTTCCTGAGTTAAAACATTAGTATTGTTGTTTCTAAATGATTATGAACTTGTTTTCTTTGCATTATTTGAGGTCTGAAAGCACTGTTTGTTTGTTTTTTATTTGGACCATTTTTCTTTTTCAGAAAAAAATACAAAATTTATTGCTTGGAAATTTGGAGACATGTTGTCAGAAGCTTATAGAATAAAAGAACAATTTACATTTGACTAAAAAATTGTTATATCTTTTGTTATACATTATACATCTGTTTATTACCTTTATGTGTATTGGCACTAGACACTACATTGCGATCCAAAATCCTTTGGTAATCTTTAGACTTCATGATGGCTTGCACACAGTCAAGGCACTCAATGCCAGAGACAGCAAAATAATCCCAAAACATCTACACTGGAACCTCCACCATATTTGACCGTAGGTACTGTGTTCTTTTCTTTGTAGACCTCATTCCATTTTCGGTAAAAAAACAGAATTATGTACTTTACCAAAAAGCTCTATCTTGGTCTCATGTGTCCACAAGAGTCCCTCCCAGGAGGATTTTGGCTTACTCTCGTACATTTTGGCAATCTGCTGTCTAGCTTTTTTATGTTTCTGTGTCAGCAGTGGGGTCCTCCTTGGTCTTCTGCCATAGCATTTCATTTCATTCAAATGTCGGCGGATAGTTCACTCTGACACTGATGCACCCTGATTCTGCAGCACTGCTTGAATTTTTTTGGAACTTGACTGGGGCTGCTTATCCATCATTCGGACTATGCCGCTTTGCAACCTTTTATCAATTTTTCTCTGCATCCATGCCCAGGGAGATAAGCTACAGTGCCATGGTTTTGTAAACTTTTTTTTTTATCATGTTGCGCACCATGGACAAAGGAAAATCAAGATCTTTGGAGATGGACTTGTAACCTTGAGATTGTTGATATTTTTTTAGCAATTTTGTTTCTCAAGTCCTCAGTCAGTTCTCTCCTCTTTCTGTTCTCCATGCTTAGTGTGGCACACACATACTCACAATGCAAAGATTGAGACAACATCTCCCCTTTTCGTCTGGTTTCAGGTGTAATTTTGTATTGCCCACACCTGTCACTTGCCACAAGTGAGCTTGAACAAGCATCACATGCTTGAAACAAAGTTGTTTACCCACAAATTTGGAAAGGTGGCAACAATTCTCACAATCATTTTTATGGTTTTATGTGAAATTATGTCCAATTTGCCTTTTTTCTTCAGTTTTTTTGGGTTGTTCCACTAAACGCAAACTAAACAAACATGTTTATAATCCGAGGGACTTGACAACTTTTCCCGAAGTCTGGGAAGTCTCCCCTTTATTTCAGGAGCCTTCCAAGAGAGCTGGCACATAAATGGCACATTTCCTTCTAGCCCAAGCTCATCCCTGATACCTGTTTTTATTTTGGGTCTTCTAAAACATCCACCAATCAAGGCCAACAAGGACACCATTAAGATTTAGGTTTGGTGGTCCGAGATCACCAATCAGATTTTCACAATTTGGAGATATCTTGCACCTCACGCTTGTGCAGCCATCACTTAGTCAAACATTCACCAACTCTGTTAAGACATTTGTGGTCTCTATGTCTGGATCCATGCTCCGTGTAAATGCCACAAGGCACATAAATCACGTAGGGAGGCATGCAGGCTATACAGGGGCAGGAATATGGGGCATGCCTTGGAAACCCAAATGTTTCCTTTTATATAACCTGTGCACTGAAGAATAAACAAACTCGTGGAGATGAATGTTGAAATTTGGCTTCCTATCTTGCATGGTGTATGCGGGCTATCATGTGGCCGTTCCTATCCCAGTATATGCAATCATCCGAGCAGATGTAGAAGACACAGAAGGGTGGCTACATAATATATACAAGTATGGAAATAGCTGGGACGGAGAAAGGAAACAATTTATGTAAGATTGTATGCAAGTGACCAAAGACTGCAGCATAGCCTCCAAAATGGTTGACTTATGATCGCAACTACAACTCTGCAGCAAGTAATGCCGCCCTTCTACCTGGGGAGCAACCAGCAGACCCAGGCTCCCAATGCAAACTGTGGAACAAGCCCCCACCCCGCCACGGGACGTCCCCTCCTAACGCTGACTGGTACGGTACCGTGTTTTTCAGATTAAAAGATGCACTTCGGGTTTAGATATTAGAAAATAGGGAAAATATGTTTCCTGCTAATTAAAACTTCCCTAGTTGTTTAAACAATTGGAGGGTTAAGTGGCACAAATGTTCAAACTCTGTATTGCAGAGATACAACACTTCTGCACAAGCACATATATAGCTCTGCTGCATACACGCACAGCTCTGCTACATTCCCACAGTTCTGCTGCATACATACACACAAAACGCTGCTGCATACATACGCACCTCTGCTGTATACTCACACTGCTGTGCTACACACAGAACTCTGCTGCATACACACGCACAGAACTCTGCGGCATACACACGCACAGAACTCTGCGGCATACACACGCACAGCTCTGCTGGATACACACACAGCTCTGCTGAATACACACACACAGCTCTGCTGCATACACACGCATAGCTCTGCTACATCCCCACAAAACTCTGCTGCATACATATGCACCTCTGCTGCATACACACGCACAGCTCTGCTGGATACACACACACAGCTCTGCTGGATACACACGCACAGCTCTGCTGTATACACATGCACAGCTCTGCTGCATACACACGCACAGCTCTGCTGCATACACACTCACAAAGATCAGCTCCATACACACACACCGCTCAGCTGCATACACACACAAATCTCAGCTGCATATATATATATATATATATATATATATATATATATATATATATATATATACACACACACACACAGCTCTGCTGCATACACACACAGAACTCTGCTGCATACACACAGAACTCTGCGGCATACACACGCACAGCTCTGCTGCATACACACGCACATCTCTGCTGTATACACACACAGCTCTGCTGGATACACACATACAGCTCTGCTGGATACACACACACAGCTCTGCTGGATACACACACACAGCTCTGCTGCATACACACACATAGCTCTGCTACATCCCCACAAAACTCTGCTGCATACATATGCACCTCTGCTGCATACACACGCACAGCTCTGCTGGATACACACGCACAGCTCTGCTGTATACACATGCACAGCTCTGCTGCATACACACGCACAGCTCTGCTGCATACACACGCACAGCTCTGCTGCATACACACTCACAAAGATCAGCTCCATACACACACACCGCTCAGCTGCATACACACACAAATCTCAGCTGCATATATATATATATATATATATATATATATATATATATATATATATATATATATATATACACACACACAGCTCTGCTGCATACACACACACAGAACTCTGCTGCATACACACAGAACTCTGCGGCATACACACGCACAGCTCTGCTGCATACACACGCACAGCTCTGCTGTATACACACACAGCTCTGCTGGATACACACATACAGCTCTGATGGATACACACACACAGCTCTGCTGGATACACACACACAGCTCTGCTACATCCCCACAGTTCTGCTACATACACACAAAACTCTGCTGCATACATATGCACCTCTGCTGCATACTCACACTGCTGTGCTACACACAGAACTCTACTGCATACACACGCACAGCTATGCTGGATACACACGCACAGCTCTGCTACATTCCCACAGTTCTGCTACATACACACAAAACTCTGCTGCATACATATGCACCTCTGCTGCATACTCACACTGCTGTGCTACACACAGAACTCTACTGCATACACACGCACAGCTATGCTGGATACACACGCACAGCTATGCTACATTCCCACAGTTCTGCTACATACACACACACACAAAACTCTGCTGCATACATATGCACCTCTGCTGCATACTCACACTGCTGTGCTACACAGAACTCTGCTGCATACACACGCACAGCTCTGCTGCATACACACGCACAGCTCTGCTGCATACACACGCACAGCTCTGCTGCATACACACGCACAGCTCTGCTGCATACACACGCACAGCTCTGCTGCATACACATGCACAGCTCTGCTGCATACATACGCACAGCTCTGCTGCATACATACGCACAGCTCTGCTGCATACACGCACAGCTCTGCTGCATACACACACACAGCTCTGCTGCATACACACGCACAGCTCTGCTGCATAAACATGCACAAAGCTAAGCTGCATACAATCGCAAAGCTCAGCTGCATATATACACACACACACAGCTCTGCTGCAAATATACACATATACTAACACAGCAATGCTACAGTGACTGAGGACATATCCTGCATATATATGTTCTATTATTTCGGTATAGATGAATGGTTTAAAGCAAATTTCCATACACAATAAATTGGCTTAAATTTCTTCTTTTAACAATTATTTCAATACATTTTTTATCACATTTGTAGCCCTTTTTCTATTACATAGATGTAGATTTAAAAAAAACCACTAGGGCAGCCACCACTAGAGGGAGCTCAGGAGCTAAGTGCATACTGCAGATATAGTGAACTCCACAATAACCCAGTATGCAGTAAGCTCCCTCTAGTGGCAATACTTGGTATCTCTTTTGTCTCTGTCTATACAGAGGAATTGGATCTCTATATCAGAAAAACAAAACCTTTGACCTCTATAAATATAGATTCCAATCTCCATTTTTACAGTATACTGAAAACAATACTGGATTCAGGGTGGAGGAGATTAAAATATTTTCTCAGGGATATACATTCAGAACGTATAAGGCTGAAGCTCATGAATACTCTGTATCCTTCTAGAGGGAACTATGAAAAGCTTTTCTTTTTTTTTTTGCATCCAGCCAGAGAAGTAGTCATTGATCACTGCTGAAATCTATAAAAGATGAAATTTATAGGTTCCGGTCATTTAACTGCAATCGTAATTCAACTTCTAGTTTTTCATTTATGTAAGTGCATTTTACCCAGTTTTTATAGAGATATATACGCTAACACATGGTGGGAGAAGGGAAACTTTCCTCCATACCACGACTCTACTTTATCACTGAGGAAACCCGATCGTCTCTTTAAAGCAGGAATGCATGGAAAAGACAACTGTTGAATAACTTTCGGAAGAGGAGGGGGGGGGATAGAAAGGGAGAAACGGGGGTAAGAGTCCTGCAGAAGGGCGACATCCTCCACCCGCCTGATCTCACAGCTCTCTAATTCCCTCCCATGATCCCACCCTGCAGGAATTCACTGCATGCTTTTTTGTGGGGCTCAATTTCAACCCTCCTTTAAAAGTCACCAAATTTCAGCAAAGGACACTTTTTATTTTAATTTTTCACCCCCCCCCCCCCCCCCCATTGTCAGTAGTAGTTTTGCACAATCAGACGGAGGGTGATGCACCAGCGTAAAGACCGGTTACAATGTGTTAGTGGTAACGGTACCAAAGCAGCATGGGACCTCGAGGGATGGAAAAGCCGTGACTACAACAAAAATTAAAACTTATTTTCAGATATATATATATTTTTAAAATATACCTCTTCCTAATTACAAAATTACAACAATCCATCGGGCAGAAACCATTGCAAATTGTGATCCTTAAAGGGGTTTGAAAAAGGTTTCTTTTTTTTGCAGCCATGAATGTTTTCAAAATAGTTAACCTCACCTTCCGTCACCCTCTCCTCGTGTCAACAGGACCGCTGAAGCTTGTGATTGACTGCAGCGGTCAGGTGACTAGAAGAGCACGTTATTCGCTGTATCTCTGATTATGCACTTTTGTATTCACCTGACCGCTGCAGCCAATCACAGGCTTCAGTGATCTTGTCGCCATCTGGATAGTGTAGCCTGCTCTCGATCCACGGCAGTGACAGAGGGTGCACAGGTTTGTTATTTTTAATACGCATATAGCCCCTTTCAGAGAGGAAGAGGACCGGTGTTCAAGTGCCACCTATTGAATGCAGTAATCCTAAAAAGTCAATGTCAACCCTTTAAAAAGGTCTTCTCGTGACTTTGGATAAGAAGCCAAACCAGAAATTGCATTTGGAGACGTGTTTTGGGGTGCCTGCCCCTCATCAGTGCAAAGCAGGAAAACTGATTTGGCTGGGTGAGAGGCGTCTGGGTCTAAGGGGTAAGTTTAGGCCACCTGTCAAAGGTCTGTCACCCAGTTGGTGTAGAAAGACTTATAGGCCATGCAGTGCTCCCTGGGAATTTAAATATGCAAAAAGCCTCTTCAGAGAGCAAAAGGCTATATAAAGGGTCATTATTGACCTTCAGGATTGCCATTTCCAATTGGTGGCACTAGAGTTCCAGTTTGCACATTTAAATTCCCAGGGGAGCATTGCATGGCCTATAAGTCTCCTTACATCGACTTGGCGATCTACAGAAGGAGAAACTTTACCCCTGTTATTTTGAAAAGAATAATGCCTCCACAAAACAAAAATCATCATCCAACATCTCTATTAAAAGGAGGTGTCCATGTTGGTCAATCACATATGATTCCAGGGCATGCGGCGATCTGCATCGATCAGATCTAATCTGCAAGTGCTCAGTTTCCCTGCAGCGCCTCCACAGGGGAAATTAAGTACTACACAGTTTTCACTGAAATCAATGAGATGTCCCGATAATTCACAGATTTTTTAGTCCTCCATGATCTTTGCTGGGGTCCTAAAAAAGGGATTCCTTTATGGGTTATTTGAAAATGGGTGTTGTAACCCAGACAGCCTCATTAAAAGGTCACAGTTGGACCTGTATGGGGTCGTCAATATTAGGCTGAATTTGTGACCGAGTGCAGTATAGATCAGTCCCTGGCCCGGTGGTGACGGGATCATAGAAGGGCTGACAGCAGCCTCTGCAGCAGGTGCGCCATCTAAGCCTTTCCTGAAGACATAAGTTGAAGCGAGGTCACATGTGGCTTTATCCCAGATCTGCAGCGGCCATGCCCCGCCGTCGTTAATTTTGTAAGTTGGTTACTTGAAGAGTGCTGGAGGGCTCCGAACATGAGCAGCTGATTTATGCGTTTGATGACCCAGCTCGTTGCCACGTTACTCACAACACAACAGCTAAGCCCGATCCGCAAACACAGATCAGATTAAATAGTGTCTCATCTCAATGGGCGCGGGGAGGGGCCCACACGGCGCACTTCTCTGCTCATTGCAAAACTTTGGGGTCCCCCCCCTTACTCTACTGGGATGAGAACACTCAAAATCCACCAGTCCCCAGAAAGAAAAAAAAAAAACCTCATCACACACTAAATGGAGGGTCTTAAAGTGATGGGATGTGAGCGCTATCTGAGCCCTTCCATTATATGAAAGGAAGTATCAGGAAGGGAAAAAGAGTAGGGCGTGGGAAAATGGTCCAGAGGGGAGACGGAGGGGGAGGTTTAGGAGTGGGATTAACCCCTTTTGGTTGTGCCTACAAACCTGGAAGAAAAGCTAAAGCAGCTGCTGAATGTGGCGGGCGACGCGACGTGGTCCATTGTCAGCAGACCGTACACGGAAAGAACTGCTCGCCTTTGCTCCTATGAATCTAATGGAGTCTAAATTACCCCTCCCCAGAGGCAGAAACGTCAAGATCCCGGACCCCAGTACAAGATCTACATCAGGGCCCTCACCTAGGATATATCATGTGTAATAATGAAGTTGGGCCCTTCGGCCCGGGGCCCATGTTTGGTCATCAGGGCCAGGGTGCAAGTGCAATCTAAGCAACCCTAGAGGTCAAGTTCATTCATAATTTTGCACAAAAAAAAAAGAGCAAAATGGAGGAAATCACCTCTGGATATGGACTGGGGTGGCAAGTGCACACCAGTAGTACTGACTCTGGGGTCCCACTGTTCAGCCGCAGGAAATATTACCAGACCCTCGCTCACAAAATTAACTATGCCTCTATTATAAACTGAGTAGTTTGTGAAATGAGCGAGGAGATACGGTCTCTGTCTGTAAATACAGTATTAATTGTAACTTCTTATGTGGGGGGCCCACCGGGGAATTTATCTGTTGTCCTGTGGGGCAGTCCGAGTATGGATACGCACACACAAAGTTTGGGGTGAACATTTCTTTCTAACTAGCTATATAGTTGTTAATATCAATAGAAATTGCAAAGTTTTGTACTCATCCCTGTATGTCCTGGATAAAGGTGTTATTAGCTCTCTACTGATGTCGAAGACGACCATATAACTCTACACGAGTATTTAATGAAACTGTGTGTGCCACAGAAGGAGCTCTGGTGCCCCCTAGTGATGGATTAGAATTACTACAAGCAAACATCTTAATACACTCTACAGTATATAACCACATTTATTATTATTATTATTATTATTATTATTTATATTGCGCCATTAATTCCATGGTGCTGTACATGAGAAAGGAGTTACATACAGGGTTATAGATATCGATTACAGTAAGCAGGTTTACATTGACAGACTGGTACAGAGGGGAGAGGATGGACACCTAAAAATCTCCACACGTGATGGCTTGTCAATATAGCCTATTCCATGTTCTAAAAGAAATTACTTTCCCCCCCGACAAACCCTTTCCCTGATCATGATCTTAATAAATCACAGGTCATTGGGATCCCCAAGAATCAGATGCTATTTGTGAAGCAAGTGTGCAAATTGCCTGCAGCGCCCCCACAGTTAAGATAAAGGATTACACATTGAAATCAATAAGACGGGCATATAATGCGAGGACAAGGCGAGGCCTCCAGAGGAAGAGACCCACTTAGATAATTTAAAAAAAAAAAATTGTTTTTAGCTTTTGCGGTGTGATCTTGAACGAAATGGAGGTCAGGCTAACAATATCTTATAGTTTAGGATTCACTATAAACAGGCACACATTATTCAAGCTGACATGAACAGCGAATACATTTATCTTTAGGGTCTGTGCACACTAGCATTGTGGTTTCCAGTCATAAAGGAAGCCACGGAGATTGTAAGGGAAGGTTTTTATTCTTTGGGAGTAATTAAAAAGAGGTTTTATTCACTGACCGAACATCTAGTGCCCGGTGCCTATAGTGAATGACTCCAGGCACGGGTCTTTGGGACCCCTGTTCTCTGGATTGTTGGAGATCCCAGCAATCGGACCCCCACTAATCGCCTATCCAAGTAATGTTATTTGTGGGTCTTACTGTAAAGACCACCATCAATCTGCGCGACCACTGTTCTTCACTGTCTATAGGAGTGGCCATAGAAGTCAATGGAGCCATAATCCCAGTTGTGAACTATCACTTCGTATATAACGTGCCTTTAGGACCCTGCTCTTAGGATTGGTGAGAATCCTATTGATCGGACCCCACCGATCATACATTTGTCACCTATCCAAATACTATTGCTTGTCGGTCGTACTGCTGAGATGCCCATTGGTTCTGTGTCCTCCATGCACATAAAGTGCTAGTGCGCATGCACGATCACCGCTGTATTCACATGCGCGCTAATGTAGCGATGGATAGACATGCGCACTACCGCTTCATTCACCATGGGACTTTGGGATCGATTCACAACAATTATCTATTGATCACCTACGCAAATAATGTTATTTAAGGCATAGCCCCTTTTAAGGGTCCTATTGAGGTCGTGGTTCTTTATTTGTCGCCTATTCTGAGCCTATGTCCCCACCATTGTGTGTCTAACACTGAGGGGTTCTGCGCAGATCCTCTGCAAGCACCAGTCATTAACATATCATCTACACAAGAGTGAAATGGATGAGGGTTGCATTCGGAAATGGACACCCCGTACCCTGGTATTCACAGTGAGAGCGAAAATCCTGTGTTGGCCAGAGACCGGATGATGTCACCCCTACGGCTATCTGATCCATGTGGCCAATGGATTTGTGCAAGAGCCTTTTACAAGGGGGCCCAAAAGCTGCGCTGGCTCCCGCCCCATGAGCTCACACAACTCTATTTCTGGCTTCTTTGTTGACTCCGACTCTTAGCACGTGTGAAACATCTGTTGCCCGGGAATGGGTGAAACGATGCCTCTGGAATGCCCTGTTGTGACGAGGAAACTATGGGATATGGTCATGGTGATTATAACTCCCCTCCCCCCAGCCTGGGAAATCAGAATGACATCATCTGCTGCCCGGTGCTAATCGCACCTCCCCATCACCACTCCGCATCGCTGGACAACAGATCGCGGCCATCTCTGCCCAAAATCATCTGACTCAGTCCAAGGAGACGTTATGGGACATCATGGTCCATTCATTACCCGCGGCAGGTGATAACTCCTACGTGAGAGTCCGTATGACTGGATCAATACCATGTAATACCGCCAACTCACCGTCATTTGTATAAATCCATAGTGATGTACACAGGACCATACAACGGTCAACCAAAACATTATCAGGACAGGTGACATGGAGAACATTGATTATCCTCTTAAAATGAGAGGGAGAGATTATCAGTCAGTTATGGAAGTTGATGCGTTTCATAAGCAGTAAAAATGGGAAAGTGTAAGAATCTCAGCAATGTAATGGGCCAAATTGTGATGGGTGGAAGACAGAGTCAGGGCATCTCTAAAACCACAGATATTATGAGGCATTCCCGGTATACAGGTCTTGTGGGATGTTCCCGGTATACGGCAGGTCTTGTGGGGTGTTCCCGGTATACAGCAGGTCTTGTGGGGTGTTCCCGGTATACGACAGGTCTTGTGGGGTGTTCCCAGTATACAGCAGGTCTTTTGGGGTGTTCCCGGTATACGGAAGGTCTTGTGGGGTATTCCTGGAATACGGCAGGTCTTGTGGGGTATTCCCGGTATACAGCAAGTCTTGTGGGGTGTCTTCGATATCTGGCAGGTCTTGTGGGGTGTTCTCAGTATACGGCAGGTCTTGTTGAGTATTCCTGGTATACGGCAGGTCTTGTGGGGTGTTCCCGGTATACGGCAGGTCTTGTGGGGTGTTCCCGGTATACAGCAGGTCCTGTGGGGTGTTTCCATTATACAGCAGGTCTTGTGGGGTGTTCCCAGTATACGATGGGTCTTATGGGGTGTTCCCGGCATACACTGTTTCTAATGCGGCGTGCCCACTATACAGCAGGTCTTGTGGAGTGTCGCAAGTATGCAATGGTTAGTACCTACTAAAACTAGTGGAAGAAAGGACAGCCTGTGAACCACGGACAGGTAATGGAGTCTAAAGTTATGCATGGGGAGCAGGGAAGGCTGGCTTATCTTGTCCGATCCTACAAATGTATTACTTTAGCACAAATTGCTGAATTTCCTGTTGTCCGGGAGGGATAGGTGTCGGTACACACAGAACATGGCACATTGCTGTGAATAGGGATGAGTAGCAGCAGACCCGTCACAGTTCCCATGTTAAACACTGTTCACTGCAGAAAGTGCTCACAATGGGGGATGAAAGCACCGAAACTGGACCAAAAAAGCAATGGAAAAAGACACCCGGTCTGATTAATCATGAGGACAGCCGATGCGTGTGTGCCACTTACTTGGGGGAGTAATGGCAGCAAAATGCACTATGAGAAGAAGATGACCCGGCGTTGGTGCTGTGATGGGCAACGTTGTACTGCGAAAACATTGGTCCTACAATAATTTCTGAAGAATATTGCCCCTACCTCACTACAAAAACATTCAGAAATGGTCTGAGGAACACCCCAAATAGATCAAGGTGAGGACTGATTTCCAAATTCTTAGTCCAATCCATCATCTAAGGAAAAAAAATTCTGATCTACGGAGACGACAGCGAGCAACTTACGAGACTTAAAAAATCTGCGGCCAATAGCTTGGTGCCAAATATCACCGGACACCTTCACAGGTCTGGTGGAGTCCAGGCCTCAGAGTCACAACTTTTGAGAGTAGGAAAACAATCATGAAGAGCAAGGATGGAAGACCAGATATATGCTGATGTTCTTGGTGGCTGAGATGAAGACCAGGAGACCAGATTACAGACCAATGAGATATTCGGTTGGACTCTCACAATTCCATTTTGTTTCTTCCAACGATCAGATAATTGACAGGTCTGCAGGGATAAATTCAGAACTTATGAAAAAAAAAGCAACAACTATATGTTTTGATCCCACGGTCACATATTACTCCATGTGTCCCCTCTTCCACTGTCACACGTCACAGTTTGCTGGCCATCATGAAGACATCTGCATATACAATACAGCGGGACATTTTCGCAGTAATTGCGTTCCTTGATCGTTCCACTGCTGATCATTTTGAGCTTTTTATATAAACTCAGGAGCACATCTGAACCTTCGTAGCTATAACTATATTAGGGGGACGCTCACAAATGGGGACAGATCATGGGGCCGTGGAGGATTTGATGGCCGTGATCACGGAAGATAATAACCTTTTTCCTATAGCAAAGCATCAAAGAGACTCGTTGAATGAGAGAAACCCCGAATATAAAACCTCCAGCAGCTGCTCCTCATATAAATATATCTCTAAAACCTGAAGCTTTAGAGAGCTACAGTGGGAATTAGCACATGCAGACAGGCTTGGCAGGAGAAGAGTGGGGGCTTTATAGCAGTCCCCCGGACCAAATTCTCAGAGGCCTTAGAACAATAACTTAAAGGAACAATCGCAGTTTTACTGTGCTTATTTTCCATTACTGAGCACCAGATTTCCCATTGCAAGTCGAAAGCTGTTTAAGTCCAGATGTTACCTTTCCTAGCGCAGCACAGTAGCCCACTATTGGCTGCCAGGATGGGCCTAGGCTGTGACTCATATCGCTTCCCCAGGATAAACATTCTACATTAGCAACCGAGGAGAGTCAGTTACATGAGCAACCAAATCCAACCAGATAGCAATCTGGACCGTCCCGCATCCAGATTCACCTCCCTCTTACACATCATTAGAGCATTGCTCCAAGCTGCGTCTTCGAAAGCCCAGTAGTTCAATTATAAAAATTGGATTTTCCCACTAAGCAATCCCTCTAAAATATGAGCTGTACTTTCAAGACACTTATCAGATAAATCAACTTCCTTCCCCACTTATCAGACACTTCTTCCTCTCCCTCCTCAACTTGTCATCCACTCAGGAAAAAAAAATAAGCTTAAAACCACCTTGGCTGCCCATTATAATCCATGGAGAGGTGAGGAGGAGCAGGAAGAGGAAACAGGCAGAGGGAGAAATAAAAAGATCGCAGTCAGCTCTTTGACAAGTCTTTTACCTCAGTTCAGAGCCGATTCACATTCAGACAGCTCAGCTCTACTTTATAATATCCTACATCTTGACTGCCCATTATAATCCATGGAGAGATGAGGAGGGGCAGGAAGAGGAAACAGGCAGAGGGAGAAATAGAAAGATCGAGGTCAGCCCTTTGACAAGTCTTTTACCTCAGTTCAGAGCCGATTCACATTCAGACAGCTCAGCTCTACTTTATAATATCCTTCATCTTGACTGCCCATTATAATCTATGGAGAGAGGATTATGAGCAGGGAGGTGAAACAGGTAGAGGGAGAAATAGAAAGATCGCGGTCAGCTTTAACAAGTCTTACCTAACTTCAGAGCCGATTCACATTCAGACAGCTCAGCTTTTCTTTATAATATCCTACATCTTGACTGCCCATTATAATCTATGGAGAGAGGATTATGAGCAGGGAGGGGGAAACAAGCAGAAGAAATAGAAAGATTGCGGTCAGCTTTAACAAGTCTTTCCTAACCCCAGAGTCGATTCACATTCAGACAGCTCAGCTCTGCTTTACACTATCCTACATGCTTTTGCTGCTTCTCTGTGTGCTAAAAAAAAAATGAAAAGTAGAAATCCCTCTCTGTATGTTATATGGGAGAGACTTGTAAAAATGAAGGAAACAAGCCATTGTAATATCTATGCCAATTTGTGCCCCTTCTGTTTCTGCTTTGGCTGCTGGTCAGCCTTTATGGTTTGTGACGTGTGACAGCACCAGTCCTATTCTATTCCTGGGACTTTTGGTGTTGCTCTATAGGTAGCTATGGGGTTAATGTAGGTCCAGGCTTTGACCACTGCTTTCCATAGAGCCATTTAAACCCCTGAAGCTTTGACTCCCACTGCCAGTCAATAGCTTAATGTCCTGGTATATACCGCTGTGCTCCTGTTTGGTTGTTCTTATTATTCCTGTCCTTTGACCTCTGCTTGACTTTTGACTACACACCAATTTTTCCATTTTGTCCCTGACTTGATCTCTTGGCTTTGACCCTACTTAGCGACCCTTCCTGCCTCTGGTTCGCTCCACCGGACTGCAGCCCTTTCATGGAAGCAATCCAGTGGACCCCGTTGTAAGACCAGATCGTAGCACAGGGGATAAAGGGTGAAGGTTTGGAGTTCCTCTGGAATCTGTCAGATGGAGTGGCTTGGGCCAAGTCAGTCCAAGGTAGTCTTTTTAACTTACGGCATCGGACATTCGTTACAGCCATGTAGTGGCCAGACAGAATGTTATTCCTCACGTACATATGCAGGAAAAGTTTCTTGAAAGTACAGTTACCCTTTAAATACTTTTAAACTGGTAAGTGACCCAGTTAAGATCAATTTGTGGAATTGGAGATCGGCTATAAAGAGAGTCTCAATCTCTGGAGGATCCAGCATGTCCTGAATTACAGTCAACCAACTGATATTACCAAACACTGTAATACCTAATTTTACCAGTGGCGGCGCTGCAGGGAAATTGAACACTTGCTGCCAACTTCTGCAGGATTACAGCTGATCTCTAGGTAATCCAGTGACAGTCAACAGCTCATTTGACACAGAATTTTCACGATAAACCTGTTTGCTTGTTTTCTACTTCTTCTCCGAAGACATGTAATATAATAATCCGGATAAACAATTTATATGAACTGATTTATTTGTTTTTTAGTATTGCTTTTAGAGATTATGAATGCATTGACAGAATTTTCTCAAAAAGGAATATTTGGGAAATACCGGTACCTTTTTTTTGGTCTCCCCCGGTCATTTGCCACAAATGTTTTTTTTTCAATTAATACCTCGTGTAAAAGCCGCTGTTCTCCTGAATCCGGCGTTATTTTTCTTTTGTTCCTGCACCTCTCCGTTCCGGAGATATAGCCTCTTTTTTACCATGTACAAAGCCAGTGTTTTTAGCCAAGTGGGTGCTGTCTTCAAGAGAAGAGAACCACACCCAGTTGTATAAATGGATTAGATTTATATACAGGGAAGAGGAGGTCATATCTCAGGAACGGAGAGGCGCAGGAACAAAAGAAAAATAACGCCGGATTCAGGAAAACGGCGGCATTTATACCGGGTAAAAAAATGATGGCAACTAACAAGTCCTCTAAGGCTGGCATACAGTCAGTCGTCTATCTAACGTAAGATTAATAGGTGTTGCTATTCTTAGCGCTGTATTAAAATATGGGCAATGGGGACAACCATAATGTCTGAAGAAATGTAATACAAATTTATAGAAATCTCACGAATTCTGTATGAAAGATGTATTCTTGAAAAGTGATTGCGTATTTCTGCTATATGCCACCACTTTATGATAGGCCGGGTCCATCCTCTGCGACATAACTGGTCCTAAGAGTGTAGGGCTCATAGCTTTGGTGCAGCACTGTGTTTCCATCTATTTTTCCCTGTCCGGCAACACTCCTGACCACCGAACTGTGCAGGGATCGAAGGCCGCGACAATCATTTAAATGGGGCAGCACCGCAGGTCTCTGCACAGTTCGGTGGCAGGGGCATCTCTGCGCACGTAAAACCGAGAGAGGGATGCAGCGATAAAACAAAAGCTGCATCCCCGTCATTCTCAGGATCGGTGGCGGTCCCAGAGGTCGGACCACCATCAATCATAAACCTTGAGAAATGCCAACTTTAGAGGAGAGGAATAACCTTGTAATGAATTTTGCAGAATTTCTTAGTGATCACTTGACTAGGCAGGCCACAATCGGTTGCATATTTATTATAGATCTAAAATTAACTTTTTTTTTTTTTTTTAAAGAACATTTAGGCTGTGTTCACACGTTCCGTTTTTTTCGTGGTTTTTTTCGCGGTTTTTCCCGATAAAAACGCTATAAAACCGCAAAAAAACCGCATACAATAAGCATCCCATCATTTAGAATGAATTCCGCATGTTTTGTGCACATGATGCGTTTTTTTCCGCAAAAAAAAACGCATCAGGCACAAAATCCAGACATGCTCTATCTTTTCGCGGTTTTTTTGCGGATTTCCCACTCCAAAATGCATTGGGAAGTGTCCGGAAAAAACCGCGGCAAAATCGCGGTAAAAACGCACGCGGTTTTCTTGCAGATTTCATGCAGAAAATGTCCGGAATTGTCAGGAATTTTCTGCATGAATTCCTGAACGTGTGCACATAGCCTTAATGAGAAAAGTAATTTATAAATCCAGAGAGCTATATAATCCTATATAAAATGTACAGAGCAGATTATGTTGCCATCGATCTCCGGAAATGTTTCTGAAAAGACTCTAGGCTTAGAGCGCCGTCTAGTGGAAAGTAACAGAACACCAGTCCCTTCACTATGGGCTGGGAGTTCTCTTGACTGCTCAGAAATGGTGAAAAACATCTGACAAGTTCCAAAGGTTGTAATATTCCACATTTTTGGACCAAAATCTTTGAATCTGGATAATAATGCATACTGTATACGGATCCCGGGTGATAGTGCAGCTTGTAGTACTGGATTTACATTCCTCAAGGAAAGAGGGCCTGCTAAATTGTGGGGGTAGAGAATAGTGGAGGGAGCCTCATATCCACCGCTACTTCTCCATTCCTGGTGACTGGAAACAACAGGACCCCCGTACTCTAGATACTTGCAGGTCTGGTGTGGGACACACACCTATAAGACATTCATGGCATATTCTATGGATATGCTACAAAAGTCAGAGATGGAAATACCCCTTTAAGGTGTGGCATATATAAAGTGATTGTCTCATCTTCTTAAAATGAGTTAAAATTGCAAAGGGCTTGGAAAAACAAGCAACTTTGCGATTTAACTCATTAAAAATCCTCTCCATTCTTAAGAGCAGCGCTTACAAGCTCTTTGCTATAGAGTTTGCATGTGCTGCTCTGAAGCTAGCCTGATTGAAGCCGGACCCAGCTGCTGCACTCCGCCGATGCTGCCCGCAGCAGTGGAGAATGTATAGCTCGGGCCAGCGGCTCCAGCGTGTGACTGGTCCAAACTGTCAATCATCAGGACCACACTGCCCCTGACAAGCAGGAAGCCGGGAGGCAGGGGAGCAGTGGGCTCCTGAAGACTAAAGATGGGACAAAGGCTTTATTAGGAATCTATTTTTTTGCTATCAGAGAGTGTTGTGGGCATTGTACAGGAGGAGGAGGTGAGCTGTGACATCTATTGTCAATGGTGGATCCTGTGTTATCTACTGTATATAGAGGTGTTATCAGGCATTGTACAGGAGGAGGAGGTGAGCTGTGACATCTATTGTCAATGGTGGATCCTGTGTTATCTACTGTATATAGAGGTGTTATCAGGCATTGTACAGGAGGAGGAGGTGAGCTGTGACATCTATTGTGAATGGTGGATCCTGTGTTATCTACTGTATATAAAGGTGTTATCAGTCATTGTACAGGAGAAGGAGGTGAGCTGTGACATCACCTATTGTGAATGGTGGATCCTGTGTTATCTACTGTATATAAAGGTGTTATCAGTCATTGTACAGGAGAAGGAGGTGATCTGTGATATCCCCTATTGTGAATGATGGATCCTGTGTGATCTACTGTATATAGAGGTGTTATCAGTCATCATACAGGAGGAGGAGGTGAGCTGTGATATCCCCTATTGTGAATGGTGGATCCTGTGTTATCTACTGTATATAGAGGTGTTATCAGTCATTGTACAGGAGGAGTAGGTGAGCTGTGACATCTTCTATTGTGAATGGTGGAGCTGAGGTCATCCATTTTACATAGATGTGCTATCAATCATTATAATCCTGCTTGTGATAACAATGAGGTAACTGCTGAGAAGCATTTTTGATCTCACGTATACAGTGTTTGCATATGCTTCGGCCCTTATAGAGAGCTGCTGCGCTCTCTTTTTGCATATTGTGCAGTCATTGCAGCTTGCACCTATTCACATTGCATGGGAGGTGCTGGTCAGGATTTTGTTTTCTGTAATCCCTAGAAGTATCAGCCTTTTAGGAGATTTAGTGGCCATAGTGAAATCGGAAAAATTTCAGGATTACACAGCAACATGGAGAAAAAAAAGTTTAAAAAAAATAAATTATCTAATTTTGCAACATTAAACTTGATTTAAAGAAGCAGTTACTTTTCTGACAATGTGTCCCTTTTATTGGGCTGTCACATGGAGATCTCCCCAGTCCATATTCTCTAGTGTGGTACATGGACATTACAGAAGGGTCCCCCTGCTCGCACCCCCCCGCTCGCACCCCTCTCTATGAGCCAGAACAGTAAGCCATTTTTGCAAGCTCTGCTCCCGTTCTGGAGAGCTCCGGCTGTTCTTACAGTATGAACGGCCGTCATGTAAACTACCTGGCTGACTGCAGCATTCCCTTTCCTTATGTTTTAGGAGACAGCCTGTGGGGGTGCTCAGTACTCGGATGTGCCCCCTAGGCTCAGTCACCTTTCCTACGAGTTGCATCACTAAGTTCGCAGCATTTAACAGGTCATCGGCTAGAGCCATTTTCCAGTAAAAGAAAACCAAGCGGAGGGTATTTTGAGCTTGTGCGCAGAAGCAACTTGATGTGTCTAAAAATCGCCCCACTTACTGGTAGAATGACTATTTATACGAATGTGGAGATATTAACAGCAGCTGCTGCAATGCCGCTCAGACTGGTGAGAAGACAGATAAGCCCCCGCCGCACACTACACCATAACCTTCTATCTGTAACCAGGGGTAAACAAGTCAGATACTGAGCGAGGGTCCTGTGCTGCAGACCTCCGAGCATCTACCGGTGACCGGTCACCTCTCAGTCTACCGCAATGTAACAGTCCACGTGACGCTTACGGTAAAATGTATATCCATACCTGTGCAAAACTCTGCTATGGATAGTTTCCTAATATATCGCTATATCGGAGCTAGCTGCACTGCATCCCCCAACATAGACTAACATGGTCGCTGTCACTGCAACAAACTTTGCATAAATCAATAGTATGAGCAAGTATAAAGAAAAAAATACTTCTACCTCTCTTCATGCCATCTCAAATGACTTCTGCAAAGCAGAAGGAGAGGTACAAGACATAAAGGACATTATACAACGGTAGTGAGCAGTGTAGCTGTGAATCAAGCACTGGGGTAAGATGAAACACTCATTAGAAAGCTGCAGCGGCCACTCTAATATCTCTATATAATTTATCTACAGTATAATCTTATTGAAGTTGTTCGAGACAGCAAAAGGAGAAGTAGAAGACATAGAGGACACTATACAGCAGTAGTGAGCAGTGTAGCTGTGAATCTAGTACTGGGGTAAAATGAAACACTCACTACAGAGCTGCAACACCCACTCTGTAATATTTCTATATTACAGGGTGGGTGCTACAGCTTTCTAGTGAGTGTTTAATCTCACCCCAGTGCTAGATTCACAGCTACACTGCGCCGCAATTGGACCATGGATCACCCAGGTACTCCAACATTGCCTGTTCTGTCATCTCTATACTATCTCCATGAGTTCCAGCTAGGTGTATGTGACTACCAGTTATTTCAGGGGGACCTTCATAATTTAGGTTGTCTCCGTATTTATCGATTGCTAACATTACTTTTCACCCCACACCTGTGCGCTTTTCACTATCTTCAGACATATGTCTTTTTAGCCACACTTGAGCATTGCCCCTTTTTACACCTTATTATTTATCGTTAGCTCTCATTTTTTTAACAATTAGCTGATTTTCAGGCTAGATACATATATAACCGTCTATCTCGGTTTCTTATAACTTAACATTTCTTGGTGATATTCAGCCATGTCGACATATCGTACAATATTTAGATGGAGCTTTTTAACTCCATCTAGTGGTGTTTTTGTTTTATTGCTTTTTTTGTCTATCGCATATTTATGTATATATTTTTACCTTTTGTATATGAATTAATGTTTTTTTTTATCCATGTGTGGGCACATCTTTGTACGTAGTGCTACTATTTACCATGAATGTCTAATAAAGGTATTTTTTTATTCTACCATTGTTCGTCCCACAATTGTTTTCTTTGGACCGCAATTTCCGTGTTCTCTTTTGGTACTCTGTCTCCCCGAATGGTTCACCAATATATATCACCTATCCCTCTCTGAGGCTTATATAATGCTAGTTTCTTAGTATTTGCTACACTCAGTATGTGGTATTACATCCCCGGTCCATTGAAGGGACTAGAGCCGAGCTCCAGAGAGGGAAATCTTAATGCTTCAGCACAAAACATTATGGACAATTGTAGCTTCCAGCTTTGTGGGAAGTTTGGAGAACAGATTCTGTTCCCCATGACTGTGCCAAATTGGTTGGAGGAGTTTGGTGGAAGAACGTGGCCGACCGCAGAAAGTCCCGACCTGAACCCCATCGACCACCTATAGGAAGCGACTAGAGAGCAGATCGTGAGCCCGGCCTCTCCCCATCATCAGTATCTGACCTCACAAATGCTCTTCTGGGTAAAAGGGACAAAAAATTCCACAAACTCCTCCAAAATCTTATAGAAATCCTTCCCAGAAGAGCTGGAGCCGTTATATCTGCGGAGGGGCGACTCCATATTAATGTGTATGGTAAGGTGGGAGGTCAGGAAAGCTCCTGGAGGTGTAATGTGGAGGGGGGGGGCACATACTTTTCTCCATATAGTGAAGGTTAATATCACGTCTCAGCCGCCTGCATCTTTCTAGGTTTCCAGGTATTCGACTATATACAGTGTTGCAGAGCAAACACTTAATGAGAATTACCATAAAATCTTATCTTTTCTGTGCACTTCACACATTTGATCATCAGAGGTAACGGAGAAAATTGCAATTTTTTTTTCGGGAATATTTTTTAACACCATTTTTCAGCACAATTTTCAGCCGTGTAGAATAACATCCATCGTCATGTACTGCAAGAAGACTAGGAGCAATCTCAGGATCCCAAAGAGGAGGAATAATTCCCCATACACTTGACGCCATTAACTTTAATGATGAAGATGATGGCATCAAAAACCTCAGTCCTGGGCAATGGACTACGGCACTGGCCTAAGTCAGAGGAACAGAACATAGATCTGAACCACACTGGCACCGATCCCTTATGTCAGGTTCCCAGGTGGCACATTGGATGAGATTCAGCAAAATGCTGCAAAAAAAATACAATCTGTGGCTACAGATGAAATCGGAAGCACAATCTGCAGCACAATCCACATGTCACAAATTTGTGGAATTTGTTCCAGAGTCCCATAGAGGATGAATGGATCTGCTCTGCAATGAACAGCGCTCTGCTATTTCAGCCTGTCCCATAGAGCATGAATGGAACGGAGTTCGATCATGCTCTGCTATCTCAGTAAGTGCCATAGAGGATAAATGGAGCGGAGGTCGATCATGCTCTGCTATCTCAGCCAGTCCCATAGAAGATGAATGGAGCGGAGGTCGATCATGCTCTGCTATCTCAGCCAGTCCCATAGATGATGAATGGACCTGCCCTGCAATGCACAGCATTCTGCTATTTCAGCCAGTCTTAGTGGATGAATGGAGCAGAGGTCGATCCTGCTCTGCAATGCACTGCTAGCTCAGTCAGTACCCTACAGGATGCAAGGAGGAGAGGTCGATCTGCTCTGCAATAAACAGCGCTCTGCTATCTCAGCCAGTCCCATAGAGGATGAATGGAGCGGAGGTCGATTTTGCTCTGCAATGCACAGTGCTCTATTTCATCTAGTCCTATATAAGATTAATGGAGCGGAGGTGCAGCATGCTCGACTTCTGCTCCTTTCGGACAAGAGCTTTGTTCTTGGGACCGCAGTGGGCTCCCACAGTCGGACAAATTTACTACGGAACGTGATAAAGACCCCTTTAACCGTTATTTACGGCACCGCACATAAGCCCTTTAAGATGCTGCAGATTTTCAAGGGTTTGCTTCTTCGATAACTGGTGGAAAATGTGTCTCCAGCCGCCCGAGGACAGTCTGCGACTTGAAGAAACATTTGTCTTGTCAAGGTAACAGGGTCCCGAGGTGACTAGACTTCCTTATCCTTAATACCCGCAGGGGCCAAAAGCTCGTCCGTCTAAGATTACTCAGATTTAGCTCTAGTCTTGCTGCTATTTACAGACCAGGACATCACCTGAACCATGTAACAGGAGCCATCACATCAGTTTTCTCAAACTCAAGGCTTCCAGCTTCTCTGGTCCTATGTCCTTATGACAACACTTCCTGCATGTGCTTGGTGGGATTCCCATGCGACTGCTATGGGGACCGTGACACTGGGACACTGACCTGCATCTCCTGCTCACGATGACGGTCATACAGGTCTCATGCAGCGGCCACCACTAGGGGGAGCTCTCTGTATACACATCTAAATCACTCCCTTATAAATCTAAATGCAGCTGCTCCCTCTAGTGGCGATAGCCAGAATATCATCATGTATAGAAAAAGTCACCCATACTCATAAAATTCCTGTTCCGATGCAGAGAATGAATGTAATAAGAACAAGCACAGTGAGAACTGACACCACCCACATCAGAGTTCACATCTACACCGACTGGTTAGTAGTTCTGGAAAGGTTAAGATTGTATAAATCATAGAGGTCCAATTGCTGGGACCCCCGACAATAACTAGAATTGGGGTCCTGACCCACTCTCCTTTCCTGTAGTGATAGAAGACACGGCACTCAGGGCTTGTTGGAGGTGCACAAGTTAGGTATCCAACCCGTCAATCATAAATAATAAATTACTTGGCACTCAGGAGATGATTTTTGCAAGATAAGAAGTGAACAATTTGTTTATTAGGTGCATCCAGTTCCACATTTAAACGTTTTCGGTCTAATCATAAGACCTTCATCAGAAATGGTTATTGAGTACTGTAATACATACGTAGAAAAACACAAAAGAATGTTTCAGAAAAATGATGCACAGAGTAAATACAAATATAATACATATTGTTCGATGACAACAAAACAAAACATAAATAAACATCACTTGTTGAATGGTAGACAAGAACAGTGGCGGCCTAAACGGATCCGGCCTGGTGTTCCGTGAGTGGTGAACTTCGTAGAAGAGATGCTAAATACTGTGGACGTGTATAGGAGAGATAAAAAGAAGAAAAACAAGTCCAGCTAGGGAACCGCGCGAGTGGACTGCGGCATGACCACCCCCAAAGGATACAGAGAGTGCGGTGACCTTCATGACTAGTGGTCGATGCGCTAAGGTGCAAAGTGAGCAGCCTAAAATAAAAACATGAGAATGTCAATAATACACTGATGTCATGGTGCAGGGATAGTGCAACATGCCTGGGCAAAAAGCCCCGTAGGGCCTTAAGGGCACAAGGGCCAGTCCTGAAGTGTGACCACGTAGAGCCTGCGAACAATGAGCAAAAAAGCAAAAAACAGCCAGTGGAAATACCAGAACACCATGTACTATGGAGGAATAGTCTAAGCGAGTCCCAAAACAACTACCTGGATGACGTAGAGAATCTGGAAATCTGAAAAGGCCCAGAAGGTGCCAGCAACAGAGCAGTCCCGGGAGAAGGAGGGCGTCTGGGGGGGGGGGGGTTTGGGGTCGCTAGTCTTACCCATGATGGGGGTTTTGAGTAATGAACCAGGCAGGGAGTTTATAAAAGCCTCAGGTATCTTTTGCATGTGTTTAGAGTTAATTAGTTGATTCAGAAGATTAGGGTAATAGGTCGTTTAGAGAACCTTTTCTTGATATGCTAATTTATTGAGACAGGTTTTTTGGGTTATCAGGAGTTGTATGCCAAAATCATCAGTATTAAAACAATAAAAGACCTGACAAATTTCAGTTGGTGGATAATGAATCTATAATATATGAAAGTTTAATTGTAATCATTACATTATGGTAAATAATGAAATTTAACACTATATGCTAATTTTTTGAGAAGGACCTGTAGATTATTATTATTAAACTTTTTTTCCTTAAATTCTACAAGTTAAAGCATCCACCATTATAACCAGAGATCTTCGGGTTGCTTTTTCTTTAGAGTGTGGATATACTGCCACCTGGTGGTGGTAAACAGTACTACGAAATAACTACTGACAAAGATCACGTGCTCCTTATAATTAACCTAAGAGTATGCTCACACCGAGTTACTTTATATTGATTTTTTTCTGTCTGAAAAAAAAAAAAATCAAATAACTACATATTTAAAAAGAAAAAAAAAACATTTGCTATGGTTTTTATGCTTTTTGTGTATAGGTGTTTTTTTTCTCATTCAGTAGTCAAATTTGGAATAGTTTTTGTTTCCCAAGCAGAAATGCCTCCAAAATTGACATATTGGGATACATTCACACGGATTCTTTGACATTAATTTTTTGCTCTGGTTAAGAGGTTTTTAATAGGTTTTTGCTTGTTTTTGTGTGTGTGTGGGGGGGGAGGTGTCTGCAGAAGTCAAATTTCAAGCAGAAATGCCTCCAAAATTGACATGTTGCTTCCTTTTTCCATATGGAAAAAGAAAGTATCACCGGGTGACATGATTTCATCTTGACATCAATAAGACGCTTAATCACGGAGTATCTGAAACACTTTTTATGTGGATTTTGGAGCAGAATCTCTCGTTAAAGAAAAAGCTCTGAGTGGACATAAGCTTGTTTTTCTTTTTCTCATAGCATTGCTGAGCATACAGACCCCAATGGGGCAGCATATGGGGTCCCAACGGGTCCGAACTGCTATCCTATGGGTAATGTGTGTGGCCATTTAGGGTCGATGTACGTTACGGTGCAGTACGGCAAGAGCGATGGCTCAGTTTTATTCTCTGTATAAAATAAAGGCTCCGAAATCTGCTGACGTCTGACCCATTGTAGCGCCAGGTCCCTGACAAAACTGATACCAGCAGCATCAGCCACAAACCTATTGGCAACACTGTGCCGATGCTCGCCCAGGACAACGGCGTCGGACCGATCGCTTCACGGGTTTCAGTCCGAAAAACCCGAAAAACCACGAGCAATAAATGATACATAAAATTACGGATGTGCAGCTCCGAGACGGAGAAGGAATAATCCTGTGGTTCAGGTAAATCGAGGCAGGACAAATAGCAGTTGTCATGACAACAAGCGTGCAACCTGGCAACAAGTGCAGGGGCACGGGGGGCTAATACACAGGATCTTTCCTCTAATTGGGAGCCACTCAAAGCCGTTGTTGCCAGTAAATACTTCGCTCCTCACGACCTGGGCTCGGTATTTATGTGAAGGCTCCTTGTCCAATATCAGAAACCTCCATATTTGATCCTCTCGGCCACAGATTCACATTGCCTCAGTCTCGTCCTGACAACTGGGACGACATTTTGGGACAACGATCGGGCACGTGCCCCTAGATTGGTGGCCACTAGACTTGGTGCACATGGATTTGCAGGAGCCGATCCGTCGGCCATGTCAGTAGCCCAGAGGACCACCTCTAATGTGACCGCTCTTCTTTTGGCGCGATGTCACATGCACGTTACTCCGCAAGGATGACATTACGCCAAGAAGAAGAACCGCGGATGCCACTATTTAGGAGGCGCTACTCAGGGCACAGACCACTGACAAAAAAAAGTTCATAAAAATTAGATAAAATGTCAGCAGACCGGATGGATGTCAGGATTCTCTTCCACCGTCACATTTCTGTGCTTAGTAACATACGTATCCGTGAATTATATTAGCGCCCAGGCTCATAATCTGCCATTGGCGTTAGGTTTAGTGTCCCTTTAAATGTTCTTTAATTAAATCTACTGTACTGCGGATGTAGAGAATGGAAATAGCACTCGGCTAGGTAAGTGGATCAGCAGGTATAATGGAGCATTAGATGACGTTGGTCGGCAAAAATCACTGGGTGCGATGTATTCAGGTGCAGCTATTTGTGAAACCATTCCCATAATATTCCAGCACGTTGCCATGGGAAACAGCGGACGGAGCGCGGAGGAAATGAGCGGTGCTCAGAATGCAGAACATTATCCAGACTCCGCGCCCGCACAGGGACGGCACAAATGTCATCAGCTTCATCACACAGATTCCGGGTATACTGCAGCACTCAGAACGGTCTATAACTCTGAGCAGCTGGAGATAGAGAGACATCGAGAGAGAGAGAGAGAGAGAGAGAGAGACAAAAAGAGAGAGAGAGACAAAGAGAGACAGACAACAAGAGAGACAGACATCAAGAGAGACACAAAAAGAGATAGAGACACATCAAGAGAGAGATAGAGACATATAGAGAAAGAGACACAAAGAGATAGAGAGACACATCAAAAGATGGAGAGACATTAAGCGAGATAGAGAGTAGTGATGAACGAATATACTCGTTACTCGAGATTTCCAGAGCACGCTCGGGTGACTTCCGAGTATTTTTTAGTGCTCGGAGATTTAGTTTTCATCGCCGCAGCTGAATGATTTACATCTGTTAGCCAGCATAAGTACATGTGGGGGTTGCCTGGTTGCTAGGGAATCCCCACATGTACTTATGCTGGCTAACAGATGTAAATCATCCAGCTGCGGTGAGGAAAACAATCTCCGAGCACTAAAAAATACTCGGAGGACCCCCGAGCGTGCTCTGGAAATCTCGATTAATGAGTATATTCGCTCATCACTAACAGAGACATCAAGAGAGAGCTAGAGAGGCAAAAAGAGACATAAAAAGAGAGAGACATCAAGAGATAGAGAGACAGAGCATGAGAGAGATAAGGCGACACAGAGCAAGAGAGATAAGGAGAGAGAGCTAGAGAGATAAGGAGAGAGAGCTAGAGAGATCAGAAGAGAGCTAGAGAGATAAGGAGAGAGCTAGAGAGAGATAAGGAGAGAGCTAGAGAGAGATAAGGAGAGAGCTAGAGAGATAAGGAGAGAGCTAGAGAGATAAGGAGAGAGCTAGAGAGATAAGGCGAGAGCTAGAGAGAGATAAGGAGAGAGCTAGAGAGAGATAAGGAGAGAGCTAGAGAGATAAGGAGAGAGCTAGAGAGATAAGGAGAGAGCTAGAGAGAGATAAAGAGAGAGCTAGAGAGATAAGGCGAGAGCTAGAGAGAGATAAGGAGAGAGCTAGAGAGAGATAAAGAGAGAGCTAGAGAGATAAGGAGAGAGCTAGAGAGAGATAAGGAGAGAGCTAGAGAGAGATAAGGAGAGAGAGCTAGAGAGATAAGGCGAGAGCTAGAGAGAGATAAGGAGAGAGCTAGAGAGAGATAAAGAGAGAGCTAGAGAGATAAGGAGAGAGCTAGAGAGAGATAAGGAGAGAGCTAGAGAGAGATAAGGAGAGAGCTAGAGAGATAAGGAGAGAGCTAGAGAGAGATAAGGAGAGAGCTAGAGAGAGATAAGGAGAGAGCTAGAGAGAGATAAGGAGAGAGCTAGAGAGAGATAAGGAGAAAGCTAGAGAGAGATAAGGAGAGAGCTAGAGAGAGATAAGGAGAGAGCTAGAGAGAGATAAGGAGAGAACTAGAGAGCTAGAGAGAGAGATAAGGAGAGCTTGAGAGAGCGAGCTAGAGAGAGATAGAGCTGGAGAGACATAACGAGAGAGATAGAGCTAGAGAGAGATAAGGAGAGAGCTAGAGAGAACTTGAGAGAGAGATAGAGAGAGAGAGAGAGAGCTAGAGAGCTAGAGAGAGGTAGAGAGAGATAGAGCAAGAGAGATATAAGGAGAGAGCTAGAGAGAGCTTGAGAGAGAGATAGAGAGAGAGAGAGAGCTAGAGAGAGAGAGAGATAGAGCAAGAGAGATATAAGGAGAGAGATAGAGAGCGATAGAGATTGCTAGAGAGAGACTTAAGGTACCGTCACATTAAGCGACGCTGCAGCTATCTAGACAACGATCACGATCGCTGCAGCGTCGCTGTGTGGTCGCTGGAGAGCTGTCACACAGACAGCTCTCCAGCGACCAACTATGCGAAGTCCCCTGGTAACCAGGGTAAACATCGGGTTACTAAATGCAGGGCCGCGTTTAGTAACCCAATGTTTACCCTGGTTACCAGCGTAAACGTAAAAAAAAAAAACACTACATACTTACATTCCGGTGTCTGTCCCCCGGCCTCAGCTTTCCTGCACTGTCAGCGCCGGCCAGCCGTAAAGCAGAGCGGTGACGTCACCGCTGTGCTTTCCGGCTGGCGCTCACAGCCAGTGCAGGAAAGCACAGCGCCGGGGGACAGACACCGGAATGTAAGAATGTACTGTTTGGTTTTTTTTACGTTTACGCTGGTAACCAGGGTAAACATCGGGTTACTAAGTGCGGCCCTGCTTACCCTGGTTACCAGTGAAGACATCGCTGAATCGGCGTCACACACGCCGATTCAGCGATGTCTGCAGGGAGATCCAGCGACGAAATAAAGTTCTGGCCTTTCTGCTCCGACCAACGATGGCACAGCAGGATCCAGATTGCTGCTGCGTGTCAAACTGAACGATATCGCTATCCAGGACACTGCAAAGTCACGAATCGCTAGCAATATCGTTCAGTGTGACGGTACCTTAAGAGAGAACGAGAGAGTGAAATAGCAGGACAGATAAGGAGAGGTAGAGACAGATAAAAAGAGAGACAGAGATAAAGTGAAAGAAAGAGATCACTAAAGAGAGACAGCAGTAGAGGGATAGAGAGAATGAAAGAGGTAAAAAGATGACGAGACAGGTAAAAAGAGATACGGTGAGAGAGATAACTTGAGAGAGAGACAAGAGAGAGAGACATAGAGAGGCGGTAGAATGTAAGTCCGCAAGGACAGGGTCCTCTCCCCTCTGTACCAGTCTGTCACTGTAAACTTGTTTACTGTTAACGATATCTATAGCCCTGTATGTAACCCCTTCTCATGTACAGCACCATGGAATTAATGGCGCAATATAAATAATAATAATAAATAGAGAGATAGGTAAGTAGTTGGCCATTTATCTTGCTTCCCATGTCTTTTCTCTCTTATAGCTACTTTCTCTCTCGGCAGAGTCCTCCATTTACCTCTCCATTTCTATTTCTTTCTCCATTCTTCCTTTCTTTCTCTCACATTCTCGTATCCGTCTGCTGCTTCCATCTTTGTGTCTGGGGCCTATTACATTGTCAGCTCACTATTTACCTGTTTCCGTGTAAGTAAACACTAAGGTAGAACGATAGATACAGTAGATGGACCGATACGAGGATGTGAGAGATAAACGGGTAGAATAGGTAAAGACATAAAGAAACAGATAGAAAAGGGAAGGTCAAATAGAGAACTGTGTAGAGAGATACAACAGATAAACAAATAGAATTAGGTAGGTAGATGACTAATTGGACACCAGATCGATAGATCGTTAGATAGGAGAACTCACCAAGAACTTTCCTTTATAACTCACAACAAAACGTTTGCTCCACAAAATTGGGATAATAAACAGTCCTTACCCCAAAACACAGCTTTCCCCTCCTAAACATCCCTCCGCTCTGCAGCAAGTCGTTGACACTGAAGTGTCCTATGACATCTCCTCACAGAGACTTTGCGCGGTCAGAGAAATGATTACATCCCAGGAGAGAAACAAAAATTGTTCGTCAATTAATATAGTGTCATAGGAAAGCTTAAGATCTTCTCTCGGATTCTAAATCCTCCAACTCCGGCTTCTTCATCCAGGAGGAATAGATTCTCCTCCTCGCACCTTACAACCTGCATGAGCGGAGGATTATGTGGACTATCTTGGGAAAATTTTTGTCAGCCACGATGAACAAGACCAGGTGGAAGTCATCAAAAACATCTCCGATTATCCCTTAACGTGATGTCATCTCTAGACGAAATCCAAAGGCTCCTCCTGGGAGGTTCTGAAGGTCCAAATGGAAGCGAGATGTTTCCTCAAAGCTGAAGGATATGCGTTTTTTGGAATATTCTTTGTAAAGGAATTGGTGGTCTTAGGTTTCATGGAAGAGTAACTGGAGAACCTCATTACAGCCCCGGAGCTGGTAATGAGCGTGGATAGAAGGGTAATAAAGGGCTATCAATTTCCGGATCGGGTTACTGCTAAAGTACAGGACACAACGTGCGGGCATTAAACTTTAAAGAAAGTTCAGCTGTCACCACCCCTATCATGGAACACTTGTCCCTTCATTACCCAGACCAAGAAGAAAAATAGCAGAATAGAAAGATCTGAAGACATAACGTGGGGTCAAAGATGGAGGGTTATAATGGTAGATAGTTGATAACCGTCTGTAGAAGTCCAGTACTCACTAAAGGTTTAGATTACAATGACCAAAATGAAGCAGGGGTAGGAATATTTTCTACTAAATTAGGCCTTTCGCGTGTGTTCTCCTGTGGAGTTTCCAACTAGAACATGGTAACACATGGGGTCTGTGACAAAATTGCACACAGGGAGTCAAATATGGGACAAATCCTGGGCTTACGTCAGTCAAAAGTGTCTCCTCAGGGTTGGCGGGACATCACCCTCCTCCCAGTTTGGGAAATACTGGTGTAGAACGCAGAAGCTGGAGATGACACTGGTGGGACCACAAGCTCAGGGTCCTACAGGTCTGGAAGCATTAGAAAAAGCTACCCAACTAGAGACTAGTAGTGGATAGCTGTCGCTACCCACGGGATCCACCGGTAGTAATAATATTCCAATAAATGCCCAGAAAACTAAAGGTGTGACATAGAAAAAACATTTTCTTATGACTGCATCCCATAAAATATGGTCACTAGAAAGTGTCTGGCATCACATATGGTCACAATAGTATGAGAAATAAAAAAAAATCTAACGAAAAGAAAAAATTAAGAAAAGTAACGCCCCATAAGGACCCTCACCTATCAGGAAGAGCACATAAGGATTGTCTTTCAGTCTGGAGGATCTGCAACGTCCATACATTACACTGACAGACTATTGAATGCAGTAGGAAAAGTGTAATTCCTTATTTTAACTGCGGAGGCAGTGTAGGGAAACAACACGTATAAGGTTTTCCAACAGATCACAGCAAATCACTAGGGATTATAACATTGGGGCAAGTTATGATCAGCTTCTTGTTGGGGGGCCCCTCAATGAGTTATATTGAAAACAGAGAACCCCTTTAAGAAAACAAATAACAATAATTTCAGGCCCAATCACTACGGTTTATACTTTATACATATTGTTTAGTGTCATCAATCCTGGAATCAGACTTCCTATAAGGGCTAATAGCCCACCACACATGGTGAGAAAACAAGTACTTTGCATGTTTACATGGGTATTCTGACATATTTGGCAACACAAATTATTAGGGTTATTAATAACGGGGTATCATTATGATTCCAGCTCTTGAGGGTGCAATGGGCATCTGCAGCACTGCAGAAGTTTGAAGAAATCTTTTGTGAATTCTGCCCAATTTTTTAGTCCTGGATGTAATTATTGATTCAATTCTTTACCATTTTTAAAGACCTCTGCTTCAAGACAGTGAATGGGCACAATCTTGTGACTACCTGTACCGACCAAATCCTGCTCACAGCTGAGGGTCTGGTGCAATATGGTATCAGTAGGGAGTCCAGGATACATCATACAATTGTGTCCACCTCATTTGTGGTCAGACTGGGTCTGCACTGGGATTTTATTGTCTAAATGCAAGGCAGACCATTGCCAATCACTGACCGATAGCAGAGATCTATAGGCTTTATTGATATGAGATGAGTTACTTACAAACTGCCTCCTCAGCTTGCTCTTCACCTTCGGTCCCTGGGCGTCTGGCGGCTGCAGGGGGTAGTGACAAGAACTAAGGTGGTTGTCTACTGAGATGCTCTTCCGCATATGAAAGGAGCGCTGGAAATTTAGACGCTTTTCCTCTGGAGAGGAGAGGAGCGTGGGACCCAAACCACTGGTGTTCATCAGACTTTCTCCAGTCAGCCATGAGTTTACTGGGAGAAAACAAACAAACTGGTTTAAAATAAGATACTAATAAAGCTGGCCAGTCACACCAGAACAAAATCAGCCAAACACACTAATTATGGTGTAATCGATCAGAAACTCCATAGGAAGGGTATATTGAATTTCAACATGCCTGATCATTTGGTTCAGTGGTGTCTGGCAGTAACTTATTCTCATTTCCCGATTTAGAATATATGCACGACTGGCCAAAATGAGCATGCATGTGAATGGAAATATCAGTAGAAATAGCAGGAGCATTTATTCAACATTGAAGGTATGACCAGCTTAGGAGAAGTAAAATTTAAAGAGGATATATCACTTCCTAAGAAATTTCATGAAAAAAAAATGTTCCAATATACTGTATATTATAAGGTAAAAAAAAAATAGGCTGAAGTCAGGGCCCATTGTTGTCTCACTATTTTACAGCTGTGTGAGACTTCCTGCTTCTCAGATGGGAGATACCACTATGTAGGAGAATAATGGGGGTGGTCAGGAAACGGAGGGCAGGAGGAGAAGGTGGCCAGAAACATCAACTATAAGCATGTAACTAATCTTTTACAAGCAGTCAAATAATCTTTTGCATACTAACCCTTTATAAGCAGCTATGTTCTCCTCCTGCAGATGAACGCTTTTGAAGCAGATGCCTCCTCTCCTTGCAAATGTACCTTTTAGAATAAGCTGTATAATCCTTCCTCCTTTATGAAGGATGCATTACACACAAGAATAGCTAATTACATGGCTAGTAAATAACGATATTTAGTTCAAGGCAGGGCCGCCATCAAGGCATTACCGTCATTACTGGTGTATGGGGCCCGGAGAGCAGAAGCAAAGGGGGGCCCAGACTGGGGGAGACACAATGACAGCTTGCGCTGAAGCAGCACAGCCAAGCCACTGTATAAATGGCCTGGCAGACTGCATGGCATGCTAGGGCCTGGGGTAATTGGTCCCCCTCGTTTAATGACAGAAAAACCCACAATGGTCACAGAAATAACTTGAATCTGACAAAAGTAATAATAAATAAAAGATCTATGAAAATGAACAAATGAAAGTCGCTTTTACAGCCATGCTTCCACAGAATTAAAAAAAAATTTTGACCACGTGTGTATGTGATCTGGTGTTCGATGGGAATTGGTGAGGACGTGGTGCAGAAGTGGAGTTTTTCCAAGAGTGGGCAGTGGGATTGTGGAAGGTTCGAGAGATGGAGACAGAGCCTGGCCGAAGTCTCAAAGAAGCCTGAAAATTTTGCCAATATGGGGCTCCGATATTCCTAGAGGTAGCCCTGGTTCAAGGTCAAGTTTAGGCTCTTAGTTGGAGGGGAGGTTACATTGTGTGAGATCTGCATTTTGTCGATTTACTTTTTGATGAATTTATAAAAAATTTTTAAAAAAAAGCAAATGATAAATTTCTGTCACTTGCAGCCTCCACTAGGGGGAGCTCACCAGACAGGGATGTATACACCTTGCATTATCTAATTGGGGGTCAGCAATAACTGTGTGCAGAGAGCTCCCTCTAGTGGTGAAAAATGCAATGACAGTGTGACTGGAGGAAAGAGAACTTGTTCCGCACTATTAGCACGGACCAGAAGTAGTCATACATAACACGTAGTCTTGTTGTAATTAATGCCATTAATTGAGAAGACAAATAAGCAAGCAAAACACCAAGTCATTCAATGTAAAAAATAAATAAAAAGGGAAAAATAAGATAATACAAACAAAACGCACGCAGTGCACACACAGGATCTGCAGCTCGGTGACTGAGCTTTACTTGACAAAACATTTGCCTGTTTGAGTGGAGAACAAAAGCGGCTCTGGCAGCTTTCGGCACATGTCTTCCTCCAGTCACAGATGTGATGTCAAGGAGTGCAGGGAACGCAGCCAGCCCCAGACTCTTACTTGTAGAACAAGGGTCAGCTTTGAGTGATTTTGCTCCGGCGGAGCTGGAGTTCATTGTCCCCCGAGGGCCTGTCCATATGTCTAGATTTTATTAATCCACTGTGTAACAATCTTCTGTATCTCGCTATTATTACACGCTTAAAGGGGTTGTCTGAGAATAGAAAAAAGGGGCCAAAAAACAGCACTACCCTTGTCCAAAGTCTTTGCATGATATTGCAATCATTTAGAGGACTATTGCAATACCAGACACCGCCACTCGACAAGAGTAGTGCTGGAGAGCCTTTGCAATTGAAGTTAAAGGATTTTTCTCTCAAGAGACACTACAGAGAATGAATGACAAAGGTCTCATCATGGTGGCCCCAACGATCACCAGAATAGGGGTCCTGTTCTCCCTGCTAGCCCTCACTGCATGGATGAACTGGAAAGGAGCGCTGCTCATGCATGAACCCTATGACAGTAATTGCAAGCGCTGTGCTTGACAGTCTCCGCCAACCCCATAGATTTGACAAGGAGTGACGGTGCTCATAATAAACCCCCACTCCATTCATGCTCCGCCTCACTAAAGTGGTGCAAGAAGCAATGGGGCGCTTGAGACCCCCAATTTTGTGATAATGAGGACCCTCAGCAGTCAGCCTTTTATCACCGATCCTGTGGATAAGTAATAAATGTTTATAGTGAGGGACCCCTTTATGGGGTTATCTTTAGAAGTTATCACCCATCTTTAGGATGGGTCATATGTTGCTTATTGCTGGGACCCTCGGTAATCTATAAATAGGGGTTATGACATATGAACTGAGCAGTAGCCAAGTATGTGGACCACCGCTCCATCTATTATCTCTGGGACTGCTGGAGATAGCCAACTACAGTGCTTGGCTTTTACAGCAGTCCCATAGTTAATGAATGGAGCAGAGCTGCACATGCCCAAGCACTGCTCCGTTCAGAAAGAACCATGAAGAGCCCTGTGCTATGGATCAATGAGGGTCCCAGTGGTTGGACCCCCAGCAATCATCAAGTATCATGTGGATAGATAGTTACTTCTAAAGATGAGACTATCCCTTTAAAATAAAAATGTAGATTGCCATATATATAGATATTTAGCATACAGATGACCCAAGATTCCAAGATGGAGTGGCGGTGCAAGGATCTGATAAGGGTAATGTGCACTCGATTACCCTCTTGCCAATTCAATCTGGCCCAATGAGGATTTAAAGTGAATATTAATAGCAATGAAATAGGAAAAAAGATGCATATTCCACCATCCTTTCAAGACTGGGATCCAGAATGCAGAGGTTTTCTGAGCTTCAATAGAATTGAATGGAGAGAGCCGACCCTGCGCAGTCACCCGGTCACCCCTGACAGCGGACACACATCATTCACACCAGTCGTGTCCTGTATCTGCCGTCTTTCTCCAATCTGAACCTCTGGAGAACTATCACATGGGGTTTCCACTTCATAAAATGCAGTTTTTAATTTCAGGGTTGGAAAGTCATTCCGATGTAGATTTTCAAAGTAAGTACAACAGTGTATACAGTTTGTAAAGTAAAATCTGATGATAGATCCGCTGTAAAAAAAAAAAAAATTCCAGATTTATTGCCCAAATAAAACCCTCCAAAACTTACCAGCCGGCGGCAACTTGCAGGACGTTAAGGTGTCTGTACTTGTTGAACATGTTGAAGGAAGTCGAGAGACCGATTCCTGGAGCTGCGGGACCCTGGTCAGGACTGGAGATTGGGGGATACTGGGAAGAGTCAGGGACTTCCCAAGGACAGGTCTCTGCAACTTTCTATCCAGGGACCTGAATGTGAGAGCAATTAAAAATATTGTATCACATCTACAACCAAACCGATACATTTTTATGAAAAATACATGGGTAATAAACGTATGCTAGTAGACCCGAGTCCCATCAGGACTCATTGAGTTTAGTTAGTGAACTCCTTAAATGGAAGACCCTCCTTTACAGCCGATTAATATCTCCATGAATAGAACGTTAAAAAAAAAAAAGTATTGTGAAGCTCCAATGAAGACATAAGTTTCCATGGTAACAGACTACAAACACACACTGTGTAGTCAGATCCGGTAGTCATAATTCTATATACTGTTAATACAAAAAATAAATAATTTTCATATCCGATGCACTGAAACAATTATGAAAAAAACTTTGCAAAGGTAGACCTCATCTTTAAAGGAGGACCTGACACTTGTCATATGGATTTTTTTTCTACCTGGTGTAAAATGCCGCTGTTCCCCGGAATAAGGCATTGATTTTCTTTTGTTCCTGAGCCTCTCCATTCCTGACATATGGCCACTTCTTTGTATATAAATCTAGTCTTGTTAGCCAAGGGGGCAGGATCCTCAACTCTTCATGACGATTCCGCCTTCTTGGCTATCAAGACTAGATTTATAGAGGAGGCCGTATCTCAGGAACGGAGAGGCGCAGGAACAAAAGAAAAACATTGCCAGATTCAGGAGAACAGCGGCATTTACATGAGGTAGAAAAAAAAATACATAGTTATTACAATAACATGTCCCCTCTTTAAAGGTTTACAAAAATAAACTGCACCCCTCATGCTTCAGGACCGTGTCTGGCCTTGCAACTCAGCCTCGTGCATAATAATTGGACTGAGTTGTAATACTAGACTCAACCCATAGACAAGAGCGGTGCTTTTTCTAGAAAAAAAAAAGCTGAATCTTATCCTTTTGCCTAACCTTGGTCTACCCCTTTAAGAGTTGGAACCACAGTAGAAGAAGATATAAAAGTGTAGTGTAAGGGGCCATAACATTCCTCATCCTGGTGGTATAGAGCATGCTTTGGATGCGTGTCCCGCCATATGGGGTTACTGATTCGAAGTCTGCAGTCAACAATCATGAAGTTTCCCAACAGCAGAGGCCGACTCTGCCCAATTATCCCGACCCGAGCCCAGACACACGAATATATTTGTAAGACTTCAGTGAAGCTTTGCCCTTCATAAAGACGGCTTAACGAGCGAATTTACAAGACTCTGAAAATTGGCTGGGAATCCCGACGTTCAGATCTGGTTGGCTCGCGTTGGACGGCAGCGAAGACGTAACCCTCCAAATGGCTCGGATAATACTGTAATTAATTTGAAGCTTCCAGCAGTTCTGCAAGATGCCAATACTTAATTCTGCTGTGGATTATCTGCTTACTACCATTTATTTATAGAGCGCCAGCACATTCAGCATTCATTTACAGGGCAAAGTAATAATTCACAAGTCACCCGCCACCAAGAGAGCTGACAAACCGATTTCCCTGTGTAATGCTGCACGCACAAATTAAAGCTCTCGGCCAAAACTGGCGCATTGCACTACTGTAGCGCAGAACCCAAAGGGACGGAGCAGGGCAGGGGTTCTCTCTTTGGGGTTCTCGCAGGCACCATTTGTGACAGATTAGATTACCCATCTATATGTGGCAGCCGGAACCCCCATTCACTTCCATGAAAGATACGACATTAGCGTAGCAGCATCCGCTCGGGTTTCCTAAATCCCATTCACCTCTAGACATCGGAAAGAGACGTTCTCTCATCACATAAATGGCTGGTATGGAAATACCCCTCTATGTACAATTGTATTCAATCTAGATATTTGTAAAACATTTGGCTTAGGCTACTGTCACACATCTGTCTTCGCCGTCAGGCTCAATCAGGCAAATTTTGAAAAAACTGGATCCGGCGAAAGATGCCGCTAGATCCAGTTTTTCCCCATAGACTTGTATTAGCGCCGGATGACCTTACGTTTCGTCCAGTTTTTGCCGGGTCCGAGAAAATTGTCGTTTCCAGCGTCTTGAAAAGAACACACACAGTAACGACGCTTCCGGCTTTTTGCTATAATGGAAGCCTGTGGGAGCCGGAAAGTGACAGATCTGGAAAATGAAGGATTCCGGCGCCGGATTCCGTTTTTTTAAACTGAGCATGCTCCAATTTTTTTTTTAATCCAATTATCTGGATATGCTAGTCTGATCCGTTGAAAAAACGGATCCGTCGGATCAGTATTTCACATTCTGCGACGGATCTGTTTTTTCAACATTCAACAGATTGTGCCTGACGGCAAAAACCTGAAGTGTGAAAGTAGCCTTACACTGATACTTTGTACAAAACTGATAAAAGTATGTGCCCCCTCCACATTACACCTCCGGGAGCTTTCCTGATCTCCCATCTTACCATAGACATTAATATGGAGTCGCCCCTCCGCAGATATAACGGCTCCCGCTCTTCTGGGAAGGATTTCTACAAGATTTTGGAGGAGTCTGTGGGAATTTTTGCTCCTTCAACCAGAAGAGCATTAGTGAGGTCAGATACTGATGATGGGGAGAGGCCGGGCTCACAATCTCCATTATAGGGGTTGGATGGGGCTGATGCCCGAGCTCTGTGCCCCTGCTCATGTCCTTCCCACCAAACTCCCCCTCTATGTCTGTATGGACCTTGTGTATGGTCATGGGAAACAAAAAAAAAAAAAAGAGTATTCCCCAAACTGTTCCCACAAAGCTGGAAGCTACAATTGTCCACAATGTTTTGTGCTGAAGTATTGAGCTTTCCCTTCACTGAAACTAAGATGTCGCCCCCTGATAACAGCCCATAGTAGAATTATCTCTACACCATCTGTACAGGGGGCACAATTCAGTCAGGAAGGGGGGGGGGGGGAGACGTCCTCCTGGAATCACCAAACCCAAACTCCTCCATCAGACGCAGATAGAGCAGTGTGATCCGTCACTGCACAGAACACGTCTCCTCCAGAATCCAGTGATGGCAGCTTTACACCACTCCATCCGACGCTCAGCATTGTGCTTGGTGATGCACGGCTGCATGCAGCTGCTCGGCCATGAAGCTCCCGGCGGGGCGCTATGTCTGTGCTGATGTTATACCAGAGGAGGCCTGGACTCTGCAGTTATGGCATCAGTGGAACATAGTGACTTTTCTACTCTCTTCCATAGGTGACTCCACTCTGTAACATTACGGGGGCTCCACTTCTTGGCTGAGTTGCTCTGCTTCCTTCCACTTCTCAATAACATCACTCAAAGGTGATGGGAAAGATTTAGGAAGGAAGAAATGTCAAGAACGGACTTGTTACCCCGGTGGCTCCTATTACAGGACCGTGCTGGTATCCGTGAGCTCTGCACCACCATGACTGCAACAGCATGATGATGTTATACACCTGGGGCAATGGGGCTCAACGAGAAACCGGAACTCTTAGATTTACGTGTGTCCTGATACATTTCCCCATACAGTGAGGATGGACAGATACACGTTATCAGCTCCTCATTTATATCTCGCTGGCACACATCCATCTGCAATCTCCTGACGGTAACATCCACAGAACACGAGAAGCGGAAACACTTAGAATGAGACATAAGTTGCAAATATATCTGCTAAGTGAACTATTTCTGTACATTGCTGGCAGCGCCCCGTCACCTGGCTGTATAGGAAAAGCGCATTGCAGGCATCGTCACATTACGGTGACACATTAGGAAGCGATACGGTAATTAGACAGCTTTCCACACACCAAGCTGCTGAATATACTGTCACTTGTGTGTCCTCAAACTGGCAACATCAGCTCTCAGAGTTGTCTGTTCACATTATATCCTATGGAGAATTATCACTCAGCTTTCCCGGACTCCTGAATGTCAGTTCTAGATCAGTCGCTTCCATATCACAAGGCAGATTTACCAGTTAGGAGCAGAGGATCAAAGGGGCGATACCCGATATTGGAAAAGTCATCAAATTCATCATTGATTATGGATGCTAAAATGCTACAGCTGGGTAACGGCAGACTGGGAAGTGTACCTGTCATTTCAGAATAAGTCATCATGTAGGAAAACACTATCAGTGGCCATTATATGACTTGGCTACAGTTACCAGTGGTCTCTGAGCTAGTGGGTGAAGACTGGCTGCTATGAGGTCTCCCAAACACAGAACACACAGACGTGAGGGATTCCTGCTCTACAGTCTGCTCCATAGTAGATATTCCGATCTACCAGCACCATGTAGAACATTCTAAAGCAGTACTGAGCAGTGTAGCCATGAATCCAGCTCTAGGTGAGATAAAACACTTACTGGAAAACTGCAGAATTGTCTATGTGTCTCTCACTGCTTCTCTTTCTTACTCTGCTCCTTCTTACTTCTCTATACACTTTAAGAGGCAGTTGTAATCTGATCCCTCAGTGAAATGGCAGCACAGATAATCCACATTCTACAGTAAATAATGGGGTCCAAGACCGGGAATGGAGAGGAGCACCAGGGGCCCTGATTCATGTGATAATGCCATGCTTGACTAATATAATGTAAGAAGAAAGTTACATACTTCTACTATAGCAATGGCTGCCTGTGGTAGGGACACTTCACTAGGGAAGGGATTAGAGTAAATTATAACAATAATTACTTAAGTAAATTACCCAAAGAATTAAAAATCGCAAATGGGTTTCAGTATCAAGCATATATGAGCTCGGGTCAATAAACCATCAATGCAAGATTCACAAAAACCCGTCATCATGCAGATCAGTTACAGAAACGTCAAGTTAAAATTCCTCTACTAGATCTCTGATTGCCATCAGTGAATGGAAACATCCTCTCTTACTTATGCCCTGTTCATGACACAACTCGTTACAATACAAAAAATAGTCCAGAAGAAAGAGGTGAAAAAGTACTGAGCTTTGACCACGCGTTTCGGGGCCGAACCCGAAAAGATCTCTTTATCAGGTCGACCATTATAGGTGAGTGGAGTGCCACCATTTTGCCTGGGTTGAACCAAGATAACATATTCACAGGATTCGGTGATAAATTGCTCATTGCTGGGGGTCTGAATTGGTCGAGATCTGACCACTGGGACCCTCACAGACTAGGGTATGGAATGCCCAACATTACATTAGAGGACCACCATGTATTTCACCCTTTCACAGTTTGGCATGGCACTAAAGGTTTTAAACAGGCTGAGCGCAAAAAAACAAATAATTGTTTCCATTCACTGTCAGCAAGCAAAGATATTGCATAAATATATGAAAAAACAATCCAAACAATGATAGGTTTTCTACCTGGACTGTGTGACAGTGCAACAATAGCTGCCGCTCCTCCTTCCAGTGCTGCGCCCGGGCCGGATGTCCTCTCTTGATTTCCTCAAGCTGAAATACTCGGTCAGCTTCCCAAATGAGGACATGCTGCCACCCTAATTTCTCATGTGACGAGGACTTCACCCTCTGCCCCCAAAGCTCGGGCAGGTATGATGTGAATTCTGGCAGCATCCCCTGAGGGACAAGGAGCAGAGATTCTCTCTTCAATATCCCGGGCGTCTTAGGTAATGATCACCTCAGGAACCGCAACCAATCCTATGGGCTTCAAGTTAAAGAGGACAACCACAATGTGGTGAGGTACAAGTTTCCTTAGTCTGTCACTTGCCTTAAATATGTATTTTTTTTAATGGTATAAATGCCGCAGTTCTCCTGAATCCGGCGTTGTTTTTCATTCGTTCCTGCGCCTCTCGGTTCCTGAGATATGGCCCTTTCTTCCCTGTGGGTAAATTAAACCTTGTTTTACAAGTGGGTGTGGTTCTCAACTCTTCTCTCGAGCACCACACCCAGTTGGAGAAAACGTCTAGATTTATATACAGATAAGAGGAGGTTATATCTCAGGAACGGAGAGGGGTAGGAAAAAAAGAAAAACATCGCCGGATTCAGGAGAACAGAGGCATTTAGACCAGATAAAAAAAAATATCAACCTTTATACCAAGTGACACATCCTCTTAAAAGAAAAACACTTTCCAGCAGCAAGTTAGGAGAGTCATTATACCATGCAGGGACACTTATAAACATGCAGTGCTCGTGTTTATACACAGAAGCCAACCCGAACAAGCCGAGCGGCAGCATAAATAACGCAGCAATGAACGGTGATGCGTTTTACACTACTGGAAACTCCAACAGACTATACAGATAGGCTGGAGTCACCGATGCAGCAGAGCTCAAACAGTGACTATGGAGAAACGGACGAGTCCCGTGTGCAGCGCCATGGATTGTATAGAAAGTATACACTCATTCACCACACTTCCTACACATTTTTAATTTTTTGCCAGTCAGGCTACAATAAAATCCAGCTCTTTGCTACCTAATTATAGTGGTCTTCATAGAAATAGTGGTTGCCATGTGAACACTCAACGACAGGTTTGAGGCCTTTTTAACAACAGCGAAATATAAATATCTCAAGAGAAAATATGGCAGATGTGACATATGGAGCGGAAGAAAACCAAAAAGAAATGGATGTGTGAAAAGCATCATAAAAGTCATGGATCAGACTCATTGGGACACAATGGGCATTATAATAGTACAAAAGATACAAACATAAAAGATAATAGTGACAACAAGGCGAATGGGACAATGTGAAAAAGTTCTATTGGAAATATGTACATCCAACTATGATCAGGGATCAGATACTTTACTAAATAAGTACACAAGAGCCTACATCTACAAAACCTGTCCTCTGAATACAAAGCCCCGTCCTCCTCCTAATACACAGGGATCAGGACACAGCCCCGTCCTCCTCCTAATACACAGGGATCAGGACACGGCCCCGTCCTCCTAATACACAGGGATCAGGACACGGCCCCGTCCTCCTCCTAATACACAGCCATCAGGACACGGCCCCGTCCTCCTCCTAATACACAGCCATCAGGACACAGCCCCGTCCTCCTCCTAATACACAGCCATCAGGACACGGCCCCGTCCTCCTCCTAATACACAGCCATCAGGACACAGCCCCGTCCTCCTCCTAATACACAGGGATCAGGACACGGCCCCGTCCTCCTCCTAATACACAGGGATCAGGACACGGCCCCGTCCTCCTCCTAATACACAGGGATCAGGACACGGCCCCGTCCTCCTCCTAATACACAGCCATCAGGACACAGCCCCGTCCTCCTCCTAATATACAGCCATCAGGACACGGCCCCGTCCTTCTCCTAATACACAGCCATCAGGACACAGCCCCGTCCTCCTCCTAATACACAGGGATCAGGACACGGCCCCGTCCTCCTCCTAATACACAGGGATCAGGACACGGCCCCGTCCTCCTCCTAATACACAGGGATCAGGACACGGCCCCGTCCTCCTCCTAATACACAGGGATCAGGACACGGCCCCGTCCTCCTCCTAATACACATCCATCAGGACACAGCCCCGTCCTCCTCCTAATACACAGCCATCAGGACACGGCCCCGACCTCCTCCTAAAACACAGCCATCAGGACACGGCCCCGTCCTCCTCCTAATACACAGCCATCAGGACACAGCCCCGTCCTCCTCCTAATACACAGGGATCAGGACACGGCCCCGTCCTCCTCCTAATACACAGGGATCAGGACATGGCCCCGTCCTCCTCCTAATACACAGGGATCAGGACACGGCCCCGTCCTCCTCCTAATACACAGGGATCAGGACACGGCCCCGTCCTCCTCCTAATACACAGGGATCAGGACACGGCCCCGTCCTCCTCCTAATACACAGCCATCAGGACACAGCCCCGTCCTCCTCCTAATACACAGCCATCAGGACACGGCCCCGTCCTCCTCCTAATACACAGCCATCAGGACACGGCCCCATCCTCCTCCTAATACACAGCCATCAGGACACAGACCCCTTGTGAATGAAAAGTTTTGAAGTCTTACATACAAACACAGAAAATGCAACCTGAAAAACAAAAATCATAAAATGTGACACAAACTTACAAACTATGAAACCAGTTTTCCCAAATAAAGAGAGCGGCACGTAATTCACATAATAAGGAACATTCTGGGACCGAACATCCACACAACCAAACGAAAAGACAGATGTTGTCTAAATGCACAAAACGTTCACTTCACACAACATATTCACATGTAGAATATTTGTGCTTTCATAAAAAAAATAAAAAAAAACACAAGACATGGAACTTCTACGAGAACATAAACCCATTTTCAGTAGATGACCCTCCTGCTATACCGGAGAAGTGTTCGCCATAATGCTGATACAATGTACCAAAGAGAAGTACTTTGTTGTGTCATTGGGTGAAAGGACCCAGACATCATTGTTTAAAACCGTGCAAGAAAAAAAGAAAAAAAAAAGAAGCAGATTCCTGTAATAAGTCGTCCTCCAGATCGCAGCGAGAAAGGGATCTGGAACAATAATAACCGTACATAGAACGACATAGATCTAATTGTAACTGCTGTGCATGAAGACACACACAGTGCTCCCCATCATACGATACAGCCTACGGCTGGGCTCACACGACCGCACATGTGTTCTCAGCCTTGTGTCTGTTTTTATATATGAGCAATTAATATAATTTGCAAGACCAAACACTGTGTCCGTAAAATAGGATGCAATACGGATGATCAGTACAGGTTACAATTACTTTTTGCGCATTGACAGACAGGTTGCCGTATATACGTTGTTCCATCCAATGGTGGCGCAGGTGGATTTGTGGACCCACTGTGCCACAGGGCCAGGCCTGCCTAGGAAGGAGCTTAGCAAAGTGGATACTTGTGTTCACTAGAGCCCCTGATGGTGGAGACAGACTGGGCTGCAGGTAGCTGCCAGGTACCACTGATGGGCAGAGGCCAGCACTGCAGCTGGGGTCAGGTACGCGGACACAGATTAGGGCTAGGTCTCCGTTCAGACACCTCTACAGAACGGTTACGGACACAAATTCAGGCTCAGTTCACACACGCCGCTGTACAATTCTGGATCAGGGTTTGGCCACTCTCGGACCAGGGGAGGAGATTTAGGCACTGGCTGCTCCAGGACCAGGAGACTACGGATACAAGACTGGCCACACCGGGACCAGGAGTACAGGTTCAGAATACTGGCTGCTCCAGCACCAGGGGACTACGGATACAAGACTGGCCACACCAGAACCAGGAGTACAGGTTACGAATACTGGCTGATCCAGGACCAGGGGACTACGGATACAAGACTGGCCACACCGGGACCAGGAGTACAGGTTCCAAATACTGGCTGATCCAGCACCAGGGGACTACGGATACAAGACTGGCCACACCAGAACCAGGAGTACAGGTTACGAATACTGGCTGATCCAGGACCAGGGGACTACGGATACAAGACTGGCCACACCGGGACCAGGAGTACAGGTTCCGAATACTGGCTGATCCAGCACCAGGGGACTACGGATACCAGACTGGCCACACCGGGACCAGGAGTACAGGTTCCGAATACTGGCTGCTCCTGGACCAGGGGACTACGGATACAAGACTGGCCACACCGGGACCAGGAGTACAGGTTCCGGATGCTGGCTGATCCAGGACCAGGGGACTACGGATACAAGACTGGCCACACCGGGACCAGGAGTACAGGTTCCGAATACTGGCTGATCCAGCACCAGGGGACTACGGATACCAGACTGGCCACACCGGCACCAGGAGTACAGGTTCCGAATACTGGCTGATCCAGCACCAGGGGACTACGGATACAAGACTGGCCACACCGGGACCAGGAGTACAGGTTCAGAATGCTGGCTGATCCAGGACCAGGGGACTACGGATACAAGACTGGCCACACCGGGACCAGGAGTACAGGTTCAGAATGCTGGCTGATCCAGCACCAGGGGACTACGGATACAAGACTGGCCACACCGGGACCAGGAGTACAGGTTCAGAATGCTGGCTGATTCAGGACCAGGGGACTACGGATACAAGACTGGCCACACCGGGACCAGGAGTACAGGTTCAGAATGCTGGCTGATCCAGCACCAGGGGACTACGGATACAAGACTGGCCACACCGGGACCAGGAGTACAGGTTCAGAATGCTGGCTGATCCAGGACCAGGGGACTACGGATACAAGACTGGCCACACCGGGACCAGGAGTACAGGTTACGAATACTGGCTGATCCAGGACCAGGGGACTACGGATACAAGACTGGCCACACCGGGACCAGGAGTACAGGTTCCGAATACTGGCTGATCCAGCACCAGGGGACTACGGATACAAGACTGGCCACACCGGCACCAGGAGTACAGGTTCAGAATGCTGGCTGATCCAGGACCAGGGGACTACGGATACAAGACTGGCCACACCGGGACCAGGAGTACAGGTTCCGAATACTGGCTGATCCAGCACCAGGGGACTACGGATACAAGACTGGCCACACCGGGACCAGGAGTACAGGTTCCGAATACTGGCTGATCCAGCACCAGGGGACTACGGATACAAGACTGGCCACACCGGGACCAGGAGTACAGGTTCAGAATGCTGGCTGATCCAGCACCAGGGGACTACGGATACAAGACTGGCCACACCGGGACCAGGAGTACAGGTTCAGAATGCTGGCTGATCCAGCACCAGGGGACTACGGATACAAGACTGGCCACACCGGGACCAGGAGTACAGGTTCAGAATGCTGGCTGATCCAGCACCAGGGGACTACGGATACAAGACTGGCCACACCGGGACCAGGAGTACAGGTTCAGAATGCTGGCTGATCCAGGACCAGGGGACTACGGATACAAGACTGGCCACACCGGGACCAGGAGTACAGGTTCAGAATACTGGCTGATCCAGCACCAGGGGACTACAGATACAAGACTGGCCACACCGGGACCAGGATTACAGGTTCAGAATACTGGCTGCTCCAGGACCAGGGGACTACGGATACAAGACTGGCCACACCGGGACCAGGAGTACAGGTTCCGAATACTGGCTGATCCAGCACCAGGGGACTACGGATACAAGACTGGCCACACCGGCACCAGGAGTACAGGTTCAGAATGCTGGCTGATCCAGGACCAGGGGACTACGGATACAAGACTGGCCACACCGGGACCAGGAGTACAGGTTCAGAATACTGGCTGATCCAGCACCAGGGGACTACAGATACAAGACTGGCCACACCGGGACCAGGATTACAGGTTCAGAATACTGGCTGATCCAGGACCAGGGGACTACGGATACAAGACTGGCCACACCGGGACCAGGAGTACAGGTTCCGAATACTGGCTGATCCAGCACCAGGGGACCTCACAACTCACGAGTAGTACACCTATCTACTTATGCCTCTACACGTTGCTTGGTGACTTCCTAGGGGAGAGGGAGCCCTTTGTACAAGATACCTCCCAGGTATCATCTTGCCGCTGCACTAAATTATACTAAATGCCTCTCAGCTACAAGCTGAAGGCATTTACTACATGTGCGCTGTCCCTTTAAGAGCAGGTGAGTGTGTACTGCGAGGAAAGTAAGCCAGTGTCCCTGCATGGAGGAGAAAGGGCAATAGCACACGCATAATATATATATATTTTTTTTTTTTTTTTTTTTCACCACACACGGGCACTTGGTCCTTTTTAACACGGACAGCACAACAATTTTTTGGTTTTTACCAAATGTCATCATTATTCTGGAAGAGATTTCCATCAGCATTCGGTCCATTTGTCGGGTTTTTTTTTTTTTTTTGTATGAATTAAACTGATGGAGGTTTCTGAAGCTTCTGTTATCAAACAGCAAATAAACGTACAGCGCCAGGATGCCATTCAAGCTGTTTGAGTTTATGCTGCCCCATACACTTGAATAGGTCATTTTTAGTGATGAGAGCGTATACTCGGGTGATCTCCGAGTATTTGGATGTGCTCGGAGAATTCGTTTTCATCGCCTCAGCTGCATGATTTACGGCTGCTAGCCAGGCTGAATACATGTGAGGAATGCCTGTTTGTTAGGGAATTCCCGCATGTATTCAGGCTATCCAGAAGCCGCAAATCATGCAGCTGAGGCGATGAAGACTAAATCTCCGAGCACATCCAAATACTCAGAGACCACCCGAGCACCAAGTACACTCGCTCATCACTAGTAATTCTGATCTATAACTAGGAACATTAGATGTGAGAAAGAGGCCGTACACACGTGGTACAGATCACACACACACCGCAGAACAAACACACACACACAGACATTATGAGCCCACTGTCATTGTATACTGACATCACTACAAAAATGTTTCTACACAAACAGACAATTTTTTTGTACACTGACATCAGGACACAAATACCTGCAACACAAACATCAGAAAAAAAGAATTCACACACAGAGGTCGGAACACAAATCGCTTCAAGCTCAACCATTAGGATACAAATCTATTCATGTACCGGCATCAGGACATTAATGTGTCTGTACACAGACATCTCATCACTAATACCTTCATACACAGACACTACGTAACACACATCTTCATACACACACACACACACACACACACACATCCTCCTGCACAGACCAACTCAGACGACAAGCCAAAAAAACTTTCATATAAAGACATCATTTTATAAATACCTTCTTATAGAAACATCAGGACAAATCCTTTTATAATCCGCCATCATGACACTAATCTCTTCCTACACACACATCAGATCACAAAATTATTTTATGCACAGACATCAGGTCACGCACCTTCACTCTGCCGTGAAATCACACACACCTTCATACACAGATGCCATGACACACACAGATGTCTGGCCACACATAAAAATCAGGTCACACACACCTTCACACACACACACACACACACACACACGTCAGGACACACAAACACCTTCACACACAGACGTCAGGACACACACACACCGATGTCAGGACACACACACACCTTCACACACAGACGTCAGGACACACACACACCGATGTCAGGACACACACACACCTTCATACACAGACGTCAGGACACACACACACAGACGTCAGGACACACAAACACCTTCACACACAGACGTCAGGACACACAAACACCTTCACACACAGACGTCAGGACACACACGCACCTTCACACAGACGTCAGGACACACACGCACCTTCACACAGACGTCAGGATACACACGCACCTTCACACAGACGTCAGGACACACACGCACCTTCACACAGACGTCAGGACACACACACACCTTCACACACAGACGTCAGGACACACACACACACACACACCGATGTCAGGACACACACACCTTCATACACAGACGTGAGGACACACACACACACGTCAGGACACACACACACACACGTCAGGACACACAAACACCTTCACACACAGACGTCAGGACACACACACACACATCAGGACACACACGCACCTTCACACACAGACGTCAGGACACACACAGACGTCAGGACACACACACGCACCTTCACACACAGACGTCAGGACATTCACACACAGACGTCAGGACACACACACACACAAATATACACATCTTTATACAGAGGAGTTAGATCACACACGCACCTTCATACACAGACGTCAGGTCACACAGACACCTTCATACACAGACGTCAGGACACACACACACACCCAGACGTCAGGACACACAAACACCTTCACACACAGACGTCAGGACACACACACACCTTCATACACAGACGTCAGGTCACACACACATACATACAAATGCACACACCTTTATATACAGGCGTTAGATCAGACACACACACACACACCTTCATACACAGACGTCAGGTCACTCATACACACAAATATACACACATTTATACACAGGCGTCAGATTAGACACACACACCTTCATACACAGACGTCAGGTCACACACACATACATACAAATGCACACACCTTTATATACAGGCGTTAGATCAGACACACACACACACACCTTCATACACAGACGTCAGGTCACTCATACACACAAATATACACACATTTATACACAGGCGTCAGATTAGACACACACACCTTCATACAGCGACATCAGGACACAAACACTTTTTGCACAGACCTTTCATACACAGATACATTACAAGCATCAGCATACACATCTAGTATATAGTATACAGACATCAATGCCATAAAACACACACATCTAGACAAAAATAATTTTATACTAAGACAATCTATCGATCCCTTCCTACACAGAAGTCAGGACACCAATCTCTCAGATCACGGATTCTTCATACACAAACATCGGTTCACACACATCTTCATGCAGAGAGCAGATCTCTAATATCCTTCATGCACCGACATTAGGACAACAATATCTTTACACGCAGACATTGATTCATAAATATTTTTAGATATTGGGACACTAAACCTTCATCCACCGACAGCAGATCACCAATGGCTTCATACACAGATATCAGCTCACCAGGATTCTCATGCACAGACACGAAGACACAATTCGCTTCACACACAGACATCGGGATAAAAATACCTTTACATGATCACACCGATTCATAAATACTGTATATTTCCAGAAATTGGGGCGCTCAGCCTTCATACACAGACATCTAGTCGCACATAAAGCATTTAGTGTCATCTCAAACTTTGCGAACACAAAAGACACAATAATAGGAGCTGCGATATTCAGGGACATCTACCTGGGACGTCTCCAGCAGACATGAAGTCACACAGACATTCACAGAATTACCGCTGCTGACTGATCGCACCATCATCACACTGATGGCGTAAAGCATGCCGCCGCTCCCGGCAACGTCTGCGCTCTTGTAAGGAGGTCACTTAGAAATTGAGTAGGTTTTTTTGGGGAGGGGGATGGTGGAAATATTATCTTCCCTAAAATAAACAGACGGTGTGTTTGTTCCTATCTGCAGATGAGTTCAGCAGATATAGAGTGTATGAGTAATCAACTCCAGCCAAGCAGGGGGGACAAGATGCAGAGGTTTTGATGTGCGATGGTAATAACCTCTGCTGCAGCCACCCGAAAATATGGCAAAGTTTTTCATGATGATGACAATTTCCTGCCAATTTAGACATGACCCCGGGGTTCATGTCCCGCTGCAGTTGACGGCCATCTCAGCAGCACAAGAGTTAAGCTGGGACTATAAGGAGTCATTGCTAATCCTGTTGGAACCATCTTTTAGGGCAGTGAACCTACACAGAGCATCCTGTACCAACCTGTCTGGTAAAGCCGTTAACTCCATAAAATCACCTTTACCTGAGCTTTAGGGTGGCAAAGGGTCTCAACTTCCAGAACGCCCCCCCATCCCAATCCGCTACAACATAAGCAATCAGAGCATAGATCTCCTCCTTACTGCATCTATCCACCCCCTAATGCTCTCTTCAAAGGATACCATAGAAGCAGCAGCGTCGTCGTCGTCTCCGCAGTACGGTCCTCGCAGCCGGATCCTCGGTGTCTGTGGCTCAGACTGATTCTCTCAGGAATGTTTAATGAGAGAGGAGCTCCTGAATCACCTCCCTGTCAGTCACTGCCAGCAAGGTCCCCCCTTCTTTTATAGACAATCTTTGCCTTTTCGCTTGTCTCTCCCTCTCCATCCTTGCCCCTCCTTTCCCTTTTCAAAACCTTTCTCCCGCCCCCCTCCGTTTTCCCTTTTCCTCAGTGATTCTTCAAATCTTTCACTTAATCCCCCCCCCCCCCCCCCGCCTTCTCCAGAACACTACAGTCCTCTCATCGCCAGATAGCATCCGATGTCAGGAGATGGTCGCATCATCCCTGGCACTCACCTTGGTTCCGTCACCTTCTCATGGGCTCAATATCAAGGACCATTATACCTCTGCATTTTGGGCGAGCCACTGGGAGCTTGGTGATCCATGCTCGGGAACCATGAAGGGTCAGGGATTAAGTGGCTTCATGCTCCTAGTCAATGTCCGGCTAAGAGGAGAAGATGTGCCGCTTGAGGATTTCAGAGTTTAAGGGATTGATTTTTCACTCCTAAGAAATTAAATTAAGCAATTTACCTGCCGTATTACAGATTTGGACCTCATCAAGAGCTCCTAATGCTTCCTCTGGGGGAAAGGACTACAGGCTCCAAGTTAATGCAGTCTTTCATTTTTAGCATTTTATATGAAGAACTAAAATATTCCCAATTTTCCACCTAAAACAGCAGTGTAAGGCGGGGGTCAGCACCAGGAAAAATTGGGCAGATGATACTAGGCTTGGTGGGCCCATGGAGATAAATGGTTAGCGCTACGCTATTGAGACAAAGCCATGTGCCCCCTCCACATAACACCTCCAGGAGCTTTTCTAACCTCCCGTCCTATATCCATAGAGATTACTATGGAGTCTGTCCCTCTGCAGATATAACAGCTCCAGCTCTTCTTGGAAGGTTTCCTAGAAGATTTTGGAGGTGTCAGTGGGCATTTTTGCCCAATAATCCAGAAGAGCATTTTCGAGGTCAAACCCTGATGATGTGGAGAGGACAAGCTCACAATCTCCGCTCCAGCACATCCTAAAGGTGTTGGATGAGGTTAAGGTTGGGCCTTTGCTTGGCCAGTCATGTTCTTCCGCAAAACTCCCCCTGCTACAGAATTTGTGCACTGGCCACAGTCATGGGGAACAGAAAAGGGTCTACCCTAAACTGTTCCCACAAAGCTGGAAGCTACAATTGTCCACAATGTCTTGTGTTGGGGCATTAAGATTTTCCTTCACTGGAACTAAGGGGCAGAGACCGATCCCTGAAAAACAAGCCCACAGTATCCTACTCCTACCTTTTAAGGTGGGTAATGTCCTCTTGGTGCAGCGCCCCATGGTCCTGGTTGTTGCAGTAATGTCGTTCTCCTCTACGGGGGGAGTGATGTTAAGTTTGGAGACAAAGGAGATCTCACTACCAGGTAACACCAACACACAACACACTTCATACTTCAGTCCACCAGGGGGAGCTATGCTCCTATTTATTAGGGCACTCTTCACAATTAGGTAAAACTGGTGGTCTGTATAGAAAGTTAGGCAGATGCTGACTGAGCCTGGCTCAGGACAGTTGCTATCTGAGCTGCGCTGAGGTAGTTGGTCCCTGACAGGGGTGGAATCCTGTCAGAGGCCTAGACGGAAGGCCACGGAGCTGCGCTTGCCCCACGTGCAGCAGCCCCTAAGAAAGAGACCCGAACAGAGAAGTGTATTGTAAAGCGTGAGAAGTCATAGCAAAAGGAGAGGAAACCAGGAGGAGTTCTGCCCAGCACAGGCTGCCTCTTTCTGAGACGCAGAAATCCGGTAGCCGGAACACCGAGGGAGCAAGTGTCCTTTATGCCTTGCTCCAGAGACCGTCAGGACAGCTAATTTCAAGTTACTGATCCGCCCTAAACCCAGGAGGCATGGTGGCAACTTGTGGAGGCCGGGGAGTGCTAGAGTCCCTGTAAACAGCCTCAGGCCATCAGTCATACGGGTTTTTCCTATCCATCTGGGGGACAGAGAGAAAGAGACATAACATCTAGAACATCTACAAAAGTTGTGAGGACCTTATGAGAGGCTCAGCAGTAAGGTACTACAACACCCAGGCGCTAGAGGAAGGCTACTGATTTCCAGCTGGATAAGGAGACTCTGGATTTGCCTCCAAACCGGCCGGACTCTGCCTACCCTGTGATCTGGTGCTCTGCACTGTGGATGCTGAAGCCTTCAGTAAAAAGGTAAAAAGACTGCAACCTTGTGTCCTCGATCTTCACTGCACCTCACACCATCCACCATCTACACTTTGGGAAGCCCTGGGGACATACTTCACCTGTGGGAAGGTATACCATCTAGCTGCCATAATATCACCCCATTGGACCCCTAAGCAGCGTCTGTCACCCTGACCGAATACCACAGGTGGTGTCACAAACATTTCCCCTTTAAAGACCTTTCCCCCTTTTACAACGGACCTCCCGAGTGCCACGGACAGGGTCAGCCACAGTGACATCCCCCTTGAGAACTGAAGGACCCGGTACTGAGTACCCCTAGCCCTCAGGGGCGCTCCAATCTTTTGGCGTCACGAACAGGATCTACTTAAGCCTGAAAATCGGCTCATGTGCGCCTAGAGACTGTGCCAGAATTGTGCTTGAACTGTGATTTACTAAAGGACTGTGTATTGTAAAAGACCGCCAAAATTCCCGCCGGGATTGCCGCCATTGTAGCGCCACGAGGAGCGCATGAGAAGAAGAAGGGCGTGCCATCGTGGGCGGGTCCAGCAGAGCCGCGTGAAAAATATGCCCGCTCCCTGCCAAGACTGTGATGTGAGGAAGGAGGAGGTGCCGAAAAGCAATAAGGCGGAGGGAGGTGAGCAGACCCCGGAGCGTGGGATGGAGCACGAGGACTCTTCCAGCCAGGGCCTGCAAGAACTGCACCCTTCACCGACGATGAATCCGGACCTCATGCGGAAGAAAGAAGAAGAACGCACCTGTCAGCTCTTGTGCCAGGAGCTGGAAGATGTGGCCGGGTGGAAGAAGACCTCCATCGGAAGCCTTGCCAGACGTCCGCCGGCAGCCTCGTCTGGTCCGGAGCAAGAAAACAGTTCTGGCGCTCCGAAGCCAGAAAGCAAGGCACTGCCAGAAAGCGAGATGCTGCAAACAGATGAAAACGCCGCAGCGCAAGGCCCTGCAACCAGCGTTCCAGACCGGTGCCGGAGGGACCGCATCTGAAGGAGGTATGAAGAACGATCCTGCCCTGATGACCGACCCCAATCCAGCAACTGCTCGTGCCACAGCTACTGACCCCGCTACAGTGACTGATCTCACCGCGGCCCCTGACTGTGCCACACTGCAGGCCAACAAGTCACTGGTAGGCCTGTTCTCAGCACCATCAGCCCTCCAATCTGATTGGGTCATTGCTACGTTCCCTGGGACCATGGCTCGGATATGGAGAGACAGTGGCCCCTGGCCCACCAAGCATAAGAGAAAGTAAAAGAAAGAATGTGACTGTAAATAAACTGTTTGCTGCAAGTTCCTGAATTGACTGTTGCTGTTTTACAAGTTCTGAACCCATCCAGGGTTATTTCTTAAAGGGGTCCCATGTTTAAAGGGATCCTCAGTTTGCACAAGATAATCGTTGCCGTAAAGACATTTTGAATCATGGACGGTGAATGATTCACAAACTGTCCTTGTAAATAGTTGGCACCTTCTTAAGGGTGCTTTCTACTGGTTTTACAAAGGAGGCTTTTACAGAGACTGCCTCCATTGGAGACAACTACTAATCTTGTTGTAGGAATTGCTTTGCTTTTCAGACCTGAAGACAAACCAGTTGGTGTGGCAGAATTTCGGGTAAAAATACACGTCTAGTAGCCAGCCCAAGCCCAACGTTGGGGGTTCGTCACGGGTCCCTCGCATCACGTCACCTTTGTTGCTAAACTGACTTGAATATTGATGATGTGATTAATATGTTGCACTACCTCAGAAAAGACTTGAGATTGCCCTTAAAGGGAATGTTCATTTGTTGCACTTCGCCTAAAAGTGATAATGTTTGAAAGTATTGAGTAGTTAGATAGAATTGTGTTTTACATAGCCGATAGAATGTAGTTAACATTATAGAGTTAAAAGTTAGATAGTCTGAAATGATGTACTTGTGAATAAATTGACAGAAAATGCAGTGAGCCCGTGGGGTTTAGTTAAAAAAAAAAAAAAAGCTTGCACGTAGAGAAAAATAATTGTTTTGCACTTGAATAAAAATAAAATGTTTGCCTTTGCACTAGGAGTAGGCTGGCAATGTAAATATGTTTCTGTTTGTAACGCTCAAGCGTCCTCTCCTCCCATAAAAGGAAGCTTAGTATATATTAACTTGTTTTATAGCATTTTAAAAATTTGCATGTCTTTTTGCTAATGTATTGTTGTTTTCTGTTCCCAATCCCGGAGGACTGGATTTAACGGGGGGAAGGGACACGAACAGAGAACTGTATTGTAAAGTGTGAGAAGTCATAGCAAAAGGAGAGGAAACCAGGAGGAGTTCTGCCCTGCATAGGCTGCCTCCTTCTGAGGCGCAGAAATCCGGTAGCCGGAACACCGAGGGAGCAACAGTCCTTTATGCCTTGCTCCAGAGACCGGCAGGACAGCTAATTTCAAGTTACTGATCCGCCCAATACCCAGGAGGCACGGTGGCAACTTGTGGAGGCCGGGGAGTGCTAGAGTCCTTGTAAACAGCCTCAGACCATCAGTCATAGGGGTTTGTCCTATCCATCTGGGGGGCAGAGAGAAAGAGACATAACATCTACAAAAGTTGTGAGGACCTTATGAGAGGCTCAGCAGTAAGGTACTACAACACCCAGGCGCTAGAGGAAGGCTACTGATTTCCACCTGGATAAGGAGACTCTGGATTTGCCTCCAAACCGGCCGGACTCTGCCTACCCTGTGATCTGGTGCTCTGGACTGTGGATGCTGAAGCCTTCAGTAAAAAGGTAAAGAGCCTGCAACCTTGTGTCCTCGTTCTTCACTGCGCCTCACACCATCCACCATCTACACTTTGGGAAGCCCTGGGGATACACTTCACCTGTGGGAAGGCATACCATCTAGCTGCCATAGCATCACCTCAGCAGACCCCTAAGCAGCGTCGGTCACCCTGACCGAATACCACAGGTGGCGTCACAAACATTTCCCCTTTAAAGACCTTTCCCCCTTTTACAACGGACCTCCCAAGGGCAACGGACTGAGTCAGCCACTGTGATATCCCCCCCTGAGAACCCACTCCACTGGCATTTACCAAACCCAGGCTCCTCCATCAGATGCCAGAGAAAGAAGTGTGATCCAACACTGCACAGAACAGGTTTCATCCAGAGTCCAGTGGATGTGGCTTTACACCACTCCACCTGGGGGCCAAATGTTATATGCCAGGGTACCAGATGTTATACACTGGGAGGCGAGGGGCTGGATGTTATATGCCAGGAGGCGAGGGGCCGGATGTTATATGCCAGGGGGCGAGGGGCCGGATGTTATATGCCAGGGGCCGGATGTTATATGGCAGGAGGCGAGGGACAGGATGTTGTATGGCAGGAGGCGAGGGGCCGGATGTTATATGCCAGGGGCCGGATGTTATATGCCAGGAACCGGATGGTATATGCCAGGGTTCGGATGGTATATGCCAGGGGTCGGATGGTATATGCCAGGGGTCGGATGGTATATGCCAGGGGCCGGATGGTATATGCCAGGGCCGGATGGTATATGCCAGGGGCCGGATGGTATATGCCAGGGGCCGGATGGTATATGTCAGGGGCCGGATGTTATATGCCAGGGGCCGGATGTTATATGCCAAGGGGCGAGGGGCCAGATGTTATGTGCCAGGGGTCGAAGGGACGGATGTTATATGCCAGGGGTCGAAGGGACGGATGTTATATGCAAGGGGGCGAGGGGCCGGATGTTATATGCCAGGGGGCGAGGGGCCGGATGTTCTATGCCAGGGGGGCGAAGGGCCGGATGTTATATGCCAGGGGGGCGAAGGGCCGGATGTTATATGCCAGGGGGCGAGGGGCCGGATGTTATATGCCAGGGGGCGAGGGGCCGGATGTTATATGCCAGGGGGTGAGAGGCCGGATGCTATATGCCAGAGGGTGAGGGGCCGGATGTTATATGCCAGGGGTGAAGGGACGGATGTTCTACAGACCGGGGGGCCAGATGTTATACATTGGGTGTCGAGGAGCCGGATATTATATGCTGGATGCAATGGGACTGAATGAGAAACTGGAATTCAATGATTGGTTCTCTTGTCCATATAATGTCCATTTACCAGGTCGTGTGTGAGGGACATGGCCGTCCCATTGAGGCCCTGCTGGTGCATTTGTCATCTTTGTAGATGGCGGCTCAGGTAATACCGAGGCCCCAAGATGATTCCCAGTGAAAAGCAGTAGAAATAGTGTGTAGAGTAAATCATCGTAAGCCTGCCTCGTGGTACTGAGCGCATCCTCGCCATCCACAGCCTGGTATATAGAGATATGTGTGGATATTGCTGTAGCCGGGGACTGGAACCACACGAGGTCTCCATGGCAACCATGCACCGAACAGAGAGGAGCGCAGGAAGTGTTGCCATCAGTGTGTCTCAGTAGTGCAGTCTCAGGCCTTCACAACTTATTAGGTTTTGTTTTGTTTTTTACATTTGTAATATATTTTTAAGGATAGATTATATATTTCTCCGAGTTACCTAAAAATTCCAAGTGTCCAATTCATTTGCACCTTTTTTGTCTATTTTTGGCTGCTTTTAGTCTATTTTGGATTTGCACCTTATTATGCTTTTATTTTGTGCCTTTTTACAGTGTATTTTATATGTGGTTCAACATTGTTGTTTTTTCATGTTAGTCAATATGGCCGGGTTTGGGGAGGTTTCACACAATTTCAGCTGATCAATTGATGGCGACTTTTGCAAAAAAAAAATTGCTAAACTTTTGGGTAAATGTACCCCAGTCCTCCCCTGGAGTGACTGTAGTGATGTTATGCACCTCAGTGTATAGACTTTGCATCGGGCCTTAACTTTTCATACTTCAAGGCCCAACAAAAAGGAAGTTCACCCCCAAAACAATTTGCACCTGCAGTAAAAGACCATTGAAGGACCACAGTACCCCTAAAAAAAAAAAAAATAATAATGATGATCTACTACAAACTTAGTGCCCTCACACGTGTGCAGCGCAGGCTGCTGCCGTACAGCGCAGGCTGCTGCCGTACAGCGGGCATGCTCATGGATCGGACACTGCACATTGCGGCTGCCACCAGTCACTACGCTGCATACTGACACACTGCAGCAGCAGGAGATGCCAAGCGGCCTCTGATTTACTCTTAGCTGGTTGCTGTCTCTGCCAATTTCCATCAAAGCCGCCGCTGAGCTCAGTAAACAGCCGCGCTGCAGGGAAAACATGAAATATGAATGGAGAGGCCGAGCGCAAATCACTTCCATCCTCGCTGTGCAGAGAGGAAGCGTTTACAGGAGAAGAGACGATGGCTCCCGCTCTATATATAGCAGGTTAACCCTTGATTCCCTATATATAGGGAATATATATATATAACCCTATATATAGCAGGTTAACCCCAGGTTAACCCTGCAGTCCTCTGCACAGCTGCCCCAGATTATCGCTGGGGCAGCTGTGCAGAGGACTGCAGGCGGTGTGCGCCACAGCTGCGCCGGCTACGTACAGCACCTGGTTAGTCGCAGCTGGGCCATAGATTGATGGATTAACTCATCGCTACTCTGGAGGCAGCAGGTAATACATCCGGGCATGTGTCCTTAATACATAGGCTGAAGATTAAATCCCTAAATCCAGCGCCAAAACTTCAGGGCCCGTCAGTAACGACAAGGGCGCACCGCCCTAATTCTGGGGCTACACGGTGAATTTGGACGCTGCTAAATAGCGGCATAGTGCAAGTGAATGGGACCATACTGTTACCTGCATGGTGCCGCGATAAGCAAGTCACAAAGAATACAAAGGGTTCTGACTTTTTGAGACTTACTTGCCATGGGAACAATGTGACCCCGTTCATTTTCACTTTGCTTGGGTGCATACAGCGATCTGTGTGACCAGTGTCATGGTCAAAGTCATCAAAACATAGTGTATCGTCAAGCTATACCCCTCTATCCTGCAGGACAAAGCTCCGCCCCTCTGTCCGGCAGTACTAAGCTCCACCCCTCAGTGCTGCAGTACTAAGCTCCACCCCTCAGTGCTGCAGTACTAAGCTCCACCCCTCAGTGCTGCAGTACTAAGCTCCACCCCTCAGTGCTGCAGTACTAAGCTCCACCCCTCAGTGCTGCAGTACTAAGCTCCACCCCTCTGCTGCAGTACTAAGCTCCACCCCTCAGTGCTGCAGTACTAAGCTCCACCCCTCAGTGCTGCAGTACTAAGCTCCACCCCTCAGTGCTGCAGTACTAAGCTCCACCCCTCAGTGCTGCAGTACTAAGCTCCGCCCCTCTGTCTGGCAGTACTAAGCTCCACCCCTCAGTGCTGCAGTACTAAGCTCCACCCCTCAGTGCTGCAGTACTAAGCTCCACCCCTCAGTGCTGCAGTACTAAGCTCCCCCCCTCACTGCTGCAGTACTAAGCTTCACCTCTCAGTGCTGCAGTACTAAGCTCCACCCCTCAGTGCTGCATTACTAAGCGCCACCCCTCAGTGCTGCATTACTAAGCTCCACCCCTCAGTGCTGCATTACTAAGCTCCACCTCTCAGTGCTGCATTACTAAGCTCCACCCCTCAGTGCTGCAGTTCTAAACTTCACCCTTCAGTGCTGCATTACTAAACTCCACCCCTCAGTGCTGCATTACAAAGCTCCACCCTCAGTGCTGCATTACAAAGCCCCACCCCTCAGTGCTGCATTACTAAGCCCCATCCTTCTGTGCTGAATTACTAAGCCCCATCCCTCAGTGCTGAATTACTAAGCTCCACCCCCCAGTGCTGCAGTACTAAACTCCACCCTCAGTGCTGCAGTACTAAACTCCACCCTCAGTGCTGCAGTACTAAACTCCACCCTCAGTGCTGCAGTACTAAGCTCCACCCCTCAGTGCTGCAGTACTAAGCTCCACCCCTCTGTTCTGCAGTACTAAGCTCCACCCCTAAGTGCTGCATTACTAAGCTCCATCCATCTGTCCTGCATTACTAAGCTCCACCCCTCAGTGATGCATTACTAAGCTCCACCCCTCGGTGCTGCATTACTAAGCTCCACCCCTCAGTGCTGCATTACTAAGCTCCATTCCTCTGCCCTGCATTACTAAGCTCCACCCCTCAGTGATGCATTACTAAGCTCCACCCCTCAGTGCTGCATTACTAAGCTCCACCCTTCAGTGCTGCATTACTAAGCTCCACCCCTCGGTGCTGCATTACTAAGCTCCACCCCTCAGTGCTGCATTACTAAGCTCCATCCCTCTGTCCTGCATTACTAAGCTCCACCCCTCAGTGATGTATTACTAAGCTCCACCCCTCAGTGATGCATTACTAAGCTCCACCCCTATGTCCTTCATTACTAAGCTCCACCCCTCTGTCCTGCATTACTAAGCTCCATCCCTCTGTCCTGCATTACTAAGCTCCACCCCTCAGTGATGCATTACTAAGCTCCACCCCTCAGTGCTGCATTACTAAGCTCCACCCCTCAGTGATGCATTACTAAGCTCCACCCCTCAGTGATGCATTACTAAGCTCCACCCCTCAGTGATGCATAACTGAGCGCCATCCCTTTGTAGTGGCTGTGCTTGGTATTACAGCTTACTACTGCTTAGTCCTACTCAGGTGACTTGTACTGAACTGCAATACCAGACACAGCCACTACAAATTGTACGGCGCTGTGGCTAGTAAATAGTGGATGCAGTGCTCCTGGCTATGAGCCCCACTAATCTGACACCTGTCCTAAGGATGGGCCATAAATATCAAAATCACAGAAACACCCTTTAACTTCAGGACAACGATTACACAGTGTGATGAGAAATCTACCTGACCTGATGATCCCTCTCGGCTCCTGACCAGTCCTATAGGAACGTATTGCCCTTGCCTGTAATTCACTTATTGCCTCCGTGCCTGGGGGGGTAGCCTGGATGTCTTTTCCTTTCTATTTTTGGCTGAAACAGTTTGACGTGGTTAGAACACAATATAAATCAAAGAAAAGTATCAACCGCCGGGAAGGTACAGCTCCGCTGCTTTAATGATGTGCTGTATGGCGCTGTATACACAATGCATCAGTCTCCGTCCCCAATGGGCTCACAATCTATATTACCTACGTCATGCACAATCAGATATTATCTTGCTTCCTAACATGTTGGTCAGTCAAAAAGCACACGAGAGAGAACGTTAGACTTACCCCTATCAGGACTCCCCCTATCATATGGGTGCAGACTGCAATGGTTGTTGGCATCTACATAGGGAATAAGCCTTGAAAGCGTTATTCCCATCTTCATATAGGAGTATTTTTGAATAGTGGAAGTAAATACAAGCACTTTTTGCAATTTACTGCTTATTAAAATTTGCAGCCGTTCTTGAGATATTAACACTTTTCTTTTGCTTACAGCTTATTGCCTAGGAGACCGACCACCGCTGCGGTCTAGCTTATAAATACTGCTCTGATACCGGCTGGGATTAGGGAGTAGCAGTGCACTCCAGCGTTCCTGGCCAACTTAAATCAACTACTTATAAACTTCTTATAAGCTTAAATAAACTTGTGATGCAGCTTTTTCCCTAGCAAATGTACAATAAATGAAGAAAAATATATCAAAGTGTAATTCTATTCACTATCGCTAGGTGGCGCTCACTGTTTTACTGTTGACTTCACTGTGAGCTTTACAAGTCTGTCTTCAGTGAGCTCCCTCTAGTGGTGACTGCAGGTGACCAAAGAGATAAAGTCATTATCCCGTATGCAGCTGCTGAAAATTATTTTGGCCATCACAGACCTTCGCATTGCAATCATTTTTCATCTAAAAAGAATTAAGCAACTTTGCAAACAGTCTTGAATTTTAAAAAAAATCTAACCATTTTGTGTATACAGCTCCTATGCAAATCTATGCATACATTTGCGCTACTATTACACTGAAAAAGTGACTAAAAGCGTCTTCTTTTGGCCTGTCTTGAGCCGTACTAGCCAGGGATACCTGTTTTTAGCAGACTGAGCTATTCCATACACAAGCATCCAGTACATAAAGAGTATATCATGTTATTATTATTATGATTTACAGAAGAGCCGCCCATAGATAATGGACTCGGGCATAAAGATCGTGGCAGAAGGATGCAATCGCTACCAGGCTGTTGTGGTCACTGGCTCCCTGCTCCACAGCGGTGTCTTAGGCGGCACAATGACTGCATGCACCGGGCGATGGAGGAAGAAGAGCGAAGACGCTCGTTATATGTGGGGGGTCAAGTTAGAAGCATGGAGGTTTGTAATTGCTGTGCGAGGACGATCACTGTTGGGGTACTATTATTATTGTAATGGAGGTGCAAAAGGGGGATATTTTCTAATAGATGGGGACCACAAAAGGGGACATTATTCATGTATGGGGCCACAGAAGGGGTTGTTATTACTGTTACTACTCCATGGTTCACATTACTACTGTATAGGGCTACAAAGAGGGACATTACTACTTCATGGTTCACAAATAAGGACATTGCTACTGTATGGGGCCACAAAGAGGGACATTACTACTGAATGGGGCCACAAAGAGTGACATTACTACTGTATGGGGCCACAAAGAGGGACATTGCTACTGTATGGGGCCACAAAGAGGGACATTACTACTGTATGGGGCCACAAAGAGGGACATTACTACTGTATGGGGTCACAAAGAGGGACATTACTACTGTATGGGGTCACAAAGAGGGGCATTACTACTGTATGGGGTCACAAAGAGGGACATTACTACTGTATGGGGCCACAAAGAGGGACATTACTACTGTATGGGGCCACAAAGAGGGACATTACTACTGTATATTGGTACACAAAGAGGGACATTACTACTCCATGTTTCACAAAGAAGGACATTACTACTGTATGGGGTCACAAAGAAGGACATTACTACTGTATGGGGCCACAAAGAGGGACATTACTACTGTATGGGGTCACAAAGAAGGACATTACTACTGTATGGGGCCACAAAGAGGGACATTACTACTGTAAGGGGCCACAAAGAGGGACATTACTACTGTATGGGGTCACAAAGAGGGACATTACTACTGTATGGTGTCACAAAGAGGGACATTACTACTCCATGGGCTACAAAGAGGAAAGTTGTTACTGTATGGGGCCACAAAAAAGGGATGATACTAGTACTGTCTGGGGGCACAAAGGGGATATTACAGTTATATGGAGGACACAAAGAGGGATGTTACTATTTAATGGGGCCACTATATGGTTCGGCTGGCCGCTATCTGATGTACATGGACACCTTTAATCAGTAAATTTACGGCTAGATACGTCAGCTATGTCTCTAGCAGATAGCGGCAGCCAAAGCTCAATTCTGAGGACGGCAGACGGTCGAATACCCAACTCGACACATCCTGTCGACAATCCCTTTTGTAAATCTGCCCTAAATCTCTTAATTGTGTTTTCTAGAAAAAAAAAATCCCTACAGCAAATATGTAACAAAAAAAAAAGATAAAAGAAAAAAAAACACTGTCCAAGACCCCCTATGAGCGATTATGTATGGAAGATGTGCACTCTGAACAGATTTATTTGTGGAGAAAAACAAAGTGGTTTAAGTTGACGGCACCGAAGATGATCAGAAAATCCAATACACGTCTAAATATCCAATCATTCTTATCTCTAATAAAGTCAGTCAGGCGTTCATGGTTATCTGCAGAAATACACCATAATATAAGCATACCCATACCGCCATCATGTGGGCAGTGTGTGTCATTACACACTCACAACATTCCCACGTTCATTAGGAAGTTACAGACTATGTTCACATGGTGTGTTTTTTTTAGGAGACATTTTTTTGGAGCTGATCCTCTCTAAAATCTTAGAACATAAAGAAAAAACTCTTGGAAAACTCTCTCTATTCATTTACATTGGAAATTTACTTTAGGGTTTGTGCACACAGTCTTTTGCTGAGTTTTTGGAGCAGAAACTTACAGTTTCTGAGGAGCCTTAAGATTTGGAGGATGATTTGGACAGTTTCTGCTTAGCTTCCACTCCGTTCTGTTCCAAAAACTCCTTGAAAAACTCAATGTTTATTTTTTTTTTCATGAAAAGATTTTGATAAAGTCATGGTAGAAATAAAAAAAGTACATGTCACATTGTTGAAGCGAATCCTGAAGGAAATCTCAATATACAAGACAAGTCAAAAAGCTGCAAAGAACCACTTAAGGAACAGAAAAACTCATCAAAAAACTCACCATAAAAGGAAGCGCTTCCTGAAGAAGATTCAGCTTTAAAAACTTGAGGCTTTTGAACACCTCAAAAAAACTCGTGTGAACTTTTTGCTGAGTTTTTAGAGCAGAAACACTATATTTTTGAAGAGTTTTGTGCTTGAGGATTATTTTGAAGAGTTTCTCCTCTAAAAACTCATCTAAAAAACTCAGCATGAAAACTCCCTTTGGCTGTGTGCACAAGGAGGTTTTTTTTTTAAAGCAGACAAAAAATAATGAGTTTTTAAAGAGGAAACTGCAACAAGAAATGCCTTCTTTAGGGTATGTTAAAAACTAAGTTTTTTGTGTTTTTTTTCTAAGGAGTTTTTGGGGCAGAAACTCTGAACAGATACTCTAAATCCTTCTCCAAAATGTGTAGTTTCTGCTTAGTTTTTATTAACACAAAACATCTTTATCATGAAGATTCTGTCCAGAATCCACCTAAAAAAGCGCACAAAAACCACGGGAAAAAAAAAAAAAAAAAAGACTTTGCTGTGCACATGTTCAGTGCTTTATTACTTCTTTTAACTGCTTCAAGGTTTGGAAACCATGAAGAGGTTAAACACGTTCATTCTTAAAAGCAGATTTATGGAAATCCGTCGGATTAAGGACACCATGTGCACATAACCAGCATCAGCTCCAAAAAAAAAACTCAGTAAAAAATGCTCAGCGTGCACATACCGTTGGGGAGTTTTTTGTTTCCTGAATTGGTTTTTGAAGAGTTTTGCAAGCATTTTCAGGGTATGTTCACACTGCGTTCCTTTTCCAGCTGTCAAAAATGTTTTTTTTTGTTTTTTTTTAAGCAGCAGACACGTCACAAAACACTTTTCTCTGAAGGGTTTTTTTTTTTTTTTTTTTTAGATTCTCTTGTTTGTTGAGCTTTTTTTGCCAGCATTTTTTTTTAACATTTTTTGAGCTTTTTCTTTTCTTTTCATCTATAAAAGAAAAGAAGGAGATGCTAGCGTTTTTCAGGCGATAACACCTAGAAAATAATCAAACAGACGTCCAAAAATCTTTTAGCTTACTCATTGGCTTGTATTGCAAAGTATTAAGCATTTTCCTTGCAGAAAACGCCTGAAGAATGGTCGGGTGACTTATTTTTTGATTTCTATGAAAGCCTGAAGAGTTTAAAAAGACGTTCAAAAGCCTGAACAGCAATGAATGCAATTAATTATTTTAAGCCTTTTGCCGGAACTTTTTTTTGCTCATAAAAAAGCCGTAAAAGGATGCAGCGTGAACCTACTCTTAGGCTATATGCGGGGTTTTTTTTGTGGTGGTGAAAAAACGAGAGTTTTAGTTGTTCAAGCAGTAACCACTCAGGAAACATTCCTTCTTTGTGGGAGTTTAGATTTTTGAAGAGTTTTCTCTATGAAGCTTTTTTTTTTTTAGCAGCCTTTTCATTGAACACTGCCTAGTTCGGGGCGTTTTCCATCTGAAGATGCTTCAAGGAAATGCCAAACTTTATTTTTTCTCACGAATCAGGTGAAGCAGGTAGGAGGAGGTTTGTAGGGCTCTATGGAAGGGAAAAGAGGGGGATGAGGCTGCAGTTTCTACAGCTGCGTATCATTGGCTTAGAGCACATAGAACAGCTCTTGCATCACTCAAAGAGCCCTACCCAGTAAGAATAAAGGGAGAAAAAGTACAGAAACCTACAATGAAAGGGATAAAACCTAAAATATGCACATTATCAATAACATTTTCTGACTGCACTACATCTAATGTACATATATTGCTGCCTAACAGGGATGTGAACATTTTTTAAGGTAATAAATACTAATTTTTCATCCACTATAATTATTTTTTATTGCCCCTAGTGATGTATTAATACATAGATTCTGCCTCTTACGACCATCCTTCATCTTATATAGTGGTATCAAAGCCCCACATACTCAGTGAGTAATATATAAGAATCAAGGAACAGGCCAGGTACCCTTGGTTGATTGTCTTAAAGGGGACATATCATCAGGTCAAAAGTCGCCAGCTTTTTCTCTCATTTTATTCCTGCTTCTCCCCTGAGTATTTTGTTTTTTTCATTTTTAAAATCCACCCTACGATTCCGGAGATATGGGCCTGTATAGTTGGTGCTGCTTTTTATGGTCTTCATCAAGAGGGTGTGGCTCATAGGGTAACAAAGCAGAGCAGTCAAGGGACACGCCCCCAGGGAATCCTATAGGCCACGCCCACAAAAATCAGCACTAAAAAAGGCTCATATCTCTGCAACCGTATGGCGGATTTTTACACAAAAAAAAACTGTAGCAAGGGGGATAAAATGAAAGAAAAAACTGGCCTCTTTTGACCTGGTGACAGATCCGCTTTAAATGACACTATTGTAAGACGCCGTTGCTGCAGAGGTTTATGGCTCTTCTTGTGTAGAGTCTAAAGTCATGGCGCAGCGGGGCTCAGAACAATGGAGGAAGGATATTTAATCTCTTCTCTCCTATTGTTACAGCGAGAGAACTTATATGATTAAATTCTAGTCTCCAAAGCCCCTTTTATAAACCTAGAGATTGGAAGGCTAATGTTTTCTGCAGCATCACAGAGAAATTGGTATAGGGGGCGACGAGCACAGATTGTGGGGGGAAGGGAGGAATCGACTCTCAATACAGAGAAATCAATGGATGCAGAAGGATGGGGGGGGGGCATGTTGACGACAGCTCCCATTAATAGATCGGAACACCCCCTCCAAGAGCTGCGCTGGACTCACAGGGAAAAGGGGTGTCAGAACCAGATAACCAATTAAATACAATTTGCATTGCAGCCTTGATGCAGATTGCATCTAATTACTCGACGAGGCGATGCCCCAGTGGCCGTAATTTGTATTTTATACCTTTTTAATAATCATTTCCGTCTTAAAAGGCTGAAATGTGTGAACAAGCATCTGAAGATTAATTAAATGTTTCCAAAGGTAGAACGACCTCACAAGAATATAGATTGTTCCTCAGGAAAAAGCAGCGAGGAAAATATGGACCTTGCAAGACCCTGCTCCCTGGGAGACCAAGATAACAATGCAATTAAAAGTGGAGGAGTACGTGCCCGGTATAGATGGAGGGTAGACCCCTCAGTCATCTCCTCTGCTGAGACCAAGGAATCTCATTGGAAGTAAATGTACGACTTCAGAAAGCCCCTTCAAGGATATTTCTCAAAGATAACCAGAGCACTGCTATGTGCTGATGACATCCAAAAGATGGTTGCCCAAGTTGCTGTCTCACTGGGCATACGTCAGGTTAAATGTTAACATTTGCATCTGTATGCGCTGCAATAAGACATACCGTGTCACGTCATGTGAATGCTGTGACAAAAGTGTGGCAGATCCAGAGAAGTGGATTGGAGACGTGTGAATCAATAGATTTTGTGGAAAGATCACCCAGAGTCCTCTGTAAGAGATGAAGAGATTGTGTCAGTAAGAAGGAAATGCTGCTGAGGTGTTTGCTAGCAGATTGTGGAAAGTACAAGCAAAGTGTTGCATTTAATATACAGTTCGTGCTGTATTCTAATCATCTAACCATCTTGTTCAAACCGGCTACCTCTTAAAGAGATTCTGCAACCATCAATCTTGTTGCTTCCCAGTAAGGGTAATCGGTTTCAAATGTTGTTGGTGTCTGTTGTAATTCCTTTCACCAACACCTTAGTCCAGCATAGACTAAAGCATGCGTACGATTTAAAAAGGGGTACACTGTACCACCTGGGTATACACAAGGTCACCTAAACCTCAAAAAGATATCTATAAGTTCAAACTTTTCTTACCTTTGACTCTGCAAAAACTCTTACAGCTGCTCTTATTCATTCTCGTCTGGACTACTGCAACTCTCTACTAATCGGTCTCCCTTACCAAACTCTCCTCTCCAATCCGTCCTGAATACAGCTGCCAGGGTCATATTCCTTTCCAACAGCTACACCGATGCCTCTACCCAGTGCCAGTCATTGCACTGGTTGCCCATCTGCTACAGAGTCCAATATAAACTTATCTCTCTCACCCACAGAGCGTTCCATAGTTCTTCACCACCCTAAACTCCTCCCTCATCTCTGTCTATCACCCTACCCGTGCCCTTCGTTCTGCTAATGACCTAAGACTACATAACATCCTCAATATTTCAGACCTCCCACTCCCATCTCCAAGACTTGTCCCGAGCTGCGCCACTTCTCTAGATTGCACTACCCAGGACAACTCAATTAATTCCCAATACCAACAGTTTTAAGCGTGGCCTAAAAACGCACTTCTTTAGACTGGTCTATCACCTAACCCCACTTATCTAACTATTCTAGTTTTGCCGTACCAAATTGTTCTTCCAAATCTGGTCCCTTGTAACATCTGTTCACACACCCTTTATGTGTCTGTACTGCACACATTCTGGCTGGTGACCGGTTCATGCAGCGTTATGCGAATACCGTATTTATTATATTGATGGCTGGATCATACAATACAAGCACTTTTTACCAACCACCTGTCGTGTCTCCCCTATTCCTTCATAGATAGTAGCTTGTGAGCAGGAACCTCACTCCTCTTGGTATCTGCTAAATCTTTATGGTCTGTAAAAGTCCCTTCTGTAATGTAACTTGCTGTGGAATATGTTGGTGCTATAGAAATAAAAATTATTATTATTACCCCTTATGAGTTAATGTCCAAGTCATTATCTAAAGCTCCTTCTGCAGTGAGAATTTGGCCAAACGTACATCCATAGGAGCATTAGTACACAATTATCCTGTGTAAACATGTCCTGCAATCAGCCTAACCAGATACTCGCTTGTCATTTTATTGCCTCTTTTGTGTGGTCTAAAAATCATCATTGCCGCCAATAACAAGGATTTTAAAAATCATCGCACCAAACAATCAAAAAGGTTTTGCTCATTTGTTGGGCGATTACCGACCTGCTTTGATGGGCTGATAGCTAGGAACAAGCTAGTTTGTCTTTTGCCGAGTACTGGCCCATCTGTTGTGAATTCTGTGGTCAGGCTCCCTCCTGTGGTCATGAGTGGTACTTCGGCTGGTTCTGTCTATGAGCTTCCTCTGGTAGATGTGAGTGGGGCTGCGGCTTCTGAGTTTCCTTCCTCAGGTGACGAGGTTAAGTCGTTAGGTGCTGCTCTATTTAACTCCACCTAGTTCTTTGTTCCTTGCCTCCAGTCAATGTTCCAGTATTGGTCTTGCTCTCTCTCCTGGATCGTTCTTGTGACCTGTCTGCCCTGCATAAGCTAAGTTCTGCTTGTGTTACTTTTGTTGCTTTTTTTTCTGTCCAGCTGGCTATATTGGTTTGTCTTGCTTGCTGGAAGCTCTGGGACGCAGAGGGAGCACCTCCGTACCGTTAGTCGGTGCGGAGGGTCTTTTTGCGCCCTCTGCGTGGTTGTTTGTAGGTTTTTGTGTTGACCGCAAAGCTATCTTTCCTATCCTCGGTCTATTCAGTAAGTCGGGCCTCACTTTGCTAAAATCTATTTCATCTCTGTGTTTGTGTTTTCATCTTTACTCACAGTCATTACATGTGGGGGGCTGCCTTTTCCTTTGGGGAATTTCTCTGAGGCAAGGTAGGCTTATTTTTCTATCTTCAGGGCTAGCTAGTTTCTCAGGCTGTGCCCGAGGCGCCTAGGTCTGGTCAGGAGCGCTCCACGGCTACCTCTAGTGTGGTGTGATAGGATTAGGGATTGCGGTCAACAGAGTTCCCACGTCTCAGAGCTTGTCCTATGTTATTAGTAACTATCAGGTCACTTTGTGTGCTCTTAACCACCAGGTCCATTGTGTTTCTGAATCACCAGTTCATAACACCCATCTAATTGGTCCATTACTCTAGCTTTTCCCCATTTTACATTGTGGCTTTTTATTTTGTGGCTAAACTAAATGTGAAGATTATTAGTATGGGGGCACTGAACGCAAATTACATTAAAGAAGCCCTCCCATCAAAGTTTTTATCCTGCTAATATATTGCAGTCATCTTATGTAGCACTGTGTACTTACAATTGCTCCTTTTGCCTTTTACCCAGTTAATTTATCTTTTTCCTCTATGAAGAAACAGGAAGTCTCTTTTCCCTGCATGAGTCATCCCCCTCTTCAACTCCTGCCAGCTGCGCTCTACAGTCAGGGACTTTTGCAGCCATGACTCATGCAGGGAAAAGTCATAGAGCTTAGAAGAATTCAGCTGGTCAGACTTGATGTCATAGACCTAATGGAATAGACGAGAATTAGCCGAGTAGAAAGGCAAAAGTAGCAATTGTAAATGTTACATAATATGATGACTGAAATATAGTAAGAGGATAAAAATTTAGATGGGAGGCGTGTTTCTTTAATATGGGGGCACTGAATATGACTGGCGATTTTAGTATTATACTGAATGTGAATGCCATTAATATTGTAGGGGACTAAACGTCGTCTATACTAACAAAAATAGCAACAACAAAAAAATGGAAAAGAAAAATCATAGAAAAACAGCATTTCTCTATGCTTTACTTAAATATTAATTATAAGTTATTATGTAATAAATATATAACAAAGTACACAGCAGAAAGCAACTTTGTTTCCTCCGGCAGGGTTAGACTACCAATTGATTCTGCACAAAAATAAAATCTGCCGTCAAATTATTTACAAATGCTGGAGGGTGTACTTAGGCTACGTTCACATTAGCGTTCCGCTAATGTGCGTCGCTGTTGCGTCGGCGACGCAGCGGCGACGCGCCCCTATGTTTAACATGGGGGACGCGTGCGTTTTTTTTGTTGCGTTTTCCGACACGTGCGTCGTTTCCGACGCTAGCGTCGGACGCAAGAAAATGCAACAAGTTGCATTTTTCGTGCGTCCGATTTTCGTCAAAAAACGACGCACGCGTCGCAAAACGCAGCGTTTTTGCGTGCGTTTGCGCGCGTTTTTTTGTGCGTCGTGCGTTGCGTCGCCGACGCAGCGGCGCGCAACGCTAATGTGAACGTAGCCTGATAGAGAGATAAGTCTCCCTGCTCAAAGGCAAAGAAGAAAGTAGAAATGTGCTCAGTCCTGTACAGTGCAATCGCTAAGAGTGCACAGGCAGTGCCGGACTTGACGGTGGGATCTCGTGTCTGGAAAGCAAGAAATCCTAAAATCTGCAGCAGTACTGGACACAGACACAATCAGTGCTTTACTCCCTCTCCGTGTCCAGCTCAGAGTCTCCATCGCTGCACCTAGTGTCTGTTACGGTCTGCAACGCGGATGTCACGTCGACAGCGCTGCAGGAGCTCCGAGGTCACATCGACAGCGCTGCAGGAGCTCCGAGGTCACATCGACAGCGCTGCAGGAGCTCCGAGGTCACATCGACAGCGCTGCAGGAGCTCCGAGGTCACATCGACAGCGCTGCAGGAGCTCCGAGGTCACATCGACAGAGCTGCAGGAGCTCCGAGGTCACATCGACAGCGCTGCAGGAGCTCCGAGGTCACATCGACAGCGCTGCAGGAGCTCCAAGGTCACATCGACAGCATTGCAGGAGCTCCGAGGTTACATCGACAGCGCTGCAGGAGCTCCGAGGTCACATCGACAGCGCTGCAGGAGCTCCGAGGTTACATCGACAGCGCTGCAGGACCTCCGAGGTTACATCGACAGCGCTGCAGGAGCTCTTAACAGCCTCTACCATCACCTTGAGCAGTGCCCATTTATTGGCTGCAATGCTGTGAATGTGACGTCATCACTACAGATATTAACAGACACCAAGAGCAGCAATGCAAACTCAGATAAGGACCTGGGGAGGGTGAGTGAAGCACATTTGTTTGTTATTTAACACAAACTGCAGACAGGGCTTTCCAAAACTGCAAGGCCTATTTAATCCTGATTGCAAATCCAATAATTATTTGCTAGAGTATCTACATGAGATATCTGAGGCTGACACTCGGATTTCTGCCGTGGATGTGCTGTATGATGATTGTCACGGCAGGTTGTGAGTGTTCACAAGAGAGACTGGGGCACAATTTAAATGTCACTATGCAAAAAGCCTGTCTAGCAACCTAGACGAGCGCTTCTGTGCTCTCTCCGAGAGCCGCTGCCAGACTCCTGACAGTAGCTTATTTCCCCACCAAAGAAAAAGTCCGGCTGCTAAAATTCGGCGGATCCTTAACTCTCTGGACCTCATTTGTTGGGAAAGAGTCAGAGGCCCCACACACATTAGACTGTCGACCGTCTTCACTATAATGTACAGTTAGGTCCAGAAATATTTTGACAGTGAACAAATCTTTGTGATTTCAGCTCTGCAGGCCACTACTCTGGATTTAAAATGTAACAACCGAGAAGCAATTGTAGTGTATCAGGTTTAATTAAAGGGGTTGAAAAAAATATCCCATGAAACGTTTAGGATATGCAACTATTTTTTCGACAAATCTTCTTCATTTCAGGGTCTCAAAAGTAATTGGACAAATTAACTTTATCATAAATACAATGTTCATTTTTAATACTTTGCAGAGAATCCTTTGCAGCAATGACAGCCTGAAGTCTGGAAGCCATGGACGTCACCAAACCCTGGTTTCTTCCTTTGGGATGCTTTGTCGCCTTTACTGCACTGACTTCAGGTGTCGCTTGTTTCTGGGTCTTTCTCCCTAGAGTTTGTCTGAAGTCTAAAATGCTGCTTGATGGGGCTGAGATTTGGGGATGACTCAGCCACTGCAGAATATTCCACTTTTTTGCAGGATGTTTTGGGTCATTGTCCATCTGTCCTGTGAAATGCCGTCCAGTAACCCTTGCTGTATTTGGATGAATCTGAGCAGACAGTCTCACCCTGTACACGCAGCATTTATCCGGCTGCTTCTGTCTTCAGTCACATCATCAATTATCACTAGTGACCCCATGCCATTGGAAGCCATGCATGCCCGCGCCATCACACTGCCTCCACCATGTGTTACGGAGATGTGCCGTGCTTTGGATCACGAGCCGTTCCAAGTCTTCTCCATACTATTATTCCCATCACTCTGGTACAGATTGATCTTAGTTTTGCTTTTCCAGAACTGGGTGGCTTTCTTAGGGTACCGTCACACTAGACGATATCGCTAGCGATCCGTGACGTTGCAGCGTCCTCGCTAGCGATATCGTCCAGTGTGACAGGCAGCAGCAATCTGGATCCTGCTGTGCTGTCGCTGGTCGGGGAAGAAAGTCCAGAACTTTATTTGGTCGCTGGACTCCCCGCAGACATCGCTGAATCGGCGTGTGTGACACCGATTCAGCGATGTCTTCACTGGTAACCAGGGTAAACATCGGGTAACTAAGCGCAGGGCCGCGCTTAGTAACCCGATGTTTACCCTGGTTACCATCCTAAAAGTAAAAAAAAACAAACACTACATACTTACCTACCGCTGTCTGTCCTCCAGCGCTGTGCTCTGCACTCCTCCTGCTCTGGCTGTGAGCACAGCGGCCGGAAAGCAGAGCGGAGACGTCACCGCTCTGCTTTCCGGCTGACCGACGCTCACAGCCAGAGCAGGAGGAGTGCAGAGCACAGCGCTGGAGGACAGACAGCGGTAGGTAAGTATGTAGTGTTTGTTTTTTTTTACTTTTAGGATGGTAACCAGGGTAAACATCGGGTTACTAAGCGCGGCCCTGCGCTTAGTTAACCGATGTTTACCCTGGTTACCGGCATCGTTGGTCGCTGGAGAGCTGTCTGTGTGACAGCTCTCCAGCGACCAAACAGCGACGCTGCAGCGATCCGGATCGTTGTCGGTATCGCTGCAGCGTCGCTAAGTGTGACGGTACCTTTAGATGTTTTTTGGCAAAGTCTTATCTTATCTTCTTTTTTCAGCCTAATGATGGTCTGTCTCACTTCCATTGAGAGCTCCTTTGATCGCATGTTGTGGGTTCACAGCAACAACTTCCAAATGCAAATGCCACACCAGGAATCAGCTCCACACCTTTTACCCGCTTCATTGATGATGGACTAAAAAAGAAAAGCCCATGCTACCCATTAAAAAGCCTTTGAAATAACTGACCAATTACTTTTGGTACCTTTAAAAAGGGGTAGCTACATATTAAAGAGCTGTAATTCCTAAATCCTTACTCCCTAATTGGATGTGAATACCCACAAATTAAAGCTGAGAGTTTATACTACAAGTCCATATTGATTATATTACTGTACAGTGGATATGTTTTGGTAAACAGCTAAAATGCCAAAACATGTGTCACAATCCAAATATTTCTGGACCTAACTGTGTATTGGGACCTTTAAATTATCCAAAGGTGTAACTCTTTAGGTACCTGTGTCTTCCCTTCTTTGGCTCCTGCATTAATTGGCTTGCATTATTGTGACTATAAATAAGTATTGTGCTTTTACTACACCCCAGAGATTGTTTTTTTTTCTATGTAAAAGGACATAGAGCACATTATATTTTGTCATCTATGTTCTTCTATAAATGCAGCGAAAAGGTTAATTAGAGGGGTCCCCCGCACATCTTCTGGGATCTCATGTGTCCGGACCAGATGTTTCTGCTGAAGTCCAGATCCTGTTGTTCCACTAAGCTGAAGATTTTGTGGCCACAAGACAAGACCACCCCGACTGAGGACGAGCATCACTGGACGATGTTAACCTTGTGCGAGTTACTTTTACACTTTTCTCATGCGAGTTTATTTCCCTAGTAATGTATTGGGGGTGTAAGGTGTATGTTCCCAGAAAGCTGCCACCTTGACTAGCTCTTATGCATCAGCACAGCTTCATTCCTGCGGTGATTTCCCTTCTACAGCTCATGAAGGACTGTGTGCTTTTTGCCCCATCTGAGCTGCCCTCACAAATAACTTGAATGCTCTTTCCCCAGATTTTTTTGGTATTGCAGCTCATATAAAGCGATTGAAACTGAGTTGCAATACCAGGTGCATCCAGAGTAGAGATGTGGCGCTGTCTTTATAAGACTGCAACCATCTTTTTATTTTTAGTCCTTAACAACCTTTCTGAAATCAGAGTGGTGAAAGCTCCCTTGGATTCTGAAGTTCATCACCATACCTGCCAGATGAGAATCATTATTATATTTGCCCTTTGCTACCCTCTTCCCAAACATTTCATTCTCATGTATTATACAGATATCTTTAAAAGGGTATTAGAGTGATAGTGGACATATCAAGATATACCATTTAGGGAACATCTGCATGAACTGGAGAAGAAAAAAAACAGCTATACATTTTGCTGCAAATCAGCTGTGAATTTGCTGCAAAAATCTGCATTTAAGCAAATATCAATAATGATTTTACTCCACAATAAATTAAAAAAAATAATGTCAAATGTGCGATAATAAACTGACAGAATCTGCATCGCTAGTCAATTCCGCACAGATAAAGTATGCAAAACCTCATGCACTTGCAGGCAAAATCTGCAGCAATTCTTTCCTACATCGACTAAAGCTGGAGTTGTATGACGTCTTTGGATGTGACACAGGTCGTGCGACCAAAAATCGTTATGTGCCGCTGCTACGTCGCAGTTAAAAAAAGGTCACATTGCGACCCACGGTATATCCAGAGACATACTCATAGTGAATTTAGATTGTGATCCCCATCGGGGACAGTGGCGATAATGTCTGTAAAGCGCTGCGGGATATGTTAGTGCTATATAAAAATAAAGATTATTATTATTATATCACGGCTGCGACAAGCTGGTTGCAAAAAGTCTGAGCAGGTAGGATTTTTTGCAAATTGCTTTTTGCGGTTACTTGCATTAAACTGCAATGTTGCAGTGGCACATACTGATCTTTAGCTGCTTGATCTGTGGCGCAGCCAAAGTCGCCATGTAGTCCCAGCCTTACGCCCAAGGATGCAGTCAGATAGCCGTATAAATCGGATAGAGATTGGAACACAGTGCAAGGCCTGGCCGGCGGCTCTCCCCACCCGAGGAGTGACCGCTTCATGTATTTCTATGCAACTGTCACACTCGGGTTGGGAGAGCCGCCGGCCAGTCCGTGCTTTAGCGATCCAGATTGGCACGCGTGTGAATGAGCCTTCGTTGAATATATCTATGGGATTAAACCCTCCTGCCGATAATACTCGCCTTCTCGCTACGATACTACTTCCACGACTGACGCCTACGCTCTGCATTTTGCAAGCCAAGCACTAAACGATTAAAAATAGAGTGAATGAACTGAAGTGTGAAAATGCAATAAAGGCTCTTCAGTCTTTACCAACAAAATATTCACACCCTGAGCGCCAGGGGATCCACCAGGGGCGAGCGCAGGCAGGAAAAGCTAAATATGCTTTTTGTTCGAACCTTTATTGTCTGGGGACAGCAGATTAATGTTTATGTCTACTATCGAGCATTCTCCCTAAACACACATTTCCGAGCGAAGGGATGAAAAACGGTGAAATGAGACATGTGGTGTTGAGATACCGAAATTGCGTGACAGCATTATTGCACGATTGCTCATCGTAGATGCCACAACAAGAGCTCGGAGATGCGCCAGTCTCAGAGTCACAAAATGCCCCTGCGTAACATACTTCAGGACCCACTGGGACAATATCGCCCTGCAAAAAGGACTAAAGTTCTTATAAGTTTTGAATGGAGCTAGTTAAAAAAAACAATTACAATAAAGCGCGTAGATGGAAAAGTAGACGTGCCGCCTGAGTAACACTGCAAAATAAAATGCGAATGGATCCCTGTAGAGGTGCGAAAATCAAGAATCGTAACTGTATTGTGAAATGTTTTCTGATAGGTGATAAGTACTACAAAAAGAAAAGTGCTTTTAAAAGTGTGAATGTTACCCATTAGCCTTATTTTCCGAGAAAGAGCATTCTAGAGTACAGGTGCAGCACAGGAGAACTCTTGGAAAAGTTAATGGGAAGGGTTGCTAGGGAAGTTTGGAGCAAGGCTTTTCTTTATATTTGGCAAACGTTCAAGGTCTTAAAGGGAATCTGTCAGCAAGACTTCACACCCCAAACTATTTATATGCGTATGTAACTCTTTGAAAGACAAGTCCAGCAATACCTTTACATAACCAGTCCGTTCCTCAGTTACTGAGAAACCAGCGTTTGAATTGATATGCAAATTATATTGAAGATCTAAAGCCTCTGTCACTCCAGCTCTATGCCACATCCAGCGCCGCCGCCTCCTACCTGACTGACATCCTCTGTGCTGTGTGACTTCAGGAAAAGGAGCCGTCAGTCAAGCAGGAAAAGGCGGTGCAGGGTGGTTATAGTACATTATACATGGGGCCCCGGGTGGTGGGAAAATTGCAAAAAAAATGTGTCATTTCTCTGTACTCTGCGCAGTGTCTCCCATCTCCTCCTTTCAGGGTTGTGCGATATGACCGCTGCAGCTAATCACCGGCCACTGTTCGGTTGCAGCTTTCATATTCCATCTGAATGTGAAGTTGCAGCTGATGAGTGCCGCTAATTTGCTACAATGGTCACTGCCTCCTCCGTCAAAAAAAGAATCCATGAGATCAGTGAGGAACACAGTGTTGAATACTGAGAATGTCTTTTAAAAGGGAACATGCATCTCAGAAAACGCTATGTACCTGCAGATATAGGGTTAATCTGCAAGTAAATAGCGCTTCAATGCTGCCTGGAAACCTTACTGAAAGTGCGGCTACTGGAAGAAATTTTTTTCTCCTTGGAGCCACCGGCTTTCAGTCATGGAGGTGTGCACGGATTAGTTTTAATCACTGCTCACTACACTGTGAGCGGCGGTTGTATGTATGTCGCATCATGCAATGCAAAGTGAGCTGTCAATTAAAGCGCCCAAGTATAGTGAGTGGTGCTGTGACTGTAATATCTCCCTGCACCGCCCTATGACTGAAAGCTGGCGGCTCCTGAGAGGAAATTAATTTATTTCTTCCCAGTAGCTGCGCGTTTAGTAATATGGCGGGACAGCATTGTAATGCTATTTACCTGCAGATTAACCCTATATCTGCAGGTAAATACTGTTTTCCAAAGGTGACAGGCTCCCTTTAAACTAGTGGACAACCCCTTTTAGTTTTTCCAGAAGTTGCTTCTCACAATGAATACATTATGTTGCAGTTATCTAAAGTATCTCTGCTCCATGCATCGCGATGATCTTGGCACTAAGAATTAGGCAGAAGTATGTGGATCTTGGGAGGTACTTACCCGCTTGCAGCGTCCAGAATCCGCCGGTCCATACAGCGATGATCCATCACTTATCTGCATCACGGTAATCCATCACTCATCTGCATCAAAGTAACACAGAGCACCAGTGGGGACAGAGCAGAAGGGAGGCGGGTGGAGAAGATCCTCGTGATTGTTTAACCCTGATCTTCAACTCACTATCTGTGCTTTATATAATCTGATCACAGTCAGCACTGCAGCTTGGCTTTTCTTCACCTGGGGCAAAGATTTTGTTTGCTATCCTAGCCCGCTATCTAAATACCCTGACCGAGACGGAAAGGCTTTGTTGGTGCCAACTGGCACCTAATGCCTGGGACACATGCCTTGCCCGCCTATCACCAGCTGATATTAGTGAATTCTGTGTTTTGTATATATCTAATATGCCTCACAATGATTATAAGGGTTAATACATTGCACTTTTAAAAACATTTAGTTGAAAAAAAAAAAAATATGAGAAAAAAGTTTTCTTGATGCTTGATTTTTCATTTTCTGAAAACAACACTTTTGCAAAAATAAAAATTTGCATTGGGAACACCATGGCCTTACAATGAGTCCTAACTAGTTTTTCCCATTTTTAAATCCCCAGCGATCAGCAGTAACCTGTAACCTACAGCAAGTGATCAATTTTCCTACAGCGCCACCACAGGTCTAATGAAGCATTACATTGCGTCAATTGTACTCAATGGCCTCTCTCAAGTATACCATAGGTGCTCCATAGAGAGAAGTGCTCCGTGAATGAAACATTTTCTACCCCATCTCGTTGGAAGTTAAGATAGGAGGTCTTCACACGGTGCAGCTTTTTGCTGCTATTTTCGAAAATTGTGGCAAAAGTGTTTGATTAAAAATTTTGTTTTTAAAACGTACCGCTGTTGCAACATGTGAACTTAGATTTAGGGAGTTTCTTACTGGCATACTTTTTTGCATTTTGATCCAATCACCTTGGAGATATAGGGTTAATCTGCACTGAAAGTGCGACTACTGAGAGATTTCCCCCGAGAAGTCGCTGGCTTTCAGTTATGGGGGCGGTGCAGGAAGTGATGATTACAGTCGCCGCTCACTAAACTGTCAGCAGCAACCGTATGTGTGCTTCAGCACTTTGATTGACAGCTAACAGAGCAGTGCATTAGTGGAATGTGAGCTGTCAACAAAAGTGTAGGTACGTGCATATAGACTAATCACTACCTGCACCACCCCCATGACTGAAAGCCGGCGCCTCCTTGGAGGATCATAACTTACTTTTCTCCCAGTAGCCGCACTTTCAGTTAGGCGGCCGGGCAGCATCGTAATGCTATTTATCTGCAGGTTAACCTTATATCTTGCAGTAAAGTGTTAATTTTGATAATATAGAAATACTCATTCATTCTATAAGTAAACCGTGAAGTGGTGTTCGAAGCCGACCATACGCTACAAGATAAAGTAGTCATGTGAGGATTTCAGATTTTCTCTCTAATCATAAAAATCCTCCAGACACTTCGTATCTGTGCCTAAGGAAGAAATAATGAATGTAATGTCCATACAACAGTAATTCATTCATCACGTAACAACTCATGCTCACATTAATGGGAACAAGCCTGTGCTTCCAGATCTGCCTGAAATCTTGTCTCTATTAACGGTGGCAATGAGATCAATCTTCTAAGGAATTATAGGTGCCTCAGCTGACATTCAGTGTATGCTTTTTTACTGTAGGATTGGGCAATGTGGATCCCTGGCTCTCGGCCCTTTAATTCTCCCTCGGCTGCTCTTCCTCCCCTCTCACAGCATGGAGTCTCACTGCAGAGTCTGCAGCTACATCCCCCTCCACATCCTCCAGTCTGGGCATTATTTGCAGTTTACTACTAGATATTTTTGATGGACTGGACATTTTTCAGTAGCATGAAGACAAGTAGTAATTACAAGGTTCTGGTAGGAGTGAAAAGAACTGGAAATATGTGAAAGCATTGGCCATGTGCGCTGGAATTATTAGGAGCTTTATGTCAGCAAAGCAACTCCTAGCAAATCATTATCACTACATGACTATAGCATACACACAAATACAAGCACTGAATGTGCTATGATATCATAGATTGGAGAGTTTGATCAAAATTGTGTGAGCCCATGTGCCAGCGAGAAGGCAACCTCATTAACAGACTTAACTCTCCTATGTCTAGGTCTCCAAATTGGCTACCGGTCAGGTAGGGTCCAGTTCTAATTAGAAAAGATGCTTGGTAATTTCATTTTTTGCAATTTGAAGGTAGTGACTGCCTCCATATTGGTCTGCTCTCTACTCCCATCTGTCCGTGGCCACTTTTATTTAGAGTTGTCTCCTTCAACTTTATAGGCCCAGGAGAGTCAAGTCTCTTAGTGTAGGCCCAGATCAAAGCAGGACAGATGGGCTCACACTATTTGATCAAATGAGTAAAGTCTATCAGTAATGCAAGTCAAAATTGTGCCTATACCTTAGTGCACGCAGAGCAAAATTGGATTGGTTTCTATTTTATAACAAGGTCATCAAGGAATATACCAGTCTGTCCAAAATGGCTGATAACAGAGAGCATTATATTTCATTCATCTACACAGCGAAAGAAAACATAACAGAGAATTTCAGTTCGGCACTTCTTGAGGAATGATATGAATGACTGGCCTTTCACAGAAATCATTGCGATGGGCTTTATACAGCGATTCTTGCAGCGTGACATTCTCAGTACTGAGGTTGTCGGTGTGATTCGGCCCATCGATCTTTATTCTGCACAGATATATCAGTTGTGTGTACAGCCATCGCTCATAACGCAGCTCCTCTCATACAGCGGTCGTCGGCTGCTTCTTTCTGGATGACATCTCAACTTTCCAGGCGGAATATGATTTACAGTCTGTCTTCTTTCCTCTCAATGGCAGCCTCGTCCCTTAGACAGCACTAGAATGATATTCTATATCTTGCATATGCAGACATTCACATAGAGTAATTGGTTCACGATGTTCCAGCTCTTCATTCTGAAATTTTCGAACTTACTTTGTCTCATTTCCTCTCCGTGGTTATGCACCCAACATGCTGTCCGTGAATGGGTGTTATGTCTCACCTGGTGAGGTGGATCCTCATAGCCTTTAGTCCAGATGAGCAGTTCTTATGCAGCACATACAGGTGGTGTAGACGCAAAATAGATGATAAACACGTGGAGCAGAGCTGGGTTTGCAATGGAGTTTCAATGCAGCAGAGCTGGGTTTGCAATGGAGTTTCAATGTGGCAGAACTGGCACAATAATGTAGCAAAGTTGACTCAAAGTTGAGGAAAAGTGTAAAAGAGCAGATTTGCAAACGACGTTCATTGTGGCTGAGCCACAGAGATGTACTCACTCTGCAAATAGGAAATGGTGAAGCAGAGCTGGGTTTGCAGTGGAGTTTCAATGTGGTGGAAAAGGCAAGGTGCTGTGGCAAAATTGACTATGGTCAGGATCCTGTGTAGCAGATTTGGGTTTGCAGTGGAAGTTTAACACTAGGACTACTGGACTCGTGAACCCTGACTAGAACTACTGCAAGAAAGTAGTCAAAATGACTATACCAGTAGTCCTAGTGCAAAGGTGGCCGAGCTGGCACAGCAATGTAGCAAAGTGAATAATATGGTGAGGAAACTGTTTAGCAGAGCTGGGTTTGCAATAGAGGTTCAATGCAGCAGAGCTGGTACAGCTATGCAGCAAAGTTGGCTACATGGTGAGTTACCTGTTTAGCTGAGCTAGGTTTGCAGCAAAGTTGACTACATGGTGAGCAACCTGTTTAGCTGAGCTAGGTTTGCAGTTGAAATTTAATGTAGCAGAGATAGCGACAGAATCGCAGTGCTATAACCATGACCTAGAAATGCTGTGCAACAGTATGGCAGAGCTGAAACAGTGCAGGCAGTATACAGCAGAGGTGTGGCAGGGGAGGATCCCAACATTAATTAGTAACAGGACCCATCCTACCTGAATACTCAGGCATTGTTCTGCTGCCAGAGCCGGCCAATATGGCCCAGAAAAGTGGAGGAGGGCAGGGACCAGGCACCAGAGGACATATGATGCAGAGTGCAGCGCTGAATCCGGGAGAGGTGTGTAACAATGCTAAGAAAAGTCTGTAGCTGAAGGGGGGCAGAGTATAATGGCACCGATATACTGCAACGCTACGCTGTCAAGAGGAGCAGAGGATGAACCCTGTTAGGCTTGACATCCACTTAATTCATTCTATATGAGGCTGCATAGCGCTATGCTCCATTTTTTTCCAGCAGCGTCGTAGAGAATGCATGAAGCGGCGTCCAACCCGCCAGGCCATTTTGTAACAGGGATAAAGACTCCCTGATCACCCGATCGGCGCTGGTCTCCCACTGATCAGCAATTTATCACCTATCCTTCGGTGATAGGGCCTGGAGCTGACACCGATCACAGACCAAATTAACGCTGTACAGATACGTGACAAGAACAACACATCGGATCTAAGCAAAAAAAAAATAAAAATACAGCTCAGACAGTCAGCACTCCGGCCACGGAACATAATTACGATTTCCATGTTATATGTAAATCTAAAGCACAAGCCCTTCGCAGGGTTGCGGCGTCATTGATGCTCATGGCACGGTTTTACATTACAATGTATGTACGGTCGATATAATCACCGTTGCAGCACGCCGGCGGTACATAAACCACTTGCTGCAGATCTATTCACTGACAGCTCCGCGTGGCTTTTACTCTTCATCTTCAAGAAGCAGACGATTGATTTCACGCAGTAAATCGATTAGATGTTGTTGTGTTGTGGAATGAGTCTAATCCTGGACTCTGATGGCAAAGCGGAGGATGACGGAGCCGAGAAAATGATTGTATGAAGTCCATGAATAAATCCGTATCATATCTGCCATTCAAGGACCATTAATGGTAAAGTTAGCAGACAAACCCCCCTCCCCATCTTCATATGGTAACGATGTATAATACTTTAGTATAGTTTATTGAATTTATAAAAAATTTTATTACATCTATGCATTTATTTTATAAGATTAAATGCATTTAATGTATAATTATAATATACATTATAATCTAATTATAAAAAATAAAACTATCAACATGTCTATTTTTCAAAACTTTTAAGTTTGCAGCATTTGTTTGGCACCTGCCTGAGGCTATGTTCACACTTTGCGGATTCCACTGCGGATTTTTCCGCAGCAGAATTCCAAAATCCACAGTGAAAACCCGCTGCGGTTTTTACTGCGGATTTATCGCGGTTTTTACTGCGTTTTCTTCTGCGGATTTTCATCTGCAGTTTTCTATTGGAGCAGGTGAAAATCCGCAGAAAAGAAGTGACATGCTGCGGAATGTAATCCGCAGCGTTTCCGCGCGGATTTTTCTGCAGCATGTGCACAGCGTTTTTTGTTTCCCATAGGTTTACATTGTAATGTAAACTCATGGGAAACTGCTGCGGATCCGCAGCGGTCAAATCCGCTGCGGATCCGCAGCAAAATCCGCAAAGTGTGAACATAGCCTAAAACTTTTACATTTTCACTTTTTCCCCCATTACTTACGGTATCTTTTAATCCTTTGCTCAGCATCACCACCTAGTGGAAAATTCTGCTTACTGCATGACTGATGAAAACAAGTCAAAGCTTCTGTTCACCCAGGAAGCAAACAAGTTTAAGGGTATGTGCACACGTTGCGGATTCTCTGCGGATCCGCAGCGTTTTTTGCGGTGCAGAAACGCTGCAGATCCACAATTGATTTACAGTACAATGTAAATCAATGAGAAAAAAAATGCTGTGCACACTTTGCGGAAAATCCGCCGCGGAAACGCTGCGCTTTTAAAGAAGTAGCATGTCACTTCTTTTTTGTGAATCTGCAGCGGTTTTGTACCTATTCCATTATAGAAAACCGCAGGGGTAAAAAACGCAGCAAATCCGCAAGAAAACCGCAGCAAAAACGCACAAAAACGTGACAAATCCGCAGGTGTGGTTTCTGCCAGGAGAGGCAGAATCTGCACCAGAAATTCCTAAGCCTAATCTGCAAAGTGTGCACATAGCCAAAGGAGATATCTAGGACTTTTTTTACTATGGACCTAAGAACTAACATGCAGGCAGTTGCTAACTACTTGCCCACCGTCATTCTCTGCCGGCTGAGAGTGCTCACGGACCGAACCTGCGGCTTCTGCTGACGTCATGTCGACAGAGCAGCGGCTTCTCTTCCACTCTGTTCCTTTGACCAGGCGTGACTGACTATGCCACGCTGATTGATGGCCGACTCCCTACTACCTAACTGCGGGGAGCCAGCTGTCAATCAGCATGCTGTCAGCAGTCAAGCGGGAAAAAAAAATCTGCTCTATTGATGTGGAGCAGCTGAGGGCACTATTTATTTAACCCTAAGTGGCTTGTAATGGTGAAAAAATGCAATTATGCAGTATTTTTTATTATTATCTGAGCAGCTGAAAAAAATCTGAACTTTATAAAAAAAAAAAAATAAATAAAATTGGCTTGTGCTGCCATTTTCCAAGGATCGTCATTTTCTATATTTTTCCGTTGATGGAGTGGTGTGATGGCTTGTTATTTTGCACGCCGTGCTGTAGTTTTTATTGCTGCCATATACAGTTTTATTACATTAAGGTACAATGGCGACCAAAATACATCAATGCTGCAGTTTTTATTTCTTTTTCCTTTACAGCATTTACCATATGGATTATATAATTTTAGATTTCTTTTTGATAAATCAGATTTTTACAGACACGGCAATACCAAACATGTTTGGGGTTTTTTTGTACGAGGGAAAAGAGGGTCAATTTTAATAATTTATACAATTTTAAACTTTTTTTTTACTCCAATTTACTTTATTTTTTAGCTCCCCTAGGACACTTGAACCTGTACTCTCTTGATCCCTTGTACTATACATTGTAGTAGTTCATTATTGTAGTATATGGACAAAATCACGGTCTCATTTGAAACCCAATCTCAGAGATTGACATCCGTAATCCCCCCCGTCAGGGGACCACAACCATGACAAGCAAGTCTGCGCAGAAATGGATTAATTAAGACTTACTTGGCGCGAACGCAGGAACTTTGACCCCATTCTCTTGCATTACGCTGCAATGTAGCGATCTTTGCCACCTTATTCATTCATTTCCAGGAAGGATAATAGTGGAACATCAAAATGCACAGATCCTCCTGCAAAAAAATATGTTTTAGAAAATATAATTATTTGCTTAAAAAAGGGAAAAAAAAATGTCCGAAGGGTTTTCTGCAGATTTGATGTCACTATAGCACTGACTGAGCTCAGCAGCTCTGCATCAGATGTAGAGCCAGGAAAGCAGAACGTTCTCCTCATGCAGATTGTCACAATAACCCAACAGAAAGTCTATTTATAGGGAATTCGGCTAATTTTACACTGAAGATTGTGATTCAGATCTCATTACGAGGCCGCGTTTCTCAGTAGCAATCTACATCAGGTGCAAAATGACAGCGGTATAATTAGAAGGCACAATGTACGGTTTACGGTAGGTAATCACCGCAGCGATACTGCCAGATGCCTGATTCTCCTCCGACGCTCACCGGTCCCAGAGGTTCTCAATATCAAAAAATTGTTTTCTATGTGCCATATATAAGAGTAAGAAAGTCGTATACATTATTATACACCATTATTTATTTATATAGCACCATTGATTCCATGGTGCTGTACATGAGAAGGGGTTACATACAAGTTACAGATATCACTTACAGTAAGCAAACTAACAATGACGGACTGATACAGAGGGGCGAGGACCCTGCCCTTGCGGACTTACATTCTACAGGATGGTGGGGATGGAGACAGTAGGTTGAGGGTTGTAGGAGCTCCGGTGTTGGTGAGGCGGTAGCGATGAGGCGGCAGCGGGGTCAGTGCAGGCTGTAGGCTTTCCTGAAGAGGTGGGTTTTCAGGTTCCGTCTGAAGGATCCAAATGTGGTTGATAGTCGGACGTGTTGGGGCAACGAATTCCAGAGGATGGGAGATATTCTGGAGAAGTCTTGGAGGCAGTTGGGTGAGGAGCGGATAAGTGTGGAGGAGAGAAGGAGGTCTTGGGAGGACCGGAGATTACGTGAGGGAAGATATCGGGAGATTAGTTCAGAGATATATGGAGGAGACAGGTTGTGGATGGCTTTGTAGGTCAGTATTAGTAATTTGAACTGGATACGCTGAGGGAATGGGAGCCAGTGAAGAGATTTGCAGAGGGGGGAAGCAGAGGAGTAGCGAGGAGAGAGATGAATTAGTCGGGCAGCAGAGTTAAGGATAGACTGGAGAGGTGCAAGGGTGTTAGCAGGGAGGCCGCAGAAAAGGATGTTGCAGTAGTCAAGGCGGGAGATGATGAGGGCATGCACAAGCATTTTAGTAGATTGACGGTTGAGGAAAGGATGGATTCTGGAGATATTTTTGAGCTGGCGGCGACAGGAGGTGGAATAGCTTGGATGTGCGGTTTGAAGGACAGGGCACAGTCAAGGGTTACTCCGAGGCAGCGGATTTCCGGGACTGGGGAAAGTGTGATGTCGTTAATTGCGATAGATAGGTCAGGTAAGGAAGATCTATGAGATGGAGGAAAGATGAGAAGTTCAGATTTGTTCACATTGAGTTTGAGGAAGCGAGAGGAGAAGAAGGAGGATATGGCTGATAGACACTCCGGGATTCTGGGCAGCAGAGCGGTGACGTCTGGGCCAGAAAGGTAAACCTGAGTGTCATCAGCATAAAGGTGGTGCTGGAATCCATGGGACTTTACGAGTTGTTCCAGGCCAAGTGTATAGATTGAGAACAGTAGGGGTCCTAGAACAGAGCCTTGGGGGACTCCAACAGAGAGAGGGTGGGATGAAGAGGTAGTGTGGGAGTGGGAGACGCTAAATGTGCGGTTGGAAAGGTATGAGGAGATCCAGGATAGGGCGAGGTCTTTGATGCCAAAGGAGGAGAGGATCTGTAGTAGGAGGCAGTGGTCAACTGTGTCAAAAGCAGAGGGCAGGTGTAGGAGGAGTACAGAGTATTGTCCATTAGCTTTGGCGGTAAGTAGGTCATTAGTGATTTTGGTCAGGGCGGTCTCAGTTGAGTGATGGGGGCGGAAACCAGATTGTAGATTGTCAAAGAGCAAGTTAGATGAGAGGTGGGAGAAAAGTTCAGAGTGGACGTGCTGCTCCAGGAGTTTGGAAGCGAATGGGAGCAGCGATACTAGGCGATAGCTGGACATAGCTGTTGGATCGAGGGATGGCTTTTTAAGGATAGGCGTGATTGTGGCATGTTTGAGAGCAGAAGGAAAGGTGCCAGAAGTTGGCGATAAGTTGGAGAGGTGGGTTAGGGATGGGGTCAAGCGCATAGGTGGTGAGGTGCAATTTGGAGAGGAGACAATTAAGCCCCCCCTTCAGTGATCTTGGAGAGGGAGGTTATGGGGTTTGAGCATTACATGCACCGTTTTCTGCTGCATCAGAGATTTTTAGAAAAGGGTTTTCTACATAGTATGGAGAAAAGTATGTGCCCCGTCCACATTACACATACAAGAGTTTTCCTGACCTCCCATTCTCCATCCATACACATTAATATGGAGTCGGCCCTCTGCAGATATAACGGGTCCCGCTCTTCTGGGGGAGGATTTCTGCAAGATTTTGGAGGCGTTTGTGGGAATTGTTGTCCCTTCATCCAGAAGAGCATTTGTGAGGTCATATACTGATCACGTCGAGAGACCGGGCTCACAATCTCCATTTTTGGTGTTGGAAGCGGTTTAAGTTTTGCCGCTGTTCGGCCGATCAATTTCTTCTACCAGACTACCCCTCATTGCCTTTATGGACATTGTACATAGTCATGGGAAACAGAAAAGGGTCTTCCTCAAACTGTTCCCACAAAGCTGGAAGCTACAATTGTCCACAATGTTTTGTGCTCAATCATTAAAATTTACACCACTTCATCCGACGCTCGGCATTGTGCTTAGTAATGTACGACTGCATGCAGCTGCTCGGCCATGAAGCGCCCGCCAGGCGCAGCGTTTGTGATGCTGTTAATACCAGAGAAGGTCTGGACTCTGCAGTTATGGGGTCAGCAGAGCATTGGCAAATTTTCTGCCCTCTGCTCCTTAGCACTCGGACTCCCGCTCTGTAACATTACGGGGTCCCCACTTTGTGGCTGAGCTGCTGCGATTCTCTCATCTTCTCAATAATATCACTCTGGGGGTAGATTTAGGAGGAAGAAATGTCATGAATGGACTTTTTACAGTGATGGTTCCTATTACAGGATCGCGCTGGTGTCAGGGCTTCACCACCAATCTATCTTTCTAGGAGCGTCGAGGCTCCAGTTAATGACCGAGCATCCCAAATATTGTGGAACCCGTCTAATGGATCAGTGTTCCCGTTTAATGTCTGTTCAGCACAACAATAAAAAAGGGGATAGATTGGCAATGATTCCATTGAGCAGATCATTCTTTAAACACTCACAAAGTACAATCATCACAGAAAGGAAGCAATGGGAATAATGTAGGGCACTTAATCCTATTACAGTGTAATTATAAAAGTCATTAAATACCTGAGTGTTGGCAGCGAGGCAGAATTAGTGGTCGGTTATCTCACGAAGACGGCAGTTTTCATAACCAGCACAAGCACATGTTGTCACGTATGATATTCCAGACACCGCTAATCCTGCGCAGCAATGAGAAATTGTTACTTTTCCATTTCATACTTTATCAGTAATTGCTCAGCTTTATTTCGTGTAACTTTTCCCAATGTATGAATGCAAAATATCATCTGCACTTCTGGAAATGTTCAGAAATGCTGATGAGACGAATCATTAATGCAAAATAGTTGAGATTTCAATAGAAAAAAAAAAAAAATCAGGATGTATTCAACATACGCAGCTGATCTGCAGAAATAGGTAATGGTAGAGTCACACAGATGGAAAGCAGCAAGAAAATGTGAGAATCTGCATAAAAGCCGCTGCAGACTTTCCTAGGACATATATTAGTAAAGCCCATTCGTATGGGCACCACGTCTGGCTTCTTACCATGGACCAGTAACTCCCCCGTGCACTGCCGTACAGGCCCTATGCCCAGACGTATGTTGTTCCACCCCAGTACCTCGCCGCGTAGCCCACGTACACTGTAGTGTAGCTCTCTATACGCTGTTGTGCGGCCCCAATGCACTGCCCTAAAGATCTATGCCCGGCCATATATCCCCCCTATACCCTGCCATGTACCGCACATACACTGCCGTGTGGCTCCCATGCCATGCATCCCCCCCATGCCCTTCCCTTTTGCCACCATACCCTCTGGTACAAGCTCAATGCCCTTGCATGCAGCCCTCATGGCAAGACGTGCAGGACCCATGCCAGGTCTACTAGCCCTCCCCATACCCTGCCATGTAGACCACACACTGCTGTGCAGCCCCCATGAAACCCCCATGTTGTGCCCCCTCCTACATGCCCTGCCCTACTGTCCCATGCACTGTGGTATAGTCCCAATGACCTATCATACTGCCCTATGTGCATGCGTGAAGCCCCCCTTCCTGGCCGTGCGGTCCTTATACACGCAGCATGCCAATTAATTTTTGAGCAAAGAGCACAGATTAAAATAGTCTCCATTGCCAGGCACATGTTAGAGACCACCATAACTGTCGTCCCCTCTCCACGGGCCCCCCAGATCAATGAATGTGCAATTGGACACTAGGTTACAAGAAACCTTCTGTAACCGCTGCCAACTCTACCAGGAGGTGACCCCATCTACCGGGTGATCTACCTAGGAGGTGATCCCATTATCCTGGTAATCTACCGGACAGGCAGGTTTGCATCTACCCCATGGTTTTCATCACGAATGCCATCTTTATGAAATCATTATGCCATGAGCCACATTGTCAGAGACCGTGTCTTATGTCTCACCTGGTGAGGAGGATCCTCGAAGGTCTTGGTCCGGATAAGCAGTTGTGATGCAGCACGGACAGGTGACGTTGGTGCAGCAATGAGATCCAGATGGAACAATGGCAGAATGGAAATCCCAGAAACAGATGAGAAAACAACAGAAGGTGTGTGAGTTATAGACCACAAGGAAGAGGATGCTCAGCCATGAGGAGCTGGTACAGCCGAGCAAGGCATGTCTGGATCAGCAGAGTAAAGACAGTGATATAGCTGAGCTGGCAGATCTGACTCGGGGATAAAGCAGAGCTGTGTTTGCCGCAGAGCTAGCAAATTTAACTTGGGGATATAGCAGAGCTGTGTTTGCCAGAGTAAAGTGCAGAGCTGTCAGATTTGACTCTGTGATATTACAGAGCTGTGTTTGCCGCAGAGTGAAGTGCAAAGCTGACAGATTTGACTCTGGGATATTACAGAGCTGTGTTTGCCACAGAGTGAAGTGCAGAGCTGACAGATTTGACTCTGGGATATTACAGAGCTGTGTTTGCCGCAGAGTGAAGTGCAAAGCTGACAGATTTGACTCTGGGATATTACAGAGCTGTGTTTGCCACAGAGTGAAGTGCAGAGCTGACATATTTGACTCTGGGATATAGCAGAGCTGTTTGTCAGAGTGCAGTGCAGAGCTGACAGATTTGACTCTGGGATATAGCAGAGCTGTGTTTGCCACAGAGTGCAGCACAGGCAGATTTGACTCTGGGATACAGCAGAACTGTTTGCCACAGAGTGCAGTGCAGAACTGGCAGATGACTCTGGGATATAGCAGAGCTGTGTTTGCCAGAGTCCAGTGCAGAGCTGACATATTTGACTCTGGGATATAGCAGAGCTGTGTTTGCCACAGAGTGCAGTGCAGAGCTGACAGATGACTTTGGGATATAGCAGAGCTGTGTTTGGCACAGAGTGCAGAGCTGGCAGATTTGACTCTGGGATATAACAGAACTGTTTGCCACAGAGTGCAGTGCAGAGCTGGCAGATGACACTGGGATAGAGCAGAGCTGTGTTTGCCAGAGTGCAGTGCAGAGCTGACAGATTTGACTCTGGGATATACAGGTCCTTCTCAAAAAATTAGCATATAGTGTTAAATTTCATTATTTACCATAATGTAATGATTACAATTAAACTTTCATATATTATAGATTCATTATCCACCAACTGAAATTTGTCAGGTCTTTTATTGTTTTAATACTGATGATTTTGGCATACAACTCCTGATAACCCAAAAAACCTGTCTCAATAAATTAGCATATCAAGAAAAGGTTCTCTAAACGACCTATTACCCTAATCTTCTGAATCAACTAATTAACTCTAAACACATGCAAAAGATACCTGAGGCTTTTATAAACTCCCTGCCTGGTTCATTACTCAAAACCCCCATCATGGGTAAGACTAGCGACCTGACAGATGTCAAGAAGGCCATCATTGACACCCTCAAGCAAGAGGGTAAGACCCAGAAAGAAATTTCTCAACAAATAGGCTGTTCCCAGAGTGCTGTATCAAGGCACCTCAATGGTAAGTCTGTTGGAAGGAAACAATGTGGCAGAAAACGCTGTACAACGAGAAGAGGAGACCGGACCCTGAGGAAGATTGTGGAGAAGGACCGATTCCAGACCTTGGGGAACCTGAGGAAGCAGTGGACTGAGTCTGGTGTGGAAACATCCAGAGCCACCGTGCACAGGCGTGTGCAGGAAATGGGCTACAGGTGCCGCATTCCCCAGGTAAAGCCACTTTTGAACCATAAACAGCGGCAGAGGCGCCTGACCTGGGCTACAGAGAAGCAGCACTGGACTGTTGCTAAGTGGTCCCAAGTACTTTTTTCTGATGAAAGCAAATTTTGCATGTCATTCGGAAATCAAGGTGCCAGAGTTTGGAGGAAGACTGGGGAGAAGGAAATGCCAAAATGCCTGAAGTCCAGTGTCAAGTACCCACAGTCAGTGATGGTGTGGGGTGCCATGTCAGCTGCTGGTCCACTGTGTTTCATCAAGGGCAGGGTCAATGCAGCTAGCTATCAGGAGATTTTGGAGCACTTCATGCTTCCATCGGCTGAAATGCTTTATGGAGATGAAGATTTCATTTTTCAGCACGACCTGGCACCTGCTCACAGTGCCAAAACCACTGGTAAATGGTTTACTGACCATGGTATTACTGTGCTCAATTGGCCTGCCAACTCTCCTGACCTGAACCCCATAGAGAATCTGTGGGATATTGTGAAGAGAAAGTTGAGAGACGCAAGACCCAACACTCTGGATGAGCTTAAGGCCGCTATTGAAGCATCCTGGGCCTCCATAACATCTCAGCAGTGTCACAGGCTGATTGCCTCCATGCCACGCCGCATTGAAGCAGTCATTTCTGCCAAAGGATTCCCGACCAAGTATTGAGTGCATAACTGAACATTATTATTTGATGGTTTTTTTGTTTGTTATTAAAAAACACTTTTATTTGATTGGATGGGTGAAATATGCTAATTTATTGAGACAGGTTTTTGGGTTATCAGGAGTTGTATGCCAAAATCATCAGTATTAAAACAATAAAAGACCTGACAAATTTCAGTTGGTGGATAATGAATCTATAATATATGAAAGTTTAATTGTAATCATTACATTATGGTAAATAATGAAATTTAACACTATATGCTAATTTTTTGAGAAGGACCTGTAGCAGAGCTGTGTTTGCCACAGAGTGCAGTGGAGAGCTGGCAGATTTGACTCTGGGATATAACAGAACTGTTTGCCACAGAGTGCAGTGCAGAGCTGGCAGATGACACTGGGATAGAGCAGAGCTGTGTTTGCCACAGAGTGCAGTGCAGAGCTGGCAGATGACACTGGGATAGAGCAGAGCTGTGTTTGCCAGAGTGCAGTGCAGAGCTGGCACATGACTCTGGGATATAGCAGAGCTGTGTTTGCCACAGAGTGCAGTGCAGAGCTGTCAGATGACTCTGGGATATAGCAGAGCTGTGTTTGCCACAGAGTGCAGTGCAGAGCTGGCAGATGACTCTGGGATATAGCAGAGCTGTGTTTGGCACAGAGTGCAGTGCAGAGCTGGCAGATGACACTGGGATAGAGCAGAGCTGTGTTTGGCACAGAGTGCAGTGCAGAGCTGGCAGATGACACTGGGATAGAGCAGAGCTGTGTTTGGCACAGAGTGCAGTGCAGAGCTGGCAGATGACACTGGGATAGAGCAGAGCTGTGTTTGGCACAGAGTGCAGTGCAGAGCTGGCAGATGACACTGGGATAGAGCAGAGCTGTGTTTGGCACAGAGTGCAGTGCAGAGCTGGCAGATGACACTGGGATAGAGCAGAGCTGTGTTTGGCACAGAGTGCAGTGCAGAGCTGGCAGATGACACTGGGATAGAGCAGAGCTGTGTTTGGCACAGAGTGCAGTGCAGAGCTGGCAGATGACTCTGGGATATAGCAGAGCTGTGTTTGCCACAGAGTGCAGTGCAGAGCTGGCAGATGACACTGGGATAGAGCAGAGCTGTGTTTGCCACAGAGTTCAGTATAACATAGCGGGGCTGGATTTGTTCTAGGAATTCAGAAACGACAGAGCGGTCTGGATTAGTGGCGTAGATGCCAACTACCTGACTACTCGGTGGTCTCTAAAACCTGGGACCATGAAGACAAAGTGGTAAAGCGTTTCCATGACGATAGGAGAGTTGCAGCCGCTGGAGGACAGTGCTGGCTCAAGGAAAGGAACAGCTACAACGTGTAGTTCAAGTAAATAGCCCGAGAATCCATGGTGTGAACTCGGTCCTAGTAGGAGTACACGTTTTTTTTTGCCAGGAACAGTCACAGAATTTTCTGGAATGTGAACCTACACCAGCTGTGCAGCATTACCTCAGCTTTACTTGTAGCCCCTGTAGATAACAGTACTGCCGTGCAGCCTGAGGGAAAAGGAATCTATACACACCACCCTATCCACATTTGTAGGTATGTCACTGTGTCAATAAAGTTCGGTTGAAAAGAAATCTCCCGCCTGCAGGGATCAAAATAGAAGCCGTCCTCTCATTGGGTGCCTGTTCCCTTTCGGGTATGTATCGCCTTCACTGATTGGTGGAGCGGTAACGCTTGCCCTGCATGGTAACAGTTGCCATGGCCGGTAGCTCCTGCACTTCCTGTGAGCCTGTTACCGTGTTCTTTCCCGGGCAGTGACGTTTCCAGTGCACGGACGGCGGGGAATGAGCGCGGCTGCAGGTTGTGTGTCCACTGTGGGTGCAGTGTATAAGATGGAGGACTGTAATCTGTATATAGTGGGCTAGGGTCACTTACAGGTGCTTGTGGACGTGCACTGACATAGTGGCTGTATATTTCATTGACAGTCTGCTGCTGTTGTGCACTACGACTCCCATCCTGCCCTGACAACTTTCGCATGAGTCACACAGGCGGTTCTACGGCAGCCTTTGGGTGTCAGGGCATGCTGGGAGTTGTAGTTCTGCACCTCTTACATGTCGGATAGAGCTGGTAAATACAAGTCTTTTTGCTATTTACTGCTTGTTAAAATTTGCAGCCGTTCTTGAGATATTAACACTTTTTTCTTTTGTTTACATCTCGTTGCCTTGGAAACCGACCACCCGCTGTTGGACAGTAGAACCCACTCAGTGCTTACAAGCTCTTTTCTATTCAGTTTGTAAGCACTGCTTTAAAGCTGTCCGGGATCGCTGGAGCGCGATTGTTGCCTCCTAATCGCAGCCAGCTTCATTGCAGCGCTTACAAGCTAGACCGGCAGCGGTGGTCGGTCTCCTAGGTGACGAACTATAAGCAAAAGAAAAGTGTTGATATCTCAAGAACGGCTGCACATTTTAAAAAGTAGTAAATTACAAAAGTGCTTTTTTTTTACCAGCACTATCCAACCGAGCATCGGTTCATGACGATGGGAATAACCCTTTAACTCTTAATAGGGTTCATAAGGGAGCCTATATTTTTGGCAGTAGGAATAGCAGCAGTGCATTGTCTGACGTGCAAAAAAAATGGCAGCCATGAGAGCAGGGACTGAAAATCTGCAGCAAATTGGATGTAAGCGCTGCTGTTTATTCTCCCAAATTTCAAGCCTTTTGCATGATGTCACTAGATTAGGGGGCATCACACAGCACAAGTACACCTGGCCATAGACATTTGGGGGGGGGGGAGTTATAAACACGGGACTTTTTCCTTTAGCCAATTTGTCGCACATTTTTTAAAGCGTCACACGATATTTGACTCCTTTGAAAAACAATAGTACTTCTACCTAAAAATATTTTATAAGCCCTTCCCCTCTTATTGTAGAGAGTATGCAACTTTGTTTTCATAGCTTTCTAAAAGTTGCAATTCATATATTTATCTTGTCAAAAACCCTAATTTGCATAATTAACCCCTCCCATTTGTAAAAGTGCGAAATTGCAAATTTGTGAACAAAAAAAGACGTGTACTAAAAATTAGCAAATTTCCAATGCCAGAAGTCGGGTGCAAAGGGCTTAAAAGGTTCCCACAAATTAAGGTATCCTTGGGAAAGGGAATAATTTGCTGATCGCTGAGCGTCAAACCGCTGGGACCCCCCAGGTACAGAAATCGCTGTTGGAGGGGCTTCATAATCCCCTTGCTCCGAGTGTGCATGCAATGAGGGAAACTGGCGAAATTGTTGACTGCCCAGCGAGCGTTCTTCAAGGTCTTTTTGGTCTGTCAGTCTAGATTTTTACATTTTTCTTTTCTTCCGGGGGCGTAAGTTGTGCCATAGTCAGCCGGCATCTGCTGAGGTTAAAGCAGAGCTGTCTCCAAATTACAATCTTTTTACATTATTAAAAAAAAAATATATATATATCTCTATCTTAGACTTAGAACTAATGGGGCTGGTGTACTTATGAAGAAAATCCATGTCAGAATGGCTGTGTAATCCTAACATTAAAACAAGCATTTTAATAATATTATACCTCCATGCTGACATGGTTTTTAAAAGTCAGTACACCAGCCTCATTGGGTCTGACACATCTATTTAATAATGGATGCAGGTTGTATTGTAAAATCTGGTGACAGATCCTCTTGAAACGCATATTCAGATGTGCAGGATAACGGTGGTGTTGAGATTGTTAGTGTATATTTCCTTTTCTTTTAGGAAGTTTTCTTTATATTCACCTTTTCGTATTTTTTTTTAATCTTTCAGGTGACTGAAGAGAGATTTCTTGTCTGGACCAGATGGGCCAATGATGTTGTCTTCGGCCTGCTCTCACAGGTATTGCTTAAGAGTGGTACTACACGTCAGCCTTGTTATACATAGAGAGCACATCCTAGGTGTGAACAGAACATATCCCTTTTATCATCGGTGCCCCTTATTCTTTACCGTCGCTCCTCACACAGGCTGCTGTCGCTGCTGAATCAGGCTTTTCTAAAGTGCAAAGAAGAAGAGAAGCAACTTGAAGAGCAGCTGAGGCAGGGACGGGCGCTGCTACAGAACCGGTATGTCGCTGTGCTTTTAATTTTTTTTTTTTTTTTTACATTTTTTTAAAATAAAGGAGTCCTTTTCGAGTCACATTACCCCCTACAGACAATTACAGGTCTCAGTAGTTAGGTGATTGAAGAACAGGACGTATTCGCTTTCTGTCCCAAGGAAGACCACTGGAGTGGCCAGGATATGCTGTTTTATTATTTTACAGCATTCCCTGCTTTTAGAAATTTAAAAAAATGAGTAGGACGACCGCCCTTTATTTCTTAAAGGGATATTCCCATCTCCAAGATCCTATCCCGATAAGTGATATGTAGTAAGTATAATATTACCAAATACCTCCAATTAGAAATATAGTATAGTTCTTCTGATTCGCTATGTCACTTACCACATGTACAGGGCATTGCAGTTGCTTACTAACAACTAACTATCAGTCAGTCTATGAGTTGTTGTAACCATGGATACCTAAGGTATTGCAATGCCCTGTCCATGGGGTAAGCAGCATAGAAAATCAGAAGTACTATACTACATTTCTAATTGGAGGTATTTGCAAATATTATTATTACAACTTCTAGATATTGGGATAGGATCTTGGAGGTGGGAATACCACTTTTAAGCTAAATAGACATAATTTCAGATCATAAAAACCATTTGCCCCCTCCGTATGATTTTTCCATCACTTTGGCGAGGATCCGACCTCTGACCTTCACTGGTTTTGAGAATGATGATGCTTAAGCACTGATTAAACATTGTACCCCCTATTCCTCTGCACAGCAGGTTGCCGGTACACCATTGTGCAGGGACAAATTGTATAGCACTGCAGACCCTTGTTTCTTGGGATTGGTGCGGTCCTCGATGTTACATTAGAGGGACCACTTCTATCACAGATTCCCCCCTTACCCGATCCTCTCTAATGTGACTTATGACCGCATATAAGCAGCTAGCTCATGCTTGTATGTATGGTAGAACCACTTGTGACATCGCCTTTAGCAATTCGCTAGTGGCTGTAACCATGGATATCATAATTACTGCAATGCCCTGCACATGGGGTGAGCGACATAGCGAATCAGAAGAACTATACTACATTTCTAATTGGAGTTGTGTCCTAATATTATTATTATTATTACACCTACTACATATTGGGATAGAATCTCGGAGATGGGAATACCGCTTTAACAGCAAATCGCTGCTGAATTTATGTCCTCGAGTTGCAATGATCTTTTGATTGGCTAGGAAACTTTCTTCTGAAAAGGGAACATCGTGTCGAGATGTTCAGACAACCGCATTCATTATTTTTAGTTTTTCTTCCAATAGGGATGCTGACAAGCCATTGAAACCGGATGATGTGGCCAGCGAGCCACAAGGTGAGTTATCTGCCGTAGAAATTACGACGTTCCGACATCTTCACACAATTGTTTAACCCCTTAACGACCGCCAATGTGCTTTTTAATGGAGCTGAGAAATAAGGGTATCGCACACCCCAGCGTCTTAAAATCACTGGGGTCTCAGCTACTTCAGACCCTGGAGAACATGATCAGTGATGGTTTTTATGGGCCCCTGTCAAGTAATAACGGCGATAGCAAATAAAAAAGTCAGATTGAAAATTAATTTCTCTTTTATCTAATATGATCTAGCATATCAGAGAAGAGAGAGAAAAGGGGTCCCCCATGCCCTCCCGGTACCTCCGCCATCCCTGTGAACTCCTGATCTGTCCTTTTCATCCTCTTTCAGGAAAAATATGTCAGGCGCATGAGCACGCACCCGTCGGGATCTGCTGGCAACAATAGGACATTTTTCTTATCAGTTCCTTTTGATCACTGTGATAAACCCTGTCACAGTGATCAAAATAAAAAAAAAAATAGTAAATCAAATCCCCCCTTTGTCACCCCCTTAGTTAGAAAAATAATTATAAAGTAATTTAAAAAAAAAAATCCATTCTTTGCAGTTAGGGTTGGAGTTAGAATTGGGTTTTTTCAAAAGGAAAAAAAAAACGCTGGTGATATGATTGTTAGTGTTTAGCGCATGTACTCGCTACTCAAATGTGCAGCGAGTGCTCAGGTATGCACAGAATATCTCGGATCCCCACATGTTTTTTTGGGCGGTGTCTAACATCCATGAAACATGCAAGGCAGAGATTCGAGCACCCGCAATCTTTGGTGCATACCCGAGCGCCTGCCGCAAACTGGAGTAGCAAGCACTTGCACAACGTATTCAGTATGACAATCCAATGTTATGTTCTGTCTTACCTGTAGGTTCAAAATGCTCACTATACCCCTGCATAAAATCCTTGAGGGGTGTGGTTTCCAAAATGGGGTCACTTGTGGGTGATTTTCACTGTTAACGCACATCAGGGGCTCTGCAAACGCAACATGGCGACTGCTCTCAATTCCAAACTTTTTTGCGTTCAAATAGTCAAACGGCGCTCCTTCCCTTCCGTGCCCTGCCGTGCAACCAAACTGTAGATTTTCTCCACATATGGGGTATTGGCGTACTCAGGAGAGATCGCACAACAAATTTTGTGGTCCTTTTTCTCTTGTTACCCTTGGAAAAATAAAAAAAAGTTTGGGTCTAAAGTAAATTTTTGGTGAAAAAAGTTAATTTTTTTTCTTCCATGTTGCTTCAGATCTCGTGAAGCAACGCAAGTGTTAATAAACTTCTTGAATGTGGTTTTGAGCATTTTGAGGCGTGCAGATTTTATAATGTTGTCACTTTTGGGGACTTTCTATTATATAGACCCCTCAAAGTCACTTGAAATGTGAGGTGGTCCCTAAAACAAAATTGGTTTTGTTAATTTTGTTGGAAAAATGATAAATCGCCGGTCAACTTTTAACCCTTATAACTTCCTAGCAAAAAAAAAAAGTTTCCAAAATTGTGCTGATCTAAAATAGACATGTGGGAAATTTATAATAGTTATTTTTTAACTGTTTTCTATTACATATCTTTCTGATTTAAGGGCACAAAAATGAAAAGTTTTAAAATTGCTAAACTCTCACTTTTTTTGCCAAATTTCATGTTTTTTTTTTTCATAAATAAACGCAAGTCGTAACGAAGAACTTTTATCTCTATCATGAAATACAATATGCCACGAAAAAAAATAGTCTTAGAATCAGTGGGATCCATTGAAGCGTTCCAGAGTTCTAACCAGATAAAGTGACAGTGGTCAGAATTGTAAAAATTGGTCATTAAGGTCAAAATTGGCTCGGTCACTAAGGGGTTAAGGCATCTCATGCATTTTATTTTGTTTTTTTTTTAAATACCGCTATAAATGTATTCTGGCCCCAAATGGTATGAGTGGTATATGACTATACGTCATTCACCGAACACTGGTGTCTGTCGTGTGTCTGTCGTGTTCCTGTCCTGGACCGGTCATCAGGGGAACGTAGTGTTCTAGAAAGGGTTTCTGAAGTTCACACTTTGCATATAGTGTCAGGTTTTTTTCAGCAGCTGCCAGGCGTTCAGTGAATCGGATGACAGCCGCCTGCCATATTGTCAGGTGCGCTGTCAATTCGTAAGCGACATTTTAGCACTCGCATGCTGAGACCCATAATCACCATGTGACAGCCAGCGTGGATGCACTTTCTGATAGAAATTTGACTTCTTAACCCCTTGGTGTTATCGAAAAAGATAAGAAAAGACGCTTCTGTTCGGGTGTCGGACATGTAATGTTACATGTTTTCTTTCCAATGAGTTGCTGTCCATGTAATTCATGGTCGGATCACGTCTACCAGAGAGGGAGATGTTCCCGGAGAGCAGAGGAACCTACTCTATGATGTATATAGACGCTAGTAGGTCCTACGGTCCAGAGGTGATCATAATTAGAAAAATATGACCGCTTTCTTTTGGAAACAGCGCCACGCCTGTCCGCAGATCGTATCAGGTATTGCAGCTCAGTTCCATTAAAGTGAACAGGACTGAGCTTTTTTGTGGGACGAGTTGTGCTTTTGAATGACGCCAGCTATTTTATCGTGTGATGTACTGGAAAGCTGGGAGAAAAAAATTCAAGTGCGCCAATATATTGAAAAAAATGCAATTCCACAATTGTTTTTTTTTTATTTTTTTATTTACATTGTTCATTGCATGGTAAAAATTACACATCAGTATGATTCTCCAGTTCAGTACAATTACAGCGATCCCAAGCATGTATGGAATTAAAGAAACAAAAAACAAATAGTGGAAAAAAAATTACAGTTTATAAATAAGGTTAAAAAAAATCTTTATTTTTATATAGCACTAACATATTCCGCAGCGCTTTACAGGTTGCACACATTATCATCACTGTCCCCGATGGGGCTCACAATCTAAATTCCCTATCAGTATGTCTTTGGAATGTGGGAGGAAACCGGAGAACCCGGAGGAAACCCACGCAAACACGGAGAGAACATACAAACTCATTGCAGACTCATTGCAGATGTTGCCCCAGCGCTGCAAGGCTGCACTGCTAACCACTGCGCCACCGTGCCGCCCAACCGTATTGCCATTTTCCGAGAGCCCCCACTCCGAGAAAATGTGGATCCTTTTTTGGGGTAGAAACGATGTTTTGATCACCTCTTATTATTTCATTTTTGTATGCTGTTTTGGCAGCCGGAAAAAAAAAACGCAGTTCTGGCGTTTTGATATTTTTTTTCTCATTACAATAGCATTTGATTACATTAATTTTATATTTTGATAGATTGGCTATTTACGGATGTGACGTCACCATATATGTGTATTTAAAGAAAAAATAAATTATTTTTATGTTTTTAATTGGGGGGGGGAAAAGGATGTGATTTGAAGTTTTGTATTTTAAAAAAAAAAAAAAAAATTCCACACATGTTGTGTGAAAGACAATTAATAAATATATGTAAATATATGTTTATAAAATATATCTTTCTAGTGTTTTTTCATATATATATATATATATATATATATATATATATATATATATATATATATATATATATATATATATATATGTGTGTGTGTGTGTTTTGAAAAAAAAAAATATATACATATCTACTTATAAAATGTAATGTATATATTGAACCTGAGATTGCATGATTGCTTGTGATGTCAGTACAGTATTGCTGTGCATAGCAAAAATCACAGTGAACTACGTATGCTAAACTTCATAAGAATATCGTCTTGACAGGCACAGGAGTTTTCAGCAGACCCCCAGTTTTCATGGCGATCCATTAATCGCATCATGGGGTGCCAATGGGCAATTAGAACGGTGCCACCCCCGGACCGTGTGCTTTAAATGCTGGCTCTTAGCGGCAGATGATGGCTGAATAGCACAGCCATCATCTGCCAGCAAAAAGCTGATATATGACAAAACTGTACGTCACATGTCGGTAAGGGATTAAAATGGCCCCAAAAGTCAGATTCATGATGGATAAACACTAATGTGTCAATATCACAGAAAAGTGTTTAAAGGGGTTATCCAGTTCCTCTTGCCTCCGCATCAGGAGGCGCTGACGAGCTGCCGGCAAATATTGGTAGGTCTCGCGCACATTTCTTATTAATTGGAGACCTGGCAAATATCCGGCAGCGATGCGCTGACTGAGGACTGCGATCTTATGACTTTGGAGATATTAGCGGGGGTTGTTTCTGTAATACCGGGGCTGATGTTTGACTGTAAGGAAAGTATAGCAGCGGGGCAGCCGTCCCCTTCCTGAGAGGCGTTTGGAATCCATTAAGCTTCAGCATAAATTCTCCATATTAGCCTGAAAAGACGGGAAGCCCTCACAATAGGATCCATCTCGCAGACAGGCGCCATAATACGTATTTGGATTAGAACAAGCTAATGTATGCTAATTCCCTGCTCGGCGATGTGGTTTGTTCTCCCGGTTTCGCCAGCACAAGTAGTGATATTCTGCTTTCTATATATAGAGCCCTTTATCTGGAGAATGAGATGCGTTAATCATAATGAATGCTCTCATTTTATGCCGGAGCGTATAATTCATTTTTTAATTCCGTTTATTCCAGCTAGCATTGTTTTACCCTTTTTTCAATAGCAGCCAGCATTGCCCTCCGAAATCTCTAATTATGTTTTTTTCAAGAGGTGTACAACTCTCTACAGCACTTCTGCCTGGTACTATGATGCCTCCCCGGGCACAGGCATTCACCAGCAGCATGTCTTTGTCAGCCGTGCGCTCACTTTCTTAAATCGTACCCCCTGTGCTGTGTATTCGTTTAATTAATCTGTAGAACAGAATCTTCTTTCATTCTAATATAGCCCAGAGTAGGATGAGCCGTTTACTTATTCTTGTTTTTGTTTTTATCAATTTCTCTATCAGCAAAGATGATCTTTCAAGCTTTTTGGGTGTTTAAACAGGGTGCTGCTTCCTTGTTAATAAAGTCCTGTGATCACAGCAGCCTCTGCACTGATTCAAGCCAGCAGGCTCTTTTACTTTCTCCTTTCTGATAGTGAAAAGCCTAAAGTAACATTATTACCTTGTCCAGTTGGGAAACTGCATGCTGTTAAATTTGACTGTAGAGGAAGCTTATTCATGTGATCACAGCAGGCTTGGTAATGATTCAAAGTAAGCAGGTTCTTTACTTTCTCCTTGCTAATTGAAAATATGTTAAAACAATATATCTTTCGAGGCAAGGAAGTGCATATTCTTGTGTAGGAAGAGTTTGCAAGAGAAAGTCCCTGTGATCACAGCAGCATTGGCATTGATAAAAAAAGCAGTTTCTTTACTTTCTCTTTCCTTATGGAAGTCCTGTGATCACAGCAGCATTGGCACTGATCCAAAGAAGCAGTTTCTTTACTTTCTCTTTCCTTATGGAAGTCCTGTGATCACAGCAGCATTGGCACTGATCCAAAGAAGCAGCTTCTTTACTTTCTCTTTGCTAATGGAAGTCCTGTGATTACAGCAGCTTTGGCACTGATACAAAGAAGCAGCTTCTTTACTTTCTCTTTGCTAATGGAAGTCCTGTGATTACAGCAGCATTGGCACTGATACAAAGAAGCAGCTTCTTTACTTTCTCTTTGCTAATGGATGTCCTGTGATCACAGCAGCATTGGCACTGATCCAAAGAAGCAGCTTCTTTACTTTCTCTTTGCTAATGGAAGTCCTGTGATCACAGCAGCATTGGCACTGATACAAAGAAGCAGCTTCTTTACTTTCTCTTTGCTTATGGAAGTCCTGTAATCACAGCAGCATTGGCACTGATACAAAGAAGCAGCTTCTTTACTTTCTCTTTCCTTATGGGTGTCCTGTGATCACAGCAGCATTGGCACTGATACAAAGAAGCAGCTTCTTTACTTTCTCTTTGCTTATGGAAGTCCTGTAATCACAGCAGCATTGGCACTGATACAAAGAAGCAGCTTCTTTACTTTCTCTTTCCTTATGGAAGTCCTGTGATTACAGCAGCATTGGCACTGATACAAAGAAGCAGCTTCTTTACTTTCTCTTTGCTTATGGATGTCCTGTGATCACAGCAGCATTGGCACTGATCCAAAGAAGCAGCTTCTTTACTTTCTCTTTCCTTATGGGTGTCCTGTGATCACAGCAGCATTGGCACTGATCCAAAGAAGCAGTTTCTTTACTTTCTCTTTGCTAATGGAAGTCCTGTGATCACAGCAGCATTGGCACTGATACAAAGAAGCAGCTTCTTTACTTTCTCTTTGCTTATGGATGTCCTGTGATCACAGCAGCATTGGCACTGATCCAAAGAAGCAGCTTCTTTACTTTCTCTTTCCTTATGGGTGTCCTGTGATTACAGCAGCATTGGCACTGATCCAAAGAAGCAGTTTCTTTACTTTCTCTTTGCTAATGGAAGTCCTGTGATCACAGCAGCATTGGCACTGATACAAAGAAGCAGCTTCTTTACTTTCTCTTTGCTTATGGATGTCCTGTGATCACAGCAGCATTGGCACTGATCCAAAGAAGCAGCTTCTTTACTTTCTCTTTGCTAATGGAAGTCCTGTGATTACAGCAGCTTTGGCACTGATACAAAGAAGCAGCTTCTTTACTTTCTCTTTGCTAATGGAAGTCCTGTGATTACAGCAGCATTGGCACTGATCCAAAGAAGCAGTTTCTTTACTTTCTCTTTGCTAATGGAAGTCCTGTGATTACAGCAGCTTTGGCACTGATACAAAGAAGCAGCTTCTTTACTTTCTCTTTGCTTATGGAAGTCCTGTAATCACAGCAGCATTGGCACTGATCCAAAGAAGCAGTTTCTTTACTTTCTCTTTGCTAATGGAAGTCCTGTGATTACAGCAGCTTTGGCACTGATACAAAGAAGCAGCTTCTTTACTTTCTCTTTGCTAATGGAAGTCCTGTAATCACAGCAGCATTGGCACTGATCCAAAGAAGCAGTTTCTTTACTTTCTCTTTGCTTATGGAAGTCCTGTAATCACAGCAGCATTGGCACTGATCCAAAGAAGCAGTTTCTTTACTTTCTCTTTGCTTATGGGTGTCCTGTGATCACAGCAGCATTGGCACTGATCCAAAGAAGCAGTTTCTTTACTTTCTCTTTCCTTATGGGTGTCCTGTGATCACAGCAGCATTGGCACTGATACAAAGAAGCAGCTTCTTTACTTTCTCTTTGCTTATGGAAGTCCTGTGATCACAGCAGCATTGGCACTGATACAAAGAAGCAGCTTCTTTACTTTCTCTTTGCTTATGGAAGTCCTGTGATCACAGCAGCATTGGCACTGATACAAAGAAGCAGTTTCTTTACTTTCTCTTTGCTTATGGAAGTCCTGTGATCACAGCAGCATTGGCACTGATACAAAGAAGCAGCTTCTTTACTTTCTCTTTGCTTATGGAAGTCCTGTGATCACAGCAGCATTGGCACTGATACAAAGAAGCAGTTTCTTTACTTTCTCTTTGCTTATGGATGTCCTGTAATCACAGCAGCATTGGCACTGATCCAAAGAAGCAGCTTCTTTACTTTCTCTTTGCTTATGGATGTCCTGTAATCACAGCAGCATTGGCACTGATACAAAGAAGCAGTTTCTTTACTTTCTCTTTGCTTATGGATGTCCTGTGATCACAGCAGCATTGGCACTGATCCAAAGAAGCAGTTTCTTTACTTTCTCTTTGCTTATGGAAGTCCTGTGATCACAGCAGCATTGGCACTGATACAAAGAAGCAGCTTCTTTACTTTCTCTTTGCTTATGGAAGTCCTGTGATCACAGCAGCATTGGCACTGATACAAAGAAGCAGTTTCTTTACTTTCTCTTTCCTTATGGGTGTCCTGTGATCACAGCAGCATTGGCACTGATACAAAGAAGCAGCTTCTTTACTTTCTCTTTGCTTATGGAAGTCCTGTAATCACAGCAGCATTGGCACTGATACAAAGAAGCAGTTTCTTTACTTTCTCTTTGCTTATGGAAGTCCTGTGATCACAGCAGCATTGGCACTGATACAAAGAAGCAGTTTCTTTACTTTCTCTTTGCTTATGGAAGTCCTGTGATCACAGCAGCATTGGCACTGATACAAAGAAGCAGCTTCTTTACTTTCTCTTTGCTTATGGAAGTCCTGTGATCACAGCAGCATTGGCACTGATACAAAGAAGCAGTTTCTTTACTTTCTCTTTGCTTATGGATGTCCTGTAATCACAGCAGCATTGGCACTGATCCAAAGAAGCAGCTTCTTTACTTTCTCTTTGCTTATGGATGTCCTGTAATCACAGCAGCATTGGCACTGATACAAAGAAGCAGTTTCTTTACTTTCTCTTTGCTTATGGATGTCCTGTGATCACAGCAGCATTGGCACTGATCCAAAGAAGCAGTTTCTTTACTTTCTCTTTGCTTATGGAAGTCCTGTGATCACAGCAGCATTGGCACTGATACAAAGAAGCAGCTTCTTTACTTTCTCTTTGCTTATGGAAGTCCTGTGATCACAGCAGCATTGGCACTGATACAAAGAAGCAGTTTCTTTACTTTCTCTTTGCTTATGGATGTCCTGTAATCACAGCAGCATTGGCACTGATCCAAAGAAGCAGTTTCTTTACTTTCTCTTTTCTTATGGGTGTCCTGTGATCACAGCAGCATTGGCACTGATACAAAGAAGCAGTTTCTTTACTTTCTCTTTGCTTATGGAAGTCCTGTGATTACAGCAGCATTGGCACTGATACAAAGAAGCAGTTTCTTTACTTTCTCTTTGCTTATGGAAGTCCTGTGATCAGAGGCATTGGCATTGATCTAAAGGAGCAGCTTCTTTTCTTTCTTTGCTACTAGAGTAATGGCTGAAATAACATGATATCTTTTCCAGGCAGTGAATTACAAATTCATCTGTTTGTAGGAAAAGCATGCCAACTAAGAAAGTCCTGGGATCACAGCAGCCTTGGCTCTGAGTCAAGCAAGCAGCTAATATGAGCTAGCAAGCTCACAGACCAGGACGGGGCTACTGCTCTACAGCATCTGTAACATGGCGGACTATTATAACTATTTCCTATTAGACAAATAGGAAGGCTTTGTGGCACATACTGTTAAAGGGATTGTCTGGTGAAAAGAAGGTATCACTTATCCATGGAATAGGTGAAAGCTTATAGATAGGTGGGGGTCTGTCTGCTCGGACCGCCAACGATCAGCAGAATAGGACACTTTTATCCCAGTTAGAATGGGGCGGCAATGCTCATCCTCTACCAGCAAACCCATTTATTCTCTGGGGCTTTTGGGAAAAAGCAGAGTCCCATAGAGTATGAAGGGAGCGGCGGCCAACCATGATCACTACTGCTGCACTGTGACGTGTATAAAGGTGCCGGTCGATGGGGGTCCCAGCACTTGGGAGCCTACCGATATGATCTAAATGTTATCTCCTGTCTCTTGGAGAGGTAATGGCTTCTCATCAGACATCCCTTTTAAGCTTTGATGGAAAAGGCTTTGCAGATGAGGGATCTGGGACAACATTAAGAGTTGTGTTTCCCTTGATTGCCATAGTTATAAATGGCAGTGGCCATATGACTAATGTTTTATTGCTTGGTGGGAGTTTGTAGCAATGGATCTATGCTTCCAGGGACTGGTGTGAGCTTTTATTAGCATTACTATGTTGTGGAAGCAGTGGGCTGCAATCTACAATCTTCATTTCTCCACTGCTGGAAGAAGTGTGTGGGGGAGGACGACAGGTTGATTGATGCAGGTTTCTACGCTTACCCTTAAATTACCTGTTCTAAAAGCAGCGTAATTCAATGTCAAAAACTTTATAATATCAAAACTTTGCTCCAGGAACCCAACAGAATACGATTGGTGATAAATGTATGATTGCTGGGGTTGCAACCATTGGGATCACAAGACTGAGGGTCCCAAAATTCTGTGTGACTGGAGTGGTAGTGAGCATGTGCGACCAATGCTGCATTCACTTTCTATAGAGTGGTGGTCACTGTTGCTCTGGATCCCTATTTCAGGAACCATGGGGGTCTCAACAGCCAGACCCCCATTAATCATCTTTTATTTTTAATCTATCTTTATTTGACAACCAAAGTAAAGTTCACAAGATTTTGGGACCTCTCATGTCCTAGTGTGTTAGCCGTTTTCTTGCAGAAGTGCCAGGGATGACTGCCCACTTTGGCACCCTGATATGGTGGGATGTTGTGTTGCACTTCTTTTACATTGGTCATTGCCAGTAGAGGATGAAGCTTCCGATTTGTGACGGCTCGTGCATGTAGGTGAGTACCCTCTGTGCAATATGGTCTGTCATTTGGTCTCAGAACTTGTAATATGTGGTTCTGACCTAGTACAAGTTTACGTATTGCTGTGGCCACCCCGGTGACATCGGGGCTGCAACTATAATGATTCTTACCATCATTTTTTTCTCCCTTTTAGTAGAGATCCAACCATCACCGGAAGATCTACAGGAGGTGGAACTACTAAACAAAGCTCTAGAGAAGGCCTTAAAAGTTAGAGAAACCAGCAAGACGGACCCCCCCAGTAATAAAGCCCCAGCACCTTCCTCTTGCCCAGTGACCAAAGAAAGGCCCCTTAAAGCTTTAACTAATGTTACACAGAAAGCATCCAAGTCCGCAACATACCATCTGAACCCTCCGTACAAAACCGTCCCTGACAGGAGAAGGGGCCCTAGACCCGGGCAAAGAGCATCAAGCATTAAATCAGCACAACTAAGACCTTCAGAGCCGCCAATCCCTAAAAAAAGCAATGGTGGTGGAGGCAAGCAACCTGGGATGAAGGCGAGCAGCACCCGAGCGTGCAGTGCATTACCAAAACTTGTGTCTCCGCCAACCACACGTTCATGTCCGGAGTCCTTGCCACCACAAAAACCTTCTACATTGAAAGAAAAGGGGTGAGGTTGATCTCATTTGTTATATATAATTATCATCTACCTGGCCAAAGTCTTTCCTATTAACCGTTAACCTTTTTTGTGATCACTGCCCATGCATCAACCCAGCTTTTTGGTGTAGGTGTCTTGAGTGGCAGCTTAGTAATGGTTGGTTTAAGAATTTTGTTTTTTGCGTCCCAATAGGTCAAGCCTAAGACTGCCAGCAGAATATCAGCGGGCGTACATGAGACGGACCAGGTGAGATAAGTCTGTATACTATACATGAAGGGGGCCTGTACAGTGACTGATAGAAAAGGCATCAATCTTTTTTATCTAATGATTTTCTTTCTTTTTTCTTTTTTTTTTTTTTTTACACTACTTTTCCAGTTGTCGAGGATGCTCCAATTAAGTGAGGGAAATTTATCACATTCACATGGCAAAAGTGTCAGTCATCTAACATTCACAATAGGTGATATCACAGCTCACCTCCTCCTGTGCAATGACTGATAACACCTCTATATACAGTAGATAACACAGGATCCACCATTCACTATAGATGATGTCACAGCTCACCTCCTCCTCCTCCTGTACAATGACTGATAACACCTCTATATACAGTAGATAACACAGGATCCACCATTCACAATAGGTGATATCACAGCTCACCTCCTCCTCCCTTAAAATGACTGATAACACCTCTATATACAGTAGATAACCCAGGATCCACCATTCACAATAAGTCACAGCTCACCTCCTCCTCTTCCTGTAGAATAACTGATAACAGTTCACTGCCAACGTCCGAGAATCCTCGCAGTGTGCCGTGCACACACTGTGAGGATTCCCAAATCTGCAGTCACATAGAGTGACTGGAGATTTCTATGATAAGCCTGAACAACCCCTTTAAATTCTGACATGCTTTTGCTGAGTTGGATTGGATTTATTTTAGTCATCTGTAATAGTTGCAGGTTCAGTTCTTCATATTTCTCACATCACGTACGTAGCGCACATTTCACATTTTCGGATTCCATTACAAGGAATGCAATAAAGTCTTTTACGTGCAGTGTAATAAGAGGCGGTGAGGAAATTGGGTTTGGCGATTCCAGACTGAGATAACCATACTGTTTTCCTGTGTTTTATAGATTATGGGAGAAGTTCTTTGCCATTCAAGACCACCTTCCTGCCTCCAGACCCTCATTTATTCAGAAGCTGCAAACAACTGTATCCTGTTCCTGGCGGGTGACGTAAAAGCCCCGTCCAGTGGTCCTTAGAGAATAGGCCATTGTACCGTGCCCTGCGCTTCTGCTCCTAGAGGCTTATCCCATGCCTCGTCCTGCACTCCCAGCTGCCAGACCTGTATTCTGAGTGACAGCCGTGCAGCAGTACAGATCTAAGTAAGGCTACGTTCACACTAGCGTTCTGCTAGTGTGCGTCGCCTTAGCGTCGTGCGACGCAGCGGCGACGCACGCGTCATGCGCCCCTATGTGTAACATGGGGGACGCATGCGTTTTTGTGTGTTGCGTTTTGCAACACTTGCGTCTTTTTTGCCGCTAGCGTCGGACCAAGAAAACGCAACAAGTTGCATTTTTCTTGCGTCCGATTTTCGGCAAAAAACGACGCACGCGTCGCAAAACGCCGCGTTTTTGTGTGCGTTGCGTCGCCGACGCAGCGGCGCGCAACGCTAGTCTGAACGTAGCCTAAGGAATGGGGCGACTGTGCATCTGTGAATCCCATTATATTCCTTTATGCTATTGTCTGCACGCCTCTTCCCACAGCGCCTCAGCACAGGTTAAATGCTGTTCTCTCTCCATATGACTGTGCATGGAAATCTGCGATTACATACTTACATCTATATTTCTTTATACAAATTGATATTAGTACAACACAGTTCATAGCAAATTAATATATGTTAATAGACCATACAATTTGGAAATGTTTCCATTTTTATTTTCCTGTATTATAACAGGTGAATATGCACCTTACTCTGTTCAGCTGAGTACATGTATTTTGGGTTTTAGAGAAAATTTATTTATCACTTCATTGGGGAAAACAGGACACTGGGTGTATAATGCTGCCATTAAGAGGCTAACACTAGGCAAAAAATAGCTCCTTAGCTACACCAACCGACTGGCACTAAGTTAATCAGTTTTAGCTTAGTGTCAGTAGGAGGCAGACACAGGTCTGGACCCAGGCCCGTTTCTACTTCTAGGTTTTGATTTTTTATGAATGATTTCCCTTTTTCTTGCAGATACGACTTGTGAGGGCAACAATGTGGAGTTGTCACTCTGATCTCCCACCTAGAGCCCGAGAGCACAGTGTAGAGTTGTCACTCTGATCTCCCACCTAGGAACTGAGAGCATAGTGTGGAGTTGTCACTCTTATCTCCTACCTAGAGACTGAGAGCACAGTGTGGAGTTGCCACTCTGATCTCCCACCTAGAGACTGAGAGCACAGTGTGGAGTTGTCACTCTGATCTCCCACCTAGGAACTGAGAGCACAGTGTGGAGTTGTGTCACTCTGATCTCCCACCTAGAGACTGAGAGCACAGTGTGGAGTTGTGTCACTCTGATCTCCCACCTAGAGACTGAGAGCACAGTGTGGAGTTGTGTCACTCTGATCTCCCACCTAGAGACTGAGAGCACAGTGTGGAGTTGTCCCTCTGATCTCCCACCTAGAGACTGAGAGCACAGTGTGGAGTTGTCCCTCTGATCTCCCCCTAGAGACTGAGAGCACAGTGTGGAGTTGTCCCTCTGATCTCCTACCTAGAGACTGAGAGCACAGTGTGGAGTTGTCCCTCTGATCTCCCCCTAGAGACTGAGAGCACAGTGTGGAGTTGTCCCTCTGATCTCCCCCTAGAGACTGAGAGCACAGTGTGGAGTTGTCCCTCTGATCTCCCCCTAGAGACTGAGAGCACAGTGTGGAGCTGTGTCACTCTGATATCCCACCTAGAGACTGAGAGCACAGTGTGGAGTTGTCCCTCTGATCTCCCCCTAGAGACTGAGAGCACAGTGTGGAGCTGTGTCACTCTGATATCCCACCTAGAGACTGAGAGCACAGTGTGGAGTTGTCACTCTGATCTCCTACCTAGAGACTGAGAGCACAGTGTGGAGCTGTGTCACTCTGATATCCCACCTAGAGACTGTGAGCACAGTGTGGAGTTGTCCCTCTGATCTCCCACCTAGAGACTGAGAGCACAGTGTGGAGTTGTGTCACTCTGATCTCCTACCTAGAGACTGAGAGCACAGTGTGGAGTTGTCACTCTGATCTCCCCCTAGAGACTGTGAGCACAGTGTGGAGTCGACACTACTGTACCCTCTCGTGTCTACAAGGCATACCACGGGATAGGCTAACCACCTAACACAAGAGTGTTTGGGGCTCCCCAGCAGACGGTTCTTGCCACCAATGCCCATCCCGCTCGCCTCCCCCCAGAGGAAAAGACGCATCCGTTGCCTATCAACCAGTCTGCGCCCGCAACATCTGATGTCCATCTCCTTTTGCCTGTCTGCAAAGAAGTATTGGGGATCTTTAGGATAGGTATATCCAGATCAGGTGTGACAGTGAAGGGGGCTCCAATTATAAAAATAAGAAAAATAGAGGGCTTGCAGAAGGTCCTAGTTTTTCCCAGTTCATGGTCTGTTTGACCCCTGATGGAAGCCATTTTATTTCTCCCCCTAGACCTGCTGCAGCCTCCGCCCTGCCCTGGTACTCTTCGGTAGAATCGCGTAAAAAAAGGTCGCTTCTGACTTTGGCCTGGGCTTTCTCCACTGGCCGATCTTCCGGCTGTTTCGCGTCCCACCATCCTCAGCCTATATAGGCGCTCCTTGTATTCTATCTTGCGGGAGCGCTGCACGCATTTTCTGACGCTGCCTTTTTCTAATTCTGCCCAGGTCCTTCATTTAGTCTCCGGCTCGTACTCTACTGCCACAGCTACCACAAACTCTGCCGCTCACTGCCTGGCTCCGCTATACCACCTCCGCCATCAGCGACCACAGGATCCAGGGTCTGCCACAGGGGGCAGCTGTATATCCCCAGCATAGCTACCTTCGGACATTTCTCTTCCTCTATGATTAACCACAGGGAGTCTTGTTCCCATGCTCCTCTTATTGTCCTGCACTGTGAAAGTTTTTACTTTAACAAAAGGTTTCCTTCTGGTCAGACCTCTTCCGTCTGCCTGGATTGCAGCCCACTGACCATGCTATCTTCGCAGGAGCTCCCCACCCCGAGTGGGCTGCAGCTCTCTCAATCAGTCGATGACCTAACCAATGTATCCCAATCTTGCCACCACCATGGGGGTCCTGTCCGCTTCCATGGATGTTTTGGACCCCGGGGTTTCCCTACCCAAACAAGGTAGACTACACAGGAGTTCCAAAAAGTGATCCCACACTAGCTCCTCATGTAGTTCTCTGTCCCCCTCAACATCCTCCAGGATTCCATCTCGCTCCCCTTCCTCCGGCGATCCAGGAGTCAGACTCCCCGTTCTGAGTCAGATTCGATCTGAAGAAATCTCAAAACTGCTTGACATGATGTAGTCTGATTCTAGCTGTTAATCAGACCCTTAACGTAAAGGACGTGGAGTCCTCACCCTCTGAGCAGACCATATCCTTCAGAAAGATGAAGTACCTTTCCTGGGTTTTCAGAGATGAAAAGTCATGGAGGTCTTGTATACATTTTTGACCGAAGTGCTACAGAAATGAGGAAAGTCTCACTCGGTGGATCCCCCGGTCTCCTGGCTCTCCAATAACACAATCCTCCCCCTTCCAGATGATGCCTCGCTAAAGGAGCCCTCGAACAGGCACACCAAGGCCCTCGCCAAATTGGCCTTAGAGGCTGCAGATTAAGCCCTCTGTCTGTTCTGTTCCGCAACGTGAGACTCCACGACCCTCACTAATGTATTCTGTCGGGCGCTTCCTCTCTCGAAAGAGCAGACCAGATTGGTCACGCAGGGAAGTAGCTCATGTCGGCTGCCCTCTGTGCAGTCTCTTGCTCAGCCGATTTTTTTTTTTTTATGAAAGGTGGTCCATTCTGCCATTCTTTACGCCTGTCGTGTAAGGGACAGAGCGTATCCACTCAGGGTCACGGCTCGATTCCCTGGGATCTTACAACTTTCCTGTTGCATGTGGATATGGGTGTGATGGGCAGGTATCTTGCACCTGTCCTACTCGCCAGACACGGAAGTGGAAGCGTGCATCATTGGCAGATATTTTGCATTTGTGCAATTTATTCAATGCGGATAAAAGTACAGTCTGCAGGTATCCTGCACCCGCTAGAATAGGACTCCTGCACGGGATCTGCCAATGATGCGTCCATGCCTCATCGGTAGGACCTGATGTTTGTGCATCCTGGCCAGTGTGTGCAGACGTGATGTCATCAGTGGCGCTCACCTCCCTTTTAACCCCATGGAAAACTTGACTGTAAGTGTGTATTCACACAGTAAGATCAAAAAGCTTTTTTTTTCATAGTTACCACCTTAAAATGCTGTGGTGCGCTACGTTTTTTGCCATGATTGCAGTAGTCCTAGCAATAAACCGCCATTTGAGTAAACCCTAATTCGTCCACATGCGGAGGTCTGACTGACCATGGCGATGCTTCATGTCTTCTCAATGGCTCATTTTACCAACACTTGATGAAAATCACTTATCCTACATTGGTGCACCTCCCCCCTACCCCCCCAAAAAAAAAAAAAAAAATCAATCCATAATCCTATCTAATTACATGTAATGATTTCCTTTCTCATTAATTATTGAATTGTGACATCTTCCGTTTCTTCTTAATCTCTTCTACTTCATCACTTCTGAAATCTCCGCACGTTTTACCGCTCCACCGTATTACAATATTAAACTTTCATGTTGTGATCCTTAATTACCAGTTAGTTTGCTCCTGATGCTCCTAAGCGAAGCCTTTTCGAGATCGAGGAAGAGACCGTGCGCTGGGAGAGAGAGGTCAGGAGCTGGCAGCAGAGAGCAGACGCAGCCGGTAACTGGCAAGCATCAGGTGAGGAGGGTGCAAGGGTCGGGAGGCTGAACCGCGACCACCGTGATCCCCGCTGCACCACCTCCAATCAGGTGGCGGGGAAGATCTGTGACCATTGAACACATGTCTTGTTAGTTACACCATAATGAGCATTCAGGCCTGTGGACAGTTGCCTCATATATATATATACAGTACAGACCAAAAGTTTGGACACACCTCATTTAAAGATTTTTCTGTATTTTCATGACTATGAAAATTGTACATTCACACTGAAGGCATCAAAACTATGAAGTAACACATGTGGAATTATATACTTAACAAAAGTGTGAAACAACTGAAAATATGTCTTATATTCTAGATTCTTCAAAGTAGCCACCTTTTGCTTTGATGACTGCTTTGCACACTCTTGGCATTCCCTTGATGAGCTTCAAGAGGTAGTCACCGGGAATGGTCTTCCAACAATCTTGAAGGCGTTCCCAGAGACGCTTAGCACTTGTTGGCCCTTTTACCTTCACTCTTCGGTCCAGCTCACCCCAAGCCATCTCGATTGGGTTAAGGTCTGGTGACTGTGGAGGCCAGGTCATCTGCCGTAGCACCCCATCACTCTCCTTCTTGGTCACCTGGAGGTGTGTTTGGGGTCATTGTCCTGTTGAAAATGAAATGATGGTCCAACTAAACGCAAACCGGATGGAATAGCATGCCGCTGCAAGATGCTGTGGTAGCCATGCTGGTTCAGTATGGCTTCAATTTTGAATAAATCCCCAACAGTGTCAACAGCAAAGCCCCCCCACACCATCACACCTCCTCCTCCATGCTTCACGGTGGGAACCAGGCATGTAGAGTCCATCCGTTCACCTTTTCTGCGTCGCACAAAGACACGGTGGTTGGAACCAAAGATCTCACATTTGGACTCATCAGACCAAAGCACAGATTTCCACTGGTCTAATGTCCATTCCTTGTGTTCTTTAGCCCAAACGAGTCTCTTCTGCTTGTTGCCTGTCCTTAGCAGTGGTTTCCTAGCAGCTATTTTACCATGAAGGCCTGCTGCACAAAGTCTCCTCTTAACAGTTGTTGTAGAGATGTGTCTGCTGCTAGAACTCTGTGTGGCATTGACCTGGTCTCTAATCTGAGCTGCTGTTAACCTGCGATTTCTGAGGCTGGAGACTCGGATAAACTTATCCTCAGAAGCAGAGGTGACTCTTGGTCTTCCTTTCCTGGGGCGGTCCTCATGTGAGCCAGTTTCTTTGTAGCACTTGAATGGTTTTTGCAACTGCACTTGGAGACACTTTCAAAGTTTTCCCAATTTTTCGGACTGACTGACCTTCATTTCTTAAAGTAATGATGGCCACTCGTTTTTCTTTACTTAGCTGCTTTTTTCTTGCCATAATACAAATTCTAACAGTCTATTCAGTAGGACTATCAGCTGTGTATCCACCAGACTTCTGCACAACACAACTGATGGTCCCAACACCATTTATAAGGCAAGAAATCCCACTTATTAAACCTGACAGGGCACACCTGTGAAGTGATAACCATTTCCAGTGACTACCTCTTGAAGCTCATCAAGAAAATGCCAAGAGTGTGCAAAGCAGTCATCAAAGCAAAAGGTGGCTACTTTGAAGAACCTAGACTATAAGACATAATTTCAGTTGTTTCACACTTTTTTGTTGAGTATATAATTCCACATGTGTTAATTCAGAGTTTTGATGCCTTCAGTGTGAATGTACAATTTTCATAGTCATGAAAATACAGAAAAATCTTTAAATGAGAAGGTGTGTCCAAACTTTTGGTCTGTACTGTATAATATATATTTTATACACGTGTGTGTATATATATTACATACATTTGTATATATGTACATATATGTATGAACAGTATGTTATATATACATGTGCATATATTAGTATGCGCCTGTATTATTTTACAACCCCCTACTCTTTATGGGTTCATATCAGGAGAACCATGAAAGCCAATCCTCTTACTGTGTGCGGCACACCGGGCCTGTTCTGTATGGCGGCATTATGTGACTCACGTCAGGGAGCGAGAGTGTTCTGGATAGAAACAGGCATGTTAATAAGCGTTAGACCCCCTCGGTGGCTTGTATTATGGGCCGCCTATTAATACATATTGCCGTGCGATTAATTGTGCTTCACCTAATTAACCTGTGCTCATTATTTGACATTGGGCGAACAGGAGCCATTCATCTTCATGTGTGTTTAACATCTAATCCTGTCCGTATTGTTAGACTGAGGCTGATGCTCGGTGAGATGACTGATCGTAGTGTGAAAGTGCCCACATTACTGATCTAACATAATCAATTAGTAGATTCCGGTCTGGGCTTAATTACAATGGTTAAAGGGGACTTGTCGGCACTACTGACGCGTCTTTATTTTAGTAAACTCTGGAGCATCTGTTCTTATTTTTCTATGTTGTGCTGTTTATCTATTATTCCTACTGGGAATGAAGAACTGGGTGTTACCATTTTCTGATTGCTTGGAGTGTGACCGCTGGACATCCCCCCCTAAGCTCTCATGATTGGGACTCTGGAACCCCAGAAAATGAGCTCTGCAGCCCCGTACTGAATGTAGCAGAGGTGCCTATGGTCTACCTCCCTTCCAGTCCCCTTAGGTAGGGCTCTAGCCCGGCTCCATAGCTCCAATCTCTGCTTCACTGGGGGGGTCCCAACAATTAGAACTTGGCGATTAGCAAGTTGCTACTTTGATAATAGCCCTTTAAGTAGGTACAAAGTTCTGTGATACAGTATTTTATTTGTATTATTATAGGTTTGCGTTTTTTTTTTTGTGCCATATTTAAATAAATAAAGCGCAATTTTCCAGCTGCCTGTAGCCACCACTAGAGGGAGCTGAGTCGCTTGCTGCATAATGATATATATATATTGCATACAGAAAACTCCTGAGCTCCCTCTAGAGGCAGCTGGAGGTAGCACAACATTTCTCATTTGATTAAGGCAGATACAGGGAATTTTGAGCTCTGTATCCGGAAAAATAAATCTGACCACTGTAAATTAATTACAAAAAAAAATAAAATATATATATATATTGATCGCCTTGATCGCCTTGTTGTGTGTATATATATATATATATATATATATATATATATATATATATATATATATATATATATATATATATATATATATATACAACAAGGCGATCAACCACAGAGTAGATACTTCCAATATGACACACACAGACGACATCCTTCCGTCTGGCATACTATCAAGAGTGATGGCATTCCAGATGACGGTTTGCGTCGTGAATGAAGAATCGAGGCGTCTCCACAGATCAGGAAGCAGAGTCTGCTAATTATATTGACATTTGTGGGGAGGACTGACATTTCTCCACTCTCTAAGGTCCGGCGCGCTGCCAGAATCGCCGCTCTCTGCTGCTTTTGGAAGCTCTACAAGAAGAAGTGGCCAAATACCAATGGGAGCTGCAGAACCTCCAGCTGGGTAAGTGACGGCACATTATCACACCAGGCAGTGTAGAGCGCCGCGTCCGGAGGCTTTGAAGTCACTATCCATCATTTGGATTACGGGAGGTCGCCATCTGCTTCAGATAAATCTCAGTGTGCAGAATTACACCAGAATATTCTGTAGAACATCTTCCACCGTGCAGTGTGACTACTGTAGTAATTGGTCTCAACCAACATGTTATTTCTGGAAGATTCATTAAACACAACCACCGACGATCGTTAATGAAAACTAGTACACTGCATCTGTCTGTGTCCCTTCTAGTGTTAAAATGAGGAGGCCTGGCGCAGCCGTACCTACCGGACAGACACAGTGACCCACATTAATAAAAATAGAGCCTAATTTGCACTAAAAAGATCTTTATTTTCCACACTGCCACTCCATATTTCTCAAATGTCGCACCTTAAAGGGTTATTCCCATCTCCAAGATCCTATCCCAGTATGTAGTAGGGGTAATAATAAGAATATTAGCCAATGCCTGCAATTAGAAATGTAGTATAGTTCTTCTGATTTGCTGTGTCGCTTACCCCATGTGCAGGGCATTGCAGTAGCTTAGGTATCCATGGTTATAGCCACTTATATAGTGAAAATGAGTTAGTTCTTAGTGGTCATAACCATGGCTACCTAAGCTACTGCAACGCCCTGCACATGAGATAAGCGACATGGCAAATTAGAAGAACTATACTACATTTCTAACTGGCCCTACGCCTGTTTTCAGGCATTAAAAAGCACAAGCAGTACATGCATAACCGTTTACAATTATGTAATGGTTTTCATACTTTTTTTAATGGGAACCTGTCACTTTATTCACACTGCCCAAATTTCTGCAGTGTGAATCAGATCCTGGCTCCACGATTGCAGCCTGGAATATTTTTCTATGAAACGCTCCAGTGTTTTCAGACAAAGTTATGGTTTGGAGTGGAGGCCGGGTACCAGACTAGTCAGTCCGGGCCTTCCTGCAACACCAGAGGGGGACTGACGGGTCTTCCCAGCAGGTCAGGGAAAGTTGATCCAAACACTGGAACATTTCATAGAAAAATAGATCTGTCTGCGATTGTGCATCCAGTTTTTTTTATTCATGCTGCCTGTGGTTTGGGAGACCATGTGTCAAGTGACTTAAGGGCCAAGTGTGAGGAGACAATACGACACATTTACTCCAAGAATAACTGAAAATTAGTTTGATGGTGAGTGGCAGAGATTATGGGCTCTTGGGCCTGGATGTAAGACCTGTTCCAGGGTTTCCTTACATCACTTACTATTTCCAGTTCCGCTGTCGCCTAAAGTGTCAGATGGTCTTTTGAGAGTCTTGCCCCCCGAGTTTGAGTATGTTATGACCAATGTCTGACCCACCTCCCACCAGTCGGGAACTGAAAGTCGTACATGAAAAGCGAGGATATATTCAGTGATGGTGGGTAGCGTGGTCAATCTTGGCCAGATGTAAGATGTCAACAGTTTGACCCCCTTGGAATTGTGACTACTTTTCTGGAGACTGTTTTTGAGGAGCTGCCAAGTGTATTTTCTTGTTACCACCACGTACTGTGCCAATAGTACCATATCCAGAAGGTGAGTAGAAGGTGAGAGCCACCTATGGATTCAGTGTCCACCAGGACGCGGCCGATCTGGTTGGTCATCTCTTCCCATAGGTCTGTAGATATGGAGCCTGCTTGCTGATGGCGATCCATAGAGAACACACTATAAAATCAGTGAAAATTGCAGAACGTTTCTGCCTGATATTATGTGAAATCCGTTACTGGGATCTAAATGACAAAATTCATTCTTATTGATGGTAGAGAATAACCTTTTTCCTCGCCCCATTCCCAAATTCTGTATCTCCTCCAGTAAATGATGCCATTGCCGCTATACAGCTGGTGGGATATAATGACGGCTGCACAGAACATAAAGTATATTCTTAATACCGGCCGAGTATATAATGCCAGGAAAGCGAGACAAGCAATGATGCAACCAGTGCTCGGTATTGGCCCTTAATAACCTTGTTTTATAGCCTCTCGTCAGCCGCCGTATTTCTCAGGATTGTAATAAAACCATTAACCTTTCATGACAGCCATGAACTATGGGGATCCAGAAACGGACTCGGTGTAATGCCATGTTCATTTCTGTCTTTATTTCATGAGCCAAAGCTGCTCACATCTGTTATGGCTCATCTCTGGCAAAAACATATTTCTTTATCGCTTCATTGGGGGACACAGGTAACTATGCGGTGCCCCCAATGAAGGCTCCAAGAAAGACATTTTACTGTAAGTACCAAAAATTCCTCTATTTGCTCTCTTACCTCTATAACCTACAGACAGTAGAGTAGGGGGCAGGATCTGACTACAAAAGCTTTGTTTGTGGTCTGTAACCATGGAAGCACATAGGTTTGCAAAGGATCTGTAGACACAGAACAGTACAAGATTTGCAATTAGTAATTTAAATGTATTGCAAAAGTTTAAAGGAATGTATAATTAGTGGAGAAAGGTTGTACTTGATGGAACTAGGTAACTATGTAAAATTCTAACAACCTGATGTATATAGACACGATATGTGATTGATGTTATGCATAGATCTCAGTATTTTCCGCCATTACTCTTCTCTTCCCATTATTCATGTATTTCTCTGTTTTGCTTCCCTATATAGTGGCTGAAGAGTATAGACATTGGGCAGAAAAGCTTTCTATCAATACGAGGTGTCTGGAGTCAGTAGGCTGCCCCTCTGGGTCCATCAGGTCTCCCCCTGTCCTCGTATATCACCATCCCAGCGAGCTTTGTGAGCTGAGCCGCAGCCGGCTGAGAGTGCGGGAGCTGCAGCAGAAGATTCAGTTACAAAAGGTAATTAGTGGAGTTTATTCCATTCGGCTGTCATATTTCAGGGGATATCGGTGATGTCGTGCTGCTTGTCTCCTCTCTCTCGCTCTCTTTTTTTCATACGGACATTTCTGGATTTTGCTAGAAATGGGATCTTTTTTTTTTCTTTCAAAATATCCCACATTCACCTGCATCCTATAGATCTGGGATCCCCAACTTTTCTTACAATAGTAACACAACCCCAAGTCCCATGCCATCTCTTCTGTAGAGTCTTCTCCTTTTAGCGACCAAGCGAACTTGAGACACCTCTTTGGCTCTCTCGCGTGTCTCCCAAACCTCTTTGGCTCTCTTGCGTGCCCCCCACACCTCTTTGGCTCTCTTGCGTGCCCCCCACACCTCTTTGGCTCTTTTGCGTGCCCCCCACACCTCTTTGGCTCTCTCGCGTGCCCCCCACACCTCTTTGGCTTTCTCGCGTGCCCCCCACACCTCTTTGGCTCTTTTGCGTGCCCCCCACACCTGTTTGGCTTTCTCGCGTGCCCCCCACACCTTTTTGGGTCTCTCATGTGCCCCCACACCTTTTTGTCTCTCTGATGTGCCCCCCACACCTCTTTGGCTCTCTTGCGTGCCCCCCACACCTCTTTGGGTCTCTCGCGTGCCCCCCACACCTCTTTGGGTCTCTCGTGTGCCCCCAACACCTTTTTGGGTCTCTCGTGTGCCCCCACACCTTTTTGTCTCTCTGATGTGCCCCCCACACCTCTTTGGCTCTCTTGCGTGCCCCCCACACCTCTTTGGCTCTCTCGCGTGTCCCGCACACCTCTTTGGGTCTCTCGTGTGCCCCCAACACCTTTTTGGGTCTCTCGTGTGCCCCCAACACCTTTTTGGGTCTCTCGTGTGCCCCCACACCTTTTTGTCTCTGATGTGCCCCCCACACCTCTTTGGCTCTCTTGCGTGCCCCCCACACCTCTTTGGCTCTCTTGCGTGCCCCCCACACCTCTTTGGCTCTCTTGCGTGCCCCCACACCTCTTTGGCTCTCTCACGTGCCCCCAACACCTCTTTGGGTCTCTCATGTGCCCCCCACACCTCTTTGGGTCTCTCCTGTGCCCCCCACACCTCTTTGGGTCTCTCCTGTGCCCCCCACACCTCTTTGGCTCTCTCGCGTGCCCCCCGCACCTCTTTGGCTCTCTCGCATGCCCCCCACACCTCTTTGGCTCTCTCGCATGCCCCCCCACACCTCTTTGGGTCTCTCATGTGCCCCCCACACCTCTTTGGGTCTCTCCTGTGCCCCCCACACCTCTTTGGGTCTCTCCTGTGCCCCCCACACCTCTTTGGCTCTCTCGCGTGCCCCCCGCACCTCTTTGGCTCTCTCGCATGCCCCCCACACCTCTTTGGCTCTCTCGCATGCCCCCCCACACCTCTTTGGGTCTCTCGTGTGCCCCCCACACCTCTTTGGATCACTCGTTTTCCCCACACACCTCTTTGTGTGTCCTACCTCTTTCTCTGTCTACCGTTTTTTCTGTCTCCCAATATTTCTGTCTCCCTCTATTCCTAATCACCATCTTCCCCCTCATCTATATATCCATTTCTCTCTCTCCTCTCACCTCCGTTGTTATCTTGCTTCTCCCTCCTTCATCTGTTCCTCCTCTTCTAGGCCTGCATGTCATTACCCTGCCTCTTTACGATTACTTAGTTTTTTCTCATTTGTTGATAATCTTCTTCCCGAGCCTCCAGCATCCTTGGATCCACTTTGCCCACATTAATAGCGTCTAATTGCTGCTGTGCTACCTTCACCCTGTAAATGAGCCATTAGTGTAAAGCTGTGATCTCTCCCAGGTGTTCAGTGAAGAGCTGCTTGCCGAAGCACAATCCTGGAGTGAGAGCGCCCCTACCTCCTGCCTGCCGTTCAGGGCGATCTACACCCAGCTGTGTGAGGGGGGAGACACGTTCCCGGTACTGGTGCAGGATTATAGCTGACACCCGGCCAGAATAAAACACATCTGTCATATGCCAGTGATCATGTCCACTTTTTTTTTTCTTAACCCTCTAACCCAGTAGTCAGTGGTAAAATATCTCCTGTTTGCTCCCATTTATCTGAATCGGATGTAATATGTGTGTTTTATTATATGTATATGTCAATTACTGTTTTTAATAAACATGAATTTAGAAAGATCACTGCTGTCATTTTCTACATTTACTTCCCTAACATCAGTATGTATGCATATACAATCGGTAGATTTGTCACAGGAACTTCGATTTGACTGGTACATCAAACAAAACCATGGAGTCATCCAACATCTGCTCTGGTATATCTGCAAAAAGGTGCACGCTTTCTGTTCAGGATTGTTGGAAAGCTGGGTGAGTACACAACTGGAAGGTGCAATAGAAATGTCTCAAATCTCACACCGTCTGTTTGTTAAATATACATTTTCCATATATTTAATTATTTATTCAGGACTTCTTACCAGATGCGATGCTCCAAAGAAAATATCACGATAATTCAAAATGTAATGGCTTATTTGTATTGTCCTCAAAAAGAATCATTGCAGCAAAATATGTGAATTGGTCCCACGATTAGCTCATTAATTTGATTGTGGTTTATTCATTCATCTTTCTCTGGATCCTGCGTAGAAGTTTTATCAGCTGCATCTCCATGAGTGTCTGTCTAAGTTGCAGTAGGTTGCAGAAGCGCTTGTCAGCTGCTTATCCACTAGTGTCATTTGCAGGATATAGTAGGCTCCAGGAGCACATGTCAGCTGCGCATAGAGTCCCCCAAATGGCGAGAGTGAAGCGTGACCAGGCCCCCTCTTCCCGAGTGTCCTGTATCAAGGCATAAGTCTCACATAACAACTGTTCTGTCCATTCATGGATGTCCATATGATGTACATCCACCCATGTGAAGTGTGCAAGAATAAATGTCCTGTCAGCAAATATGCCCAGTACAGAGTTGAGAGTAAAAAATTAATAACCATAATTAATATTTAAGTCTCACTCTCTTTTCTCTTGCCCTCTCACTTTTTTTTCCTCTCTTCCTTGCTCGCTCACCCACCGTTTTCCTTACCCACCTGCCCTTTCGCTTGTTTTCCATCTCTTGCTCATTAGCTCGCCTTCTCATTTGGTCTGCTTCTCTCCTTATTGACTTGTTATACTTTTCACACTCTTGCTCTCCTTCTGGAGCGAGCTCTCTTCCGCTCTCCTTCTGGAGCGAGCTCTCTTTCACTTTCCTCCTGGAGTGAGCCCTCTTGCTCTCCTTCTGGAGCGAGCCCTCTTGCTTTCCTTCTGGAGCGAGCTCTCTTTCACTTTCCTCCTGGAGCGAGCCCTCTTGCTCTCCTTCTGGAGCGAGCTCTCTTGCTCTCTTTCTGGAGCGAGCTTTCTTGCTCTTCTTCTGGAGCGAGCTCTCTCGCTCTCCTTCTGGAGCGAGCTCTCTTGCTCTTCTCCTTCTGGAGCGAGCTCTCTTTCGCTTTCCTTCTGGAGCGAGCTCTCTTGCTCTCCTTCTGGAGCAAGCTCTCTTGCTTTCCTTCTGGAGTGAGCTCTTGCTTTCCTTCTGGAGTGAGCTCTCTTGCTTTCCTTCTGGAGTGAGCTCTCTTGCTTTCCTTCTGGAGTGAGCTCTCTTGCTTTCCTTCTGGAGTGAGCTCTCTTGCTTTCCTTCTGGAGTGAGCTCTCTTGCTCTCCTTCTGGAGTGAGCTCTCTTGCTCTCCTTCTGGAGTGAGCTCTCTTGCTCTCCTTCTGGAGTGAGCTCTCTTGCTCTCCTTCTGGAGTGAGCTCTCTTGCTCTCCTTCTGGAGTGAGCTCTCTTGCTTTCCTTCTGGAGTGAGCTCTCTTGCTTTCCTTCTGGAGTGAGCTCTCTTGCTTTCCTTCTGGAGTGAGCTCTCTTGCTTTCCTTCTGGAGTGCGCTTTCTTGCTCTCCTTCTGGAGCGAGCTTTCTTGCTCTCCTTCTGGAGCGAGCTTTCTTGCTCTCCTTCTGGAACGAGCTATCTTGCTCTCCTTTTGGAGCGAGCGCTCTTGCTATCCTTCTGAAGTGAGCTCTCTTGCTATCCTTCTGGAGCGAGCTCTGTTGCTTTCTTTCTGGAATGAGCTCTCTTCTTCTCAAAGGAGCTGACGTTGCTCATGATTGCTCACTCATCTTACACTCCGTTGCTCTCCTTCTAGCTCATGTTCGCTCTTCCATGCTTTTCATATATTTGCTTGCTTTTCTCACTCTTATGCGTTCTTTCTTTTACATTTTGATCTCTTTTACCAGGCAGATTTCTGGGAGCAGATGGTTAATAGTGCTCTGGAGTCTGCGGTAGTAAGGTTGTTGCTCAATCAATACTGAACTAATCATGAGAGAAGACAACCAGGATATTTTCTGTCTGCTCCAACTATGTACTCCGGATGAACCAAAATGGATTTTGTTGTTTACACACTGGAGCTGTCTGGTCGTTGTGTAACTGCGGTGCTGTCTAATGAGACGAGCTCTCACAATCGCCACTCGCGATAATCTGATTCTGTGTAGCAGGAAGATCTTCATTTTTTTTTCTAACAGACCTCTAAACTTTGTTGTGAGAGCTGCAGCATGGCGCTCTGTAGGCTGAATCTCCTGAATAAGTTTCCTCTTATGCTGTCCGCCCATCCACATTAGGCTAATGTCGGCCAAACCTGCCCATTTCGATGAATTTGGCCCATACTCTTATGTGCATGGGGGGCCCAGACAATTGATTGTCGAGGAGTTAAGAGGGTTTGATTTGACAATGCTGATCTTTTTGTTCTCTAGAAATAAGACGCCACCAGGCATGTTTCGCAGGGGCTTTTTCATAGGGAACACAGGAGCGCTCTCCCGAATGAACGCTACTTTGTATGACCGAGAGTAGGACCCGTGTGAGGCCTAAAAGTCATGATACTGCCCTCCTGATCTCAACATCATCCCGTCTATCCGGGATAACATGATGACACAGAAGGTTTTGCACAAGCGACATCCACAGAAGATATGTGGTTAGTTCTCCAAGATGTTTGGAACATCTTGCCAAAGTTCCTTCAAAAACTGTGTGCAAGTGACAATGTACCGAGAAGAATTGATGCTGTTTTGAAGGCAAAGGGCTGTCAACAAATATTGATGTGATTTAAATTTCTTTTTAGTTTATTGACTTAATATGTGTATGTATGTGTTATATGTATTCTCACACACATACACTCACATGTACACACACACGTTTTCATGTACCATCATAGATGCCATTGGTCTAATTTCAGATCAAAGGAACCCTCCATCCTTTCTTTATGATATGGTCAATTGTTGTTTATGGCTTCGGCTCTTTCACATAAATGGTCCAGGGAGAATATAAGAGTCTCTTGAGAAGAAGATCTGTAGGTGTTTGCACTTACTGGCAGAACATTGATATGACGTACCATTTCTGCCTATATCACTGCCATACAATAATGGAGATCGTGAATGTCCAAGCCGCTCTCCTAGCCCTCAACGTCTTCTCGACTGCAGGCTCACGGTCGACACCGACTTTCTCTAACATAATTAGCTTTGCAAACCTTTAAGACTTTTTACTTGTTTTGTTGTTTGTTTTTTTCTTTCTTTGCTTTGGAAGCAGTATCTCTTGCTAATCCCCCAAGTGCATCCTCCTGCCCAGAAGCTTCAAAAGCATAAAGCCTGGGGTATGGAGGATGTGCATTCACGGACTAAAATAGATGCGGCAACCCTTTCAGTGGAGGAATGAATGGGACTGAGGTCTATGAATAGCAAGAGATGACACAGTGTTGATGTCACACAGAGGATGGGGTATCCAGCTTGGCTATTATAAGTAATCCCGCTGAGCACAGATCAATAGATTTCATTGTAGCCGTAAAACATAACTGTTAGGTGTTCTGTGGATTCAGGTAGCCTCAGATCAGGATGAGCAGATCTTATCCAGCACGGACAGGTGACGCTGATGTAGTGGAGCAGGTGTATCGGTGAAGCAAAGCGACCAGGGTAGTGAAAATATGGAAAAAGTCTAATGGAGCAGAGCTGAACAGCGGAATGGGGGTAGCAGAGACTTGGATGTAGCAGAGCCAAGAAGTGACACTTAAATAGAGAAGACTAGTATGTGTAACGGAGCTGAACAACAATACTGGAGTAGTGGGGACTTGGATGCAGCATAGCTGAGTTGCAATATTGAAGTAGTGGAGACTTAGATGTAGCAGAGCTGTTCAGCGGTAGTGGAGGTTTGGTTGTAGCATAGTGGAGTTGTGGTGCTGAAGTAGTGAAGACTTGGGTGTAGCACAGCTGGAGTAGTGAGGACTTGGATGTAGCGCAGCTGGAGTAGTGAAGACTTGGGTGTAGCGCAGCTGGAGTAGTGGGGACTTGGGTGTAGCGCAGCTGGAGTAGTGGGGACTTGGGTGTAGCGCAGCTGGAGTAGTGAAGACTTGGGTGTAGCGCAGCTGGAGTAGTGGGGACTTGGGTGTAGCGCAGCTGGAGTAGTGGGGACTTGGATGTAGCGCAGCTGGAGTAGTGAAGACTTGGGTGTAGCGCAGCTGGTGTAGTGAAGACTTGGGTGTAGCGCAGCTGGAGTAGTGGGGACTTGGGTGTAGCGCAGCTGGAGTAGTGAAGACTTGGGTGTAGCGCAGCTGGAGTAGTGGGGACTTGGGTGTAGCGCAGCTGGAGTAGTGGGGACTTGGGTGTAGCACACCTGGAGTAGTGAAGACTTGGGTGTAGCGCAGCTGGAGTAGTGAAGACTTGGGTGTAGCGCAGCTGGAGTAGTGAAGACTTGGGTGTAGCGCAGCTGGAGTAGTGAAGACTTGGGTGTAGCATAGCTGGAGTAGTGGGGACTTGGGTGTAGCATAGCTAGAGTAGTGGGGACTTGGGTGTAGCACACCTGGAGTAGTGAAGACTTGGGTGTAGCGCAGCGGGAGTAGTGAAGACTTGGGTGTAGCGCAGCTGAGGAGCAGTAGTGGAGGACTAAGCTGGAGTAGTGAAGACTTGGGTGTAGCGCAGCTGGAGTAGTAAAGACTTGGGTGTAGCATAGCTGGAGTAGTGGGGACTTGGGTGTAGCATAGCTGGAGTAGTGAAGACTTGGGTGTATAACAGCTGGAGTAGTGAAGACTTGGGTGTAGCGCAGCTGAGGAGCAGTAGTGGAGGACTAAGCTGGAGTAGTGAAGACTTGGGTGTAGCGCAGCTGGAGTAGTGAAGACTTGGGTGTAGCATAGCTGGAGTAGTGGGGACTTGGGTGTAGCATAGCTGGAGTAGTGAAGACTTGGGTGTAGCGCAGCTGGAGTAGTGAAGACTTGGGTGTAGCGCAGCTGGAGTAGTGAGGACTTGGGTGTAGCGCAGCTGGAGTAGTGAGGACTTGGGTGTAGCGCAGCTGGAGTAGTGGGGACTTGGGTGTAGCACAGCTGGAGTAGTGGGGACTTGGGTGTAGCGCAGCTGGAGTAGTGAAGACTTGGGTCTAGCGCAGCTGGAGTAGTGAAGACTTGGGTGTAGCGCAGCTGAAGTAGTGAAGACTTGGGTGTAGCGCAGCTGGAGTAGTGAAGACTTGGGTGTAGCGCAGCTGGAGTAGTGAGGACTTGGGTGTAGCGCAGCTGGAGTAGTGAGGACTTGGGTGTAGCGCAGCTGGAGTAGTGGGGACTTGGGTGTAGCGCAGCTGGAGTAGTGAAGACTTGGGTGTAGCGCAGCTGGAGTAGTGAAGACTTGGGTGTAGCGCAGCTGGAGTAGTGAGGACTTGGGTGTAGCGCAGCTGGAGTAGTGAGGACTTGGGTGTAGCGCAGCTGGAGTAGTGAGGACTTGGGTGTAGGATAGCTGAGGAGCAGTAGTGGAGGACTAAGCTGGAGTAGGAGGCACATTGTAGCTCTTGGTGCTGGCACCAGGACAGGTAGCATCATGTGTATGGTCACCTTAAGATGGCAAAAGTATGTGTCAATGAGGGTGTCATTAATTTACTTAAAAACTTCTCTGAGCAATTATATTTGTTGCCAGCGTAAAAGGAACCTATCAAATAAAAAAAAAAAGTCCCATCTGCAGGCAGCAGGTTATATAGCAGAAGGAGTTTGATATATAGATTTGTTAAACGTCCTAGTATATTTTGTGCTTTAGTCATTCAAATAACAACTCTTTCTGTGTTAGAGAGTCCAGTGAGCGGGCCTACAGCTAGTTTGCATACAGAGATGGCTATCTTTCACTGATAGGACCGCCCACTGGACTCTTAAGCAAAGAATTAAATAAAAATAAGCACAAGTTTACTGGAACTTTTCTAGCAAACCTGTATACCCATGTGAAGTGCTGTACAGGATGCTGTATAATAAGATCTGTCTCCGTTTGCTTCAGACTTCGCCTGCCATCAGTGTATTAGATATAAAGTTCTTGTGCCGAGATTACCATTCGTTAGCTCTCGTGGTAGTCATTTTCCTCGTCACTCGGTCACTTATCCCTTCCATCCTGCTCACTATGCAGCGCCATGATGGAATCTAAAGCCTGTATGGCAGGTGCCCTGCGAGACATCTGCATGAACAAGGGATTTATCTAGTCTGAGATACAGAACCCATGCGGGTCTCCGTCTTCTATAGAAATCTATTAACATCTGTTTGCACATAAGCACAATTTCATAGCTGACTAATCATGCAAAAAATTATTTACATCGTTAATTGGGAAACTCAATTATTCAGCCATCACATGTGATAGATGGATAGAAGGCTGGCACCGGCCCCTTGCCATGCCGTCTGCCTTTACTAACGCGTAACAGAACGGCTGGTGGTGCAGAGATCACTGATACCAGCACGATCCTTATAGGAGCCACCAGTTTAACAAGTCCGTCCATTACATTTCTTCCCTCCTAAATTTTCCCCCATCACCTGTGAGTGATGTTATTAAGAAGTGGAAGGAAGCGCAGCAACTCAGCTCAGTGGAGACCGTGTAACTTTGCAGAGATGGGCAGAAAAGGCGCCAACGCTCTGCTGACTCCATAACTGCAAAGTCCAGACCTCCTCTGATATGACACCAGCACAAGTACTGTGCCCTGCCGGGAGCTTCATGGCCGAGCAGCTGCATGCAGCCGTACATCACCAAGCACAATGCCGAGCATCGGATGAAGTGGTATAAAGCTGCCATCACTGGACTCTGGAGGAGGCGTGTTCTGTGCAGCGACTGATCTCTGGCTGGCATCTGATGGAGGAGTCTGGTTTTGGTGATTCAGGGAGAACGATACCCCCCGACTACATTGTGCCCTGTACAGATGGTGTAGGAAGATAATGCTAATAATGCTATGGGCTGTTATCATGGGTCGGCCGCGGCCCCTTAGTTCCAGTTAAGGAAAATCTTAATACTTCATCAGACAAGACATTGTAGACAATTGTAGCGTCCAGCTTTTTGGGAGTAGTTTGGGGAACACCCTTTTCTGTTCCCAGTGACTGTGTCCAATGTCCCAATCTCACCCCCCATCCAAGATCAGGCCTATAAGTCTCCTTACAGCGGTAAGAAATATATTTCCCCTTAAACACCAATAAGGGTAATTGTGAGCCCGTCCTCTCCCCATCATCAGTATCTGACCTCACAAATGCTCTTTTGGAAGAAGGGGCAAAGATTCCCACAGACTCCTCCAAAATCTTCCCAGAAGAGCGGGAGCCGTTATATCTGCGGAGGGCCGACTCCATATTAATGTCTATGGGTGTAGGATGGGAGGTCAGGAACGCTCCCGGAGGTGTAATGTGGAGGGCACATACTTTTCTCCATTTAGTGTATTTATGATGGATACAAAGATCTATTCTAGATGTGAGAAATGGAGACATAACAGAGATAGGTACTATAGGTAGATCGATGTGCACTGGAGAGACATGAGATTGCGTTGATGTGTCGATTGTTGTCTCGTCCTCCCCGTCACATTGTCCTCCCCTCTCCTCTTTTTCTGCCTGGAGACACCGCGGCTCCATTAGCGCTCACCTTCCACCCTTCGTGCCTTTCCTCTGTCAGTATCTGGGTGACGAGGCCGCACGTGTATACACTGTATACAGAGGGGGGGATGGAGGAGTTTAGGAATGGGGCTTGAGTGTTTGATATCAACATTTCGTATACGTCATTCCGGAAATAATATGTCTAATGGAGCATAAGTATTCATCATACGAGTAAGTGTTGCATCGACATACATAAATGATGGCAAATTAAGGCTCATCCAGAACATAAATTGTGACCGGTTTGAATACTTTTGCCTTATTACAGGCGCGGGTGGCAGCAGATGACCAAGAACATCTTGTTGGCATCAAACGTTTCCATAGAGAGTTGTTCCACCGTCTGAATAAATAGGCATTTTATTAAATACATGAATAGACCAGGAATAATAAATACAGTCCCATTGACCAGATATAATACTTACCCCTTAATACCACTATACAGCTTATATGTAAATATAACCTACTTTGACCACTCGAAGACAACGCAGACCGTACAGCGAATCTCCACCTGTTTATTCTCAAATTGTCTTGGGTTCCAAAATCCTGCTCTGAATAATCTCTTCAAGCAGATCTGTTGCCGTATTTCACAAGACAAATTAAAAAAATTCTTCTCTTCTACCTGATGAGGCTCATATACTTACTTTGAAGATCTATTTGAGCTTCATAATCATGCTCCTTTGATTTCATGTGGCTAGGTCTCTTCAGGCAGCGACATGCGGACTGAGTATTCAGGTAGCAGGGCCACACTGCTCCAGCATTGCTGACTTCTTTGTTGAGACAACTTTCAACTCTGCCTCTGTGAATCTTGAGACAAACACCGCCAAGCTACATACTTGACTCTGCTGTTCCATGGCTTCTGCTTATATACTCGTCCCTATTGTTCCAAGGTGCCTGTTTACTTGCTAAGCTACACGGCTCCTCTGCTCCAAGGTGCCTGTCTAGATACTCGGCTCTGCTATTCCAAGGTGCCTATTTACATAGTTGGTTCTGCTCTTCCAAGTCGCCGATCTACATACTCAGCTATGTTGTACCAAGATGTATGTGCACATATTTAGTTCTGCTGTTCCAAGGTGTCTGTCTACATACTCGGCTCTGCTATTCCAAGGTGCCTATTTACATAGTTGGTTCTGCTCTTCCAAGTCGCCGATCTACATACTCAGCTATGTTGTACCAAGATGTATGTGTACATATTCAGTTCTGCTGTTCCAAGGTGCCTGTCTACATACTCGGCTCTGCTGTTCCAAGGTGTCTATCGACATATTCAGCTCTGCTCTTCCAAGGTGCATATCTATATATTCAGCTATGTTGTACCAAGATGTATGTGTACATATTTTTCTCTGCTGTTCCAAGGTGCCTGTCTACATACTCAGCTCTGCTGTTCCAAGGTGCTTATCAATATATTCGGCTCTGCTATTCCAAGGTGCCTGTCTACATAATCTTTTGTTCCAAAATGCCTGCCTGCTTTCTCAGCTCGGCCATTTCACTACAAAGTACTATCCAGCACTCTCAGCCCTGCTGTTCCACGTCCAAGATGTCATCTTGCATCCTAGAACGCATACCCTAGAAATCTACACTTTCACATACCTGGGGCTTTTTAGGCCTGAGTGCAAATAACATGGAATAACTCCAATAAAAATACTTTTCAAAGTTTATTTGAAAATTGCGACGTAAGGATGCATTCCCACTAGCGCTGGGGTCCGCCAGATTTCCGGCAGCCTTAACTGGAGTTACCAGGAGGTCAGATCCATTACGGATCCCTTCCTGGCGGATCCCAGCGCCAGTGGGAACACAGCCTAAGATGTGAGTGTTTCAAAACATTATAATTATGTGCAAAAAACAACACAAAAGTAAATACACGGGCTTAAAACTCCCAATATATGCATTCTATTTAGTTCTTTATAATAATTTTTTTGTGTAAACGATTTTTATATAAAAGTTGTAGTAAACATGGTGCAGGAATATTTCTTTTCAAACTTTCCTTTTCAACTTTATTGATGACCCCAACAATTTTCACATGTTATCTGTTCGGAAGAATGTTCCTTGCAGACATTTTGTCCACAAGTAGTACAGATACGCTCAGATTTCCTTTCCTTCTTTGCTGGACAAATATATTGTAACAACGCTTTCTTTTTTTTTTTTTCTCTTGACTCTGGATGTTCCTGAAAATGTATACCACATCGGATCATAGCTTCCGTAGTTTGCCTTGGCAAGCATTTCGTGTTGCTTCGCAAAAAGTTCATAGCAAAGTTCCGTCAAGAATAGACGTCTCTTGTCCTTCCTGTTGGCATGGAATTCTGGTTTCACTATAAACAATATAGGTATTGAGGGCTAACACATCGAGCATATTAGAAAAAATGACCACAGTCCAACGTTTTGTCTGCCTCTTGCACGAATACTCTCTAATCATTTTGTCCGTCTTGTCCACAGCCTCCTTTAGTTTTATTATAATGCAGGATGATTTCTGGTTTCTGTTTCCTGTCTTTGGTGTCAATACTTCCATCATGATGCATGGTAATCAGTAATATCACAGATTTTTTTCTTTCTTCACTTTATAAGACACCATTGTCGCTTGATTGCAGAAACCAAAGACACTCCCATAAAGTGTTCGCTGTGGATTGTGCTTCATGATTGGAGGAATTTCTCGGCGGTTTGGCTTCATAGTATCAACAAGTGTAAGTTGTTTCTGAAGCAAAAATTTGCCCAGTTCAAGATTGGTAGAGTAGTTGTCCATTGTTATATTTTTTTCCAGAATTGAAAATTGGTATAGCAAGTGTTTTTACAATGTCAGAACATGGGTCTTTCTGGACTGGAGCATCAACTTTTTCGCCACAATAAATCAGACCATTCATCCCATAATAGCTTGCAGAATCACACATCCAGAAAATTTTTATTCCATACTTGGCTGGTTTACTGGGCATATACTGAATGAATTTGCAACGTTCCCTAAAGGGAAGAAGTTGCTAATCCATTGTCACTAGAATGGTAAGGCTTTGTACAGCTCTTGATAAAAAGATTCCAGATGTAACTAATGGGGCTAATTTATCTGTTTCCAACCTCATAGGACGAGTTCTCTTATCAACAAAACGAAGGCTTCTCCCAATATTCTCAAATCTATGGACTGACATTGTAGCTTTGTTTTTAATTCTTTGATTGGAACATCGTACAATTTTGTTCACCCTGCCAGAAATATAAGGGCAATATAAGCATACAGTTCCTCTTTTGTTATATTTTTTATGTTTTTTTTCTTCCTGAAGCGATTCATTTTCCTTCTAAGTTAGTACACGAAATTACCTCATCTACAATATCATCTGAAGAAAATTTACAGAAATCATCTCTTTTGGACAAAAATTGTGGAATTCCTACAGTTCCTTCAGCAACTCTTACAATATTATGTGATGGGGTGCATGCAAGAACCCCAACCGTACTGTTCCAAAAAACATTAGTTTTGGATGTTCTTTTTATACGTTCTGCTGGATCCGCTACTTTTTCATCACTCGAAGAATCACTGGACAATGAAGTAGAGACATTAGCTGGCGGCATGTACTCTTCATCACACAAAGAAAGTACACTGTATTCATGACTATCAAAAATGATTACTTCAATTTCATGGTCAGACAAACCCCTGGATGTAGACTGTGCCATTGTAACCTTAGATGTCAGTAAACTAAAATGAAAAAAAAAAATAATAATGATTACAATCAGCGTTGTACACTCTTTGTTAGTGTGTGTGCTAAGAGTAAAGTGCAGCCCCCCTCATCTCACCTTCATCAGGTTGCCACTTTCTTTTAGGTGCAGTAGAAGCCTCTGGATTTTTGTATCTCAGAAAGTTTCTTTTCCGAGAAACAAGAAAGCTGACTCCTTCCTCCAAAGTCTCTTCAGCAAGTAGCACACAATGAACAGGATCTTGTCTGTCCTCCTGGTCCTGTGTGTTCAGGGCCTGTGATGATGTCGGAGACGCATGACTTTGTGAGGGAGCCTCCTTCCCAAGATCACGTAACCAGAGTCAAAGACTGAGTCATAAAGACAAAGTCTTCTCCAGCAACAGTAAAGACAAAAAGACTGAGGATGACATGTAAACCTAGTACAGGCCTAAAAGGCCCCAGGTATGTGAATATGGTGTATCCCCAAAAAAAGACTTGTTATACTGAAATGCCTGTAACAAAAAATATATGAACAACTGGAAATTACTAACAATTATATACCCGAGAAACACCTAGAGTTTCAGAATTCTAACTAAAGTAAATCGAAAACCATTAACCTAGCAGGCTTGCGAGGCCCCAGATATGCGTACATATCTTCCACCGCATTTAATTGTCTTAGACACTTTTAACATATTTAAAGAAGTTGTAAATTATTACAGCTTTATTCATTGTGATGAAGAGGGACTGGACTGCAAAACTGAAAAAAAAAAACCATAGATAAGTATTGCGTTGTTTTTCTTAAAAGGCGGTCATGTTTTTTTCTAATCCTTTGCAACACTTTTAAACACAAATTTAAACTGGTGGTATATCCCTTTAAGAATATTTTTCTTGCTAGCTTTTCAGATACTGAATGCAGTTGCTTCTGCAGCAGGTACCGGGATTCATGAAAAACCCGCTCTGGAAATAAAAAAGAACAGTCATAGAAATTTCTGCAACAAATCTGTGAATTCACCCAAACACGGTATTAGGAAACAATTTGTCAGTGTTCCTGTCACCCACAGAAGCGCGATTTCCACTTGTGAATTAGGTCATGAGATCACTGGGAAAATATGTTGTTTTTGGCAACGAGTTACTGTAAAACATTGCAAAATAATAATAGAAATGAAGCCAAGTTTTCTGAATGTGGTACTAAGCTACAGAACACAATAAAAAGCACAAATCAGTAAAGAAAAAAGAAAAAAAAATCCAATTATGCATTAGACATCTGTGCTGGTACATTATGATGCACAGGGGATGGGCTTCCACAGTGCTGACCACCAATCAGATGTCTCCCTACTTATGCTCCTCCCCTCTCACATGCCGTCCCACAAACACACTGGAAAAACTGCAGCTGCATCCCCCTCCTCTCCCCAAGTCTTGTTTTCTGGCATTTTATTTAGAATTTTCGAGAAACACGTGAGACTTTAGAAAGAGTAGAAACAGCTATGTTCTTATTCATGAGCTTTTTACATGTGAGATTTGCTGACCTGTTACCTAGAATATGTTTGATATTTCTTGTTTTCTCTCTTGCTGTTTCTATGTGTACACTGTATACAACTTACGGACTGGTTTCCTTTTTTTTCTAAACAGGTTTTTTGCAACTCATCAGCAAGGCACATGTTGTGGAGGAACAAGTACAATTGTCACTTTTGTGTCTCTTGTGTTACAGGTTGCGGATGGCTTTTTTTGGCATCGATTAGGTACTATGAATAGAGCATTGTGGTTGAACAGTGTAATTTAAAGAGATTGGCTAGATAAAAGTGATACAATGTGTTATGGCTAGTGCAAGGCCCAAGGGGGTACAACAGGACACAAGGGTTTTCTCTAAGCCCCTATGTTATGCTTTGCCCCCTCAGGTCCTGAACTATACAGGTGTACCAGTTACGCCTGGGCCCATGACGACTTTGGCTGAATAGAAGGACAGAAAGGGTGCTGTGGCGGATAACGCACAAACAGACTGCAGGAAAGCAACTGAGATTACTAAAATAAAATAATCTCTAGCTAAGGAGCTGGATCTCCAACCACCCATCAAACTTGAAGTATAGCCAGCAAAAATGGCAGGTGCAAGGTGATTTATAAGTAGCTCTTCCTCAGATGTGATCGGACAGAACAAAATGGGGAACTGAGAGACACATGAATAAAAGCAAACCAAGGAAAAGACGAGAACTATGGAGTTGGACAGAGACCACACAGGCTGTGGCTCAGCAGAGAGGAAAACCGACCACGCAGCGAAAGGTCACTGGATGGAGTCCTGAAACTGAGCCATGGTACTGCAGTGGTTTCCCACCAGTATATCTTCTATACAGTCTTACAGGGTTATTCTCAAGTATGAAAAGTTATCCGTGAGATAGGGAATAACTTTCTGATCTCTGTTGAGACCCCTACCAAACCCGAAGATCCCATATGAATGGAGCAGAAATTGATCATACGCTCTGCCACTCCTTTCATTGTTATGGGGGTGCCGAAGACCAGTCAAGTGCAGCATTTGGCTATCTCTGTTGCTCCTCTGTAGCAGCAGTGCGTATGATCGACCACCATTCCAATAAAATCCTGGTTTACAGTTAGAGTTTGTAACGTTGTTGGGCATGGACTGCGCCAGACTGTTCCTGAATAGTGGTATTCACTAGAGCCTCTCTGATGGGAAGGATAGGCTTAGCAGCAGAAAGTCAACAGGTATCAATCCAGGGCAGTCTCTATGGGTCTGCAGCAGCTGACCGAAGAGTCAGACATGGGTACAAGGTACTGGAGGACGAAGGCAAAGACTCAGACAATCCTGGGTCACGGCAGACATGACAGGATCAGAGTACAGGCCTGGTCGATAGCCGGAGAATCAATACAAATAAGTGCATAAACAGGATACTAGCAGACAAACTAAGTAGGAACAAATGTTCAGGCAAGAAGTTAGGAGCTGCTTAATAATCCCCCTGCTGCTTATGGATAGGCTGGGGAAGATAAACCCTACAGTAGACAGCAGGGTTAAGTTCCTGCAGGATCTGTCCACGCCAGCAGGGATATGCAGCAGGGTTATGTTCCTGCAGGATCTGGCCACGTCTCCCTGTAGCCAGGTGGACACAGCAGGGATATGCAGCAGGGTTATGTCCCTGCAGGATCTGGCCACGTCTCCCTGTAGCCAGGTGGACACAGCAGGGATATGCAGCAGGGTTATGTTCCTGCAGGATCTGGCCACGTCTCCCTGTAGCCAGGTGGACACAGCAGGGATATGCGGCAGGGTTATGTTCCTGCAGGATCTGGCCACGTCTCCCTGTAGCCAGGTGGACACAGCAGGGATATGCGGCAGGGTTATGTTCCTGCAGGATCTGGCCACGTCTCCCTGTAGCCAGGTGGACACAGCAGGGTTATGTTCCTGCAGGATCTGGCTACGTCTCCCTGTAGCCAGGTGCACACAGCAGGGATATGCAGCTGGGTTATGTTCCTGCAGGATCTGGCCACGTCTCCCTGTAGCCAGGTGGACACAGCAGGGATATGCAGCAGGGTTATGTTCCTGCAGGATCTGGCCACGTCTCCCTGTAGCCAGGTGGACACAGCAGGGATATGCGGCAGGGTTATGTTCCTGCAGGATCTGGCCACGTCTCCCTGTAGCCAGGTGGACACAGCAGGGATATGCAGCAGGGTTATGTTCCTGCAGGATCTGGCCACGTCTCCCTGTAGCCAGGTGCACACAGCAGGGATATGCAGCTGGGTTATGTTCCTGCAGGATCTGGCCACGTCTCCCTGTAGCCAGGTGGACACAGCAGGGATATGCAGCAGGGTTATGTTCCTGCAGGATCTGGCCACGTCTCCCTGTAGCCAGGTGGACACAGCAGGGATATGCAGCAGGGTTATGTTCCTGCAGGATCTGACCACGTCTCCCTGTAGCCAGGTGGACACAGCAGGGATATGCAGCAGGGTTATGTTCCTGCAGGATCTGACCACGTCTCCCTGTAGCCAGGTGGACACAGCAGGGATATGCAGCAGGGTTGAAAGAGCTGCATGACGACTCGGTGCAGCAGCCTGACATGGGAAGGAGCAGAGCGGCGAACTTAGTGAGCAGCAGAGCAATGGGAACTCGTGTGGGTTCCCACTGTGACAAGATCCCAGTTATCGGGGATAGCTTTCAAACTTGAGAATACCCTTTTTTAAAGGGTGCTTTAACAAAAAAAAGGTTAATTTTAAGAGGTGGTCTAGTATACGACCCATTTTCACATGTCTTATTAGGGCAATCTGAATTAATTGAGGGTTTTTGGGACCCATTTACATTAGCCAAATAAGAGATGCTACAGAGATTGTCTGTCTTTCTATGGAGGATCCATTGCACAGGACACATACTGTACCATGAATTTCAATGGGGCACTCACTGCTTAATTTGAACATGTGTGCCCCTAATAACTGATAACAGGCATGTCGCCTTGTATTACTAGTGAGTCCTATTGGTTTGAAAATCACAAGTTAAGATTTTATGTTAATAAGCAAATTACCCTGATCACTTGGCCACAAGCTTGATGAAGGTAAGCGCTGGCAATCACATTTATATCTGTAGCGTACACCTTTCACATTCATTAGCGTAACCCCCCTCGCCCTCCGCCTCAGGCACTTCAAAGAGATTGAACAGATCCATTATTTCTGAGATGAGTCAGACGGAATTGCCTGAGAGAAGTGGGTGTTTATGTGCTGAAAACTTTTCATGATGAATACTGCAGTGTCCCTGGCATCCCCGTCTATTGCCTCGAGCCTCGTACCAAAGCAAAACGCAACAGAAGGGATCAGCTTTGCATTTGTATTTGCCAGCTTGGATTGAGGACCCTTGAAGACATCACCACAACCCCAATGATTAAAAAAAAAATAATCCACTTACTTTCGTGAGGAAACCATTTCTTTAAGGGTGGAAAGGCTACTATTGGTCTTCAGGTAACATTTATAATTTTTTCTGCAGTTTACTCCTCCCACCAGCGGGGTCGCACTCCAGCTGTGTTACAGCTGGTCAAAGGGATGAGATGAGTGGTGGCCACGAAAGTGTCACTCCGAAATGTGCTATTATACCTCAACTGACTGTCGGCTATCTCTCCCGGCTCCTCATACGCAAGTTCAGCAGGGCCGAGCATACATGTGCCAACAATGGAGGCGTTTCTTCTGGATAGAACAAAAAGATCGAGCTGTAAAATTCAAGACGTTCAGTCCTTCACATCATCTATGTCAGGGGTCAGCAATATCCAGCATAACTACAACTCCCAGCATAGGTCATCAGATAGCTGCCAGAAGATGCTGAGAGTTGTAGTTGAACTATAGCAGGAGGGCAGCAGGTTGCTCTGTGTTGACATATGATGATCGGTTAATCTGCCAATTTTTCTCTAATGTGTATGGGGGTCTTAAAGGGAACCTGTTAGCAACTGGCCCCTCAACTATTTCTATGATTGTGTAGCCCATTAATAGATCGGCCATTCAATCCCTGTGTGACCCTAAAGTTCTGCTCTAGCAACGAGAAATCACATTTTGAATCTGTCTGTAAGTGCATTGGGCAGTATGATGCACTTACAGCTCCTCAGCCTCATGCTGTATTTCCAGACTAGCTGCACTCTTCTCTTCTCTGGCTGACTGACAAGTTGGTTATTCTGGCCACTGACCTGTTAATCAGCCAAAGGAAGGTGTTGCTAGTATAGGAATACAGCCGAAGCTAAGGAGCCGTAAGTGCATTATCATGCTCCAATGCACTTCCAGACTGAACTTCAAAAATGTGATTTCTTGCTGATAGAGCAGCACTTTGCTGTCACAAAGGGATCAACATCGTTATCTTTTAATGGGATACACATTTGTATTAATCGTTTTTTAGGTTTAAGCGACCCGGACACTGGAAACTGAATATACATTTCTCAAGTATCATCATTCTGCCCGGTTTCCTCTGTTTGCTCCCTCCCAATGGCTCCTCTTCTCAGGTTGGCCTTCCATTCCTCCTGATTCTATGCTGGCTGCTGCGGCAAAGTGGAGAGAGCAGTGATGAGTCTAAACTACGCCTCCTCTGGAAAGCTAGTGGAGTCAAGGCATAGATTTACCACTGGATTCCCACTGTGATAACTATCTTGTAAGCAGGAAGAAAGGATTGCCAATCTGTGTGGAGCAGGCCCTGGAAACAGATGGAGGTCATCAGGTAGGATACATGGCACCAGGAGGCAGATGGAGGACACCAGGTAGGATACATGGCACCAGGAGGCAGATGGAGAGCATCAGGTAGGGTACATGGCAATGAGAGGCAGATGGAGGACACTGGGTAGGGTATATGGCATCGGGAGACAGACTAAGGGCACCAGGTAGAATACAAGGCATTGAGAGGCAGATGGAGGACATCAGGTAGGATACATGGCATCGGAAGGCAGGTGGAGGACACCAGGTAGGATACATGGTACTAGGAGGCACATGGAGAGCATCAGGTAGGATACATGGCATCGGAAGGCAGGTGGAGGACATCAGGTAGGATATATGGTATCCATTGGTAGATGGAGGTCATCAGGAAGGATACATGGCATTCAGAGGTAGATGGAGGGCACCAGGTAGGATATATGGTATAGGGAGGCAGATGGAGGTCATCAGGTAGGGTAAATGGCATCAGGAGGCAGATGGAGGGCATCAAGTAGGATACATGGTATTAGGAGGCAGATGGAGGCCATCAGGTAGGATACATGGTATCAGGAGGTAAATGGAGGACACCTGGTAGGATACATGGTATCAGGAGGTAAATGGAGGACACCTGGTAGGATACATGGTATCAGGAGGTAAATGGAGGACACCTGGTAGGATACATGGTATCAGGAGGCAGATGGAGGACACCAGGTAGGATACATGGTATCAGGAGGTAAATGGAGGACACCTGGTAGGATACATGGTATCAGGAGGCAGATGGAGGACACCAGGTAGGGTAAATGGCATCAGGAGGCAGATGGAGGGCATCAAGTAGGATACATGGTATTAGGAGGCAGATGGAGGCCATCAGGTAGGATACATGGTATCAGGAGGTAAATGGAGGACACCTGGTAGGATACATGGTATCAGGAGGTAAATGGAGGACACCTGGTAGGATACATGGTATCAGGAGGTAAATGGAGGACACCTGGTAGGATACATGGTATCAGGAGGCAGATGGAGGACACCAGGTAGGATACATGGTATCAGGAGGTAAATGGAGGACACCTGGTAGGATACATGGTATCAGGAGGTAAATGGAGGACACCTGGTAGGATACATGGTATCAGGAGGCAGATGGAGGACACCAGGTAGGATACATGGTATCAGGAGGTAAATGGAGGACACCTGGTAGGATACATGGCATCAGGAGGCAGATGGAGGACACCAGGTAGGGTAAATGGCAGATGGAGGCCAAGGCCATTAGGTAGGCTACATGGTATCGGGAGGTAAATGAAGGGCACTTGGTACAAAACGCGAGAAGTGTATTGTGACTTTTCAGTCCCGGCGTGGAGGGTCACTTTAACAGTCCTTCAATGAGATGGGAGGATGGCTCATGTTCTCATACGACCCTGATGTGAAAACGTTTCTAAATTATACCATCCTGCAGATCGCCAACCTTCCACTGTGCCAGTGCGAAGGCAGCGTAACTCAGGAGTTTGGGAAGAGGAACATGCTTGCTGCTCTGCAATGGGGAGAATGTAAACTTTGGGACGTAAATGGACACTATTCCATTATTCACTATTTCCCTTGCATATTTGGCACTTTATTGTAAATTACGGCACTTTCTAACTATTTTTATGTTTGAACATAATTTGTGACTGTGTTGGCACCTACGGCGCTTTATGTGCTTATTTTTTTTAGCAGTGTTAACATTATATGGCTCCATTGGTCGCTATGTGAGCGCTATATATCTATGTGGGTGGTATATGACTCTTTTGGTACTGTTCGAGACTCCATGGGAAATACTTAACACGACGTGGGCACAGTTTGGCTTTGTGGTGCTATGGACAGTGCACGGCACCCCAATCCCTACATATGGACTCTAGTACTGGTCTTGGGGACACATTGCACAGTATTGCTCATCTCAGAGATGTAAGAACTCCATAGTAATATTCATATATGTGATTTATTATGTTTTTTTTATTGTTTTGTGCTGTTTGTATTGTTCATTGTGTTTACTCTGGGGTTTCGCATGATGTATCGCCAACAATCTTGCCGCTGATGAATCCCATGCTTTATAACTTGATACCCACACACTTCAGTAAATCAGTATTTCCCGGTAAATCACCCTCCACTGCCTTCATGTCTCTTCGTTCTGTATAGATCTGACATTACCGCAGCCTGGGGACCTCTGATCTACATATGCACCAGTCAGGGTCTCTATTCTGATGGTCTCGTGTAAAGGGAAGATATGTGTTTTTAATACATTTTCTTTATGTAAGAAGAGATTTTTTTTTTCGTGGCGGCGTATCGGTGAGGTCAGAATTCTGTGCTGTTGCTAAGCAACCTGTGTACTCTACTGTCACAAAGCCCCACAGTCCCGCGGGACCGATCATTTCTAATGTGCATGGTATACAGCGCGCCTTGGGATATTAATTAGGCAATTACCACGAGTAACTGCGCAAAAAATCACGTTAAAAAAAAATTAAAAAACAATAAATGACAGCATCCGATTCTATTTTCTTTTTACTAAATTCCTCTTCGAAAAAGGCATTTTTCTAATTATTATAGGGCATTTTGCTGCAAGTTGTCGCCTCCAGCAATCATGAACCTACAAATGGTGTTGGAATGGTCGGTTCCAATTCGGATGGAACACTGGTTTTTGGTTTTATGTATTCGCACTAATTTACGATTTCCATTTTTACTGTATTCTGATCTAAGTCCTTTCTCATCTACACGTGCAGGCTTCTGAGCTTAGTTCAGCCGCTGCTGGTTCAGCTCCTGTATAGAGATTGTCCTGGTGATTTACATTCCAGGAAGTCGTGAAGTATTACATTACTGAACCCCATTTCTTCAGAAAACCATTACATCAAGCTGAATTCTGAATGCAGCTCTGGATTTGAATGACTTTAAAGGGGACCTGTCACTTGCCATAAATAAGTAATTTTTACCAGGTGTAAATGCCGCCGTTCTCCCGAATCTGACGTTGTTTTCCTTTTGTTCCTGCTCCTCTCCATTCCTGAGATATGCAGGGTTCCTCATCTCAGTCTTTTTTCTCCCAGTAATATATGCTGGATATACTGTATGCGAGGTCGGTGTTTATCCAAGGTCCTGCTGTCTTCACTAACTTTCTTGTAAAAGCACATTTTCATTGCTGGAGTGATTTCCCGTTTTACGTCTCATGTGAAGGTTCATGTGCTTTGCTCCCTTTCTGCAGCCTCAGTTAGCTGCCCTCCATAATAACATAAATGCTTTCCTCCCCATCTGCTATATTCAGCATCCTCTTTTTCATGCTGCTATCTCAGTTGAGCCTTTGTTGCCAACTCTGCTCTTTTACACTGCTTCATTGCTGAATCGACTCTGCTACATCGCTGTTCCAGCTCTGCTGCATTCAGCCTCTGTTTGAAACTCAGCTGTGCTACAAACATTTCTTATTACCGAATAAACCACTACATCGTCTTTCCACTTTTGTAGCATTGAGCTACAGTTGCAATCTCAGCTTTCCTACACTGGTTTCTCATTATTAAGATAACTCTGCTGCATCCCGGTTCCAGCTCTGCTGCCATTGTTCCAGTTACTGCTGTTCTGGTTGCTGCAGCGGCGCCTTCTGTCAGTGCTGCGTTAGAATAGCTCATCTGGATCAAGGGGTTTGAGAATCGACCCGTTCAGTTGAGACGCAACATACAATTTCTTAGATCAATGTGACAATTAGCCAGAAAATAACTATATTGTATCAAGAATATCTTTACGAAGAGCAAAATTCCACCTTCTGGCAACTCCTGGTCATTGAGTCATGCCCGTCCTAAGAACCAATTTACGTGACCGCCATTTGCATGAGCAGTCTTGGTATCGACAGGCGCGTCACTGGCCGTGTAAGAGTAGAAGCTTAGATGAATAATGAATAGAAAGGAGGATACGGTCCGAGCTCGGCTGCGCCGCCATCTTTGTCGTTTTTCCTTCCATACTGTACATTTTTGTTGCTTTGCAGCTCATGCGTGAACCTCGTGACGGTAAAATCTGCTCTGCTTCCCAATCACTGATCAGTATTTCTGGAAATAAAACGACTTTCAAAGGAAATCTGTCAGTAACACATCTAATCAGAATTGTTTTGACAGTATTTGAGCAGCCAGGGATCACAAGAGCAGAAAAGTGCTATTTTCAGCCGTAGTAACCTCCCCCGATCTCGTCCTGAAATGCTCACATTGATAGATCCTGATATTCACGTTTACCGCAGAAAATAAAAATCCTAGCTGAAGCGACGAGTCCGACTGAAATTACGGAATAACTCGATACCACGAGCTTCACAATGTACATCTGACTGCGCACACATATATTCCATAACATTAAAACCACTGAGAGGTGACGTGAATATCATTGATTATCTGTCCGGGGTAGGAGATATTATCAGCAAGTGAACAGTCCTTTGTTGATATGTTGGAAGAAGGAAAAATGAGTAAGCGGAAATATCTCAGTGAATTTGACAAGGTCTAAATTGTGATGTCTACATGACTGATGAGTCCGAGAGAATATTCAAAACAGCAGGTCCTGCTACCGGTATACGGCAGGTCTTGTGGGGTGTTCCATATATACGGCGGGTCTTGTGAGATGTTCCCGGTATACGGCAGGTCTTGTGGGGTGTTCCATATATACGGCGGGTCTTGTGAGATGTTCCCGGTATACGGCAGGTCTTGTGGGGTGTTCCATATATACGGCGGGTCTTGTGGGATGTTCCCGGTATACGGCAGGTCTTGTGGGGTGTTCCATATATACGGCGGGTCTTGTGAGATGTTCCCGGTATACGGCAGGTCTTGTGGGGTGTTCCATATATACGGCGGGTCTTGTGGGGTGTTCCCTATATACGGCAGGTCTTGTGGGGTGTTCCCAGTATACGGCAGGTCTTGTGGGATGTTCCCAGTATACGGCAGGTCTTGTGGGGTGTTCCCTATATACGGCAGGTCTTGTGGGGTGTTCACAGTATACAGCGGGTCTTGTGGGGTGTTCCCTGTATACGGCAGGTCTTGTGGTGTGTTCCTGGTATACGGCAGGTCTTGTGTGGTGTTCCTTGTATATGGCAGGTCTTATGGGGTGTTCCCGGTATACGGCAGGTCTTATGGGGTGTTCCCGGTATACGGCAGGTCTTGTGGGGTGTTCACAGTATACAGCGGGTCTTGTGGGGTGTTCCCTGTATACGGCAGGTCTTGTGTGGTGTTCCTGGTATACGGCAGGTCTTGTGTGGTGTTCCTTGTATATGGCAGGTCTTATGGGGTGTTCCCTATATACGGCAGGTCTTATGGGGTGTTCCCGGTATACGGCAGGTCTTGTGGGGTGTTCCTTGTATATGGCAGGTCTTATGGGGTGTTCCCGGTATACGGGAGGTCTTGTGTGGTGTTCCCGGTATACGGCAGGTCTTGTGGGGTATTCCCGGGATATGGCAAATCTTATGTGATTTTCCCAGTATACAGAAGGTCTTATGGGGATTTCCCAGTAAATGGCAGGTCTTTTTGAGTGTTCCTGGTATACTGCGGATTTTGTGGAGTGTTCCCAGTATACAGCGGGTCTTGTGTGGTGTTCCTGGTCTATGGCAGGTCTTGTGGGGTGTTCACAGTATACAGCGGATCTTGTAGGTTGTTCCCAGTGTATGTCAGGTCTTATGGGGTGTTCCCAATATACGTCAGGTCTTGTAGGGTGTTCCTGGTGTACTGCGGATCTTGTGGGGTGTTCCTTGTATACAGCAGGCCTTGTGGGGTGTTACCATTATATGGTGGGTCTTGTTTGGTGTTCCCGATCTATGGCAGGTCTTGTGGGGTGTTCCCAGTATACGGCAGGTCTTGTGGGGTGTTCCCGGTATACGGCAGGTCTTATGGGGTGTTCCTGGTATACGGCAGGTCTTATGGGGTGTTCCCAGTATACGGCAGGTCCTGTGGGATGTTCCCGGCATACGGCACGTCTTATGGGGTGTTCCCGGTATACGGCAGGTCTTATGGGGTGTTCCCGGTATACGGCAGGTCTTGTGGCGTGTTTCCTGTAAACAGCAGGTCTTATGGGGTGTTCCCGGTATACAGCGGGTCTTGTGAGGTGTTCCTTGTATATGGCAGGTCTTGTGGGGTGTTCCCGGTATACGGCAGGTCTTGTGGGGGTGTTCCTTGTATATGGCAGGTCCTATGGGGTGTTCCCGGTATACGGCAGGTCTTGTGGGGTGTTCCCAGTATATGTTGGGTATTGTGGGGTGCTCCCGGTGTACAGCAGATCTTGTGTGGTGTTCCCAATATTCGGCATGTGTTGTGGAGTATTCCCGGTATGTAGTGGTTAGTACCTACCAAAAGTGGTTGTGGGAAGGACAACCAACAAAAGGGCTACAGGGTAATTAGCATTTAAGGCTCATTAATGAGTGGGGAGTAAAGGCTAGCCCATCTGTACAAATTCCACAGAAAAGCTACTGTAGCACTAATTGCTGGAAACGTTACTGCTGGCCATGATACAAAGCTCGCTGTCTATGGGGCCAAGTAGCCGCAGAGCAGTCAGATTGACCGTTCTGACCCCTGTCCACCACCGAAAGTACCTGCAATGAGCATGTGAGCATCAGAACCAGACCAAGGAGCGGAGGAAGAAGAAGATGGCCTGGTCTGATGCATCATGTGTGAATCGGTGCGTGTGCCTTACCTGGGAACAGATGGAACCAGATTGCACTTTAGGAAGAATACAAGCCGGCACCATGTTGATGTGATGTATCACCCACCTAAACAAGGTACAGCCCAAATGCAATCTGTATGGCAGCGGTATTCCCTAATGGCAGTGCACATTTCAGAAGAATAATTGTCAGGAACATGACAAAGAGATCTATGTGATGACTTCTCTCCTAATTATATCAGAATCTGAGCTTTCATTTTAGGTAATTGGTTTCGTTTTTCCAGCAATCTATTTAAGCCACTTAACCTGAATCGACTGCTACTCCAGCACTATGGTGGTTCCCACTGGTCCTTGAGTGCAGACATCCCATCCGTCAGTCATCAGTTCCATTTTGCTGCCTTCAGTCTTAATCCACATTCTGCATATTCCAAAAAGAAGAAGGAAACCACTGCACGAACAGGTGTGTCCAAACTTTTGACTGATACTCTATTTCTAAAAAAAAAAAAAAAAAACATGTTTGCACCCCAGTGTTTTCTTCCACATCACAGTTTTATGAAGGAAAAAAAAACAACAAAATTTAGAAATCTTGCGATTTTTCACATTGGCCAAAGTGACTTTCTGTTTTTTTTCAGGAAGAGTTTGCAGCAGTTTCCTTATCATCAGAGGCTGGGCTACAATGACAAGTAACACATGTACACACAACCGATAGCTCAGGATCCACCAATCACAACAGGTGATGTTGCATCTGCTACACCTCCCTTCACAATGACTGTAAGTAGCTCGACAAGACTAATATAACAAGTGGTTTCTCCAAATTCATCACAAAATGCCACTTTCTCTCTTTGTATCATCTTCTTTTAATTTGATGCATTCTCTTCACTATGCCATATTTGTATCATGTCACAGTCAACAAACCCTCAGACAGTCCAGGTATTTGATGTTTTTTTTTTCTCATGATCGATTAGTCTCTTGATTATCTGCTTCAGGTATGTTGAGACAAATGTGCGCTATTAGGCCATGTTCACACGTTCAGTATTTTCCATCAGTATTTATAAGCCAACGCCAGGAGTGGGGGGAAATATAGAATTGGTGCACTTGTTTCTATTACGGTACTTTTCCTCTGATTGTTTCATTCCTTATTTTGGGTTACTGATATAAAATACCGACCAAGTTTTGAACGTGTGAACGTGGCCTTAGAGGGGTTCTATCCAGTGGGTAAATAATTCTGCGACTGCAGTAATCAGCAAAATTGGCGTTCTGTATTGAATTTGGAGAAACCACTTGTTATATTAGTTGAGCTTAGTTATTTATGACAAACGTCTTTAATACTTCATAGAGCCCCTCTGGCTGTTATGACCCGCCACAGATATGATGCACAGCCAAAATCCAGCTTCTGGCATAATTCTTGAGGAATCTTAGCCCATTCCGTATGGACAAAGATACATTGGGTTGATTTGCTTCAACTAACCTATTCAAATCCCACCAAAGATTTTCAGAGTCATTGCCACTCTGCAATCTTCCGTGATTTCTTCTGAAACCAAACCTTGGTGGGCTGTGAGGTAAGAGTGGGATCATCGTCCTGTAAGAAGATCCAGTGATGCCCAAGATTCAGCTTCCTTATAGAAGGCGTGATGATTTCTCCTAGGATTTCCTGATAATTAAATTGATTCTATCTTGCCCTCAACACACTGAAGCTTTCCAGTGCCAGAGGAAGCAAACTAGTCCTAGGACATCACTGAGCCACTGGCATGCATCACTGTAGTTATTATGTAGACACTACCATGCTTCACTGTAGGCATTACCTAAACACTGCCATGCTTCACTGTAGACATCACCAAGACACTGCCATGGTTTACTGTAAGCATCACAGAGCCACCTCCATGCTTCACTGTATGCATCACCATGCCACCGCCATTCTTCACTGTAGGCATCAGCATGCTATCATCATATTTCACTGTAGGCATCACCAAGCCACCTCCATGTTTAACTGTAAACATCACTGATCCACCACCATGCTTCACTGTAGTCGTCACCAAGCTACTGCCATGCTTCACTGTAGGCAGGGTGTTCTTTTCAGGATGTGTTTCTTTCTTCACTGCCAGACCTACTGCTGATCCATAGGCCTGAAAGGATCCAGTTTTGTTTCATCGCTCCACGGGATGAAGTCCAAAAACTTCTATGGCTTATTTGTATGGTTTTCAGCCTGTTGGAGACAAACTCTCTTGCACTTTTGGGTTTGTAGAGGTGAACATCTTGGAGTTTCAGCATTTTGTATTTTTTTCCTCTTACGTTTTTGTACCGATCTCCTGCCTAAAGGTGCACTTACATTCCACAATTATCCTTAATGAGCATTCATAGAAACTCTAATTTCCCGATAATCGTACAGTGTAGACAGTCTGGCAATCACCTGACAATAAGGCGAATAGGGTGAAATAGTTTGACCAAAGATCATCATTCTGTGTTAACAAGACTTGCGCTCCTGAGAACAATGACAGCCTATGAGCACCGAATGATCTATTACGGGATCGTTCACCGCATATTTTTTAATTGACCGCCGATAGGTAGATATTTACCAATCAGTGGTCGTTTAACGTCACAGAATCGGTAAATGTGAACACGCCTTTAGCCATATTTCTAACGTGCAATAAAACGTCACAGTCAACAAATCCCAGCCTGTCTATAGGTATTTGATGTTTCTCATGTTTTATCTTTTCATTGTCTGCATCCGATATGTTGAGACATATTGTGAGGAATTCTATTCAATGGGTTAAATAATTCTAAGTGTTTTGTGATGAATTTGGAGAAACCATTTGTCTTATTAATTGTGTTGAGCTACTTATATTGTTCACATTTGGTTTATTGCAAAAAGTTTGTGCATTTTAAGACTGAACCTAATTTTTTTTTTTTTTTTTGGGGGGGGGATAATTTTGATTGTACTAATATATATGGGATTTAATCTGAATTTTTACTTGTCGATATGCCGCTTCTTTTCTATTTTCCTGAGGCTTTCTCTGGCTTTTCTCTGCTTGATCTGACCTTGTCTTTTTATCCAGCCTACAATAAGGTAATGTGTCTTTGGCAACATTTGACATACGTGCAAGAAATGAATTGTAAATTGCAAATAATGTCTGCGCCATTACAGTATTAAGCCCATACCGAGTCTGTTTAAGGGGGCACCAACTAGGAGCACAGCGGAGCCATTTATTCATTACTGGTTTCTGCTCACCTCCTAAATGGCCGGACCATCATATTCCGAGAATACTGGGCCTCATTATGTGCTTGTAGCTAGCAACCATTATGTGAGCTCAGTGGAAATTTACTTTATCTGCTTTTCTATGAACTATTATGATGTATACAGAAAAGTGATATTTTCTCCTTGCGGTGATGTAACCCCTTCACCACCTTGGGATTTTCCATTTTTGCGTTTTCGTTTTTTGCTCCTCTTTTTGCCAGAGCCATAACTTTTTTTTTTTCTATTTTTCCATCAATATGGCCGTGTGAGGGCTTGTTTTTTTTTGCAAGTCTACAATTTTTTTGCCTTTTTTTTTACTATGTTTACTAAATGCTAAAACTGACCTGCCATTATGATTCTCCAGGTCATTACAAGTTCATAGATACCAAACATGTATAGGTTATTGTGGTGAAAATAAAATCCCAAATTTGTAAATAAAATAAAAAAATGGCGCCATTTTCCAAGACATGTAGCATCTCCATTTTTTGGGATCTGAGCTGATGTTTTTATTAATACCAATTTTAGGTAGATGTGACGTTTTGATTGCCTGTTATTGCATCTTATTGCAATGTTGTGGCGACCAAAAAAACGTAATTCTGGTGGTTTGGTTTTTTTTCTCGTCATGCCATTTAGTAATTGGGTTAATTCTTTTTCAATTTTGATAAATCGGGAGATTATGGACGCAGCAATACCAAATATGTGTATTTTTTATTGTTTTGTTTTGATTGGGGCAATAGGGGGGGTGATTTGAACTTTTATATTTTTTTAAAAAATTTATAATATTTTTAAAAACATTCCAAATGGCTTCTCTAGTATATACAGCGGAGAAAATAAATATTTGATTCACTGCCGATTTTGCCAGTTTTCCCACCTACAAAGAATGGAGAGGTCTGTAATTGTTATCGTAGTTACACTTCACCTGTGAGAGATGGAATCTAAAAATAAAAACAGAAAATCACATTGTATGATTTTTACATAATTAATTTGCATTTTATTGCATGAAATAATTATTTGATCATTGACCAACTAGCAGGAATTCTGGCTCTCACAGACCTGTCAGTTTTTCTCTAAGAAGCCTCCTACTCTGCACTCATTACCTGCATTATTTGCACCTCTTTGAACTCGTTACCTGTATAAAAGACACCTGTCCGCGCACTCAATCACACTCCAACCTCTCCACCATGGCCAAGACCAAAGAGCTGTCTAAGGACACCGGGGGACAAAATTGTAGACCTGCACAAAGCTGGGATGGGCTACCGGACAATAGGCAAGCAGCTTGGTGAGAAGGCAACAACTGTTATCACAATTATTATAAAATTAAAAAAACACAAGATGACTGTCAATCTTCCTCGTTCTGGGGCAGCATGCAAGATCTCACCTCATGGGCTACGGATGATTCTGAGAAAAAGTCAGTAATCAGCCCAGAACTATACGGGAAGACCTGGTCAATGACCTGAAGAGAGCTGCGACCACATTCTCAAACATTACCATTAGTAACACACTATGCCGTCACGGATTAAAATCCTGCAGGACACGCAAGGTCCCCCTGCTATTGCCACCACCTGTCCAGGCCCATTTTAAGTTTACAAATGACCATATGGATAGTCCAGAGGAGGAGTGGGAGAAGCTCATGTGGTCAGATGAGACCAAAATATAACTTTTTGCTATCAACTCCTCCACTCGCCGTGTTTGGAGGAAGAAGAATGATTACAACCCCCAACAACACCATCCCAACTGTGAAGCATGGTGGGAGAAACATCATACTTTAGGTGTGCTTTTCTGCAAAAGGGACAGGACAACTGCACCATATTGAAGGGAGCTCAGGTAAATACTGCAGTGGTCTGGATTGGGGCGTGCAGTCTGGATCGGGGGCGTGAAGTCTGGGTCGAGGCATGTGGTCTGGATCGGGGCGTGCGGTCTGCATCGAGGTGTGCGGTTTGCATCGGGCCATGCGGTCTGTATCAGAGGTCATGACCAAGTTCTACAAAAATTTTGGACAGTCTATGAATATTTGTTCAGTTGTTCAGAAGTAGGTTGCCCCTGGTGATGCCGGAATATGTGTTATGCAAAATATGTATAAAATCGGGGACTCCTTGTTACACATGTGAGGATAGGTATCATTCCTCACCTGTAGACCATTATCCCGCACACAACCACCCGTGCACAATGCCATCATCAGACTGTAGCACACTGGTGGCGTGGAGCTGTGGGCAGATTTTTATCCCTTGGCTGCTTCTCCCTGGTTGGAGCCGCAGCTCTACAGATCCTATGGAGCGTGATACTGAAATGCTCCATTTAACAGCTGAGAAGAAGGAATCTGCTCCTGGATCCCAAGGTCTTTTTTTTCTTATTTTCCTGGTTACAGAACAAAAAAACCCCTGATGGCATATGTACTAAACCCATGCCACATGTCTACACTGCGCGGGGGATGAATACATGAAGGACTTCAATCCTGGAGAATAGGATGCACCTGAACAATACAGCATTTTATTTTGTCAAGGCCATCATCTCATATCTATACTGATAATGGAGATATTTCATTATTAACCATCTGCTTTGCCGACATGTTCTGCCACAATTCACTTTTATGGGAAAATAATTACACCAATAGTTTACCGGTTGGGAAAACCAGAGGGCATGTAAAAACTGTGCAGACCCAAACGGGAGAATCCCGAGGCCGAGGGCTGTAATACAAGGCGGACATTGTGAAATCCATGAGCTAAAGTGGGTTGTAGGCTTCTGCGGTGTCAACAGGAATTACTCGGCTGTGATGGCACTAAAATGTGATTGGTTGTAACGTCGCTGGGAATCGATCAGCTATGATGTCATCAGGAATCAATCAGCTATGATATCAGGAATCAGTCGGCTATGATGTCATCAGGAATCGATCAGCTATGAGGTCATCAGGAATCAATCGGCTATGATGTCATCAGGAATCAATCGGCTATGATGTCATCAGGAATCAAAAGGCTATGATGTCATCAGGAATCGATGAGCTATGATATCATCAGGAATCAATTGGCTATGAAGTCATCAGGAATCAATCGGCTATGATGTCATCAGGAATCAATCGGCTATGATGTCATCAGGAATCAAAAGGCTATGATGTCATCAGGAATCAAAAGGCTATGATGTCATCAGGAATCAAAAGGCTATGATGTCATCAAGAATCAATTGGTTATGATGTCATCAGGAATCAATTGGCTATGATGTCATCAGGAATCAAAAGGCTATGATGTCATCAGGAATCAAAAGGCTATGATGTCATCAGGAATCAAAAGGCTATGATGTCATCAAGAATCAATTGGTTATGATGTCATCAGGAATCAATTGGCTATGAGGTCATCAGGAATCAATCGGCTATGATGTCATCAGGAATCAATCGGCTATGATGTCATCAGGAGTCAATCGGCTATGATATCAGGAATCAATCGGCTATGATGTCATCAGGAATCAATCGGCTATGATGTCATCAGGAATCAATCGGCTATGATGTCACTGGGAATTGATCTGCTGTGATGTCACTATATATTAATTGGCCATGATGTCACTAGCAAACGATCAACAGTGATGTCACTAGGAATTGATCGGCCATAATATAATTAAGAATCAATTGTAGTGATGAGCGAGTATACTCGTTGCTCAGGTTTTCCCGAGCACGCTCAGGTGACCTCCGAGTATGTGTTAGTGCTCAGAGATTGTTTTCATTGCGGCAGCTGAATGATTTACAGCAACTAGCCAGCTTGATTATATGTGGGGATTCCCTAGCAACCAGGCAACCCCCACATGTACTCAGGCTGGCTAATAGCCGTAAATCATCCAGCTGCAGCGATGAAAACTAAATCTCTGAGCAGTCACAAATACTCGGAGATCACCCGAGCGTGCTCAGGAAAACCCGAGCAATGAGTACACTCGCTCATCACTAATCAATTGGCCATGATGTCACCAGGAATTGATCGGCAGGGATGGCACTAGAAATCCATCAGTCATGGTGTCACCTGGAATCAGTCAGCTGTGAGGGTGCGCATATGTCGCCATTGTTCTCCGCTGCACAGGTCCTGATGACACAGGATGATTCGAGACCGAGGATCTTTTGAGCAGCACAATCATTTCATCCATAAAAAAAGCGCTTTGCTCTTTGGCCATTTGATCAGCAGTAGTCTTGCAGTGTATGGAGCTCTACTTCAGGTTGCAATTTCTTCTCTAGGAGGCTTACGTTTTAGAAATATTAATGACATTGTGCAGGATTAAGAAATCATGGCTGCTTTCTTTCACAAACAGCGCAAAACCTGTCCTGAGAATGTGTCTGCTACAACTCCGCTGCAGAAAGTAAAACTGTCCTGCAGTACCAGGCACAACCTGTGGACAGAAATGGCGCTGTTTTTGAAAGGAAGCAGCCTTGTTTTTCTAATGTTACTCATCACCTTAATAAATCCTGATCTCTTGTACCGTAGTCTTTAACTACTGAGCAGATACCGAGTTTCCATACTCTGCCCTGGACGTCAGCGTGCAGACCACGTGCCCACCTCAGGACCTTCGTAGGAGCCAGCCCTATTAAAATGAAGGGATGAGTATAGGCCTTGTGTTAATATAGAGAATTGGCATTAAAGGGGTTGTCCATGCTGATTGGCTGCAGCAGACTACGGGGGGGGACACAGCACTGAGTACTGGGAAGCATCAATATTTTCTAACATTTCTTTACTGGGACCATTAAAACATGCTTTTACCCTAGTGGACATCCCCTTTAAGATGGTCTGTTTCCTAGAAGGGAGTTGTTGAAAATGTCTTTAAATTTATTTAAAAAGGATGTAGAGTATTTTTTTTAAAAAAGCATGATTACTTTATTAGAAGCAACAGCGCCCTACGTGTCCAGTGATCGTGTCTGGTATTGCAGCTACTTTAAAGTGAAGGGGTCTGTACTGCAATATCACGCACAACCTCTGGGAGGATCAATGCTGTTTTTGGAAGAAAGCAGCCTGTACAACCCCTTTAATAGTATGATTTACGTAGGTTTTGAAGCAGAATAATTACCATCATATGAGATGATTTCCCCCGACTTCACCATACCACACGTCTCCGTTACTAAAGAGACAATTTGCTATTTTCTACAAATTTTACACATTTTCGCAGCGCTCTCATTCCATTGTGATTCCTTACAAAGTGCATATATAACGCTCCATTGTCACGTGCGGGTTTTGTTTCTCGGAGCACAAAATCGCAGTGTGACAGGATTCATAGTAAATAATATACTCGGCAACTAGTGACAGCTTCAAGACTCTAGTCATAAAGACTTATTGCTCTTGTGTGCCTTTATGTGTATAACTATATGCAATTTACAGAGAAACTCCTACTAAAGAGCTGATAAACGAGCATCCTGAAGCTGCGAAACGTGTCGTACCTGGGCACATGCATCTATCTGTGTGTACATGGACCAATTCTGAGGTTGGACGTTGAGGTTTTGTCACGAGACTGCAGGAATGTGACATCAAGCAGAGTAATCGCGCCATTTTTGGCAGAGGCCGGAATCGCGTCAGTGGATGTATAGGTCAGAAGTATGGACTTTCGCTTCCATACTCTTTTTTTTTTCCAAGAGTCTGGATTTAGTAAGAAATAAAACTCTGGTTTGCTCTGACGTGAAGCAGTGGGTTAAGTAATTCCTGCGCACATCATTGACTCCATCCCACCATTATTATCTGACACTTCTGCTTTACGCCCCTGTAAACATCGGGTAGGCAAATAATGGGATTAATGATCCTGATGTCTGCACAGCTTGGAGGGAGACCATCAGCAAAAGCCAAAAAACGTAAAAGCAAAAGAAGAACAAAAATTCTGAAAAAGTGTCCATTCAACTCATCACTCAGGAAACTTCCCGGGTAGACCATCTGTGGTCTGGGTGTGGGGCACAGAGAATACCCCAGGTCAGAAAACTCTCAATGGTCCCAAAGGTGATGTTCTCCAGCACTAAAAATACTTAAAGCTTTAAGCCTTTAAACTTCTTGGATAAAAATCATCATAGCTATGATGAAGGATTTTTCTACCCGAAACGCGTGAGCATTATAGTTTTTTTAGTAGGCGCACATGTTCCCAAATTTTTATCCTATATGAGTAAAGATTAGGTTTTAACTACCTTCCTTTGGTGCTGGGGAACATCTCCTTTTGGACCATTAAGAGTCACTGGAGTTTACTGTACCCCGTAAAAAAAAGTTATGAAATGGGGCTTCAACTTAGATGTAAGATAGAATTTTGTTGGAATTTGGACTGATGTGATCGTATGTGGAAGAGGGGTCATTTAGCTCCTACGTGCACAAGGACCCCGGGTATTACTGCCCTTGTCTGTCGTTTAGTCACCGGCTGAACTCGGCTCTGTCTGTTAAGACCACTAATAAGATAAGTCTTCAGAACCCTCCGATTTCAGGAAGCTCAGTTGTCCATCTATTCTGTACGGGGAAAAGGAGCAGGAGAGGACCCCTGTGCAAGAACAATATATGGACCCTTTGCAATCTAATAGCTCATCATAATGCACAATTCCACCTGATTTGGAGGTGGGAGTTGGTCCTCTTACTTTTTGGGCCTCTGTATAGGTTGGGATCTCCCATCTGTCACCCAACAGGTTTTGTCAGGGGATGTAAGGATCAATTCAATCGCCCCAATCCTGTTGGTCTTCAAGGAGATAATCTGCTGCCAGATGATGTAGAGAGATGACTCTCTGACAGCCGAGCGTTCCTGTGTATGGAGGAGTCGAAGGATCGTTTGCCCGATAGCTATCTAATGTGTGTGATCGGCTTTAGTTACAAGTGTCTATATGAAGCCTTTAACTCTTACATGAATTTGCAGTTCTGATAGACATCTGTCGTCTGTAGCAAAGAGGTGGTGGGCCCCATAGCAGCTACATGACATCTGTGCCAGTAGCCACTACCCTTGGGTATGGTCATCAGCCGATCACTCTCCGGTTTCCTGTGCTCGAATGTCCTAAGGAATGCTCTGACACAACACTAAAAAATGTATATTATTTACAACGTAAGAGGAGTGCATGTATCAAATAGTGTGAAATCTCTTTGAGAAGATCACCCTGTTATCCAAGACATTTTTTCAGTTCCGACATATACTATGCTTACTAGCCATTTTCTTCTGAGAAGACCAAACCCCCTAGACCACAATTTCGGATGGTCATTACAGGGAGGTTTCGCCACCCTTACATCTCTCCATGTATTTTCACCTACAGATATTATAGCCACCAAAATGATTGATTATTATTATTATCTATTGTTATAGCGCCATTTATTCCATGGCGCTTTACATGTGAATTGATATGGCTTGTTATGGCTGTAGCATGGCGTACTGCTCGTTGGAAGTCCATCGCCTCCCTACGCAAATAATGTAGTATTTACTGGGCGCTCTGCTGGTCAAGTTGGCAGCTGCTACATTTGTGTAGTAAGTCCAGGATTCTCGGTGCCCATGATGCCACCCATTTTGGTCCATTTTCTCAAGCGGGGAACACACAGAGACATAACCAATGCCGACGTTATACATGTATGACATAGACGAGGAGGACGAGCGAGGATATATTACTGCACCAGTCGTTCATCATTGGCTACATTTCCCTTTGTTATTATTTGTGGAAATTTCCAGCCTTGTATAATTGTTACCGATTACAAAAACATGACTAAATGCGATGTGCCAGCGGGTGACAGGAAAGGGTTAATCCGAGCGTCTGGGAGTCTCGCCCACCATCCTGTTCTTCCACCAATAAGCTGAAGGACTGGAGAGAAGCAGAGAGCAAAAGAGACAGAGGGAGACAGAGTCAGGGAACTCACAGAAGAAGGAGAACAGCAGAGAGGAGCTAAGAAGAAGAGGAAGCCTTGGAAAGAATCGGAGAACAGAGGAAGCACAAAGACCAGAAAAGACCCTGGGAGACTGATTCTGTAAGACACATCCAGATCAATAGATGACAAGGCAGTGATGAGCTGCAGGTAGAAAGCAAGAGAGAAGCTGTAAGGTTGTGAGCTGGTATCCGAGACCTCTCCTTCACAATAGAGGGGAATCTGCTTCTTCCGAATTCCATTGACGAAGAACCCAGTACTCTACTGCCTTTGGAGACTGAGAATAGTGGGGAAGAGGCCTTCTTTTTTTCCACCCAAAAGACTATGACTGTGTGTAAGTCTAACTCTTTGTCATGCCTACAGGCTGCCAAGCCAGGCCAGCCGCCTCCGCCTGCAGGTGAGGCAGCCACAGACTCAACGGCCACCCTCAACAAACTGGCATTGGCCACAGGTGGTGCAGAAAAGTCCTGGCATCGCTGCATCTTCCCCTTTGGGGCTGTGGCATTGGTGATTGGCATTGCCGCCACATGCATTACTTTCAAATTTCGGGGGGCCCATATGGACATAGCCAAGGCGGTGTCAGTGGCGGCACTGGCTGCGGGCGCAGCATTGTTGGTGGCAGCCTTTTTGTGCTGGAGGTCCCGGCGGGAACGACAAAGAAGAAGGAGAGCGGAGGCAGAAGCAGAAGAACAGGGGGGACTGTAACTGGATTTCTTCTTTTATTTTTTATGCAGCAGGGACAAATGGTACTCTGTCCTGTGGTAGACCCCCGGAGAAAGACTCTTCAGAAAATTTGGGGGAGCAGAGTACTGAATGACTTCAGAGGAATGCTTGTCTTATACCCGCAGTGCCCATTAACGTGTGTATTCACTGTCACAGAAGGTGGGTGGCATGGTGACTTTCATTGATGTGTTACAAATAATGTCAGAAACATGATTATGTCAACATTATCCAAACCGATAACGTGAATAATTTCCGTTTTCAGTGCTCATTATTGTTGTTATTGGCCGTGTTTGACCGACTCTCTCCGAAACAAAATAATCACCCATGGTATAAGCTTAACCCACCAGTGCCTGCACCACCAACCTTAACCTCCGCCCTATAGAACATATCATAAATCCCCCTCAACATCATGTAACATGGATAATGTCCACACCACCCACGTTTCTGACATAATCCCTAGTATTTCGAGCCAGAATAGTCCATAAATTGTGGTTAATCATATGCATGTTACGGACAAACCTATCTTCTCACATCATATCATTGCTTTTTTTTGTGAAGGCTCTTGGGGGTCACCAACATTTCGAAACCTTCTGAAGAAGAGTGAATATGCTGCTTTTGGGGAGAACGTGGGTTGTGCTGCAAACTGTGAGTGCCTTATTGCCCTTCGAAGGATGCTGCCCGTTTTCTCCACCTACTGTAAAGGAAAAGAACTCTGACTATTGTTGTTTTGCTCTGCGGGATCTCCAGCTTTCTCAGAAGTGGCCTTAATAATCTCTTACCCATTTGTAAGTGTTTCTGTGTTTCTTCATGTGGCACTTAAGAAGGAAACGTTGACAATCCTCTTGCTGATCACAGATCGGTGACTTTGGCTACCTGGAGGACAATACGATTGGCGTCACCATTCTGTCCTAAGAATGCAAACTACAAATATCCGGGATGGTCTATCTTCTGTGAGGGAAAAGTCCCTCATCTTATAAATTGTTATGTGTTTTAGCTGATGTTGCCTGATTTTTGTTGTGTGCCCATTATAGAATTTATATGTGTGGAGTGGGCACCTCACTAGATTATTCGATAAAGTTCGTAAATCAGCAGAAGCCTTTTTTACGATAATGTCCTACTTGTGTACTGAACCATACAAAGACTTAAAGGGGCACTTATCCTAAAGTATAAAGTCTATCGGACCACCGCTTAGAAGAGGAGGTGCTCATATACTCCTTACTAAGGATTCTAGAGGTTGTCAGTTGGGTATAGTAGTAAGGCAGACATTTTTATACACTTCCTGCCAGCCAGCCATCTAAATTGTATGGGGGTTTCCTAACTTTCCACCGATGGTAAATGTTGGCGGATAAAAGATCAGACATGTTGGATTTTAACGTGCCCAATCCATTAGTCTTCAGGGAAGATTAGCCATTGCCAGAAGCAGCTGGCAGCGACTTACCCCATTAATAATACATGCACATTCAGCCAGGTGTGCATGTGTATGGGAGGTCGCGAGAGACAGCTGTCAGCCAAAAGCTATCCCTCTCGACGTGTTTCCTTGCAAAATTAAGTTTAACAATTAAGTTAAAAGACCACAACGGCTCAATGGTCTCTGGCCGCAGCGCGTGAACGCAGCAGATATCTTTACAGGATCCCTGCACCTGCGTGTCCATCGCATGACAAGGATTGATTTTCATACTCTAGAAGCAAACCAATCACTGAGGGCAATCAAAGATTTTGACAATTTTGCTAAATTATTCCAAAATGCAGATTACCAAATTGCAGGCTGGAAGCGCACATGCCGTTTTTTTTTTTTTCTATAGTTTTGATTCTGCTTTTTTGATCCAAAGACGGAAGTGGATCCAGCCGGAAGGAGAATTATACGTCCTTCCTTTTTATTTTCAATTTCTTTGGAATCCACTATTGGCTTTGGCTCAAAAACTGCATGTGTACTTCCAGCCTAAAGCATTTTCTTCCACTTCTTGGCACTATATATAATAGATAAGGCTACCTATTGTTTGGACACCCTTCCCCCATTCATTTTTTTTATCCATTAACTGATTTTATTTTCTTTCATTTATCTCATTGATGTGTTCCCTGCTAATTAATTTTCTGCATACAACATTAAATACAATAGATTTGTGAGATTAAACAGCACATTAGCATTGATATACATAATTAAAAGAGATAATTCCACTCTGCTTCTTAGTAAATAACCGTATTCTTCATGAAATAACAGTTCTGGATCACCTCTTCTTAGAACTCTGTGTTGTTCTGTTTCTCTATAACTCCTCCTGGAAAAGTATGAAAAAGTTGACAATTAAGTTGCCATTACCCTTGTCATAGGGGTGTGTCCCTGTATGGCTACGCTGATTGGACAGTGTCGGAGTGTGCAGTGACGCACCCTAAACTTGTAACAACCAGTTATTAATTGATTAATTAATTTTTAATAACACAGGATACAATTATAAGAAAATATGTTCCCTAATTGTTATTTTATGGGAATACAATGATTTCCTAAAACTAAAATGTTAGAAGAGGCGACAACTTCTTGAAATTAGTTTGATACATAATAGGAACGTTGGACTATTCTATTTTTCTTAATTAATATTTAACGACTTATTTTTTTTATTATTTTAGGGAGAAGTCTAGCCCTTTAATATCTTATACAAAAAAATGATTTATGTCTATAGATTCTATGCAGACTTATTTGTATCCATGGTAACAGACTACAAACAAACCCGTTGTAGTCTGATCCTGCCATGTCACTCCTTTCTGTCTGTCCTATACGTTACAGGGGTCTTTTTTTTACTGGCTCGGGAAGAGAACACATCAGTGGAAAAAATGGATGCAGCTAGGATGACACCTGAGAATAAAAACGGTGTGTTTCTAAAATTCACTTAGATTCAATTTTTTTTTTAACTGAAGCAAATCGCAACCATTTCAATTGGCAGCCGTGTTTCACGGATCCCCATTGACATGTTAGGCCGAGTCTGATCCACCAGCACGACTCAGAATAGGACCTGCTGTTAGTCTCACGGATCTCAAGCTCAGATCCATGATTTTCACGGATGTGTGTATCGATCCATAAAACTTTGTGTCCGCTATGGGTCTCCGATGGTTGAGGTCTAATAGATGCACTGAGGTCAATAACGTTTGACAGCTTGAAGGAGTAGTCCAGGAGTACCGTAGATAAAAAGGTCTGACGTTACCAGAAACAGCGCCACTCTTGTTCACAGACGGTATCTGGTATTGCAGCTCATCACCAAATGAGTAGTGCAATGCCTATGAACACTAGTTCCATTTTTAATTTTCTAATTCTAGAAATCTAATCTTATACCCCCCCCCCCAGCCTCGGTGAACATCTAATTAATCTTTTATAATAGTTGGAATCCTATAGCCGCCTTCCAAAGTGGATGAGTCAGATGCACAGACAAATAAGTTCTTGATGGGAATACATCAAGTAAGTGAATGAATCAGCTCACAAGTCAATGGTAAATAACGACAGACTGTGCTCGGATCAACAAGAGCAGATGCCACTGGGCCTATCGGAAGGACATTATCAGCTCTACCTTCAGAAAAACACGGGTGTAGAACATTGGGTATTGCTATACTTTTATGCCATGTTAGCGCTAGTGTCGCATATCTACCAAAAGATGGTTCGGCCAGCAGTCTAATGTGTTTGGGGGCCCTGGCAGATGATTTTGGAGGACTTAAAGGTGTTTTCCCATGGACAAAGCTAATTTTAATCAATAGATCTTGGAATAATAATAATTTCCACAATTGGATGTGTTTTAAAAAAAATGTTCCTGTGCTGAGATAATCTTATAAATGTGCCCCTGCTGTGTACTGTGTAATGGCCGTGTCTGACCGTGCAGGAACATGGTCTGATCATACCACAGCTCCTAGGCGTGGGGGGGGAAAGAGTATACAGACATTACAGCAGAGGATCGCAGATAATTCCTGCTTTGAGGTTAAACATTTCTTTAAAAACAGGCAGGGAAATGCTTTATCCCACAAAAAGAATCAGCTGTGATTCCATGCTGTCCTGTCTGTATCCTCTCTTTTGTTTCCTCCCCTGCGCAGGAGCTGTGGTATGGTCAGACACAGCCATTACACAGTACACAGCAGGGGCAAATTTATAAGATTATCTTGGCACAGGAACATTTTTTTAAACCACATCCAATAGCGGAAATTATTATTATTCCAAGATGTATAAACTAAAATTAACTTTAAAATGAACTTTGTACGTGGGAAAACCCCTTTAAGGATTCGATATGTCTGATTTCAGAATAATGATCCTTTTGTTCTCTAAGACATAAGCCGCCACCAAAAATGTCTGCTCGCAGCTCTCCCATAGGAAGCACAGGACCCTCGGCAGAGCGAGCGCTTCTGTGATGGCAGTCAGGCGAGATAGCCAACCGCCATCTAAGGTGTATGGGGGTCCTTTGCAGAAAGTCTTCCATTATCATCTATTTATCTATTTACTTCAGTGGTAAAAATATCCGAAAAGCAAGTTGCCATTTCATATTGTCAGCGGATAGAGTAATATGGAAACTATTTTATTCTAGCTGCCAGGATGCCGAATATGGATGAGCCGTGGCGACATTACCCGGCCGTCAAACATCACATTTGTCAAGACTCCCATTTTTTTCTAAAAATGTATTGATAACTGACACTCAGAACTGATAGGTTTATCAAAACTACGTCCAAAAGTGTGTATTTTAGGGGAGTGTAGGGAGTTAACATGGAAGCTATTATTAAAGGAGGTGTCTGATTAATCACGCTCAATACAAACAGCGAATTCTGCCAGTGGAAGCCAAGGACAGCCGGGCATTGAAGTGAAATTACATGGTGGCCCTTCAGCTGAATGACCATCGATATAATAATGGGAAAATTTGGGTTTTAGAAGGAGGTCTCAAGCAGTGGGTATAATGACAAGCATTGCCTTCATAAGACATCCCCTTTAATCTGACAATATACAAATACTCTGGTGTTCGGGGCAACAGATTTAATAGGGATCATGTGCCGAAGTTACACGGCCTCTATAGAAGGCTGAGTTTTCATCTGATCACTACAATGGTGACTGACGTGCCGGTTGCTAAGGATACACTCCATAGCAACCAAACTCTTTCCAGGGCTGAGTTACTGTGTCTCGTAAACTAGGCCTCAAAGCGACTTTCTCATTTGCTCCAAAAAGGGACATTCCCTTGTAAAACGGAGGTGGAGACTCAAATGTTCCCTCATTTTATGTTTTATTCAGTTGTTGGTAAGTATGAAGGCAGCACGTCCATAGCGACCAGTCCCGATGACTGAAGTCTTCAATACGGCCCAGACATCATTGACAGCTTGGAATCCGCCATATTTTCTCTACGTCGTCTGTCTGCATTCACCATATTTTTTTTTTTTACTAAATAAAGGCAGAGTTCTTGTGATTTTTTTACTCCTCATGGTTTTTAAGATGTCTGATTGCAGTCATTCAACAGGAACCTTCAGAAAAATAAGAAGAAATTGTTTTAAACAATGGAGGATCCAATGCAAGGATGGAAAACACAGATCTCCGTATACAATAAACGATCAGACGATCGCAGGTTCAAGTGTCCTATGGGGACTAAAAACGACAAGAAAAAGAAGAAAAGTAAGGTTTGATTCGCCCCACTTTAAAAACATAAAAAAATCAGTACCTGCACATCTGTAAAAGTCAGATTTATCAAAATACAAATTTATCCAACTCTTAAAGAATAAAGAAAAGCTAGAAATACCATTTAAAAATTATATATATGCACCCTAAAATGGTACAGCACAACGCCAAAAAGAAAAAACAACCACTTACACAGCTCCATTAATGAAAAAATAAAGAAAAAAGTTTCAGAAAATGGCAAGATAAAGCTATTTTTTTTTTTTCTTTTAATAAAATTCTGGTTTTTTTCACCACTTAAAAAAAACGACGGGATCTCCTTAATCGTACTGATCTGAAGAATCATGTCACCAGGTCATTTTTACCATTAGATGAACGCCGTAAAAACGAAAAAATGGCAAAATTGAATTTATTGCACCTCAATATTTATCCTTGTTTCCATTGTGTTGTATGTAAAAAAAACTAAATGGCATCATTCAAAATGACAACTCATCCTGCAAAATAAATTTTAAAAAAAATCACTGCATTGTCAAAAAAATATAAAAAAGTATAACTCTTGGGAGAAGGGGAGGAAAACACAAAAATGGTGTGTGATGGGAACGGGGTAATACACGGGAACATTATCCCAAAAATGTACGTTAATGAAGACTTGGCTGGAATCCTATGTGGTGACCTAATTGCATTATATTATTATTATTATAGCGCCATTTATTCCATGGCGCTTTACATGTGAGGAGGGGTATACATAATAAAAACAAGTACAATAATCTTGAACAATACAAGTCATAACTGGTTCAGGAGGAGAGAGGACCCTGCCCGCGAGGGCTCACAATCTACAAGGGATGGGTGAGGATACAGCAGAGAGGACCCTGCCTGCGAGGGCTCACAATCTACAAGGGATGGGTGAGGATACAGGAGGAGAGAGGACCCTGCCCGCGAGGGCTCACAATCTACAAGGGATGGGTGAGGATACAGGAGGAGAGAGGACCCTGCTCGCGAGGGCTCACAATCTACAAGGGATGGGTGAGGATACAGGAGGAGAGAGGACCCTGCCCGCGAGGGCTCACAATCTACAAGGGATGGGTGAGGATACAGGAGGAGAGAGGACCCTGCCCGCGAGGGCTCACAATCTACAAGGGATGGGTGAGGATACAGGAGGAGAGAGGACCCTGCCCGCGAGGGCTCACAATCTACAAGGGATGGGTGAGGATACAGGAGGAGAGAGGACCCTGCCCGCGAGGGCTCACAATCTACAAGGGACGGGTGAGGATACAGCAGAGAGGACCCTGCCTGCGAGGGCTCACAATCTACAAGGGATGGGTGAGGATACAGGAGGAGAGAGGACCCTGCCCGCGAGGGCTCACAGTCTACAAGGGATGGGTGAGGATACAGGAGGAGAGAGGACCCTGCCCGCGAGGGCTCACAATCTACAAGGGATGGGTGAGGATACAGGAGGAGAGAGGACCCTGCCCGCGAGGGCTCACAATCTACAAGGGATGGGTGAGGATACAGTAGGCGAGGGTAGAGCTTGTCATGCAGCGGTTTGGTCGATCGGTGGTTACTGCAGGTCATAGGCTTGCCGGAAGAGGTGGGTCTTCAGGTTCTATATTATACATTATAATCAGTGATATACATTATATAGATTTTATTAATGGATATTTCCAGACTTTAGTAGCAGCTTTTCGGTTTTCTTTTACAGGGTCACAACTTAATAAGTCCCTGACCAGATACATTCCCGGGGGGATTAACAACATCGAATTCTGGGAATATAAGACATCGCGTCTTGGAAGTTTAAATCTTTAACCTAGATAGTCAGGATCTTCTCTGTGAATGGCTGCTGTCCACGTATGTGTCTCCGACTGACTAATTCAAAGAATAATTGCCCATGTGGCCTCGATTCCTGGGATTATGTTTGTCCTTGATGTAAGACATATCAGCTATTTTTATCCAAAGGACTCTTAAATTTAAAGAACCAGGGAAATCTTACCAGGTCCGAATGCGGACACTATAGGACCTTGTTATAAGACCACTACTAAATGGTACCCCATACCATCTTCTCATGACCAAACCCTGAAGAATCTCAGGTCTGTCCAGATATCAGTGCTAAGGTTGGACCTTCATCTTGGATCAATGTACACCGTCATCTATGTCACCAAGAAGTAAAAATAGGATCAATTATGGAAATTGGTGACACTATAAAGCCGGACATGTAAATGCCCAGACAACGGTCAGACATTAGGTTCTTTTCACATGTAGCGTTCACAATGTTCTCTGCAGTCGGTGTAATCTGAGTAGCGGCACTTTTGTAAATGCCTCATTTTACAATTTACCTCTTCGCTGGGTCAGGCGTAATTGTGTTCTGCAGTCTTGCTTCACCAGCGGCTGATTAAGAAGGATTTGTATTGTGCGCTGTGTCTTTCTGCACAGAACATTACTTCCTCTCAGCAGTGTAAATACGTGAAGGCTGAAGGGTTAATAAACCAATTCTTACAGGGCTTCGAAAAGGCAGATCTTCATTAATTTTACATTTGACGGGCCAAAGATAGATACCGAACCTTCACCGATGCTATTATGGTGAGAAGAGGCAGTAGACGTGCCATCAGTATACTTAGCTGACCATTCATTATCAAACGTGCACATTTTTTTGTTTTGGGTGATTGTCTTTTTTTTTTTACATTTTTTCTGCCTAATTAGCTGTTTTGCAGCTTTTTTTTAAGCTTTTTTCCACTTTTCTTTGGTCATCAGTTAGCCAGTTCCAGATGTTCCCGATCCAGGTGCACACGACCGTTGTCTTTCCATCCGAGAAAAACGGTCTGATTATGCTGATCAGACTCTGATGAAAGTTTTATCAGAGTGGCATCGGTTTTTCTCGGAGATGGAGAGAAAAAAATAAGTTTCTACACCTTCTCCAGTCAGTCCTTGAAAATCGGACCGCACTCCGATGTCATCCGAGTGAAGACCGATGTTTTCTACGGACCTATAGACTTGCATTGCCGATTTTGATCAGACACTTGCATCAAAATTGGATATGTCACCAATTTTTTCCTTGGACCCATCCCACTCCCATACCACTATTAGAAGAAGCAAAACCAAAATGGCAGATCAAAATTATGTAAGTTGGACTTTGATATGGGAGACACCTCTAATTTAAAGGGACACTGTCACCTGAATTTGGGGGGAACAATCTTCAGCCATAGGGGCGGGTTTTTCGGGTGTTTGATTCATCCTTTCCTTACCCGCTGGCTGCAATATTGGATTGAAGTTCATTCTCTGTCCTCCATAGTACATGCCTGCACAAGGTAATCTTGTAATTGGTCCTTCAAGACCACCCTAGACGATTCACATCCCTTTTAAAAACCCTGCATTTCCTTGCCGCTGCCCCCTAACCATGCTGAGCCTGGTCCTGCCCATGGATCCATATAATATACCATCACGGCCTCAGCATCTGGCTCCCGGCTAGTTATAGTGCACGAGAATGATGTGATTTGTGCAGAATACAGATGACGGTAGCAGCAATCAAATCATGTCCATGAGCTACATCTGTTTTATAATCCGGCCCGGCCGAGGGTCATCATCAACTATTTAGAAATAGACTTTTGGAAATTACCCTGGATGCAACCTGTGTTCTGATCCATTAACACAAACAGAGCCGTGTCTGTCAGTGAAGAGCATTCTGCGCTCCATTTTCTATCGAGTTGCTGAAAATCATATTCCAGGGGAAAAAAAACCCATTACGTGTTGTCAACTCGCTTCACACCAAATGCAGGTGCTAGCTTCCCATAGACGAGGTGAAGGCATGGGTGAGAAATGATCCACTATGTGTTATGGAGTCGATAGAAGCTAATGTGTGAAGTGGAGGAAAGATGGACGAAAAGGAGGAGGAGAAGAAAGGGCGAGAGGAGGGCGGCGGGAGACACCCCAGACCTTTTTAGGCACCAGTCAAAGACATAACAGCCATTTTTGATGGAACTGTTCAGAATTTTTATAAACAATCCTTTCAAATTTGTGCATGTCCGGTCCAAAAGTTTGGGTTTAGGTTAAACCCGACCAAATAGGGGTGTTCCCATCTATTTGTTTTAGATGTTCCTGGGGACAAGTCATAAGTATCTTGAGTTTACCAACACTGGTATGTATTCCTAGACTTCATTAGTTTCAATGATGTACATAGACAGGAATTGGAGCAAGGGTCCCCAGTTTTGGTTGGTCTCAACCGCTTTACTACTGGGTGGTTAGACCTTTGTTGAACTTCATCAGTAACAAGCAAAGTTGGGAAACTAATGGTCAAAGGCAATAGAGGGGAAACAAATGACAAACTTATCTGGTCTGGGTACTAAATTCCAGCACCATAATTGGGGGTCCCTTTTTTTTTTTTTAAGACATCCCATTTTTCTCAGGGAGTGTCCAAAAACATTCTGGTGGAGTAAAGTTTCCCCCATAAAGATTAGACTAGCAACAAACTTTATTGCCGATATTGACGGTTTTGGCCAACACTCTAATGTGAATGGGGATGCCAGCCAGTCGAGGAAAATGCCCATTGGACATGTCAGATTTTGAACAATGGATCACTTTGTCCTCTCTTCGATCACCCGCCAGCAGTGATGTCTGGCAGCAGATTTCTCAAAAAGAACACGAGCGCTTTGTCTGAGTGAGTGCTGGTGTGTCTGGGAGAGATGGCCGTCGGCCGAACACTCGGCCAAAGTATCGTTAGGTCAACAGCCATCTAACGTGTATGGGGGGCTTAAGCAAACCTGATCCCTACTGAATACCGTGAAGGCACCTATTGTCTTTCTGATCAGGTAAGGGACAACTCTTTATAAACAATGTGATAGATTTCCATTAAAGTTCAATATTCGGGCAGCAGGTCATAGAGCAGGAGAACCTGAGCGAATTGATATATAGGTTAATGGGAAATAGTTCAGTGTAAATATGTTTATTTTTTTTATCTCACACATAGGTGTCCAGTAGGTGGTTCTACTGATTGACTAAGCCCGCCCACTGGACTCCTAAGCTCAGAATGAGCAGGAAATGAAATGAATGAATTACAAGTTATACTGAATCTGTTCCCACAAACCCATATATCAATCTGCTCAACTCGTCCTGCTCTATAACTTGCTGCCCACGGATCGGACTGCAGATTTAACATAAAAGGTTCCATTTAAGACATACATATATGAACATAGGTTCTCCTTAGTGGGCGATTTGTTAAAGATGTACACTTCGCATATGGACAGGATTTTTCCAGTTAAATACCGCTTTAAATTAACCTGTAGCATTTCCCCGGTCGGCTGAGCATAGGATAAAAATATCACTTTCAGTCACAATCATTTTTCATTCATGGTGTTAAACTCTTTCAAGTCAGCGGCTCTGCAGTGCAGCAATAGCGTCGCTGGCGTGGAGCGGAGCGGATGACTCACACATGTATACATGTGTATATACATTTATTTATACGGCGTCCTGCAGTCTACACAAAGCCTTACACTACTGAAAAATAAAATGGAGAGAAAACATCAGCGGCGCCCTTCCATCAGCAATTACGAAACACCAGGTAGCAAGCGCTAAGAATAGGAAATTAAATTTTACAGATGACATATTTAGCAACATGCGCACTTAAAGGGACCATTCCCATTGGACAATTCCCTTTATTTGCTATATATTTTATTTTTGTACTTTTAGTTCAAGGTTTCCTACAGCTGTGAACCCCAGGGATCAGTTATAATTTGCATATAAGTCTTGCAATAAGTGCTCAATTTTCTTACAGCACCCCCACAGGAGAAAGCAAGAATTACACTTTATGAAAATCAAGAGACTAATCATGTAATGTGCTTTTTTTTTTAAATCTATTTTAGGATATGTTAAATATTTTTAAAATTATTAAGAATATTGCATAAATAGCAATTCCGTAATATAAAGTTATGAATATCTAATCCTTTAACCACAGAGAGAGCTGCAAGTTCCCTGGAGTTGTCATTAAGACCCCGTGAATAGACTGCAGACAAATATAAAACATAAGGGGACCACTTTCTACAATAACATTAGTAAGTTTGCTTTTTTATAGAGTTAAAATCATCAAGGTTAATGGCACATGAATAAAATGACAGATACAAATTGTTTGCTGAACTGAAAGGGCAGTGTGCAGCATGTCTCTACATGTCCTGTATGGTCCGATGGTTAAAAAACAACCCAGGAGGCGCAAAAATGCCAAGACAATAATATCCACTAACTTGGATGCTTTAAAGGAAACCCGTCAAATTACTCAAGGAGCCAAAAATGCCTGCAGAATCTTACAGAACAGGCACTGAACATATTGGCATATAGGTTTGTGGGAAAAGACTGAGTATAATTCAATCTGTTCCTTCTTAAGAGTCCAGTGGGCGGTTCTAGTCACTGACTAGGACTGCCCTCTAGACTCCTAAGACTAGAACGAGCGTGAATTCCATTGAACGAACACATATTATAGAGAATAATTTCTTGCGAACCTATATTCATTCTGCTCTACATACATGTGAATTTCTCTTGCTCAGGTCTATCCCCCGCTGTCCAGGGAGTTTTGTTTAAATCAGGTTTTTATGTGAATTTTTTTTTTTTAATGCTTGATGATAATTTTTAAACTTTTATAAACTTGGTATTCTCTAATTTAGGAAAATGTCACTGTGAAAGAAGGAGGAGGTGAGCTTTGATATCTCCTATTGTGAATGGTGAATCTTGTGTAGTGTTTTTTACTGTATATAGAGATGGTATCGGTCTCTGTAGATGACGGGGTAAGAGGTGAGCTGTGACATCACCTTTTGTGAATGGGGGTAAGAGGTGAGCTGTGACATTACCTATTGTGAATGGTGGATCCTATCATATCTACTGTATATAGAGGTGTTATCAGTCATTGTACAGGAGGAGGAGGTGAGCTGTGATACCATCTATTGTGAATGGTGGATCCCGTGTTATCTGCTGTATATAGAGGTGTTATCAGTCATTGTACAGGAGGAGGTGAGCTGTGACTTATTGTGAATGGTGGATCCTGTGTTATCTACTGTATATAGAGGTGTTTTCAGTTATTGTACAGAAGGAGGAGGAGGTGAGCTGTGACATCACCTATTGTGAATGGTGGATCCTGTGTTATCTACTGTATATAGAGGTGTTATCAGTCGTTGTACAGGAGGAGAAGGTGAGCTGTGATATCCTCTATTGTGAATGGTGGATCCTGTGTTATCTACTGTATATAGAGGTGTTATCAGTCATTGTACAGGAGGAGGAGGTGAGCTGTGACATCACCTATTGTGAATGGTGGATCCTGTGTTATCTACTGTATATAGAGGTGTTATCAGTCGTTGTACAGGAGGAGAAGGTGAGCTGTGATATCCTCTATTGTGAATGGTGGATCCTGTGTTATCTACTGTATATAGAGGTGTTATCAGTCATTGTACAGGAGGAGGAGGTGAGCTGTGATATCACCTATTGTGAATGGTGGATCCTGTGTTATCTACTGTATATAGAGGTGTTATCAGTCATTGTACAGGAGAAGGAGGTGAGCTGTGACATCACCTATTGTGAATAGTGGATCCTGTGTAATCTACTGTATATACCGTATAGGGGCAGCACAATGCCTCGGTGGTTAACACTGTTGCTTTGCATCGCTGGGGTCCTGGGTTCAACTCCAACCAAGGAGAAGGTTTCCTCTGGGTTCTCCAGTTTCCTCCCACACTCCAAAGACCTACTGATAGGGAATTTAGATTATGAGTCCCAATGGGGACAGTGTCAATAATATCTGTAAAGTGCTGTGGAATTAATAGCGCTATATAACTAAGTAAAATGAATAAATACCGTACATAAAAATAAATATAGAGATGTTATTAGTCATTGTACAGGAGGAGGTGGACTGTAACATGACATACTATGAATTGTGGCTCCTGTGTTATATACTGAATACAGAGGTGTTAGCAATCACTGTAATCCTGTCTGTGATGATAATGAGTCTGTTGAAAAAAATCTTCTGTACAGAATAGGAAATGTGAGTCTAGGATACTTGTTTTTTTTTTTCGTTTACCTTGGATCACTATGGTAGAGGGAGTCCTAGACATCTCTCCTGACTGTGGCTACTGTTGAGTGTATAACTACTGGCCATAAAGGCAGCGTGTAGCCATAGATCTGTAATACAGAGTCACGGATTACCTCCCAGGTCACCACAACCCCTCAGCGTGCATTCATTTCTATGCCAGCGGTGTCTGACATTTGTGACTGAGGTTGGAGTGGAGAAATGGTCATCTTCAGAGGATAATTGTCGGGGCACGGTATGTCAGAATCTCAGGATAGATTGTGACACAAACGTGTTTGTCCCTGGGCTCTCTAATATTTGGCTGGCGGAGCAGATCCCATTCACAATGTTACTAAGGGGACACGAAGAAAGGACACTGTGTTCCTCTCAGGGCCCTTGAGGGGCATATTCAGGAGAAGCCGTCTTTGTGCATAGATAAAAGCTCTGTGAGGCCTAGCGGGAGAGGGGATTACGAGGGGGCGCACAGGACGCGTAGAGCATGAACAATGACGACCGCCCTCACCTAGTCTTCCCATGGCAGAGCAAGGGGTTAAATCGGCCCACATAACCCAGGGGGGCCAACATACATAGTGCACACTGAGTGATTGGTTTTGAGTTCAACACCCTGTTGTTTTTTTGTTTTTTGTTTTTTTGCTATGCCCCTCTATTGCAAAGTTATGCCCACTGGTAATAATGTCAGATTTCCCCTATAACCCCAGAACTGCCCTGCGGCCATGTTTTGAATGTTCACTATCAGAGGAGAAAAAGCAAATGTCCAAAAGAGACGTCCTAGTTAAAGATCTGGGCACCCTTGATAATAGAAACATTAGTAGTTGTAAAATTTGCAATTTTACACTCATGGAAATATAATTTCTTTAACCGGACAAATCCTTTAATTTACTCTTACAACACTAGACACCACTACAAAAAAAAAAAAAAATCAAATAAAATCATGTAAAATAAATAAACAATAAAATGAATAAATAATAATATAATGACAATAATATAACAAACAATAAGAAATAAATAAAAAATAAATCAAAATCAGATAAATCAAATTTACTAGGAACACACATAGAAATCAAATAATAATAACAATAATAATATATAAATAATAAATAAATCAAATAAGTCAAAATCACCAGGGGCATACATAGAAATCAAATAAATAAATAATAATAATATATAAATAAGAAATAAAATGTAAGTAGATAAAATAAATTAAATCAAAATTACCAGTGGCATACATAGAAATCAAATAAATAATAATAATATATAAATAATACATAAATAAAATATAAATAAAATAAATCAAAGTTACCAGTGGCATACATAGAAAATAAATAAATAATAATAATATATAAATAAGAAATAAAATGTAAGTAAATAAAATAAAATAGGAGGGTACTCCCTCCTTATGTACCTGTGAGCCCTGTTTTTTGCTCATGTTTAATGTATTTGTCTATATTTGCCCCGTATTCACATGTAAAGCACCATGGAATAACTGGCGCTATAAAAATGTATAATAATAATAAATAAAATCAATCAAAATTACCAGTGGCATACATAGAAATCAAACAAATAATAATAATATATAAATAAAATATAAATAAATAAAATAAATCAAAATTACCAGTGGCATACATAGAAATCCAGGGGTTTCATGAAGAACAACCCATTCAATTATCATAATCACATTGATGATATCTAACCACTTAGATGCTATGGTTTACTGCTGACCACAGCATCTAAAGGGTAGACCGTTGTGATCAGAGCTAGCTCCCATCTCAGGCTGGTGTCTGCTGTGTAAAACAGCCGGCATAATTCCTCCCTATGTCTGCCACATATGAATAGCGGATTTTGGGAGAGGTGGGCAGATGCCAGACACAGGGCAGGTCTGTACTTCATCAGGCCCCAGCAGGGCCGGACTGGGACTAAAATTCAGCCCTGGCATTTGAAGTTATGGAGCGCCCCCAAGGGCAGTGATGTACTCGGTACTGGGTCCCTTCACTTCATGAGGGGATGTCACGGTGGCTGACCCGGGCCATGGCCCTTGGGACGTCCGAGTTAAAGGGAAAGGTCTTTAACGGGAATGTTTGTGACGCCACCTGTGGTATTCGGTCAGGGTGACCGATGCTGCTTTAAGGGGGTCCACTGGGGTGATGTTATGGCAGCTAGATGGTATACCTTCCCACAGGTGAAGTATGTCCCCAGGGCTTCCCAGTGTGTAGATGGTGGATGGTGAGAGGCGCAGTGAAGAACGAGGACACAAGGTTGCAGTCTCTTTACCTTTTAGTGAAGACTTCAGGATCCACAGTCCAGGGTACCAGACCAGAGGGCAGGCGGAGTCCGGCCAGTTTGGAGGCAAATCCAGAGTCCCCTTGTCCAGGTAGAAATCAGTAGCCTTCCTCTAGCACCATGGTATTGTAGTACCTTACTGCTAAGCTTCTCATAAGGTCCTCACAACTGTTGAAGATGTTGTAGATGTTATGTCACTCTCTCTGTCCCCCAGATGGATAGGACAAACCCGTATGACCGGTGGCTTGAGGCGTTTTACAGGGACTCTATCATGCCCCAGCCTCTAAGGGGTGCCACCTTGTCTCCTGGGTGTAGGGGCGGACAGGTAATGTGAAATTAGCTGTCCTGCCGGTCTCTGCAAGGCATAAAGGATCGTTGCTCCCTCGGTGTTCTGGCTACTGGGATCCTGCGCCTCAGAAGGAGGCAGCATGTGTAGGGCAGAACTCCTCTGATAGCCACTCCTTTGCTACGACTTCTTCACCCTCTCTACAATACAGTTCTCCTTCAGTGTCTCTTTCTAGAAGCTGCCGCACTTAGGGCAGGCACAGTTCCGTGTCCTTCTGTCTCGACCTCTGACAGGATCCCACGCCTGTCAGGGACCAACTACCTGAGTGAAGCTCAGCCAGTAACTAACTTCATCCCCAGGCAACCAGTTTTACCTAAGTGTGAGGAGTGCCCTAATAAATAGGAGCAGAGCTCCCCCTGGTGGCCTGGAGTGCGAAATGTGTTGCATGTTTGTGATACCTAGATTCAGTTGTCCTTCTTTGCCTCCAAACGTAACATCACTCCCCCCTAGAGGAGAATGATATTACTGCAACGACCAGGACCCTGGGGCGCGGCAGTTACACAGGCCCACTTGTCACATGATGACTGTATAATATCTTTGTAAACTTGTAGGCAGGGCCGTGTTAGGCAAAGTGGTGCCCTAGGCAAAGTTTAAAATGGGGCCCCAAATGCTAACATATTGCACATCACACAAAAGCATTTCAGTTGTATTTACATGCGCTGATCTCAGGCCACTAAATGAGTTTGATCAACAATACTGAAGAAGTTCAACGCTTGTTTCCCGGCCTCTTTCCACCAGCTAAGGAATAATGATGGGACAGAACGATCACTAATAGATCACTAACAGATCACCATACAGTATCATGTTATCAGCAGCACATCTACAGTTTACACTGGCAATGTGCTGCTGAGAACAATGATTTTTGTTCCTGCAAAAACAATCTGAATATGCAGCATTTTACTTGTTTAGTAAAATACACCCCATAGTCCTCCATATATTATAATGTGCACCACAGTCCTCCATATAGTATAATACACTCCCTATAGTCCTCCATATATTGAAATACACTGCTCAGTCCTCCGTATAGCATAATACACTCCTCATAGTCCTCCATATAGTGTAATGTACCGCCATAGTCATCCATGTAGTACAATTCACTTCCTATAGTATAATGCACCCCATAGTTCTTTATATAGTATAACGTATTCCCCATAGTCCTCAATACAGTATAATGCAGCCCACATATAGTATAATGCAGCCACCACCCTACAGAATATAATGCAGCCACCCCAGAGTATAATGCAGCCAACCCAGAGTATAATGCAGCCACCCTATAGAATATAATGCAGCCCCCCTCATAGTTTAATGCAGCCCCCTCATAGAGTATGATGCAATCACCTCTCAAATAATATAAATATAATACAGCCCCCCATAGAATATAATGTAGTCCAGAATAGAATATAATACAGCCCACCTCCCCACAGAATATAATGCAGCCCCATCAAAGAGTATGATGCAATCATCCCTCATAAAATCTACTACAGCCCCCATAGAATATAATACAGCCCACCTTCCCATAATATATAATGTAGCCCCCATAGGATATAATGCAGCCCCCCATAGTATATAACACAGCCTCCCCCATAGAATATAATATACCCCTCATATTATATTACACAGCCTCCACCATAGAATATAATATACCCCACAATAGTATATAACACAGCCACATAGTATATAACACGGCCTCCCCCATAGAATATAATATACCCCCATAGTATATAGCAAAGCCCGCATAGTATATAGCAATGCCCGCATAGTATATAGCACAACCCGCATAGTATATAGCACAACCCGCATAGCATATAGCACAACCCCCATAGCAGATAACACAGCCCACGTAGTAATATACAGCACAGCCCACATAGCAGTATACAGCACAGCCCACGTAGCAGTATACAACACAGCCCACGTAGCAGTATACAGCACAGCCCAGCCCACGTAGCAGAATACAGCACAGCCCACACAGTAGTATACAGAACAGCCCACACAGTAGTATACAGCACAGCCCACACAGTAGTATACAGCATTGCCCACATTGTGGTATACAGCACAGCACGCATCTCTCCTCTCCCCCCCCCCCGAGAATGGCCCCACAGTCCAGTAAAAAAAACACTCCTCACCACTCCTCGTGCCCGCGTTGCTCCCTGCTGCTGCTGCACTGCCTGGGACACCTACAGTGTCAGAGGCAGAGCAGAGAATGATGGGAGAGGGAGCGTTAGCAGATGCTCTCTCCTCCATCATTGCATTCAACTGTACCGGCGTCATAGACGCCAGTATAGTTGAATGCTGCGGCGGCGCTCGTGGAGAGGGTGAGTCGGCGTGCAGTGGCCCACTACTGGGACCGGCCCTTCTGGCATTTGCCATAACTGCCCAATGGCCTGTCCGGCCCTGGGACCCAGTGTTCATGGGCCACTGAGCATTACCAAAACCTAAGACATTATACAGAACCCATGGAGCACTTTCTTATGTTACTGCCACCATGACCAGAAAAGGAAATATAAACATCTGTTATAAAAAGAACAATCCTGCAATAAAAAAAATAGAATTATTAATGGCTGTTATGGATTGAACGGAGAACCGGTCTGCATTTTTAATAACAGTGGAAAGCGGTGCCGAGCTTTTCAGGGATTTATTTCTATGTAACACAATAGGCCGCGGAGAAGTGAAGCTGTCACAATCTAATGCCTGTTCCCTTGGACAGAGAACCCAGAATGCGTTGCGAGCAGAACCTGGATTTAATTAGATTGCCGTGACGGCATAGCACATATCACAAAACTGTCAAGGAATGATGGGAATTGTACTCTCACAAATAAAGAAAGGCTCCATGAATCCCCTGATGACCCCCTACCAATTAAACATTTATGTTACCCTACTTTCTGGTAGTCCCTCATGTTAGATCTCCAACAATCAGATACTAAGAGCCTGCAGATGACCTGAGCACTTGGACCAACTATTGATTTCAGTGGTGTAATACCAAACTTCTCCTGTGGGGGCACTGTAGGGAAATTGGACACTTGCTGCCAGGATTTTCTGTAGATCATCACTGTGATCAGGACTCTCTATAAACCTATTTTTTTAATCAGTCCATTCAATCCTTCTAACAAAAAGGGATTGCTTTAGGTGGACAACTATTTTAAACAATGAGAATGATAAAAGCCGGTGACATGTCTTTTAGGAATCACTCCTGGTCTCATAGTTAGCCAATCATTTTCCAGAAGCTCCTGCCTCTGGAATACCCCTGTCTCTTAATAAGAAGAGGTTGGATTCAGAGCAGTCTCCTAGAGATTTTCTACAAATATTCTGTCCAGTATAAAGAATATTCAAGAGGTCAAGATAAGGTCTGGAAAACCAAGCAAAATTTCAGTGAGTGCTGCTCGTACGATTGCTAGAGAATCAAATCACAACTCCTGCTTGACTGTAAAAGACCTTCAGAAAGATTTAGCAGACTCTGGAGTTGTGGTACATTGTTCTACTGTTCAGAGACACCTGCACAAATATGGCCTTCATGGAAGAGTAATTAGAAGAAAACTTCTCCTGCGTCACCATAAAAATCAGCATCAACCATTAGCGGTTGATACAGCTGATTCTGGAAAAATTAAAAAAGCTGTAATTGTGTGTATGGGGCACTGTAAATCTTGCAATTTTCACAATGAACACTGGGCCTAATATTAGACTTGTATGCTCTATTCTATACAGAAGACTTTTCATTAGTCTCATTTTCATCACAGACAGCAGTACAATCAAAGGCAACACCTCTATATAGAGTCGATAATACAGGATTCACAATAGGTGATGTCACAGCTCACCTCTTCCTCTTGTACATTAACTCATAACACCTCTATATACAGTAGATAACACAAGATCCACCATTCACAATAGGTGATATCACAGCTCACCTCCTCCTGTACAATGACTGATAACACCTCCATATACAGTAGATAACACAGGATCCACCATTCACAATAGGTGATGTCACAGCTCACCTCCTCCTCCTGTTCAATGACTGATAACACCTCTATATACAGTAGATAACACAGGATCCACCATTCACAATAGGTGATGTCACAGCTCACCTCCTCCTCCTGCACAATGACTGATAACACCTCTATATACAGTAGATAACACAGGATCCACCATTCACAATAGGTGATGTCACAGCTCACCTCCTCCTCCTTCTGTACAATAACTGAAAACACCTCTATATACAGTAGATAACACAGAATCCACCATTCACAATAGGTAATATCACAGCTCACCTCCTCCTCCTCCTGTACAATGACTGATAACACCTCTATATACAGTAGATAACACAGGATCCACCATTCACAATAGGTGATGTCACAACTCACCTCCTCCTCCTGTACAATGACTGATTACACCTATATACAGTAGATAACACAGGATCCACCATTCACAATAGGTAATATCACAGCTCACCTCCTCCGCCTGTACAATGACTGATAACACCTCTATATACAGTAGATAACACAGGATCCACCATTCACAATAGGTGATGTCACAGCTCACCTCCTCCTCCTGTACAATGACTGATAACACCTCTATATACAGTAGATAACACAGGATCCACCATTCACAATAGGTGATATCACAGCTCACCTCCTCCTGTACAATGACTGATAACACCTCTATATACAGTAGATAACACAGGTTCCACCATTCACAATAGGTGATGTCGCAGCTCACCTCCTCCTCCTGTACGATGACTGATAACACCTCTATATACAGCTAATTACACAGGATCCACCATTCACAATAGGTGATATCACAGCTCATCTCCTCCTCCTCCTGTAAAATGACTGATAACACCTTTATATACAGTAGATAACACCGGATCCACCATTCACAATAGGTGATGTCACAGCTCACCTCCTCCTGTACAATGACTGATAACACCTCTATATACAGTAGATAACACAGGATCCACCATTCACAATAGGTGATGTCACAGCTCACCTCCTCCTCCTCCTGTACAATGACTGATAAAACCTCTATATACAGTAGATAACACAGGATCCACCATTCACAATAGGTGATGTCACAGCTCACCTCCTCCTCCTGCACAATGACTGATAACACCTCTATATACAGTAGATAACACAGGATCCACCATTCACAATAGGTGATGTCACAGCTCACCTCCTCCTCCTGCACAATGACTGATAACACCTCTATATACAGTAGATAACACAGGATCCACCATTCACAATAGGTGATGTCACAGCTCACCTCCTCCTCCTGTACAATGACTGATAACACCTATATACAGTAGATAACACAGAATCCACCATTCACAATAGGTAATATCACAGCTCACCTCCTCCTCCTGCACAATGACTGATAACACCTCTATATACAGTAGATAACACAGGATCCACCATTCACAATAGGCGATGTCACAACTCACCTCCTCCTCCTGTACAATGACTAATAACACCTCTATACACAGTAGATAACATTGGAGCCACCATTCAGAATAGGTGATATCACAGCTCACCTCCTCCTCCTCCTCCTGTACAATGACTGATAACACCTCTATATACAGTAGATAACACAGGATCCACCATTCACAACAGGTGATGTCACAGCTCACCTCCTCCTGCACAATGACTGATAACACCTCTATATACAGTAGATAACACAGGATCCACCATTCACAATAGGTGATGTCACAGCTCACCTCCTCCTGTACAATGACTGATTACACCTATATACAGTAGATAACACAGGATCCACCATTCACAATAGGTAATATCACAGCTCACCTCCTCCTCCTCCTCCTGTACAATGACTGATACCTCTATATACAGCAGATAACACAGGATCCACCATTCACAATAGGTGATGTCACAGCTCACCTCCTCCTCCTGTACAATGACTGATAACAACTCTATATACAGTAGATAACACAGGATCCACCATTCACAATAGGTGATATCACAGCTCACCTCCTCCTGTACAATGACTGATAACACCTCTATATACAGTAGATAACACAGGTTCCACCATTCACAATAGGTGATGTCGCAGCTCACCTCCTCCTCCTGTACGATGACTGATAACACCTCTATATACAGCTAATTACACAGGATCCACCATTCACAATAGGTGATATCACAGCTCATCTCCTCCTCCTCCTGTAAAATGACTGATAACACCTTTATATACAGTAGATAACACAGGATCCACCATTCACAATAGGTGATGTCACAGCTCACCTCCTCCTGTACAATGACTGATAACACCTCTATATACAGTAGATAACACAGGATCCACCATTCACAATAGGTGATGTCACAGCTCACCTCCTCCTCCTGCACAATGACTGATAACACCTCTATACAGTGGGGCAAAAAAGTATTTAGTCAGTCAGCAATAGTGCAAGTTCCACCACTTAAAAAGATGAGAGGCGTCTGTAATTTACATCATAGGTAGACCTCAACTATGGGAGACAAACTGAGAAAAAAAAATCCAGAAAATAACATTGTCTGTTTTTTTAACATTTTATTTGCATATTATGGTGGAAAATAAGTATTTGGTCAGAAACAACATTTCATCTCAATACTTTGTAATATATCCTTTGTTGGCAATGACAGAGGTCAAACGTTTTCTGTAAGTCTTCACAAGGTGGCCACACACTGTTGTTGGTATGTTGGCCCATTCCTCCATGCAGATCTCCTCTAGAGCAGTGATGTTTTTGTCTTTTCTCTTGGCAACACGGACTTTCAACTCCCTCCAAAGGTTTTCTAAAGGGTTGAGATCTGGAGACTGGCTAGGCCACTCCAGGACCTTGAAATGCTTCTTACGAAGCCACTCCTTCGTTGCCCTGGCGGTGTGCTTTGGATCATTGTCATGTTGAAAGACCCAGCCACGTTTCATTTCAATGCCCTTGCTGATGGAAGGAGGTTTGCACTCAAAATCTCACGATACATGGCCCCATTCATTCTTTCATGTACCCGGATCAGTCGTCCTGGCCCCTTTGCAGAGAAACAACCCCAAAGCATGATGTTTCCACCACCATGCTTTACAGTAGGTATGGTGTTTGATGGATGCAACTCAGTATTCTTTTTCCTCCAAACACGACAAGTTGTGTTTCTACCAAACAGTTCCAGTTTGGTTTCATCAGACCATAGGACATTCTCCCAAAACTCCTCTGGATCATCCAAATGCTCTCTAGCAAACTTCAGATGGGCCCGGACATGTACTGGCTTAAGCAGTGGGACACGTCTGGCACTGCAGGATCTGAGTCCAAGGTGGCGTAGTGTGTTACTTATGGTAGGCCTTGTTACATTGGTCCCAGCTCTCTGCAGTTCATTCACTAGGTCCCCCCGCGTGGTTCTGGGATTTTTGCTCACCGTTCTTGTGATCATTCTGACCCCACGGGGTGGGATTTTGCGTGGAGCCCCAGATCGAGGGAGATTATCAGTGGTCTTGTATGTCTTCCATTTTCTAATTATTGCTCCCACTGTTGATTTCTTCACTCCAAGCTGGTTGGCTATTGCAGATTCAGTCTTCCCAGCCTGGTGCAGGGCTACAATTTTGTTTCTGGTGTCCTTTGACAGCTCTTTGGTCTTCACCATAGTGGAGTTTGGAGTCAGACTGTTTGAGGGTGTGCACAGGTGTCTTTTTATACTGATAACAAGTTTAAACAGGTGCCATTACTACAGGTAATGAGTGGAGGAAAGAGGAGACTCTTAAAGAAGAAGTTACAGGTCTGTGAGAGACAGAAATCTTGATTGTTTGTTTCTGACCAAATACTTATTTTCCACCATAATATGCAAATAAAATGTTAAAAAAACAGACAATGTGATTTTCTGGATTTTTTTTTCTCAGTTTGTCTCCCATAGTTGAGGTCTACCTATGATGTAAATTACAGATGCCTCTCATCTTTTTAAGTGGTGGAACTTGCATTATTGCTGACTGACTAAATACTTTTTTGCCCCACTGTATACAGTAGATAACACAGGATCCACCATTCACAATAGGTGATGTCACAGCTCACCTCCTCCTCCTGTTCAATGACTGATAACACCTATATACAGTAGATAACACAGAATCCACCATTCACAATAGGTAATATCACAGCTCACCTCCTCCTCCTGCACAATGACTGATAACACCTCTATATACAGTAGATAACACAGGATCCACCATTCACAATAGGTGATGTCACAACTCACCTCCTCCTCCTGTACAATGACTAATAACACCTCTATACACAGTAGATAACATTGGAGCCACCATTCAGAATAGGTGATATCACAGCTCACCTCCTCCTCCTCCTGTACAATGACTGATAACACCTCTATATACAGTAGATAACACAGGATCCACCATTCACAACAGGTGATGTCACAGCTCACCTCCTCCTCCTCCTCCTGTACAATGACTGATACCTCTATATACAGCAGATAACACAGGATCCACCATTCACAATAGGTGATGTCACAGCTCACCTCCTCCTCCTGTACGATGACTGATAACACCTCTATATACAGCTAATTACACAGGATCCACCATTCACAATAGGTGATATCACAGCTCATCTCCTCCTCCTCCTGTAAAATGACTGATAACACCTTTATATACAGTAGATAACACAGGATCCACCATTCACAATAGGTGATGTCACAGCTCCCCTCCTCCTGTACAATGACTGATAACACCTCTATATACAGTAGATAACACAGGATCCACCATTCACAATAGGTGATGTCACAGCTCACCTCCTCCTCCTCCTGTACAATGACTGATAAAACCTCTATATACAGTAGATAACACAGGATCCACCATTCACAATAGGTGATGTCACAGCTCACCTCCTCCTCCTGCACAATGACTGATAACACCTCTATATACAGTAGATAACACAGGATCCACCATTCACAATAGGTGATGTCACAGCTCACCTCCTCCTCCTGTACAATGACTGATAACACCTATATACAGTAGATAACACAGAATCCACCATTCACAATAGGTAATATCACAGCTCACCTCCTCCTCCTCCTCCTGTACAATGACTGATAACACCTCTATATACAGTAGATAACACAGAATCCACCATTCACAATAGGTAATATCACAGCTCACCTCCTCCTCCTCCTGTACAATGACTGATAACACCTCTATATACAGTAGATAACACAGGATCCACCATTCACAATAGGTGATGTCACAGCTCACCTCCTCCTCCTGTACAATGACTAATAACACCTCTATACACAGTAGATAACATTGGAGCCACCATTCAGAATAGGTGATATCACAGCTCACCTCCTCCTCCTGTACAATGACTGATAACACCTCTATATACAGTAGATAACACAGGATCCACCATTCACAATAGGTGATGTCACAGCTCACCTCCTCCTCCTGTTCAATGACTGATAACACCTCTATATACAGTAGATAACACAGGATCCACCATTCACAATAGGTGATGTCACAGCTCACCTCCTCCTCCTGCACAATGACTGATAACACCTCTATATACATTTGATAATAAAGGATCCACCATTCACAATAGGTGATGTCACAGCTCACCTCCTCCTCCTCCTGTACAATGACTGATAACACCTCTATATACAGTAGATAACACAGGATCCACCATTCACAATAGGTGATGTCACAGCTCACCTCCTCCTCCTGTACAATGACTGATAACACCTCTATATACAGTTGATAATAAAGGATCCACCATTGACAATAAGTGATTGGGTTAATTCCAAAAATGTGCTGAGTGTGTACAGCACTGTAGAATATGATGGCGATATATGCTGTATGTAATGTGTCACTAATATATCCTCCCATTCCCTATCAATATTATTCCATAAAATGAGAACTCGGAACTTCCTTACATGGGTCTTCATACTATTATTTCCAACGCCCTTTCACTTCCCACTCATAGAATTAGACAGCATTTGGCCTCAGGAGCTGTGAGCTTTTTTGACACATTAAAATAAACCGAGAAGCAATTTAGCCGAAGACCTCCATTTGTCAACCTTATGTGGTGCATGACTCATTCTTAATCTTACAGCAGATTTCGTCTAAAAGGATAATTAATGCCTTAGAAATAAATATCACCTTGAGACTCGGACGTGTTCACCATACTGTTTAAGTAGATGTGAGACGCGTAAATAGGAAATTCCAAAGGGATCGGCTTGTACGAGGGAAAAAGTAAGTGACTAGATCTGCTTGGCCAATGACCCATATCTTATATATAAGAAACAGTTCCTTAAAGGGGTTGTCAGAATGTTTTTACATATGAAAGTAGAGGCATGGCTGAATCGGCGTTTGTCCCCCGATAAAAATGATACCTTTATTGTAAAGATCCGATCTACCAGTGATGAGAAATCAAAAGTAAAAGTCACATACAAATCAGCCTGGGAGAGCACTTAGCAGGTTTTTGACACGCCTACTAATGCATTCTAGCCTCATTTGCATATTGGTTAAATGCTAAATTTCTCATGACTGGCACATCGGATCTTAACAACGAAGGTATCATTTTTATCAGGGGAAAAACCTCTATACAATGATACAATGATATCACTAGTGCCCAGAACCAGCCTTATGTCGGATGATGCTTAGTGCAGTGCATTTTGTTGGCATCTATTATGGATTATCGATATACAATATCTATATATTTAGAATTGTGCCCACATTACACTGCCGTACACTGGCAATCACCAAATACTGTGTCCAAGTAGCAGGTCCCCATAGGGCTTAAAGGGTTTTTTCCCCACGAACAAACTTAATTTTAAAGTTGTTTTTAATCAATACATCTTGGAATAATTCTGATTTTCACAATTGGATGTGTTTAAAAAAAAAAATGTTCCTGTGCTGAGATAATCTTATAAATATGCCCCTGCCTGTGTACTGTGTAATGGTCGTGTCCGACCATACAGGAACAGCAAAGTAATGGCAGACCTGGAGATGAGACTATAACCCATCGGACAGTATCTGTCCACTAAGATCAGCAAAAATTTAAAGGGCTTTCCTGAATGTAGAAAAAGACGTTTTTTTTTCTGCCTGGTACCCAGTATAGCTGTGGAATGGAGCCATGTTGCAGTACCAGATTCAACCAATAGATAAGAGTGGCGCCATTCTGCAAAAAACACCAAAATGCAGATAACCCCTTTAAAGAACTTTCTATACAAAGCGGTAATTTACAATGCAAATGAAGCTCGCAATAGATTGCTATATTTCTCTTCACTGCCACCTGCTTTGTCGTCTTACACGGGGTTTTTTTTTAATATAATTACTGCCCTCTTGGATTGGCAGGAGTTGCCATTGTGGATAGAGGTTTAACTCTCACATTGCCAGTTTACGCACGGCCTGACCCTTGGGCTCCTGTCTGCGCGGCTCCTGGGGCACAGGAAGGTCATATTTGATTTGCGCAGTAAATACACATAAACACAAAGTTGGCTAAATAAGGGAATTCTCCACCCTGCAGGGAGAGAGATAGCGCGGCAGAAAACGCGGAGGTGGCACGTCAGCTCTCAACTCGTGATATTTTCTGCGGATCCAAAAGAACAAAGAAGGTGCATGACACCATGTAAAGGTTTGTACGAAATGAAGGGAGAACCTGCGCGCCGGCTCCGAGCAGATGCCAACGCGTCAGCGCGGCGAGAAGGAATGTCAGGAGGTCAGACTGGCGCAGAAGATGAGGAGGCACGGAGGAGCGGGGCTGCCCATCACTGCCTGTGTGATGGCAGCGTATGACACCGCAGATGGTGAACGCTAAGATCACTGCGTCTGCGTGGGCTGCTGTCTCCCCCAATCTTAAGAACGGGGGTCTCTAGAGAAGACGTCGTGTGCGTGGGAGAGACGCGCAACTCGCCCAAATATGAAGACTATTATTAGCCTCATTGTTTGCTTTTCTGGGCAACGTATTTACGTTACTAGAGGACCATTCACACGTAGTAGATATGGGGCTGGTGGTCCGCTGCAGAAAATACCCTATTATAGCTCCTTCAGGACCCTCATCTAGTAGCCAGAGCAGAGAATTAGTGCAAACATCATCCCCAGCATGTCTGTGCACTACACGGCAGCACATTGATTTCAATTAATATTATGCAATGCTTCATATCCCCTGCGGAGGCACTGTAGGGGACTCAAACACTTGCTATCAGGCTTCCATTAAAGGGGATCTGTCAGCAGGTTTTTGCTTCCTAATCTGAGAATACCATAATATAGAGACCAAGACCCTGATTCCAACGATGTGTCACTTATGGGGCTGCTTGCTGTCATTTTGATAAAATCACAGTTTTATCAACAAGAGATTAACATTCGAGGACTACTTAGCCTGCTGCCAGGTAGCAAACCCCGCCCCCAGCACTGATTGGCAGCTTTCTGTCTATGCACAGTGTACACTGAAAGCAGCCAATCAGTGCTGGGGGCAGGGTTATACAGAGCACAGAATTCAGAAAAATAGGAAATCTGCAGCAGATAAAACTGATTTCATCAAAACCTCAGCAAGCAGTCCAGTAAGTGACATATCACTGGAATCAAGGTCTCTATCCCTACATCATGATGCTCTCAGATGGAATAGCAAAAATCTGTTGACAGATTTGCTATTTACTGCTAATCCCTGGGAGCCCCATCAGCAGGCACTATGTTATAAGTTTACTGTCAGTGGACCAATTAAAGGCCTTGTCCACAGGCCTAGCTTGGTTTAATATAAATATATATATATATATATATATATATATATATATATATATATACATATACATACACACACACACACACACACCAGGGCTGGCTCCAGATTTTCATGGGTCCTGGGCGAAAGAGTCCCGGTGGGCCCCTTTAACACATACCACAATTCATAATGTACGGATACGGCAGAGAAATATAGGTATAGTACAATGCCATAGATTTCACTTACTTCTTACATTACATGAGTGATATCTATTGTGCATTCTACATTAGCTCAGAAACCGGACACTATAGTCCTCTATACAGAATAATGAGCCCCATATATTCCTCCAAACAGAATAATGAGCCCCATAAATTGCCCCATACAGTATAATGGCCCCATATAGTGCTCCATACAGTATAATTGGCACCACATAGTCCTCTATACAGAATAATGAGCCCCATATATTGCTCCAGACAGAATAATGAGCCCAATAGTATGCTCCATACAGCCTAATGAGCCTCATATAATGCTCCATACAGTATAATGGGCACCACAGAGTGCTCCATACAGAATGAGCCGCATATATTGCTCCATATTCCTTGACGCTGATCTCTCCTTCAAACCACATATCCAAGCCCTTTCCACTTCCTGCCGACTGCAACTCAAAAATATTTCACGAATCCGTTCATTCCTCAACCATGAATCTGCAAAAACCCTAGTCCATGCCCTCATCATCTCTCGCCTTGACTACTGCAACCCCCTGCTCTGTGGCCTCCCCGCTAACACTCTCGCACCCCTCCAATCTATTCTAAACTCTGCTGCCCGACTAATCCACCTGTCCCCCCGCTATTCCCCGGCCTCTCCCCTCTGTCAATCCCTTCACTGGCTCCCCATTGCCCAGAGACTCCACTACAAAACCCTAACCATGACGTACAAAGCCATCCACAACCTGTCTCCTCCATACATCTGTGACCTCGTCTCCCGGTACTTACCTACCCGCAACCTCCGATCCTCACAAGATCTCCTACTCTACTCCCCTCTTATCTCCTCTTCCCACAATCGTATACAAGATTTCTCTCGCGTATCACCTCTACTCTGGAACTCTCTACCACAACATATCAGACTCTCGCCTACCATCGAAACCTTCAAAAAGAACCTGAAGACCCACCTCTTCCGACAAACCTACAACCTGCAGTAACCACCGATCCACCAAACCACTGCACGACCAGCTCTACCCTCACCTACTGTATCCTCACCCATCCCTTGTAGATTGTGAGCCCTCGCGGGCAGGGTCCTCTCTCCTCCTGTACCAGTTATGACTTGTATTGTTTAAGATTATTGTACTTGTCTTCATTATGTATACCCCTCCTCACATGTAAAGCGCCATGGAATAAATGGCGCTATAACAATAAATAATAATAATAATAATAATATGGAATTGACCCCATATAATGCTCCATACAGAATAGTGAGCCACATATAATTCTCCATACAGTATATGATGGGCCCCATCTATTGCTCCATATATAATGGGCCTCATATAATGCTCCATACAGTATATGATCGGCCCCATACAGTATACGGAGTCCCATATATTGCTCCATACAGAATGGGCCCCATATAATACTCCCTACAGAATGGGTCCCATATAATGCTCCAAAAATAATTGGCCCCATAAGATGCTCCATGTATAATGGGCCCCATATAATGCTCCATATATAATTGGCCATATAAAATGCTCCATATATAATTAGTCCCATAAGATGCTTCATATATTATTGGCCCCATATACTGCTGCTCCATATGTTATTGGCCCCATATACTGCTCCATATTGAATTGGCCACATAAGATGCTCCATATTAAATTGGCCCCTTATAATGCTCCACATATGGGCCCCTTCTGATGGTCCCCATATATTGCTCCAAATATTAAAAAAAAAATGAAATACTCACCTCTCGGTGCTTGACGCTGCTCTGCTCTGGACTCCGCAGCGTCGGAGTCTTCCTGCTCTCTATGCTGCGACTGCTCAGGCAGAGGGCGTGCACTGGTGATGTCATCGTGCCCTCTGACCTGAACGTCACAGTCAGAGGATGGAAAACGCTGCAGCGCTGGAACCGGGAGAGGTAAAGGTACCTTCACACATAACGATTTCGTTAACGATATCGTTGCTTTTTGTGACTTAGCAACGATATCGTTAACGAAATCGTTATGTGTGACAGCGACCAACGATCAGGCCCCTGCTGGGAGATCTTTGGTCGCTGGGAATGATCAGGACCTTTTTTTTGGTCGCTGATCACCCGCTGTCATCGCTGGATGTGTGACGCCGATCCAGCGATGTGTTCACTGGTAACCAGGGTAAATATCGGGTTACTAAGCGCAGGGCCGTCACCGCTGTGCTCTGCTTTACGGCCGGCCGGCGCTGACACAGTGCAGGGAAGCTGACGCTGGGGGACAGACACCGGAATGTAGGTATGTACGTTTTTTTTTTTTTTAACTTTTACAATGGTAACCAGGGTAAACATCGGGTTACTAAGCACAGCCCTGCACTTAGTAACCCGATGTTTACCCTGGTTACCCGGGGACTTCGGCATCGTTGGTCGCTGGAGAGCTGTCTGTGTGACAGCTCTACAGCGACCACACAACGACTAAACAGCGACGCTGCAGCGATCGGCATCGTTGTCTAGATCTCTGCAGCGTCGCTAAATATGACGGTACATTAAGTATCGCAAGTGCCGGGGCCTGGAGCAGGCGGGGGGTCCACTCGCGGGGGCTGGCACTATAGCGCACCAGTGTCCCCAATGGCGAGTGGGCCCCCTGCCTGCTCAGGGCCCTGGCACTTGCCCGGGTGCAGACGCCGGCCCTGATATACACACACACTAATCCTTCACTACTCCACCATACCATGCCCATTGGTCACTCCTCAGATGGTGACAGTACATACGACTGCTGCAGTCAATCACTGACAACCCCTTTAAGTGTTGTAATAGTAACATAGTTATTAAGGTTGAAGGAAGACTTTAAGTCCATCTAGTTCAACCCATAGCCTAACCTAACATGCCCTAACATGTTGATCCAGAGGAAGGCAAAAAAAAACCATGTGGCATAACGTAAGCTCCAACTTGGGGAAAAAAATTCCTTCCCGACTCCACATACGGCAATCAGACTAGTTCCCTGGATCAACGCCCTATCAAAGAATCTAGTGTATATACCCTGTAACATTATACTTTTCCAGAAAGGCATCCAGTCCCCTCTTAAATTTAAGTAATGAATCACTCATTACAACATCATATGGCAGAGAGTTCAATAGTCTCACTGCTCTTACAGTAAAGAATCCTCATCTGTTATTATGCCTAAACCTTCTATCCTCCAGACGTAGAGGATGCCCCCTTGTCCCTGTCTCAGGTCTATGATTAAAAAGATCATCAGAAAGGTCTTTGTACTGTCCCCTCATATATTTATACATTAAAATAAGATCACCCCTTAGTCTTCGTTTTTCCAAACTAAATAGCCCCAAGTGTAATAACCTATCTTGGTATTGCAGACCCCCCAGTCCTCTAATAACCTTGGTCGCTCTTCTCTGCACCCGCTCTAGTTCAGCTATGTCTTTCTTATACACCGGAGACCAGAACTGTGCACAGTATTCTAAGTGTGGTCGCACTAGTGACTTGTATAGAGGTAAAATTATGTTCTCCTCATGTGCATCTATGCCTCTTTTAATGCATCCCATTATTTTATTTGCCTTTGTAGCAGCTGCCTGACACTGGCCACTGAATATGAGTTTGTCATCCACCCATACTCCCAGATCTTTTTCATTGACGGTTTTGCCCAGAGTTTTAGAATTAAGCACATAGTTATACATCTTATTACTTCTACCCAAGTGCATGACCTTACATTTATCCCCATTAAAGCTCATTTGCCATTATTCAGCCCAAGCTTCTAGTTTACATAAATCATCCTGTAATATAAAATTGTCCTCCTCTGTATTGATTACCCTGCAGAGTTTAGTGTCATCTGCAAATATTGAAATTCTGCTCTGAATTCCCCCTACAAGGTCATTAATAAATATATTAAAAAGAAGATGGCCCAATACTGACCCCTGTGGTACCCCACTTCTAACTGCGACCCAGTCCGAGTGTGCTCCATTAATAACCACCCTTTGTTTCCTATCGCTGAGCCAGCTCTTAACCCACTTACATATTTTCCCCTATCCCCATTATTCTCATTTTATGTATCAACCTTTTGTGTGGCACCGATCAAAAGCTTATGAAAAGTCCATATACACTACATCCACTGGGTTCCCTTGGTCCAATCCAGAACTTACCTCTTCATAGAAGCTGATCAGATTAGTCTGACATGAACGGTCTCTAGTAAACCCGTGCTGATACTGGGTCATGAGGTTATTCCTCTTCAGATACTCCAGTATAGCATCCCTTAGAATGCCCTCCAGGATTTTACCCACAGTAGAGGTTAAGCTTACTGGCCTATAATTTCCGAGTTCAGTTTTTGTCCCCTTTTTGAATATTAATAGAAGCATTCAATGTCTACAATGTTATACATTTCATTGCCTCTTCTCAGCTCAACTTAACCTTAAAGGGCTTGTTCGGGACTTTAGCATTTATGACCTCTCCTTAGGCTATCCGATTGGTGGGGGGTGATACCCAGCACCCCCGCCGATCAGCTGTTCCCGGTGATGGGTATGTGGTACTGCACATCAGCCCTCTATTGATCTGAATAGATGGTGGTTGTGCAGTACCTGGCTGTGGCCACTACACAATCGATGGCGCTGTGCAGCTCTGTAAGTTAGCAGTTGCAGCCACCACGGACACTGGGAATATCTGATTGGCGGGATGCCGGGTTTTCTATGTATATAATGGCATTGTGCTCAAGATTTAACAATACAATTCTAAAAGTGCTAATTCACTGATAACTAAACATGTAGTCATTAAAAAAGGGTTTAGGGACATTTTTAATTTGGGGCTAAAAAATCCTTTTTGGGCAATGGGGTATATATTACACGTTTGCCTTCTGGCAGCAGAATGAGTTAACTGAGAATCTATCAGTGAGCTTATTCAGATGGAATCTATTATTTTATATCGATTTTTTTTTTTTTCTGAGCTCCTCTCAACCACAGACCACATCAACGTTGAATGAGCAGAGGAACAAAGACCCTGTAAGAGCCAAACGGAGCAAAATTTTTAATCAAACCCAATTGCAAAAATTATTTTTAGCCCGAAATACATGCATTTAGGTACAAAAAAACAAGTATATATAGGATATATAGCTGTATGGCCAGAGCTAGCCCAAAGCATAGCAGGAGCCTAGGCCATTATAAATGGCGTCCGTGTCACAGCGTGGCGACAGTGACGGTGTAATTGCCGAGGATGAGGCCTCCAATTTCAGCTCCCGTAACAAGGACAGATTACGTTATTATCGCAGCCTGACTCATGGCGCTCGTCACCTGCACATATCTCCGCTCCTCCGACTTTCCCACTGCCTCCTCTCCTGCTGCATTGTCTCCCTGGTTCTCCTTCCTCCGCCATCGGCGTCGTGTTTTCATCGCACCCCAAGGTCTTTTTCGCCGCTATACAATAAAAATGCCAAGGGCCTCATCTGCTATACGCCGCCAGTACGGAATGTTCTGGATTCCGCATCAATTAGCGGATACGAGTAACCTCGAGTGTTTCACGCCGCCGCCCCATGCTGAGCACTGCGCCGCTATTGTCTGCTGTGAATGGGCTATCCTTGTGGGATCTCGTCTCTAGCTTGCCCTCAACCATTTTCCTAAAATGCCGGCAGACAACAGAGCCTGTCATCTAGTTTTTTAGCCTTGGATTAAAAAAAAATAAAAAAAAAGCCCTGGTGGTCCTGCAGACCGTGAGATGATGTCATTGTGCAAGCCTGGCTGTGGGGCTGACTGCAGAAGACGCGGGAATCAAGTAAAGATGGCCGTACATATTAAGGTCACCATACACAATAGATTAACGTCCGCCACACCCGCCAATTGGGACGGGATCGGCCAACAGTCTGATGTGTATGTGGGTGATTGACGCGGGAGTTAAGGGTCCGGCATGTCCGATTCCGGACTGACGATCCTTATGCTCCTAAGTCTATTATGTGAATGGAGCTCTACTGAGCATGTGCGACCACTACTTCACTCATTGTCTATGGGAGTGCTGGTCGCACATGTGTATTAGAGACCACTACTTCACTCATTGTCTATGGGAGTGCTGGTCGCACATGTGTATTAGCGACCACTACTTCACTCATTGTCTATGGCAGTGCTGGTCACACACGTGTATTACTGCTCCATTCACACAAGAGACAGGAGTCCCCTGTTCTTCGGATAAGTGGAAATCCCAGCTCCCAGATATCATACATATATCATTTGATAATAAATGTTGTTTATCGGACAACCCCTTTAAGTGGTTATTCCCGTCTTCATATATGGGTATAGTTAGATAGCACTTGTAAAAACAACCACTTTCGCAATTTACTGTTTAGTAAAATTTGCAGCCATTCTTGAGATATTATCGCTTTTGTTTTGTTTACAGCGGTGGTCGGTCTCCTGGGCAACAAGCTGTAAACAAAGGAAAAGTGTTAATATCTCAAGGAGGACTGAAAATGTTAACCAACAGTAAATTGCAAAAGTGTTTGTTTTTATATGACCATGTGGCATATCCACCTACGAAGATGAGATTAACCCTTTAAGGTCTTTTGTCTCATTGGTGGGTGTATCCTTGTTAATAAAGGTAAGGGGACAGTTCCAAAAAGGGCTACATGGACCTCATACAGACCCCTTCTGTGGGTTAGGACACAGAGTTGCTGAGAAACACTTTCTGGCTACTGGGTTACTGACCTGGGAGGAAACCAAGCCGCAAATTGGGCACATGCTGAGATGCTTTTCAGTCATTTTCTGGTCTCATTCAAAGCCTATTGTTCTGTAAGTTCCCCCTTGATGCATTAAAGGTCTGGTATTAACCATTTCCACCCTTCTGCTGATGCGATGACATTTTCTTGCTATACCCTTTATCACGCCCTCCACCATTAAATCCCAGAGCTTACAATTAAAGGGCGCATTGAGGTTCAATGTGATTTTTTTTATGTTGGAAAGTAAATGTATTTAGTGATCTCCTTTCGTTAGTGTCCACTTATTGATGGAATCCTATCACTTGATTGATGCAGAGTTCCAACTTTTTGGGAAGGAGGGAGCAGCAACAGTGACCCCTAAAGGCCATAAAAGTAAATCCACCAAAATACCAGGCTCCATCCTAACCAAGAGGCGCATTTACACTGCACAACTATCAGGAAAGAGCATTTTATGACTCTTTGCAGACAGGCTGCCGATCATTCGTTAGGTGAAATAATCTTTTGGTTTCCTTAAAAGGTCGTTGTTTTCGGCAGCACATAGTCCCGTGTAAACAGAACTCGTGCTGCCGAGAACAATGGCAGCCTCTGAACACTGGTTGGTGTTTGTTTTACTTTTTTCTTTACTTTTTAGCTGCCTGAATAAAACAGTGATGGGAGAGTCCGTAGATGGACTGTATATTAGCAAAAATGCTGCCTGTTGCGATGAGTGCCCCCCTGAGGTGTAGTTCAACTTCTCATCTCAAAAATGGTGGACTTCGGTAACAGGAGTGCCATCTCTGTAGGGTAAAAAGTTATCAATACATCATTCACCTTGTAAAGGTGCTATTTTAAACTCATCTGCACCAAAAAAAGGGGGTGCACATGTATGCACCACAATTTTATTCACTTCTATGGGAGCACTGGTCACAGGTGCACACATGGGAACCCCATTCTCATGATAGTCATGATTGCCCTGACAATTTTTGTGAGATGACCCCTTTAAGATATGAACTATGTACATAAGCACACAGAGTATCTATGGGTATTATGATCTTATAATGACTCTATATGAGCCACTATAATATCCCCTACAAGCAATGCTTAAATGGGAAATATGTGCATAAGCCATTAATTGGAAATGTAAAAAAAAAACATCTTGGGCTATGGACACCTTTGACATGGGAAAATGATTTTTACTTAAGTTTCCGGTAATCTTCATTCATTCATTTTCAGCCCCTGATATGCAGTTTGCAGTCGGAACCAAGTTTTCTCTTGTCGGAGTGTCCCTCCCTGTAATACAGGCTGGAGATAAGCTCTGTGTATATCCAGCTTCACTAGTCTACATATCAGCCCAGCTTCTATCCTGCATTTATTTCTTCTTGCCTATAGTATGTTTTCCTTCCCTGGGATACTTTCTCCCCTGTCCATGCTGTGGCAATCTGTGTGCATCTCCTTCGCTCCTGAAAAAAAGAAGGGTGAGACGTCAGGAACAGGAATTCTACAGGACATCAAACAGTTCTGCAAAAGCATTCAGCCAGATCAAAGGTTTTAGGGGGACTCAGGTGAACCCCCTGAATGCATTGCAGACATGCATTGTGAACAGGGCATTACAGACACTTTACAGTAGTAAATGGCAGAATATGTTGAATGAATACTATTTAGAAAGCTGTTTAAATGGGTTCTCCAAGAATGTAATAAAATCGCCCCAGTCATGTAATTGAAATGCTAGCCTGTCCTAGTTGCATATCAGGACAGGCTGCAGTCTGAAGAAACATCTGAAGAAACACTGCTCCTGAGACCTGCACCTCAAGTGACAGAGTAGCTATATCGTAATAACATATACCTCCGTGACCTGCCAGAGAAGGACTATAACATGAGACTACATAAAGCTTCTCATTGTCTGACTGCGCATCTTAGAATAATATTTATTTTCCTCTCACAGTCCTTCTCTGGCTGCTCATGGAGGTACTTGTGCTTACGTTACTTCTCCTCTGTCAGTTGAGACACAGGTCTCTGGAGCTGTGTTTCTTCAGACTGCAACCCTCCCTGACTCGTGACTAGAACATTTTGCTATTTTACTACATTCTTGGAGATCCACTTTAACTTCAGATTTAGGAAGCAAATGAAAAATAAAAAATACAAGACAATCTAACATGTTGTAATGGTCTGATTGGTGGCAGCTGGGCTGCTAGGACCACCACAGATCTTATCTGCAGGCTGGTCTTCACCTCCTGACCATAGATTCCATTTATTGAACTGTAGAGGAACTGTACACGACAACATCACGTCTTCATGTGGGGGTCTCGGCTGTGGGAATTCCCAATGAGCAGAATATTTTTGAAATATCTATATGACAAGTCCTAAAATGCCAAAAGGCATAATTTTACATTCTAGCTACTGCTTATCTGAAACAAACCCTCCTTCATAAAATAGTGGAGGCTCGGGGTCCTCTCGAGAATACCAATTACCTGACTGAGCAACATCTTCAACTGTGAAAGTGTGTGTGAACTGTAGTGATCTCGTGGGAGATCTCTTGTTATATGCCATTAGTGTCAGACCGTGTCATCGACATCTCTAATAAAGTAACACATGCAGCCTCTGTGCTCTAATATATTCCTCCTGCCTGAGCAAATGATGTATACAGCGAGAGCAGACTGCCAGTAAAGGTTCCGTGCCAATTCTGTGTTTCATGCAGCTCCAGCTGTATGACATGAATACTTAAACTTATCGGCTAAAATAAGATATATATGTATATATATATATGTATACTGTATGCAGAAAGCTGTCGATCAGTGGTGTGGGTGAGGTTCTACAGAGTTAAGCATGATTTTATCATAACTACAGCAAGCAGCTCAGTAAGTGACGCATTTCTGAATCAGGGTCTCTGCCCCTACCTCTTGGTGCTCTCAGATAGGTTAGCACAAACCAATGTTGACAGATTCCCTTCCTGAAGTGGAAACCCCTCTGTAGGAATAGGTTTTAGGAAGGATTCACACTTTTGCCAGTTTTGATCAAATTAGGCATCGATCGGAGGAAGGGGCACACAACCAGCGTCTGTCAGAATGCCAATCCTATGATAGCATGAGGAATGGAAGTCGTTAATCCCGCGCTGCCGAATGGACGCGTGGAGACAGGAAACTTAGTGAATAGGTAGTTTATTGTCAATGCGTTTTGAAGTTATACCAAAATTTCTTCCTCAGGAAAAAGTTTTGGTGTAACTTCGAAACACACTGACAATAAACTACTTACCTATTCAAAAACCAAATCACAATAATGCGGAATCCCAGAAAAACATATACACCAACTTAGAAAAAACAGAGATCCCTAAAAAATAACCTTTATTAATATAATTAAAAAAGACTATATTTATCCACAATAAATAAAAAAGTATTAAATGTACCTAGTGGACCCTAGACCGAGCTACAATGCACCCTGCCTAACAGTGGAGGTTGGCACCCTACTTTACCGCGGTAGGCGCCCCCACTCCTCGGCGGCTAGCCCTTACAAGCCCTATAAGGACCTATAGTTAGAGAAAGACTAATTAGCCCTACTGAAAACTATACTAATACCCTACTTAACAGTGGAGGTTGGCACCCTAATTTACTGCGGTAGGCGCCCCCACTCAACGACGGCTAGCCCTAGGGTCCCTAACAGTCCCTAAGGTTCGGGATAGACAAAGAGATATGTCCCACAAACACCACTAATACCCGTAATGGAGAAAAAACAAAAATAGAAAAAATATTCAAAACAAAGAATAAATGTATATCACAAAAATATATATATACTAGCACCTTACAATACTAGTGTAGAAAGATGCTATGATGGAAGAAACATATACCACAGGTGCTGTATAATAAAGATACCTTAACCCAAATACGGGTATACTGGATGCAATAATATGTCCAAACAAGATAATACACAGCACTTAGATGAAGTCCATTTTCTGTTACACTTCAATGGTGCAAAACGCGTTTCCCCCCCATAGGGAATGGCGGGGGTTCATCAGGGGTAATGCAGTCACACATACAGTGAAGATGCTGTTACTACAACAGCATCTTCACTGTATGTGTGACTGCATTACCCCTGATGAACCCCCGCCATTCCCTATGGGGGGGAAACGCGTTTTGCACCATTGAAGTGTAACAGAAAATGGACTTCATCTAAGTGCTGTGTATTATCTTGTTTGGACATATTATTGCATCCAGTATACCCGTATTTGGGTTAAGGTATCTTTATTATACAGCACCTGTGGTATATGTTTCTTCCATCATAGCATCTTTCTACACTAGTATTGTAAGGTGCTAGTATATATATATTTTTGTGATATACATTTATTCTTTGTTTTGAATATTTTTTCTATTTTTGTTTTTTCTCCATTACGGGTATTAGTGGTGTTTGTGGGACATATCTCTTTGTCTATCCCGAACCTTAGGGACTGTTAGGGACCCTAGGGCTAGCCGTCGTTGAGTGGGGGCGCCTACCGCAGTAAATTAGGGTGCCAACCTCCACTGTTAAGTAGGGTATTAGTATAGTTTTCAGTAGGGCTAATTAGTCTTTCTCTAACTATAGGTCCTTATAGGGCTTGTAAGGGCTAGCCGCCGAGGAGTGGGGGCGCCTACCGCGGTAAAGTAGGGTGCCAACCTCCACTGTTAGGCAGGGTGCATTGTAGCTCGGTCTAGGGTCCACTAGGTACATTTAATACTTTTTTATTTATTGTGGATAAATATAGTCTTTTTTAATTATATTAATAAAGGTTATTTTTTAGGGATCTCTGTTTTTTCTAAGTTGGTGTATATACTTACCTATTCATCAAGTGTTATGTCTCCAAATGTACATTTGGCAGCATGGGATTAACCCCTTCCATTCCTTCAGCTATCATCTCTTCTCCTGTGGGTCTGTGGCAGCTGGATTTTAAGTTGTGGTGACAACTCCTACCAGGTGAGCAAATTCTCATCTATCATCACTCCTGATATCCTGGAAAAGACCCTATTGCGCTTTTTGTCCTTACACTTTTTACACTAGTATGCCAAGCCTGTCCTGCAGCAAATGGACGAGGTATAGCTACTAAAGGTAGCATCCTCACATGTGACCTGTTTGCTTGTAATCAGTGTCTGTGCATAAAAGCTGAGTGAGTTTCTGGGATCCAGACAGACTCTTGCATCTTTCATCCAGCCACTGATGTTTCTGTATTGTGAGTCATGGGAAAAGCAAAAGAATTGTCAATGGATCTACGGGAAAAGGTAGTTGAACTGTATAAAACAGGAAAGGGATACAAAAGATATCCAAGGAATTGATAAAGCCAGTCAGCAGCGTTCAAACTGTAATTAACAAATGGAAGATCAGGGGCTCTGTAAAAACAAAACCACGGTCAGGTAGACCAACAAAGATTTCGTCCATAACTGCCAGGAAAATTGTTCGGGATGGAAAGAAAAACCCACAAATAACATCAGCTGAAATAAAGGACTCTGTGAAAACTAGCGGTGTGGCTGTTTCAAGATGCACAATAAGGATTCACTTGAAGAAAAAAGGGCTGCATGGTCGAGTCGCCAGAAGAAAGCCATTACTGCGCAAATGCCACAAAGTATCTCACCTACAATACGCAAAACAGCACGGAGACAAGCCTCAAAACTTCTGGAACAAGGTAATTGGGAGTGATGAAAACAAAATTGAACTTTTTGGCCACAACCATAAACGTTACATTTGGAGAGAGGTCAACAAGGTCTATGATGAAAGGAACAGCATTCCTACTGTAAAGCACAAAGGTGGATCGCTGATGATTTGGGGATATGTTAGCCACAAAGGCACAGGAAACTTGGTCAAAGTTGAAGGAAAGATGAATTCAGCACGTTATCAGCAAATACTGGAGGCAAATTTGCACTCATCAGCCCAGAAGCTGCACATGGGACGAACTTGGATATTCCAACATGACAACGATCCAAAACACAAGGCCAAGTCGACCTGTCATTGGCTACAGCAGAACAAAGAGAAGGTTCTGGAGTGGCCATCTCAGTCTCCTGACCTCAATATCATTGAACCACTCTGGAGATCTCAAGCGCACAGTTCATGCTAGACAGCCCAGGAATTTACAGGAACTGGAGGCTTTTTGCCAAGAAGAGTGGACAGCTTTACCATCTGAGAAAATAAAGAACCTCATCCACAACTACCACAAAATACTTCAAGCTATCATTGATGTTAGAGGGGGCAATACACGCAGGGGCGGACTGGGCCGGGTGGCAGGAATGCATATGCCCCCCGGGCCGGTGCCTGAGCAGCTGGACAGGGCCGCTGGAGGACCGGCAGCGATTTTAATACATAGCGCCGGCCCTTTAAATCTTGTAAAGTCAGGTCCTGTGTGTGCACGCGCATTGCCGGCGCTGAGAAGCGCCGCGGCGGCCGTGCTAGTGCACGAGTACGGCCACGTTCCTAGGTCCTGCGCGCGCTCGTCTGCTGCCTGTGCCAGCGCGGGCACGCAGGAGATCAGACCACGCGTGCGCATTGAAAGATTTGAAATGTCCGGCACGCATAGGGCGCCTCCACCTGACTGTGTGTGTGTCTGACGCTGGCCGGCCTGCACCAGCGTCAGAGAAAACTGCTCACCAATGCCTGGGATCCTCTTTACCGCCGACGCTGGACAGGACCCGTCCCACCTCAGCCCTTCATCCTCCCGACCTCACCAGGGACCTGGGTGAGTCCCAAGATGAATTTTTTTATGTATATACAGCAGTTGCACCTATATAATGTGTATAGACTGCTATATATACATTATATAGGTGATACTGCTGTGTATAATCACTATACTACCTGTATAATGTATATATAGCAATCTATATCTTATATAGGTGACAGCTACTGATGCATATATACCTTATATAGGTGACACTGTGGGGTGTGTTTATGTATATATATATATATATATATATATATATATATATATATATATATATATGTACATGTATACACAACAGCAGTATCATCTATATAACATATATACATCAGTAGCAGTATTGCCTATATAACATATAGACTGCTATACGTAAATTATATAGGTGGTATAGTGATTATATACAGCAGTTGCACCTATATAATGTGTATAGACTGCTATATATACATTATATAGGTGATACTGCTGTATATAATCACTATACCACCTATGTAATGTACGTATAGCAGTCTATATGTTATATAGGTGACACTCTGCTACTGATGCGTATATACCTTATATAGGTGACACTGTGGGGTGTGTGTGTGTGTGTATATATCACACCACTGTATACACAGCAGTATCACCTATATAACGTATATACACATCAGTAGCAGTATTGCCCACATATATAAGATACAGACTCCTATATATACATTATATAGGTGATACTGGCTGCTACTGCTGTATATAATCACAATATCACCTATATAATGTATATACAGCAGTCTATATATAGGCAATACTGCTACTGATGTGTATATACATTATATAGGTGATACTTATGTGTGTATAATACTGTATATCGTTATATAGGCGATACTGGTATGTGTGTGTGTGTGTGTGTGTGTGTGTATATACACACACGTACATATATACACAGCAGTATCACCTATATATAATGTATATACACACCAGTAGCAGTATTGCCTATATAATGTATATAGACTGCTGTATATACACTATATAGGTGATACTATCATATACAGCATTATCACCTGTATAATATGTAGACTACTGCATATACGTTATATAGGCGACACTGCTGTGTATAGTCGCAGTATATATTTATATATGTATACACACACACACACACACACACACACTAGATGGTGGCCCGATTCTAACTCATCGGGTATTCTAGAATATGCATGTCCACGTAGTATATTGCCCAGCCACGTAGTATACAGCACAGAGCCACGTAGTATATTGCCCAGCCACGTAGTATATTGCCCAGCCACGTAGTATATTGCCCAGCCACGTAGTATATTGGCCAGTCACGTAGTATATTGCCCAGGCAGTTTTGTCACAGCTTAAAAAATAAACATATACTCACCTTTCCGAGGGCCCCTTGTAGTCCACGGCAGCTTCCGGTCCCAGGGTTGGTATGAGCGCATGACCGTGACGTCATGGCAGGTCCTTCTCCCATACCATCTTTGCCACCGGAACCTGCAGCGGAAGAAGGCGGCCGGCGCGAGCGACTACGGAGGGTGAGTATAGCAGGTTTTTTTAATTATTATTTTTAACATTACATTTTTTACTATTGATACCGCATAGGCAGCGTCAATAGTAAAAAGTTGGGGACACACAGGGTTAATAGCGGCGGTAACGGAGTGCGTTACCCGCGGCATAACGCGATCCGTTACTGCCGGCATTAACCCTGTGTTAGCGGTGACCGGAGGGGAGTATGCGGGCGACAGGCACTGACTGCGGGGAGTAAGGACTGTGCCCGTCGCTGATTGGTCGCGGCAGCCATGACAGGCAGCTGGCGAGACCAATCAGCGAATGAATAACCGTGACAGACAGACAGACGGAAGTTACCCTTAGACAACAATTATATAGTGTATATATATATATATATATATATATACATACAGTGGGGCAAAAAAGTATCTAGTCAGTCAGCAATAGTGCAAGTTCCACCACTTAAAAAGATGAGAGGCGTCTGTAATTTACATCATAGGTAGACCTCAACTATGGGAGACAAACTGAGAAAAAATAATCCAGAAAATCACATTGTCTGTTTTTTTAACATTTTATTTGCATATTATGGTGGAAAATAAGTATTTGGTCAGAAACAAAATTTCATCTCAATACTTTTTAATATATCCTTTGTTGGCAATGACAGAGGTCAAACGTTTTCTGTAAGTCTTCACAAGGTTGCCACACACTGTTGTTGGTATGTTGGCCCATTCCTCCATGCAGATCTCCTCTAGAGCAGTGATGTTTTTGGCTTTTCGCTTGGCAACACGGACTTTCAACTCCCTCCAAAGGTTTTCTATAGGGTTGAGATCTGGAGACTGGCTAGGCCACTCCAGGACCTTGAAATGCTTCTTACGAAGCCACTCCTTCGTTGCCCTGGCGGTGTGCTTTGGATCATTGTCATGTTGAAAGACCCAGCGACGTTTCATCTTCAATGCCCTTGCTGAAGGAAGAAGGTTTGCACTCAAAATCTCACGACACATGGCCCCATTCATTCTTTCATGTACCCGGATCAGTCGTCCTGGCCCCTTTGCAGAGAAACAGCCCCAAATCATGATGTTTCCACCACCATGCTTTACAGTAGGTATGGTGTTTGATGGATGCAACTCAGTATTCTTTTTCCTCCAAACACGACAAGTTGTGTTTCTACCAAACAGTTCCAGTTTGGTTTCATCAGACCATAGGACATTCTCCCAAAACTCCTCTGGATCATCCAAATGCTCTCTAGCAAACTTCAGACGGCCCCGGACATGTACTGGCTTAAGCAGTGGGACACGTCTGGCACTGCAGGATCTGAGTCCATGGTGGCGTAGTGTGTTACTTTTGGTAGGCCTTGTTACATTGGTCCCAGCTCTCTGCAGTTCATTCACTAGGTCCCCCCGCGTGGTTCTGGGATTTTTGCTCACCGTTCTTGTGATCATTCTGACCCCACGGGGTGGGATTTTGCGTGGAGCCCCAGATCGAGGGAGATTATCAGTGGTCTTGTATGTCTTCCATTTTCTAATTATTGCTCCCACTGTTGATTTCTTCACTCCAAGCTGGTTGGCTATTGCAGATTCAGTCTTCCCAGCCTGGTGCAGGGCTACAATTTTGTTTCTGGTGTCCTTTGACAGCTCTTTGGTCTTCACCATAGTGGAGTTTGGAGTCAGACTGTTTGAGGGTGTGCACAGGTGTCTTTTTATACTGATAACAAGTTTAAACAGGTGCCATTACTACAGGTAATGAGTGGAGGAAAGAGGAGACTCTTAAAGAAGAAGTTACAGGTCTGTGAGAGCCAGAAATCTTGATTGTTTGTTTCTGACCAAATACTTATTTTCCACCATAATACGCAAATAAAATGTTAAAAAAACAGACAATGTGATTTTCTGGATTTTTTTTTCTCAGTTTGTCTCCCATAGATGAGGTCTACATATGATGTAAATTACAGACGCCTCTCATCTTTTTAAGTGGTGGAACTTGCACTATTGCTGACTGACTAAATACTTTTTTGCCCCACTGTATATGTCAGTTTCACCTATATAATGTATGTACAGCAGTCACAGTATCACATACAATATATAGGTGATACTACAACTATACACATCAGTCGCAGTATCAACTATATATTGTATATACAGTAGTTTCAATGTGATATATATTAAGCAGTCGCGGTGTCTCTTATGTGATGTATGCATCATAACATAGTATAATGCTGTCTTAAATATGTATATATATATATATATATATATATATATACACACATATATATATACATACATATATATACATATATATATATATACAGTGGGGCAAAAAAGTATTTAGTCAGTCAGCAATAGTGCAAGTTCCACCATTTAAAAAGATGAGAGGCGTCTGTAATTTACATCATAGGTAGACCTCAACTATGGGAGACAAACTGAGAAAAAAAAATCCAGAAAATCACATTGTCTGTTTTTTTATCATTTTTTTTGCATATTATGGTGGAAAATAAGTATTTGGTCAGAAACAAACAATCAAGATTTCTGGCTCTCACAGACCTGTAACTTCTTCTTTAAGAGTCTCCTCTTTCCTCCACTCATTACCTGTAGTAATGGCACCTGTTTAAACTTGTTATCAGTATAAAAAGACACCTGTGCACACCCTCAAACAGTCTGACTCCAAACTCCACTATGGTGAAGACCAAAGAGCTGTCAAAGGACACCAGAAACAAAATTGTAGCCCTGCACCAGGCTGGGAAGACTGAATCTGCAATAGCCAACCAGCTTGGAGTGAAGAAATCAACAGTGGGAGCAATAATTAGAAAATGGAAGACATACAAGACCACTGATAATCTCCCTCGATCTGGGGCTCCACGCAAAATCCCACCCCGTGGGGTCAAAATGATCACAAGAACGGTGAGCAAAAATCCCAGAACCACACAGGGGGACCTAGTGAATGAACTGCAGAGAGCTGGGACCATTGTATCAAGGCCTACCATAAGTAACACACTGCGCCACCATGGACTCAGATCCTGCAGTGCCAGACGTGTCCCACTGCTTAAGCCAGTACATGTCCGGGCCGGTCTGAAGTTTGCTAGAGAGCATTTGGATGATCCAGAGGAGTTTTGGGAGAATGTCCTATGGTCTGATGAAACCAAACTGGAACTGTTTGGTAGAAACACAACTTGTCGTGTTTGGAGGAAAAAGAATACTGAGTTGCATCCATCAAACACCATACTTACTGTAAAGCATGGTGGTGGAAACATCATGCTTTGGGGCTGTTTCTCTGCAAAGGGGCCAGGACGACTGATCCGGGTACATGAAAGAATGAATGGGGCCATGTATCGTGAGATTTTGAGTGCAAACCTCCTTCCATCAGCAAGGGCATTGAAGATGAAACGTGGCTGGGTCTTTCAACATGACAATGATCCAAAGCACACCGCCAGGGCAACGAAGGAGTGGCTTCGTAAGAAGCATTTCAAGGTCCTGGAGTGGCCTAGCCAGTCTCCAGATCTCAACCCTATAGAAAACCTTTGGAGGGAGTTGAAAGTCCGTGTTGCCAAGCGAAAAGCCAAAAACATCACTGCTCTAGAGGAGATCTGCATGGAGGAATGGGCCAACATACCAACAACAGTGTGTGGCAACCTTGTGAAGACTTACAGAAAACGTTTGACCTCTGTCATTGGCAACAAAGGATATATTACAAAGTATTGAGATGAAATTTTGTTTCTGACCAAATACTTATTTTCCACCATAATATGCAAATAAAATGTTAAAAAAACAGACAATGTGATTTTCTGGATTTTTTTTTCTCAGTTTGTCTCCCATAGTTGAGGTCTACCTATGATGTAAATTACAGACACCTCTCATCTTTTTAAGTGGTGGAACTTGCACTATTGCTGACTGACTAAATACTTTTTTGCCCCACTGTACATACATATACATACATATACATATATATATATATACTAACTATATAATTATCTAAGAGTCACTTCCGTCTGTCCTTCTTTCTTTCTGTCACGGTTATTCATTCGCTGATTGGTCTCGCCAGCTGCCTGTCATAGCTGCCGAGACCAATCAGCGACGGCCACAGTCCGGGAAAAAATGGCCGCTCCTTCCTCCCCGTAGTCAGTGCCCGGCGTCCGCATAGTCCCCTCCAGTCAGCGCTCACACAGGGTTAATGGCAGCATTGACCGCGGTGTAACGCACTCGGTTAACGCTGCTATTAACCCTGTGTGACCACATTTTTACTATTCATGCTGCCTATACAGCATGAATAGTAAAAATATCTAATGTTAAAAATAATAAAAAAATAAAAAATAGTTACATACTCACCCTCCGGTGGCCCCCCCGGATCAGGAACCGGCCTTTTCTGCTCCGCGCGACGTCCCGGTGACCGCTGCATGCATTGCGGTCTCGCGAGATGATGACGTACGTTCTCGCGAGACCGCAATGCAATCTTCAGACCGGACCGCGCGCCAAGCATCGGGGAACGGACGCTTCGATCCGGAGGCTCCAAGAGGTGAGTATGTAACTATTTTTTATTGTAATTCTTTTTTTTAACAGGGATATGGTGCATACTACGTGACTGGCCAATATACTACGTGATTGTGCTGTATACTACGTTACTGGGCAGTATACTACGTGGCTGGGCAATATACTACGTGACTGGGCAGTATACTAAGTGGCTCTGTGCTGTATACTACGTGGCTGGGCAATATACTACGTGGCTGGGCAATATACTACGTGACTGGGCAGTATACTACGTGGCTCTGTGCTGTATACTACGTGGCTGGGCAATATACTACGTGGCTGGGCAATATACTACGTGACTTGGCAATATACTACGTGGCTCTGTGCTGTATATTACGTGGCTGGGCAATATACTACGTGGCTGGGCAATATACTACGTGATGGGGCAGTATACTACGTGGCTCTGTGCTGTATACTACGTGGCTGGGCAATATACTACGTGGCTGGGCAATATACTACGTGGCTGGGCAGTATACTACGTGGCTGGGCAGTATACTACGTGGCTGGGCAGTATACTACGTGGCTGGGCAATATACTACGTGGCTGGGCAATATACTACGTGGCTGGGCAGTATACTACGTGGCTGGGCAGTATACTACGTGGCTGGGCAATATACTACGTGGCTGGGCAATATACTACGTGGCTCTGTGCTGTATACTACGTGGCTCTGTGCTGTATACTACGTGGCTCTGTGCGTAGCTGGGCAATATATTACGTGAACTACGTGACTGGGCAGTATACTACGTGGCTCTGTGCTGTATACTACGTGGCTCTGTGTGTAGCTGGGCAATATACTACGTGAACTACGTGGCTGGGCAATATGCTACGTGGCTAAAGAGCACCATGTAAATGGACCTGTGGTCGATCATGCGCACTTCGGCGCCATTCACATGTGGCTCTTCAAATAACGCCTTTAAGAGGAGTGTTGAAGGGCAGGACAAAGTATAGCAAAATTCACTGATTGGGGGTGGGGAGTGTTTGAGCATGTGGACTGGTGGGGTTTTTTGTGGCAGGGCTGCTTTTTTGTCCCTGTCCGGCCCTGTGTGTGTGTGTGTGATTATACAGTGGGATTGTACGTGTGTGCACTATATATACAGTGGGGCTGTGCGTGTGTCAATTATACATTGGGACTGTGCGTGTGTGTTATATATATATATATATCTCGCATGTTTGCAGTCACAGGACAACCTGTCCCCGGCGCAGGCACCGGAGAATCCTCACAGAGCATAGTGCGCACGATATGAGGATTCACACATAGTGACTGTAGACATGTAGCTTAAGATCCGACAACCCCTTTAAGGATGGGCCGCTACTCATGGGCCACTGCTGTGTACTTGCCCCCCAGGCTAAAATTTGCCAGTCAGCCCCTGAATACACGGTATTAAGAAATGGGGTATGTAAACTTTTGATCAGGGCCATTTGGATGTTTTGGGTTGTCATTATGATTTAAAAAGAGAAAACACAGTAGTTTGACAATAAATGGCTTCACCCAACCACTAACCATGAGTGGAGAAAAAGTTTTGATGTTATCATTCATATTCTCTGAAGAAAGGCCAAAAAAAGCAAAAATTCTGCCAGGGTATGTAAACTTTTGAGCACAACTTTTTATATATAATTGTCTAAGTAATAATCAAAAAAAGGTATAAAATATTAACCACAACACACCGCACACTCCAGGAAGCTGAGATATAAGGAGCTGTTTGGTAAAGTCTCCATACTGTCCAGTTATTTGTGTACCTGTTACAACCCCTTTCCACATGCCCTAACATCATATAGGGTTGGTGCCCTAATTACAGCCTCCCTCTCTTGGGTCTTGCTCTAGGGAACCTGTCCTGTCCACTTATCAAAGCCAAGATAAGAAAATGTCACTGTTGATTTTTTATGGGATCCAGCACTCATTGATGACACACAATATACGGGCTATAGAGACCCCCACATATACTCCGTGTGAGGGGTGGAAGCCCCCTGACTTCCCCTTTGTGATTTCATGGCTGCATAGGGCTGGTGCAGAAGCTGAGATAGATAAATGAGAGGCGCAGTGATGTGTCATTCCGCACAGTCATCCACTGGAGGAGAGTGGGAGAGAAGAGCTGAAGAGAAAGATACAGCAGTGATAAAGGCAGGAGGAAAATGGGGGGGACAGATTAGGGAAATATGGAATTTGGAAACAAGAAATATTTGCATTCAGAGAACTGTTTTGCTTTTAATTGAATATCAGACTGAAGAAGGACCGATGGGGCGGAGGCTTCTTCCTGTGTCATCACCTTACTTGTGTACAATCTGAGCATGTATGTGTGCGGAAAGACAGCCGGGTCACTGGGAGCTTACATGGACCTTCTACCTTCACACAACTTAGTCTCACTCAGCAAATAATGTGATAAATAGATAATTATTTTGAAATGATGTTATCTTAGCCTCCCCCTCTCTGTATCATGGCCCTCTTAGTATCCTCCATGCTGTATCATGGCCTTCTTAGTAGCTACAACTCTGTATGAAGGCCCCCTTAGTAGCCCTTATTATGTATGGAGGTCCCCTTAGGATCCCCCACACTGTATCATGGCCCCCTTCGTCGCCCCTACTCTGTATGAGGGCCCCCTTAGTAGCCCTTATTATGTATGGAGGTCCCCTTAGGATCCCCCACGCTGTGTCATGGCCCCCTCTGTAGCCCCTACTCTGTATGAGAACCCCCTTAGTAGCCCTTATTATGTATCATGGCCCCCTTAGTATCCTCCATGCTGTATCATGGCCATCTTAGTAGCTACAACTCTGTATGAAGGCCCCCTTAGTAGCCCCAATTATGTATAGAGGTCCCCTTAGGATCCCCCACGCTGTATCATGGCCCCCTTTGTAGCCCCTACTCTGTATGAGGGCCCCCTTAGTAGCCCTTATTATGTATCATGGCCCACTTAGTATCCTCCATGGTGTATCATGGCCTTCTTAGTAGCTACAACTCTGTATGAAGGCCCCCTTAGTAGCCCTTATTATGTATGGAGGTCCCCTTAGATTCCCCCATGCATTATCATGACCCCTTAGTAGCCCCCACTCTGTATGAGGGCCCCCTTAGTAGCCCTTATGTATCATGGCCCCCTTAGTATCCTCCATGCTGTATCATGGCCCTCTTAGTAGCTACAACTCTGTATGAAGACCTACTTAGTAGCCCTTATTATGTATGGAGGTCCCCTTAGAATCCCCCACGCTGTATCATGGCCCCCTTTGTAGCCCCTACTCTGTATGAGGGCCCCCTTAGTAGCCCTTATTATGTATCATGGCCCCCTTAGTATCCTCCATGCTGTATCATGGCCCTCTTAGTAGCTACAAGTCTGTATGAAGGCCTACTTAGTAGCCCTTATTATGTATGGAGGTCCCCTTAGGTTCCCCCACGCAGTATCATGACCCCTTAGTAGCTCCCACTCTGTATCTTAGCTCTTTTAGTAGCTCCCACTCTGTATGAGGTCCCCCTTTATAGCCCTTATTATGTGTGGTAGCCACCTTAGTATCCCCCACGCAGTATTATGACCTCTTAGTAGCCCCACACTGTATCATAGCCCCCTTAGTAGCCCCTACTCTGTATGAGGGCCCCCTTAGTAGCCTTTATTATGTATGGAGGCCCCCTTAGTATCCCCCATGCAGTATCATGACCCCTTAGTAGCCCCTACTCTGTATGAGGGCACCCTTAGTAGCCTTTATTATGTATGGAGGCCCTCTTAGTATCCCCTACACTGTATCATAGTCCCCTTAATAGCCACTATTCTGTATGAGGGCCCCCTAGGTAGCCTTCATTATGTATGGATGGTCTTTGTATCTAAAGGAAGTGGGTTGGGTCTTTGTCCTTCTACCAGAAGTGGGGGGTCTTCTTCTCTACATGAAGTAGAGGTGGGCCTTTGTCTCTATATGGGAATTGGGTCTGCTCCCTTTCTCCTGTCTGTCAAACTGCATACAGGCATAACAGAAAGGTGGGTTTTTGATTTAGGGCAGGCAAGTCATTGAACAATGCCAGCGCTTTGCATGCTGGGAAGTGAGTGAATGGAAGTCCCTGCACAAATAGTGCTGGATGAACCCTGATAAAGGTGGACCAACCACTTAATAATAGTCCCATGCTCCAGATAGTCCCTGAGCATGTGAGACTAATATTTGCATAACTCTCCAACCAACACTTTTGAATCCCATTCCCCTGGCACCATGAGAGCCTGCCAGCCCTGCACATGGGATCTGTGCACATTAAATGTTTTTACAAGCTGTAAAGACAAATCTGTCCATGCAGTGTATTATCTAGACCTGGTGGAATTGTTCTCATCGATCTATTTTTGTGACAATTTCCATTTTTTCCTTTCACAGTTACTAGAAACAGATCGAATGCTGGATGGGGCCTGGGAATAGTCTTTTTATGAGCATCAATAGGCAGTGATGTGGATCATCCACCAGAGGGCGCTGCTGAGCGCGGCCTTCTAGGATTTCGGGGCTCCCATTATTCTCTCCACATGTCGTCTTTTTTTCGGTAATGTGCGCCCATACGGCTCTGCTCAGCGCCATATACTGTGTAATTACTAGTGAGTAAATGCACTTTAATCCTGAGTGCACAACTTGAATTTTTCGATAACAGATCTTCACTTACTGATTATGATCATTAAGTAATGAAGTGCTGCGGGGTGAGGAATTCAATGGGGTTTAGCACAGTTGCTTTCAGGAAAAATAAGGCTTAACAAAGAGGTAAAGTGGCAGAAAGGGTTAAATTACATTGCAGCAGATCATCCTCCCGATCACATTTGTACAAACATCACAATATCCACTTTTTTTTTCATTTTTTCATATCCTTGAGGAGAATTACAGATAATTGCCAAACACCATTGATTCCGCTTATCTCAAAGAGGAGTACAATGTATGAAATAATGGAGGACACTGCAAGATTATATCAGGACTCACAGGCTTTCTATATTACTATGTGGAGATCCAGGACTCTCAGGCTTTCTCTATGAGTGATTGGTGGAGCAGGACTCTCAGGCTTTCTCTATGAGTGATCAGTAGAGCAGGACTCTCAGACTTTCTCTATGAGTGATCGGTGGAGCAGGACTCACAAGCTTTCTCTATGAGTGATCGGTGGTGCAGGACTCACAGGCTTTCTCTATGAGTAATCGGTGGTGCAGGACTCACAAGCTTTCTCTATGAGTGATTGGTGGTGCAGGACTCACAAGCTTTCTCTATGAGTGATCGGTGGAACAGGACTCTCAGGCACGGATGGCCTACGTGAGCTCACGGACACACGGACACGGATAACTCCGGTACCGATTTTTTCAGTACCAGAATTATCTGGACGTGTGGGACAGGCCTGAGTGATCGGTGGTGCAGGACTCACAGGCTTTCTCTATGAGTGATCGGTGGTGCAGGACTCACAGGCTTTCTCTATGAGTGATCGGTGGTGCAGGACTCACAGGCTTTCTCTATGAGTGATAGGTGGTGCAGGACTCACTGGCTTTCTCTATGAGTGATCGGTGGTGCAGGACTCACTGGCTTTCTCTATGAGTGATCGGTGGAGCAGGACTCTCAGGCTTTCTCTATGATTGGTGCTGCAGGACTCACAGGCTTTCTCTATGAGTGATCAGTGGTGCAGGACTCACAGGCTTTCTCTATCAGTGATCGGTGGAGCAGGACTCTTGGGCTTTCTCTATGAGTGATCAGTGGAGCAGGACTCTCAGGCTTTTTCTATTACTGGATGGAGAGCCAGGATTCACAGGCTTTCTCTATGAGTGATCGGTGGAGCAGGACTCTCAGGCTTTCTCTATGATTGGTGGTGCAGGACTCACTGGCTTTCTCTATGAGTGATCGGTGGAGCAGGACTCTCAGGCTTTCTCTATGAGTGATTGGTGGTGCAGGACTCACAGGCTTTCTCTATGAGTGATCGGTGGAGCAGGACTCTCAGGCTTTCTCTATGATTGGTGGTGCAGGACTCACTGGCTTTCTCTATGAGTGATCGGTGGAGCAGGACTCTCAGGCTTTCTCTATGAGTGATTGGTGGTGCAGGACTCACAGGCTTTCTCTATGAGTGATCGGTGGAGCAGGACTCTCAGGCTTTCTCTATGATTGGTGGTGCAGGACTCACTGGCTTTCTCTATGAGTGATCGGTGGAGCAGGACTCTCAGGCTTTCTCTATGATTGGTGGTGCAGGACTCACAGGCGTTCTCTATGAGTGATCAGTTGAGCAGGACTCTCAGGCTTTCTCTATGAGAGATCGGTGGAGCAGGACTCACAGGCTTTCTCTATAAGTGATCGGTGATGCAGGACTCACAGGCTTTCTCTATGAGTGACTGGTGGAGCAGGACTAACAGGGTATCCCTGTGAATAAGTGAGAATGCAGGCCAAACGGCTTTCTGTTGTGAATTCTGTGATCAAGCTCCCTCCTGTGGTCACGAGTGGTACTGCGGCTTCTGAGTTTCCTTCCTCAGGTGATGAGGTTAAGTCGTTAGGTGCTGCTCTATTTAACTCCACCTAGTGCTTTGATCCTGGCCTCCAGTCAATGTTCTAGTATTGGTCTTGCTTCCTCCTGGATCGTTCCTGTGGCCTGTCTGCTCAGCATAAGCTAAGTTCTGCTTGTGTTACTTTTTGCCACAGTCATTATATGTGGGGGGCTGCCTTTTCCTTTGGGGAATTTCTCTGAGGCAAGGTAGGCTTATTTTTCTATCTTCAGGTCTAGCTAGTTTCTCAGGCTGTGCCGAGTTGCATAGGGAGCGTTAGGCGCAATCCACGGCTACCTCTAGTGTGGTTTGATAGGTTTAGGGATTGCGGTCAGCAGAGTTCCCGTGTCTCAGAGCTCGTCCTATGTTTTGTGGTTTTTGTCAGGTCACTTGTGTGCTCTGAACTTCAAGGTCCATTGTGGTTCTGAATTACCTATTCATAACAGTACTGGAGGACCAAAGTACTATGCTTCTCAATAGAGGGAAAAAAGAAGTTCTGAGACCATTTTTTTTTCTTTGCACTGTGTTTTGCCTTTTTTTTTCCCCTAGACATTTGGGTGGTTCAGGACACAGGTGTGGTGATGGACATTAAAGGTCTGTCTTCATGTGTGGATCTTCTCACTGCAAGAGTACAAAATATTCAAGACTTTGTGGCTCAGAATTCTATGTTAGAACCAAGAATTCCTATTCCTGATTTGTTTTCTGGAGATAGAGCTAAATTTCTGAGTTTCAAAAATAATTGCAAACTGTTTCTGGCGTTGAAACCTCGCTCCTCTGGTGACCCAGTTCAACAAGTTAGGATCGTTATTTCTTTATTACGTGGCGACCCTCAAGACTGGGCATTTTCCCTTGCGCCAGGAGATCCTGCATTATGTAATATTGATGCGTTTTTTCTGGAGCTCGGATTACTGTACGATGAACCTAATTCAGTGGATCAGGCAGAGAAAAATTTGCTGGCTCTGTGTCAGGGTCAGGATGAGATAGAGATTTATTGTCAGAAGTTTAGAAAGTGGTCTGCTCTCACTCAATGGAATGAATGTGCTTTGGCAGCAATCTTCAGAAAGGGTCTCTCTGAAGCCCTTAAGGATGTCATGGTGGGATTTCCTATGCCTGCTGGTCTGAATGAGTCTATGTCTTTGGCCATTCAGATCGGTCGACGCTTGCGTGAGCGTAAAACTGTGCACCATTTAGCGGTATTATCTGAGCATAAACCTGAGCCTATGCAGTGCGATGGGACTTTGACCAGAGCTGAACGGCAAGAACACAGACGTCAGAATGGGCTGTGTTTCTACTGTGGTGATTCCACTCATGCTATCTCCGATTGTCCTAAGCGCACTAAGCGGTTCGCTAAGTCTGCCACCAGGGCCGCCATCAGGGCATTACAGCCGTGACTGGCGTAAGGGGCCCGGTGAGCAGAGGGGGCCCGCATCGGGCCCCCTCTTACCTGCTCACCGGGCCCCTACCGGCAGCCGCAGGCTGAACCGGGCCCTTAGCGGCGGCCGGCGCTGCAGCTGTACGCTATTGACATGCGGGCCCGCGCCCGCACGTCAATAGTTAACAGCCGCCAGCCGCAGCGTGCAGGTCGCCGGCGTCTGACGTCATTGTCAGTCGCCGGCGAGTGCACAGTGCAGCTGCGTGGAGAGAGGAGCGCGGCAGGTAAGTAGAACTTTTTTTTTTTCTATTAAGAGCGGAGAGCGGCGATCGGGGGGGGGGGGGGAGGTTTGGGCAGAAGGCTGGACACAGAGGGGGCAGAAGGCAGCTGGACACAGGGGGGCAGAAGGCAGCTGGACACAGGGGGGCAGAAGGCCGCTGGACACAGGGGGGCAGAAGGCAGCTGGACACAGAGGGGGCAGAAGGCAGCTGGACACAGGGGGGCAGAAGGCAGCTGGACACAGAGGGGGCAGAAGGCAGCTGGACACAGAGGGGGCAGAAGGCAGCTGGACACGGGGGCAGAAGGCAGCTGGACACAGAGGGGGCAGAAGGCAGCTGGACACAGAGGGGGCAGAAGGCAGCTGGACACAGAGGGGGCAGAAGGCAGCTGGACACAGAGGGGCAGAAGGCAGCTGGACACAGAGGGGCAGAAGGCAGCTGGACACAGGGGGGCAGAAGGCAGCTGGACACAGAGGGAGCAGAAGGCAGCTGGACACATAGGGGGCAGAAGGCAGCTGGACACAGAGGGGGCAGAAGGCAGCTGGACACAGAGGGGGCAGAAGGCAGCTGGACACAGGGGGGCAGAAGGCAGCTGGACACAGAGGGGGCAGAAGGCAGCTGGACACAGGGGGGCAGAAGGCAGCTGGACACAGAGGGGGCAGAAGGCAGCTGGACACAGAGGGGGCAGAAGGCAGCTGGACACAGAGGGGGCAGAAGGCAGCTGGACACAGAGGGGCAGAAGGCAGCTGGACACAGAGGGGGCAGAAGGCAGCTGGACACAGAGGGGGCAGAAGGCAGCTGGACACAGAGGGGCAGAAGGCAGCTGGACACAGAGGGGGCAGAAGGCAGCTGGACACAGAGGGGGCAGAAGGCAGCTGGACACAGAGGGGGCAGAAGGCAGCTGGACACAGAGGGGGCAGAAGGCAGCTGGACACAGAGGGAGCAGAAGGCAGCTGGACACAGGGGGGCAGAAGGCAGCTGGACACAGGGGGGCAGAAGGCAGCTGGACACAGAGGGGGCAGAAGGCAGCTGGACACAGGGGGGCAGAAGGCAGCTGGACACAGGGGGGCAGAAGGCAGCTGGACACAGAGGGGGCAGAAGGCAGCTGGACACGGGGGGCAGAAGGCTGGACACAGGGGGGCAGAAGGCTGGACACAGAGGGGGCAGTAAAGCTGGACACAGGGGGCAGTAAAGCTGGACACAGGGGGCAGTAAATCTGGACACAGAGGGGGCAGTAAATCTGGACACAGAGGGGGCAGTAAATCTGGACACAGAGGGGGCAGTAAATCTGGACACAGAGGGGGCAGTAAATCTGGACACAGAGGGGGCAGTAAATCTGGACACAGAGGGGGCAGTAAATCTGGACACAGAGGGGGCAGTAAATCTGGACACAGAGGGGGCAGTAAATCTGGACACAGAGGGGGCAGTAAATCTGGACACAGAGGGGGCAGTAAATCTGGACACAGGGGGCAGTAAAGCTGGACACGGGGGGGGCAGAAAGCTGGACACGGGGGGGCAGAATGCTGGACACGGGGGGGGCAGAAAGCTGGACAGGGGGGGGGGGGCGGGGCAGAAAGCTGGACACGGGGGGGGGCAGAAAGCTGGACACATGGGGGGCAGAAAGCTGGACACATGGGGGGCAGAAAGCTGGACACGGGGCAGAGTGCTGGACAGAGATGGGGCAGAGTGCTGGACAGAGATGGGGCAGAGTGCTGGACAGAGATGGGGCAGAGTGCTGGACAGAGATGGGGCAGAGTGCTGGACAGAGATGGGGCAGAGTGCTGGGCAGAGTGCTGGACAGAGATGGGGCAGAGTGCTGGACAGAGATGGGGCAGAGTGCTGGACAGAGATGGGGCAGAGTGCTGGGCAGAGTGCTGGACAGAGATGGGGCAGAGTGCTGGACAGAGATGGGGCAGAGTGCTGGACAGAGATGGGGCAGAGTGCTGGACAGAGATGGGGCAGAGTGCTGGACAGAGATGGGGCAGAGTGCTGGACAGAGATGGGGCAGAGTGCTGGACAGAGATGGTGCAGGATTGGAAACAGATGGGGCAGGATGGATACGATGGAGACAGATGGGGCAGGATGGGGAGATCATATGGGGTAGAATGGATACTCATGAGGGCAGGATGAGAGAACATATGGCTGGAGCCTGAAATGAGACACACGGTGGCCAGGATGGCGAATATTACCATAGGGGCTAATTAAGGGATATTATTATTGCAGTGATGTATTTATTTTATTTTTTGAGTATACTGTTTTAAATGGGGGGGCGGTCCTGTTACTGTGTAGAGTGATACTATGTTGCCTTCTTCATGTGGTGTAATGTAGAAGTTGGGAAAATTAAGTAATGTGTTCTACAAGCGGAACTCGAGATAACTGTTTTATTTCCTGCAGAGACGAGTCCTGGCTGGATAAAGTGATGGCGGTCTGTGCTGGATGAAAGATGAAGGACTTCACCTAGAGACGTCACTGGTGAGTCAGTGTTACCTATACACTTACACTATACACTGTATACTATATACAGAGGTCCTGTGTACAATGTCACCAGTGATCACTGTATTATCTATACATTATATACAGAGCTCCTGTGTGTAATGTCACCAGTGATCACTGTATTACCTGTACACAGACACTGCTTACTAATTACAGATCTCCTGTGCATAATGGCACTGATGGTGATAGTATTGTGGGTTTTTTTTGTATTACTGATCAGTATTGTAGTATTCAGTCATTGTTGGTAATATGTGGTCTGGTCATGATGTGGAGGTAATATGCGGTCTGGTCATGGTGTAGCGGTATTTGTTCCTTGTATTTTATATTATTCGATCACTGTGGTGGTAATATGTCATCTGGTCATAGTGCTGTGGTATTTGTTCCTTGTATGTAGTATTATAGGTCATTTTAAAAATTGAAAAATAAATAAAAATATACCTAAATTGTATTGCATATTTTAACAAATATTTAGTAGGTTACAGTAGAGTAGGGCCCGGCCAAAAGTGTCTACCTTGTTGTGGTGGCGGCTTAAAAAATCTTTTGGCCAAAACAAAAGCTGCCTGCTATATGTGTGATCTGGTGATGGGAACTGTTAATGTGTGATAGGTGAGAAGTGGAGATTTTCCAAGAGAGAGTGGTGGGACTGTGGACAGTTCGTGGGGTGGAGCCTGGAGGCGGGGCTGGGGTGGAGCCTGGGCGGAGTTTCAAGGGGGCCTCGAAAATTTTGCCAGTATGGGGCCCCGAAATTTCTAGTGGCAGCCCTGTCTGCCACCATTGGTACGGTACAGTCGAAATTTCTTTTGTCCGTTACTTTGATCTGCTCTTTGTCTTCCTATTCTGTCATGGCATTTGTGGATTCAGGCGCTGCTCTGAATTTGATGGACTTGGAGTTTGCTAGGCGCTGTGGGTTTGTCTTGGAGCCCTTGCAGTGCCTTATTCCATTGAGAGGAATTGATGCTACGCCTTTGGCCAAGAATAAGCCTCAGTATTGGACCCAGCTGACCATGTGCATGGCTCCTGCGCACCAGGAGGATATTCGCTTTCTGGTGTTGCAAAATCTGCATGATGTGGTCGTGTTGGGGTTGCCATGGCTACAAGTCCATAACCCAGTATTAGATTGGAAATCAATGTCTGTGTCCAGCTGGGGTTGTCAGGGGGTACATGGTGATGTTCCAATTCTGTCTATCTCATCATCCACCCCTTCTGAGGTCCCAGAGTTCTTGTCTGATTACCGGGATGTATTCGATGAGCCCAAGTCCAATGCCCTACCTCCGCATAGGGATTGTGATTGTGCTATCGAGTTGATTCCTGGTAGTAAGTTTCCTAAGGGTCGACTGTTTAATTTATCTGTACCTGAGCACGCCGCTATGCGGAGTTACGTAAAAGAATCCTTGGAGAAGGGTCATATTCGGCCGTCGTCATCGCCATTGGGAGCAGGGTTCTTTTTTGTGGCCAAGAAGGATGGTTCGCTGAGACCTTGTATTGATTACCGCCTTCTAAATAAAATCACGGTCAAATTTCAGTACCCCTTGCCGCTGCTATCTGATTTGTTTGCTCGGATTAAGGGGGCTAGTTGGTTCACCAAGATAGATCTTCGTGGTGCATATAATCTTGTGCGTATTAAACGGGGCGATGAATGGAAAACTGCATTTAATACGCCCGAGGGCCATTTTGAGTATCTAGTTATGCCATTCGGACTTGCCAATGCTCCATCAGTATTTCAGTCCTTTATGCATGACATCTTCCGAGAGTACCTGGATAAATTCCTGATTGTATACTTGGATGATATTTTGGTCTTCTCGGATGATTGGGAGTCTCACGTGAAGCAGGTCAGAATGGTGTTCCAGGTCCTGCGTGCAAATTCTTTGTTTGTGAAGGGATCAAAGTGTCTCTTTGGTGTTCAGAAGGTTTCATTTTTGGGGTTCATTTTTTCCCCTTCTACCATCGAGATGGACCCTGTTAAGGTCCAGGCCATTTATGATTGGACTCAGCCGACATCTCTGAAGAGTCTGCAAAAGTTCCTTGGCTTTGCTAATTTTTATCGTCGCTTTATCTGTAATTTTTCTAGTATTGCTAAACCATTGACCGATTTGACCAAGAAGGGTGCTGATGTGGTCAATTGGTCTTCTGCTGCTGTGGAAGCTTTTCAAGAGTTAAAGCGTAGTTTTTCTTCTGCCCCTGTGTTGTGTCAACCAGATGTTTCGCTTCCGTTCCAGGTTGAGGTTGATGCTTCTGAAATTGGAGTGGGGGCTGTTTTGTCGCAAAGAGGTGCTGATTGCTCGGTGATGAAGCCATGCGCCTTCTTTTCCAGGAAGTTTTCGCCTGCTGAGCGAAATTATGATGTTGGCAATCGAGAGTTGCTGGCCATGAAGTGGGCATTCGAGGAGTGGCGTCATTGGCTTGAAGGAGCTAAGCATCGCGTGGTGGTATTGACTGATCACAAGAACTTGACTTATCTCAAGTCTGCCAAACGGTTGAATCCTAGACAGGCTCGTTGGTCGCTGTTTTTCTCCCGTTTTGACTTTGTGGTTTCGTACCTTCCTGGCTCTAAAAATGTGAAGGCGGATGCCCTGTCTAGGAGTTTTGTGCCCGACTCTCCGGGTTTGCCTGAGCCGGCGGGTATTCTCAAAGAGGGAGTAATTGTGTCTGCCATCTCCTCTGATTTGCGGCGGGTGCTGCAAAAATTTCAGGCTAATAAACCTGATCGTTGCCCAGCAGAGAAACTGTTTGTCCCTGATAGGTGGACGAATAAAGTTATCTCTGAGGTTCATTGTTCGGTGTTGGCTGATCATCCTGGAATCTTTGGTACCAGAGAGTTAGTGGCTAGATCCTTTTGGTGGCCGTCTCTGTCGCGGGATGTGCGTTCTTTTGTGCAGTCCTGTGGGATTTGTGCTCGGGCTAAGCCCTGCTGTTCTCGTGCCAGTGGGTTGCTTTTGCCCTTGCCGGTCCCGAAGAGACCTTGGACACATATCTCTATGGATTTTATTTCAGATCTTCCCGTCTCTCAAAAGATGTCAGTCATTTGGGTGGTCTGTGATCGCTTTTCTAAGATGGTCCATCTGGTACCCTTGTCCAAGTTGCCTTCCTCCTCTGATTTGGTGCCATTGTTCTTCCAGCATGTGGTTCGTTTACATGGCATTCCAGAGAACATCGTTTCTGACAGAGGTTCCCAGTTTGTTTCGAGGTTTTGGCGATCCTTTTGTGCTAGGATGGGCATTGATTTGTCTTTTTCCTCGGCTTTCCATCCTCAGACAAATGGCCAGACTGAACGAACCAATCAGACCATGGATACATATTTGAGATGTTTTGTTTCTGCTGATCAGGATGATTGGGTGTCCTTTTTGCCGTTGGCTGAGTTCTTAATAATCGGGCCAGCTCGGCTACCTTGGTTTCACCGTTTTTCTGCAATTCTGGGTTCCATCCTCGTTTCTCTTCAGGGCAGGTTGAGTCTTCGGACTGTCCTGGTGTGGATACTGTGATGGACAGGTTGCAGCAGATTTGGACTCATGTAGTGGACAATTTGACCTTGTCCCAGGAGAAGGCTCAACGTTTCGCTAATCGCAGACGCTGTGTGGGTCCCCGACTTCGTGTTGGGGATTTGGTTTGGTTGTCATCTCGTTATATTCCTATGAAGGTTTCCTCTTCTAAGTTTAAGCCTCGTTTCATTGGTCCGTATAGGATTTCTGAGGTTCTTAATCCTGTGTCTTTTCGTTTGACCCTTCCAGATTCTTTTTCCATCCATAACGTATTCCATAGGTCATTGTTGCGGAGATACGTGGCGCATGTGGTTCCATCTGTTGATCCTCCTGCCCCGGTTTTGGTGGAGGGGGAGTTGGAGTATATAGTGGAGAAGATTTTGGATTCTCGTGTTTTGAGACGGAAACTCCAGTATCTGGTTAAGTGGAAGGGTTATCGTCAGGAAGATAATTCCTGGGTCTTTGCCTCTGATGTCCATGCTGCCGATCTTGTTCGTGCCTTCCATATGGCTCATCCTGGTCGGCCTGGGGGCTCTGGTGAGGGTTCGGTGACCCCTCCTCAAGGGGGGGGGGGGGGGTACTGTTGTGAATTCTGTGATCAAGCTCCCTCCTGTGGTCACGAGTGGTACTGCGGCTTCTGAGTTTCCTTCCTCAGGTGATGAGGTTAAGTCGTTAGGTGCTGCTCTATTTAACTCCACCTAGTGCTTTGATCCTGGCCTCCAGTCAATGTTCTAGTATTGGTCTTGCTTCCTCCTGGATCGTTCCTGTGGCCTGTCTGCTCAGCATAAGCTAAGTTCTGCTTGTGTTACTTTTTGCTATTTTTTCTGTCCAGCTTGCTTTTTGGGTTTTGCTTGCTTGCTGGAAGCTGAGACGCAGAGGGAGCACCTCCGTACCGTTAGTCGGTGCGGAGGGTCTTTTTGCCCCTCTGCGTGGTTGTTTGTAGGTTTTTGTGTTGACCGCAAAGCTATCTTTCCTATCCTCGGTCTATTCAGTAAGTCGGGCCTCACTTTGCTAAATCTATTTCATCTCTGTGTTTGTATTTTCATCTTAACTCACAGTCATTATATGTGGGGGGCTGCCTTTTCCTTTGGGGAATTTCTCTGAGGCAAGGTAGGCTTATTTTTCTATCTTCAGGTCTAGCTAGTTTCTCAGGCTGTGCCGAGTTGCATAGGGAGCGTTAGGCGCAATCCACGGCTACCTCTAGTGTGGTTTGATAGGTTTAGGGATTGTGGTCAGCAGAGTTCCCACGTCTCAGAGCTCGTCCTATGTTTTGTGGTTTTTGTCAGGTCACTTGTGTGCTCTGAACTTCAAGGTCCATTGTGGTTCTGAATTACCTATTCATAACAGCTTTCTGTATGAGTTATATTGCATTTTACATGCAATTACTGATTGACATAACAGAAAACATTATATTCCTGACTTCAGCGCCTTTACCCTGTGCTGCCTCAATAGGAGACCTGTCACATTCACTCCTTTTGACTGTATGTCTAGACTCTACTCTATACAGAGCAGTTAAAGGGGTTGCCCAAAACTATTTTTTTTACTATGGTCCTAAGAAATAGCAGGCAGGTAGATCCTAACTACCTGCCTGTTGTGCCCAATGTCGACCTGTGGGAAGTCAGCTGTCAATCATCATGATGTCGGCAGTCCCGTCCCGTCGACAGAGCATCCCTGAGATAGAAGCGCTGCTCTGTTGACGTGGAGCAGCTGAGTCGCCGGCAGGAGCGGTCAGTGATCGCTCTGAGCTGGCGCCAAGTAAAGCAGGAAGGTAGTTGTCTCTGTTAGCAACTATCTGCCTGCTAATTTTTAGGCCCATATTAAAAAAAAAAAAAAAAAAAGTTGTGGACAACCCCTTTGATGCTCAGACTACAACATACAGATGCTAAGGCAGTGTACCAATACTTATATAAATGCTATTATTCTGGAGGTTCGGCTTCTCTATCACTTCCCGATCATCCATCCATAATTCTCACTAGATGCCGCTTGTATCATTTCTCACATTGCATGTAATGAAGTGCGGGATCTGGAGACGAAGGCAGGACGCCCCGGATGTTTCATGTGTCATTTCATTTACAGCCCGATGACTGTAGAGATCCATCAGGACAGACAATAATTAGTTTCTTTCTCCTCACTCACAACATATAATTTGCAGTACAAAAATGTTACGGATATTTTTAAATATGATTGAAAGCATTATTCATTTAGGAAACCATTTGATATTATTGCTTTGTGGTTCTTAGGACATTTAAAGGGATACTGTTCGGAAAGCGGGGCGATATTGAATAGTTGTCAGTCCGGCTGGGTGGGTGGAGGCTGAATACATTGGACTCTGCGCGTTTTAATATCAGGATTATATAGTCATTCTGATGTGGGTTTTTAGGCTGCCGACACACTAGCATTATTTGGTCAGTATTTTACATCAGTATTTGTAGCCAAAACCAGGAGTGGAACAATCAGAGGAAAAGTATAATAGAAACATATGCACCACTTCTGCATTTATCACCCACTCCTGGTTTTGGCTCACAAATACTGATGTAAAATACTGACCAAATACTGCCAGTGTGACGGCAGCCTTAAAGTAAGTACACTTGCTTCATCAGGTCAAAGAGATCTGTTGAATAATGTATACTGTGTGGAATGGGAAATCTATTGACAGAACTTCGTTAAAGGCCGGGGTCACACTTGATTGTGTAATGCGAGAAACTCGCGCATCAATACCAGACACAGCCGCCGCCACTCGGGACCGGAGTGTTCAGCTTCATGTATTTCTATGCAGCCGCACACTCCGGTCCCCAGTGCCGGCGGCAGTGCCGGGTATTGATGCGAAAGACTATCGCGAGTTTCTCGTATGACACAAGTGTGACCCCGGCCAATGACTCTATGAGGGCAATGCCTACCATTGTATGATTGCTCCCTCAGCACCGTCCACTGTTTCTTTGGCTTCATTCATGTTTGTACTATGGCTTTCGTTTAGGATGGATTTCACATACAGTAATGTCAAGCAATGGACCAATCTAAATAAATGTTTCTATGATTAAAGTAGCTCTGCTGTCTAGACTACTTATGCTGCCTACAGTACATGTGCTGCCTAGAGTACATGTGTTGCCTAGAGCACATGTGCTGCCCAGAGTACCTGTGCTTCCTGGAGTACCTGTGCAGCCTAAAATACCAGTGATTCCTAGAGTACCTATGCTGCCTACAATACCTATGCTGCCTACAATACCTATGCTGCCTACAATACCTATGCTGCCTAGAGTACCTGTGCTTCAGAAACAGAACCAGAAACACATGGGCTACTTGCACAATGAACAAGTCTGTAGGAACCTGTTCACACACCACCAAGAAACTTGAAGACACAAAAGAGGACAGTGAGTTTCTGGTTCTGTAATTGCTCTCTTGTTTCTACAAGACTGGGGAGTCCACCACTCCTTATGGGTCATTTGCATCAAAGATGATCCATCCAGCATGTCCACATGAAAATTCCCTCTCTGAACCCTGCTTATACAGGTACTATACAGATGATCAGGTTTTTAAATACATCAGATAGGGATTATATACATTAGGTAGGACTGCTCTATATGGGTATACCTTGACGATTGGTGGAGCAGCTTAGTATACATTTTTTATCAACTAAATACCCTGTTTTTTCCACCTTTTGACTAGCACTTGCTTATTACTGTGATTTTTGTTTTACAACAGAGTATTTTTGACCTCACTGTGCTCTTTTGTGTCTTCAATACTTGTGCTTCCTAGAGTACATGTGCTTCATAGAGTACCTATGATGCCTAGAATACATGTGCGTCCTAGAGTACCTATGCTTCCTAAAGTACATGTGCTGCCTAGAGTACCTATGATGCCTAGAATACATGTGCTTCCTAGAGTACCAGTGCTTCATAGATTACCTATGCTGCCTAGAGTACATGTGCTTCCTAGAGTACCTATGATGCCTAGAATACCTGTGCTTCCTAGAGTACCAGTGCTGCATAGAGTACCAGTGCTTCTTAGAGTATCTATGCTGCCTAGAGTACATGTGCTTCCTAGAGTACCTGTGCTGCCTAGAGTACCTATGATGCCTAGAATACATGTGCTTCCTAGAGTACCAGTGCTGCATAGAGTACCAGTGCTTCTTAGATTATCTATGCTGCCTAGAGTACATGTGCTTCCTAGAGTACCAGTGCTGCATAGAGTACCAGTGCTTCTTAGAGTACCTATGATGCCTAGAATACCTGTGCTTCCTGGAGTACCTGTGCTGCCTAGAGTACCTGTGCTGCCTAGAGTACCTGTGCTGCCTACATTACCTATCCTTCCTTAAATACCTATGCTGCCTAGAGTACCTGTGCCGCCTAGAGTACCTGTGCTGCCTACATTACCTATGCTTCCTAGAGTACATGTGCAGCCTAAGGTACCAGTGATTCCTAGAGTACCTGTGCTGCCTACATTACCTATGCTTCCTTGAGTACCTATGCTGCCTAGAGTACCTGTGCAGCCTAGAGTACATATGCTGCCTAGAGTGCCTGTGCAGCCTAGAGTACATGTGCTGCCTAGAGTACCAGTGATTCCTAGAGTACCTATGCTGCCTACAATACCTATGCTGCCTAGAATACCTATAATGTCTAGAGTTCCTGTGCAACCTAAAGTACCTATGCTGCCTAGAGTACCAGTGATTCCTAGAGTACCTATGCTGCCTACAATACCTATGCTGCCTAGAGTACCTATACTGCCTAGAATACCTATACTGCCTAGAGTACCTATGCTGCCTAGAGTACCTATACTGCCTAGAGTACCTATGCTGCCTAGAGTACCTATGCTGCCTACAATACCTATGCTGCCTAGAGTACCTATACTGCCTAGAGTACCTATACTGCCTAGAGTACCTTTGCAGCCTAGAGTACCTATGCTGCCTACAATACCTATGCTGCCTAGAGTACCTGTGCAGCCTACAGTGCCTATGCTGCCTAGAATACATGTGCTTCCGAGAGTACCTGTGCAGCCTAGAGTACCAGTGATTCCTAGAGTACCTAAGCTATCTACAATACCTATGCTTCCTTAAGTACCTATGCTGCCTAGAGTTCCTGTGCAACCTAGAGTACCTGTGCTGCCTAGAGTACCAGTGATTCCTAGAGTACCTATGCTGCCTACAATACCTATGCTGCCTACAATACCTATGCTGCCTAGAGTACCTATACTGCCTACAATACCTATGCTGCCTAGAGTACCTATACTGCCTAGAGTACCTATACTGCCTAGAGTACCTATGCTGCCTAGAATACCTATGATGTCTAGAGTTCCTGTGCAACCTAGAGTACCTATGCTGCCTAGAGTACCAGTGATTCCTAGAGTACCTATGCTGCCTACAATACCTATGCTGCCTACAATACCTATGCTGCCTAGAGTACCTATGCTGCCTACAATACCTATGCTGCCTAGAGTACCTATACTTCCTAGAGTACCTATACTGCCTAGAATACCTATACTGCCTAGAGTACCTATGCTGCCTAGAGTACCTATACTGCCTAGAGTACCTATGCTGCCTAGAGTACCTATACTGCCTAGAGTACCTATGCTGCCTAGAGTACCTATGCTGCCTAGAGTACCTATGCTGCCTAGAGTACCTATACTGCCTAGAGTACCTATGCTGCCTAGAGTACCTATACTGCCTAGAGTACCTATGCTGCCTAGAGTACCTATGCTGCCTAGAGTACCTTTGCAGCCTAGAGTACCTATGCTGCCTACAATACCTATGCTGTCTAGAGTACCTGTGCAGCCTACAGTACCTATGCTGCCTAGAATACATGTGCTTCCGAGAGTACCTGTGCAGCCTAGAGTACCAATGATTCCTAGAGTACCTATGCTGCCTACAATACCTATGCTTCCTTAAGTACCTATGCTGCCTAGAGTTCCTGTGCAGTCTAGAGTTCCTGTGCCTCCTATAGTACCTATTCTGCCTAGAATACCTGTGCTTCCTAGAATACCTGTGATGCCTAGAATACCTGTGCTTCCTAGAATACCTGTGCTTCCCAGAGTACCTATGCTGCCCAGAGTACCTATGCTGCTGTGTTTTACAAATGTGGAGCTTGTGACAAATTAGGCCTCATCCTATCATTGGAAATTGCGCCACTGTACATTAATGTGACTCCCCAATCTCCGCACTATGAACACCAATACTATGACATATAGCGGCCTCATACCTACGGCTCGCTCTGTTACCTTGGGTGGCCACGTATGTCAGGCTACCGATGATTCCTCCCAGGACCTTAAATCACTACAGTGCGTTACAATGACAGTACGGCTGGATGAATCACTGACTGTAAATTTCCGAGGCGTCTCGGTGTCTTTCACACTCGCCTTCTGGGCTCCCTGTCTGTCGTGCGAGAGATTACCTTATTGCGTATGCGCGGCCCTGTCTGTCTTCATTTTTGGAGAAAGCTTTGCGCCAGTGAGTCATCCAGCCTGAAGGAGACACAGGACTTTGTAATAGATCCACTACAAGCGGAATATACAGAGAGATCAGCGAACGTCATTGCGAGTTCAAGTGAAGGATGTTTCCATTTACATATTGGTCCAAGGAAAACAAATGCAAAAATTAAAGCCCACAGCTGAGACTTGGAAGGGACTAGTCAGGTATTTCAGGCAAGTAATGTGCAGACGTGGGCTGAGACTTGAAAGGGACTAGTCAGGTATTTCAGGCAAGTAATGGGCAGACGTGGGCTGAGACTTGGAAAGGACTAGTCAGGTATTTCTGGCAAATAACGGGCAGACGTGGGCTGAGACTTAGAAAGGACTAGTCAGGTATTTCAGGCAACTAACGGGCAGACATACCATTATACTTAGTGTACGCCTACATTACGGTCGGGCACTGGCTGTCCCCATATATCCATACCTTTTATGCCTCCTAAGTAGCTGTGATTTTTACCTTGATGATCTATATGTAATATTGTGTAGTGGGCAGGAGGTTGCCACTACTTACTGATCCACAGGAGAGGGGATAAATAAATGGCGGTGGGGGTCTGATGCTGCCCCCCAAGGAAGCCAAGGGCGAAACACGCGTTGGGGCGCGTGTGTATGCACATGGACAGGAACATGGGTAAGATGATCTGATGGGAACACTGTTTTGTAGGACATTTAGAGGCTCCCTTGCTGATTCAGTCTGACGGACCAAGACTATGTTGGTTATGCCTATATGCATTTGACCAGTGAGTAGATTACAACCACTATGACACTTTATGCATTGGCACTTTAGTTCTTTATTTACTGGTTGTTATTGAGCCTGTACCCTCCATCTTTATACCCATGATGGCCCTATGTTGCTACACATTTTAATGGGTGCATCTTTGCTCCTGATTCAAATTTGCTCTGGTTGTGTTAATTGTAATTTGATTGACATTTATATAAGCTTTGCACAGTTCTAATGATTTTTTTACAAGGTTAAAAAAAAAATGTATTTTTACCTTTACTTCTTTGATGTGACTTTATGCTTCAATTTCATGTTTTGGGGAAGTAACGGGCAGACGTGGGCTAAGACTTGGAAGGGACTAGTCAGGTATATCAGGCAAGTAACGGGCAGACATACCATTACACTTAATGTACGCCTACGTTGCGGTCGGGCACTGTCTGTCCCCATATATCCATACCTTTTATGCCTCCTAAGTAGCTGTGATTTTTACCTTGATGATCTATATGTAATATTGTGCAGTGGGCAGGAGGTGGCCACTACTTACTGATCCACGGGAGAGGGGATAAATAAATGGCGGTGGGGGTCTGGAGTCCATCAACATCACCGTGATAAGGAGGAGTGTGGAATAAAGGATAATTCCCAACATCTAAATGATAGGTCATAGGTGATAACTTGTGGATCGGTAGGGGGACCCCAAAAGACCCCAAGAACGGGGCTTTGAAATGCTCTAACGGTGGCAGCAAATTGCTTCAATCATTCTCTATGAGACTGCTGTAAAATGGCAAATGTGGTAGTTGGCTATCTCCAGCATTACCATAGAAAATGAATGGGGCGTAGGGGCGTATGTGTGGCCACTGCTACATTCCAAAGTGGCAAGTCAAAGCCCTGTTGTCGAGATAATTTGTGGTCCCGGCAGTTGCCCAACACACACACCAATCTACAAGTCATTTAGATAGATAATCCTCTTTGGCGGGGATTTTACTCAAATCCGTCGCTTTACTGCATCTAAAATCCATGCATATTTTTTGCACTTATTCATGAATTTTTATACACTGTCTTTGCTCTTCGGGAACACAAAAAAATGCAATAAAGCAATACCAAGCCAAACTGGGTCAGGTGAATGTTGCCACCGGATCAGGTTTTTTCCCCCATAGACTTGTATTCGTTCCGGATAGCACCGGATGACATTGCATTTCCTCCGGTTTTCGCCGGATCCGGCAAATCTGCCGCTTCCGGTTTCTTGAAAAAACTTCTATAGCAACGTTTTTTGTATTTGTCGAAAAAGCCTGAAGCGCCGGACCCGGCGCTTCCGGCTGTTTGCTAGAATGGAAGCTTATGGGAGCCGGAAGGTACCGGATCCGGAAAAAGGCGGATCCGGCGGCCTGATCCGTTTTTTTTTTTTAAACTGAGCATGCTCCAAATTTTTTTTTATCCAATAATCTAGATATGCTAGCCGGATGTGTAAAAAAAACGGATCCGTCGCATCAGTTTTTCACAATCTGCGCCGGATCCAGTTTTTCCAACATTCGCCAGATTTAGCCTGACACTGAAAACCTGATGTGTGAAAGTAGCCCCACCTTAGGTTCACACTGTGTTAAACAGCAGCCCGTTCAACATACACTAACGGGCTGCTGTCAACGCAAGTGCCGGTATATGCAGAGCGCTAGCAGTGACGGACCCGGAAACGCTGCAACCCGAGTCTCAGGGCCCGTCACTCAATTATGGCACATCGCTAGCGCACGCCCATTGTGGATAGGGGATAATGGCGGCGTTAGATGGACTACGTTACACCGCGTTTATGCCGCGGTGTAACGTAGTCCGTCTAACGAACGCCACAACGTAATGTGAACCCAGCCTTAAGGGTCTACCCTGGAATGAATGGGTAAAATCTGTACAAAAAAAAGAGCATTAGTGCAACAGAAATTAACAGCTACTTTTTTTTTTATCAGATTCATTAAATCTCTCCAATAATGAAAAGGAAGAATAAACTCCACAATATAGTACGCCGTGGACATGATGCATGTTGTCCCTTTATGGAATCAGTGAGAAAAAAAGAACTAATTCAGGGTTTTGGTTTCTCGTTCAGATCCTTTCTTTAATTTAGCCAAAGTGAGTAGTGACTACAAAAAGTGCCTCTCTATGAAAACTGCACATCTGTACATTACATTGATATATATTTGCTTATTCTGGGCTTAAAGTCCAGTGGGCGGTCCTGATTGGATCTGAATCAATCTGTTTAGCACCGCCCACTGGACTCCTATGCAAAGAAGGCACGGAGTTCTCAATGGATACATTAGACATTATGCTGAATCTTGTTTAATAGAACTATATAACAATCTTCTCAGTTCCTCCTGCCGAAGAGACAGGTCTCCATATACAACATGAAAATATTTACAGCTAACCAGGTACCAACAGCCGGACTCCGTCCTCAGCTTGGTTGGAGTATCCCTTTAACCAAGGAGGATTGTACAAATAGAACGACCCCTTCAAAACTAATGCATACCCAATCCATTGTGGTTTTGTTGATGACTTGCTGTCTTAAAGGCGTTGTCCGGTGAAAACAAGGTATCACCTATTCAAAGGAGAGGTCATAATTTAGTGATTGGTGGGTGTGTGACCGATCAAAAATACAGTTGTCTAAATCTACCCTAACGGGGATAAAAATTCCCCTCTCTGTCTATTAGTGCAGGTACCAGCAGTCAGGCCTCCAGCGATCAGTAAATTATCGCCTATCCTATGTAATAACATGTTTTCACTGGACAACCCCTTTAATTAAAAAGACACTAAACGGCTAATGAAAAATTTTACCTCCGGGAACCAGTGTTGTTCCTCTGTACCCAGCCTGGTATCAAAATCTGGTGGGGACATCATGAGAAAGCTGCAGCTGATCAGTGGCCACAGATTGGCTGCAGCGCTTACAATGAATGTTGATGGCAGAGGACTGGGTGTAGACGCAGCGTTGAGTACAGAGGATCGGGGGTGCATGGACCCATTAACCAGTGCACATTAATGAGACTTGGGGTAGGCTGCCCGCTATGGTGACCCCAATAAACGTGTTACTGCTGAGACTCCTCTGATCTCTGGAATAGGGGTCCTGAAATAAAAAGGAGCGATGGTCTGTGCTCTCTGCTTTCTCTGTCAGTCCAGTAGACCCCCAGCACTAGGGCCCATGCTTGACCAATGTTCCTTTCTGTCTTCCTTGGAAAGGGGGCTCAAGACCCTGATCTGGTCATCGCAGATCCGACTGGATCAGTGATAAATCATGTCGTTCACTTCTGGATCATCAGGTACGGCGCACATGTCCTATGCTGATAAGTAGGATGCGCCAGGTCTATGTGGCCCCTGGGTGACAGAATCCCACTGGGCCCCTCTTCACTTCCGATTTGTCCTCCTCCTCTTCCATGAGCTATACCCTTTATTTCTCGGTCAGCAGAGTACTATCAGGGCTTGTTTTTGCGGCACGAGCTGTAGTTTTTATTAGACTTTCTGATTTTTTTTTTTTTTATTTTTTTTTCCCAAGCAAAATGACCATTTGTATTGGATAATATATATTTTGCTTGTTTACAGCCAAGATGATACTAAATATGTTTTTATTTTTATTATATAGGCTATTCTATATATCTATTTGATCTGTATATAAGGTCATTTCCCAAATTGTGAAAATTGCTGTCGTCATGGCAACCAAAAACATGGCGGCACCGCTAAAAGGATGACCACGCCCCCTCCAGTTTAAAGAGCTGACCACGCCCCCTACCCAATCAGCCAGCCGGCGTGGTTCGAATTCTCCTGGCCCCGCCTCCCACCCTGCCCGTGCCAGCACATGCCGCAGACCTCAGGTAACCTCAGCCGCTTCCTGCTTTCCTTCCATTGGGCAAAAATGTCCGTGACGTCACGAGCAAAGCCAATACTCTCTTATCCACTCGGTTCAAAAAAGAAATTAATCGCGTCGCTCTCTGGGTAAAAAAAAAGGCGTGGTTATCAGATCACGTGCAATATACTTAATTTTGTTATTGGTCGGTTAGGCGGAGGGTGCCGAGTGCGAATACGACATGGTTAGTAAGGGCAGACCACGGTCGGTTTAAATTAACCGTCAAACCGAAGCGCCGATGTGAACTTGTGCTCACGATGACATTAATAGGAAAAAAGTTAAAAATACCCGAAGTTACGTTTATGGAGGGACTACGTCGCTATGGTAACTAATGTCAACGCTAATTGGGTGGATTTGATAAGAGTTTCTGAATACCTATTGGCTGTGGAGAAGTTGAGGGCGTGGTTATCGGTGGTATTTATTATAGGATAGGCGTGGCCTGAATACACTAGTGGGCGTGTTTTGGAGGCAAAGTGAATGGGAAGTTGTAGGAGGCGTGGTCTTAGGAATGGGGCAAGCGCGGCCCGGTTTGTAGCCCACAGCGAGGTCTGACTGCTCTGCTAAGCGGCTGTCCTGCAACCCTGCTCGGCCATCTACCTCACTCACCTGCCGGTATGAAGGGAGGCGGTAAGTGCTTTCTGGTCTCCTCTAGGCACTACCCCATGCACAGGACAACCTGTTGCGTCTCTTCCGCTGTGGGACTACAAGTCTCAGCTTAGCAGAGCCTCCGTGTCAGTATGTAGCTTCCTACGTGTGCGATCACCGGTCACAAGGCACGATCGCCGACGATCGTCCACTGTAGTGTTAAAGATGGTTCCTCCTTAGTCCCTGAGTTTGCTGCTGATTTTTGAGGGTCCTAGGACACAGGGTGGGCTGCACCATGGTGGCATTCCTGCACTGCAGGGTGAAGGGCGGCCGATCCCCGGTGCTTCCTGCCCAGTCACTGCTGGATTTAAATCTCCCTCCAAAGTTAGTAGAGTTGGGGGGAGGGGCCTGCACATTATCTGGGGGCTTATTGCATGCCTCAACAGTCGCCACATAGTTTTGTCAATTTGCTTTAAAAATCTAAAAAGTAAATTAGCTCCAAATTTGTCCAGATGGCTACTATATAAAGTGACTTTTTTTAATCCAGGCTGATCGATCTAAGTCTTATCATACATGAAGATGTTCCAAGTTTTAATTAGTTTTGTTTTTTATTTAGTTTTAATTGATGGATTTAGATAAAATAAAATTGTTGCAAACTTGTCCAAATGGCTCCAAAATATATTCCCAATTCTTGTCCTACGTACCATTTTGCTGAATATATTGCAAGTTTTTTGATTACTTTGGATTTTTTTTATTTGATGAATTGGATAGGTAGACAAAAAAGTTTTCCAAAGGCTTTTTAATATATTTTTTTTCCCAGCCTGACTTGTTTGGCTTTGACATATTCAATATTTTGTGTAGTTTTATATACTGACTTATACTTTTGTCTCGTATATAGTAATGTGAGGAATAAATAAGTTATTACTTTTTTTAAACACACACCCAACTTTTTTAGAGCTGTACATATTATATTTATATGATCCAGTGATACCTATATAAATATTGCATTCAAAAGTAATCTAATGGGCTGGGATCTATACACGGTAAATGTAAGGCAATGCTGAGAGTTGTAGTTCAACAACCAAGCAGACAAATGTTGTAAGTGTAAAACTAATCCTGTTTTTGTTATTTTGACCCCCTGACTTGTTCCTATTGGGGTCCTTCCCCCTCCAGTACTTGTGTATTGTCTTTGTGGATTTAGACCAGGGCTGTGTCATTGTCTTTTTCAATAGATCCCAATCATGTGTAGTTGATTGCTGGACTGATTGCCTATAGGGTGCTGTGGTGGGGTGGGCGGGTGAGGGTTTGAAAATCAACTTCCAGTAGCTCGGCCCTGCCTGTTAAAAAGGGAGGGAGCTGTTCTCATTGATCAGGGCTGGTTTCCTGCAAGGGTTAAGATTAGGACTTGGTCCCCTCTGTCTAATTTCAGTGTATAGAGCTGATACATTGTATACCTATACTATGCTGTGCCTATGGATCACTGCATGTAAGATTTATTTATTTATTTTACTATATAGCACCATTCAATCCACAATGCTTTACAAACATCATCAATATTTCTCACCTATCTCCAGATTGGGGGACCCCTGACTCAAATTTCACTGCCCACCACAGCTTGAGTGTTTTTGACGCCATTCTTTGCCAACCATGCCCTCCTCATCAGTTTTTGTAACTCCTATAGGATATGCATGGTCACCTTACCATTCCTTCTCTGAATGTAGATGCCAGGGGATCAAGGGGACCTCTATTCTGGAAATGGTGCACCTATCAGACATGAAGGCTATGCCATGCTGTGACTTGGCCTTGTACGTCTAGATCGCCCCCCCCCCCCCCCCCCCCTAGCAGACTGGACCCTACAATCTTATCACCTAGACAGCCACTCATTTCAATGTCCGATGCGCTATAACAATATGGCTAGCCATATCCTCCCCTGGCAAGCTCTAGTGGCACATATTTGCTATATTTGGAGATTTTTTTTTTTTTTACAGCGCTATTCTCATCCAAAGGCTGTCTAGTTTTGCAGCTGCAATACCCGCCACAGCCTATAGATGAGTGTGGTGCTGTTTCTAACAATACACCAACTTTTTGTACTTATCAAACAGCCCTCTTTTTTTAAGTGAAAAAGTTGCTTAATGTGCTAAGAGGAAGTTCTATCAGGGAATCCCCTACAACCTTCACATTTCTCAGTCTTACTGTACGATGGCGGGGTGATACGAGCAGGCACAATATGGGGCTGGGTGATACGAGCAGGCACAATAAGGGTGTTTTGATAGAATTTCCTCTGTATGGATGCACATAACTGACAACATATGGACTCGTAACAATAGATGCAGTTGGCCACTTTCACTACCAGCTGTCTTCTACAGCACAGCTTTGGCCTCCAGCTGTTAAAAACTACAACTCCCAGCATGCCCTGACAAGTACACCTGGCTAGTATTCTGCATTTGGACTTTAATAGGGCTGGGACATAATACCTGGATGACTTTGCGCCATGTCTTCAGCGCCTATTACCTTCCAATGCGGATATGAGGCGCTATATATATAAATAATTTATAAAATTACCGTGGTGTTCTGCTCTGCAGAAATAGCTGTTGGCAAAATGTGCGAAAAGCGATAACCGGTAACAGCATTGTATAGAGGCAGCAAACGCTGATGTGTAGTGACAGGGTCATGTTATGGGGCGGCTGTAGGATTTCTGCTCATGGCTTCAGATTACAATGGAGGGAGGCGATAAAATAGGAAACCAGGATAACAGAAGTAACACAAACCCCATTCCTACGAGGCGACCATTGAACATAAATATACAACTCCTTATATACTGTATATACCTGGAGCACTATAAAGTGCCTGTCATTTATAGGTTCGGTGTTTCATTATACTCTTCCTTTCCTTTTTGCAGTTCTGCATTGCCGCTGCTCAAAATGTTTTGCAGCCCCTCCTAAACGGCGCGTGAAACGCCGTCCGCGGCTCCTGACGCTGCTCGGCCTCCCCGAGGATGTTCTTCTCTATATCCTGGAGTGCCTTCCTGCCGTGGACATGCAATCCATGCGAGACGTAAGTCCGGAAGACTAGATGCAATTCGGTCCCTTGCGCTGGTGCAGGACCGCGGGAGATAACGCATGTGCTCACTGTTCGTTGCAGGTTCACCCTCATCTAAGGTCCATGGTGGACACTCACAGTAGTGTTTGGGCTCGCGCCTGCTTCCAGGATGTATGGCCGTCTCCCGAAAACCTACATCTGTTCGAACGGTAACCTTATTTTATTTTATTTTATTTAGGTTAGCTGAAATTTGTCTGTAGGTGCTCGGCCCTCTACGGGAAGGGCCACACAGGGTGGAGGTCGGTCTCCGATGCAAATGCAACCCTTGTGGACCCAATTTCAAACAAGTGTAGTACGGATGCATGTGTGCTCCCAAATTATGGACGCAAGTCCCGGGCCAAATGCAGGTGTAATGGTCGATCCCTATGAAGCGGTCATGGGTCACGTTGGGAATTGCATTAGTAATATGTAGTGATAAGCGAATATACTCGTTACCCGAGATTTCTTGAGCACGCTCGGGGGTCCTCCCAGTTTTTTTTTTTAGTGCTCGGAGTTTAGTTTTCATCGCCGCAGCTGAATGATTTACTTCTGTTAGCCAGCATAAGTACATGTGGGGGTTGCCTGGTTGCTAGGGAATCCCCACATGTACTTATGCTGGGTAACAGATGTAAATCATTGAGCTGCGGTGATGAAAACTAAAACTCCAAGCATTAAAAATACTCGGAGGACCCCTGAGCGTGCTCGAGAAAATCTCGAGTAACGAGTATATTAACTCATCACTAGTAATATGGCCTCAAAATCTGCCCATAAACCACAAAACAAAGTGCAAGAACACCTGACTTGTGTGAATATTCCCCTATACTCAAGACAGTAAATTTTCAATTTTTTTATTGCATTTTACTTAATATTTCTCTTCTTGATTACTTTAGTGCTGCGGAATGTGGAAATTTTGAAGCGTGTGTGAAGCTGGGAATTGCCTACTTGTACAATGAAGGCTGTAAGTGACCTGTTGTATTTTTACAGCTCATTCTGAAGTTCTGTGCGAACGCCATTTAGGCCTCATCAAAAACAGTCTGACAGAAATATTGGCATTGTTGCCCATAGCAACCAATCAGAGCGCTGCTTTCATTCCTCAAATGGTGCAGAAAAAATGAAAGCTGAGTTCTGATTGGTTGCTGTGGGCAACAAGGCTAGTTTTTCTGTCAGAACGTTTTGAATAATTAGGCCCAATGTTTCGGATGTTTACATTCTCCAATAGGTTACTATATGGTGATGTTTATATGTCCATTTTGTGACGCCAACAATATTTTTACTTGCGTTCCTACTTTCAAACCATTTTTGTGTTTAATTGCTCTTTAACCCCTTCCCGACATGAAACGTTCCAGTACGTTCTATGAATGGAGCAAGCACAGGCAGTCTGTGACTACAGCAATCAGAAATGGCTCCCATCACTGTAGTTTAACCACTTAAATGCCGCTGTCAACTTTCCACAATGGCATAAGTGGAGTGATCGCATCATTTTGACTATTGTGGTGCCCACCCTGTTGCCATGGCAGCCAAAGGCCCATTGAAGACCACAGTCACCACCACCACCAGCTGGGCTTCATAGAAGATCATCACTACCTCTATATAATGCAATAACGTGATAATCCTGTATATAGAACACACGAACATGTCCTCAAAGGCAACTAAAAAAAACAAACAAACAGATTAAAAGAAATATTTTCTTTAAAAAAATTATATACCAATTTCACCACGTTTTTTTTCAGTTAATGAAAATTAAGGAATAAAAACACATACACTCATAAAAGTCCAATGTATGAGAATCTTAAATTAATTTACCCATGCCGTAAACGCTGTATCAGAAAAATCGAATTGCTAGGGATTTTTGTGTTTGGTGACTGGTTGGTGGGATGGTCTCTGCCCCTCCTCCCTAAGCATGTGATAGAAACATCATAATTACCCCAAAAAAATGGTATCAAGAAAGTCGGCTTGCTTTGCAAAAAAAAAAAACACCTTAAACCTTTCAAAAGGAAAAATTAAGAAAAAAAAAAGTAAGGATATCGGAAAATCCTTTTTTTTTTTTTTTTTGTCTATACAGAGTTTTGAAGTTTGGGATTTTTAATCCCTGGAATCCAAGAAAAAGTGACCTGGAAAATCATAATACTTTTTTGCCACACACTGAACCCATTCAAAACTGCAACTTGTCCTGCAAAGAATTAAAAAAAAAAAAAATGATAATAATAATTTTGAAGGACACAAGGCAAAATTAAAGGGCATAGATGGAAATGTTTAACAAGATTTTAATGCACATCCAAGGTTTTTTATGGCTTGAAATCAGTTTTGCATTCTGGTTTCACAGTGTCGATGTCTGATGACGGTCGGGCTGAAGTTAATGGATTAAAAGCCTCGCATTTCTTTAGTTTGACGGAGCGGCTGAACTCCGGAGCCGGCCCCTTTGTCTGGTTGTTTATTCGCCCGCCTTGGTCCACCTCTGGAAGCTGCTGTAAGGCTGTGGTGTTTGACAGCTTGAAGGATGAATGCCAGGGCGACTCGCAGGAAGAGCTTATTACAGGGGTGGGTATTATAAGACTTGGGGCCCCACTTATTAGTAATAGACCAGATATGAATTCTTCCCTCGCGTAATATTTCCCTTAAACATACAAATGTTCCTTTTTAAAAACGAAAAAAAATAACTTTTTTTTTCCCCCATAATATTCAGACTCTTCGAGGATCTTTACAGTATTGCTTAGCGAAGGTGTTAAATTTATCTGAGGTGAGTGCTCTCGTGACTTTTCCCTCTTCTTTTTACATGTAGATAAATGCCAGATTATCCAATAAATTAGACATAGAAAATGCTGTAAAATCTTAAATGAAGACGAAACCACCCCCTGATAAAGCCCTCAAAACCCTATATATTGGTCGCATGTCCAGAGCGGTTTATCTAATGATTGTCAATGGGGTCATTTTGCAACTAGTCTGAACTTTATCTTTTGACTTGTTTTTGTGCAGTTGTGTCGCGTAAATATCAATTATCTAAAGTGTTTTTATCTGATTATATACGGTCCCAGTGGATCCATTTCTGGATGTGGGTTGGACACAGGGACAGTGTTTGCTGTGTCAACACGTCATCAGTGCTGTGTGGGAATTAGGCTGGTTAGCGCATTTCGGTGGCCAAGCCAGCCCCATTCCCTATACAGCTGATGGGTGGGGGTGTGCTACCCGCCACCACTGGTAATCAGCTGTTCCCTGTGGCGGTGGCCAGAACGGCTCGGTTATGGTGCTGCACAGCTCCGTTGACTCCTGCCGGGTACTGCTTATATGTACCCCTATTCAAATCGGTAGGGGGTGGATGTGCAGTACCCAGCTGCAGCCACAATTCCATCTATTGCAGCTCCATAGCTGAGCAGTTTCGGGATACAGTTAATCGGTGGAAATGCGACATCCGGCACCCATGACGATCAGGCATTGACTCTTCCCTTAGGGGAGAGTCAGACAGTTGTATAACTCGGACGGGGATCACAATGCAGTGCTTGGACTGGCTGGCGGCTATCCCTACGCAAGCGTGTGAAGTCCGAGCATTGCTTTGTGGTCCCCGTCCGAGTTATACAGCAGTCTGACTCTTCCCTAAGGATAGGTCATCAATGTTAAACTCCTACACTGACCCTTTGCATTGATGGCCTATCCTTTTAAAGAAGGGGTGCAATACCAGACACCTTTGTCAATTCTTCTTTGTCAGGGGCCGGCAGCTGTCAAAAGTGCCCAGTTGCAGAGCAGCACAGCGCCATCAGCTGTGCAGCCAGGTACTGTATATCCTTCCCCCATGCAAATCAATAGGATGCAGTCCGCTTATGTAAAATTACTTTTTATTAAATCTATTCATTGATGTGTAATTCTTTTCCCTATGTGCTTTCCTGTAGGATGAGGAAAAGAAGAGGGAGGCCCTGGGGTTGCTGAAAGCTTCGGCCTCTCACGGTTGTCTGCACAGTTCCTTCCTCCTGTGGGAGTCCAAGCACAAATCTGCTGTGAGTATAATTGGGTTTTACTCGATTTTCACATAAAATTCTATTATCTGTCTTTTGTGTAAGGACACTGGCCCCATCTCTGGCATCTGCAGCATTTGTCAGATGCATCGGCTGAACGTTTCATCTTATTTTGCTTACCAGGTCTCTGATCCTGGACGATATCTTCAGAGCCTGCGGCAGTTACGAGATTATGCGGCACGGGGCTGCTGGGATGCACAGGTGAGCATAAATCCCATAAAAAAAATATATATATATATATATATATATATATATATATATATATATATATATATAATTTTACTTTTAGATCTGAGTTTTGCGCCACATCTGATAGGGTTTTGCTTTCCTTTAATAGATTTCTCTGGCTAAATCCTGTGGGCAAAAAAATCAGTTTGGTCAGGAACAGGCGACATCTGACCTTGTCGCTCAAGTATTTCAGTCATCTCACGCCACCAGCAAAGTTAGCATCTTCACTAAGCAAAAGGGCATGAACGATACTATGAGGTGAGTATAGGGTAAAACTAATGTGTCACTTTTTTTCTGTGACTTACAGGGTTATTCAGGCGCTGTTTGATTCCACATTTTAGCTGATCGGCGCCTTTTATGCCGCCTTTATACATACCCATATTAACACTTACCGTTGTGGCCAAAGGTATTGACACCCCTGCAATTGTGTCAGATAATACTCAGTTTCTTCCTGAAAATGATTGCAACCACAAATTCTTTGATATTATTATCTTCATTTAATTTGTCTTAAATGAATAAACACAAAAGAGAATGAAGCAAAAAGCAAAACATTGATCATTTCACACAAAACTCCAAAAATGGGCCAGACAAAAGTATTGGCACCCTCAGCCTAATACTTGGTTGCACAACCTTTAGCCAAAATAACTGCGACCAACCGCTTCCGGTAACCATCAATGAGTTTCTTACAATGCTCTGCTGGAATTTTAGACCATTCTTCTTTGGCAAACTGCTCCAGGCCCCTGATATTTGAAGGGTGCCTTCTCCAAACTGCCATTTTTAGATCTCTCCACAGGTGTTCTATGGGATTCAGGTCTGGACTCATTGCTGGCCACCTTAGAAGTCTCCAGTGCTTTTTCTCAAACCATTTTCTAGTGCTTTTTGAAGTGTGTTTTGGGTCATTGTCCTGCTGGAAGACCCATGACCTCTGAGGGAGACCCAGCTTTCTCACACTGGACCCTACATTATGCTGCAAAATTTGTTGGTAGTCTTCAGACTTCATAATGCCATGCACACGGTCAAGCAGTCCAGTGCCAGAGGCAGCAAAGCAACCCCAAAACATCAGGGAACCTCCGCCATGTTTGACTGTAGGGACCTTGTCCTTTTCTTTGAATGCCTCTTTTTTTCTCCTGTAAACTCTATGTTGATGCCTTTGCCCAAAAAGCTCTACTTTTGTCTCATCTGACCAGAGAACATTCTTCCAAAACGTTTTAGGCTTTTTCAGGTAAGTTTTGGCAAACTCAAGCCTGGCTTTTTTATGCCTCGGGGTAAGAAGTGGGGTCTTCCTGGGTCTCCTACCATACAGTCCCTTTTCATTCAGACGCCGACGGATAGTACGGGTTGACACTGTTGTACCCTCGGACTGCTGGGCAGCTTGAACTTGTTTGGATGTTAGTCGAGGTTCTTTATCCAACATCCGCACAATCTTGCGTTGAAATCTCTTGTCAATTTTTCTTTTCCGTCCACATCTAGGGAGGTTAGCCACAGTGCCATGGGCTTTACACTTCTTGATGACACTGCGCACGGTAGACACAGGAACATTCAGGTCTTTGGAGATGGACTTGTAGCCTTGAGGTTGCTCATTCTTCCTCACAACTTGGTTTCTCAAGTCCTCAGACAGTTTTTTTGGTCTTCTTTCAATCCTCCATGCTCAATGTGGTACATACAAGGACACAGGACAGAGGTTGAGTCCATGTCAACTGGCTGCAAGTGTGATTTAGTTATTGCCAACACCTGTTAGATGCCACAGGTAAGTTACAGGTGCTGTTAATTACACAAATTAGAGAAGTATCACATGATTTTTCGAACAGTGCCAATACTTTTGTCCACCCCCTTTTTTATGTTTGGTGTGGAATTATATCCAATTTGGCTTTAGGACAATTCTTTTTGTGTTTTTTCATTTAAAACAAATTAAATGAAGATAATAATACCAAAGAATTTGTGTTTGCAATCATTTTCAGGAAGAAACTGAGTATTATCTGACAGAATTGCAGGGGTGTCAATAGTTTTGGCCACAACTGTATGATCAGCGGTTCGTACCATTCATAAGAACGGTTTCAGCAGGTATTTGTAGATGTGACTTCACTGGCGTTGCTTGCCCATTGTGAAGATGAACGGCACCTATTTTTATTTTAATGCCCACCTTTTAAACCGTTTTAGCAGTATGTATAAAGAAGATTAAACTAGATAATTTTACAAATCCATTCCATTACTTTTCCCTGTGTAATTCTCCAGAGCTGAACTCGTAATTCTACTGTTTTCTATTGATAAGTCAGACGCACCCCTAACAGTTTAGCCGAGCAGTGGGACAGTACTATTGCTTTATTGCACTTTCACATCTCGTCTTCCAGATATATCTTAATTGACTGGCTAGTAGAAGTGGCTACAATGAAGGACTTCTCCAGTCTCTGCTTGCACATGACTGTTAATCTGGTGGATCGATACTTGAAGCTTCGTTGCGTTCCTCGTGCCCGTCTCCAGCTTGTGGGCATTGCCTGTATGGTGATCTGCACGCGGTAAGGACTAATTGCAAAAAAAAAAAAAAAAAACCTAAATAATAAAGTTTCCCTTTTTTTTTGTTTTTGCTAGTTCTTGTCTTACTAGTTACAATACACACAATTTCTCCAATTTTAATGTTCTGACTAATTTTTACAGATTTATCAGCAAAGACATCCTGACTATTCGTGAAGCAGTATGGCTCACAGATAACACTTACAAATACGAGGATCTGGTACGGATGATGGGAGAGATCATATCTGCTCTGGAAGGGAAGATCCGGGTAGGTTGTTCATAGATAACCTGGTAAGGCGCCGTGCACACTGCTTCCGAGCATTCTTTTCTGGCGTATCCCACCGTAAAGTCATACAGTGACGTTCTTATAGGGCCATGTTGTAGAAAACCATCTGCATCCACATAGTACTTAGTGGGGCACCCTACAGGAAAGTGCGCCATACTGGTCTTTCCTATAGGCTATGGAGTCCTATGGCGATCTTTTGAAGGGGAGGGGGGTGTTGTCCAGTATTCTGTGTTTAGGAGTACACCCCTATCCAACCATCTGACTTCCAGATTACTGGGGTAGCACGGGGGGTACTCCGACACCTTGGACCTGCAGGACCAGAACAAGACGATGCTGAAATGTGCGGTTCTCCTGCTTGCTCTAACATATAGCGAATCTGAATGCCACTGATGTCATTGTTTGCAACGTGTAGGGTTAGGAGTAACTGCACTGTTTTGCTATATTATTGCCCCGGTGGGTCAGGGTTCATTAGTTATCAGGGCTTATTAGTTTAGCTTTTGAGTAAATCCTGGCAGAAGACGCAGAGGTGGAAGATCTTTATCTGCTAACTCATGCATGTTGCATGTCTTTACAATTCGGTTTCCTATTATCATGAGATTAGTGAAATAACTGCATCCGATGCTCTTAGTATTCCCGTCTGATGCCGCAACCATGGGGGGCGCTTCAGTAAGACTGGCGTACGCTACGCTGGCGTACATGGAGCTGGTTAATCAACGTTCACTTTAGTGCTGTAACTTATGATGAATTTGACCAGCGGTCATGATCATGTCCTTCCCACTCCACTGGCAAAATCTTTTTCCTTCATAAGGGCGTAGTTGGCCGGGACCGGTGTATAAACGCCAAAAGTTACAATATTTTTGCGCAACTGCTGACGCGGCAAAAATATTGCAACTTATTAGTGTTCATGTCATATTTCTAGCATAAGCCCCTTAATTAATCGCACCCTAGGAGTCTGAGAATGAAGGTGTAGCGCCTTCTCAAGGCCGATTGTCTGATGTGCATGGGTGGCCTCCTATGGGTGGCCTCCTGTCTCTGTGGCATCATCTTTCTCCCCTCTCCCCATTGAAAATGCATGAACACTCAGCCAGTCTGCAAATACATGTGTATGGGGGAGTCGAGCTAGATGGCTAGCGGTTGGTCGAGCCTTTGGCTGACCTCTATCTCAGGAGTATGCGCTCCTGGCCTGCAAGGCACAGCATCCACCCTCTGTATTGTTATATCTCCTGTTTCTCTCTTCACAGATGCCCACCGTCATTGACTACAAGGACGTCCTATCTCACATCATCTCGCTGGACAGAGGCACCCTGCACCTTTGCAGCTACATTTCTGAGCTGTCCCTGCTGTTCACAGAACTGTCGGTGTATTCCCCAGCTCGGCTAGCTGCTGGCGCTCTTCTTCTAGCCAGGATCCTGCACAGACAAGGTGGGGTCATGGCACTATTATTCAGAAATGATTAAAAATTTGTCATATATATATAATATATATATATATTTTATTTTGAGAGAGAAAAAAGCCAACCTGCACTCCTAATGTGAACACGTGCAAGCTGTATCGTATAGATAAAAAAGAACACAGCAGCACATGTACATGAATCTAGGCCGTGTGAAAACACAGATAAATATTCAATATGAATTATACTTCTCAAAAATATTTTTTCACAAAAAAATTTTCAAAATTTTTTTTTTTCCTAAAACTTAGTTATAGATGAAATGAAGATTCTTAGCGCATAAGTTGGCCAATTCATGTGTGCCCATCAACCACGGCAAGGTGATCTCCCTCTGATGGGTCCTACTCTACCATACATGCCACTCTTGGGCCACCAGCCTACAACTCTGGACAAAACATGTCACTCTGGGCTAAACCTACAATTTATGGGCAGGTAGAGTTGATTACTGCCATCTGCAAGGTCAATGGGAGAGTAGGACCCATCAGAGGGAGATCACCCTGCCATGGTTGATGGGCACACATGAATTGGCCAATTTATGCGCTAAGAATCTTCATTTCATCTATAACTAAGTTTTATGAAAAAAAATATTTTTGAGAAGTATAATTCATATTGAATATTTGTCTGTGTTTTCACATGGCCTAGATTCATGTACATGTGCTGCTGTGTTCTTTTTCTATCTATATAGATATAGAGATAGAAATAGATCTAGTACTTTTATTGTCAGGCTAGTAATTCATATCTGAAACTTGCAGTACCACATTTCACCAGTTACGTGCATTTAATTTCCCTAGACTTCAATGCAATAGCGCCTCCCAAGTCTAATCTCCCAACAAAGAACTTTGCATTTATCAGAAATGTAGGACACCGTTAACAAGTAAAAAAATGTATACAGCACACAACCTAATAAAAAATGATACCCACTTGTAAGCACTAAAAACAATCCAACTATATGAGATTGGAGATGTATAGATTCAATAATTGCCCATATGCATATGTACTAATACTGTTATGTAATACTGCAATATGTGTGTTTCTGATCATATCGTATCTATCACCTTTTTTTTAATCCAGCACTTCCGTGGCCAGCTCAGTTGGCAGAGTGTACGGGTTTCACTCTGGAACACTTAACCCCTTGTGTGCTGCTTCTGCATAAGAAATGGTGAGTGTGCCACATACCCTTCTCCAGAGAATGTTTTATGTCTGAGGCCTGAGTCACCCGCTGGCTCGTCTCCCATACACTACACCGCTCAGGCGGATCTCTGGGGTGACTAATCTCTGGACGTCTGGTGCTGGATACAAACCAGACGTCGCTAATGTATAATATACTATTTAATTTTGTTTTTGTTTTTTTCTTGCGTCGTAGTTTTCATGATGACGCTCCAAAAGACTACCGTCAAGTGTCGCTGACCGCCGTGAAGCAAAGGTTTCAGAATGACCTTTATGGCAATATCGGCAATGAAAAGGTGAGACTTTTTTATTTTGCTATGGTAAATGTTGCTGCAAAGCAATGAGCCTTCCATTATTTACTGTTGTGTATACAGCTCCAATGCAGACCTGTGTGTCGCCCTGATTGCATACTACAAGGAAAACCTGTGTAGTCTAATCCTGCGGTTTTCACTCCCTCTTCCTCCTACTTTTGCAAATCTACAGACAGTAGAATAGAGGGCAGATGATTAACTGCACCCGTACCTCTTAAATTACTGCTAGAAATGAGCAAATCTATCCAAATTATCCTAGGACGGCCCAGAATATGGACAGAGGGTTACTGGCGCAGAAGTGAACACTGACCTGGTCCGGCCCAGAATGTGGACAGAGGGTTACTGACGCAGAAGTGAACACTGACCTGGTCCGGCCCAGAATGTGGACAGAGGGTTACTGACGCAGTAGTGAACACTGACCTGGTCCGGCCCAGAATATGGACAGAGGGTTACTGGCGCAGAAGTGAACACTGACCTGGTCCGGCCCAGAATGTGGACAGAGGGTTACTGACGCAGAAGTGAACACTGACCTGGTCCGGCCCAGAATGTGGACAGAGGGTTACTGACGCAGTAGTGAACACTCCTGGTCCGGCCCAGAATATGGACAGAGGGTTACTGGCGCAGAAGTGAACACTGACCTGGTCCGGCCCAGAATGTGGACAGAGGGTTACTGACGCAGAAGTGAACACTGACCTTGTCCGGCCCAGAATGTGGACAGAGGGTTACTGGCGCAGAAGTGAACACTGACCTGGTCCGGCCCAGAATGTGGACAGAGGGTTACTGACGCAGAAGTGAACACTGACCTGGTCCGGCCCAGAATGTGGACAGAGGGTTACTGACGCAGTAGTGAACACTGACCTGGTCCGGCCCAGAATATGGACAGAGGGTTACTGGCGCAGAAGTGAACACTGACCTGGTCCGGCCCAGAATGTGGACAGAGGGTTACTGACGCAGAAGTGAACACTGACCTTGTCCGGCCCAGAATGTGGACAGAGGGTTACTGACGCAGAAGTGAACACTGACCTGGTCCGGCCCAGAATGTGGACAGAGGGTTACTGACGCAGAAGTGAACACTGACCTGGTCCGGCCCAGAATGTGGACAGAGGGTTACTGACGCAGTAGTGAACACTGACCTGGTCCGGCCCAGAATATGGACAGAGGGTTACTGGCGCAGAAGTGAACACTGACCTGGTCCGGCCCAGAATGTGGACAGAGGGTTACTGACGCAGAAGTGAACACTGACCTTGTCCGGCCCAGAATGTGGACAGAGGGTTACTGGCGCAGAAGTGAACACTGACCTGGTCCGGCCCAGAATGTGGACAGAGGGTTACTGGAGCAGAAGTGAACACTGACTTGGTCCGGCTACCTTGGAGTGCTAAACTCTATGCCAGACCAGGTTCGTTTTACTCATTCCTGCCGTAGGTCAAACACTCATCCATATGTTGAGTACTCCTCCCTACCCCACCTCCTAAACACATGCACAATCATCCCAATTGAGCATCCATGCGTTTTTAATAGTAAGTTGCTGACAATACTTCTGGTTGCAGCTCATTTCCACTGAAAACAAAAGGATCGGATGTCGACACTCACCATGCCTGGTTCTTGTTGCCCCTCCCAATGTAATCTCAGGGCAGAGCCTGGAGGCCCCCTAACAAGATTCACCCCTACATCTAAAATGTGTTTTGGGGCCTCGGCACCTGACTACACGGTGCTTGTTTGCAGTCTTACCAGGAGGGCACATAGTTCTGCACAGGTGCTGTATACTAAGGTGGCAGTATATTTAGAATATATATATATATATATATATATATATATATATATATATATATATATATATATATATATATATATATATATATATATATATATATATATATATATATATATATATATATATATATATATATATATTTTTTTTTTTTTTTTTTAGACCTTCTGGAGTACTAAAAAAAAGCAGTAGTATACATACCCTTGTTTATTTGGCAGGGACACTACACTGCATAAATGTTATGCTATTGCTTGAGATTTGACCACTGATCGCCCACCATGGTCCGATGTTATGACTTAATGCACATGCGCAGAATTGATCAGAACAAGCATACTCTTGTGGTGGCGGGTTGTAGACTGCGGCTGCGCGGTGTACGGCGGCTGCGCGGTGTACGGCAGCCCAGCTGACAAGCTGTGTGTTTAGCAGGTGTTGGATCACTGGCTGCTGGTCACCCTTCTGGGAGTGGGTGCTTGGCTCAGGTAACAATCTGATTGCTGTTCTCAGCAGGTGATGGACTACAGCCAGCTGTGTACGTTGCTTGGGGTTTCGCTCCAGGATACCGAGAGCCCTGCATCCTCGCCTACTTTCGCAGACATCCATCCCTTCCTGTGCTCACCTGCTGGGAACAAAACGAAAAGGTAAGTAAAACTTTTCCTGGTAAAAAAAAAAAAAAATTCAATAATATAATTTATCGTTTTATGTGGATTGTACAAGATTAGAAAAAACACGCTGATTTTATGTTTTTAAAACCGCACCACACTTGTCTGCGGGTTGTGTGTGGTATTGCAGGTCAGCCTGTTCCAATTCGTGGAGCTGAGATGCTATCTATCATCTGTAGATGGGAGAGAAGCCATTTTTAGAAGAAATTGACACTTTTTTCTGGTTTATTCATACTTAGTATTTTTGTTTTTCCAAAAAACAAGTTTTTATTTGCCGTATTTTTTGGACTAGAAGACTCCCCCCTACTCTCCTCCCCCACCCTATATTTGGGAGAACAATGGGGATGCGTCATATAGTCCGAATGTAGTTTACCGGGAAGTGGAGCGGGGTCACATTTGACAGTCCTAGTGGGGCAATGGTGTGGGTCCTGTGCTGAGAGATGGGGTGTCTCGGCCGTACGGGGCAGGAGCAGAGTCCCCGCTGCACACATTGACCTCACTGTGGGCTTCAGGTATATGACGTCTGCACATAGACAGATTGGGATCTCTGCTCAATGGAGAGCCAGATATCAATCTACGCATGCGCCGACTCTGGCATCATTTTACTGAAGACTGCGGTAACGTGCGCAGCGGGGACTCCGCTCCTGCATCACACCACCGAGAAACCCCCTCCTCCCAGTCCAGGGCCCTCCACATCGCCCCCAACTACATTCAGACTATAAGACGCATCTTTGACCCCTGACATGCCAGATTCTGATAACGGCTTAAAAATTCTATATATGTTTTTTTTTTTTTTTTCTATTTTCCTCCTCTAAACTTGAGCTGCGTCCTATGGTCCGGTGCGTCTTATAGTCCGAAAAATACAGTAGTAATTATTTCTTTACCATTGCCCTTGCTGTTTCAGTACTAATGCGTCCATGATCCACCACCAGTTTTTGTCCAGAACACTACATATGACCACTGCAGGTAATTATTGACTGCAGGAGTCACAGATGGGACCAGGAAAGAATTGGATAACCCTTTTAAATGTAATTCTTGAAAATATTATAGAGATCAGACTCTAAAAAGTGCGACTAAGTTTTGTGCATTAATACTTGACAATACCGCAGTCTAATTAATAAAACTGGATTTTTCAGGCGAAGAGAAGATGACTTTCAAGAAGATCGAGGCAGCTTTGTGACCACCCCAATCGCTGAGCTGTCCAAACAAGAGGAGACGCTGCTCGGCAACTTCTTGGACTGGAGTCTTGATTCTTCTTGTTCAGGCTATGAAGGTGATCGGGAGAGCGAAGGAGAACGTGAAGGAGGTTGTAAGTGTCAATGATCCACCTGATGGCTTCTGTCATGCAGCCTGATCCTCTGTGTTTGGGGGGATTGGGGTCCGAACTAATAGCCTCATATGGCTGTGTGTAGTCTCAATTAAGCCTAAAAGGGTTTGAATACTGTGCACAGTATTGCAACTCAGTGCTGTCCACTTCAATGGGCCTGATCTGCAATACCAGACACAACCTGTGGCAGCGGTGGCGCTGTATCTAGGAAAGGTGGGAGGGGGGGCAGCCATTTTTTTCAATCCCTTTTAAAACCCTTGATCTTGAGACCATTCCAGATTACTTAAACTTAAAACTAATCCCAGGCTGCACCTGCATAGTGAGATTACGGTATTGGTACCCTTGGGGGCAGCATCGATTTTTACCTTTGGTCTTTTCTCCCCCCCCCTGCAGTCACTTCGCCCAGTGGCGTTCTGGACCTCTCCGCCATCCTCGCAGACCACACGCACTGCCAGGACTCCAGTGACGAGGACACAACGAACGTCCCAGCACAGCCAACGAAAAAAACAAACTTCACCATCCCTCCTCTGAAGATCGGGGTGGAAAACAGTTCTGGCTACTCCTCCGTGAGCAGCGGAGGAAGCCCGACCTCCTCTCCTAATGGGGGTCCTTGCACCCCGACACCAGGACTGTCCAACAGCAAACTGGTTCTCATCCCTTTCCCCCAGCCAAGTCCATCACTTTTCAAAGCTGTCCGAAGACAAGTGAAAAGAAAAAACCAAGCGCAGCACAGCGACGAAAATGTTACCGGTCCCTTGTAAAAAGCCCCCCATCTCCCCCGTGTACAAAGACCTATAGAATAACATATATTTTTGTCATTTAAAAGTTTTGTTGTGGAGTCTTTTCTGGGCAGGCGACTTCTACATATTGCAGCCTCCATTGTATCGGGAATTATGGGGCCAATTAAAGGGGTCCTTCCATCGACCTTTATTGCCTAAGCATAGGGCAGGTGATACATGTAATCACTGGGAATCTGACCGCAGGGGCCCCCTCCGATCACAGGAAGGGGGGTCCAGTATGATTGGAGCAGAAGTGTATACATGGCTACCACTCCCATAGATGTGAATAGAGCCACAGCCGCACTTTGCTCCGTTCTTGTGATTGGGAGGGTCCCAGGTAATTCTTGCTATTATCCCTTTAGGAAAGCTGTTGTCCAAGGTTAGAAAAAAAAATATGCTTCTTGCCTCCAGAAACAGCACCACACCCATCCACAGGTTGTGCCCGGTATTGCGGCTCAGATCTATTCACCAGATTGAGGCTGAGCTGCAATTCTAGAAACCTGTGGAAAGGTGTGTGGCTGTTTTCCTACTCCCACACTCCGCTGCTAACAACCACTGTGACAATATGCTACCGAAACTGGTATTTGTTGGCAGTAAACCACGGTCTGGGTGTTATTGCCCACTTCTTTAATTTTTTTTATTATTTTTTTTTTAATTAAATGAGCCTATCAGCTGAGTTTTGTCATGGCGTCCCCTCCTTTATCTTTAAAAAAAACAAAAAAAAAACTTTTGTGCATCAGTACAGAACCTGGCCCCAAACCACTGCAGCTTATGGGGTGCGACTGCTGCCTCTGCACCCCACGAGCGATGCTGCAGTCCGGCCAATGTGTGTGAGCTGGGATAAGGAGGATCATGATGCCTGATTGTAATGTCTGACTGATTAACTCCAGGCTGCCGCTTTATGTTTTTGGCCCTCTGGTCGCTAAATGTGTATTATTAGGTAAAGTCCATTATAACATGACCTCCGGCTGATCTGGAGACAATAGTAAGACTGAGATAACCTATATAACTCAAGTTGTAAAAATGTGGATTTAAGTCTTATCACTGGTTTATTAGGACTCCAAAGTCCACAGCAAGCTACAAAAAACCCGGCCAGGAGCGGTGTAAAGTGCGCGCTCGCCAATAAATGTGTATATAAGGGGTGTGAGTCCTGCAGAATATCGCACCTTCAGCTCATGGATGACGCTCCCGAAACCTCCAGATGGGGGCGCCGGTGGTGCTATGGATCCAGGACGCACATCCTCTATCACATGACAGAAGCTGCAATTTCTGACGCGCAGCCTCGTCAGATCAGGAGGGGAAGCAGAACCTGTGCGCGGTTCTACTTTTTCATGTTCAGACGAGTATGGAGAAAATTAAATATTTTTTTTAGTTGTACGGTGATGTGAGTGACATTAGTATTGTATCCTCTATCTTATTTCATGTCAAGTGGCACACTAAGGCTATGTGCATAGTTTTTTTTATTTTTTTTTTCCCTTTTTTTTTTTTTTTTTTTTTTTTTTTGTTTTTAGGCAGTCACGTATTTCTACAAAAATTCCCAGTAAGAAGGCGTTTCCTGAAGTTTTTCTTTTCCTGAAACTTCTGAAGGACTTTGGAAGTGTTTTTTTTTTTTTTCTTTCCCCTTTGATCGTGCATATTTTAGAGAGGTTTCCTTCAAGCACCACTTCAATGAAATGACGTGCCCTTTTTCTAGTTCCACCAGGAGTTTTTCAAAACCCCTCAAGCCTCATATGGGCAGTAGAGTGGATTTCCTATGGAAATGAGTTTGAAGAGGATTTTGGACTGGTGCTGCTTTAAAAAAACAAAACTCCACACCCTACTGACTTTTGTTTTTTTTTTTTTTCCCTGCATTAACACCATATGAATACACCGTAACATTGGTTTTCTTTTCCAGAAGAATTTCCTAAAAAATAGTTTAAAAAAAACAAACACTTTTTTTTTTTTTTAAGAGCAGGTCTGCTATGGAAAATTGCTTGAAAGACTCTTCCTGATCATTTCTATAATTATTGTGTTCCGCCTCTTGAGCAATTTTTGGGGATTTTTGAAAAATTCCTCGTGGGGGAGGGGAAGAATGCAAATATCACTTCTTTTACAGAACCAAATAATTGAGCCAGAATACATGTTGGTGGTGTAAGGGCAAATGCGTAGGTGCGCATTCACACTGTGGCCATTTAAGAAAACCTAAGTAAAAAAAAAAAAACAAAATGAGCAAACTCCCTCTAGGAAGGGTCTTGCTCTGCCCTTACCTATTTGGGCGTGACCCACAAGAGCTGGGTATTGTCCCATTTGGGATACACCGCATCATGGTGCAATGGATTTTAAGCTTTTTTTGATCAAAACAATTTGCTCATTTTTTATTTATTATTTTTAATCTTGGGTTCTGTTATTTCTTTTCAAGCATTACCTCATGGGAAACACTCAACTAGGCCTGGTCCCAGCAAAAGGCTGCAAAAAAAAAAATAAATGTTCCAAACCTCTGCAAAAGAAGCATTTCTAGAATCGGTTTTCACTAAAAAGGTTTTTGATTGGCTAAAAAAAGCAAAAAAAACTTTTGTGTGCACATACCTCACGGGGGTCTTTTTCAGTTTTTGGAGCAGAACCTGAGCAGTGACTCCCAAGTTTTTGAGAAGGAGTTGGAGAGTTTCCGCTCCAAGAACGCTTCACAAAACTTAGATATTACTCTATCTCCAAGATCCTATCCCAATATGTGGCAGGTGTAATAAAAATATTCACGCATGCCTCCAATTAGAAATGTAGGATAGTTCTTCTGATTTGTTACGTCACTTATCCCATGTGCAGGGTATTGTGCAGTAGCTTAGGTTTCAGCAGCTACGACCAATGATATAGTGATAGTTCTTAGCAGTCGTGACCATAGATACCTAAGCTACTACAATGCCCTACATGGGGTAAGCGACATAGAAAATCAGAAGAACTATCCTACATTTCTAATTGGAGGACTTTGTGAATATTATTCTTATTACAATTGCTACGTATGGAGACAGAATCTTGGAGATGGGAATACCCTTAGGGTGTGGTAAAGGGGTATGTGCCCACAATAATTTATTTGCCAAACCTCCTCCACCCCCCCCCACGGTACAATTTTCTGGGCCTATGTGTTTGGCCTGCAGCCGCTCCTGGATTATGAGCCATGTATCGGCCTACTCTCTGGATAGGAGTCTTCAGACATCATTGACGCACTCCACATGTGATATTAACTCTTATCACAGTTGTCCAGAAACAAGGATAATAGAGTAGAGCGAATATGTTCGGATTCGGTGTCCTAATTTTGCCATATTCGTGCCGAATTTGATGATCGATTCCGAACATATTTGGTCATTTCTACTCCCATTGACTCCAGTGACGTTTGATAAATATTGCAAAAACAATATTTGCTGCCGATTTGTAATCGGAACCCAATTTTTTAAAATTTGCTCAACTCTAATAATAATCTCAAGGCACTAAAAGATGACGAGATGTCATCCTAAAACACAACTATTCACCACGTCAGATGTTTCCACAGTCGTCAGTCGTCTTCCTCCTGAGAAATAAATTCGTTTCTTTCTCTGCCTCGTTCCATCTGTTGCTGTTTTTGCAAATCAAATGATTTTGAAGATCTGATTTTCGAAGAACTGCAACCCCCGGGACATTGAGACTGAGCTCACAGGCTAATCTGCAGGTAACAACCATAAGGCTGCCGTCACACGATCAGTATTTGGTCCGTATTTACATCAGTATTTGTAGCCAAAACCAGGAGTGGGTGATAAATACAGAAGTGGTGCATATGTTTCTATTATACTTTTCCTCTATTTATTCCACTCCTGGTTTTGGCTGAGAAATATTGATGTAAAATACTGAGCAAATACTGCTAGTGTGACGACAGCCAAGTCAGAGCGCAAATATAATCCAGCAATTATATATTGTACTGGTCCAATATAACAGAGAAAGCGCAGCTACATACTATGTACACACGAACCCTTCCTTTATTATTCACTCATTGCTTCACCTTCAAAACAGCATGAAACTCAGTGACTGACAAGAGACATATTGTGATAGGTCAAAGCATCTCCAAAACAGCAGACATGGGGTGTACCTGGTATACGGCAGGTCTTGTGGGGTGTTCCCAGTATACGGCAGGTCTTGTGGGGTGTTCCCGGTATACGGCAGGTCTTGTGGGGTGTTCCCGGTATACGGCAGGTCTCGTAGGATGTTCCTGGTATACGTCAGGTCTTGTGGGGTGTTCCTGGTATACGTCAGGTCTTGTGGGGTGTTCCCGGTATACGGCAGGTCTTGTGGGGGTGTTCCTGGTATACGGCAGGTCTTGTGGGGTGTACCTGGTATACGGCAGGTCTTGTGGGGGTGTTCCCGGTATACGGCAGGTCTTGTGGGGTGTTCCTGGTATACGGCTGGGCTTGTGTGGGGTGTTCCTGGTATACGGCAGGGCTTGTGGGGTGTTCCTGGTACATGGCAGGTCTTGTGGGGGTGTTCCTGGTACATGGCAGGTCTTGTAGGGTGTTCCCGGTATGCGGGAGGTCTTGTGGGGGTGTTCCTAGTACACTGCAGGTCTTGTCAGGGTGTTCCCGGTATACGGCAGGTCTTGTGGGGTGTTCCCGGTATACGGCAGGTCTTGTGGGGGTGTTCCTGGTATACGGCTGGGCTTGTGGGGGTGTTCCTGGTACATGGCAGGTCTTGTGGGGTGTTCCCGGTATGCGGCAGGTCTTGTGGGGGTGTTCCCGGTATATGGCAGGTCTTGTGGGGGTGTTCCCGGTATATGGCAGGTCTTGTGGGGGTTTTCCCGGTATATGGCAGATCTTGTGGGGGTGTTCCCCGGACATGGCAGGTCTTATGGGGTGTTCCTGGTTTCTATTGAGCTTGTAAGCACTATACTGAAGTTGACCAGGATAACAGGAGCATACTATTACCTCTTAGACCCGTCCAGCTTCATCACTGTGCCTACAAGTTAGTCAGCAGCGGTCCTTTTTGCATTGGTACCTTTTTTTTTTTTTTGTCTAGTTTTTGGTGTTTTTCGCCTGTTTTTTATTTGTGCCTTATTATATTAATTTGTGCTGTTATAAAATCTAAAGTCACTAAGTTTTTGCACAAATCTTATCCAATCTGTCTCTGGAGTAATTTTGAGCCTGATTCATTTGTAATCGTGTGTATATATATCTACTATATAATTGTCTAAGGGTCACTTCCGTCTTTCTGTCCTTCTGTCTGTCTGTCATTCTTTCTGTCAAGGATATTCATTGGTCACGGCCGGTGGCCCGATTCTAACGCATCAGGTATTCTAGAATATGCATGTCCACGTACTATATTGCCCAGCCACGTACTATATTGCCCAGCTCGCGTAGTACATTGCCCAGTCCGCGTAGTATATAGCAATGTGGGCATCATATCCCAGCTAAAAAAAAGAATTAGGCCGGCGTCACACTGGCGCTTTAAATGATAAGTTATGGGGCAGTTCCCACCAGCAGACTTTTTGTCAGCCGTTTTCCTCGCTGGTCAGCATGCTGCGATTGTCTCGGACCGAGGAAAACTCTCGGCTCACTCGCACCCATATAAGCCTATGGGTGCGAGTGAGACAGCGCACACCACTCTGATATCATCCGAGTGATGTGCGTTGTAAGCGGACCCCAGCAATGGAGGAGATGGAGAAATTCATTTCTCTGCCTCCTCCGCAGCTGTGCTCCGATCCTCCCTGTGCGAGAGAATCGGAGCACAGACGCATGACACTCGGCTCCTGCTCTGCTGCGAGCAGGAGCCGAGGGTCATTAGCATATCGCATCCGATGATCTCGCATCGGATGCAATACGCCAGTGTGACGCCGGCCTTAAAGTAAAAATTAGTTATATATCACCCTCCGTTGGCCCCTGGATCCAGGCAGCGTTTACCGACGCTCCTCACGCGCTCCGGTCTCAAGAGTGCATTGCGGTCTCGCGAGGTGATGACGTAGCGGTCTCGCGAGACCGCTATGTCATCATCTCGCGAGATCGCAATGCATGGAGCGGTCACCAAAGCGTCGCGTTGAGCGGGAAAGGCGCCGGAGGGTGAGTATATGATGATTTTTTATTTTTTTAAATTATTTTTAACATTAGATCTTTTTACTATTGATGCTGCATACGCATCATCAATAGTAAAAAATGTTGGTCACACAGGGTTAATAGCAGCGTTAATGGAGTGCGTTACACCGCGGCATAACGCGATCCGTTACCGCTGGCATTAACCCTGTGTGAGCACTGACTGGAGGGGAGTATGGAGCGGGCACTGACTGCGGGGACGAAGGACTGCGCCCGTCACTGATTGGTCGTGGCAATGGTTGTGGGTGTTTTGCCACGACCAATCAGCGACTTGGATTCCATGACAGACAGAGGCCGCGACCAATGAATATCCGTGACAGAAAGACAGACAGATAGAAGTGACCCTTAGACAATTATATAGTAGATAGATTTGTTTTTCATGCAAAATAAACAATAATCTTTATTTTTGTCTTTAACCCGTTTTTGAGACTTTTTTTTTAGCTAAAAATGTTGCAAATTCAACTAAAATGTTATAAAATTTGGGCAAAAAAATCTCAGAAATATTTAAAATCGCTCCGGGCGGGGGAGAAGGACTGGAGCACATTTCTAAAAAGTTGCAATTTATGAATCGGCCAAAAACATCTGGAGAACAAACCACATGCTCACAAACATTAAAATAAAACAAAATTAAAAAAAATAGATGAATGCATAGAAAATCAGGAGCAAATTAGAAGAATTTGGAGCACATGAAAAATGGGCAAGAACCACCAAAAACTAGACAAAATTGGTGCAAATGCTTTAGTGAACAGGGTCCAGAGTGACCAAAAATCAGAAATTGTGCTATTTCTATAACTTCATTTTATTGTTCTCCATATGAGATAAATATGACCTTTTATTAGTTTTGACAGTTATGGATGTGGCATATTGATCTTTTTTTTTTTTAGATTTTGATTACAATATATATATATATATATATACGTATATATGTATATACGTATATATGTATATATGTATATATGTATATATGTATATATATATATATATAAATATAAAGAAAAAAAAACAACCAGCACTCCCAATGTGAACACATGCAAGCTGTATCATATAGATATAAAGAAACACAGCAGCACATGTATATGAATCTAGGCCATGTGAGAACACAGACAAATATTCGATATGAATCATACTTCTCAAAAATATTTTTTCGTAAAAAAAAATTTTCAAAAATTTTTTTTTATAAAACTTTTAGTTATAGATAAAATGAAGATTCTTAGCGCATAAATTGGCCAATTCATGTGTGCCCATCAACCACGGCAAGGTGATCTCCCTCTGATGGGTCCTACTCTACTGTACATGCCACTCTTGTAGGCTGGTGGCCTATAACTGTAAGTTTTATAAAAAAAAATTTTGAAAATTTTTTTTTATGAAAAAATATTTTTGAGAAGTATGATTCATATCGAATATTTGTCTGTGTTTTCACATGGCCTAGATTCATATACATGTGCTGCTGTGTTTCTTTATATCTATATGATACAGCTTGCAGCTTGCATGTGTTCACATTGGGAGTGCTGGTTGGTTTTTTTTTTTCTTTGTTTAGTGTATGGATGTGGCTGCATCCAGACTGATCTTGCACTCCTCCCATTGACCTTGCAGGTGTCGGTAATCATTTCTACTTGTCCATAAATTGTAGGTCTAGCCCAGAGTGACATGTTTGTCCTAAGTTGTAGGCTGGTGGCCCAAGAGTGGCATGTACAGTAGAGTAGGACCCATCAGAGGGAGATCACCTTGCCGTGGTTGATGGGCACACATGAATTGGCCAATTTATGCGCTAAGAATCTTCATTTTAGCTATAACTGTAAGTTTTATAGAAAAAAATTTTTTATGAAAAAATATTTTTGAGAAGTATGATTCATATTGAATATTTGTCTGTGTTTTCACATGGCCTAGATTCATATACATGTGCTGCTGTGTTTCTTTATATATATATATATTAAAAAGGAAATATTGGTCCTCCCAGGAATTTGCGGTACTGTAATATTTAAGTATTGTACAATTACTAATCTCTCATGAAGCTCAGCCACTGATTGTACAAGTATGGCAGACACGGTGACTTTAGTATAACCCCCCACTGAAACGTCAGCGCCAACGGAACCCTGTAATCGTGTTGCAGGTCGGGGATGGTTAAGGAGAGACACCTTCCCACATTTCCAACCCCTTAAATGTCTCTGACTTGATTGACAGTGGCATCGAAGAGGTTAATCTGCTGCCATCGATAACCGCTTATAGCACACGACCCCTGACCGCACTCCATGCATGTACAGCGCATGTGGCATATAGTCGCCTGGGCAGAGTGGTCTGCGACACTTGTCCTGGCTGTGACTTTGATGGGTTAATCTTTCTGCAAGTAATAAGAAGGTGACTTGGGGACAGGACAGCTAATCCTTGTCACCGTAATGTGACTGTTAACCCTCCGCCAGGGTTCAGGGGTTTCTGTGACGAGTGTCGGACGCCTGGACGTCTCTTTTGCAAGCGACTTACGATGTTGCAATTTTTTTTTTTTTTTTTACTTCTGCAACCGAAAGAACAGAAACTTGAAAACAGTTAATGAGGGAGAAAGAAAAATGGAAAACGGGCCGCTGGGTCCACAGAGGGGATATTAGTGAATACGCGTTTCGTACACTACCACCCATCATCAGCTTGCACAAAAAAACCCTAAATGTAATTTGTTTCATAACTGAAGATAAGTAATAGCTCAGAGGGGGAAAAAAAACCTTTTACCCCCAAATTCTCTCTCTCTCTGCCATGTACAACACAATGAAGCTGCAGGTCACGTGACTCTCCTGGGCCGCTGAGGCCCTTTGTTTGCGGTCCAACGGTCACGTGACGAGCGCTGGGTCATGTGACCTAACCCGGAAGCGGCTGGCAGAGGCTGCTGTTTGCGCTGCGATCCTGGGGAGGGCGGTGACGTCAGCGGCTGTCTGCTTCTCCTGCTGCACCTGTGCCGCCGCCCGCAGTGTGCCCGGTGCCCGCCGCCCTGACAGCCCGAGATCCTCCTGCTCACCATCATCATCATCACCATGACAACCAGAGGGAGCTGCTGGGGGTCGTGACACAAGAGCGCCCGATGCCGGAGGCCTCATCCTGCACAAAGCCAGCCATCCGCCAGACCACATCCTCCTCCTCCTCCTCCCCGGGAGAGGGGATGGTGCCGGGAGCCGGCCCGGACAGGTGAGAGCCCCGTCCTGCTGCTGATCGCACCGATCAAGGCCGAAGCAATCGATCAGATCGGATTGTGAGTCTCTATCTGTCATAGATCGTCATTGCCCCAATGTAAATATTTCCCCCTCCCACCATCAGTGCCCATCTGGAGACATGATGATCTGGGGGCGCGATGCTGTGCGGAAATGTCCATTATTACATCCATTATTCGCCTTTCTTAAGGATTGTGAGGCGCCTGCTTGCTGTCAGTGAATAGAATATTTTTCCCCTGAGTGTGTCCTCGGTGCAGCGTTCGTTACAGTGTATCGGAGATGTCCTGTATAAATAATGCAGCTGTGTCGGATCACGATAGCGGACCCCCGTCCCCCCATAGCCTCTTAGAATCACTCATCTATATGTAAGAGCCGGATTGTCTTCCTGCTGGTACCAGTAGTGCCACCACCATAGATTTACAGCTGTCACGTCTCAGGGACCCCCGGCTGTCTGCTTCGTTCACCGCTTGCTCCTCCCGACCCACCATACACTCAATGGGGAGAGGGGGGGTTTCCAGATCTCTCCTTATCTCTGAACACACAAGGATCAGGCATGTTGAAATCCATCTGCCCAACCTTCTTTTATCATTACACCTTTGGGGGGGGTCAGCATTTCCAACCGTTGTAGAACTACAACTCCCAGCATGCCACGTCAGGATTTGGTTGCACAGATGAGATTGACCCCCATGTAGGGCCCATCAGCCGCTGTTTATAGACTCCTCGATGTTGTGGTAACTTTATCTTGAAGGATGTAATCCGGTAGATCCGGACTTGCCTGGATCACATGGTGTGCAGGGTGTTTGTGTATTCTGCACGTGATATCAGGGGGAGCGCTGTGGAAGGTCAGAGGTTACCCCCCCCCCCCCCCCCCGAACATTGGGGAGCGGCACGTGCTGTTTGCTCTTCTTTTATGACAAGGGCAGGATACGGATTTGCTGTTTTATGGCCGCCTGTGTCTCTGTGCGGAGTACAGGCTGCCATACGGCGCTGGAGGATTCAGCGGGTATATACGTGCAATATAGCCTAACCACAGGACATCTCGGAGACCCCCACCTGACCCGGAATAGGGGCACCCCACCACCTTTCCTCATCCAGACGCCATAAACGTGCACCTCTCTCTGTTCACTTCTATGGGAATCAAAGAAAAAAGCCGTGCAGTCAGCTCTAACTCCCCTAGACACTCACGGCCCCCTGGCTATTTCTTCTCCGTCAGGGGGACCCACTTTTAGTGATTTAAGAAAGCAATATCCCTTTAAGGTCTTTCACGAAGGTGACCATAAACTTTAAAAGTATTTCCATATATCGCCTGTTTACATCTGTACCCACCACTACCTAAGATTGATCACTCCTTCCCGAGCCGGGGGGCATCAGGGGGCCGGTTGTAGTACAACAATTACAGGATAACACGTTTTCGTGCTGCTGAGCCGTCATTCAGCTGCGTCCGCTCAGACGTCCACCACGTGTTTTTTGCCTTTGCTGCCGACATTTGTGTAATTTTTGCCTGTGGATTATATCTCCGCGTTCTCTGTCCGGCTTCTCTATTGAGACACTCGAGTGACCGATACGTTTTAGCTGTAAAGTTTTAACAACTTTTTGGAAACTTTTTTCCCATTATTGAATCCACTGATCTCTGTGGGTTCAGCTCCAGAACCCTATATAATCAGCCGGTCATACATTTCGCCATATAATACATGTGTGGGCGACATACTGGCTCAGCGATGAGGGTCCTGAATGCGGGGGGCCCATATAAGACGTCCTGAAAATAGATGATCAGAGGAACCTAATGGCCATAATTGAGCCGAGTTCTGCGTTTCGGACTGGTGTTTGCACGGGCATTGAGCTACCACCTGGTGGTATGGTAGGTTGGCCTTTGTCTATAAAGGTCTGCAGGTGGGGGGATGGGGTGCCATTGATCATAAATGGTTCCCCGGCAGGTGGTCAGTGCACCAGATGGTCCATGTATTCATTCATTATCTATAGCAATGGTGACCGCCAGAGCTCTGTGGAGGGCTGTGTACGCTTCTGTGTATTTGTGCACGTTCCCACCACTGGCACTGCCCGCCTATAGGCACAAGTGCATTATGCATAGGCTCGGTGCATAACTAATGCCGCCACGTGGGTGCGGCCTATAATCCCGCCCGTGCAGCCGGCATCCATGTGTGTTTCCATCTTATAATATGATGGCTTATTGCGAGAATATTTCCTGATCGTGGGGGTCTGAAATGCACAGAATGAAGGGTCCGAAGCGCCGGTGCCCTCCCTGCCACCCGGATGTAGAGGTAGCATCGATAGGGGTCCTAGAGGATGGGGTCCTAGAGGATAGACTCCCTCCCCCCATCATAAAATTATGTGACTTTATAAAGGAAGCTTCTTTTGTCTTAAGGGGGTTGTCATCATAGACGCCCCTTTTGTTATGAAGCCAATTGATGACTGTCATGAGGCAAACTGCAAGATGACGTCAGAAATGTATGGAGGTAAGCGAATGGTCGTCCATAGAATAGACAGCCCGAGTCTGCTGCTTGTTAGTGGCTGGTAAAGTTGGGGGTCTGAGTAGAGATCTCCCCTCTATCACCTCCTGTTAGGGTGTATTTTCCTGGTGGGATATTAGAATGAAATGCAGGCAATGGTGGCATCCGTGTTGCAGAGCTACGACCCTCAGCATGGCAGTCTGCGGGGGGTTTTATCATTCAGTGTTGTTGGGTCACATGTCCTGCGACGTCTCGAGGGATGGTCACAGGCATATAATTAGCAGGACTCGTCTACCACTCAGGAGGTGTTTGGCGCCCGGCGCCTGACAGCGTGGTAGCGCCAGGCTCAGTAACACAATGCCCGGTGATCTGGATTTGTACGTTCCTGATTGCTGGGTTGCAGCACTGAGCGCCCTGTCAGGTTCAGCCCGAATCTCGGGGTTCGCTGGTCACATTGACACCATCAGCCATAAGACTGAGCCACCTGCCCAATATCTTGTAGGTGATTCCTCGCGCCGCCCTGTGACCCACTGAGGCCAGGTCTCCACTACACCTCAGACGGTTCCTGTAGTGTCCGCACCAGTTGTCAGCAGACCATCGTCCTGTGCGCGGCTCGGTGCGGCCTCCATGGATCAGACTTGTTTTCCAGCACATCACACAGGCGATCGATCGGACTGAGATCTGGAGAATTCGGAGACAAGTCATCGCCTCGATCCTTGTCATGTTCCTCAAAACGTCCCTGACCGACCATTACACTGCTGTAAGGAGCCCTGTTATTTGGGAATCCCACTCCCCAGGAAAAGGGGAACTTGCAGGGGCAAATGTACTATTGGTGCAACCTGTGCCGTCGCATGGGGTCCAAGTGTGGAGGGGTAACTTCTACCTCCAAAGCGGCTACTGTCTCCGACATATACAGGGAGTACAATGATGAGATATTGGACTGCAAAGGGCCCATATACTGTTCTTGTAGAGGGGCCCCTTCTGTCTGTGTCCTCCCCTGTGTAATTAGTCTGTACATTGTTAGGTGTGTGTCACAGCCACATGATGGCAGGACACAAGGGTCCCAGCAGGACATTGTGCATCACATAGTGCATCCTGGTGCCATCCCGGGTAAGTGACACACACACACACCTGCCATCCACATGGTGGAAAACGGGATTTATCAAACCAGGCGCCTTCTACCATTACTGCTGGTCCAGTTCTGATGCTCATATGCCCGGTGTAGGACTTTTGACAGTGGAAGGACTTTCTTTTATATCGTAGCTGCAACACTCTGCATGTCCTGACGTCTGTCCAATGTAGCTGCGGCACCCTAGCTCCTTTCTGCCGTATCTGGGGCGCTCCCTGGCTCCTTTCTGCCGTATCTACGGCGCTCCCTGGCTCCTTTCCGTCGTGGCTGCGACGCTCCCTGGCTCCTTTCCGTCATATCTGCGGCGCTCCCTGGCTCCTTTCCGTCGTGGCTGCGGTGCTCCTTGGCTCCTTTCCGTCGTGGCTGCGGCGCTCCCTGGCTCCTTTCCGTCGTGGCTGCGGCGCTCCCTGGCTCCTTTCCGTCATAGCAGCAGGAACTTAAGCACTTTGTGCTCCTGTAACTTTTCTGTAGGATCGGACCAGTCGCGCGCTGACACTGCACATTGGTACCTTGGGCGTCCACAATCCTGTCTCCGGTTCACCCTTGTCATCCCATTTTGGAGCCGCTCTGACCCGGTCATGTACTTCACCGTTTGGTTTGTGCCGCAGTCGCTCCTTTCAGAATTACCCAGTTTTTGTTCTTCACATCTTTAGATCTGACGGATCGCTTCTTATTACAGATACTTTTTCCCCCATAAAAAAAAAAGGATGGCCGCTGTGTACCCAGAAATAATAAAGATTGGACAGCGGGATGCGCCCAGCCCAGAGTCATGATGGGTCACTTACTATCCAAACACTCGGCACAGGATGGCGGCCCGGCAATCATGTCTGCTGTCACGTACTGAGCCGCCACCATCGCAATATGCTCTACGATACAATCTGTACCAAAAGCCATGTTACACCGCTCTGCAGAGCATCGCACCATATCACAGACTCTGCACGTGCAGAGCGTCGCACCATGCGGCAGAGCCGGAGTGTGCAGAGCATCGCTTTATTCACCTTTTTCTTTTTGGAATGCAGCTCCCAAGTGCTCAACTTGAGTTCTTGCACCACGGCACGTTTGTGTCGCAATGCTCTGCGTCATCGCTCCCGTCCCCCAGCTGAAGTGTGCCACTCTCCGTAATCAGTGACATTCTAGGGTACTTAAGAGCGACGAGGGCTTGGTGCTCCGTGCGGCCACCGGCCCCATCCAGTGCGTTACACAATACAGCTCTCTGTAGGGCGTGAAGGAAACCCGCCATCGATGCTTCTTGGGTGTCAGTGTCCAATGAAGTGATATCCTGCAGGATTCTTGTAAGAAGAGGGTGGTGTATCAGGGTCTTCGTCTATTTCCTCCCCCGCTCACCCTCCGTTTGGTCCTTACAGATTGTGAGCGACGGTCATCTGCTGGAGTGATCCACCATGGCGGTATTACGGCAGCTGTGGCTCCTTCTATGGAAGAATTACATCTTACAGGTACGTACGGGCACGGTATGGCGGTGGTATTATCAGGCAGCTAGTCCTGGGTCAGAGGGGGGATATGTTACATGGCAGCTATGATACATGTATAGCACGGCCTGCACCTCTCACACTGAGCGCAGGAAGGGGCTTCTATACTACGGAAACCTGGAAGGTCATATGAGACTTACAGACCAATGCCTGTTCCTTTAAGTGTTTGTTAAAGGGGTATTTCTACCACATAAAATCATGGTAAATGTAAGTAATCGTTGAGCCCGGACCCCCGTTCATCCTGCGGATGGGGTGCAGATGTGGTGCTCAGTCTCCTTCACTGGTTTTCCATGTAGTGGGGCCATCATAGAGGTGACCGGGTGCAGAGCCGAGCATGTGGAGATCGGACCCCCGCCGATTATTTTAAAGCTTTTTGATGTTGTGTCCTCTCCCCATAGAAACGTCAGGTCCTGGTGACGGTGATCGAGCTCGCGCTGCCGCTCCTGTTTTCTGTTATCCTAATTGCATTGAGGCATAGGGTCGAGTCTGAGAACCACCCCAATGCGACCACGTACCCCAATGTGGACTTTCTCAGGTTGCCCGGAATGTTTCGTATTATGGGACCTTGGGATCTGGCCTACGTCCCGTCCAATAGTGATGTCGTGCGGGACATTGTGACAGCAGTGGAGAAGAAGCTGGATATTGATATCCGAGGTAAGGCAACTTAATCTGGTGGTCCCATATATCCGAGCTCAGGTAGCCTACTCCGGTGGTCCCATATATCCGAGCTAAGGCAGCCTACTCCGGTGGTCCCATATATCCGAGCTAAGGCAGCCTACTCCGGTGGTCCCATATATCCGAGCTAAGGCAGCCTACTCCGGTGGTCCCATATATCCGAGCTAAGGCAGCCTACTCCGGTGGTCCCATATATCCGAGCTAAAGCAGCCTACTCCGGTGGTCCCATATATCCGAGCTAAGGCAACCTATTCTGGTGGTCCCATATATCTGAGCTAAGGCAGCCTACTCTGGTGGTCCCATATATCCGAGCTAAGGCAACCTACTCCGGTGGTCCCATATATCCGAGCTAAGGCAGCCTACTCCAGTGGTCCCATATATCCGAGCTAAGGCAACCTATTCTGGTGGTCCCATATATCTGAGCTAAGGCAGCCTACTCTGGTGGTCCCATATATCCGAGCTAAAGCAGCCTACTCCGGTGGTCCCATATATCCGAGCTAAGGCAACCTATTCTGGTGGTCCCATATATCTGAGCTAAGGCAGCCTACTCTGGTGGTCCCATATATCCGAGCTAAGGCAACCTACTCCGGTGGTCCCATATATCCGAGCTAAGGCAGCCTACTCCAGTGGTCCCATATATCCGAGCTAAGGCAGCCTACTCTGGTGGTCCCATATATCCGAGCTAAGGCAACCTATTCTGGTGGTCCCATATATCTGAGCTAAGGCAGCCTACTCTGGTGGTCCCATATATCCGAGCTAAGGCAACCTATTCTGGTGGTCCCATATATCTGAGCTAAGGCAGCCTATTCTGTAGGTCCCATATATCTGAAGTAAGGCAACCTACTCCGGTGGTCCCATATATCCGAGCTAAGGCAGCCTACTCCGGTGGTCCCATATATCTGAGCTAAGGCAACCTATTCTGGTGGTCCCATATATCTGAGCTAAGGCAACCTACTCTGGTGGTCCCATATATCCGAGCTAAGGCCACCTAATTTGGTGGCCCCATATATCCGAGCTAAGGCAACCTACTCCGGTGGTCCCTTACAACCATTATATTCATTCTCTATGTGGCATGTGGAAAAAGCCAAGCGCAGCGCTCTGCAGCCTATAGGGAATGAATGGAGCCGTGTTCGTGCATGTTCACTGCTGCTCCATTCTAACATGGATAATAATGCCCCATTCTGCCGATCGGTGCAGACCCCAGCAGTCGGACCCCCACTGACCAGTAAGTTATCACCTATCCTGTGGATACGTCGGCCATGTGCTTGTATCCCATCAGGTGGGTTCAGTACTCGGGCGTCTTGTTCTGTTTCCTTGCTTGACTCTCTCCGTTGTCCGCAGCCCGGGGGTTCCCTACAGAAGGAGAATTAGAGAACTTCATCAGACATGACAACCAGTCGGGCAACGTGCTGGCCGCCATAGTCTTCGACCATACGTTCAATGACAGCCATGATCCATTACCCCTGCAGGTAACGACTCCGCTAGCAGAAGGCCGGGCGACATTAGTGCTGCAGGAATAACCGCTCTGTTTTTCCGGTCACAGGTCCGCTATAAGCTGCGGTTTAAGTACAGCCCTCGCAACGCTCCCATCAGTGAGCAATCGGGACTGAACCCAAATGTGGACCGCAACTGGCACACCAGATACTTGTACCCGCTCTTCCAGCTTCCAGGGCCTCGCGAGCGGAATGACATAACTGGAGGCACACCGGGTAACGATGGGCGCCATGCCTGGTTTCTGCATGTTTGACTATAAAGGGAATGTGCTAAAAACATAAAATAAAAAAAACACTTAGCCAATCCCTCGTTTTTAGGTTTTTTTTTATCGCTATATGCAAATCATTAATTCTTTTTTTTTTCACCTTCCAGGATACTATAGAGAATGCTTTCTGGCAGTGCAGCACCACATGGACCGGGCGATCATTTACCACCATGCCAACAAAACCGGGCAGGCCCTTCTGGATGAGATCGATGTCTCTATCCGACGGTTTCCCTTCACACCTTACGTCAACGACCTCTTCATCCTGGCTATCCAGAACCAGCTCCCTTTGCTCCTGATGCTCAGCTTCACCTACACCTCCCTGAGCATTGTGCGCGCTCTGGTCCTGGAGAAGGAGCGGAAGCTGAAGGTGAGGACGGAGTTGTGACGGGTCTCCTGGGATCACCGCATCAATTACAACCTATTGATTGCCATTTCTTACAGGAGTACATGCGAGTGATGGGACTGAAGTCCTGGCTTCTCTCTACTGCCTGGTTCATCCATTTTTTCATACTACTTTTGGTGTCCATCTTTTTCGTCACTTTACTCCTGTGTGTCCAGGTCAGTATTGCTCCTTCCTTCCAGTTTCTTGCATTTCCGCTGCCATTTTGCTTTGCTCCAATACATCCGTTAAAACGGTAAAGATATATATATATATATATATATATATATATATATATATATATATATATATATATATATACATACATACATACATACATACATACATACATACATACATACATACATACACATATATATACATACACATATATATACATACACATATATATATATATATACATACATATATATATATATATATATATATATATATATATATATATATATACATATATATATATATATATATATACATACATACATACATACATACATACATACATACATACATACATACATACATACATACATACATACATAACTTTTTTTTTAAGTCTTCAGCTCCAATGCAGAATTATGTGTCCCCATGGATACAAACGAGCCCTGTGTATAGTTGGATCCTGCAGTCATCTGTTGTTCTCCTCCATCTTTTTTTATGTTACTGGTGTAAAGATAGGCGGTGACATTAGTCAGAAGAAAGGGGCTATGCTGTGACTGCGGGATCATGGTACAGGGGGTTTGCTCGAGGCCATCAGCCATGGACGTTTTGCTGTAACCGCAATGTGACCAATCAGAAAGGGGATATTCCCACCGGACGTGGTGACCTATTGCTTGGATATGCCGTCACTTTTTGATTGGTGGGGTCCAACTTCTTGGACCCCCATATGAGAAGTGCCACAACTCTTCATGGATTTGCAGCTCCCACCGAGGAAGCTGAAATGCAGCCATGTTCATCAGGACAGGAAATAAAAGTTTTCTGCTAATGATGAGGGAAAATACACGTTGCTCCGGTTTTCCAGAGCACGCTCGGGTGGTCTCTGAGAATTTGTTAGTGTTTTGGAGATTTAGTTTTCAGCTGCAGCTGAATGATTTACAGCTACTAGCCAGGCTGAGTACATGTGGGGGTTGCCTGGTTGCTAGTGAATCCCCACATGTAATCAAGCTGGCTAGTAGCTGTAAATCATTCAGCTGGGGCAATGAAAACTTAATCTCCGAGCAGTAACGAATACTCTGAGACCACCCGCTCATCACTAGGTTCTGCCCCTTCGTTTGGGTGATCAGAGGGTTAAATCTGTAAGTGATGGCATATGGCCACTTGAAGGGCTGACGATGCCTCTTGCCCACATTGTGATGCAGATCGGGCACCTTGCGCGTCCTTACACCCTTAAGAGACTTTTCTTTTACTTTTGGGTTACTAACAAATGACTCTTTATTTTTTTTTTTTCCTTTTCTTCCAGGCCAGTAACGAGGGGGCAGTCCTCACTCGGAGTGACCCCACGGTGGTCTTTGTCTACCTTCTGGTATTTGCCGTGTCCACCATCTCCTTCAGTTTTATGATCAGCAGCTTTTTCTCACGAGGTAGGAATGCTTCCTTGCTCCATCTTTGGTTGCGTCCTCTTTCCTCGGTAGCACAGCGCTCCTCTGCCTCCCGGCTTCCTTCTTGGCTTGGGGGGCGGTGTGCTCTGGATGATTGACAGTTTGGATCAGCGGCGTTATTCCCCCGCTGTCACCCCGGAGGACTGATGTCGGCTGGATCTAGGGCAGCTTTTCCAAGCTCATGCTCCTTCCCTATGAAATTGGACAAGTCTGATACTATAGAATAAAAACAATTCCACCATTGTTTATAATAAAAGGATACAAAGTTTTTATAGGCTCCCATTTTGGATACCTGTGATCCTTTTTTTTTTTTTTTTTGTCTTCTACAGCGAATGTGGCAGCTGCAGCCGGAGGGTTCCTGTACTTCTTCTCCTACATCCCCTACTTCTTCATCTCCCCTCGATATGATCGGATAACTCATAGCGAGAAGCTGGCATCTTGTCTTATTTCCAATGTGGGCATGGCCATGGGCGCCCAACTGATCGGGATGTTTGAAGGCAAAGGTCAGCGAGAACCGTCGCGTCTTCGCCTTCATTTCTTGTGAAGGCCAAAAGCCAACATCAAGGAGTCTTATGTCATCGCTTGGTCTCTAGGTACCGGAGCTCAGTGGTCGAACCTGCTGACCCCGGTCAGTGTGGACGATAACTTCACCCTGGGCCAAGTGATGGGCATGCTACTGCTGGACTCCGTGGTCTACTCCATCATCGGGTGGTATGTGGAGAGTATCATGCCGGGAGACTACGGAGTTCCCCAACCTTGGTACTTTTGCTTTATGGTAAGAAGCCATTTTTTTTCGTAGTTGAACGATAGTTCCCCGATCTTTAACCAAAAACCTTAGACGTGTCGGAAGTTTTGCTCAATGGCCGTTCCAGATACTGAGACGTCCATTGATCACTAAAATGAAGCACTTCACTGCCCCTCCATCTGTGATTGACTCTCGTCAGAGGATCAATCGAGTGCATGCCCTCTCTTATTAAAGTCTGTCCTGTCCATGGGTTGTCACAGGTATCACCGCTCGGCTCCATTAAAATGAATGCGGCTGAGCTGCAGTAATCGCGCACACCATGTGGACAGGTGCCTTTTTCTAATCCTGGACAACCCCTTTAAGTCTCATTCCATATCCTCGCCACCTTGAGAAAAGTAGATTATTGGTGAATGGGCAAAGCGCTCACCTGCTTCTCCTCCTCGAGGTCTCAGCACTCGGACCCCTAATGATCAAAACTTCTGACTCCTCACTATATTAAAGCCTAAACTAGAAACAAAAATACTCCGGATATAAATGGTTAACTGCGATCAGATCTCCTCTATCCACATCGCTTAAAGCAATCAAAACTGACCTTCCTTCCTCTGGGCGTCTCTGCAGCCTTCATATTGGTGCGGGACTGCCAGAGATGCCGAATTCCTAGAGAAGGAGGATGATGAGGATCCTGAGAAAGCCTTGAGAGGGGACTACTTGGAAGAAGAACCTGCAGACCTGGTGCCGGGTGTTCGGATCAAACATTTAACAAAGGTGAAGTTCTACCCTACGTCCACTAGGTGTCACTCTGTCACAACTCCATTCTAGATGTGATTCCCTTTCCCTTCTTAAAGGGGTGGTCTCGTATTGAACACATCAAGTGTCTGATCCTCGGGCATCCAATCCAATCATGGGAATGCGAGCCCCCCAAATGAATGGAGAGGTGGTCATTCATGCATACAATATTGCGCTCTTTTTATTTTCCAGGCTTTCCGTGTGAACGGTAAGAGGCGCGTTGCTGTGCGGGATCTCACTCTTAACATGTATGAAGGACAAATTACGGTACTACTGGGACACAACGGAGCCGGGAAGAGCACTACTTTATCTATGCTGACCGGTACGTGATCTCCCACAACTCCGACCCCGGCCGTTAACCCTTCGTTGTGCCAATGAACGTAATTTCAGCATTGTGCACGATCTACATCTAACCATCCATTTTTTTTTTTTTTTCTTTTTGGGTTTTAGGCCTTTTTCCCCCCTCATCCGGTGAATGCTACATTGGAGGGTATGAAATCTCTCGAGACACCGCTCTCATCAGACGCAATCTGGGGCTCTGCCCTCAACATGACGTCCTGTTCCAGGGTCTCACCGTGGAGGAGCACTTGTATTTTTACGCAGCTGTAAGGGTCTCGAGAACTAATAAGCCAGCAATGTACGTCTATCTATAATCATTGCACCCAACCTTCATGTCTGTGTTTTTTTTAGCTGAAAGGCTGTCCTCGTTGGCGCTGCCCGGATGAGGTGGAAAAGATATTGCAAATCCTAAGAATTGAAGAGAAACGTAAAGCTTTGAGCACTCAGTTGTCGGGGGGCACCTGCCGCAAGCTGTCCATAGGGATCGCCTTGATAGGAGGGTCTAAGGTAATAACCGGTCGCCATGTTCGCGGCTAACAGATGCCACATTGTAAGGTTACCTGATCTGCAAACCGTGTGCTGGTCGCAGGTCGTTATGCTGGATGAACCGACTTCTGGAATGGACCCGGCCTCTCGTAGGGACACGTGGGAGCTCTTAAGGCAGCACAAACACGACCGGACCCTCCTCCTCACCACGCATTTCATGGACGAGGCCGATATCCTTGGAGATCGAGTCGCCATCCTTGCCCAGGGGCAGCTGCAGTGCTGCGGGTCGCCTCTCTTCCTCAAAAGCAAATATGGTGAGAAAGGGGGAATGTGGAGGGGGTTACTGAAAATGGAGCAAGTTGCATCCCCCTGCACAAAGAGCAGGGGGCGGTGGAGGAGAAAAAGCAGAAGCAATTTGATCCCTTCGTTCTGTAGATCAGGGGTGGGCAATTACTTTTCCCAAAGGGGCCAGCGCCCACAATGTATACAGGATGAGCCCGCGCGCAGCGCACACGATGTATACAGGATGAGCCCAAGCGCAGCGCACACGATGTATACAGGATGATCCCGTGCGCAGCGCACACGATGTACACAGGATGAGCCCGCGCAGCGCACGCGATGTATACAGGATGATCCCGTGCGCAGCGCACACGATGTACACAGGATGAGCCCGCACAGCGCACGCGATGTATACAGGATGAGCCCGAGCGCAGTACACACGATGTATACAGGATGAGCCCGTGCGCAGCGCACACGATGTATACAGGATGAGCCCGCACGCAGCGCACACGATGTATACAGGATGATCCCGTGCGCAGCGCACACGATGTATACAGGATGAGTCCGAGCGCAGCACACACGATGTATACAGGATGAGCCCGTGCGCAGCGCACACGATGTATACAGGATGAGCCCGCACGCAGCGCACACGATGTATACAGGATGATCCCGTGCGCAGCGCACACGATGTATACAGGATGATCCCGTGCGCAGCGCACACGATGTATACAGGATGATCCCGAGCGCAGCGCACGCGATGTATACAGGATGAGCCCGTGCGCAGCGCACGCGATGTATACAGGATGAGCCCGAGCGCAGTACACAGGATGAGCCCGTGCACAGCGCACGCGATGTATACAGGATGAGCCCGCGCAGCGCACGCGATGTATACAGGATGAGCCCGCACGCAGCGCCCACAATGTTTACAGCCTTACATCCCACACACAAACATGCGCCTGCTCCCCCGGCGCTCCATTCCAGTCTTTGTTGTGTGCACTGACTCAGCACAGCGGACACAACATAGTGACGTCACGGCATCTTCTGTCTCAGTCGCACACGCTGATTGGTGGAAGAAGGCGCAGGCAGCTCTGCCCTCCACCATTATAGTTGCTGCATTCTGCTGCCCGTGGGCCAGTGTTTTCAGCCCTTCTACTGTTTCATTTCGTGGGCTGGGCTGGACTATCCCCTACACTAATAAGCCCGGTGTTATGTATTCGTACTGACTAGCCCATCTTATTCTAGCCCTACGAATATGTTGCCCGTCTTACGTTTTGGTGTCGTCATTCTGCAGGTGCCGGGTACCATATGGTGATGGTGAAGCAGCCGCACTGCCAAGTGGAGGAAATCACAGACCTCGTCACCAGCTATGTCCCCCATGCCACCTTGGAGAGTAATGCTGGGGCAGAACTATCTTACATCTTGCCCAAGGAGAGCACCCATAGGTAAGACTCGCAGAAATGATATTTAGGCATGTATCGTACCCTGGTGCCCAGGGAGGCCATGATATTACTGCGTTCCTTTGTGCATTTGGATATGGCCGGTTTTACACCTGCGTGAGACATGGAGCTGGCAGTGATCAGAAGACCCGGCCCGCCGATCTGCGCTGCAGTTTCTCTCCTGTCGGGCCGGGTCTTCCAATTAGAGTACGGCTGTGTGAATTCGTCCATCTTTTTTAGGTTTGAGCCACTGTTCTCTGAGCTGGAGCTTCGCCGCGATGAGTTGGGCATTGCCAGTTACGGAGCATCGGTCACCACTATGGAGGAAGTATTTCTAAGGTAGGGGCCTCCCATGTTTGATGCCTTTATCGGTTCCTGTGTCCTGTAGGATCTGAGTCGCCTCCTTCTACATTTTAGGGTGGGGAAATTAGTAGACAGCAGCCTGGACATACAGGCCATACAGCTGCCCGCACTCCAGTATCAGCACGAGCGACGCGCAAACGACTGGTCCGCGGAGGAGTCCTGCTCCATGAGCGACTGCACGGAGGACAGCGGGACGCTGATCACCGAGGATTGTTCTAATGTCAAGCTTAACGGAGGGGTGAGCTGAAGCGGCGGGACTGATAGCATCACTTATTAGGGTGGGGGGCGTTCAAAAAATGTAGATGACTGCAGGATCCGACTACATGGGGTATGGGCGTAGTCTGTTACCATTGCGACACAGACGACATGCAGCTCTGTAAATAATAAAAACTGATCACAAATTTCTTTCTGATTTTAATATTTGTATGAAGTGACCGCATTATAGATGTACCTGTCGCCTCTTTTTCTTCCCTCCAGTGTTCCCTCTGGTGCCAGCAGTTTTATGCCCTTTTTGTAAAGCGAGCTTCGTACAGCTGGAGGAACTGGAAGATCGTTGTGGGCCAGTTCTTGGTCCCTTTGATCTTCACCACATTGGCCCTGATTGTAGGAAATACCTTCCCTGGACCCCAAGACTCTCCCCCGCTGCAGATGAACTTGGCACCTTATGGGCGCACAGCGGTGCCGTACTCCCTGCCACCTAATGCCTCGCTCCTGCTGCAGACCCTGGCAGAGAACTTCAGGGAGCAGCTGGATGAGGACCACGTCGAGCCCCAAGAAGTGATCGGTAAGTCCTGGGTGCTTGCCACACTCCTAGAGAAGAGGGTGACGTAGATGAACCGCCCCTTTAAGTTGTATATCTCAGCTATGGAAAGCCGTGACCTTGTGGGACGCAGCAGCTCCCATGTGCCAATCATATATTTTTACTTCGTCCTCAGGTGACCTTGATGATTATCTTCTGGCAAAGGCGACCGACGAAGGTGCCCTGTTTGCTGAACACTGCCTGTGCGCCGCCGAAATCCTACGTGTCGGCTCACGTTACAATGTCACTGCCCGATTCAATAACCAGGCGTTCCACGCGGTGGCTGTGGCGTTGGCATTGGCTGATAACACCCTGTTCAGATTGGTGGCTGGCGCCAACGCTTCTATTTCCGTAACCAACTACCCGCTGCCACGAAACACCACCGAGACTGCCCGGGACCAGCTCCTCGAGTAAGTGGGATGCTTAGAATGAGACTTATAAGCCATTTATATACATGTCACCCCTTCCTTCCCCCTTGGATCCACCTTCTCCAAAACCCCTTCTGGCCATTGCATTGCACATTTCTCAATGCCGGTATTTTAGGTGTATTATTTCCTAGGGGACAGGCGGGTAAATGCAATGCATTTCCTGCCAGTGACTCTTGCATGGATCTGTGCAGCTGCTGCAAATATTTAATGCATGCATTTACCACTAGAGGGAGCTAAGTACATATATACAGGAGGTGTATAAATCTGAATGCAGAGAGCTCCCTCTAGTGGCACTGTGGTGGTGCTGCTATCAGAGTTGCTGGTCTTTGTGGGAGACGCACTGTATAAGACCATGCAATAAGGTTAGTTTTGCTTTTTTCTGCAGGGGTCAGACGGGTTTCGCCATCGCCATTAATCTTCTGTACGGGATGGCATCTTTAGCTAGCACGTTCTCCCTGCTACTGGTCGGGGAGAGGGCGGTGAAGTCCAAACACGTGCAGTTTGTGAGCGGAGCATCGTCCTTCAGTTACTGGCTGTCTGCACTGACCTGGGATCTGCTGAACTTCCTAATCCCGTGCACCCTCATGCTTGTAAGTGACCCCCGTATTGTTCATTTTCCTACATCCGGTGCCGGATCGGAGATGATGCAGATGAGACGGAGAAGCGTCACCTCCTCGTTTAGGCGCCTGTAACCTCTGCCCCCATTATACTTGCAGGTGGTGTTCCAGGCCTTTGGGGTGCGCGCCTATACGGATAGGCACCATCTTGTGGACGTGATGCTGATGCTCCTCCTGTACGGCTGGGCCGTCATTCCTCTTATGTACTTGTTTAGCTTTCTGTTCACCTCCACTGCCACCGCTTACACCCGGCTCACCATATTCAACATCCTGTCGGGCACTGCCTCCTTCTTGTCGGTCACCATCATGAGCATCCCAGGTAAGACAGTTGCCCTAGCTGCACAGCACTTGCCTATATCTACCCCTATGTTGCCCATTGTGGGCTTTTCCGCTCTATTAAAGGGACTGTCTGGTGAAAACAAGTGATCGCTTATTTATCAGTGGTGGTCCGACCATCGGGACCTGCACCAGATGGCAGAACCGGGCACTTTTATCCCTATTTAGAATGGATCCTGACCACCGCTCCGTTCATTCCCTACGGCACTGCCCGTTGCTGCGTTTGGCTTTTTCCGACAGCCCTATAGAGAATGAATGAAGTGGCGGTCGGGCGTCCGATCTGCTGCTCTGTTTTAGAAGGAGACCTCCAATACATTAGAAGGTCAGCAGACCCCACCATAATAGCCGGGTGCGGCGGACTCTTCTGTGTATGGCGGCGTATAGGCTGGGCACATGGTCCCGCATTATGGCGGTGTATAACCCTGTCCGTCCGTTGTAGTGTCCTGTCCTGCAGCCGCCTTCACCTGTCAGGCCTGTTATTAGCCGCTGATTGCCGGAGGGTCTTCTATAAAGGGGCTGGCTTTTTTTTGTTCTTTCTCCCCTTTTCCATCTTTATTTTCCGCAGCCCTCGACCTGGTGGACCTATCTCACACCCTGGACCTCGTATTTTTGGTGCTCCCCAATTATTGCATGGGACGATCATTCAGTGACTTCTATCAAAACTACCATTTCCTGGAATTCTGTACCTCATTTACCCCGATATCTGAACTTGCCTGCCAGCAAATGAGTGAGTGACTTTTTTTTTTTCTTACATTTTTGTCCAGCATGGAGTTATGAAACCTTGTAGATCACTGTATTAGGGGATTTGTCTTCACTCCTGTAAAAAAACAAATGCACGCAAGCCGCTTCCAAACAACTGCTTTTCCCAGTCTACTCTCCTGCCTTGGGAGTACAGATGCTGGCAGTGAAGGGGTCGGCACCGGCATCTTCCTTTTTCGTTAAACCTAACTATACATGCGTATCACTGAAGGGGAGGACATAACGAGAACAGGATTGTTTGGGGGAAGTAAATCCATTAGAATATACTATACAGGGGGCAGTGAGGGTCCGCCATTGACTGTTCTGATAAGACCCTAAGAGGAGGACACAAGTGCTGACTCTTTCACTGCCAGCACCTGTACTCTAAATGAGGACGTTCTGATATCAGTGCAGCTGAAGGCAACAAATAGACTGGAGAAATCCCAGGCACCATCCGCCATACAGTTCTGCCCACCACACATGCCTCTGCCCCCCGCAGAGCAGGGGGGATGATGAAGGTTGGCACTCCTATACTTCAGCTTTCCGGGACACTTGTGAGATTTACCGTTACTTTTCCTTTCCAGATATCACCTATCAAACCAACTATTACTCTTTCTCCTCTCCGGGAGTGGGACGCTACTTGACCTCTATGGCCGTTCAGGGCTTCATCTTCCTTTGCCTTCTCTTCATTATCGAGAGCCAGATCCTCTGCCAGCTTTGCCGGTTCAGGCGTCGTCGCTGGGTACGGTTTTTAGGCAGGGTGGGGGGAGGTCATAAAATGGGGCTGAGCTCCTGACATTTCTGGGGATCTATGATCCATAAACTCCATATTTTTTTTTTTATATTTAGCTTGTATTTGCTTCCTGTCTTCATCTTTTCAGTTCTCACTCCCTGAGTCCCCTGTGACTCCCTCAGAGGACCGGGATGTGGCCGACGAGAGGAAGAAGGTGTTGGAGTCTCCGATGGAGCAGCCCTCGACACTTAGTAGCCCCCTGGTTATCCGGGAACTTAGCAAGGTTAGTTCTGGTGATTAACACTTAGGTCATGAAAGTATATAAGATGGGGCCCCAATGTTATGTACAAAGGGGCCAAAACCACAATGTACTGATTAATCTCTATGGAGAGCGATGCCAATTGTCCAGGTAGAAACGGGCACTTGGGGGCATAGTTGGGGTTCCCACCTCTCCTCTTGAGGAATATTAGATCCGCTGAGGCCTAAGCCCCCCATGATCTATAAGCTGAATCCTAGAAAGGTCTAAACACAGGGACCCCCAACCATCCTCGGATGGGGGCAGGGAGGAGATGAAAGCGGTGGGCTACATGCTCGTTCTCTCTGCCGACCACAGCCGTGAAAAGGTGATGTTTGTTGGAGTCTGGAGTGCCCCTTTAATTGTGTTTCTTTAATTCTGAAGGTGTACGGCCGGCGCGCTCTTCTCCTTGCCGTAGATCGCATATCCCTGGCTGTGGGCCGTGGAGAATGCTTTGGACTGCTTGGCTTTAATGGAGCTGGTAAGACCACCACGTTCCGGATGCTGACTGGAGACGAAAGCGTCAGCTCTGGGGACGCCTACATCGATGGGTACAGCATCCTGAACCACACAAAGAAGGTAAATGGGAGACGCAAGACCAGGTCTTGTTTCTGTGCTTCCATACATACGTAGCCCTCCATGCCTTACCAGCATCTCTCCTTTTGCGCAGGCCCAGCAGAGAATCGGCTACTGCCCACAGTTTGACCCCTTACTTGACCATATGACTGGTCGCGAGACGCTGTGTCTTTACGCCCGCCTACGGGGAGTCCCGGAGGTCTACATTAATAGCTGCGTAGAGAACATGCTGCGGGGGCTTCTCCTGGAACCTCATGCTAATAAACTAGTGCGGGCGTATAGGTGAGTCGGTGGGGTGGCAGGGTGGTCTCGTATGTGTCGTTCTCTTTTTTGGGGGGAATATAATGTGTTCTTTCCCGTACGTCCCAGTGGTGGAAACAAGAGGAAGCTCAGCGCTGGCATTGCTCTGATCGGTGGTCCACCAGTCATCTTCATGGATGAGCCGTCTACTGGAATGGATCCAGTGGCTCGGAGACTTCTGTGGGACGCAGTGACCAGAACTCGAGAGAGCGGCAAAGCTGTGATCATCACGTCACACAGGTGAGGCGCCATTGTGTGCGGAGGGGATCTGGGACGACGCACGGTTTCTAATCACTCGGTGTCTTCCAGCATGGAGGAGTGTGAAGCTCTTTGCACGCGGCTTGCCATCATGGTGAACGGTCAGCTCAAGTGCCTGGGCAGTCCTCAGCACCTGAAATGCAAATTTGGTAGCGGATACACGTTACTAGCCAAGACGTCCAGAGGCGGAGATGATCTTGTTGCCTTTAAAGATTTTGTGGAGACCGTCTTCCCAGGTTAGTGTGTGCAGAGCCAATGCAGTCTACGCCTCGGGCAGGACCACTGTAGTGAAGGCTGCAGCCGATCAGCGGACATGACACAATGTCAGTGCTGATATCACTGGGCCAGGAGACAAGTACATGTTTTTGTTGTTTTATATGGGGCACATAAGCAATTAACCAGATTAAAGGGGCTTTTCTGATCTGTGGCCACCACTAGGGGGAGCTTAGTGCATGAACGTATACAGCTTCCATAGATCTCATACATCTTTATACACTTAGCTCCCTCTAGTGGTGTTTACCATCAACCACAATTTTTTTTCCCCCTTTTTAATTGGTAGTTGTCCTGATTTCCCCATGTTCTGTTTTAACAGGTAGCCAGCTGAAGCACGAGCACCAGGGTATGGTCCACTACCATATAACAAACCAGGATCTGAGTTGGGCACAGGTAAGAATTTTGCCGGCTCACCTATTGAGTTGTCCATGCAAAACATTATCTTCTGCGGTGGTTGTCGTACGTTTTCTATTCTTGTCTCGTTGGATGTTTAAGATTCAGACCCGTTTTCGTGTTCTTCTCCATTTTTTTCCAGGTGTTTGGAACTTTAGAAAAAGCCAAAGAGAAGTTTGATCTGGAGGATTACTGCGTGAGCCAGATCTCTCTGGAGCAAGTGTTCCTGAGCTTCAGTCATTTCCAGCAGCCGCCGGAGGTGGTCGTTGTATAGAACTTTATCCAAAAAGATTGTGAAATATCTCCACGGACTGCAGACGCCGCCTTTGGTGCACACTCAACTGTGACCAACGGCCTCCGGTTTCTCATGTGACCAATTTTTGCCGTCCAGACAAAACTTTGCACCTTCCATAGTAGAAGAACCACATCCCCCGTCCACGTCGGTCTTAACCATTTCTAGAAGAATTGTCCGTCCATAATGACCATGGTCTCCATCCAGTGTAACCAGCCTGCCCTATACTGATGACCAATCTCCTCCAGTGCCTCCTCCTTTCATACAAGCCCCCCACATCATCCCCCTCCTGGACTCTGGTATTACTTCCGTCATCTTACCAAGGGAGCTGACTGCACTGAAATCAAGTTCTACCACTGACTGAAACATGTGAGGCGCTGATGGATCTACTACTGCACCATGATTGAAATTATCGCCTAATTGTTGTATTGCTTGAATGGAAATCACTACGCTGATTTGAAAGGATGCAATTTTTATTTTATTTTTTTTTTAAATTGAACACTTTAAGCTTAAAGGGATAGAGAAGGGAATTGTGAATACTAAACCAATGGAATTATCAATGCAACCGCTGTCGGGTGGCGTCTCTCCTGTGGCACCTCCTGACCCCGCTCGGGTGGCGTCTCTCCTGTGGCACCTCCTGGCCCCGCTCGGGTGGCGTCTCTCCTGTGGCACCTCCTGGCCCCGCTCGGGTGGCGTCTCTCCTGTGGCACCTCCTGGCCCCGCTCTGGTGGCGTCTCTCCTGTGGCATCTCTCGGGTGGCGTCTCTCCCCTGGTGCCTCTCGGGTGGCGTCTCTCCCCCGGCGCCGCTCGAGTGGCGTCTCTCCCCCGGCGCATCTCGGCCCCGCTCGGGTGGCGTCTCTCCTGTGGCATCTCTCGGGTGGCGTCTCTCCCCCGGCGCATCTCGGCCCCGCTCGGGTGGCGTCTCTCCCCCGGCGCATCTCGGCCCCGCTCGGGTGGCGTCTCTCCCCCGGCGCATCTCTCGGGTGGCGTCTCTCCCCCGGCGCATCTCGGCCCCGCTCGGGTGGCGTCTCTCCCCCGGCGCATCTCGGCCCCGCTCGGGTGGCGTCTCTCCCCCGGCGCCTCTCGGCCCCGCTCTGTGCCTGGAACTTTAAGGACTGTTCGCTACAACCTAGGGAGTGCGAGTTAATATTTAACCCTTTAGCCTCTGAGGAAAAGATCACACGGCTAACAGTGAATGTATACGGACAGCTGGCACTGACACGACCCTCATTGCTAAACTAACCCCAAAGCTTGTATTTTTTGTGCGGACAGCCAGGGAACCATGTGTGACGCTGTCTACTCTGTTTTGTCCTTGGAACAAGGTTTTGACTGCTCCAAGCAGACATCTGATTGTAAAAAAACCTCAATAAATCTTATTTATGCTGCTCTTTTGAAAGCTGCAGACTTCATATCATTTATTCTGTGGGAACCATCCCCAACGTCCCTGAACCCAAGGTCGAATTCTTCCGTCACGTATCACTAGTGAGAGGCGGGGGAAAAAATATTCTATTGGGGTGTGTGGACAACTTTTCTTTATTTTAGTAAATATTAAGTATACTGCCGGTTTGTGTACAGCTTCTGTTCAGATCAATGTGTCGCCGTGGTTACAGACTACAAACACCGGGTGTAGTCTGATCCGGACAACACATGGAGTAACAGAAATCTGACTGCACTTAGCTTCCATTGTAGTCTTGTAACCATGGAGACACACAGCTCTGCACAGGAGCTGTATACACAGAACCATGGCATCTTGTTATTTGGGCAGAGTGTAAGACATCTCTGTCTACTCTCAGGGCTTGGAACGTAGAAAAAAAGACTAATATTGCAGATACATCATACGACTTTCCAACTGCAGAGGAGCAAATAAATTTGTAGGACGCTGGTCAAGTGGCCGGCGGACAACAATCCCCAGCCTGCCGCAATTGTGGCATAATGTTGAGCCATGACTACAAATGAGAAGAAGTGCCGTTCATGCCGAGAGATTTTCAAAATCTCAGTTTGTGGCGCTGCAAAACACAAAAAAAAAAAACACACTATTTCCAACTTGTGGTTAATTCACAGTATTGAAGGCTTCAGAGCTGAAATCTTCCAGCATTCTTTAGTGTATGGAGCTCACATCCTGGGAAGTGCCCTCTTTACACAGTTAGGACTTTCTATCACACGCCATTAACAACTAACAGAATTTTGATTGCAGCTCTGAAGTATAATAAGACGGATTTACGGCTTTTGAAAAACCGCATGAGACTCATCGTTTGTACTTGCAATAAGGGGGAACATTTTGTTACAGAATCATTTTACATTTCAGGCAAAACAGACTTTATTTTAGAAAAATAGACATTTCCCACTTTGTACAGATCCCTCTAATACAAAAAGAAATCGAACGACATGAGGGGCACCAATGTGGGCATCACACAGGTTCACAGCTCTTAAAAGAAACCCCCCTGAACCTCAGTGATACAGACGGGAACGACAAGGGGAAATGACCTGCTCGCCACAAGCAGAAAGGACCTAATGGGGGGATCCATGTGCGTTTGAGACCACTCGGGTCCATAAACATCACTCAATGTCAAGTTTCTCCAACTTTTGCCCCTTCCAATACCTATAGTGCAGTGATAGACAAGTCGGGGCGCTGTAGCAGAACTCCAACCCTTAGCATCTCCTCTAAATGCTGGGAGTTGTAGTGAGTCGCTGTAGTGCATAGTACCTCCTTACTGGTGTGCCCTTCCCCCTCTGGCGATGGCTTCTTACCACCAATGTCCAGTAATTCTTCCCTCCCCGTAGAGAACCATGGAGCCAGCAGGACATCAGGGCCCGGACCCCGGAGTTCTGTGCTTTCCCAATAACCACGAATCCTTGTAGAAATCGCATTATAGACGCAGTCACAGGAAAGGCACATTGTCAGCGCAGCGTCTCATGACGGCTCCTTGTAGGATCCTATCGTGTGAGCGGAGCCGCCGGGCCCAGGAAGGTTTATGGACGCTACTGAATGGGGGTAAAAAATGTGCATATTAATGAAAGGCGCTGGAGGTCTCCTCCCGGGGGGGGTCTTCATTCACAGTTTTCAATATTGGCTAGAAAACGTTCTGCCCACCAGTCCTCAAGGTCGATAGGGACGAAATCTGAAAAAGACGGGGAGGAAAAGGTTAAAAAAAATGGCAAAGAGTGGCCGTCCTGCTGGCACTACAAGTCCCAGAGCGTCCATTTCTGAGTCAACCAGGCACACAATGTGGACACGGACGGCTCAGTGTGCGGCCTCCCACACCAGGGGCCATCAAACTGCTCATAATAAGACAAAAACCCATAAGCATGAAAAGGGATTGCCACGCCATCAATCTACAGCTAACTGTGTGTGTCACTGCTGTTACCCCCTTATAGGTACCAAGAACCTGTGCGAATGGAACAATAATAGTAGCACATGTGCACCATCATTCTACTAATGGTCTATAGGACTGCCTGAGATAAGAGTACACTAGAAGTACCATAGACAATCCTCCCCCCAAGTTCACGTAACCACTCATCCTGCGAGTGACACCACCTTTAAATTAAACCGCCATTTCTTCTGATCAGGTCCAACAATCCATGGGGGATTAGTTTCCTAATATATCTAGACAGGAGTCAAAATATCTTTTTTTTTTTTTTTTTTTTTTTTTAATACAAAGCACCAAATCCTTTGTATATAGTCTTACAGTTGACATTCTAGCTACCTTCAGCAGCCACAAGAGGGAGCTCATAGCATACTGTTAGATTACTGAGTTCAACGTGCAAGTTTGCTTTAAGCTCCCTCTAGTGGTGACTGCAGGTAACAAAATAAATAGTAAATGAAGATCCAGCGGCCAGACAGAATGTCACTAGCGCAGCATTTTCTATCACCCCTATTAGCTGCAAGCTCGGAAACCCTGAATCATGCACCATGTGTGAACCTGGCCCTTTTTTTTTTTTTTTTATTTAAAAAAAAAAAAAACCTTCCACCCCCCCCCAGACTGATGGACTTTGCCTGCAGAGGTAGAATGTAGTTTACCATTACAGAACTTTAAAAACTCCTTGTTATAACAGAAGGTTTATAGGGCAATTTAATGAACAAAAGTGTTACACGTTTACAGGCGGCTGCTCTAAGAAATCTGATGCTTCCTTACAAAACCATTTGGTTTTTTTTCGAATATCACTTAACCCCTTCTTGACAGGCCAATTTTTTATTTATTTTTTTTTAAATGCACCCACACAGTCAATCAAGGTTTTTGGAACTGAATGGTGTCAAAAAAAACAAAAAAAAAAAACAAAAAAAAAAAAACCTTCAGATGCAAACCGTAATTGTTTTGTCTATTTTTTTCCCCCATTCTATAAAGTGAATGGTGTCATACAAAACTGCAGCCTGCCCCACAATAAATTATATACACACACCCTTTGTCGGGAAGGGGGCAAGTGATAAAATATATCCATGCCCACACTAAAAGTGTGTTAGGTAGGGAATATTATATTTTTTTTTTTTTTTTTTTTTTTACTGTTCTACACCCTCATTAAACTCTAGTAGAGTTGAGAAAAATCACTTGGAAGGACATTGGTCCAGTGGCCACGACAGAAGTTTTTGGCTACCTCTGATCCTATTGCAATCCTCCCATCCTTGGCACCGACGACAATAGGGCTGTATCACAAAATCAGAAGAGGTCGTTAGGATGAGGGATAAGGAGGAGTGCAGGGCTCCCGCTCTGTGGCCGCCGCATCAGTATCTTGCAAATTTATTTTGCTTATTCCTCGATACTATTTTGTTTGTCTTTTTTTTTTAAAATTGATATATCTATCTGGAATTTTTGTGTTGCCCCGTCTTTTCCATTTTTAGCTCTCCCCTATGAGACTTTAACTTGCTAACCTAGGTAAGCATGTCTTCCCCCAGATCACACCACTTACACCGCCTGTGATTGCCAGTGGCGCTTAATTGATTAAACTTTACTAGGCCCATTATTGGTTAGCCATTAGAAGGTGCACCATATGGCGACACACAGACCACCCATGGGCCTGCAATACGGAGCCTGTATTGTGCCTCTTTATAGACATCACTGTTTACACTTAAATAGGTATTCCCATCTTCAAAATCCTTTTCCCAATATGTAGTAGGTGTAATGATAATTAATAATGTTAGCAAATACCTCCAATTAGAAATATAGCATAGTTCTTCTGATTAGCTATGTCGCTTACCCCATGTGCAGGGCATTGCAGTAGCTTAGGTATCCATACCTACAACCACTCAGGTCATAACCATGGATACCCAAGTTACTACAATACCCTGCACATAAATGACCTAGCAAATTAGGAGAACTATACATTTCTAATTGAAGGTATTTACTCATTAATCACAACTACTACATATTGGGATAGGATTTTGGAGATGGGAATACCCCTTTAATTGACGGACGTACCCTCCACACCAAGCTTCATATCCGCGTAGAATCGATTACAGATTTATTGGGAGATTCCCATTTAGTGGCATGACCCATAGAAGTCACATTTTATTGGAATTTCATGGAAAAATTGGACTCGTACCCACTGTGTGCCATTAATGAGAGAGAAGCCTTCGGTTCTCCTCAGGGCCCTGCTAAGACTTCTGCCTCCGCCCTCAATATGGTGCCGGCTCAGGAATATGCCGTAGAATGGTCTTTATGAGGCGCAATGTGCGTCATCAGATCATTTATTAGCCATTGTGAGAATACTGCCAGTGCCGGGCTCCGAGGCGAGTGCAGGGCGGCCATCTTTCCTTTAGTTGTCATGGTGACCCTGATCAGGGAATGGGAGCAATCTGAGGGCCATGGCGCTGAAGGGAGACGGGATCTTGTCGTCTGAGCCACTTTTCCAGATTAGGTGGCCGCGTCATGACTAATCGGCTTACAGGGCTTAAACCAAATACATTCACTTCATATATGAAAGTGTCAGCGCCATAAAGCTGGCGGACGGCACCGACTGAGGGAAATGGAGCAGAGGGAAGTCTCCAGTCACAATCATATATATTTATTTTACCCAAATCCATATTAAGCCTCTTTGTATTAAAATATATATATATATATATACACACACACACACCACTGTCTGTCTCCCCTATGACAACACTTCCTGCCCAGGCAGCACAAGGAGAGGGAGATAGATCTACATCAACCCGATTGTGGGCAGTAAAGATTCGATATGTGGTGAGAACATGGAATAAAGGCTCTTACTCTTAAGAGACGGACTTGGGTTCTGATCCTGATATTGCTGGGGTCCGCATCCGTTGCGTTCCGGCTTATCCAGCTGATGCTGCACCTCTTGCCAGGCTGAAGGAGACATGCAAGATATCAGTAAATGTTGATGGCACTAATATTAAATAATATGCAGAAGGGATTATCGTTTTAAGGGGGAATCAGTTGCTAGGTCTTTAGTGAACAGTTTTTGCTCTTATTTTATTCCCGCAGTTCCTATGAGTATTTTGCTTTTAATCTTAAAATCCGCCATACGGTTCCAGAGATATGGACCTTTTTATTTAGAGCCAATTTTTGGTGGGTTTTTTTTTTTTGATTTTTACAAGGGGTCGTGGCCGACAGGGTAACGGTCTGTAATAAAGACCATAAACGTAGCACTGAATAAAAAGGCCCATACCGCGGAATACTCAGGAGATGTGGGAATAAAGCGAGCGCAAACAATGACCAGAATAGAGAGAATCTGTCATAAGCGGAGTGGGTTGTTTTTTTTTTTTTTTTTTTTTTTTTTAAATAATCAAATTCAGGAGTCTACTATATAATTGTCTAAGGGTCACTTCCGTCTGTCTGTGTCTGTCACGGATATTCATTGGTCGCGGCCTCTGTCTGTCATGGAAATCCAAGCCGCTGATTGGGCATTTTGCCACGACCAATCAGCGACGGGCGCAGTCCGGCGGCAACATGGCCGCTCCTTCCTCCCCGCAGTCAGCTCCATACTCCCCTCCAGTCACCGCTCACACAGGGTTAATGGCAGCGCTAATGGACCACGTTATGCCGCGGTGTAATGCACTTCATTAACGCTGCTATTAACCCTGTGTGACCAACTGTTTTACTATTGATGCTGCCTATGCGGCATCAATAGTAAAAAGATCTAATGTTAAAAAAAAACAAAATCATCATATACTCACCCTCCGGCGCCTTTCCCACTCCTCGCGACGCTCCGGTGACCGGTCCATGCATTGCGATCTCACGAGATCGCTACATCATCTCGCAAGACCGCAATGCACTCTTGAGACCGGAGCGTGCGAGGAGCGTCGGTAAAATGCTTCCTGGATCCAGGTGCCAACAGAGGGTGAGTATATAACTATTTTTTATTTATTTATTTATTTTTTTTTAAACAGGGATATGATGCCCACATTGCTATATACTACGTGGCCTGTGCAATATACTACATGGGCTGGGCAATGTACTACGTGGACATGCATACTTGCCCAGGCCACGTAGTACATTGCACTGGCCGCGTATTATGTAGCAATGTGGGCATCACATCCCTGTAAAAAAAAAATAAATAAATAAAAAATATATATATATATATATATATATATATATATATATATATATATATATATATATATATATATATATATATATATATATATATATATATAGTTATATACTCACCCTCCGTTGGCACCTGGATCCAGGAAGCGTTTTACCGACGCTCCTCGCGTCCTCCATCTCGCGAGATCGCAATGCATGGACTGGTCACCGGAGCGTCGCGAGGAGCGGAAAAGGCGCCGGAAAGTGAGTATATGATGATTTTTTATTTTTAACATTAGATCTTTTTACTATTCATGCTGCATAGGCAGCATCAATAGTAAAACAGTTGGTCACACAGGGTTAATAGCAGTGTTAATGGAGTGCGTTACACCGCGGCATAACGCGGTCCATTAGCGCTGCCATTAACCCAGTGTGAGCGGTGACTGGAGGGGAGTATGGAGTGGATGCTGACTGCGGGGAGGAAGGAGCGGCCATGTTGCCGCCGGACTGCGCCCGTCGCTGATTGGTTGTGGCAATGGTCGTGGGCGTTTTGCCACGACCAATCAGCGACTTGAATTCCATGACAGACAGAGGCCGCAACCAATGAATATCCGTGACAGAAGGACAGACAGAAGTGACCCTTAGACAATTATATAGTAGATAATATCTTAGTTGCTAGAAGCAAAAGATTAGGCGTCCTAAAAAAAAAAAAAAAAAGACTTTGGTGGATAATGGGTTAAAGAGGGGTTTGCCAGGGCTGACATATTGATGACTTATCTGCCATTAGGGCGGCATCACTCCGATGGGTGAACTGAAATCCGCTGTGGCAGCGGCCATAAATCTGCATTGTACTGCGCAGAACTCAGGAGCGCCACACATTGCCGAATGCTACATTTTATCTACCCCTCAACAAAGTGGTTTTCACCTGATCGCTGAGGATGCGGGGTGTCGGACCCTCACCGATATCATATTGATGACCTGTCCTAGGAATAGACGATCAATGTTGGTCCTGAAAAACCCAAACCCCTTTAATGACCCGTCTCCTGGCACCCCTATCAATTAGCCGATGTAAAGGGATATTCTCAAGTTTGAAAGTTACCCCCTACACAGAGGGAGGGGTGTCAGACAGATCCTAAGAGCCACGGCTGAGTGGAGCAGATGCCAATCATGTGCCCCTTGTAACATTCATTCCAGTAGGAGGGCAGAAGACCAGTTGAGTGCGGCGCTTTGTATCGCCGGTGGTCCCAGTAAGAATGAATGGATCAGATGTGCGCGGACTGAACTCGATAACCTGGAGGCCCCCCAGCAGTCAGACCCACCGGACAGTGAACAACTTTCATACTTGGTAATGCCCCTTTAAAGGGATCACGGTGCTCCAGCGAGCACAGTCAAGTCATGCACATTGGTTAGGTGTATCCCTCCCGCGAGACCCTCATACATAGCAGTCACTGCTCTCAGCCTTACCCTGATACACAAAGCGGACGTTCTCCTCGTGGGCCGGTGTGTACGCGTCCTCCTCCGACGTCGGGCTCAGGGATGCGCTGCGCTTGCCGTTTACACGACTGAACACTAGTTTTGGAGCTGAAGGACTGTAAGAGAAAAACAGATCGGGGGTCACAGGAAGATGGCGGATTCCAGGAGGTGTCCTACAACAGGATTTTTTTTTTTTTTTTTTTTTATACTGGAAAAATAGTGCAGCTGGACGGGACGATCCGCTGCGCAATAGTTTTAGGCAACGTCCAATCATTTGCATAAAAGGGGAAGGTAATGAGGAAAATCTGATGACAGCACAGCAACAACACATTTGTACAACTTTTCATGTTGGAAAAGAGTCATTAAAAATGCATTTTTATATGTTAAAAACCACTGCAAAAAGACATAATGCACAAATCCCTGAATATATATCACAGTACCAGATGACTGCGGGCGCTGTTGTCGCAGCTTATCTCCTTACCCACATGTAGAAGCGTGTGCGGGGGGGGGTGTTGGGTGGTAGCTCTATGAGGAGGTGATCCCTCCCTCTAATAGGGGCACAAGGTCAAACATAGAGCAGAACAGACAAGATTTAGGGTATGTGCACACGTCTGGATTTTTAGCGTTTTTTTTTTTTTGCGGAATTTCCCGATAAAAACGCTTTAAAAAAAAAAAAAAAAAAAAAAAAAGCTAAAAAAACGCAAACATTATGCATCCTATCATTTAGAATGCATTCCGCATTTTTTGTGCATATGTTTGCATTTTTTTCCCGCAAAAAAAAAAAAAAAAAAAACTAGCATGTTCATTATTTTTGCGGATTTCCCATTAAATTGGAGTGTCCGGAAAAAAAAACGCAAAAAAAAAAAAAAAAAAAAAAAAAAGGGCGACAAAAACGCATCTTTCCCCCAGTCTACACATTGCACACCCACCTAGATCAAGTCCATATTGGCCATTATGTGCCAAAACTGACTTGTTAATGATAGGATTGCAATTTTTTTTCTCTTTTAGGCTTTTAACTGGAAAAAAAAAAAAAAAAAAAATCTTTAATTTTTTTTTTTATTATTATTATTCTACATTATGTAAAGAGGAATTGAACCCGCGATCATTTGGCTGCTTATATTTTATACTACTTAGAGGAGATAGTAAATTCACTATGGGACACGGACGGGGTCATGGGAGTTCAGAGATGGCAGGAGCGGGGTGGGCAAACCATCAGCGCCTCATGCACCTGCTCAGATCAACAGTTTGGGCCGACAGCCCCCTGACGCACTGATCTGAGGGGCTGCCACTGTCCAGAACACCATTCTGTTGGTTCAATTTTTTTTATTTTCCAGCTTCGGCAGTCACCGTATAGGATAAATATACACAGTCTATTAATTCAGACAGTTACACATGTAGAGTTGCCATGCTAATTTTTTTCCCAATGTTATTTACATTTTGAGAAAAGGCAGAGTGGAGGGGGTATGTAATATTATATTTTTTAAATTAGCTGCACTAGGAGACTTGACAAGACACCGCAATACTATAGCATTGCAGTGTATTGTAAAATTATCTATGAAGCCCATGCGTAATTCAAGGTTCGTGGGTGTACAAACATGGCCGACGTGGTGTCCTTGAGAAGCTCCCCCCAGCCACCAGGGTAATGACATAAAGGGGGGAGGGTAACGGTCTCTAGACGGGACACCTATCCTCATTTCCCAATTCTTACACATGATTGACAGCAGCATCTAAGAGGTTAAAGGGGAGGCATTTACGGCAGATGTCGCACATTAACCCTGCGCATAGTGACACCGCGAGCCTCGCACTTTCCACGAGTTCTGGTGCTGTCCCTGACCCCCATATACAAGTCCGGATTAAAAGGATCATCCAGTAATCCAGAGCCGCGTCAATCCAAACCCAGGACCCTCGTTCAGCACCGGGATCATATTTTATTTTTCATCCCCCCCCCCATCATGAAGAGTTTTCCTGTAAATATCTGCTCAATGTGAACCAGCGCCACTTTTCAGGCTTTCGATAGTCATCGCTGTAGGCAGATCCTGAAGGGTTAAGAGTCCAGCCCCCTTCTGTCACTCCCACCAGGCCCTCCCTGTACAGCACCATGTGACAATGACACTGTGCGCATGGTAACCTCTGAACAAGGTCACGCTGCCGCCGATCGCCTGTCACCCCCCAGCGTAAATGGAGATCGGAGCCAATGCCGATCCCGGATGTGCACCCCGAGATGTACGGGGTTAATAAATTCAAAATCCGGGGGGGGGGGGAAGAAATAATGCACTTAACCCATTCATCACAGATTAAAGCGGTGACACCGGGACGGCCAATGTTGGGTGACCCCCTTGCAGCGTCCTAGCCCCCCAGGCAGGTACTGACCTTGGCAGAGGGTCGCAGCCGTTGGACAGGGTGGGGGTCAGCAGCTGCTGCTTACTTTTCAGCTCCTGCAGCTTGGTGTCAATCTGCTGCTTGGGACCTGGGAAGGAAACACAGTCATCAATGTGGAACATTACAGTCATGGAGTACAGCACCACAGTCAGGGCAGCGCCATAACGCTGTGCAATAGCCACCTGCAGCAGGAGGCCGGGGTCATACCTGTCCTCCTCTGGGTGGTGAGCTTGCTGGGTCCTCGGGTGATGGTGTACATGACGGGGAAGGGAGCACTTGCAGGACGCCCCCAGCAGGAAGAGCAGGCTGCCACTGACTATTTTCTGCAGCAGCTGGCTCTTTAAGAAGGCATGTGCTGGAGGACACGCCCCCTCACCCCTCTTAAAGGGGCCGCGTCGCTTATCTAACCCATTGCGCAATACAGTCTTGGTGTGATGTTGGTGTGATGTTAGTATAGACAGTTCGCTGTTTATACATAGCACGGCGGACACAGCCGGTAATTGTGTAACGGGATCCGAACACTTCTAGTTATGTATTATGTATTGCCACAAGGATTTGTCTGCAGATGTCACATGACGTTGAACTCTACCTGCTGCAAAGCCAAAGTTGCCCCAACCCGCCGGGGCCAGTGGGAGCGATCCACAATCTCATGTGACAAGGAAAAGGTGGGGCATGTTACATTTCAATACGCCCGATCCTTTTATTTTCTGGTAGCAGCTTGCGCCCCTTTCTCCATAGAGGACACATGTAGTCTCTGCTGTACTGAGCATGCGCATGTGTGTGTTCTCAGAACGTTTTCCTAGCACCTTTTTAAAGGGAACCTGGCATGCTGCACATGATCTCTGCTCTCAGATTAATATTTTAGTGGGAAACTTTTCAGCAAAACTTGGAATTTATTAATTGTATGCTTAGGAATCCAGTGGGCGGTCCTAGTATTGATTGATAGTCTTCCCTGTATGACTGTGCATCCATGCAGTAAGAGCTGTCAATCACTACTAGGACCGCCCACTGGACTCATGTATGCAAGCACCAAGGATTTCAGTGACTGTCAGTCTTCCCCAGGGGCGGACATATCATTGGTGCAACCTGTGCCGCCCCAGGGCCCAAGAGGTAAGGGGCCATTTATACCTCCAAAGCAGGTGCAACTTTTCATTTTTACTAGTTCTTGAGCAGTAAAGGGCCCATATATTGCTCTAGCGCAGGGGCCCTTAAGTGGCCTTCCTTATATGACTGTGGATGTAAAGAGCTGTCAATCATTACTAGAACAGCCCACTGGACTCCTATGTATACAAACAGCAGGGATTTCAGTGATTGTCAGTTTTCCCTGTGTGACTGTGCATGCAGAGAGCTGTCAATCACTGCTAGGACCGCCCACTGGACTCCTATGTATACAAACAGCAGGGATTTCAGTGATTGTCAGTTTTCCCTGTGTGACTGTGCATGCAGAGAGCTGTCAATCACTGCTAGGACCGCCCACTGGACTCCTATGTATACAAACCCCAGGGATTTCAGTGATTGTCAGTTTTCCCTGTGTGACTGTGCATGCAGAGAGCTGTCAATCACTGCTAGGACCGCCCATTGGACTCCTATGTATACAAATACCAGGGATTACAGCGATTGTCAGTCTTCCCTGTGTGATTGTGCATGTAAGAGAGAGCTGTCAGTCACTAGTAGGACCGCCCACTGGACTCCTAAGCATGCAAACATCAGATATTTAAGTGACTATCAGTCTTCCCTGTACGGCTGTGCATGTAGACAGAGCTGTCAATCACTGGTAGGACCGCCCACTGGACTCCTAAGCATACAAACACCAGAGATTTCGATGAATACAATACAATTTCTCTGGAATCTTTTCCTATAAACCTATATATCACTCTGCTCAGCTTCTCCTTCTCTGTTCCGTTCTGTCCGCAGGTCGGACCACATGTACGAGGTGACAGGTTCCCTTTAAGGCCCGCAGACACATAGTGCACCCTAGGGCGAGCGCTGCTTATCTCTGCGCGGCTCAGCTGCTATTACCGGGTTCTTCTGATTATTGCATCAGTGACACCGCTGATATTCCATCGTCGCACCGTCCGCGCCGGTCCGCCCAGTCATTCATTCAGCTCAGTGAGACGCGTGTTATTTCTATGGGGGGATCAGGTGCCCCTTATCTGGGGGTATTATGGGTTCAGTCCAGCCGGTCATTGCAGGCCGCATGTTTGCTGCATTTTTTAATGCTGTTTTTTCCAGTCCCAGGAAAAACTCTGAGATCTCAGAAATCTCACGCACGCGCTGGTTTCATTTTTTACCGATTGAATTGGAAAACGGCAGCGCGTCATTTCATTCAGTGTTTTTTTTTTCACCCATAGAAAGCAATGAAAAAAACCCACTGTAAACATGCAGCAGTGAATCATCGGGGGGACACCGCCTAACAGTCAGAACATGCTGGGAGTTGTAGTTTGCAACATCTGGAGAGCCACAGGTTACAGATCCCAGCACTACAGGTATACGGCTCAATTCTTGTGTTAATACAGTGACACTAATAATCCAGAATGTCCAATAATCCGGAACAGAATTGAGGAGAATGGAGGTAAACCAGTTAGATGCTGAGATGTGAGATGTCTTCCGGATTCTCCTGGCAGGTTATAAGCCTGAATATTCGATAGTCCGGCAGCCTAATATCGGGTCTAGTTGGCGGACCCCAGTATACCAAATGTAGACGCCTAACACAAGGCATGGGGCAATCCTGGGAGGAAACATCCCCACATCCAGCACAGACTGCACCCAAGGTCACGGGATCTCTGGCCAAGGTGACTGCTCTATCATATAGAGGCTCGGAGTGGCCCCCCGGTGGGCCCCCGTGCAGACACGGGCCCCCAACCCCACTGTATGGGCCCCCAACCCCTCTGTATGGGCCCCCAACCCCACTGTATGGGCCCCCAACCCCTCTGTATGGGCCCCCAACCCCAATGTATGGGCCCCCAACCCCACTGTATGGGCCCCCAACCCCATTGTATGGGCCCCCAACCCCTCTGTATGGGCCCCCAACCCCACTGTATGGGCCCCCAACCCCACTGTATGGGCCCCCAACCCCACTGTATGGGCCCCCAACCCCATTGTATGGGCCCCCAACCCCTCTGTATGGGCCCCCAACCCCTCTGTATGGGCCCCCAACCCCTCTGTATGGGCCCCCAACCCCACTGTATGGGCCCCCAACTCCACTGTATGGGCCCCCAACCCCTCTGTATGGGCCCCCAACCCCTCTGTATGGGCCCCCAACCCCTCTGTATGGGCCCCCAACCCCACTGTATGGGCAGTACTTGGCATAATTCACATGATTTACTCTGCACAGAAAAAAAAGCAGCATCTCATCATTCATTAACCAAAATACATTTGTGAACATGGGTAGAGTAATATTTGCCCGCAGGTGAAAACTGGGCCCCCAAAGTCATTGTTACTGGTGGGCCCTTGGCAGCCCAGGCCGACACTGACCATACATAGGTGGTCTTTGAAGAGTTAATTGTGGACTTCCAAAAGCATGTGTTTCTCTATGACAGCTGGCCCTCACCATACTGGGACTCAAGGTCACAACCAGCATTGGCCAGAAGATGACAGATTGTAGGGCTGTAAACTGACATTCTGCGATAAATCTTATAAGATCAGCTTTAAGATGTGAGAGATAAATAAATAACACATAATAGATAATATATAGATGAGAGATAATAGAGAGATAATAGATAGATGATAGATATAGATAGATAGATAATATATATGATAGATAATAGATATAGATAGATAAGAGATAATAGACAGACAGATGATAGATAATAGATGGATAATAGAGATAATAGATAGATGATAGATAATAGAGATAATAGATAGATAATATATAAATGATAGATAATATAGATAATAGATAGATAATAAAGATAATAGATGATAGATAATAATAGATAATAGATGATAGATAGATAATAGATAAATGATAGATAATAGATATTGGGTGGAATGATAGCGATGAATGATAGTGTTATTAGATGATGGACACACTGAGCACAAAGACCCTCATGGATGTCAGTGTTTTTCGGATCTTTGTTTCGCTGCCATAACTTGGGCTTATTTGCTTGATTTCCCCCCAGCCCGGTCCTGCGCACAGAATCCATATTGTCGGGGCGATGGTCTGTTCTGTTTTCTTGACATAGATTAATAGATGAGTAAAACCCCAATAATTGTTGGAAATCTCTTATCAGTTTTGCCGATCAGGAAACAGCCCTGAGACCTCCCCGGAATGACCTTCAGTGAAGGACGTCCTTGGAGACTTGGATGTGGCGGAGATTTCCCAGCATGCTTCGCTCATTGACAGAATTTGGGAATTCTGGGATTACTTCTTTTCATCAGCCGGAATCCATCACATTGTCCCGTTATTCTTAGAGCCGGGATTTGGCTGGAAACTTTGCAAACTTTTAGGCTATGTGCACACTTTGCAGATTCCACTGCGGATTTTTCCGCAGTGGAATTCCAAAATCCGCAGTGAAAACCCGTTGCGGTTTTTACTGCGGATTTATCGCGGTATTTACTGCGGTTTCTTCTGCGGATTTTCATCTGCAGTTTCCTATTGGAGCAGGTGAAAATCCGCAGAAAATAAGTGTCATGCTGCGGAATGTAAACCACAGCGTTTCCGCGTGGTTTTTTCTGCAGCATGTGGACTGCGTTTTTTGTTTCTCATAGGTTTACATTGTACTGTAAACTCATGGGAAACTGCTGCAGATCCGCAGCGGTCAAATCGGCTGCGGATCCGCAGCAAAATCCGCAAAGTGTGAATATAGCCTTAAAAAGCAGCGGAAAGTCTCTTTATTGAAAGTGTAAGGCTGTGTGCACACAGGGATTCTCTGACCAGGGCAAAAATGACGATTGTTATAGTGGAAACGGCTTCAGGACATGCTTCAGTGAGGGGTTTTTGCGTTACCTGAAGTGATTTTGAAGATTTTTTCCATCAGGAGCCGATTCACAGAACGGACAGAACCCAAAAGTCATTTATCTCAGTAAATTAGAATACTTTACAACACCAGCTTGAAATAGATTTTAAAATCTGAAATATTGGCCTCCTGAAATGTATGATCAGTAAATGCACTCAATACTTGGTCGCGGCTCCTTTTGCATCAATTACTGCATCAATGCGGCGTGGCATGGAGGCGATCAGCATGTGGCACTGCTGAGGGGTTATGGAAGCCCAGGTTGCTTTGACAGTAGCCTTCAGCATTGTTGGGTCTGGTGTCTCTCATCTTCCTCTTGACAATATCCCATAGATTCTCTATGGGGTTAAGGTCAGGCGAGTTTGCTGCCAATCCAGCCCAGTGATACTGTTGTTTGTGCACCAGGTATTGGTGCTTTTTCCTTCCACTCAACTTTCCATTAATATGCTTGGATACAGCACTCTGTGAGCAGCCAGCTTCTTTATCAATGACATTTTGTGGCTTCCCCTCCTTGTGGAATGTGTCAATGACGCCTTCTGGACATCTGTCAGGTCAGCAGTCTTCCCCATGATTGTGGAGCTACTGAAACAGATTAAGGGACCTTTATAAATGCTTAGGAGCCTTTGCAGGTGTTTTTGTTAATTATTCTAATTTACTGAGATAATGACTTTTGGGTTTTCATTGGCTGTAAGCCATAATCATCAACATCAACAGAAATAAACACTTGAAAAAGCGTACAAGTACTGATGGAAAACACTGACCAAATACTGAACATGTGAACGCGGCCTAAGTGTATGCGCACAATGAGTCTTTTTCTTGAGTTTTTGGAGAACAAAATGAGCCGGGGAAAAAAAAACCTCTCTAAAATTTTCCTAAGAAACTCTTGAGTTTTCGCCCAGTTTCTGCCCCCAAAATGCAGCAAAACACTCAAAGTCTGCACATACCCCAACTCTCCAAGTAAAACTAGTGTTTTTTTTAACACCTTGTGTTTTTTTTTGGCGAGTTTCTGCTCCAAAAACTCAGCAAAAAGAAACAAAAAAAACCTTTAGGTTTGTGCAAGGGTGGTTTTTTTTTTCTTTTGCAAGGGATTCATTTTTAAGAAAAAAAAAAGCCTGAAAAAAATGCTTTAAAAAAACCCTTGAAAGGATTCCATCAGGATTTTCTTTAAAGAAATTACAAAATATTTTTCAAAACTTGTCTGGGTGAAATAAAAGTTCAAAAAAGCAGCTCATCTCATGAACAGCAAAGTGGATTTTCCAGAGAAATTAATTGGAAAACTTTTCAAGAACTTTTTTTAAGGAGGATTTTGTGGAGGATCCGCTACAAAAAGCCCCTCTGTGCACACCTGCATATTAGGGTACGTTCACATTTGACTTTGTCTAATCCACAAGAACCACCAGACGACTTCTCACGGCGCTGCCGTCACTGGATGCCGCTGGCAGCTTTTCTTTTTGGACGGTTTTATAATGGAAGCCCACTTTGGTTTTCTACATATATCTGTTTTATTTAATATTTGTTTTCTTGGTGCAATATTTCTCCGGAACTCTTCATTGTGCCATTCCTCTGTTATTCCCCCTGGAACCGTAGTCATAAATCGATCACTTGTCGCCGCGCACTACACAATAGGGGTTGAAAATGTTATCCTACATTTCCAGGAGGAATAACAGAGGAACTGCACAGCCCCAAGCTATAACCAGTGCTTCAGAATATTATTTCAACGGGTATAGAATAAACAAGCAAAATAATCACTGATTTGTATCGCAGATGCTGCTTTTCCACCCCCCAAAAAAAACACCCATGCGAAAGAAAGCACAAATGGGACTTGCAACAAAATGTGCACTGTCACTTTAAAAAGCCGTAATTCGTCGTAAAATCACTGAGGGATTCTGGGAGTTGTAGTTCCGCCCCCACACGTCCGGGGTCAGAAGCATCAGTCACAGTGAAGCTGGGAAGGATGTTAGTGGCCGCAGCCGCGGACAGAAACAAGGAGCCGATCCTAGACGTCCTGCGGCAATATGTCAGCCCTGCGGCGCCTGTGGTGCGGGCACTGGAGGTGGCTTCGGGCACCGGGCAGCACGCAGCACATTTTTCCCGGGCGCTGCCCAACCTGCGTTGGATGCCTTCTGAGATGGACCAGCGCTGTCTGCGGAGGTGAGTCATGTGACCGGCGCGGCTCATGTGACCGAGATAGACCCTACACAAGTCTGCCGAGCAGTGAAGCCCAGAGCTAACCAATCAGAACGCGGCTTTTACTTTCAATGGCGTCTGTGAAATAAGACGTGGATTGTGATTGGTTGTCAAGCTGCTCTAGCTCTTTAGACCGCTCTCCCATTGTTTATATACTTTATAAGGGACTACAAGTCCCAGCAGGTCATAGTTTTACAAAAAAAAATTAACAACATAGTTATGCTGATAATTTTTAAATAACCCTCGAAGGAACAAACTAGTAAAAAAAAAACTTATGTTGTGTACATCAGTTACTAAGGCCAACATTGTAGTCTGGATCTAAAGAGGAAGTCACATTATTTTATAAAACTATTTGTAACCAGGATTTATTTATATTTTTTTGTTTCTCCAGTATAAGTGAATACATCTCCAGGTGGTCCCTTACAAATGTGGAGCAGCCCCGCACCCTGGATGCCTCCCGGAGCTGGGAGACATGGGGCCTGGAGCCAAATTCACTGCAACTGGTTGTCTGCATCAACATGATCCATATATCAGAGCCCATCTGTACCCAGGTTACCGCTTTATTTAGTCTCTATTACCCTTTTGTTTGTAGAGAGAAGCAGGGTTCACATCTGCTGTTACACTGTGGCCTGAATGTGGACCCCATTACTGTTCCACAAAAAAATTAAATCTAATGTTTATAACTAGGAATTAGCTGGCTGTTTTCTGATTCATCTGTCCATTCATTTTTCTGGGGGTTTGAGCCATTCATGTAAGGCCACGTTCAGTATTTTATATCAGTATTTGTAGGCCTAAATCAGGAGAGGAACAATCAGAGGAAAAGTACAATAGAAACTCGTCACCACTTCTGTGTTTCTCACCCACTCCTGGTTTTAGCTACAAATATCGATGTAAAATACTGAACGTGTGATTGTGGCCTAACACTTACATAGCCCTCTGATGGCAAGTGCAGGGGAAATGAACGGCTGGCATCAAGTGTGGGTAAACTGCTGGGTACTGGGAGCTTTTTCCTACTATGTAACTCTGGGGGCTCAAGTGCTGGAAGCCTCCTACTTCAGAAAGCTACACAGTGTATACCCCACACACAAAGATACTGCCACACTGCTCCCCACACATATTATGATGCCTTCAGTGCCCCCCACCCGAAGAAGAGTATGGTTCAGTTACCTCTCTACCCAACAAACAGTATGATGCTCCCAGTACCCCCAACCCAACAAAGAGAATGAATCTCCCAGTGCGTCCCCCACCTGACAAAGAGTATGGTGCCCCCCAAACCGATGAGGCGTATAATGCTCCCAGTGCCCCCCCCATTGAAGGGTATAATTCCCCCAGTCCCCCTCCACCCAACATACACTATGATTCCCTGCAGTGCCCTCTTCACAACCGAGTTTTGTGTCGCTCCACCCTACTAGCAAATATTATTAAAAAGTTACTCCTCTAACCCCGTTGCAATGATGAGTGGAGCAGATCGTCCCTCCGTGCTGTGTGTGACCCGTTACAACAGGCATGATGTAGTGGGAGCCTCAGACGGCACCGGTGACTGGTGGAGAGGGAGCTGGTCCTACTCTACTGTCCTAAAGACACAGGTAAAGTTGAAAGAGGGACCTGCTGCCGATCTCCCGGGACAGTCGGACAGCTCTCCAACTCCGAGACTGTCCCGCTGGATCCGGGACGGTTGGGGGGGGGGCGCCTTTTATTAGGCAGCCACTATAGATTATATGGATGCTGCCTAGTAAGCGAAATGCGTGCAAAAACCATCCCTATCAAAGGATTGCAATGATTTAGATACTAAAATACATATTTGTCACTTGCGATAAAAGTGGCGCTTTGCGGACACTGGTGGCCGAGAAGATTATTGCGAGTAGTTGAGGAATGGGATCAACGATCGAAAATCACAAAATTACAATACATTTTCCACTTATGATGTGCTGCGGACTTTGTGTTTTTATTTATTTTTTTTACAACAGGGTCTGTTTTATGGGGCCGGACATGTACTACAACCTGGCGGCGTTCTCCTGACCTATGGGGTAAGAGTGGTCTGCAGTGCTACGTGATATAGTATACTTTATAGATCTGTGTACAACCTTACTTAAAGGGATTGTCCAGGAAGTGTGATATTGATGATCTATTCCCAGGATAGCTCAGTGATACTATATCGGTGGGGGTCTTACAGGCGGCACCTGCACCATCAGCTGTTACCTGGTCTGCGGCTGCTGGTAGATGTCTATGTACAGAGTTGGAGCACCACAGCGCCATACACTGAGTAGTGGCCGTTCTCTGGTACTGCATCTCAGCTCCTATTGAAGTGAATGGGAGCTGAGGAGGGATATATTGTACAATCTATGTCTAGGAATCATTGGCATTCCTGCGGTCACTAATGATTGTCCCTGTTTTCTCCCCAGCCGTACTCTGTCAATGGCGTCCTCACTCCGCAAAGTAATATTGATTTTAACCAGAGTCTGAAAAACAGGTATTACTCAATATATAGAATATATATACGCTGCGGTCTCCACGCTTCAGATGTGTCTTCTGTTACCCGACGTGCCGTACCCGATACCAGTCGTGTGTTTACAATTAAAGGGGTTCTCCTTTAGCCAATAGGTAGTGCTGGCTTAGGAACGTACTGAATGTACTCCAATGTTGGGAAATATGTGATCTGTCAGTCCTAGTCACGACGTCCCACGAGGCACAGGGGCTATTTGATTAAAAAAAATTGTTTCAGTCATTTCCATCGTTCCTGACTATCTACAGCTCAGATTATAGCTGCCTTTGCCACGTGATGGCTGCCAGGGTCCTGCTGCTTGACAATGACAATCTGTGCCACATGAGTCAGACTGGCACTGTGATTACAGCAGAGGAGGAAAAGCAACCGGCAGCATTCATGCCACTCCCATATCGCAGGCTGAGATGTTGCAGTGGTGGCGGTCGCTTTACACTACTCCATCCGACGCTCGGCATTGTGCTTGGTGATGTACGGCTGCATGCACTGCTCGGCCATGAAGCTCCTGGCAGGGGCGCTGTGTCTGTGCTGTTGTTATACTACAGGAGGTCTGGACTCTGCAGTTATGGAGTCAGCAGGGTGGTGGTGACTTTTCTGCCCTCTGCTCCATAGTGACCCTGCTACCTGCATACCTGCCCCCAGAGAATCCCTTTAATCTGCACTTTCTGATGTATATGACTTTCTGACATAACCTATTATTTTTCAGCAATCCAGCCTGGGGAATCTGGGATACATCAGATCTGAACGAGCTGGCAAAGACGTGTGGGATGGCGCTGGAGAGAATGGTAGGGACCCCTTAAAATGGCCATACACCAACCATTAAGGCAACGATTCCTCACAAATTCCCCCATTCACATGTATACTGTGCTGCTGCTTTTTTTTTTTTCAGCAACTGAGCCATTTTTGTCCATTGACTGTGTCTGATATTGTACGCACTTGAGCTGCAATACCAGGTACAGCCTGTGAACAAGAGTGGCGCTGTTGATGAGGGGAAGCAAAACTAATGTCTAATTGTGGACAATTCCTTTAAAGGTCCCGCGTTAAGTCCATTATAGTCTCCTTATGGGTATAATAAGATTATTACAGGAATTGTCCAGAAAAAAGGAAGGATTAGAAATAGAAAATATCTGTCAATGGCCGGATTAAGGGTCTCTGATGTCTGTGTCCTGCATTAACATACCGAGAATAGACGGCAGGGCAACCGTGTGTATTGCAATGTCACACTGACAGACACAATAGCATTAATGTCTGCAGAACGCCCTTTCACCCCCGCATACCTACCATTAACCATTGCCGCCTCCTGTCACATGACAAACCTTTGTGCCACTGATCTCCGACTCTTACATTGTGTTGCAGGTGGACATGCCGGCAAATAACAAGTGTCTGATCTTCCGGAAGATGTGACCCAAAGCATCAAAATATCGGCCTTAAAACTTTACATTCATTTTTTTATATATATAAATACGTATTGTGTATTGGATATCTATATTAAAAAAATAAAACTCACCTGATAGACTCCTTTTAATACTTTTTTTTTTTTTAATTAATTCTTATTCAGTGATCAGAGCCGAAATTCCAGATTAGTTTAGGAAGAAAAGTATAAAGAAAAAAAATTCTGAAGTTTTAATATATTTATAAAGAAAACAAAACTAATTTCTGATTGGACAAAACTTTTGGGTTTTTTTTGTAAGTGTGGGGCTCCCTCCTGTGGACACTTGTGGTAATGCACTAATATTAATTTTGATTTATACAGTATAATCATTAGTGATTAGATTTTATAAATAATTTTCGCTGGGTCCTGTAGATTTAAATAAAGATCTCAACTTAATGCAAGATTCCAGTAGATTACAGTTGACCAAAAAGACACACAGGACCCTAGCGTTGTGTGCACTTTGGTACCACTTGGCAGCCGGACCAGGGCTTTATTGTTCAGACCTCAAATGCTGTCATTTTGAGCACCTCAAATATTTTTTTCTCAGTTCTACTTCTAGATTTTCCCACTTTGCTGAAAGACCTCACTGATGGATTGAAAGAGAGAAAATAAAAAATAAAGATTGAAAGAAAGTGGAGCAAATTGGAATTTTTATTTATTTTTACCAATCAAAAGTAAAGATAAAAATAGCGTATCTATAATTTCCATTGAATAAAAAAAATTATAAAATACTTAATTGATATAGTATAAGGAAAAGCTGTAACGGCCGTTTCGCGCCCTCCTGGAGCCTTCTCAGGAAGGGGCGAAACGGCCGTCAGGCCTGCCGCACTCTTTATACCTGTACCCCCGGCCGTGAAGACTTTCATCCTGTAAGTAATAAAGATACCTGTCTTGGAAGGATCGGTGAGTGCTGCCTTTCTTTATCTTCGTTGGATGGATATATATATAATCGCTTAAAATGGTTTTCACTACATTTCCAAAACCAGTAAATTGCGTAATTTGTACCACAATGTTAAAAATTAACACTTCAGCCAGTCCTTATTAGAAAAGGTTAACAAATTCTGAATTAATAGGGGCCCTGCTCTCTACTTATAGAGTGGCGATCGACTCTGGAGGACCCAGTCTATGTAATACGTCATTTCTCCTGTGGGGGCACTGCAGATAAATTGTACACTTGATAGTTTACCTTACAGATTACTGTTGATCTCTGAGGATTCCAGTAGGAAGATATCCTGTGATCAGTTTGTTGTCGAGGGACCTTTTTAAACAAAAGTGATTGTAGAAAGTGAATTGGTCTTTCCTGACTTCATAAATGGGTATTGTTGGATAGAGCATGTAAAAACCAGCACTCTTGCAATTTCCTGCTTGTTAAAATTTTCAACCATTCTTGAAATTGTAAACCAAAGAAAAGTGTTACGGTTGGTTGCCTGGGAGACCGACCACCGCTGCTAGAGAGTAGAAGATGCACAGTGCTTACAAGCTCTTATCTATTGAGCTTGTAAGCACTGCTTTGAAGCTGTCCAGGATTAAAGGAGCTCACCGTTACCTTTTAATCCCAGTCAGATTCAGCACAGCGCTTACAAGTTAGACAGCAGCGGTGGTCGGTCTCCAAGGCAACAACCTGTAAACAAAATAAAAGTGTTAATATCTCCAAAACGGGTGCAAATTTTAACAAGCAGTAAATTGCAAAAGTGCTTGTTATTTCTAGCTCTATCTGACAATATCACATCTATGAAGATGGGAATAACCCTTTAACGGGTGGAGTTTTGCATTTTCCACTACCACACATTTATTTTTAGGCTGTGTGCACACGATGCGGATTTGCTGCAGATCCGCAGCGGATTTTTCTGCGCAGAAACGCTGCAGATCCGCACTTTGATTTACAGAACAATGTAAATCAATGGGTAAAAAAATAAGTTGTGCGGAATTGCTGCAGATTTAAAAGAAGTGCATGTCACTTCTTTTGTGCGGATCTGCAGCGTTTCTGCACCCCTCCATGATAGAAATCCGCAGTGGCAAAAACTGCAGAAAATCCACACAAAATCTGCATAAAAGCCGCTGCAAATCCGCGGCTGCGGATTCTGCCAGGAGATGCGGATTTTGTGCAGAAAATTCTGCACCACATTTCCTACGTGTGCACATAGCCTCACTTACACCTGAATATTTTACCAGTTTATGTATCCGGTTTATAATTGAGACATGAGACGGTATCGAAATAGTAGTTGATCACTGATCGATCGCCAGCATTTGGATAAAAAGCTACAATTTCGACTATTTTCAGTCCTGAAATCGGTTCAGCATCTGACATGTTCCCTTTTCCAACATGTCTCTGACCTTCCTCAGTCTCTTCTCATTAGCAGGCCGGACATAGCTTGAGGGTCCTAATAAAGCCATGCCATCTTGTACTTCACCCATGATCAAGAGCTGATTGTCCCCTGAACCCGCATGACCGCTGCATGCGCACCCCCCACCTCCATTGTCGCCCAGCGTCACTTCCAAGTACTTGGTATGGAAAAGTCGCAGACCCATGTATTCATCCTTTAGTACTTCTATGAGGACCACCCGCAGCACTCGTTCCTCCCCAGAATCCTCCAACCTTCCCACAATCACAAAGTCGCTACGGCACAAGCTAGGCACAAGTCGTCCTCGTAGATGGCACCCCTGGCACTGCTTAGCACGTGGCAGGGGGCAACGATCATCACACGCTTGCCTGCTCTCAAAATTGTTTTGGTTGCCATTGCACCCACCGTAAATGAATGAAAAGCACTGGTGCATGTGAGGACTGTAAGCCCACCTCCACTGCAGGGCCTTGCATGGTCCTCTTACAGGTGGTAATGTACAAAGTTCCGGTGGCCGAGGCTGGCATGACGAGTGGCACTCTTCATAAGTTTGGAAGACATTGGTACCACCTGGGCACCCCTTATAGAAGGTCTGGCAGTCCCCACTTTGGGAATCGTAGAACCAACGAAGGACCCTAAGATCTTGGCAATCTCTATGATCCGGAGGCTTGAGGCATTCAGATGGGAGAACTGGTCGGCGGCTATTGGCACCCCCCTTCATCACAACAGAGAGCGGGAACTGTGCCCGGAGAAGTCCGGCAGCATTACGTGCCATGCAAACGTACACGCCGGCATCTTCTGGACGGGCGTTGTAGATGACAAGCTGGCCAGAGTTTGTAACCACAAGATTGCCGTACATCTGGTCTGGGCGCATGAGCAGTGCAGCAGGGCCTTCACCCAACTTTTCCCAAAGGATCTCAGGTCGTGGGCGCCCACTAGACTCACACTGTAGCCCCACGGTACCACCCACAGTCACAGATTGCGGTGCGGGTGAATGGTACAAGGCTGGTGGCACTGGCACTTCCAGAGGTGTTGATGGCTGGGTTGGTTGGAGGGTGGTTTCAGAAGGCGGTGTAGTAGTGAGTGGCCAAGAAGACACAAATTTGCATGGCACTTCAACCAACGTGATGCCCCTGGCACAGGCCTCCGCATCCATGTAGCAGCGATTGTAGTAAGTCAGACCATCCGAGGCACAGGTGAACCCCGGCTGCTTCCCACATCGTTCCCGACAGCGGCAGATGGGACGCCCTTCCCAAATCTCACAGACAGATCCCTGCTGAGAACAGAGAAAATCAGCACAGGTGGCAGGATGGATGGGCCCGGGAGCTGGCAGGCCAGAATCAGGGTAGCGGGCAGCAACGCAGCTCTGCTGCCCACACACGTTGGTGCAGCATTTCTCAAAGGGTTCACAATCCTGAAAAGAAAGATGGGGAGCTGTCATTATACAGAAGGAGCCATCACCCATCACTCTCTAATCATTTAACCTCCTACGGTATTTTCGTTCTCCCCCTGACATCTTATCTGGTTGACATCTCCTCCTTAGTATCTTATTTTATCTGGTGCTCTCTGATGATGCTAGGAGTTGTAGTTACACAACATGGGGAGTCACGGCTTGAAGACTTCTGATCTTGTGTTCTTTCATTTATATATTTCCAGAACTCATGGTCCTTTCTTATGGAATCAATAACGTATAACAAATATGTTGCACAAATTTCTACATCGCCAAGAATATAACACGTTCCTAGCACAGACCGACAGATGTATAGATAGAAGACAAATGTAGACACAGATATGAAAGGGACAGGTATGAGATAGATGAATGGACCGATTGACTGACAGACACATAGATACCTAGATGGACAGATTGAAGATCGACTTTTTTTTACTTTCAAAACTTATTTTGGTTCTATTATGGAACGATAGATTGGATCGATATAGATAGATTAGATAAATGGATGGATCGATAACAGACATTGATTGAAGATAGAAGACAGATATGAAAGGAATAGATGAGATAGATGAACGGACTGATTGATGGACAAATAGATACATAGATGGACTGATTGATTACAGATAGACTTGTTAACTTTCTAAAGTTCAAAGGTTTGGTTCAATAATAAAACAATAGATTAGATAATAGACAGATAATAGATATATGAAAAGATGGATAGATGATAGATAATAGATACATGGAAGGATAGATAGATGATGGATAGAGCAGACTGTCTAGACACAAAGTTAATGTTACACATACAGATGTAGCAGAAGTGAATTTGGAATTTATCGTTATGAGACCTGGAAATGTATCCGCTTTATCTTCAGTCTTACGTATATCCACAGAGATACCATAGTAAGCTGTGCCAAGCGTTAGCTCACCTCTGCTACATCTGTCCATATTAGCAGGACAGGAGGATGCAATATTCAGTCTCTTTGATCCATATTTTTCGGATAGAATAAAATCAAATGCACATTCCAGAATAAATTGCATTCAGGGGCATAAAGCGGGTTTAGTGGCGTTCTTACCTGATCGGCTTCACATTCCCTCTCACAGGTGCTCTGGGCGTCCACCCACAAGTTGGCATTCAGCTGGTTAGGGCAGATGCCAAAGTGCCCCCTGGCTGCGGTGGAGCTAACCAGCTGGGCTTGTAGGAAGAGCAGAACAATACCTAGTGTAGCCCTCATAGCTAGAGGTGGAGATCGCGCACATGTATGTGCTGCGCCACGCGTCCCGGGTGCCATGTGTAATGCATGCGTTGTCTGTCATTGGCACGTCAGCTCTGGTTCTGCGTGTATTATGTATTGGATGGCGATATTACATAATAATAGGAATGGGATATGTAGGACTGGAGCTTGGCATGTTGTAAGCATGTAGCATGGTCCATGTCCGTGCCAGCGTTGCACATTTGTGGTCGCTGAGTATATCTAGGGGCATCTAACTTTTCCTTCAGAAAGTAAGCGTGCCAAGTGACTCAGAGTGCCATCCTAGAGCCTGGGCATCTGGTGGGCACAGTCTCCAGAGTGCTGTGCGACGTGCCCAGTCTCTCGCCTCTTGTCCTCCTTTCACCCGCCCCTGATGTGGGACAGGAGAACTTTCTAAACAGGATCCTGGATGGGAGGGAGCAGACCCTGTGTCTGTGTGAGGAGGGGGGTAGTGAGTCTGTTTTTATAGGGGGTGATGGGGACAGCAGGCATGTGTGTGCCCAGGTTACTCACTAATGGGTAAAGGGGCACACGTCGTGCGTGGCGGTGTGTGGCACAGTGTCACTTAGGCATGTGTGGCATAAAGGACATATGTGCCCAGTGGGTGCAGCAACTGGTGTGTGTGCCACCCAGGGCACCGGTGCCTTGTGTTACGTGGTGTAGGGGGCACGGAGTGACTGGATGGCACACATGAATGGGGTAGATCTGGGTGGGCATGGTGTCTATGACAGAGGTGCAGTGTGCTGATGAGACAGAGGCCGTCTGTCTACATGTTTGTGCCACAGAGGTGTATGGCCTGGAAAGGCGGAGGAGAAGGGAAGGAGCCTAGAGCTTCCCTGTGATAGGGGTGGGTGATGGGGGGAGTAACCCAATTCCACCCCTTGTTGTCTCCTTTCATTCAGTGTTGGTGGCTTTCAGTCTGTAACCCCCTCCCTTCTTGCAGTCATTAAATGAGGGGATCAAAGGCCACTGCCATTTAACCCCTTCCCACGCATACTCAGTCCCTACATTGACATCTCCCTGACAATCCAGCCCTTCTTAAAGGCTCCTAAAACTACAACATCCACAATGCACTGGGACAGCGGGTACACACGCCAGGTCCTGCAGTTATTGAAGGAAGCTACGTTTATCACATTTTAGCTGCATTTAGTAGCCATGGCTGTGAAAGAAAACAACGGGCCTAATATATACAATCTGTCACAGGAAAAAATGGGCCTTGTTGCCCACAGCAACCAATCACAGAACAGCTTTCATTTTTTCTCAGCACTTATGGTCATGAAAGCCGAGCTCTGATTGGTTGCCAGGAGCAACAAGGTCATCTGTTTCTACCAGACACTTTTCGCAAATGAGGCCTACGACTATATTCATAAATATAATGTCACTGTTCACATTATACTCTGGGTATATGTTGCAGGTACACACCCAGAAGTATGCCTTGGAGCTATGCCACTGTATAGCGTCCGCCATTGGCCATAATTCTAAAAAAAACCAATTACGGTATATAGAAAACATCTATCGTGCTATAAATTGTAGTTTTGGAATTGGTAAAGATAGTTTTAGGCCTCAGATATCTGGTTTCTTTTATCTCGCACCTGAAGTAAACAGACAGATTTTCAGCAGTGCCGAATCCAATTGTCAGCCATTTTTGTCTGACTGTCCACTTTTAGTATTAATTTTCTTATATACAAAAAAAAATGGATGCAATATAATCTATTTCAATCCATTATATTCCCAGTTTAGAAAGAAATGGCTTATCACTTGAACGCCACTGCTACATCGCAGCATAATGCAAGTTGTTCGGGTTACACAACCACCTGCATGGCGTCCATACCATGATAACGTCACAAACTCTGCCTCCTGCTTGTGATAGTTGCAATATGTGACCCCGTTTATTTGCTGCAATTTAGCACCCACATAATGACCTTTGTCAGCGTGACCTGTGCAGCAGCCATAGGCCGGCGTCACACTTAACGTATGAAAAATCGGTCCGATTTTCTCGGCCGAGAGTCGTACAAATGTTCTCTGTATGGTCATCTATGTGTAATGCGTGATTTCCTCGCACCTATGTATCTGTATGACATCCATATGACATGCGTTTGGCTTTACATTTCTCACTGCTTTTCCCCCAATGAATTTCATGGCTCAATGGCCTGAAATGAGGAAAAGGGTTGCGTATTTCTCGCAAGTCACACTGATGGTCCGTGTGGCGTCTGATTTTTTTTTTTCTCGCACCCATAGACTTGCATTATTGAGACTCGGCCGATATACGCGTACAATCGCAGCATGCTGAATACGCCCGAGAGAAAAAAACGGTGATGGGAGCAGCCCCATAGATTAACAGTGATCCGAGTGCTATGCGATGTTTTCTCGCATAGCACTCGTCTGTATTCTACGCTAGTGTAGCCCCGGCCGTAGGGCTCATGCGGACTACTGTATTTTCGGTCCAAGTGCAATCCGAAAAAATATTGGATCACAATTGGACCAATGTTATTCTATGGAGACGTGCATGTCTGATTTTTTTCCTCACACTGTGACCGTCAGTGGGGGAAAAATAAAAAAATCACGTGCACAATTTGCATCCATAAATCGGATCGCACTCGGCCATGCAAGTTACTCGGCCCACATCAGAGTGCGGTGAAAACTTCACGGACTGACAGAAAGGAGAAGATGCAGAATTTTTTTTTCAAACTTATCCACATCCAAAAAAACAAGGATCAGACTGTGATCAAACTCCTATCAGAGTGCGATTAGAGAGAAGATACGGTCGGGTGACCCTAGCCTCACACTCAGATAGAGTTTACCTTTAGGGTATGTGTCCACATTCAGGATTGCATCAGGATTTGGTCAGGATTTTTCATCAGTATTTGTAAGCCAAAACCAGGAGTGGGTGATAAATGCAAAAGTGGAGCATATGTTTCTATTATACTTTTCCTCTAATTGTTCCACTCCTGGTTTTGGCTTACAAATACTGATGAAAAATCCTGACCAAATCCTGATGCAATCCTGAACGTGGACACATACCCTTATGAGTATTGGTCAAAGTGGCCATTCTGCCCTTCACAGTATTGTTCTTGGTGCCGATCTTACCTGTATATATAAGGCCATGTTCATACATAGAGTAAATGCTGCATTTGCTTTTCTGCTGCATGTTTTCTACAGCATGGAAACAGGAACACATGGGCTACTCGCACAGTGAACAAGTCTGTAGGAACATGCTCACACACCACCAAGAAACTTGAAGACACAAAAGAGGTAATATACAGATGATTAGGTTTTTAAATACATCAGATAGGGATTGCATACATCAGTTAGGACTGCTCTGATATGGGTATACCTTGACGTTTGGTGGAGCAGCTTAGTATACATTTTTTGCAAAAAACGTATCAACCAAATACCCTGTTTTTTACATCTTTTTACTAGCACTTGCGGATTACTGTGATTTTTTGAAACTGAGTGTTTTTGGTTCTACTTTGCTCTTTTGTGTCTTCATGTTTTCTACAGCATCAGCATCGTAATACGCGATAACAATCTTCTCTGATTGCATCTTTTTAGTACAATCTTTGATTCTGTACTTGAAAATGCAACGTGTTTTTTTCCCATTTCTCCCATAAAAGCCTATAGAGACAAAAATGCACCAAAAAAGCGGGCAGGAGTTTTCATGAGACCACAACTAGTGATGGAATAACACGTTAACAGAGCATGCTCGGGTGCCGAGTGTCTTCGGCGTGCTCAAAAAACATTGCGGCTGTTCGACAGTCGCAGCACATGCAGGGATTTGGATTTCCTGTTTGTTAGGCAATCCCTGCATGTGTTGCGTCTAACAGCCACGACACATGCAGCCTAGGGGACTCCAACATATTTTTCGAGCGCACCGAAGTCATGCGGTTAGCACTCGGGCATGCTCAGATAATACCTTATCCGAGCACGCACGTTCATCGCTAATCACAACAACCCCTTTGCTTGGACACAAATAGATGCTAAGTGAGAGCATGGCCTGAATACCTTCACATCTGTTACCTATACACCAATATATTGACATCAAGCTGCACTGGTTTTACTGGGATTGGATGTCTAGCATTACTATACCCCAAGGCTCTCCATGCAAGCGTGTGGCCTGATATAATGGGTAATTTATGGACAGTTATATTCATGAGGAAGCAGCTTTTAATACAAGGACAAAGCCGTCATCTCCATTCCCGTCTGCTTCTATAATGAATTTGTGACAGATATAGGATTTGTGTTTCATGCTAGGCGTCTTATTTTCAGATGGAAAAGGATTTATGTTCTATTAAGTCTGTGGGTGCAAAGAAATCCACGACGGCCCCATCTGTTCACCACGCCGGGGTCTTGAGGTCTCATGCAGCCTGTTGCCTGCAGGGCAATGGCCGAACAAAGGCGCCCTCCTCACCACCCGACACGTTCTGGCTGGCTAATTACGAGGGCGGCCATTAGTAGGACTAAACCCCAGCTGTGGCCTTACATGAATATCTGATATACACGCCATGGGGAGACTTGAGATCATGTTGTGTCGGGGGCCTCGTACACTCCACACACGTGGGCATGAAACATTAAAATGTAAGAGGGTAAGAAAGGGTTTTAGGGGGATTCAGGAGAACCAGAACCCCCTTATATTAGTACATTACTTTATTCGTCGTTGTCCTGGCGAAAAAATAAAATCGTTATGAACTCGGCATTCAACAAATGTGGCTTCGTAGATGTGAAGATTAAGGGGGTGGTAGGGAATTCCATAAAAGAATGGCAAAAATGGATAAAAGCCCTGGAGGCGTCTGAATGAGTAAGAATAGTGGGTCATTGTTGGAAGAGTGTAGGAAGGTATGTGTTTTCTTTTTAATTTTTTTATATCAGTAGTGCCATGATATTAGCGTATATGGAAAATACAGATATTTTATGGCCCGCGGCCTAACAAGGACCGGAGGTGGCTTTGTGCACAGAGTTTGGCCATATAGGAGGCGCGGAGCAACCACATATACATAATAAAGATCATTTCTTGGATAAACATAGCTGAGAAAACTAAACTACTGTATGTCCCCTAAATGACTATCTGATTAGCTTAAAATTGAGTTTTTGAGGTGACGGAGTCCCTTTAAGTCAATCTCCGAACTCACTTCTATAAAAGAAAATGTATTTTACACCAGTAGAAGTCCGTGGAATATCAATTTTTATAATGTATGAACAGATGAGAGTCGATTGATAGAGAAATATAAAAAAAAAAGTTAATTCTAAGCTACATATGAATAGTTAGCACTAGTGCAGCTCCTCGGGGGCGGGGCATTATATGGATTACCTCCTGGGGGGTGCTTAAATCCTTGTCATGCTCCACCCCCTCAAACTCTGCAAATGGAAAACCACATTGTAAGTGTTGCCTGGAGTGTTTCTTTATTGGAAAGCTCAAAATTATATATATTTTTACAATCTTCAAAAGGAATTTGTAATTAAAACACATACAAAATGGACAAATGCTCTATGTGCAATTACTTAAAAAAAATAAAAAAAACATACACAACAGCCAGCATTATTTTACACAGGAATTTTAATTTATTTAGAAAAAAATATATATCATGTTTTCACAGTCGGATAGTTCAGCCCTATACCATTCATGGGTGCTGAGCAGGAGCAGCCGTGATTGCTGGAAAAGAAGAGAACAGTCCTGGTTCAAACTCAGTCGTTTGAGCTTTTGCTAATATTCTATAGAGCGGAGGTAGGCAATGTGCGATATAGTTGGCTCTCTGGCAGTTGTTGCACTACACGGCTCAGCATTCCCTCCTATGTATGTGGCTGGTCGGGCATTTTGGACGTGTAGACACAAATCAGCTGGAGAGACTCAGTTCACCCAGGCCTGATATGAACGCTGCATAAATATCTCCTGACGCATGAAAGGCTATAAAAACAAGAAAAAAAAAAAAAAAAACAACAAAAGAATTGAGGGGATGGAATGTGAACGCCTACGTCGCAGCGCCTTAAAGGGCTACTAACCCGATATCCAGAGCTACTGATATAAGACACACGGATGTAAATGTATCTGGAGATATGGAAGATAAAGTCGCGATCCGCATGACGGAGGACCGCTGCAGCTGAAATGGCTGATAACAGGGAACAATAGATACATAAAATGAACAGCAATTGGAAACCAATAGCCTCAGATGTACTGTCACTTTACATTGTTGCAGACCTTCTAGCACCCCTTTAACAAAGCACCATTTATCGCCAATGTAATAAGAACACCAGATTGGTTCTCTGCTGATTTGGCCATTAGGTAACATGGAGGAAAGGGGTGGGGACCTCCGGAAAAAAAAAAAAAAAATTGCACCACTTCTGTACAATAAAAAAAAAAAAAAAAAAAAAGGTTCATGATGTGTAGACATGACGGACAATTGCGGATTAAGCAATAGATAACGGGTAGCGTGTGGAAGGTGGGAAAATTTGGAGTACGCCGTCACTCAGGGCATGCTGGGACTAGTAGTTTCCAAACACCCAGATAGTCTGCAGAGTTCAGGGCATGCTGGGAGGTGTAATTCTGCAGCAGTCTGAGGTTGCTAGAAGTCATTAGTGTTTTCAACCCTACTTAGGAGTGTCTGGCAGCGGCTTATTTCTCCCACAACAGACGGAAACGACGATGGAGGAGCAGTAAAAGAGAACTAGTCTGAGCAGGCGGCATACATGTACAAAATAATGAGGACTTCCCCTTTAAGAAGGCGCAGTATATCTAGAATGGGAATAGGGCGACGGCAGATATTTTACATAGTATGAATAAAGCCGAGAACCGCAATATACGATACTGGGCATGCTGGGAGTTGTAGTTTTGCAGCAGCTAGAATGCCGCTGGCTGCCTAAAATAAAAAGAACATCACTTTCTCTGCCCAAAATAACCAGATTCCAGTAACCTGATTGGCTCATATCCACACCATCTCCTTTTCTTGATGACCTTAATATTAGCTGAACCTGCAGATTTCGAGAATAAAACAATACGTTTTATCCTGACTGTGATTGAACCTATAGGTGTTGCCTATCGTTTTTTGATTTTAGGCTATAAATCATTTCTTTTCCTATTGGGCTTCATAAAAACTGTTGCACATTTGGCTTTTTACAGGCTCTTTGCTCGTCTGCGCATTCACTGTTATGATCTGTAGTCGTACGTCAGCCGAGAGCTCAGAAAAAAGACAAAAGTTATAAATTCTCCTCAGCGACTGTCCCAACGAGCTCACTGACAGATTCTCAGTTAACTCATTCTGCAGACACCATGTCAGTACATTATCAAAGCTATAAAAGGCAAAAAAAAAGTGCAAGATTTATAATGAAAAATTATTTTCAAGCTGAAGAAATGTATAGATTTGATTCCTAGGGACACACAGGCAACGTTGTTGTGCTTTATAAAGATGGCTGCCTTTGGTACTAGGCGCAGAACGATTTCCCCTTAATAACATTCTTCATTTATCCATCACCGACTGCACTTTCATTCATACCCTGAGCCAAGGAAAGAGTACGGTTAATAAACCCAGAAAAAACAACAGTACACGAGCGCTGGGGACATAAAAATGGAAGACCCTGTGTATTAGTGACTGGCGGGGGGCGGACAGTGGATTTTATAGCCCGGTGATGCCAGATTTCTCAGTAATACTGGAGTGTTTCTCACCCCCAGTAAATTGCTTCATAGACGAGCAACACGGGCACTAAACGATGCAGAGGACGGGAGGAGAATTAGACTACGGGATGATGCGACCGAGCGCCTCCATATGGCGACTTCTGCACACAACTTATTTTCTGCTTCTAAAGGTTTTACAACTTTAATACTTATACATTAAGGTTCTATAACGTTCTAAAAAAATACTTTAAATTATAATTTTCAGCCATTTTTAAGATCTTTGCTTGTGGACAGTGAATGGGAAGATTGCAGTGAACGTACAGAAACTTATTAAAAAAAAAAAAACCTGTCCTGATCACGTACCACCGGTGCAAAAAGAATCGGTAGGAAGGAATCAGGATGGGATTTTGGCCGCTGGATGGTTCTCATGGCTGAGAGCAAGCAGACAGTTTGAAAAAGTTCTAGGGAACTGCAAATTAGTAAGTGGCAGAGCTCTTCGGCAAGTTGCAGAACTTGTAATTCTATGATAACTGTCGGCTAAACATTTGCAGACTGATATTTCTACCTACCCCCCATAAATAAGTGATGTCTTCAACGGGGAGTGGAGAAAGAGGATGCTTAGACACATCTGGTCATCTCTCCCTGTCCAATTCTTCCTTCTCAACCCGAAATCATCTGTCAGGGAAGTCCCACCGCAATGTGGGGGTTCGACTCGCTCATTAATATGTATTGGGGCTTTTATATACATATGAAAACCCTTTAACGGGACCCGGCCCCAATATTACATGACGGCAGCATCGTTTCCATTCACTTCTATGGGATGAAACGCCCACAAGTGATTGCAGGTGCAAATGTTGCATTCAGCCGCGATGATTCACGTGCATCGAGTTACTCGCACTTATGACCGTGACCATCACATTGTGACATGTTTAGTCCCCGACTACCCCAGGCCTCGGCTTCCTACTCTGTAATGTGATCGCAAGTTTCCTATATCTGACACGAGGGGAAAAGAATCTATTAATGCTGCTATGATCCAGCGAGCATTCTCAGGAGTCTATAATAACACAAAAAAAGGATCAATTACAGCCTCAAACATATCGCTCTGTGCTACAGGATCAGATCACAAACATGTCATCCCTTAGTTATCCCCCCCTGGAAATGCGTAAGCCCAGATATCCGCAGCGTGTGTGTCCTATCAATAAGGTGGCAGTCCGATCTGGTTGTGGATGTTTATTTCATTGCTTATAGAGACGATCGTCATCCAAAATACGCTGAGGTAGAATTCTGAATTTTTTTTTGATTTTGGGGTCCCGCTGCCATTCTGGCCTCTGCCAGCAGCCATGGAAAATGAAGCAATGATGGAAGTGACTGGCGCTCAGTGTAAGCGCAGACCCATTAACGTCTCTCACTGCTAATTGTGGGTTCTCTGGTTAGTAAAAAAGGATTCTGAGAAAGGCTCCATGCATGTCCCTGCCGCCAGGGAGTGTAAAAACATTATATACAGCATGATACAGAAGAGTTGTCAGGCATTAGAATAAAAAGTAAGGTGTCAGTTATCATATACTCATTTATAAATAAAGGAAAGAGGGGGTTCCTTTAGCAGAGCGCGCAATCTGCCGCTCTCGGAGGGGGGCAGACTTGAGAGGCACGGCCATCATGCAGTGTTTAACCCTTGAAAAACAAAGTTCGGATGGTTGGGTAGTGACTGAGCAATAGATGAGTGACCATTTCCAGGGTCATCGCTCCTGACACCACACTATGGCCCCCCATGTTTGTGCCGATGTCGCCTCGCTCGGCTCTCCATCCACGTCGTAGGGTTTATTACCATTAGCAGCCTTACGTTCTCCTGGTCACCGTGGCTAGGAAATCTTACAGTTGCTTCGTGAGCAGTTCTGAGGGGGGCTCTGGGGTGGCCGAATGGACTTTGACCGTTTGAGGCTGTTGCCTTTACTTCCCCCTCCGCTCCCGGCAGCTCCACCGCTGCTGCCAGCTACAGAGTAGGATCGTCCGTGCATCATCACAGCGTTCATCCCGTTGGCCATTGAAAAGGATTTCAGGTGGCTCTTGATGGCGACTGGAAGGGGAAGCTTATCGATGAGATGTACAGGGGTGCAGGAGACAATCGCCCGGCAACAGAGATCCTGCAAGCTGAATACTAGGGGGAAAAAAAAAAAAAAAAAAAATCAGAAAGTTATTACAACTTGGACCAACCTTAAAAGGATCAGGCATGCTCCATTTCAACATACCCAACCTTTTTCCCAGGTAACACTTACCTCGGTTTGGTCTCCAGATCTTCTCCATCCCATGCCTCATCAGCACTATCCGGGACAATTCAGTGAAGGACTCGGTCACGTTGAAATTACAGAGCGGGCTGACCTCAAAAAACGTCATCCCGTTCTTCTCGGCATAGGCCCGGGCCTGCTCCGTGGGCACTTGCCTTTTAAAAGCCAAATGGAGTCTATTCCCCACCAATATACGGGGGACGCCTGGGGCATGCTGGAGACAGAAAATTGCATTTTAAAAATGGATAATTGCAAACATCAACGGGGAAATAACCAGTTCATCCATTCTACCCCATTACATTTACCATCAGGGGACAGTAGGGAGATGCCCCATACAATCGACTTTACCACAAGGACTTGAGTGTAGGCCAGCTTTAAAAAACCATGGCACCGCCTTTCCCAAATATATTTAAAAAGAAAATTATATATATCTATATATATATCTATATATATATATATATATATATATATATATAGATATATATCTATATATATATATATATATATATATATATATATATATATATAGATATATATCTATATATATCTATCTATCTATATATATATATATATATATTATTTGTAAAGACGAGCCCACCAAAATATAAAACCATAAACCCCAAAAGAGTGTCAATGAAAAGTTACATTTAAAAAAAGCCCTCACACAGCTTTGTACAGCTTCGTGGAACAAAAAATAAATAAAAACAAACAATTCTGGGTCTTGAAAAATGGTGACAAAATCCATTTTTTTCCAAGCTTAAAATAATTTTTAACCACAGCAACATACTTTATACATGTTTAGTTTAGATGCAATCGTAGTGGCATGAAGTGTCATGTTGCCGGGTCATCGGACACCTGATGAAGAACCCATTAGAGAAACACGTACCTCATCGATCTCTTTGATCCATCGGTCTATTCCATCGAAGGACCACCGATTGGTGATATCATAAACCAGGAGGATTCCCTGCGAGAGGAGATCTCAGAATGAATGTCTGTGAGTGATCAGAGGGCTTTCTAGGGAATCTAGTCCTCCGATTGTTCCTGCACCCCTTTATTAATAATTAATTTATACAAAGATAGATTACGGTGTTGGAGTTGGCCAGAACTACATGTAAATGGATGGGGCAAATACAACGCAGTAAATGTCCCATAATCAGCGTCAGGACGTGAAGACTTAATTACCTGAGCTCCTCTGGAGTAAGAACGAAAGATGGTGCAAAACCTCCCCTGTCCAGAAGTGTCCCTGCAAAGAAAACCACAAGAGGTGAACGGGGAATAGAAGGGTCTCCATCATCCACACGTTATAGACAGGGGCACGACTCAATTAACAAGTAGGTGGCTTTATATTTGGTAAGATACAGCGGTACTTGGAAGTTTGTGAAACCCTTAAGAATTTTTTTATATATTCATGCCAAAAATTTACATAAAACAAGTACTAAAAGAAGATAAAAGAACCAAACAAATGAGTCAAAACTATTAGACTTGTCTTTTTTTTTAATGAGGAAAATGATCCAATATCATGTGAGGGGTATGTGAACCGTTAGGATTATTAGATAATATGAAGGTGATATTATACTGTGATGTTTTCAATCAATGGGATGTCGATCAGGTGTGAGTGGGCGACCTGTTTTAATTTCAAGAACAAGGATCTATCAAAGTCTGAAGTTCACAACATGTTGGTGGAAGTATTATGGCACGGACAAAGAAGATTTTTGAGGACCTCAGAAGAAGAGTTGTTGATGCTCCTTAGGATGGAAAATTTACAAAACCATCTTAAAAGAGTTTGGACTCCATTAATCCATAGTCGGAGAGATTGTGTTCAAATAGAGGAAATTCAAGACCATGATTACGCTTCCTAGGAGTGGTCGACCAACAAAGATCACTCCAAAATCAAGACGTATAATGGCCTATGAGATTACCAAGGAACCCAAGGTAACCTCTAAGCAACTAAAGGCCTATCTTAAATTAGTGTTGATGTTCATAGTCTACTACGTCTGAGTATTCACCTTCAGTAGGCATATATCCCGAAAATGATGCATGTGAGAATGCACATCCATTCTGTCGGCACCATTATAGTTTATGGCACCATTGATGCATAAACCCAAAACCCGCTTTTGTAAGGAGGAGGGACGTGTAACAAAATGCAACCTGAAAGCACCCTTACTGTTTCAGGAGAACTTGTAGCAGAATGTGTGTAGCCTCACTGCATATTTAAAATGACAGTTACACTTTAAAGAAACATAAAGGGTAAAGGGAGGAATGGACTAGTAACTAGTATTCCTCCATCCGATGTGCAGGACTGATAATTACCATAGAAGTTTAGATGCAGTTATTGCTGCACAAGGGGTAACACCGCATACTGAGAGCAAAGGTTCACATACTTTTGCAGCTCACAGGACATGTGATATTAGATTATTACAAGTTTTATATTTTGACTCAATTATTTGATTTGGTTCTTCATCTACTTTTACTGTGAAAATCTGATGTAGTGTTGGATCAAATTTATGCAGATATATGAAAAATTCTGAAGGGCTCACAAACTTTCAAGCATCACGGTACGTCAAAATCATCTGACCAAAAGTGAACGTCCTAAACATGAACGCTTGGTTTGGGTGAGCGTGCAGGTGTTTCTCGAGGGAGAGTAACAAGTAAGCTGCCTGACATCTCCGATGGCAGATTATCTCCCCAGAGAACAAAAGAATCAGGCATGTTCAATTTCAATATGCCCAACCTTTTCACCAACATCTGCCATCAGGGAAGAGTCAGGTCTCCCCCATCATATTAGATGATTGTCTTTTTCTCTTACCAAAGCTCAAGCTTGACTCGTCGGCCGTCTAGGAGGATGGTAGTGGTTTTGTAATCAATACCTGAAATGTAAAAAAAAAAACGCAGTCAGTGCGTAGAAGGATTGTTTCCTCTTCAGACATTTCTTCAATTAAAGGGAACCTGCCACCCCCAAAAGCGAAGGTGAGCTAAGCCCACCAGCATCAGGGGCTTATCTACAGCATTCTGCAATGCATTCTGTAATGCTGTAGATAAGCCCCGATGTATCCTGAAACATGAGAAAAAGAGGTTAGATTATACTCAACCAGGGGCGGTCCGATGGGCGTCGCGGTCCGGGGCCTCCCATCTTCTTACGATGACATACTCTTGTGTTCACGCTGCGGCTCCGGCGTACTTTGTCTGCCCCCGGCCTCTCTGACCTTTCCCGGCAGGGCAGACAGAGTATACCTGTGCAGGAGCCGCAGCGTGAAGACAAGAAGAGGACGTCATCGTAAGAAGATGGGAGGCCCCGGACCGCGACGCCCATCGGACCAGAACAGAACCGGGACCTCCCCTGGGTGAGTATAATCTAACCTTTTTCTCATATTTCAGGATACATCGGGGGCTTATCTAAAGCATTACAGAAAGCTGTAGATAAGCCCCTGATGCTGGTGGGCTTAGCTCACCTTCGATTTTGGGGGTGACAGGTTCCCTTTAAAGAGATCATGAATTAAAGTGACCTCTTACTCCAAGACTGAAAAGTAACTATTCATATATCATGCATCATCACCCTCACCTGGAGCCCCATCGCCCTCACCTGCTGCCCCATCCCCCTCACCTGCTGCCCCATCCCCATCACCTGCTGCCCCATCCCCCTCACCTGCTGCCCCATCCCCCTCACCTGCTGCCCCATCCCCCTCACCTGCTGCCCCATCCCCCTCACCTGCTGCCCCATCCCCATCACCTGCTGCCCCATCCCCCTCACCTGCTGCCCCATCCCCATCACCTGCTGCCCCATCCCCCTCACCTGCTGCCCCATCCCCCTCACCTGCTGCCCCATCCCCATCACCTGCTGCCCCATCCCCCTCACCTGCTGCCCCATCCCCATCACCTGCTGCCCCATCCCCATCACCTGCTGCCCCATCCCCCTCACCTGCTGCCCCATCCCCCTCACCTGCTGCCCCATCCCCATCACCTGCTGCCCCATCCCCATCACCTGCTGCCCCATCCCCCTCACCTGCTGCCCCATCCCCCTCACCTGCTGCCCCATCCCCATCACCTGCTGCCCCATCCCCCTCACCTGCTGCCCCATCCCCCTCACCTGCTGAACTCTTTTTCGCTCCCGCTGCCTCCTCCGCTCAGATCATTGGTCCATTCTTCTCCCACAACATGGTGGGGTGCAGTGGTATGCCTAAACTATGGTACGTTTCCCCCTGCCTTTCATGTGTTGTGTGATCCGAAAGGCAGGGGAGGCGCAGTTTAGACTGATCACTGTACACTTACACCACTGAAGTGGCCATTTTGGAAAATGGAGGAATGGCGCGCCGATCAGGTCAGAGGAGGGAAAGTGCAGTCACCAGGTAAGGACTAACGACCTCTTACAATCTGTGCAATCTTTGAGACCCCCATAACCTTTTGCTCAATCGTATAGGGATAGACGTGACCAGTCCCATGACGGTCCCTGCCTTGATCCACTTGATTGACAGGTATCTCCCCATGTGTCAAAGGAATCGGGGAGGGGAGAGGCCATCTGGGGAGGGGGTCCGCATTGGACTGCCTGTTTTTTTTCTCAAATCCCGCAATGGTGCGGTCGGGCTCCGATTCTAATCCAATGGCCGTTCACCTATTAAAGGGTCTGTAAATTTAGGCAACTGCGTCCTATAAACGGAATCAGGATGGGAGGTGTCCGTCATTTATAAGTCGCCTGCAGCGCACATTTCAGCCCTATTTTGTGGCTCGGCTGCAGTCTCCTCCACGCTCAGCATTTCTCTGCTCTGTACTTTTCATGTTATGTAAATTATTGATCAGTCAGATCTCGAAGATGAAGGCAAAGCGATGATTCCTGCTATTAATAAACGCCGTCCGTCACGCGAGCGCAATCCTTTTCCTACATTATGGTCGTCATCAATTATTTAATGAGAACAAACAGTTCGGAAAGAGCGAGCGGCCGGGGGGACGTTACAGAAAAACCGCACGCTCTGACGTGCGTGCTGCAGGGTGATTATCCCGCCTGATGGATTCCGATATCATGAAGCCATTAGTTTAGGGGAATCAGTCAGGATGTACCTTCACATTCACATATACGTCTCTTGCTCCAGAATTTAGGAGAAGTGGCCCTACAGCCGGGCTCAGGATCAGGTCACCGTGTGTCACCAGACCCCTGCTGACAAGCGCGGCAGGAAGGGTCTCGTACAATGAGCTACGGTTTTTCTGCTCAGCATTTTGAGAGGTGGTTTTTAGTGGAGTTTTATTGTGCACCTGCAGTGTAATAAATGGGAAGGGGCCTGTCCCTTTAACCCTTAATGACCTGTGAGGTTTAATTTCGGGGCGGGCTCAGGAGCTGAGCGAACGTCATACAAGGCAGGTGTCATCTGTGCTGTACAGCCAGCACCTGCCTCTATCAGCGCTCGCTCTGATCTCTGCTCTGTAACCATTTAAATGCCGCTCACGGTGTTCCTTAAAAACCTGTCGCATGTCTGGCGCCCATTGGCTGGCCCCCCGTGATGAAATCGTGGATTGCAGATGGGACAGCATTGCATCTGAAAGGCCTGTTGGTGGCCTGAAAATGAGAAGAGGAGGGGAAAAAAAAAAAGATTTTAGAAGAGAAAAAAAAAATAAATTATTGGCTGGGTAAGTGGTGAAGAGTAGGGAGCGCACGGAGCACTCGTCTGCCTATAGAGTGCAGTGAAGATCAGGACGAGGCCTCCTCTCCTTCCTACCTGTGCACCATGTAGGGTCCCGAGCACCACGGCCGCACCAGGTTTAATGACCCGACAAATAGAAACCTCACAGCCTGAAGGACGGTCACTTTGGCTTAAAGGGACCTTAAAGGTGCCGCCCGCATGGGATAAGTGTCTGCAGGTCACCAGTAACGGTCTATGTGCAGAACTGGATATAAAAATATCAATGTTTACAGAATTGGGAACGTGAGGGATATGAAGACCCCAGAAGAGAAAAAAAAAAGCATGAGCAAAGGGTAAAAGGCCATATTTCCCATCCTTCTTGACAGCAGAAATCGCACACAGGAGATTACTGGCAGGAAATGCCATACAGAGAACTCACAAGTACGGCCAAAATTAGAGGAGTTTACACAGGAACAAAAAAAACAACAACTTTCTTTAAAGCAGTTAGGGGGGCGGTGAAGCCCCATAAGCCTTCCAAACAGTCCTCCTCTCAGTGGTCTGGGAAAGCAGAGTCTTCCATCAAGGACCGCACTGGTCGTCACCCAGCTTTCCTAGGGAAGGGATTAGTGGGGTGTGCACGATCTAAGAGAGTCTGCTCACTGACAGGACGTCTCCACTATTTAGGCTAACGCCCCCCATCCTCCGATCCATCATCCGCACCGCTTTCCAGAATCCATTAGGGCTAGAACCAGGGTTTCCAATCATATAAATGTCTTTCCTTGCAGCGGCCGGTGAGTAATACTATCCGCCAAATACTGGGGAAAGAAGATCTCTCAGCCCGTGGAAAAAACAAAACAAAACTTGGCTGCGGAGAATAAAAGTTTATTAACCATGTGCATCCTGAAGCCGACACCATGTCTTACACCCGGCGTGCCCGGTACTCACAGATCTGATGGTTCTTTAACAATCTGCGTTGTCATTGTCGTGTACACACTGTGGACTGTGATCCGGCCGAGGGAACAAATGTTTTGTTTTTTTTTTGGCCTTGTGACTGCATTGGAAAGAAAAAGACAAACTTGTCTGACTCAGGTCCCGAGGGGAACCTCATGCGAGTTTAGAAAAATACTAAAAAGGGTGGAGAGGAATTTCATTTTTAGGGATGACCATCGATCATGGGAAAGTTTCTGAGCATCGGGCTGTTATTCACGGACACGTGATGGAAAGCACAAGAGGTGACGTGAAGCAGCGGCGGTGGCAAAAGAGCGCAGGGGCGGCGGCAAAAGAGCGCAGGGGCGGCGGCAAAAGAGCGCAGGGCGGCGGCAAAAGAGCGCAGGGGCGGCGGCAAAAGAGCGCAGGGGCGGCGGCAAAAGAGCGCAGGGGCGGCGGCAAAAGAGCGCAGGGGCGGCGGCAAAAGAGCGCAGGGGCGGCGGCAAAAGAGCGCAGGGGCGGCGGCAAAAGAGTGCAGCAGCTGGAGTGCTGCAGGTCGCCAACCACGACCCGAGCATGGCGACGTACCCCAGGGTCCTGCACCGTTCGCTTGGCTGTGGGCACGCTTCTCACGGGAGTACCACCGATCCCCTTTATGCACAAGAGCAGCAGAGTCGCCGGCGTACAACGTCGATCCTGCGTCATGGGAGGAAAGGCTTCCATGTATTAAGAGATTTTTCTCTAATCCTCTGTTAAAAGGACCCTCATATACGCAGCCCCCCTCATGATTCAATAATGCATTAGACAGCGAAAGGGACATTAGTGTCTATTACATATTCATGTATTCTATTGTTTCCTGTTATCAGCCAGGTCAGGCTGGGAGAACAGTGATGTACAGAGTTCTCTAATGGAACGGCGGACAAATCCCGGCACCATTATCACGGCTATGTCACGTATTTTGCATTCCCAATCATCAGCCGACAAAATGCTTGTTTGGCCACTGATTTAATGGATGATTCAATAATCGTAGTCGGCAGCACATCTCTACATGTAAAGAGGGGGATGTGCTGCAAACAATATGAATGGCGACAGAACAATGGCATTAATGACCATACAGATTGTATCGGCCCGTGCAAAAGGGGCCATTATATGTGCACTGATCGACTTATCTAATCAATCAGCCCTCATTAATGGGAATCTGTCAACAGATTTTGGTTATGTAAGAGCACCATGATGTAGGGAGAGAGACCCTGATTCCAGTGATGTGTCACTTGCTGGGCTGCTTGCTGTCATTTTGATGCAATCACTGTTTTCTCTGCTGCAGATGTAGCAGAGCTCAGAATGCTGAGCCCTGTATAACCCCGCCCACATCACTGATTGGCTGCTTTCTGTGTACACTGCATTTTCAGAGAGCTGCTAATCAGTGGTTTTGGTGGAGATGGACCAGGAGGCACGATACACCTAGTCCTGTAGTGAATCTCCTGCTGATAAAACACTGATTGTATTAAGACAACAACACAAGATTAATAAGTGACATCTCTGGAATCAGGGTCTCTGCCCCTACATTATGCTGCTCTCAGATTAAATAGACAAAATCTGCTGACATAATTCTTTAAGTATGAATACATCTTAAAGGGGATGTCTATTTTTTATGCAAATGCATACGTTTTTCGGGCTGAAAAAAAAAATCATTTTAAAATTTGGCACCTTTGACCTTTACAGCCTCTTTGTCTACCTGCATGTTCAGCTTTAAAGGGGTCTGTGGTCATAAAACAGTGGAGATGAGCTCAGAAAAAAAACACAAAAAAAAAAAAAAAAAAGAGTAACAAATCCTCCTGTAAGACTTATAGAATAAGCTCACTAATGGAGTCTCAGTTAACTCATTCAGCAGCCAACAATATACAGTGCAAAGCAGAAGGTAAACGCTGCAAAAATGTCCCCAACCCCCCCAAAAAAAACAACATGCTTTTAATGTAGGAAAAATGGCCAATGTCTCTAAAAAGTGGCCAATAAAACCCTTAAGGATTCATTTACATGTGATGAGACGGTATAAGAAGTCGCTCGGCGCATAGATAACGTCAGATCTACGGCAGGCACCTATGGGGGCAAACGTTCCTGGGTGGGGAGAAGTATTTTGGGGCTTAGAAGCCGTCCACGAATTACAAAGCGTTCAATAAACAGCGGTGACAATTACATGGAAGCTGTGACTCCACGTCTGAGCGCGATCAACAGGGGCCGGGGCGGATAAACTGGTTTGATGGGAGGCAGGGTCACAACGCTGAACAGGCCAAAGTCCCTGAGAAAACTATTTCTAGGGCTGAATATTTCCATATTTTACAATTTGTAAGTAACAGCAGATTATGATAAGCCGCACAGGACGAATCTGACAACTAACTAACCTACCGAAAGTTCCCACCTGACAACCACCCCGCTGTGCTTCCACATACACATAAAGGTCAGCAAGGTCAGCTAATCTGGGGTGAAAACAATGCACCGGCCGTCCCCTGGCCTGGGGGAAAAATGCAAAGAGACAACACCTTTTAGGGACTGGCTAACATCACGTAAGGACTAGTGATGAGCGAGCAAGGATAAGGTGTTATCTGAGCATGCTCGTGTGCTTACAGTGTCTTCAGCGAGATCGAAAAATATGTTCGCGGCTGTCTATCTCTATGTACAGAATGAGACCCCTTACCGTTACTATAGGAGTACGGGGACTCAGAGGCTCCGTCCTGCAAACTCTCCAAGATCTCTCCCTTCCCGACGTCGCTATCTCCCACCAGCAGGAATTTCAGGAGGTAGTCGTAGCTTTTCACAGGGCTGCCTTGGGTGCCCATCCTCCCTCCTTCTCAGGAGGCAAACGGCATGTCAGGCTCCTCCAAATGGGCCACTGCCAGGTGCTGTCAACCGTGGATGCCCGTCAGTCCTGCCAGGTGCTGTCAACCGTGGATGCCCGTCAGTCCGGGGAACGACAGATGGGGCTTCACTGCTGCTTCATCCAAACGCTCCTTAGAGACCGGGTGGGGAAGAAATCCTGGGATAAAGAAACAGAAGGAACTTTCAGCAAAAGCAGATACATCGATTGATAGATGATCACATTCGTCCTGTATTTACATCCAAGCCACCGGATAACCGCCCGTGCCCCCGGGGCCACCGGATAACCGCCCGCACCCCCAGGGCCACCGGATAACCGCCCGCACCCCCAGGGCCACCGGATAACCACCCTCATCCCCAGGGCCACCGGATAACCGCCCGCACCCCCAGGGCCACCGGACAACCGCCCGCACCCCCGGGGCCACCGGATAACCGCCCGCACCCCCCGGGGCCACCGGATAACCGTCTGCACCCCCAGAGCTACCGGATAACCGCCCGCACCCCCAGAGCTACCGGATAACCGCCCGCATCCCCTGGTTCTGGAGCATAAAAGGCTTTTCTTCCCACCGGCTGGCATAATGATGAAGGGAGAGGTACAGCGGCTTCCTCCAATGGGAGGACGAGCTATGGTGCAGCCACTCCTTGGCAGGGGAGCGGATTACACAACTATTTGCATAAATAGCAAAACACAGGCAGATGGCTCCGCATCTTAACCCTCGCATGCCTGCCTGGGGTTGTGCGAAGCAATAAGACTGGCAGTCTCACCAGCGCTGATGGGGTTAATCCATTGACAGCAAAAAAAAAAAAAAATTAGAAAAGTGGTAAGAGCTTTCATCACATATAGATATATATATATATATATATATATATATATATATATATATATATATATATATATATATATATAAAAAAACCTTGAGCAGATTCTATCCCCCGAAGATTCACAATCAATGGCCACTCATTATAAATCACGCCTGTGTTGGCGCAGGAGGAGGGGGCTATTCTCGTGCCTCCTGCTGCTGGTGGGTAGGGAGGGGGACGTCGTCCTTCTGCCCCCCAGACCCAAGACAAAGCAAACACCATCACAAAGAATGATCAATGATACTAATATTACACATAATATGGAAATGTCCTATCATTAGGTCATAAACTTTGCCTTTAACCCTTTACTATCGTGTCCTTCCTAAATCCATATTCACAGCACTGTCCGCGCCTCCGTCTATTACAACCTATAGGCTTATCCCGGTTACTTGCACTCTATCCAAAGCGGAGATCTTTTTGTAAGGGTCCCAGAGCCCCGATTTCCGGATTACCGGAGATCCCAGCGGTCAGAAAGTTATTCCTTATTATATGTATCAGGGATAACGTGTGATTTGTGTTCTCCGGATCCATGGTCAATTACGTCAAGATCAAATCAATACAGTGGGAAAATCCTATTAAACCCATCTCCAGTCCGCTGTGAGCAGGCATGTACGCGTGCCCAAGAAAAACACGCAGAACCGGTTCCTGGGGTGCCGCCATACTCATCACTTTCCATGACAAGTGTGCCGTGACCGCAGATCATCACACCGCATACAAAGTCCGTGTGTGTGCTCGCCCCCCGCTATAAGTCCACCCAATCCATCCATCTACACGTGTTATTCCCACAGCGGCAGCATATGGCCGGCACTGGAGACGGAGCGGGGTCCCTGCGGACCCAGGAGTATCCGCCACACAATAGTTTGGGAACAAAGACTCTCGGTCTCCTGTGTTGTCGGGTCCGGACCAGTGTTGTGTCAACAAGGACGACATTTCCACATCGCGTTTCTCCACCTTTATTATATACGACCAATCACAAGGGGCAATTATCACAAAAACGTAAAGAATTTCAAGGGGTAATTCCCATCTTAAACCATAGGATTGGCAGAGGTCAGACCTCAGACCCTAACTGTGAATAAAGGGGGCCCAGAGCTGCCACATTCCCATTTAAAGGGGAACATGTCAGGACGATTCTCCTACAGAAACAAGCGGTGAATGACCCGGATTGCATGGACACGCCCCCAATGCACTGCCAGGCTAATTTGCATGTGGCTTCAGAGCGCTATTTAGACCTATATGGCGATATATATTGATGTCCAAGTCGACTAAACGGTGCCACCATAGTCACGGATCAAACTCGCCAATTGGTCGGTGGGGAAACTTAAAAAATAAAAAGGGACAGTCCATTGATATGCTGTCCTAGGGCGGTCCATTGTCACTGTTTATATTACAGGAGGACTATCCCCACCACACTGACACCCATCCTTGCCAAGAGGGCAGACAGCAGGGGTCGGCCACCATTGGGACCAATTATTTTTCTTACTTAAATGCATTTTAGGCTAAAAATAATGTTTGCAATTAGGCTTCATTAAACATTCTGCACGATTGGCCTTCTACAGCCTCTGCGTTGCGCTGTCTATTGCAGGCTGCAGAATGAGTTAACTGAGAATCCAAACAAACATGGGTGATAACACTCTGGAGGTGAAAAAAAAAAAAAGACGTCTGAATTGTGCTTTCACTTTTTAATTAGAAGCTAGAGAGCCCTCTATCATTCATTTTAATGTGTTTTGCATGCAAAAAAAAAAAAAAAAACACACAATGACCAAGTTCTGATGAAGAGATCGAGTACGCAGAAGGAAAGTGTTTTTTTTTTTAGGTACGATTAAAAAAAAAATTGGATGTCTGAATAGGGCCTCAGGCTATGCCGGGTATATACATGTCTGTAGCCCACCAACTGCAAACATCAGGATTAGTGATGTGCGACCCTGCTGGGATAAGATGTTATCTGAGCATGCTCGAGTGCTAACCGAGTGTCTTCGGCGTGCTCGAAGAATATGTTTGAGTCCTCACGGTTGCAAGTCTCGAGGCTGATTGACAGCCGTAACACATCCAGGGATTACCTAACAGACACACTGTTAGCACACGAGCATGCTCAGATAACACCTTATCCCAGCACGGTCGCTCATCACTGATCAGGATACATCACTGATAGGCTACAGTTACAATTGTATAGATTAAAAAAAAAAAAAACACAACAGAAACCAACAGTTTACAGAACAGTATCCATTTTCCTGGAGAAAGGCAGCTGGCAGATGTGCCGGACAGCACCTGCTCTCCCCCTGTACACACACACTCGGGAGAACGATGCCTGCGGCGAGTGCTGGAGAGCGCACCAGCAAGAGGCTCTTACCCGTCCGGCTGGTTTTACGACACAGCAGCAGCAAGGATGCATCATGTGCGCAGCCAGAACGGGTCACACCGGCACCTGCAGCCGTAAACCGGGCACAGAAGGGAGCACGATACTGATAACAGGAACCTATGGAGCGTGATGAACAGAGGGGAACTACAAGACCCATAATGCCCTGATCAGAACATGGTGGGGCTTGTAGTATTAGAAACTGTTGTGAAACGACAACCACCTGCATAGCTTGTCCACACAGGGCATGCTGGGAGTTGTAGTGTCACAGCAGTACCTATAGCACTACAACCACCTGCACAGCTCATCCACACAGGGCATGCTGAGAGTTGTAGTGTCACAGCAGTACCTGTAGCACTACAACCACCTGCATAGCTCATCCACACAGGGCATGCTGGGAGTTGTAGTGTCACAGCAGTACCTATAGCACTACAACCACCTGCATAGCTCATCCACACAGGGCATGCTGGGAGTTGTAGTGTCACAGCAGTACCTGTAGCACTACAACCACCTGCATAGCTCATCCACACAGGGCATGCTGGGAGTTGTAGTGTCACAGCAGTACCTGTAGCACTACAACCACCTGCATAGCTCATCCACACAGGGCATGCTGGGAGTTGTAGTGTCACAGCAGTACCTATAGCACTACAACCACCTGCACAGCTCATCCACACAGGGCATGCTGAGAGTTGTAGTGTCACAGCAGTACCTGTAGCACTACAACCACCTGCATAGCTCATCCACACAGGGCATGCTGGGAGTTGTAGTGTCACAGCAGTACCTATAGCACTACAACCACCTGCACAGCTCATCCACACAGGGCATGCTGAGAGTTGTAGTGTCACAGCAGTACCTGTAGCACTACAACCACCTGCATAGCTCATCCACACAGGGCATGCTGGGAGTTGTAGTGTCACAGCAGTACCTGTAGCACTACAACCACCTGCATAGCTCATCCACACAGGGCATGCTGGGAGTTGTAGTGTCACAGCAGTACCTATAGCACTACAACCACCTGCATAGCTCATCCACACAGAGCATGCTGGGCGTTGTAGTGTCACAGCAGTACCTGTAGCACTACAACCACCTGCATAGCTCATCCACACAGGGCATGCTGGGAGTTGTAGTGTCACAGCAGTACCTATAGCACTACAACCACCTGCATAGCTCATCCACACAGGGCATGCTGAGAGTTGTAGTGTCACAGCAGTACCTATAGCACTACAACCACCTGCACAGCTCATCCACACAGGGCATGCTGGGAGTTGTAGTGTCACAGCAGTACCTACAGCACTACAACCACCTGCATAGCTCATCCACACAGGGCATGCTGGGAGTTGTAGTGTCACAGCAGTACCTATAGCACTACAACCACCTGCATAGCTCATCCACACAGGGCATGCTGAGAGTTGTAGTGTCACAGCAGTACCTATAGCACTACAACCACCTGCACAGCTCATCCACACAGGGCATGCTGGGAGTTGTAGTGTCACAGCAGTACCTGTAGCACTACAACCACCTGCATAGCTCATCCACACAGGGCATGCTGGGAGTTGTAGTGTCACAGCAGTACTTATAGCACTACAACCACCTGCATAGCTCATCCACACAGGGCATGCTGGGAGTTGTAGTGTCACAGCAGTACCTATAGCACTACAACCACCTGCATAGCTCATCCACACAGGGCATGCTGGGAGTTGTAGTATCACAGCAGTACCTACAGCACTGCAACCACCTGCAAAGCTCATCCACACAGGGCATGCTGAGAGTTGTAGTGTCACAGCAGTACCTGTAGCACTACAACCACCTGCACAGCTCATCCACACAGGGCATGCTAAGAGTTGTAGTGTCACAGCAGTACCTGTAGCACTACAACCACCTGCATAGCTCATCCACACAGGGCATGCTGGGAGTTGTAGTGTCACAGCAGTACCTATAGCACTACAACCACCTGCACAGCTCATCCACACAGGACATGCTGAGAGTTGTAGTGTCACAGCAGTACCTGTAGCACTACAACCACCTGCATAGCTCATCCACACAGGGCATGCTGGGAGTTGTAGTGTCACAGCAGTACTTATAGCACTACAACCACCTGCATAGCTCATCCTCACAGGACATGCTGGGAGTTGTAGTGTCAGAGCAGTACCTACAGCACTACAACCACCTGCATAGCTCATCCACACAGGGCATGCTGAGAGTTGTAGTGTCACAGCAGTACCTATAGCACTACAACCACCTGCACAGCTCATCCACACAGGGCATGCTGAGAGTTGTAGTGTCACAGCAGTACCTGTAGCACTACAACCACCTGCATAGCTCATCCACACAGGACATGCTGGGAGTTGTAGTGTCAGAGCAGTACCTACAGCACTACAACCACCTGCATAGCTCATCCACACAGGGCATGCTGGGAGTTGTAGTGTCACAGCAGTACCTATAGCACTACAACCACCTGCACAGCTCATCCACACAGGGCATGCTGGGAGTTGTAGTGTCAAAGCAGTACCTATAGCACTACAACCACCTGCATAGCTCAATCACAGAGCATGGTGGGAGTTGCAGTGTCACAGCAGTACCTATAGCATTACAACCACCTGCATAGCTCAATCACAGAGCATGCTGGGAGTTGTAGTGTCAGAGCAGTACCTACAGCACTACAACCACCTGCATAGCTCATCCACACAGGGCATGCTGGGAGTTGTAGTGTCACAGCAGTACCTATAGCACTACAACCACCTGCATAGCTCAATCACAGAGCATGGTGGGAGTTGTAGTGTCACAGCAGTACCTACAGCACTACCTACAGCACTACAACCACCTGCAAAGCTCATCCACACAGGGCATGCTGGGAGTTGTAGTGTCACAGCAGTACCTATAGCACTACAACCACCTGCAAAGCTCATCCACACAGGGCATGCTGGGAGTTGTAGTGTCAAAGCAGTACCTGTAGCACTACAACCACCTGCAAAGCTCATCCACACAGGGCATGCTGGGAGTTGTAGTGTCACAGCAGTACCTATAGAACTACAACCACCTGCATAGCTCATCCACACAGGGCATGCTGGGAGTTGCAGTGGCACAGCAGTACCTATAGCACTACAACCACCTGCATAGCTCATCCACACAGGGCATGCTGGGAGTTGTAGTGGCACAGCAGTACCTATAGCACTACAACCACCTGCATAGCTCAATCACACAGAGCATGGTGGGATGGTGGGAGTTGTAGTGTCACAGCAGTACCTATAGCACTACAACCACCTGCATAGCTCATCCACACAGGGCATGCTGGGCGTTGTAGTGTCACAGCAGTACCTATAGCACTACAACCACCTGCATAGCTCATCCACACAGGGCATGCTGGGCGTTGTAGTGTCGCAGTACCTATAGCACTACAGCCACTTGCATAGCTCATCCACACAGGGCATGCTGGGAGCTGTAGTGTCACAGCAGTACCTACAGCACTGCAACCACCTGCATAGCTCAATCACACAGGGCATACTGGGAGTTGTAGTGTCACAGCAGTACCTATAGCACTACAACCACCTGCATAGCTCAATCACACAGGGCATACTGGGAGTTGTAGTGTCACAGCAGTACCTATAGCACTACAACCACCTGCACAGCTCATCCACACAGGGCATGCTGGGAGTCGTAGTGTCACAGCAGTACCTATAGCACTACAACCACCTGCATAGCTCATCCACACAGGGCATGCTGGGAGTTGTAGTGTCACAGCAGTACCTGTAGCACTACAACCACCTGCATAGCTCAATCACACAGGGCATGCTGGGAGTTGTAGTGTCACAGCAGTACCTATAGCACTACAACCACCTGCACAGCTCATCCACACAGGGCATGCTGGGAGTTGTAGTGTCACAGCAGTACCTATAGCACTACAACCACCTGCATAGCTCATCCACACAGAGCATGCTGGGCGTTGTAGTGTCACAGCAGTACTTATAGCACTACAACCACCTGCATAGCTCATCCACACAGAGCATGCTGGGCGTTGTAGTGTCACAGCAGTACCTGTAGCACTACAACCACCTGCATAGCTCATCCACACAGAGCATGCTGGGCGTTGTAGTGTCACAGCAGTACCTGTAGCACTACAACCACCTGCATAGCTCATCCACACAGGGCATGCTGGGAGTTGTAGTGTCACAGCAGTACCTGTAGCACTACAACCACCTGCATAGCTCATCCACACAGGGCATGCTGGGAGTTGTAGTGTCACAGCAGTACCTATAGCACTACAACCACCTGCATAGCTCATCCACACAGAGCATGCTGGGCGTTGTAGTGTCACAGCAGTACTTATAGCACTACAACCACCTGCATAGCTCATCCACACAGAGCATGCTGGGCGTTGTAGTGTCACAGCAGTACCTATAGCACTACAACCACCTGCATAGCTCATCCACACAGAGCATGCTGGGCGTTGTAGTGTCACAGCAGTACCTATAGCACTACAACCACCTGCATAGCTCATCCACACAGGGCATGCTGAGAGTTGTAGTGTCACAGCAGTACCTGTAGCACTACAACCACCTGCATAGCTCATCCACACAGGGCATGCTGGGAGTTGTAGTGTCACAGCAGTACCTATAGCACTACAACCACCTGCACAGCTCATCCACACAGGGCATGCTGGGAGTTGTAGTGTCACAGCAGTACCTATAGCACTACAACCACCTGCATAGCTCATCCACACAGAGCATGCTGGGCGTTGTAGTGTCACAGCAGTACTTATAGCACTACAACCACCTGCATAGCTCATCCACACAGAGCATGCTGGGCGTTGTAGTGTCACAGCAGTACCTATAGCACTACAACCACCTGCATAGCTCATCCACACAGAGCATGCTGGGCGTTGTAGTGTCACAGCAGTACCTATAGCACTACAACCACCTGCATAGCTCAATCACACAGGGCATACTGGGAGTTGTAGTGTCACAGCAGTACCTATAGCACTACAGCCACTTGCATAGCTCATCCACACAGGGCATGCTGGGAGTCGTAGTGTCACAGCAGTACCTATAGCACTACAACCACCTGCATAGCTCATCCACACAGGGCATGCTGGGAGTTGTAGTGTCACAGCAGTACCTATAGCACTACAACCACCTGCATAGCTCATCCACACAGAGCATGCTGGGCGTTGTAGTGTCACAGCAGTACCTGTAGCACTACAACCACCTGCATAGCTCAATCACACAGGGCATACTGGGAGTTGTAGTGTCACAGCAGTACCTATAGCACTACAGCTACTTGCATAGCTCATCCACACAGGGCATGCTGGGAGTTGTAGTGTCACAGCAGGCACAGATAAAAGAGCAGTAACTGAGCAGATACAGGGTAAGAGCTCACTACACAAAGTGCAGAAATGCCGGATGCTGTATCAAGTAACAGGCGGAACTCACCGACTGGGCACCCGGGAAAGAGGCCTGACACCTGGGGGCAGAAACTACGTGACTCCCGGGCCGCGGCCTCCTCTGCGTACACAGGTCCTCCCGAGCTGAAGCCGGTCAGTCAGGGGACAGGAGTCTTCAGAGTCCGGGGCAGCGCCACAAACAGCCGGGCCCAGCTACAGCGCTCCACTGCCTCCTCTGTCACTGCGCCTGCGTAACACGACGCCACCAGAGAGATCCCCTCCCCAGTGCGGAGCTCCACCCTGTCAGCAGCGAGAGACATTGCGGACAGCGCCACCTGGTGGAAGGCAGGAGTCCGACACCGAGCGTCCGCATTCACAGCGTGCACATTGTGTACAGAGTGTACACGTTTTTAATGCGTTTTTTTGTAAGGTGTACAGCCAGAATTCCAAGGTTAACATTCAACCCTTTCCTGCCGTCACCACTTTTCATTTGTACGCAATTGTTTTCTTCCCAAAGCCATCAATTTTTTATTTTTTTTTTGTGGTACGTGATGTAGTTTTAAACGCCTTCCCCCATTTACGGAAAAACCGGGAAAGAAAAAAAAACAGCGTGAAATGGTGAAAAAGATGCACAATTCCGCCATTATTTTTTGGCTTTTGTTTTTACGGTGCAGATTATGCGGTAAGAACGACCCGATAATCTGATTCTCCAGGTCGGTACGATGGCGGCGATACCTAACTTACATAAATGTTTTTCTTTAACCCCTTAGTGTCCCATGACGTACATTTTGGTCATAGGTCGCTGAGGAAAGGATGATGCCAGTCGCGGAGTCTGCGCCACATCAGGATGGCAGATATGTGTGACATAGTCGGCATCTTGGTCCGGTTCTGACGCAGGGAGCGGGCCGTCATGTGACCGTAATTATGCCATTTGCACACTACTGGCCACAATCCGACTAGCCGTGCGTCAGTACACTTGTATAGAGCGAGGGCGGACACGACTAGTCGGCATGTGACCGCATGTATGCATGCATAATTGTGTGGCCGAGCCGTAGAATCCTGACAGTGCGCAGTGAGAATTCACAAGTCACCAGTCACATACAGTAACTGCAGACTTGCACCCCATCCTGGACAACCCCTTTAAGTCTTTTAGAGAAATCTACAGGAAAAAAAATAAACTAAAAACATATTTTTTGAAGAAGAAAGTTGATAGTCCCGTAGTCTCCTTGCAAAAGTGCTGTGGCCATGTCACATGAATACACGGGATGGGTGATAAATGTTTGATCGTGGGGGTCGGACTATGGAACCCCCACTATTCCAGAGAGTGAGGGTCTCTGTGTCTCCAGTGTGATCAAAGTGAGAGTGTAAAGACTCCATACTTTGTCTATTCAAAAAGTAGTCCCACTCCCATAGAAGTGAATGGAGCGGCGGTCACATGCGCACAATACACCTCCGTCCTCCTGGGGGGCGCCAGCACACAGACCCCCGACCATGAATTGATTCCATATGGAAAAGAATTCAGTGACATCTGGTGCACGTAGGTTTGTAATGAGGGTCCCATCGTTTCCATTCACCAGATTACTGACACAGCAATCAATTATTAGGTTTCCTCTGGCCGGCGCGGTTATGGAGGGCAGATACATCCATTTTGCCCCTCGGGCTGTCAGAGCAGGAGATTATTAGATGCAGGGAAGCTGCTCTGCTAATTGTGCGCTGGACTGATCATCTGACCTGCAATATCAGGGATGCGGGGTGTGAGAAAAAGGTTGTGGCGGTGGGTCGGCTCCTCTCATCGTATCGTGTCCTGTGCCAGAGGTGAGCAGAACTTCAAAAATACCGCCATTTCCCCAACACTGTGTCCTTGATGGCATCCACGTACTGTGCTGGCACCCAGTATACCCAGCTGGATGCCAGATATATATATATATATACACACACACTGCTCAAAAAAATAAAGGGAACACAAACAACAGAATCTAACTCCAGGTAAATCAAACTTCTGTGAAATCAAACTCTCCACTTAGGAAGCAACAACACTCATTGACAATCAATTTCACATGCTGTTGTGCAAATGGTATAGACAACAGATGGAAATTATTGGCAATTATCAAGACACCCTCAATAAAGGAGTGGTTCTGCAGGTGGGGATCACAGACCACATCTCAGCACCAATGCTTTCTGGCTGATGTTTTGGTCATTTTTGAATGTCGGTTGTGCTTTCACACTCGTGGTAGCATGAGACGGACTCTACAACCCACACAAGTGGCTCAGGTAGTGCAGCTCATCCAGGATGGCACATCAATGTGAGCTGCGGCAAGGAGGTTTGCTGTGTCTGTCAGCGTAGTGTCCAGAGGCTGGAGGCGCTACCAGGAGACAGGCCAGTACACCAGGAGAAGTGGAGGGGGTAGGAGGGCAACAACCCAGCAGCAGGACCGCTACCTCAGCCTTTGTGCAAGGAGGAATAATAGGAGCACTGCCAGAGCCCTGCAAAATGACCCCCAGCAGGCCACAAATGTGCATGTGTCTGCACAAAGTTAGAAACAGACTCCATGAGGATGGTCTGAGTGCCCAACATCCACAGATGAGGGTTGTGCTCACAGCCCAACATCGTGCAGGACGCTTGGCATTTGCCACAGAACACCAGGATTGGCAAATTCACCACTGGCGCCCTGTGCTCTTCACAGATGAAAGCAGGTTCACACTGCGCACATGTGACAGACGTGACAGAGTCTGGAGGTGCCGTAGAGAGCGATCTGCTGCCTGCAACATCCTTCAGCATGACCGGATTGGCAGTGGGTCAGTAATGGTGTGGGTGGCATTTCTTAGGAGGGCCGCACAGCCCTCCATGTGCTCACCAGAGGTAGCCTGACTGCCATTAGGTGCCGAGATGAGATCCTCAGACCCCTTGTGAGACCATATGCTGGTGCGGTTGGCCCTGGGTTCCTCCTAATGCAGGACAATGCCAGACCTCATGTGGCTGGAGTGTGTCAGCAGTTCCTGCAAGATGAAGGCCTTGAAGCTATGGACTGGCCCGCCTGTTCCCCAGACCTGAATCCGATTGAGCACATCTGGGACAATATGTCTCGCACCATCCACCAACGTCACGTTGCACCACAGACTTCCAGGCATTGGCGGATGCTTTAGTCCAGGTCTGGGAGGAGATCCCTCAGAAGACCGTCCGCCGCCTCATCAGGAGCATGCCCAGGCATTGTATAGAGGCCATACAGGCTCGTGGAGGCCACACACAATACTGAGCATCATTTCCTTGTCTTGAGACATTTCCACTGAAGTTGGATCAGCCTGTAATTTCATTTTCCACTTTGATTTTGAGCATCATTCCAAATCCAGACCTCTGTGGGATATTAGTCGTGATTTATGTTGATCATTTTTAGGTTTTATTGTTCTCAGCATTCCACTATGTAATGAATAAAGATTTACAACTGGAATATTTCATTCAGAGATATCTAGGATGTGGGATTTTAGTTTTCCCTTTATTTTTTGAGCAGTGTATATACACACACAAAGATACATTATATATATATATATATATATATATATATATACACACACATATACACACACAGTGCCTTGCGAAAGTATTCGGCCCCCTGGAACTTTTCAACCTTTTCCCACATATCATGCTTCAAATATAAAGTTACCAGATGTAAATTTTTGGTAAAGAATCAACAAGTGGAACACAATTGTGAAGTTTAATAAAATTTATTGGTTATTGAAAATTTTTGTGGAAAATCAAAAACTGAAAAGTGGGGCGTGCAATATTATTCGGCCCCTTTATCTTAATACTTTGTTGCGCCACCTTTTGCTGCGATTACAAGTCTCTTGGGGTCTGTCTCTATCAGTTTTGTACATCGAGAGACTGAAATTCTCGCCCATTCTTCCTCGGCAAAACAGCTCGAGCTCAGTGAGGTTTGATGGAGATCCTTTGTGATCAGCAGTTTTCAGCTCTTTCCACAGATTCCCGATTGGATTGAGGTCTGGACTCTGACTTGCCCATTCTAACACCTGGATACATTTATTTGTGAACCATTCCATTGTAGATTTCGCTTTATGTTTGGGATCATTGTCTTGTTGGAAGACAAATCTCCGTCCCAGTTTCAGGTCTTTTGCAGACGCCAACAGGTTTTCTTCCAAGAATGGTCCTGTATTTGGCTCCATCCATCTTCCCATCAATTTTAACCATCTTCCCTGTCCCTGATGAAGAAAAGCAGGCCCAAACCATGATGCTGCCACCACCATGTTTGACTGTGGGGATGGTGTGTTCAGGGTGATGAGCTGTGTTGCCTTTATGCCAAACATATCGTTTGGCATTGTTGCCAAAAAGTTTGATTTTGGTTTCATCTGACCAGAGCATCTTCTTCCACATGTTTGGTGTCTCCCAGGTGGCTTGTTGCAAACTATTTATGGATATCTTTGAGAAATGGCTTTCTTCTTGCCAATCTTCCATAAAGGCCAGATTTGTGCAGTGTACGACTGATTGTTGTCCTATGGACAGACTGTCCCACCTCAGCTGTAGATCTCTGCAGTTTATCCTGAGTGATCATGGGCCTCTTGGCTGCATCTCTGATCAGTCTTCTCCTTGTTTGAGATGAAAGTTTAGAGGGACGGCCAGGTCTTGGTAGATTTGCAGTGGTACGATACTCCTTCCATTTCAATATGATCGCTTGCACAGTGCTCCTTGGGATGTTTAAAGTTTTGGAAATCATTTTGTATCCAAATCCGGCTTTAAACTTCTCCACAACAGTATCACGGACCTGCCTGTTGTGTTCCTAGGTCTTCATGATGCTCTCTGTGCTTCACACAGAACCCTGAGACTATCACAGAGCAGGAGCATTTATACGGAGACTTGATTACACACAGGTGGATTATATTTATCATCATTAGGCATTTAGGACAACATTGGATCATTCAGAGATCCACAATGAACTTCTGGAGTGAGTTTGCTGCACTGAAAGTAAAGGGGCCGAATAATATTGCACTCCCCACTTTTCAGTTCTTGAATTTCCACAAAAATTTAAAATAACCAATAAATTTTGCTCGACTTCACAATTGTGTTCTACTTGTTGTTGGTTCTTCACCAAAAATTTACATTTGGTGGATGCATGGTGTATGTATGTATGTATGTATGTATGTATGTATGTATACAGGGGTTGGACAAAATAAATGGAAACACCTAACATTTTGGCATCATAATCTTCGAACATGTGATAATCTTGCAAACCGTGACATATGGAAATGTTTTGTAGTTGATTATTTGAGTTATGTGATATGTGTATGTAAATTAACTGTTTGTTTTGCATAATTGTAAGAACATTGATGAGAACCTGATACCAATGGCAGAACTCTCGGATTTTCAAAGAGGCCAAATTGTTGGTGCTCGTATGGCAGGCGCTAGTGTAACAGAAAGTGCCCGAATGCTTGGCGTCTCAACAGGTACTGTCTCCAAAGTAATGACTGCGTTTGAAAGCGAAGGAAAAGCGTCCGCAGCAAAGCACAGGTCCGGCCGAAAGTCAAAGTTGACTGAGAGAGACCTTCGGACTCTAAAGCAAATTGTGAGAGAGGATCGCAAGACCACGGCTCCGAAAATCACTGCTGAGCTCAATGAACACCTACAGAACCCAGTTTCCAAGAAAACTGTTCGTCGGGAGCTGCACAAATCTGGATTCCCCGGAAGAGCTGCAATTAGAAAACTGCTGCTCTCAATGACAAATGTTCACAAGCGTTTAGAGTGGTGTAGAAACCTCCAGAATTGGTCCCTCGAGCAGTGGAAACATGAGATATTCTCAGAAGAATCATCGTTTACCCTATTTCCGGCCGAGTGTACGTTTGGAGACAGCCGAAAGAAGCATTCCATCCAGACTGCCTTCTCCCAACCGTAAAATATGGCGGAGGTTCTGTGATGATCTGGGGTGCTATTTCGTGAAGATCCGCCGGGCCAATGATATCCCTTCATGGAAGAATTAACAGCTGAGATTATTTAGGCATTTTGGGCGACCAAGTGCATCCAATGGTTCAAGCACTGTTCCCGGAGGGGAACGCCATCTTTCAGGATGATAATGCACCAATTCATACAGCTAGAATCGTTAAAGCATGGCACAAGGAACATTCTAATGAAGCTGAGCATATCATCTGGCCCCCACAATCCCCAGACCTCAACCTTATTGAGCATTTATGGTCGATTTAAGAGATTCAAGTTAGACGTCAATTTCCGCCGCCATCGTCGCTCAAGAGAACTGGAGGGTGTTTTAACTGCAGAATGGGGATGAAATTCCTTTGGAAACAATTCACACCTTGTATGAATCCATACCTCGGAGAACTGAGGCTGTAATCGCCGCAAAAGGTGGACCTACACCAGATTAAACTAACTTTTGTCGCGGTTTCCATTATTTTGTCCAACCCCTGTATATGTACCTGCAGAGCTGTAAATTTGACTTCAGTACTGCAGATAATGTCAGATACCAAGAGCAGTGGAAAATCAGCGCTGGGCCTGGGGAACGTGAGCAAAGTGCGTTTTTTTTTTGTTCAGGGTATGTGCACACGTTGCGGATCTGCAGCAGTTTCCCATGCGGTGTACAGTACCATGTAAACCTATGGAAAACAAAATCTGCAGTGCACATGCTGCGGAAAATACCACACGGAAAAGCTGAGTTGTATTTTCTGCAGCATGTCAATTCTTTGTGCGGATTACGCAGCGTATTACACCTGTTCCTTTATGGGAACCCGCAGGTGAAATCCGCACAAAAAACGCTGGAAGTCCGCGGATAATCTGCAGGTAAAAACTCAGTGCGTTTTACCTGCGGATTTTTCAAAAACCAAGCAGAAAAATCCGCACGGAAATCCGCAATGTGTGCACATAGCCTTAAAGTAACGAACTGCAGCTAGAGACTGAGATTTTCCAAAAGTGGTCAACCCCTTTAACATGAAGCCTGATTTAAAGTCATTTTCTGATGACTTTACCTTTAAGCTCGTAGAGGGGTCTGTAGAAGATCCTTCATACCCCATGCACACAATGTATTACACACTTACACATTGATAAACACTTTTTTTTTTTTTTTTTAACAATGCAGCCAATCCTGCATCCATTTATTTATTATTTTCTATATTAAGAAACCCGAAAAAAAAAAAAAAAAACTTAAAAAACAAAAACAATTAAGCCGGTTGATATCCCCTCCCCCCATCGCAGTGGTGGCAGGTACTAAATAAAAAGACAATGAATAGAAACGTTTGCCGCGCTTTATGAGGGTCTTCCTAGTAATCAGTTGGGTTTCTTGAAGGGGAACCTGCATGCAACGACGGTGCGGCATCTGCAGGCGGCAGTGTCCCAAGTTCTCCGGGGATCTCGGCATCAGATCATCCAATACTCCCTGGAGGCTGCTCTAAAAGACCTATATATTGGGGTTCCCTATAGGTCTCCCTAGCAGTAACAGGGGGTATAAAAAAAAAAAATAATAATGAGGGGATTGCTTTATTGAGTAGGATATATGGCTGATGCAGCTGCAGGTGTGATCCTGCAACGTCCAAGAGTTAAAAATGTAAACTATTGTTGGAGCGGTCACCTCTGGCTCCTATAAAATAAGCCTTCGCTGTCCCACAGGATGTTTTGCATTGGCAAAAGTTCCACTCCTGTAAGTTTCCGTGGAGCAGTGGAGGAAAGGATTGGATTGCCGGGTTGGGGTACTGGTGTCGGGGATGCGGGTGTGAGAAAAAGGTTGTGGCGGTGGGTCGGCTCCTCCCATCGTATCGTGTCCTGTGCCAGAGGTGAGCGTAACTTCAAAAATACTGCCATTTCCCCAACACCGTGTCCTTGATGGCATCCACGTACTGTGCTGGCACCCAGTATACCCAGTAGTAAGATGCTTCAGTAGGACCCAGCTGAAATGCCTGTCAAAAAAAAATATATAGTATTTAGTGGGATAGAAATGTAGTATAGTTCTTCTGATTAGCTATGCTGCTTATCCCATGTGCAGGCTTTTGCAGTAGCTTAGGTAATAATAATAATCTTTATTTTTATATAGCGCTAACATATTCCGCAGCGCTTTACAGTTTTGCACACATTATCATCACTGTCCCCATTGGGGCTCACAATCTAGAATCCCTATCAGTATGTCTTTGGAATGTGGGAGGAAACCGGAGTACCCGGAGGAAACCCACGTAACTCTTTGCAGATGTTGTCCTGGGTGGGATTAGAACCCAGGACCCCAGCGCTGCAAGGCTGCTGTGCTAACCACTGCGCCACCGTGCTGCCCATACATTGTTACGACCATTCATATAGTGACAGTTTGTGGTTAGTGGTTGTAACCATGGATACCTAAGCTACTGCAATGCCCTGAACATGGGGTAAACGACATAGCGAATCAGAAGAACTACACTCCATTTCTAATTGGAGGCATTTCCTAATATTATTACACCTACTACATACTGGGATAGGACTTTGGAGATGGGAATAACCCTTTGAGTAAACTAGCCCACTGGACTCCTACTTCAGTCTATCACTTCTCACATATCCAGTGGTTAGGAGTTTATATATTTACTCTGGAATGGCCCTTTAAGAGCTGCAATTATCTGTATAACGTGAATGTTACCTAAAAAAGGACAGGAAGGCCCCTTACCATCATACGATAGTCATCATGTTCTTCAATTGGCTCGGAGATTACATTTTTAATAGAACCCATGGGGATTTTTTCTGTTCTTTCTGCATAAAAAAATATAATAATTATCACAATTCTTTGCATGGATCGGCTTAACCAAGTCTACAGGCTGTACAGAAGACCTGACACAGAGCGACGGACTATGGGCTGGAGTTATTACATGAACAGACAAGATCAACGGCTGCCGAGGAAAAAGCCATTTCACCTGTGTCCGGCCATTTACGTAAAGAGTGGAGTTACTTTAAGTATCCTGAGTTACATCCTGTATTATACCCCAGAGCTGCACTCACTATTCTGCTGGTGCAGTCACTGTATACATACATTACATTACTGATCCTGAGTTACATCCTGTATTATACTCCAGAGCTACACTCACTATTCTGCTGGTGCAGTCACTGTGTACATACATTACATTACTGATCCTGAGTTACATCCTGTATTATACTCCAGAGCTGCATTCACTATTCTGCTGGTGCAGTCACTGTGTACATACATTACATTACTGATCCTGAGTTACATCCTGTATTATACCCCAGAGCTGCACTCACTGTGTACATACATTACTGATCCTGAGTTACATCCTGTATTATACTCCAGAGCTGCACTCACTATTCTGCTGGTGCAGTCACTGTGTACATACATTACATTACTGATCCTGAGTTACATCCTGTATTTTACCCCAGAGCTGCACTCACTGTGTACATACATTACTGATCCTGAGTTACATCCTGTATTATACCCCAGAGCTGCACTCACTATTCTGCTGGTGCAGTCACTGTGTACATACATTACATTAATGATCCTGAGTTACATCCTGTATTATACCCCAGAGCTGCACTCACTATTCTGCTGGTGCAGTCACTGTGTACATACATTACTGATCCTGAGTTACATCCTGTATTATACTCCAGAGCTGCACTCACTATTCTGCTGGTGCAGTCACTGTGTACATACATTACATTACTGATCCTGAGTTACATCCCGTATTATACCCCAGAGCTGCACTCACTATTCTGCTGGTGCAGTCACTGTGTGTGTACATACATTACATTACTGATCCTGAGTTACATCCTGTATTATACCCCAGAGCTGCACTCACTATTCTGCTGGTGCAGTCACTGTGTACATACATTACATTACTGATCCCGAGTTACATCCTGTATTATACCCCAGAGCTGCACTCACTATTCTGCTGGTGCAGTCACTGTGTACATTACATTACTGATCCTGAGTTACATCCTGTATTATACCCCAGAGCTGCACTCACTATTCTGCTGGTGCAGTCTCTGTGTACATACATTACATTACTGATCCTGAGTTACATCCTGTATTATACCCCAGAGCTGCACTCACTATTCTGCTGGTGCAGTCACTGTGTACATTACATTACTGATCCTGAGTTACATCCTGTATTATACCCCAGAGCTGCACTCACTATTCTGCTGGTGCAGTCTCTGTGTACATACATTACATTACTGATCCTGAGTTACATCCTGTATTATACCCCAGAGCTGCACTCACTATTCTGCTGGTGCAGTCACTGTGTACATTACATTACTGATCCTGAGTTACATCCTGTATTATACTCCAGAGCTGCACTCACTATTCTGCTGGTGCAGTCACTGTGTACATACATTACATTACTGATCCTGAGTTACATCCTGTATTATACCCCAGAGCTGCACTCACTATTCTGCTGGTGCAGTCCCTGTGTACATACATTACATTACTGATCCCGAGTTACATCCTGTATTATACCCCAGAGCTGCACTCACTGTTCTGCTGGTGCAGTCACTGTGCACATACATTACATTACTGATCCCGAGTTACATCCTGTATTATACCCCAGAGCTGCACTCACTGTTCTGCTGGTGCAGTCACTGTGTACATACATTACTGATCCTGAGTTACATCCTGTATTATACCCCAGAGCTGCACTCACTATTCTGCTGGTGCAGTCACTGTGTACATACATTACATTACTGATCCTGAGTTATATCCTGTATTACACTCCAGAGCTGCACTCACTATTCTGCTGGTGCAGTCCCTGTGTACATACATTACATTACTGATCCCGAGTTACATCCTGTATTATACCCCAGAGCTGCACTCACTGTTCTGCTGGTGCAGTCACTGTGCACATACATTACATTACTGATCCCGAGTTACATCCTGTATTATACCCCAGAGCTGCACTCACTGTTCTGCTGGTGCAGTCACTGTGTACATATATTACTGATCCTGAGTTACATCCTGTATTATACCCCAGAGCTGCACTCACTGTTCTGCTGGTGCAGTCACTGTGTACATACATTACATTACTGATCCCGAGTTACATTCTGTATTATACCCCAGAGCTGCACTCACTGTTCTGCTGGTGCAGTCACTGTATACACGCGTTACTTGCCTTTTGTACCGATCCATAGCTGGTCTTGCTCCAGTTTAAATGTCAGTCTGACTTTCCCTCCTGATTTATTGTACATACCAGATATAGGAGTAGTTGGAAGTCTCTCCTGTAATAGACACAAACAGTAATAAATACTGAATGACCTGTAATACCAGTCCTAGCCCACAGACAAGAGTGGCGCCGTTTATGGAGAAGGAAAGAAAAAAAAAAAAAAACTTTTTCCTAATCTCCTGTCTATAAATGTAAAAGTAAAGTCTTCTGTGGCTTCAGAATTTCAACAGAAGTCAGTGAAATATTCTTTGCAGATCTTGTCGCTATAATCTCGTATATACAGTAAAGGCGGACTGATAAGCGGCTTCAGTCTTGGGCAAGTTGGCTTCTGCTCTGCAAGTCCAGAATAGGCCCAGCTCAGTCCCCACCCAGATACCCACAACTGACCCTTGTGGATCCCCTAAGAGGAATATCTGCAGCTTTGACAGCCCTGAAGTTGTGTCCTAATGTCCTAAATACACAAAGCCGAGCCTCGATCCAAAAGAAGTCAGTATACAGAGCTGGACTCAGGTTTATTGCCACCCTGGCACATGATCACTGCACAAACACGGCCATGTTTGCAGTTGGCGGGGACTTGGTCCAAATTTTTCTGGGCTTTTGTATCGGCTGTTTGCATAGGATGTTATATCCATCAGTTGCACTGAAGCTATATTTAAAAAGGGGCTTTGCTCCAAATTTAAGATCTCAAAAGGGGCATAACTTGTTGATTTTTGAGGGCAAGACTGCTGGAAGACAGAGTGTCAGAATTGGGCACTTTTATTTCGGTTACAGAATGGAGTGACAGTGCACTTTTTTTTTATCCCCTAACAGTCCCATAGAGAATGATTGGAGCAGCGGTCAGGCATCTGACCTGCCGCTTCAGTCTGTGAGCAAAATTTTATCCCAGTTACAGAATGGCGTAGCAGTTCATATAACTGACCGATGCTCTATTCATTCTCCATGGGGCTGTCAGAAAAAAAAAAAAAGGAAAAAAACGAGCACACTGCCACTCCATTCTTTAACTGGCGTGAGTCCCAGTGCTCAGACCCCTCCAATCAATTAATTATCACCTATCCAATGGGTAGGTAAGAATTACATCTAATAAAACACCCTCAACTTGAGATAAATTAATGTCTGCATTCAGCGAAGAGGGAGGCTAAAAAATAAATAATTTAAAAAAATTATGTAACTACGTGCTTAATCTTCTGTTCCTGCAGCAAGTCCGGAAATCATCTGACCTGCTGCTGATCATTTCTACGACATGTTCCTTCGGTCATTAAGATGCGTTAGGACCAACAAAAGCAATTAAGACGGTGTCTGGGATAAAGACTCCCGCCTGAATGGGTCGACAAGTCCTCAAAGAACTATAGAACACATTGAAAATCCTTTTTTTTTTTTTTTATATTCGGCAATTAAACAGATGGCGTAAATGGATCAGACAAATGTTCCAGAAAAAGATGAAGCTGGGAATTTCTTTGAGGCTGAAAGCCATCTACAAAGAAACAAGGACCTCTCTACTTGCTAATAGGGCACACATTTCATCTACCACCTCCTGAAGGACCCTCAGACATCTCCTCACAATAAAGTGCCATTAGAGAGATGGAGCTGTTATACTAAGACACGACAGACTTCGTGATGATGGAAATAAAGGGTCTCATTTCCAGTTCAGAAAAAGAGATTGCAACATCAAGATCTAAAGTGACGCCTAAATGTCTCCTACTCTGTGTTCTTCCCCACCAGGTTACAGGTCGTTTCTTGGGGTAAAACACGTCCTCAATGTCAACCGATATTGAAGGATTCGGCCGTCAGTCTAATGTGTATGGGGATATACAGGTCCTTCTCAAAAAATTAGCATATAGTGTTAAATTTCATTATTTACCATAATGTAATGATTACAATTAAACTTTCATATATTATAGATTCATTATCCACCAACTGAAATTTGTCACGTCTTTTATTGTTTTAATACTGATGATTTTGGCATACAACTCCTGATAACCCAAAAAACCTGTCTCAATAAATTAGCATATCAAGAAAAGGTTCTCTAAACGACCTATTACCCTAATCTTCTGAATCAACTAATTAACTCTAAACACATGCAAAAGATACCTGAGGCTTTTATAAACTCCCTGCCTGGTTCATTACTCAAAACCCCCATCATGGGTAAGACTAGCGACCTGACGGATGTCAAGAAGGCCATCATTGACACCCTCAAGCAAGAGGGTAAGACCCAGAAAGAAATTTCTCAACAAATAGGCTGTTCCCAGAGTGCTGTATCAAGGCACCTCAATGGTAAGTCTGTTGGAAGGAAACAATGTGGCAGAAAACGCTGTACAACGAGAAGAGGAGACCGGACCCTGAGGAAGATTGTGGAGAAGGACCGATTCCAGACCTTGGGGAACCTGAGGAAGCAGTGGACTGAGTCTGGTGTGGAAACATCCAGAGCCACTGTGCACAGGCGTGTGCAGGAAATGGGCTACAGGTGCCGCATTCCCCAGGTAAAGCCACTTTTGAACCATAAACAGCGGCAGAGGCGCCTGACCTGGGCTACAGAGAAGCAGCACTGGACTGTTGCCAAGTGGTCCCAAGTACTTTTTTCTGATGAAAGCAAATTTTGCATGTCATTCGGAAATCAAGGTGCCAGAGTCTGGAGGAAGACTGGGGAGAAGGAAATGCCAAAATGCCTGAAGTCCAGTGTCAAGTACCCACAGTCAGTGATGGTGTGGGGTGCCATGTCAGCTGCTGGTGTTGGTCCACTGTGTTTCATCAAGGGCAGGGTCAATGCAGCTAGCTATCAGGAGATTTTGGAGCACTTCATGCTTCCATCGGCTGAAATGCTTTATGGAGATGAAGATTTCATTTTTCAGCACGACCTGGCACCTGCTCACAGTGCCAAAACCACTGGTAAATGGTTTACTGACCATGGTATTACTGTGCTCAATTGGCCTGCCAACTCTCCTGACCTGAACCCCATAGAGAATCTGTGGGATATTGTGAAGAGAAAGTTGAGAGACGCAAGACCCAACACTCTGGATGAGCTTAAGGCCGCTATTGAAGCATCCTGGGCCTCCATAACATCTCAGCAGTGTCACAGGCTGATTGCCTCCATGCCACGCCGCATTGAAGCAGTCATTTCTGCCAAAGGATTCCCGACCAAGTATTGAGTGCATAACTGAACATTATTATTTGATGTTTTTTTTGTTTGTTATTAAAAAACACTTTTATTTGATTGGATGGGTGAAATATGCCAATTTATTGAGACAGGTTTTTTGGGTTATCAGGAGTTGTATGCCAAAATCATCAGTATTAAAACAATAAAAGACCTGACAAATTTCAGTTGGTGGATAATGAATCTATAATATATGAAAGTTTAATTGTAATCATTACATTATGGTAAATAATGAAATTTAACACTATATGCTAATTTTTTGAGAAGGACCTGTACTCACAAACATTCTTAATTGGTTTCTTCATGAAAAAGAAAAAAAGATAATGGGTGACACTTGAGAAGGTAGACCACTGGAAGGTTTCTTTGGTTGCCCCCTTTACAGCAGCCTCCTACACCATCTTCTCTCCCAGTTGCCCCCACAGTGCAGAGGTTCAGGGACAGGCATTCAGCCCTTTAAGGTTGATGTTCTAACCCTAATAAACCTGTTTGTAAATAACCCGATGGTCGCACATTCTGTTTTTTTCTGAATTAGAAGCTCCAATATTCAGACACTTCATGGAGGGAGATCGGATGATGCCCTTGATGGAAAATCCAAGGGAGCTTAGCTCCTACACCCTCAACTCTCTAAACTATCCCCACGGTTCTCTCTTTCCCTCTCTCAGAGGCCTCATGTTATTTGAAGAAAGGTCTAATGTGTTTAGTTATCCCATGCCATTAGAAGACCTCACAGGTTCCCATTCGTGGAGTGGCTGGATACCTACCTGGACATGTCTGGGATGGGGATCTCCTTGTCTGGGAGCGTCCCCTCCAGTCTGGCTCAGAGGTGGGGTCCTGGGTAGACAACACCCCTGATGGATCATGCCAGCCTATGCCGGGTGCCACAGGTCACCAGAATAAGAGGATCCTTACCTGCACGCCTTTTAGGGATGGCATGATATCTTCCGGTTTGCCCTTGTCCAGTACCTTTCTGTGTTGCTTAAAAATATAAAACAAAAATAGTAAGAAGACGAGTCTGGAAGGAAGAATGCAAATTACAAATAAGTGAACATGGCAATAGAAAAAAAAAGTTAAAAATACTATACTGGAAGGCATAGTTTTTTGGTTTTTTTTGCTATGGCCCTCTGTATAGGAGAATAATAGAGTAACAGACACAGATCGGTCAGATGGAAGTCAAGAGAACAGGCCTCCGTCTGGTGAAGGTGGGCTATGAACCACCAGACTTGCATCATTACCTTCTGCCGACACAACGGCTCCTTCTTGTTTTCCTCCTCCTTCACCTCTTGCTGGATGGTCTCTTTGGGGGTGGTAACAGCCAGTACGTCATTGATGGTGGAACCTACAACCATGACTTTTGCTCCATTGGTAACTTTGATTTCCCGTAGTGTTTTGTCCTCGGGAAGCAGCCCTTTAAACATAACTTTCTGCATAGCTGGTGGAAGACCTGAAGGAAACACGGAGGTGCAGGTATTTAATATTTTGAGTTGCGTTCTACAGTGCAAACATTTGGTCAATGAGGTGTTAAAAAAGGGGTTATCCAACCTCATTACATATTTTTACAAAACAGAAGACAATGCTATGTGACACCTTACTTATCCTGGAAAAATGCCTCCCGCGTTACACACCAGTCTCCTTCTATGGCTTCACCTCAAAGTCCTAATTCTGTCTTTCCTGACCTTAAAGGGGTTGTCCATTTTTAGAAAAAATAAAATAAAAATTAAATATACTGGTTTATAGGACTGTCCCAGTCATGGTCCTCAATCTACCGCAATACGATGGTCAAAGCCAGGGAATGGGATGTCACATAAAACAGACCAGTGAATAGCGGCGGAAAGGCGGCTCTGGAGCAGTAAGGGATACAACAAGTAAGGTTTATTTTGGAATTTTAAAGCATTATTTAACTGCAAGACAATTTTTTTCTCTCAAAATGGACAAACCCTTGAAGTGCTGACGTTATTCATACACAGTAAGCAAGCGTGTCACATGCGGATCCACAAGAAAGTGAGCAGAATATGTATGCCAGAGCTTGGGATTTACATGGCAGACATAACCCTCTCGGGCCAATGCTTACTAAACCCTTTCCCCCAGAGTTCCGCTTTAAAGGGTCAACCACTGATGCCCTTTAAATTGTTGGAGGACTTACCTGTGAGTGTATGAATCTTCTGTTTAAGGCTTGCTCCTGTACTGTCCAATGGAAGCTTTACGTCGTACTTGTTCTTATTCCAAATAATCTTAAACTCTACAAGCTCTTTTTCGGACTCAGAGTCCCCTCCGTTACTGAAGGCGCCGTCCTCTTCCGGTTGTGCCGAACTGCTGTCCTGAGAGGCCTGAGGATCGCCATCTGCAACTTCTTCACAGCTCAGCTGTGCCTTCGGTCCATCCGCCTCCATTCCCAGATCTTCCACTTCTATAGGGGACAGGGACGAGAGCGGGTTAGTTCAGCCACACACAAAACAGATCATTCCACACGAGTCGGATGATCGCGTCAGCAGAATGAAAGTAGCGGGTCCCGTAGCCATTGCTGAGCTTACGCTAAGGGCAAACGAGCTCACTGCCTGCTAAAAAGTAATTTCATGGTAGACGTCCTATATGTACACTTTCAAAGGTTAATGACATGGCGGTATTAATTTCAGAGGACTTCCCAATAGATGCAGTTCTAGAAACTGTCTGTTGAATATATGTGTGCACAGATGAATGGTATACTACAGAAATCAACCTTCGTGGCAGAGGCTGGCACCAGTGTCATCGGTCACCTGGATGGGTGACATGGCGTGCAGCAGAGCAGGGGAGCCAGATTCTAGGGGTCAGATGATATCCCAAACACTGGACAAGTGATATAGGACAGCGTCCTCTTCATCAGGTGCCACTCTGGGAATTCATGGCACATTATGTCACATGCCAAAAGATATAAAAGGAACAAAAATATCAGGAGAGCTGTAACGTGTGCGCTGATCGTAGCAGGAGAATCAAAAAGCCAAAAGGCTCAGAGCCTCTTCTCGACACGTCTGCATTACCGGCATCCTATTATTGTGTGCGTCTATTTTGGAGAACTTGCGACAGAACATTAAAAAAATAAATGTCCAATATAGAAGATAGGACGGCACTAGAGCAGTACTTTATCCAATATAGGACTCTGTATGAGCGGCTGTGTGTCAGGCGTCACGAAAGCTCCGGGTATTGGTGCTCAGCATAAAAGAAACTCTGAATCAGTCCAAGAAGAAATGAAAATGCGGCACTCACCCCAATACAGCTGTGCAGATCGTGAACTTTATTGGAGAGAAACTGAAAGGTACATCCGTCAGGACATCAGGTAAACCATGAGGGTGCGGTACAGGAGCACGGACGACGGCCGTTTCGCACACACAGGTGCTTCACTCGGACCCGTCGAAGCACCTGTGTGTGCGAAACAGCCGTCGTCCGTGCTCCTGTATCGCACCCTCATGGTTTACCTGATGTCCTGATGGAAGTACCTTTCAGTTTCTCTCCAATAAAGTTCACGATCTGCACAGCTGTATTGGGGTGAGTGCCGCATTTTCATTTCTTCTTGGACTGATTAAAAAAATAAATAAACACCTTTTCCTACATTGGGAGCTCCGATTGGTGGAGGCGCCGCCTAACTTTTGTGACAAAGGACTTAATGTAATACAAAGTGCAACTCTTCTGTTGGCTTCATGCTAGAGAGATGAGGATGGGTCAGACTGTAATAACAGCCCGAAATAAAGCCAACAGGGGCCAAGAGCAAGGGAAGCGACGCAGGGCTGACAATAGTATTAGTACCCCTTCGATCTAATAATTGGGGAAAAGGAACTTCTGCCGAATCTCCATGGCAGTGGTGACTAACCTTTGGTGCTTTAGTTTTTAAAAACTACAACCTCCCAGCATGCTCCGACAACCTGCCATTGAAAAACTACAACCTCCCAGCATGCCCCGACAACCTGCCATTGAAAGACTACAACCTCCCAGCATGTCCCGACAACCTGCCATTGAAAAACTGCAACCTCCCAGCATGCTCCGACAACCTGCCATTGAAAAACTGCAACCTCCCAGCATGCTCCGACAACCTGCCATTGAAAGACTACAACCTCCCAGCATGCCCCGACAACCTGCCATTGAAAGACTACAACCTCCCAGCATGCCCCGACAACCTGCCATTGAAAAACTACAACCCCCAGCATGCCCAGACAACCTGCCATTGAAAGACTACAACCCCCAGCATGCCCCGACAACCTGCCATTGAAAAACTACAACCTCCCAGCATGCTCCGACAACCTGCCATTGAAAGACTACAACCTCCCAGCATGCCCCGACAACCTGCCATTGAAAGACTACAACCTCCCAGCATGCCCCGACAACCTGCCATTGAAAAACTACAACCCCCAGCATGCCCAGACAACCTGCCATTGAAAAACTACAACCCCCAGCATGCCCCGACAACCTGACATTGAAAAACTACAACCCCCAGCATGCCCCGACAACCTGCCATTGAAAAACTACAACCCCCAGCATGCCCAGACAACCTGCCATTGAAAGACTACAACCCCCAGCATGCCCAGACAACCTGCCATTGAAAGACTACAACCCCCAGCACGCCCCGACAACCTGCCATTGAAAGACTACAACCCCCAGCATGCCCCGACAACCTGACATTGAAAAACTACAACCCCCAGCATGCCCCGACAACCTGACATTGAAAAACTACAACCCCCAGCATGCTCAGACAACCTGCCATTGCAAGACAACATCCCTAAACAACCTGCCATTACAAAACTACAACTCCCAATATGCCCTGACAGCTACATGCTGGGTGTTCTAGTTTTTCAACAGCTGGAGAGCCATAATTTTGGCGCCACTGCTTTCTATTACTTATGGGAGTGTCCAGGCATTAATTCCATTTTTTGCTGCCCTGGTCCGCTCCTCTATGACACAAGGTCTTCACTTTTATGCCTGCCAGTCTACACCCTGCGATGTGACTAGGCTTCCTGCAAAGTAATTTAGCCATTGGGACTGTTTGCTAGAGGTGACCAGATGGGAGCAAACGGGAAAACCGCCTGCCATGAAGCAGCAGTCTGGACGCCGGACCAGGTTAGGGTGAATGGAATTGCTAAGCTCCACCAGGCACACTGTCCTAGAGACGCCATTGTGCGCTGCGACTGACTGATGCCCGGTTTGCACCGGGCGCATTAATAATAGGATACATGCACAATACCCACTGGGGGGCAAACAGCTGCCTCACTGCCCCGATTACTGCACATACCGGCTTGTCTCTCCACCCCGGGAAGATCAGACAAGAACCGAACCGTTTGGTGCCGAGGTGAACTCTGCTGTACTGGGATTTCTCGCAGGAGGGCGACACCAGTGATTATTGGGCATGGGGCACACTAGAGCGGCCGCCTATGGGACGTGGCGCCTCCGCCATCAGGTGGAGAAACTTTTATGCAACCGGTTTTACTCAAAATGGAAAGAAAAGTTGCAGCAAAGTGTAAGTTGTGAGCAGAGGGCACATGGTGGGGAAGGTGACCTCAGGCACAGGGCATGGCACTGCCCATGGCACACAATGGGGGGCTACGCCTGGCATATGGCACTAGGAGGGGCAGGGGAGGCACAGCAGGCACACAGGCCTCACAGATGGCACATGCGCCGGCCACAGAGTTAGGACGTGCTCCTATAAAGGAGGGCATGCCGGGCAGCAGCAGGGGCACCACAGCAGGGAATGGCTATGGCAGCTGGCACAACAGACTAAAGGACAGGGCACCGAACAGCCGCAAATCTCAGCACTGCACAGAGGAGGAGAACACACCGCTCTGCCCTCGGGGGAACCGGTACTAACCGTCCTGGGACGCCATGATGATTGTGTACAAGTCGCCAGCGCTAGTGCTGCCGGGAAACTCACAATCACACGTTTTTTGGTCCTCTTCGGCAACCGTAGGCCTAACCAGAAGCGGAAGAATAGCTGATACCATAGAGACAAGGCTGATGCTAGAATGTACGGGCTACAAGTAGGTATGACGTTTTGGTCACGTGGCCGTAGCTTCCGGTTTCTTCCAGAGCGCTGAGCCAGGATGTTGTAAGTGTTCACAGCTGTAGACGCCATTTTGTTGAAGACTAAAGTCATTGACACATCATATAAATCTACAGTAAAATGGCTCCTGAAATGCGGACATTTTTTGTTTTGTTTTCTAACCAGGCCAGTAATGATGCTGAAGCCCAGGTTTATGAGAAGGACATCATTTGGGGAGATGAGGCTTCTGTTAGGCAGAGTTCTGCTTCCAGCAGTGCGCCGGGGAACCAGGGGGTGTGCAGCAGGGCCACAGAAAGAGATTCGGGTGCGATTTGCTCCCAGCCCCACAGGTAAATTTACTGACAGGACATATACGTCACATTAGTATATTAGCAGCTCTTCCCCTATAAGTGCAGGGCTAAACTACACACAGATTGTGTTGTAGTCTGTGTAACCATGGAAACACATAGGTCTGCTCAGGAGCTGTATACACAAAAACATTCATTTTTTTTTATTATTATTATTATTTATTTTTAACCCCCTATCTGCACTGTGACATGATTAGTGGTAACATTCACATGGAGGGGGAGGGTAACTATAGTGGCCAGGACCCTGGGGTTTAGATGGGGCCCCCAGGAGTTCTCACAATTATTATACAGCTTGCATTGGGGCCCCTGAGCTTATGGCTGCACTGACCCCTGAGCTTATGGCTGCACTGACCCCTGAGCTTATGGCTGCACTGACCCCTGAGCTTATGGCTGCCCTGACCCCTGAGCTTATGGCTGCCCTGACCCCTGAGCTTATGGCTGCCCTGACCCCTGAGCTTATGGCTGCACTGACCCCTGAGCTTATGGCTGCCCTGACCCCTGAACTTATGGCTGCCCTGACCCCTGAGCTTATGGCTGCCCTGACCCCCTGTATCTCTCCTGTGCTGCTGCTTCCTGCTGGTCTCTGATTCCGGATCCTGTATGGACAGGCTGGGAACGATCGCTCAGCCAGTGACTGGCCGCAGTGGTGACCAGCAGGGAAGCATCAGAATGGGAGCTGCATAGGGATTGGTGAGTGAGAGTATTAATGCTTCATTTATTATTTGTTTAACCAGTCTTAGCCCATTTACTCCATTACATACCAATATCTATAGTGCAACTGAATGAAATTGTAAAAAAACAATTGATAAAGTTTTTTTTAAAACAAAAATGTAAAAAGTTTACAAAGTTTTAGGTCTCTTTCACACAACCGTGATCATTGGTCCAATCTCAGTGCGTCTCCCAACCAACATATATTTCTGTAAGGCGAGACGGGCGGTCAGTCCGTGCATTGTGCTCCGAGGTCGGACCGATGATCACGGGCATCTGAAAAATGAAAATGCGCCTGTAATCACCACATCTGCAACGACATAAAGTATTATTCCTATCTGCCCCCACTCTGTATTGTCGGATAGTGCTTATAAATACAAGCAATTTTGCAGTTTACTGCTTATTAAAATTGTCATCTGTTCTTGAGATATTAACACTTTTGTTTAACGCTCGTTGCCTTGGAGACCGACCACTGCTGTTAGAAGAATATGCTCTTTTTTATTGAGCTTGTAAGCTCTGTACTGAAGCATGGCTAGGATCGCTGTAGAGCACTGATAAGCCTTCTTCCTGCAATGCTTACAAGCTGAACAACAGCGGTGGTCGGTCTCCTAGACAACAACCTGAAAAGTGTTAACATCTCGAGAACGGCTGCAAATGTTAATAAGCAGTGAATTGCAAAAGTGCTTGTATTTACCAACTCTATCCAATAAAATATCCATCAATGAATATGGGAATAACCATTATTTAACCCACACATGGATGCTACACTCCGCCATTCCTTCATTGCTGTTTTGTAGCTATGAGTACAGCGCCCCCTCTGGTCATTACCATTCCCTTGCCTCCGTAGGATTTCTTCATCTTGGCGGCCTGCGCACTGCCCTGTACAATTACCTGTTCGCTAAGAAACACGGAGGAGTTTTTATTCTTCGCCTTGAAGACACCGATAGAAGCCGCCTGGTCCCAGGTTCGGCGGAGGGGATCGAGGACATGTTGGAGTGGGCAGGTTAGACCGTCACTTTGGGTAGACAGTATTTTTTTTTTTTTTTTTAAATGAAAGGCAATCATGAAGCTAACTTCTTCTCTCCAGGGATCCCACCAGATGAGAGTCCTCGACGAGGAGGCCCTTACGGACCCTACGAACAGTCGCGGCGTCTGAATTTATATCATGAGGCGGTGCAAACATTGCTGGAAAGCGGAGCTGCTTACCGCTGCTTCTGTACGCCGCAGAGGCTGGATCTGATGAAGAAAGAAGCGCTGAGGAGCAGACAGACGCCCCGGTAAGAGAGCGCGCACTCTAGAAAGCTGGGTGCCATCAAATGTGAGTATCATTAGAGCTCGTTCGTGTAACCCAGCTGTCCCAAACTCCTGAATGACACCTCTGCATAGTTGTGTAACTCATCATGGTTGTCTTGCAGCAGCTAAGGGCATCTCGAGTGTCAACCCCTAGGGCAGCCATATTGGCCAGGACCCAGCTTTTCCTGTAGAACAGATACGACTAAGAAACAACCAAGCTTGTGATTTGCTTTTTCTATGCTCTCGATATCTGAGACCGTTAAGTATGGGTCACCCATATCAGATTGGTCACTGTCCAGTTTTTAGCAATCCCACCATTCAGCTGATGAAAGGCACAGCGCCATGCGTTTGGTAGTGGTTCTGCCTGGTATTACAGCTCAGTCCTATTCACTTGTATAGGAGCAACCTGCAGTACCAGGGACAAATGCACGGCGCAATGAAGAGGCCACCGCACTTGGCCATAAGTCGACCTCCACCATTTTGCTAAGGAAAGACAATTGATATCGAAAACCACTTTAAAGGGGTACTCTCATATGCAGAGAATGCACCATAGAAGCCTGATACCTGCACATGTGACCTTTACCTATGTGGTGCAATGGTCACGTGCTGCTTCCTTCTACATACACTTCAATGGAGAGCTGACCGTGCTTTTGTTAGATCTCTTTATTGAAGTGTACCAGGGGTCACGAAAGAAATTGCATCCACTGTGCCTAAAATCTGCAGAGATCTTGGAAAACCCCTTTTAATTGATATTGTCGGAGCTTTGCAAGCGGCAGTGAATAGAGACTGCAAGTAATCAGGAATATCCTTCCTACAGTATGTCCGCTGCTTCCATCATGGCTTGTGACATTGCACATATTGAGGTATTATGCAATTAGGAAGGGGCTTATCCAAAATCCAGGTAGGAATCGGAAAAACCTTACTCTTGGAAGTATTCTTACAGTCTAGGCTGACTGTGGCACCGCAGCTCGCTGCCTCCCTTGCTGGACGTCCTCCGTGTTGTGGCAAGCCTTCCATTAAGCCATTATGTCACATGAACGTGTGACACCACATTTTTTCAAAACCTAGGGATTTTTCATGCTTATTTAAAGGGGTTTTCCAAACTTCGCCCAGATCTTGGAAAACCCCTTCAAGTGATAACTTTTGCTGCACTCCCAAGTATTGCATGTAGATGTCTAAAACTTGCAGTGCCCATTAGAGATGAGCAAATACATTCACAGGAGCCTAGTCCAGCCGCCATGACAGTAGCCCTGCTAACCACCTCCTGCCTGGCAGAATTGCCCGATTATATTGTCTGGCGCGACATTATCATCACATGGTGGCGCACACACGACGTCGCTCCACGCCGACTAATCAAGAGGAGCCAGGTAGGAGGCAGTGTGCAGCGCCACCATTTGGAATAGCGCCTGTTCATATTACATGTAGGTTTGCAGAAACGTTCGGACCATTTACTCTTTATAGTGATGTCCAGCTTTCCCCAACAGCAGATGTTGGGGGGAGCAGAATTGGGCAGATTACATTTCAGCATGCCCAATCTTTTGCTTCTGTGGAAAGTTGTCTGGCAGCGATATCTTTGCTTCTTCCTAGTGAGAGCACATGCACGATTTGCCTAGATGAGTGTGCATGTGTATAGTGGGAGGTCTTGCTGGGAGTGAAGACTGCCGTCAGCTGTCAGGTCCCCCGATCCTGGGATGGTGCCCACCTTTACAGTCCACTCTGGGTAATAAAAGGGGGTCCTGAGTGGAGCGCCTCCGCCCCATCTAGGCGCAGCAGTTATACGGACCCTGATATATAAATGCCTCCATCTTTTATCTTTCTTTTCTAAAGCTACGACAATCGCTGCAGACATCTCACCTCGCATCAAGTGCAGGAAAATATGTCCAAGAATTTGCCTTTTGTGGTCCGGTTCCAGTTGCCGAGTGGCGCCCATTCCTTCCAGGACCTGGTTTACGGCCGGACACATCACGACGTGGCCAGTGTGGAAGGAGACCCAGTGATCCTGAAGGGGGACGGCTTTCCCACCTACCACTTGGCCAATGTGGTGGATGACTATAAGATGGCAGTGAGTCACGTCCTGAGGGGAGAAGAATGGCTGATCTCCACCACCAAACATCTGCTCCTGTACCGAGCCTTGGGCTGGCAACCTCCAGCGTACGCTCACCTGCCGCTCCTGCTCAACAAAGATGGCAGCAAACTGTCCAAACGCCAGGGGGATATATATATCCAGCACTTCGCCCAGAGAGGATTCCTGCCGGACGCCATATTGGACATCATTACCAACTGCGGATCAGGATTCGCTGGTAATAATGGAGCGCGAGCGCGGGCTCATTCCGTGCGGGAGAATCAGAGTCCAGGAAAGCTGGGTGACAACAATACGTAGCATTTTACCAGCAGCAATTTTGGGCTCACTTTTTCTTTCCAGCATTTACTTCCAGCAAACGTTTGATTTTCTGAGTCTATGCATTTATTTATTTTTTTATTTTAGCTTTTTAATATCATTTTAATATTTTTAAAAGCTTTTTTAACTGCTTTAACTTTATTTTTTGCGTCCCCCCCCCCCCCCTCTTTAGAGGTTACACAGTGTTCTGCAATATATTCATCCATCTATTTATCCACTTGTGTGTCCCTCTCCCTCCATCCCTCTCTGTCTCCCTCCATCCCTCTCTGTCTCCCTCCATCCCTCTCTGTCTCCCTCCATCCCTCTCTGTCTCCCTCCATCCCTCTCTGTCTCCCTCCATCCCTCTCTGTCTCCCTCCATCCCTCTCTGTCTCCCTCCATCCCTCTCTGTCTCCCTCCATCCCTCTCTGTCTCCCTCCATCCCTCTCTGTCTCCCTCCATCCCTCTCTGTCTCCCTCCATCCCTCTCTGTCTCCCTCCATCCCTCTCTGTCTCCCTCCATCCCTCTCTGTCTCCCTCCATCCCTCTCTGTCTCCCTCCATCCCTCTCTGTCTCCCTCCATCCCTCTCTGTCTCCCTCCATCCCTCTCTGTCTCCCTCCATCCCTCTCTGTCTCCCTCCATCCCTCTCTGTCTCCCTCCATCCCTCTCTGTCTCCCTCCATCCCTCTCTGTCTCCCTCCATCCCTCTCTGTCTCCCTCCATCCCTCTCTCTCTCCCTCCATCCCTCTCTCTCTCCCTCCATCCCTCTCTCTCTCTCTCCATCCCTCTCTCTCTCTCTCTCTCTCTCCCTCTCTCTCTCTCTCTCTCTCCATCCCTCTCTGTCTCCCTCCATCTCTTTCTGTCTCCCTCCATCTCTTTCTGTCTCCCTCCATCCCTCTCTGTCTCCCTCCATCCCTCTCTGTCTCCCTCCATCCCTCTCTGTCTCCCTCCATCCCTCTCTGTCTCCCTCCATCCCTCTCTGTCTCCCTCCATCCCTCTCTGTCTCCCTCCATCCCTCTCTGTCTCCCTCCATCCCTCTCTGTCTCCCTCCATCCCTCTCTGTCTCCCTCCATCCCTCTCTGTCTCCCTCCATCCCTCTCTCTCCCTCCATCCCTCTCTCTCTCCCTCCATCCCTCTCTCTCTCCCTCCATCTCTCTCTCTCTCCCTCCATCTCTCTCTCTCTCTCTCCATCCCTCTCTCTCTCTCTCCATCCCTCTCTCCCTCTCTCTCCATCCCTCTCTCTCTCTCCCTCTCCCTCCATCCCTCTCTCTCTCCCTCCATCCCTCTCTCTCTCCCTCCATCTCTCTCTCTCTCCCTCCATCTCTCTCTCTCTCTCTCCATCCCTCTCTCTCTCTCTCCATCCCTCTCTCTCTCTCTCCATCCCTCTCTCTCTCTCTCCATCCCTCTCTCCCTCTCTCTCCATCCCTCTCTCTCTCCCTCTCTCTCCATCCCTCTCTCTCTCTCTCCATCCCTCTCTCCCTCTCTCTCCATCCCTCTCTCTCTCTCTCTCTCTCTCTCTCTCTCTCTCTCTCTCTCTCTCTCTCCCTCCCTCCATCTCTCTCTCTCTCTCTCCCTCCATCCCTCTCTCTCCTTCTAAATGATTTATGTGTCCATCTACATTCGTACATATATACATATCCATCTTGTAGCCTGTAGATGGGTTTCACAGGAAGATGACTGGGTCCTTGGGCAGACTCCCAGCTAGCATGGCAACCTGTCACCAATCCCTTCATAGTTTCGGGGGAAGCAATGAGCTCCGTAATTTATGCCCCACTGGGAACGCGCCACTTATATTTAAGTAGTTAAGCAGCAACGATCGGAGCAAGCTCCGATCGCTGCTGTTATAGAGACAGGTGCCGGCTGTATATCTTCTGACCCCTCTCCATAAACCGACTCCCTCCTTAGGACATAATGCTACACCCTGTGGAAAGAAATGTTTTGATCAGTGGGAGTCTTGGTCCTGAGAGGAATGGACAGAAGTTCTCAGATTGTGCTGAGCCTAAAGTCTTGGACCTGGATTTCCACCGATCAAAACTTTGTTTTTTTTTTTAATTGATTAGCACTGATCCCCAGTACCAGACGGAGCCCATGGAGAAGAGTCACGCTGTTCTGGGAAAAAAAGGAGCCATGTTTTTCTAATGTTATAGAGCTGTTGTATCTGTTCCTATCATGTAGGCAATCAGGTCGGCCGGACTCTGCCTGAACTCATCCGGCACTACAACCTGCGGAGCACCAGCACTCACTCTGCTCTCCTGGATCTGGAGAAACTCCCCGAATTCAGCAGGTAAATGTTATCTGCGGCGAGTGTCCAGTCTGTAATATTCCTGACCCCCCCCCCCCCCCCCCCCGTGCCAGTGGATATAATCGCATACACCCCCACTCACTCTCTTGTAGGGTTCACCTCTCCCGGTGGATTGAGGGTGCTGACACCCGTGCGCAGTTGGTGGCACAGCTGCAGACACTACTGCAAGAGAAGTACAAGGATGTGACGCTCGATAAAGACTATATGGAGAAGATACTGGTGCTGAGGAAGGTAAGAGGGCGCTCCTTTCATAATGTCATAAAGGGGTATGCCATCGAAAGCACTCCCGAAAAGCGAGGGTCCAACTTTTCCAACAGTCGCAGCAGATGGACCCCCATTTTCGTAGCATTGCCTAGGTGTAGAATCCTTTACAGCAGAGTACTCCTTTAATCCGGAATTGTATAATACAACACAGACCTGTAATATAATGTGGAATTATTGGACACCGTTCACATGCAGCGACTTCGTTCCTGGCCGGTTTTATGTACCCACATTGATCTCGGCTCTTCTGGGCTCCTTCGTTAGACTTCAGCAGCCTGATTGATTTCTGTGGACAACGACACTACTTTTCCTATGCGCCATTCATGAGCCATCCTCAGAGTCTCCAGTCCTTGTATTATGTTGGTGTAATGAAGCTTTTCTCCCGTTTTATCTTCTAGGGACATTTGAACTTGCTGACGGATCTATTGTCTCCAGATTACTCGTTTCTGTGGATCCGGCCGTCGGTGCCGCAGGAAGAACTGCAACGTCTGTCAAGTGAAGCCGGCGAGATCGGGAGTGTTGTGGTGCGGTGTGTATCATTGGCAGTGCTCAGTTTGGGGTTGTGCAGACAAAATGTCCTGTCCGACCTGACATCGGGCGCGGGGTGACGCCACTGGTTGAAGCGACCTTTGGAAACCCAGAGGGAATCGTCTTATTGGAATGGCATGTGACTTGCTGGGGCGTCAGGTGGTTTCCTCTGCAGTAGTAGGATGTGTTGTCAGTTTCACTCACTTGTCCACGTGTCATTTTGATGTTTTTAGGATTCTGCAGAACAATCCCAAATACACCAGCCTGGAACTGCTAAGTAAAGAGCTGAAGAGCCAACTGCAGCGGCTGGAAGCCACGAAGTACAGCACCTCCATGAAACTTCTCCGGCTGGTGCTCAGCGGGCTCGAGGTGCGGTAAAAGTCATTGCTGGCATTTACCAATTCATAGAATGCAAATACTCCTATACAATAGGTGCAATCTGTACAGCCGCACAGGGGCCCAATAGGTAACAGCCCACTTTCATCTCCGAAGAAGGTAAAATTGGGCATTATGATGACCGCAAAGGGCCCATATACTGTTCCTGCGCAGGGTCCTCTTCTCTCTGCGTCCGCTCCTGCCCAAACTCATTGGCCAAGTGCATTAAATCTGTCCAATGTCGCATTAATACATCAATGTGTCACTGTCCGAGCACGGACCATGATGCCTGGACTGTCCGCTGGTCTACTGATCTACTATGAAGCTATCAAGTTCAGGTCACGAGACCCACGGACGGTCCATACTCGTGTGAATGTGACATTGTAGAAACCCCAGCATTCAGCTTTACTTTCTGAACAGTTACATAAAATGAGTTCTGGTTGCTTTGATCAAAAAGGCCATGTTACTTTCTACTAGACCGTTGCTAACGAGGGTGCAGGATGGGGTCATATTGTATGATCGAACCAAGCGGCGCCAGTAATGTATAATGCAGAATGACGAAGTAATGTCTTGCTGTAGATCGTTGGTAATTTCCACTTTTGTGTCCCCAATAATAGACATTTCCTTCCTTTCTCTCTAGACCGGACCGAGTGTGGCTGAGATGTTGATGTCGTTGGGACCGGAGGAGTCAATTATACGTTTGCAGAAAGCTTTGTCCGGCTGAATGTGGAAACCCGACTCGAATTCTCCATCCTGTAAAATAATGTATTGAATTATTACTGATCCGCGGCCTCCGAGTCCTCACGACCCCAGTGACTGGAGCAGTTTGCACATATGTGGCTCTTTTATTCCGCTGTTAATATGCACTTGGCTGTAATGTTTTGTACAAATGAAAAAAAAAATGTAAATATCAGTCTTTAAAAAAAAAAATGGCAGATTTTTTTTATATTGGGGGGAAGGGATGTTTCATATTTTATTAAAAGCTAAACTTTAAAGGATTGTTCTGATTTACATAAATGATCACCTACCCAGTAATTGGGTGATAATTGTTCGATCAATGAGGGTCCCACACCCACAAGACTGGACACTTGCCCCCTGCTTCTCCATACTAAGGCTATGGCACTAACAAACATAGTAGCGCAGAGCGGATGCACTCCACTGTCTTTGTATCTTCACCACTCCAGACTAAGAGTGGACGAGTAAGGCGCACGCATGACCAGCCGCTCTATTTATCTCCCAGCCATGGTCTCATGACTTGGGGGAGCTGGAGACATAAGTCCCCCCATTCCGGTCATTAGTGTGGGGGGGGGGTATGAGTTATGCAAAGTGGAATAGCTTAGATAATTTTCCACCAAACCCACTGCTCTCAGCAGGACCAGTTGACTAATGTGTTGGGGGGGGGGGGGGTCTTGACTTTTCCTGATGGAAGATATTGGCAGAAGGATTAGGCTGTTGGATTTTTACATGCCTGATCCTTTGCTGTCAGGGAGGATAAACCAAAGGCTTACTCCGTTCTCGCCATTCAGGACACATGGCCGAGCTGAGCACTCATGTATGGGGGTGTCGGGGGGCAAGCAATTGACCAGCAGCTCCATGGACTTGAATAGAGAGCGGCTTGCGCATGCTCAACCACCAATCGAGTCTTTGCATTGACATGCGGTGGCGCTATTAGAGCAGACGGATATGACGGCGAGGAAATCCTCCTACATTTGCCGCTCTCACAATATGGCTTCCACTGCCACAGACCTCATTGACTTTCTTCACAAGCCTCACATACAAGGATTCCCCCACAGTACTATACATTGTGACACCCGCACAGACCCCCTATGCATAATTTGACATCCCATAGCCCCCCACAAGGAGGCAAAAAAAATCTCTAGGTCTCAATCCTCTCCGATCACATCTTAGCGCAAATGACCCCCAAAGCGTTTACCATGTCTCTTCCCTGTCCCCTGAATGTAATATTGATGCCAGCACATCCAGCTTTCCAGGCGATGTCGGCAGGACCTGGGAGAGTTACCGTCTCCTCTCGGGGGCCGGGAGATGGCCCTTTTCTCCCGGCAGAGTTGGCAGGTATGGCGTCGGCTCTGGGACTGAGTGGAGGCTGCAATGTGTGACCACAAGGAGGGAGGCCATTCAATATAGTAATGTGGAGCAGAGTACTGTGTAGTATGTCCGGTCCGGGACATGCCCCTCCATTACTGAAGTGCGCTGGTTCAGGGGCGGCTGCACAATTCGCAAAATTCTTAGATTCAGAATATTTAAGAAGAGCAAAAAAAAGCAGAAGTGGTGTCAATGGGGGAGATAATGGGGCAGTGCTCATGCCCTGGGCCAGCGCCATTTGTACTGCGGAGAGCGTCGTATCCTGTGACAGCAGCAAACTATATACCTACGGCCTACAAGACCTCAGCGCCCAGGTGGTACAACGATATTCCAGCCCACCCTTACAGGGGTGAAGACTTAGTTTTTGTGGGGGTGCTGGCATTATTACTTGTGGCGGGGGCGTCATTACTTTCTAAAGGGGCATAATTGGTGGGTGCAATACCTGGCACCCCACTGATGTACAGGAGCCTTATATTATGGCCCAAAGTGACGACAGTCCTGTAAATCAGTACTGTAGAGACCCCATGTGTCACCTTTCAGGCACATGATAAAGCCATCGACCCAATGATAAATTGCTACTATTTTTGCCAAGCAGGTGGTGCTGATTTTCCATATCTAGGGGTATCTGTGCCTTATTCTTGGGAATATAAGGGTCTTGTACAATGCTGATGGCATTATCTGAACAAGGCTTTACAGCCCATAGAGAATCGCTGCAGATATCACAGACCAGTAGTAATATACAGCGACCACCAGAGGGCGACGGAGTAGCGCCGCCCAACACAACACGGGATCAGGCTAGAGTGTGTCACGTGACTGGAACCTTTCTCCGCCTACACTGGCTCAGCCCGTTGGGTGTACCAAGATGGCTGCTCATCATAGCTTCCTGTGAGAAGACCAAGATGGCCGCGCTCATGGTTTAAGCCTTGCAGAGCGATGGATAAGTGACATTTTCGCCTGGAAACGTCTCCCGAGTGTTTGATTATTTCTAGGGCAGGTAAAATATCATTAATTCAGCATATGACCTGTAATACTTATTACTATGAGGATGAGTGAGTGTTAGGTGTGCATGTCTTCTAATTTACCATTACAAGGGTCCCTGAGTGCATGTTTGTTGTTTATACTGGAAATCAGTGCTGGGACTTGTAGTTCCTCATACATTTAAGGTGTCGTCCCTTCTAACGCTTGTTGCTGTGGAATCGGACTGTGTAGACTATAAACTGTGTTTGCGCTACTTTTTACATATTCCTTCATTTGCAGCCCAATATTATTTCTCCAAATTGGAAAAAAAAAAGTAATTTTTCCACTGGTTTTAATTTAAAATCTCCTGCTGTTTTATGTACACAGCTCCCATGCGTTCTTATATGTTTCCATACTTTCAGTGCATCTGTCCTATACTTCTCTATAACATGTGGTCTGTCAGGGCGGACGGCGGGATCAGACCACGTAGGGCAGTGGCCACCAGCATGCAGAACTACAACTCCCATCATGCCCTGCAGCGGTAGTTTTGCACCAGTTTGAGGGCCATGACACGGGTTTGCTGTATGCGATCATTACTCTGATCCTTGTGACGCTTTCTGTTTTGTAGGGTTAAAGGTTCTCAACAGATGGATCCGGACATTCTTTCCGTGCGTTCTGCTCTCCAAGACATCATGGCCGAATTACCCAAGATCAGTGATGGAGACCGACTGGTGGAGGTGCTGTCTGGTGCCAAGCGCTACCTTGGGGAAGGAGAGGACCCGGCGTCTGCTCAGGAAATTTCCGAATTCAACAGAACACATTACACTCCTTTCCTTAGGTTTTTGGTGGCTCATATGGGACCCCAGTGGTTTGACCTTTTGACGTCTGACCGTTTGGATCTATGGGATGTTTTTTTCTTAGATGGTCCAGCTGACCAGGCTTTCCTAGTACTGATGGACAGCTTGGTGAGAACAGGGTGAGTATATACGAGGCGGCTACAAAATGATCAGTTTCACACGTCCGACGTTCACCGCCCAAGTACAGACAATATTGCCCTGACCGTCCGCGGGTCTCCGGACCCCCGAACCAAACAGCCTTCTATATGCCAGTGATGCTGATGAGATCGGCAGACCCGCTGTCAGTCCTGACATTGTGATCCATACACAGATGAGAACATCAGACTTGTGAAACCTGCCCTAGACCTTGGCCACATGTTACGTTTTTGCCGTGCAGTTTGGAAGGGTAAAAAAAAAAAAATCGTACCAGAAAAGTGACAATTTCTAAATCACATGAACGTGCTGCGTATTTGTTTTCCAAGCGGATTTTAACCATCAAATTTGCAGCGTGTCAATTCTTTCAGCGTTTTTTTTGCAGCGTTTTTCACTAATTCAAATACATTGAAAAGAAAACAAAAGCGTCAAAATCATCCATATTTTACAATGTTTTTCCTCCTAAAACTCTTTTTTTGGCGCAGAACAATCTGCTGCAAATACTCAACATGTTCACATATATAGGTCACCTTCATAGGAACATAAAATGCATAAAAGGAAGAGAATTCCCAGCATTTTCCCCTTTAATATCCCCCTCTGCTTTGCTCTTATTTTGACTGTTCTGAGAAGATGAACCATTTAGTTCCTCACAAATCTGTGCCTGGTTGTAAGACATCTGGCTGCAGCAGGAGCCTCCCCCCTTTTCTCGAAGAACATAAAGGCCAGACTATTTACTTGTATTGCTTATTTTTTCCTCCTTTGATTCCATTTTCAGACTGATTTCCATTCTTTCCATGCCATGTTCAGCTCCCTCCAGCACAACCCGCTCTGCTCTCATTCCAGGCCCTGCGTCCGCCTCGATCGCTGTATTCACGTGCTGGAGAAGTTCCTGCAGCGCGGAGCACTCGCCGACGTCATCTGGGAGGTTTGTCAGCAGCAGCTGGAGGCGACACCGACTCCGATTTTGCATGAAGCCGTCCTGACGAGGATCTGCAGCTTACCCGATCACCTGGCCAATTGTCTCCAGAAACACAATAAAGCCGCTTTCTACCCTAAAAACTATTACCCCCGTGTGGGGAACGCCATTCTGCGTGTACTACAGATGGTTTCTGTATCCCTAAGAGGTGAGGGGAGACGTAAAGAAAATATATAGGTGTGAGAGTTACCAAAACTGGTGCAAAGAGAAGGTGGAGCAGATCACTGCCATCAGTTCCCACAGAGCTGATACCTGATCACCCGCATTAGTTTTGGCAAATCTCACCCCATCCCCCATTGTCTGGGCATTATAGGACTTCTCTGACTGATGGAGCATATCGGGATGATCTGCTCTGCCGTGAAAATGAGGAATTGCTCTGTAACATCAGGAAGCTCACACTATTCTTTTTTTCTTAGATGGGAAAGGTTGCTCCATCTCTTTCGTATCTCAGGTCCTGGGTAAAGTCTGTATGCAGGGTCGGCAGCGTGAGTATCCTGGAGATGATTTCCTAACCACTGTAGTCCAAAAACAAAAAAGGTGAAACAACCATTTTTCCATATGCCCTATTAGGTGATCATCATTGGGGTGGGACAGGGACTTATTCCTGGAAGTGGCAGCTGCAGTGGGGGTCTGATAATTGCAGCAACTCTCATATTTAAAGAGTTAACTGGGTCGTCCTATTTCGGTCACTGATTTTATACACATGGGATAGGTCACCAGTCACAAGAACGACTGTCAGTGGAAAGTGGTTCGAGCTCCCATACAGATGAATGTAGAGAGCTGCACATGTGCGGCCACCTCTCCGCTGACATCGGACCATGATGGTGCCCACCCTTATCTGTCATACATTTCTAGTATGCTTTAGTGAATGAGATAGAAATACCCCTTTATGCAAAGTTTATGTCGGTATGTAAGAATTGTGAGGACTTGTATCTGATTGCAGAGGAGCTGTTTTCCGTACTGGTCCCTCGGCTGACCACGCTGGTCCAGTCGGACTGCATCTGGCAGAGGATGTGCTGGAGGCTGATCGAGTCTGTCCCTGACAGGTGGATGGAGCCGGTGGTAACTGGGCTGGTTCAGTCAGCAGATGGGTAAGTGCCACATGTTTAGTTAGATCTGACCTGATGATCTCTTTCTTTAATTAATGAAAATTATTTAGGTTCGTTAGGACTGTCTTATCACATCTTTATGGGCATTCCTATTAAAGGGTATGACCAACTTTGCAGCCATTTTTGTATGGCTTTGACACATCTTAAGGACTCACGCAGACATCCATGAAATGGGGTCCACGGACGGACGGACGGACGGACTGTCTGACAACGAGTTTCCTGACCTGAACTCGGCAGCCTCTTATACGCCTAGGAGGCTGGTGAGATCGGATCAGGAGACCTGCGGCCAGTCCGTATTTCATGGACCACTGTATGAGCCCTAATTGGGGGGGGGAGCATCTTTTCTATATCGTTTTGATAACAAACAAAAAAATCTCCAACTGTGTTGTGTTTGCAGCTCTAATGCAGACCATTGTGTTGCCATGGTTACAGACTACAAACAGTTCCCGCGTAGTCTGATCCTACAGCCTCCTTTGTCGTTCTCAGGTCCGCGTCTCTCTCGCAGTTACTGGGAGATCTGGTGCTGAAGAATAAGAAGACGCAGTTCTTACTCACGCAGAAGATGCTGTTCCTGCAGTACGGTCTCAAGGTGATGATCGCGCTGCGCCCGCATCATTGCTCTAAGGAAGTCGCATCATTTGGGTTTTAAAGGTGTCTATTTTATTTTTTAATGTCCTTGTTAGAAAGAAATGCTGCAGAGCGTCCTGGGCTACCTGTCCATGGAGAGCAGTCGCCGGCCATTACTGACGAAGGTAGGACTGAACAGGGGCGATAAGTAATGACTTTAAACTCCTTCCTACAAAATGCATCCGATCACCGCTGACCATGACGCCGGCGGCTCGAGCCGGGCACCTCTGTGTCCATCACATAGCCGGGACCGCCATGATGTGTCCATTGTAGGACAGCGAGCGGAGATCTTAAAAGTTTGATACAGAAATTAGAAAATTGTCGAACTTTCCATTACACTATAACTTTATATATTGTACATTCCCAGACTGTGAAGCAGCTCCTGGACGTGTGGTCGTCGGGCAGCGTGGTCAAGCACTCGCCGTACCCCCAGCTCCTCCACCTCAGCCGCTCCATTTTTATTTGCTTGTTTCTTTTGAACAAAGAAGAAATTTCTGCCTGCAGACCGGGTACGAGCTCGTGAACCGCGGCCGCACCGTGTCCATATTGTTCTCCTTAGCAATGACTTTCCCTTCTGCTCCAGAGATGCTCCTGGCCCTGACGGCCGGGACTCGCCTGTATCTGGACAGCTCTGTTCCCCCCGTCAGATGTTTGGGCATGGTGGTCGCTGAGTGTCTGAGCCGGTACTTGGAGCCTGACGGTCCTACTCTGGCTTTCCAAGTAAGACTTTCTGTGGCTTTATTACCAAGGTCACTATCGTAAAAAGCAGAGAGACGGGGATTATTCCCAGCATTGCAGGGTGGGGTACTATTGTCTGCAACACTGGGGGTCCTGCTATTTGTTATGTCCCCCAATTAGATTGTTGTGTTAAAGCCAAAAGTATATAGATATAAGACACATAAAACATTTACTCTCTGTGTACACACATTACTGATCCTGATTTACATCCTGTATTATACCCCAGAGCTGCACTCACTATTCTGCTGGTGCAGTCCCTGTGTACATACATTACATTACTGATCCTGAGTTACATCCTGTATTATACTCCAGAGCTGCACTCACTATTCTGCTGGTGCAGTCACTGTGTACATACATTACATTACTGATCCTGAGTTACATCCTGTATTATACTCCAGAGCTGCACTCACTATTCTGCTGGTGCAGTCACTGTGTACATACATTACATTACTGATCCTGAGTTACATCCTGTATTATACTCCAGAGCTGCACTCACTATTCTGCTGGTGCAGTCATTGTGTACATACATTACATTACTGATCCTGAGTTACATCCTGTATTATATTCCAGAGCTGCACTCACTATTCTGCTGGTGCAGTCACTGTGTACATACATTACATCACTGATCCTGAGTTACATCCTGTATTATACCCCAGAGCTGCATTCACTATTCTGCTGGTGCCGTCACTGTGTACATACATTACTGATCCTGTACTGATCCTGAGTTACATCCTGTATTATCCTCCAGAGCTGCACTCACTATTCTGCTGGTGCAGTCACTGTGTACATACATTACTGATCCTGAGTTACCTCCTGTATTATCCTCCAGAGCTGCACTCACTATTCTGCTGGCGCAGTCACTGTGTACATACATTACATTACTGATCCTGAGTAACATCTTGTATTATACCCCAGAGCTGCACTCACTATTCTGCTGGTGCAGTCACTGTGTACATACATTACATTACTGATCCTGAGTTACATCCTGTATTATACTCCAGAGCTGCACTCACTATTCTGCTGGGGCAGTCACTGTGTACATACATTACATTACTGATCCTGAGTTACATCCTGTATTATACTCCAGAGCTGCGCTCACTATTCTGCTGGTGCAGTCACTGTGTACATACATTATATTACTGATACTGAGTTACATCCGGTATTATACTCCAGAGCTGCGCTCACTATTCTGCTGGTGCAGTCACTGTGTACATACATTACATTACTGATCCTGAGTTACATCCTGTATTATACTCCAGAGCTGCACTCACTATTCTGCTGGTGCAGTCACTGTGTACATACATTACATTACTGATCCTGAGTTACATCCTGTATTATACTCCAGAGCTGCGCTCACTATTCTGCTGGTGCAGTCACTGTGTACATACATTACATTACTGATCCTGAGTTACATCCTGTATTATACTCCAGAGCTGCGCTCACTATTCTGCTGGTGCAGTCACTGTGTACATACATTACATTACTGATCCTGAGTTACATCCGGTATTATACTCCAGAGCTGCACTCACTATTCTGCTGGTGCAGTCACTGTGTACATACATTACATTACATTAGTGATCCTGAGTTACATCCGGTATTATACTCCAGAGCTGCACTCACTATTCTGCTGGTGCAGTCACTGTGTACATACATTACATTACATTACATTACTGATCCTGAGTTACATCCGGTATTATACTCCAGAGCTGCACTCACTATTCTGCTGGTGCAGTCACTGTGTACATACATTACATTACTGATCCTGAGTTACATCCTGTATTATACCCCCGACCTGCACTCACTATTCTGCTGGTGCAGTCACTGTGTACATACATTACATTACTGATCCTGAGTTACATCCTGTATTATACTCCAGAGCTGCACTCACTATTCTGCTGGTGCAGTCACTGTGTACATACATTACATTTCTGATCCTGAGTTACATCCTGTATTATACTCCAGAGCTGCGCTCACTATTCTGCTGGTGCAGTCACTGTGTACATACATTACATTACTGATCCTGAGTTACATCCTGTATTATACTCCACAGCTGCACTCACTATTCTGCTGGTGCAGTCACTGTGTACATACATTACATTACTGATCCTGAGTTACATCCTGTATTATACCCCAGAGCTGCACTCACTATTCTGCTGGTGCAGTCACTGTGTACATACATTACATTACTGATCCTGAGTTACATCCTGTATTATACTCCAGAGCTGCGCTCACTGTTCTGCTGGTGCAGTCACTGTGTACATACATTACATTACTGATCCTGAGTTACATCCGGTATTATACTCCAGAGCTGCACTCACTATTCTGCTGGTGCAGTCACTGTGTACATACATTACATTACATTAGTGATCCTGAGTTACATCCGGTATTATACTCCAGAGCTGCACTCACTATTCTGCTGGTGCAGTCACTGTGTACATACATTACATTACTGATCCTGAGTTACATCCTGTATTATACCCCAGAGCTGCACTCACTATTCTGCTGGTGCAGTCACTGTGTACATACATTACATTACTGATCCTGAGTTACATCCGGTATTATACTCCAGAGCTGCACTCACTATTCTGCTGGTGCAGTCACTGTGTACATACATTACATTACATTAGTGATCCTGAGTTACATCCGATATTATACTCCAGAGCTGCACTCACTATTCTGCTGGTGCAGTCACTGTGTACATACATTACATTACTGATCCTGAGTTACTTCCTGTATTATACCCCAGAGCTGCACTCACTATTCTGCTTTTGGAAACATGCATGAGTCTAAGGGTATGTGCACACTTTGCGGATTTGGCTGCGGATCTGCAGCAGTTTTCCATGCGTTGTACAGTACCATGTAAACCTATGGAAAACCAAATCCGCAGTGCACATGCTGCGAAAAATTCCATGCAGAAACGCTGTGGTTTATTTTCCGCAGCATGCCAATTCTTTGGGCGGATTCTGCAGTGTTTTACACCTATTCCTTAATAGGAATCCGCAGGTGAAAAAACGTAGGCGAATTCCACACAAAATCCCGCAGAAAACCCGCAGGTAAAACGCAGGGCGTTTTACCTACGGATTCTGCACAATCTGTACGGAAAAATCCGCAATGGAATCCGCAACGTGTGCACATACCCTAAACCTACAAATGTAAACTATTAATCTTTTATAGTATCAAGAAAATGAGGAAATCAAAGATCTGAAGTCTCTGCTGACTCCTCCCTCCGTCTGTGCAGAGGATCCTGCTGTGGCTGCGACGGTTACATCTGAGAGGTAAATGGATGACGTGGCGCCCACCTTGTTGGTTCCCCAGACCTCCTCATCCCGTGCTCATGTCTGTATATTACGGCTTCACAGCTCCTGCTCCACACCTGAGACGTCTAAGAATAATGACAAACCGGATGGAGGGTCCAAAGCGGACACCGGAGCGGACTCTGACCTGGATAGGTGCGTGATCAGTGGTGCACCAGCGTCGTAGTTCTGTGCATATATATCACAGCTGAAGAAGCGGTATTAATTACCGTGTATACCATATTTGACAATAATGTAGATATTAGTGGTAGCAAACTGGGCAATTGCACTGAGCCCTTTTTTTCTGGCGGCTCTCCAAGACACGGAACCCGAGGCTCAAACTAAAACCATCCAACATCATGTAGCATTGTATAGCAGTATTCTTTAGGAATTTAATTGTAGTTTTATATGCAGCAATAACTATCAGGTAGTTGCTGCTTAGTCCTGCACTTCGGCTTGAAGGAATTTTACAAAACAGCTTCAACTCTGTTAGTTTGTTTTTTCCCATGAACAGTTCTCATCAAGTCCTCCAGCAATATTACTTTAGGACTTTCTCCTTGTAGTCCTGCCATGTACAATGGTGGACTCACTGAATATTAATATCTAATGTGAGAGAGACCTTTAGTTGCTTAGAAGTGACCTTGGGTTCCTTTGTGATCTCACAGACTACTATACGCTTTGCTCTTGGAGTGATCTTTGTTGTCCGACCTCTCCTGGGGGAGGTAATAATGGTCTTCAATTTATTCTATTCTTGAAAATCTCTTTTGTTCGGGCCGTGATACACTTCCACAAACGTGAAGATCAAACGGTGATAGATCCCTGTTTAATTTCACCTTCAACTCGGGACTAATCACGCTCCATAACGGGTGCCTGCGTCTATCGGCAGCGATCACTGATGGTGGCATTTAAGTGTACTGGTTTCCAGTGTGCCCTTGTACTGGTTACCATCGCAAGAAGCAAATGGGCCGGACGTAATAGGAGAATTGTCATTTTCTCTATATACTGCCGCACAGTTTCGCAGGATACAGATCAAGCAATTTGTGCAAACACAGGTTTAAATCCCCTAAAGGGACTAAAAAAAGTTAATGCATTTACGTCTGCAGCTGCGGGGCCTTTTTTTTTTTTTGTGGCTTCCATAATGCTGAAACTGCAGGATAATGGATCTGGTAGACCCCATTGTTGAAATGTGTCGTCTCATCATAAATAGGTTACTTTTCAAAGTAACTTTGTGATGATTAAAAATGCCACTCATGAAAAATCTGCCACTTTCTCAAGAACAAAGAGATTTTATATTTTGTTGCTTGTTGCCAAGTTACCGGCCACCTCTACTGTCTAGCAGTGGTGGCCGTATTCATAGGCTAGGAGAACACAGTATTATGTGGACTGTGTGGCAGTATTATCCTTTCAATGTATGGAGGTATTATGTGGACTGTATATGGCAGTATTATCCTTTCAATCTATGGAGGTATTATGTGGACTATATGGCAGTATTATTCTGTCGGTGTATGGCGGTATTATGTGGACTGTATGGCAGTATTATCCTTTCAATGTATGGAGGTATTATTTGGACTGTATGGCAGTATTATCCTGTCAGTGTATGGAGGTATTATGTGGACTGTATGGCAGTATTATCCTGTCAGTGTATGGAGGTATTATGTGGACTGTATGGCAGTATTATCCTTTCAATGTATGGAGGTATTATGTGGACTGTATGGCAGTGTTATCCTGTCAATGTTTGGATGTATTTTGTGGACTGTATATGGCAGTATTATCCTGTCAATGTATGGAGGTATTATGTGGACTGTATGGCAGTATTATCCTGTCAATGTTTGGATGTATTTTGTGGACTGTATATGGCAGTATTATCCTTTCAATGTTTGGAGGTATTATGTGGACTGTATGGCAGTGTTATCTTGTCAATGTTTGGATATATTTTGTGGACTGTGTATGGCAGTATTATCCTGTCAATGTAGGTAGGTATTATTTAGACTGTATATGGCAGTATGGAGGTATTATGTGGACTGTATATGGCAGTATTATCCTGTCAATGTAGGTAGATATTATGTAGACTGTATATGGCAGTATTATTGTCAATGTATGGAGGTATTATCTGGACTTTATATGGCAGTATTATCCTGTCAATGAAAGGCGGTATTATGTAGACTGTATATGGCAGTATTATCCTGTCAATGTATGGAGGTATTATGTGGACTGTATATGGCAGTATTATTGTCAATGTAGGTAGGTATTATGTAGACTGTATATGGCAGTATTATCCTGTCAATGTATGGAGGTATTATGTGGACTGTATATGGCAGTATTATCCTGTCAATGTATGGAGGTATTATGTGGACTGTATATGGCAGTATTATTGTCAATGTAGGTAGGTATTATGTAGACTGTATATGGCAGTATTATCCTGTCAATGTATGGAGGTATTATGTGGACTGTATATGGCAGTATTATCCTGTCAATCTATGGAGGTATTATGTGGACTGTATATGGCAGTATTATCCTATCAATGTATGGAGGTATTATGTGGACTGTATATGGCAGTATAATTTTTTCAATGTATGGAGGTATTATGTGGACTGTATATGACAGTATTATCCTGTCAATGTTTGGAGGTATTATGTAGACTGTATATGGCAGTATTATTGTCAATGTAGGTAGTTATTATGTAGACTGTATATGGCAGTATTATCCTGTCAATGTATGGAGGTATTATGTGGACTGTATATGGCAGTATTATCCTGTCAATCTATGGAGGTATTATGTGGACTGTATATGGCAGTATTATCCTATCAATGTATGGAGGTATTATGTGGACTGTATATGGCAGTATTATTGTCAATGTAGGTAGTTATTATGTAGACTGTATATGGCAGTATTATCCTGTCAATGTATGGAGGTATTATGTGGACTGTATATGACAGTATTATCCTGTCAATGTTTGGAGGTATTATGTGGACTGTATATGGCAGTATTATCTTGGAAGTGTACAAGTGGGCGGTATATAGTAGTATTATATTGATTCTAGCAGTATTTTTTGGGCACTGTACAATGATATTCTGTAGTAGTATTATATTGGTAATCTTCCCTTATATCATTAGTGAGGACCATGTTTTTTTTTTATATCTCAGCCTGCTTCTGGCCTCCATATTTTTTTTTTTCCTTCCATTGATTTTTGTGCTGTATTTTTTATTCCCTGACCGTTGTCTCCTTATTCCCGTGGACAGTGATGATGACCTGTCTCCATATGACATGAGCACCGACACCGAGCTGAAGAAAGGCAAAATTCCAGCATATATCCGGGACTGTATGGAAGGTGGGTGATCAAAGTGGAGTAGAAAAAAAATATTTTGCTATCCTCGAAAGTAATGTTATATTGCTATGATATGACATCACATTCTCATTGGCGGGGTCCGACATCGGGGACCACTGACGCTTGCAGCCAGCGGTTGTTAAGGGATAATTGTGAAGGAGCTGCATTTTCTTAAGGATTAGTGATGGTCCCAGGAGTCTGTTCCCCGCTATTTAGAAAGTGCTGACGAGTGATGAGTGAACGGGCTCGATTAAGGTGTTATCTCAGCATGCTCCGGTGCTAACCAAGTGACTTTGGCATGCTCGAAAAATATGTTTGAGTCCTTGCGGCTGCTCGACAGGCACAACATATGCAGCCGCCGGGACTTGCCGAAGACAGTTGTTGACAGCAAACACATCTCGTACGTGCTGAAGAATAGAAACACTTCCTAATAAAGTTCTAAAACTTTTTAATTAACAGCATGAATAAATTGGGTTTACCTATAATATTTTTTATATAATTTTCTATTTCCTTAGTGCTGCTTTCGGAAGATTTGGAAAAACTAGAGGTAACCATGGCCTCAATATCCAGCTTGATTCGATCAAACCCTTCTGCGACCAAAGAGGTAAAAATGGAGACCACGTAAGAAGACGTGAAAGAATAATGAGCAACGCAACCATGAGTGTGTGGTTCAAGGATAAATGCGAATGGTTCTATCTCCGGTAGGTCAGCACCGAGCTTGTCAAAATCCTCCTGCACCTCGATGACCGCCCCGGCGTGGAGAATTTCCCACAGCTGAGATATGCAGCCATGGTGTCGGTCGCGGTTATTGATCCTGTACCCGTAAGTGTCTGCACTCGTTACTTATCCATTAATATGTGGTTTGAAGTTGGGGAAAATCCCCTCTAAGCCCCTTCTGGCATCCTGCGTGGGGTGCTGATGAATGGGACAGAGCCTTCTCCACACATGGAGCCTGCCAGCTGTGCTGTACAGCCGGCGTCCACCTCTAACGGCAGCTACCGCAGCGGCGGGATGGACCCCTTTAAAAGCCATTGCCAATCTATGACAGCGTTGTCTGCATGCAATCGCGGTGGGACGATGTGAACCCCTCTCTCACTTCTTCCAAGTTTAAAAAATAAAGTAAAATATTAAAAGTTGGCATCGCTGCATCCATACCGTTCTTCCATCACAACTAAACCTTCCTCATTTTTTTTCCCCCCCCCACAGGTGTCTCAGTATCTCACCGGAGAATTCTACTCCTTAAACTACAGCCTGCGACAGCGGATGGATATATTAGATGTACGTCCGTCCTATTGTTTCCTGTTGCTGTGTCCCCAGCTGCGGTGCAGTCTAATGTGTCTCCATGGTGACAGACTACAAACAAACCTCCTGTGTTGTCAGATTCCACAGTCACGCTCCCGTCCATTTGTCCCCTACAGATGACGGCAGTGTGACTGCAGGATGGGGCTAACGTAGTTCATCATGGAGACGCCTGGATCTGCTGTCATTTGCAAAGTTGCAGGATATTGTCGATGCTTAGGGACAATGCACAGGGGATTGGTTGCAGAGGTAATGTGGCGGGATTTATACAGAGAGGCTTCTCCTCTTACATCAGGTTTTAGTGGCTGCAGCTAAGGAGCTGGCGGAGGCCCCAGAGGCAGCGACGGGGGAAATCCGGCCTTCAAGGAGCCCACAAAGGAAAGTGAAAGATGACGCACCCGTGGACTGGAGGAAACTTGTAGAAGAGAGGATTGCAAACAAGACCAGACGCTTCGCCAAGGTGGATACAACATGAGTATTGTGTGGGATAGTTCTCCTGAATGTCTATATGCAGAGAGCTCCCCCTAGTGGTGACTGCAGACATAATAATCTTATCCTGAATCTCTATATGCAGAGAGCTCCCCCTAGTGGTGACTGCAGACATAATAATCTTATCCTGAATCTCTATATGCAGAGAGCTCCTCCTAGTGGTGACTGCAGACATAATAATCTTATCCTGAATCTCTATATGCAGAGAGCTCCCCCTAGTGGTGACTGCAGACATAATAATCTTATCCTGAATCTCTATATGCAGAGAGCTCCCCCTAGTGGTGACTGCAGGCATAATAATCTTATCCTGAATCTCTATATGCAGAGAGCTCCCCTAGTGGTGACTGTAGACATAATAATCTTATCCTGAATCTCTATATGCAGTCAGCTCCTCCTAGTGGTGACTGTAGACATAATAATCTTATCCTGAATGTCTATATGCAGAGAGCTCCCCCTAGTGGTGACTGCAGACAGGTATAATCTTATCCTGAATCTCTGTATGCATAGAGTTCCCCTTAGTGGTGGCTGCAGACAGAATCTTATCATGTATCTCTGTATACAGGGAGCTCCCCCCCGTGGTGACTGCAGGCGGACATAATAATCTTACCCTTAATCTCTATATGCAGAGAGCTCCTCCCAGGGTGGCTGCAGACAGAATCTTATCATGTATCTTTGTATACAGGGAGCTCCCCCTAGTGGTGACTGCAGACAGACAGAATAATCGTACCCTGAATCTCTATAAGCAGAGAGCTCCCCCTAGTGGTGACTGCAGACAGAATCTTATCCTGAATCTCTATATGCAGAGAGCTCCCCCTAGTGGTGACTGCAGACATAATAATCTTATCCTGAATCTCTATATGCAGAGAGCTCCCCCTAGTGGTGACTGCAGATATAATAATCTTATCCTGAATCTCTATATGCAGTCAGCTCCTCCTAGTGGTGACTGCAGGCATAATAATCTTATCCTGAATCTCTATATGCAGTCAGCTCCTCCTAGTGGTGACTGCAGACATAATAATCTTATCCTGAATGTCTGAATGCAGAGAGCTCCCCCTAGTGGTGACTGCAGACATAATAATCTTATCCTGAATCTCTATATGCAGAGAGCTCCCCCTAGTGGTAACTGCAGACATAATAATCTTATCCTGAATCTCTATATGCAGAGAGCTCCCCCTAGTGGTGACTGCAGATATAATAATCTTATCCTGAATCTCTGTATGCAGTCAGCTCCTCCTAGTGGTGACTGCAGACATAATAATCTTATCCTGAATCTCTATATGCAGAGAGCTCCTCCTAGTGGTGACTGCAGACATAATAATCTTATCCTGAATGTCTGTATGCAGAGAGCTCCCCCTAGTGGTGGCTGCAGATATAGTAATCTTATCCTGAATGTCTATATGCAGAGAGCTCCCCCTAGTGGTGACTGCAGACATAATAATCTTATCCTGAATCTCTATATGCAGAGAGCTCCCCCTAGTGGTGACTGCAGGCAGAATCTTACCCTGAATCTCTGTATGCAGAGAGCTCCCCCTAGTGGTGACTGCATACAGAAATTCAGGATAAGATTCTGTCTGCAGACAGCTCCCCCTAGTGGTGATTGCAGACAGACGGATTCTTATCCTGCATGTAGCGTCCTCTAATGGTGGTTGCATAAATAAAGCTTATAACTCGGTGTTGTGCAGTGTAATGTTTTGGTCTGTCTATATTTTTCACTGTAGGGTCAAAAAAGTACCACCCCAGCGTCCACACCAAACAGATTTCATGGAGTTGTTGGTCACTTCTTCTTTCCACTTATACAGAATTATGACCGGTAAGATATCCACATAAATTTTATGTTTTTCTTCATTTTTCCACCAAAAGTTAAGGAATGTTATTTAATTTGGTCCAGTGACGGAGGTGTGGTCAGATAAGTAAGAAAACTGGTACAAGGAAAAAGTTGATTACCACTGCAGCCAATCACATTGCTTCTTTAAGGTCTTGTAAAACAAGATCTGCAATTTGATTGGTGGCTACTTTTTGTCTTGAGCCATCTTTGATGCGGAGCTTCGCTATCTTGTCTTCCGAGCCTCACATGCGCATCTAGCATCTGACCATTAAGGCAAGTGATTGGCTGCAGCGGTATATGATTCTTTCTTTTCTTTTTTTTGACCATTTTTTTTAATACTTCTTTCCAGGCCCATCGTGACATTTGACCTCCTGGGGGAGGATCGTCTGATCCTTGGCCGACTAGTTCACACGTTGGGCATCCTGATGCATCTGGCATTAAATGCTACGGTAGTGTATACGTGTGCGGGGGATACGGGCGGGCTGAGGGAGTGACATCCGGCTCATATACGTGTATACGGGGGGCTGATGCCCTCACTCTGCTCTTGTGTTTCCCAGATTGCTTCTCAGATAGGGAAGTCGTTGCTGGAGTTTGTCTTGGTCCTTCGCCTTCATACTGACCCGTAAGTGCGTAATAAGTCCATATATCGCCCATACATAGCGCAATCACATGTAAGTGATCGGCTTTATTTTACGTCTTGTTTTACAGCTTTGTGAGACAGGGTCTCCTCTTCTGTGTCTCCACCATCCTTCTAAGTGTTCCCTGGGAGCGACTCATGACCGACATGTCTGAAGAGGTGCTGGAAATGAAGTGCTGGTTGGCAGGTGAGATGGATGACACAGTATCATAAAGCATGGGCAAGTCTCAATGCATCCTATACAGTCACCCTGGTCAGGCGTTCAGTCCGATCCTCCATGACAGGTGGTCTTCACTTCTGCGCCAGTAATTCTAGCTGCTTCTTGGACTTAATAGACCCCATAAAGTCGTAATAAAATTCAGGAACCCCCATGATGACGGTGAAAGATTGACGGGAGCAGAAGTGAAAATTACCTGCGACAAAGGTCTGGACTGGGCCGCAAATCACTTCGCCCAACTCTAATCTTGTGTTGTTGCTTCCTCTCTATCAATACTATGTAGACACAGATTAAAATAAAATCTGTAGCAGCCGGCTCCCCCTAGATAACAGAAACCATGGAAAGTCTACTTCTAAAGCAGATAGATGAAGCTGCAACCCATAATGAGGTCCTGGTTATGGGGGACTTTAACTACCCGGATATTAACTGGGAAACAGAAACCTGTGAAACCCATAAAGGCAACAGGTTTCTACTAATAACCAAGAAAAATTATCTTTCACAATTGGTGCAGAATCCAACCAGAGGAGCAGCACTTTTAGACCTAATACTATCTAATAGACCTGACAGAATAACAAATCTGCAGGTGGTCGGGCATTTAGGAAATAGCGACCACAATATTGTACAGTTTCACCTGTCTTTCACTAGGGGGACTTGTCAGGGAGTCACAAAAACATTGAACTTTAGGAAGGCAAAGTTTGAACAGCTTAGAGATGCCCTTAATCTGGTAGACTGGGACAATATCCTCAGAAATGAGAATACAGATAATAAATGGGAAATGTTTAAGAACATCCTAAATAGGCAGTGTAAGCGGTTTATACCTTGTGGGAATAAAAGGACTAGAAATAGGAAAAACCCAATGTGGCTAAACAAAGAAGTAAGACAGGCAATTAACAGTAAAAAGAAACCATTTGCACTATTAAAGCAGGATGGCACCATTGAAGCTCTAAAAAACTATAGGGAGAAAAATACTTTATCTAAAAAACTAATTAAAGCTGCCAAAAAGGAAACAGAGAAGCACATTGCTAAGGAGAGTAAAACTAATCCCAAACTGTTCTTCAACTATATCAATAGTAAAAGAATAAAAACTGAAAATGTAGGCCCCTTAAAAAATAGTGAGGAAAGAATGGTTGTAGATGACGAGGAAAAAGCTAACATATTAAACACCTTCTTCTCCACGGTATTCACGGTGGAAAATGAAATGCTAGGTGAAATTCCAAGAAACAATGAAAACCCTATATTAAGGGTCACCAATCTAACCCAAGAAGAGGTGCGAAACCGGCTAAATAAGATTAAAATGGATAAATCTCCGGGTCCGGATGGCATACACCCACGAGTACTAAGGGAACTAAGTAATGTAATAGATAAACCATTATTTCTTATTTTTAGTGACTCTATAGCGACAGGGTCTGTTCCGCAGGACTGGCGCATAGCAAATGTGGTGCCAATATTCAAAAAGGGCTCTAAAAGTGAACCTGGAAATTATAGGCCAGTAAGTCTAACCTCTATTGTTGGTAAAATATTTGAAGGGTTTCTGAGGGATGTTATTCTGGATTATCTCAATGAGAATAACTGTTTAACTCCATATCAGCATGGGTTTATGAGAAATCGCTCCTGTCAAACCAATCTAATCAGTTTTTATGAAGAGGTAAGCTATAGGCTGGACCACGGTGAGTCATTGGACGTGGTATATCTCGATTTTTCCAAAGCGTTTGATACCGTGCCGCACAAGAGGTTGGTACACAAAATGAGAATGCTTGGTCTGGGGGAAAATGTGTGTAAATGGGTTAGTAACTGGCTTAGTGATAGAAAGCAGAGGGTGGTTATAAATGGTATAGTCTCTAACTGGGTCGCTGTGACCAGTGGGGTACCGCAGGGGTCGGTATTGGGACCTGTTCTCTTCAACATATTCATTAATGATCTGGTAGAAGGTTTACACAGTAAAATATCGATATTTGCAGATGATACAAAACTATGTAAAGCAGTTAATACAAGAGAAGATAGTATTCTGCTACAGATGGATCTGGATAAGTTGGAAACTTGGGCTGAAAGGTGGCAGATGAGGTTTAACAATGATAAATGTAAGGTTATACACATGGGAAGAGGGAATCAATATCACCATTACACACTGAACGGGAAACCACTGGGTAAATCTGACAGGGAGAAGGACTTGGGGATCCTAGTTAATGATAAACTTACCTGGAGCAGCCAGTGCCAGGCAGCAGCTGCCAAGGCAAACAGGATCATGGGGTGCATTAAAAGAGGTCTGGATACACATGATGAGAGCATTATACTGCCTCTGTACAAATCCCTAGTTAGACCGCACATGGAGTACTGTGTCCAGTTTTGGGCACCGGTGCTCAGGAAGGATATAATGGAACTAGAGAGAGTACAAAGGAGGGCAACAAAATTAATAAAGGGGATGGGAGAACTACAATACCCAGATAGATTAGCGAAATTAGGATTATTTAGTCTAGAAAAAAGACGACTGAGGGGCGATCTAATAACCATGTATAAGTATATAAGGGGACAATACAAATATCTCGCTGAGGATCTGTTTATACCAAGGAAGGTGACGGGCACAAGGGGGCATTCTTTGCGTCTGGAGGAGAGAAGGTTTTTCCACCAACATAGAAGAGGATTCTTTACTGTTAGGGCAGTGAGAATCTGGAATTGCTTGCCTGAGGAGGTGGTGATGGCGAACTCAGTCGAGGGGTTCAAGAGAGGCCTGGATGTCTTCCTGGAGCAGAACAATATTGTATCATACAATTATTAGGTTCTGTAGAAGGACGTAGATCTGGGTATTTATTATGATGGAATATAGGCTGAACTGGATGGACAAATGTCTTTTTTCGGCCTTACTAACTATGTTAGTGGCAGCAGCAGAAAGAGATTTTTTTTATTACTCACCTACTGCTCTGCAAATGGGAGCCAGTGGTTTGGGAACTATGAAATAAACTTGGATGTACCTTTTTTTTTTTTTTTTTACTGTATGTGTGTGTGTATATATATATATATATATATATATATATATATATATATATATATATATATATATATTTATTGTATCTACGATATAATTGTCTAAGGGTCACTTCCATCTTTCTGTCTGTTCTTCTGTCTGTCTGTCACGGAAATCCCAATTCGCTGATTGGTCGCGGCAAAACAGCCACGACCAATCAGCGACGGGCACAGTCCGGCGGCAAAATGGCCACTCCTTACTCCCCACAGTCAGTGCCCGCTCTATACTCCCCTCCAGTCACCGCTCACACAGGGTTAATGGTAGCGCTAACGGACCGCGTTATGCTGCGGTGTAACGCACTCCGTTACTGCAGCTATTAACCCTGTGTGTCCCCAACTATTTACTATTGATGCTGCCTATGCGGCCTCAATAGTAAAAAGATCTAATGTTAAAAATAATTAAAAAAATAGTTATATACTCACCGTCCGTCGGCCCCCCGGATCCAGAACAGGCTTTTCCCGCTCCTCGCGATGCTCCGGTGACCGCTCCATGCATTGCAGTTTCGCGAGATGATGACGTAGCAGTCTCGCAAGACTGCAATGCACTCTTGGGACCGGAGGGCGCAAGGAGCATCAGTAAACGCTTCGCCTGGATCCGGGGGCCAACGGAGGGTGAGTATATAACTATTTTTTTATTTTAATTCTTTTTTTTAACAGGGATATGATGCCCACATTGCAATATACTATGTGGGCTGTGCAATATACTGCGTGGGCTGTGCAATATACTGCGTGGGCTGTGCAATATACTACGTGGGCTGTGCAATGTACTACGTGGGCTGTGCAGTATACTGCGTGGGCTGTGCAATGTACTACGTGGGCTGTGCAGTATACTGCGTGGGCTGTGCAATATACTGCGTGGGCTGTGCAATATACTACGTGGGCTGTGCAATGTACTACGTGGGCTGTGCAATATACTGCGTGGGCTGTGCAATGTACTACGTGGGCTGTGCAGTATACTGCGTGGGCTGTGCAATATACTGCGTGGGCTGTGCAGTATACTGCGTGGGCTGTGCAGTATACTGCGTGGGCTGTGCAATATACTGCGTGGGCTGTGCAATATACTATGTGGGCTGTGCAATATACTATGTGGGCTGTGCAATATACTATGTGGGCTGTGCAATATACTACGTGGGCTGTGCAGTATGCTACGTGGGCTGTGCAATATGCTACGTGGGCTGTGTTATACACTACGTGGGCTGTGTTATATACTACGTGAGCTGTGTTATACGCTACGTGGGCTGTTATACACTCCGTGGGCTGTGCTATATACTACGTGGCTGTGCTATATACTCCGTGGGCTGTGTTATGTACTACGTGGCTGTGCTATATACTACGTGGGCTGTGCAATATACTGCGTGGGCTGTGCAATATACTGCGTGGGCTGTGCAATATACTGCGTGGGCTGTGCAATATACTGCGTGGCTGTGCAATATACTGCGTGGCTGTGCAATATACTGCGTGGCTGTGCAATATACTACGTGGCTGTGCAATATACTACGTGGCTGGGCAATATACTACGTGGCTGGGCAATATACTACGTGGCTGGGCAATATACTACAAGGCTGTGCTATTTACTACGTGGGCTGTTATATACTAGGTGGCTGTGCAATATACTACGTGGCCGGCCGCAAACAATCAGCAACAGGCGCAGTCCGGCCGCGAATTGGCGCGGGATTTGAACCACGCTTCGCTAATTGTTCGCTGCCAGCCGGATCCTGTGTATTTAAGGTATTATTCTAAAATCTTCATAAATAAACTACATACATATTCTAGAATACCCGATGCGTTAGAATCGGGCTACCATCTAGAGTGTGTGTGTATGTATGTATGTATATATATATATATATATATATATATATATATATATATATATATATATATATATATATATATATATATATATATATATAATATATTTTAAAAGAAATATATATATTTTTTTTAGATATAGCAGAGACTGACGCTGATGAAGACTGTCGTCGTCTTGCCGTGAGTGGCCTGCTGCTAATGGAGAAATTACAGAGTAACCTCCAGGCATCACCCGACGTCTGACCCTCTGAGCGGATGTATGGCTGACATGGAAACATTCCAGCGTCTGCATTATCCAATATCCGCTTCATACAATCTCCAATAATCCGGCACATGGGATTGGGACAGTGTTGGATGCCAGATGAGCTGTAATCCCAGAGTTTTGCTATATAATCTGTATCTTATTGGTTATGGATTAACCACAGGAGACGAGAGACGGATGAAACTGAGAACATGACGTTACCCGTATGATTATGTGAAATAAAGACATTTTCTACTAAATAAAGAAAATCGTCATTTTTTTTTTCTAAATTTTTTTAGGGGGTTACTATTACATAATCGTTGGTTGTCGCATGTTTCCGTTATCAAATGCTCATTTTAATACCTCTTACAGCCACTCTGACATGTAGTTTGCACAGTAAGTACACCAGCCTCATCAGGTCCAAGAGATGTACCTAATAATAATGTATTAGCATTACTTTGTATTAGAGAAATCTGTTGACAGATCCACTTTTAAGGGGTAATCGCTTCTGCTTCAGGAGGTGAGCGGGGCCCTGGACAGGAGCCCTGAGATCTGACTCCTTTCTGTCCAAGTTTTTGTACCCGCAGATTTTTTATTTTTTTTTTTAATCTACATGCTGCCTTTTATTTTAAGGTCAAAATTTGATCTGTGTTTGCAGATTTTTCAATCCATGTCAATTTCGCCGGTTTTTTGTGTGCGTCGTTTTCAATTTGCGTATCTTGCCTATAGACCTAGGTGGCTTAAAGGGACACTGTCACCTGAATTTGGAGGGAACAATCTTTAGCCATGGAGGCGGGGTTTTGGGGTGTTTGATTCACCCTTTCCTTACCCGCTGGCTGCAATATTGGATTGAAGTTCATTCTCTGTCCTCCGTAGTACATGCCTGCACAGTGCAATCTTGCCTTGCACAGGCGTGTACTATGGAGCACAGACAATAAACTTCAATCCAATATTGTAGCCAGCATGCAGCCAGCGGGTAAGGAAAGGGTGAATCAAACACCCAAAAACCCCGCCTCCATGGCTGAAGATTGTTCCCTCCAAATTCAGGTGACAGTGTCCCTTTAAGTTTGCACGAAAAAATATCTGATCTGATGCAGATGAGAAGAAATATAAAAAAAAAAAAGTTAAAAATATAGAATATACTCCACATTGTGAGTGATTTCCACCGTCCTAGCAGGACTTCCATGCTGGTTTCGCCACATTCTGCTCCTCAGGGGCTCTAGCGGTCACATGCAATGAAATGTTACTTGAAGGGGTCGTGGTGGAAGTCGCTAATTTGCAACATGATTTTGTGTAGATTTGCTGCAGAAGTGTTTTGATTAAATCAACAAAGTGTGAACATACTCTAATAAAGAAAAGCGGCTCTAGATTTCTTATATTCATTGCTAATAAAAGCATTTATTAAAGCAGACCTGTCGGGAGAGATGAGCGGACTTCCTAAACACCCATGATGGTCAGAGGTGACCATAATTTTGGCTGCATAATGTAGCACACATTAACGGAAGTAAAGGCAATAATCCTCGTGTTTCCGAGACACGGCTGCATTTTCTCCTGCGTCATCACTTCTGCATATTTTGCTTTCATTTTTAACTGGTAGAACTGGAAATATGAGTCCTTGTGACTTATTTCCCGGGTTTAATGGTTGACGCCTCTGGAGTGAGTGCAACAGGAGATCTGCGTTGGATCCGGTATTGCCAGCCGCTGTTATCGGTCTTTTGATTGATTTTTGCCACAATGGAGTCGCTGAACGCCGAGCTGATCTGCCCCATCTGTCTGGACCTCTATGATGACCCCGTGATGCTGAGCTGTGGGCACAACTTCTGCCAGGAGTGCATCAATCATGCCCTGGATTTTCCCAATGGATCTACAGACTTTAAATGTCCCGAGTGCAATGCAGTGTTTCTCCGACGTCCTGCCCTGCAGCGAAACCTGAAGCTGCGAAACATAGTGCAGCACCTACAAAGGGCTTCTCGCAACAATCTACAACGTTCTCTCTTGGAGCTACGCAGGGAGCAAGATGCCACCGAAAAAAGGCTTCATGGCCTCAACGAACAGAAAAGTCAAATTCAGGAAAGCTCACAGGCTCTGGAAATCGTCTTAAACACATTTTTTACCATGATCGAAAAAGATATCAGGAGATCCCGGAAGATTGTTCTGGGGGAAATCTCTAGGAAAAAGGAGCACGCGCTGGTGCAGGTCTCCAAATTAATGGAGGAGCTGGCGTTAAGGAAGCAGGAGCTGTCCAGGAGGGTACATGAGACGCAGGAGCTGCTCCTCGTGGGCGGTCCTGTAGTGATGTCACAGTTGGAGCCTGAAATAGAGGACGGGAAATTGCGAAGTGATAGCGCTGCAATTTTTTGGGATGAAACGCCCATCAGTTTGACTTTTAAGAAGTGCTTGTCCGGCGTGGTTCATATGTTTTCAGAATTAATTCAAATAATGCCCGAGCCAAAGACCTTGGACATAATCCTGGATGTAAACACCGCCTGTAAGGATATACACGTATCGCCTGACCGCAGATCCGCCTCCAATATCGGCGCCCACCAGGGGCATCCAGAGGGGCCGGAGCGCTTTACCATCTGCCAGCTTCTGAGCACCTGTAGCCTTTCAACGCAGAGTTATTGGAAAGTGGATGTCAGTAAAGCCGAGGAATGGATTATCGGAGTGGCTTACCATAGCATGGGCCGGAAAGCGCTGACCAGTGACGCCTACATAGGGTACAACAACAAGTCGTGGGGTCTGGAGTGCCGCCAAAGCCTTTCTGCCCTGCATAATAACGTGAGGCAAGAAGTGACCGTCAACTCTCCCGTCAAGCTGCTCGGGGTGTATGTGAACTATGAATCCGGACTAATATCGTTTTATCGGCTCAACAATCAATTCAGACACTTGTTTAGCTTCTCTGCCACCTTCACCGAGAGACTTCACGCTGCCTTCTGCGTGTTCCCAAATGGTTGCATAACAATCCGAAAAAGGAAGAGGGATCGTTAAATGTGTCTATGCCCAAAATTATACCCCCTTTCCAACTTTTCCTATGGACAGCATACACTTTTGGATAAGATGTGTCCCTGTAATAGTCCTGGTGGTCTAGAGTAGTTGACCATTGGTTCATAGGGGCTCTGTCTCCTTTATAAAAGGTGTGGCAGCAGTACGATTCATATCATTTAACCACAGGGTCAGAGGGGGGAATTTTGGGCCAAATCTAGTTTTTCTACCCCTTTACACAACATTTTTAAATGCTGTACCCACCTCATGTTTGTACAGAATAATCTCTCCTGTTCTGTGCACATATAGCACCGCCATTTTATGCATATAAATACTGCTGCAATGCTATACACATACTGTAAATACCACTGCTATGCTACATACACACTATTACATTATTTAAAAAATGCTCTTGCCCCATGTGTGCATAAATAATGCTGTTCTGCCATACAAATCTTATAAATACTACTACGATGCTATATGTACAATATTACATTACCAAAAAATAATGTTGCCCTATGCGTAAATAATGCTTCTATGCCAACTGTAAATATAACTGCTATACTGTACGTATACACAATATTACATTACCTAGCAAAAAATTGTCCCATATATGCATAAATAGCGCTGTTGTGCCATACACATACTGTAAATACCACTGCTACACTATAAACACAATATTACATTGCTTAAAAAATACCGTTAACCCATATACTATATACCGTAAATAAATAATGCTGCTATGCCATACACATACTGTAAATACCACTGCTACGCTATACACACAATATTACATTGCTTAAAAAAAATACACTTGCCCTATACTGTATAAATGCTGCTATGCCATAATCCAATTATAAATACCACTGCTATACTGTATACACTATGACACTACCTAGCACAAAACTTGCCCCATATATGCATAAATAGTCCAGCCATGACATACGCATACTGTTACGCTATATACACTATTACATTGCTTAAAAAATACTGCTGCTCTATATACTGTATACATAAATAATGCTGCCATGCCATAAACCAACTGTAAATACCACCGATATGCTATAAACACAATATTTTATTATCTAAAAAAAACTGTTGCTCCATATATGCATAAATAATGCGGCTATGCCATACACAAACTAAATATCACTGCTACACTATATACACAGTATTATATCACTTTAATACTTTTGCCCTCATTATGCATGCATAGTGCTGCTATATTGTGATTCTACCGACTTTTATGTCCTTTGGGAAATTTTGAGGTCATGAGAGGGTAAAAAATGATCTTACCGCAACCATGTATGCATCATTATTCTGTGTCAGCTCTTATCATTGAATGAAGACAATGTTGAATCATGCATTGCAATTTATTTCATTCCTTCTCCATTCATTGTCTGTTCATCTTCTGTGATCTCTGTCACTGCTTATGCAGAGCACAGCAGTCAAGATGAGTTTGTTATTGACTGCTGCGCTCTGCATAGGCAGTGATCAAGATGACAAAGCTCAATTCATTATGCTGAGCTTTGTCATTTCTGCTGCTGCATATACAGATCGCTGCAATCAAGGTGCGCTTGTCATCCGGCTGCTGTGCTCTGCATAGGCAATGACCAAAATGACAAAGCTCAATTCATATACTGTGCTTTATTTGGTTTGCTACCCCTATAGAGCGCAGAAGTCAAGATGAATATGTTATCAGCTGCTGTGCTCTGCATTAGCAGTGACCAAGATGACAACGGTCAATATATTATACGGAGCTTTGTCATTTTGGTTGCTTCCTCTGCAGAGCGCACCCGCAGATGACAAACTCATGCCACCTTCCGTGCTCTGCATAACCTCAGTCCGTAACCAGATATCATATATGATAACATATAATCCGGTAACTGTCATCACACAACCGCACTTGCTGTTGTAATTAATAGCTCATTGCCTCCCCAACATGTTTCGCCTAACCAGCTTCATCAGGGGTTTAAGATAAAATTGTGAGTGAGCCCAGTCTCTTGGATGAAAAGCCCCCACGCCTGAATGGTCTCAAGAAGCTTTACTGTTGGCAGACACAAGACTCATTGTAGAGTTCAGCTCTTCTTCTCCGGACAATCATTCTTCCAGATGTCCCAGACAGTCTGAAGGGGGCTTCATCAGAGAAAATAACTTTGTACAGGGATTGAACTGCAGAGATATAGGCTTATGAAACCACAATTCTGGCATTTTGATTATTTTTCTGATTATTGCAATTACTGTAGGAGTTAATTAATTTTATATATTGAAAGACCAGACTGGAGGCAGAGATATCAAATATGTTTATTTTTTAATCTTTAATGAAAGGGAAAAGGTGTTGCTAAAATCCTATTTATTTTTTACACCTTTATTTTTTACTGTGTAGAGTGCAGCAGTCAAATCTTCACAGCTGCTGCCCTCTGCACACTGACTCCGCTCTGCTCAGTAAACGTGAGGCCTCATTCAGACATAACGTTGCCTGTGCGAAGCGCTTCAAAGATGGCTGTCACTAGTTACTGGGCTCTGTACATCAAATCTGAAGGTGCTGAGCTCTGTAGCCAGTGACAATGTCATCCCTTGTCTGATGTGCTCTGCATAGGCAGAATTAAAGGCTCATTCGGAAGTCCGCGGTGCATCTTGTCTGAATGAGGCTTTACATTGATGGAGCTGAATCCGTGTTCAGAGCACTGCAGTGTGAGGATTACTCAGCTAAACTCTGAACACTAGAAGCGACAGCGCTGGTGAGAACCCATTGGCCAGCCTGGTATTGTACTCCTAATGCCAGACTACCAACCTGTTCTCACCGCTATGAGAAGAAGTTACCGTTGAGGTGACGTCCTACAGCTTGGTAGCCGGGTATTAGTACTACAATGTCAGGCTGCCCAACATGTTCTCACCGCTGTGAGAAGAAGTTACCATTGAGGTGACATCTTCCAGCTTGGTAGCCGGGTACTAGTACTACAATGTCAGGCTGCCCAACATGTTCTCACCACTGTAAGAAGAAGTTACCGTTGAGGTGACATCCTCCAGCTTGGTAGCCGGGTACTAGTACTACAATGTCAGGCTGCCCAACATGTTCTCACCACTGTAAGAAGAAGTTACCGTTGAGGTGACATCCTCCAGCTTGGTAGCCGGGTATTAGTACTACAATGTCAGGCTGCCCAACATGTTCTCACCACTGTAAGAAGAAGTTACCGTTGAGGTGACATCCTCCAGCTTGGTAGCCGGGTACTAGTACTACAATGTCAGGCTGCCCAACATGTCCTCACCACTGTAAGAAGAAGTTACCGTTGAGGCGACATCCTCCAGCTTGGTAGCCGGGTACTAGTACTACAATGTCAGGCTGCCCAACATGTCCTCACCACTGTAAGAAGAAGTTACCGTTGAGGCGACATCCTCCAGCTTGGTAGCCAGGTACTAGTACTACAATGTCAGGCTGCCCAACATGTTCTCACCACTGTAAGAAGAAGTTACCGTTGAGGTGACATCCTCCAGCTTGGTAGCCAGGTACTAGTACTACAATGTCAGGCTGCCCAACATGTTCTCACCACTGTAAGAAGAAGTTACTGTTGAGGCGACATCCTCCAGCTTGGTAGCCGGGTACTAGTACTACAATGTCAGGCTGCCCAACATGTTCTCACCACTGTAAGAAGAAGTTACTGTTGAGGCGACATCTTCCAGCTTGGTAGCCGGGTACTAGTACTACAATGTCAGGCTGCCCAACATGTTCTCACCACTGTAAGAAGAAGTTACCGTTGAGGTGACGTCCTCCAGCTTGGTAGCCGGGTACTAGTACTACAATGTCAGGCTGCCCAACATGTCCTCACCACTGTAAGAAGAAGTTACCGTTGAGGTGACATCCTCCAGCTTGGTAGCTGGGTACTAGTACTACAATGTCAGGCTGCCCAACATGTTCTCACCACTGTAAGAAGAAGTTACCTTTGAGGTGACATCTTCCAGCTTGGTAGCTGGGTACTAGTATTACAATGTCAGGCTGACCAACATGTTCTCACCACTGTAAGAAGTTACCTTTGAGGTGACATCTTCCAGCTTGGTAGCCGGGTACTAGTATTACAATGTCAGGCTGCCCAACATGTTCTCACCACAGTAAGAAGTTGTTACTGTTGAGGTGACATCTTCCAGCTTGGTAGCCGTGTATTACTACTACAATGTCAGGCTGACCAACATGTTCTCACCACTGCTGCGCTGTGTGTATACCTCCTATCACTGCTCGCACCTTCTGCCACTGCTCTAAGCAGTGACACATGATATTGTAGCTCAGTGCACAGCGCTGGGCTACAATAACATGGAGCCAGGAATGGGCACAGTTCACAGCTGGTAGGGCAACAGTATAGGAGATGTGGTCAGTGTCTAATCGCAGTCTCCTAACGCCTGGGTCTGCTGTAATTGTGACCGTGGACGCTCAGTGATCGCCTTACAAGCCACCACCATGGACTTGTTCCAGCCAGCTGTAGTGATCGACAATGGATCAGGGAACATCAACATTGGAACATCAGCAGATCTAACACGGCTCTTCTCTTACCAAAATATTGTTGGCCTACCAGACTACATTGTACTGATAGGAGCCGGACACATAGACCGGTACTGAAAAAACTACTACCAGAGATATCCGAGATATCCGTGTCCATGTGTGCGTGTTGTGTTTCATACGTGTGCCATATGTGTGCTGCCTGTGTGCCACATCAGTATCACATGTACCGGCGCCTAAGAAAAATCGGCCCAGTTTATGCTGTTCTTAGGTGCCGGGTGCTGAAGGCAGCTCACATCTTGTCCCCTGCTCTGCCTGCGATCAGCACGAGCAGAGGACAATGTTGAGAGATGTATTCAAGTGTAAAATTAAGAATAAAAGAAAAAAAAACACATTATAGTCACCTTAACACCTACTCTCCTAAAGCCATTGTCCCGTGTAAACAAAAAAAAAGAAGACAACATCCCTCATCTGTCCGAAGTTGAAAGAATCCATAGTGTCCCACGCCGTAATGCTTCTGTGCGACATTTGCTCATCAGCATGAGCGGTGGCCGGAGCAGCATATGGGGGGTATGGAGAGTAGCAGTGTGGAGGGTAAATACTATGGAGGGGCATCTTGTGGGGAACAGTGTGGAGAGGAGCAGCTTTGGGGGCACAGTCTGGAGAAGGGCAGCTTGTGAGGGACAGTATGGCGAGCGGATGCTTGTGGGGTGCACACACAGTATGGAGAGAGGAAGCTTGTGGGGGACAGTAGTGAGAAAGCACAGTGTGTGGGGGACAGTATTGAGAAGGCACAGTGTGTGGGGGACAGTATTGAGAAGGCACAGTGTGTGGGGGACAGTATGGAGAGCAGCAGCTTGTGGCAGACTGAATGGAGAGGGGCACTGTGGTGTGTAGAGGACAGTATGAAGAGGGAGCAGTGTGGAGGTTCAGCATGAGGATAAAAAGTGGAGAGAGGAAAGCATGAAGTGGGGATGGTGTGAAGGCCATAATTCATAAAGGGTCAGTATGGAGGTTATAGTTCATAAGGGTGGGGGATATTGTTCATAAGGGCAGATGGTGTAGTGGTTACTTAAGGTTTGACAGTGTAAACGTTACAGCTCATAAGTGGGAATAGTGTGGTGCTCATAGAAAAACTGTATGGTGGTTATAGTTTATATGGGGGGATGGTATGGAGACAATGTTTTAAAGGAGGACAGTGTTGATCTGGTGATGTGTTCATGTACTGATGGTGGTTCTGGTGCTATTCTAATGTACTAATGATGGTTCTGATGGTGTGTTCATGTACTGCTGGTGGTCCTGGCGCTATTCTAATGTACTAATGATGGTTCTGATGGTGTGTTCATGTACTGATGGTGGTTCTGGTGCTATTCTAATGTACTAATGATGGTTCTGATGGTGTGTTCATGTACTGATGGTGGTTCTGGTGATGTACTAATGATGATTCTGGTGCTATACTAATGTACGGATGATGGTTCTGCTGGTGTGTTCATGTACTGATATGATGGTTCTGGTGTTGTACTGATGATGGTTCTGGTGCTATACTAATGTACTGATGATGGTTCTGATGATGCGTTCATGTACTGATGGTGGTTCTGGTGATGTACTGATGATGATTCTGGTGCTATACTAATGTACTGATGATGGTTCTGCTGGTGTGTTCTTGTACTGATATGATGGTTCTAGTGTTGTACTAATGATGATTCTGGTGCTATACTAATGTACGGATGATGGTTCTGCTGGTGTGTTCATGTACTGATATGATGGTTCTGGTGTTGTACTGATGATGGTTCTGGTGCTATACTAATGTACTGATGATGGTTCTGATGATGCGTTCATGTACTGATGGTGGTTCTGGTGATGTACTAATGATAATTCTAGTGCTATACTAATGTACTGATGATGGTTCTGCTGGTGTGCTCATGTACTGATATGATGGTTCTGGTGTTGTAATGATGATGATTCTGGTGCTGTACTACTGTGCTGATGATGATTCTGATGATGTGTTCATGCACTGATGATGTTTCTGGTGCTGAATTCCCCCATTAGAAATAAATACATTAAAAATGTTATTATATATGGCCACATCCATAAATGTTTGATCTATCAAAACGTTCAAAATGTAAAACTGATTAGCTTGTATGGTAAGGGACAAGAGAGATCATAATACCAGAATGTTTTTTTTTTTTTGTCACCTTTCTTCCCTTAAAAAGTGATCAAAATATCATACGTACTACCCCAAACTGGTATCAATAAAATCATCAGCTCACCATGCAAAAAAAACAGAGCCCTTTTGCAGCACCATAAACAGAATATTAAAAAGGTGTTAAAAAATTGCATTACAAACCCAACTTTTTTTTTTTTTAAATATCTGAAAGTTTGATATTGCTGCAATCGCACTGACATGGAAAATCATATTCACGGGTCATTTTTACCATACAATGAATACTTTAAAAGTAAACCCCCAAGAAACGATGACGTAATTGGATTTTTTCACAGCAGGTTTATATTGTACTGCGGGAAGGGGCGCCATTTAAATTTTTGCCTCAGGCAGCAGAGAAATTACAGTCAGCCCTGCAGTACCACACAATGTCCAGCAAAGGGAGCCCTTGGCTTTCATATTACAGACCTGTTCAGTAGTCTCCCCATGGCACAGAATTGTAGAGTCATGCACTCATATAGATATGTTCTGTGGGCATGAACTGAGAACACACAGATTTTATGCAAAATGTGCCCTAACTAAATATATTTGAGGAGTGCAGACAGCAGAATATATATATACACACACGCACGCACGCACGCACACACGCGCACACACACACGGTGAAATAACCATCCAATCTACATAGGCAAAAAAAATCAAATCAAACCAGAGATGCCCATAAGTTAAGTTATGTGCAATAATGACAAATGACACCGGCAAAAAAAGGATAGAACACATCAAGAAAGAGAGGAACAAAAAGCCACGAAAAGTCCTGACACCAGCTGAAATCTATCAGTAATTAGAAAGCAATCCTGCCACTTAGTGAAAAATAATATCACATGGTTCAACTGATGGCCTGTAAAAAGGTGGCTCATTACCAAGGGGCAACACGAGAAACATCTCTTGTTGGGTAAAACCAGTCAGCTGTCTCAATACCTTTGCAACCTTATTGTTGCAAAACAGTGATGGAATTGGTTACAGAAGAATTTCAAAAGGTTCCAGTGACCACTGTTGGGGCCATAATCCAGAAGTGGAAAGAACATAATTTTACAATAAACCGGCCATGGCTAGGAGCTCCCCACAAGATTTCAGACAAGATTTATCACAAGGCTTGTTCAAGAGCCAAGGACCACCTGTGGAGAGATATAGAAAGACATGGAGTCAGCAGGTACAATTGTTTCAAAGAACAACGCCATTGTCCCCAGAAGTTATGGTTAGAGCTGAGTCATTTGTGGAGGGTGAAGAACCCTGGTGCAGAGCAGGATGGCTGGAAACATAAAAGCCAGGACCATAAATGACAAAATGGCTATAAACTGCCCGCTACATGTAGTAAGGGGTCCGGGCGCAATCACAGGATGAAGGATCCCAGAAATGGGAGCCACTAACAACAGTCACATCGTTATATCCGTAAATGTCCGATCTACCAACATATAAAATGAATTAACCCGTACGTTAAACGCTGAAAGGGAACAAAATAGGAAAACGCCAGAATTGCTGTTTTTTGGTTGCTGCACTTCTCCCAAAAAGATGCAATAAAAAACGTATTTTGCTGCTAAATGTCCCGCAGAGATGAGCATTTTTTAAAGTAAATTTTTCGATAATTTTGAAATAATATCAAATTTCGACATTTTCTACAATTTTGCTACAATTTTAATTATAGAATTACGTAAAATTGTAGCAAACTGCAAAATTAAATATTATTGTGAAACTTCCCAAAACTTTACTTTAAAAAAAAAAGTTTCCATCCCCCTCCACCTGCAGAGGACACACCAGGCTGCTCTCCGCCACAGAGGAGGGGTCTGCAGACAATACCTTTAAACGGTTGAAAAATCTCCGCCATCTGATTGGACGCTGCGAGAACAGGGTACCTGGCAACCGACAACCAATCAGATGTCAGAGTTCTGTTTAAAGGACTAAGCTCCCTGGGGAGGTAAGGTGGCAGAGGCTGCAGCTCAGTGTACAGAGGGATCATTTGTCAGAGGACATCGGCCCCAACCGGCTAGTCTCTCCCCGAGGTAAGATCTCCATATGCTCTACTTGGCTTTTATGCAATTTTAGCTTTTCATCACTTTTAGATGCCTAGTGCAATGCTTCCTAGAGAAGTGAGAATGCTTCCATAACTGGGGAGGAACTACAAGTCTCAGCATGTTGGACACACTTAATGCGAGCGTTAACCTTAAGGATGCAACACAACCCCCCCCCAAAAAAAAAAAAAAAGATAAAATGACAAATTCAGCTCTGCTACATCTGTATAGATAAAAGTGCATAGATGGTATAAGGGTGTTATAGGGCCGGGGTCGGGGGGCATCATGGGTTCGGAGGAGCGTTGGACACCTGTTTGCTGATCAGATTTCCAGGTGATTTGATCCTGTCACACACATCCCAGGGGAGCGTCACCTCCTGCACATCACCTGTTACAGGGAAGACCGCCGGACACAGGCGGATACGCCTCTGCTATATCATCACCATTGATCCTCACATCAAAGGACAAAATCCTCAACTTTCCCCACTTTTCACGAGCGAGGCACCTTTTTTTTTTATAGAAAGTATTATATATCTTTAGCTTTCTGTACTGTCCCGGTGCACGGAGGTAGCAGAGCTGAGCTTGTCATCTGGCACACAGCGTTGTGACGCCGAGATGTGGCGTCTGTGATAATGCACAGCAATGTCATGTATCTGTATACTCATTTATTACAATACTCTAGTGAGCAGCCTGGAAGAAGTGCACAACACATTCAGCTCAGCTACATCTGAACACTACAAGTACCATTCTCTTGTTACATTGGCTGTAATACAAACCGCTACGATACTGTACCCTGCCATCATGATATTATGTAACACATTGTGCTGCTATCACATGGACCATCACACTTTACTACTACTATATCACCCTGTAATACCACTACATCTTACTAGCATGTCACACCGTAATACTATATGTTACTAGTGTATAAAACTGTAATACCACTATATCACACTGTAATACTATGTTACTAGTGTATAAAACCGTAATACCACTATATCACACCGTAATACTAGTATATGTTACTAGTGTATACAACCGTAATACCACTATATCACACCGTAATCCTATCATATGCTACTAGTGTATAAAACCATAATACCACTATAGCACACCATAATACTATCATATGTTACTAGTGTATAAAGCTGTAATACCACTATATCACACCATAATACTATCATATGTTACTAGTGTATAAAACCGTAATACCACTACATCACACCATAATGATATCATATGTTACTAGTGTATAAAACCGTAATACCACTATATCACACCGTAATACTAGTATATGTTACTAGTGTATACAACCGTAATACCACTATATCACACCGTAATCCTATCATATGTTACTAGTGTATAAAACCATAATACCACTATATCACACCATAATACTATCATATGTTACTAGTGTATAAAACCGTAATACCACTACATCACACCATAATGATATCATATGTTACTAGTGTATAAAACCGTAATACCACTATATCACACCGTAATACTAGTATATGTTACTAGTGTATACAACCGTAATACCACTATATCACACCATAATACTATCATATGTTACTAGTGTATAAAGCTGTAATACCACTATATCACACCATAATACTATCATATGTTACTAGTGTATAAAGCTGTAATACCACTATATCACACCATAATACTATCATATGTTACTAGTGTATAAAGCCGCAATACCACTATATCACTCCATAATGCTATCATATTATACTAGTGTATAAAGCCGTAATACCACTATATCACACCATAATACTATCATATGTTACTAGTGTATAAAACTGTAATACCACTATATCACTCCATAATACTATCATATGTTATTAGTGCATAAAGCCGTAATACCACTATATCACACCATAATGCTATCATATGTTACTAGTGTATAAAGCCGTAATACTACTATATCACACCATAATGCTATCATATGTTACTAGTGTATAAAACTGTAATACCACTATATCACTCCATAATACTATCATATCTTACTAGTGTATAAAGCCGTAATACCACTATATCACACCATAATACTATCATATGTTACTAGTGTATAAAGTCGTAATACCACTATATCACTCCATAATGCTATCATATGTTACTAGTGTGTAAAGCCGTAATACTACTATATCACACCATAATGTTATCATATGTTACTAGTGTATAAAACCGTAATACCACTAAATCACACCATAATACTATCATATGTTACTAGTGTATAAAGCCGTAATACCACTATATCACTCCATAATGCTATCATATGTTATTAGTGCATAAAGCCGTAATACCACTATATCACACCATAATACTATCATATCTTACTAGTGTATAAAGCCGTAATACCACTATATCACACCATAATACTATCATATGTTACTAGTGTATAAAGTCGTAATACCACTATATCACTCCATAATGCTATCATATGTTACTAGTGTGTAAAGCCGTAATACTACTATATCACACCATAATGCTATCATATGTTACTAGTGTATAAAACCGTAATACCACTAAATCACACCATAATACTATCATATGTTACTAGTGTATAAAGCCGTAATACCACTATATCACTCCATAATGCTATCATATGTTATTAGTGCATAAAGCCGTAATACCACTATATCACACCATAATACTATCATATGTTATTAGTGCATAAAGCCGTAATACCACTATATCACACCATAATGCTATCATATGTTACTAGTGTATAAAGCCGTAATACCACTATATCACACCATAATAATATCATATGTTACTAGTGTTTAAAGCCGTAATACCACTATATCACACCATAATGCTATCATATGTTACTAGTGTATAAAGCCGTAATACCACTATATCACACCATAATAATATCATATGTTACTAGTGTTTAAAGCCGTAATACCACTATATCACTCCATAATGCTATCATATGTTATTAGTGCATAAAGCCGTAATACCACTATATCACACCATAATACTATCATATGTTATTAGTGCATAAAGCCGTAATACCACTATATCACACCATAATGCTATCATATGTTACTAGTGTATAAAGCCGTAATACCACTATATCACACCATAATAATATCATATGTTACTAGTGTTTAAAGCCGTAATACCACTATATCACACCATAATAATATCATATGTTACTAGTGTTTAAAGCCGTAATACCACTATATCACTCCATAATGCTACCATATGTTACTAGTGTGTAAAGCCGTAATACCACTATATCACAACATAATACTATCATATGTTATTAGTGCATAAAGCCGTAATACCACTATATCACACCATAATACTATCATATGTTATTAGTGCATAAAGCCGTAATACCACTATATCACACCATAATACTATCATATGTTATTAGTGCATAAAGCCGTAATACCACTATATCACTCCATAATACTATCATATGTTACTAGTGTATAAAGCCGTAATACCACTATATCACACCATAATGCTATCATATTATACTAGTGTATAAAGCCGTATACCACTATATCACACCATAATAATATCATATGTTACTAGTGTATAAAGCCGTAATACCACTATATCACTCCATAATGCTATCATATGTTACTAGTGTGTAAAACCATAATACTACTATATGACACTGTATGACTACCATATCACACTGTAATACTATCATATCATTCATAATACAATCATATTAAACTGTAATGCTACCATATCATACCTTAATACTATTATATTACTATGCAATGCTAACAGTCACACTGTAATACTATCATATTACACCATAATGCTATCATATCACACAGTAATGCTATCATATGGTGCATCACACTTCACAACTATGTCATCCTGTAATACCAGTACATCTTACTAGCATGTCACACTGGAATACTATATGTTACCAGTGTATAAAACCGTAATACCACTACATGACACCAAAATGCTATCATATTTTTCTAATATATAAAGCTGTAATACCACTATGACACTGTAATACTATCACATCACACTGTAATACTAACATATCACCCATAACATTATTATATTAAACCGTAATGCTACCATATCACCCCTTAATACTATTATATTACTCTATAATGCTAACAATCACACTGTAATACTATCATCACATACCATAATACTATCATATTACACCGTAATGCTATCATATCACATAGCAATGCTATCATATCACACCTTAATGCATGGTGCATCACACTTTACTACATCTATGTCAACCTGTAATACCATTGCACCTTACTAGCATGTCACACCGTAATACTATCATATCTTAATGATTAAAACTGTAATACTAACATATCTTGTTAGTGTATAAAACTGTAATACTGAATCAAACATAACACTATGATATCACACCGTAATGCTACCATATCACACTGTAATACTATTATAGCAGACAGCAATGCTACCGTATCACACTGTGATACTATTATGATACACCGTAATGCTACCATATCCTAACAATTTATAAAGCCGTAATACTATCATATCACACCATATTGCATCATATGGTGCTCCACACTTTACTACAACTATGTCAACCTGTAATACCATTGTATCTTACTAGCAGGTCACACAGTAATACTGTCATATCTTACTAATGTATAAAACCGTAATACTAACAAATCTTATTAGTGTATAAACCAGTAATACTATCATATCACACTGTAATACGGTCACATCTCGCTCGTGTATCCCACCTTAATGCCGTATCTTACTATCACTGACGGACACACAGAAGAGGGCCCCTGAGCAGGAGTGATATATGGGCCCTTTGCAGTCCAATAGTTCATCATAATGCACCAATAGTATGTCAGCCCCTGCCCATTACCGTATTACACCGTAATACTATAAAATCACACCGTAATCGTACCATATGCCATTATCATATCACATGATGCAACTATACCCATCCAGTGTCTGATCATGTAACGTTATCATCTTACTACTATATCCCGCCATTATACCATACTATCATATCATACCATTATGTCATCATATCCATGGCGGACAATGCTGAGACAGCGGTACGTGGGCCTCTATATTTTCAATAGCTCTTCATCAATTGCCACCAGGATATGCCAACAAGCATAAAATCCATCAGTAAATGTGAGCTGTAAAATCCATGACCTCTGCCCCTTATACAGTGTCCTCCTTTATTAACTTCTAGTTAAAATCCATGACCTCTGCCCCTTATACAGTGTCCTCCTTTATTAACTTATATTTGTAATGTGCAGATACACAGGAAACTAGGTTATATCCCGATCAGATCTGATTATCCCACCCTCTTACTTTCATGTCTTACTATTATGTCCGACTATTACCTCCGCCTGACAGGACCCTATAATAGGATATTCGACCCTTATAATTTAGCGGTTCCTGGTTACAAGCTAGGAAAGGGTTTGCATTAGCGTGAATATGTAACACTGCTCCTTGGGTGACCTGAGCACGCGCGCGGGCTGCACGAACAAGCGCTATTTGTTCTGAGCACGTTTGAACAAATAGTCCCTGGGGTGAGGTCTTGGGGGAGGTGGTGCCGCGGTGACTGTGCCCATTGCGGGATATTATCCGGCTATATTTACTGTCATTAGGGAAGAGGCAGCTAAATGCAATGCAAACAGCAAACAAGTGGGGACAGAGGCTTGAACAAAAGGCATGCAACCAGCCTGCTATATATGATGACAACCTATAAGTTAATCCAGTTTATGAACACCCTTCTGTAAATTAACCTAAGCTGCAATACCACATGCAACCTGCAGACAGGAGGGCGCTGTTTGTTTTTTTTTTTTTTTTTAAATGGTGGAAAATCTCTTTAATTAAATTTAATTAAATTTGCGACTATTGGTAACTGTGCATACGCAACGTATAATACGAAACTCTCCCTCCAGTTTCTCCGGTACCAAGGCCTGGACGCCACTGTGGCCCTATGGGGCCCCTCTGTGTTCTTATGACACATGAGCAAGTTGAGTTAATGATTACCATATCTCTGATATAAATAACTTAAATCGTCATCATGATAAATAGATTAAGGAAATTATAATAATTCCTTAAAGTGATTGCCCATGTTAGGAAAACATTTTTTTGGTAAGAAGGATCACAGAAAATGATAAAGTGGTCATAGCGTTTAACACTATTTGGATCCCCCCCAAAGAATATTGCAATCTACATGGTGCATCCATTCATCACCCACTTTATATCATTTAGAATATAATTGCCTAAGGGTTTTTCCGTCTGTCTGTCTGTCTGTCTGTCTGTCTGTCCTGGAAATCCCGGCTCTCTGATTGGTCGAGGCCGCCAGGCCTCGACCAATCAGAGACCGGCACAGCATCGACGTAGAAATCCCGCGTCTCTGATTGGTCGAGGCCGCAAGGCCTCGACCAATCAGCAACGGGCACAGCGACGATGATGTCATAAAGGACGTAGAAATCCCGCGTCTGATTGGTCGAGGCCGCCAGGCCTCGACCAATCAGCAACAGGCACAGCGACGATGATGTCATAAAGGACATAGACATCTCACGTTTCTGATTCAGCGACGGGCACAGTATCGACGTAGATGTCATAATGGTTGCCATGGCGACGATGATGTCATAAAGGTTGCCTCGACCAATCAGTGACGGGCACAGTCTGCCGCGAATTCTGGAATCATCATTGTCCATATACTACGGGGACATGCATATTCTAGAATACCCGATGCATTAGAATCGGGCCACAATCTAGTTTAGAATATTCCTTAAAGGGGCTGTCCACTACCTACAAGAAAAAAAGGTTAAAAATGGCACTGGAAGAAAAAAATAATAAAAATGATACTCGCCTAACAATCCGCCGCTGGTCCCGTTCAAGTCTTTACTTCCTGTTCCCTCTGGACAAACAGGAAGTGACTGCTCAGCCAATCACTGGCCACATCAGCTTTATGCCTCAGCTTGTGATTCGCTACCTCGGTCACATGTGCCTGTGTAATGATGTACATGCTGCGGCAGGAATTTAAAGAAAATAGGGGGTCGGACAGTGTCTGAATGGGGTGGAGAGGACAATATTTTTTTTGGAACCCATTATGAAACTTACAAAAAAAAATAGCAGAAGTGGACATCCCCTTTAAAATATATTAAAGTAGCATCATTCACGCATATGGACTGCAGTCGCATGGTACAGTGACCTGGGCATGCATGCAAGGAATTCAGGTTTGTTTTGGAAGTAATGATGATGGGAGCTGAAAGATGATTTCACACATCCCTGGTTTTCTTATACTCCATGACTCAGAAGAGTCATGTAACACTGTTCATCCTAAGCCTCCTGGTTCATGCAGACCTACTGAGATAGTTACACATATGGAACAAAAAAATAAAAATAAGGACCATAGATGAACATAGATGGTCATATGCCAACAGCTAGGTCTTACTAAATAACTTTGATGCCTTTATTGCAGATCTGCCATTGGCCCTTTCCAGGGGACCATGCCTGTTCTTTCTTCCAACCATCAAACTTCTCACATGGAGAAGGACAACATTCGAGAAGATGACAGCTTAACCAACCTACAGTGGCTTCAAGACTTTTCCATTTGGAGCTCAGACTTGACTTCATTTGCTATTTCTTGTCCTCCTGCAACGAACAAGACCCAAGGTCCGTGTAGCCCTCCAGCTGGAGATACAGCCTCCTTCCAGGCTCCTCGTACAGGGAAACAAAGGTCCAACAACGGATCCAATGCCTGGCCGTCTTTACCGTCTTCTGGACCAAATCCTATGCAGGAAGTGGATTATAGAACAAATCCTAATGTTAAACCGCCATATTCGTATGCCACCCTCATATGCATGGCTATGGAGGCCAGCCAGCAGAGAAAACTGACCCTGTCCGCCATATACAACTGGATCACCCAGAACTTCTGTTACTATAGGCATGCTGACCCAAGCTGGCAGGTAAGATATGTTCACTATCTAGTTGGAGGTCCTAGCAAGAGGGATAGCCTGAGCTGCCACCTACCTTGTCCATACCTTATGTGGTCCGCGGAGTCACCACAGTCAGGTATGACTGCTACCCAAAGGTCTAGTAAACCATATTGTGGCCATCAAAAGTGAAGTAAGTTAAGGCCTACTTGGTTTTAGGACTGGTACCAGCTCAAGCTTTCCCAGTATCAAGGATGATTGAAGTGTATGAGTGTGTATGTTGTAGATGTAGGTATGTGGTAGAAGACCAAGGGTAGTCCTGTAATCAGAAAGGTGTCCCCCATAAGAGCTTGTTTATACTATTTTTTGCTGAGTTTTTTTAATGGAAACTGAGCAGAAACTACAATTTTTTGAGGAGTTTTGTGTTTTTGAGGAAAATTTGGAGAGTCACATCTCAGTTTCTGCTCCAAAATCTCTTTAGAAAGCTTAGTGTGAGCATACCCTAACTGTTCCCTGAAATAAGCCCCCAATCTGTTCCTTATCATTTCGTCCACATACATTGCATAACTAGTTTTCTCCCAGACCTTCCAATTCAAAACTCTAGAAACTCGACGTAAAGTCCTCTAACGGGTCCCTTAAGGACTTATATATCTGGTTCATCTGTACCATTTAATGGCGCTACTTGTACAGGATCAAGGTAGGACCTGATTTGAAAACTTGAGGATCAGCAAATCTTAGCTATATGTCTAAATGAGAAGACGGAGATTGAAATGGTGATGATTGACATGAAGTTTAGGATATTGATGACCCGAAGTATCTGCATACAGAAGGTAATAGCTATAGGACAAAGGTAACTGACCTTCCCTAGTGACAGGAGATGTAACGCAATAATTGAGAGTCATATCATGAGGTAAAGACACATTTTTGAAGCCCCTTCAGATGTGGTTGCTAATTCTGCATCCCCTATAATTACATCCCCATCGGGCAGCACTATGGACATAGACTATCTTGCATAGCCTGAATTTTTGGTTATGCTTCTTCCTAGAAACATATCCTAGGATATTATTACATCTGTCTTTTTATTTGGTTTTGGCCCAGAGAGCATCGGTTTCTACTCTTACGTCTTGATAGGACATGAAAGCATGAAAGGACCTCGGTGTAAAGGGCATAAGAGGAGTTTTGTATGGAGGAATCAATGACCTGCTCATGTTGAGATGGGAATCCTCCTGTGATTACGGCACATTGCATTATTCATGACTAGCCTCATCTTTTGGTGAGGTCCTTGCCAGGTGTCCTTCTGTAGTTAACAGTAGGCTACCAGCCTGGCTTTGAGAGGCAGCTGCATAATGGAGCACTTTGTCCTGCCGGTAAGGGACACCTGAGCAGGTATGGTGTGGGGGATGACAGAGATGATGGGATCATTCATCTAATTTTCAGTAGTCATACTCCATTAACCAGACCTGAGGTAGGCAACGTGTTGCACAAATTGTGGTGGGTCTACACATCTTACTACGGAATATGCATAGACCTGTACATTAGAGTGCCTGTCTCATCATTCTTTCCATTTTCCATACATTAGTTTTTTTTCCCATTTCAGAATTCCATCCGGCACAACCTCTCTTTGAATAAATGCTTCATGAAAGTCCCCAGAGGAAAAGATGAACCTGGGAAAGGTGGATTTTGGCAGATGGATCCTCGTTACGCTGATATGTTCGTGAATGGAGTATTGCGAAGGAGAAGGATGCCAGCTTCTCATCTTGACCCTCCAAGGTGCAGCAACGTACCGATCCACCATCCCTACCAGTCATCTGTTCGACCAAATAACCGCCAAAACCCAAATTCTTCTTGCAGTTACAAGCAGCTAAGGAGGCAAGAGAAGCCCAGTCCTGTTTTGCCGGCCCTGAGGTCACAGGAACGACATGGGGACAATTTCTTGTCTTCTGAAAGTGATCATCTGCGTGGAAGCAACTTTGATGACCTTGATCTGCAGACAGCTTTAATATCAATGTGGTGGGAAGAAGACATAGGACCTTCTGGGGTCAATGCCTCAGTTGTGAACACTTCCAATTTGGAAGTGTCCCATCAGGAACCTGCCATAATGGATAGCCAATGGTTCCTGCCTACTGACCACCATCCAACTTGGCAAGAGTTGAAAGAGGAACCTGTGGCGAATCAGTGGTTCATAGACAATGGTTATGTCGAAGATGTTTTGTATGAGTGCCCACCATGGGAAAGGGCTGAGACATTATGACCTGTCGACCGGAAACACAAGCCTTAAAGCAGCTTATGGTTGGATTTCAGATTGTAATGACTGATGTGAAAAAAAACCTGGAACTGAGGACCTTTTCAGGCCTTTGGTCTCCTTGACCTTTCATGGTTGGAAAGTTGCATTTGAGGTGGGTCTTAGGGTCTAAATAAAGCTCACATTGTTAAGGATATGAGTCCATTCGGATCACCAAAAACTAATGGACCTTAGCCATATGACGACACACGGATCTCTGCAGGTTTTTTTTTGTATTCCAGGCCTGGACTTTAGGCCTTTTTTTTCATCCTGCACTAATGCGATATCACTACTTCAGAGAACTTGAAGGTCACAGCCATTATATTACATCAAGCAGAAATATATTTTTACAAATCCTTTAAAATGATAGGTTATATATGAACAACGCGGAGATCTATATGGAGAGCAAATATCATAGACTTTATGTTGACAGTACATGGATTTCATATGTGATGTGAAGGATAGTCAGATCTAGATATGAGGCCTACGAATCGGGCCCATCTGACATATGCAAAAATAAATGAAACATAATTAAACAGTGTCCTTTTGTTTTTTTTTCCTGGAGGGTTTAATGTTTGTTTGTTTTTGTTATCGTTTGCGAATAGGATTTTTTGTATAAAAAATAGAAAAAAGGGCTGTTTTACTTTTATTTCCTGTCAGCAACAGCACCACTTTTGCCCACAGTCTGTACCTGGTACTGCAGCTCAGGGCTATTCAAGGAAATATTGCAATACTGCTCTCAACCCACCGACAAGAGTGGCGCTGTTTCTTGAAAATAACTTTTTTGTTTTCTTTTGAATCGCATACAACTTTTTAAAGCTTTAGTGCTTCTGACTAATAACTGATTATATCTTTGTGCTCCAACGGAGGGGGAATATGAAGGCGATTTATGATGGCTGAGGCTTATCTCTGGACACCAATGCACTCTGTAATAGGACAACCCCGCACCTACCATAAACGCATAATGCAAGTGAACGGGGTCACATTGCAGTCGGTAACGTACCACCGCATGCAAGTCGCAAAAAAGTTAGGAAAAGTTTGATTTTTCACAATGTATTTGTCGCGGTATTTTGTGTGTCGCTATACACCTGTACTATTCTGCATACAGCGTAGTTTGGCAGCGTGGTTTGTATCGCAGCAAAAATCAACATGGACATATTGGTGTCTTTCTATGTGGCAGAGGGGCCATTGGGACCCCTCCAGCAATGACACCAGGGTACCACTGCTACTTTCCCCCCTAACTATTGTTATTTCTGAATTTTTTTATTAGAATCAGGGCCGGCTTTGTCGTTAGTTTATGCCTGGTATTGCAGTATTCACCTCAATAGGGCTGAGCTGTATTACCTAACACAACCTATAGATAACGGTGGCGCTAACGAACAGGATGCTCAAGGAAGGGCAGCATACAAACTTAAAGTTTTCTATTTTTTTTTACATTTTTTGTTTTCAGACTGCTCTTCACTGTGGGTAGCTAATAGTCCCATATACCAAGGTCTGAGGACAGGGTATGGGAACCTCCCAGGCGAGCACAGTCCCATTTTATCAGGTTCCCTGTGTAATCCTAGATGTCTGTGTGATTAGCTCAGCAGATGACAGCTCATTATTTCCAGCAGGGGCTCAGTTTCCCGTGGTATAATTACACAGGAGGGAGGGAATGAGGTGTAGGAGTCAGAGCTGGATATAAGGCACCATGTCACCCCCGTGACCTCACATTTAATGAGACTATGTGGGAGTCAGATAAGGTTGGCAGACCCCAAGTATGCGAGTGTCTGAACCTATAGGTTATCGGTGGTCTTTATCTGCGTCTCAGTCCATGCACTTGACTATGTTATCCATCAGTCATAAAAAAAAACTCCCTTCATGGTCAACAGGTCATGTCAGATCAGGGAAGAAATATGGATGTGCACACTTCACTTCCTATGTATGGGAAGATTTGACATATAATTCTCTTTATTCACAGATGAATTAATCGTCCTGTATAGTATATTCCATGTGCCTTCACTATTTCACACATCCACATTTCACGGCCCGAGTGCGGAACGCGATGTACGGACCGGCCGCCGGTCTCCTGGCCTGAACTCAACAGCCTCATAGGTCTATATGTTTGGGTCAGGGTTCCAGCGGCCATTTTGTACATCGTGGTCCGTAGTAGTCGGACCATAATATACAGAGATGTCTGAGGCTGCGAGAGATGGTCACGGCCATGTTGATTTCCAGGCCTTACTACATGGTTTCCTAGGTGACCCGCCACAGAGTGTTTCCTCAGGCAATTCGTCACCCACTCCTGCCTCCACTCCACCAATTCTCCCACAACTGATAAGTCCAGGGCTAACAAATATATAGACCAAAACATCCTGCTCACACACCTGTGCTAAAAAACACTCCCATATTTACACTTTCTTTTGCCCCTCTAAGCCATGTTGTGGCCCTGCACTTCAACACCACTACTTCTAAGTCAGCGCGGGGCGTTTTCTGGTCCCAAACAGACGTTTAGGTCAGGAGGTCAGCGCTATTATGACAGAATATGGCTGCACATCACGACCCACCAATCCCTGAACTCTAGAAAAATGGTGGAATTACTGCAAAATAGTTTGGCAATGTGAATGAATTGTGACTTTTTCCCTCAAAAAGGGAAAATTTAAGTAGTTTTTGAGTCACGCTAAGGTCGGCTGGACATATACCGTTTTTTTTTTTTCTTGTATGGGAAAATTTTTTCCTCATGCATCTTTTTTTTCAGTGTGCTGGACCCATTTTTCGTCCATGTGTCAGTTTTTACAATCGTTGTTGCATCAGTTTTTCACGTATATATAAGAAAAAATCTTAGCTTCTCCTACCCATTAAACTTCTGCATGCTATTGTGTTTTTTTTTTTCCTGGGGATATTGTCTTGCATTGATGAGTTAAATAAACCAGACAAAAAAATAAAAAAAACCTGATGTGTGAAACCAGCCTAGGCTATTTTCACACATCCGTTTTTCGCCGTCAGGCGCAATCCGGCGAATTGTGAAAAAAACGGATCCTGTGAATTATGCCGCCAAATCCGTTTTTTTTTTCCCATAGACTTGTATTACCGCCGGATTGCACCTGATGGCCTTCCGTTTTTCAAAAACTTACTTGAGTATTTTCGGTGTGCTCGAAAAATATGTTCGAGACGAAGCGGCTGCATGTCACACGGTAGTTTGACACCCGCTACACATGCAGGGATTGCCTAATAGGTAATCCATGTATGTGTAGTAGCTGTCAAACAGTCGCGCGACATACGGACGTGGGGACTTGAGCATATTTTTCTAGCACGCCGAAATCCTCGATTATCATTCAAGCAAGCTCTCTCATTGCTGATTCAAGTCTATGGCGGAAATTTGCATATAAAGTGCATATTTACTACCAGATATATTGACATGCTTAGGATTTTGAAAACAATGCCCCACAGGTTAATTTCTGCTGCGTAAAAAAAAAAACACAGTGGCATGAAATTTATAAAAAACTGGAACTGTAATATGCTCCATTTTAGGTTTTTTTTTCATGCACACAAAAAAAAAAAAACGGGCCCAAATACTCATTGTTTCAATAATAGAAACCTTCTCCAAAAATTCTTGACAAAAACTGGCATTTCCTGAAGCGCTTTCCACTTGACTGTGGAGCACTTTTCATCGGATTCCAGTGTCACGGCCCAACCCTTACCAGTTCTTCCATACTGGTCTAGAACTGGTATACCGGATACCATCCGTATGTGCACACGTTGCGGATTCTCTGCAGATCCGCAGCGTTTTTTGCGGTGCAGAAACACTGCAGATCCGCAATTGATTTACAGTACAATGTAAATCAATGAGGAAAAAAAAATGCTGTGCACATTTTGCGGAAAATTCGCTGCGGAAACGCTGCAGTTTAAAAGAAGTAGCGTGTCACTTCTTTTTTGTGAATCTGCAGCGTTTTTGTACCCATTCCATTATAGAAAACCGCAGGGGTAAAAAACGCAGCAAATCCGCAGAAAAAAACGCAGCAAAAAACGTGACAAATCCGCAGGTGCGTTTTGTGCCAGGAGGCAGAATCCGCACCAGAAATTCCTAAGGCTAATCTGCAACGTGTGCACATAGCCTAATTTGAGACCAAGATAACTCACTCTGATGTAAGCAGGAACGTCTCCCCTGGTGAAATGGATCTCGCGGGCATGTGTGGCACCGCTCCCTCACTAACACACAAGCTGTGAGCAAACACAAGCTCGATAAATATTCCAAGACTGAGTGAATTATTAATTGGATCCCGTCACCTGGCAAGGACCTGTCACGCACCTGTCGGCCCCACACTCATCCCTCCGCTCTGTAATGTGCTCTCATCTCAACTTACCCCATAACATGGAGGCTGACGCAACAAACTCTTCACTGTGGGTAAATTAGCATAGTAGTAGGCCATCAGGTCCCACCGGTGGCTAATATCTAGGCTTCTCTTAAATTGGGTACACGCCGTGACACCAACGATTGCAGACAGGTCAAGATGTACCAGCTGCTGATGGCGTCATGTTAAGACATAGTATTCAGCCATTTTCATAATGGCAGGTGTAATTATTCAACATAAGCCTGGGGCCAATACGTGAGGCTTATATATAGTATTTGTTATATACAGATTGTCAAACGCAAAAACAAATCCCTAAACTCTAGACTGCAAAATAAAACTTATTATAGCATCCTATTAACAGTGAGGAACTAGAGTACAGTGAGGCATAAAAGAGTACCAATATTAACACATTATAACTCCACTATAGACCCATTCCCCTGAGGAAGCTGGTCAGGCGAAACATGTCGGGAGACACTATAAGATTCTTTTAACACCATATGCAACTGTATCATGCATGACTAACAATCTAAGGCCGGGGTCACACTTGCGTGTGCAATGCGAGAAACTCGCATCAATGCCCAGCACTGCCGCTGGCACTTGGAATTGTAGGGTTCAGCTGCAAATACATGCAGCCGCATGCTCCGGTCCTGAGTGCCGGCGGCAGTGCCGGGCATTGATGTGAGTTCCTCGCATTGCACACGCAAGTGTGACCCCGGCCTAAATGTGATACTGTTTATGGACTGCAGCCATCCATGTTATTGATATAGTATCACCCCCTATCTTAATGTTTCGCCTAGCCAGCGTCCTCAGGGTGGTCTATAACGTACATAATACGGTATTTAGCCATTTTCATAATAACGACAGGTGTGATTATTTAACATAAGCCCAGAGCCAATACGTGAGGCATATATATATATATATATATACACTGTATATACATATATAGCATTTGTTATATACAGATTGTCGAATGCAAAAATCCCTAAAAATTAGACTGTAAAGCAAAACTTATTTTTTTTTATCCAATTAACAGTGAGGGACTAGAGTACAGTGAGGCATAAAAGTATACTAATATTAACATATTATATCATCACACCATTATAAACCCATGCCCCTGAGGACGCTGGTCAGGCGAAACATGTCAGAGAGGTTATGAATAGTGATGAGCGAATATACTAGTTACTCGAGATTTCCTAAGCACGCTTGGGTGTCCACCGAGTATTTTTAGTGCTCGGAGATTTAGTTTTCTAAACTCTCAAGAAATCTCGAGTAACGCGTATATTCGCTCATCACTATTTATGAATGATTCTTTCAACAGCATGAGACTGAATCAAGCATGACAAAAACAATCTAAATGTGATGTGCAGTCATCACATTTATTTTATATTTTATTACCTCCTATCCTAATGTTTCGCCTGACCAGCGTCCTCAGGGGGATGAGTCTACAAAGGATCTATGAGATCTTAATATTGGCACTCTTTTATACCCTCCGATTAATATAGTACTTATATTTACTGTCTAGACTTCAGGGCCTTTTTTGCCTGTTTATAACAAATGTTTTAGCTTACGCCCACCTAAACCTGCTATTATTATTCTGCTTACATATGGTAGGCAGCCTCTGCCATATTACAGGTGGAGCAGAATGTATTGATACAGGCAGCAGGCACCGTGTCCATCCCTTTAGGTCAGTCAGACAATATCGTGTGACGTGACCACGCGACGGTAATTTCCCGATCTCTTCCTTGTGTTACACGTAAAGAATAAAGCCACGTAACCTCATCTTTCAGTCGCGCGCAGATCGGGTGTCGGGAGGGTTAACCCTTTTACAGCCGAGCTGGGTGTAAGGAACTATCACTTGTGGTATTGGAAGGAGTTTTTTTTGTTGACTGGTAGAAGCTGCTGGGGTTTGTAGTCCCACAGAGAGATATTAACAATCTTTATGGTCACTTTAATGGTTGTTACTGGTGGGTGCCCGGATTGGGGTAGCAAATTTTATGGCACTATGTATAAAAAGGTGCACCATATGGTCCCATTAACCAGGTCCTTCCTGGCCGCCAATATTCCATAATACTGCTAATCCACTGGCAGCAAAGGGCTCGGCCATTCTGAACAGGTCCATCAAGTTTTTAACCCTTCGTACCATCACCTAGGAATGTTCGGCATGATCCGACCTGCCCGGGTGGTGGACAGCCCCCCTTCGAGTCTTTCTTTGATACCTCCTAGGGCATTGTGACTGGCAGGGACACAACGTGCACTATCACCTGGGCCTGCCGAAACATGTCCCCTTGTGTCACCACATGCATTCCTCCACACATAGGCTTAACTGTTTGATGGCCAGAGGTCCAGTGTAAATGTCGCAAATCTGTACAATTCTGGGGGGGGGGGGGGACTTAGGTTTTATTCAGACGGAAGCATCTTGCTTCCATATTACAGCCGCAAATCCTGGCCAGACTGCGCGTTTATCAAAATCGCCTTTCTGCCCTTCTGTGAAAATCAGAGCGTACTTGGATGTCCAATTTTTTCACAGACCCATTAACTTGCAATTTAGTCCTCCAAGGCAGCGGGACCGAGACAGGTTTACTTCGGCGCTGGTGATGCCATATCGGGCATTCTGGGGTCCTCTGACACTTACTAGCCCCCTGCCACGTCATGTGCGGCTGGTGAGTGACCATTGTGCCCCCAATACCAGGCAGAGGGAGTCTACACGGTTCAATTTTAATAAACACATGAGCTCAAAACCGGCCATGCAAGTCTATGGGTCCGTAAAAAAAAATAAATAAAAATTGGACTGCACTCGGATGACATCAAAGCGTGGTCCGATTTTCACAGATCGTCAATATGGAGAAGGTGCAGAAACTTATTTTTCTCTCCTTGTACTAGAAAAACTGATGACACTCGGACCACACTCTGGTCAGAATAATTGATGCGTTTTTCTCCTACGTGGAAAATACTGACAACGTTAATGAGCCCTGAATGAGATATCTGAAATCTCATGCACATTGCTTATTTTATTTCCTTCCAGATTTGTAGCAATTTCAGCCTCTTTCACCTATTTTAATAGGGAAAAAAAACACATTAAAAAATGCATCAAAATACAAGACGACGTGTTTTTCCTAACAACGCATAAGTATTTGCAACAGAAAAAAAAAAAACTAAAAGTGGGCAAATACCCTTACACAGATGATCTTATCCCCAAAAACAGCGCCACCTCTGTTCACAGGTTGTGTTTAGTATTGCAGATGAGCTGCAGTGCTACAAGATTGCTCCATATCTTCTCCTAAGCTGTAACGCGTGTGCTCCCCCTCGTCTACAAAGGCATCGGTATAGGAGATACTCGGCGTGGAAGGGGGTTTGTTAGTATAGGGAAATTGCACAACTAGCAACTCCTTAAAGGCGCCGTATAAATCGAACAGAAACTGGAACGCAGCGCAAGTCCTCATAGGAGCGGTCATGATGCCTTGCAATGCTCCTAGGGGCGGTCAGGACCACTTTTTAGATGAGACCCCATCAATGGCCAGGAAACAATGGTTCTAATATACTTTATTATTTGTCAACACTTTTGTCATAAATAGAAAACATCCAAAGGGTTTCACAATGACTGGTGCAGCGATGGCGCAAAAAGCAACCAAAATGTTGTGTACGCACACTCGATCACCCACGCACACTGTATAACCTGACATACAAGACACACGTATTCATGTACAGCTAGGCGGGGGCAGAAATACCGGAGAAGTGTCTCGCGCCCTAGATTTACAGAATGACAACTGGTAGGATTCTTATATCATGTGCAATTAAAGTGTGCAATACACTACACACACAAAACCATATGATGGAGAACGGCCGCACAGTCCGTACACCCAGGACCGATGCAAAGCAGAACATACCGATATCCCGAGACATTGCTGAAAGTTTACCAAACATTGGACAGAAGTTGTGGTCTGGACGCCAAAACGGAGGATCAGAAGTTCCCCGCCCGGTTCGGCTTTCATATACTTTCAATGAAGCCTCATTTTTCGAGTTGGAGGTCAGATGAGCTCTTATGTTCTCTCATTTATATGTGCAATCAAAATATAGGACGCGTGAAAAAGTTTTGTGAAAGTGCAGAAACTTTAAAGTTATTTGTCCAGTTTTTTTTTTTATGTCCTCCATATGATGTGAATCCCCTCCGTCCAATGTCAAATCGAGCACTAATGGGTGGTCTATTGACGGCGTCCCCCCCGCTGTGGGTCAGCGAGGGAGAGGAAACAATACATGCCTTAATAAGAGATGTGCCCCCTTCTGTCCTCCTTTCTGCTGCTACAAGGAAAAGTGCAATAGCGTTAGATCAAGTGGAGCAGATCTGAGATTATTGCAATAGGGGGCAAGTTTTTCAGTTCACAATTATATTTCTTTTACAGAGCCCGTTTTTAGGGGGTCATAATGCAAATACAAGACCCTTACACCCCCACTAATAATTTTACTGAAGTGAGGTTGAATCATTATGGAACCCTATGGTGATCTATAGCTCTGTCCACATTGTGTTCTGTTCCGAGTCCGACCTATAAATATTGGGCTTTGTCCACACAGATAAGAGCCTAACCCCCCAATTATACTGGGGGGGGGGGGGGGGTCGACCTTTACATTTAATAGGACCCTATGCCTGACATTTGCTACCGCATGCCTATACAGCGGTATACGTCGGACCCCGACATCGGAAATCTTTCCAAAATACGCCGTCGATGAAAAGCTTCATGTAGTGTGGAAAGAGCCCAGGCTTGGATTAGGAAAGCCACAGGTTGGGGACGGGGGTCCGAATCTTACAAGGACGAGCAGATTTCTTTAATAAAACCTGGTTCACATACACCAGGAAGAATGGTAAGGCCCACCGTTTTGGCAATACGGAAAAAAATTACCGTAAGTGCATATGGTAACATGACCACAGCCTTAAAGGGTGTGTGCGGTCCCTAACCATTCCCCATCGAAAGGTGTGTGGAGAGGGGCGACTAATGAGAATACGTCAGAAGAAGCCGCCTGGACAGTGCCACGAGTCCTGCCGCTTGTGAACGCGCCTACGTAACCTCACGACGTTACGGTCGCCAGACACACCACCCCCCCTTCACACATAACATGCCTACACTTTCCTTCTTTCTGCCAATGCTGGATCTGCCACGGTTCCAATTTTTGGTCAAACCCACAATACAGAGATGTCTGCATATCCCTCACTATACTTGCCAGTTATAAGCTGCGGCCCACGAGGTACGTTTGGCAAAACATTGACCTGCCATCATTTGCCGTCTACGAATCAAAATGACAGCATTGAAGAAGTTAAAACCCGCAGGTGAATAGCACAAAAATCTTCTGCAAAAGAAAAAAAAAAAGTTTCTTTAAAAACATAAAAGCCGATATTGGGAAATGCAATCTGGAGGGCAATGGGCATACGTAGTTTATTATGGTGCCAGGTTTTGCCACTTTTAAGTGAAGGGCCTGCGATTTTTTTTTTTTTCCCCCTTCGCACTTGTTTATTGCCACCCAATTACATAGCATACAGGGTCATCTAGGGACTTTACGGTATGTGCTGGCGAGAAAAGTGTAACAGACATTGTATAGATCTTACATTTAATTATGTACTAATATGAGCAAACGCATGTACGTGGACAAGTGCAAAGTCAGTACTAAAGGAAAAAAAATTTAAATAAATTAAAATTGGATGAGCCAAAAAAATAATAATAAAAAAAAAATAAAAAAAAAAAATCACAAAAAACATGCTGCAAATATGATACAGTCCATAAAAGGAACACAATATAAATCTATGGATTAGGAAACAACACAAATCTGATTAATAAGCCAGGCAGAGATGTGGCATGATGTGACGGCGGCTATTAAATGCATGAAGCCGAGGGGCGGGGCAGCCAAACTTTGCGCTGTTCATTACCATTATATTAATCAGGTATTTGCACGGTGAGGCATGAGGATAATGAGGGAGGTTTTGCAAAAAAAAAAAAAGGCTAACGCTAGGGTTAACAAAGAAAAAAAAAAAATTGCATGACGCGATTACTTGGCATCTGCTTTGTCTCAGTTGACAGCAACTCTTGCCAGTTGGCATGAAGATAGGACCCCAATGTACACACCCTGCCTGAAAAGAGGGCGCCATTACTGTACTGGGATGGGTCCTCCGCTACGCTCTGTAGGATAATGTCAGTATTGGTCGGACCGCACGCTCCTTGTGCCACATACAACACATAAGGAAGACCTGAATGGGAAGGGCGACTGTGTCCTCTACATAGCAGAGGCCTCACAAACCGCTGCATATATATATATATATATAGATAGATAGATATATGTAAAACTCTGCAACCATGTAGACACCAACATCAACTGATTGTAAGGAAAAAAATAGAAGTCATAAAAATAAAAAAAAATTAGACATGCAGCTCCAGGCTACAAAAATAGGGCAGAATGTAGGCTGCTTCCTGTGTCGCCGGAGAGAACGGGATCTTCTTTGAAAGTTTTCATTAGGAAACCATAAGGGTTATATAGCAGCAGCCAGAAAGTAATGAAGATCCCATTATCAGGTCCTGTACATAAAAAGTCGTGTGCAGGACAGATCCTGGGCTGCCGAGAGCGTGGAAGGCAAGACCGACCCTGTATCCTATGACCGTGTCGCTCCTCTGGCAGCCGGCGCGCAGTCACGGAGATGTGCAGCCATGGGGATCTGCAGGAAAAGGGAGAAATTATTAAGTGTTAGGGTAGTGCCACCAGTGACACGGTGTCTCAACCAGCATAAGTGTATGATCGTTGGGAGCCCCAGATGCCGAGACCCCCACACAGGGGTCCTAAAGTCCCGTGTGTGAGCGAGCATGTGCGACCATCACTCCTATACGGTGAATGGAGCAATGGTCGCACATGCTCATTTACACAAGTGACTTTGAGACTCCCCCATGGGTCAACCCTTTTAATCCCGAGAACAAAGGTCTGGTGTCTCCTGTGTGAAAGGAAAGAGTTCATTGCAGGACCCTGGACCAACGGCCATCAAATCTACTAATCACAGGCGGCTCTGGGGTTAGGAGGAAGATCGCAGGGCTACCAATGTGGCCAATGGACCAGTGTCCTGCAATTCTTTTTGCTCCACTCTGATGACCAATGCTCCACTGCATGTCATGTGCATTCACAGGGGGACCCCCTTTATCAGGATCAGTGATAACCATTAATGCAGAAGTTTGCATAAAGCCCATAGATTAGAAGAGAAAAAGCTGTGGACACATGCAGCCCTGTCTCCCATCAGCCAAAGAAGGCTGTACCCCAGTTCTCTCTATAGATAGGAAAATGATTTTTAAATGTATGGTTACATCTGATAGGACAGCGCCCCCTGTGGCCATAGGAACTTCCAGATTATACACAGCACGGGAGTACCCTTGTGTTTGGTGTTATGTCTAATATGATTAATTGATGCTTGGAACAACATGACAAAAGAGAAAAAGAAGAAAGTGAAATGAGACAGAAGCAAAAATAAGGAAACATGTAAATTGGCTGCAGAAATGGTTTTTCTTTATCATGTAGGCACTAGGGACTTCCCTGAAAATTCTTTAAGCCGTGCAATGGCTGCCCTAGTTTCTGGTAGTACATGATAGACACGACCTGCCATGGGAGTGACAGTGCCCTCTGCACTCCCGCAGTGTCAGTGGTGACAGTGCCCTCGGCACTCCTGCAGTGTCAGTGTGCCATACCTGTTATCACATGGTGCGACTGTACTCGATGCCACTCTTTGCAGAGATGCTGGACCAGGGAAGTAAACTACGCAGCAGAGTGTGGGCCTGGCGGTAGATCCTCTGGGGCAGCGAGCATGGGCTGAGACCGGCCAGGGCAGAACCCAGGTGCTGCAGATAGTCCGTGAAGAAACATTAAGGAAGATAAAGAAGTAAAGAAAGTATGGCCGACCTCGACATGGTGTAAAAGAATAGCATTAATTCTCCCACTATCTAATGCTTGAAGCCAACTAGACATCTTTTAAAGGGGTCCCGAGTGCTGACATTGACAGCCTATCTTTAGGATATCAGACCGGAGGGGTCCGACAGTCAGCACCCTGACTGATCCGCTGTATGCAGCTGCAGCCGGACGCATAGTGCAATGTGTAGTGGACGTTTTGGGGTACTGCAACTCAGCTCCCATTCACTTCAACACGAGCTGATCTGCAGTACTCAAGAACGGGCACTATACAGCGTATGAATCTGTGCTATTCCGGCTCCATATATCCAGCTGTCGAGGGAGCTGCAAAAAAAAAAAAAAAAAATCAGTGGAGTGCTGGGTGTCTGACTCCACCGATCTGATATTCTAAGGAAAGGCCAACAATATCTAAGTAGAGGAAAACCCCCTTTAAGGAGGCCAAACCTGCTAATTTTGGTGGAAATGACTGACCAGTAAATGTGTTTGGGGAAGTCCCGACTCTTCTCTGACAGCAAATGTTTTTGGAGGATCAGGCATGTTGGATTTCAACATGCCCGATCCTTTGTTAACCCAGTGACAGAGGTGTCCAGCAGCCATTTACATTCCTCTTCCTATTCAGAACACATGCACGCTCAGCTGAAGTGAGAGTGCATGTGTATATGGAGAGAGGAGAAAAACTGAAGGATCTTCTTTCCTAAACCCCCATTAATCTGAGAAGGATATATCACAGTCCAGGGCGGGTGCCCTCCGTTGAGGTATAGCACATACGTGTAGGCATCCTGCAGCACCCCGCGGATGGAGTAGTAGTACGGCAGATAGTGGTGCTGATGGAAGTGTCGGTTCTCGTAAAAGCGAATGGCACTGCTGTTGGTGGTCAGCACGTGCAGGTACAGCGCCTTGCACAGGTCCTGGGCGGTACTGGAGATGTGACTCTTCAGACTTTCCAGCAGCAGGGACCCTGATAATAAAAAAAAAGCCCATTAGCGAGTGAGTAAGCACAGATACCAATTGCGGTCTGCCGCCGCGGGTCTCACCAATGCCCTGTTTCCTGAACTCCTTCACCACGCCCAGGCTCAGTATGTATGCCACCTGCGTGTCGCTGGTGAAGCTGGACGCCAAGATGTCCCCATCCTACAAGGAGGGAAATAAAGAATTAAGGTGACGACGCCGACAAGGGCGATATAAGAAGATGGCGACGCTTCCACTCACCTCTTTGTGCACTTTGGTCCTGCTCTTTATTTCGGCTACAATCATGCCCACTATTTGCCCATTGTAGGTGGCAGCCAGGGAGAAGAATTTCTTGTTCGATGTGATGTCTCGGTACCAGGAATCCGGGTACCTGCGAGGGATCGTAATAAGGGATGACGTACATAGGATATCCAATACTGCTCGGGGCAATGGCCGCCCCCTCGGGGATAGACTTACTCGATGGGAAACCAGTCGGCACATAGTTCCTTCACCGTGTCTATGTCATCATGGCACAGGAAGCGCAGGACCGTGTCAGCGAGAGCAGCGGGGGAGCCCTCCTCGCTCATTCACACCTGGCAGCGACGGCAGAAAAATAAAAATAAGTTCATGAGAAATTCTCCTCCAGGGGGCAGTATACTTTTACGTCAACAGCTTTGTTCTACCCGTCCAGACACTACCACCCCCAGCCTCCTCCGAAGAGGCGAGCTGAAGGATTACACTTCCCGTATCCTGTATCCAACCACTGTAACCCAAGAGCAGCCTCGGGTATCAGGTACCCAAGTCACAGCAGCCTCGTGCGTGAAGTGCCAAGGATCGGCCGCCTTTGTCTGCCCAGACACTAAATCCTTGGAGTATGTGCCCAGAGACTGTGATTGTTGCACCCTGGCACAGCAGAGATTACAAGCACGCCCAATAGATAGAGGACGTACCCTACACGCAGTACGGGCGTGGAGGCAGCGGATTATGGGGCAGCGTGAAGGCAAACAGCCTCACCTTGGTTCTGGAGCAGCGTGGCCTCGGATCAGCGTCTCCCGGCCGAGCCCCTCCACCGTTTACAGAGACTCCATGAGCTGAAGACAGAAAGGAGACGAGAACACAGATTACTCCCGATGGTGCCGCAAAGCCCCCTCACTCCTGCCATCAGGTGGCTGGGATCTCGGCTATATGGCGGCATGGTACCTCGGGTACCTGGGGCGCTCTACAAGCCCTGAAAGAAGGAAGACATTACTTCTTTATGGGGTCTTTAAAGGGTTACTCAGGTGCGGTTCACTTTTGCATAAAGTGGGGATGACGTCCCATCGACCAGCGCCCGACAGGTTGCACACGTCCTGGCAGGCACCGGCCCACTGCACTCCATCAGCTGCCACTGAGGCTGTCAGTACTGGTCCAGGGCCGTGAACTGAAGCCGTAACACAAAATACGACCTTAATTGCACAGAAGCCCCTTTTATAGGATTATTTCCAAAATTGTATGATATCTCCTTTGCATTGGCTAACTGATGGTGGTCCGACTGCTGGGACCCTCAGCAATTCCAAAGACGGGACTATGGTCTTCAATGGAGCTAAGGTGCACATACTCGACCTCTGGGTCTGCGGGAAATAGCAGAGCCGTGTATTCAGCTATCTCCTGCAGTCCCATAAACAATGGATGGATGTCCCAGTGTTGGGACCCCCAGAGATCAGCAAGTGACCCGCTATCCTGCGGATCGGACATAACTTGCTAAGATAAAATACCCCTTTAAGTGGAATTAAAAAGGTTACACAGGTGTTTATAAACACGGACAAATTAAAGGGATGTTCCTATGATCTCTCTTCAGGAGCTCCTGATGATCATGCCGAGGGTCCGATCTGTCCTCTTTCTTTTTGCAGAGACAGCTTTTTCTCTTCAAAATAAGAAGACCGCAGGGGCACTGAATCTGGATGTATCCCGCCAGCTTCGGAGCAGCACTTACAAGCTCTACATCAACAAGCTTGTAAACCCTGTCCTCTTTCTTATGCTGCAAGTAAAGACAGCTTTGTTTCTGCAGCATAGGAAGACCGCAGCTTCAGAGCAGCGCTTACAAGCTCTACATCAACAAGCTTGTAAGCTCTGTCCTCTCGCTTATGCTGCAAGTAAAGACAGCTTTGTTTCTGCAGCATAGGAAGACCGCAGCTTCGGAGCAGCACTTACAAGCTCTACATCAACAAGCTTGTAAGCCCTGTCCTCTTTCTTATGCTGCAAGTAAAGACAGCTTTGTTTCTGCAGCATAGGAAGACCGCAGCTTCAGAGCAGCGCTTACAAGCTCTAAATCAACAAGCTTGTAAGCCTTGTCCTCTTTCTTATGCTGCAAGTAAAGACAGCTTTGTTTCTGCAGCATAGGAAGACCGCAGCTTCAGAGCAGCGCTTACAAGCTCTAAATCAACAAGCTTGTAAGCCCTGTCCTCTTTCTTATGCTGCAAGTAAAGACAGCTTTGTTTCTGCAGCATAGGAAGACCGCAGCTTCAGAGCAGTGCTTATAAGCTCTACATCAACAAGCTTGTAAGCCCTGTGCTTTTTCCCTTGGAGACCAGCCACTGCTGATAAGATTGCAGCGGTGCACAGCACCCTTGCCAAGGAGCAGAAAGCTATAAAAACTAAAAATCCTCCTTTCTTGGGAATAAAGAGGATTTTTTTAACCCCTTTCTGCTATCAGATGGACTAGTACGTCCAATGGAAGAACCCCCACTTTGATGCGGGCTACGGTGGTAAGCCCGCATCAAAGCCGGGACATGTCAGCTGTTTTCAACAGAAGACATGTGCCCGCAATAGACGCACGTGGGATCGCGATCCGCCCATGCCTATTAACTAGTTAAATGCCGCTGTCAAACTCTGACAGCGGCATTTTACAAGCACTTCTGGCCGGAAATGCGTGCACCGGTGACCCCGTCACGTGATCAGGGGTCAGCGGTGAATCAGCATGACAACCAGAGGTCTCCTGGAGACATCTATGGTTGTTGATGCCGGATTACTGTGAGCGCCACCCTGTGGTCGGCACTCATAGCAATGCTGTAATTTAGCTACATAGAGGCGATCTAAGCATCGCCCCTATGTAGCAGAGCCGATTAGGCTATGCCAGCTTCTAGTCTCCCATGGAGGCTATTGAAGCATGGCAAAAGTACAAAAAAAAATGTTTTTAAAAATATGAAAAAAATAAAAAAAAATATAAAAGTTTAAATCACTCACTTTTGCCCCGTTCAAGATAAAACAATAAAAAAAACCCATACACATATTTGGTATCGCCGCGTTCAGAATCGCCCGATCTATCAATAAAAAAGGATTAACCTGATCGCTAACTGGCGTAGCGAGAAGTTTTTTTGGTCGCCGCGACATTGCATTAAAATGCAATAACGAGCGATCAAAAGAACACATCTGCACAAAAATGGTACCATTAAAAACGCCAGCTCTGCACGCAAAAAAATAAGCCCTCACCTGTCCCCAGATCACGAAAAATGGAGACGCTACTGGTATCGGAAAATTGCGCAATTTTTTTTTAGCAAAGTTTGGAATTTTTTTTACGACTTAGATAAAAAATAACCTAGACATGTTAGGTGTCTATGAACTCGTAATAACCTGGAGAATCATAATGGCAGGTCAGTTTTAGCATTTAGGGAACCTAGCAAAAAAGCCAAACAAAACACAAGTGTGGGACTGCACTTTTTTTTTTTTTTGCAATTTCACCGCACTTCCGTTTTCTAGTACACGACATGGTAAAACCAATGGTGTCTTCAAAAGAACAACTTGTATCGAAAAAAAACCAAGCCCTCACATGGCCATATTGACAGGAAAAAAAAAAGCCATGGCTCTGGGAAGGAGGGGAGCGAAAAAATGAAAACACAAAACCGAAAAAAGCTCCGGGGGTTAAAGAAGAAAATTGCCTGTGTTTACAAGCGCTTTGCAATTTTACCCATTTAAAGGGGTCCTCTGATGATATACAGATCCACAGCTCAGCTATAGTGTCTGCAGTGAAATACCGCAGTGGGAAGCAGGACGAGCTTTTAACAATTCTCATCCACGTCCTACGGAAAATTTCGAAGCAGAAAGTGTCCGGCGGTGCCGATTGCTAAGTACGCAGCATGTAAATTCCCCGGCGGTCCCCAGCGATGACGTGTAGCCGTAGTCTGCAGCGTCCGCGCGTCATCCTCCGGTATTTTTGCAGAAAGGAAATCCGCAAGATCTGCCATGAAATCAGTTGGTGAATTTTTCCAAACGTTTAAGGGGCTCACGAGCCAATGCTAGGCTACGTTCACATTCGCGTTGTTGTGTGCTGCGTCGGCGACGCAACGCACGCAAAAACGCATGCAAAACGCTGCGTTTTGTGATGCATGCGTTCATTTTTATAGCGCAAATAAAATGCAACAAGCAGCGTCCTCTGCGCCCCGACGCTTGCGTCCAAAAAACGCATGCGTCACAAAACGCAACACAACGCATGTCCATGCGCCCCCCATGTTAAATATAGGGGCGCATGCGTCGCCGCGGTTGTGCCCGACGCACCGCAAATGTGAACGTAGCCTAAAGCTGCAACTTGAGGGGTAACGGCAAGTTATGGGGGTCCAGTCCCGTGTCCGGACCGCCTGCCCCACAAGCCTCGTGTATGCCAGTGAGGCCCGTGGGGCAGGAGACCAAACCGTGACTGAACAGCCTTAAAGGGGTCCTGTTGTGATATATATATATATATATATATATATAGACATACATACAACTCAATTAAAGGGGTCCTGCAGGGAATTAAAGATGTAAACAGACACCAACTAAAAGGAGCTTGCTGATTGAGTATTTGGACCCCTTTAATAAGGAGGTGGCAGTTCTGGAGCATGACCTATATGGCAGGTGTATCCTGCAGCCCCCAGGATCTGATCTCACAGTGTATCCCATCTCACAGTGTATCCCATCTCACAGTGTATCCCATCTCACAGTGTATCCCATCTCACAGTGTTTCCCATCTCACAGTGTATCCCATCTCACAGTGTATCCCATCTCACAGTGTATCCCATCTCACAGTGTATCCCATCTCACAGTGTATCCCATCTCACAGTGTATCCCTCCGCCTGGGGACGCCTCACACACACTCTCGCCTGCATTACCCGTGTCTCCTCCGCGCTGCTCTCTCCCGCTTCCTCCCGGTGCGGTGACGTCGCCGCTGGTCCCTCAGTTGTTTTGCTGTCGGCAGCACAGGAACAGGAAGCCGATCTTCCTCTCCAGCTCATGCGCGTCACCCGGCAGTCCGCCTGCTGCTGTGCGCAGGGTGCGTGCGTGTGCGCGGCGATCTCCATAGCAACAAAGGCCGCGAGACGAGTCCTTCCTCTACGCGCAGGCGCGGCCCGCCGGTCACACTGTCTTGACTGACACCGTGCACGCACGTACTGCGGCGCTGACGGTCACGCTCTCGCTCCGTCCTGTGTCCGTGCGTGGAGGGCACGTGCTTGTGTCCGCTGCGGATACTACAAACGCACCGTGTGAACTAAATAATAAATGGCCACTCTGTGTAGGGGAGAGGGCAGCACGCTCCATTTTGCTTGTGCGGCGTCCATATTTATTATGTAATCTGCACTAACGCAGGCGGAGCAGTCACCGACTTATAATGGACTCTCCGGATGTGGGGTCCTCCGGTGAAAGACCCTTTGTAGTCACTTAAAGGGAATGTGTCGGCCCAAACTGACAGTATAAGCTAAGCAGGCAGCCTTGTATGGATATGGCGCCCCTGTAATAATCGCCCCTGTATTATTCTGATCGCTGCCTCCATTATCCAGAAACCATGATTGATTATATATGTTAATGAGGTTATCGGTGCACCCTGGGCGTGGCCAAGACGATCAGAGCACTATTCCGCCTGCAGGCTTTCTCTCCAGAGCTGTCAATCATCAATATCTGATTACACTTTAGTTATGGCAGAAATATTGATTTCTAAAAGTGCAGATTTTGCAGGGGCGATGTCGCCTACAAGGCTGTGTGCTGCGCTGATGCTGTCAGTTTGGGCTAATCCATAGGATAGGGGATAACTCGCTGATCGCTGGGGACCTGGCTGTCGGGAATCCCAGAGCTCTGTTACCCCATCCTGAGTGCAGTGGCAGTGCCTGTGCTCAATGCCTGCACCATTCATTGTCTATGGGACTGCACGCCGTTATTTACGGCAGTCCCATAGACAATGAATGGAGCAGATTGCCAGTGCATCCAGGATGGAGCAACGGAGCCTCGATCTCTGGGGTTCCTAACGATCGCACCCCGGCAATCAGCAAGTTATCCCCTAACCTATGGATAGGCGATAAATGGCTATTCTCCAAAAAAACCAACAAGTTAAGATTCCCTTAAAGCTCTGCAGATCGGTGGGGTCCGGAGACCCCTACTGACTGCAGAAGAGAATTGTCAGAAGTGCACGGCTCCGCTCCTGCATAAGCGTCGCGCTCCCGCCTGCCGAGCAGACACTTCGGACTACTCTTCTGAGTGACCAGCGGGGTAACTGCAGCCAGTCCCATGACTCTTACTGGTACGGGAATATCATCCCTTTCTGCTCCGTTAGGTCAGACCTCCGGGAGTGACTGACGGGGCTGCAGCATCAATGTGTCCCCTGCACAGCAGCCACCCGCCGTGCAGGGAAACGCAGCGCGACCTTGTTCATGGTGGGAGCACGGAAGCAGCCCCACATCTCCTAATTCTCAGGATCGGTGAGGGTCCCAGAGGTCAGACCACCATCAGTTATTAACTGCCAGCATATGTGGGGATTCGCTATAGATTTATGAGGCAGAGGAACAATTCCAAGAGCTATTTTTTTTCCCTTTAGGCAAGATATTTCATAGCCATCAAGAGAAACCAGCCCGAAAATGTAGGCAGGATTCCCAGTCCATATAGCAGTGGTCTTAGGCCATGTTCACACCATCCTTTTTTTAATGCGGAACTGCCGCGATTTTCCCGCTGCGGGTCCGCAGCTGTTTTCCATGCAGGGTACATTACAATGTACCCTATGGAAAACAGGAACTGCTGTGCACACATTGTGGAAAATCCCAAAAAAAGCCGCGCTGAATAGCTGCGGTAAAAAAGAAGTACCATGTCACTTCTTTTTGCGGAACTGCAGCGGTTCTGCACCCACTGACCTCCATTGTGAGGTCAAACCCGCAGTAATACCCGCAGACGAAAAAAATATCTGCGGGTTTTCTGCGGTTTGTGGTGCAGAACCGCTGCAGTGTGGCTGCCCCCCCGTGCTCCAATCCCACCCCCCCGTGCTCCGACACCCCCCCCCCCCCCCCCCGTGCCCTAATCTCCCCCCTTATACTTACCGGGCCTCCCGGTGTCCGTCCGGCCGTCTTCTCCCTGGGCGCCGCCATCTTCCAAAATGTCGGGCGCATGCGCAGTGCGCCCGCCGAATCTGCCGGCCGGCAGATTCGTTCCAGGCACATTTTGATCACTGTGATAACCATACAGTGATCAAAATAAAAAAAAGGTAAATGCCCCCCCCCCCCCCCCCCTTATCACCCCCATAGGTAGCAACAAAAATAAAATAAAAATATTTTTTTTTTCCCCCCACTACAGTTAGAAACTAGGGTTAGGGCTAGGGTTAGGCTTAGGGGTAGGGTTAGGGTATTTTCAGCCATTTTAACCCTAAAAAAACTTCCTAGAAAACACACAGAAACTGCACTAAAAACCGCATCAAAAAACGCACCAAAAAACGCACCTGCGTTTTCTGCCAAGAGCTGCGGTTTTTAGTGCAGAAAAAACAGCAGGGAAATCAGGAACGTGTGAACATGGCCTTATACTTGCATCTCTCCAGTACGACTCCCACCAGGCCCTATTAGAGCATGTTGGGAGTGTTACTATTAGCAGAGATGAAGAGCGTACGTGCCGTGCAACAAGGAGCTAACACTTTAGATTAGGGAGCAACCAAAGTACAAGCCCACCGGGAAAGTTCTGTATGTGGATCCCCCCCAAACCCTGTGCACCGAGGCAAAGAATGAAAGCCAAGGGGGCCGCGAGTGTGGACGCACTTGTTCGCTTTCATACCAACTCCTGTAAAAGTGAATGACGATAGCTTTGCATATGCGCAGTCATTGTCCACCTGGCCAGGCAGGACAGGGGTCCGGGACCGCTCTTCCTTCTGGATCGGAGACTTGCATCTATATTAAATGTCTAAGGTTAGCCCACCCCTTTAACATCCATAAAAGACCCTCAATCTGGGGAGCGTAAGACGGGTTAACATTCAAGTCTTATTGCACAGATGCAGGAGCAGCCTGGCACTGCAGGCCGGGCATTCAGAAAGCAGCAGAGCGGAGGATCTGCTCAGCGATGTCGGATAATTATCATTTTATTTCTTTACTATATATATTTTATATATACATAATAAAAAAAGATCCATCCCAATGGTCTCTATGCTCTCTCAATCCAGCTCCAACATGATCGCACCAGGTAAAATTGCCAAAAATCGATAGGGTAGGGGATAAGTTACTTATTGCTGGGGACCCAGTGATCAGGAAACCTCACGATGGGAGGTTGTGCTCTAGACAAGGAATAGAGAGGAGGTGTCAGATCCAGAGCAATCAGTAAGTTTCCCCTACCCCACAGATGGGAGATAACCCCTTTAAGAGAATTGTCTCCTCTTTTTTTTCCACCTACATCCAAAATGTGAATGATCTTGACTTTTATTACAGTCCACAGGGGGTGACTGTGATCCAGTGGTGGGAGTTTGTCCGTCCCCGGCCTACTGTGGCCAATATGTGATGCCATCCTTTTGGCCTGGAATATCAATGGTCGGCGCATCCCTGAAGACTTTCCGTGTACGTCTGTCCTCTGTAACTATGAGTCCTTCTCCGGGAATATTATAGAGGTAATCAACGCATAGGTCGATAAGGAAAGGTCATGCCAGGCATGAACGTCTGCACAGGATGTCCTGGTAGTGTGGGGAGTGTTGGCAGCGCTGCATGGGCGGGCATTGCAGGATGTGTTGGCAGCGCTGCATGGCCGGGTAAAGCAGTATGCGCGGGTAGGGCTGTGTGTGCTGGAAGAGCAGCATGTGCGGGCAACGCTGCATGTGCGGGCAATGCTGCATGTGCGGGCAACGCTGCATGAGCAGGGAGTGTGGGGTAACCCAGAGGTGGCGTATGGATGTGAGGATAGAACGCAGGGGTCAGAGTCGGATGACTGGGCGGCTGCACAGGACCGGATACCACCAACTGCATTAAGCTGGAAGAGAAAAAAAAAAAAAAAAGTATGGGGAAGGAATGGGGGTTAAATAAGAGTTGTCTAAATTTTGGGACATTTTATTTACATTTGCTGCTAATAATTATTTTTGCAATTGCGTTACATTTACAATTTTGCACCGTTTTGCTTTCACAGTTTGTTTGTTTCCGGGTTTAATGTGGTCTGAGAGGAGCTCAGAAAAAATAAAAAGACAGATAAAAGATTTAGAAACTCCCTTTCAGACCGTCCTAGTGAGCTCACTAACGGATACCCAGTTAGCTCATTCTGCAGCCAGCAATAGACAGTGCAACAAAGAGGTTATAGACTGCAAACAGCGCAAAATGTTTAATGAAAACCAATTGTACAGATGATTTTTATTTATTTTGTTTTTAGACCAGAACGCATGCATTTCAGTAAAAAAATAAATAAATAAATTGCGGACACTTTAAAAACACAGAATATACAGGGTGGGCCATTTATATGGATACATCTAAATAAAATGGGAATGGTTGGCGAGATCAGCTTCCTGTTTGTGGCACATTAGTATATGGGAGGGGGAAAACTTTTCAAGATGGGTGGTGACCATGGCGGCCATTTTCAAGTCGGACATTTTGGATCCAACATTTTTTTTCCCAATGGGAAGAGCGTCATGTGACACATCAAACTTATTGAGAATTTCACAAGAAAAACAATGGTGTGCTTGGTTGTAACGTAGCTTTGTTCTTTCATGAGTTATTTACAAGTTTATGGCCACTTTGAACACATTTTATAAGTGCTGCCCATTGTGTTGGATTGTCAATGCAACCCTCTTCTCCAACTCTTAACATACTGATAGCAACACCGCAGAAGAAATGCTAGCACAAGCTGCCAGTATCCGTTGTTTCAGATGCTGCACATCTCGCATTGTAAGGCAATTGTCTATGCTGTGAAGATACGAGATGTGCAGCCTCTGAAACAACGGATACTGGCAGCCTGTGCTAGCATTTCTTCTGCGGTGTTGCGATCAGTGTGTCAGGAGTGGGAGAAGAGGGTTGCACTGACAATCCAACACAATGGGCAGCACTTTGAACACATTTTACAAGTGGTCATAAACTTGTAAATAACTCATGAAGGAAGAAAGTTACGTTACAACCAGGCACACCATTGTTTTTCTTGTGAAATTCTCAATAAGTTTGATGTGTCACATGACGCGCTTCCCATTGGAAAAAATAAAGTTGGATCCAAAATGGCCAACATCAAAATGGCCGCCCACCATGGTCACCACCCATCTTAAAAAGTTTTCCCCTCCCATATACTAATGATCCCTACATTTATATTTATTATGTATATACACACACACACCAAGGGTGGACTAAAAAACTATTTTAATGAAGTTAGGTGACAGGAGTTCATTTTTCTATTATTAGTCTAATACACCAGTTAACGATCGATATAGGATACAGCGGGGTACTCACTTGTTATGGGGGAGTCGTGCGCAGAGGGTTCTCAGGTCATCTGCAAGGGAAACAAAAGTAATTAACTGTTAAGGATTGTGGTCATACATCTACGCCTGGAGGACGTGCACACTGGGCAATTCAAGCTTCTCAGGTTTGCCATCTCACAAAGTGACGGCCTATCCCTAGGATATGTGATCAGTGGGGACTGGAGCAAAAACGATTGGCAGGTTCCTGATCTAGCAGCCACGTCGGTAGTCAGTGGCCACCAGATAAGGGCACCGCGACCCTCCTGCTACCTGTGGTATTTCCGGCTCCTGGTAGTTCTCCTGCACAGTAGGCATCAACTCAAGAAGTAGCACCGTTGATTACAATGTGACTCTCTGCCACGTAACCCATTAGTCCTGGATTTAGCAAATATAAAATTTACCCCGAGTGCAAAGTAACGCTCCGGTAGCCATCGAGACTTGTAACGCTTGCGCCAGCCGATCCAATGCCAACTCCATCTCTTGCTCAGCATTCAGCGGGTTAAGCTCTTCGCAGAGTTGTCCCAGTTCTTCCACCAGAGGCACGAGCTGCTCAAATATGATCAGTGCTAATCGCCCATACAGGCTTTTCTCTGTCAGGTGAGTCTGGAGGACCATGAGACCTTGTAAGACACTCAAATGTAGCTTGGAGTAGAGGTTCTGATCTACCCCAATAGGACCGCCACCAGCGGCCTTTTGTTTGCGTCTGTAGGCCAGAGGGGCTATCACACACCACCTCACCAGACCCATCAATGGGGAGAAGTCCAAGTAACCAATAGGCAGGTTGGCCGTAATAGGAGTGTTAAGGAAAGTGATCAAAATCAGACGAGGATCCTCGAAAATCCAAGACACGATCATTTCCAGGAGGTCATGAGGAGGAATAAGTTCTTCTGCAAAAATAAAAAAATTGCTTTAGTAAAGGGATCATCCATGATGCCTTCACCAATATAGGATACAATCTCTTACCTGAAGACATATCATACAGTGTTGCAACCGCAGTGATGAACTGGCAGCAAAACCGTGGGCTGACATTAAAGATTTGCTTCAGGGTCTGCACAGAGCCAGGAACTAGGCCGCAGTAGTCACCGACCAGAGCCTTGGCCAAACGTACACAGTACACGGCAGGAGTGCGCTGCATCAGAGGACACAACAGAAGTGTAAGACAACGTGCATATTAAAAATAGGATTCTGAATTCACTGACAGCAAGCAGAGGTTGAGCACTGTGAGCATTTGATGGCAAATGACTTTGTACCTGGAGCCACGATGCAGCACATTCCAGCACTGGCAACCTGCATACCGCCACTGCCATGGACGTCAGCTTCCCCAGGAGCGCCATACGCTGCTCATCTGCCTTATTCCCCTGCGGGCTGAATAGCGAGGAGAAGATGACCTGGCGGACTGCCTCCTTGGTTTGGTCTTGGAAGTAGTTGCAAAGAATCTCCAGCAGCTGCAGCTCTTGCAAGGCCGTGAATCGCTGAAGGGAGAAAAATCGGGTCAAAATTACGTATCCATTATTAGGGTCCATACGTTTCCTTTATGTATGATATAGAACAGTAATATTGGTGGTGGGGCACTGGCCACTATTATAATAATAATAATCTTTATTTTTATATAGCGCTAACATATTCCGCAGCGCTTTACACTTTTACACACATTATCATCACTGTCCCCGTTGGGGCTCACAATCTAAATTTCCTATCAGTATGTCTTTGGAATGTGGGAGGAAACCGGAGAACCCGGAGGAAACCCACGCAAACACGGAGAGAACATACAAACTCCTTGCAGATGTTGTCCAAGGTGGGATTACAACCCAGGACTCCAGCGCTGCAAGGCTGCTGTGCTATCCACTGCGCCACCGTGCTGCCCTACAAATATTCCAAATGGGTCCTGGTACTTTATTTGTCTAGCCCCCGGATTACACTATTTTTGGGACACTTACTGACTGAGCCACTTGTCAGTGAAGAGATTAGGCGAGTTGCTGCCAAATAATGCGAGGACAGGATAGACGTCGTAGCTTTACTTGAAAGATTTTCATAGCGTGCAGATTAACAAATTATTCCCTATCTGCATAATAGGGGACGCTTTACTGATCGTTAGGGAAAAGCTGAACATGGCACTGGGCCATGGCCAACAGAAAATGAATGGAGCAAAGGTAAAAAAAAAAAAAAATGCGCACCACTGCTCCATTCAAGATGAGAACCATTTTCTCCGAATCACTAGAGGTCTCAGTCGTGGGACCCCCAACGATCAGGTAGAAAATCCCTACCTTATGGATATTAGAGCATAAAGAAAAAAAGTGCTTCATAGAGAAACAACGCTCATATTGGTAATGTTGCAACAACATCAGTGAAAACTCTCTCTTAAAAAAGTGATCAAGTTTTTTCAGGAACCAAAGCGATGATTGGCAGCCCCCTCTCCCTCTCGAATAGCCCATGTGGGTTCGGCCATAGTAAAACGTAAGGAGTATATTAAAAATGAGGGTATGGTAAGGGGCGCCGATAAAAAAAAGTAGATGAAGGAATATAATCCAAAAACAGCTTATTTGGGTGGCAAAAAAACAACTTCTGATTTCGGGGCTTTCCTGCCTCCTTTATCAGGCCAGCGCACTAATCAATGCTTGGTAAGCTTTTTGATGAAGTGGCTGGAGTGCGCCTAAAGCGAGTTATGTGATTCCGGTGGCAAAAAGCATCTTATTCCGGGGGCAAACTGGTTCCAATGAATATTTGGGAAGCTTGCCCGAAGTAGGGGGTCCATTCGCACCTTGCTTTCTGCCACCTGAATAAACCAACATGTTTTGGGGCACTCCAGCCCCTTTGTTACAAAATAAACACACTAAACAGTGATTGGTGTAGACGGTTTAGCCCCCAAACCAGTTGTTTTCTGCCACCCAAAATAAGCCATCTTTGGATTATATTCCTTCAGCTACATTATTTTATTTTTTTTTTTTTAAATTGGCGTTCCTTAGCATACCTTCTTTCTTAACATACCTCTTTAATTTTACTACCTTATGGATAGGAAATAACTCACTATTTTGGATATACAATTAGAATATATTAAATAAATAAAGCATTTATCACCTGTCCATGTAATAGGAGATAAATCCTGATTATTTACTCCCTTTTATTATGAGAGCAGATGTCCCAAATCTCCCAGAAGCGGTCACACTTGCTGGCCACCACTACATTCAGTTTTTTAGCACACTGACATAGACAGCACTTATCCACCAGTCTATAAACTGTAAAGGACATAGTAGCGTGCGTGCATGAAAATCGCTCTATTCAAAGGGCAGACGAGATCCTTGTTCTCGTGACTGAGGGGACCCTCATCAATCAGCAATCATACTGTACATTTAAGCACCTTTACTCACTGATAAGGGGTTGTCCCAGAAAAAAAAAGTACATTTTAATTAATAGATTTTGGAATAATAATAAGTTTCAATTTTGGATGCGTTAAAAAAAAAATGTTCCTGTGCCGAGATAATTTTGTAAATGCGTTCCTGCTGTGTACTGTGTAATGGCTGTGTCTGCTTCTGTTCTTGATCGGCACAACCACGGCTCCTGACCAGTGTAGGAAGCATAAATCACTTATGATAAGGGAGTATACAGATGACGCAGCAGGAGCTCGTAATTGCTTCCGTAAGGCAACACATTTCCCTGCCTGTTTTATCACAGGATTGTTTCTGCAGTGTCTCCAACTTTCTGAGCCCATCATAAATCAAGCCAGTAACATACAAGCTCTGGTGGCTACTGAGCTAGGGAAATGTGTTACCGCTATGTCGTGTGTATGCTCCCTTATCATAAGTTACGTATGCTTCCTCCCCTAGGCCAGGAGCTGTGGAATGATCAGGCCAGTGGCCATCAGAGCTTGTATGTGATTAACTTGATATATGATTAGCTCAGAAGGCTGGTGGCACAGCAGAAACACTCCTGTGATAAAACAGGCAGGCAAATGTGTTACCTCACAGTAAGAAGCAATTGTGAGCTTTTGCAGTGTCATCTGTATGCTCCCTTATCTGAAGTGATTTACGATTCCTCCCCTGACCAGGAGCTGTGGTATGATCAGACCATGTTCCTGTACGGCCAGACACAGGCTTTACACAGTACAGGGGCACACTTACAAGATTATCTCAGCACAGGAACATTTTTTTCTTTTTAACGCTTCCAATTGTGAAACGTATTATGTTCATAGCTCACCCCTTTAGCAAAAATCTGCAAAAACAGAAGAGAGACAAGAGCAAAGCTGGAAGCAAAATAGGCTGCAGGGATTTTTGCTACTTTGCCTTTCATCTGGATGAGGCTTGCAGATAACCATGTGCTGACGACACAAATAGTTACGAGCGGCAGAAATCTCTGCAAAACACAAACACTGTGATCACTTCCCTGTTCTATAACCTTAGATGACACAAATCCCAGTGACGGGCTCATTCCCAGACATCAGGGGAGCAGAACCCGAACTTCCTGCAGGGTGATACAATGTAAGGAACAGACAGAAACCTTGTGGGATCCTCGATCCTTGGGAACCTGGAAGATGAACTCTTCCAGTAAATCGATGGGCCCCTTCTCCACCATGGGCACGGGGGCGCTCTGGAGCTGGCTGCTAAAATAGATATCCAGGTGGTAGAGCACCTCCTTGGCTGCGCTAAGGGCATCCCGCCGCAGGAGAGAATGGCGGATGTCACTCATCGCGGTCCTGTGGGAAGAAAACAGATACTTTAGCCTTTAATAAGTGCATCAGCTACAGTACTACAAGTCCCAGCATACCCCATGCAGCACAATAAGAGTTGTGGTTCACAATTACCAATGTGCCCCCTCTTATATCAATAATACTGAAAACTGTTAAATCGTATATCACTGCCAGCAAGCAGAGGTAGTGAAACTGCAGCAAGTGCATCACATGGCCGCTGTCAGCTGGAGTTAGGGCGCCCCTCTCGGCACACGCAGATATCTCTATTATTGACCTGCCCTGCTGCCTCTAGTCACCTCTCGCCTCTGACCTCGCTCTTCCAACTACCGTTTCCTTTGCTTTACAGGAACCACGGGCGCCGAAAAGGCTCAAATCGTATCCCTCTCGGCCACCGTAGCTGTGGATGGGCGTGGTTAGAACCAAGCCTCGCTTTGGCCAGGTCCTAGAAAGACGGCTTTCCTTTTTTTTTTTTCAATTCAAAGATAACTTTATTTAAAGCGTACACTACGAGAGCATGCTCAAGTAATAGAAAGTCGGACCTCTTAACTGTGCTCTGATCTGTGCTCTGTCTTTATACAAGGATGAGGTTTCAGTATTCAGTTCAGATTATAGATTTTAATTCTGAAAAATCATAAAGTGAACATACATCCATGCTGCGTCGTCTTTTATTCTATTGTAAAAATAAAAATGGTGTTCAGACAATATATATTATTCTATCAGTGTCTGGGAAAGCTGGGTGGTGGAAAATATGGACCCTGAGGGGTGGTCAGTGGTTACCCAGCTTTCCCAGAGTCCTGCGGGCAATCTGGGATTTTGGAGGTGATTTTGCTCCAAAAATCATATTGTACAGAAAAGTACTAAAGGGATTGTCCGGCTTTAGGGTAGAAGTCTGCGGTCACTCAGGTGCGTGACCGCCAGTATATGATTTGCATACATGCAATCACATGCCGACTAGACATGTCCAGCATCGCTGTATGCAAGAGTATAGAGAGAGTCAGACATGTCTAGTTGGAATGTGGCTGGAAGTATGCAAATCACATGACATCTACTCACAAGTCTGTAGTCACATAGAGTGAGTGCAGACTTGTAGCCAAAGGCCGGACCACCCCTGCCGATACAGTTACACTCTGTGGCAGAGCAGGGAGAATCGGTCTCCCTGCTCTGCCGCTATGGGGCCCCTGAGCAGGCGGGGGGGGGGTGGGGGGTGGGGGGCAGTAGGCGGCCAGGTGCCAGCAGTGGACCCTCCACTCGTCAACGCAAGGTCAGCTGATGAGGGAAGGAGCGCGCAGCACTCCTTCTCCGATCACCCCCTGTCAGCATCCGACATCATCGACGCCAACACTGATAGTGGGTGCGGTGACATCACTAACCGGCGCCCGCTGTCAGGAGACGAGGGGGCGCTCAGAGCTGCGGAGGAAGAGAGGTGAGTATTTTTTTTTGGGGGCTGCCTTATACTACAGGGTCTGCCTATGGGGGTACTGTCTTATACTTACAGGGTCTGCCTATAGGGGTACTGTCTTATATTACAGGGTCTGCCTATGGGGGTACTGTCTTATACTACAGGGTCTGCCTATAGGGGTACTATATTATACTACAGGGTCTGCCTACGGGGTACTGCCTTATACTACAAGGTCTGCTTATGGGGGTTCTGTCTTATACTTACAGGGTCTGCCTATGGGGGTACTGTCTTATACTTCAGGGTCTGCCTATGGGGGTGCTGTATTATACTTACAGGGTCTGCCTACAGGGGTACTGTCTTATACTTCAGGGTCTGCCTATGGGGGTGCTGTATTATACTTACAGGATCTGCCTACGTGGTGCTGCCTTATACTACAGGAATACAAAAAGGAAATGGAGTTCTATACGGAGAACATTTAAAACAGCAATATTTATTAAAGAATCATTTTAAAATTTTCAACAGTAACAAAAATACAAAAGAAGGGAAGACCCTAGAAAATACACATCCAAGTCATAGGTACCTAAAGAACGTATGAAACATCATGGTATATCATCGTATATGTAACCATCAATGGTAGCGCACAATACTACGGTATATTCGCTGGCTCTCGTATGGACAAGTGTCCTTCATGCATACCATTAGCAGAGAGACCAGTATATAAATGGCATATCAAGAATCAAATTTCTTACCCATGATGAAATGAAAGGCACCTAATGACTCCGGAGAGCCCCCTGACGCGCGTTTCGCGTTGCTTTCTCAAAGAGGGAGACGAGGGGGCGCTCAGAGCTGCGGAGGAAGAGAGGTGAGTATTTTTTTTTGGGGGCTGCCTTATACTACAGGGTCTGCCTATGGGGGTACTGTCTTATACTTACAGGGTCTGCCTATAGGGGTACTGTCTTATATTACAGGGTCTGCCTATGGGGGTACTGTCTTATACTACAGGGTCTGCCTATAGGGGTACTATATTATACTACAGGGTCTGCCTACGGGGTACTGCCTTATACTACAAGGTCTGCTTATGGGGGTTCTGTCTTATACTTACAGGGTCTGCCTATGGGGGTACTGTCTTATACTTCAGGGTCTGCCTATGGGGGTGCTGTATTATACTTACAGGGTCTGCCTACAGGGGTACTGTCTTATACTTCAGGGTCTGCCTATGGGGGTGCTGTATTATACTTACAGGATCTGCCTACGTGGTGCTGCCTTATACTACAGGGTCTGCCTATGGGGGTGCTGCCTTATACTACAGGATCTGCCTATGGGGTGCTGCCTTATACTACAGGATCTGCCTATGGGGTGCTGCCTTATAATACAGGGTCTGCCTATGGGGTACTGTTTTATACTACAGAGTCGAGTCTGCCTATGGGTGCTGCCTTGTGCTATAGAGTTTGCCTATGGGGAGTGCATTATACTATATTGAGGACTATCTGGTGCATTATATTATATGGAGGCCATTGGACAGTGTGGGGATTACAGTGAAGGGGCCATCATACAGTGTTGGAGCCATCAAACAGTTTGGAGGCTACTAAGGGGTCAGTATACTGTGTGGATGGTACTATACAGTGAGGGAGCATTATACAGTATAGGGGAGATGTACAGGGGGGACTCGGGACATTATTAAATGTAAAGTGTGCACTTATTGTTATAGGGGAACTCAGGTTACTGTGGCTATTAAAGGGGCACACAAGGCAATATTACTTTCTAAAGGGCAAAATGTGGGCTCTGTTTTCTAGGGCACTTGCACCCGGCATTACTATATCATAGAGGGCTGCTTTAGAATTTAGAGGACACAGAGAATCACATAGCAGGTGCAGTAAGGCCTCTTTCACACTTCCGTCTTTTTCCTCCCGTCGAAATCCGTCGATTTTTGAAAAAACAGGATCCTGCAAATTTTTCTGCAGGATCCTGCTTTTTTCCCATACACTTGTGTTAGCGACGAATTGTGATGGATGGCCATCCGTTTCATCCGTCATACACTGGATCTGTCGGAAAATAGCAGTCTGTCGTGCGGAGAAAACATTCAGAGGAACGTTTTTTTTCTGCACGTCGGAAAATCGCTCGGCGACGGGTCCTGCGCTGTCCGTCGTTGGCTATAATGGAAGTCTATGGACACAGGATCCGTCAAAAAAAAAAAATCTCTCTCTCTCTCTCGAATCTTATACCTGAAAATGCAGGCAGGAACTCCTTTGATGCATCCGTCATAACACTGGATGCGTTGCACACGTTTTCCACTATTTTCACAACATCCATCGATACGTCGCTTCACTGCATCATGACGCACCCCGACCGACAGAAGTGTGAAAGAAGCCTTATAGGGACACGTACGGCAGCAGCGGCTCAGTATTACGGTATCAGGGGCAGTAATAGGGTCACATATGGCAGCAGCGGCTCAGTATTGGGGTATCAGGGGCAGTAATAGGGACACATATGGCAGCAGCGGCTCAGCATTGGAGTATCAGGGGCAGTAATAGGGACACATACGGCAGCAGCGGCTCAGTATTGGGGTATCAGGGGCAGTAATAGGGTCACATATGGCAGCAGCGGCTTAGTATTGGGGTATCAGGGGCAGTAATAGGGACACATATGGCAGCAGCGGCTCAGTATTGGGGTATCAGGGGCAGTAATAGGGTCACATACGGCAGCAGCGGCTCAGTATTGGGGTATCAGGGGCAGTAATAGGGAAACATATGGCAGCAGCGGCTCAGTATTGGGGAATCAGGGGCAGTAATAGGGTCACATACGGCAGCAGAGGCTCAGTATTGGGGTATCAGGTGCAGTAATAGGGTCACATACGGCAGCAGCAGCTCAGTATTGGGGTATCAGGTGCAGTAATAGGGTCACATACGGCAGCAGCAGCTCAGTATTGGGTATCAGGTGCAGTAATAGGGACACATACGGCAGCAGTGGCTCAGTATTGGGGTATCAGCAGGATGAGGAGTTGGTGCAGGTTGGGAATAGATGGTGATGGCTGGAATGTGAGGAGAGAAATATATTTTTGTTGTATTCTCTGCAAACGAGTCCTGGCTGGAAGAAGTTGTCATGTCGGTCTGGGCCAGATGGAAAAGATGGGAATAGTGACTACTCCATCAGAAAGGACGTCAGCGGTTAGTCATTATCTGTAACTGTGCAGGGCTGGTATTTACCACTGACCATATGGCGGTAATATCCATGTTGGTCTTTATATAGAGATTATCTTCAGTAACAGCACGGTCATTTGCTGAGGTTCTCCTCCACTATTAGATCGCGTCACCCAGTTGTAATCAAGGTTACCTGGTTAAAGGCCTACTCAGAAGTTTCGCCCCTCCTGAACCAAAACCCTAGCTACACCTCTGGTCCCAGGAGCCATTTTCCAACACCACAACCCCAGGCTACATGTTTCTTGTGCTTCGGCGAGCCATCTATAACGTGCTCCCAAGGCTGCAGCGTCTCCCATCGAGCACATCTGAGACGTCATTGGACGGTGATGATTACACAGGAGCTGCCAGCAGCGGATCTTGATGATTTGCCCAAACGCTTTCAGGACACCAAAGCATTCCTCAGACGACCATTATTAACCTCAGTGATGGCCGCCAAGGCTGTAAGTACTGGGATTTTTTGAACGTGAATCATACTCCATACTGAATAAATTGAGATGTTCTGAATATTATGTTTCCATGTTTTCAGCATTTGAACATCAATGAAGTCTCCATTCTGTGATTTCCATAATTCCAAAACTTTTCCTTCTTGGTGATGCAATTTCAATGTCTTGCTTTTTTTCCATATTGGGCCCTTAGTTAACATTTGGCGTAACATTGCCCTAATAGCCTCATACAATCCCCATAGAAATCCCACTGTCTGTGAGCCATGTATATTATGCACTATTATACTGACTGTAGAAATCCATCACATTCCTGAATCTATCACCATTATTGATTTGTCTGCTGTTGGCAGAGCGTGGAATTTCCATGGCGTCACGTTTTCTGAAATTATTACCTGGAAAGTGTCTCCTCAGTGAGGTGAAATGCCGGTGAAAAGAGGGAGCTCCTGTCCACAGACAGCCTACTGACGGGTGAGCACGGTGGGACCGTAGTTATGTCTTATAGTCCTAATTTGGGGTACAGAACTAAACACATCTACTAGGGATATGTAATGTTGCCAGTAGGGGGTATAAGTGAAAGTCAGGGGTCTGGTGGTGACCGCCCAAGAGAGGCATGAAAATGGGGCTAACACTCGGGTTGCAACTGCGGAAGTCAAGTTTTACAGAGGCACAAAGGAGTTTTCCATTATTTTGACAAAGTTTTTCTAGGAGAAGCCACTTCAAAAGGTCTTTTTTTCTAAAGCGGCTCATCCAGCGGCTTTGCCAAAGCATTTTTTTCTGTACTATCTACTATAGTGGAGAGCAAGTGGAAGCCGCCTGGAGATTGACCACGCTACGTCCTTTAAGGGGTTCATAGTTTACAAAACAAAAAAAACTGAATACGTGCACAGCAAGTTGTTTTTACATTGTTGTGCACTATGCTAATTTTTTGCTTTGGTTTCGAGTTGCTTTTTCAGGAGGATTTTCTCAGGAATCCGCCTGAAAAAGCAACTCGAAACCATCGTAAAAATACGTCACGCGCACATGCCCTATACCATAAAGAAAGAAGGGCTACTTACCACTTCAGTGGTCCAACACTCTAGCATTGCCACGTTGGTGGTCTCCGCCAGGACAGGAAGCAATTATGTAGTGTCCATTATTCACCTGAAGCTAAGGAAGCCAAAAGCGACGACGTCCCAACCCCATTATGGATCCAACCTATGTTTGCATGGATTTTTTTTCCTAGATACTCCACTGTCCTCTCACTTTCCAAAAATGGCCACAAAAGATATCTGAACTTTAATTAAATGGCCAATTTTTATTCCAATCCCGTTGTGAGCACCAGTGATGATACAAACAATAAAAAATGCAAAAAAAAAAGTATGTCTATATACAGTAAGGGGATTATAAAAGCGACAGATTGATTATTGTCCCGTAACAATCCCTAGTGATGTAATAGCATTGGTTGTCGCTGAATATCTGGGCGTATTGAGCAGAGGTGTGACGATGCTCCCAGATTCCATCATTAGGGCGGTAATACTTGTCATACTAGTAATATCTGTCTGCCAGAGCATTGTCCTCCTATACAGGTGTGCTCCGAACCGCAGAGCTGCCTGGAAGGGTGTACGGGGAGAGCAATAGCATCAACAATGATTAATAGCCAAGGATTTTTGTTGTGATGTGCCGGTGATTATCTAATCATGACATGTGCATAAATGACTGTCGCTCACAAGTATGATAAGTGCCAGGACATACCGATCGTCGTGCCCATACGTATCAGAATGATATGGCGGCTTTCTAGGTTTTGTTTACTTGCGCTCGCTTGAAAACCATGAGCACTTCCGCTATAAATTAGCGTGACTAACCCTTTTGTGATTTCTCATGATCAAAAGCAAAGAAATAAAGAGACCCCCATCAAAAAATCACCCTATTTATATAATATTATAAAAAAAAATGATGTTAACCCTGCTGTTGTCTTCGGTCAAAAATGACCGACCTTGAACTTCAATATTCTTTAAAAATATTCAAGATGCGGCTCTGAAACCCGTGGCCGACCGACCCATCCTCATTTAAGTCAATCAACCACAAGTTTCAGAACCGCATCTTGAACACCCCCAAAAATACCAAAGTTCAAAATCGGTCTCCCCAGACCGAAGATAACAGCAGGGTTTTTAAAAGGGTAATTCTTATAATTGTGAATGGATAAGATCGCAAAGTGCTTGTAAAAGCAGCAACCTTGCATTGTACCTCTTATTAAAAATTCACTCCGTTCTCAAGATCAGAAGGATTTTTAATTCTAAAGTTTACAGCTTATTGCCTAGGTTACCCGCCGCTTCTGCAGTCTATCAGTGGTGGCCGAGGGTAGCGCTTGCAAGTTCTATGCTACAGAGCTTGTAAGCTCAGCTCTGAAGCTGGAAGGATCACAGGTATTTTTTTTAATGCTTTTGGTGATTTTTAGGTTTGCTTGTCCAAATATAGTATGCTCTAAGTATGGCATTTTGTTTATTAATCTCTATAGGGGAAAAAAATACAAAATACGGAGTAATAAAGACAGAAAACATTGTAATTTATGCTGTTATGTACCTCTCTCTGGACCCTCAATCGCCACTCAGCGGTCGGGACATCCAGTGGCTCATACCGGATATAATTTCTATTTCTTGGATGCAGGTTCTTTAAAAAAAAAAAAATCCTTCATTGCCTGACAAAAGAACTTTTCAGTTTTCCTCTCCTGTTTTCTACATACTTCTCTCTCCTCCACCCTTTCCTTACGCTTCTGTTGATGTCATCCGGTGACATACGTATGTTTGTGTCCTTCTGCTTTTACACACTCATATATTTTACAAGAGTCACTACGCCATATAATTATCCCTTCATTATTCATTTCCCAATGATCCTTATATCTTGGGATCTTTGGGATTAATTTAGGAATTATTTAACAGGTTCTTTAAAAAAAAAAAAAAAAAAAAAACCTTAAAAATGTCACAGTTACAGAGTCATGGCCAAAAGTGTTGTTCCCGTAAATGAGGTATTTCTCACAGAAAATTATTGCAATCATACATTTTTGGTTATATTTCCTTTTGTGTGTATTGGAACAACACAGAAAAAAAAAATGAGAAAGAGGGCAAATTGAACATAATTTCATACACAACACCCAAAATGGGATGGACAAAATAGTTGGCACTTTTCCAAAAAACAAAAACTTTGTTTCAAGCATGTGACACTCGGTCAAATTCACCTGTGGCAAGTAACAGGTGTGGGCAATATAAAAATTACACCTGAAACCATTCAAATTCACCTGTGGCAAGTAACAGGTGTGGGCAATATAAAAATTACACCTGAAACCAGATAAAAAGGGGAGAAGTTGACTCAATCTTTGCATTGTGTGTCTGTGTGTGTCACATTATCCATGGAAAACAGAAAGAAGAGAACTGTCTGAGGACTTGAGAACCAAAATTGTTGAAAAATATCAACAATCTTAAAGTTACAAGTCCATCTCCAGAGACCTTGAGGTTCCTTTGTCCACGCTGCGCAACATAATAACATTTTTTACAACCCTTTACACTGTAGCTAATCTCCCTGGATGACAGAGAACAGAGTTGCAATGCAGGATAGTCCGGATGGTGGATAAGCAGCACTAATCAAGTTCCAAAGACATTCAAGCTGTCCTGCCGGATCAGGGTGCATCAGTGTCAGCGCGGACTAGCCGTTGACATTTGAAAGAAATGAAACACTATGGCTGACTCTGCTGACACAGAGATATAAAAAAGCTAGACAGCACATTGCCAAAACGTATGTGAGTAAGCCAAAATCCTTCTGGGAAAGTGTCTTGTGGACAGTTGAGAGCAAGATAGAGCTTTTTGGTAAAGCACATCATTCTACTGTTTACCGAAAATGGAATGAAGCCTACAAATAACAGAACACAGTACCTACAGTCAAATATGGTGGAGGTTCAAAGATGTTTTGGAGTTGTTCTGCTGCCTCGGGCACTGGGTGACTTGACTGTGTGCAATGCATCATTAAATGTGAAGATTACCAAAGGATTTTGGGTGGCAATGTAGTGCACAGTGTCAGAAAGCTGGGTTTGCATCCTGGGTCATGGGTCTTCCAGCAGGACAATGACTCCAAACATACTTCAAGAAGCACCCAGAAATGGATAGAAACAAAGCGCTGGTGAGTTCTAAAGTGGCAGCAATGAGTCCGGATCTTCAGTAAATCCCATTGATCACTTGTGGAGAGATCTTAAAATTGCTGTTGGGAGAAGGCGCCTTCAAATATGAGAGACCAGGAGCAGTTTGCTAAAGAAGAGTGATCTAAAATACCAGGTGAGAGGTGTTAGAAGCTCGTTGATGGTTATAGGAAGCGATTGATTGCAGTTATTTATTCCAAAGGATGTGCAACCAAATATTAAGCTGAGGGTGCCAACAATTTTGTCTAATTGTAATAATTTTGTGGGAGAAATGCTTCATTTTCTGGGACAATTTCAAGGGTGCTAATACTTTTGGCCATGACTGTATGTTATAAGTCAGTGGACCCCATCAAGCATCGCCCCCTTTTGGAGGGAGCGGTTCTTGGCCCTCCTATAAAGCACGCGGAGTTGAATTAATAGTCTGTAATATTGTCAGGCTCTGGATGTGTCTAACCTCTGGCACCAAGCAGAGAGATGGTGACGGTAAAGCATAATGGAAAGTTACCGAAACCTTTCATTATACAATGATTAAACCTATTTATATTAAAGGGAACCAGTCAGCGGGCTATTACATGTAGAAATAGTGATGCGGACTTGTAGGTGCTTGTCGCTGATGAAAAGTGATACCTTTATTGCCAAAATCCGATGTGCCAGTCACGAGAAATCAAGCATAAAAATCGCATGCAGATCAGTCTTTAAGTGCACTGGGGGGTGTCAATGCACTTGAACTACTTACCCCCTAATTTGTATATCGTTTCTACTCTAGATTTTTGATACCTGGCACATTGTATCTCTACAAAAAAAAGGACGACAAGTGTCTATATGGCTATACCACTACTCCCATATGTAAAAATATGCTGCCAAAAGCATCTAAATAATCATATTTAATCAATGCCGAGAAAAAAAAGTCACATTCAAGTTCTGAGCTATTAGTAAAATACAATTCTATCAATTAGGAGACTCAAAATATCTGAACCTCATTTTCCAAACCAGCATCGGTTATGACTCCATGATAACTTTATGACTTGCTTTTTTTTCATCTTTCTTCCCACTGGAATCCCTAGGTCAAGAAATATGTTGCCAACTAAATCTCAGTTCAGGTAATTGTTTAGAATATGCTGTATGTGAGGGATTTCTGATCTCCTGTCTCTATGTAGCAAACATTCAGAAGCAGCAGCATGGAGGACATTATACATCAGCGCTGAGCAGTGTAGCTGTGAATCCAGCTCTGGGGGAATAAAATAAAAGCACTTACTAGAAAGCACAGATCCCTTTCTTCTCCATAAACCTTAATAGGCAGCTTTAATCTGATTCCTTAGTGAGCAGGCAGTTATTTTTTTATCTTGAGCAAGACAGATTTATAGCAGTGTTACAGAATGAATGAGTTCAGGAAGCGGGGAGAGAAGTGGCTCATAAGTGGAGATAGAAGCAAAGTTCTTTGCAAAGATATATTATAAAGTTTCATTTTGCACTATGGATTAATGCAAAGTTTGTTGAAGCGACAGTGATGATTGCAGTTGATTTTGCATTATCTGGTAATTTTGCCTCCATCATTTCCAATATTTCCTTTCTCCTGAAGCGGTCTTCCTCTTACCATCAGCCAATGTAGGTTTTACCTATGAATCTCTGACCAGTATTATACATGCTGGTGCCCTAACTATGGCAATAAATCCCATTAGAACATGATATAAATGATGTTCCCATGGACAACATGTTCTTATCTCTGTGGACCTTGAGTTTGCACAGTCTTCTCCTGGGCAGGTGTGACACTCACTGCTTTTACTATCACCACAAATGAAATTTGGGAGGAGTCGCAGGGCTCGCTGGGTCACCTGTCTGTGTGGGAGGATATACACTATATAACCTGCTGTCTAATAATTCCAATGATAACTCTTAGACAGTCTATCATCAACGGCCGGGATCAGGAAGACACATCAGGAAAGCAGAAGCACGCCGTCCAGTGAGTATTCAATTTTCTTCTAATCCTTTGGTACCACCACTCCCATCCTCCTCTATCTTCTGAAATAGGCTTCATCTTCTATTACTCTAGTACTTAAAGGTCTATAATGACTGGTAAAGTCCACAGTCTTATCCTGTGACATCTCTGTTTTTCTCTTGGCCCCATAGACCAAGTTGGGCTTTGTCTTCTTCAGTCCCTACTTCTTTCCAAACCCAACAAGGGTCACGAACTCCTGCCCCAACCAAAGTCTCCTCCCTACTCCATCTCAATGAGGGTCTTCTTCTTTTTCTTACCTTATTTTTCCAAATCAGATTTATTTTTTTACAAAAATTTTCCATTTACAGATTGAAATTTGATCAAAGACAGACTTAACAACCCCCCAAAACTTGGCCGACTTCCATCTTCTTTCTCGTTCCTCTTGGACATTGTTGATGAATTTCGCAATGTTGTGATCTTATTTATCGATTATTGGTACTGAGACACATGTAATGCCTTGTATGGCTGATATATTCTCCTTCAGCTCCCTAATACTTTATTTTTCCGGTGTACTTCGCCCTCTTTAGTTGATATCACAGGTGCCCCACATTAGCAACTTCTTGTGTTCTACTACTGTCACCAGAACTATCACTACTACTACTGCCACCTCCACCACCACTACTATCCCTACCACTGCTACAACTACTACTAATACTACTATCACTACCACCACCACTACTATCCCTACCACTGCTACAACTACTACTAATACTACTATCACTACCACCACCACTACTATCCCTACCACTGCTACAACTACTACTACCACTACTAATACTACTATCATTACTACTATCCCTACCACTGCTACAACTACTACTACTACTATCCCTATCACTATCCCTATCACTACAACTACTACTACTATCCCTATCACTACTACCAGTACTACTATCCCTACCACTGCCCCTACCCCTGCAACTACTGATACTACCATCATCAGTACTAGTATCCCTCCATACCACTACTAATAATACAATCACTGCTGCCACTACTACTATCCCTATCACTAATACTACCATCACTACAACTATTCCTACCACTAATAATAGTATCATCACTACTACTACTACCATCATCAGTACTAGTATCCCTACCACTACAAATATTACCATACCAGTACTACTCAGTACTACTATACCTATCACTGCTACTACCCCTGCAACTACTACTACCAACATCAGTACTACTGTCCCTAAAACTACAAATACTACCATCACTACTACCATCAGTGCTACTATCCCTACCTCTACTTCTACCATCACTACTACTAGAACTACTATTCCTGCCATTACTACTACCTTTCCACTACTAATACTATCATCACTACTACCAGTACTACTATCCCTACCTGTACTTCTACCATCACTACTACCAGTACTACTATTCTTATTATTACAACTACCCTTTCCACTACTAATACTACCATCACTGCTACTATCCCTTCCTCTATTTCTACCATCACTACTACCAGTACTATCCTTACCTCTACCATCACTACTACCAGTACTACTATTCTTATTATTACAACTACCCTTTCCACTACTAATACTACCATCACTGTTACTATCCCTTCCTCTATTTCTACCATCACTACTACTATCATTACTACACTCCCTACCACTTCTACGTTCTGTACTTTCCCTATTTACCTCCAGCACCCCTGTGCCTACTACCTATATATATTCCTCCCTTCATATCTAGTGCTTCATTACTCCATTATTGTAACCCTTTCCGCCCATTACGCCATTACTTCTCCACTACTCCTCCACATATGATATTCCTAATTTCTCTATGTCTGATTGTCATTCTGTTTTAATAGTCCCAATTTATACATTAGTACAGATAATGTCCCTGTAATGCTCCCAGTAATGGGTGACCTGTACTCTCTCATCCTTCTCTATTACTCCTAATTTATATCTCTCCAGTACAACTCCTAATGTATGGGTCGCTGGCTCTCCTCTTCCTTGTTCGTGTACTAATTTGCAGTCTTATTTTATTTAATCAGAACCCCATAAATAAATGATTAATTAGGTGATATATATATATTACTAGCTTCAGCCTTATCTCACTCCTCAACATTGCTTGCCATCCTATTTGCTGAGTGGTTTTGATAATTGCAGCGTGCAGGATGTTATTATGTAAATTCCCGGGTGAATATCTTATGAATCATTAACATCATATTATTAGTTAGATATCATTATCAGTTAGATATCACATTATTGAAACAAACATTAATCACTAAATACATAAAGGGATGTTCTTGGGAATTCTGGTAAGAGATAATTCTGGTGTTCTATTTCATATCTTGTGATGACAACTGTTCATATTCCCTATAGCGCCTCCGCAGGGAAAAAAAAGCATGACACTTTTCCTACTGAATCCTATGGAGTGTCCATGTAATGTACAGATGTGTCGGTCCTCCAGTGCGAGAGATGCTTTATGGTGCTGCTCACTCCTCTGGCTACTAGATGAGGACCCCTTCACCGCAAAAACTCAACACCTCAGTGTTATGAACTTCACAGTTGTCCGACTGCCTTAAAACAAAATAGATTTTAAGACAAACCTTGAAAGAGGTTGTCCAATATGCAAGTATCCTCTTCATAAAGAAGAGATCTTGATCTCTTGCACCAACTATATCGACCCTTTAAGGAACTTTGCCATGTGATTTAGGATAAGAAGCCAAACCAGAACCCCATTTGCAGAAACATGTTTCGGTGCGCTTCCCTTCCTCAGTGCAAAGCAGGAGATCTGGTTTGGATAGGTGAGAATCCTCGTACTGAGGGTCTAAGTGGGAATGTTTCTCTCTGCGGAGAGTGCCAAGCCGGCATGAGGAGACTTATAGGCTTGGGACTCTCCGGAAGGAGAAACATTCCCCCTTAGACCTCATCAGGTTGTCCAAGAAATTTGAAGCCATTTCTGGTCACCTGGTAAATTTTCTCCTGCTCCAACACAACCAGTGTGGTTCTATTGGACTTTCTAAGTTTTCCTGTCGTGATGCCACTGAGACTATGCTCACGAGACCAATCACTGGTCTCATTGGTGATGGTAGCACGGTCAGCACGTGGCCGTCAGTGATAAACTGAAGGAGTAGTCGAAACGTTATCACATCTAATAAAGACCAGTCACAACCACCAGAAAATTGTCGTTGGGCATTGGAGTGGCGGGTGATTATTAGCTATTTTTGTGATTTTAAGAAATGTCCTGCTTTCTGAGTATTTTTTAAAAAATATTGGAAACTTCTTTAATCTAAACTTATCAGCACTTAAACTCTGATTCATTAAAAACTGGCGATTTGTCACATCCTATCCAAACCCCAGCTCTACTTTGGCAGAATTGGGCGAAACTCAAAAAATTGCAATTTTTGTGTTGCCCGAAACTTTTGCAAAATTTGAAGATGTTTCACGCCAGTAGTCTGGTGAAAGCATCTTGATGAATCGTGCCCTTAGTACCTGCACATTTCATACATGTACATATATAGGTGTCCTACAGGTAGCAACTTTTTTACATATACTCTGTCCTACCCCAATGCTGCCTCCCTACCGAAATCATAGGAGGTGCCATGTCCAGCTTTAGGCTTGTCCTTAGGAGCAGGATAGACTGACAGTTGTCTGAGGTGGACAACAATTTATCCTGCTGTTAATTTAGTAAATTTTCTTTAAATTAAGTTGATTCAGAATGTTTTTTTGCTGATCCTCACCGAACAGCGACTTCTACAATAAATTTTGTATGGTTTTATTTGTTTGGTTTATTTTTTTCTAATCTATTTATGACATAATGTTTTATGTTTATTGTGTGTTTCGTTCTCATCAGAGATGCTGCGTTTGGTGATTGCGCTCATGGTCGCTTCCTGCACCGTCTCGGCGTTGAAAATCGGTGCATTTAACATTCAGGCCTTTGGGGACTCGAAAATAAATAATCCCGAAGTGTGCGCCATTATAATGAAGGTAAAGTGTTTTTCAAATATTTATACTAAATCTATACATAAAAAATTGAGGATTTAACGCTGAAAAATGATTAAAAAAGATAAAGATAAATTCTACTAAACTACATTAATGGAGAAAGACTTTAATGTGAAAACAGGTTTCCAAGCTTCGGTAGATGAAGAAATGTGTTTGTTGCTGTGTCTATGCTTTGCGATAATTTCCAGCAACTTCTATGATTTCAGATATTGCAGCGCTATGATATAGTTCTGATCCAGGAAGTTCGGGACGCCGACCTCAGCGCAGTTACCACTATGATGACAGAACTGAATGGGTTAGACATTTTTTTACCATCTCTTACTCCTGTTTATTGCACCACTAGTCCTTCATATGAGTCCTATATCACGTCTCATGTCCAAAAAGGACAAATTACTAATGTTAAAGGTTACTTATCCCACGCGTTTAATTTTTCAAAATGTTCAGTGTCTACTAAAGTCGATGGTGTTCATGCCCAACTGAATGTGGGCCACTTGGAAGCACAGCGGAGACTGCAGAAGGGCCTGGAAATCCCAAATGAGACAAATGTTAATATAAACACCCCTGTATAGGCCCCTTTACACATGTTGATAACCGTAGGAAGGTTTGGTGACAATCATTGACCCGTCTAAACACTGAAATCGTACGAACACTTCATGACAATCATTGAACATGGCGGCGACCACCGGAATTGTATTAACGCTTATTATTATTATTATTATTATTTATTTATATAGCACCATTGATTCCATGGTGCTGTACATGAGAAGGGGTTACATACAAGTTACAAATATCACATACAGTAAACAAACTAACAATGACGGACTGATACAGAGGGGCGAGGACCCTGCCCTGGCTTACATTCTACAGGATTATGGGGAAGGAGACAGTAGGTTGAGGGTTGCAGGAGCTCCGGTGTTGGTGAGGCGGTAGCTCCGGTGTTGGTGAGGCGGTAGCTCCGGTGTTGGTGAGGCGGTAGCTCCGGTGTTGGTGAGGCAGTAGCTTCGATAGTGATGAGGCAGCAGCGGTGTCAGTGCAGGCTGTAGGCTTTCCTGAAGACTTGGTGACAATCATTGACCCGTCTAAACGTGGCAAACACCGGAATCGTATGAACACTTGGTGCCAATCACTGATCCATCTAAACATGGCAGCGACCACTGGAATGGTACGAACACTTGGTCGCAATCATTTACAAATCTAAACATGGCAACGACCACCAGAATGGCACGAACGCTTGGTGACAATCATTGACCCGTTTAAACTTGGCAGAGACAACCGGAATTGTACAAACGCTTCATGACAATCATTGACCCGTCTAAACATGGCAACGACCACAGGAATCGTATGAATGGTTGGTCCCAATCACTGATCCATCTAAACATGGCAGCGACCACTGGAATGGTACAAACACTTGGTCCCAATTAGGCTTGAGCGAAACGGATCGGACAAATTCAAAAGTCGCCGACTTTTGGCAAAGTCGGGTTTCATGAAACCCGAACCGATCCTAGTGTGGGATCGGCCATGCGGTCGGCGATCTTCGCGCCAAAGTCGCGTTTCGTATGATGCGTTTGGCGCCAATTTTTCAGCCAATGAAGGAGCGTGGGCAGAGTGATGACATAGTTCTTAGGGGCGTGGACGCCTATCGCCATCTTGTCGCTTGTGCGCTGTAGCGATTTGTGAGAGAGAGAGAAAAAAAATTTCCCATTGACTTTGCATTGGGTTTCGTGTTTCGGTCGATCCCCGACTTTTCGTTATAATCGGCCGATTTCACTTGACTCGACTTTTGAGATAGTCGGGTTTCGCGAAACCCGACTCGACCCTAAAAAAGTAAAAGTCGCTCAACCCTAGTCTCAATCATTTACAAATCTAACCATGGCAACGACCACACGAATTGTACGAATGGTTGGTGAGAATCATTGACCGGTCTAAACATGGCAACGACCACCGGAATGGCACGAACGCTTGGTGAGAATCATTGACTGGTCTAAACATGGCAACGACCTCCGGAATGGCACGAACGCTTGGTGACAATCATTGACCGGTCTAAACGTGGCAGCGACCACCGGAATTGTATGAACGCTTGGTCCCAATCACTGATCCATCTAAACATGGCAGCAACCACCAAAATTGTATTAACGCTTGGTCCCAATCGCTGATCCATCTAAACATGGCAGCGACCACCGGCTCATTCATCGACTAATTGAATTGTTCATTCTTGGTCTAAAAATTCCTCATATAATCGCCCCATACACGGTATATGGAAATATGCTACTGCCAACAACATGCAAAATCTACTTGTATCAAACAATGGAATTAACCATCATTCATCCTTATCCGCTACCTGCCATCAAACCCAGGATTCTGGTTCTAGCTTTAAACAAAATGATTCCATTCACTTACAGCAAGCAGAAATATTTAAAATGGTGGGGAACGGAAACACAAATACTGTATATAATGATATGCAATATATTATTGCTAATAAGTACAAACCTTTTGATTAAATTTCAGCGATTTGTCTGAACCGACCTACTCCTATGTGGTCAGCGACACTCTTGGAAGAGACACTTATAAAGAGCGCTACCTGTTTGTCTACAGGTAAGAATCCTCAAACATTAATTACTTTGTGTATAGCGCTAAACCTGTCCCTGTCATACATGGACAGCCATTTATCAGAAATGCCACCATGTAATACTACATTTTACCAGCGGGGGAAACGGCAACCCCAACAAATCAGCTGCTTCCTGGGATTACCAGGAACAGGACCTGGGGAGATCAGCAGCTAATAAAAATGATAACCCCTTTAAAAGAAAAGGACACTCCTTTTTTACTTAAATGTATTTTTGGAGAAAAAAATTTTTTTTTGTTGCAATTGGATGTCATTTAAATGTATTTTTGCACCATTTGGCTTTTGCCGACTCTTTATTTCCTTGCACATTACTGGTTGCAGAATGAGTGAACTGAGTTCTATCAGTGAGTTCATCCTGATGGAGAGTTTCCACCTGTTTTATCTGTCTTTTTCTGAGCTCATTGGTGCTGATTTATGACCACTGATCACAACAAGGTTGAGCTGAACTTTGATGTGATCAGAAATCAGCAGTGAGGAGCTAAAAGAAAAAGACAAACAAAGATTTTGAAACTCCTCTATCTGTCTTTTTCTGAGCACCTCTTGGCTGATTTATGACCTCAAAGTTCAGCTTGGCTGTCATGTGGTCTATGATCAACAATCAGCAGATGTGCTCAGAAAAAGACAGATAAAAGAGATACAAAATCTTTGTCTTTGTTTAGCTCCTTTCTGCTCATTTATGATCACATCAAAGTTCAGCTCAACTTTGTTGTGGTCAATGGTCATAAATCAGCACCAAAATAGCTCAGAAAAAGACAGATAAAATGGTTGCAAAGTATCCATCAGAATTAGATCAGTGACGAATCCTAGCAATGTGAATGAAGACAAACTTCTTATAAAAGCCATACCATGAAAATATTTGAAAATGAAACCCTATTGCAAAAATTAGCCAAAAAAAGGCCTTTAATCATAATAATAATTTTTAACTTGGCACATGAACACGTTAATTCTAAAACAACATCTATACAGTTTTCTTTCTAGGCAGAAGTAACACAATCGTAATCCGTCTCATTGGTTTGGATTCTCTCTTGAAAGCATTTGATACATTTGCAAAAGATTTATGACTCTCTCAATGCTGTTAGTGTAGAAACAACCTCCCTGCTGTAACTTTCTTGTCTTATTTTTAGGACTATGTGATGTGTCGAATTACTGGTTTATCTCTTTGTATTAGCTTTGAAGCAATATTTGTGATATTGTTACTGTTCTATAAATCATTTCCCAGTGTTTGAGCTGGCACACAGCCCAGAGCACAATGAGAAGAGGGCACAGTCTGCCGAGCCTGGCACAATGCCCATGGTACCATGTATATCTGTGCCGGCTGCTGTAGGAGGCATGACGTGTAGCCGTAAAGATATGTTCATACAGGATGACCTACGAATGGTAGGGAATGGGCGCTTAGCACCATCCCTATGTAGTAGGTGGGTCGCCTGTTGAGAAAATAATAAAACGATATCCAGCTGTTGGAACCCACAGAGGTCACCTAGAGCAAGGGACACTCTCTCTCCACTCTAAAGCGGCTCTGTCACCAGATTTCACAAAACAAACTGTACACATTATTAAATAGATGTTTTAGACCTAATGAGGCTGGTGTAGTTATCTTGAAAATCCATGTCAGAATTGCTGTATAGTGGTTCAATTGTATTCAGTCGCTGCATCTTCGGCTGCAGCTTGTACTGGGCAGTGTGAGATCTCAGCAGAAACAGAGAGGAGGGACACTGAGGAGCTGTCAATCAGGCTAAGTGGGGGGAGAGGGTGTTAAACTTTCATAAAGAGTTATACAGTCATTCTGATGTGGATTTTCACAGTATGTACACCAATCTCATCAGGTCTAAGATCTATATAATAGTGTACACAGTTTGTATTGTGAAATCTGGCAAAAAGGATGTAAACTAAGTGCTACCTAACTTCTCACTTGGAGAGAAACTTACCTGACCTGTATTCCCCCGTAGGAATGACAAAGCGAGTGTGCACGACAGCTACCATTACCACGATCACAACATGTACACCGGAGAAGACACCTTCAGCAGGGAACCATTTGTGGTCACGTTCCATGCTCCCGGGACAGGTCAGAACTATAGGACCATTATATTAATATTTTATGCCAAATTTGGTACCATGGTTTCAATATCTATGCACCCTTGTTCTTGAGATCGGTGCAACTCCCAGAGTTGGGACTCCCATCAATCAGCAACTGGTCATTGATCCTGTGGATAACTGAGAAATTGCAGTCTTGGTACATCCCCTTTAAGGATTAAGGTAGTGAATACTATATATACAATTTGTCTCTTCAGAAAAGAAGATGACTTGAACTCTATAGCGCCCCCTGTTGGAAATAGCGATCCTACAAGTCACCATCGACCCTTTAACGGGCCTTGCAATATGACTAAAGGATAAGGATAAGGATAAAAGCCAAATCAGAATCTCAATTTGCAGACGTGTTTTGGGGGTATTGCTCCTCGTCAGCGCAAAGTATGAGATCAGATCTGGCTAGGTATATCACTTCTGATGGTTGGCACATTATAGCGCATTATTCTATAGTATGATATTTATGATTTTTATTTCCAGTCATCAAGGATTTTGTTCTGGTTCCTTTGCACTCTGCCCCTAAAGCTGCGGTTCAGGAGATCGATGCATTATATGACGTCTATGTGGACGCATGTGAGAAATGCCAAAGTGATGTAAGTATTGTGCTGCATATGACGGACACGGCGGCTGTACGGTGAGGGTTTATATATCTGTCGTGTGGAGATTTTACATGATGGTTTCTTCATCTCAACCCTGAAAGTGCATCAAAGTTCCATATACCTACAGCCCTAATACAAAGATTTAGGGCAGAATACACAAATCTGACAATAGAAAGTATATGGGGTAAGATTCCATTTTCAGCAATAAAGTAACTCGTCCATGCTCGATGTTCAACTTTTTTACAATGGGAGTTGTAATACCAGACATGGTCTATGGACAAGAGTGGCGCTGTTTCTGGAGAAAAAAAATTGCCTTTTTTAAATTTCAGAAATCCTTTCAACCGCTTCTCAGACTGGCGGGAAATTTTTTAATTTTCACATTTTCGTTTTTTTTCCTCTACTTTTTCCAAGAAACATAATTATTTTAAATGTGGTTTGTGTCGCTATTTTCAAAAACCCATTTTTTTTTTTTTAGTTTTATTTAATTACCTTAAAGGACTTGAACTTAAGTAACACAGCCAGCATCTGCCTTGGCATGGTGCAGGCTCAAGTCCTGAGCCCGCACCACGCACATAGGCCTGTTATTTCACGGACTATTATGTCATGTCGAGTAGCGGCTAAAGGGGTTGTTTGACCATTTAATATATATTTGCATAGATCCCAAATCGCACCACAGGGTTACAGGGACACATGGAAGCAAAAAAAAAAAAAAAGTTATACTAGAATCAGCGCCTGTAACTATTAATCATGGGATCACAGCTTCTTACGATTTAGTAGGAAAATTATTCCCCTTTAATTCTTTGTATTTTTATAGAACATTATTTTCTTGGGCGATTTCAATGCCGACTGCAGCTACGTCACGACCTCTGACTGGGACAGCATCCGCATGTACAGCAGTGGGGACTTCACATGGCTCATAGCGGATGATATCGACACCACCGTGGGCAAATCAAACTGTGCATACGACAGGTAAGAGCAAAGATACAGCGGATGATTAAACTTATGTAATCAATGGGATGTGAAGGGGCAATAAAGCACCATTTTTTATAACTAGCTGAAGAACCCGGCATTGCCTGGGCATAGTAAATATCTGTGGTTACTAATAGCACCTCACTTCTCTTATTTTCCCATCACACCTCTCATTTTCACCTCACACCTCTCATTTTCCCCTCAGTATATGTTTGTCATCTCCCTTATATATAGTATACACCTGTATGTCATCTCCTGTATATAGTATATACCTGTATGTCATCTCCCCTGTATATAGTATATAGCTGTATGTCATCTCCTCCTGTATATAGTATATACCTGTGTGTCATCTCCCCTGTATATACCTGTATGTCATCTCCTCCAGTATATAGTATATACCTGTGTGTAATCTGCTCCTGTATATAGTATATACATGTGTCATCTCTCCTGTATATACAGTCATGGCCAAAATTTTTGAGAATGACACCAAAATTATATTTTCACATGATCTGCTGCCCTCTGGTTTTTATTAGTGTTTGTCTGATGTTTATATCACATACAGAAATATAATTGCAATCATATTATGAGTACCAATAGGTTATATTGACAGTTAGAATGAGTTAATGCAGCAAGTCAATATTTGCAGTGTTGCCCCTTCTTCTTCAAGACCTCTGCAATTCTCCCTGGCATGCTCTCAATCAACTTCTGGACCAAATCCTGACTGATAGCAGTCCATTCTTGCATAATCAATGCTTGCATTTTGCCAGAATTTGTTGGTTTTTGTTTGTCCACCCGTCTCTTGATGATTGACCACAAGTTATCAATTGGATTAAGATCTGGGGAGTTTCCAGGCCATGGACCCAAAATCTCTATGTTTTGTTCCATGAGCCATTTAGTTATCACCTTTGCTTTATGGCAAGGTGCTCCATCATGCTGGAAAAGGCATTGTTGGGCGCCAAACTGCTCTTAGACGGTTGGGAGAAGTTGCTCTTGGAGGACATTCTGGTACAATTCTTTATTCATGGCTGTGTTTTTAGGCAAGACTGTGAGTGAGCCGATTCCCTTGGCTGAGAAGCAACCCCACACATGAATGGTTTCAGGATGCTTTACAGTTGGCATGAGACAAGACTGGTGGTAGCGCTCACCTCTTCTTCTCCGAATAAGCTGTTTTCCAGATGTCCCAAACAATCGAAAAGGGGATTCATCAGAGAAAATGACTTTGCCCCAGTCCTCAGCAGTCCACTCCCTGTACCTTTTGCAGAATATCAGTCGGTCCCTGATGTTTTTTCTGGAGAGAAGTGGCTTCTTTGCTTCCCTCCTTGAAACCAGGCCTTATTTAAAGAGTCTCCGCCTCACAGTGCTTGCAGAAGCACTCACACCAGCCTGCTGCCATTCCTGAGCAAGCTCGCCACTGCTTGTAGTCCGATCCCGCAGCTGAAACAGTTTTAAGATACGGTCCTGGCGCTTGCTGGTCTTTCTTGGGCGCCCTGGAGCCTTTTTGACAACAATGGAAGCTCTCTCCTTGAAGTTCTTGATGATGCGATAGATTGTTGACTGAGGTGCAATCTTTGTAGCTGCGATACTCTTCCCTGTTAGGCCATTTTTGTGCAGTGCAATGATGGCTGCATGTGTTTCTTTAGAGATAACCATGGTTAACTGAAGAGAAACAATGATACCAAGCACCAGCCTCCTTTTAAAGTGTCCAGTGATGTCATTCTTACTTAATCATGACTGATTGATCGCCAGCCCTGTCCTCATCAACACCCACACCTGTGTTAATGGATCAATCACTAAAACGATGTTAGCTGCTCCTTTTAAGGCAGGACTGCAATGATGTTGAAATGTGCTTTGGGGGTTAAAGTTCATTTTCTGGGCAAATATTGACTTTGCAAGTACAGTAATTGCTGTTCAGCTGATCACTCTGACATTCAGGAGTATATGCAAATTGCCATTAGAAAAAATGAAGCAGTAGACTTTGGAAAAATTAATATTTGTCTCATTCTCAAAATTTTTGTCCATGACTGTAGTATATATGTGTGTGTCATCTCTCCTGTATATACGTGTGTCATCTTCTCCTGTATATAGTATATACCTGTATGTCATCTCCTCCTATATATAGTATATACCTGTGTGTAATCTGCTCCTGTATATAGTATATACATGTGTCATCTCTCCTGTATATAGTATATATGTGCGTGTCATCTCCTCTATATATAGTATATATCTGTATGTCATCTCCTCCTGTATTACACCTCATTCACACGTTATTTGGTCAGTATTTTTACCTCAGTATTTGTACGCTATATTGGCAGCCTGATGAATCCCCAGCCAACAGGAAGCCCTCCCCCTGGCTGTATATATTAGCTTAGGCTGGGTTCCCATTGCGTTATGGGACCGCGTTAAACGGACAGCGTTGCACGGCGAAATTAACGCCGTGCAACGCGGCCGTTAACGCGCCCATTCACGCTAATGGGAACGCGCTTCACTAGCGCGTGCCAAGTTCGGCACGCGCTAGCGACGCGCCGGTGATTCCTGGCGCGCTGCGGACGCTGCTTGCAGCGTCCGAGGCGCGCCCGCGGTCCGTTCCCCGCTTTCGCAGATCGGGGATCTGCGAGAGCGGGGACGTTACCGCGACCCCGACCGCAGCCCCATAGAAAACATTGCGTTAGCGCAATCCGCTAGCGCTAAACGGATTGCACTAACGCAATGTGACCCTAGCCTAACACATACACATAATAGACAGGTCATGTGACTGACAGCTGCCGTATTTCCTATATGGTACAGTTGTTGCTCTTGTAGTTTGTCTGCTTATTAATCAGATTTTTACTTTTGAAGGATAATACCAGACTTGTGTGCGTTTTAGGGCGAGTTTCATGTGTCAAGTTGTGTGTGTTGAGTTGTGTGTGGCGACATGCATGTGGCGTCTTTGTGAGATGAGTTTTGTGTGGCGACATGCGTGTAGCGACTTTTTGTTTGTCGAGTTGCATGTGACAGGTTAGTGTAGCAAGTTGTGTGCAGCAAGTTTTGCGCGTGGCGAGTTTTATGTGCGGTGCGTTTTGAGTATGTGCAAGTTTTGTGTGAGGCAACTTTTGCATGTGTTGCAATTTTTGTGCATTGTGGCAATTTTTCCGCGTGTGCAAGTTTTGCGTGTGGCAAGTTTTCCTTGAGGTGAGTTTTGCACGTGTGGTTAGTTTTGCATGAGCCTAGTTTTGCATGTGGTGAGTTTTGCATGTAGCGAATTTTGCGCGTGGCGAGTTTTGAGCTGTGACTTTTGTGTTTCAACTTTTATGTGGCGCTCTCACTTTAAGTCCCCCTTGTTCACATCTGGCAGCTGTCAATTTGCCTCCAACACTTTTCCTTTCACCCTTTCCCCATTATGTAGATAGGGGCAAAATTGTTTCGTGAATTGGAACGCGCAGGGTTAAAATTTCGCTCCCGGACACACACACACACACACACACATTCAGCTTTATATATTAGATTACCCCAGATCAGTAGTTTGCAGCAATATTACCTAATTACCCTGGAAATTAACCTTGTTGGTGCCCCCTAGCTATGCCCGTGCCCCACACTTCTACTGATTCAGAGTCACTACATAATATCACATAGTATCAAAATTAGGTGGAAAAACTTTAATTGGTCTAAATGGAGATCCTCAAAACTCAGTAGGTGCTGATCTTGCAGCGTGTATGGTCTCTAAATGAGAAGTCATCTGCCACCAATTTTGGCATACTACTGAAGACTTTGCCAAGAATACACATGACCCATTTATGAAATGTGGCTTTGTTGCCCAGGGTTTTTCTTTTACTGAGCCGTTTCCACGTGTCCAACATTACCGCTCTCAGTACAGACCGACATGTACTTTTATCACGTGAACGCAACACGTTACATTGAATGCTGAAGTCGAGTTAGGAGACCAGCGACCGGTTCAGACACCTTGGTCCGTATTCAGACCGTGAAGGTCGTACATGTGATGTCTGCCTAAGAAATTATAGTGGAGTTTTGATCGGAAAAAACTTGGCCACCAGTTTGGATCCACGACACCAAGCAACTGTATTAGTGTGTTCAAACTCTATTCAATTTTTTATTTTTTTTTTCAGAATTGTCATCAGCGGTGCCGACCTCCACAGCGCCATAGTGCCCGACTCGGCCAAAGTTTTCAACTTTCAGGCAAAATATAAACTGACCCAAGAGCAGGTAATTAAAAAAAAAATAATAATATAAAAAGAAATGCAAAAGAATAGATGCCAGAGGCTAATATTACTGCAATGTATCTGCATATAATACACTAGTGTTTTATGTATCTGTACCTTTTTACAGGCTCTAGCAGTGAGTGACCATTACCCCGTGGAGTTGGAACTGATGTCTGCTTAACCCCGGCCCTTGGTGACAAAAAGAACAGGACAACGCGACTCCCTACAGGAAGATTTAATTGATTTTTTGTACCTCGTTACATGGTAAAAGAACATGAAAGATGTCCTTTTGCCATGACTGCAAATGTCTGCGTGTTAGACGATTTGTTTATGACACCGACATTTCATAGACTTATAAATATAAATATTATATATGTATAGACAAATACGCACAGTCCGAAAAGTGGTGCCGTAGTGCTATAGGATGGGTCCAGGTCTCCTCTGGTGTTACGCAGCCCTGGCATATGCGCAATGAAGTGAGAAGTCATAGCCTCAGTCGTGGTGGAAGAGCGGACTTGTATTTTTAGGACTACATGACTCCAGCAGAGACTAAGACCGCCCCCTTGACTCTTTGCCTTTAGGACACATTACTTAGATTTAGATGTCATTAGTAAGCGATGAGTATTAGGTCATCGGTTTACAGGTAGGATTATTGATGACAGGGCCCACTACTAGTGATGAGCGAACGTGCTCGGCTAAGGTGTTAATGGAGCATGCTCGGGTCACGGGTGCTAACCAAGTGACTACGGTGTACTCAAAAAATATCCTAGAGTCCCTGCGGCTGCGTGTCTCTCGGCTGTTCGACAGCCACAACACATTTTGTTTTGCAAACTTTTTAATGCAAAAAAGTCACATTCTTCGAAAATGTGGCGAAAATAGTGCAAAAAAAAAAAGCAACAACCCACAGATATACTTAAAATCACTATGAGGGGGAGAGAAGGGATGAGAACGGAGTAGATTGCAAGAAAATACAGCAACTTTTTTTTTTTTTTTTTAAAGTTGCAATTGATCAATGTTCTGAAAACATCTGAAGACCCCCAAACTTTGCGCAGAATGAATAAAAAAAAGCCGCAGGCAATCACATATAGCAAAATTGAAAAAAACAGACAAAAAAAAAAGCAGATGTATTATTTAATCAAGCCCATAAAGCCATGTCCTACATTTTTGAAACATCACAACTAAGATAATAGAAAACACACTAAAATGTATGTACGGGGATGGAAGTTTGGAGATTTATGCAACAGACCAAAGAGCTAAATAATTCTAAAGAGAATAAAAAGGCAGGGGGATATCAGGTATCTGGATGGTTCTCAGACGGCAGCAGGTCGCTGAGGAAAGCAAACTGGATCCATAGGAGTATAACATGCAGCAAGTTAGATAAACAGTATAGAAAATAAAGTGTAATTATGTATGTAACTATGTATATAATCATGTACAACCTGTAAATATCATCTTCCCAGTGTTTCTTATGTATTAATTAGTGACATATCTTATAAAAATCTGTAATGTCTATTGTGTGGTTCCATCATTTCTCCTTCCTACCATGCGCCAGTATTACTACACACCTGGGGACATTGCTTACCTGTGTAGCAGACTGCTGCTGTGAAAACAGTGGCTAGTATATATATATATATATATATATATATATATATATATTCTCTACAAGTTCATTTAAAGAAGCCTCAATATATATATATATATATATATATATACTTTGCAGGAAAGCAAGTGGTAAAGTCCTGGATGGAAGTTGTGTGTCACCGAGGTGCCAAGTTCCAGAGATGAAGTTTTTTTTTTTTTATTGGGACAGGATTTTGGGTTAGGGTTTTAGGAGCGACCAGAAGAGCTTGGGTAGGAATGAGCGCTCCCATATCTGCAGTCCAAGCCTTCAAGGTCATATATAAGGCTGCACAGTCTGTGTGTGGGAGATAAAAAAGACCTCTAGTATTGGCAGTCACAAGTCGAAGCCAAGAGGGATAGGACTGTAATCCGAACTGTCGAGACCATCCTGGTATTTGTTGCCTGCTGCTGCTTGAACTGCTTAATTTTCTGTTATATCTTTGTGGCCAGAAGAGGCCGTTTTTTTGATAAGCACTGGAGTTTTATGAAAGCAATAAGGCTGGAGTCACACACAACGTGTAAAAATACGATCCATTTTTTACAGACCAAATACGCAGAAATGTTCCCTGAACAGTGATCCGTATATCATCCGTAGGCAGGGTGTGGCTACGAATTTTGCTCATGTAAACCTCCATATGGCATCCGTACGGCGAGATTTTCTCGCTGGCTTGCAAAATGGACATTGAATGGATCCATGGGCTCAAATATTCGTGAAAACATATATACAGTCAGTGAGACACATATATATATTTATATTTCACACAGAGCTAGATAGCAGAAAAGCCAGTAATTCAATTGCCGGCTTTTTCTACCTCCTTATCAAACCTGACAGGCATTGAGACATGGTTTACATACAGTAAACCATTTCATATCCCTTATTTTTTTACATATTCCACACTACTGTTAGAAGTGTGTATGTGCAAAATTTGGGAGCTCTAGGTGTTAAAATAAAGGGTTAAATTACAGAAAAAAAACTGCTCCCACGCAATTTTCTCCGCCAGAGACTGAGGGCAGATATTAATAGCCTAGAGAGGGACCATGGATATAGGACCCCCCCTGGCTAAAAACAGCTGCCCCCAGCCACCCCAGAAAAGGCACATCTGGAAGATGCGCCTATTCTGGCACTTGGCCACTCTCTTCCCATTCCCGTGTAGCGGTGGGATATGGGGTAATGAAGGGTTAATGTCACCTTGCTATTGTAAGGTGACATTAAGCCTGGTTAATAATGGAGAGATGTCAATAAGACACCTATCCATTATTAATCCAATAGTAATAAAGGGTTAAAAGAACACATTAAAATACTTTATCCATAATGAAAAAAAATACACATGGGGTTTTAACATCTTTATTGTATTTTCAATCCAACTGACGACCCTTGTCATCTGAAAAAATGGGAAAATAAAAAAGCAACAATATCCCATACCTGTCCGCCATACATTTTCTCAGCCCGTAAAATATGGTCGATAAATATATGGCTGTGTTGGACGCATGTGTTGAACGGGCTGCTGGTAACGCAATGTGAACCTAGTCTTACAAGCACATCTGTGATTGGCTGACAGGATGATCTGCAAGTGTCTTCTGTGCAGATATGACATCAATTGCACGACTGCTTTGTGTTATATTCAGTTGTATGGAACTTAAATTTATTATTTAGAGTTGATAGTTGTGTTCTAAACTGATAAATAATACAATCTATATGTTTACATAACTTTGCTGCGCTGTAGAGTGGGGGGGGGCTCTGCAGTCTGTGTCCGCCCCTGAACATGGTAATATATATTTTAACCCAAAAACAAAGACGTTCCTTGTTACTAGAGAAACTATTGAAAGGGAAATTAAATTGGAAACAGAATTCAGAATTAAATGTGACGGCGATCCCACGGGATGAAACTCCTGTCTCGTGCTTCAAATACAAGCAGGCTGTGTGAGCTGAAGTCATCTAAGGACAAGTCGCTCTGTGACAATTAGGAGGTGAGGATGTGGGACGGACGCTCGCTGAGCTTCATGGAATTCTCGGTAACAAGCTACTGGGAGATGAAAGCATTTTCCAAACCTGTGGTTTCTATTAAGAATACAGTGACACGAGGAAACATTTCAAACAATTGTTTTGCAATTCTAGCTACAACTTGCTATGATTTGCCTCATTCATAAATACCACAAAAGCGGAAAAAGAAGATAAGAGATTTTATGGTGAGTGAGTATTCATTCTTTATCGGAGTATGCAGGAAACCACAAGTGTATATAGCTTCCACTAGGCAAAATAAAATAAAATAGCTCCTCCTCAGCAGGTTACACCCACCAACTAAAGCCAAGCTAATCAGTGTTAGCTTAGGCTACTTTCACACATCAGGTTTTTGCCGTCAGGCACAATCCGGCGAGTTTCGAAAAAAAAACAGATCCTTTTTTTCCCCTCATAGAGTAGTATTAGCGCCGAATTGCGCCTGAAGGCCACACGTTTCATCCGTTTTTTGCTGGATCTGTAGAAAAACAGAGAAATATACAGAGGAACGTTTTCTCTGTCCGCCGAAAAAACGCCCATCAACTGATCCGGCCAGAAATGTATGAAACGGAGATGTGAAATGATGAATGATCCGGTTTTCCATGCATTCTCCATTCAAATCATGCACATTTATTCATATTTATTTTCTCTTGTCTTGAACAGGAAGTCCAACCCCCGGTTAAAAAAAAAAATGGATCCAGAAAAAAAAAAACATACGTTGCATCAGGTTTTCCACAATTTGCAACAAATCCGTTTTTTCAACAATTCGCTGGATCCTGCCTGCCGGTGAAAAACTGATATGTGAAAGTAGCCGAGTCAGTAGGAGGCAGACCTGTTTCTATCTTAAGTTTGTTTTTATTTTAGCTTTTTTTTCCACTTTTTTGATTTTTACATTTAGTGCGTGTGATAGGGAAACAGTAGATATGCCACTTTGTCACTCCACATGGAGACCGAGAGCACAGTGTCTGCCTCCTACTGACACCCAAGCTAAAACAGTTTAAGGCCAGTTTCACATGTCAGTGGCTCCGGTACGTGTAGTGACAGTTTTTTCATGTACTGGAGACACTGACACACGTAGACACATTCAAATGTATGGGTCTATGCACATGCCTGCGTGTTTTCACAGACCGTGTGTCCGTGTTTTCAACACATGACCGTTTTTCTCCGGCAGCATGATCCGCAAAGCGTCCCGCACAAGTGCACACGGAGAACAGTGCGCACTCTCCTCCGTGTGCACGTACCACGGTAAGAGAGACAGCGCTACAGTAAGCGCTGTCCCCTGCGTGTCGCTGAAGCCGGCATTCATCCCTTCTCTCCTGCTCGGCTGAAAGCAGCGCTAGCAGGAGAGAAGGGATGAAAGATCAAGTTTCTTTTCTTGAGGGGTCACCTCCCGCACCCCACCCCACGTGCGCCCGCCCGCTTGAAGAGAAATACCCAACTCCCGCGATGCCTGCTCTCAGCGCCGGCAGCTCGTCCCGTGTGAGCGGTCATGTGGTACCGTACCGCTCATTAAGGTGATGAATATTCATTGCATATTCATCACCTTAATGAGCGGTACCATGTGACCACTCACACAGGACGTGGTGGGGTGGGAGGTGACCCCAAACTAATTTAAACAAAAAAAACTTGATCTTTCATCCCTTCTCTCCTGCTAGCGCTGCTTTCAGCTGAGCAGGAGAGAGGGGATGAATGCCGGCTTCAGCACCACATGCAGGGGACAGCACTTACTGTAGCACTGTCTCTCTTGCGGCGGTCCGTGTGGTCCTCAGGCAGCACACGGCTGCCGCACGTGTGCCACATTGATGTGCCACGTGAGCACATAGATACAGATATTTCCGGTACCGGAAATATCTGGACGTGTGAGACTGGCCTGACTTGGTTCCAGTTTGTGGGTGTAACCTGCTGAGAAGAAGCTAGTTTTGTTTTTTTATTTGCATAGTGTCAGCAGCATACACCCATTGTGTCCCGTGTCCCCCAATGAAGCAATAAAAATATAAAAGTTCTTTTGAAGGTCATGGTCCACTTTCCAAATAAGAAATAATCTTTTTATGTTTGCAAAGGTGCACTGAACTTCAGTTTTTTTTTTTTTTGTCGGGTTTTGGAGTAGCTCCATTTCGGGGCCTGTGCTTCATACAGGAAAGCCTATGATGTGGTGGCTGATCAGTCCAATGCAAAAGGGACTAGTCGTCCCATAATGTAGTCTTACCCTTCTCTTTCTCCATTAGTGCCTACACGCGTCTCTCCCACAGCTTCCTTGGCGTGCCACCCGAGGAAGCTGTGGGCGAAACGCGCGTAGGGGCGCGTGTTAACACTAATGGAGAAAGAGAAGGGTAAGACTACATTATGGGACTACTAGTCCCTTTTGCATTTGTGACATTTTGGGCCACTGGACCATAGGGAATATCCCTCTTATATCTGTGCAATAGTGGGTCTTTGTAGTTGCTTAGGAACTTATTGAGCACTGGCACTTTATCCTGTTACAATGGGTGACTACTGGAACTCATTTTTGTTATAATCTATGCCCCGCTCTGTTTCCATGGCGCAACACTGATTGTTTTTGGTGCACCCATATTTGATACTCAAATAACTCTTTGGAAATATTATTGGATCATAGTTTGTACTTTTTAGTGTTAATAAAATATACCTTTTTATACTAATTTTGTGACCTGCTATACTTCATTTTCTTTGGTTATCTTTCAGTTCATGGGCTGTGTCAGAGATGGACTAATCAGCCAGCATTCATGATGTATCTTATTCCAACTTTTTCCAGATACATATGAAGCAGCTTATTTACACAAAACAAAAAAAAAAAACTCGTGTATAAAACACAAAAGTATTGGCGATTATGACCCAAGAAAATGCTGAGATCATTCAGTAGCAGATTAGTATTTCACAACTGGAGTGCCCCCTCACAGGTACAAGTACCATCATGCAAAACACAGAACTCGTTTGCGAAAAGCATTAAGCTACTTACTGGTAGCGGCATTTTTCGGAGGCCCATGACAGCACTACGAGAGAGGGGATCCGCCCTTCAGGAACAGGAAACCTACAGATACAAAAGGGCGGTACCTCTCCCCATGCATCAGTTGTATATTAGAGCCTGAGAGGACTACCGCGGTTAGTAGCACACAAACATACATTATATACAGTTTATGTCCAAAAATAATCAATCATAATGAACTATATACCACACGTGAGATCTATCTATCTCATTATATACATTATGGGAAGTGCAACCCCCACGTGAATAGGGAGGGAACTAAGGGTGCTGTCATGGGCCTCCGAAAAATGCCGCTACCAGTAAGTAGCTTAATGCTTTATTCGGACTCCCATGACAGCACTACGAGAGAATTACAGAGATGTAAACTACCTTAGGGAGGGACTATAGCCTGTAGCACCCTTAACCCGAAGGTGAGATCAGAAGAGAACCCCAAGTCCAACCTATAGTGCTTGAAAAAGGTGGAAGGGGATGACCACGTAGCTGCCTTACATATCTGGTCGATGGAAACTCCAGATCTCTCAGCCCAGGATGCAGCCATGGCCCGAGTGGAATGTGCCCTCAGATTCTGCGGAGCTGGACCTCCACCTGCAGTATAAGCCAGAGAGATAGCCTCCCTAATCCACTTCGCTAGCGTGTACTTCGACACTAAGACCTTTCCTGGGACCTTGGAAAGATAGAAACAACGCCTCCTCTCTCTTCCAAGCATCAGTGACTGATATATATTCTAAGAGACATCTCCTAACATCTAACGTATGGAGTAACTCCTCTTTGGAATTAGAAGGATTAGGGAGAAATGATGGTAGAACTATCTCCTGAGATCTATGAAATTCTGAGGCCACTTTTGGTAAGTAAGCTGGATCTGGTCTGAGGACTACCCTGTCCTGTAGAAACTCTGTATAGGGGGACAGCCTAGAAAGAGCCTGTATGTCTCCTACCCTACGAGCAGATGTAATTGCCACCAAAAATGCTGTTTTGAGGGATAGTAATTTAAGTGAGGCTGAATGTAAAGGCTCAAACGGTTCTTTAGTCAAGGCTGAGAGGACTAGGTTAAGATCCCAAGGCATTGACCTATTCCTGTGTATAGGTCTGGATCTACTAGCTGCTTTGATGAACCTTGATACCCAATAATTACCAGCAATGTTGCAAGAAAATAAGGCCCCTAGGGCTGAGACTTGTACTTTTAGCGTACTCGTGGATAGATTTAGCTCTAGCCCTCTCTGCAGGAATTCTAGAATCTGGTTGATTGGTAAACCCTCTTCGATATTAAAATTTGAAGAGGCCAGAAACTTCCTCCAAGTTCTAGAGTAGATCTTAGTTGTTATGAGTTTTCTACTCTTCATAAGGGTATCAATGAGATTTGGAGAAAATCCTCTGTTTTTTAACAGTGACCTTTCAAAGACCATGCCGTCAAATGTAGACCCTTCACTTGTGGATGGTTGATCGGACCTTGATGAAGTAGGTCCGGGATGTCTGGCAGTACCCAGGGGTCTTCCACCGACATGGTCCTGAGCCAGGAGAACCAAGCCCTTCGGGGCCAGAACGGAGCGATCAGTATGATTCTCGCTTGATCCTCCCTTATCTTTCTGACCACCAGAGGCAACAGGTTTAGCGGGGGAAACGCATAAGCCAACCGGAAATCCCATCTGATCAGGAAGGCATCCACTACCAGCGGATATTCCCTGGGATTCAAGGAACAGAATTTTTTCGTTTTTCTGTTGTCCTTGTTGGCAAATAGGTCCACCTCTGGATGACCCCACCTGCGGACAATCTGGTTGAAGATTTTTGTGTTCAGAGACCACTCTCCTTGTCTTAAGGTGTTTCGAAAGTCCGCCTTTATATTTTCCTTCCCTTTTATATGTACTGCTGCTAAAGATAGAAAATGATTTTCCGCTATCTGGAGCAGGCGGTCCGCTATTTCCATCAGGGACTCGGAGCGTGTTCCACCTTGGTGATTCACGTAGGCCACTGCCACCTGATTGTCGGAGAGGATTTTGACATGGTGACCCTGTAGATACACGAGGAGTTCCTTAATTGATAATTCAATCGCCAACAACTCCTTTTGATTAGAAGAGGCTGATGTTTGGGGGTCCCATAGACCCTGGACTACCACGTCACCCATGTGTGCCCCCCACCCTGTGGGGCTGGCGTCCGTCGTAACTACCCGAGTCACTTGAGTCACCCAGGGAACTCCTGCTGACAGATTGTCTTCCCTTAGCCACCATCTAAGAGATGTCAGAACCTCTGGACTCAATGTCATCTGACCCTGCAAGGAACCCTGTAAGACTCTTGTCATAATTCAGTACGTCAAACTGTAAAGGTCTGGAGTGGAACTGGGCCCAACGGACGGCGGGAATACAGGAAGTTAGGGAACCTAACAAGGACATAGCCTGTCTAAGAGTCATGGTTGGTTCTTTAATTGCTTTTAATACCTGTTGTTGGATATGGCGCAGTTTATCAGTTGGAAGACAGCATTGTTGGGACTCGGAATCTAACAGCAGACCTAGGAATCTCTGGTTTTTTAGGGGTTGTAATCGGGATTTTTCATAATTCACGATCCAGCCCAGATTCTCTAGCTTAGATATAGCTGTTTTTACCTGAGCAAGGCAATGGTCTGCTGAGTTCCCAACTATCAGGAAATCATCCAGATAAGGGATTATGAGGATATCAGATTCACGTAAATGCGCCATGACCTCCGCAACTACTTTAGTGAATACTCGGGGAGACGTTGAGAGGCCGAAGGGAAGGGCTCTAAATTGAAAATGTCGAACAATACCCCCCATAGACACCGCCACACGTAGAAACCTCTGAAAGTTTTCATGGATAGGAACATGATAATACGCATCTTTTAAGTCCACAACTACCATGAAGCAGTGTTTGAACAACATTTTAATTGCAGAGCTGATTGACTCCATTTTAAATGTGGCTTTAACCAGGTATTCATTCAGGGATTTAAGGTTAATGATAGTCCTAAATGATCTGTCTGGTTTCTGGATCAGAAAAAGGGGAGAGTAGAATCCACTCCCTCTTTCTGACTCTGGAACTTCAATCAGCACGTTTTTGAGGCATAAACTCACAACTTCTGCCTCCAAAGCCGTCTGTTCAATAGTGGAGGAACGTAAGGGGGTTAACATAAATTTATCCCGAGGCCAGTGAATAAATTCTAATTTCAGACCTTCTGAAATAATACCTCGGACCCAGTCACTATTTGAGATGTTAGACCATGCGGAAGAGAAGGCTGACAATCTCCCTCCCACAGGGATCGCTAGTCATTGGTCCGGTTTCTTACGTTCTTTTGAGGAACGGCGGAACATGTAACCCGTACCTCTCCTGCGTCTATCCTCCCATCTAAAATTCTCTCTAGTGGGTGAGGATGCGCGCTTCCTTCCGCGACCAAATCTCCTCCTGTTGAATGGACGCCGATAAGAAGATGATGACAAACTCGGGAATTTTTTCTTGTCATCTCCAGCCTTTTCAAGCAGGTCATCCAAGGTTGGCCCGAAGAGGTATTCCCCTTTGCATGGGATAGCGCATAATTTGGACCTTGATTGAATGTCACCCGACCAACATTTCAACCACAGGGCTCTACGAGCCGCGTTGGAGAGTCCTGCTGCTCTGGCCGCCATCCTGACCGAATCGACCGACGCGTCCGACAGGAAAGCCGCAGCATCTTGAATCACCGGAAGCGCACTTAGAATGGAACTTCTGGAAGCGCCTTCCTTAAGCTGGGATTCCAACTGTTCCAGCCAGACCATTAGGGATCTGGCTGTACAAGTCGCAGCCACCGCTGGCCTCAACGATCCGGCTGCCATCTCCCAGGTACCTTTAAGGAAGGTATCCGCCTTCCTGTCAAGGGGGTCTTTAAGGGATCCCATATCTTCGAAAGGTAATGCGGCCTTTTTTGATGCCTTTGCTACCGCAGCATCTAATTTAGGGGCCTTGTCCCAGGTATCCACAGTCGTATCCTCAAAGGGATATCTGCGTTTTAAGGCTGGTGGTAATGAGCCTTTCTTCTCCGGTTTCTTCCATTCCCGGAGAATCAGGTCTTGAATTTTATCATTCACCGGGAAGGACCTACGCTTCTTGTGTTCCAAACCACTGAACATTAGTTGCTGACGGGAAAGCGGAGTTTTAGGTTCTTCTAGGCCCATCGTACCTCTGACCGACTTAACTAATTTATCTACTCGGTCCAGAGGCAGACAGAATCGGCCAGATTCCTCTTCTGATGACGAGGAAGAGAGATTTGAGCCATAGGAACCTTCATCCTTATCTTCCTCTGATGAATCAGAGATCACCGAGGTTCTCTGTTTTGAACTCCCCGCCTGGGACATAGACCGCAGGGATTCCCTTACTTCTGTACGGATCATCTCACGCAGATTAGCCGTAGAAGCAGATTCTTCCGCTACCTAGGGGAGGACAATAAGGGTGATACCATCTATCTAGCCTGATGTCACTCAACCCCTCCACTCCTGTAGACCTCACCGTCTGTTGTATACAGGAGGCGCATAATTTTTTAATATAAGAATCTGGTAACGGGACTTCACACAGGGCACACTCCTTATGTTTCGACTTTGCACTTTTCTTTCCCTAAAATGACAAAGTATAAGGGGCCCGCGTCACTGAGTGAGCATTCACGTAGATCTCTTACCAGTGTACGCCAAAAAAGGTACCGGAACACGAGGGGGTTCTTTGCCAGTCGATGCTCTGGATCCCTGCTTGGACGAGCTTTTACGGCTGGACTGGTCACTTCTGGCATGCTCCTTCTCCGTGGCCCTTTTGTCGCACGTCCTCCGGCAACTGAAGCTGCCGCTCACCATCACTCTCCATGATGTGGATGTGACCAAAGGCAGAGCTCTATTCCCAGCTCCTGCTTAAATCCCCCTCAGATCCGGTCAGCAGGCTGCCTGGCGCCACTCCTATTGGTTCCGGCTGATGAGACTACATCTGGGGGGTCAGCGCAGTGTGTGAGGAGACCGGCGTTCAGGATCGATGGGCGCCGCCATCTTGGATGAACTGCGCATGCGCAGTCACCCAGAGACCGGAAACGCCTGCTGACTCCGCCCCCTCGACGTCACTGCACCGGAAACGCTCCAGCTAACGCTGAGAGCGATGCAGGACGCCGAAGAGCACGCAGCAGCGTTCCGGATAGCGTTCCCCTCCTGGCACCGCTACATCACCACCGTGCTGCACCACCACACCGAAGGAGCGATATACTTACCGGCGCCGGCGCTAACGGAGATCAGGAATCCTCTGGACTCTGCTCCCTGCTGTCTACATCACTGACGTGCAGTCCAGCCAGGACCACCGTGATGTCTTCCAGGAGCTTCCGCACCGGTCGAGGTAGGAGACCCCCCCGCTACCTGATTCGACCGGCCGGCCTGGGATCCATCTACGAGATTCATCTGTAGGATCCTGCCCCTCCAGGAATAGGAAACCAACTGATGCATGGGGAGAGGTACCGCCCTTTTGTATCTGTAGGTTTCCTGTTCCTGAAGGGCGGATCCCCTCTCTCGTAGTGCTGTCATGGGAGTCCGAATAAAATGAACCTGTGAAGGAGCCCTAGTGGGCTGCATTATGGATCTGTACATTTCTATAGCTTTCAAACTAACAGAAATAAGACTGATATGGACATTTCCAATTTTTCTTCATTGTAATGACTAAGACATTTCAGAACTTAATCACAAAATATTAATTTTTTATTTAGTAAAAAGGTCAGAAAGTCTATTGACATGAAAATGCCCAAATTGCTGCAGATTTAAAAATTATATTTTCTTGGAAAGTGGCAGGTAAAGAAGGCAGCACAAGACCACCCGTGCAGAAAGGTTGTGAGTAAGGATGTTAGGGGTTTTAGAAACAGCTTTGCCGACTCCTGACTGACATACATTTTTTTTTTTAAGAAACCTTCTGTTCAGATGACCTAGAACAACGGCCCATCTTGATTATTTGGAGGGCTACGGTAAAAAATACAACAGGCGCACAATAGTGGCCCAGTGGACAGAAGAATTATACCACTCTGCCCCATTAAACACTATAACCATTACCACAAGTGATAGGAGACCTCAACCTTTTCATTTCGATATATATGGTTTACTAAATCCAAGCATTAGCTCAGCCTGTGGTTATTTCTTCTGTTTCAGTCTGTCCATGTAGACCTGCAAAGACTTCTGGATGGAGTCTTTTGTGATGAAACTGACAAAATTGTTAATGTCGGCTTCACGATGTTTAACTAGATTGTCGATTGTGGGTTTGCGCATGATGGATTTGGTGATCTGACGGGCATGATCTGTGTGTGAGAAAAAACAAAAAATATATGTCATATGGACTGTTTCATGGTGAAAGACGGTCGGTCACATACATAAAATATGAACAGGAAAAAAATCCAGTCGCAGAATGGGATAGCCCATCATTGCACTACCATGATCCTGAGAATGAAGGTGCTGCAGTGCCAGTAACGCTCCTGAAAGCAGCCTCCTACCTCCTGGCATCCGTGGCTCATCTTTTGGTTAGCCGGCCTGGCGCAAGGTTGTCTTTGCAGTGTAACGCACATGTGACATCGCGTCAGGATGACTAATCAAAAGAGAAACTGTGGACTCCAGGAGGCAAGAGTATGTTCTCAGGGCTCCGTCCATCGACCACGGTATATTGGATTTGGCAAATGGACTGGGTCCTTCAGAATGATTCACACCAATTCTACTCAGAACCTGTAGTTTGGGGATTGGTGTGAGTGAAGGTATTACTTAGTAAATGGCAAGTGCCTTTGTATGATACAGAGACTTCATTGTAGAGCAATATTATAATACCGGTTTTTACGTACCGGTAATAGGATTTTACGGAGCCACGACAGCACCCCTACGAGAGAGGGGATCCGCCCACCTTCCGGACAGGAACCTACAGGATTTAAAGGGGCGGTCCCCCTCACCACTCCAGTTTGTGTTTCAGAGTATAAGGGACACCGCCATTGAGTTAGTACATAAACATATATACTTAAACATTACTAAATACCATCACCTTCTAAAGAGTGATTTTTAATAAGCACACTTTCCCCAAAGGGTGCAGAAACCAGTGAATAACTACGGGGGGGAATGTGCGGGTGCTGTCGTGGCTCCGTAAAATCCTATTACCGGTACGTAAAAAACGGTTTTCCTATCGCCACGACAGCACCCCTACGAGAGATTTTCAAAGATCAATCACCTGGGAGGGACTACAGCACTAAGTACTGTATGGCCAAAAACTAAATTGGCCTCTGAAGATAAATCAAGACGATAATGTCTATAAAAGGTGGAAGGAGATGACCACGTTGCCGCCTTACATATTACGTCTATGGAGACGTCCGCTCTTTCCGTCCAGGATGAGGCCATGGCTCGAGTGGAGTGGGCCCTGATGCCATCTGGTGGTGTCTGGCCTTTAGCAGTATAAGCAAGATATATGGCATCTCTTATCCATCTGGCGATAGACGCTTTAGTTACACTCGCCCCTTTCCTTGGATTCTGAAAGGAAATAAACAGAGCCCTACTCTGCCTCCATGGTTCTGTTTTGTGTAGGTACTCTAATAGAGTTCTTCTGACATCTAACTTGTGATATTTCTGCTCGTCAGCTGAATTCGGATTGTTACAGAAAGATGGTAAAATTATTTCTTGACTTCTATGAAATTTGGAAGCTACTTTTGGTAGGTATGCTGGATCAGGTTTTAACACTACCCTGTCCTGAAAGACCATTAAATAAGGAGGGTCTATCGACAAAGCTTGTAAGTCACTCACTCTCCTAGCAGAGGTTAGGGCTACTAGGAAGGCTGTTTTTAAGGTTAAATTTTTAATGGAGACAGAATCTATTGGCTCAAAGGGGGCTTCTGTTAAGGCGTCTAAAACCAAATTTAGATCCCATGGTGGTAATCTAGGAATATATACTGGGTTACTACGTTCAGTGGCCCTGATAAATCGGGAAACCCATCTATTTCCCGCCACATCACTGTTATATAACGCTCCCAAAGCTGATACTTGGACTCTAAGGGTATTTACCGCCAAGCCCAATTCTCGGCCCCTCTGTAAAAACTCCAGAATAGCCGGAATTGGGACCTTGCCAGAAAAGGGATTTTGGTAGAAGGCAAGGAACTTTTTCCAAGTTTTAGCATAGATTTTAGTGGTAACTTCTTTCCGGCTATTTAAAAGGGTAGATATGAGAGCTTCTGAAAACCCTCTTCTCCTCAATAACTCCCTCTCAAATTCCACGCCGTCAGATGCAGGGATTTCACATTGGGGTAACGGAATGGACCCTGAGAAAGAAGCTCCGGGCTGGTCGGCAGTACCCAGGGGTCGGACACAGACATTGCCCTGAGTAACGAGAACCATGCCCTCCTGGGCCAAAAGGGGGCAATCAGGATCACTCTCGCCCTGTCCTCCCTGATCTTCCTGAGGACTAACGGGATCAGACACATTGGAGGGAACGCGTAAGCTAGAGGAAAATTCCAGTGTATTTGAAGGGAGTCTATTATACAGGGCTTGTCCGCCACCCGAAGAGAAGCGAACTTCCTGGTCTGCCTGTTCTCTCTCGTTGCGAATAGATCGATAACGGGCAATCCCCACAGGTCCACTATCTGTCTGAACACCCGTCGATCTAGAACCCATTCTCCCTGACGTAGAGAATGACGGCTGAGGTAATCTGCCTCTGTGTTGAGCTCTCCCCGAATGTGCACAGCTGATAGAGAGCGAAAGTGGGCTTCGGCTATTTCGAGTATGTCTGTGGCGGTGTTCATTAGGGATCTTGACCTTGTACCCCCTTGATGGTTGAGATACGCCACTACTGTTGTGTTGTCTGTCTGGACTCTTACATGTGAATCCTGCAGAGATGGAAGCAACCTGAGTAAGGCCTTCTTCACTGCCGTGAGCTCTTTCCAGTTTGAGGACTCTTGAGCCTCTAAGAGAGACCATTGCCCTTGAGTCCAGACATCTCCTATGTGAGCTCCCCAACCTATCGGACTGGCATCGGTTGTGACCGTGTTGTCTGGTACTACACTCCAGCGTACTCCTTTCCCTAAATGTCTTCTGTTTAACCACCATCTCAGACTGTGTAGAGTGGTGGTGGAGAGCCTGAGTCTTCCGCCTAATTGCCCTTGAAGACTTCTCTCTGTATCCAAGACTTGGGCCTGTAACACTCGAGTGTGGAATTCAGCCCACTGGACGGCTGGTATGCAGGACGTTAGAGATCCCAGAAGGGACATAGCGTCTCTTAAAGTCAGATCTGGCTTCCTTGTTACCGTACTGATTACAACCCTCTGCTTTTTCTCCTCCGGAAGGAAACATTGTTGCACTTCCGAATCCAGCAGAATACCTAGGAAAGTCTGAGTTGTTGATGGGTCGAGTCTTGACTTCTCCATATTGACTATCCAACCCAAGTCCTGTAAGGAAGATATGACATGATTTAGGCGAGTACTACACTGGCCAAAGGAATTTCCTACTACCAGGAAGTCATCCAAGTAGGGTATAATTAACGTATCCTGTTCCCTGACATAGGCCATTACTTCTGCCATGACTTTAGTAAACACCCTTGGTGCCATAGATAGACCAAAGGGCATTGCAGCAAACTGAAAGTGTCTGACCTGGTCGTTTAAGCGCACCGCCATTCTGAGGAATTGTTGATGATCCAGGTGAATGGGCAGATGGTAATACGCATCTTTTAAATCCAGGCCTGTCATATAACATCTGGGAAAGAGAAGATTAGTTGCCGTTTTAATAGATTCCATCTTAAAGGCATGATACTCTAGATGTTTGTTTAATCTCCGTAAGTTTATGATGGTTCTAAAGGATCCATCTGGCTTGGAGATTAAAAATAAAGGGGAATAGAACCCTTTCCCCTGTTGATGTTTTGGAACCTCCACTATGACTTTCTTCCGTCTTAGCATTTGGACCTCTTTTTCAAGGGCCTTTTGTTGGTCTAAGGAATCAGGGGCAGTTAAGATATAAAATTCAGAAGGTCTTTCCCGGAACTCTAATTTTAACCCTGAATTGATTATACCTAGAACCCAATTGCTCGAAGTTATTTTGGCCCATTGAGCATGGAAGTATTTTAACCTGCCCCCTACTGGAAGATTTCTATTAACGATAGTTTCTTCTTCTTCTTGAGGAAGATGACGAAGCGTTAAAGTCCGAACCTTTCTTTTTTGGGTCTGATGGTTCCCAGTCTCGGTTGTGGTAAGGTCTTCGGTATTGGAAGCGTCTCCTGAAGGTATTCCTAAAGGTAGGATTGAAAGCTTTAGGAAAACCTTTCTTCCTATCCTCAGCCTTAGCTAGGATATCATCCAATACCGGGCCAAACAGGTACTCACCCCTACACGGTATTGTACACAGTTTAGCTTTCGCCTGGGCATCCCCTTTCCAGGTCTTAAGCCATAGGGCTCGGCGAGCAGCATTTGAGAGACCTGCTGATCTTGCCGCCAATTTTAAAGAATCCACTGACGCGTCCGCTAAATACGCCACCCCTTCACGTATTTGCGAAAGTGAGTTCAACATCTTGTCTCTGGGCACTTTGGACTTCAGCTGTTCTTCCAGTTGGGATATCCACACCATGACGGATATAGCCATACACGTGCTAGAGATAGCAGGTTTGAACGCCCCTGCAGTTGATTCCCATACTTTCCTCAAAAACATGTCCGCCTTCCTATCTGATGGGTCTTTCAGAAGGCCCACATCCTCCAGCGGCAAGGTACCGGCTTTAGATGTAGAAGCCACCGCTGCATCCACTTTCGGGACTTTCATCCACTCTGCCAGCTCATTATCTTCAAAGGGATACCTTCTTTTAGCTGATGACGGAAGGAAACCCTTATCCTGCTTATCCCATTCTCTTTTTATAAGAGTCTTAACCGTATCCACCACCGGGAACGCCTTACGACTCCTCTGGCACAAGCCCGCAAACATTATGTCCTGTGCGGACCTTGGTTCCTTGCTCTCTGCAACACCCATGGTAGCTCGGACTCCTTTAACTAACATGTCCATGTTGTCCACCGAGAAACAAGGCCTTCCCTCTTCATCTGAGGAGGATGGAGATGAGGAGCGGGAACATTCCCCTTCTTGCAGGGACAGGCTAGATCCTGGCAATATGTCCCTGCCCGACCTTTCCTGGCGGCTGCCTCTAAGGGAATAGCTAATTTCTTCCCTGATGACCGCTCTAAGGTCTGATGACCGAAGGGGAGCTTCCTCTTCTAAGGTCTGAGATATGCACGCCTGACACAGCCTTTTGGTATAACTGTCAGGCATTGGTGTCATGCATAGAGCACATTGCTTGTGCTTAGATTTTGTGGTCTTTTTTTCCCTAAAACAAAGCACAAATAACAGACCATATCAGCACCAGGTGTCTGATTTAACACTCACCATAAGGCTGATCCTGTGAATACCGGTTCTGGAGGAGTAGGATCCAAATGTGACGCTGGGGCGCTCGGACGCTGCTGCCCCCGTACCACGCTGCTGCTGCTTCTCCTTGAGCGGCCGCTACCGCTCTTACTGCGCTGTTCCGTTCCCTCTCCATGAGGGTGCTCGGCGTTCCCTACTGAGGACATGGTTGCGCGCCTCCTATCCTAGGCGTCGCTCTTTTACAGCGCTGCAGCGCTCCTCCCCCGGCTTACCCCGGAAGCGTACCAACTACTTCCGGGTTCACCAGCGCCGGTGTGGACGCTGCACACCGCGCTCAACCGCGGACCAGGACGGCACTGCCCGACTCCTGGGACGCGCTCCTCATGGCCAGACGAGGGGGGTCTGCTCGCAGGACACCCCCGACGCTGTTTCCGAGCCCCCGATTCCGCCGTTCCTAAAAGACACCGCGCGGAGGCATGGAGGCCCGGGTAAGACTGCTGATCCTGCAGGCTCCCGCCGTCCGGACAGGAACCCAAACTGGAGTGGTGAGGGGGACCGCCCCTTTAAATCCTGTAGGTTCCTGTCCGGAAGGTGGGTGGATCCCCTCTCTCGTAGGGGTGCTGTCGTGGCGATAGGAAAAAAAATGTGTTATTAATAGTGATGAGCGAGTGTACTCGTTGTTTGGGTTTTCCCGAGAACGCTCGGGTGATCTCCAAGTACTTGTTAGTGTTCGGAGACTTAGTTTTCATCGCGGCAGCTGAATGATTTACAGCTACTACCCAGCCTGAGTACATGTGGGGGTTGCCTGGTTGCTAGGGAATCCCCACATGTAATCAAGCTGGCTAGTAGCTGTAAATCATTCAGCTGCCGTGATGAAAACTAAATCTCCGAGCAGTTACAAATACTCGGAGACCACCCGAGCAACAAGCATATTCGCCCATCACTAGTTATTAACAAAGTTGTGTCAGAAGTTATATACGCCATGTGTAGTCCTTACCTGGAACAGCAAGCCACTGGCTCATGGCGGCTACTGCTGTGCTCTGAACCTTTTCCTCAGTGACAAGCTTATCCACAAGGCCAATTTTCAGTGCATCGGGGGCTGGATACATCTGGCCTAGCTGGAGAGACTGTTCGGTTACACGATTGCCTACGGTGTTGACCATGGTTTCCTTGAACCTGAGCGAAATATAGGAAGTTGTGAATACATTGTTAGAGCTCATCTCAAAGGCAAAACAAAAACGTAAAGGGAGTCTGTCTGATGGTTTGTGCCTATAATAATCTAAAACCTTGTATCATGCATGCCTCAGGTAGTGAACTTACAATCTATGAAGGTCCCCTCTCTACTGTGGGCAATTGCCTCACTGCTCACTGACTTAGTGTATGTTCACACATCACTTCTTTTATTTCTGCACCAAAAACCAAAGTAGTGGTAGGAAAAACAATGCAAACAATGCACATTTTAATTGCATTTTTGCCAATTTATTTCAGTGGGTGAAAAGAATAACACAAATTGATTTGCTGATCTTGAAAAAAAAAAAAAAAACACACGCAACAGGGATGAAAATACCAGCAGAGGGAAAAAATGCAGCATGTGGATAAGATTTCAGAAATCTTATCGATTATGCTGGTACTGTAAAACGCTGCATAAAATACGCAGCAAAACACCAGGTATGAATATACGCTTGCTGCATACAACAGGGAGGCCTACAGCTAATAAAGTAGAGTGCATATGCCTTGCTGGAAATACAAAGCACATTCACGAGATTTCAGTACAGATTGCAGTGACTGTCGCAATGGTGTAGTCCTCAGTAAAGAGCAAGGGGGAAGCATTAGGCAGGGATTAAAGGTACCTTCACACTAAACGATATCGCTAGCGATCTGTGACGTTGCAGCGTCCTGGCTAGCGATATCGTTCAGTTTGACACACAGCAGCGATCAGAATCCTGCTGTGATGTCGTTGGTCGGGGCTGGAAGGCCAGAACTTTATTTGGTCGCTGGCTCTCCCGCTGACATCGCTGAATCGGCGTGTGACGCCGATTCAGCGATGTCTTCGCTGGTAACCAGGGTAAACATCGGGTTACTAAGCGCAGGGCCGCGCTTAGTAACCCGATGTTTACCCTGGTTACCATCCTAAAAGTAAAAAAAACAAACGCTTCATACTTACCTTCCGCTGTCTGTCCTCCGGCGCTGTGCTTTCCTGCACTCACTGTGAGCACAGCGGCCGGAAAGCAGAGCGGTGAAGTTCATTCTCTGTCCTCCGTAGTACATGCCTGCACAAGACAATCTTGCCTTGCGCAGGCGTGTACTATGGAGGACAGAGAATGAACTTCAATCCAATATTGCAGCCAGCATGCAGCCAGCGGGTAAGGAAAGGGTGAATCAAAAACCCCCAAACCCCGCCTCCATGGCTGAAGATTGTTCCCTCCAAATTCAGGTGACAGTGTCCCTTTAAGTGTGGGGACTGTGGGAGCCGTTGGAGGACTTGTCAGATCATTAACACCATGGAACAAAATAGATTTTCCTTACAATGATAAAAAGGTTCACACAAAGAGCACTTGTAATTATATGAACAATGAAAAAGATCAGATTTCAGACGCACCCTCAGTGTTGGGTAAGGTCAGAAGAAACATATCATTAATTTATTTCTGCAAAATTCATACATTACCAGAACGGAGCAACTATGCCAAGTTGGGTCTCGTTCAAGCCAATGGCAAATTTTGGATTGTCAGCCATAATTCTGTAATCGCAACACATTGCCATGAGGCAGCCACCGGCAGGGCTGGAACCCTGTGTAATTAAAGGATGTGATTAGTGCCTTATATTGAAATTATATTGTCACTGTTTTCTAAAATATTTGAGGTTTTCACTTGATTGCAAGCTGATGGGGAGATTTTTATATAATGCACAAGTCTGAACTGTAGTTGGGTCATGACATTTTTTTCCATACGGATATATTCTAGGAACAGAAGAAAATTACTGGAATACTTTTCTAACTATAATAAATACATCTTAAAGGGGTTCTGTAATAAATAGGACAAGCACAATTCCTGCATTATGGCAGATATGCGATGATGGGAAGTCATTGGTGCATAAGTGGGCAGCGCTGGAGAGTCTCACCAATGTCAATGGGACCGAAACACTTACATTGATGGCTGCGATCGTCACCATATTGGACCCATATAACTTCAGCCACATTTCCTGCACAGCTCTCCAGAAAGCGGCGTAGTGCTCAGCACTTTTCCTACACATCTCTGTGATGTCCAGCCCAGCAGAGAAGATTTTGGGAAATGCCTGGAATAAAAAAGGAAAAAGAAAAATATAAAAAATGTTTTATATTTACAGTATTTAAACACATTTCTTGATCTTTAGACTATTACTTTAATTGCTCCTTAACCAAATAATTTACTGTTTTTCCCCCCCACTTTTGTTTTTCCTCCCTTTCTCCCACCCCCTCCCAAACCCTACGTTTTTATTTTTGGGGTCAAAGAAGTCACATGAAGGATTGCTTTTTTTGCCTGATGAGTTGTAGGTTTGAACGACGCCATTAATTTTACCATAAAATCCACTGGAAAACTGAGGGGGATTGGCAAATAAATTCTATTTTATTAATAATGATAATAATAATAAAAAAAAATTTTTTTTGAATTTTTGGGGAGTTTTAATTGTGTTCTTTGCTTTACATCGTTTTCCATACAGTTTGCACAAATAATAGATTTTGATAGCTCAGACTGTTACTGACGGGTTCCTTAGGGCCTACAACCTGCAAGCTTCTGATGACTACAGTATTACAGCATGTAGTTAAATTGATAGTCTCCCAAGATGATAGCTATGGGGCCCCTGGTAATCTGTGGCATCCCACAAACACATAGCGGAGGAGGCTGATGGGTGTCCAAAATGGAATACATGACTAAAATGCCGCTGTCAGAGACTAACAGTTGCATTTAAATGGTTAACAGCAGTTATCAGACCGATGCTGAAAGAGGTGAATGTCGCCTGTATAGCACAGCTGGCACCTGCCATGTGTGCAGAGGGCTCAGCTCTTGATCTCGCTCCATGCACCGCTACCCGATTTACATGTGCGTTACATCTGGGAGGGGTTAAAATAATACATAAGCCAAAACAGTGAAATTCCTTTAATCCAGAAAGCCCCCCAAACTGGCCCTTGTTTCAAACACCGAATTAATATGATATGGAATTTCACATTATAGCACAACCAGATTTGCTTGCATGGGAGAAAGCTGCTAAGCCATTTGGGGTGATAGGAGTCAGCCCCCCCTTCAATCTGATATTCTAAGAATATGTAAAATATATAAAAGTCCTAGAAACCCCCTTTAAAGGGAACCTGTCACCCCCAAAATCGAAGGTGAGCTAAGCCCACTGGCATCAGGGTCTTATCTACAGTATTCTGTAATGCTGTAGATAAATCCCCGATGTATCCTGAAAGATGAGAAAAAGAGGTTATATTATACTCACCTGGGGGAACGTCGTGGTCGGTGTCTCCCATCTTCATAGGAGGACGTCCTCTTGTCTTCAGGCTGCGGCTCCGGCGCAGGCGTACTTTGTCTGCTCTGTTGAGGGCAGAGCAAAGTACTGCAGTGCGCAGGCGCCAGGCCTCTCTGACCTTTCCAGGCACCTGAGCACTGCAGTACTTTGCTCTGCCCTCAACAAGACAGACAAAGTACGCCTGCGCCGGAGCATGAAGACAAGAAGAGGATATCATCGTAAGAAGATAGGAGACCCCCGACTGGACCGCCCATCGGACCGGAGCAGAACCGGGACCGCCCCTGGGTGAGTATAATCTAACCTCTTTTTCTCATCTTTCAGGATACATCGGGGGCTTATCTACAGCATTACAGAATGCTGTAGATAAGCCTCTGATGCCGGTGGGCTTAGCTCACCTTCGATTTTGGGGGTGACAGGTTCCCTTTAATGGGATTTATCATCAGGCATTACAGTAGTGTGGTACAAGTTGCAGCACCTACAGAAGTTAGGATAACCCCCCGGCAGCCGCGGTCGATTTCCAGCTTCTCCAGACTTATAGAGAATTCTGTCAGGACGTCCAGGCTGAGGCTGTTCACTGGCGGGTTCTTCATTTTCATGACTGCCACCCCTGAGAGACATACAAAGCTTCATTATTTCTTCCTTATCAGAAACATGAGACTTCAGCTGTGACCTTTGATCAAAAAGCAAATCACCCAAAGCAGAAACCAATTACTTTTTTTTTAAAGTTTTGTTGCAAGGTATTAGGTATTAGACTACTTTTATTACCAATATGAGGAATGCTGATGACAGAATGTGATGGGATAGCCATTTATGCAAATTTATAATGGGTTTTACAAAGGTGTAACTTTACTTACAAAATATAAAATGTGTACCAGAGATATATAAGGACAGCGGGGGAGCAATAATATATATACATAATATATATATTTTATTTTCCATGTGACTATATTTGGGAGCCATACCTGTTGATTCATCCAGTTCCACCAAAACCTTCTCATTACTGAATGGTCTCCGGCTCTGGTAGTGTTGCCATGATGCCAGCCCACCTTTTCGGATGTAGAACGAGCCTGCAGAATGAAGACGGTAATCAAACATCTCTTCACCATTTGTATTACTGTAGAGAAGTCTCTCTGAATTTGCCTAAAAAAAACGTTTCACATAGTGTTTGCTTCACAAACCACACTGCGTTGTGTGAACCCGTTACACGGACGTTACACCGCGGCATAACGCGGTGTAACGTAGTCCGTTAACGCCGCCATTGCTTGCAATGGCGAACGCATCGGTAGCGCATGCCCATAATGGGCGTGCGCTAGCGATGTGCCGTCATTTGAGTGACGGACCTCGAACGCTGCTTGCACAAAAAAAGGTTACATGGAACTTTTTTTGTGTCGACGGTCCGCCAAAACACGACGCATCCGTCGCACCACGGATGCGACGTGTGGCCATACGTCTGAATGCTTTTTCTTCCCTCACATTTCTCATTCCCCTCAAAAGTGGGATAAAAATTATCAAAACATCATGTACCCCAAAAATTATATCAATAAGTAGTACAGCTTGCTACTCGAGACAAACAGTCCCTCAAAAAGAAAAACGGGTCTCCAAAAATGGTGGCACAAACCTAAATTTTTAGTATTTTTTGGAAAGGTTTAAAAATTTGTGAAGCCGCTAAAACTACATGTTTGGTATTGCTGTAATTATACAGATCAGGAAAAATCATAATAAATGTCATATCAAAATCTACAAAAATTAATGGTGGAATTGCATTTCACCTCACTTGGAAATATTTTTCACGTAGTTCAGTACACAGGACAGTGAATGGTGTCATTAAAAATGACAACTTGTCAAATAAAAAAAAACAAGTCTTGTAGGGCTCTGCTAACAGAATTTATTTATTTTTTTTTAGAAAATGGGGACATTGATAAATATTGGCGGATATGACATAAATATTGAGTTATTTTATGTAACTGCCATATTTGTTACCACAGTACATGGAGCAATGGCTGCCATTCAAGAACACTAGTATTACTGAGATCTGTCATTACGTGGCACGTCTCCATGGTGGAGCAGCGTGCCCTCTAATGACAGATGTGAGGGCAATGGTGAGGAGAGGAGAGGGAGCCCGGCTTTCTCAATGTCACTTGAGTGATTTAGCCGCTTATAACGCGCAAAACCGCGGGGCTGAGGTGATTTTGGCGCCACCAGAGCGGGCCGTGAGCGCTAGGAAAGTGGCGCTCGATTTGGGCGGGAAACAACAACACGCACCTGACAGAAGCCGGGCGGGAGCCGAGCTCCTCAGCACAGCCTGCGCCGCCATCTTGTGTGACCTTTTCGCCAGGCGTCAGACTCAGCCTCTCTATACAGCTAATGCTGGGTAGAAGTAGGAGGCAAATCTGCTTTTAAAAACGAAAAGAGTGACGCCTGGTGGAAGCAGAAGGGCACAACAACGAACATTTTAAATTATTAATAAAAATTCAGAAATTAAAATGTTCCTTATACTTTTCCTTGGTTGACCGTACACACATTAACCCCGCCATATTCTGACAATGAGGAATGTGGCTCCAGATCACTCCCAATATCTGGTCCGCAATGGCGGCGTTCATCTTCATGTTTGGCTACTTTCACACTAGCGTTTTTTTTTTTAATACATCGCAATGCGTCGTTTAGGGGAAAAAACACATCCTGCAAAGTTGTTTGCAGGATGCGTTTTTGCCCCATAGAGTAACATTACCGACACATTGCGACGTATTGTCACACGTCGCAACCGTCGTGCGACGGTTGCGCCGTGTTGTGGCGGACCGCCGGGAGCAAAAAATGTTAAATGTAACTCCGCCCCCACCTCCCCGCACCTCACAATGGGGCAGCGGATGCGCCAGAGAAATGCATCCGCTGCACCCGTTGTGCGGCGCATCAAACGCTGGCGTCGGAATTTCTGCCCGACGCAATGCGACGGGCTGAATCCGACGCTAGTGTGAAACTAGCCTTAGCTCTGAAAATTGGCGGACATGCTTTCTTGACATTTTGTAAGCTCCCATAGAAATAAATGGAAAGAAAAATTTCCCTCAAGCTGCTTCTCTGTCACTTTTTGCAATGGCTCCGACCGTTATCGGGGGTCTTTCAGCCATAACTTCAAATTTGAAATCTATTCAAAAACTTGTGAGTTTATGCCCCGAAAAAACTTGTCAAAATGATTCCTTGTGGTCATGGCCTTTAGGAGTTTTTTCCTGAAGCGTTTTTTATTTTTTTTGCATCCTTTTGATACCACAGTGCCAAGTCTGGAGCCAATTCTGTCACTATCCTCTTCATCGCCACAAGGCGTTTTTTTTCGAGAAAACAAACCCCTCATATGAACAGCAAACTGGGTTTGCCATAGAAATTAATAGGAAGAGATTTACAAGTATTCATGTCACTGCCGACCTCAATGCAAATAGACCATTATGTCCCAAGTGATGTGGCGAGGCGCTGCTGTTAAAAATGGCGGCGGGAGCGCAAAGGCGCTAGCTAGGAAGCCACTTATCTATAAAGTGCAGCTATAGATGAATAAAGCAGGAAGCCATGCTCGGATCTGGTGGCGCAATGTTGTTGTTGTGCCGCTGCGTCCAATGTCAGGCCTGTGGGGTTTTTTAATCCACAGTATCTCTTAAGACACGTTTGTGTGGTGTATTTTTTTCTCCTTTACATTCGGAGGGCACAGTGGATATTTTTATATATTTACGCCTTTGGCCAGAACTTTCGAGACTGAGACAATGTTTGGTTTTCACACCATTTGCTGCTTCAGTGTTTTTTGATTTTTTTAGTTGGATGTTTCCATGGTTATTGACGTATAGTTATCAAGATTTCATAAGTTTTTACACTTTTATTGACAAATCCATCAAGTTTATGTGAAGGCTCAATAGCTACTGTTGACCCTCATTTTTGAATACTTCAGCAACGCGCCACGCCGGATATCCACTTTTTGGCCAATGTTGCAGCTAACGATTTTCTATGGTGTCGCCCTGTGACTCAAATATTTCCAAATATGTTGGATTCTCTATAGCCCGTCACACACTCATTTCCATAGACATCAATGGGGCGGCACGGTGGCACTCTGGTTCTTGGTTCAAATCTGCAAGAATTCTGTCTGTTCTCCCCGTGTTTGTGCGGGTTTCCTCCTGTTTTCTCCCACATTTCTAACACCTACTGATAGGGAAATTAGATTGTGAGCCCCAATGGGGACAGTGATTTATGTCAGTAAAGCGCTGTGGAATTAATGGCGTTATATAAGTGAGAAAAATAAAAAAAAAATAAGTCACCCGTGGTGTAGCCATTTTATTGCACTTGGTTGCCCACTGGTCTAGGAATTAACTCTGATTCTGCAGACATTCATAGCACAACAGAAAAACTAGTTGGATCCTTGCAGAGCGATTGTTGTGACCCTGGAAAATGTCTAAGCAGACTACAGAATCAATGTCTTGGTGATGTTTTGCACCGTCCTCCGACCCCAGTGGAGAACTTTGGGTGCTGACCGAGTGACTTTGGCGTGCTCAAATAATGTTTGAGTCCCCGCGGCTGAACGACAGCTGCAACACAGGCAGATTGCTCGTGTTAGGCAATCCCCCGCATGTGTTGAATCCGTGAATGATCGTCGGGTATTGTGGTTAGAATGTAATGATCGTGCCGGCATCCCAGCAAATATGTATACTGATTGACAAGTCTAAGGCTATGTGCACACGTGGCGGATTCTGTGCGGATCCGCAGCGTTTTTTTGCGGTGCAGAAACGCTGCAGATCCGCAATTGATTTACAGTACAATGTAAATCAATGAGGAAAAAAAAAATGCTGTGCACACTTTGCAGGAAATCCGCTGCAGAAACGCTGCGGTTTAAAAGAAGTAGCATGTCACTTCTTTTTTTGCGTATCTGCAGCGTTTTTGTACCCATTCCATTATAGAAAACCGCAGGGGTAAAAAACGGTGCAAATCCGCACAAAAAACGCTGCAGAACCGCACAAAAAAAATGCGACAAATCCGCAGGTGCGTTTTTTGCCAGGAGTGGCAGAATCCGATCCAGAGATTCCTAAGGCTAATCCACAACGTGTGCACATAGCCTATCAGTCAAGCCATGACGAGAAGGGAGAAGACCGGAGCCGACCAGACTAATTTCTACTCTTTTTTTTCAAGATATGTTGCGCATTTCCATAAACGGATTTTACAGCCCACGATGCCTACAAGGCCATTCGATCAGGCTTAGAAAGCCACGGTTGTGTTGGGAGCTACAGCCTGAACCTGGTTGATGTGGAGGGACGGTCCCTGAGAGCTGAGTGCAGGGGACCATGGACAGTGTGGTTTTCATTACCTGCAACAAAAGTTCTATGCAAAAAAAAACAAAAAACGATGAACCCTGGATGGCAGAAGGATTTAAAGCAATTTTCAACGAACTCAGCAGAAGAACATTAAAGGGAACCTGTCACCCCCGTTTTTTGAGATTGAGATATAAATACCGTTAAATAGGGCCTGCGCTGTGCGTTACTATAGTGTATGTAGTGTACCCTGATTCCCCACCTACGCTGCGCAATACATTACCAAAGTCGCCGTTTTCGCCTGTCAATCAGGCTGGTCAGGTCGGGTGGGCGTGTTCACAGCGCTGTTTCTTCCTCAGCTTTACGTTGGTGGCGTAGTGGTGTGCGCACGTTGAGGTGACTAATCCACTGTGGGCACGTGAACAAGGAGCGCGCGATCTGCGCTATCACCCCCTGTCATCGGTGGGGGCGGCCATCTTCCTGGGGCCGCGCGTGCGCAGATGTAGTGCTCTGCTGCACGGGGCTTCAGGAAAATGGCCACGGGATGCCGCGCGTGCGCACAAGAGATCGCGGCGGCCATTTTCCCAAAGCCGAGATGCAAACTCGGCTTTGGGAAAATGGCCGCCGCGATCTCTTGTGCGCACGCGCGGCATCCCGCGGCCATTTTCCTGAAGCCCCGTGCAGCAGAGCACTACATCTGCGCACGCGCGGCCCCAGGAAGATGGCCGCCCCCACCGATGACAGGGGGTGATAGCGCAGATCGCGCGCTCCTTGTTCACATGCCCACAGTGGATTAGTCACCTCAACGTGCGCACACCACTACGCCACCAACGTAAAGCTGAGGAAGAAACAGCGCTGTGAACACGCCCACCCGACCTGACCAGCCTGATTGACAGGCGAAAACGGCGACTTTGGTAATGTATTGCACAGCGTAGGTGGGGAATCAGGGTACACTACATACACTATAGTAACACACAGCGCAGGCCCTATTTAACGGTATTTATATCTCAATCTGAAAAAACGGGGTGACAGGTTCCCTTTAAAAACACGGCCTGCAGGACATAATGTGCTGGAGTCACAGTCACTTCTCCAACATGTGATCGGTCTTTGTGGTATTGTAGCAAAATCCTCTCCCCACAAGCGTAAAGTGATACTGGGCGCAGTGTATAGCTTCAGTCTCCAGCAATAACCCAACCATAGGAGCATGCATGGCTTTTAAGTCTCCTCACTCACTCTGACATGCCAGGCTTGGCTTGTCGCTTTCCACAAGGGGAAACTGACCCCTTATATATCAGAAGGTAAATTCCATTACTTAAGGCCGGTTTCACACGTCAGTGGCTCCGGTACGTGAGGTGACAGTTTCCTCACGTACCGGAGACACTGACTCACGTAGACACATTGAAATCAATGTGTCTCTGCACATGTCAGCGTGCTTTCACGGACCGTGTGTCCGTGTGCAAAACACGTAGACATGTCAGTGTTCGTGGGAGCGCACGGATTACATGGACCCATTAAAGTCAATGGGTCCGTGTAAAACACGTACCACACACGGACGCTGTCCGTGTGCCGTGCAGGAGACAGCGCTACAGTAAGCGCTGTCCCCCCCACATGGTGCGGAAGCCGCCATTCATATCTTCTCTCCAGCAGCGTTCGCTGGAGAGAAGATATGTAAAATCCTTTTTTTTTTTCGTGTTTAAAATAAAGATCCCTGTCCCCACCCCCTGTGCACCCCTATGGGAGGTGGAGCCGCTTATTCATGACTATAATCGGCGGCACCATGTGACCGTTCATACAGGAGAAGGTGCGGCGCGGAGAGGACTCTGCGAGGGAGCCAGGTGAGTATTTTATTAACAGCGGGTAGGCGCACAGGGGGTGGGGACAGGGATCTTTATTTTAAACACGAAAAAAAAAAAAAAAAAAAAGGATTTTACATATCTTCTCTCCAGCGAACGCTGCTGGAGAGGAGATATGAATGGCGGCTTCAGCACCAGATGCAGGGGACAGCGCTTATCTCTAGCGCTGTTTCCTGCACGCTCCGTGTGGTACCCAGTCGGCACACGGGTGCCACACGGATGGCCTACGTGAGCTCACGGACACGGATAACTCCGGTACCGATTTTTCCGGTACCGGAATTATCTGGACGTGTGGGACAGACCTAAAGGAGTATCCCAGTTGGAAGAAGCCTTCAGGTAAACAACCCCTGCCGCTACTGAGCTTTCCTTAGCGGTCAGCGTTGTGCCGCGCCTCTATCATTCTGCATAGAAATGTAGGAATAATCGGACAATTTATCATTAACCCTTGCCCGACACACCGACACTGCTCAATCAGTGCTGAAAGTGTGAGGACATATCCCCGTAATACATTTCCAGGAGGAATCACATTAGAAAAACACAATGCAATATACTCCAGCATGGCTATGACATGTGTAATACATTTATTAACTAAATAATTACATAGAATTACATGCATCTGCAAAATATATATAATTATTTTCATTTTTATAATAAAGGGGTTTTCCAGTTTTGGAAAATATGCTTTCCCATGGCTGCAGTTAAAAAAAAAAAAAAAAATTATATATTTTTTTTATGCTTATTCTTCCCTGCTGCTGCTTCCTGTTTGTCTGCAGTGCTGACATCAATCAACAGAGCAGCAGTCAATAACGGAGCTGCTAGTGCCATCAACTCAGGAAAAGCTGCCGAGTTCAATCTATTTTTTGGCTGCAGGGAATCACAGACATTGGGAGACTCATATCTGGACCCGATGAGGGAGAGTCAAGAACTTTTTTTTTAAGAAACTGCACCGGAAGGAAAGGAGTTTTTTAGAAATGTATGTGGGGATTGTGACTCCATCCTCCATCTGAACAGGACGTGCAGAAATCCATGTGTTTGGAACCAAAAGGACGTCATTCGGATGGAAGAAGATGATCTTTAGATGTAGAAATTTCTCAAAGTATCTGCGGCTAAGGTTATCTTTTTAAGGGATGTTTAAAAAAAATAAATAAAAAAATACTTAGATACATGGTGTTTGCCGTCAGCGATTTTATTCACATGTATAGGACATAAAGCCTGTACGCTGTCCGGCACTATGGCCGCATATTAAGGAATATTATAAGGTGCCAGGACATATCTGATGCTGCAAAACCGCACAGAAAAGCAATCAAATATGCATCATGAGAAGCCTGGAGAGCAAATCTTCCTTCTTCTCGTGTCTTGTACATGTTATAGACATCTCCTGTTCACAGTCAGGTACAATATAGAGCAGAGTGACTGCGGTGTATTGTGGATGTGTAATAACCAGAGACCCCCATATATTATACAATAAGTGTAGACGACAGGGACGCACAAGATCGGAATTACAGGGAGGCACCAAAACTAAAAGGAAACATGTAGCATTAGATTAGTCTGATTCAGATAATCCGTCATCTACAGGACAGGAAGAATTCCTGAATTCTGGTGGCTGCGCAGAGAAATTCGACAGGTGACGAAACTGAGAAATGTCTTGCTTTTCCACCCAGTATCACACTGGGCATTTCCAAGATGTGACGACGCCACAATACGAGGACTTTTTTTCTACATGGAGACTCCAAACTACGTTAGTTTCCCATCGATCTCTTTCCTGTAGAGTAAAATATTAAAATGTCACAAAGAATCCAAAATTGCAAATACTATTTATTGCAAATCATGGCATGTTATAAAGCTAAAAGATAACATTACTGCCCGTCTGTAGGGTTTGCAAAAAGCAGTGGGACTAGAACAACATAACCACAAAAGTTACAAAGTTTGCAGTCAGTCAATGACTGACAGCAGCAAATAATACACCACTGCCGCTGCGTGCACAGACTGCCCGCGGAGAGATCGTGGGGAACTCAAGGGCTAATATGGTCGCCTACTGGAGGGCCTTGTAACTTATCTTGGTCCACCTATGAAGGAGGACTATGACTCCACTATATACTGTGGTACTGAAATATTTAATATAAGCGATCAAACTATCACAGGTTCAAGTCCCCTATATAAATAAAAAAAAATTAAATTAAACTAAATATATATTTCATATTATTTTGTCCAAAAAAGTATGTCCTATGACATTATGAAATTATTTAAACTGTACGTTAAACCCTTAAATGGAACCTGTCAGCAAGATTGTGCGGAGTAACCAACAGACAGTGTCAGGTCGGAGCCGTTATACTGATTACAATGAAACCTGGTGATGAAATCCGTCTTGTGGTTGTTGTTTTATCTTTATTTGCAGTTTTGAGTTAATGATATGCTCGTGCCCGGGGTGGCCTGTGTGGGGGGTCTTCATGTGGTGCTCCGATTATGCTGCAGAGCAGGTGTCACGGCTGGCGCCTGCCTGCAGAAGGGTTTATTTTGTTTTTCATTATGTATATATAATATTCATTATGTAAACTAAGGGGCAGGTCAGTTGAGGGATCAGTCAGCAGTCTGCATTATGAATATCTAATCAGAGCACCACATGAAGACCCCCACCGGTCGCACAGAGCACGAGCTTATCATTAACTCAGAACTGAAAATAAAGATTAAACAACAACCACAAGACAGATTTCATCACCAGGTATCATAATTAGTAATGAGCGAGTGTACTCGTTACACGCTCGGGTGTCCTCCGAGTATTTGATAGTGTTTGGAGATTTAGTTTTCATCGCCTCAGCTGAATGATTTAGTTACTAGCTAGCTTGATTACATGTGGGGATTCCCTAGCAACCAGGCAACCCCCACATGTACTCAGCCTGGCTAGTAGCTGTAAATCATTCAGCTGGCGCGATGAAAACTAAATCTCTGAACACTAAAATACAAAAAAACAAACAAAAACACAAGCCCTCACCCACCTCCATCAAGGGGAAAGAAATAAAAATGAAGTCACGGGTCTCATAAAATGGTGACTTTTTTTTTTCTTTACAATTTTTTTTGAATTTTGTCACCACTAAAATAAAAAAAAACTTTAGCATCACCGTAATTTTGCTGATTTATACAGAAACAATGAGAGCCAAAAATACCCATACTGAATTAAAGCACTTGCTCATAGCAGAAAGCTGCAGCTGGTAGAGCCGAGTGTCCGGGGCATGAGCTCAGGCCGGAGGGGTCTACATTTACGTCCCAGAAGGATCTCAGATCTCTCCCCGGGATGTAAAATAATGGCAATTATATGTGTAATCACAGAAAAAAACTGCCATCGAGGCGACTGGCAGATCGGGCTCCGACTATTGTTAAATCAGTTTAAAAACTCCCAAACCGTGCACACAGCCAAAAAGATGGAAATGAACAGCTGTAATACAATGCGGCTTGTTCTAGAGAAATAAATACAGCTAATTCCTACCGTCAAGAAATAAACATTTTCTTTAGTTTGCTTAGGAATCCCTCCTTGTTTTTCCCTGCCTGCTCAGCCTCAGGCCTCTCCTCATCAGCTGCAGAGCTCTGCCGTGAGCTGCCTGGTGGGCACAAACAGTAAATAGGCGTCAGACCCTCATCCTCCCCATCCACCGGCATGTATCACATTCTTAGGGTATGTGCACACGCTGCGGATTTTGCTGTGGATCTGCAGCGTTTCCCATGCATTTACAGTACCATGTAAAGCAATGGGAAATGAAATTCGCAGTGCACATGCTGCAGAAAAAAAAAAAACGTGCGGAAACGCAGCGGTTTATTTTCCGCAGCATGTCAATTCTTTGTGTGGATTCCGCTGCGGGTTTGCCCCTGCTCCAATAGAAATCTGCAGGTGAAAACCTGCGAGGAAACCGCAAAGGAAACCGCGGTAAATCCGCAGTAAAAACCGCAGCGGTTTTTCACTGCGGATTTAGCAAATCCGCTGCGGAAAATTCCGCAATGGAATCCGCAGCGTGTGCACTTATCCTTAGTGCTACGTGTATGTGTAAGACTAAAAGGGTGCAAATAAAACAAAACTGCCAAGCAAGGGGGTGTATAGTTCAAGTATAAAGACGAAGCACCTCAAAGACAATCGTTCCCTAAGCAGGAGCAAACACCTCCCCCGCCCCGAGCGTGCCCAGTCGCCCCGAGCAGGGGCAAACACCTCCCCCACCCCGAGCGTGCCCAGTCGCCCCGAGCGTGCCCAGTCGCCCCGAGCGTGCCCAGTCGCCCCGAGCAGGCCCAGTCGCCCCGAGCAGGCCCAGTCGCCCCGAGCAGGCCCAGTCGCCCCGAGCAGGCCCAGTCGCCCCGAGCAGGCCCAGTCGCCCCGAGCAGGCCCAGTCGCCCCGAGCAGGCCCAGTCGCCCCGAGCAGGCCCAGTCGCCCCGAGCAGGCCCAGTCGCCCCGAGCAGGCCCAGTCGCCCCGAGCAGGCCCAGTCGCCCCCAGCGTGCCCAGTCGCCCCGAGCAGGCCCAGTCGCCCCGAGCAGGGGCAAACACCTCCCCCACCCCGAGCGTGCCCAGTCGCCCCGAGCGTGCCCAGTCGCCCCGAGCGTGCCCAGTCGCCCCGAGCAGGCCCAGTCGCCCCGAGCAGGCCCAGTCGCCCCGAGCAGGCCCAGTCGCCCCGAGCAGGCCCAGTCGCCCCGAGCAGGCCCAGTCGCCCCGAGCAGGCCCAGTCGCCCCGAGCAGGCCCAGTCGCCCCGAGCAGGCCCAGTCGCCCCGAGCAGGCCCAGTCGCCCCGAGCAGGCCCAGTCGCCCCCAGCGTGCCCAGTCGCCCCGAGCAGGCCCAGTCGCCCCGAGCAGGGGCAAACACCTCCCCCACCCCGTCCCGAGCAGGAGCAGACATCCCGAGAAGGCACAAACACATCCCCCACTCCACCCCGAGCAGGCGCAGTCGCCCCGAGCAGGCGCAGACGTCCCGAGAAGGAGCAAACACCTCCCCCACTCCGCCCTGAGCAGGCACAGACGTCCTGGGCAGACGCAGACACCTCCCCCACTCCACCCCGTGCAGGCGCAGACACCTCCCCCTACTCCACTCCGTGCAGGCGCAGACGCCCCGAGCAGAGCAGGCGCAGACATCCCGAGAAAGGCGCAATTGTTCTGAGCATCATACCTTTCTATACTCAACTAGATCTACTTGGATCTCAGCTCTAAGCTACCTGTGGTTGTGTTGGTGATGCCATTCACCGTGCCCTCCACATCATTTTCATCTTCGGCAAAGCTCTGCATCAGTGTGCGCTGCTTGTCGGTGAGTTGCCTACAGCAGGACAGAAGAGAGAATTGGATAATCTCACAACAGAAATGTAGCGGGCAAACAAAACCCTCTCTAAACCCACTCACCGAGGAACTTTCAGCTTGACATGTATGTAGTGGTCACCGTAGCCATAACTGTTCATTCTTGCTATGCCCTTGCCGCTAATTCTGATACTTTGATCTGCCTGTGTGCCTGGCGGTATCTGAAATACACAATGATGGAAGAATCAGACAAGCAAACAACATCAGGTCACAATAAGAAAACAATAACATACTAAGTAATAATATTTTTTTTATTTTTTAAAAAACACCCACCGTAACATTGATGGTTTCATACAGCCCTTGTGCCCGGGACGTACCACCCAAGATCGCTTGTGCAATAGATACATGTAGATCAGAATGGATATCGGCCCCTGTCCGTCTGAATATGGGACTCTTCTGCACCTGTATTACATGATATCACACAGCAATGTAACACAAACATAAAATAGCAAAATATCTGCACATTTAACCAATCTACTTTGTGTATGCGGGACCTATTACATTACTTTTTTTTTTGCTCTTTTGAGATTATACATAGCCATGTTTAACGTCAATCAATCTGCGGATAATTACAGTCGTTTCTATACCAAATGTGTGTACATTTTATGACTTTTTTTTCAGTTGTAATACATAGTTCCAGCCTCCTGTTGGCAGCAGCGTACACCCATGGCGAAGTAACCCAGAAATGTACATTGCTGTGCAGCAATATCTGCCATCATGTGTGCTACACTGCCCTCTGCTGTTCAAAATGAAGAAGTCAATTTCCAAATTTTCGCAACATCGTCAACTTATATGGGATATATACCGAGAGCAAAAGAATGGACAAGTGTACCAACCCTAAATGTAATAAAGATTTCTTTTCTGCCCACTGGCATCCGGACAGTCTGCCCATCTTCTATACCTGTAGAAGAATTATATTTCTATAAATGTACTTATACAATAAAATCCTAAATAAGTAAAATAAACAAAACATTTTCACTATTAGGTAAGACGAATTTCCGAGAAGAGGTTCTCCCCATTTATTAGTCAGCATAGCGAGCCAAGAGGTGCAATCAAGGGCACCGGGTAATAGTGCATTTACCAACCAGCATCTTCATTGCAAAATTAGATGTTTTAATATTATTTAGATTACATTGCACAATATGTATTAAGTCCAGACACTGATAAATGTACATGACACTATCCACATAAATAAAAAGCATAAGAAAATACGGCAAATCTAAGAGATGGATACAGGTATAATTCCCCTTCATTATAATAGAGATTTGGTTTTTTTTGGGAGGGGGTTCTGTCATCCCCTTAGCACTTACCAGCAGGTACTGGCACAGTCACAGATTTCTTCTGCTTTGTCTGTCCACTACCATGGCAAGAGACACACGGATTTGTCATAGTCGTACCCTTCCCACTGCAACGTCGACATGTTGAGCGCATGACGAAGGGACCCGTGTTAATGGTCTCCTACAAAGATGACCAATTGCGTCAATGAAATTAAAAATAAAAAAGATTAATAAAAATAAGGAGTTAAAAACTAACAATCAGCACCAACAAAAAATGTATGATGGAAACACATCAATGTTGATATATTCAGGGGACACTGGCCAGACTTACCATGCCCGTGCCGTTGCAGTAGTGACAGTGCTGCACTTTTGTGCCGGGTTCATTGCCTTTCCCATTGCACCGCTCACACGTGTCCGTGATGTTTACAGACATTTCTTTGTTCACTCCCTTGGCCGCCTGATTAAATGTCAGGTCCATGATGTACTGCAAGGAACAAGAGCAGATCAGGCCCACCTCCGAAATATAGACTCGCAGCTGATATAGAACCTCCAGGGGATGGATAAGCGGCACTCACCTCCTGTGGTTGATCAAACATGTTATTTATGTCCCCGAAAGGCGAGCCGGAGAACTCCCCAAATATCCTGCGGAACAGCTCCTCTGGATCAACAGTAGGGCCCCCTCTCCAGTGCTGTTGCCCACCTCCCCTGGCCCCTGCTGCAAAATCGGCAGTGCCATATGCATCATACTGCTTTCTTTTCACTTCATCGCTGAGCACCTACAAATAGGAAATAAACAAGTTAAGGAAAGTCTGTTGTCAATGCCGCAGATCGGCGGGGGTCCGGAGCTGCTGCATTAGTGTGCACAGAGAGGGGTACTGTCTTAATCTTCAGTGAAGAGCAATTGAGGGGGGTCCCCTAACCCAGAACACCACAACAACAAAAAAAAGATACAAAAAGCATGGCAAGCACTCTGTAACCAAGGTCTAATAAAAGGGTTACCCAGCCAGATTGGTGGAGGGGTCTTCACCCGGCACACCAATCGTTCAGCAGACGCAGCTAGAATAGCACGGCCCTGATCACGGTGTAGTGGCCATTCCCGAATCCTGCACCTCGGCTCCTAATGAACTGAATAGGAGCTGAGCCGCAGCACATGGGAACGGCTGCTATAGAGTATGGAGCTGTGCTGTTCAGCTGGTGGGAGGCATCAGACCTCACTACTGCGGGGGGCACACGGCCGGTCACATAACCCACTTTAACCCAGAACATCAGTTACCTCATAGGCTTCAGCCAGCTGAGAGAACTTCTCCTTGGCCTGGGGATCGTCTTTGTTGGTGTCGGGATGGTATTTTTTGGCCAGCTGTAGTCAATAGACAAAGGCAGATTAGATCACATCACATCGAGAATCACATAACAGTATAGGACCAGGAATAATTGCAATCATAAAAATAAGTAAATGTGTAAAGAAAGAAGATTATTAAGGCAGAGACACAGAAAAGGAGAACTGTAGATGCAAAAGGATGAAGCTGCCGAAGACCGTACAACCTGTCAGCAGCTTTCTGCCCTGTTTTATGTCCATGTTATAAAGCAGAGGAGGTAAAGGAAGGTCAGTGGTTGTCAGGCATCTGTGATCTCAGCAAAATCACCGAGCTGAGCCCCCCTCTCCAATTAATATCTGTCCAGCAGCCATCAGGCGGAAGGGGGATTATAAGCCCCTCTTATAAGTCGCTGGTAGTAAATAACTGCATTTCCCATAAATTCTGCAGCTTCTTTACCTAAATCTCTAGATTGACCTGTAACTCAGTTATTCTTCTTGGAAATATAAACATACAATGGGACCTTGATGCTACAGGCAAAGACAATGGCGGCGTCCAGTGATTGCACCCGCGTCTCGACAGGTAACGTCTTTGGCACTGCTTGCTTTAAAGGCAAAAGTAAGAGATGGCGGATAAACTCTTTTAATATAAATTTGCAGGAGGAATTAAAAAAAAAAAAGGAAAGGCCTACTGTAAAATTTTGAAAGAACTACTTGCTGTGCTTGTGCTTTTTCATGGGGAATACAATAATTACCATTGTAAGCCTGATGGGCGGATACTTACATGGCGAAAGGGGGCAGTAAAGTTTGTCTCTATAGCTCATCTATGTAGAGCCCACCAGCAAGCTTAGGAAGACCAAGGCCAGGGAATGATCGTTGCAAAACATAAGTGTGTTAATTACTAGTTCTCATCTATGGGGGATGAAAATTGGTTTTCTAGGGTGATCTACTAGAGAGCAGCCAACATAAGACCACGTAAAGAGCGATGATGCTCGGATAATGAGTTATTCAAGGACGCTTATGTGCTAATAGACTATCTTCATGCTCTATGTTCGAGTCCCCGCGGCTCTTCGACAGTCGCAGCACATGCAGGGATTGCCTAACAAACATGCGAGACGCAAACATAAAATTCAATCACGCTGAAGATACTCTATTCGCACACAAGCATGCTCAGATAACACCTAATCTCAGCACGCTCGCTTGTCACATAGTAAAACCAGACAATGACCCCCAACTACAGACAGCAGAATTGGGGTTCTTGCAGCTTGTCAGGGCAGACAAGGATACTGGATGACTGGGTGAGAGGCTCTCGATGAAGGTTTACTATGTCTCTGTGTGAAACCGCCCAGTCACAGGATTGTTTGCCTATTTCACAAGAAGGTGAAACAAGTCCCTGCAACACTAATCAATACATCCAATATGAAAAAGTGCGGACCGTTCGCACCGGGGCTGTGGCGCAATCCAGTCACGTCTGACCATTCATCCCACCTGGTAATACGCCTTCTTGATTTCTTTCTGGGTCGCACTCTTCGGGACTCCCAAGACCTGGTAATAGTCCGACTTGTTAACAGATGAACTGGTGTGAAACTGGGAGACGTGTCCTGAGAAGGCTGCAAAGACCGGAGAGAAGGGAAGTGATGGTGAATACGAGGAACTCCCCAGAATCACCAGCCTTAGACATTACACTGTACTACTAGATCCCCGCGATCACACAGAGTCCGACACCTGCCTCCTTAGAGGGAATGTTGAGAATTAGAAAAACATGGCTGATTATTTTCCACCCTCAAAAATCAGGGTCACACCTGTCTGCAAGCAGTATGTAGCATTAACACTCACCCCTACTCACTTTAATAGTGCAGAGCTGTAATACCAGACACAACCTGCAGACAGATGTGGCGCTGTTTTTAGAAGAAAGCGCCATGTATTTCTAATCCTGAACAGTCCTTTTAAAAGGATAATCTGGTCTCAAGAGTAAGCGTTCCTTCCTATATAATAGGCAGCTCTGTGAATAAAGAGATCTGTACTACCCTGATCAGGCGTCCACTGTGCAGAGAGCGGAAGGAACGTCACACATTACCGGAAAAGAGGTAAAAAAAACCCAAACATGTGGAGCTTCAAGATAATATAAGAGTGTTGCGATCTGCCGTCCTACGAGGGGGCGACATGCAGGGATCTGCCGCCCTACGTGGAGGCGACGCGCAGGGATCTGTCGCCCTACGTGGAGGCGACGCGCCGGGATCTGTCACCCCACGTGGAGGCGACGCGCCGGGATCTGTCGCCCCACGTGGAGGCGACGCGCCGGGATCTGTCGCCCCACGTGGAGGTGACGCGCCGGGATCTGTCGCCCCACGTGGAGGTGACGCGCCGGGATCTGTCGCCCCACGTGGAGGTGACGCGCCGGGATCTGTCTCCCTACGTGGAGGTGACGCGCCGGGATCTGTCGCCCTACGTGGAGGTGACGCGCCGGGATCTGTCGCCCTACGTGGAGGTGACGCGCCGGGATCTGTCGCCCCACGTGGAGGTGACGCGCCGGGATCTGTCGCCCTACGTGGAGGTGACGCGCCGGGATCTGTCGCCCTATGTGGAGGCGACGCGCCGGGATCTGTGGCTGTACAGAGCGAAGGCGACACAGCGGGATCTTTAAACCTACATGAGAGTGACATGCTGGGATCTGTAGTCCTACACGGAGACAACACTCCAGGATCATCAAGTCTGCGCAGTGGAAATACGTCAGTATCTGAAGTTGTATGTAATAGTGGCATGCTGGGATCTGTAGTTGCACACACTGGCGGCATGCTGGGATCTGTAGTTGCACACACTGGCGGCATGCTGGGATCTGTAGTCCTACACGGAGACAACACTCCAGGATCATCAAGTCTGCGCAGCGGAGATACGCCAGGATCTGAAGTTGTATGTAATAGTGGCATGCTGGGATCTGTAGTTGCACACACTGGCGGCATACTGGGATCTGTAGTTGCACACACTGGCGGCATGCTGGGATCTGTAGTTGCACACTGGCGGCATGCTGGGATCTGTAGTCCTGTACAGCGGTGACAAGCCAGGTTCTGTAGTCCTGCACGGTGGGAACATGCTGGGATCTGTAGTCCTGCACCAGTACAGCACCTACTCTTCCCCAATAATCCGCCAGACTCCCCAGAGAAGCATAACCTTGAGTGTCCAGCACACATGGGAGCACAGGCCGGACACCGGGTCCCTCCAGCACTCACCTCCTGCAGATGCCCGGGTTATTGCCGCCCTCAGAGCTAGACGCAGAGCTCCTTCACCCCGAGGCCATCGCTGAACCCCGGGAAGCAGCGGTCCCCGGGCCCCGGACACAGCAACTGACAACCAACGCGAGGAGCAGCGAGCCGCCATCTTGCCGGGGAAACTTTCTCCACCGCGCATGCGTCCTGGACAGTGGACGCCACTATGGAGGAATGTCATTGGGACACCGGAAGTGCGCCCTCTTACTCCACCCAAATCCCATCACTTCACCGACGTCCAGAGCTTACTGGTCGCCATCTTAGTACTCCTCTACTGCGCTGAGAGAAATCTCTGGAAATCTCTTTCAAGAAAGTTGCGTCACTTGTGCCCGAGCTGTGTAATAAAGTTGTCAATTACTGGCCTACTTACGGAAAACATAGAAACTATATGGGATTTTTTATTTACCATATTTTGTGTATTTTTTATTTGCATGATTTTCATCTATTTTTAAAGTCTTATATTAGCTTGATCCAACATTTGGGACTTTTCGAAAACTCCCCTACCCCCATGAGTGATTTTATGCACACCTGAGTTGCTAAAAACATGAAAAGGTGGGTGTCCAACCACTGGGCCCCCCACAATCCTGCCTTTGAGGCTTTAGATCCCTCCTCTATGGGATAAGGGAGAACCTGCTGATCGCGGGGGTCCAACCACTTGGCCCCCCACAATCCTGCCTTTGAGGCTTTAGATCCCTTCCCAATGGGATAAGGGAGAACCTGCTGATCGCGGGGGTCCAACCACTGGGCCCCCCACAATCCTGACTTTGAGGCTTTAGATCCCTCCTCTATGGGATAAGGGAGAACTTGCTGATCGCGGGGGTCCAACCACTGGGCCCCCCACAATCCTGCCTTTGAGGCTTTAGATCCCTCCTCTATGGGATAAGGGAGAACCTGCTGATCACGGGGATCCAACCACTGGGCCCCCCACAATCCTGCCTTTGAGGCTTTAGATCCCTTCCCAATGGGATAAGGGAGAACCTGCTGATCGCGGGGGTCCAACCACTGGGCCCCCCACAATCCTGCCTTTGAGGCTTTAGATCCCTTCCTATGGGAAAAGGGAAAACCTGCTGATCGCGGGGGTCCAACCACTGGGCCCCCCACAATCCTGCCTTTGAGGCTTTAGATCCCTTCCAATGGGATAAGGGAGAACCTGCTGATCGCGGGGGTCCAACCACTGGGCCCCCCAACAATCCTGACTTTGAGGCTTTAGATTCCTTCCCAATGGGATAACGGAGAACTGATGACACTCAGATCTACCTCTCTGGCCCAGACGTCACCGCTCTGCTGTCCAGAATCCCAGAGCGCCTATCAGCCATATCCTCCTTCTTCTCCTCTCGCTTCCTCAAACTCAATGTGGACAAATCTGAACTAATCATCTTTCCTCCATCCCATAGATCTTCCTTACCTGACCTATCTATCGCAATCAATGACATCATGCTTTCCCCCATACCGGAAGTCCGCTGCCTCGGAGTAACCTTTGACTCTGCCCTGTCCTTCAAACCGCACATCCAAGCTCTTTCCACCTCCTGTCGCCTCCAGCTCAAAAATATATCCAGAATCCGTCCTTTCCTCAACCGTCAATCTACTAAAATGCTTGTGCATGCCGTCATCATTTCCCGCCTTGACTACTGCAACATCGTTTTCTGTGGCCTCCCTGCTAACACCCTTGCACCTCTCCAGTCCATTCTTAACTCTGCTGCCTGACTAATTCATCTCTCTCCTCACTACTCCTCTGCTTCCCCCCTCTGCAAATCTCTAGACTGGCTCCCATTCCCTCAGCGTATCCAGTTCAAATTACTAATACTGACCTACAAAGCCATCCATAACCTGTCCCCTTCCTATATCTCTGAACTAATCTCCTGATATCTTCCCTCACGTAATCTCCGGTCCTCCCAAGACCTCCTACTCTCCTCCACACTTATCCGCTCCTCACCCAACCGCCTCCAAGACTTCTCCCGAATATCCCCCATCCTCTGGAATTCTTTGCCCCAACATGTCAGACTATCAACCACATTCGGATCCTTCAGACGGAACCTGAAAACCCAACCCTTCACGAAAGCCTACAGCCTGCACTGACCCCGCTGCCGCCTCATCACTATCGAAGCTACCGCCTCACCAACACCGGAGCTCCTGCAACCCTCAACCTACTGTCTCCTCCCCCATAATCCTGTAGAATGTAAGCCCGCAAGGACAGGGTTCTCGCCCCTCTGTATCAGTCCGTCATTGTTAGCTTGTTTACTGTAAGTGATATCTGTAACTTGTATGTAACCGCTTCTCATGTACAGCACCATGGAATGAATGGTGCTATATAAATAAATAATAATAATAATAATAACCTGCTGATTGCGGGGGTCCAACCACTGGGCCCCCCACAATCCTGCCATTAAGGCTTTAGATCCCTTCCCAATGGGATAAGGGAGAACCTGCTGATCACAGGGGTCCAACCACTGGGCCCCCCCACAATTCTGCCTTTGAGGCTTTAGATCCCTTCCCAATAAGATAAGGGAGAACCTGCTGATCGCGGGGGTCCAACCACTGGGTTCCCCACAATCCTACCTTTGAGGCTTTAGATCCCTTCTCAATGGAATAGGGGAGAACCTGCTGATCGCTGGGGTCCAACCACTGGGCCCCCCATAATCCTGACTTTGCGGCTTTAGATGCATTGTTTATAGGACTGCACTTGGCTACGGCCGATTAGGTTCTACGGACCTCATTGGGCTTTCTCAATTCGATAAAAAAGTATGATCAAAACTTTTTTGGGTCCTAATAATAACATTCTATGTTGTGCCCCCCAAAATTTAAAGGCTGGCCTGTGAAGGGCTTAGGATAGTAATGGGTATTACAAAAGAACCAACATGTCAGGGCCAGACTGGCCATCATTGACTGCATGACAGAAGTCAGGAGGAGACCATTGTGCCTCATGTGTGTGCGGGGAGGAGAGGGAAAGCTTATTTTTAGGCGAGGATAGGTAACTGTTATATGGGTACAATACAGAGGACAGAATTACACTGTGGAGGCACAATAGGGGCGTCAGTACTATGTAAAGTTACGCAGAGTGCAAAAATGCATTATTACTTATTACTTACTTATTACATTTTGGTCATTATTTTATTTGGAAGGCCTGTTGATAACACTATTACTATTTGAAGGCACAGAGAAGGGCACACGGCAGGTACTATTACAGTGCGGGGTATCGGAGGGATATTGTTACTGTCTAGGTCGTTATGCATCGATATAGCAATATGGTCTCAATTCATTAAGACTGGCATTTTGAACACAAATCACAAAGGACCCAGGAGTTTGTATGGAGGTGTGGAAAATTGGATAGGATGGTGGAAAAATTATGAGCCAAAAATGTCTGTGTTAAATTTTGCAGAGACACATAATAGATGGAAGAAGTTGTCATAATGGTCTGGGCTAAATGGAGAAGAAAAAGTCAAGTGAATAATTCTATTAGAGACGTCACCTGGAAGTCAATAAATATACCTGTAAAGTATCTGTGTATATGGTCTATACAGCACCCCTGTAGGACAGGTATCTACTACTATATGCCCACTTTATGGTGGGATTATTGACTTTAGTACAGTGGTTTTATCAATTATCAGCATATAATCACTACTGCTGTGCTGGTGACATGTGGTTATAGCCTGTTGATATATGGTAATATCAATAAAAATTGTAAAAGAGATTATTCGGGAAAGGAATATAGGATTGAAAAAATAAAGGTAAGGAATTAATCTGTATTACTGCGACCTAACACAGATTAGATCAGTATTTGGGAAAACAAGCTGACAAATTCACTTAAAAATATCTGGATAATGATGGATAATTGGCACAAGTCCATTAACCTTCATTCTCAGATGTAGATGGTAGATCACTGAGGCCGTCAGATCATTTCTTTTTTTATTCTTTTCTTAACCAATTACTTGCCAAATTAAAATTTTTACAAGTACGGATTTTTCCGAAAAGGGCGTCCCAATATTCAATTAAAAATGACAATGACATGATTTCCTATTTTGAAAACATTCATTTCACAAACACAACACAAAAAATTGGACCAAATGATAAAAATTATAAAATCTTAGTTGCTAGAAGCTAAAGATTAGGCGTCCCAAAAAAAGGACATTTGTAGATAATGGGTTAAATGATTTTTTAATAATTTATTTATTTATTTTTAATCTTTTTTTTTTTCTTCAGACTACCTTTCACCTCCAATATACTACCGTGCCTGTACTGTATTTATAGTCCGTAAAATGAGAATTTTTTTACCATAGGGAGAGAGAAGTTTTTCCTACTCATCACAAGAGCATGGAACGTCCCCTGCTAATATGAGCCGCCCCTGCTGAACCCCCTTCTGCTATAGAAAGTCCAACTACAGCGAAGATTAAAGGGATTTACCCTGATAAAACGTTGGCTTCTGCCCCTTTTCCCAGAAGCTCATTTGCATATGTCACTGATGGAGCACTGTGATTGGCTGACACAGTAGCTTAGTAGTTAATGCAGCCCCGCCCACACGGAGCTTTATTTTAGCCTTCCTCCTGCCGCCATAGGCCCGGGCTGCAGGTAAGGATGTGCTCCGCTCTGAGAAATGCCCCAGACATTATCCAGCAGGGACAGTTTTAATGCCTTCACAGAGGATTAAAGGGAACCTGTCACCTGAATTTGGCGGGACAGGTTTGCGGTCATATGGGCGGGGTTTTCGGGTGTTTGATTCACCCTTTCCTTACTCGCTGACTGCATGCTGGCCGCAATATTGGGTTGAAGTTCATGCTGTGTCTTCCGAAGTACACGCCTGCGCAAGGTAATCTTGCCTTGCGCACGCGCAGTATGCTTTGCCCAACTGCGGGCAAAGCCGAAAAGCCTTAGTGTGCATGCGCCGGCGCACTATGTCCCGGAAGTATTTTGCTGTGTTCCGGGACTTAGTGCACCGGTGCATGCGCACTAAGGCTTTTCACACACCCAGCTAGGACCCCCATTTTCATGTAGCATGCCGTGAAGTGGAAGATGAATACCTCGCCCACGGCTACCAATCCGCGCCAAGTGGCGCTCATGACACATGGCCAAGAACCACCGCCGGTGCCACTGTGGATTTCAAATTGCTATTTAGGATGGATTCCCATTCCTCCAAGGGGTTAAATTTAAGATATTGGAATTACCAATTATACAGTTTTATAACAAAAAGAAATTGTAAATCAATTGTTTAAATAAAAAAAAAAATTTGAAAAAATAAATCTCTAGAAATGGAAAGTACTATGGTGAGACATGCAGAGAAGATGACAGATGAGCTGCAGGGCAGGAGCAGACTGGAGCAATAGATCGCAGAGCTCATCGCTGGCTGCTGTCTCAGGGGCTGGGAGGGACTCAGGGGAGGTAAGAACTAGAGAGTGAAAAAGGAAGAAGAGGCTGAGAAGCAGCGAGGGGAGACAGCCCCAGATCTCAGGGACTGAGAGACAGCCCCAGATATAGCTCAGGGACTGAGAGACAGCCAGGCGGCCTCCCTGCACCGCCATGAACCGCTTCAAGACCTCCAAATACAAGAACTGCATCCCTAAGATCCCCAAGAAGGAGGTAAGACGTGAAAAGTGACAGCTTGAATCTGTGCTCTGCAACTTGCACATTTCCAGCTGTTGCGAAACTACAGCTCCTAGCGTGCAAGGCAGCTGTCAGGGTTTGCTGGGAGTTGTAGTTCCATAGCAGAACGAGACGTGCAGATTGCAAAGCCCTGGTCTCAATGACCGGTGTAGCTATATGCATCTTAAGGGGTTAATGCACGGGAAGGGGCGCATTCGTGCAATGCGTATGCATGCTGTCGTTTATTTTGAAGGTGTGGGTACACGCAGGGTTAACTCCGCATGATGTGCGTGGGGTGAGCGCACGCTTCATACCGCCGGATAGGGAGCACCGTCTTGTACCTGCACATAGGTCCACAGGTCACCACGGTCTTAAGCTGGGTTCATATTGCGTTAATGGCAATACGCTGATGGCATCCGTTACACAGCGGCTCTAAGGCTAGGTTCACATTGCGTTAGGGCAGTCCGTTTAGCGCATAGCGCTACCGACTGCGCTAACGCAATGTCCCAAAAGGGATCGCGTTTGCCGATCCCACTAGCGCAGATACCCGATCTGCGCTAGCGAGGAACGGACCTCGGACGCTGCAAGCAGCGTCCGCGGTCCGTCCGAAACTAACGGGACATCGCTAGCGCGTGCCGAAAATGGCATGCGCTAGAGATCCGTTAGCACATTGCCGTCAATGGGTGCGCTAACGGATCCATTGCAGCATGGCGTTAATTGCGACAATTTCGCCATGTAACGGAGTCCGCTAGCGTTAACCCATTAACGCAATGTGAACCTAGCCTTAGTGATGTGCCGTCATTCTGTGAGGGACCCTCGGACGCAGTCTGCAACGTTTTTGGGTCCGTCACCGCTAGCACAGATAGAGCATCTGCGGTAGCGCAATCGCATAAACGCAAACTTTTTCTGCACTTGCGTTAACACAGTCCATTTAATGTATGCGTTGAGCGGACTGCACTAACGCAATGTGAACCTAGCCTTATGGGGGCGCAGAGATTTGGGGCATGTTCTGCCGAGAGGAACCTCGATGCCCAAAACGGATCAGTTCCATAACTGATACAAGCGAAAGCAGAGGGGCCCCATTGCTTGTTATTATGGGGTCCATCTGGGTTACGTTTGGTGTCAGTTTTTGGAATGGGGGAAGAAAAATCAAGTCCTGCATAATAGGAGCCCCTCTACATTGTTCACATCTGTTCTGCTGGAAAAAGCCGAATGCAGCGCTCAGTAGCCCCATAGGGAACGAACAGAGCGGCGGTCGGGCATGTTCACCGCTCCATACTAAGGGCGCCGTCAGATGGCCTTATAAATCAGACCGCAGCGCACGGACTGGCCGGCGGCTCTCCCCACCCGAGTGACCGCTTCATATAATTCTATGCAGCTGTCCGGCTCGGGTAGGGAGAGCTGCCGGCCAGTCCGATCATTGTGATTACACGGTTGTCTGAAAGCGTAAGGCCGGGGTCACACTTCCGAGGGCAATGCGAGGAACTCATAGAAGTCTCCCGCATCAATACCCGGGACCATGTATTTCTATGCAGCCGCACACTCCGGTCCCGAGTATTGATGTGAGAGACTCGCGCTGCACACGCAAGTCTGACCCCGGCTTAACAGGGATAAAGGTGTCCCTTTCTGCCAGTCGGTGAGGGTCCCTATGGTCGGACTCAGCACATTATCACCGGACTACCCCTTTAATTTCAGGTCACTATAACAAGGAACCTGTCTGAGAATTTGGGAACATTTTTTTTTTTTTTTTTTAAAGAAGGTTTCAGATATGTCCTCATTCAGACAGGCAGTTTTCACTTTTATGTTCTATCCGTGTTTTTTACAGATTGAACACGCACCCATTATAGTCCCTGGGGCTTTCACATGTTCTTTTAATGGACTGACAAAAAAAAAAAACCTTCTCCATTTACCTTCCATTTATACCACCAGAATGCTGTCCGTCTTTATTTTTGCATACTAGAAAAATCCATAGCTTTCCTTTTTTATTTTTGGGTGTACTGTATATGCTCACGTAAGGGCTTGTTTTTTTTATGTGCCGAGTTGTACTTTTGAATTACACCATGCACTTTACTATATAATTTTCTGAAAACAAGAAGAAGATTACAAATGTAATAAAATGGTGTAAAAAGAAATGCAATCCCACCGGTGTTTTTTTTTTTTGTATTTTTGTATTTTTTTTGTGTGTGTGTTTTTGTTTTTACTACGTTCATCATGTGCAAATAATGACCTGGAAACATGATTTTTTTAGTCAGTGTGATTTATGTCAATGCCAAACTTGCAATTATTTTTTTTTCTATTGAAATGAAGAAAAATTCAGATTTTTGTAGAAAAAATAATAAATATATGTATAAATATAATATAAATATTTTTTAAATTTTTTTTTTTTTGCTTTTTCAGCACCATTTTCTGAGTTCCATAACATTATTACTTTCTGTTGGTGGAGCTAACTGAGGGCTGTGTTTTTTTTTTTCTTTGTATAATTTTATTTTTTCTTTATACCAACTTGGGGTACATACGAGGTACCAGTTAATTCTTATTGCTTCTTTTTAGGGCGGTGAGGTGACCAAAAAACTACAATTCTGGTGTTTTTACTATTTATTTTTTTTTCTCCTTAAAGTAAGGGTTAATTTATATATTTTGAAAGACATTTGTGGATTCAATGATTACAAGTAAGCTTATTTTTTTCCCCCCTTTTCCTTATTTTTAATGGGGGGAAAATGGGAGTGATTTGAAATTTTTACTCTTTTTTTTTTTGTTTTGTTTTTTTTTAATATACGGTATATATTTCCGTTACGGGACATAAACCTGCGATTGTTTAATCACTTGTATTATATACTTTAGTACTGTAGTATTGCCATTATATGCTAAAAATCATGGTCTCCTATGGAGCTGGACCTGTGGCTGAGCTTCACAGTAGTACCAAGATGGCAGACACGGGGGGCTTTCAGCAAGCCCCAGATGTCATTATGGCCCATCAAGCCCCCGCGTTTATGTCACTGAGTGCTGATTGGCATTTACATGGAACATGCACCGATGCTTCCTCCGTACTGACTCCACTGTCAAAGATCAATAGCAGCATCTAAATGGTTAACAGCCGCAGCCAGAACTCTCTCTCACACTCGCCATGAAATCTGACAGATGCAATCCGATTTACAAAAAATCTGATTGCATTCAGGCCAATGTTATTCAATGATTCAGTGCTCATCTCATCTGTTAATTTTAGTTTATTTATATAAATAATCTCTGATCAGATTGCGATCAGACTGATACAAATTTACAGCATGCTGCAAGTGGATGCGAATTTCGTATTGCAATCGCCAATACAAGTCAATGGGTGCAAGGAAAAAAAATCGCATGGCACTTGCTCATGTTCTGCCCAATTTTTTTATGCAATCAATGCAGAGGAAACCTGAGATTTCATCAGCCGAGCACAGTAAACTCACAGCATGACCCGTCAGAAAAGAATATATTTAAACATAGAATAGATATCTATAAATATGTGTGTCTTATATATTTAGTGCAGTTCGTGTGTAGTTTAATGTTCATGTCTTTAATAAATCAATATATTACAGAAAAGAATGGCTTGTGATCCTCCGAAATTCTGTAAAGCAGACAGAGGTAAAACTTTCTAAACCCTGGGCTTGATGTCAGCTGCCAATACAAAGCAGACCTCAAATCCAACCCCATCACCCCACTTGCCAATGCACCAGGGCAAGTGGGAAGAGCGGAGGCTAAACATCAGAATTGCCGCATTTTATGGATGCATCATTTCTGGGGCGGCTCAGAGCTGATGTTTTTAGTCTGTGTGGGAGGGCCAGTATCCATTGCCCCTTCATATGCAATTAATATAGCCTGCAGCCGTCTGCTTAGGCTTTGCTAGTTATTATAGGGAGGCCCCATGAGATAGATAGATAGGCTTTACTGATTATATCTAAGTATACAACTGTGAGCTGATATTAATAGCCTGGGAAGCTCCATGTTAATTACTCCCTTCCCAGGCTATAAACATCAGCCCCTAGCTGTCAGCTTTCCCTAGCTGGTTAACAAAAATTTCGAGGGGTCACCACTCAATTTTTTTTCTTTCATTTTTTTAATTCTTACTTAAATGCATGTACAGTAAGACACACACACACACACACACACACACACACACACACACACTGCACTAATTATATATGTCACTCACATATATCTCTTTATTTATCTACAGTGGGGGAAATAAGTATTTGATACACTGTCGATTTTGCACGGTTTTCCACCTGCAAAGAATGAAGAGGTCTGTAATTTTTATTGTAGGTACACTTTAACTGTGAAAGAATGTAAACAAAAAAACAACAGAAAATCACACTGTATGATTTTTACATAATTAATTTGCATTTTATTGCATGAAATACGTATTTGATAAAATAGAAAAGCAGAGTTTAATATTTGGTACAGAAACCTTTGCTTGCAATTTACAGAGGTCAGATGTTTCCTGTAGTTCTTGACCAGGTTTGCACACACTGCAGAAGGGATTTTGGCCCCCTCCTCCATACAGATCTTTCCTGATGTTTCAGGGCAACATTGAGTTTCAGCTCCCTACAAAAAATTTCTATTGGGCTCAGGTCTGGTCACTGGCTAGGCCACTCCAGGACCTTGAAATGCTTCTTAAGTAGCCACTCCTTTGTTGCCCTGGCTTTGTTTTTCGGGTCATTGTCATGCTGGAAGACTCAGCCACGAACCATCTTCAATACTCTTGAAGTACTGAGGGAAGGAGGTTGTTGGCCAAAATCTTGTAATGCATGACCCCATCCATCCACCCTTCAATACATTTCAGACGTCCTGTCCCCTTTGTAGAAAAGCAGCCCCAAGGAATGATGTTTCCCCCACCATGCTTCACGGTTGGGATGGTGTTTTTGGGGTTGTACTCATCCTTCTTCTTCCTCCAAACACGGCGAGAGGAGTTGATACCAAAATGTTCTATTTTGGTCCCATGCCTCCTCTGGATCATCCAGATGGTCATTGGTGAACTTCAAATTGGCTTGGACATGTTCTGGTGAGCAGGGAGACCTTGGGTGCCCTGCAGGATTTTGATTCATGACGACGTAGTGTGTTACTAACGGTAATGTTTGAAACTGTGGCCCCAGCTCTCTTAGGGTCATTGACCAGGTCCTCCCGTGTAGTTCTGAGCTGATTACTGACCTTTCTCAGAATCATCCTCATCCCACGAGATGAGATCTTGCATGCTGCCCCAGACCGAGGAAGATCGACAGTCATCTTTTTTTTTTTTTTTTTTCAATAATTGTGCCAACAGTTGTTGCCTTCTGCCCAAGGTGCGTGCCTATTGTCCTTGCAGCCCATCCCAGCTTTTGTGCAGGTCTACAATTTTGTCCCTGGTGTCCTTAGACAGCTCTTTGGTCTTGGCCATGGTGGAGAGGTTGGAGTGTGATTGAGTGTGTGGACAGATGTCTTTTATACAGGTAATGAGTGCAGAGTAGGAGGCTTCTTATCAACATCGGACTGACTTTATAACCACTAGTGCGATTTCGGCCTTAGGGACAGATTTTGGTTATGTATCATAATCCGCATCATACATGTGAAGAAATCTCAGCTCCCGAGCCCCCTACACACATGCAGACCACTACCCAGGATGTCAAATCGAGAAAGGGTTAAAAGGATCTTCTGGTAATACACTGACTATTCAGGATCCGAACCTCTACAATCTTCACCGATCAGCACAGCATTACATTTCTGCCATCTTTTTTTTTTTTTTTTTTTATATTTATATTACCCTCTCTACGTTCCATATCTACAAACCAAATCTTGCATAATTGTATTAACCCTCCGCTTCCTTTGCGTTAGTCTTTTCAGCCTTTTTTATTTTTTTTGATGGCTTGATATAACGAGAATCAGGATAATTCAGGAAAGGAGAACTAAGGATAACGAAGCTCTAAAAATAAGCAGATGCGACATGGGAGCTGGGCACCGAATCCTCCCACGCCGAGCTCATGTAAATGTAGACCTGCTGTTAGTATTTGTGCCCTCGTAATGTAAAATTTCCGGAGTTTTGTCTGTACGGCCATGTCTTAATAATCTCATTTCCTCCTGCATTTCCTGTACCACAAGTCATCTCCTGGCTGTTACCCGGACAGAACCCAGCAATGATGGCGGGTCCATACACCATAGTGTATTGCTTCTGATGGACTTTACCTCAGCTGTATGAAGGCACCATATGGCGGCACATCTCCTATATACATAATCTGTGTGTGTGTGCCGCCATATCACCTCATGTTTGCTGCCTGGTAATGGCCTTCTGACGTGATCATTTCTATGGCTTTTTTTGTCGTTTGTCAGGTGACAGAAAACACATAATCCCATGGAAAGTTTTTGTGAGGTAAAAGTGTAGCTGACATACATGTGGTTGGTGTCCTTTAGTAATGTGCTGGTGTGTGTGGCTGTGACCTGGAAGTACAAAGTAAAATATTTTTAGTGTTTTAAGATATAAATTATATGTACTGTCACCAGCAGAGAAAATGAGTGTTAATCGTCCATGTGCATAGTAAGTCGGATCCTTCTACCTGAAGATCAGCGGTAATATGCAAGCGGTGATGCGGCCCTCACCCAGTTTCTCTGAAAAATACTGCGCCCCGCCAGAAGCTTCATGGCCGAGCAGTTGCATGTAGCCGTACATCACCAAGCACAATGCCAATCATTGGATAGAGTGGTGTAAAGCTGCCATCACTGGACTCTGGAGGAAACGTGTTCTGTGCAGTGACGGCCCACTCTTCTCTATCTGCGTCTGATGGAGGAGTCTGGGTTTGGGGATTCCTGGAAAACGTTACCCCCTGACTGCATTGTGCCCCCTGTACAGATGGTGGAGGAGGATAATGCTATGGGCTGTTATGAGGGGTTGGCCTCAGCCCCTTGGTTTCAGTGAAGGGAAATCTTAATTTTTCAGCTCAAGACATTATGGACAATTGTAGGGACAGTTTGGTGAAGACCCCTTTTCTGTTCCCCATGACTGTGCCCAGTGCACAAGGTCCATTAAAACATGAAGGAGGAGTTTGGTGTGGACTCCTGACCTCATCCCCGACCAACACATGGAATGAGGTAGAGCAGAGATTGTGAGTTCGGCTTCTCCCCATCATCAGTATCTGACCTCACTAATGCTCTTCTGGATGAAGGAGCAAAGATTCCCACAGACGCCTCCAAAATCTTGTAGAAATCCTTCCCAGAAGAGCGGGAGCCGTTCTATCTGCGGAGGGCCGACTCCATATTAATGTGTATGGTAAGGTGGGAGGTCAGGAAAGCTCCTGGAGGTGTAATGTGGAGGGGGGGGCACATACTTTTCTCTACATTGTGTATATACCACGCCTGTCAATTAGAAGTTCATGTGTAGCCACTCTCTAGATGGATTTTTGGAAAAGAGAAATGGAGTCAATTAATGTACTGATGCAATAAGCGCTATATAACCTGTGACACCGCATCCATCCAGTGCCACCAAATAAAGCGCAAATACTGGTGTCAGTGACCAAAAATAAAAGCTCCATACAACGTCCAACCATATTTTACTGTGACGAGAGCACAGACCTGCCGGATCAAGGGAAGGGGTTGTGGGGGCCGATAATGTCTCAGGCCCTGGGGCAAATACCCCAGCTGCCTCTACCATAGCCCGGCCCTAACTACTGGTAGGATAAAGATTCTTAGTGGTACATTAGTAGCCGTTCTGCCTCCCAATACTGCAGAGGTGATGAGCGAAAATACCGCGGCAGAATAATGGCTGCCATATCGCCATGTGTTTTATACATATTGTGATCCTATATGTCGCCGTTCATCTTTAGGGCTGGATTACAGACATTGGCGGAGTATCTACTTCTACCAGTGGGAACAACATCAGATGTGGACACAGACGTATTGTGTACAGCACAGACAGTCCAGGTACGTGACCATCAGTGCTGCGCTCTATGGCGGCCATTGGACTTCCATAATACACCTGTATGGAGGGAGCATGGGGGCATTACAATATGGAAAGCAGTATAACAAGTAGCGCTGATCAATTCTTCCTTATTACAGGAATCAGAAAATTACCTATAGTTAATATTGGGTTTTTATGTTAAATATTTTTTTTTTTTTTAAATAATGCTGTCCATATTAGAAGTAAAAAAAAAATGTTCAATTTTCACACTGGCCACTTAGCCTATTATAGACTGTTTGGAAAGGTGACTATGAATAGAGGGGGAGGAGGTGAGCTGTGACATCACCTATTGTGAGTGGTGGATCCTGTGTTATCTACTGTATATAGAGGTGTTATCAGTCATTGTACAAGAGGAGGAGGAGGAGAGCTGTGATATCACTTATTCTGAATGGTGGCTCCAATGTTATCTACTGTATATAGAGGTGTTACCAGTCATTGTACAGGAGGAGGAGGTGAGCTGTGACATCATATATTGTGAATGGTGGATCCTGTGTTATCTACTGTATATAGGGGGGTTATCAGTCATTGTACAGGAGGAGGTGAGCTGTGATATCACCTATTGTGAATATATATGTGCTACCTGTCATTTTAATCCTGCCTTTGATGATAATGAGACTGCTGAAAAGTCTTCTGTATGGGACAGGAAGAGTGAGCCTAGTATTGGGTCAAACGGCAAATTTTCGAATTGCTAAATATATACGGTAATATAAAATAATAATTTAAAAAAAATTAATGGAAAAAACTAATAACAATAAGACCTAATTTAAATACTGCGTTATTTTCCGATAATACCTTTCATTTGCTGTCAGCTGTCCATGATGGGAAGTGACCTGTTAGCTCTGGGTGTCTCTGCTGCCATGTCACAGTAGTTTTTCCTACTTTGAGTGGATCCATATAATTGTTTGTGCTTATGGTCTAACCTTTCTCAGATGTTTCTCGTTCTGAGAGCCATCCGCAATGTCTGGACCGGCCGCAGGACTATTGACCCCAACTCAATAGCCTCCTCTATGCCTGTTTTTACATTGAGATTTGGTCAGGAGACCAACGACTGGTTCCGACCTGGCGATCACAGGGAATGTCTGACAGATGAAATCGGCCTCAATGTGATATGTATTGTTGTAGTCAGATCAAAATCGCGATCTGTCAATATTTTTGCATCTGATTAATTCATCCTCATATGTGATTTATTTTCAGGGGTGCTGGGGCTGACCTCCCTACAGGTGGAGCAAGGAGAGAAGAGGAAGATATCCCGGCTGCATTGTCACTCAGGTGGGCGCTACCTTGGGATGAACGGTTTTGTCAATCCCTTTATCAATTCACTTTGTCCCCCGTGATGCAATAATGGGGTCTCGCTGGTTTATCATGGCAGTTGGGGGCCTACTTTAAGCCCCCATGATTGCTATCTCTTGGTACTCCAGAAATATTAAAGTATAAGTCATCAAATAATTGCATGTCGCAATAATCGCCTGCCATGGCGCCCCCTGGGGCAAATATACGGTACATAAATATATATATTTAACCCTCCCGACTTTGTAGTTCACAGTTTTCAGTTCTGGCTGTAGGATGTTATTTGTTGCAGATGCGCCCCATTATGTCTCCTTCTCACCCGTTTTCTATTTCTCCCGCAGACGTGGTGACGGATTTTGCGTTTTCACCATTTGATGACGATCTCTTGGCCACTGGATCTGCGGACCAGTCTGTGAGTGACGACAACATGGTTTTAGGATGATGGCCCTTCTTCATCCATCGTTACTAATGCATAAGCCACGATGTCTGGCCGTACGAGCGCAGAGCGAGTTGTAGTTTTACCATATAGTGTACTGAAAACCAGGAAAAAAAAAATCCATTCCAAGTATGATGAAACAGTGAAAAAAAACAAACAAAAAAAACCCGCAATCACAGAAATGTATATTATGGGTTTTGTTTTTATGGTGTTCATTTTGAAGTAAAAATGACTGGATGCCATGATTCTTCAGGTCAATGCAGTTATTGTCCAATGTTTTGTTTTTGTTTTTAGTAGTGGAAAAAAAAAATCTGAAATAAAAAAAAAAACCAAACAAACAAAGAAACGAGACCTGTAACTTTTTTTCGTTGATAGGACTTCTCTTTTTGCACTTTGAGCTGACATCTATATTGACACCATTTTGGGGTAGATATGATGTTTTGGTTGCTTTGTATTTAATTTTTTTTTTTTTAGGAAGTGCACAAAAAAATGGCAATTCTGATGTTCAGATTCGTCTTTTCGGCATTTAACGTGCTGTTTAAGTTATTCTATATTTTCCTAAATTGGACTTTTTTTGGTCACACTCACAATGCCAAATATGTTAATTGTTTCCTTCTTGGAGAAACGATGCAGGAGCTTCTAATCAAACACTGCAAGGCTGAGATATAACTCTGTCCTTCCCAGCTGTGCTGCATTACCCTCCTTATTATATTGATGGCCGTACCACACAATACAAGCACATTTTATCATGTACCTTTCGTGTCTCCCCTAATTCCTCATAGATTGTAACTTTCCAGCAGGACCCTCACTCCTCTTGGTATGTGTCTAATTATATGTTACTCTCTAATGTCTGTTTTGTCAGTACAAGTCCCCTAAGAAATGTAAAGAGCTGCGGAATATATTGGGGCAATAGAAATTTAAAAAAAATATGTATAAATGTATATATATTTTTTGTCCCCTTAGGGGACTTGAACCTGCAACACACAGAGGTAGATCTGCTAGTCTACATTACAATATCAATATAGGTTTTCAAAATCCGGGTTTATATATAATGTCTCCATTCACTGGCTGCAAGCAGAGATCCTACACACTGTAAAGCTCGTTAATATCCAGGTGTATTAATAAGTAATTTGAAATTTTGTTTTGTAGGTGAAATTGTGGCGCTTGTCAGAGACTGGCGATGTGGGCGACTCTGCGGCGACTCTGACAGTGAAAGGCGGCCATGTGAAAGCTCTGCAGTTTCATCCCTCCGCTGATGCCCTGCTCGTCTCCGCGGCTGGCAAATCCGTACAAGTCTGGGATCTCTCCAGAGACTCTGCCCTCGCCGGTAAGGGCAGATACACCTCCAAAACTGTTCTGAATCAGCAAGGTTTTTTTTTTTTTTCAATTTAACACCCTAAATGACTAATTTGTATAAACACAAAGCACATATATATTTGTTGTTAAAATATATAAATATTGAATTATTTTCTTATTTAATGTTCCCTTATTTCAATATATATTATACATCCATTATTTCTTCCTCGGAGCTGCATCACTATATATATATATATATATATATATATTTATTCAAACGCATCGGGTATTCTAGAATATGCATGTCCCCGTAGTATATGGACAATGATGATTCCAGAATTCGCGTCAGACTGTGCCCGTCGCTGATTGGTCGAGGCCACCTTTATGACATCATCGTCGCCATGGCAACCATTATGACATCTACGTCGATACTGTGCCCGTCGCTGATTGGTCGAGGCGAATTCGCGGCAGACTGTGCCCGTCGCTGATTGGTCGAGGCAACCTTTATGACATCATCGTCGCCATGCTGTGCCCGTCGCTGATTGGTCGAGGCCTGGCGGCCTCGACCAAATCAGACGTGGGATTTCCAGGACAGACAGACAGACAGACAGAAAAACCCTTAGACAATTCTAAGATTCTTATGGAATCAGGGCGCACCTATCAAATCTGTTCCTGACCAATTACCAAGAGGCCTCCATTTTTTAGGGTAGCTCCACCCTGTAGACTGGGCCTGTGCAATGTGTTAACTCAGTGTTTTGCTTCTGAGCTGCCAGGCCTTGCTCTGTGTTCCTCCTTCTCTACTCCGGCTCTACTCTTAGCTTTGTCTTGTTCTTGTTGGTCTGCCCCCCAGGAGGCTGTATATCCTGGTCTCAGTGTCTGTGTTCTTGTTTTGGTCTCTCCGCCCTCCAGGAGGCAGAATATCCTGGTCCTTGTGTCTTTGTGCTTGTGCCTTGTCTTGTTCCATTACCTTGTCTGAACTTTGTCCAATCTCTGTCTCCTTGTCTGTGGCTTCTTTCCCTGCTGTGTCTTTCTTTGTGTCCTCTCTGTTTGCTTATGCTCCGCACTCTTGCGGCTCTGCCTGCTCTGTGCCCTTGAGACTTTGCCTGTGCTCTGCTCTCTTGCAGCTTTACCTCTGCTCCACACTCCTGCGGTTCTGCTCCATTCAGTTCTGCTCCTCTCCTGTTGCTGCAGGAATCTCTTGCTGCAGCTCCTCTCCGCATTCCTTGTGGTTCCGCTCTGCTTAGCTTCTGTTGCTGCTCTATCTCTTGCTGCTCTATCGCTCCTATCTGCGGTTCTCTTCCTGTGTGAACAGATCCCAACCTGTTCCTTCGTACTTCATTCCTTCCTGCTTTTTTCCTTACCTGCACCTCCTGTGTGAACAGGTCCCTTCCTGTTCCTTCATGCACCACACCAACCAGCCCTGTGTCTCTGCTGTGCCTGCCAGCCCTGTGTCTCTGCCATGCCTGCCAGCCCTGTGTCTCTGCCGTGCCTGCCAGCCCTGTGTCTCTGCCGTGCCTGCCAGCCCTGTGTCTCTACCGTGCCAGCCTACTCGTCTGAGTTTCATCCGTGCTCATCTGCTAGTCCTGCCTGATGCCCGCACCTGTCCTAGTGCTAGTGTTCCTGTTCTCCAAGTGGGATCAGCAGCCACAGCCAGACACCACCCTGGAGTAGCACCTGGCAGATGCCTGCCGCACAAGTCTGTCCTCACCATCAGAGGCTCCAGCGAAGACCAAGGCAGCTGTCATAGTCACGCCCCTTCCAGGGTAGTTTGGTTCGTGGCACAGTGGGGCCACAAACCACCCGAGCTCATGCCCACCAGTCAGGGCGCGAGCGTGACAACTTATTGACTCGAGTATAAGCCTAGGGTGAACAATGCAGTAGCTACCGGTAAATGTCTGAAGTAAAAATAGGTACCAATAAAAGTAAAATTAATCGAGACATCAGTAGTTTAAGTGTTTTTGAATATCCATATTGAATCAGGAGCCCCATATAATGCTCCATACAGTTCATGATGGGCCCCCGTAAGATACTCCATATTAGGGTATGTGAACACTCTGCGGATTTTGCTGCGGATCCGCAGTGTTTCCGCAGGTGCGGGTGCACAGCGGTTTCCCATGCGTTTACAGTACAATGTAAACCTAGGGGAAACGCAATCCGCAGTGCACATGCTGCGGGAAAAAACGCGCGGAAACGCAGTGGTTTACATTCCGCAGCATGTCAATGCTTTGTGCGGAATCCGCAGCGGTTTTACAGCTGCTCCATAATAGAAAACCGCAGGTGTAAAACCGCAGTGGAATCCGCACAAAAACCGCGGTAAATCCGCAGGAAAAACGTGCAGTTTTTGCCCTGCGGATTTATCAAATCCGCTGCGGAAAAATCCGCAGAGGATCTTTCTACGTGTGCACATACCCTTAAAATATGCCCCTTATAGTGCTGCACAAAGGTTAATAATGCCCCATAAGATGCTCCATAGAAAATGTGCCCCATATAATGCTGTATAAAGGTTGATTATTGCCCCATAAGATGCTCCATAGAAACATAGAAGCCCCATATGCTGTTGCTTCTATTTAAAAAAAAAAAAAAATGACATACTCGCCTCTCATTGCTCAGGCCCCCAGCACTTGCAATATTCACCTGTCCCCGTTCCACCGTCGGGCGCCGCACCGTCTTCCGCGTCCTCTGCACTGACAGAGAGGGCACGCACTATACACGTCATCACAACCTCTAACCTGAACAGTCAGTGCAGAGGATGCGGGAGACGGAGCGGCGCCCGACGGTGGAACGGGGACAGGTGAATATTGTGCAGTACTCACCCTCCCCATTATACTCAGACCTGCTCCCGGCGTGGTCCCTGCTTCTTTCTTACAGACGGTCTCTGGGCGCTGACAGCTTCTTCCAGCGTTGAGCGGTCACTGGTATCGCTCATTACAGTAATGCATATGTGGCTCCACCCCTATGGGAGTATAGTCGCGTCCATATTCATTACTGTAATGAGCGGTAACATGTGACCGCTCAACGCTGGAAGAAGCTGTCAGCGCCCGGAGACCATCGGAGATTCTGGGACCTCGCCAGGAGCAGGTGAATATGTGACAGCTGCTTCTCACCCTCCCCCGCCAACAGTGACTCGAGTATAAGCAGAGAGGGGCACTTTCAGCCTAAAAAAATGGGTTGAAAATATCGGCTTACACTTGAGTATATACGGTGTATGTGTATGTATGTTTGTGTATATATATATATATATATATATTAGTCCTTGATTGATTTTCTCCTGGTGTAGAACTTGTGAACATAATCTAGGTTATTGTCGTTTGTGTTTTTTAGAATTTAAGCTCAATTCAATTTATTTGTTTTTTTATAAAACAAAATTCAAATTCTTTTTTCATTAAATATTTTTATTACATTTTTTTTTTTTTTTTTAAACCCGATCATTACCATTTTATTGTTTATTTAATACTGCACAGAGTTACCCCAGACATTTTATGTTGTCACCATCAGACCCAATAATCCAACTGAAGACAGGAGATCGCCTTGATTAAGAATGACTATGGCAAACAGCGGCTTGACTGTCCCGGCTCAGAGCTTTCTCCGATCTCACCCGTCAGAGCAGCAGCTCGGCCACCATTAGCCAGTCTTGCACCTATTGCCGGACGGCATGTGACACCCATGCATTGCTGTAAAATAGAAATGACCCTATAGAATAAGGCTTCTTAAAGGGGTTTTTCTGTCTGAATTTACATATCTGCAGACGTTTGTATCTGGTTTGAATCCATGTAGAACTTTTTTGCTTGTGACTTGCAATACCAGACACTTTCTTGTACTGGAGTGGCGCCATTTCTGGAATATGGAAAACAAAAAAAAACCTTGTTTGTAAGACTTTTTTTTTTTTTCCGTGTTCCTGGAATTTTTTTGGCTTTTCTCGGTGCTCAGGTTTCCTTCGCATTCCTGTAACATACGTGTTGGTTAGCTGGTTTCCTATAAGCCTTGTGTACAGAGAGACGACTGTTTATTTTACTGTGGCCGCGGAGCTGGGTTATAAGCGCGTCTTTATATGAACAGATGGGAATTTATTATTCTTTATATAAACCTGTATAATATCTTAAAGGGGTATTCCTAGCTTATAAAGTGATGGCATATCACCTTCCCTTTACTATCGACTTATGGGACCCCTATTCATCCTTTGAATGAAGGGGTTTCAGCTCTGGTGTGGCACATCCCAAGGCCATCCGCTGTGCAGGGATATGTGGCGTGGCCTGATTCACGTAGCTGTGGCCATGCTGCAGTTTCTTGCACAGCCATCATTACTGTATTACAATGGTCGCTTCAGTCTCCGGACCGAACATCGATATCCTATGGATATGCTACCCCTTTATAAATCGAATACCCCTTTTAGAGGGGTTTTAAATGGGTAAATTTGCAAAGTGCTTGTAAAAAAATCCTCTCTCTCTCCTTAAAATAGGAGAGATTTTTAATTATATTGTTGTCGAGGTTACCGGCCACCTCTGCGGTCTATCATCATTGGTCGCTCTCCTAGGCAAAGGGCACAGTGCTTACAAGATCTTTGCTATACAGCTTGTAAGCGCTGCACCAAAGATGGCTGGAGTGCACTGTTGGCTCCCAATCTGGGCAGCTTCAGTGTCCCTGCCCGCCTCTCACTCTGCCTCTGCTTGTAACAAGGAAGAGAGCACCGTTCAGGGCAAGTGTAGTCAGTTAATCATCAGGCGTTCAGCACTGCTGATAAGCTGGGAGACAGGGTAGTGGTGCGCTCCTGAATCTAATACATGAGACATCCCCCTTAAATCTAGTGGGATAAATATATGACCCATGTAATTCCCTTGAAATTATGAAAATAAAAGGCGCTATTACATCAATGGCGTAATCAGTCAGAAGGGCCCCTGTGCAAAAGTTATTCCTGGGCTTCCGCATGTTGGTTAGATGTATGAGCCCTTATAGTATTCTAAATCCTATAAGGACATACGAGTTGTACCCCCTCCCCCACGTTATGTAGCAAGTTCCCCCATCCTGGGCCTTGTATATATGACCCTCATCCTGGCCCCATCCTTGGGCAATATACCAAGATTAAGGACATGATACAGTTGAAACCAGAAGTTTCCATACACTATATAAAAAGGGACATCTGCATGTGTTTCTCAATATCTGACCTGAAATCCGAATAAACCTTCCCGTTTTAGGTCAATTAGGATTACCATAATTATTAATATTTGCCAAATGAGAGAGAGAGAATGTTTTTTAAGGCATTTTTATTACTTCAAAGTCAAAAGTTTCCATACACTAAGATTACTATGCCTTTAAACAATTCTGGATTGCCCATATGATGATGTCAGGTGTTTGGAAGTCTCTGTTTTTTTGGCAACTTCTAAGTTAATAGAGACACACCTGTGGATGTATTTTAATGCACACCTGAAACACACTGCTTCTTTGTGTAGCATCATGGGAAAGTCTAAAAAAAATCAGCCAAGATATCAGGAAGAGAATTGTGGACTTGCACAAGTCTGGCTCATCCTTGGGTACAATTTCACTTTCAAGATACCTGAAGGTGCCTCATTCATTTCTACAAACAATTATACACATGTACAAACAAGATGGGAATGTCCAGCCATTATTCCGCTCAGGAAGAAGACGGGCTCTGTGTCCCAGAGATGAGCGTGCTTTGGTCCGACGTCTTCATATCAACCCAAGGACAAAAGCAAAAGACTTTGTGAAGATGATGGCGGAAGCTGGTAAGATTGTGTCAATATCCACAAAGAAACGAGCACTGTATCAACATGGGCTGAAAGGCCACTCTGCCATTAAGAAGCCATTACTCCAAAAGAAACATAAAAAAAAACAGATTAATATCTGCAAATGCACACAGGAACAAAGACCTTCATTTTTGAGACATGTCCTGTGGTCTGATGAAACTAAAATTGAACTCTTTGTGCATAATGACAGTCGTTATGTTTGGAGGAAAAAGGGAGGAGCTTGGAAGCCTAAGAACACCATCCCCACTGTGAAACACAGTGGTAGCAGCATCATGTTGTGGGGTTGTTTTGGTGTGGGAGGGAACTGGTGCACTTCACAAAAATAGATGGCATCACGAGAAAAGAAGATTATGTGGCAATACTGAAGCAACATCTCAACACATCAGCCAGGTAGTTAAAGCTTGGACGGAAATGGGTCTTCCAAATGGACAATGACCCAAAGCATACTGCCAAAGTGGTAACAAAGTGGCTTAATGCGTTCTCTTCTGAAACCGGCAGCTGACTTCAGTGTGGGAACGCATGACGCCACTGTCATATGCGCGCTGATGTCAGCTGCTGGCCTCTATCGCAGTGCATGGACCTGGCGGGTCTCTGCTCCACATTACACTTACGTTGACATTTGTGCTGGCATCAGCAGACCACTCATCCGCTCGATCGCTATTTCTTTGACCACTATCATTACTTCCCCGATGAGTGCCTGGGCTGTGGTACCAGACGAGCTTTACTATGTGTGATCGATAACAGATACGGGTCACTAGAATCTTGATTTCTCTTTCTTTTCTGTATAGCTTTGGATGATCATGGCGACCAGGTGCAGAGTATATGCTGGAGTCAGGATGGGGTACTGATCGGAACCACTTCTAAGGTGAGAAATAGAAGGGACTTTAAAATGGGGATTAAATGTTTTACTCTTTTTCCATAGATAATAAACAAATAATAATAATGTTTTCCATTTACTGACTGTTGGGAAATCAATGCAGTGAAGAGTTACCGTATATCATTTACTTCCATACTCTGGCGCCACCTAGTGTCCAAAGTGGATAACAATGTGCACGTGCATCTTATGAGATGAGCAGAGGTGGTCGCACATGCTCAGTCACTCATCCCACAGCCCAGTCTGCACATTGTGAACCTCAGCTTTCTGCCCTGGCTGGACTTCATAGGGGATAGTTATTTTCGACATGTATTGCCATAGATGTAAAAATATCACTGGTTCCATTCCCCTATACAAGGTGAAAAAATAACAAAATAAAAGTTGAAATTGCAACCTTTTTCTCAGTAAAGAAAATAAAAAGAATTATCATATTCAGTATTGCCACGTCTACAAAATTATTTAACTCTTATGGTAGATACCATATTATTTAGGAGTCTTGCCACCCCCACCCCCCCCAAAAAAAAATGAAGAAATAAAAAAAAAAGTATGTACCCCAAGAATGTTGATTCACGAGGCAAAAAAAAATCAACATCCATTGACTGAGAGATTAACCTTGTAAGAATGGTTTTCAAGCTGTCCAGTATCGCTGAAGCACAGTGTTGGCTCCTAATCCCAACCCAGCTTCATCACAGCACTTACAAGCTAGACAGCAGCGGTGGTCGGTCACCTAGGCAACGAGCTATAAACAAAAGAAAAAGTGTTAATATCTCAAGAACGGCTGCAATTTTTAAGAAACAGTAACTTGCAAAAGTGTTTGTTTTTTCAAGCCCTATCCAACAATACCCTTATAGAATTTAAAGGGATTAACCCTTTAAATTCTAGTTTTACGTTGGTATTTTCTGATGTGTCCTGTAGGTGGCGATCTTAGTATACTGAACGGACTTTCTTTTCCTAACTTTACAATTGTTTTACCCCTTATTTACTATATTTAGTTGCCTACTATCAAATTTTCAGGTCCTTTATCAGTGTGCCTCTTTATTGATTTATTCCTTTGGATATAAGTTTTATTCATTTATTTTTTTAATATAAAATTTGTGGGAAAAATATAGTTAAAGGGGTTTTACATAAGTTTTGAAGCCTTTTAATCCCTTTTTATGCACGTGATGATCTGACATTGTATCGTATGATGATGGCGGTGTAATGGCAGAACGCTGGCATTGGACATAACGGCGTGATTTCATCTTGCGTCTTAATGTCTTGTTATTCCTTGATTTCCCCATTTTTATATATTTTCCGGTTTCTTTCTTGCAGGACAAGAGACTGAGGATTTTTGATGTCCGGAAAAGCACAAAATCCATTCAGGTATTGCTGCATATTCTGATGGCGCTGATGCCATGGGGGGGAGGGGAGGCTGTAGGATAAATCTCTGGGGGTCTATGGCTGTCACCACATAAGTGCTGGAGGAATCTGTCCGCTTGTGATTACATGTTGGTACCACACATAAACAAATGACACATAGACAAGATCCAGCCAGCGTGTCACAACAGGAGATAAGGGGCCATTCATGTGAGAGCTTTCTGGAAATGGCTGCTATTTTATACTGATCCTTTGATATCTGATCCCCCTGTGTACATGTTATTGATTCTATACATCCCCCCCATTGTCTGTCCTCTCATGCCTGCAGCCTCGACCAGGGACATAACAGGAAATTATGTCCCCCCTGTACAAAAAATGTTATTCCTAATTCACACAGTGATGTCACAGTACAGAGGTAATACACACGGTGATGTCACAGTACAGGGATAATGCACACAGTGATGTCACAGTACAGGGATAATACACACAGTGATGTCACAGTACAGGGATAATGCACACAGTGATGTCACAGTACAGAGGTAATACACACGGTGATGTCACAGTACAGGGATAATGCACACAGTGATGTCACAGTACAGGGATAATACACAGTGATGCCACAGTACAGAGGTAATACAAACGGTGATGTCACAGTACAGGGATAATAGTTAAATAAATAGGGCAGCACACTGCAGCGCCAAAACATGCAAACTTGAAAAAACTAAATTTGAACTGCATTACTGCACTAGAAATATGAAAAATGAGAGCTTTTAGCGCACAAAAATGGCCAATTTTATGTGTACCTCGTAGCCACGTTAAGGCATCTCTCTTATACGAGGTCCTAAGTTTGACCTACCTCACTGAGAATAAACGTCTCCATCTGAATGGGTACATGTAAAAACCTCTTCTTGGACTCAAATTCTCTCTCTATGTGGAGGGATATTGGACCTACTATAATTAAAACACCTGAAGCTAGGAGGCGGGGAGTGCACGATCAGAAGGCTAGAGAATACATTTCAAAAACCTGACCTGCACATCCAAACATAGACTGAGTGTGAACAGGTGCTGAACCCAGAGTCGCCAACTCGTATATAGTTAAATAAATAGGGCAGCACACTGCAGCGCCAAAACATTCAAACTTGAAAAAACGAAATTTGAACTGCATTACTGCACTAGAGAGATGCCTTAACGTGCACTCCCCGCCTCCTAGCTTCAGGTGTTTTAATTATAGTAGGTCCAATACCCCTCCACATAGAGAGAGAATTTGAGTCCAAGAAGAGGTTTTTGCATGTACCCATTCAGATGGAGACGTTTATTCTCAGTGAGGGAGGTCAAACGTAGGACCTCGTATAAGAGAGATGCCTTAACGTGGCTACGAGGTACACATAAAATTGGCCATTTTTGTGCGCTAAAAGCTCTCATTTTTCATATTTCTAGTGCAGTAATGCAGTTCAAATTTCGTTTTTTCAAGTTTGCATGTTTTGGCGCTGCAGTGTGCTGCCCTATTTATTTAACTATATACGAGTTGGCGACTCTGGGTTCAGCACCTGTTCACACTCAGTCTATGTTTGGATGTGCAGGTCAGGTTTTTGAAAAGTACAGGGATAATACACACAGTGATGTCACAGTACAGGGGTAATACACACAGTGATGTCACAGTACAGGGATAATATACACAGTGATGTCACAGTACAGGGATAATATACACAGTGATGTCACAGTACAGGGATAATACACACAGTGATGTCACAGTACAGGGATAATACACACAGTGATGTCACAGTGCAGGAATAATACACACAGTGATGTCACAGGACAGGGATAATAAACACAGTGATGTCACAGTACAGGGATAATGCACACAGTGATGTCACAGTACAGGGATAATAAACATGGTGATGTCACAGTACAGGGATAATGCACACAGTGATGTCACAGTACAGGGATAATACACAGTGATGTCACAGTACAGAGGTAATACAAACGGTGATGTCACAGTACAGGGATAATACACACAGTGATGTCACAGTACAGGGATAATACACACAGTGATGTCACAGTACAGGGATAATATACACAGTGATGTCACAGTACAGGGATAATATACACAATGATGTCACAGTACAGGGATAATACACACAGTGATGTCACAGTACAGGGATAATACACACAGTGATGTCACAGTGCAGGAATAATACACACAGTGATGTCACAGGACAGGGATAATACATACAGTGATGTCACAGTACAGGGATAATACATACAGTGATGTCACAGTACAGGGATAATAAACACAGTGATGTCACAGTACAGGGATAATAAACACAGTGATGTCACAGTACAGGGATAATACACACAGTGATGTCACAGTACAGGGATAATGCACACAGTGATGTCACAGGACAGGGATAATACATACAGTGATGTCACAGGACAGGGATAATACACACAGTGATGTCACAGTACAGGGATAATGCACACAGTGATGTCACAGGACAGGGATAATACACACAGTGATGTCACAGGACAGGGATAATACATACAGTGATGTCACAGGACAGGGATAATACACACAGTGATGTCACAGTACAGGGATAATACACACAGTGATGTCACAGTACAGGGATAATACACACAGTGATGTCACAGTACAGGGATAATGCACACAGTGATGTCACAGGACAGGGATAATACACACAGTGATGTCACAGTACAGGGATAATGCACACAGTGATGTCACAGTACAGGGATAATACACACAGTGATGTCACAGTACAGGGATAATACATACAGTGATGTCACAGTACAGGGATAATACACACAGTGATGTCACAGGACAGGGATAATACACAGTGATGTCACAGTACAGGGATAATACATACAGTGATGTCACAGTACAGGGATAATACACACAGTGATGTCACAGGACAGGGATAATACACACAGTGATGTCACAGGAGAGGGATAATACACAGTGATGTCACAGTACAGGGATAATACACACAGTGATGTCACAGGACAGGGACACTATACTCCTGATCTCAGCCTGTCGTGCATTATCTAGTCTATTATTGTGAAGCTCTATAGAAACAACCACACGAATCCCTTTATTATACAATGAAGTTGAGTATAATTCGGGGACATTCCGTCTGTTTTGTATTAATGACTGTATATAGGAATTCTCGGGTATTTGTCTTGTAGTTAATGATCCATTATTGCACTGAAACTAGGCCAAGGACAGATCCCAAGACGATCAAGTGCAAAACAAAACCACCCTGTTTCTACCATAATAATTAAACGCAGTACTCGTTAAATACAAGCACAACATCATCTACCTCTATCTTGCTAATTAAAAGCAGAGAACTTACTATAAGTCTGCAAATACACATGTGGGGGGCATCCCAGGTTCTGGTTGGGGTCTGTGAGCAGGAACAGTCATTGCCAGGCTCATGGCTCCTTCATGTGGTATGATCTGATATTTGGGCCACATGGAGGGGAAATTACAAGCCTCGGTATTGTTTATGAATGCCTCCAATTTATCCTTGAAATGATGGACAATTGTGTCTGTTACTGGTAATATCTGGTTACAACCTCCAGATATTGCCCAGATCATGTCAGGTTACAACCTCCAGAGGGCGCTCTTTATGTATATTTAGCACCTTTTTTTGTTCTTCCATGTTTTTCTAGTACCATCACAATGTAGACTGTCTTTTATTTAACACTAGCCTTATAAACCAGATATACGACCTGCTAGAAGAGGATTTGGGGCAAAACTTTCTTTTAATGGAAACCTATCAGCACATATTTATACATGGAAGAAGTGGTACAGCTTTTATAGGCGCTCGTCTGCCAATAAAAACGATACATTTTTTGTAGAGATCCGATGAGCCAATGATGAGAAATCTAGTGTAGAAGCCATATGCAAATGAGGCTGGAAGTTTACTGTGGGCGTGTCTGCAATTGATTTTTTTTTCATGACACGCCCCCAGTACACTTTCTGCCTCATTTGCCTATAGCTTCTACGCTAAATATCTAATGAGTGGTAGATCGGATCTCTACAAAAAAGGTATTGATTTTATCGGGGGACAAGTGCGAATTCAGCCATACCACTAAAAACCCGTGCTGACAGGTTTCCTTCTTATGGTTTTACTTTGCTCTATGTTATGATTTATAGCCCACTGACCTTCTTAATTACATTTTTATTAATTTGTTTCCTGATAGTAGGGTAAGGGAACTCGGCTCATGGTCAATGTGCTCATATATTTGCTGGCATAGTGTTCAGCGCCACAGGCAAGAAGATAAAATGGGCAGCCTCATCCCAGAGTGTGTGGGTGAATTGGCCGCAGAAACTGCTTCCAGATGTTGCAGGGCGTCCTAGCATCCTTCATCATTCTGGGCGGGAGGAGGAGAGAAATTCTTTCCTTCAGCATCATAAAATTCCTCCTAACCTCCTCTCCCTTCTCTGTCCAAATACTCTCAATTTCCTCTTTCCTGACGGAATGGTCTGCAGGTCCGGATCCTGTGCATAGGCGAAGTGCCGAGGAGGGGGAGCAGAATTTGTAGATCTTGCAGTTTATGACTGTTGTTTTATGTAGTTTTATGAAGCTTTTTGCACATGCAGGGAATTCTAGTTCTGCTGGCAATTAGGGGTTAATGCCACGAGCTGCGTGTTGTAACCATTAGGGCAGGAATGTTCTGCAGATCTGGCTTTAAAGAAAGGGCTTAATTTCAGTATATTCTTCTGCTGGCGCAAAAATGCTTCAGCACATGTTCTCTATTAAGTACTGAAACCAGGCTTCTCATGAGAAAACCATCTCTCCCCCTCCTCACAGAAGCCTGTGTGTCCTCCTAATATAAAGGCAACTGCACAAAGACCTGCTCTGTACACCTAATACACAGACGCATGCCTGCGCCATTACACAGGGCACTGGCGGTATTATCCCCTATATACAGCAAGCTCTCCTAATACACAGGGATCAGGACACGGCCCCGTCCTCCTCCTAATACACAGCCATCAGGACACGGCCCCGTCCTCCTAATACACAGCCATCAGGACATGGCCCCGTCCTCCTCCTAATACACAGGGAACCGTACATGGCCCTGTCCTCCTCCTAATACACAGCCACCAGGACACAGCCCCGTCCTCCTCCTAATACACAGGGATCAGGACATGGCCACGTCCTCCTAATACACAGCCATCAGGGCACAGCCCCGTCCTCCTAATACACAGGGATCAGGACATGGCCCCGTCCTCCTCCTAATACACAGGGATCAGGACACGGCCCCGTCCCCCTCCTAATACACAGGGATCAGGACACGGCCCCGTCCTCCTCCTAATACACAGCCATCAGGACACGGCCCCGTCCTCCTAATACACAGGGATCAGGACACGGCCCCGTCCTCCTAATACACAGGGATCAGGACACGGCTCCATCCTCCTATTAATACACAGCCATCAGGACACGGCTCCATCCTCCTCCTAATACACAGGGATCAGGACATGGCCCCGTCCTCCTCCTAATACACAGGGATCAGGACATGGCCCCGTCCTCCTCCTAATACACAGGGATCAGGACACGGCCTCGTCCTCCTCCTAATACACAAGGATCAGGACACGGCCCCGTCCTCCTCCTAATACACAGGGATCCGGACACGGCCCCGTCCTCCTCCTAATACACAGGGAACTGTACATGGCCCCGTCCTCCTCCTAATACACAGCCATCAGGACACGGCCCCGTCCTCCTAATACACAGGGATCAGGACACGGCCCCGTCCTCCTAATACACAGCCATCAGGACACGGCCCCGTCCTCCTCCTAATACACAGGGAACCGTACATGGCCCTGTCCTCCTCCTAACACACAGCCACCAGGACCCAGCCCCGTCCTCCTCCTAATACACAGGGAACCGTACATGGCCTTGTCCTCCTCCTAATACACAGCCATCAGGACACAGCCCCGTCCTCCTAATACACAGGGATCAGGACACAGCCCTGTCCTCCTAATACACAGGGATCAGGACACAGCCCCGTCCTCCTCCTAATACACAGGGATCCGGACATGGCCCTGTCCTCCTCCTAATACACAGCCATAAGGACACGGCCCCGTCCTCCTCCTAATACACAGCCATAAGGACACAGCCCCGTCTTCCTCCTAATACACAGTTAGCAGGACACAGCCCCGTCCTCCTCCTAATACACAGCATCAGGACACGGCCCCGTCCTCCTCCTAATACACAGCATCAGGACACGGCCCCGTCCTCCTCCTAATACACAGGGATCCGGACATGGCCCTGTCCTCCTCCTAATACACAGAGATCCGGACATGGCCCCGTCCTCCTCCTAATACACAGGGATCCGGACATGGCCCCGTCCTCCTCCTAATACACAGGGATCCGGACATGGCCCTTTCCTCCTCCTAATACACAGCCATCAGAACACAGCCCCAACCTCCTAATACACAGCCATCAGGACACGGCCCCGTCCTCCTCCTAATACACAGCCATCAGGACACAGCCCCAACCTCCTATTACACAGCCATCAGGACACGGCCCCATCCTCCTCCTAATACACAGGAATCAGTACACGGCCCCGTCCTCCTCCTAATACACAGCCCTCTCCTCGTCGCCCTTCTTATAGAAGGTTCTTTGCGCACATCTTTAATGTTTGGCATACTGTCACTTCCATGACACCCAGCGAGGTGGAGGTGTTACAGAGCCAGTACTGTGATGGATCCGGACGCTCCTCTACATTGGGAGTTACTTGTTTATAGTGAATCTAGTATCTGGTCCCTGCGGTTTCATTGCTCCGACTGATTCATCATTTTTTTTTGCATTCCTGGACGATGCAGAACTCTTTCACAATTGTGAACTTGAGAAATCAAAACATCCAATGTCCACGAGTCAGTACAATCCAGACTAAGATGCAGAATCCTGGACGCAGCTACGTTACATCCGAGACTTTGCCGCATATCAACGCGGGAACTACAACCTCCAGCATCCTGTGCTGGCATTTTAATCGTGTTCGGACGTCATGTAAATACCTAATTGCTTCTGATTGCAGGTGGATGTAATGATTTTCTATTCTAGGTGTCAGGAATATATATTTTTTAATACATTCTCCCTTTTGAAGGCGACGTGATACTTGCCATAACTATACAGATTGCTTTACACGGTGTAAATGCCGCTGTTCTCCTGAATCCGGCGCTGTTTTTCTTTCATTTCTGCGCCTCTCCGTTCCTGAGATATGGCTTCTTCTTTGCGATATATAAAATTAGTCTTTTTATTTCCAACTGGGTGTGGTTTTCAGGAAGGCTCCAGCAGAGAATAGTGGAGAACCACACCCACTTGCCTAACAAGACTAGAATTACGTGCAGGGAAGATGGGGCCATATCTCAGGAACGGAGAGGCCCAGGAAGAAAAAAACAACAACTCCGGATTCAGGAGAACAGCGGCGTTTACATGAGGTGAAAACAAAAATGCATTTTTATGGTGACCGGTCTTTCTTAAAGGGGAACTCCATCTTGGAGCCAATTTATTTATTACATTTACCACCTCCAAAGAGGGCGACGTAGGGAAGATTTTCTTCTGAATTACTTCATAATGGAAATATAAGAGTTTTTTTTCACAAAATTTTGCCAAATCTGCACAAATAAAGGGCCATTTAAAGGGTTATTTCTTATTTTTTTTTAAAAGGGACATATTAAAGGGGTTATTTCATGGCAGACATTAAGGGCATGTTAGTAGAAATCCAGTCTACGCTATACTTTGAACCATTGCCAGTTGCTCAATATTAGCTGTACCGTTACCGGGGGGTGGTATTTGTTATCGGGGGCTCTGTGACAGTCACAGCTGTGCCCCCAGATTGCCATTCCCAAGGGTTGGATGTTTGCCCGGCCTTGTCTCTACGGGGTGTCGGCCATGTCTGGTCTCTGTCGTCATGACGACACTTTAACAAGAGGAGAATATTTGAGTAATGGTCTGGGCCTATGTACTGAGCAGGGGCTGGTCAAACACTTTCCAAATTACTTTCTATGTATTAAAGGATTTTTGGGGGGCTCCTGGGAGCTGAGGTGATATTCGGAGGCCAGATGTTACACATACATTGTCCCCGTGATCGCTGGGACTTCAGCGTGACAATGGGAATCTGGCGACATTTCTGTAGTATCTGTGTATAAGTGCATCCCTAGAAGTAAGTGAGACCCCCCTCTGCCGGCAGGAAGTGTGTGGGATTAGAGGATTTGGGGCCGTGGGAAGTTCGGACGGAGCTGAGGTGAAGGCTATAAATAGGAACCGTGACATCTTATTGCGGTTTACACCATGTGTCACTGTATGTTTGTATTAATTTGTTAGATAGATTAGCATGGTTAGGTATTTATTTAATGTACGCCGGAACGTAGATGTGTCCGGCAAGTCGTCTGCAGGGGCGCAATGTGCAAAAATTGTTATAATCGCAGTCAATATCTTCACCAGCTACTCGGCGTCCATGGCTTCTCTAATCTCTGGGGAAACAAGGGATTGGACATGTTGAATTTTAACATGCCTGATCCCCGTTTCTGTGGGCAAACACATAGCAATAGGTGGTGAAGTTGGTGTCACGTTTTGACACTGAACCCCTTAAGGGCACAAAGACCCCACTGCTTCATAAGAAGATGCATGTGGCAGGTTGGGGCCTAAAATTTATTTGGCAGTGATGCCAAAGAACTTAAAACTACATCTTGTGATGTGTTTCGGTATATGGCAGGTTTTTTTGGGTGTTGCCAGTATGCGTCAGGATTCACGGGGTGTTCCCGATATACTGCAGGTCTTCTGGGGTATTCCTGGTATACGGCAGGTCTTGTGGGGTGTTCCTGGTATACGGCAGGTTTTGTGGGGTGTTCCTGGTATACGGCAGGTCTTGTGGGGTGTTCCTGGTATACGGCAGGTCTTGTGGGGTGTTCCCTGTATACCTCAGGTCTTGTGGGGTGTTCCCTGTATACGGCAGGTCTTGTGGGGTGATCCCTGTATACGGCAGGTCTTGTGGGGTATTCCTGGTATACGGCAGGTCTTGTGGGGTGTTCCCGGTATATGGCAGGTCTTGTGGGGTGTTCCCTGTATACGGCAGGTCTTGTGGGGTGTTCCTGGTATATGGCAGGTCTTGTGGGGTGTTCCCTGTATACGGCGGGTCTTGTGGGGTGTTCCCTATATAGGGCAGGTCTTGTGGGGTCTTCCCGGTATACAGGTCTTGTGGCGTGTTCCCAGTATTCGGCAGGTCTTGTAGGGTGTTCCCAGTATTCGGCAGGTCTTGTGGGGTGTTCCTGGTATACGGCAGGTCTTGTGGGGTGTTCCTGGTATACGGCAGGTCTTGTGGGGTGTTCCCGGTATACGGCAGGTCTTGTGGGGTGTTCCTGGTATACGCCGGATCTATTGGGGTGTTCCTAGTATAAGGCAGGTCTTTGGGGTGTTCCCGGTATACGGCAGGTCTTGTGGGGTGTTCCCGGTATACGGCAGGTCTTGTGGGGTATTCCCGGTATACGGCAGATCTTGTGGGGTGTTCCCGGTATACGGCAGGTCTTGTGGGGTGTTCCCTGTAGACGGCAGGTCTTGTGGGGTATTCCCGGTATACGGCAGGTCTTGTGGGGTGTTCCCGGTATACGGCAGGTCTTGTGGGGTGTTCCCGGTATACGGCAGGTCTTGTGGAGTGTTCCTGGTATACGGCAGGTCTTGTGGGGTGTTCCTGGTATACGCCGGATCTTTTGGGGTGTTCCTAGTATAAGGCAGGTCTTTGGGGTGTTCCCTGTAGACGGCAGGTCTTGTGGGGTGTTCCCGGTATACGGCAGGTCTTGTGGGGTGTTCCCGGTATACGGCAGGTCTTGTGGGGTGTTCCCGGTATACGGCAGGTCTTGTGGGGTGTTCCCGGTATACGGCAGGTCTTGTGGGGTGTTCCCTGTATACCTCAGGTCTTGTGGGGTGTTCCCTGTATACGGCAGGTCTTGTGGGGTGATCCCTGTATACGGCAGGTCTTCTGGGGTATTCCTGGTATACGGCAGGTCTTGTGGGGTGTTCCCGGTATATGGCAGGTCTTGTGGGGTGTTCCCTGTATACGGCAGGTCTTGTGGGGTGTTCCTGGTATATGGCAGGTCTTGTGGGGTGTTCCCTGTATACGGCGGGTCTTGTGGGGTGTTCCCTGTATACGGCAGGTCTTGTGGGGTCTTCCCGGTATACAGGTCTTGTGGAGTGTTCCCAGTATTCGGCAGGTCTTGTAGGGTGTTCCCAGTATTCGGCAGGTCTTGTGGGGTGTTCCTGGTATACGGCAGGTCTTGTGGGGTGTTCCTGGTATACGGCAGGTCTTGTGGGGTGTTCCCGGTATACGGCAGGTCTTGTGGGGTGTTCCTGGTATACGCCGGATCTATTGGGGTGTTCCTAGTATAAGGCAGGTCTTTGGGGTGTTCCCGGTATACGGCAGGTCTTGTGGGGTGTTCCCGGTATACGGCAGGTCTTGTGGGGTATTCCCGGTATACGGCAGATCTTGTGGGGTGTTCCCGGTATACGGCAGGTCTTGTGGGGTGTTCCCTGTAGACGGCAGGTCTTGTGGGGTATTCCCGGTATACGGCAGGTCTTGTGGGGTGTTCCCGGTATACGGCAGGTCTTGTGGGGTGTTCCCGGTATACGGCAGGTCTTGTGGAGTGTTCCTGGTATACGGCAGGTCTTGTGGGGTGTTCCTGGTATACGCCGGATCTTTTGGGGTGTTCCTAGTATAAGGCAGGTCTTTGGGGTGTTCCCTGTAGACGGCAGGTCTTGTGGGGTGTTCCCGGTATACGGCAGGTCTTGTGGGGTGTTCCCGGTATACGGCAGGTCTTGTGGGGTGTTCCCGGTATACGGCAGGTCTTGTGGGGTGTTCCCGGTATACGGCAGGTCTTGTGGGGTGTTCCTGGTATACGCCGGATCTTTTGGGGTGTTCCTAGTATAAGGCAGGTCTTTGGGGTGTTCCCGGTATACGGCAGGTCTTGTGGGGGGTTCTAGGTATTTGATTGGATTTGTGGAGTCATTTCAGTATATAGCTTGTTTTGTGAATTGTTTCCGTTCATATCTATCAAAAATCGTCCAAGGAAGGAGAACCAGAGAACTTGGGACAGGGGCATGGAAGACCAAGCAAGGTTTATTATTTTGCAAGGGGTGGCAATTCCCTTGAGTTCCTGTGTGTTCGCCCCTTAATGTAATAATAAGGATTAGTAAATCCAGTGTCTTCTGGAGACATATGGGAACCTATACACACACGTCCTGTCCTTTTCACTATGGACACATGCAGTTCACACATGAGACATAAATATTTACGTGACGCGTTTCGCAGCCCATGATCTGTCTATACACCAGTTTACACAGTCATGCTGCTGCGCCTGCATGCAGACGTTTGACAGATGTGCCTGTTCACTACCACGATGTGGCGATGCCAGCACAGCCCAGTGGCACACGGCGCGCCGGAGGCAGCAGGCACAAAGCAAACTATTGCGTTTGAGTCACAGCAGGAGCTACGTGGCCTGAACTAGATGGGTTTGGAGATCACATTACAGAAGTGGCAGCGCTGCAGCCGGCTCAGTGTGGGGTCACAGTGAGAGTGACAGAACGATTTGTTGCCGCCTAAGGCACACTGACAGGTCCTGTGCTGGCACCGCTCCGGTCTACAGCTGGCAGCATGTTCCTGCGCGCTGCCTTAAAGGGACATTCAACTTTACTAACCTATGATTTGTATGTTTTCACAAGGGGATTAATTTGCTTCAATTTACCTTTTACATGGTGGCTGCATGCAAATGCAAAATATCAGTTAATTCTCCAATGGGCCTTCCCTAAATTCTGGAAATGTCGTGACTCTGGCTGTAGACCTTACCTAACCGTCCCGTACGAGCCTTGAGCGCAGCTCATTTCTTCAGTGAAGCCTATTGTTTTCGGTCTACAGCTCCAATGCAGACTTATGTGTCTCCATGGTAACAGACTACAAACAAACCCTGATTGTGTATTCTGTAGTCCTACTCTCCTCCATGGGCGACGCATGAATATGGTGATGATTTATGATCCACGCGCGTCTGGTTTTATCATTTTTGCACAGTAACGTCTTTGTTTTGTTTTTTCAGGACGCACAGGGTCACGACAACAATAAAGATTCTCGTGTGGTCTGGACCAATTCCAGCAGCCACCTCCTAACATCAGGATTCAACCAGGTAGCGTACGCCCCGAGGGGCCACAAATCCCCTGTATGCATTGTCTGTTTCCTAGGAAGGTGATGCTTTTTCGATGCAAGTCACGGGTCACATAAATGCACCATTGCTTTATAACCTTCCATAATCCGTGAGCAGCCGGTGGGACCAGTTACCGTGGACCAATATGTAACCTTATAGCTTCACTTCTCTGTTTATTTTTTTTTTTTCAGGTTTCTTTTTTTTTTTCTGCAACATTTAGAAGCTATAGCTTTGAGTTCTTGGGCCAGAAACTATTAGAAAAAGGTTATGTTGTACAATGGAGTCTGTGGGGGTTGTCGTAGATAGCGAGGGACACAAAAAAGCCTTGGACGCCCGCCAGTTGGCCAGCCCTCCTTTGGACAAACTTTATATATTGTATCCCAGGGAATTGCAGTTCTGCTGCAGAGCGTTTGACACTTGTTCATCTGTATCAAACAATACATACAGTGGGGAAAATAAGTATTTCATACACTGCCGATTTAGCAAATTTTCCCACCTGCAAAAAATGGAGAGGTCTGTAACTTTTATCGTACGTACACCTTACCTGAGGGAAACAGAATCTAAAAAAAAAATCCAGAAAATCACATTGTAAGAATTTTACATAATTAATTTGCATGTATTGCATGAAATAAGTATTTGATATAATGGAAAAACAGAACTTATTATTTGGTACAGAAACCTTTGTTTGCAATTACAGAGGTCAGACATTTCCTGTAGTTCTTGACCATCTTCACACACACACTGCAGCAGGGATTTTGGCCCCCTCCTCCATACAGAATTTCTCTAGCTCTTTCAGGTTTCGGGGCTGTCCCTGAGCAACATTGAGTTTCAGCTCCCTACAAAGATTTTCTATTGGGTTCAGGTCTGGAGACTGGCTGAGTCGTTCCAGCACATTGAAATGCTTCTTACAGAGTCACTCCTTAATTGCCCTGGTTGTGTGTTTCAGGTCATAGTCACGCTGGAAGACCCAGCCACGACCCATCTTCAATGCTCTTACTGAGGGAAGGAGGTTGTTGGCCAAAATCTTACAATACATGACCCCATCCATCCTCCCTTCTATACGGTGTAGTCGTCCTGTCCCCTTTGCAGAAAAACAACCCCAAAGTATTATGTTTCCCCCACCATGCTTCACGGTTGGGATGGTGTTCTTGGGGGTTGTACTCTTCCTTCTTCTTCCTCCAAACAAGGCGAGTGGAGATGATACCAGAAAGTTCTATTGTGGTCTCATCTGAGCACATGACCTTCTCCCATGTCTCTTCTGGATCATCCTGATGGTCATTGGCGAACGTCAAACAGGCCTGGACATGTGCTGGCGTGAGCAGGGGGACCTTGTGTGCCCTGCAGGATTTTAATCCATGATGGTGTAGTGAGTTACTAGCAGCAATGTTTGAGACTGTGGTCCCAGCTATCTTCAGTTCATCACTTGCATGGAGTCCCAGACCGATGAAGATTGACAGTCATCTGGTGTTTCTTCCATTCTCTAACTGTGCCAACAGTTGTTGCCTTTTCACAAGCTGCTTGCCTGTGGCCCATCTCAACCTTGTGCAGGTCTACAATTTTGTCCCTGGTGTCCTTAGACAGCTCTTTGATCTTGGCCATGGTGGAGAGGTTGGAGTGTGATTCAGTTTGTGGATAGGTGTCCTCTATACAGGTAATGAGTGCAGAGTAGGAGGGCTTCTTAAGGAAAAACTAACAGATCTGTGAGAACCAGAATTCTTTCTGGTTCTTAGGTTGTCAAATACTTACGGTAATTAAATTGCATTTTATTGCATGAAATATGTAAAAATCAATGTGATTTTCTGGATTTTATTTTTAGATTCCATCTCTCACAGTTGAAGTGTACCTACGATAAAAATTACAGACCTCTCCATTCTTTGTAGGTGGGAAAACTGGCAAAATTGGCAGTGTATCAAATACTTATTTTCCCCACTGTAAATTCAATGAAGGAAAACTGTTCACAGTTCACATATATACACGAATTGGGCTACTTTCACACTTGCGTTGTGTGACGTACGTCGCAATGCCTCGTTTTGGAGAAAAAACGCATCCTGCAAAGTTGCCCGCAGGATGCGTTTTTTTCTCCATAGACTTGCATTAGCGACGCATTGCGATGTATGGCCACACGTCGTGCGACGGATGCGTCGTGTTTTGGCGGACCTTCGGCACAAAAAAAGTTACATGTAACTTATTTTGTGCGTCGAGTCCGCCATTTTCGACCGCGCATACGCGGCCGAAACTCCGCCCCCTCCTCCCCTGACATTACAATGGGGCAGCAGATGCGTTGAAAAACTGCATCCGCTGCGCCCATTGTGCATTTCTTTCACAACGTGCGTCGGTACGTCGGGCTGACGCATGGCGATGGGCCCCGTTCCGACGCAAGTGTGAAAGTAGCTTTAACACTCGAGAGCTGTATTCACGATTCTGATGGGTGTTCTTGGAAGCAGTCAGCAGGCTTGTTGACACAAAACCTTCACAGCTGAAATCTTCAAATGCAATTTGGATTTTTTTTTTTTTTTAACAGCAATACTACACAAGGAGTGCTGCTAGATGTTAGCACTGCACAAGCAGAATAGTGAGTGCAGCTCTGGAGTATAATACAGGATGTAACTCAGGATCAGTAATGTAATGTATGTACACAGTGACTGCACCAGCAGAATAGTGAGTGCAGCTCTGGGGTATAATACAGGAGGTAACTCAGGATCAGTAATGTAATGTATGTACACAGTGACTGCACCAGCAGAATAGTGAGTGCAGCTCTGGGGTATAATACAGGATGTAACTCAGGATCAGTAATGTAATGTATGTACACAGTGACTGCACCAGCAGAATAGTGAGTGCAGCTCTGGGGTATAATACAGGATATAACTCAGGATCAGTAATGTAATGTATGTACACAGTGACTGCATCAGCAGAATAGTGAGTGCAGCTCTGGAGTATAATACAGGATGTAACTCAGGATCAGTAATGTAATGTATGTACACAGTGACTGCACCAGCAGAATAGTGAGTGCAGCTCTGGGGTATAATACAGGATGTAACTCAGGATCAGTAATGTAATGTATGTACACAGTGACTGCACTAGCAGAATAGTGAGTGCAGCTCTGGAGTATAATGCAGGATGTAACTCAGGATCAGTAATGTAATGTATGTACACAGTGACTGCACCAGCAGAATAGTGAGTGCAGCTCTGGAGTATAATACAGGATGTAACTCAGGATCAGTAATGTAATGTATGTACACAGTGACTGCACCAGCAGAATAGTGAGTGCAGCTCTGGAGTATAATACAGGATGACAAATGTACCCGAGTATCATCTGTGTGAACATTCTTGGAATCCCTCACTGAACAAGAAAAATGCTTCATCGGCTGATCAGATGGTTTATGATCGGCAGCACATTGTCCTGTGTATACATGGGATGTGCTGCTGACATGTTGATGTTCTCGTCCTCTCGGTCGGTAACGAGCTGACCTCTGTCTTAGGTTTATCGGCGCCTTAACATCCACTTCAGACTAAAATGTGTAGGGCTGTATCAACACAAAAACCATTCATCAGACATTCGGTCGTTCAGCACCCTTACCCAGCTTCTATGGTCTGCATGAGGTTTTGCCATTTATTTTGATTTCTTACTTGTACAGTGGTTGTTGTTGTTTTTTCATGTATGATATTGTACCTCTTACATGTTACATTAGGTCCGGGAACGAGAGCTGCTGCTTTGGGATCTTCGTAACTTCAGTCGGCCGGTGTCATCCTTCTCGCTTGATGCATCCTCAGGGTAGGAAAACAGACGCACATTTCTTCTTGCATTTGTTTTTTTTTCTTGCCTGTTTATACCTGATTCGTACAATCGTTCCATTGTCACCGATTCCGCAGCAATTAGCTTTGTTTTCCTGATGAAGATTCGCCTTAGAGCCACTGTTATGTATACTGAATAAGGCAATGTGTGGAGTGTATGTATAATAGAACTGGCCCATGGGGCCCTGGGAGAGAGGGGCCCAGTCCTTAATGGCCCATCCCAATTGCTAAAAGTTGGGGAGACCCTGAACAAGTTTCCCCTCTAAGGGAAAGTCATTGTTGGCAAGTGTATGGCTAGGAATTTGCCCAAAAGTCGTTGTGCTTCACTTTAAACATTACCTAAAATGTCTGTCTGGTGGACATAATCTGGTCAAACACAAGACATAGCTGTCGGGAGAAGGTTTGCTTTGCAGGCAGCCATCTCTCCACATAAGTGGCGTGGCTCGACTGAGTGTTTTTCCACTGGGAGATCGGAGAAAACCGCTGCCAGACTCCCCTGGCAGAGACTCGTCGTCATTGAAATTCCAATTCCCAATTTTTATTTCTTCCAACATAAATTGGCGGGTTCGGCCAACTTTCATCTAATGTGTAATGTGGGGCTTATAGATATTGGATCTTATAGATATTGGATCTTATAGATATTGGGAATCTAAAGGCTAAAACTGGAGGTGTCACCCATTGCTAGAATTTAATTTGGTCCCCGACTTCCATTACAGTTCATCTGGTCATTGGATAGGGTGATAAATTCCACTTTGTCTAACCGATTAGACACCGAGGCCACTAATGACCACAGCATCAAGGGTGTTAAATTGCATTAATTTGGAGGCAAGAGTTCCCATCATAATGGAAACAAGCAATTCAATTCTCGGTGTCCAATTTGGACCTTCATGGCCGCCAGACTTCACTTCTGTGCCCGTCATCCTGGGCGTCTCCGGAACTTGCCACGTTCGTGGTGCCATAACGTCGTGGCATCCAGTAAGCGAAAGAGGCTCCTAGTGAGGTGCAAAAGTGAATCCTTGCGCTGAGCAAAGACCACTATGCATTTAATTCGGCTAATTTAAATATATAATAAATTGCGTCCCATCCATGACGACATTTTTGTGAAACTGTATTTTTACTCCACTTATTATGGCAGAGAAGAAGGGCTTTGTGTCTTCTCCAATTGAAAAGCCAGAGAAAACAAAAGATATATATATTTTTTCTTCTTGCATGGCAGTTGTGTATTTCATTAAGAAAGAATGGGAACATCTTGAAATAATGGTTAACCTCATTAGGGGCTTTCAACCAAGAATTCGACGTCCTAAAAAAAAAAAAAAAAAAGACAGAATGACGGAGGGCTTGAAAGTGCAGTTCTTCAAGTTTGACCTTTCAGACTCACAAAGTACTTGAATGTGACTACAAATATTTAAGACCGTTCCTTGTGAAACAAGAACCACGTGCTTCTTGTAAGTGGGACCTAATTCACTTGGCAAATACGGTAATGGATTAGGAGAAGGCCCCCTGGACCTATTTTACCAAATCTCTGGGCCAGAGGGCTTTATAAAGGCTTTCTGGAAAGCTCATTAAGACACTGTCTGTGCTGGATTGTCTCACAATAATAATCTAGAATTGTCTCCCCCCAAAGGAGCCAATTCTAGAATCCACCTGAAAAAGCACGGCGAAACCGCTACTAAAAGTGAATACTGCCAGCAGCGTCAAGCTTTTTCTACTGGAAACTTAAAGATGCTACATTCCGCTGTTTTTCATGCTAGATGCCTGGCTTGAAACGCGTCGTTTGAGCATAATGAATCTGATGACAGCAGCGGTCTCGCATGCTCAGTAACAATCCTCACACTATGGGTGGGCCTCTCTTTTTCTTTTGGGATCAGTTGTGGTCTCAGCAGCTGGAAACACAGCAATCATACATATCATACACTTCTTCATTGATGAAGAAACGGTCCTCATCACAACTTTTGGCTAAAGCAAAGCAAAAGTGATCTTCAGACATGTTGTCCAGGATTTCGATGATGAATTCCATGTGTTTTGACCTTCTTCGCTTCCAGAAAAATACAGTGGACAGATCCCTTTCACACAGTTATTGCACATTTCAAAGCCCAGTCATTTTTTTTTATTTTTTATTTTTGGCTGTAAGTGCATGAAGAACCAGTGCGCACTGGTCAGGTCAGCATAACTAATAACCTACAAAAAAAACTAAAAATGATTGAAAGCCAAAACGTTAGTACGCCCCTTGGCAAAAACTAGCAAGGAGAGGACGGTTTAGTGGAAATTGAAGATATGAATTTTTCATTCTTTACCCCCCACGTCTGGTTGCTTGCAGCAATTTTTTAAGTGAAAAAAGTGAAAAATGTGAAATATGTGACACAGGTTGTGCAAGAATATTGATGGTATCTTCCTACACCGCGGTCTCTGTGGAGGAACGAGCAATGTTTTCTACCTATCATTCATCAACGTAAAGAATCAGTAAGATGTCGCCGGAAATTCACAACATCTAGAATGATCGATACTTAACGGTACTGTTAATAAAAACCAGATCCGAATGTGGAGCACAGGTATTTCCCTTTCAGATTTTGCACCTTTAAGAATTGACAGACCTCCTGAACATTTTTTTTGAGGCTTCAAAAACTAAGGAAAGCTTCAGAGCTCAGCCAAAACTTTTTGGAATCGATTTCAGAAAAGTTTCTTGTGCCTTTTTTAATATCTCTGGAGGGCACGGCCAAAGGGTTTAGAGAAGCAGAATATTGGTGTGGAGAGGACGGGGAACAGGTGTAGGTGTAGGTCACTCTCCACAACGTTTAGTTACTATCCGCTGCCAGATTCCAAAAGTGATCCGTATGATTAATAGCGTTCCGTAGGTATTGTATATTCCTTCTTGTAAACCCCAGATAAGCCTGATGGCGGTAGGACAACTACCTGCAGCAGAAGCTTCCCCCTACAATTCTACTCCCTTCCCTCCACGATTATGGCCAGACTCCATCAGTTGGTCAATATATGACTCATATACAGTGGGGCAAAAAAGTATTTAGTCAGTCAGCAATAGTGCAAGTTCCACCACTTAAAAAGATGAGAGGCGTCTGTAATTTACATCATAGGTAGACCTCAACTATGGGAGACAAACTGAGAAAAAAAAATCTAGAAAATCACATTGTCTGTTTTTTTTAACATTTTATTTGCATATTATGGTGGAAAATAAGTATTTGGTCAGAAACAAAATTTCATCTCAATACTTTGTAATATATCCTTTGTTGGCAATGACAGAGGTCAAATGTTTTCTGTAAGTCTTCACAAGGTTGCCACACACTGTTGTTGGTATGTTGGCCCATTCCTCCATGCAGATCTCCTCTAGAGCAGTGATGTTTTTGGCTTTTCGCTTGGCAACACGGGCTTTCAACTCCCTCCAAAGGTTTTCTATAGGGTTGAGATCTGGAGACTGGCTAGGCCACTCCAGGACCTTGAAATGCTTCTTACGAAGCCACTCCTTCGTTGCCCTGGCGGTGTGCTTTGGATCATTGTCATGTTGAAAGACCCAGCCACATTTCATCTTCAATGCCCTTGCTGATGGAAGGAGGTTTGCACTCAAAATCTCACGATACATGGCCCCATTCATTCTTTCATGTACCCGGATCAGTCGTCCTGGCCCCTTTGCAGAGAAACAGCCCCAAAGCATGATGTTTCCACCACCATGCTTTACAGTAGGTATGGTGTTTGATGGATGCAACTCAGTATTCTTTTTCCTCCAAACACGACAAGTTGTGTTTCTACCAAACAGTTCCAGTTTGGTTTCATTAGACCATAGGACATTCTCCCAAAACTCCTCTGGATCATCGAAATGCTCTCTAGCAAACTTCAGACGGGCCCGGACATGTACTGGCTTAAGCAGTGGGACACGTCTGGCACTGCAGGATCTGAGTCCATGGTGGCGTAGTGTGTTACTTATGGTAGGCCTTGTTACATTGGTCCCAGCTCTCTGCAGTTCATTCACTAGGTCCCCCCGCGTGGTTCTGGGATTTTTGCTCACCCTTCTTGTGATCATTCTGACCCCACGGGGTGGGATTTTGCGTGGAGCCCCAGATCGAGGGAGATTATCAGTGGTCTTGTATGTCTTCCATTTTCTAATTATTGCTCCCACTGTTGATTTCTTCACTCCAAGCTGGTTGGCTATTGCAGATTCAGTCTTCCCAGCCTGGTGCAGGGCTACAATTTTGTTTCTGGTGTCCTTTGACAGCTCTTTGGTCTTCACCATAGTGGAGTTTGGAGTCAGACTGTTTGAGGGTGTGCACAGGTGTCTTTTTATACTGATAACAAGATTAAACAGGTGCCATTACTACAGGTAATGAGTGGAGGAAAGAGGAGACTCTTAAAGAAGAAGGTACAGGTCTGTGAGAGACAGAAATCTTGATTGTTTGTTTCTGACCAAATACTTATTTTCCACCATAATATGCAAATAAAATGTTAAAAAAACAGACAATGTGATTTTCTGGATTTTTTTTTCTCAGTTTGTCTCCCATAGTTGAGGTCTACCTATGATGTAAATTACAGACGCCTCTCATCTTTTTAAGTGGTGGAACTTGCACTATTGCTGACTGACTAAATACTTTTTTGCCCCACTGTATATATTTAGAACTCATATAGAACTCATATATGACTCATATATATATTAGTTCTTCTTACAAACACAAGATTAGCCTTTTCTTGGCTGTAAGGAAATTCTGCAGCAGGAGCTTCCCCACCAGCAATCCCTTCTGCCCCTTATACCCCCCCCCCCCAACAATCTCTTCTTTTCTGCCCCTTCCCCCCACGATTATGACCATCTTCTAAAATTTGATCTATATGACTAATAATCACGTGTGGATATTTCTTCTTACAAACCCCAGATTAGCCCGTTCTTCATTGTAAGGAAACTATATCTGCAGCAAATACTCCTCCCTGTTTTTTTGTTGTTGTTTTTTTGCCCCTTCTCTCGTCCTCCCCGATTGTCACCAGCTTCCAAACATTGGCCCTTATGATTTATAAAGTCACGTATGGATATTTTTTTCCTTACAAACCCCAGATTTGCCTGTTCTTGGCTGTAAGGCAACTAGCTGAAGCAGAAACTTCCTCCCACGTTTCTTTTGCCCCTTAGTTCAACTGTACTCCAACATTTCCATGATCGTTACAGCACAACACAGCAGGCAGTTTTCTATGTTGGCGCATGACAAGTGAACTAGTTTGAATAAGACTAGCCTGCCCCTTCTCCTTAATGGCTCATTTGAATAGATTAGCCAGCCCCCTTCTTTATAATGGCTCATTTGAATAGACTAGCCTGCCCCCTTCTCCTTAATGGCTCATTTGAATAGATTAGCCTGCCCCCTTCTCCTTAATGGCTCATTTGAGTAGGTTAGCCAGCCCCCTTCTTGACAATGGCTCATTTGAACAGACTAGCCAGCCCCCTTCTCCGTAATGGCTCATTTGAATAGATTAGCTTCCCCCTTCTTGGGCTGGTTTCACACTTGCGTTTTTGAACGCATGCGTTTTTAAAAAAAAAAACGCATGGTGAAAAAACGCATGTAAACGCTGCGTTTTTTTGACGCATGCGTTTAACGCATGCATCCAAAAAACGCAGCGTTTACACGCGTTTACATGCGTTTGCATTTTTTTTAACATTTCCCCCCCCCCAAAAAAGGAGCCAAAAAAAGATAACCAGACACAACCAATGGGAATAGAGAGGGCGTATATGATTGTCTCTCTATATATTGACCCTGGGGGTACAGAAATTTTCACAACTTGCTACTGTTTCCGGTGTCATGATGGATCTTTCCATGGAGAGCTTTTATTTCAACCTGGATTTCAGCTTCAAGATTTTCCTGGCCTGTGCTTTTGCTTGGGAGCAAGACCGAAACCGAGAAGGAGACAGCGTCGGCGTTTTTGGAGGCACCCCATCATTGAAGTGCGTGAGAGCCGTGGAGCCTATCACACGCTCTATGCGGAGCTGAATGCCAACCCGGAGAAATTCCAGGATTACACGCGAATGTCATAAGAATCGTTCCGGGATTTGCTGTCTCGTGTCCAAGGATCCATACGGCGACAGGACACACGGCTCCGTAGAGCGATTCCACCCGAGGAACGTCTGCTAGTGACCTTACGGTACGTTCCAAAACTAAACCAATGACAGTCCAAATTTTGGTTATGACATGTATTTTATGTTTTTTTTTTCTTTTTGTTATTTTTAAACACACCATAAAAAGAGTAGATGTTAAAAATTTTTTTTTTTGTTTCTTTCTTTTTCTTCTAGATTTCTTGCCACAGGAGAGAGTTTATCTTCCCTCCACTTCCAATACCGCCTTGGAATATCAACCCTGTCCGGAATAGTTGTGGACACCTGTCGTGCGTTATGGAATGTACTCCGTGAGGAGTTTATACCAGTACCCACCGTGGAGATTTGGCGTGAAATTTCAGATAAATTTTTGAACGTGTGTGATTTCCCCAACTGTTTAGGGGCGGTGGATGGAAAGCACATCCGCATTATCAAACCTGCCAGAACCGGATCGGAGTTTTTTAACTACAAAAAATATTTTTCGGTAGTTCTCATGGCAATAGCGGATGCGGAGTGTCGCTTCATCGCCGTGGACATTGGAGCTTTTGGCCGTGGCAATGATTCCCAGACTTTTAAGAGCTCGGATATGGGCCGTCGGGTGTATGGCAACAATTTTAATTTTCCCCCTCCACAGCCTCTCCCCAACACTCAAGGCCCACCGCTGCCATTTGTTATGGTTGGGGATGAGGCCTTCCAGATGTGTGAAAATCTCCTGAAGCCAAATTCTAGTCGGGACTGGGACCACACTAGAAGAATATTCAACTACAGACTGACCAGGGCCAGAAGAACCGTAGAGTGCAGCTTTGGCATTCTGGTTGCTAAATGGCGCATTCTTGCAACAGCCATCAATCTAAAAGTGGAAACAGTGGACGAGGTGGTCAAAGCCTGTGTGGTTCTACACAATTATATAATGGCTAAGGAGCGACCCCACATTGAACTGGATGAACCAGTTTCACACCCACTGCCTGATTTTCAGCATCACCCGATGCGGTCAACTGCAGCCGTTGGTCTTATGCGGGACCAATTTGCGGCCTATTTTGTGTCCGATATTGGACGGGTGTCATGGCAGGACAATGTTGTGTAAATGTCCTGTTGTATCTTTATCTTTACCAATTTTTATTTACTGATACAAATTTTTCAAACTAATAAACTTGAGTGTTGGTTGTGTTGACCGTGTCTCCTATCTTTTTCCTCTCTAAACAAAGGTTGACCAAAGACGGTCAGTAGATATATGTATGTATATCATATTTTGTAATCCAAAACCAGGAGTGGGTGATAGATGATGAGGTAATAGTTATTATTTTAATATCATAATTGACCTCTTATATTGTTGCACTCCCTATTTTGGTTTACAAATAATGATATAAAACACTGGCCGCATACTTCTAATAATGGCAACCATGTTGATTTATTGGTAATCTTGTTGACATCATTGCGTCAAGACTGTCACGCTCTCTATACCCATCAAGTCAAGTGTAAGAAATAATGAATTCATGATAAACATTATACATGCTCATGATTTCACAATTTCTTACACCTGGCCAGGTGAGCATAGATATGTAGCGTGTGACAACCATTGTCCCATCATTTGTTAGGTATAAATAAGAGAATATGGTGAATATACAAGGCAGTAATCAACTCAATAGGTCAGGTGTCTTAACTTACGAGTTTTTGGACACCTGACCTGTTCAGGTGAGTACTGAACTTGATTTCCACCACTTTCTCTTTGTACTGTCACACTAGGTACAAAAAAAAGAGTATGGAAATAACTAATATTTGTTGGGCCAACTCATATCTGTATACTGAAGAAACACATATAGATGTAGTCTTGTATTTTATACTACTGGAGATATGTTTTGGCCAAAAGAATAAGTGTGTGGCGAAGTTTATTGTTGTGTATTGACGGCGGTGAAAGACACAATAAACTAAACATAATTGTTGCAAATTAACTTTTTTTTTAATTGAGTTAACAAACAAATTTAAAAACTTATTTTTTTGTACCGCGACGCGTTGTACCGCGACGGCTTGGGGTAGAGTGACGTAACCGGGGGGGGGGTGTTGAGAACTGAAGCCTGGCTCACCGTGGAGGAGGCAGAGGTGGCAGGAGAAGGGGCAATAAAACTGGAAGGGTCTGGAAGTTCGGGGATGGGGCTTAACACATGAGAGGCTTGAGACGCACTGGAAGGGTGAGACACAACAGACAATACAGACACATCGGTAGGTGATGGGGGAGGAATACTAAGAGTTTTTTGTTTTTTTTTTATGTGTTTTTGGAGTTTTCTTTTGTGTTTTCCTGGTAGGGGGATGTCTTGTTGGGCAAATATGTTGTTGCGTGTTGGCGGGAGACACGTCAGGGTCCGGCTCCACTATTTCACAGTCCGTTTCCATTGTGGATCGCTCGGCAACGACAGAGTCCAACTGCATCGTAGTGGGGGGGGGAAACATAAAGCCCTGCCAGGGTCCTGGTGCATCGTTTATACATAAACCCCTCCCAGGGTCCTGCTGCATTGCTGGAGGGGGGGAACATAATGCCCCCCCAGGGTCCCGCTGCATTGCTGGTGGGGGGGAACATAAAGCCCTGGCAGGGTCCTGCTGCATCGGGGTGGGTCCTGCCCGGAAAGCCATGCCTGGGTCCTGCTGCATGGGGGGGGCAGTCCTATACACCATGCCTGGGTCCTGCTGCATCGGGGGGTGTCCTGCCCGGAAAGCAATGCCTCGGTCCTGCTGCATTCGGGTGGGGGGGGGGCCCGATATGCCACGCCTGGGTCCTGCTGCATCGGGAGGGGGCCGGGCCGAAAAGCCACGCCAGGGTCCTGCGGCATCGTGGTGTCAGCGGAGGAGGTCCAAGCCGGAGCAGCGGTTGTCACGGTGGTGGCGGTGGGATGTCCAACAGCACTCGTCATCGTGTTGGCGCTGTAGTGGAGTACACCTGTGGATGGAATAGAGGTGGACGTGCAGTGGTATGCAGCAGAGGTAGGAATGGGAAGTTAATTGTGACAGTGACGGCACAGTTGGATATGCCGCCACTGTCTGCTGTAAATTGCGACTCTGCTGCATAGCCTGCACAAAAGCAACATTGCAGGCCTGCATCACACTGAGCTGGAGATCAGGGCTAAGGTGTTCCGACATGCCCTGCTCTATTTGGTTAAAAAAATGATGAGCTGGCCTCTGGAGGTCGGCTTTAACTTGATCAAGGCTTTTGGTGACATCCTGGATCCGGCAATTTAAGAGGTTATGGGACACATCCATTCTGTCACCTAAAGCCTTGATTGCTTCGTGTAAAACCGAGCTCAAGTGCAAAAACTCGGGCATGAGGGACCTATCCGAAGCCCTCTGTCGCTGCCGGGATGAGCCCGCAAAAAAGGGTGCAGTGAAAGAGGACTGCGAAAGGGGAAGACCTGATGGGCCAGCTCCCTGGTCTCCAGTGAGTGTGGAAGGCCCACCTGCTGCTGCGCTGCTGGATGGCTGGGACGGGTCCGTGGCTGCCGGCTGAAGGACCGCTCCAGAACCTGGTGCGACAGTCGTGCTGTGAAAAAAGAAAACAGAAAATTAATACCAAAATATAACAAGACGGTACATCCTGTGGAATTTGAAATTACATATTATGTCAATGCAATACAACCGGAAGCATGTGAGAAATACTTACGTTCTCATGAGAAGGACCGGTCTTAAAAAGGCCAGCACACGGTGATATTTGTACAGCCGGTGCCTTGCTCCGGAACCACTTGCAGCACGATTCTTTGCGCGAAGGTCCTTGTTGAAGCGGTCCTTCATGGAACGCCAACGTGTTCTTATTTTCTCCACTGTGAAATAAAAATAAAATATAATGGTCAGAAAATGGACTTTAGGTCGTGCTCTCTTGACTGTGTGTGATGAAAGAAACTACGAAAAGTTCTCTGCTGCTTCAGACTGCATTGCAATACTTACCAAATGCATTACGGACCCGTGGCGGGGCATTCTCCCAGCCATCCCACAACGCTTGGGCCACCTCACTCAACAACCGACGGAGCGTACTGTTGACTGCGTGCTGTGGATCCCGGCTGTCCCACAACGGGACTCGCTCCCGGACCAGGGTGATCAGGAGGTCGTTTACGATCCGGTCATCGTCCCGTTGTGAAACCTAAAATTAAAAGAAAATCATATAAGTTTGCTCAATCACATTAGGAAAAAAAAATACCAAAAGATGAGAAATGGCATGAATATGAAAGTCAACTTTCAGAAAAGGATCATACAAGAAAAATTAAAAGAAAATCAAGGGTACAGAAAGGAAGATTCAAGAATATTACAATGAGGACAGTCTGCCTTGTATACATACCCGCTGCCGTCTTCCCACCGGACCTTGACTCCGCTGCTCTGTCCCTCTCTGTCCCTCAGTAGAAGTGCTCTATAAAAAAAATCAAATTGTCTCATGTGTCGATGTGACAGTCAATACTTACCAAGCTGAAGGACAAAAAACTAACCTCACTCACATGATCCACTTCTGACTGACGTGGCTCAAACTCCTCATCAGACGAAGACTCCGTAGAAGACATTCTGATGCATGTTGAAAGAAAAAAAAGGAAGAAATTAGGACATGTAGATCCAAAAAATTGAAAATAAATGCGTTGGCTAGGATATACTCACATTGCTCTGGGTCTTGTCCACCAATGCGTCCTGGCAGTGTCTTGTCTTCTTTGGAGTCTGATGAGAAGTGACCAGAAACTTCCCCCAACCTTCCTTTTATCACCCTGCTGCTATGGGGGAGGCTTATCAGTGTCTAGACAAGCTTATCTACAGTCTATTCAACCTTTGTTAAAAAAAACGCATGCGTCCCCATTGACTCCAATGAATTTTTTGACCCCAAAAAAACGCATGAAAACGCATGCGTTTTTATGTGTCCAAAAAACGCCTCTCAAAAATACTACAAGTTGCATTTCTGAAAATGAACGCATGCAGTAAAAAACCGCATGCGATTGAAAACGCGACCAAACGCGTACACAACAAAAAGCATGCGTTTTCAATGTTAAATATAGGGAAAAAACGCATGCTTTTTTTATGCAAAAAACGCTGCAGACAAAAACGCAAGTGTGAAACCACCCTTAATGGTTCATTAGAATAGATTCGCCACCCCATTCTCCTTAATGGCTCATTTGCATTGATTAGCTTGCCCCCTTCTCCGTAATGACTCATATGAATAATTAGCCTGCCCCCTTCTCCGTAATGGATCATTTGAATAGATTAGCCTGCCCCCTTCTCCTAATGGCTCATTTGAATAGATTAGCCTGCCCCCTTCTCCGTAATGGCTCATTTGAATAATTAGCTAGCCCCCTTCTCCGCAATGGCTCATCTGAATAGATTAGCCTGCCCCCTTCTTAATGGGTCATTTGAATAGATTAGCCTGCCCCCTTCTCCTTAATGGCTCATTTGCATAGCCTGCCCCCTTCTCCGTAATGACTCATTTGAATAGATTAGCCACCCCATTCTCCTTAATGGCTCATTTGAATAGATTAGCCTGCCCCTTCTCCTTAATGGGTCATTTGAATAGATTAGCCTGCCCCTTCTCCTTAATGGGTCATTTGAATAGATTAGCCTGCCCCCTTCTCCGTAATGGCTCATTTGAATAATTAGCTAGCCCCCTTCTCCGCAATGGCTCATCTGAATAGATTAGCCTGCCCCCTTCTTAATGGGTCATTTGAATAGATTAGCCTGCCCCTTCTCCTTAATGGGTCATTTGAATAGATTAGCCTGCCCCTTCTCCTTAATGGGTCATTTGAATAGATTAGCCAGCCCCCTTCTCCGTAATGACTCATTTGAATAGATTAGCCACCCCATTCTCCTTAATGGCTCATTTGAATAGATTAGCCAGCCCCCTTCTCCTTAATGGCTCTGTTGAATAGATTAGCCAGCCCCCTTCTCCGTATTGGCTCAGTTGAATAGATTAGCCAGCCCCCTTCTCCGTAATGGCTCTTTTGAATTGATTTTCCAGCCCCCTTCTCCGTAATGGCTTATATCTAGGCAGAAAAAGGGGCTTCTGTAACTGAAATGATCGCTCAGCCAGCCCCCTTTCATACACATTACTGGTCATGTGGTGACATATAGAGCTCTATCCTATGTTTTATCCCACCGCCAAAGCGAAACCCCCGTGACCTGAGACCGGTGCTGACATTACTGGATAATGCAGTATATCAGTGGGCTGTATATATTTTGATTCTAAAACACATATATACATTATTTTTCTTTTAAAGTGGGTCATCCAGATAGGGGGGAAAAAAAAGTCCACCTTGTTTTTTAGGGGTATGAGAGTAGAGCGAGCTGCAGCCTTATAGCCATATACCGTCAGTAGCTGTTACTCCTCCCATACATATACATACATATATACATGTATGATCAGTTAGGCTGAGCATCCACGTGTTGTCAATAGGAAGATAAGCTGCGGACCCCTCTGGCTGCTACTTCTATTCCCAGAGAACACAAGGTTCGTCTTCTGATACTCTACATGTACAGAGCTCCTTTCCTTTGATACAGTTTGTCGGGGGACAAGATACTGGTAAAACTCCAATATATGGGAATAGTGGAGGTCACCGCCACACAACAGTGAAAAAGTTACATTAAACTACAATACGTTCCTTGTTTTCAAAAAAACATCTGAACTAAGGAGAGACGGAAACCAAAACGCAGCTACAGACAGAGATCCGACCCTGACCTTCACCACGCCAAAATATTCTGAGAAGGAACAGAATGCTTTCACCCCGAGCAGTACGCCGGGGGGCCGAGTCTAGACCCCCGCACAGGACTATTAGGCCACGTTCATACTGAACCTGTGAGTGGGTGGTAAAAGAAGCCATACTTACCCCCTAGAATCCATATGGCATCCTCTGCTGGATTGTCACTGACAGCGGGGCATTGAATGAGCTCTCAGTAATTGTTCAGTTTCCCTGCAGCTCCCCCACAGGAGAGATGAGGCATTACACAGCACAAATTTAAATTTATCGATTTGCCTGTATAACACAGGACAGGATCTCTAGAGCATCTTTAACCCAGGATTTTCCCCCTCTACTAACTCGGGATACTATTTCATTTTCAGGCAGATTCTGCTTTGAAAACCGCCTGAAAAAGCACTTGCGAAACACCGAAAGAAGAATGAACTTATTTCTATGTAAAAACAGCGTGCTGCGCAAATCTTCGTCTCTGAAGCATCTTTTAACCACTTGAGGATTCCACAGATGCCAAGTTGTTAAAAGAAGTGAGCAGACCATTCTTCACATGGTTTCTGCTTTGATGACACTCTATAGAAGTAATTGGGAAGGCTCAAAGGATTTGTTTTTTTTTTCTCCAGCATTTTGACTTGGAAAAACCATTAGCAGTTTTTCTCCGGAACTGAATGGAGTTAAAACAGCTGAAAACCTCCAATGAGGCTATGCACGCACAATGTCTTTTTCAGGCAGTTTCCTGCCTGGAATCCACCTGAAAAAGCGCAGCGAAACCTTTGCAAAAAATGATCGTAATGCACAGCAATGTCAAGCTTTTTCCGCTGGCAACTTAATGATTCTATGTGCCCATATCCTATAAAAAAAGACACAAAAAATCCTCAAAAAAAAAAAAAAACACGCTTGGAAAGATATTTCAAAAATCGTATTTCTTTTGAAAAACTTGTCTAGTTCGCCCGCCTTAAATAGGTGTGCACATAGGGTGTATGAACCTGGGTTGTCTAAACTGTACAGCCCCTGTAAGATGTATAGTGGGGGTTTCACGGATATACACATGGTATAGGTATAACACCTCAGGTTTTGGATGAAATCTGTATCACTTTTTTTGTGGTTCGTTCTCTAACTTAGGTAGCAGCTTTTCCAATGTCGTATTGGGGCATGAAAAATGGTGCAAGGAAGCTATTGTTCTCTGCTATCTACCACTGTCAAACTTTTTTTTTTTTTTCTTTTTTAGCGGTATTATTTATTGTCCAAAATCCAGATCGGCGCTGTAACTTTAAGCTCCTAAGACGGATCTCCATGTGCTCCGGCTCTTGGTGTGTGAGGTAATGGCCGTTCTGCGCCTGCCCTGGGCTGAAAATGAATTTTGCCTGCTTACAGAATAGGTTTTCGTGTCCGCCTGGCCCCCTCTTTCCTCTGAACACCACCTCTCCCGTCCTCCCCTTGGTCTCCAGGAGTGGAGTTTATTCAGCAGGAGCTTAGCCTGCGGGCCCCAGCCGATCTCCATAACTACCCTAAAATAAACAGGTCACTGCCAGGCCTGAGGGCCCCCCCAACTACTAATCCAGCCGGGGCAGACGTCGCCACCTCGCCAGCCACAACAGGGTTTTGCCCATAAGTATATGTATATAGATTACAGAGTGGTGAGTGCCCAATTCTGGCACTGCAGCTCCACCTCCCTCTTCCCCCCTTTTCTTCACCTCACCCTCCATCTACGTCCCACCGGGACTGAACTGACCCCATAATTAAACCAGAAATAAGTTTTCTTACCTCACCCGCCGCCCTCCTCCTCCCTCTAATCATAGTTCTGGCAGATTTTGATGTCAGCTCAGAAATGGCTCCCAGATGCTGAGGTTGGTCCAGTTAATGAACTAAAGGCATAAAACCTTACAAAAACGTTTTAACTCCAGGTTTGCCAGGTTTACTTTGTGGCGGCCGCAAGGATCCGACAGCGATCGTCACCCGTCTATCCATGGCAAATATTATCATTTGCGCAGCTATGTCTTCCCCGTCCGCATATCACACCATTACTGGATCCAGTATGGCTTTGTAAGGGATTTTCACCCAGGTTTTTCAGGGTAAATATTCCTATTTAGTATTACAAAATTGCAGATTTTTATAAAAAAAAATGTTTTATGTGCTTTGGAAAGCAGCATAGAAAAACATTTATAATCATCATCATTGCCATTCAGCAGCCTGGGAAAGCTGGGAGCTAATATGGCTCCAAAAATGATTTTCACCCAGGTTTTTCAGGGTAAATATTCCTATTTAGTACTATGAAGTGACTTTGCTTTTTTATATGCAGCAATGGGACAGTTTTCCAACCCCTAGTTGTTGTGTTTTTTTTTTACTATCACTTCGTATTGCCATTGAGCAGTCTGGGAAAGTTAGGTGACTACCAACATGGCTCCAAAAATGATTTTCACCCAGATTTTTCAGGGTGAATATGATTTAGTATTATAAAGTGATAGATTTATTTTTTTTTATTATTATTATTATTATTTTTTTTTTTTTTAACTTTTTCTTTTATTTGCTTTGGAAATCTACGGTATTCCTACACATAAAAGGAATGAACTAGCCAACATTACTACCTAGTATTGCTATTCAGGAGTCTGGCAAAGCTGAGTGACAAATAATAAGGGTCCAAAATGGCTTTTCACCCAGGTTTTTCAGGATAAATATTCTTGTAAGTGGCAGATTTTTATTTATTTTTTTTCTTTGAGAAAACTATGGTACTACTACTATACATAAAGGTAATGATAGTCACCCAACGGTGCTATTCAGGAGCATTAGAAAGCTGGGTGACAGACAATATGGCTCCAAAAGGGATTTTTCGCCCAGGTTTTTCAGGGTAAATATTCTTATTTAGTATGATAAAGTGACAGATTTAAAAAATTGTATTTGTTTTGGAACCCTACGGTGGTGCTGCTGTATATAAAAGAAGTGATAATCGCCCAACATTGCTATTCAGGAGCCTGAAAAAGCTGGATGTCAACTAGTATGTCTCCAAAAAGGTATTTTCACCCAGGTTTTTCACAGTAAATGTTTTTATTTTGTACTATAAAGCGGCCGATTTTTCACAGTTTTGCCTTGGAAATCTGCTGCATGTAACTGGAACGATAACCGCCCGGCATTGGTAGCTGGTATTACCATTGTGGAGCCAGGGAAAGCTGGATGGCTTCAAAAAGGTGTATATTCACCCAGGTTTGTCAGGGTAAAGAAAATAAATAATGATCACCCGGCGGCTTTGGCGGAGGGTATGTAAGTGAAAGTTAATAATCTAGTTAATCGGCGCGGCTCTTGCTGACAAGGGGTTAAATTACAGGCGCACACCGCAAGCCTCTGGCACTGTCCCAGCCCGCAGAGAGTTAATAACAAGGCATAAGAGAGCTTTGTGCGGGGATACAATATCCCAGCATGCTTTTCTGCAGAGTCTGGTTTTTAATTTGAGGCTAGAAGTTGGCGCAGATTTAAGGGGATTGGAAGAGAGACGCGTCCAGAGCGAAAATATTTACACAGCAGCAAATTCCAGCAGGAATCCAGGGGCCGGTGTCTGAGAGCCAAACAAAGGCTTCTTTCTGAGGTCTCACTCCTCCGTATTGGGCTCCTCACTCCTGTGCATTGTGTCCTGCACTCACTTCATTGACTGCTGACCCCCTATCTCTGCCGATCGATAAAGCCCCTTCTAATAACTCTCCGACCCCCTAAATGAACGGATCAACTTTGCCTCTTCCAAAGGAACTAAATGGACTCCCCCCAAAACATCCCAATGCACAGGTCACGGATTTACTATGTATTTTCCATCGCACTCGAAATCTGCACCAAAATCTGCTCCGAAATTTGCAAGAGCGACGTGTTGATTTTCGCTGCTGATTTTGTTGCAGATTTCACCCAGTGCAATGCAGTGAATGAGATCCGCAATGAAGGCATCGACCAGGTACAGATTTCCAAACACGTGCCATAGGTGAACAATTTCCACATCTATAAAATCTCATCTACTTAACTGGTTACTGTATTACGCGGCGGATGTTTCCGCACCACTTTGTGCAGTGACTCCCTCAGGATATGTTGGGAAATCCAGAGAATATGAGGCTACGTTCCCACGATGAGCTTTTTGATGAAGCAGATCCGCTCGCTGCCCCATTAAGTAAAATGGGTTGCTTACATTTTTCCAAATTCCTAAGCGTAAAAAAAAAAACTCACCAAAAACTCATCACTTAACAGTACAAGCAAAAAGTGGAGGGTTCCCTATGGTTTTTGCAAAGTCGTTTTTTTTTTTTTTTTTTTTCCCTACTCTATTGAGTAATGAAGAAACCAATAGTGTTTTATTTTATTTTTTTATTTTTTTTAAAACGATGGCAAAACGCTCCAAATAATGTCAGGGTGCCGTCTGAGCTTTCCCATTGATTTGTATTGTAACAGTACCAAGGGTCTTCGGAGCAGAAAACGCCAGAAGAATGGACGGGTCACTTCTTTGATAATCTTTTGATGTTTTTCAGGTGGTTTCCCCGGCAGAATTCACCCCAAAAAAACGTGTTGTGTGCACATTCCATAAGAAAACCGTCGTAATTTGGTGTAGTTTTTGCAGAGTAGTCGCTCATGTGCATTTTAGAGACTCTGCGACTAATGACGTTACAAAACCATGGGCAATTACTATTTGCCATAGGAACAGACAATCCTGTAAATATAGCTGGTTTTCTAAGCCAATCCATGAAACCACAGAAACATTAGATTATTGTCAGATCTTGGCTGAATCTGCAATCAATTATTACATTTCTATGGACACATTCGTAGGAAATCCCCTGGGATTTGTGCATAGAAACAATACAAATAAGTGAGCAAAGCGTGAAAAATCGCCAAAAAAGAAAGGTTATGGAATTACAGAAATCACAGGGTGGACAGACATATTGTGAAAAATGGGAAAAAAAGTGTCAAAACTTCTTGGTTTATGGAGTATGAGTAAGACCACACCAGGCGACATGTTGCTCGTGCTCCTGTGAGCATCCCGCGTGGCCTCAACGTGCTACTATGGCTGCAGCGTCACATCTGGGTTGTCATTGGTTGGCAATAGTAAAGGTAGCTGCCAGCAGCGGATCTTGATGATTTGCCCAAGTTCATTCAGCATGGGTGAACCTTCCTCAGACAATCATTAAAGGGGTTGTCCACTACTAGGACAACCCCTTCTTGATCAAAATGTTTGACCCCCATAAATTAATAAAGGTTATGCTCCCCTGCCGTGCCGGCACTGTTCTCGTGGTGTCGGCTCTCGCTCTCCCGGGGCTTGTTGTGACACCGGCGCCCAATCAGTGCTGGCATCGCTGTCCCCGCCTTCAGACATGAAGAGGAAGTCCAGGCTGCAGCTAATCTCTGACTTCCTCTTCCAGCTCAATTTGACAGGAAGTGGGGACAGTGACGCAAGCTCTGATTGGGCGCCAGGGTCACGTGTCACAACAACAGCACGGGAGCCCTGGGGAGAATGAGTGCCGACATAGGAGGCGAGCATAGACTTTATTATTTATGGGGGCCAAGCGAGGGGTGTGAGAAGTTGGCCAAGTAGTGGACAACTTCTTCAATAACCTCAGTGTTGGCAGCCGAGGCTGTAAGTGCCAGATTTCTACACTTGGAGCTCATTCTCCATACTGAATAAATCAAGATGTTTTTAAAACCTTAATGTTTTTTTTACATTTCCAAATTTGCCAAATCAGTAACATGTCTACCTATTCTGTGATTTCCAAATTTCCAGGACTTTAACTTCCCAGCGTTGCAATTTCAGTTCATGCTAATGGAGGGTTATATAGACTGGCAACAACAAAAAAGCATGACGTTCATTATGGAAACTCTGTTCTCTTTTAGGGAGGGAGGCTGTGAAGTTAGGGGGCAGTTTGAAGCGATCAGCAATAGAAACGGTTTAATTATGGGCATTATAAGAGGACCTGTCACTTGCAATAAATATGTATTTTTTCCTATTTGTTGTAAATGCCGCTGTTCTCCTGAATCCGGCGTCGTTTTTCTTTTGATCCTGCGCCTCTCCATTCCTGAGATATGGCCCTTTCTTCCCTGTATATAAATCTGTTGTTGTGTTTTGTTTTTTTAACCAACTGGGCGTGGTCAAGAAGACGACGCCCACAGAGAAGTGTTGAGGACCACGCTCCCTTGGCTAAAAAGGCTCAATTTATACATAGACCATATCTCAGGAACGGAGAGGCGCAGGAAGAAAAGAAAAACAGCGCCGGATTCAGGAGAACAGCAGCTTTTACACCAGATGAAAATTACATATTTATGCAAAGTTCCCCTTTAACTGTAAATATTAATATTTTCAGACTATGGACACTCCAATTTGCAGGATAGGACCCATTAATCCTCTCTGCGACAGTCTCTCCCTGTCTGGCTTCTCTCTGCCCCAGCCATACTTTGCCCTTACGTCTCTCCCTCACCCCACTGATATTTGGATAATATCTCTATTCCTCCACAGAGAGACCTTTCTTTCCATGTAATATAAAACATCGCCTCAGGATGCACACACCTGCCCCCACCTCCCTCCGCTCGCTCCATGCACACTCGCCACAGATTAGCCGCAGACCTCTTGCCCAGTTTGGATAATTACTTCCAGACCCCTCCATCCCCCCTACCCCTTTTCCCACCTCTTTATTTTATTTTATTTTTTTTAATTTTTTTAGTGCTAAACTTTTGGCTCAGGAACTCAAATCAGTGCCACTTAGCTGCAGGTAAAGGGTCTACAGATCACCGGTCACGTATCATTGTCACATTGTGACCCTTGCACCATGCGGGAAATTATTATGTCTATATATGTATTTATAATAATAATAATAATAATAAATAAAAATAATAAAAAAATAATAAAAATAAATCTATATATTATTAGTATTACTTTTATTTATTATTATTAATAATATTATAAATAAAAAATATATAGAAATAATTTCCCGCATTGTGCACGTCTCAGAAAGTGATATATATATATTTTTATTATAAAAAAAAAATATATATATATATATATATATATATATATATATATATATATATATATAATATATATATGTAATAAAAAAATTATATATATTTGTATTATAAAATATATATCACAGGTATTTTGTAACTCCAGCAGGGGGATAGTTCAGGAGAGTCTGTCCTAAGGTTTTTGTTTTTTATGTAGGGTTAAGCCATGGACATGATCTGGTAAATGTTACACTCCTGCCGAAATGAGCACATGGCGGTGATAATACACAGGTCTCCGACAGGAAACAGTCTGACACCGGGATACGCTACATAATCAACTGCGCCTCATAATGGATGAAAGCCTTAATTCGAGAGTTCAGACTCTACCTTCTACCCATCTATCCCTGCCGGCGTGGGCCATACTGTTCTGCTAGGGTTGATGAGCGCTCATAATTCTCCAGCGGGCTCATATTTTGGGCTCGCCCCCTCCTCCGTTGACCGTACGCACATGCTTTCCAGTGGAGCGGTCTGAGCCTAATGGCTTCAGCAGATGAGCAGATACCTCACTTTTTCCCCTCTTGACTTTTAGTGGCTGGAAAAGCTGAAAGTGAGACCTTGGCAAAAGATTAGAGCTCAGAAATGGCCACGTAGCCTGAAGCAAAAAGGGGGGACGGTATAATATATGTGGATTCTGCAAAAAATAGCGATTGCGCTATGTCTGAGACCAGAACAGAAGGCAGACAGACATTCTGCGGCTAATGACCGTAACATAATGCAGGTTTCGCTGCCCCCCCCCCCCCCCCTGTAGATCTGAAAGTGAAGAATGAAAACCAGACGCTTAAAAAGAATCCATATTTATTACATAGAAGTCAGTTATTAACAATCTGCACCACTTTGGCCAGCAATCGGTGCCTTGTACTTCGCCATCATCCAGCAATCCTTGACATTTAACACTCACGTATCAGAAAAAGATATTGACCACCCCTTCACAGGAATAGGGTGCATGCATTATTTCCTAACCTCATCTCCTCTAAAAATGAGGTTCTGTCCAGTCCTGTAAGTGCCATTTCATGTCAGAAGCTCCTCCGAACCCAATTATGCAGGCGCAAGCCCATCCGAGCTTTCAGTGCATGGGATCTCCTCGGGAGTCCAGCTAAGAACATGCCTCCTTGACCCTCAGATAATGGATGATCCATAATTTGTGACCAGCAGGGTCCCGTTTTGCTCGCATGGAATTGCTCCAGTATAGTATCCCTGCTCGTCGCTTTATCCCTTCATCTCCTACCCGGACACCTAGACAGCACTGCTGTCTTCTGGACAGGTCTCCTGGTATGCTCAGACATGGAGGAAACATATCTTGTAAGTCCATAGTTTTGGAGTCCCTCCCCTGCTTAAAAGTAAGAGTGAGGAAGCCGTCCGATTGGTGTATCATTATTGTTTCCCACCCTAGAGGAGTCCATGAGAGGTTCTTCTGACTCCCAACCTCTTTCGGTACCATTTGAACTCTGTGATAACTTTTTTAACTCTCTTTTCTCATCTAGACCTGTTTTTACACCTTCCAACTCTAGAGGACCTCCGTTCTCACATGCGTGTGCTTTTTCCTTACGCCTCCTTGTATAGCAGATTGCGCTTACTATGACCACCAAGAGGAGGATACCAGCCGCTACAGCAGGCACCAGCACTAAAGTCAGGCTTCCATCTTTGGTTTGTGTAATATGGGCACTAGGCGTTGGAGTTTCTCCCATGGTCTGTGTTTCCGAGCATAGTTCAGTCTCTCCACTTACATCGGTCATCGATCTAAGGCAAATTCTGTATGTGCTATTAGAGTTCAGTCCCATTAAGGTATAGTGTGGGAGAGATGGAGGCAACTGGTATCGGTCCGGCCTATCGTCTGAGCCAGAAAGGTTCTGCACCGTGAGTCTTAGTCCCAGTAGATGTCCCTTACTTTGGATAAAAGTTTGTAGATCCACTTTCAGTGAGCTACTAGTCCTTTCTAGGACTTGCAACTGAATTTCGGGAAGCTCTGTGAAATCTGCTTGTGTTAGTGATAGCATCTCACAGTACATGCCATAAAATCCTGATGGACATTCACATGCCACTTCTCCAAGGACATCTAAACGGCAAAACCCACCATTCAAGCATGTTTGAGGTGGACAGAGCTGATCATATTGGGTTGGTTTGACAGGCTCCTCCGTTGGGTTATTGGGTTCAATTGTTGTTGTGGTGGTGATAGTGGTCAGTGCCATTGTTGGACTTGGACTGGTTGATGTAGGTGATGCTGGTGTACTGGTAAGTGCCAAAGTTGTAGGCACAAAGACTGTTGTTGGTATGGGGCATCCAAAGTCAGAATTTTGCAAATTACGTAAAATTTTGCCTGCATTTTTAGGAGGGAAGTGGCAACGAGTTTCTTCTGAGCGTTGTAGAACAATTCCATTGACTCTCAGCCATTCTGTTAGCCAGCTTAATACACATACACAATTAAAAGGGTTTTGTGCCAGACTAACACCACGTAGGCGTGGTGTAGACTGGAAGAGGCCTTTTGGCAAAGTACGAAGGCTCATTCTACTTAAATCTAAATCTTGTAATCCACTAAGGCTTGAAAAGTCATCAGTTTGAAGCTGGGAAATTGCCACATTGCCAGCTAGATTGAGTTTGGTCAAGCCTCGTAGACCTGGAGGCACCTTAGTTAACTGATTATCGGATAGGTCCAGCTCATGGAGATTCTTGAGTTCATTCAACAGATCTGCGGGCAACTCTCTCAACCCAAGACCTGCCAACCGTAAAGTCTCTATGTTTTTTACATGGAAGATACCAGGCTGGATAACAGGGATAGCATTATAACTAAGATCCAGGAGCAGAAGATGAGGTAATGAGAAGGCTGGAGGGACTACCAATTGATTTTTGGTCAGTTTGAGCTCAAGTAATTTCTCGAGACCTCTGAAAGCATCTTGATGAATGCTCCGAATGTGGTTCTCGCTGAGGTACAGCCTTTCTAGACGACTCAGACCTTGAAAGGTTTCGGCAGAGATTTCGGTGATTTGGTTCGATGAAAGATCCAGGTTGCTGAGATTGGTCAGCCTTTTGAAGACTCCTCCAGGTAGGTTGGACAGCTTGTTATGGGATAGATCCAAGAGCTGAAGGTCCCACAAACCTGAGAAACTGCTTTCCTCTACTGAACTGATTCCATTCTCAAACAGGTATAAAGTGATAGTGTTCGGAGGTATGGCGCGAGGAAAGCCAGGGTTTCTACGACTCATACAGAAGACGGTAGACGGTTGGTTGCATTGACAGCCATCTGGACAACCTTCTGTAAGGACTGTGTATGCAGCGCAGAGGACCGTCCAGACCAACAGGAGATGCATGGTGCAAGATCTGCAAGAAATAAACAAAACATTATTAATAACCCTGGTAAAGTTTTTGAGTTTCAACCTACAAATTACATAAATTATGGACAATCCTGACTCTATCCAGGACTATTCTACGGGATCTGTTCAAGTACCGACTTGGAGAAGGGGTTAAGGGTTAACTTTCTCTCCTCCAAGCTTGTGCCAGACTTAATTTTCATCTGCTGCATATTTCCTGGGATGTAATCTTATAAGGTTCCTCGTATGATTGGCAGATTCCAATTTCTTACTTGAACCGTTACCACCAAGCATGAAATGATCTGAGAGGTTCCTGGCGAGGCTTGTGTGGACAGGATGCTTCTGCCTCCTAGAGAATCGGCTGGTATTTGTACCCCTATCATTTAGGTTACATGAACTTTCAACTCCTGTACAAAAAAAAGGCTTGTGCCTGTCAGGCCATGCCCCATGTGTATAAACAGAGCCCCCACTGGTATGCAGACCCCCCTTCCCTATCTGTCACTTATAAGACATGGTGTAGATAAAGTCCTAGGCCACACAACCTGGCAATGGTGCAGCTCCGAGGACCCTCCTTGGTGCGTAACCCATGATGATCCCCGTCCAGGGTGCCATGTACATCCATCTCACACCCCAGTCCTCACCCTTATCTCGGCTTCTGTTTGCACAACGTGATTTGCTTAGACACATGTCCTTATTTTTCTTCCGTAAAGACGTTATCGTCGCCATTCACGTTATCGTCGCCATTCATGGACACGCGCAAATTGGCGGCAGACATGAAAACAGTTCTGCCAATCTGGTTGATCAAGGGCGTCTGAAAGAGTCCTCGCTCTCAAAAATAATTAAAAATAAGTTATTTAATTTTTCTTTTTGCAAGAAATAAATACCACAGTGGTGGCAAAAATAAAATGTAAATAAAGATACGGATCAAAAATAGCTCATAATCGGATACAGCAAAATTTAGCTCTGCTTCCTCTGACAAACACGGCTCTGCTACATTTGAGAAATAGCGCTGTGGATATTAATCCACAGGAGGAGACGAAACAGACACGGTATTACTTAGCAGTATATGGTAGTATTATATGGGCACAATAGAATTATATAGCCTGGGTTCATGGCGCATGTGTAACGTAAAGGCCAAGTGTATCTGCTACATGTATCCTTAGGCCTTTATTCACTCATTTTAGAGTGGTGGATTGCACAATTCATTTTATACACCGTAAAATAAAGTATACATGCCGTAACATATTATTTTTCTACAATGGATCCATTTGGGTGACGTTTGCCGCTGTACGCCTTTACAGCGCCAAATATTGAGTATATACCTCCAATGCAAGGCTGCGTATGCAGATCATGATTTGAATGCTGCATTTGATTTAGATGCAGCATGTGAGCTTTGGGAGTTACTATTACCATGGCATTATATGGCGGTATTATGAGAGCTGAATGAGAATTGCCTAAAATGACAAGCATCGGAGGAACCCTAAATGGGCAAATTCATCCTCTCCACATTTAATTTCGATGCAGCATGTGAGCTGAGTAAGTTAGTATTACCTCAGCACTATATGGCGGTATTATGTGAGCTGAAAAACTACCCAAAATGACAAGCGGCAAACCTTAAATTGGCAAATTCGTACTCTCTGCATTTAATTGAGATGCAGCATGTGAGCTGAGTAAGTTAGTATTACCTTAGCACTATATGGCGGTATTATGAGAGCTGAAAAACTACCCAAAATGGCAAGGAGAAAACCCCCAATTGGCAAATTCATGCTCTCCACATTTATGGTAATTTCAATGTACAGTAGCATGTGTGCTGAGTAAGTTAGTATTACCTTAGCACTATATGGCGGCATTATGTGAGCTGAAAAACTACCCAAAATGACAAGCGGAAAACCTTAAATTGGCAAATTCATTCTCTATGCATTTAATTTCGATGCAGCATGTGAGCTGAGTAAGTTAGTATTACCTCAGCACTATATAGCGGTATTATGTGAGCTGAAAAACTACCCAAAGTGACAAGCGGAAAACCCTAAATGAGCAAATTCATCCTCTCCACATTTAATTTAGATGCAGCATGTGAGCTGAGTAACTAACTTAGTATTACATTGGCACTATATGGCGGTATTATGTGAGCTGAAAAACTACCCAAAATGACAAGCGGAAAACCCTAAATTGGCAAATTCATCCTCTCCACATTTACTTTCGCTGCAGCATGTGAGCTGCGTAAGTTAGTATTACTTCAGCATTATATGGCGGTATTATGAGTTGAAAAACTACCCAAAATGACAAGCCTGCATGTTTCAAATTTGGTTACAACCTCACATCTGCAGCTAATGACGCACTCGGGTCTACTCCATCTGTACAGTCATAAAGCCTCAGCTGCGCGCTCCCTCCAGCCCCCCACATGCAGCGTGCGCAAGAAGTACTCATCCGAAAATGTATAAGATCTGCGATCCTGTAAATCCCTTTGCGGAACAATATGTGGAGCTTGTATTTTACATCCGCACCACAGTGGCAAGAGTTGCCCTCCGCATGAATGAATACATCTCTGATGAGGAGAGATGGTGTCTGTGAGATCTGCGCCTCCACTGCCAGAGTTAAGTAGGGGTCAGTAGGAGGCAGGTAATATTCTGAGGAATGTGCAGCTGTGAGAAGGGGGAGACAGAGGTGAGAGAAGGGAATAGGCCCAAATCTAAAGAAGAAAAGGAGAGGAGATGTTGCAGATGGCGAGGAGAGGAGGGGCAGGGTGGTAATTGCTGTCCAGGAGGAGGAGGAGGAGGATGGGGGCACAGTGTCTGGGAGAAGGTGGGGTGCGGGGTGTCATCTTGGAAGAAGTAATACAGAAAATACCCTGATATCATTTTTTTTTTTTCTTTTCTTTCCTTTTATAAAAGCTTCACGGTGTTTAAAGATGGGGTATTCTGGCTCTTTGTTTAGGATCAAGTTAAAAGGAACCTTATTACAAGCGATGTATCAGTCACAATACATGGAAGGCCGCTCTCATCATGGCTCTGACTTCCGGTAATGGTGCTTGTTCCAGGAGGAGAGTCTAATACTGTAATGCAAGGGAAAAAATAATACAAATGTACATCTGTTATCTCCCTACAGAAAACGCAACATCGCCCAGACCCCAGAGGGATGAAACTTGGAGACGTACCCTTTGGTGATTAGAGTCTTGATGAAACAGACCTTTAAAATGGGAAAAGTAGAATGAAAAGGAATTTTGCAGTTTTTTTTTTTAATGGGGTTTTGTCACCCTCCCCGGGTCCAGCACAAAGTCTTTGGTGTCTGTTATTGTGTGCAGCGCTGACCTCATGTCGACAACACTGCAGCCAATCGGCGACCTTAGCGGCTCTAACCGAGCCACAGAGATTGCTAATTGGCTGCAGTGCTGTTGACAATAACAGACATTGGAGACTTGGTGCCGGACCAGGGGAGGGTGGGTAAAGAAGTGTCTTTTTAAAACAAACTGCCGCCACAGTATGGGAGTTTTAGTCCCAAAATATTGTCCTGGATTAGAAAGGATAAAAATCTTGATTTGGATAGTGCCACTCTTTTCCTTGGGTTGCGTTTTGTATTGCAACTACTGTCTATTGTAAATGGAGCCGAGTTGTAGAGGTAAGAGCGGTCCTGAATATGGGGGAACTAAAGTGCCAAGTCTTTGTTTTTGCCTTGGTTTTGGAATTTTTAGGAAAAAAAAAAACCAAGAACTGTGATGTTGTGTGGGATAAACCCCAAAGACCCCTCCATACACAAGAGATGAAATTCAGCTGGACCCGCTGTGCAGTGGGGACCTCCCAACTAAAAGGTCGACCAAGCCAAGCGCCCATGTGTTTGGGGGAGACAGGACGGATATAACATTTGTTTGACATCTAGACAAACCCCTACGAAGAAACCAAAAGCCCCCTCCTACTCCAGTGCTGCGGCACTCAGTGGGATCTTGTTAATTTGTATTTGCCAAGCTTAATCTTATTTACTGAGCTCGCTTCCGTCACATATCCAAAAAAACAAGGTAATCCCCACGTAACAATAGTGGGCAGTGGCGTCCACATTGTTCCTTTACGCTCCTGCGGCCGAGAATTCTATAAAGCTTCGCCCCCTTAAACATACAAGATCGGCCCGGCAAATATGTTTATGATAATAGGGCTGAAGAAAACAAACCATGAACAAACTGTGCATTGCTCACCTTCCCCAGGTCCAGCGCTGAGTCTCTGCTGCTGCTTCTGGTGTTTGTCTACAGCGCTGATGTCATGCTGCAGCCAATCCATAAGCTCAGTAGCTCAAACCATCGATTCCACTGGGCTCAGTGCTGGACCGAGGTGGATGAGTAAAGTTCTGGGGTTTGTTCGTTTTTTGTTTTTTTGCGTAAATTGCAGCAGGGAAGCAAGGAATTTTTTTTAAAACTGGAAAACCCCTTTATAGGTTCCAGCCGAGACATTCCGACCTATAGTAGAAATCCCCTCTGTTTCCACATTCACTAGGATTCCCCCCACCCAGAGATGGCGCTACCGCTGACTATAGGCTGTTTCTGGTATTGCATCTCTGCCGCATGCACTTGAATAGGAATGAATTACCGTACTATACGCAATCCAAGAACAGCAGAGGTGACTTTTTCTAGATCCTCTTGCACAGCCAAAATTGCCTCCAAGATTAAAAAAAAAAAAAAACAAAAAAAAAAACAAGCCCCTCCCCCTGGACTCTTAAGGAACAGAACTCTTGCTCCTTTTTTTTTTTAGGCAGAAGTTGTATAATCCCTTGCACCTACTCAATAGCAAAGCAAGCTTATAGGAGTATGCCTGGCAACGGTTTAGCACAATGACTCCCTCGAGAAAATACCCCAATGGGCCGGGCAACATTTCCGATAGTATGGGACGAGGGGAACAGCAGGGCATACTGGCCTCAACATTATTAATTATGGGAATGTCCCATTGGTAAAGGACTGCAAGGAATCCACAAGTATTACCACCAGCGCATCGCCTGCCCTCCACCCGGGGGCGTCCCACACATACCACAGTCCCTTAGCAATTAGGCATTAAAGCCTTTGAAATGCCAGCTTAGGCATTTATTCCTGCCCTTGGGATTCTGCAGGCCAGGACATGATAAACCTTCTGGTCTGGAGTCAGACTGTCCATCTTGTTCGCTCACTAAGTCACACCTGTTACGGTGCTCCTAGTGTCTGCGCTGTCACTTTAAGACCATACTTATATACCTGACAGGCACATCTGGAGCGGAGAATATTAGGGAACCCGGCGTTGGCTCGCTTGGATTTCGGAAGTACGTTAGGAATTTTTAGAAATTGATATGAAACGGGTGCTAGAACCCGCTGGGGTGCGAAGGGTTAATGGGCGAAAAGCATTAAGGGTCACTGATCCTAGGAACACTTGTGAGCGGTAAACCGTAGGACAGTGACACCCATGGACGATCATTAAGCTTCCGTTTTCTCATTGGTAGGTTCATAGACCTGAAGCCTGCAGAGCGTCGCGCCTGCAGATGTTCACCCCAACCGCCTGGGCCAAGCAGCGACCCTCCCTGGTTTATATATACAGCACATCACCGGTATATGACATAGCACCACGACCCCGCGTGTGTATCGCAGCCAAGTATTACACATTATTAACTGGCGGGACTTTCCAGAGCGAGAGATGGTGGAAACTAGCGGTTCATGAGTGAGTGATATCACCATTCCCCCTGGCTGAGTATATACGTGTTCTGAATGGGGGATAAGTGAGTAAATCGCTTCCAGAAACACTCTGGTGGCGACTTATCGTCCCTGAGAACAGGATCAGGCATGTTAACATCCATCAGCCTAATCATTTCCCCCTCCTAGCATAAGCTGTAAGGTTTGGAGAAAAAAAACCCTACCATACACCTCAGAGGTCCATCAAGTCCCACTGAAGTCATTGACTTTGCCTCTTCTGTCAAGATGTGACCACTGTTTTAGCCACCCAGCTTTCCCAGAGTATTCAATACTTCTAGTTGTGGAGGTGGGGTATCACTACTTATACCTTCATACAAATAATAAAATGTACCTTCCAGGGGTGTTAGTTATACAATGATATGGGATTATTAGCTATTTAAAGGGGACTTGTCACTTGCGTCAAATATGTATTTTTTTTAACCTGGTATAAATGCCGCTGTTCTCCTGAATCCGGCGATGTTTTTCTTTTGTACCTGCGCCTCTCCGTTCCTGAGATATTGTCCCCTCTTCTCTGTATTCAAATTTATTCTTTAAAGCAAAGTGGGCATGGCCTCCAACTTGGGAGTCTAGATAAAGAGCACGCCCAGTTGGCTAAAAACACTAGATTTATACATCGGGAAGAAGAGGCCATATCTCAGGAATGGAGAGGAGCAGGAACAAAAGAAAAACATCGCCGGATTCGGGAGGAAAGCCTCATTTACACCAGGTAAAAAACAATAATAAAAAATTGCATATAATATATTTATTATAATTATGGCAAGTGACAGGTCCTCTTTATGCTTCTAGGAAAGCTGACCACCAACCTTTTTGTAGGTTTGGTAGGGGCGGCCATATTGGTTATCACTCAGCTTTGCAAGGAACATATATATATATATCTATGATACGCCGGAGTAGAAGTTTTTTGACAGAAGAGGACGACTGGAGTGCTAGAAATAATGTCTAACCTTTACCCCTGCAGACCGCAGTTCACATAGACCTGTTTGCTTCTGCATGAACTTGTACGTCTGCAGAGCATCGCGTGTTCAGAATTCCTACTAACTAACCATAAAGCTATTGACGGTACGTACTATATCCCCGGGCTGCATATAGATAATTACGATACAATAGGTATTGTGAGCGAGATCGGCTCCGTTCCAGCCTCCCACTCCTCCATTGCTACCTGTGACTGCGCGGCCCTATTGTCGGCTGCACGTATAGGGAGGGCGCCATTACTCCTCTGTATGTTTTGGCTGTAAAATTACAGCAGCTTAAGATATTAAAGCTTTTCTGTCCTTTGTAAGGCTGCTGAGGAGACGCAGCCCTTCATTTTTTTTTTATGGCAGTGATGCTCTTGTGATGCGGCCTGGTTTTATTAACTCCTTGTTTGCCCTATAGGATTGATGTATATGCTCCGCTAAGACCCAGCCCAAGAAGTGGGTTCCCATCTTCCATGATTAATCTCGTGATGAGACTACCCCGCTAACTTTCCATATAACGGAGTAGAAATTATAATAGATCATGGTCGACCGCTGTAGATCTGTTCAATATTCGGTTTCAAGGTATACATGGATAGCTTATGGAGTTTTCCCTCTCTAACAGAAAAGCTGGGTTCTATGGATGCACAAGTTGTCAAGATGAGCTTCCCTAGCAACCAGTCCATCTCAGAATACTCAGATCATACTTTTGCGTAGACTTGTTGCTACGGATACCCCACGGATTGTTAAGCATGGCTTCCCTAGCAACCAGTGTCTCAGACTGTTCAGGTCTGTAGTTCATACTTTCACCTAAACTTGTTTCTATGGCTACACATTGGTTGCTAGGGAAGCTTTGCTCATCAACCTGATCTGTCTTTGACTACTTAGGTCTTTAGGCCAGATTTTGTTCTAGACTAGAAGCTTTGCAAGTCAACCCATGTGTATCTATAGCAACTGGTCTAGGAAAAAATATGACCTAAGTAGTCTGAGACCGACTGATTAGTAGGGAAGCATTGCTTGTCAACTCGGTCTGTCTTATTTTGGTCATATTTTGTTCCTAAACTAGTTGCTATGGATACACATAGGGTTGATCAGCAAAGCTTACCTAGCAACCAATCTGTCTTAGATTACTTATGTCTTTAGGTCAGTTTTACCTAGACTGGTTGCTATGCATACAAATGGGGTCGACAAGCAAAGCTTCCCTAGCAACCAGCCTGTTTTGGATTACTTAGGTCTTTAGATCACAGTTTTACCTAGACTGGTTGCTATGCATACAAATGGGGTTGACAAGCTAAGCTTCCCTAGCAACCAGTCTGTCTCTTAGATTACTTAGGCCTTTAGATCACAGTTTTACCTAGACTGGTTGCTATGCATACACATTGGGTTAACCATGTCTCTAGCAATTAGTCAGTACAGTCATCAAATTATTATCTCAATACTCTGAGACTAAGGCTCTGTGCACACAATGCGGATTTTGCTGAGGATCCGCAGCAGTTTCCCATGAGTTTACAGTACAATGTAAATTTTTGGGAAACCGAAAACGCTGTGCCCATTCTGCGGAAAAAATGCGCGGAAACGCAGCGGTTTACATTCCGCAGAATGTCACTTCGTTGAGCGGAATCCGCAGCGGTTTTGCACCTGCTCCATAATAGAAAACCGCAGTGGAATCCGCACAAAATCCGCGGTAAATCCGCTATAAATCCGCAGGAAAAACGCAGTGTTTTTGCCCTGCAGATTTATCAAATTCGCTGCGGAAAAATCCACAGTGGACCATTCTACGTGTGCGCATCGCCTCACTGTCCGGGGTTATAATGACGGCTGCTCTTGAATGACAGCAAGCAGATGTCATATAAACTATGAGAAATTGATGGAGAAAATATATTGGAAAGTTTTCTAACTCTTTCCAATGCATAGAATAATATTAATTTCCTACGGTTGGGATTCTCTTTTACAAGGGTAAAGCCCTTTTTTGTGGGGGTATTACTAGGGTCAGTGACTGCGGGGACTTGGAATAAGCACTGATAAGCGCGCGGCCATGTTTGCCTCATCTCGTGTTTGAAGACGAGAGATATTTGGCAGAAATTGTCACATGCGTTAAGCCACTCGCGAAAGTACGGCCGGATCTGAGCCAGAATAAACTGCAGGGTGCGAGGAAGCGCTTAACGAAAAAAAACGGAGTCACCCAGAATAATCCAAGCTGATCTGGACTTGGCAGCTTGTACCTTTATGGAAGTGCCAGCATGCTGGGCACGGAGGTAGCCAGGGGGCATCCATTACAATTCTGGAAAGATAACTTATTTGCATCATATCCTGCTTGTACTTGTAGTTCCACAGATGCTAAGAAGGTGCTCATGGCTGTAAAAGCGATGCCTGCCCCTTTATAATAGACTTATTGAATGATGGGCATTGTAGTCCTCCAAGATCTGTGCGGTAGACGGTGCAATGGAAGAGGCTAAAATAAATCTGGGGGTCCTGGGGGGGGAGAAGACTTCCAGGGTCTGACCCCTCGGATGTTGGAGATTATGTAGACTTGCTACTCGCCGCATGTGGGACCACCCCCCAATAGTGGCCCTTGGCCTATTTATGTGAACCCCATCCTGTATGAAGGAAGCTGCGCTAATCCGGCTCTGCCGCACATGGCGTTAATCTAAATGTTGATGTGAAGCCGGCGTCTGTACATGACGTGTGTCACCGCCTGACCCATCACCATCAGCGCAGCCTCTGAGTAATCCTGGGTGTTGGTCCTTACAGACCTGTATCTGTCATATTAGCTGAATTGTTCTTCTTAAATGCTCAAACTACCTGACGATCTGCCTTGTGACCTAAGAATCCCGAGCGACTTCCTGGTCTTGGGGTTTTTAAGGCGTAAAAAAAAAGTTTTTTTTGAAGCACAAACTCTACAAATCCTCCTGATAAAAACTAAAAATGTCTAAAAAAAAAAAAAAAACTGCCCCAAAACCTCTGCATAAAGACTCTGTGCACGTGGCCACTGGACAGTTTTTTGAAGAGTTTTATTTTTTATCCTAAAGCATTTTTATTTTTTATCCTAAAGCATTTTTATTTTTTATCCTAAAGCATTTTTTCCAGCCTTCTGATCCCATACTTGGAGCCGCTGCAAAGAGGGGACCTGCACTTTTTTTTTTCTCCCCACCAGACATTTTTTAGCACATTTCAAAAAGCTCATGGAAAACTCTTCCAATTAATTTCTATGGTAAATCCATTTTGCTGTTTTAAATATGCGGAATTTGAGCTTTTTTTTTTTTTTTCTTTCTTGAAGAGGTTTTAGGAAAAACAAAAAAGTGCATGTCAGCTCTTTTGAAGAAGATCCTGGAGGAAACCTCTGGTGTCCATTGAACACACTGAAATAAAAAGGCTTTAGGGGGAAGAGAGAAAAACTCTTCCAAAACAGCTTCCGGAAAATAAAAACTCCTCCGAAAAAGTCTCCAAAGAAGGAGCATTTCCTGAAGCCGTTTTGGCCTGATATAAAAAAAAAAAAGTGGTTCTTGATCTCCTCAAAAGAACTAATGGTGTCCATACACGTTAGATTCTAATGAGTGATCAGCGAATGTGCTGGGATAAGTTGTTATCTGAGCATGCTTGTGTGCAAACTGAGCATGCTCAAAAAATATGTTCGAGTCCCCGCGGCTGTTCGACAGCCTCAACACAAACAGGGATTGTCTGTTTGTTTGTTAGTCAATCCATGCTTGTGTTGCTGCTGTCTAACAGCCACGAGACATGCAGCTGCGGCGACTCGAACATATTTTTCTAGCACACCAAAGTCAATCGGTTAGCACCCGAGCATGCTCAGATAACACCTTATCCCAGCACATTCGCTCATCACTAGTACTAATCCTCCGAAATGGTCGATTTCGACCATAACAAACTACCTTCGGCTGTTTCGCCGAAATGAACAATCCCTTATTTAAACTGATGACTGACGACAGAACGTTGGCGAATGATTAGCTGATACCTTCTTCATAGGGGCCTACCGGAGGATTTTCCCATTCTCCAGTGGGCCAGTCCGAGCTTGCGTAGACGTCACTATACTAAGTTCTATAAACTTTTTCAAAAGCCAGGACATATAAGATTCAGAAAGGGGGAAAAAAAAAACCTCACGGCCAACATCTGAGTGTGAGTCAAGTGACGAGATGGGACCATACAATCGCACAAGTCATAAATACCGTAAGCGTAAAACTAAACGGAGCAGAAAACACTATGGTTCTAGAAGACTTGAAGTATGGCTCTGGGTTTTTGGGCACAATTTTCCCACAGGTTTCTCTATAGGATATGAAAAATCAAACACACAAAAAAAATCATACAAGTGATACAAAATAAAAAATGTAAAAGTTACTCAAACTTTGTAACTTCATGGTGTTGGTTGGCTTCAAGCATTTAAAAACCTCCAAAAAAAAAAGTAAGTGTGATGGAGGCCTTAAAGGACCAGCCAATTACCATCTTTTTATGTCTGCTGTGCAGAGGAATGCGATCTGTTCTCTGTTATCAGCCACGTCCCGAGATGCTGACTTAATATGATTAGCGATAACAGAAGCATCTGCCCCCATAACCATTTCTATGGCTGCCAATAGCCGCAGCTTTGGTTTTAGTGACGCTTCAGCTTACGTTCACACGTTGCATATTTGGTGCAGATTTTCCACATGTAAAACCTACAACATTTTCCCAGAAGCAGCAAAGTGGATGAGTTTTAAGTTAATTTCATGCATGTTCTGAGGTTTATGGAGGTGGAAGGAAGGGGTCATTTGGTGTCAAATCCTTGCAGAAATGTTTTTAACATTTTTTCTTTTTTTTAAACCCTCATCGTGTCGACTCTTTGTACAGAATCGGAGCAGATTTCAGCTTTTTACAACAGAAAAGGGAGAATTCCGTAACAAATCTGCCACTAAAAAAGCCGCAAAATCTGCATGCAAGCGTAAGCTCCCACAATGAGCATGTGATGCGTCTTTGATTTGCTAATTTTGTTTTTTTTTAGTGATTTATCTTCCCAAAAACGCAGCAACAACTGATACCTGCATTTTTTTTTTTTTGCTGCGTTTTACACTCACCCATTGTTTCCTATGGGCGAAAAAACACAGAAAAAAAAGCTGAAAGACGTGAAATGCCGCAGTTTTCAACAACCCGACAGTTTTCCCAAAATAAACAAAATGTGAGGGCATGAGACTGCTGAAATCTCGTAGACTTTGCTGGTACTGTAAAACGCATAAAAAATGCAAATGTCTGAACAGAGCCTTAAAACACAAGTTTTTTTTTTTCTGATGATTTTTGGCCTCTCGTTCAAAAATCTGGAAATAAAACGTATATATTTACTGCAAGAGGGATTGACAAAAAAAGCACCATAGGTCAATTATAACCCCCCCCCCCCAAAAAAAAAAAAAAAGCACAATATGAATGAGCATCTCAGTCATTGCATTGTAGCGCAGGAGCCTGAATTTGCAATTTTGCGCCATATTCGAATATCCTCCCCATAAAGTCCAGCACGGTCGCCCGTGACCCCCTGCATAGCTGGGGTTATTTCCCCCCCTAGTGATCCCCAGATGTGCGGTATGTATTAATAGAAAGCAGCAGTCCTGTGTAACGCCAGGCCCTGTGTGCTCTCTGTGTGAGCTTTGTACGGCGTCCAGGCTGCCTCCCCTGCACGGCCTGCTTGCGCTGTGTGTGGGAAGCGCACAGAGGGTCTCTCTGTGTGGTGCTGTGCAGCACTATCCCACCACACCGCCATTGTGGTACTTACAGATGTCGCTGGGTCCAGATGTGGCAGAAGTCAGCTTGGCATTTAACCCTCAACAGAGATAGATCTACAGGCAGTCCTATGTAAAACGACTATCTTTCACTGTGTCGTCAAAGTCCTAATTGCAGGTTCCCCTATATGTTGCATCTAACATCAATAAAGGTGGGTGGTCCGTGAGTTAAGCCCCTAACTGATGGAGCAAAAGTCACCAACTTTCCCCCATCTCCTGTAAGTTTCAGCACCTGCTGAAAACTACTGTTCTGTTAATGAAGATTAGGTCCCTTTAAACCAGGATACAACAAGATGCCGGCCCTCCGAACTCCTGCTGCCATTGACTTCTATTGTGGAGGACAGACCACCCCCCAAAAAGGAGCCTGCTCTATTTTTTATGTGTAAATTGGATTTACAAGAAAACTTAATTACAAAATGCCCTTCATCAGGATACAAAAAAAAAAATGTGATGGCCGTCATCCCAGCCCCAGAACTGTGCATGAGATGAAGCCGCCACATCTGCATCCAACGTGTACCCTGTATCTGTACAGACGGTATATAGTCACTATTGCAGCGAGTATACGGGGTGGGGAGGATATAACATGAGCGTCGAGCTTTACCGTACGTCCTGGGACTGTCTGCAGCTCCAGGCAACCAAATGACATCCAGATGAGTAAAGTTCTGAAACTTTTCTGAAGTCGCCTTCCTCTTCTCACACCTCTGTACAAACTTCTTTGTCTTGTTCTTTTTTTTTTTTTCTTCTTTTTTTTTCGTTTTCTCTCTCCTTACTTTTTCTCCTGCCCCTTTCCCTCTTTTTTTCTTTTTTTTTTTTTCTTCTCTTTTTTCCTTCCCTCTTTCCTCCAACCTCTCCACTCTTTCTGGCAGTGGAAGTGATAGTTTAGCTATTCCTATGCTATTTGCCTGGGGCAGGGAAGGCGTTACCAGGACAGAGGCAGGACTAAGGCTTCCCCTCCAGTGCCTCCAAAACCCAACTATTGGCTAAAATTACCCCCTCCTGCCCTTCTCTCCCAGTCCAAATCACAGACCGTCCCACCTCCACCTTTCCACTGGCCGACCCCACACCTACAGGGCTGCAAACACCCCAAATTTTCAGTTTGCACAGTAGGACCTGCACGCGCCCGGCTGCACCGAGACCTAGACATTGCTTCACTGTCAATATCAGGATGGTGTCACCTTATCTCCAAAAACTATCAAACCAGGGGTGAACTTTTAACTAGCGCCATGCGAAACGTAATCCTGACAGATACTCTTACGGCGGCTTTTCCCAGTTATTTTCCAGCCACGAAGACCTAAAATATAATAGATACAGATCAACGGCCCCATAATTATTGGTTTTCTTTTCATCTGAGGTCATAGAGATTCGTCAAAATCCTACACAATTGTTAAAAAAAAAAAATTGCATTCTCACAGCTGAGGGTTTGCTACAATTGAATCCAGTTCAGACAAATCTTTGTGATCTCAATGTATCAACTAAACTCTTGTTCTCTGTTGATATTTTGCTACATTTGTATCGAATAGACTGGATACATTGTAACAAAGCTGTGATCAGAATGGATCAGAAAGGGGTTTGCAGCAGGGATGGCTGAAAATAATTGCATTACCCCCTTCCGGCGTCCAGTTGGGTTCTCTTTGGCAGCCGAATTTGGGTGTTCGCTTCTGTGCAGGCAGTCCTCTGCCCAATATCCTGGACCCCTGAATTACTAGGCGTCGTGACATTATGGGGTCCTAGTTAGCGGCAGGATACCGGACCGGGGATTGCTGGCGGAGGAGTGAACACTGCCCTGGTTCCGCCGCTGCGGGCGACCAAACCGGACACCAGACCTTGGTTCTTCGAAGAAGTGCAATACCCACTTTTCAGCCTTTAGTTATAGAGTTAACTATTCACTGACAGCTAGCACAGATTGTGTTATACTTCCACATTATTTTTCCCAAAGTTTATTAAAAAGGGTTGTTCACGACCTCTTTTTCAGGCGAATTCCACCTGAAAAAGCTCTGCGAAACCGCCACAAAAATGAACATCATACACATTACTGTTCACATGGTCAGTTTTTTTTGCTACTTCTTTTAACCACTTCAGGGTCCGCCAGAAACCGAAAAGCAGTTAAAAAGAAGAAATCTTCCTTTAAAAACTTCTGCTAAAACTCTTGGAAAACTTTTTCCTATTGTAAAACTTATTTGCTGCTGCCGATATGTTCTGTCTTTTGAGCTCTTTTTTTCCACATCAGGTTTCATGTGGGGGGGGGGGGGGGGAAATAAGTTGATGTAATTTCTTTGAAAACGGATCCTAATGGAATCTGCTCCAAACTGGCTATTGTCCAATCAAAAGGCTGCAAAAAAAAATATTTAAGGGGGACGAAAACGTTTCCAAAACGCTTTAAAAACCGCTTCAGGAAATGAAAAACTTCCCGAAAAAACTTCACCGCACTGGATGACTCGACTTTTGCTAATTTAAGCACAATTAGGGGCTATAGATATATATTTTTTTATCTGGACAACCCCTTTAAATATACGGTACCTGAAAATGAGCAATCCGTGTCATACATAGATCACCCTCGAAATGGACCAGACGAGTGCATTGGATTGCATTGTCTCGCGTCGGACAAGAAATGTCTGGGTATAACGGGTCACTTTCTCTTACGTTTTTACTTTCACAGCTGCTTATAATTGAAAAGAAATACCCCGGACCCGATCCGCTAAAGCGAAATTACAGATTTCCGCTCCGAGTTCCGTTAAATCAGTTTTTTTCAGTAGGTTTTGGCAGAAATCCACAGAATTTCATGGAATCTTGTTAATATATCACCTGAAGTATTGACGCGGCCTCATATTGCCGGCAGCCCTGGACAAATCTATAAAACTATCTGTTTTTCTACTTTAGTCTGAACGGTTGACCATACGCCACGGGATTTTCATTATTTTTTTTTCTACATTTTTTTTTTTTCGTTTTTTTTTTTTCATCTAAAGTAAAATGGGGCTGTAATATTGCACTCTGAAACATGGCCAAGTTGTCTCCTGACGACCCTCTGGACCATCAGAGGGTCCATATGTTTTTGAAAGATCACCTAAAAACATCCTCCTAAAGAAAAAAGATGGCCACGACATAAGCCAGCGTACTCGAGACTTTGAAACGATTGCCCAGGATTAGAAAAAAAATAAAAATCTGCTTCGCTTTCTTTGTAAAAAGCCCTGCTCTTGTCCATGGACTGTGCCTGTCTGACTTAAAGGGAGTCTGTCAGCAGGTTTTCGCTATGGAATCTGATGTAGGGCAAGAGACACTGACTCCAACGATGTGTCACTTACTGGGCTGCTTGGTGCAATTTTGAAAGAAAATCCCTGTTTTCTCTTCTGTAGATGTTGCAGCACTATGAATATGAGGTTGCCCAATCCTCTGTCCACAAGCTGCCAATCACAGTGGTGGAGGAGGGGTTACATTGATTAACTGCCATGCACGTGACACCTAGTCCTGCAGTGATAATCTCCTGCTGATAAAACACTGATTATATTGAAACTACAACACAAAGCCTAATAAGTGATGCATCGCTGGAATTGAGCTCCTGGCCCTACATTTTGCTGCCCTCAGATTCTTCCTTTCTATTGGTATGGAATGGACCTGCCCTATGACAACAGTCCTAAGTCCAACTCATAGCTGAGAAAATGCAGGGAGACACAGTTATGACTTTTCCCAGCCTTCTCTATGCCTCTGTGGTGGCATGGAGCGGGTCATCGAATTCACAGGGAGGCATCAGAATGGAGGGCATCGGGTGGTGTGACGTTACATGGGAAATATATAGTGACATTTAGATCTATAGGTGGAGGCTCACTTTACGTTTAAAAACGGACTAGTGGATTCCTATAAATCAGATTGCACCCCGACTAATGTTGGTCAATGATTGTGTTCATTTGTGATTTATTTATTTTTTTCTCAGCATGGATTGGACTGAGAAAAAAAATTGCAGTAAGTTGCGAGTGGTCGCGTACGCTGAACAAGGCTCGCCAGTGCAAAGTCAATGGGTGCGAGGAAAAAAAAATGCAACGGCACATGGACCATGCGTATGCCATGCAATTTTTTTTTTCTTAAAGCACCCATCTCATAGGAAACCTGACATTTCATAAGCCGAGTTCACTAAATTCACAGCGTGAACCATCTGAATAGAAGATATAATATATATATACAGCTGCGGGCTGATAATAATAGGCTAGGAAGGGGCCATGGATATTGGCCCCCTCCCAGACTAAGAACATCAACCCTCAGCCGCCCCAGAAATGGCGCATCCATTAGATGCATCAATTCTGGCGCTTAGCCTCCACACTTCCCACTTGCCCTGGTGTAGTGACAAGTGGGGTGATAGTATTGGGGTGGATGTCAGCTTTGTAATGTCCTCTCACATCAAGCCCAAGGGTTATTCCCTTAAAGGGTTATTTTCTTCTTCATAAATGGGTTATTTTTGAATAGTGCTTGTAATTATGGGCAATTTTTCTATTTACTACTTATTAAAATTTTCAGCCGCTCTTGAGATATTCACACTTTTTCAGCTTGTTGCCTTGGTGACCGACCACCGCTGCTAGGCAGCAGAACATGTGCAGTGCTTATAAGCGCTTTTCTGTTCCGTTTGTAAGCGCCGTTTTGAATCTTGCCAGGATCACTGGAGCGCGCTGTTACCTCCTAATCCCAGCCAGTTTCAGGGCAGTGCTCACAAGCCAGACAGCTGTAGTGGTCGGTCTCCTAGGCGACAAGCTGTATGCTAAAGAAATGTGTTAATATCTCAAGAACTGCTGCAAGCTTTATTAAGCAGTAAATTGCAAAAGTGCTTGTATTTACAAGCTCTATCTGCCAAAATATCAATCTATGAAGATGGGAGTAACTTTAAGGTTTTTCCTGACCTGATTTAGTATGTTAAAACTTTTCGCGGTTTGTCGCCTTTACACACCATGTATACAAACAACATAAGCTAAGCTGAAACGTGTGAGCTACATTTTTCATAAAGGAGCAGTTTCTTGTCGTATCGGGCAATGTTCTACATAATCCCATACCAGCATGTTATGGGTTAGTAGTAATCTCTACCCCTCCCTTCTCGCCAGATTATACTCCTGCCTTGATTGATGCAAAGTTCAGTGATTAGTACTCGCTGATTAGGTCACTGTCTCCACCTTTGACTACAGCAGCCTTGAAAATCTGCAGCCACTTAGTGCTACGTTTTTTCTTTTTCTTTTTTTTTTTCATTTAGCTGCTATAAAAATGATGTGCTATAAAGATCTCCTATGCAGCGTTGCTGTGTGTGATGACATCAGGAGTTCTGATTTTTTGATTACTTCATGTTGTATAGGATTTATATACAGTGTAATTTATATTTTTATACCAGCTTCTAATCACACAGACCCAGGGATTATGACCAATACTTGATTAAACACTCATAAAAACGGGTAAAGGCTTCATTCAGACGTGCGTTTTTCTCACTTTAGAGAAAAAGGGACGGATTAATTTGATCGGAGTGCTGATCGATCAGTATCTCGGATCAGCACTCGGATCAGCATCTCGGATCAGCACTCGGATCAGCACTTGGATCAGCATCTCGGATCAGCACTCGGATCAGCATCTCGGATCAGCACTCGGATCAGCACTCTGATCAGCATCTCGGATCAGCATCTCGGATCAGCATCTCGGATCAGCACTCGGATCAGCATCTCGGATCAGCACTCGGATCAGCACTCGGATCAGCATCTCGGATCAGCACTCTGATCAGCACTCTGATCAGCATCTCGGATCAGCATCTCGGATCAGCATCTCGGATCAGCATCTCGGATCAGCACTCTGATCAGCATCTCGGATCAGCACTCGGATCAGCACTCGGATCAGCACTCGGATCAGCACTCTGATCAGCATCTCGGATCAGCATCTCGGATCAGCACTCTGATCAGCATCTCGGATCAGCATCTCGGATCAGCACTCGGATCAGCATCTCGGATCAGCATCTCGGATCAGCACTCGGATCAGCATCTCGGATCAGCACTCGGATCAGCACTCTGATATTTCTGGTTTGTTTTTTTTTTGTTTTTTTTATGCGGACATTCTGTTCCGAATAAACACTGACATGTGAACAGCCCCATAGATTCTAACGATGCATATTCTAAAATCTGGATAGGAGACGAAAGTGAAAAACGGACGTCGGATTGAGGACTAAACCTACAGATCGGCGTGTGCAGTAATACCAAGAGAATGGACGCGATGCAATATGACAGTGATGAGACTTCCAGGACTGGTTGGTTGAGGAATCCTCCTTACCGGTATTAAGGACGGGGCGGAGGCCCACAACAAGCAAAGCTTTCCTGCAGCAGTTCCTCCGATACATCTCACAGATTTATGATGTTTAAGCCAATAAAAGTGGGTGAGCCGGAGAGGGAGAGGCCGCTCTGCTGTTTGCAGCCTGTAAATCTACGGAGTATCAGGATGCTGAGCTCATGACCTCCATGAGTGGACCTCTGAGGAACATCTCATTATGTGACTGGTGTCGTCTCTGGGTGTTAAGACTGTCATCGACATCAGCAACTTTATTTGCTTGGCACTAAAACTGCGGATATAAATAAAGGCTGGGGCATTGATCGGGCAATATTAAGTCTCCGACAAGTCGCACAAATAATTTTTGCAATTTGTTTGGGATTTTTCGAGCCGTAAGACCGAAATCCAGCAGGTCGCAATTGCGTTATGTCGTGTGCTCCAAGGCAATAGCATTGACCATTATGAGACCCGGGTGTCGTTTTGCATAGACTTCCATGAACTATGGCCGCGTCTACCCATAACACTTGTATGTTGGCGGCTGTCGCCGTCTAGCCCTCCAACCTCCGAGATATAGGTCAGGTCCCGAATGTCTGCCTCCTAATTGTCTTGTTCCACTTCAGCAGATATTAAATGAATTTCGTCAGGTGCATGCCGATTCCTGCCAAGTATCCAAGTGACATTTCTGGACCGGCAAGACCTGTTCTGTGTGCCGGGGACGGCAGGTGTAACACGTGTATGTCTGTGCGCTGACACATAGGACAGGTGTGTGTAGGTGCGGGGGGGGGGACCATTGCTCATCACAAAAGAAGCAGTGATTTATCTGACATTTATAGATAAAAGATCGGAACACTTCGGTCACGTCTTTGGAGCAAATACCAGGTTTCTTTAGACAAATGGACTTCTGCTGGGAAAGTCAAGAAAATAAGTTAATGAGTAAAAAAAGTTACTTGTGCCATTCGCACAAAGGCTTATTTCATGTGGTTAGCGGCAGGCTCAGGGTGTCAAATATCAGACGAAAAAAAGGCAACCAAGCTTTTGTCAAAAGGGAAAAAATTATATGTAGAATGAAAAATTGGGCTATAGGTCCACTATTCCATGAAAAATAATTTCTTAACACTTATTTTTATAGTGGTTGTAGTACAAATCTTCTACATAACGTAAAGTTAAAGAATAACATTTTGGCTTTTTGCAGCCACCACTAGAGGGAGCTTGTGAGCATACCGCATACAGTGCTGAAAAAAAGCCACATTATCATAGGGTTGGCATATAGATTGGTGGGGGGTCCCTTACAATTCTGCCCAATAACTCCGGGCCATGAATTGGGTCACAGGCAAAGGTTCAAATGGAATCTAAAGCTTAGAGAAAGCCTCCTGCACAGTGGCCTGATTTCTGATACACCCGGTCGTGATGGCGTCAGTGCACCGATCAATATCATATAGGACACAAGGCTGGGAGCTTCACAAAAGGCCTCCTCCTCTCCAGAGTGGTGGTCCCAACCATATTAGTGAAAGCCCCCTGCAAAATTAGGGCTATTAACAATTTTTTTTTTTTTAGATACAGTCCTATGCAATCAGGGATGAAAAAAAGGACTAAAAAGGAGAGCAAAGTTTGCCCATCTTCACCCAATCACTGCTGCGCCACTGTAATGGTCCCACGCAACCCCGTTTCTGGTTGGGAAACGCTGATACGAAATCTTTTAACTCCCTTAGTGGCAGGCGCCAGCCGTCACAATATTATTATTCCACAATTTTGGGTGGGTGTCAGCGGTGCTCAGGTTTATAAGCTTGGATCATTTTGGGGTAGTTTCCCCTCAAATTAGATTTTTACTATAATTTACTTTTGTTTTATGGTGTAAATGATAGAAAATCCCAAATTCTCTGTTCCGTCGAGCATGCATCGATGCTACATTAGCTTCCATGACATGTAAAAGATAGGGGGAAAAAAAGTGTAAAAGACCTTATGTTCTAAATGCATTCTCTACCCTAAGATGGGGCTTATGGGGTTCCTAGAGAGGGGCCCCATGAGTTTTGTTATGGGGCCCTGACTGTGTAACCCTCCGAGCTTTCCATGTTGCTGTAAGTCAGACTATTCTTCCCTACAAAGACAAAACAGCCGTGTCACATGAAGTCATCTGTACCGAGAAGCTAGACTAAACTGACATTTACACAGGAGATAATGTCACTTTTCTGACCTTTGTGCACAATCGGGGAGTAATATCATTATATATACAGTCTGATGGGTCAGATCCTATTACTGGAGTCCATATTAGTAACGGATTTTCCAAAATCTCATCTATGCTGCTGAAAAAATCTGCAACGTAAATTGACTTGGTACAGATGGGGTTAAAACTGCAGTAAATCTGCAGCGAAATGCACACCATTTTTTGCAGATTTTTTTTAGCCAGGAGACTTTCTGCTGCGGAAATCGTGAAGTCTGGAGAAGGGATCGGTTACTGCCGATTCCTCTTATCTCCCGAAAAAACAAAGGGATTAGGCATGTTGAAATCCAACAGCCCGATCATTCTGATGCCCCCATACGTATTTTGGCAGTTGACAGTACGCTGAGTATGGCCACTTTTAGGATATGTACACGTTGAGGTTTTTTTTTTTTAGGAGGTTTTGGAGCAGAAACTGAGCGGAATCTCTCTAACCGCTGCGGTTTTTCCTGCGGATTTATTGCGGTTTGTACTGCGGATTCCACTGCGGTTTTACACCTGCAGGTGTAAAACCGCAGCGGAATCCGCACAAAGAATTGACGTGCTGCGGAAAATAAACCGCTGCGTTTCCGCGCGTTTTTTTTCCCCAGCATGTGCACTGCGGATTTCGTTTCCCATAGGTTAACATGGTACTGTAAACTCATGGGAAACCGCTGCGGATCCGCAGCGTGTGCACATACCCTAAATCCTCCCAAAACTACACAAAAACTTGAAATCTTCACTCAATTGCTACATATGTGCAGACAGCATCTGGAATTTTATTCACAAAACCTGGCATCTTTTCCTGAAGTGACTCTGCAGTTTTTTTTAACCCTCGTTTTTTCGTTTAGCTCTTTCCAATAACAAGCTGAGTTTTTGGAGCAGAAACTCCACGTTTTTTGAGTAGTTTTGCATTTTGAGGAAGATTTGGAGAGTTTCCATCCAGTCTTTGCTCCTAGAACTCCTAAAAAAACCCTGGTGTGGACATACCCTAAGTTTATGTGAACACTGAATCCTTTGGAGCGGAAATTGAGCAGAAACTCAAAGCTTTTTGTGGCGTTTCACATTTTGAGGAGGATTTGAAGAGTTTCCGCTCAGTTTCTGCTACAACAATTGTGTATGCACAAACCCTCAGGGTGTGTTCATGTAGAGTTTTCCTAGTTTAGTTTTTGCAGTGGAAACGTCAAGTTTTTGAGGAGGATTTTGGAGAGTTTCCACTCCAAAAACCCAACAACAACAAAAAAAAGCTCCGTGTGAATCCATCCTAAATGGTAATGATTCTAGGAAAGCTGGATGGTATCCATTGTGTCACAGGGTTTTTATTTTGCTTTTCCAAATGATTGTCGGACCATCTTGCACGCTCGGTGGGAAACGCTCTTTAACCCTTTGTTATCTAGTTCTGCATCTGAAATCACATGCAATACATCTCAATATCCCGCCATGTTAATATCACATCGTTAGGCGTTTGGATTATAGGGAAATAACTATATTTTTATGTCTGGGATTTCAAGGGAAAAAGGGGAAACTGAGACATATGGGAGCCTTATGCTTGCCGCCATAAAGTTATATGTTGTTATAGATGTTTGCTGACGACCAGGTCTGGAATTTATACAGAGAGACAAGTGAGTCGCCACTTGTGTGACGTGTCTGGGGTTTTGGACTCCCAGCAGAGGACAAATATACAAAACTAAGGTGTACATATAGGCCCTGGTTTACGAAAACAACGGCAGGCAGAAATTGGGGTTAGTTTCATGTAGCAACCAATCAGATTGCTTCTATCATTTTCAAATATACTATGAAAAAATGTAAGCTAGAGTCTGATTGGTTGCTATGGTTGATTGCTTCATGCTCTGGTTGCAGTGGAGAAATGGAATATAATATTTTTCATAATATTTTATAGCGCAGAGAACGTTCTGTGGGACAACCCTTGCATAAAAAAACTGAGAGGAGACATCAATTTTTTTTTCTTTAATTTATGTCATTCTCCTCTTCTCACAGTTTGTTTTCATCCCTCTCACGTGGCTCGTCCTGTGTTATTCCCTCAGACATCCATGTTGTCGTTTCTTTTTCCCTCCCCTCTCTCACGGCCCCCACTATAAATGAGATATTTCCAGAGATAAATCTCTCCCCGAATGTTTGACAAGAGAGAAAGCGAGATGTGTGAGAGAATTCCTTCTGGGACCGAAAAAAAGGGGGTCTCTGGAAAAAAAACATAAATAAATAAAAAAAAATGGCCGTCCTCCTCAGTATACCTTCCCATTCACAAACAGTAGACGGATTAGCCCGCGGTTTGTACGCGCACGTTCACAGCGACGAAAATGTAAACATAGGCCGCACTTTCCAGCCTCTAGGCCTCAGAATACTGCGAACCACATCTCCATGGCGACCCGTAGCGAGACCCCTAGTTCTTCTTCTGTGGGACCGGGCTGTTTGTTTAATTTACATGGTGTTTGTTTATCCGCATTTCGGGTTTTATAGGGATAAATGGCGTAACGTCAGCGCTGGAGAATTTCGTTCAGAATTTTTTATTTTTTTTTGCTCATTTTTTATTGCTCATCTCTCTGAGGGAAAAGTCGTTTAAAGTGTTAAGGGATTTCCTGATGGGGAGGATTTTTAATCACTTCAGTCGCTGGCGAGTCTACGTAACGTGGGTGAGCGGTAGGACTCACTTCCCACGGGCCTGGATTTTTATTTTATTTTTTTCGTAGGGGAAGATTTCCCAGCCCTGGGGGGCGCAGAAGAAAGGAGAAGAGGGAGGTGATGAGAGCAGAGGTAGAGGATGGGGATCTGGGAGAGAGGTCTGTACGGGGTGACGTTAGGATGGAGAGGACACCCGGCAGGAAATGGCCGGGAAAGGCTGCCATCGTCACTTCTATAGGGGGAAAACATAGGATCCCCCCTAGCGACTCTACTATCTGTGAGACCCCACCAGAGCGCCCTGTCCCTGCATCCCCTCTGGACTCGCTGACCTCACTTCATGGCGGATTCCCACTAAAACTGAGGCCTTTATACTCTGTGATATGACCTAAAACTGCACTCCTCACCCCTAGCATGGCCTAATAGGTGACAACGAAATTGGTGAAATCTGTAAAATTCCATTTCGGGTCTTTCTCTAGGATATTTTGCCTTTTTTTTGTGGGGACGCTCCTTTTAATGCATTATTCTTGTGTCGTAACGGATGCAGCAATTTCCATATTATGTAATAAAACTTTTTTTTTTTTATAATCATTTTGATCTCTTCTCAAAAACGCCATTACTTCTGTGTGCCAAGATTCCGGCAATGCCTAGTAGGAGTATATAGATGGCAGAGCAGAGAGCCTTTATAAGGCCCCCAAGTGCCACATCGGCACCCCGCTTCAGGGGGGCAATCATTGGGGTGGTCCTTCCCACTGTAAACCACTTAGGTGCCTCTGTCTGTATTGGCTGCAGCAACTTAGGGGTTAAACAGTATCCATTGCCCCTCTGATTCTGGCCTTTTTAGAACAGGAGCCTTCTTCACCCCTCACAAGACACACCAGATAGTTCGCATATTTTGATGCTACGTGAAAAAGAGAAAAATACTTTTTAAAAGTTTTTTTTTTTTTTTTTTTTGTGGGTTAGCAGATATTTTTTCCTGATTTTTTTTTTTTTTTTTTTTTTTCCATTTGTGACTTTTTAATAAGTTGCCACAGATATTCTCTAGGTACATTGAATTTATCTGCCCCTGAAACTTTGGTGCAATTTTTCTGACATTTTAGCAGAATATTTACCGTAACCTGTTTTGCAAGTTTTTTCAAAGCAAAAAAAAAGTCAAAGACCGAAATAAAAAGCATTTTTGATTTTGTGCACATGCAAAAAAAAAAGTCAGCGAATTCCACAAGACAAATACAAAAAAGAGACTTAAAAAAAATCACAAATAATAAACCGGGAACCTTTTTTTCTCCGTACCTTTTTGTGTGGACAATATAAGGCTGCGTTAAAGGCTCATGCAGACGATCATAGTTTCGGTCTGAGTGCGATTTGTCAAAACGTCGGATCGCACTAGGACCTATGAGGTTGTGCACATGTTCGATTTTGGCCTCGTATTGAGTGGTTCTAGGAAAAAATGAATGGCGTGCGAGATTTGCCTTTGATAATCGGTTGGCACTCACTCATTCATGTCTATGGGTCCGTGGAAAACATCAGACTGCACTCTGATGACGTTTGAGTGCAGTCCAATTTTAAAACTGCTAGAGAAACTTTTTTTTTTTTTTTTTGTTCTGTCCACCTTCGAGAAAATCTATCTGTTCACACTTTGATCAACATCTGATGTGGAAAGTACGGGGATGCAAAATTGAAAAAGTTGAAAGAATTACTTTCTGCGAAGATGACTTGCACAAAACACTTGCAACTTTTTTACGCCTGATGTATCAGAATTGATCCATTTTCCTCCATAGTGTAGGAAAAAAGTTGACCAATCAAATTCCAGTTCCCCAATACAAAATTTTCAGATTACTTAATGAAAACTGAGATCTGATTGGTCGGCAAGGGGAGTTGCACGGTCTCTTTTTTTTTTTTTCTGGAATAGACCCCAGCTAGTTGCCTTTTACTGCCAAAAGTTAAAGATAATGAGCTGACAGAGGAAGCAGTGCTGTAACCGCTGGCTACTTTTGTCAGATTTTGTAGTAATACTGATAACATTTGTGAGGCCTGTTTTCTATCCAATGAAAATTAAATTTGGGAGATGTTCATCCGCGGCGGCAGAGATTTTCCTGAACCCTTTGCAGGATGCTATGTGTAGGGAGTGTGTTACTCCCTCATCCGAAATTATCTGTATCCACGAGCCAAAATGACACCCAGAACCATATAAACCATATATAATGATTATGGCCTACAATGCGAGGATGGTGTATCTCCTCTGCCCCCTGGTGTTTAGTTCATGCCAGTGCAAGGCTGGATTGGGGGACGATCATCTGTTCTTCCTATCCTGAGGGGGTCTACACATGCAGGACTCAGGTCTGGGGGGCATCACTGCAGGTGTAACCAGATTTCTTTTCTTCCTACAGGCTCCTTATCCCTCTCTATGATGAAGACACCGGCCTCCTTATTCTGGCCGCACAGGTAAAATTGTCTCCCTCACCCACCACGGCCATTAAACAAACTTGTCCTAATGTTATGATATATTGATCAGGTGGATCATAGAATGTCATACTGATCAGATCATCTGTGATCGGCGAGGGAACCTGACTGTAAAGTGTTCAGTTTCCCTGCAGCGCCACCACAGGGGGGGAGGAGAATTACATAATTCACATTAAATCAAAGGGTTGAGAAAATGTCTGTTGTATAATTATCTGTATATATTCTTTTCAACCGCAAGTTACATCAGTCTGTCCATTACCATTTGCAGGGTGAAGGCACGGTGTACTGCATGGAGGTTGGCACAGAACCCCACTCCCTTGCACAACGTAAGGAAACTTTATTTTTCTATTCTAAATATAGATTATATAATATTGTATAATATAAATATATATTTATAAATAAATATATGTAATATTATAACTATAGATATATTTAATTTTACAATTTTAGCTCACTGCTGCACTATGTCACCTCTCTGTATCTCGCAGTGTCGCAGTGTGTCACGGAGCAGCAGTCCCGCGGCCTGGCTCTGGCCCCCAAGCTGTGCCTTGATGTCATGGGCTCTGAAGTCCTACGTCTCCTCCAGCTGACTGACAGATTCATCATCCCCATCAGTTATACAGTTCCACGCAAGGTACCGTAGCTGATCTGTTCCATCAGCCTCTATCGATCCACAGGCGGATTGCGGAATCCATTCCCTTCGTAAAGTTTCCGACTTCTGGTCATCACTTCTTCACGAAGGCCCCCATACACATTAGACTAAAGTAAAGTCGGCCCAACCTGGATCATCCGTTTTCTTTGTAAGGCTTTATACGGATGCGCATCGTATATTGTATAATACGCCATCGCTGTGTGATTGAGAATGCGGCAGAAATCTCACACTTTGGTTACATTGATTTCTATTGTAACGTCGCCCCGGCAAATCAAATATGGATGTACCGATAATTATCTAGTTTAAAGGAATTGTCCACTATTTTAAAGGGAACAAAATGAGTGTTAAAACCACGCACAAGCGCTCGGAGCACCCTTGCAAGGGCCGACCAGTTCAGTGCACCTTCCCATCTGCTTGTTTTTCATCTGTCTCCGTCCTCCTCTAGCTTGATTGACAGCACTGGCTTTACAGGAGCAAAAGAAAGGTGGAGGTAGATGGAAAACAAGTAGGTGGGAAGGGTCCACCACTGCGCCAAGGGTGCACCGAGCGCCTGTTTGAACAGTCATCCTATAACCTGCGGGAATGCAGTACAAAGCATGGAGTAACAATGCAGATCACCCTGGACCTATTAATAATCTCTCCTTTTAAAGGGGTTGTCTGAGATTACAAAACTAATATCTGACTTCTTCCAGAAACAACGCCACCCTTCTCTGATGTGTCTGAAATTTCATCTCAAACCCAGTAAAGTGCATGATGCAATACCAGACACAACGCATCGAGAAAAAGTGCCAGCGCCGTTTCTGTAACAAGGCAGCCATGTTTTTCTAATCTAATACTTATTCACTAAGGGGTCCAGCAGACTATCAGCTGAAGACATCCATCAGGCAAGACCTAAGTTCCATACCTCTTACTCTCTATTTTATCCTTACGGGTTCGGATTTTGTCTCCCACCAGCAAACAGGAGCCGAGTTTCCAAGTGACCTTTTTCCCGATACAGCGGGACGCACAGCGGCGCTCTCATCCCAGAGCTGGTGGGCTGGAGAGAACAAACAGGTATATGGCGGCTGTGCTTTACTACAATAATGCGGACAGTCATGATTTATCGTAACTGCCGAACACTCTTTCGGCTGCTGCCACTTACTGCATACCCTATTGCCAGTGTTGACTGCCATGTCTGCATGATGACTGGAGTAATATTGCAAAATGCTAAATTCCTGACTACAGTGTCTACTGCACAGATGATGTTAACAGAGCTAATCGTTAGAGCCCAGATCTTTACGTTTCTGTATTTATAACTATATGTATGTAATGATTACTCTCAGGTAGGAAAGGTCTCATTAAATCCAACGAGAAGATCCCCTCCTACTTGTCTCCTCAGCAAAGAGAAAGTGACCAACCGCCCAGAACCGAGCATTGCATCTCCTGAGCCAAGTGTGAGTATCCATCCATCCATCCATCATGTCTATGTATCCATCCATCCATCCTCACTATCCATCCATCCATCATGTCTATGTATCCATCCATCCATCATCTCTATCTATGTATCCATCCATCCATCATCTCTATCTATGTATCCATCCATCCATCATCTCTATCTATGTATCCATCCATCCATCATCTCTATCTATGTATCCATCCATCCATCATCTCTATCTATGTATCCATCCATCCATCATCTCTATCTATGTATCCATCCATCCATCATCTCTATCTATGTATCCATCCATCCATCATCTCTATCTATGTATCCATCCATCCATCATCTCTATCTATGTATCCATCCATCCATCATCTCTATCTATGTATCCATCCATCCATCATCTCTATCTATGTATCCATCCATCATCTCTATCTATGTATCCATCCATCCATCATCTCTATCTATGTATCCATCCATCCATCATCTCTATCTATGTATCCATCCATCCATCATCTCTATCTATGTATCCATCCATCCATCATCTCTATCTATGTATCCATCCATCCATCATCTCTATCTATGTATCCATTCATCCATCATCTCTATCTATGTATCCATCCATCCATCATCTCTATCTATCCATCTCTCCATCCATCATCTCTGTCTATCCATCCATCCATCCATCATCTCCATCCATCATCTCTATCTATGTATCCACCCACCCATCCATCCATCATCTCTATCCATGTATCCATCCATAAAATATATCTATTGATCTTATCTATCCCGTGTCCATCTTGCACTATCTCTGACCATTCAGTACATTTGCCCGGACATCTACTCCTGAGAAGATTGCCAGCTGTCTGGATTGCTTTCCCACTTGCGAATAATCTTTCTAAATGTATAATGGACCCCAAATTGATTGGAAATGGCCCTATAACACTTCCAAGATCGTCAGGCCGAAATAATTACCTAAGATCATTGCCAGTATCTTTCCCCCGTGGCATTTTGTTATCACGTGACAAATTCTCCAGACCAGCACAGTGCCAAAACTTCTGCTTTTATGTTGTTGGTCACACTTGCTGATGAATATTTAATCATGGGTATTTGATTGGCAGTATCCGGCTACTACTTAGCCTTTCTTTCATTTCTTTGAAAGCTGAAAGGGTGTACTTACTTTTTCAAACACTGTTTTGATACTTTAGCCCAGTTTTTGATAAATAAATAAAGATGTTGTGTAATCTGTCGCCTCCGTCTACTGTGTTATTAAGTAGCTTTATGTATTCACGGTATACTGATGTATATGGCCCGATGAAGACCATCAGGACAATATTTGCGCCTGCATTGAGTTACCTATAAATACACTTGCCGTGTACGCCTGGAGCCTTTCACGTGATGGGAACAAGACTTTTTTGAGACCTAATATAAAAATATTTAGTGTTGTCCAGGGGTGGGGTCCAAATCTGCAGTCACTCTATGTAACTGCAAACTATGGAATCCTCCCACTGTGCACTGTCAGGAGTCTCCAAAATGCCGAAACCGGGAGCAGACGGGTGTGTGAGTGCAAGTATATGATTTGCATGCATGCGGTCACATTCTGACTAGACGTGAGTGGTCTCACTGAATACAAGTGAATTGAGAGATGCCGGACACGTCTAGTCAGAATGTGACCGGAAGTATGCAAAACGTGCAGTTACATGACTGTCCGCTCCCGTCACAGGAGAATCCTGACAGGACGGTCATGTAACCGCACGTATATGTTTTGCGTACTTCCGGTCACATTCTTACTAGACGTGTTCAGCCTCTCTCAATTCATTTGTATTCAGCGAGGCCACTCACGTCTAGTTGGCACGTGACTCCCTTGCATGCAAATCACATACTTGTGCTCACATTCCCGGCTTCAACACTTTCGAGAATCCTGACAGTGTGCATTGTGCACGCTGTAAGGATTCACAAGTCTGTACTCGCACAGAGTGACTGAAACTTCAAGTTTTACGCTTGGACAATCCCTTTAACTCATTGCATGGTGCAACGTTGTTTTTCCTAGGATGGAAGTGTCCTGACTTCTCCGTCCAGCTCCGTCACCTCCCCCTCTAGCGGGATCGTGTCCAGCGCCAGCCAGCGCTCCTTGCAGAGCATTCTGGGTAAGTGTTGCTCACTCACCTCTGGGGCCGCTAACAAGACAGACCGTAGAGAATTAACTACTTACTCGGTGCCGTGCAGATATTTTTGGGATTCTCTGTCGTCCAGGCCTCCAGAGGACAGCACGGCCCTTAGTTTGGGCAGCAGGAATCTAGTGACTGGTTCCCTTTAAGGTGATCTAACAATCGTCACACGGTTTCATTATTTTTCCAAAGACTGCACCACCCAGGCTCATGTGTGAAGCCGAGGGGATTTATTTAATAAGGGCATTTTGCTCAGAGAAAGGAGATCATCAGCTGCCGTACAGCACTGCCGCTGCTTATTAGTCGAAACCAGCAATTTTACTGACTCGCGGTCTGATCCTCCTAGGTCCCAGCTCACGACTCCGTCATACCCAGGGTGTTGTGCTCCACCGGGACCATCACATTACCAACCTGAAAGGTGTGAGCCAGAGTACGCCAGGAGAGAGCGATGGCTTCTGCGTGAATCACCAGCGACTGGCAGTCCCACTGGCCGTTGCTGGGGGTCAGGTGGCTGTACTGGAGGTAAATTAATGACTTTAAAATAGAAATACCTCTTATCTAGATCTCTCACTATTATTGTGCCATCATTTAATCACTCGTGACCAGGTCTTTATCGTGCTCAGAGCTCCGTTTTTTTTTTCTAATCCAGAGCTCTGAAGTTAAAATTTTCTTTACATGCAGCCACCACTAGAGGGAGCTCTCTGCAGACAGATTTATTATGGAGTTGAGTGTAATAACTGTATGCAATGAGCTCAGAAGCTCCCCCTAGTGGTGAATGCCAGCAGACAGAATTTTATCATTTTACTGTATGTTTATGCAGGGGATTAGAAGCTCAAACTGAGCACCAACCGCTGTAAAATTACAGAAAAAAAATGATAAGCACAGAAAGTTGAGGCCTATTTAGTTCAATAGAGGAAATGGTGTTTCTGGTGGTCCTGCGCCCCATACTAAGCATCTACAAGGCTAAAATCCTTCTGTTATGCAAAAGTAACCCTAGTTTGGAAGCACCGTCAGCTCCATAGTGAGGACTGAGGATCATAGACTGACAGGTGCAATCATCTGATTATGTGTAATTCTACAGATATTCTATGTCTCTTGCAGCTGTCTCGGGCGGGACGTCTCCCTGACACTTTGCCCACTGTCCAGAACTCTGTTCCTGTCACCGATCTCACTTGGGATCCATTCAACCCTCATCGGCTGGTCACCGGTAGGACAATACTATATCCTATGGTCTGGTTTGAACTGTGATTTTCAATATTATTCATTTTATATTTGATTTCCCCCCAAATCATGAAATTATAGAGAACTGCAAACTCCATATTGCCAAAATATGGGACTATAATAAGTAATTTGGGGGTTATTAAAAAAAAAAAAAGTAATACCGTAATTTAGTGATTGAAAATATAATCGTAACATTCCATTAGACTCGTGTTCTTTCATATCTTTACATTTCAGGTGGAGAGGATGGACGGATACGGGTGTGGGAGATTCCACCGGATGGGCTCAAAGAGGTCCTGACTGAACCTCAGAATACACTTGCTGGTAAGACGTTGCATATAGTGAGGAGATCCAGTCGTACAGGCAATGCTTCTTGGAGGAAAAAGTATTTAAATGCGCTTTCCATCAGAAGGAAAAGGGACGCTTTAGTGCTACCCATATGATCTTGAAGAAAATTTTGTATGGGCATAACGGAGATAGTTAACTAAAGTGAGGCGATAAGGCCAGTCTAAAGAAGTGCGTTTTTAGGCCAAGCTTAAAACACTGGGTATTTGGAATTAATCTAATTGTCCTGGGTAGTGCATTCCAGAGAAGTGGCGCAGCTTGGGAGAAGTCTTAGAGATGGGAGTGGGAGGTTCGGATTTTTGAGGATGTTAACCTCAGGTCATTAGCAGAACGGAGGGCACCAGTAGGGTGGTAGATTGAGACAAGGGAGGAGATGTATTGCGGTGCTGAATCGTGGAGCACTTTGCGGGTGAGAGTAATTAGTTTATAATAGAGTCTGTAGTGGATGGGTAACCAGTGCAATGACTGGCACAGGGTAGAGGCATCGGTGTAGCGGCTGGAAAGGAATATTATCCTGGCAGCTGCATTCTGGGCGGATTGGAGAGGGGAGAGATTAGTACAGAGTTGCAATAGTCCAGACGAGAATGAATAAGAGCAGCTGTAAGAGTTTTTGCAGAGTCAAAAGTAAGAAAAGTTCAAATTCTAGTGATGTTTTTGAGGTGTAGGTGACATACGCGATCAAGTGAACGGATGTGGGGAGTGAATGAAAAATCTGATCAAATATGACCCCAAGACAGCAGGCGGGCATGTTGCTGGGGAGTAATGATAGAACCACACATGGAATTTGCAATATCGGGCATAGGTGGGTCAGTGGAGAGAGGAAACATGAGGAGTTCAGGTTTTGACAGGTTAAGGTTTAAATCTTCAACCAGATTGGATTTTCACCACAGACGATCGGCGCACCTGGAGCACCGCTGGAGATAATGTGCTTGCGGCGTGTGCCAGGGTTGTCGCCGTCTGTGCCGAGTTGTTGTGTAGGAGAGGCAGCTTCATCTAGGACACATTTCAATGTCTCATTATAATGTTTCAGAGCAGAATTGGGACATGAGAGGGAGGAGATTGAGGCTAATGATTGCAAATTCTTCATAGGTTTCTGGGTATTAACGGCACATACATTTCTACAAGTGTGGTAAGTGGCGGTGTTGTTAGCAGGGTGACAGTTCTTGACAGAGAATCAATGTCTCACCCTTTAACAAGCCTCACATCCTGACCTAGGGTCATTAGCCAACCAGATACCCTTCTATAGACCGCTGTTTGGGGGATGATTGCCCCTCATCAGTACAGAGCAGGGTACTAGGTGGATAAGTGAGATGCTTGGCTTAATAGTACCTTCCTCATATTAAATTTATTGGGGGGGGGTTCTGTTGAATTCTCTATATTTGTTCCAACTATAGTTGAGCAAAACATATTTGCAGGACCCTGGTCCGGCCTCCATGTTGCATGTTGGTAGCCCGTGACCAGCGGAGCAGAGTTTTACGAATCTCCTACTACCTGCCGGCATCTGCAGCGCCTCTTCTGATTAATAAGCCTTCACAACGTCAAGCATGTGTCGCAACGCAACTTAACGATGTTACATGACCTACTAATCCAGGATGTCTTGGGTAGGAGCGGATTTGCAGGGCTCTGCTCCGGGGGGCCACGGACCTGGTGGTGCAAATCTTCTTTTCTCATCTCTATTCCCAACCTTTGGATGAGACACCATCATCATGCCAAGCCTCGTGTGGCCCAGTGGCAACGTTAGATGTCAAACTTCGGATCACACCCCGGGACTGACATCGGAATGATGCGATCATTCATCGTCCGCTGAAAGAATCACAGTGACTGAGGAATGCTCCCGCACCGGCACGGGCAGCCCATCGCCCTGAATAGGGGGCTTACACACCTCTCAATGTCAATACATGCAGAATAGCTTCACTATATGGACAAAACAAATGTTTATTCTCCGCATATTTCCAAAGTTAACCCTTTCGTGTTTCCACAATGTAAAGAGATAATCTGTGGCGCCCCCTGGTGAGAAGTTCTTATTTATTACAGGCAAGATGAGCAGAAGTATCATTAAATCTAACACTGGCGGTGAGATAAATGAAATATACGGCTAATTGATCTATTCTTATTCCACAGTTCATAACGAGAGAATTTATACTGTGCGGTTCCACCCGTGCGCTGCCGATATCCTCGCCTCCTCCTCGTACGACCTTACCCTGAGGATCTGGAACCTGAAGACTGGAAAAAATGTCCTGACCCTTCAAGGTCATGATGATCAGGTGACCTCCTCTTTAGGGAAAAACATACATGTAATGTCGGTATAGATGTTACAGAGATCATCGCTCTTCCAAGCCTATTGATAGACTTAATGTGTTTGTATCATGCATACATTAAGTAATCAGAGATATTACCATTATTTCAGTAGTTGAAGGTAGTCCTGTAAACCCGATAGATAACTATTTGTATGATCAGTGGGGATCCGACCAGTGGGACCCCTTCTGATCATGTGTGAATGGAGCAGTACTGAGCATGTGCGACCACTACTGCTCACTGTTTATTTGAATGGTGGTCGCACATGCTCAGCGCTGCTCCATTCTCACCTAGTGTTTTGGGGCCCTCGTTCTTGGGATCTTTGAAGGTCTTAGTAGTTGGACCCCAAACAATCAAACACCTAACATCTATCCTCTGTATTGGTGATAAATCTCATTGATGGGATAGTTACTAGTGATGAGCGAACGTGCTGGGATAAGGTGTTATATGAGCATGCTCAGGTGCTAACCGAGTGTCTTTGGCGTGCTTGAAAAATATGTTCAACATATGTTCGACAGCCGCAACACATGCAGGGATTGGCTAACATACAGCGGCGAGACATGCAGCCGCGGGGACTCTAACGTATTATTCGAGAACACAGAAGACACTCGGTTAGCACCCGATCATGTTCGAATAATTCCTTATTCGCTCATCACTAGTAGCTACTTTACCTCCTTCCTGCTCCATGATGTACTATTATGTCAAGGATCCTTTTATTTGTCAGCTATCGTTTTGTCAATTGCAAAAACCCATGTCGCCACCATATTGGTCCTCCTGTGAAGCTCAGGCTCGGCTCCGTAGTAAACCGAGTTTTTCACTATATATTGGTATACTGAAATATTGCAGAATATAGCACACATCATCAAATGATCACACGTACAAGTCCCCTATGGGGAGTAAAAAAAATTAATTGAAAGTTTAAAAAAAGAAAAAATGTTAAAAAAAAAAAAAAAAGTTGAAAATCCTAAACTTAAAAAAATAAAAATAATAAACAAAAAAATAAAATAAAACCAGTTGGTATTTCTGCGTCTGTAAATGTCGTATCAAAATATAGGGGTACATAATAGTGAGACTATTGACGTCTATCAAGCTCTTATTTTCTACAGATCTTCTCTCTGGCATGGAGCCCGGATGGGAAGCACTTGGCGACCTGCTGCAAGGATCAGCGAATTCGTATATATGAGCCACGCGTTTCCACCGAGGCACAGCAGGTTAGATAGAGCGCGGTGATGGTGGCGCAGCGCCGCCAGTTCTATATACTATTCTTTCCTGCCGTAATAATGCGCTAATGTGACTGTCGCTTCTTACAGGAGGGAGTCGGACCTGAAGGTCCCCGCGGAGCTCGTATTCTCTGGGTGTGTGACGGCAAATATCTGCTGGTGTCTGGGTTTGACAGGTGAGGGCGGCCTGATGTCCGCTGTACAGACATGGACGTGGCGCAGGTACAGTGACCGTGATTATGTGATTTTTCACAGCCGAAGTGAACGGCAGCTGACTCTGCACAGTGCACAGGACTTGTCTCAGGGTCCTATCGCTACAGTCAGCATCGATGTGTCGCCTGCCACCCTTATCCCATACTACGACCCGGACACTGGGCTCCTGCTGCTTACTGGGAAGGTGAGCCAACCAGCCATTACCAGCCAAGAGTCCGCAGGCCAACCTGGTGCCCCGGCTGTGAGCGGCTATGGGGGTCCTGGCATAGGTGGTCAACAGACATCACCTATCTGTGCCTGTGCTCCTCCGTCGATGACTTGTAACTCAAAGAGCAGGAAGCTGGGAATGGGGCGGTCACATAACATGTCTGCTCAATAGAGACCACATTATTGGGAGCAGAAATAGGGGTATAAACCCTGACTACTGTGGGAATAGGGGTATAGACCCTGACTACTGTGGGAATAGGGGTATAGACCCTGACTACTGTGGGAATAGGGGTATAGACCCTGACTACTGTGGGAATAGGGGTATAGACCCTGACTACTGTGGGAATAGGGGCATAGGCCCTGACTACTGTGGGAATAGGGGTATAGACCCTGACTACTGTGGGAATAGGGGTATAGACCCTGACTACTGTGGGAATAGGGGTATAGACCCTGACTACTGTGGGAATAGGGGTATAGACCCTGACTACTGTGGGAATAGGGGTATAGACCCTGACTACTGTGGGAATAGGGGCATAGGCCCTGACTACTGTGGGAATAGGGGTATAGACCCTGACTACTGTGGGAATAGGGGTATAGACCCTGACTACTGTGGGAATAGGCCCTGACTAATGTGGGAATAGGGGTATAGGCCCTGACTACTGTGGGAATAGGGGGATAGGCCCTGACTACTGTGGGAATAGGCCCTGACTAATGTGGGAATAGGGGTATAGGCCCTGACTACTGTGGAAATAGGGGTATAGACCCTGACTAATGTGGGAATAGGGGTATAGGCCCTGACTACTGTGGGAATAGGGGGATAGGCCCTGACTACTGTGGGAATAGGCCCTGACTAATGTGGGAATAGGGGTATAGGCCCTGACTACTGTGGAAATAGGGGTATAGGCCCTGACTACTGTGGGAATAGGGGGATAGGCCCTGACTACTGTGGGAATAGGGGTATAGACCCTGACTACTGTGGGAATAGGGGTATAGGCCCTGACTACTGTGGAAATAGGGGTATAGGCCCTGACTACTGTGGGAATAGGGGGATAGGCCCTGACTACTGTGGGAATAGGGGTATAGACCCTGACTACTGTGGGAATAGGGGTATAGGCCCTGACTAATGTGGGAATAGGGGTATAGGCCCTGACTACCTTGGGAATAGGGGTATAGGCCCTGACTACTGTGGGAATAGGGGTATAGGCCCTGACTACTGTGGGAATAGGGGTATAGACCCTGACTGTGGGAATAGGGGTATAGGCCCTGACTACCTTGGGAATAGGGGTATAGGCCCTGACTACTGTGGGAATAGGGGTATAGGCCCTGACTACTGTGGGAATAGGGGTATAGACCCTGACTACTGTGGGAATAGGGGTATAGGCCCTGACTACCTTGGGAATAGGGGTATAGGCCCTGACTACTGTGGGAATAGGGGTATAGACCCTGACTACTGTGGGAATAGGGGTATAGGCCCTGACTACTGTGGGAATAGGGGTATAGACCCTGACTACTGTGGGAATAGGGGTATAGACCCTGACTACTGTGGGAATAGGGGTATAGGCCCTGACTACCTTGGGAATAGGGGTATAGGCCCTGACTACTGTGGGAATAGGGGTATAGGCCCTGACTACTGTGGGAATAGGGGTATAGGCCCTGACTACTGTGGGAATAGGGGGATAGGCCCTGACTACTGTGGAAATAGGGGTATAGACCCTGACTACTGTGGGAATAGGGGTATAGACCCTGACTACTGTGGGAATAGGGGTATAGGCCCTGACTACCTTGGGAATAGGGGTATAGGCCCTGACTACTGTGGGAATAGGGGTATAGGCCCTGACTACTGTGGGAATAGGGGTATAGGCCCTGACTACTGTGGGAATAGGGGTATAGGCCCTGACTACTGTGGGAATAGGGGTATAGGCCCTGACTACTGTGGGAATAGGGGTATAGGCCCTGACTACTGTGGGAATAGGGGTATAGGCCCTGACTACTGTGGGAATAGGGGTATAGGCCCTGACTACTGTGGGAATAGGGGTACAGACCCTGACTACTGTGGGAATAGGGGTATAGGCCCTGACTACTGTGGGAATAGGGGTATAGGCCCTGACTACTGTGGGAATAGGGGTATAGACCCTGACTACTGTGGGAATAGGGGTATAGGCTCTGACTACTGTAGGAATAGGGGTATAGACCCTGACTACTGTGGGAATAGGGGTATAGGCTCTGACTACTGTGGGAATAGGGGTATAGGCTCCTGCTCCAGAGTTGTAATTTTATGGGAATACAGGTATTTATTGTCGGCTCCTGCTGTCCTGGGTTTAGTGAGGCTTTTATCTGCGTCTCCCTTTGCTATTATTTTGTTAGCCTGCTTGTGCTGCTTCTTCTCTAGGGTGACACCAGAGTGTTCCTCTATGAGGTGGTCCCGGAATCCCCCTACTTCCTGGAATGTAACACCTTCATCCCCAGCGATCCACATAAGGTGGGACCCCGCATCTAATGATATATCTGGAGCCTGCAGGAGACATCTGTGTATAACGAACAGATTACGGTCTTGTGCTTTCTCTACCGCCAGGGTTTCCAGTACCTGCGGAAGGTGGATTGCTCCGTGCCGGACGTGGAGATTCTGCGCGCCCTTCGCCTCTGTTACAGCTCTGTTGAGCCCGTGGCTTTCCGGGTGCCGCGTGTTAAGGTGGGCGCCGCTTCATAGTTAGTAGGTTGCATATAACTGTGTGAATGGAGAGTCAGCTGTCGTGTTATTTTACCTACACAGAAAGAGTTCTTCCAAGATGACGTGTTCCCACCGTCCCGTGTCACCTGGGAGCCGGCACTGACTGCGGAGGAATGGCTGAGTGGTAAAGACAAGCAGCAGCCGAGCATCAGCCTCTGTCCTCAGGGCATGATTCCTGGTAAGCGCTAGTAATACTCCGAGGGTACCTGTCCACAGAAGCCGGACACTCGCTAATGACTGTTCACTGTATGGCATCTACATATGATATAACCAGATATAGAACGAGCAAAGTCCCCGATGGGGACTAAAAAAAAAAAAAAATACAGTAAAAAGTAATAAAGTTTGTCATATACAAAAAAATAAAAATCAGTGTCCTCTCATCCTTTTCCCCATCCACAAATTACCATAATTAAAAGGTAAAAAAATAAAATATTTCAATCTATTTAATTATATTGAACACATAAATTATGGAAAAAGATTGGAAACAACAAATATGGTGAGTTTTTTTGGTTGCAATGCAATAAAATGATCAAAGCACCGATAAAACTACAGGTCACCATGCAAAAAAAAAGTGTCACGCCATCGACTAAAAAATGCAAATTGGCAACATTTTTTTTTTTTTATTACATTCCGAATTTTTTTTTAAGTTACTAAAATAATAAAAATAATAATAATAAAAAACAACTATACAAGTTTGGTGTCACTGTGATCGTACTGACCTGAACAATCCTATTACCAGGTAATTTTTTCCCCCACACAACAGAAAACATAAATACCAATCACCAAAAGCAATTTTGTTTTTGTTTTTTTTTTCTTCTATCTTTTTTATCATAAGGTAACATGAATGGTGTCGTTGAAAACTACAACTTGTCCCCCCCCCAAAAAAAAGACAAGCCCTTATATGACTACCGTATGTGGACAAAACAGTAAAAAAAAAGTTATGCCTGTTGGAACAAGGGGAGCCAAAAAAAAAAGGATGCAAAAATCCAAAATGGCTGTATCCTTAAAGGGTTAAAAATATTGTTTTCTTTTTTTTTCCTGCCCGCAGTAAGTCAAGCTCCTAAGGAAGCACCGAGCAAGAAGTTTGTGCCGGCTGCTGTGTACCTGCAAGAGAAGACAGATGAGCAGAAGAAGGAGGAGGTTAGATCTGCAGGCTGACGCTCTTTTATTTTGTACCCAATCACTTAATAAGGGTAGGAGATAACTAGTGATCCCTCTGGCAGCGGGAGAACGAAAAGGATTACAATTCAGCGCGGCAGATCCTTCTCTCCACCGATGTCTCCTGGGGAAAGAGTCTGGAGACTCCATACATATTAGACTGTCGCCGACACCAGCGATATCAGCAGGTTTAGCGCACAGTGTATAGGGGTAGACAGTACAAAGTTGTGGAATTACAAGACCAGTAGGGTCCTACTACTTTAACCTCTGGGATAGAGCAGCCTGGCGCTAATGTCAGGACCTTGGGTATCTGGTCCTAATTTAGGCCTTGTGTTTTCCGAGTGTGGCCTGCCACCAAGTTGTCAGCAGATATGGCAACCAAGCTAAGTCTTCTACTGCAGCAGAAAACCCCTAATGGCGACTAATCCATGTACGTCTTTCTATTCCTCAGCTGCTAAGTGCAATGGTTGCAAAACTGGGAAACCGGGACGACCCTCTGCCCCAGGACGCATTTGAAGGCGTTGATGAGGACGAGTGGGTGAGTAGCAAACACTGTGAATATCACAGATACATTTCTGTGTTCTTGGTCTCTAAGCTTCCGACACAGAATGAGAAAAGTTCTGCTTGATTCTGGATGCTGGAATCCTTTACTTCTCCGGGTTCAGCCGAGGACAAGATTCATAAGATAATAATCCATCCTGTGGGTTTCACCGTCATCTGAGACTCCAAAATTGTAGGTTCTCCTTTGCCTTAGCCCAGGGTGAGCCTTCACATGGTGACGGAGATACTTCCATCGTTGGGCTTGCGGTCACCAGACTCGGCTTGTATTGTTTCCATGTCACAGAGCACACAGGCTGTTGGCTCTGGCTGATGTATACGGAGGGTCGACTTTAAGGCAATGTCTCAAGTAGATGAAAATGGGAGGGGAAGTTTTTAGGATCCATTCGACTTCTTTTTTTTTTTTTTTTTTTAAACCTCTTACTGTTTTTGCTTCAAAAGTGGCAGCAAAATGGCACCTTAAAGGGGTTGTTGGGAGAAAACAAGTTATCACCCATCTTTAGGATAAGTGATAACTTATTGATCGGTGGGACTTCCACCGCTGGGACCTGCACCGATCAGCGGAACGGGGAACATTTATACTCATTAGTACAGAACGGCATTGCGCTTGCTCGACCTGCGCTCCATTCATTCTCTATGTGGCTGTAGAGCCTCATAGAGATTGAATGGAGTGATGGTTGGGCATCTGCTGGAGCCAGAGAGCTGCTGAGGTCTCTAGTAAGTGTTTTATTTCACACTTGGGCTGCATTCACAGCTACACAGCTTTCTAGCGTTTTATCTCGCCTCATTGTTGGAAACACAGCTACACTGCTTAGTACTGCTTTATAAAGTCCTCTTCTTTCTACTGTTTTATCCCACCCTAGTGTTAGATTCACGTTTACACTGTTCAGTACTGCTTTAGAAAGTCCTCTTCTTTCTGCTAAGTGTTTTATCTCACCCCAGTGTTAGTTTCAGGCTGTGTGCACACGTTGCTGATTTTTTTGCGTTTTTTTTTCACGATAAAAACACTATAAAACTGCAAAAAAACAGCATACAATAAGCATCCCATCATTTAGAAGGAATTCTGCATGTTTTGTGCACATGATGCGTTTTTTTCCACGAACAAAACGCATCGCGGTAAAAAACGCAGTATGTTCATTACTTTTGCGGGTTTTTTGCGGATTTCCCACTATAAAATGCATTGGGAAATGTCTGGAAAAAAACGCACCAAAAATGCGCAAAAAACGCATGCAGATTTCTTGCAGAAAATTTCAGGTTTTTCTCAGGAATTTTCTTCAAGAAATCCTGAACGTGTGCACATAGCCTCACAGTTACACTGCTCAGTACTGCTGTATAATGTCCTCAGCTTTCAGATGTTTTATCTCGCCTCATTGTTGGATTCACAGTTATACTTCTCAGTACTGCTGCATAATGACCTCTGTATTTAGTGTGCGTTTTATCTCACCCCAGTGCTGGATTCACAGCTACACTGCTCAGTACTACTGTATACTATCCTCCATAGAACTCCTATAATGGCCAGAGATAGTGTTATTCCTCATGTACACACATAGGACAGCTTATTCTGAAAAGTCACTTGAACGGACAGGTACACTATAAAATCAGTTACTCCACACCGACAGAAACCAGTCTGTTACTAAGGAGCAACTGAAAAGTTGGTGTCTTTTTTTTTTTTTTTTTTTTAAGGGGAAATGCTCTCTATACACATTTTTGGGTAAAATTCTTCCAGATCGTCCCCATGGACGAGCCCTCCGTGTCTCTTGCTGCAGATGTTAAAATAATAATTATACAGAATGATTAATCAGAGGTAATATGTCCCCGCCATACCCTGCACACGTGCTGCACACCTGGTCGGAATGCGTCTGCATGTTTTCTTGTTCTCCATGTACACAGCAGAGCGGCGCACACCGGCCTCTGCACAAAACGCTCTTTGTTCTCCTTACACGTCTGCATTTTGTCTCTTTCAGGATTAGCGGTGACCTCCGGTAACCCCAGCGGCCTGCTCACCCCTCACCTCTCTCCCATGTAACTGGAAATGTCTTGGCGAAACTTCTGCTTCTGATACATTCCGAGCCCAGGGAAAAATAAACTCAGGCCGATTGTTTACACACTCCCAGCATTCCTGGCCCTCCATAGAACTGGAGCATTGCCTACCATGGGGGCCGCCACAACATGGGCACACTGGCATCCCCTGCCTTCTGGCACTGGGCACGCTGGCATCCCCTGCCTTCTGGCACTGGGCACGCTGGCATCTCCTGCCTTCTAGCACTGGGCACACTGGCATCCCCTGCCTTCTGGCACTGGGCACGCTGGCATCCCCTGCCTTCTGGCACTGGGCACGCTGGCATCTCCTGCCTTCTGGCACTGGGAACACTGGCATCCCCTGCCTTCTGGCACTGGGCACGCTGGCATCTCCTGCCTTCTAGCACTGGGCACACTGGCATCCCCTGCCTTCTGGCACTGGGCACGCTGGCATCCCCTGCCTTCTGGCACTGGGCACGCTGGCATCTCCTGCCTTCTGGCACTGGGAACACTGGCATCCCCTGCCTTCTGGCACTGGGCACGCTGGCATCCCCTGCCTTTTGGCACTGGGCACACTGGCATCCTCTGCCTTCTGGCACTGGGCACACTGGCATCCCCTGCCTTCTAGCACTGGGCACGCTGGCATCCCCTGCCTTCTGGCACTGGGCACGCTGGCATCCCCTGCCTTTTGGCACTGGGCACACTGGCATCCTCTGCCTTCTGGCACTGGGCACACTGGCATCCCCTGCCTTCTAGCACTGGGCACGCTGGCATCCCCTGCCTTCTGGCACTGGGCACGCTGGCATCCCCTGCCTTCTAGCACTGGGCACGCTGGCATCCCCTGCCTTCTAGCACTGGGCACGCTGGCATCCCCTGCCTTCTGGCACTGGGCACGCTGGCATCCCCTGCCTTCTAGCACTGGGCACGCTGGCATCCCCTGCCTTCTAGCACTGGGCACGCTGGCATCCCCTGTCTTCTGGTGCCATCTTTCGTCTACCTGCATATTGTGTGTATGATCTGTGGAATATTGTGATGTTTACAATATGGCGGTGTATTCCCTGACTGCATGAGTTTATTCTAGTGACTTCCTTGCTTAACCAGTGTCAATCAGGGGAACAGGTCTAATAAGATGCCCGGGTCATACCTTGTCTAATGTTTACCTGCCATGTAGAAGCCATATATTTTACTAACACAGGGACCACTTGTGGCACTGCCAAATGTGCCCTGCAGAGCGGGGTCTGCCTTATACTTCTAATAAAACTCTCAAAACTTGTCTCGTGTCCATCTCTTGTCTCTGCTTCAAATAGATGATAGGAAATATCTGCTTCAGATGAATGTTCTGCCACGTCTGATATTCCGGGTTATGTGGCAAGGCTTATTAATGGGGTTCTCTGATTTAGGAATCCCCCTGTCCCCCGGCTGCAAATTGCTTAAAAATGCTTACTCGCCCTCCCCAGGTCCAGCGCTGTCATTGTCATGTGGACATCACTATGTTTAGCTCCTCTGCCTGAGTTGACACCAGGAGCTGCTACGGTCACTGATTGGCTGCAGGGCTCTCTACGTGACATCAACACTGCACATAACTGCAGCAGAGCAGTGGCTTTGGATCGGAGGAGGGTAGGGTTTGTTTGTTTTTTTTAAACCAACAGTCTGGGAGGGGGCCAATATCCCTGGCCCCCTCCTTGGCTATAATTTTCTATACTCGACTGATGAAATGTCAGGTTTTCTATCAGATGGGTGCGTAAAAATTGGATGGCTCACTCATGGTCTGTGTGCCGTGTGATTTTTTTTTTTTTTCTTGCACCCATTGACTTGCATTGGCAAATCTCGTCCGATATATGCTGCGATTTTATTTATTTTTTTCTCCGTCTGATAAGTTTGATTTTTGTTTTTAATCAGATTGCACTCGTCCGTTTTTAATGCAGATTAGTATAAGCCTTATACTGCAATATACAACACAAATTATTGCAAATTCTTATCCTATTAGGGGGAACTAAAAAAATATAAATGAAAAAATGAATTAAATAAATTTGAAAAAAAAAAAATATTTGGTATTGTCGCGTCCATCAAAGTCCGATCTATCAAGTCATTAAATTACGGTATTTAATTCGTATAAGAAAGAGTAACCGTCACTGTAATAAATGGAAATAAACAACATTGTAATAGATGGTATCGGAGAAATCGGCTTCTTCTCCTCTTGGGCCGATCCTTTCCCTTTGATTTCATGATGTAAGATCTGTATTCAGTGAGAACAGATTCTCCGATTCCTGAGAGCGGACGGTTGGTGCTTATAAACTTCTATGGAGGAACCAGAGTTCTTCTGAAATGACCGTTACAGTATAAGGCTATGTGCACACGTCAGGAATCTTTGCAGAAATTTCCTGACAAAAAACTGACTTTTTCCGCAGGAAATCCGCATGCTTTTTTTTTTTTCGCTTTTTTGCAGATTTTTCGTTTGTTTTTTTCCGGAGCTTCCCCAATTGAATAATATAGATGGAAAAACGTGAAAAATCTGCCAAATTAATGAACATGCTGCATTTTTTTTCTGCAATGTTTTTTTTTTTTCTTGCGGGAAAAAATGCAACATGTGCACAAAAATTGCGGATTGCATTCTAACTATAGGATGCTTAATGGATGCGTTTTTTTTTTTTTCGTGGTTTTATAGGGAAAATCCAGAACGTGTGCACATAGCCTAAAAGAAAAGTTCAGAATATAACGGTCATTTCAGACGTTGCAGCAGAAGGTCTGTGTTCCTCTAGCTCCTCCCCCGCGCTCCATAGAACGTTATAAGCACCAACTGTCCAAGAGGAGAAAAACTGATTTCTCTCATTAAGATATGTTAACATTTTTTTTTTTTTTATGCATCAGACTTGCAGTTTGGTGGCTGAATCTGCCCAAAAAAAATGCAATAAAAGGTGACCTCTGCAAGGAGTTTGTATGTTCTCTCCGTGTTTGCGTGGGTTTCCTCCGTGTTCTCCGGTTTCCTCCCACATTCCAAAGACATACTGATAGGGATTCTAGATTGTGAGCCCCATCGGGGACAGCGATGATAATGTGTGTAAAATAATAATAATAATAAAGTGCTGTGGAATTAATGGTGCTATATAAATGAGTAAAATAAGTAAATAAAAAGTGATTGATTGAAAACATTGTATGTATGCCAAAATGGTTTTGATAAAAATGACGGCTCGTCCTACGAGAATACAAGCACCGCACGGCTCCACGGATAGAATTTTTTTTTTAAATAAGTAAAAAAAAAAAAATCTGTTAAAATAATGAAAAAAATATCTACAAGATTGGTGTCGGCGCCTTTGTCCTGAGCCGGAGAATCACAAACCAGATGATCACTTTTATTGCACAATGAATGACATAAATGCAATGGCAGAATGTTTTTTTTGTTTTTTTTCTTCCCTTTTTTTTTTTCTGGGTAGGGGTCCCATCATTTCGCCAGATTTGGAATTTATGTCTTGCACGTTGTAAAGGGAACGGTAATATTAATAACTACGACTCGTCCAGCAGAATCTATGGAGAAAAAAAAACCTTCTGGATCTTAGATGAAAGGAGGAAATAAAGGAATTTTGGAAAAAAATAGCCAAGACAGGAAGGGGTTAATGCAAGGATGAATCTGTCTAATAACGACCAATCAGGAGACATCGTTCATTTTTTAAAATGTTAAAAAAATGAGAGCGGAGATCTGATTGGATGCAGTTGGCTACGCCTCCTTTCATTCATATGGTCACAGTAATGCCCAATCCAATCTCCGTTTTCAATCAAGTGGACAGATAAAAGCTGAACTCTCATTGGTTGGTCTTTACGCTTCAGGATTTAGACACACACACGATGGCGTCTAGAAGAGGCACATTCATCAAGCGCCAGTGACGGCGTGAGGCGCGTGCTTCCTCGTCCAGGCCGCCGCTGGGTGATGACGTGCTCACATCTTAACTCCCATAATTCAATGCTCCCGCAAGCCTTCCAAAATGGCGCCGTCACGTGGTGTCTCAGCCCCGGTCACCTGACTATGACGTCATCAAGGTCCTTGCACCGCACGGAGAGTGGACGCCGCGGCCGCACGTGTAACCTTGACGGCAGCAGAGCAGGATGGTAAGAGACCGAGCCGTGACCCAGCGAGCGGGGGTGTGTGCGGGTCACTGCCGTGTGTGGACCCTGCACCACAAATCCCAGCATGCCCTGCCGGAGTGCTGCTCGTTTGACGGCAGTGACGTGAAGGTGACATGGGTGACTGTGCTGCTGGGTTTTCCTTTGATAGAATTGTATCTTTTCACCCCAAGAGTCGATTATCATCAATGACCAATGTTATTAGGGCCGTCGTGCCCGCGTTACCGTAAAGCAGCACCGTGGGGTTACTATGACAACGATGCGTTACACATAATCCCAACCTCGTGGGGTTATTCCTGCCGCATAAACATCAACACTAGTCATATATGACCACGACTCACCCGTCACCCCCACGGGCCCACCGGAAGCCAAGACCCCACTGCTCACCCAGAAGATGCGGCCTGTGATTGGCTGCAGCGGTCAGGTGATGCAAGATAAACCTTTTTTTGGACTCCTTCCTGTCCAGTTTTTCAGCAGTGTCATTACCACCAGAGTCAGTGACGCTCACACCTTTCCACAGAAGTGATAGCGCAGGATCCATCAATCGCAGCAGGCGACGTCACTTGGCACACGCTCATGAGATGCCTCAATGCAGCAGATCGGGGTCTGATCATCGCAGCTAATGTTCATGCGTTTCCTGAGACAGGATGTTAAGACTGCAAGACTAAAAAACCCGACCAGTGGGAACATTGAAAATTTCAGGTTTTTTTTTTTTTTAATACAAATTGTGATATAGAAAATAAACCCATTGCCAAAAATGTGTATAAAAAATACCCGATCTAAAGGGAACTTGTCTTATCCTCCACAAGCTATTAACCTGCAAATATAGGGTTAATCTGCAGGTTAATAATTATTTTTTATAATTCTGCCCGGCCGCCTTATTGAGAAAATGAGCTTGTATTACTCTCAGGAGCCGCCGGCTTTCAGTCATAGAGGAGAACGATAGAGCGATGTAACTTCTCCCCAACACTGACTGCCAGCGTGCAGTACCTCGCATTTGTGCAGAGCGAGGTGTCGGTCAGTGTGGGGGGCAAGGTGTCGGTCAGTGTGGGGGGCGAGGTTACAGCCGCCGCTCACATGCTTCTATCAACTCCTCAATGACTGAAAGCCGGCGGCTCCAAAGAGGAAGAAAGTTCATTTTCTCATGGTCATTGCATTTTCAGTAATGCAATTTACCTGCAGTGTTCATGGCTGGTTCCCCTTAAACAATAAGTAGTTTCCCGATGATGACTTCCCTTTAAGCCCTAAGATGCTGCTGCCAGTCGTGACATTTAAGAGGATGGGGGGGGGGAGGGTGTAAGTTTCCCTTCCGATCCCAATGGCCTGCAAAGTGATCATAGGGTGCCAACAATGTCATTGTAGTTGGGGGGGCAATGATGTACACCTATGTAATACTGTAATTTGGGGATCCCTGGGGAGGAGGGGGACCAATATAAGTGTGGAGGGGAATATATACATACATACAATGGTGGCCCGATTCTAACGCATCGGGTATTCTAGAATATGTATATAGCAGCCACATAGTATATAGCAGAGGCCACGTATTATATAGGAGCCATGTAGTATATAGCAGACAAATACTATGTGGCTGCTTAATACATACATACATATTCTAGAATACCCGATGCGTTAATACAGGCCACGCAGTATATATATATATATATATATATATATATATATATATATATATATATATAAAAAATAAGAAAAGCAGCACAAAAAATAAGAAAAAAGTGGACTTTATTGCCTGAACGGCGTGGCAACGTTTTGGATACAACAATCCTTTTTCAAGCAGTGAATACATAGGTGAAAGGGTTTTTTATATCAAACACATGTCAATCTCATTATAAAAATCATTATGTGCAATATCTCAAATATAAATAAATTACATGTAGCAGCTATTCATAAATCAGTGAGTCTATATGAAGCACAATGCTTCCATAATATACATAATCAGTGAACATTAAATATTAAGTGTCGCGTGATTATTCATAAAACAACCTCAATGATCAATTACCAATCATTTAAAATCAAATTCCATCAGGTGCTCCACTCCCAAGTACCGCGATCATATGAAACAGTAAGCACATTACCTACATCCACATGTCTCAGCTCACGGCGTCTATCCGCACACACTGCGCATGTCCGTGACGTCAGAGGCAAAAAGCCCACAATGCCTCAGTCCGCAGGTGCGCAGAACGATCCCAAGGATCAGGCCGCCATTTTAATTAAGGGAAAACTTCGCCCACACAGGATGCCGGTAATTCAGGCAGAAAAACAGAATAAATTATAACTAATATTAACAAAACGGTAGCGGCGGACTCATAATAACTGGTCAGATATTCTATTATACTGTTGGATCCATGATGCTTCTGACTATTGAACCGGAGCACCACCACTCAGACCAACCAAACAGAAGATACAATCATATTCTTAGAAGAAACTACAGTGTGCCATACAAATAGGACCAGGACATAAGCCCAAACTAAAGTCACAGTGTTTGAGGTGCACTTGATCACAAGTATAGCACCACCCACCACGGCCGGACATGGAGAGTATTGGAGGCGCAAGCCCCACAAGCTCCTCCTATCCGTTTACTTTGACACTCACAGTCCATACATTGTGGCCACATATTGTAGATCACTTTGAGAATAATCAAACGCACAGCCATATCGTGGTTGCTCACGGTATATCATTTAATGTTTAATATTGTTATATACATCTCTACTTAGGATGAATCCGCCAGTACCGAAAAAAGAAAAAAATATTTTTTAATATAAAATAAACAAACGTATTATAACAAAAACAAAAAAAATCTTTTGTCTTAAATATCTTTGCCATTAGAAACCGACATCCTCATAGGCGAAGGACATAGACCTTTATGTTTCCGCATGATCGCAGCACAAGATGGAACCCCCTGCAAATAAATAAAAAACAAACAGAAATTACTAATCAACTAGTATTAAAATTATAATCAAGAGTCAAGAAAAGAATAAAATAAAACCGTCATTGTATTACAGATACTTTCACATAATCTGACTAAATTTAAAGTCTACATTAAGACCATATGGTTTAAGTGTCCTCAGCCTCATTATCCACTCCATCTCCCTTCTTTTCAATAACTGAACACGATCACCCCCTCTCCTTTGGACTGGTATCGTATCAATGATACGAAACCGCAGATCTTTCTCTGTGTGTGATTTCTCTGTAAAATGCTTAGAGACTGGTAGATCCATACGTTTTTTTCTTATGGTATGTCGGTGTTGGTTAATTCTTGTCTTGAATTCACATGTAGTCTCACCGACATACCATAACAAACAGGGGCATTGTAACAAATAGATTATGAAGTCTGAGTCACACGTCAAAAAATGCCGAATTTTGAACTCCTCATTAGTTTTTGGATGAAAGAAATTTTGACCCTTTAAAATTAAACTGCAATTGACACATGATAGGCACGGATAACATCCTTTCCTACCCATACCCGTCAGTGTAGCCTGACCTTGTTTTTTGAAAGTGCCAATATCTGACTTAGAGTCGAAGCGATAGTACGATTCCGTTTATACGAAAGAATTGGAGGTTTGGAAAACTCCTTCACCTGAGGTATACACCTGTGCAGCATTCCCCAATGTTTTCGTATAACCTCTGCAACCATGTTGCTTTCCTCACAGTAAGTGGTTACAAAAGGGATGCGACTAATTTCATTTGAACGAGGTTTAATTTGAAGCAAACTTTCCCTATGTACTGAATCCACCTTGTTTTTTTGCCTCTGTAACAAATTTTTTGAGTAGCCACGATTCGGAAATTTCTCAAGAGTCTCCTCCATAGATTTTTTTTAAAGATTGTTCATTACTTTCAATTCTTTTTACTCTTATTAATTGGCTATAAGGGATGGACTCCTTCATTTTTTTCGGATGCTGGCTACTAAAAAGTAGCAAGTCATTCTTGTCTGTAGCTTTGGTGTACAATTGGGTAACAAGTCTACCACTTATCATCCTGACATTCACGTCCAGGAATTGTAAATTGGCGTCCGTGTACACAAGAGTAAACTTGACTGTTTCATCAATTGTATTTAAATATCCATGAAACTCGAGCAGTGCATCTCTGGTACCAGTCCAAATGAGGAAGACATCGTCTATGTATCTCCACCACGCCGCTACATAGCTAAAGTGGTGGGACACATAGACGAGGTCTTCCTCAAGGACACTCATTACAATATTTGCATACGCGGGCGCCATGTTCGCGCCCATGGCGGTCCCGCGTAATTGCAAATAAAAAGAATCACCAAATAAAAAGTAATTATTGGTCAACACCAATTTCAATAACTGTAGCAAGAACTCCCTTGTTTCAGTAGAATATTCTGTAATCGCCAGTTTCTTACGTATTGCATCTAACCCTCGGCCATGGTCAATAGATGTGTACAGTGATGTGACATCAAAAGATGCCAACAGCACTTCACCCACTATCTCTATGCCACCCACCTTATCCAGAAAATCCGTTGTGTCTCTAATAAAGGACTCTGCACTACTTGCAATCGGATTAAGAACTTTGTCCAGAAAGACACCAATATTTGACAAAATGGAATTACAACCCGAAACAATCGGCCTACCCGGAGGGTGCACGAGAGATTTATGATATATATACACAACCCACGTACTATATAACACAACCCACGTAGTATATTGCAGCCACGTAGTATATAACACAGGGCACATAGTATATCGCACATCCATGCACTATATAACACAGCCCATGCAGTATATAGCAGCCACGCAGTATATAACACAGCCCACGTAACATATAACAGCCCACGGAGTATACAACAGCCCACGCAGTATTTAGCAGTGTGGGCACCATATCCCTGTGGAAAAAAAAAAAATAATAATTAAAATAAAAAATAGTTATATACTCACAACCCTGGGAACCAGCGAAACTCTGGCGATGCGCGTGCGGCTGCCGCCATTTTCCGTTCCCAGGATGCATTGCGAAATTACTCAGATGACTTGGCGGTCTCACGAGACCGCTAAGTCTTCTGGGCAATTTTGCAATGCATCTCTGGGAACGGAAGATGGCGGCAGCCGCGAGTGCATCGTAGGACTACAGAGGGTGAGAATAGCAGGTTTTTTGTTTTTTTTATTTTTAACATTACATCTTTTTACTATTGATGATGCATAGGCAGCATCAATAGTAAAAAAGTTGGGGATACACAGGGTTAATAGCAGCGGTTACGGAGTGCGGTACCCGCTGCATAACGCGGTCTGTTACCGCTGGCATTAACCCTGTGTGAGCGGTGAGTGGAGGGGATTACGGAGCGGGCGCCGGGCAGTGACTGCAGGGGAGGGACTAATCGGACTGTGCCCATCGCTGATTGGTTGCGGCAGCCATGACAGGCAGCTGGCGAGACCAATCAGCGACGCGGGATTTCCGTTACGGAAGTTGCAGACAGAAAGACGGAAGTACCCCTTAGACAATTATATATAGAGAGTAGATGGTGACCCGATTCTAACGCATCGGGTATTCTAGAATATGCATGTCCACGTAGTATATTGCACAGGCCACGTAGTATATTGCCCAGCCACGTATGTAACAGGTTAAAAAAGCCTTAAAATAAACATATACTCACCTTCCGAGGGCCCCTTGTAGTCCTGTCGCCTGTGTGCGGTGTACTCAGCAGCTTCCGGTCCCAGGGTTGGTATGAGCGCAGGACCTGTGATGACGTCGCGGTCACATGACCGTGACGTCATGGCAGGTCCTTCTCGCATAGCATCCTTAGCACCGGAACCTGCCGCTTGCACTGCCGAGGACAGCGCCAAGTCGGAGGGTGAGAATAATGTGTTGCTGTTTTTTTTTTTTGTAACATTAGATGTTTTTACTATTGATGCTGCATACGCAGCATCAATAGTAAAAACTTGTTCACACAGGGTTAATAGCTGCGGTTACGGAGTGCAGTACCCGCAGCATAACGCGTTCCGTTACCGCTGGCATTAACCCTGTGTGAGCGATGAGGGGAGTATGGAGCGGGCGCCGGGCAGTGACTGCAGGGGAGTAGGGAGGGACTAATCGGACTGTACTCGTCACTGATTGGTCGCGGCAGCCATGACAGGCAGCTGGCGAGACCAATCAGCGACACTGGTTTTCCGTGACGGAAGTTGCCGACAGACAGAAAGACAGACAGAAGTACCCCTTAGACAATTATATATATATATATATATATATATATATATATATATATATACTAGATGGTGGCCCGATTCTAACGCATCGGGTATTCTAGAATATGCATGTCCACGTAGTATATTGCCCAGCCACGTAGTATATTGCCCAGCCACGTAGTATATTGCCCAGCACAGAGCCACGTAGTATATTGCCCAGCCACGTAGTATATTGCCCAGCACAGAGCCACGTAGTATAGAGACTTAAAAATAAATAAATAAACATATACTCACCTTCCGAACGCCCGTTGGAAGTCCTGCTATACTCACTATCCGCCGCCTTTGCCGCTCCTCGCCACGCTCCCAGGATCGCTCCATTGCAAGCGGCAGCTTCCGGTCCCAGGGCTGGTGTGAGCAGGACCTATGATGACGTCGCGGTCACATGACCGTGACATCACATGACCGCGACGTCACGGCAGGTCCTTGTCGCACACCAGCCCTGGGAGCGGAAGCTGCCACTTGCAATGGAGCGGTCCCGGGAGCGTGGCGAGGAGCGGCAAAGGCGGCGGAGGGTGAGTATAGCAGGTTTTTTGTTTTTATTATTTTTAACATGACCTATTAATAGTAAATAGTTGGGGACACACAGGGTTAATGGCAGCGGTAACAGAGCGCGTTACATCGGGGGCCGTTACCGCTGCCATTAACCCTGTGTGAGTGGAGGGGATTACGGAGCGGGCGCCGTGCAGGGGAGTAGGGGAGGGACTAATCGGACTGTGGCCGTCGCTGATTGGTCGTGGCAGCCATGACAGGCAGCTGCCGAGACCAATCAGCGAACGAATAACCGTGACAGAAGGACAGACAGACGGAAGTGACCCTTAGACAATTATGTATATAGAAGATATATATATTTTACATCACCCCCTCCCCCTTTTCCCAGAAAGTAAGGCAATTCTAATAAATAAAAAATTAAATATTTAATCTTTTTTTTGGTCACTAATTAAAAAAAAAAAAAAAAAGTCATAAGGACCCCAAAAAGGTAAAAGAAAACAACTGCAGCTCGTGCTGCAAAACCCAGCGCTGATCGAGCTCCGCACACAGACAGATACATAAAGATGTAGCTCCTGAAAATGGAAGAATCAAAAATGAGTGGGACCCACAAGGCCTGTAGCCGTCCCGATACTACTGATGTGCGTTGTCTCCTCTATAGGCGAAGTATTTGGCTCAGATCCTGGTGATGGGGGCGCAGGTGGTGGGCCGGGCATTCACACGGGCCCTGCGGCAGGAGTTTGCTGGTAAGTGCTCAGCGGACAGTAGAGGTGATGGGGCAGTGTACTGTATACGCGTCTTACATGGTCTCCCCCAAATGTCATCTCCCAGCAAGCAGAGCAGCCGCAGAGGCGAGGGGGGGACGCGCAGGAAAAGAGTCTGCAGCAGCCAGCAGCTTGTCAGGAATAAGCCTGCAGGAGGCGCAGCAGATCCTGAATGTCTCCAAACTGGAACCCGAAGAGATCCAGACGGTAAGAACGGCCCGGAGGGGCCGCAGTCCAGAGACCTCAGGACTCATTGGGGCTCCTTATACGTCACCTCGTGTACATTTAGTTGAAATATGGTATTTGGGAAAACTGCACATATAGCAATTCCGTAATAGACTTTTTAACCATTACCTATTTTGCAAGATGACCCACAGGGGGCGCTAGACGCTCCTTGCTGGTCACTATTAAAACTTTACTGAGGATCTGATCTTGTCTCTCTCCTCTAGAAATACGACCATCTTTTCAAAGTGAATGACAAGGCAGCAGGAGGATCCTTCTACTTACAGTCAAAAGTGAGTGCATTGCAGCGACATTTATCACCAGGATACTCCCCAGACTGGTGGTCCCAGGTCCCCTGTGTGCCCATCTCTCCCAAGGGCAGTGAATGGAGCCTGCATGCTCTACAGCTCCAATCACAAGGGACCTGCAAAGACATGATCAGGGGGAGAGCCAGCAGTCGGCCACCTAATGATCATATATTACTCGCCTGTCCTGTTGGTGGGGCAGCCCTTTTAACGGGTTAGTCCCCAAATTTTAAGTTATCCCATATCATCAGAATAGGGTATAATTTATCGATCTCTGGAGTCCAACCGCTCAGACTCCCAGTGATGCTCGAGCTCCATCTTGGATGAAGCGGACGTGTCTGTGCTCCACCACTACATCCCCTGTGTATGAGACAAGTACAACGCTCTGTTATTTCCTGCCGTCTCATAGACAATGAATGGAGCTGAGCATGAGCAACTCTGCTTCATCTGTAGAGCCCGTTTCTGAGGATCCAAATCCCCAATCTCCGCATCACTGGGAGTCCTGGTAATCGGACCCCCATTGTTCGTCATCTCGCTCCTGTTTGCCGCCACATGTTACGCTCTGCACACATGACCATGTTATGGATCCGTGCTGGAGCTGCGTATGTTTAGGCCGTGGTGGGAATCCATCCCATCCTTATTTAACCCCTTGACAACATTCGTCGTACATGTGCGACTGATATTCCCATTGCCTGCATGGAGCAGACTCACAAGCTGCGTGAGGAGCCAGCTGCTGTCAAAGCTGCCTGCAATCATAGCATTTTAACCTTTTAAATGCCACTATCCGACGCCCATTTAAAATAGGTTAGATTTGCATTTTTTATTGCAAAGTGAATGCTGCAAAAACCTACAGCATGATCTTTGTTTTTTTGTTTTTTTTCAATTCCATGTCACTTGGAAATTTTTTTTTTTTTCGTGCATTTTATGTAGTAAAATAAATGGTGTAATTAAAAACTTCAAATCATCCCACAAAATATAAACCCTAATACGGCTATATCTCCAGAAAAATAAAAAACTAATGAAGAGGAGGTGAAAGTAAAGGAAATGGCTGCATCTCTGAAGTGAAGGTACAGCTGACTGAGCCTCAGATACAAAGCCAGATGTGCAGTGATAAGCATTAACCTTGAGGGGCCCCGCAGAGACCTTTCGTGCCTTTTATTGACCGCCTCTTTTACTTTTTTAGGAGGTTACACAAGGTCCAGTATCTGACTGTCATTTTGGTCCGTGTCCTGTGTGGATTGGATTTGAACCAATCTAGTTTAGTCCATTTTGCACTTAGGAAATTGCTAGTTTCCGTGGTGCCAAGTTTTGTGAGTCCCCTGCTCCTGCTCACAGAACTACATACAGGCGCAGTCACAGCCAAAATTTGCATAGTTGAATTCGGCCTTGGAAGGATTCTGGATATTGTGTACGTGGTCGAGCACCCATGGGCCGGTTCCTGCACAATAATCTTGTGATGTCACTTTATTCAGATTTTTATGTGTTCTACTACTTTTTCTAGGTCGTTCGAGCCAAAGAGAGACTGGATCAGGAATTACAGATCCAAAAAAACACGACCGACTCGGGAGAGGAGTCCAAGACTACGTGACTGAGACCCTTCCAGATGCCTCCTGCTAAGAGACCCCTGCACGGCTCCAGGGGTGACGACACATAAGGTTATCCCCTCTGATGACACAAGACGGAAAAAGCCTTCATGTAATATATTGCTGAGATAATAAAGCTTTATATTTTTGTAGGTGATTGTGAGGAGTGGTGTACGGGATCGCACATGCCATGTGCACAGTGGAGGCAGCCATGACAGTCGTACGTGGCTGAATGCTGTCCAGGTTCTCACTGACCAGACAGCCGGGGTGTTTCCCCCATCCCAGCACTTACACTGGACGCAGCCATTGTATGTCACTGGTTACAGTCGAGCATTTTTACTGCTGATGCTTCAATGTCCAGGAAGGTTAGATGATTGAATCTGGGGCACTGGTTCCTCCCGGACGCCATGTTTTGTTCTACCCAAGCACTGTGGGGTATTAACGGCCCTGATGATGCACAAATGATCCAAATAAAGTAATTTCCTACCCACAGTAATGCTTCATGGGTTGTGATTAGTAGAATTTATCAAATATCGCCTCTCCTCTCTGTAGGCCGTATGTTGACAACATAGCGCATGGTTGGCCGGGGAAGCTGAGCATTGAGATGTTGTGTGGCCTCTACACCTGCTTTAAGTGTCCTTGTATATGGGGAATGGGCCCTAAGTGGAATTTATCAGGACAGGAGGATTTTACACGTTAAATATGGGCACGGTTGCGAATGGGGTTGAGTAGATCTTGGACCAAGTGAGGCTGCTGACTTTACTTTGAAAAATGACTGCATGATCTATTAAGAAAGTTTCCCTGCGTATTCCAAGGCAGACTTAAAATGTTTGCTTTAGCTTTATACAGCAATTTTAACAGGTAGTTTCAAGTTACCGAAAGTACACCAGCCTCATCAGGGCTAAAATCCAGTTGCTGCTTGTATTGTGAAATCTGGTAAGTTATTGGAGGTTGTTGCACCCACGTGAGGCCATGATAGTCCTTTGCCTCCTACCACTGAGCTGCAACACTTTAGGTTACCAATCCTACATTAGTAACCTAAGATTAAATATAGAAACCTTATCTGCAGAGCGAGATTTATATCCAAAAATATTCGCCAAGTTCCCGCAGTCAGTGCCTGTCGCCCACATACTCCCCTCCGGTCACCGCTAACACAGGGTTAATGCCGGCGGTAACGGACCGCGTTATGCCGTGGGTAACGCACTCCGCCGCTTTTTACTATTGACGCTGCCTATGCGGCATCAATAGTAAAAAAATGTAATGTTAAAAATAATAAAAAAATAAACCTGCTATACTCGCCCTCTGTTGTCCGCTAAGCCGCACGGGCCTGCCGCCATCTTCCGCTGCAGTTTCCGGTGGCAAAGGTGGTATGGCAGAAGGACCTGCCATGACATCACGGTCATGTGACCGCGACGTCATCACAGGTCCTGCGCTCTGATACCAACCCTGGGACCGCAAGCTGCCGTGGACTACAAGGGGTCTTCGGAAAGGTGAGTATATGCTTATTTTTTATTTTCTATTCGCCACGACAGCACCCACTAGAGAGAGGGGATCCGCCCCTAGGAACAGGAAACCTACAGAGAGATAAAAGGGGCGGCCCCCCCTCGCTCCTCAGTTGGTTTCCTGTTCCTAGAAGGGAACCCACAGAGAAAACTCTATGGCTAAGAAGAGGAAAACCTGCCTGGGCTACCGCCTGTACCGACTCTGCTGAGCGACAGGGGTCCCAGAGCAGGTGGACAGTGTCGGGGGAATGTTCCTGCGGGCTCCCCCCTCATCTGGTGCGGCTGACAGGGAAGCCTGAAAGTGCCAACGGTCTCCCTGCTGGGACACCGTTGGGTAAGTGCTAATGAATGCACGGCGCAGTGTGGATACCTGCGGTAATGCCCTCCTAAGTGGAGCTGAGCAGCGGTGCGGCGTCCCTGGGCGGAATCTTCCCTCCAGAGGTAAGAGGCGACATGGTGTGGGAAGCAGCGCTTAGGGCGCTTCCGGTATGCAGCAGACGCGGGCGCATGCGCAGTAGCGTCGGCGTCCCATGGAAGGAAGCTTGAACTTCCGGGGTCGCGGTGTCAGAGGACCATTTCCGGGGGAACCGCCATATTGGATTCCCCCATGCGATCCCAGTGTCCGGACGCCGGACTTGTGAGTAAAAAAAAAAAAAAAAAAAATTTAGGAGGGGATGTATGCAGGAGTGGCTACACTATAAAGGTCAGGATTAGAAGTGCAGTCAGTGTGCATTATGTCGTCCCAAGAGGAGGTCCGTGTGCACTCCATGGAAGAGCCACTAGTACTTAGTAGCGAAACCAGGAAAAAGAGCAGTGGACACTCTAAGATAAGTGACTCCACTGATAAATCGGGAAGGAAATCGTCCCGTTCCACATCCCAAACTAAGGCAACCCCGCAGCCGGTAAAATTAATACGCTGGGTGAGTGTACGCATACTTCACTGAAGCATATATTGATTCCTTTGCTTGTATTATTCTAGGCAAAGAGGACGGGGAAGAGTAAGCACAAACAATGTGCTATATGTACCGAACCCCTGCCTGACTCCTATACTAAGAGTCTATGTCAGGCATGTATAGATAACACCTTACGGCAGGAGGAATCGGTGAAAATGAATGAGATACGGCTCATAATTCGGGAAGAACTTCAGTCGTTAGGGGGCGGTTCTTCCTCGATTAATATCGAGAAAAAGAAGAGTATCCTCACCTAGAGCTGACACGTCAGCAGAGAGTGGGGAGGTCGACTCTGATGTCTCTCAACTGTCTGATTCTTCAGGGGAAGAAGACTTTGTTTGCTTTCCAACTGAAGGCATAAACAACTTGGTTAAATCGGTGAGAAATACGATGGGGGTATCTGAGTCAAAAGAACCCCAAACGCCACAGGAAATCATGTTTGCTGGTCTTTCCCAACGGAAAGGCCACGTGTTTCCAATAAACCAGGCCATAAAGGACCTCGTTAAGAAGGAATGGGGTAAAGGTCAAAAAGGGTTGGTACCAATACCCTGTAAGAGGCGCTACCCATTTGATGACGAAGATTTAAGTACATGGACCAAAATACCAAAGGTCGATGCTGCAGTTGCATCTACATCTCGCCGGTTCTCCTTGCCCGTGGAAGATGCAGGTTCCTTATCAGATCCCATGGACCGAAAATCAGATGCGCTCCTTAAAAAATCGTGGGAGGCCTGTGTCACGGCATTCAAACCGGCAATTGCAGCCACATGTACTGGCAGGTCAATGTTAGTCTGGCTGGATCAGCTGGAGCAAAATATTAAAAATGGTGTATCCAGGGAGAAGTTATGAGCATCTATCCCTTTGATCAAAGGTGCGGCTGCCTTTATATCGGATGCCTCTATTGACTCCCTACGACTGGCGGCCAGAACAGCTAATATCTCCAATACGGCTAGGCGGGCTTTATGGCTAAAAAACTGGAAGGGAGATGCCCAGTCTAGATCCAAATTATGTGCCATACCCTGTCAGGGTGAGTACCTGTTTGGAACAGTCCTTGACGATATACTCACGAAGGCAGGTGAAAGGAAAAAAGGATTCCCTAATCCCTTTGTTCCATCTTACAGAAGGGCCTTCAGGAAGCCACCATTCGGAAAGAAGGGAGGCTTCAGAGACAGATGGAACAATAAGGATTTTAAACAAAAAGGAAACCTGTTTAATAAACGTCCATTCAAGCCAGCCGACAAATTCCAGTAATTATATTCCTCCAGTGGGTGGAAGATTAAAACAGTTTAGGCAACAATGGGAAGAGATAACAATAAATACTTGGGCCATTAAATTAATATCTTCAGGCCTCACATTAGACTTTATTAGAACTCCACCGGACTCCTTCCTCCTTACCACCTTAAGATCCAGGCCTAAGCAAGAGGCACTTGAAACAGAGGTTAAAACCCTCCTACGCAAACAAGTCCTAGTGGAAGTCCCATCTTCCCAGATGGGGAGGGGATTTTATTCTCCCTTGTTTCTGATTAGTAAGCCGGATGGCTCTTTCAGAACCATAATTAATTTAAGAAAGCTGAACTCCTTTATAAGGCCTAAAACATTCAAAATGGAATCCATTCGTTCAGCCATAAAGAATCTATTTCCAAACTGTTACATGGTAGTATTGGATCTTAAGGATGCTTACTATCATATTCCTATACATCATTTATTCCAGCAGTTCCTTCGGGTAGCAGTCTGTATAGAGGGACAAATTCGTCATCTACAATATAAGGCAATGCCCTTCGGATTATCCATGGCCCCAAGGGTTTTCACAAAATTGCTATTGGAAGTTATGTCTTTCCTAAGAGTAAAAGATACTTTAGTCATTCCATATCTAGATGACCTATTGATTGTGGGTAAAGACCCCCTACAGTGTGAGCAGAGGTTACGGGAAGTAGTGGTTTCCTTACAATCCCTGGGGTGGCTGGTTAATTGGGAAAAATCTAGACTTCAGCCTGTTAAGTGTCAGAAATTCCTGGGGCTCCTTCTAGATTCAGCTGACCAGATTTGTAAGCTGCCTGAGGATAAGAAATTCTCCATAGTTGATAAGGTATCCTTAGCAATAGAAAATCGTAGTATGTCACTCAGACAGAGCATGTCATTACTAGGTTCTCTGACATCGTGTATCCCTGCGGTCCAGTGGGCACAGGCTCATACTAGGCTTCTACAAAAATTTATATTAGAGGAAGACATCAAGAATAGAGGCTGTCTGGATAGAACAGTTTATCTAACAACGGAAGTATTACACTCCCTTAAGTGGTGGTTAAATCAGAAAAACCTTTCAAGGGGGGTTCTCTGGGTAATTTCCCCCTCTAGTATAGTGACCACAGATGCTGGGCCTAAAGGCTGGGGGGCACATTTTAAGGATCAGTGGGTTCAGGATCTTTGGTCTAGTTCGGAACTGGATAGTTCTTCGAATGTCAAAGAGTTGAGGGCGATATATTATTCCCTACTTCACTTTCTTCCTCAGCTCAGCGGCTCTCACACAAGAGTGTTCTCCAACAACACCACGGCAGTAGCGTACTTAAACCATCAAGGAGGTACGCGGTCGGACAGACTCAGGCAGCTGGCATCAGACATCATGGAATTAGCCGAAGGTCATCTGCTATCACTATCAGCAGTTCACATCAGGGGCACAGACAACTTTCGTGCCGATTTTCTGAGCCGTCACACCCTTCATCAAGGGGAATGGATGCTAAACAGAAAAATTTTCAAAATGATAACAGCGCAATGGGGTATTCCTCAAATAGACTTGTTTGCCACAAGAGCCAACCGACAGGTCAGGGCGTTTGCCTCTCTAAACAGGGAGGACAAGCCGGACATACTCGATGCCCTCCAAGTACCCTGGACTTTCGACCTGGCATATGCTTTTCCTCCATGGAATCTACTACCTTTGGTAATAAGAAAAATAAGAGAAGAAGGAGCAAGAATTCTATTAATAGCCCTGTTCTGGCCCAAAAGGCCATGGTTCTCATGGCTGAGGGCGATGTCAGTGTCGGACCCGTGGATTCTGCCTCAATCCAAGGACCTGCTCTCTCAGGGTCCGTTCCTTCATCCTCAGGCAAAGGGCATGAATTTAACTGCATGGAGTTTGAAAGGCAGTTACTAAATCTCAGGGGGTTTTCTAGTGGGTTAATAGATACTCTGATGAAAAGTAGAAAACCCTCAACTACCAGGATTTATGTTAGAATTTGGAGGAAATTCCTTCAATTCCATACTACACAACTTTCCGCTGATATTCCTATATTTCCAATATTGGAATTTCTACAAAAAGGTCTGGAATTAGGACTCTCTGTAAGCACTCTGAAAGTACAGGTGTCAGCCTTAGGAGCTCTTTTTAATTTTGATGTAGCAGGTAATAAATGGATATCTCGGTTTATATCTGCCTGTGAGAGATCGAGGCCAATTAGCATACCTCGGGTCCCTCAGTGGGATCTATCGATGGTCCTAAATGCATTGACTCAATCACCTTTTGAGCCTCTCCATGCAGCCTCACTAAAAAATATTTCTTTAAAAACGGTATTATTAGTGGCATTAGTTTCTGCCAGAAGAGTAAGTGATCTTCATGCTTTATCTATAGATCCTCCCTTTTTTGTGGTAACATCAGATAGGATACTTCTAAAAACAGATCCGTGTTATCTCCCTAAGGTGGCCTCTACCTTTCATAGATCCCAAGAGATCTTGCTACCTACCTTTTATGAGAACCACTCAACTCCAGAAGAAGAAAGACTTCACACCCTAGACGTAAAAAGGACTGTCTTAGCCTATTTAGAGAGAACTAGGGACTGGAGGAAGAGTAGGGCTCTCTTTGTGTCTTTTCAGGGTAAAACCAAGGGTGCCGGAGTCACAAAGAACACATTATCTCGCTGGATCAGAGAGGCAATAATCTTGGCGTATAAGGCTGGAGGGAAAGATCCTCCAATGCATGTGGGAGCGCACTCTACAAGAGCCTTGTCGACTTCCTGGGCAGAAAGGGCGAATGTGCCAATAGACCTTATATGTAAGGCTGCAACTTGGTCTTCACCGAATACCTTCTATAAGCATTATAGATTAGATCTATCCTCTGCTTCTGATCTAACTTTTGGTGTATCGGTCCTTGACTCAGTAAACCCACCCAGTCTATAGTCTCTGTAATTCTCTCTAGTGGGTGCTGTCGTGGCGAATAGAAAATACCGGATTACTTACCGGTAATGCTCTTTTATAGAGCCCACGACAGCACCCGTTCACATCCCTCCCTTTTCTGTATATAGTTGCACATGGTGCTTTTTTGGTGAGGTGTAAATATTAGAAGATATAGTATGAGGTTGTAAATATGTATATATATGTATATACCCGAACCTGTTAACTAAAACCTGGCGGCGGTTCCTCCTATTCTCTGTAAAACAACTGAGGAGCGAGGGGGGGCCGCCCCTTTTATCTCTCTGTAGGTTTCCTGTTCCTAGGGGCGGATCCCCTCTCTCTAGTGGGTGCTGTCGTGGGCTCTATAAAAGAGCATTACCGGTACGTAATCCGGTATTTTTTCACCTGTGACAAACCTGGCTGGGCAATATACTACGTGGCTCTGTGCTGTATACTATGTGGCTGGGCAATACACTATGTGGACATATTCTAGAATACCCGATGCGTTAGAATCGGGCCACCATCTAGTATGTATGTGTGTGTAAAATATATATATATATATATATATATATATATATATATATATATATATATATAATTAGTTTTTTTTTTTTTTTACACAATAACAATTAATGGACATGCAAAGTCAGACTCATAAAATAACAACTAGGCGAACAATGAGACCACCCTGCATAGATGTTAGTCAGAACATTAGATATTATGAGGAAATGATATAAATCAGAGATGGATACTCATAGAAAAAAAAACAATCGAAGAGTGCAGGGTAATCGATGCTTAGAGGGGAAAAAGCGAAGGGCTCACATATAATAACGCACATACACAGCTCACCTATTGAAAAAAAAACACTTGATTGGCATGAAGCTCAGGGCGCTGGATGTGAAATGTGCATTTTTTATTATTATAGATGAGGCTTTACCAATACTGCTGTGTACGTTATTATGGGTGACCCCTTCTCTTTTTGCTGTATTTGCCTCTGAGCATTGATTTTTCTTTCTGCTCGTTGACTCTTTCCAATGCTGAGATAGTGCGAGCAACTGCTATCTAATGTTTTGGCTTTCATCTATGAGGGTGGTCTCGTGGATCGCCTAGTTGTTGTTTTATGGTGTCTGACCTTGTATGTCTATTAATTTGTTTTTTTAATCAAGTTAAAAAATAAAAAGTACATTTTTATGTTTTTTTTAATTAACTGCCCCAAATTTTTAAATGATTAAAGGAGCTGGCGTGAAAATCCCAAAAGTCACGAATGTATTGCTAAAAGAAAAAAAAATACAACATTTTGATCCAGTATATAACCAAATCCTTTAGAAATCTGCTGTATCTGAGCCTATAATCGTTGCTACAATTACATTTAGGCCTTATGTCCACCACCTCGGATGGATGATATCCCGGTGCTGTCTGTTTGCATCAATGACCCTTTCATTAGAACGGAAAAATTTGATGTGCAAATTGGGGTAAATTCCAATACTTCCCCAGTCATGAGAACAGATCCATATAGACCCTGATTCATCATTGTCTTTGTGCCTTTTTTTTGGAGTAAAAATGGTTTTTATAGTGACTTATGTTTGCAACGTATTTATTATGTAATTTGCGCCTTTAGATGAGAACGGAGGTCAGATCGTCACTTAGGTATAGAATTAAAAGATACAATTCCGAGTCCTTGATGTCATCACTAGGGGGAGCTTGCTGTGTACTGGTCATTGTATGTAGTAATCTCTTTTGCTCCCCCTAGTGGTGATGAGAAGGATCTCTAGATCAGATAAATTGCTCCAAATCCCTTCAATTCTCCAATTGTTGGGTCTCCCCATCGATGTGATATTAATGACCCATCCTTAGGCATTTAAATTCCACTACATAGTATAACTCAGTATGATCTAAAAAAAAACAAAAAACAAACCAAGCATGGACTTTTTTTTGTGTTGTTTTTATTGTTTCTTTTAATGGTTGAATAAATGCCCCCGACTCGGGGAGGCATCTCGTTGGCAGCTTTGCTCCCATATGGAGCTCACTGGACAATCTCCGCACTCAAGGGGGCGGTCTCGTCATGTCGCAGTCACTCAGGATCTCCCACGCACACCGATGCAAGAGCTGTCTTCACTTGGACAATGAGGAGTTAAAGACAAACGGGGGGAAAGGAGGGATTGGGAGGTTCATCATGATACAGAAGGCACTTTATGTGGCTCCTGCACCCGAGGGCCACACAGAGCAGCACTCCCTTTAAGCTTGGCATTGCTGTACTCGAGTGTCCGCAACACAGTAATTCATGCACATTAATGGTGCAGGGGCCTAGAATGGGTCATAGACAGAAACGCTGACTGACGCAGTGACCCGTCCGTCTCCGGCCTCTTAACATTACATGTGTGTGAATGAGAATTTAGAATATCCAGCGTGCGACTTTTACTTGTGGTCCCACCAGCAGGAATTAAAGCACTGCCTCCTAAAATCACATCTTGAGAAAGTTCCCACCCTCCCCCCCAGGCCTCTAAACCTGCACAGAGCCAAATGATAAAATTCTCACTGCCTGCAGCCACCACTAGGGGGAGCTCACTGCATACACTCAATAATAAAACTATGCTATGAGCTCCCTCTAGTGGTGGCTGCAGGAATGTATCTTGTGTAATTAGGGTCTTTAGAGGATATCTACACACGCACCAGGATGAAAATCAGTACCATACATCCGAGTGTCATTGTTTTCGTGGGAAACACATGATTATTTGCAAGCCGCTGTCAGATAATTAGGGCAGCTTCAAAAAAAATATTCCGTTTCGTGTGAATATCTGATCTCCGACCCCTATAAATATCAGAATTAATTTACAGATTACTAGGCCTATGCCAAAAGTTGGAAGCTTATGTTGAAGAGGATCTGCACCAGGTTTCACAGTACAAACCGTATATTATTAAATAGATCAATGACCTACTGAGGCTGATGTACTTACTAGGAAAACCCATATGAGTGACTGTAATTTTTATATATATATATATATATATATATAATGTTTTCTTGCTTGATCTTAACATGGAATCATAAAATACTCGTTTTAATAGCAGGGTTATAAAGCCATTCTCAAAGTAAGTACACCAGCCTCATCAGGTCTTAGAGGTTTATTTGATAATATATTGTGAAGTCTGATGACAGATGCTTTAAAAAATAAATAGTAACAGAAAAACAATGTTTTAGTTGATGATCCTTAGGTAATAACATTTTCTGAAAAGCGTCAGTTCACAATCAGGGCCTCGCATGTATGTGTCAGGAAAAGCTCCTATGCGTTTACCCCTGAACAAAGACAGCAACAGAATAGAAAAAGTCCACCTGTAGCTGTAGGTTGGGGTCGGCTTTTTCATGGACGTCATTAATGAAGACGTCAAGTAGCTGAACCATAAACGCACTCCTGCCATAGACATCAATGGGAAACCATCAGCGGATCTGCCTCGTGGTGGACAAGGATATGGGGGTCGGTCATCTGAATCATATGTGCAAAGTAAATCAGAAGTTTACCATATTGTCATAGAAGATCTGGCTCCAGGGTGAATCGAGACTGCTGAAATCCTGCACCCACCGCCGCAACGCCAGAGGACCCCATAACCAAGAAGTGATAAATCCTACAGGGCCGAGATTGGAAAAAAAAGGGGGTTTTTATCTCCAAAACGCTGCCACTCCTGTCCATGACCTGGTAGACTTATCCTATCAACAACCCATGGGAGTATAATGGCCCCTCTTACAGTGACTCTGTTGGCACAGAACCAGGTGCACCCTTAGTGTGGCCGAAGAGTTCAGTGCTTCCCTGGCTATATAAACGGGAGGTGGGAGGGTGCACTGAACTGTTCGGCTGCACCAAGGGTGCACCTGTTTCTGTGCGTGGTTTGAACAGTCATTCTGTGCCAACAGTCCCTTTAAAGGTCTGGAATCAAAACTAGCTAAATAAAACAACATTTCTCGTAATTAAAGGCATTGTCTGAGATATTGAGGACCTATACTTAAAGGGATTGGGCATTACACAGTGTATGGAGCAGTGCTTTGTACACTACGTCCAGCCGGATGTCACACCCCACCAATTTGATATGGATGACCTATACTACAGAGGCATCAATATCTCAGTCCTGGACAATCCCTTTAAAAGTGGTGGATGGGGGACTGGATTATTGGGGGAAAAAGAGAAATTAATATACCAGATAAAAATGGGGTTCACGTTCTCACGCAGCGGCGACACATAGGGCATCCTGGCAATTGCCCAGCGACGAGCCACATGCACCACAGACGAGTCCGGGTCGTCCATGTACAACATGGAAAGTAACGCGGGCCGGGCTATGTGGAATGTGCTGTGGATGCATCTGCCCGGATCGTACCCGGAGCCATAGACGTGCGGGTGGAATGCACAGGGCCGCGCCGCTGACGCACACAGAAGCGTGATTGCTGCTCTTGGAGCCAGGAAGGTTTTCATTCCCCACTGTGACAAATTGGATTTCAGAGCGCGGAGCTTACATAAGACTTCAGCAGACGCCGCTTATCACAAGGGTCCTGGGAGTAAATGTTCCAGCAGCCCAGATCAGCCCCATTCCCAGTACAGCAAGAATCACAGAGCTGCAATACCAGACCCAGCCTAAAGGCAAAAGGGGGCGCTCTTCCTGGGAGAAAACGGCCATGTTTTTCTAATCTCATACGGTCCGTATAAGTACAGCAATGCCCGGACTGACCGCGGGTTTCATATGAGGCTCTAAGTTCGGCTTCCAGACCGACCATTAGGGGGTGACGATGACAATTATGTTATTATTTTACCTTTTTTTTTTACTTAATTTTACCCAAAAAGGATCCCTCTCACATATTAAACCTTAGTTTAGTAATCCAGTAGCCTTTCCAATCATTAAAAGGATCAAAAAGATGGCTACTTTACTCCAAAAACAGCACCTCCTTTGCCCCGAGGTTGTTTGTGGTATTGCAGCTCAGTCCTATTTGATAAAGCGAAGCTGCAATACCTGACATGACCTGTGCCCAGGGGGTGGCGCTGATTTCAAATGAAATCGGTCCTGTTTTTGTAATATTTTGACAACCTCTTTTTTTCCTTAAAGGATTTGTGCACAATCCCTATTTACTGGAAGGGTCCTCTAAATAATAAATTGGTGACGGTAAATCACGCTGGGATCTCCAGCGATCAGGGGAGATCCTGGCGGCCAGTGTTCAATTTTCTCTGCAGCGCCACCACAGGTAAAATGAAGCATTACACAGTGCTCATTAAAATCAGTGAGCCGATGGGACGCGTTAGGCCTCTATTAATGCAGAATTTTCTATCATTTGGAAATCAGACGACTTCAACCCGAACCCCAAATCGTGAACTAGGGGACCCAAGAGATAGCAGCAGAGCATCGAACTCACACACCACTCGCAGTCTATAAAATAGCTTGTTCGGCTCCGTCGATGGCGGAGCCTGCGGAGAACCATCCTCCTCCTCGCTCACTGATAAATGCCGGATATATGGGGATTTGACCGTTGTTTTTTTTTGTCTTAAAGCGAAAAATTTTCTGCGCGCTCTGAGGACAAGCGGAAGAGAAGCGGCATTCATTGCGCCTGAATGCGTTGTCACAGGATAACTATTGATGGGGAGCAACTGGTTTGTGATAAAGAAATGGTGCGGCGTGGAGAAAGTGCAGAGAGCAAGTTAGTGCATAGGTACGTGTCAAAAAAAAAAAAAAGAAATGAGCGGAATGTGATATAAGAGAGACCGGGACGATACAAGTCCGAGAGGGGAACAGTTCTGGAATGAGGATGGAGCATGTGAGAAGCCGCCATCGAGCCGGCGACGAGTGCGCAGAGAATCGGAGGGTGGATGCGAGAGCGGCCGTTTCGCAGACTCCCCCACGCTCCTCTCTTGTCGTTTCGCAGAGTCCGCTCCGCTCCCGAGCATCTCCTTTATTATTGCTTTTCTCGGAAGGCGTAAAAAATAAAAACCTTCTCTCGTGAATTCTGAGAAACAAAAGTAACTTCACCTTGGCCTCTGACAAAGTGCTTCGTTCTACGTCCCCGGGGGAAGTTGTCTTTACTGTTCAGTGTTTGCCGTCCATCCATCTTTGCCCATTTATAGACACACAAAGGGGAACAAAAAAAAAAAGCAAAAATTATACAGATCCAGTCGGACTTCAGCGCAGAGGCTGAAAAATGCACGTTCTCTGTATCAGCGCTTGTGCCGGACGTCCGCCGGGACCACCGGGCTGGGAATGTAAGTGGGTCACGCTTTTTTCGGCAGAGGAGGAGCCCCTGTTGTGTGCGTAGGTTTGGTGGGCACAGGTGGAAAGTTACAGGGGCACGGCCTTCTCAGTTGACCACTGCTGGTTTCAGTAACAAGGACCCCGGAGGGATGACCACCCATCCTGGCAGTAGAGAATCTGAGGCCATGCCAGGCGAGAGATCTAAGACCCCGCTGGGTAGCAGAGACAGTGCATCTGCTGAACTAGGCCTCATTTTTGACCCTTCAGTCCTTTCACCGCTGTCTGACCTTTGACTCTTAGGTCGTTTTTCATTTTCCGATTTCCCTGCTGCAATCAGAGAGACTAAAGGCAATCCGAGCCCCGCCGCGGAGTAAGCCTGGGACAGCAGGGAGCCCTTGGCCAAGTTGAGAGGGGACCCTGCAAGTGTCAACATGGGGTTTGGTAACCCCGCCAGAGCAGACGCTACACCGCTGCACGCCAGCGAGCTCAGGTCTAAAGGTCCCGGTGCCAAAGGGATGGGCAGGGTCTGACTGCCAAAGATGGCTGCTGGGTTGGGAATAATGAGTTGGGCACCGCTGGCGTAGCTGCCGTCCCCGGACGCTGGTAATTTGGGTGGCTGGTGTATCTTCAATAACTGGCGTTGCTGATGGGAGATGAAGTGGCCGTGCGCCTTGATGTGTTTCCGTAGAGAGCTGGGGTCCGTGTAGCGTTTCTGACACCCGGGCATCTTGCAGTAGTAGGGCTTGTCCACGTAGTGGGTGCGCGTGTGCTTGAAGCGGTCGCTGGAGTTGGAGTAGCGCTTGTTGCAGCCCTCGTAGGGACACATGTAAGGTTTTTCACCTGTCGAAAGAAAAATGGTGTCAAGCAAAGAAAAAAAAAAAAATAATGGCAGGAAAATACACCCCACGTTGTCAGGGTGCCCCCTAAATCCAAAGAAGAAGGATAGGTATGATATTAAAGGGGAACTCCACCCAAATATTACACACAGGCGGTGCCCCGAACGGCAGGTAGCTAAAACCAGGAGATTAGAGAGAGGGAGGAAGATTCCTGATCTGCCACAGAAACACATCTGGGGGTCCCGAGGAGGTGACAAGGGGCCTAGAAAACGGCTGTCACCCACTGCACCTAGTCCGTCCCGCCTGAAGCACCAATAGGTGGCAGGGATAATAATAATAATAATAATACACCGCAATACAAACGCGGCGCAGCGTATTTTATGAGTGCTCACATTATCGCAATGGGACAAAAAAAAGTTCAAAAATATTAAAGAAAATATAAATATCCCTTTCCCCCTGCTATAAAGTGATGACAGTGGAAGCCCCCGTCTCAGAGATAGAGACCCTCCTGTGTCTGTATGGCATCCATCTTTTCTCTACATACCATTAGACGAGTGCACGCTGCGATTCTATTCATGAAAGAAGAAAAAAAGCGCTCATCTGAACAAGCCCAATGATGATATTGGCCTGCGTGCCATGCATGTCGCCCACCGGCCCTCGTCAGAAGAGCCCCCCGGCCCCGGACAGGGGGCTGCTGTTACACGTACCTGTGTGTGATCGGTTGTGGATCTTCAGGTTTTCCAGCCGTGAGAAGCTTTTGTGACAAGTCGGGCAGCAATGCGGCCTCTCGTTAGTGTGGGTGCGGATGTGAATCAGCATCTTATACCTGCGGGTACAGGAGGCATCAGATGTATATTAGTAGCAGTCTGCCAGTTGTTGGAACTACAACTCCCAGCATGCCCTGACCACCTTCACCACAGCTGGAGAGTTGAAATTCACAATAGTTCCTGCAGGGGGCGTTGTGGGTTCCTTGGTCCATACCTATCACTTACTTTGCTGTCAGTGAATGGAAACCTTACGATTTACACCTAGAGGCTGCAAATCAATGGCACCGAATATAGACAGGGGGTCCTACTGCTGAGACCCTCGCCGATCCTGAAAGGGGGGGGTCCTAAAATCCCTTGGTGCATGTGTAATCTCCGCTTTATCACTTCTATCTAATCACTTCTAATGTTTAAATGAACATTTTTCATTAATATCAAAATGTGTATATTAGGTCTAAAGTGGATTTTCAAAGTCTGTACACCAGTGTCATCAGGTCTATGAGATCTATTTAAAGGGGTTGCTGACTTGGGGGTCTCAATCGATCGACAGAGCGGGGGAACCTTTATCCTTGTTAGAATAGAGCGTCAGTGCACGTGCCTGACTGCTGCTGCATTCACTTCCTACGGAGCTGCGCTCGGCTTTTTCAGCAGCGGTGGTCGGGCATCCAACCTGCGGTGTCTTTGAGCCCCATCGGGAAAATAAAATCCCGGTTGTGCCGATTTCGGGAGGGTCCCAGCGGTCGGCCCCCACAGATTAGCAAGTTGGGCCTCACCTGGCATTGAAGCCTCGTCCCCGGCGGGCACATCCCTCCCAGTGGCAGCAATATCCGGCATCTTTTTCTGGCTTCACATGGAAATCATTAACGTGATCCACCAACTCTTGCAATAACTCGAACAGGCGGTTGCACTGAAAAAGTCAGAGGTCAAAGGTGAAACTGAGCGCTGAGAAATGAGCGAGTGGGGGGGCGGCCGGTCACCGGCTGACAGATTTCTGCTCTTCCTCCCATAAAACACGTTATTCGCAAACAGAAAAGTTCCCTGATTTTTGCAAAATAATGGGATTACCAGGACTAGAAAATATCATCAATATGAGATCAGCGCGGGGTCTGATCCTTGGAACCGCCGTCAATCAGCTGATTTAAGGGGTGAGCGCATGTCACCCTCGTAGGTTACAGCGCCCCACATTTAGCAGTGGCTGTGTTTGGTATTGCAGCTTAGTCTTCACCGTAAAGGGACTGAACTGCTGCAAAACATACGGCTGTGCCAACGGAGCGGACGCGGCGGTCCCTTGTATCAGCTGATCGGCGGTGGTGCTGAGAATCGGCCCTCTGCCACCGACCTGATACCGACGGCCTGTAATAAGGGTTTGTGACCAATGGGCTGGATCTTAGAGAAGAGTAAATTGATTTCCCTAGGTGACACTTTGCCTCCTGCTGGCTGGACTCTGGTACTGCAGTATATAATGAACATAGATATATACACATATACCACTCATCTAATATGTGTAACTATAAGAAATAGCGCCACATCTGTCCGCGGGTTGTGTCTGGTATTGCAGGACTCACGACATCCATAGTCGCTCACTTCCGCATCGGTGCCGACGACGTTACGACCTGCCAACCTTGCCGCGATAGTGTCATGCACCGGGATAGGCCCCGTGCACATTACCCTCCGGTCACCCATCTTGGGGCGGGTGTGAGGGTTGTAAGGCCATTGGCACCCTAGCTTCTGATAAGGGAGGGAGCATTGCTGGACGTCGCTGGATACCAGATATATAGGGGTCTCACTACTTTTCCCCGACAGATGGTGTCGGGGGACGAGAAGCGTTAGGCGGTCAGAATTTAAATGCCCGATCTTTTTGTCTTCAGTGGTGACATCTCTGGCTGCAGCTTTCTTCCCTGCCACATGCACGTTCATCCAAGTCGAGCGTACATGTGTATGGGGGAAATTGTAACTTCTCAAAATGTTAAAGGGATTATCCGGGACTTTGCTTATTTTTTCCTATGAGGCTAAAAAACTAACAGGTAGGTGCCAACTCCCTGCCTGATGTGCCCGGCGCTGATCTCTGCTGACTCAGAGAAGTCACAAACCGCTGCTGCCGGCGATTCTGCGGCTTCTGCTGACAGAGCAGCGTCTTCTCTTTCGCTCTGCTCTGTTGACGAGGCGCACGTTACTGCTGATGTCATGCTGATTGACAGCTGGCTCCCTGCTGCCTCACTGCGGGGAGGCAGTTGTCAATCAGATTGACATTGACAGTGATGCCCTGTCAACAGAAAGCAGAAGAGGAAGAGCTGCTATGTTGACGCGGGGTCAAATACAGTAGCAGAATCACCAGCTTTGTCATAGAGAACAAAATTAAAGAAAAATTAGGATCCATAAAGACATCTCCAGAGAAGAAGACTTATCACCCTCACATTGAACATATGGGGAAATGAGAAAAAGTAATTATAACAGGGGAAGCGAGATAGAGAGCTAACACCTTCATTTCCATCGAAGTAGCAACCCCCTGCAGTAGCCAGGTAATTACCGCAGGGAGATTTCCTAGTAAGAAGGCCCCACGGCTGAGATTCCTGTACGCAGCGGCATTAGCTTCCTCTGATCAAAGTGACCAGGTAATTAAAACAGGAAGATCTGCTCTGGGAACCAGATACCAGAATGGGGATTTGTTTCTACAGAGGCATAAGCTGCTTCCTCTGATCCTCTTCTTGCAGCCCAGCTGTTGCCAGTGGTCAATGATGAATATTTGGGTTTGCATCAATACAATATTTATGGGAGATATATTTTCGAAGTATCACATCACTGTACGGCCATTGTAACCCCTCCAACTTAATAACAGTCCGATGGATGATGTCATCCTGGCCATGTTTCATCTCAATATAAAGGTTAAACATGACAACAATATCTGCTGCCTAGGACCTCCAGGGGTGACGATATCCTGGGGATATCATAAAATTCTAAAAGACCTAGTATATCCCACAACCAGCCCCCACATGAGCTCATCAAGGAGCGGTATGTGGGAATAGCATTGAGCTAATAAAAATGAAAGTTTGGGTCTCGTCTTTGTTCATTCTGGAGTCATAGTTTGCTGTGAGGGTTTTCTATGTTCCCATTCGGAGTCCTTCCCTCTGAGCCATTTCTGTGACATAAGGTTTATTAATTTTATTTTCATTATTAGTTCTTATTTTATGTAATTGCATATATCGTAGTGTTTTGTTCCCATAATGTATCATCTTTGTATATTTTTTATAAACACTGCTTAACTTTCTGGACTAAATATATAAAATGTAATAGCTCTGTTCCTCTTGCTCTGTAAAGCGCACCCCTGAAGCCATACGCTACCTGCAACGGGCATCCAGCCGGCCTTTATAATGTTATTACAGAGTTGGCAGTGACCGTGCCGGGGTATATATTCCATGCGTTAGAATTGGAGGTCTATATACCATATGCTCACTGTGAGTTCCCCAATAATCGGCCTAGTAGTTGAAGCTGACACGGCTTCGTCCATCACTCGTCAGTTAATCGCATAATTGTCCCGACGATTGGAGGCAGCGGAGTTGTGTTCCCCTGACAAACCGGTGGCAGCGGTGAGATCTGCGTGACCTCGCCGATGTCATCTGTGACGAAGTGGTGACCGCGGTGGGATCTGTTATACTTAACAACTGGTGACAGCGGGTGGATTTGCCTGACATCCATCTGTCATCCCTAACAGGCTTCTTCTGGGGCTTCTTCCATGCCCCAGAAGAAGCCAAAAAGGTGAAACTTGAGGGGTTTTTTTAGAGGAGAGACAAGGCTACTCCTGTTTTATAGACAATGATATTTGGTTAAAAAAAAAGCCTGTGCTGTGAGTACTCTGATAGAAAGGGACCATACTTCACTATCGGGGACTCTCATTTTCTTTCCTGATACAGGGATTGGTGAAGAGAGGAGAGCGCAGGCTTTGGTGAATTGGGACTCTATGGCTGCTTTGCTGAAGACACATTTTACATATTATGGGCTTACAACTCTGTAGAAAACTCCTATCTATCTAGGAGCGCCATATTGTGCTGCATGTGGATTTTATTTGCCCGACCACAAGGGGGCATGTTGAGGCTACACTTTTTGATAAATCTCTGCAATGAATTTAGTGTTATATTACCTTTGCCCACTGACACACCAGCTGTTTTTGTTCTGTGTACTCCAGGGACAGACGCTTCTCCTTAGGTGGGGTCAGGAACATGGATGGGGGTAGCTGTAGACCAGAGCTGAGAGGCAGGAAAAACTGGAACGGGCTGGGAGCCATATCACCCCTGCAGCGCAGTGATGGAGTGTCCTAGGGAACACAAGATATTTTAGATGAGAAGGAAATGGATGGAGCCGAGGGTCATTTCCAGAAGAAATCTGCATTTCCCCAGAGTAGAAAAAGGCAGAAGAGCTCTGGCCTAGATACGTCCGTCCTCCTTATATAACATATAGGCACAGGGGTCTGACTCTGCCACCTACTGGTGGGGGCAGGTATAACATAATATTACAATGGACATCTGTGATTAGCGTTGGCGGAGAAGACTTACCAATGGAGTGTCTCCACCAGTCACCCTTTCTGGGGACAGAGATGCCCGGCTGGGGGAGTCCATACCAGACAGGGGAGACAGACTGAGGTCCACGATTGGTGGAGTACAGAATGGGGGGCTGTCTCCCTCCCGAAAACGAGGCAGGAACCCTGTAAAGTAGGAAAGCACGACATTGGAGAAGGATCAGAAGGACGGCACAATCTGGGTACAGAGGGGGCAACGGAGGGCTTTAAGCAAAAATTAAAAGGGGGTCCAATGGGAAATACAAAACGTTACCTGGAGGGGGTGAGGGGCAGATAGGGGTGATGACAGTTGTTCCATCGTCCCGTATCATCAGCTCGTGGTGCACAGGTATTTTCTTAGTGTTACCCCCATTGCGGTCTCTCTTCTCTCGTGCTGCCCGCAGCTTAGAGATGCTCAGCTTCAGGTCCAGGGGCTCGTCCAGTGAGTGCATGGTCAATGGCTACAGCCAGAGCGCCCCCCGCCGTCCTGCGCGGAGAGGAGAAGGCGATTAGAACAATATGCATACAGTCTGTATATACAGTCATACACTCAGGCCTGGCACTAATCTGCAGCACATCGCACCATTAACCCAACACAGGCATGCAGGGGGTTAAACACATTTGTGCGCCTGGGTGCAGTGTCAATCCCAAATGCCACGTGTGGCTTCCTGACGGTGAGGGGTGTAGGATCCCCCTATGAGATGCAACATACCCCCTCTCCTCCTCAGGGAATCTGGCAGAGGGAGGGTCACCCAACCAGTGCCATGTGGGGATAAAGGCGTGTCCCCCCACCCATCCTGGGCAGAGGGCCAGCCAGGGCCAGACACTGAGGAATGCTGGAGGCCTGGGAGCACGGGGGAGTGCAGAGAGAATGGGAGGGTGGAGAGAGATGGTGAAGGGGAGGGCGACAGAGGACACCGCCAATGTGAAGGGGAAGGACATGGGGAAGAGGGGCAGAATGACAGGAGAGAGAAAGACAGTGGACGGGGAGGAGAGGCAGGAGCTAGAGAGGCAGGCCAGGAAGGCAGAGGTGTGATGGACAGAGAGTGCTGTGATCTAGAAAAACAGCCCATTACATGAGAGGGACCACAAAATAATGCACATGTGTGTACACACACCTAACAATGCCTGTGTACATAAATACAGAACCATGCACAGATACATAACAATACACACATAAAGAACAATGCCCAGATACATTAATACAGAACAATGCACAGATACATGACAATACACACATAAAGAACAATGCCCGGATACATAAATACAGAACAATGCACATATACATACATAGCAATACACACAAAGAACAATGCCTGCATACATAAATACAGAACAATGTACAGATACATGACAATACACACATACAGAACAATGCCCGGATACATAAATACAGAACAATGTACAGATACATAACAATGTACAGATACATAACAATACACACATAAAGAACAATGCACATAGACATACATAACAATACACACATAAAGAACAATGCCCGGATACATAAATACAGAACAATGCACAGATACATAACAATACACACATAAAGAACAATGCCCGGATACATAAATACAGAACAATGTACAGATACATGACAATACACACATAAAGAACAATGCACATAGACATACATAACAATACACACATAAAGAACAATGCCCGGATACATAAATACAGAACAATGCACAGATACATAACAATACACACATAAAGAACAATGCCCGGATACATAAATACAGAACAATGTACAGATACATGACAATACACACATACAGAACAATGCCCGGATACATAAATACAGAACAATGCACAGATACATAACAATACACACATAAAGAACAATGCCAGGATACATAAATACAGAACAATGTACAGATACATACATAACAATACACACATAAAGAACAATGCACATAGACATACATAAATACAGAACAATGCACAGGTACATGACAATACACACATAAAGAACAATGCCTGTGTACATAAATACAGAACAATGCACAGATACATAGCAATACACACATAAAGAACAATGCCCAGATACATAAATACAGAACAATGCACAGATACATGACAATACACACATAAAGAAAAATGCCTGTGTACATAAATACAGAACAATGCAGAGATACATAACAATACACACATAAAGAACAATGCCCAAATACATAAATACAGAACAATGCACATACATGACAATACACACATAAAGAACAATGCCCGGATACATAAATACAGAACAATGCACATAGACATACATAACAATACACATATAAAGAACAATGCCCGGATACATAAATACAGAAAAATGCACATATACATACATAGCAATACACACATAAAGAACAATGCTCGGATACATAAATACAGAACAATGCGCATATACATACATAACAATGCACACATACAGAACAATGCCTGTATACATAAATACAGAACAATGCACCTAGACATACATAACAATACACAAACAGAACAATGCACATATACATACATAACAATACACACATATATAACATTGCCCATGTACATATAGATACATAACATAATGTCCATATATATACCTATACATAACAATGCACATACAAATAACAATACACATACAGAACAATGCACATATACATACGTAACAATACGCATACAGAACAATGCCTGCGTACATAACAATAGAACAATGCACATATAGATAGATATACAGTGCCTTGCGAAAGTATTCGGCCCCCTGGAACTTTTCAACCTTTTCCCACATATGATGCTTCAAACATAAAGATACCAAATGTAAATATTTGGTGAAGAATCAACAACAAGTGGAACACAATTGTGAAGTTGAACAAAATTTATTGGTTATTTTAAATTTTTGTGGAAACTCAAAGATTGAAAAGTGGGGCGTGCAATATTATTCGGCCCCTTTATCTTATTACTTTGTTGCGCCACCTTTTGCTGCGATTACAAGTCACTTGGGGTCTGTCTCTATCAGTTTTGTACATCGAGAGACTGAAATTCTCGCCCATTCTTCCTCGGCTAACAGCTCGAGCTCAGTGAGGTTTGATGGAGATCGTTTGTGAACAGCAGTTTTCAGCTCTTTCCACAGATTCTCCATTGGATTGAGGTCTGGACTGTGACTTGGCCATTCTAACACCTGGATACGTTTATTTGTGAACCATTCCATTGTAGATTTTGCTTTATGTTTGGGATCATTGTCTTGTTGGAAGACAAATCTCCGTCCCAGTCTCAGGTCTTTTGCAGACTCCAACAGGTTTTCTTCAAGAATGGTCCTGTATTTGGCTCCATCATCTTCCTATTAATTTTACCATCTTCCCTGTCCCTGTTGAAGAAAAGCAGGCCCAATCCATGATGCTGCCACCACCATGTTTGACAGTGGGGATGGTGTGTTCAGGGTGATGAGCTGTGTTGCCTTTACGCCAAACATATTGTTGCCAAAAAGTTTGATTTTGGTTTCATCTGACCAGAGCACCTTCTTCCACATGTTTGGTGTCTCCCAGGTGGCTTGTTGCAAACTTTAAACAACACTTTTTATGGATATCTTTGAGAAATGGCTTTCTTCTTGCTACTCTTCCATAAAGGCCAGATTTGTGCAGTGTACGACTGATTGTTGTCCTATGGACAGACTGTCCCACCTCAGCTGTAGATCTCTGCAGGTCATCCAGAGTTTTCATGGGCCTCTTGGCTGCTTCTCTGATCAGTCTTCTCCTTGTTTGAGATGAAAGTTTAGAGGGACGGCCAGGTCTTGGTAGATTTGCAGTGGTATGATACTCCTTCCATTTCTATATGATCGCTTGCACAGTGCTCCTTGGGATGTTTAAAGTTTTGGAAATCATTTTGTATCCAAATTTGGCTTTAAACTTCTCCACAACAGTATCACGGACCTGCCTGTTGTGTTCCTTGGTCTTCATGATGCTCTCTATGCTTCAAACAGAACCCTGAGACTATCACAGAGCAGGTGCATTTACACGGAGACTTGATTACACACAGGTGGATTATATTTATCATCATTAGGCATTTAGGACAACACTGGATCATTCAGAGATCCACAATGAACTTCTGGAGTCAGTTTGCTGCACTGAAAGTAAAGGGGCCGAATAATGTTGCACGCCCAACTTTTCAGTTTTTGAATTTCCACAAAAATTTAAAATAACCAATAAATTTCGTTCAACTTCACAATTGTGTTCAACTTGTTGTTGATTCTTCACCAAAAATTTACATTTGGTATCTTTATGTTTGAAGCATGATATATGGGAAAAGGTTGAAAAGTTTCAGGGGGCTAAATACTTTCGCAAGGCACTGTTTACACACACACACATAACAATGCTCATGTACATCATATACAGAACAATGCACATACAGTTACATAACAATACACAGAGAACAATGCCTGTGAACATAAATACAGAACAATGCACATACAGTGGGGCAAAAAAGTATTTAGTCAGTCAGCAATAGTGCAAGTTCCACCACTTAAAAAGATGAGAGGCGTCTGTAATTTACATCATAGGTAGACCTCAACTATGGGAGACAAACTGAGAAAAAAAATCCAGAAAATCACATTGTCTGTTTTTTTAACAATTTATTTGCATATTATGGTGGAAAATAAGTATTTGGTCAGAAACAAACAATCAAGATTTCTGGCTCTCACAGACCTGTAACTTCTTCTTTAAGAGTCTCCTCTTTCCTCCACTCATTACCTGTAGTAATGGCACCTGTTTAAACTTGTTATCAGTATAAAAAGACACCTGTGCACACCCTCAAACAGTCTGACTCCAAACTCCACTATGGTGAAGACCAAAGAGCTGTCAAAGGACACCAGAAACAAAATTGTAACCCTGCACCAGGCTGGGAAGACTGAATCTGCAATAGCCAACCAGCTTGGAGTGAAGAAATCAACAGTGGGAGCAATAATTAGAAAATGGAAGACATACAAGACCACTGATAATCTCCCTCGATCTGGGGCTCCACGCAAAATCCCACCCCGTGGGGTCAGAATGATCACAAGAACGGTGAGCAAAAATCCCAGAACCACGCGGGGGGACCTAGTGAATGAACTGCAGAGAGCTGGGACCAATGTAACAAGGCCTACCATAAGTAACACACTACGCCACCATGGACTCAGATCCTGCAGTGCCAGACGTGTCCCACTGCTTAAGCCAGTACATGTCCGGGCCCGTCTGAAGCTTGCTAGAGAGCATTTGGATGATCCAGAGGAGTTTTGGGAGAATGTCCTATGGTCTGATGAAACCAAACTGGAACTGTTTGGTAGAAACACAACTTGTTGTGTTTGGAGGAAAAAGAACACTGAGTTGCATCCATCAAACACCATACCTACTGTAAAGCATGGTGGTGGAAACATCATGCTTTGGGGCTGTTTCTCTGCAAAGGGGCCAGGACGACTGATCCGGGTACATGAAAGAATGAATGGGGCCATGTATCGTGAGATTTTGAGTGCAAACCTCCTTCCATCAGCAAGGGCATTGAAGATGAAACGTGGCTGGGTCTTTCAACATGACAATGATCCAAAGCACACCGCCAGGGCAACGAAGGAGTGGCTTCGTAAGAAGCATTTCAAGGTCCTGGAGTGGCCTAGCCAGTCTCCAGATCTCAACCCTATAGAAAACCTTTGGAGGGAGTTGAAAGTCCGTGTTGCCAAGCGAAAAGCCAAAAACATCACTGCTCTAGAGGAGATCTGCATGGAAGAATGGGCCAACATACCAACAACAGTGTGTGGCAACCTTGTGAAGACTTACAGAAAACGTTTGACCTCTGTCATTGCCAACAAAGGATATATTACAAAGTATTGAGATGAAATTTTGTTTCTGACCAAATACTTATTTTCCACCATAATATGCAAATAAATTGTTAAAAAAAACAGACAATGTGATTTTCTGGATTTTTTTTTCTCAGTTTGTCTCCTATAGTTGAGGTCTACCTATGATGTAAATTACAGACGCCTCTCATCTTTTTAAGTGGTGGAACTTGCACTATTGCTGACTGACTAAATACTTTTTTGCCCCACTGTAGATACATATACACACACACACCTAACAATGAACGTATACACATACATAATAATGCCTATGTGCAGACATACATAATGTACATGTACACATACACACACAAGGATATACATACAATGCACATTGATTCTTTAACATATACTGTATGTATAATCACATTCAATATCTCTTATATGTTCAGGATCCCATAATTATACCGTATACATCTAATCTGATCCTGCACACCAGAAATATAACCACACGTCTCAGATCATCCATGTATCTGTATACTGCCTTTGTGCATTATCAGACATGCACAGTATCATACATACTGCATACATCACACACAGTAAAAATATTTTATACACATACTGCACATTTACAATAACTTAAAGAAAATATGTTGCGTTATTCATCATGAAAAGTAAAAGACAAACACCTCGGGTACCATACATCATAGCATAAATCTATCAGGATTTCATAGCTTGAGGCTCTTGTGCCCTCATGCCGCTTTAATTCATCCTGCAAATGTAAAAACGGAGTCTTTCCCAGTCTGTTCCCTCATACTGGGCCATACCCCATGTGCATGTCTATGGGACATTCAGAGAAATCGCTGTGGGCCAAGTGGATGTTCAGACGACAGCTCTCTCTCGTGTTTTGCTCATGACCAGGATGTAGGGGATGGGCCACTTAGAGAAATCACTATAAGGTCCCTTTAAGAGAAGCTGATCATAAAGTATTCTCTATCTGGGATCTATGGGGAAACATGGCAATGTGTTGAATTTCCCTGCAGTGCCCCCACTGGTGAAAGGAGGCATTACACAGTGCCCATTCATATTTAAGTATATTTAGAATTGAGAGTACTCGGGTCTCTTCATCAGGCATAGACTAATACAAAATCTGAAGAATCACATATTTATGCACATCACATCACAGAAAAATGCCATAGGTAAGACCGGCGACGTGAAGCAGAACTACCATTATAAACAGTTACTGTATGTCCATAAATATTGGCGCAGTTCATAGATAAGGAGTGTGAATGTTTTCTTGTTCCCTGATTGGGGTCTTGTTCTGTTATGATGACCCCACATGGTCTGAGGGGCAAAGACATAAATCCATGCGACACATTCATTCCTGCACTGAGTGTGTCAAAGGTCATCATCAGTTTATATTCCCAGACCCTTCTGTCTCTGAGATTTGAAGTTACCTTTTAACACAAGTAATTTCATGTCCATGATGCTATGATCAGGGAGACAGAAATGTATTGCCACAGGTAGATCCATTCTTTTTTCTCTTATTGTATGGCTGTGGGAGTTCATTCTTGTTCTCAGTTTCTGCCCTGTCTCCCCCACATACAGATCCCCAGTTGGACATTTGGTACAAATAATTAAGTACACCACATAAGAAACATAGGCCAGGACGGGTTCTCCAGAGTGAGAGAAGCTCTATGTAACCACTCAGGCCAAGAAATGGGGATCCTGAACAGAGGACCCCCTCTGTTAATTCCCTAATAGGGTGCATGAAAATGTTTTTTTTTTTAAATAAGGCAATCCCTTTTATTACTAGACGCTCCAGGTATGTTATTACTATAACTGTACAGAAACGTCAGTGCTGATTAGTGGGCTGATGGATATATACTGTACCCCATAGTATATGCATATGTGCATGTAATGGTAGACTCTGATGTCTCCTATGCACATTCCCATACACACACAGGATGAGATCAGGGCTCCGCTGGGAGATACACAAGGTGACAGCCAGCAGCCAGCTGTGACTGAGGACACAGGAAGGACTGATGGCAGCCATGGGACTTGGGGGCGCTGACAGCGTGTAACCACTGGGGAGGATATAAGTGTCAGAGAGCACAGCGATGGTGTGACTGATGAACATACACCGGGGAGAATGGAGGAATGAGGACAGACAGGTGAAGGGAATTTGCTGCATGCGACACACAAGAACCATGACATCAATGATGAGTCTAAATCCTTATCCCCATGAATGCAGAATGAGCAGGACCTGGAGCCAGCAGCCTTTAGGGCCACGAGACAAGTTCACATTTTGGATAAAGTGTTTGGTTTGTTTTTTTGCATTGTTTTTGTGTAATGTGCACGTTAAAATGAGCAACTTTGCAATTTACGTATTATTTTAAAAAAATGTCAATTTTATTGTGTAATGCTTGCTTCCTAGATTATCGGCCACCTCTGGGGTCTATCAGTGGCGGCTGGTCTAGAAGTGGAGCGCTTACAGGCTCTTTGCTCTGGAGCTAGCCAGATCTAGCCAGTGCACCTGATCTTCACCAATACTGCAGGCAGCATGGAAGAAAGCAAAGTTCTGGCCAGGAGCACACGGTTCCTCCGGCTAGCAGAAAGCCTGGTAGGCAGGGGAGCGGTGCGCCCCAGAAGACAGAACGTGGAATAACGCCTCAATCCTAATAACAAAAGGAGGATCTGATTCGACAAGAAAAAACGTCTGACTATCTGATGAGCTTGGAGGCCTCCTGAGTCTCCCCCAACAGAATTTGGTTTATAGGGAGATAAATCGCTGCCAGAGATACCTGGCAGCGACTTTCTGCTCTCTCTCTGTTGAAAACTTGAGCAGTTTGCCTAGCGCTCATGTGTATAGGGGAACACAACGTTTTCTCATTAGAAAGAGTGGAGAGGCGATGGTTTATCTCCAAAAGACTAAGGGTACAGTCACACAGTGGCATTTTGATCGCTACGACGGCACGATCCGTGACGCTCCAGCATCGTAACAATATCGCTCCAGCGTCGTAGACTGCTGTCACACTTTGCAATGTACGACGCTGGAGCGATAATTTCATGACGTATGTGCGATGTAGAAGCCGTTGGTTACTATGCGCACATCGTATACAATATCGTGCACACCTTTGTTACACCATGCGATCATGCCACCACAGCGGGACACTAGACGACGAAAGAAAGTTTCAAACGATCTGCTACGATGTACGATTCTCAGCGGGGTCCCTGATCGCAGGAGCGTGTCAGACACAGCGAGATCGCTGGAACGTCACGGATATATCGCTGGAACGTCACAAATCGTGCCGTCGTAGCGATCAAAATGCCACTGTGTGACGGTACCCTCAGGCAAGTGAAATCTGACTTATCTGACCCTTATCTCTCTTGACTTCTGCTGTCAGGAGCCCCGGTACTCCTTAGATGGTTGGCCGTTCCAATTGAAAACCACTGCTCAAAGAAATAAAGAGAATACTCAAATAACACATCCTAGATATCACTGAATTAAATATTCCAGTTGTAAATCTTTATTCATCCTATAATGCAATTCGTTGAGAAGAATAAAACATAAAAATGATCAATGTAAATCACAACTAATATCCCATGGAGGTCTGGAGTAGGAATGATGCTCAAAATCAAAGTAGTAAATCAAATTACAGGCTGATCCAACTTCAGTGGAAATGCCTCAAGACAAGGAAAAGATGCTCAGTATTGTGTGTGGCCACTACGTGCCTGCATGACCTCCCTACAACGCTTGGGCATGCTCCTGATGAGGCGGCGGATGGTCTCCTGAGGGATCTCCTCCCAGCCCTGGACTAAAGCATCCGCCAACTCCTGGACAGTCTGTGGTGCAATGTGACGTTGGTGGAAAGAGACATGATGTCCCAGATGTGTTCAATCAGATTCAGGTCTGGGGAACGGGCGGACCAGTCCATAGCTTCAATGCCTTCATCTTGCAGGAACTGCTGACACACTCCAGCCACATGAGGTCTGGCATTGTCCTGCATTAGGAGGAACCCAGGGCCAACTGCACCAGCATATGGTCTCACAAGGGGTCTGAAGATCTCATCTCGGTACCTAATGGTAGTCAGGCTACCTCTGGTGAGCACATGGAGGGCTGTGCGGCCCTCCAAAGAAATGCCACCCCACACCATTACTGACCCACTGCCAAACCGGTTATGCTGAAGGATTTTGCAGGCAGCAAATCGCTCTCCACGGCGTCTCCAGACTCTGTCACGTCTGTCATATGTGCTCAGTGTGAACCTGCTTTCATTTATGAAGAGCACAGGGTGCCAGTGGTGAATTTGCCAATCCTGGTGTTCTGTGGCAAATGTCCTGCATGGTGTTGAACTGTGAGGACAACCAGCATCTGTGGACGTCGGGCACTCAGACCATCCTCATGGAGTCGGTTTCTAACCGTTTGTGCAGACACATGCACATTTGTGGCCTGCTGGAGGTCATTTTGCAGGGCTCTGGCAGTGCTCCTACTGTTCCTCCTTGCACAAAGGCTGAGGTAGCGGTCCTGCTGCTGGGTTGTTTCCCTCCTACAGCCCCCTCCAAATCTTCTGGTGTACTGGCCTATCTTCTGGTAGCGCCTCCAGCCTCTGGACACTACGCTGACAGACACAGCAAACCTTCTTGCTAAAGGTCGCATTGATGTGCCATCCTGGATGAGCTGTGCTACCTGAGCCACTTGTGTGGGTTGTAGAGTTCGTCTCATGCTACCACAAGTGTGAAAGAAAACCAACATTCAAAAGTGACCAAAACATCAGCCAGAAAGCATTGGTGCTGAGATGTGGTCTGTGGTCCCCACCTGCAGAACCACTCCTTTATTGAGGGTGTCTTGATAATTGCCAATAATTTCCATCTGTTGTCTATTCCATTTGCACAACGACATGTGAAATTGATTATCAATCAGTGTCGCTTCCTAAGTGGACAGTTTGATTTCACAGAAGTTTGATTTACTTGGAGTTATATTCTGTTGTCTAACCTTCGTCAGGCTGCATAATTTTACAACGTTAACAGGCTGCAGAGGTACAATTGTACCCTCATATATATTTTATTGAAATTTGGCCAATATATTCTGGACCAAAACTGCAGAGATGTAACGAAATTTCAGCCCTCTACGGCTTTTCGAAAAAAAAAGTTATTGCAATTTTAAAACGGAATAGTTACAATTGTACCTACTCAGCCGGACGAAGGTTAAGTGTTCCCTTTATTATTTTGAGCAGTGTACATCTAAATTCCACTTTCTGCAACTTGCTTTTTTGAGGCAGTGGGGTGAGGTTAGCTTCCAATTTTGCAAAAAATCTATATATATATTTTTTCCATTGGTTTTTGTAAACACATCCAGAGTTCAGTGAATTCCTAGGACTTGGTCTGATGGGTCTATTGTTTCTTGAACACCAGCAGTTTTGATTTGCGTGACTCACCTGTTTAGAGATTAATAGCGTTCTGTAGAATGTTCTTCACATGTGCTGATATCTATCTATGATACTAGGATTCTAGAGAAACACAACAACTCTACATTCCCAAATTTGCATTGACCCCCCACCAGACTTCCATGATGGTCATAACTCTGGTACAGAGTCCTTCATGACTATGGTGATGTGTCTTCTCAAATTTTGATTCTGCCTTCTCTAGATCATTCCTCCAAATCATAGACTGCAAAATGTTTGACCACTTCACATCTTTTCTAACCTGAAGATTCCTTACTCCCTTTACATACACGCACGCACTTGGCTGAACAGTCATGTGTTTTCAACAGGGCCAGAGCAGAAAGCCGCTGCCAGACTCTTCTGATCTCTTGAAAACACGCCCGCAAGCCCAATCCTTCCCTCCCCTCACACACCTCTGGGCCCGATCCTTCCCCCCCTCACACACCTCTGGGCCCGATCCTCCCCCCCCCCTCACACACCTCCTGGCTGATCCCTCCTTCCATCACACACCTCCCAGCCCAATCCTTCCATCACCTCACACACCTCCCAGCCTGATACTTCCCTCCCCTCACACAACTTCCAGCCCGATCCTTCCCTCCCCTCAAACACCTCCCAGCCAGATCCCTCCCTCACACACATTCCAGCCTGATCCTTCCCTCCCCTCAAACACCTCCCAGCCTGATCCCTCCCTCCCTCACACACTTCCCGGCCGATCCTTCCCTCCCCTCACACACCTCCCAGCCTGATCCTTCCCTGCCCTCACACACCTTCCAGCCCGATCCTTCCCTCCCCTCAAACACCTCCCAGCCCGATCCCTCCCTCCCAGCCTAATCCCTCCCTCCCTCACACACCTCCCAGCCCGATCCTTCCCTCCCCTCACACACCTCCCGGCCGATCCTTCCATCCCCTCACCCAACCCCTGGCCGATCCATCCCCTCACACATCTTCCAGCCCGATCCTTCCCTCCCCTCACACACCTCCCAGCCTGATCCCTCCCTCCCTCACACCTCCCGGCCGATCCTTCCCTCCCTCACACACCTCCCAGCCTAATCCCACCTCCCAGCCTGATCCCTCCCTCCCTCAAACACCTCCCGGCCCGCTCCTTCCCTCCCCTCACACACCTCCCAGCCGATCCCACCCTCCCTCACACACCTCCCAACCCGATCCTTCCCTCCCCTCACACACCTCCCGGCCGATCCTTCCATCCCCTCACCCACCACCTGGCCGATCCTTCCATCCTCTCACACATCTTCCAGCCCGATCCTTCCCTCCCCTCACACACCTCCCAGCCTGATCCCTCCCTCAAACACCTCCCGGCCTGCTCCTTCCCTCCCCTCACACACCTCCCAGCCGATCCTCCCCCCCCCCTCACACACCTCCCAGCCTAATCCCACCTCCCAGCCTGATCCCTCCCTCCCTCAAACACCTCTCGGCCGATCCTACCATCCCCTCACACACCTCCTGGACGATCCTTCCATCCCTTCACACACCTCCTGGCCGATCCTTCCATCCCCTCACACTCCTCCCAGCCTGATCCTTCCCTCCCCTCACACACCTCCTGGCCGATCCCTCCCTCCCTCACACACCTCCCGCCAAATCCTTCCCTTCCCTCACACACCTCCCTGCCCGACCCTTCCCTTCCCTCACACACCTCCCGGCCCGATCCTTCCCTCCCCTCACACACCTCCCGGCCCGATCCTTCCCTCCCCTCACACACCTCCCAGCCGATCCCTCTCTCGCTCACACACCTCCCGGCCCAATCCTTTCATCCTCTCACACACCTCCTGGCCGATCCTTCCATCCCCTCACACACCTTCCAGCCCAATCCTTCTCACACATGTCCCAGCCTGATCTTTCCCTCCCCTCACACACCTCCCGGCTGATCCCTCCCTCCATCACATACCTCCCGGCCCAATCCTTCCTTCCCCTCACACACCTCCCAGCCTGATCCTTCCATCCCCTCACACACCTCCCAGCCTAATCCCACCTCCCAGCCTGATCCCTCCCTCACACACCTCCTGGCCCGCTCCTTCGCTCCCCTCACACATCTCCCGGCCGATCCTACCATCCCCTCACACACCTCCTGGACGATCCTTCCATCCTCTCACACACCTCCTGGCTGATCCTTTCATCCCCTCACACACCTCCCAGCCTGATCCTTCCCTCCCCTCACACACCTCCTGGCCGATACCTTCCTGCCTCACACACCTCCCGCCCAATCCTTCCCTCACACACCTCCCGGCCCGATCCTTCCCTCCCCTCACACACCTCCCAGCCGATCCCACCCTCCCTCACACACCTCCCGGCCCAATCCTTTCATCCTCTCATACATCTCCTGGCCGATCCTTCCTCTCACACATGTCCCAGCCTGATCTTTCCCTCCCCTCACACACCTCCCGGCTGATCCCTCCCTCCATCACACACCTCCCGGCCCAATCCTTCCTTCCCCTCACACACCTCCCAGCCTGATCCTTCCATCCCCTCACACACCTCCCAGCCTGACCCTTCCCTCCCTTCACACACCTCCCAGCCCGATCCTTCCCCTCCCTCAAACACCTCCTGGCCGATCCCTCCCTCCCTCACACACCTCCCAGCCCAATCCTTCCCTCACACACCTCCCGGCCCGATCCTTCCCTCCCCTCACACACCTCCTGGCCCATTTTTTCCTAAGGGCCACCTCCCTCAGCTAAGCTCTGAGCCATTTCTGTGACATCAGGTTTAGTAATTTTTCTTTTGTTATTCCTTTTTATTTTATGAAATTGAATATATCGTATTATTTTTTCCCATTTTGCCTCATCTTGTATTTTTTTATAAACACTGCCTATCTTTCTGGACTAAATATATTAAATGTAATTGCTCTGTTCCTTTTGCTCTGTAAACCGCACCCCTGAAGCCATACGCTACCTGTAACAGATGTTCAATCTGCCTGTATAAACGATTGGTGGTGGCAGCTATGGTAGTAGTTATTTTGTTTTTGTAGAGTTGGCAGTGACCGTACTGGGGTATATAGCTATATTCCATGAGTTGGAATCAGAGGTGTATACACCATAAGCTCACTGCGAGTTTCCAAATAACTGGCCTAGTAGTGGAAGCAGCCGTGGTCTCGTCAATCATTCATCACTAAATTGCGTAATTGTCCTGACGATTGGAGGCAGCGGAGTTGTGCCCCTTGACAAACTGGTGACAAAAGACTGACTGGCACCTCCAAGCTAATGTGAACAGGTGCATACTAGGAGCAGCCATCTCCATATACAACTCCCTGACAAACTGGTGGCATCAGTGGGATCTGTGTGATTCGACCGGTGTCATCTGTGACAAAGTGGTAACAGTGGTGGGCTTTACGTGACACCCCCGGCTGTTATCCATGACATATCTGTGGCGGCGGTGGGATCCATGTGACTACTCATGGCTATTATTCATGACATTATTTTGCTATGATTTTCTGTGTGTCAGCAAGCACCCTGAATGGTATGCAGTGAATATCCCCAGCTCTCCCTGGATCCTGAATGTCTCTGTATTTTGCTATGATTTTCTGTGTGTCAGCAAGCACCCTGAATGGTATGCAGTGAATATCCCCAGCTCTCCCTGGATCCTGAATGTCTCTGTATTTTGCTATGATCTTGTGTGTCAGCAAGCACCCTGAATGGTAATTTCATGTCATTCAACTCCTGTGCTAGAAGTCATCATCAGTTACATGGTTTTCAGTACTCACTGTTGTAGCTCCAGGGGGGGGGAGTCTCTGTAGATGCTTATCACAGAAGAGGTGTTAGTATAGAGATGTTATCAGGACTGCATCTTTGATCATCTATCCACACCAAGATGTGTTGAGCAGCTGTCCCTAATTTATAACTAACCAGCTCCCATAATCCCGCTATCCTCTCCCTGCACTGGGGGCCTATAAATTTAGATTCATTCTTAGGGGTGCACGCATGTGTGGGGTCGCACGCATTCAGCAAAGCATCGCATTAGCTAAGCATCAAGTTATAGCAGTTATTCCATGGCAGTCAGTCAGGGCAGGAGTCAGGTAACCCACACTCTGCTCTCCCTTCTATCCATGTGCTTTATTCCTATCCTCCTATGCTCCCTTGCAATCCACATCCACCGCCCAATCCCCCCTCCATCACAACTCATATACATCAGCCCCTCTATACTTCCCTCTCCCATGTACAGCTCCCATGCACTTCTCACCTTCCTGAAAAACCTCAGTCCATCTTGACAAAACACACTGCACAAAAAAACTTCTTACAATTCCAAAAACTTCTTACTTTTTATCTTCCTACTCCTACTGATTTCATGGGACATCTCCCCCAACCCGGTCCACCATCCACCAACCTCAACCCCTACCCTACCTCACATCAAAACCATTCTAACCTTATTAATATTTCTTGCACTCCCTCATCTCCTTCTTTTAATTGTGCCCTTTGGAATTCACGGTCTGTATGTAACAAGCTTCCTTTCCTGCACAACTATTTTCTGAACAACTCTCTAAATCTATTGGCCCTCACTGAAACCTGGATCCAGGACTCTGACACTGTCTCCCCTGCTGCCATTTCCCATGGTGGCCTACAATTCTCCCATTCCCCGAGACCCACAAACAGACCTGGTGGTGAAGTCGGCATACTCCTCTCCCCACAATGCACCTTCCAGGTCATCCCACCAACTCCATCACTCTCATTCCCTTCTTTTGAGGTCCACACCATCAGGCTCCTCCGTCCCCTCTCCCTTAGAGTAGCGGTCATATACCGGCCCCCAGGCTCACCCACTTCCTGGACCATTTCTCTGCCTGGCTGCCGTACTTCATGTCCTCAGAACTTCCAACCCTTATCCTGGGAGACTTCAACATCCCCATAAACAGCCCCACTTCTACATCTGCATCCCAGCTTCTATCACTAACCACTTCGCTCGGCCTCTCACAGCTCTCAAGCTCTGAGACACACAAGCAGGGCCGGCTCCAGGTTTTTGAGGGCCCCGGGCGAAAGAGTCTCAGTGGGTCCCCCCTTTAACACATACCACGATTCATGATCGCATATAACACAGCCATGTAGTATATAACACAGCCCACATACTATATAACACAGCCCATGTAGTATATAACACAGCCACGTAGCATATAACACAGCCATGTAGAATATAACAGCCCACGTATCATATAACACAGCCACATAGTATATAGCACAGCCCACGTAGCATATAACAGCCCATATAGTATATAGCACAGCCACATAGTATATAACACGGCCCACGTGGTATATAGAACAGCCATGTAGTATATAGCACATCCCGCGCAGCATATAACAGCCCATATAGTATATAGCACAGCCACATAGTATATAACACGGCCCATGTAGTATATAGCACAGCCCACGCAGCATATAACAGCCCATATAGTATATAGCACAGCCACATAGTATTTAACACGGCCCACGTAGTATATAGAACAGCCATGTAGTATATAGCACAGTCCACGTAGCATATAACAGCCCATATAGTATAAAGCACAGCCACATAGTATATAACATGGCCCACGTAGTATATAGAACAGCCATGTAGTATATAGCACAGCCCACGCAGCATATAACAGCCCATATAGTATGTAGCACAGCCACGTAGTATATAACACGGCCCACGTAGTATATAAAACAGCCATGTAGTATATAGCACAGCCCACGTAGCATATAACAGCCCATATAGTATATAGCACAGCCCACATAGTATATAACACAGCCATGTAGTATATAGCACAGACCCCCTACCCCCAAGAATGGCCCCATAGTCCAGTATTCACTGTTATAGTTACAAAAAAAAAAAACACTCCTCACCTCTCAACGTGCCCGCGCTGCTCCCTGCTCCGGTCCCGGCGGCTGCACTGCCTGACACACAGTGAGTGTGCGATGACATCATCGCACACCCGCAGAGGCAGAGTAGAGAATGATGGGAGAGGGAGCGTCAGGTGATGTTCTCTCCTCCATCATTTGCTTTGAACTTTACCGGCAGACGTCGGTATAGTTCAATGCAGCGGTGGGGGAGTTGGCGCTGGCGACAGGCAAGCCCCCCTGCCTCACAGAGGCCCCATAGCAGCTGCGTGATGTGCCACTAGCTGGGTGCCCCTGGGGAGCGGGGGCCCTAGGCAGCTGCCTGTCCCTAACGCCAGCCCAGAATGGGCCCCCCTGCCTCGCCAGGGCCCCGGCATTTGCCCGGGTACACCGGGTGCTGAGGCCGGCCCTGCACACAAGGATGGTAGCACCCTTGACCTGGTCTTTGTTCAATCTGCTACCTAAATAACTCACCGCTTCCCCTCTCTGACCACAACATTCTCTCCTTCATGCTCACAAATCATTGCTCACCCCAGCACCCTCCTACCTACCATTCAGTCAGAAATCTACAAGCCATTAACCCTCAAACACTTTCAAACTGCTTACACTCATCACTGTCCCCAATCTCTTCTTTTTCCTGTCCTGATCTGGCGGTACATCACTACAATGACACTCTTAGAAGTACCCTTGAGCAAGTAGCTCCCCTCACCCTCAGAACCTCCAAACACAGAGTAAAACAGCCCTGGCTCACATCACAAACCCGATTTCTCCAGCGATGCTCTAGGAGTGCTGAACGCTTATGGAGAAAAACTCGCACACCAGAAGACTTCATACACTTCAAATTTATGTTAAAAACCTATTACTCTGCCCTTCACATCGCCAAACAGACCTACTTCACCACTCTGATCTCCTCACTATCCAACAACCCCAAGAAACTTTGACACCTTTCACTCCCTCCTCAGGCCAAAAGCTCAAGCCCCTATCACAGACATTTGTGCTGATGACCTGGCCTCCCACTTTATAGAGAAAATAGACAATATCCATGAGGAAATCCGCTCCCAGACACCAAGTGCAATGACTCCCATCCCTCCCTGCATCTTCCCTGGCTCACTCTCCGTATTTGATCCCATCACAGAAGAAGAAGTCTCCAGGCTCCTCTCTTCTTCTCGTCCGACTACATGCTCTACCGACCCCATTCCCTCACATCTCCTCCAGTCTGTCTCTCCAGTCGTCACTACTCAGCTAACTACAATCTTTAATCTCTCACTCTCCTCAGGCATTTTCCCCTCCTCCTTCAAACACTCTCATTACTCCGTTACTAAAGAAACCCACCCTCGACCCATCCTGCACAAACAACTACAGACCGGTCTCCAATCTCCCCTTCATCTATAAACTCTTGGAGCGCCTTGTCTACTCCCACCTTACCCGTTACCTCTCCACTCACTCCCTCCTTGACCCTTCACAGTCCGGTTTCCGCCCCTACACTCGACAGAAACTGCACTCATCAAAGTGACCAATGACCTTCTGACAGCAAAATGTAACGGTGACCACTCTCTGCTCATTCTTATCGATCTCTTTGCAGCTTTCGACACTTGACCACCCTCTCCTACTCTCTAGGCTCCAATCACTAGGCATTAAGGACACTGCTCTCTCCTGGTTCTCCTCCTATCTTTCTGACCGCTCCTTCAGTGTTCTGTTCTCTGGCTCCACTTCATCTCCTCTTCCTCTCACTGTCGGGGTACCTCAGGGCTCAGTCCTTGGCCCCCTTCTCTTCTCCCTCTACACGGCCCCAATTGGACAGACCATCAGCAGATTTGGCTTTCAGTACCATCTTTATGCCGATGACATACAACTATACATGTCATCCCCTGGCCTTACTCCTGCTGTACTACAGAACACCACTGACTGTCTGTCCGCAGTCTCTGACATCATGTCCGCTCTCTATCTGAAACTCAACCTCTCCAAAACTGAACTTCTTCTGCTGCCACCATCTACTAACCTCCATAAACCTGACGTTTCCCTCTCCATGGATGGCACCATAATAACACCCCGGCAGCAGGCGCGCTGTCTGGGTGTTATGTTTGACTCCGATCTCTCCTTCACCTCCCATATACAATCTCTTGCCCGCTCGTGCCACTTACACCTAAAGAACATCTCTAGAATCCGCCCTTTTCTCACCATGGAGACAGCTAAAACCCTCACTGTCGCCCTGATCCACTCCCACCTGGACTACTGCAGCGCTCTATTAATTGGCCTCCCCCTCACTCGACTTTTCCCACTCCAGTCCATCCTTAATAAAGCAGCCAGGGTCGTCTATCTAGCTAATCGTTACTCAGACGCGTCCGCTCTTCGCCAGTCGTTACACTGGCTGCCCATTCATTACAGGATACAATTCAAAGTACTTGTTCTCACCCACAAATCTCTCCACAGTGCGGCGCCCCCTTACATCTCCTCCCTCATTTCTGTCTATCGGCCTAGCCGACCGCTGCGCTCTGCAAATGACTTTCAACTAATCTCTGCACTAATCCGTACCTCCCACTTCTGACTCCAAGACTTCTCCCGTGCTGCGCCAATCCTCTGGAATGCTCTACCCCATGAAATTAGGACCATCCACAATTTGCATAGTTTTAGGCGCTCCCTCAAAACACATTTGTTCAGAGCGGCCTATCATGTTCCCCTTATCAGTTATTTTGTTTGTGTGTAGCCCATTCACTACTTCCATCTATCCCCCACCCCCTGAAGATGGCTGGACCATCATTGTAAATACATCATTGTAAATACACACCTGTACTTTGTACCTCCCCCACCTCATTGTAGATTGTAAGCTCTCACGAGCAGGGTCGTCTTATTTCGCTTTAATTATTGTATTGTTAACATTGTTACTTATGACTGTTGTGATTGAAGCTGTTAAACTGTAAAGCACTACGGAATATGTTGGCGCTATATAAATAAAGATTATTATTATTATTATTATGACATACAATGTCAGGGGCACATGTTGAACCACCTTCTAATAACAGATTAAGCCATGCAAAGGAACTCTTTGATTGCACGATTGAGGGTTAAAGTGGCAGTAAGGTGCCCAAAAGTAAAGAATATTGAACTTTAAGGGAATCTGTCAGGACATTTTTACACATGCAAGTAGTGGTTCGCCTGTCTAGGTGCTTGTTCCCCTATAAAAATGATACCTTTATTGCGAAGATCTGATGTGCTGGTCATGAGAAATCTAGTCTAGAAGCCATATGCAAATCAAGCTGAAAGTGCACCAGGGGTGTGTCAATGCACTTGTCAGCTTCCACCCAATTGCACTGTCACGCCCCTGGTGCACTTCCGACTAGATTTCTCATTACTGGCACATCACATCTTTACAAAAGGTATTATTTTTATCATAAGACAAGCCTCTATACAGCCGTACCACTACTTCTATATGCAAAAATGTCTAGACAGATTCCCTTTAAATACCGAAATACTTGATATTATACTTAATGTTTGCTTTTTTTTCCAAGAACAGCGCCATCTCGGTCCATAGGTTGTATGTGGTATTGCAGCTATTCAGATGGATAGAGACAGTTTTTTTTTCCCCAAACATTAGCAAGCTGGAAGAGGGGATTAAAATAGTGCTATGAAGAATAATATACCCCCCGCTATAAAACACCATTGTTATTGACTTAGAGGCTAAATCCTCACAAGTTTAAGCATGTCCGCTCCATCCATTGGAGAATTTCCTCCTGCTTTCCCCCAGATAACATCAACCGTAAGAGACCTGGAGCCAATGAACTCGGAAACACCATTGTCCGTCACTGCAGTTTGGTTTTCTTCTCCTTACTAACCTCATAACCACTGACATGACATGCCCTATACGTAAGACCTGGCAGCGTGAAACTTTCCCAAAATACTGGCTTAGCCTAATTCTGTCTCCTTTTTCCCCTTATTCGGCATGCTTCGTCCTCATCCTCGTAGCCCCCTAATATTCTGCATGGACCATATCCTATGTTTATGGGTAAAATATGATCAGTGGACCCAAGCAGAGAAGAACATCATTTAACAGAAAACTAAAATCTTTCTTAAGTGTGTGTGGCAAGATTCAATGCATGCTATTGTTTGCAGTTATCAGCCTTTTTAGGCTGGCTTGTATTTGGACTATGGCTGACTGTTCCAAAAAGGATTCATGCCTCCTTGTCCTAACCATACCCCCATCATACACATTAGATCAACCTGCCCATCCCCGTAGGACCAGTCGCCCATCTTCCCTCAATATAAGATGCTGGGGATACAAGGATGGGGCATATTGAATTTCAATGTCCGATCATTTTATTCTCAAGGAGGAAGGATAAGCTGTGAGTTTGGCAGCAAGTTACGCCATCCAAAGGTTATCCGAAATTTGTGCCTGGCAAAGGATTGGGCATGTTGAATTTCTCCTAGAAGATAGGCCTCCACCATAGCTCTCTGACGGCGGCTTCCTCCACTCTCCCCACTCTGAACACTTGCCGAGCGTTCATCTGCATGGGGGTGGGAGATCAGGAGAGATGATTGTTGACCGAAAAAGCAGTTGTCAGACAGGTATCAATGGTGTCTGTGCACCTTTACTCTCCTCTCTCCATTTACAAACACGTGCACGCTCAGTGGAATGTTGGCCTGAAAATGGTACATCAATTTCCTGTGTCCTATCGACATGTAATTTCAGATTTAAATGGCTGAAATTGGGAAATTTGCTGAAAACATTTCTATAACACGTCATAGAGAATGCAAAAAAAGAATAAACCGTCCTAAAAAGTAATCTCTTGGCCCACTGTGAATCATGTGGCCTCCTCCAAATATTAGTAACTTCCCTGTGGTCTTAAACTGTTAAAAGCTGCTTTAGAAAATAAATTTAAAAAAATTACAAATTCTCTCTTAGAATCAGCTCACCGATTTATTCTCAGTTTACTCACTCTAGCAATAGACAGTCCAACACGGAGGCTATAGAAAATAAACCGTGTAAGATTTTTAATGAAAGCCAGTTTGTAAAAATGCCTTTATCCCAAAATACAAAAAAAAAATTAAAATTTGTATGCGAAAGGGTCCATATCTCTTAAGACCTATCCGGTGCAATACTTAACCATTAGCAAGCATGCTTGGATCTTCTGCATATTTACCCATGGAATAAGTTGCTGCCAGATACTGCTATCAGATGTTATTAATGACCATCGTTATAAGGCTCTGTTCACATTTGGAGAGGAAGTTCCATCAACAGCCTTCATGGCAGATTTCGTTACATATGCAGAAAATGTGAAAAAATAAATAAATCACAGCATCAAAAATCCCCGGATTCATTTAGGCCCAGTGGGCACCGAAATGATGAACTTAGGTCGTAGATATGGACCCTTTTTCTATTCACCACTTTGAAGAATCCCTTTTTATTAAACACATCCCCATTGAGAAAATGATTACATCACCGATCAATCAATTGTAATGGCAGCTGATACATCTAGTGCATCCATAAGGACAGTTGCCTCTACGATAACTCGAAGTCACACTTCTGAATTTACTCATCCCTTTACTTAAATTCTGAAAGAGGAAATCATAGTCAAGCAGATTAGCTGATGGATCTTATTATATTATGTCTTCCATGAATATTTGTGAATCCTAGCTTGAATATCTGAAGCTTTTTGTAGTTTTCACATTCCCTAAATACACAAAAATATGGTAGACCCATCATATCAGGAATAAATTGTCTTACTACCAATTTATCTAAATACACATTGATACTCATCTTCAACATTGCATAACTCGGTTCCCCACATATCTCAAAGACACTAGTCATGTTTTACAAATATTGGCGAATATCAAATACATCTCGGGCAAACTGGATATAACATCCTTTTTATAGGCAATCATAAGGGATGTAACAAACAATTTTTCTTAGAAAAGGAAGGGAAATATAACAGAACTCTGATCAACTATATAATTAAATGCATCAAATTTATTTTAACTTACAACTACTTCATCTATGATTTTTATTTACAAACATGGGGGACCGCGATGGGAACCAAACTCGCCCCAACTATGCCAACAAACACATGAACAGATGGGAAGAGACCACCATCCGTGTGAGCTGCGAGCAACCCTTATCCTATAGTGGTGCTTCACAGATTATATTCTATTTATAGGGGAAAGTACTCGGGATCCCTTACTGGTTTTTATCAATTAGATCAACCAGAATGACTATTTACTTAAATTCACACCCGCTTTCAGTAAAATTAGTGTGAACATTTTACGTCTTACTATTTTTATAGATGAAAACATCGTAAAGAGATGGACTCATCAGTTCCGTTTTTAGAAATGGCTGTAATTTGCCAATTTGATTATCTAATATTCCAATTCACCCATATTCATCGTAATTGCACTCATATTATATTTTGACTACCTGTCAAAAGCTGATTTTTTTTTAAAGAACAGTTCATAAATAGAGGCCATTATCAATCTTCTCTCGAAAGAGCATTACAAGAAGTTAAATCTCTACTAAAAGATCTTGTTCACAAAACCAAGGTAACATGCACACCTCTCATTATTGAGTTGCAAATAGATCAAATACCAATCATTACCCAGTAGTTAAGCCACCAATCTGCCTTTAAAAAATAAAAATAAGAATAAAAATAATTTGCAGATACTGGCAAATTCTACAGCAGGACAAAAGGATTGGGAAACGTCTATCAACAAATCCCAAATGTGTGTTCCGAAAAGCTAGAACCTTGGGCAACCTTATAGCACCTACTATTAAAGAGCAAAAACTCTGTTAGAAAAATGACAAACATTTAAAACAATCAAAACCCACATTTTTTTCTAAAAAGAGAAGATTTTATGCTTGTGGGAAAAGTTTTGGATTCAAGTTAATAAGATATCCAAACAAAGACCCATCCGAGAATTATCCAATTACAACAAATCTGAATCCTATGAGAACAGGGATAATATTACGGCTACACCAAAGAAGTCACCTACATTAGCTCTTACAGTGATCAGGTATGAAATTATATGTTCGCCAAACCAAAAGAAGTCTCTCTGAAAGACTTAGGGAACGCTTTATAAGTAATAGGTTGCTTCGGAGATATAAATAATGCTATAAGGGTCACCACAGGTGTCTCCAGGTATTCATCCATTCTTAGAGTAACCTGTTACATACTGTCAAAGAGGAAAATTAAAATCTATAAGGCATCTTTAGGGAGAAGACATGTCCCCATCACATTGAACATATTGGGAAGAGGGAAACCTTCTTAATACTGGTGAAGAGCTGACACTCCAACCTCCTTTATGAAGTGGGATGAATTATAGCTAGGGAGAGAGAAATTAATAAAAACAACCTTTGAAGCAGAGACCTCCTGCAGTGGACAGGTGATTAAAACAGGATATCTTCTGGAATAGGTGCCAATCAACTAATGTGTATGGGGCCTCATGACAATAGATATTGGAGGAACATAGGGATATGGCTGCTGGACTTCAACTGTCAGATACTTTTGCTTGTAGGCACATCAGAGGTGTTTTTAATGGGGCTTACTCCCTTCTTTCTAATAAGAACACATGCATGCCCAGCCAAGCTGATCAAACATGTGCTCAGCTTTTTAGGAGTAGAAGTAGCAGTACAACTTTCTAGATTAACTTCTATGAAGGCTCCTAGAGTGCTCATTCAACAAAGCAATGCTCGAGATACAGAAAATCCCAGCGGACGGATCTGCATCTATCGGACAATTAGACCCCATGCAGGCGGGTTTTTTTTTTTTTTTTAGCAAATCCTCTCCAAAATCGGCCACAAAAATCACCTACAACATTTGAGAGACTCTTCCTATTAATTTCAGTGATAATTCACTTCGATGACGAAGCCATTCAAGGTGAAACGCGCGTCGAGGCTCCCCTCTCTGCCTGCAGCACCTTGTCACTCACCGCAACCATGTCCCATGGTAACGGCACATCAGCTTTAATTTATGTACTACATCTATAACTGCGCTGCCTTGATTTCTATCCCCTGTTACCCATTATATTCAGGAGATTATCACAGGGGGGTGCCCACCTTTATATTTCATGTATATTAAGTAGTACCATCCCAGGGCACTATTCAGTATTCATTGGTCTGCAGTCAGAGTAGGGTGCTCAAATTTCCCTCATGTTATCATTAGCATCGCATTTTGTCATCTATTACATGCCATTTTTTAGCTGCTCCTTTCTACTACCTGTTTTGTCCATGTATTATTATACCCTTTAGTATTGTTTGTATATTTGATACTTTAATAAATTTATATTGGCATATATTTCTCTGGTACCTCTATTTTTTATGCACAGACCTTTGGTTTATGATCATTCCCTAACACGATCCTTTGGATCTAGGGATCATCTCAGTGTCCGGTGCTATTTTTTAGGTTTATATGGTTTGGCTTAGAGGTATGCCCCCTGTTGGCCGAGAGGGCACTATCGTTTAGGTGTTTCTTCCTATTAATTTCAGTGATAATTCACTTCGATGATCATATGTTTTGCACGTTTTTTAGGTTTTGAAAAACACTTGAAAAAAAAAAATGAAAGTACGTCACTACTTTGAAGCAGATACGGAAGGCAACCTCTCTAAGCAAGGCGCTTTCTAATCAAATGACTAAATAAGAAAAAGTTATTAAAGAAAAAAAACTTTTCCAAACCACTTCTGGACAAAAGAAAAACTCTTCCAATAAAGGAGCGTTTCCTAAAACGGTTTACACTAGAAAATTAATTATTGACGGCCTGAAAAAATCCTATGTGCACACACCCTTATGTCATATCCTATCGATGGGATAAAGATCTGTAGATAGACTGTGACAGCGAAGACTGTTATATGGAGCAAATGCTGCGGCGAAAATAGGCGGCACGGGGATATACGGTATTCTGCACGCGAGGCCTATTTCCAGTGCATTAGTGTATGAGAGGTACCTCTGGATAAGAACAGGGCCTCACACACCCACATCCATGGGACAAGGGGCCCCACACACCGAGGTGCAGAATGTAGGGGCCTTCTGGAGAGCACAGGGCCTGTGTATGCAATAAGGCAGTCTAGGGGGAAGCATAGCTACAGCCCTGCAAAATACGACAGTCCTCCCATAACCAACTTCCAAACACAGGGCCTCTCTAGGAGAACCTCACAGCGAGCTCCAGAATACACAGAGCCCCATAGACTCGGCTCCGGGTCATGCAGAACCTCACTCTATAATACAATGGGTCACTCTCATCTACAAAGCTGGTGCCGGGGTCACAAGTCAGCGGAGCCTGACACGGCAACAATCAGAGCACACAGGACTCGGGACAGTCCAATCCCACACACAGGATTGTGCACCCACCCACGTCTATATTCATGGGCTCATTCACACGCTGTCCACAAATCCTGTACTCCATATTGTCCGCTGTCCACAGTCTCCTCTCTCTGAATAACCAGGCAAATGTGGCCCTTACGGCTCTGACAAAACTGGGCATCATTGCTGCAATGGTGGGGATATATCCGTCATACAGCGCTGTACATATGGCGGCACACAAAGCATCCTGGAGAGCACTGACCACAGAATGCAAGAAGACAGAAGTCAGAGGAGTAGGAAAATGGAAATCGGATACAGATTCCGGCCCCTTCCCTTTAGGGCCCCTTTCCACTTGTGAGAAAAACGGACGAGTGCAATCCGATAAAAAATCGGATTGCACTCGGACCAATGTTAATCAATAGGTGACATTCCATTTGCGATTTTTTTCTCAGCTGAAATCGGACTGAGAAAAAAATCGCAGCATGCTGCGATTTGCTGCGAGTCTCGAACGAGACTCGCCAATGCAAGTCAATGGGTGCGAGAAAAAAAACGCATGGAATACGGACCATCCGTATTCCATCCGTTTTTTACGGATACCTTACCATTCTGTGGCACAGAACACTGTAAATAGTCCTGTAAATGACTGTACAAAAATAGTTGCAGAGAAAAAAAACGGTTTGCGTACGGATGTAAAAACTGATGATGCGATTAAAAAATCGCATTACACTCGCATGACAATCGCACACGTTACATCCGTTTTTTCGGTCCGTAAATCAAACCGTTTTTTTCTCACACAAGTGGAAAGGGGTGCTTAAGGTCTTGCCCTGGTTCTGGGATATTCCATGGAGCTCCATGATCCCTTGGGAGTAGCCATTAATTACTGTGTCATAAGGACGGAGAAAAACAGGTTTGCCCAGGGTCAATATTGATTCTAAGGCCTCATTCACACGTCGGTGATTTTTATGGAACGCAATAAAAAAAATGGTCTGATTTCCATCGGTGTTTGTGTCTGTTTTTACCGAGTCATCTGAGATTTTCACGCATGCAAAAAACACAAAAATTGTAAGAATACAAAGCTTCTACCTACTGCAATGTTAATCACGGACTGCTCCCTGATGCCATCCGTGCGCCATCTGTGATTTTTCACGGACCCGTAGACTTGTCAAAGTGATTTTTTGCGTGGACACACGGTCCATGAAAAAACAAGCGCATGTGAACAAATGCTACAACCAGTAAGGTGCAGGTATGTGCGTACTGACCTCAATAAACAGGAATCATGGCACAGACATGCACATAACTGCTAAGGCCCTTTTCAGATATTGCAGATGCTGATGCCATGGGAGGAGGAGGCCTGCGAGCCGTGGTGAAATCAAGACCGCGCTATGCCTTTAAAGTTTCACGATGGAAAAATAAGTTGCAAGTGACTGTTGTGACGACTGCAAGACTTTCCTTACCTCCAGTGGTCATAAGGCGGCTCGCAACTTTATTCTCCATAGGAAAATAAGAATAGGATTGAATGTTACAATTTGGCCACAGACTGAGGCTTAGCTGGGCCGTACACATAACAAAGCTGCTCTTCTTATTTATTTATTTTTATATAGCGCTAACATATTCCGCAGCGCTTTACAGTTCGCACACATTATCGTCACTGCCCCCAATGGGGCTCAATCTAAATTCCCTATCAGTATGTCTTTGGAGCTGTTGACTTGAACATTCATTTGGCCGACAACTATCTCTCCTCAACTTCCCATAAATGAACGTTCAGGAAAGAGGTGAAAGTCAATGACATCTCCCCTAAAATGAACGGATGAGACCCCATACTCCTCTCCCCCGACATCTTCTGTACATTAGCGTGTCGGCAAATACTGCTGAAATCTGTGGGGTTGGTCAACATTTACCCAATGTGTAGATGGGTCTTTAGTACATGAGATGAGAACTCGCTCCCTAATATACAGACATCAGGATGTGGCCCCGTCCTCCTCCTAATATACAGACATCAGGACACGGCCCCGTCCTCCTCCTAATACACAGGGATCAGGACACGGCCCCATCCTCCTCCTAATATACAGACATCAGGACACGGCCCCATCCTCCTCCTAATACACAGGGATCAGGACACGGCCCCATCCTCCTCCTAATACACAGCCATCAGGACACGGCCCCGTCCTCCTCCTAATACACAGCCATCAGGACACGGCCCCATCCTCCTCCTAATACACAAGGATCAGGACATGGCCCCATCCTCCTCCTAATACACAGCCATCAGGACACAGCCCTGTCCTCCTCCTAATACACAGCCATCAGGACACGGCCCCATCCTCCTCCTAATACACAAGGATCAGGACATGGCCCCATCCTCCTCCTAATACACAGCCATCAGGACACAGCCCTGTCCTCCTCCTAATACACAGCCATCAGGACACAGCCCTGTCCTCCTCCTAATACACAGCCATCAGGACACGGCCCCATCCTCCTCCTAATACACAAGGATCAGGACATGGCCCCATCCTCCTCCTAATACACAGCCATCAGTACATGGCCCCGTCCTCCTCCTAATACACAGGGATCAGGACACGGCCCCGTCCTCCTCCTAATACACAGGGATCAGGACACAGCCCCGTCCTCCTCCTAATACACAGCCATCAGTACACAGCCTCGTCCTCCTCCTAATACACAGGGATCAGGACACGGCCCCGTCCTCCTCCTAATACACAGCCATCAGGACACGGTCCCGTCCTCCTCCTAATACACAGCCATCAGGACACAGCCCTGTCCTCCTCCTAATACACAGCCATCAGGACACGGCCCCGTCCTCCTCCTAATACACAGCCATCAGTACACAGCCTCGTCCTCCTCCTAATACACAGGGATCAGGACACGGCCCCGTCCTCCTCCTAATACACAGCCATCAGGACACGGCCCCGTCCTCCTCCTAATACACAGCCATCAGGACACAGCCCTGTCCTCCTCCTAATACACAGCCATCAGGACACGGCCCCGTCCTCCTCCTAATACACAGGGATGAGGACTCTTCCACATAACAGGGTAGATTCTCCTCCTGACATAACACGTTCTATCCCTACCCCCTCCCCCCCCCCCCATTATTTATAATGGTGACGATCTTCACGCATGCAGGTGACAAAGGGTTAATGAGATATTCCGGAGATGCTGAGCCCCATATTATAAGTAGTTTTGTGTCCGGATTTCTCGGTTTCTTGCGTTTTCTCTGCTACAATCCATGCTCCTAATACAAAGACCATTGATTTCCATCATTCTGTCTGACACACGTGCATTAATTTACACCCCCACATCGCAGGTAGCGCTTGGCCCCGAAATTCTATAACAATATGTCACCTCACCCAACCTACAGACGAGGGGGGGTGGATATGCCAATAATTATTATTAATATAATTATTAATTTATTATTATTAATGATAATTATAATGGCGAAAGCCATTCGTTAATGTCCAAAGACGAGCGTTTCGAGTTCCGAAAGAATTCTTCGAACGTTTGAAAATGTTGGATTTCCCAAAATTGTAAATTCTCTTCCATCCGCGGAAATGTATGGAATATCCGATTGTGGGATTGGGCGATTCGATCGGTCGTTTGCAATATGGAGGAATGTGCGTTGAGCTCTGGGATATATTGGGGGGTCATCCATTGGGTCCATTGGGGTCGGGCTTCTTTTTTGGGGGTAATGCGTTGTGACTGACAGCCTCCATTCTGTGACATATGACATGGCAGTAACACATCACACTTCCACTAGTGGGGGGGGGGGGTACACATAGACAATCTCATGCCCCCCCCCCAGTATAATGATGGGACAGACTACCCTCCCCCTTAGTATTTTAATGTGACAGGTACCCCCTAAATATTGACCCATCACATTACACCAATTGCTAATATATTGACACTTTTTAGAACAGTCCCATAAATATAATGTATCCAATAATTCTATCAATCTGCATTGTACACAGTATGATCCGACCAGTCTCCCCCCTCCCCCACTAAGTGCCCCCAGTTCTCCCATTCTCACCTTTTGCAGGTTGCAATGTCTGTAGGATAAGAGGGTCCCCGTCTTCTTTGGTGCCAAGAATAAAGATTTAAAAAATAAAAAATATATATTAAAAAATATATATATATATATATATATATAAAAATCCCTATCTCCTTGTCTTGATATATTTGCTTTTATGAAGAAAAAAAAATCTCTATATTTTCCTCCCAATCTGAAACCCCCCCACAGTCTGGATCCCCTGTCTGGAGGAGGCTTCCTTGAGTCTTCTCTTTCTAGATCCAGTAGAGGGGCATCGATCCTCTGTGGGGGGATCCAGGAGTCATATTAGCTGAGTTGGGGGGTTGGAAATAAAGGGAAAGGGTCTTTTTTTCTTTTTCTTCTATTATCTGGAACCGAATCTCCCTAATCTTCGGGATAAAGGATTGACTAGGATATGGGGGAGCATATTAATTCCCCCCCCAAAAAATGGTTTTTTAAAAGGGTGAGAATTTTGGGGGGCAAAAGGGGAAGGAGGGGGGTCCTGGGTTAAGGAAAGCAAGGGAGAAGAGGCTGCAAAGTGAGAGGTGGCAAGCTGATGGGAGGAAGGAAGGAAGGAGAGAGAGAGTGCGAGGGAGAGAGGGAGGGAGACAGACAGAGGGAGGGAGGGGTGGGAATGTGCAGGGTGATTTATTGCAGCCCTGCAGAACTGTCTGAGAATGACCCTCCAACATGAGTTCTACTCCAGGGCTGCGCCTTACCACGCATGTGCAGGCCAGCCAGACAGGGGCTGCAGGAGAGAGGAGGGGGCTTCGCCATTCAACACCCCCTCCCTTCCCAGCTCTCTCCCTCCTAGTCTCTGCCCATAGGAGGGGGACAGGCGCCTGCTGCAGAGCCCTCTCTCCCCTGCTCTCCCAGTACACAGGGGAAAGGAGTGGCTTTCAATAATATAAGGGATCTCTGAGAGCCAGATTCTCACCCCTACACAAATACCACATACACAGCTCCACCCCTGCACACAGAAGACCCTACATGCACACACACAACGATATATGGGGGCTCCGACTGTACCCACCCCCACCGTGCAACCGATATATGGGGGCTCCGACTGTACCCACCGTGCAACCGATATATGGGGGCTCCGACTGCACCCACCATGCAACCGATATATGGGGGCTCCGACTGTACCCACCGTGCAACCGATATATGGGGGCTCCGACTGTACCCACCGTGCAACCGATATATGGGGGCTCCGACTGTACCCACCGTGCAACCGATATATGGGGGCTCCGACTGCACCCACCATGCAACCGATATATGGGGGCTCCGACTGTACCCACCGTGCAACCGATATATGGGGGCTCCGACTGCACCCACCATGCAACCGATATATGGGGGCTCCGACTGTACCCACCGTGCAACCGATATATGGGGGCTCCGACTGTACCCACCGTGCAACCGATATATGGGGGCTCCGACTGTACCCACCGTGCAACCGATATATGGGGGCTCCGACTGCACCCACCATGCAACCGATATATGGGGGCTCCGACTGTACCCACCGTGCAACCGATATATGGGGGCTCCGACTGTACCCACCGTGCAACCGATATATGGGGGCTCCGACTGTACCCACCGTGCAACCAATATATGGGGGTTCCGACTGTACCCACCGTGCAACCGATATATGGGGGCTCCGACTCTGTACCCACCGCGCAACCGATATATGGGGGCTCCGACTGTACCCACCGCGCAACCGATATATGGGGGCTCCGACTCTGTACCCACCGCGCAACCGATATATGGGGGCTCCGACTGTACCCACCGCGCAACCGATATATGGGGGCTCCGACTCTGTACCCACCACCACTAATGCTCTTGCGTATTACAGCTCTTCAACTTTAAAGGGGCTCCTGTAAGATTATTGAGACCCCCTCCCGGTAGATCAATCTGGAGGGACACAATTGTTCCGATTGGTCATTATGCTCCCGCTGGAAGGACACAGGAAGGATTGTATGAATCCTGTCCATAGAGGCCATGGGTAGACGATAATGCAGGGATGACACAAAGTCTGTACCCCTGTGCATCGAGATACAGTAAAACCCCTCCTGAGGGTCGTCTCGTTGAGAAGATTTTCACTGTGACCCTCGTATTTCAGAAGACCACCCCTATAAAATACCGCTATTTTGAGTGACTGACCCCCAATCGCTCAACATTGCAGTGAAAAAATGGTCTTCTTTTGGGGTATGTATGAAAAGTCTTAAAAGAAAAGTCACAAAAAGAGCAAATAAAATTCCCCCCAAAATTCAAGAATTAAAGGGCAGGTTACAGAAACTAGGATGCAGCAAACCCATATAATAAAGGTGGCGGTAATATAGGTGCAAAATACTGATGTGACAGCCACTCACAACCTACCTGCGTGGCGCCTTTTTTTTGTGTGCCATTTTAATACTAAGCAATCCCCCCCTCCATGAATTTGTTGGTTATAAGTGCATTAGTTCTGATACCCGGGCAGGTAAAGTTGCCCTTTTTTGCTGCGTTAATATATGAAAAATATGTCACAAAAATTGTGGTCCAGATCACATGTTCTGTCCAACAGGCCGCCTATTGGAGAAGCAGGGGCGGACACAGGCAGAAGACGGCCCCTGAGCAAGAACTGTACATGGGCCATTGCCGTCCACCATAATGCACTCCTTTATGCAGCTTTGGGGGAGGTAGTGGCCCCCGTAAATCTTGGGTCCCTAGGCGGCTGCAAAGATTGCACCAATGGTATGTCCGCCACTGTTGAGAAGACAAGCGCACTTGACAGATCAGAAGCTGAAGGCCGGGTCATCACAATCTGTCGTCAAACTTTGGGCCTCTAGTGATCGTATCTCAGTTTTTAGATTTTAGTGTAAACTATTGGGTCATGTTCTTAGATCAGAAAATCAGACAAAAGAATGCAGCACCTGGGGGGAAATCGGCTGGTTTTGGTGGGAGAATCCGTAGCCAGCCAGGTATTGTACATCTGTGGCCACAAGTTTTGACACTGACCCAAATGTTGGTTTTCACCAAAGTTTGCTGCTTCAGTGTTCTTCGATCTTTTAGTTGGCTGTTTCTATGGGCCAGGAAAATCCCCAGATCAAGAACCTGTGGTCGGTCCCCAAAAAGAGGGTGGACAAGAAAAGTAAACACATAAATTGTGATAAATTCCAAGCACTAATTGGGAAAGTCAGGATTTGGCCCAGAAGCTGATATTTACCGGCAAAGGCGAAGGTCAGAATTTTTAAATACGGTAAGAAGCGTCAACACTGAAAATATTGAGGGGGTTTTTTTTTGGGTAAACTTCATATATTTGTCAATAATAGTTTGTAAAACTTATGAACTGCTGATAAGCAGCAAAGTTTGTGTCAGTCTCAAAATGTTTGGCTTCGACTGTGGAAAAACATTGATATGTGCAGCCATTCAGTAAAGCAAGGAAGGTTGAGTCCCCCACTAGTAGAGAGAATCCCCCCGTTATGGCTTGTAGGGGGGGGGGGTCGCTATTTGGGCCCCGCATCTATAATGTCCATTGGACCTAATTGAGGACAGGTGTCGTGTTTATGAGTATAATATCTAATCTATGAACTATCTCTATTATCAAATATATATATACAGGGGTGGGCCATGTATACAGATACACTTAAATATAATGGGAATGGTTGGTGATATCAGCTTCCTGTTTGTGGCACATTAGTATATGGGAGGGGAAAACCTTTCAAGATGGGTGGTGACCATGACGGCCATTTTGAAGTCGGCCATTTTGGATCCAACTTTATAAATGGCAAACCCAGGTGTATCCATATAAATGGCCCACCCTGTACTTTTACCAACTATCTAAGGGTGTATTCACATTGCGACTGCAGTGTCCATTTGGTGAATACACGGGAAAGTCTCCCAGTGTATACAACAAAATGATCCATAGGGTCCCATTCACCTGACGAGAGATAAAAACACTTCAGTCGTTTATCTTAATGTTCAGCATGTAATATAGGTCTATGGGTGATTCGTGCCACTGTATGGATCCATATAGGAAATCCACCAGATATATTATATGTAATATATATATATATACCGTATATATTATATGGGAAGAGTATTGAGACATGTCTTAATCATTGAATTCCACCACCGGGGTAACAAGTGACATTTATTTCTTCCTCCTAAATCTTCCCCCCCATTACCTGCGAGTGATATTATTGAGAAGCGGAAGGAAGAGCAGCAACTCAGCCACAAAGTGGAGACCCCATAATGTTACAGAGTGGGGGGGCCGAATGCTGAGGAGGAGCAGAGGGGAGAAAAGTCACCAACAGTCTCCTGACCCCATAACTGCAGAGTCCAGACCTCCTCTGCTATAACATCAGCACAAACACAGCGCCCCGCCGGGAGCTTCATGGCCGAGCAGCTGCATGCAGACGTACATCACCAAGCACAATGCCGAGCGTCTGATGGAGTGGTGTAAAGCCACCGCCACTGGACTCTGGAGGAGACGTGTTCTGTGCAGTGACGGATCACACTGCTCTATCTGCGTCTGATGGAGTCTGGGTTTGGTGATTCCAGGAGGATGTTCCCCCCTGACTGCATTGTGCCCCCTGTACAGATGGTGGAGGTTAATGCTATGGGCTGTTATCAGGGGTCGGCAGCAGCTCCTTAGTCTCTTTGATGGTAAATCTTAATGACTGACCACAAGACACTGTAGATTCCAGATTTGGGGGAGCACTTTGGTGAAGGCCCTTTTCTCTTCCCCATGACTTTGCACAGTGCACAAGGCCCATAAAAACATGGTTGGGGGAGTTTGGTGGAAGAACAAGCCACAAAGTATGGACCTCAACCCCATTCAACACCTTTGGGATGAGGTATATCAGGAATTGTGACCCCGGCCTCCCCCCATCATCAGTATCTGACCTCACAAATGCTCTTCTCGATGAAGGGGCAAGAATTCCCACAGACACCTCCAAAATCATTCCCAGAATAGCGGGAGCCGTTATATCTGCAGAGGGGCCGACTCCATATTAATGTCTATGGAAGTAGAGCGAGAGGTCAGAAACGCTCCTGGAGGTGTAATGTGGAGGGGGCACGTACTTTTCACAGTGTCTCTCTGATGTAGATACTCAGGGCGACTAGTCCCTAATCTAACTCTGAATGATCTAATACAAAACCCCAAAAAATGTTTGTAAAAAGTAAAAAAAAAAAACAGGGTTGTGTAAACTGAGCTCACGTAACTAAACAATATATACAAATAGACTTATCACAGGCGCACTGCAAATATGTGCAAATAACACACACATGCTGTATATAAACATGTCACGTCATAAATATAGACAGTACCTATAAGTAAGCTGTAGGCTTTTCATTATGTGATTATTTTGCATCAGTATTTGCATTTAAAAAATCTCAAAAATAAATTGTTCCTTGGCCGCTATATAGGGGAAACCATAAAAATAATTATCACCTCTGCGGACTGGTACAAACGTCACAGGAATGCCGTCCACCTTCTTGCGGAGTCTGTTTCTGTCTGCTGATTATTTAAAGGCTAATTCCCAAATAATCAACGTATTGTGTTCATAAGATTAGGCGATAACTTGCTGATCACTGTGAGTCATTGATCCTGAAAAAAAGAGACTCTGTGGTCCTGAATAAAGTGGAGAGGCGCATGCTCGGCCTCTGTCCCATTCATTGTCTACAGGACTGAAGGAAAGAGCCAAATGCTGTGCACAGCAGTACCATAGACAATGAATGATGCATATTTAGCACAGGGCCGCAGAGTTCCTTTCTCGGAATCCCAAAGCCCAGTTTTCAGGATCGCTGGAGAATGAATGTGGGGGATGACTTGCGTTTTTGGGAATAACCCTTTAAGGGTTTGCTCAGACACGCGACACGTTTTTGTGTGGATGTCCAGTGTGAAGTGCTATCGATGGTTCACAAAGCTTATACATGGCTGATTCTCTGGTCATTATCCATCCAGATTTGATACAGAAAAATACAATAGCCGCAAAGCGGATGGCAGTTTACCAAATCTCATCCATCCGCAACCAAATCCACACGTAACACATGCGGATTATCAGCGGAAAATCAGTACATGTGGATGTCCCATCATTGTGAACCTGATCAGGTATGAAAACCATCGTATTATATAGGTCTATGCTTCTCTGTATAAAGAAATACTCCCTCTACTGGCAACATACAGCAATAAGAGGATGTCTTTATGTACACGACCAAGCTTCACAGCACCTATTGTAATATTTCAGGTGCCCTATAAACATGGAGGCGCACGTGCTCCAATTTCAGCTCCATTTCTGATGGATGATAGAAATATATGACCCAATGTGATTTTTGGGGTTTTATTTTTCATGCTAGGGTGTATTTAAATAATAAAATCTATTAACTCACTTATCTAATTCCTGGACTTTACAGGGGATTTTACTGCTATAGTTTACTGCTCATTGCCTAGGTTACCGGCCACCTCTGCAGTCTATCAGTGGTGGCTGGTGTTCTGGGCAAGGAGCACAGAGTTGACAATCTCTTAGCTATAGAGCTTGCAGGCGCTGATCTGAATCTGTCTGGATTGCTGGATCCGTCCAGCGCCCCTGCACTCCTGTCTTATTTAGCAGCATTGGAGAGTTCACAATTTGGGCTGAACCATGCGACTGGTCCGAACTGTCAATCATCAGGAGGACCCCCGCCAAGCAGGAAGCTGTATATTGACCCCTCTTGAAGAATGAAGATGAGACAAACCCTATAAATGAAGCAGATGTCAAGTACTGGAGCTAAAGTCTATGGGACTGAGGAGGATAGAAGAGTACAGTATGCTAATACCGTAAGTCAGACGGACTTGTATGACGTATTATGTGATTACATTGGCACCGTGTCTCGAATTAAGACGCGTAAAATAGCAATTGTATGAAAAAATTGGGGGAAGTATGTTCATTTTTTTTTTGCAATTTTTGGATAAACTATTATTGCACTCAATAGCTACAGAGTTGATTGAGATTTTAATGAAAAAAAAATAGAGCGTAAACTTTCCAAATTCGGGGCAGACATATCATTGGCGCAACCTGTGGAGTTTTGTATTATAATGAGCTACTGGGCTGTAAAGGGCCCATATATTGTTCTTGCACAGGGGCCCTCTTCAGTCTGTGTCCGCCAATGCTCCAAAACTCGCACACATAGAAAATGACACTTTTCTGCTATGACAAGGGGTTGAGGAAGTGTTGTGTTGCATCTACTAGGGCTTCCATGGATTTGCAACTATCAGTTCCCAAAAAAAGCAATTGCACCAGAGGCGGATATATCATTGGTGCAACCAGCAGGTAACGGGGCCATTTCCGCCTCCAGGGCAGCTGGAATTGTGCATTCTGAGGAGCTATTGGACTGCAGAGGGCCCATATACTGTCCTTGCCCTCTTCTGCGTGTGTCCGCCAGTGCTTTGCACCATATAATTTGCTGTTCCGTCTTTACTCTTTTTACACCTTTTTCTGACATTATCCAGTACGCCATATGTATATACATTCTCTTTTCACGGACGAAGTCTTCAGGATATCATGGAGCGGCTCATTCCTCCCACTCCTGGGCCTGCAGAAGATCAGCAGATCCATGGGAAGCTGAGCCTGACATTACACCCATGTGCAGACTTCACTTAGCATGTGCGAGATGAAATAAGAGGCCGCCAGTGCTGTGTAGTGAGTTCAGGAGCAGGGTGTGGCTGGGAGACGGCCTGGAATTAGGAGTGGGTTAGGTGCGTGGGAGGACTCTGCGGTGAATGTGGAGGAAATAAAGAAAAGGTTTAGCCACTCGCAGGTCCCTCGTGTTCTGTCTCCTCCTGTTCTTATAGTCTCAATTCTGTAAATACAAGAAAAAAAAGTAATTTAATACTAGAATTATTTGTGATTCGGTATTTTGGACTCCGCGCCTTTTCCCAGTTAATATTTATACCTGTGCAGTTGTGACGGCGATGTTATTGGAAGTAAACAGGAATTTTTTTTTATCTTAATCTCGTACAATTGCACATTACAGAGCAAGCAGGAAGCAAAAAAAATTAAGAAAAAATCAAGGACGTAAAAAAGTACAAAATAAAAATCAGATATAAGAGTTAAGGTTCTGCTCCTGATCCAGAATATCAAGGAATTACACATTTGTGCGGAGTGTGGACCTGGATGCATGGACTGGTCACGGGTCTCCTGATCCCCAACTTCACAGCCTCATGTATTTATGTTACTAAGGCTACGTTCAGACTAGCGTTGTGCGCCGCTGCGTCGGCGACGCAACGCACAACGCACGCAAAAACGCGGCAAAACGCACGCAAAAACGCTGCGTTTTGCGACGCGTGCGTCGTTTTTTGCCGAAAATCGGACGCAAGAAAAATGCAACTTGTTGCGTTTTCTTGGTCCGACGCTTGCGGCAAAAAAGACGCATTTGTCGCAAAACGCAACAAACAAAAACGCATGCGTCCCCCATGTTAAACATAGGGGCGCATGACGCGTGCGTCGCCGCTGCGTCGCCCGACGCTAACCCGACGCACACTAGCACAACGCTAGTCTGAACGTAGCCTTATATAGCTGAAATTGCCTAAAACACAGTAGTGGGGGGGTCTGGAAAAATGGATTGTAAGCGGTCATCTTTTTGTAGTAAAGGTTGTAATTTCCGTGCAGCTCCCCTTAGCACCTCCAGATTGGGATTGTAGGTGGCTACTAGAGGCACCCGGTTATTTTCTTCTTTAGCTGTGTAATGTAGCAGGTGATTCCTTGATATTCTGGTGGCTCTTGTAATCTGGTTTTCAATTGTTCTTGGATGGTCGCCCTGATTCAAGAAGGTCTTTCTAAGGCGACCAAGGTGTTCATCTCTATCCATGGGGTTGGAACATATACGATTGTATCTGATGGCTTGACTGTAGACAATGGAGTTTTTTATGTGTTTTGGATGGAAACTGTCCTATTTAAGTTATGTTGGACGGTCGATTGGCTTCTGATACAGGGATGTCTCTATTTTATTGTTCTGCAGCTTAATGATGGTGTCCAAAAAGTTAATTTCAGTGCAGGAGTAGTTGAGTGTCAAGTTGATGGTAGGATGAAATTGATTAAACTGTTCATGGAACGTCTTTAGCTTTACTACAAAAAGATGCCCGCTTACAATCCATTTTTCCAGACCCCCCACTACTGTGTTTTAGGCAGTCCCCAAATATAAGAAGCATCATTGTCAAGAGCTCCCTGTCCTCTCCAACTGCTGCAGGAACCTTTCCATGCAAACAGAAAAAATGTAAAACCTGTCCATTTATAAAGACCACAGACAAGATAAAGATCCCCAATTCACATCAGGACTACAAGATCCCAGGTACTTTCAGCTGCGTCACTTCTAATGTGGTGTACCTAATTATTTGTACTAAATGTCCAACTGGGGGTCTGTATGTAGGCGAGACAGGGCAGAAACTGAGAGCAAGGATGAACTCTCATCGCCACACAATAAGAGAAAAAAGAATGGATCTACCTGTGGCAATACATTTCTGTCTCACGGATCATAACATTATGGACATGAAATTACTTGTATTAAAAGGTAGCTTCAAATCTCAAAGAGACAGAAGAATATGGGAATATAAACTGATGATGACCTTTGACACTCTTAGTGCAGGAATGAATGTGTCGCATGGATTTATGTCTTTTTACAACAACTAAGGAATTTGCCCCTCAGACCATGTGGGGTCATCACAACAGAACCAGACCCCAATCAGAGGACTCCTTATCTAAGAACTGGTCCAATATTTATGGACACAACTGTTTATCAGTCATGGTAATTCTGTTTCATGTCACCTGTCTTATCCATGTTTTTTTCTGTTTTTTTTCCTTTGATGTCTTGTGCATAAATATGTGATTCTTCAGAATTTCTTTTAGTCTATGCCTGATGAAGAGACCTGTGTAGTCTCGAAAGCTTGCAATTTGTTACCATCTTTTCAGTTAGCCATTAAAAAGGTATCAACCACTGAGGACTCTCAATTCTAAATATTTTGGGAGAACATACAAACTCCTTGCAGATGTTGTCATTGGTGGAATTTGACCCCAGGACCCCACTGATGCAAAGCAAAAGTGCAAATCACTGTCGCCCCTTGACCTTACATTTATGTCTATAAGGCTGTTGGGGATGGGTTAGAAATAGGGTTAGTGGGAATCAATTCACAGGACAAGGTCCATCGGCCAACTCAGTAATTTACTGGATGGAAGCCCTGAGAACCATCTCCTATCTGATGGCTTCTGTGGCTTTCCTTTTGATTAGCCAGGCTGGCGCAATGTGGGGTTGCATCGGGCAAGCTAACCTAAACAGGATCTTTAGATGCCTTTAGTAAAAGGTGGTCCTCAGGGTTCCCATCCAGCAGCCACAGATCATCAATGCGGCCAATGGACTGGATCCTGCTCCATTGCAGCGTAATGCAGATGAATGGGGTCTAATTGCAACCCCTAAAGTAGTGCAATGGTAACAAGCAAGTTGCAAAAAGTCAGAACCAGTTTGATATTTTGTGAGTTGCCTATCGCAGTCATGTGTCATAGGTGTCGCAATGCAACCCCATTGAGATGCCAGGTAGCAGCACAGAGCAATCTTTGGCAATGAGTTGTGTCACTCCCAAAGTCACCATCCATTCCCAGCCAAATATAAAACTTGTGACCAGATAAAGGACTATGTAGAACTGGGAAAAAATAAGGACAATTACTGATATACCAAGATTAATTGGTCACTGTTCAGACAACTTGATCTCATTAATAATGTGTTAAATAGACAATCACCTTACTTAAATATGATGTTGTCTTACCAGCGTTGGAGGACCTCCACTTGAAGAAACTTACCTTTATGTGGAGACACTAAGACAGTCTGGAGATATGGTGCGTCTATACATTCAGGCCTGCTAAAGCACTGGATAATAGCATAAATAATGCATGCTGGGAAATGAAGCAAATGAAAATCCTGCACCTATAGTGCTGGCAAACTGCCAATAGAGACAGTTCCTGGACATATTAGACTGGTATATGCACTGAAAGCAGTTTTTACATTATTGTAGAGCATGGTTTAATATTTCATAAAACATATTTTTCCCCGATGAGAATACTGTGATGTATGTACTAAACAGGGAACGTGGTGCCCTAATATATATGATCTGGGAGTGACTGGTAACTCATATCTATTGGCTTGAACAACCCCAGATACATTTGTACGTTAGGATTCATGGTCCTAAAACAGCCATTGCTTCATTATCGCTCTGAGAAGAGTAGCCTTATATGTGTGAATACTGTCATTACTATAGCTCTGGTTGTGTATGTATTGTTATGTATTTATGAGATGCTTTTAGTCAAAAATTGTTCAGCTTCTTATGTCTTTCTATCTGTTTTTCACAATTTTAAAAATGCTAAATAAAAACAAAAATTATGATGTCTTAACTTTAAAAAAAAAATCACTCTAAGGCGTGTCCTCTAGGTGTCTCCCTTCTGTCTACCTTGCTGTTCACTGCCTGTTGTTGAGTATAATCCCTCTCTCTCAGCAGAGAAGCCGAGTCAGTCAGGTAGTTTGTGGGGGCTTTCAGTTTAGGAAGCCATAGGACAATAGCAGATGCAGTGGGAAAAGAGTGAAAGAAAGTTCCTGCACCTATAGTGCTTGCAGAATGCTGGTGAAAAGTAACAGCCCAATAAAAAGACTAATTGGCAAGTTACAGAGAATGACAATTGGGATAGTTCCTGGTATGTACACTGAAAGCAATTATATCTTCTTATGGGGAATGAGGGCAGAAGACTTTGCTTTTATACAGGGGTTTTATTCTTAGTTTTTGGACCTGAATCTATGATGGCTTCCTCAAGTGGATTTCACAGGAAGCAAGTAGGGAGAAAATCCCAAAGAGATGACAGACACGGCGCATGCTCCATTGCCTCCATCTCCAACGTGTGGCCCTTGTGTCTACGACCCATGTAAACCTGTTCTACATGGCTATCAGCATCTGTAGATTGTTCCCCCCAACAGTAAACTGCCCGGACCGTGGTGACAATATGGGACACCTGCTCCTTTCGTACATTTGTACTGAGCAAGGAGGTGCCCGAAAAGAGAGCAAACAGTTATAGAAAAGCTCAGCGCCTTCCCCCTACCTCTGCAGTGACATTCATGCTCACTAGTCACATGATCAACATGAACCAGTTCATTTACTAGGCATAATTATGCAATAATAGTAATTGATTACCTGAATCGGAGAAGCTGGTTCGTAAGGCCAGGCCAGACTAGAGGAAGATTTGATAATTTCATGACTGAAGAGGAACAAAAGTAAACTTTATTTTTTTTACTTTCAGACATTTTAGATGTAAGTTGGCCAAACCCGAAGATTTGGGAAATGAGGATTTGCAGATCATCTGATGTGTTTGGGGGCATCCTGAGAGGTAAAGGCAAGGGATAGGCTACGTTCACATTTGCGTTCTGTGGTGCAGCGTCGGCGACGCAACGCACAACGCAAATGTAAACGCATGCACAACGCAGCGTTTTGTGACGCATGCGTTCACTTTTGCATGCTTTTTGGCGCAGAAAAAACTGCATCATGCAGCGTCCTCTGCGCCCTGACGCTTGCGCCACAGTGACGCATGCGTCACAAAACGTAAGAGCAACGCATGTCCATGCGCCCCCCATGTTAAATATAGGGGCGCATGACGCATGCGTCGCCGTGGCTGCCCCCAAAGCAACGCTAATGTGAACGTAGCCAGCTTAAATTTTTATTTTCATGGGAGATAAGCTTCTTCAGGAGAGGTCTGGCAGCGACTTCTTATCTTCTCCCCTTTATGTGCACGGGAGCTCTCAGCAGAGATCCCAGCCGGTTGACCAATCGACTGGCCAACAGGAGAGTTTGGGTGAATCTCACAAAATTTGATTTGGGCAGATATGCTCAAATTGGCGTCAAGGTGGCTTGTAATCACAGCTACAGCTGGGCTTAAAATGCAAAATAAAAGTAAGTCTGGACTTGGTCAAGTTATTTGACCAAGTCAGATTTAGGAAAACCTGACATGGGCTTTTATTTTTGGAGAGACCTATAAGATTTGTAGTTGGATTGATCTCCCTCCAGTCTGGGTTTTTGGAGTGGCTCATATCCACGATTCACATTTAAACTTTCAGTTTAGCTTTGGGTAAGTCAGAGTGTTGTTTGCAAGCATCTGAGCAGGGGGCTCTGTGCAGTACAGATCTGTGTGACGACTGAACACAGGCGAGCGAAGGCAACGCTACTGACGCACCCACGAGTGATACGGCGATGCAGTCGTTTGGTACTGACTGTATTGGATGACCCGGCTGAGATCCGTAGGATAACACTTGCTTTTACTTTGTGAGTTTTGAAAATAGACTTTTAAGTTGGACTATCCTGGGTCACTGCCTCTTTACCGCACTGTGTGAACACCACTGCATTACAGGTCACAAGTCAGGAATTGTTGCCAAAATATGGGTGATAAAATATAAAAATATAGTTGTGTGAGCCCTATCTTACTGTAATTGGAAAATGACCACATGGGGTGCGAAGGCCTCTGGTGCAAAGAAAACATGAGGGCCCTCAACAGACACCTTTCTATCATATGATGACATCTGGCACAAATCTGGGTGATAGTACTATATTATATAACTCCAATAAAAAAAAAGTTGGAACTCCATGTAAATGTAAAGAAAGCAAGATTGTAATGATCAGGAAATTTCTTATTAGCCATACTTTGTTCATTTGAAAAAAAAATTACGGTAATTCATTTAGAAAATGATGGCAGCAAAGCATCTAAAAAAGTTAGGACGGGGGTTAGCAAAAAGATTGGAGAAGTAAGTGGTGCTAATGAAAAACAGCTGGAGGGTCAATTCTCAAGTAAATCACATGAGTGTGTATAAGAATACCAAGTGAGAGAGGCAGAGTCTCTCAGAAGCAAAGATGGTTAGGGGTTCACCAATCTGTGAACAACTGTGTCTTCTAGGAAAATGTTCTTCAACATAAAATTACAAAGACCTTGAATATCCCACCATCTACAGAACAGAAGAATATCATGAAAAGATTCAGAGATTCTGGAGAAATCCATGTGCACAAGGAACAAGGCCAATGGTCAATATTGGATGCTCGGTATTTACGGGCCCTCAGGCGGCGCTGAATTAAAAACAGGGATGATTTGGTTGAACAAATGACAGCGTATGCTCAGGAGTTCTTCCAAATATCATTGTCTGTGAATAGAGGTCACAGTGCCATTCACAAATGCAAGTTGCAGCTCTATTATGCAAAGATGGTGCCAAATATTGTAGCGCCGACAGCCCTACATGCTCGCCTCCTTCCCCGGCAGGGAAGCAGACTCACTCACCACCGTGGCCCCCATCATGCAATTCCTCCTCCTGCTGCTGCCCGGAGTCTACCTCCTTCTTAAAAGCACAGCACCTACCATCCTAAAGTGTACCCACCCAATGGCTGGGAGACACTTATTATTTAAGGCACCTCCACCTGATGGGAGGTGCCTGAGCAACGTGTTCACTTTGTTAGCTGCATACTTGCGAGTTCTAAAGTCCCCTGTTGTAGTTTATCTTCCAGTACCTGCCTGTACTTGCTGTACCCACCTGTATACCTGCCGTACCTACCTCCACCTGCCAGTGGCTGCCTGTATACCAGCTGTACCTGCCTGCACCTACCTATCAGCCTTACTTGCCTGCACCTGCCATGCTCATCTGTATACCAGTCGTACCTGCCAGTGCTTGCCTGTATATCAACCGTACCTATCTGCACCTGCCATTCCTGTCATGCCTTCCTGTATGAGATGAACTTTCTTTTTGGGACGTTCCAGCTTCCTGCCCATTTGGGGTCAGCTGCTGTGCATCTGAGGTTCGTCCTGGTGTAGCACCTGGTGTCCATCTGGAGCCAAGTTGAACCCCCCAGTCTGGGGCTCTGGTGAAGAGTCAGGTTCGAATGCCACAGTCTGGGGCTCTGGTGAAGAGTCAGATGTTCACCTAGTTATGCCCCTCCATGCTCTCCTCGGTCCACGACACAGTGGTTCCACCACCCCTGTTACAAATATCAACACAATCTAGAAACGATGAGGTCTTTTCTGAGCCAAAGCTCATTTATAATGGATTGAGGCAAAATAGAAAACTGTTCTGTGGTGGGTTGAATCAAAATGTGAAAATCTTTATGGAAACCATGGACGCTATGTCCTGAGGACTCAAGAATAGTGGGACCATTCAGACTTTTATCAAGGAGAGTGACTGTCCAGCTTATTATCGAGGAAAGGGACAGTCCAGCTTGTTATCAGCGCACAGTTCTGCACCTCTAATGGTATGGGGGGCATTAGTGCCTATGGTAGGGGCAACTTAAACATGAAAAGCACTATCAATGCTGAGCTTATATAGATGTTTTGGAACAACATCTGTGCCATCCAGAAAACGTCTATTTCAGGGAAGACCTGAGGACGAAGCTAAACCATATACTACATCTATAACAGAATAATGGCTCCGCAGAAGAAGAGTTTGGGTGATGAACCGGTTGACTGCAGTCTGGATCTCTCGCCAATAAAAAACATTTGGTGAATTATGAAATTAAAAATCTGGCAAAAAACCTACATCAAACAAGAACGGGACAGCAATCCACTCCCAAGTCTCCAGGAATTGGTCCCTTCACATTCCAGACGTTTACAAATTGTTGCCAAAGAAGAGGGAATGCTACACAATGGTAGACAGGGCCTGGGCCCAACTTTTTTGAGATGTGTTGCTGCCACTGATTTCCAAATTAGTTAATTTTCACTGACATCAATTTCCAAGTGAGTTAATTTTTACAAATGAAATGGAAAAATATCCAATTTCAACTTCTCGTCTTTGATTAAAATAAGGATATAAGAGACAGATTTCCAAATGATTGTATTGTTGTTTTATTTACATTTTACACAACATAAAACTTTTTTTTTTGGAATTGGGGTTTTACAACCAATATACAATCATCGTAATATTGTCTATACAGATATATAAAAATTCCAGGCTGCTTATAACACATGACTCCCAATAAATATCCTCAGTGCTGCCATCATCCTGCCTGAATCCCAAGTGAGGAGATTCCCAATGAGGCAGACATGTGACAGCCTGAAGGTGCTGGGAAGATTCATTGCTGGGTACTTAGCACCCTGAGAGGACTAAATGATCCTGGAGCTGAGAGCTGTGACAGCAGAGGTGACAAACATCACTTCTTCTATCATCAGTCAATAGCACAGCAGGTGTCTGAAGGATTATGGAGTCCAGGCATCTCTGGAGGTCACTTTCTCCTTGGGATCGAAGATATTGGAAAAGAAAAGTCCCAAAAAGGATCAACCTCGAATAATGAGGAAATTATAACTACAGCTAACGTGGGGTTCTCCATTTTGGCTAGCCCCCCAAACACTGAACTGTTCTGAGGAAGGAACTTAACTTATGAGCTCAGAGTCCATCCAAAATCTTTAATTTTTCCTAAATTATTACCAAAGTAGGAGCACTGAATTTATTGTCACTCGGTGTCATGGTAGGCAAAAACCCTCCCCCCCAAAAATCAGAATTTTCTAAAAGGGATATTTGAAAAAAAAAAAAAAGGTTTTCAACCCTTCAAATAACCCCCTTGAATCCTACGCCAGTAACGTATCTGTAACGGACTAGGTGGTGGAACCACTGTGCCGTAATCCGAAGAGAGCCTGGTGCCTCACCAAGTCCGACCTTGGATGCATGGTGGCAACACAATCCAAGAAGAGATAAGGGAGAGGGAACCAGGTGCTACACCAGGACTGACCTCGGGTAGATAGCAGCTGGCCCCAAAGGACAGGAGGCAAAAATGGCCAGGAAGGGTGTAACGGTAGGACAGGTAGGTAGACAGGCACTGGCAGGTGCAGGCTGGCATACAGATGAGCACTGGTAGGTGCAGACTGAACTGGCTGATATACAGATGAAGACTGGCTGGTGCGGACTGGACCAGCTGATATACAGATGAGCCCTGGCAGGTGCGGACTGGACCAGCTATTATAAAGATGAGCACAGACAAGGATCGACATACAGGTATGCTGAAGGAGGTGCCTTAAATAGTAAGTGTCCCCCAGATATTGGCTTGGGACACTTTAGGGCGATGTAAGAAAGAAGGAGCACGTGCCCTAAGCACAGTGCCTGGGAATCTGTACACCATGTGCGCACACTGGGTATCAACAGAGATGGAGGACGTGCGGGACAGGGCCAAGGTGGTGAGTAAGCCGGCGTCTCTGCCAGAGAAGAGGGGCAGTATGCAGAGATGCTGGCGCTAAAGTATCTACATGCCCAAACACTAAATGAAGCAGTAGTGCCTGTCTCTTTCAGAGCGGGAAATCCCAGCACAATCTGATGAGTAGTAGTAGTCGATTAGATACTTCTAAACAAGGTAACTCACTTAGAACATATTAACACAGAAAGGCCGTTTTCACATGTCCGATATTCACAGTCCGTGTTCGGACCACAAAGTGTGGAGTGGACGCAGGACTTCTCTTCTGACTTGAACTCAACAGCCTCATGTTTTGAGTGCAGGTTTGGAGACCAGTGGCTGGCCCGGACATCTCCGTCCCTACTATGTCTGTGAATGTGGGATGAGTAAAACTAGCATTAGATGTAAGAAGTGCCAAAATTATTGAGCTGTGCACATCTCAAGTTTTGAGCACCTTTGGCTGTTCGTGCTCAAAAGATGTGTTCTCAAATTCTCTGGCTAGCTCAATATTAAGACAGGCATAGAAATCAATAATTTAAATAAATTCCCTCAAAAGCATTTGTGTATGTTGTAAAAACATTGAAAAGATAATTTGCATGACGGAGATATCGGAAGGTTCCTAGAAGTGGAGCGCACTGGTGCATGAACCAAATTAAATTTTTGGGTATGTGGCACAATGTTTTCTGTGGAGTTTTTAGGACTGTGTCCTCTCAAAAAACATCTGAAAAATTGCTTAATAAACACTTCAAAGGCTCTTCCCATTAATTTATATGGAAAAAATACTTTGCAGTTCATATGTTCAGTGTTTTGAGTGTATTTTAAACTTTTAAAAAAGTTTTGGAAACTGCCTGATAGGCAAAAAGAAAGTGCATGTAACTTCTGTGAACCAGCTGGAAACTACTCCAAACTTAGAACTGTCCTTTAAAAAAACCACCAAAAAAAACAAACTCTTCCAAAATACTTCAAAACTGCTTAAAAAAGGGGCATTTACTGAATGTTTCCATTATAAAAGCTGTCATTTTTGACAACTTTAAAAAGAATAATTGTGTGCACATAGCCTTAAATTGTGTAAACTAGGCCTTCTGGGGCAAGCTGGACACTAGGTAGGATAAAGGATGTTTTGGGCAATAAATACGAAACCCATGCTAAAACGATGGGACGTATTTACGGATATCGGCATACGGACACCAATGTGGATTTTCACTTATTCCTTAATACCAGCTACATCAGGCATGGCTCACCGTCAGCTTTCTGCGCTAAAACCTCACAATTCTTGGAGATGGAAGAATTCAAAAATCTCGATAATTATAGCCAGTACAAGGCTAGATAATTTCTTTTTAGGAATGATCCTATTAATTTTTATGCATTACTTTTTTTTAGTGCCTGATAGAGGGACTAAAAAAAAGCAACCCCTGCTTTTTCATCAGTGTAGATCAGCTGTAGGGCAGCAGACCCCACCATCCATAAGTGTGAATGCTTTCCCCATGCATGCAGGTTACAATGTGCTCTGCAGCAGGCCTCCCTGGCAGTGCAGGGGTTAGAGGATGATGCAGGCACAGACCATGTGCTCAGGTCTTTTCTCCTTTTCTTCTCCTTCCTTCCCCTGCTCTCCTCTCTGCCAAGCTGTCAGCTGATGGGACTGATCACCCAAGCGTGGCGCATGCAGCCAGATCAGCTCTCATCCTCCCCATTCAAGCTTCTGTTACCCCACCCCTTGTCCTAGGACCCCTCTTTGCACCCTAAATCCAAGCCTAATTTATCCCTGCCACCCCTGCAGCGCAATGCATGTGCAAGATCTGCAGAAGCCTGCCCTTTTCTCACTGCAGCAGGTCATGCAATGCTTTGCAAATAGTCCTTTGTTTACATGCAATGCCTTACTCTGCGGAAGAAGGGCTGGGATTTGGCTCTGGGTAGAAGGAGGGGGCAGGCTGGAGGGAGGGGGAGGGGTGCTGTTTCTGATCTCTCACCAGCTGTTTCCCGCCTTGAAACAGACATCAGCTGCAAACACACACTCACATTGAGAGGCAGAACACAAGGAGAGAGACAGACACCTCCCCCTGATCATCTGGGACATCCTACACACTACACCATTGATCCCCTGCATGCACCATCACCTAATCAATAAGGCTGATCGGGGAGCCCACAAAGCAGAAGCAATAGGGGGGAAGCTGCTGCAGCTGCAACTAAAGGGGGGGTGGTGGGAGGGAGACACGTTTTTCTTTGGGGGGGCTGGAGGTTGGTCCTCCTGCTGATTGCTATGGAGTATTTCATGATGCCCGCGCAGAAAGTACCCTCCCTGCAACACTTCAGGAAGACGGAAAAAGAAGTCATTGGTGGTCTGTGCAGGTAGGTACCCATGCCCCCCGATGCTTGCTGGCAGTGCACATGCTGCAGATCACCTTGCAGGAAAGGAGAAGGTAGGAGGGGGTCAGTTGTGTTTAGAAGGGGGGGTGGATTATAAGGGGGTCCCCCCTACTGCACCCTAAATCCAGCCTGGTTGTATAGGAGGGGAGTCGATGCACCCATGGAAGTGGGGAGAAGGGGTTTTTTAAAGGGCGCAGGGGAAGGTTTGTCACTTGCAAACAGACCCACGTGGTGCCTCGGCCATGCTGCAGAGCTGTAATCAGGGAGCATGCAAACACTGCCAAGGAAACCTGCTGCCTCTACCCGGCCCCCTAACTGCACCCTTTCAGTGCATATGGGGGGTATTTAGCTCAAATCTGAGCCCCTGTGGAGCCACACAACACACACACCCCTCCTTGGGCAATCAGCTGATTTCCCAGCAATGGGGATCCAGGCAGACAAGTAACACCTGATGTGTAGTAGTGCTAGTCTGCAGCACTGTGGAGTGCAGGTGTCTGCATCCAGGACACCACAAGTGCCAGCATGCCACCCTCCACCTGTGCCCCATGGCATTCCCTAGTTACAGGATGCCGCCTGTAATGCCATGCCGTCTGCACAAGGTCACAGTCAGAAGGAAGTAGACTGGCTCACTGAGAAGGGACATTTTTTTTTTTTTTAAGGTCAAGATTGGCACATGATCGTTGCCACAAGCGATGACGGATTTGGCGGTTTTACGCCCCCGGTTGGCATCGTTCGACGAATTATTTAGGAATTCGACGGGAATGAAACGCGTCCGATCATACGAATCCATTCCATAGGATTCGAGATGAGGATTTCGATTCGCGTCGCCCCGATTCGATGTTTGGATTCTCCTTGGCAATCGGATTGGGGGTTGCAAAATTCTCATTTCGATTTAGGACTCCCCCCAAAAAGAAGAAAATAATAATTGACATTTTCTCTGCCGCTTGGCTCCACGGTCTGTCGTCTTTGGCCAAAATTGGCAACGACAGACCCTTGTTGGGCTATTGTTGGGTGCGAAGTTCACCAATGTTTCATGTGGCGACTTCCTGGCAGATACAATGTCGTTACTTAATTTCGACGACGAATTTCACCATTATTTGTGGCGCAGACCCAGTGAAGGGGCAAAAGAATGTTTAGTTTTGGTCTGAGGCCAATTTCCAGTGACTTAATGCATGAGGAGCTCAGTCGTGTCACACGCCCCCTCCATGTTGCTTCACCACTCGTGGTGGTGTTTTTGTCACTATGGCTGAGGTGAAAAGGGCAGCACTGGCTATTGCCATGCCTTCCCAGGGCCAGCTAGGATTATGGAAGCCGTTTTGATTCCTATTCGTGACCTTGCCGCCGGTTTCCACGCTGAGGGGGGAGTGGGACATGTTATAGCGCAGACAGGCCTGGCCGTGACTCTGCAGCCCGCCTGGAGTAGGAGTGTCGGAGCGCACCTCTTGTCGGGAAACGTAGTGCGGCGGCGCGGGGAATGCCGGGAGATGTAGTCCGTGGCTGACCATGCTTTCTCCTAAGCACAAAGCATGGCACAGAGGCAGGTCATGTGACCGGTGTGTGCGGCGCCGTGCGTGCGGCAGTGCAGCTCTGCCCGTGTGTGCTGCAGTCACATGATGTCATCCGCAGGCTCACGGCTTAAATAAAAAAAAAAAAAAAAAACTGGATATTAATTAGATGAGAAATGAAATCAGCACCAGGATGACCCCACAAGTTCCCCCGGAGCAGATTCTGCTATAAACCCACCCAAAATTGCTGCAAATACTCTTAAGTTTTCTGATGGCAGCAATGGGGTAAACATCACTAGTGCACTTGGTGGGGTGAGAAGAGGGTTCACCCCAATAAATTGGAAGCGTTAAATAAGAAAAATGCAATATATGCCCTGACTTATTGCAACATATATATATATATATATATATATATATATATATATATATATATATACACCCTGAATTATTGCAAGTTTTTTTTTTTCCATGAGATTTCTATATAAAATAAATATATATATATCTCTCTACTATATAATTGTCTAAGGGTCACTTCCGTCTTTCTGTCTGTCACAGATATTCATTGGTCGCGGCTTCTGTCTGTCATGGAATCCTAGTCGCTGATTGGTCGCGGCAAAACAGCTACGACCAATCAGCAACGGGCACAGTCCGGAAGAAAATGGCCGCTCTTTACTCCCTGCAGTCAGTGACCGGCGCACGCATACTCCCCTTCCGTCACCGCTCACATAGGGTTAATGCCGGCGGTAACGGGCTGCGGGTAACGCACTCCGTTACCGCTGCTATTAACCCCGTGTGTCCCTAACTTTTTACTATTGATGCTGCCTATGCGGCATCAATGGTAAAAAAATGTAATGTTAAAAATAATTTAAAAAAACACAAAAAACCTGCTATACTCACCCTCCGTAGTCTGCCGAGCCGCTTGCGCCTGCCGCCAGCTTCCGTTCCCAGCGATGCATTGCGAAATTACCCAGAAGACTTAGCGGTCTCGCGAGACCGCTAAGTCTTCTAGGTAATTTCGCAATGCATCCTGGGAACGGAAGATGCGGCAGCCGCGCGCCCATCGCCACAGCGCCGTTGGATCCCAGGGGTGAGTATGTAACTATTTTTTATTTTAATTATTTATTTTATTTTTTTAAAAGGGATATGTGCCCACACCTCTAAATACTGTGTGGGCTACATGGCTGCTATATACTACGTGGACAGTACTATATACTACATGGCTGCTATATACTACGTGGACAGTACTATATACTACATGGCTGCTATATATTACGTGGCTGCTATATATTACGTGGACAGTACTATATACTACATGGCTGCTATATACTACGTGGACAGTACTATATACTACATGGCTGCTATATACTACGTGGACAGTACTATATACTACATGGCTGCTATATACTACGTGGACAGTACTATATACTACATGGCTGCTATATACTACGTGGACAGTACTATATACTACATGGCTGCTATATACTACGTGGACAGTACTATATACTACATGGCTGCTATATATTACGTGGGCAGTACTATATACTACATGGCTGCTATATACTACGTGGACAGTACTATATACTACATGGCTGATATATACTACGTGGACAGTACTATATACTACATGGCTGATATATACTACGTGGACAGTACTATATACTACATGGCTGCTATATATTACGTGGGCAGTACTATATACTACATGGCTGCTATATACTACGTGGCTGCTATCTATTACGTGGACAGTACTATATACTACATGGCTGCTATATATTACGTGGCTGCTATATATTACGTGGACAGTACTATATACTACATGGCTGCTATATACTACGTGGACAGTACTATATACTACATGACTGCTATATACTACGTGGACAGTACTATATACTACATGGCTGCTATATACTACGTGGACAGTACTATATACTACATGGCTGCTATATATTACGTGGGCAGTACTATATACTACATGGCTGCTATATACTACGTGGCTGCTATCTATTACGTGGACAGTACTATATACTACATGGCTGCTATATATTACGTGGCTGCTATATATTACGTGGACAGTACTATATACTACATGGCTGCTATATACTACGTGGACAGTACTATATACTACATGGCTGCTATATACTACGTGGACAGTACTATATACTACATGGCTGCTATATACTACGTGGACAGTACTATATACTACATGGCTGCTATATACTACGTGGACAGTACTATATACTACATGGCTGCTATATATTACGTGGGCAGTACTATATACTACATGGCTGCTATATACTACGTGGACAGTACTATATACTACATGGCTGATATATACTACGTGGACAGTACTATATACTACATGGCTGCTATATATTACGTGGGCAGTACTATATACTACATGGCTGCTATATACTACGTGGCTGCTATCTATTACGTGGACAGTACTATATACTACATGGCTGCTATATATTACGTGGCTGCTATATATTACGTGGACAGTACTATATACTACATGGCTGCTATATACTACGTGGACAGTACTATATACTACATGACTGCTATATACTACGTGGACAGTACTATATACTACATGGCTGCTATATACTACGTGGACAGTACTATATACTACATGGCTGCTATATATTACGTGGGCAGTACTATATACTACATGGCTGCTATATACTACGTGGCTGCTATCTATTACGTGGACAGTACTATATACTACATGGCTGCTATATATTACGTGGCTGCTATATATTACGTGGACAGTACTATATATACTACATGGCTGCTATATACTACGTGGACAGTACTATATACTACATGACTGCTATATACTACGTGGACAGTACTATATACTACATGGCTGCTATATACTACGTGGACAGTACTATATACTACATGGCTGCTGTATACTACGTGGCCTGTGCTAGATACTGCATAGGCTGCGTTATATACAACGCATTGGGTATTCTACAATATGTATGTATATAGCAGCCACATAGTATATAGCACAGGCCACATACTATTTGAAATGTGTATGCATAACAATATTGAAAATCCAGTTTATTGAAGTCCATTAAAAGAAGAGGGGCTGACATCTTACGCATTTTGAACACGCATCTCCCATGAATAAGGGCGTGTCTGTGCAAAACGCGTTAGTTAAGGTTATATTTTCGGGGCTGTGCATCCTTATACATATACTTGAGAAACTTGTCCCCACTGCCAATGGCATCCCCTCTTTTCTCTTTTAATGCACTAATCTGATTTTTAAACACATTTGTGTTTGATAAATCCGCCGTGTGAAACCGCTGCAGATTTATCGCGGTTTCTATTGCGGATTCCGCTGCGGTTTTACATCTGCAGTTTTCTATTGGAGCAGGTGTAAAAACGCTGCGGATTCCGCACAAAGAATTGACATGCTGCGGAAAATAAAATGCTGCGTTTCCGCGCGTTTTTTTTCCGCAGCATGTGCACTGCGGATTTCGTTTCCCATAGGCTTACATTGTACTGTAAACTCATGGGAAACTGCTGCGGATCCGCAGCAAAATCCGCAACGTGTGCACATACCCTAAACTAAGGCCCCCGATGTCACCTGAAAGATGAGAAGAAGAGGTCAGATTATACTCACCCAGGGGCGGTCCCTGTACAATGGGTGCCGCGATCCGGGTTCGGCGCCTCCTATCTTCATCAGATGACGTCCTCTTCTTCCTGCCGCGGCTCTGGCGCAGGTATAGTTTGTCTGTCCTGTTGAGGGCAGAGCAAAGTACTACAGTGCGCAGGATTTGGGCCTCTGACCTTTCCCTGCGCACTGCAGTACTTCCATCTGACCTCCACAGGACAGACATAGTACGCCTCCCCGGAGCCGCAGCATGAATACAAGAAGAGGACGTCATCATATGAAGATGGGAGGTGCCGGACCCGGATCGCGACACCCATCGGACCGGGCTGGACTGTACAGGGACCGCCCCTGGGTGAGTATAATCTAACCTCTTTTTTTTTTTTTTATCTTTCAGGAAACATCCAGAATGCTGTAGATAAGCCCCTGATGCCGGTGGCCTTAGTTTATAAGCCAATTTTGGGGGGACAGATTCCCTTTAAAGCACCATACACGACATGCACAATTCTTCAGCTTCTCGAAACGTACAGGGAACATGGTTTTTAATGAAATTACGTCCACTTCTCTTCAGCTGTTACACGCAGAAGAATTTCCACAGGAAAAACACAGCTTTTCAGTTACATAGAAGCATAGCCTGACAATGTCAAAATCCTCAGCTAACTATATGTATTTTTTATTTTTTTTTCACATTTATCTTATTTATTTCTTTAAGAGGAGCCGGCCTGAAATAAAATCACCCCATCAGCAAAAAACAAAACCTACTGTTGACTTACAGCCACCAACTGTCCACAATATTTTTTATTTGTGTTTCTCACAAAAAAGCTTTTTTTTCTTTTTTTTTTATACATAACGTAAAGGCTATGCAAAAAAGTGTCCACTTTCTGAATAATAGCCGCTGTTTTCAGTTTTGTAGCAGCTTTATAGCGTCCTGGTCATGAGCCATGGTCCATAGTGAAAAGCTCGTCTTGTATATCACTTACTAAGGCTATGTGCACACGTTGCGGATTTTGCTGCGGATCCGCTGTGGATTCGGAGCAGTTTTCTATACGTTGTACAGTACGATGTAAACCTATGGAAAACCAAATCTGCTGTGCACAGGCTGCGGAAAATACCGCGCGGAAACGTTGCGGTTTATTTTGCGCAGCATGCCAATTCTTTGTGCGGATTCCGCAGCGGTTTCCACCTGTTCCATAATTGGAATCCGCAGGCGTCTTACCTGCAGATTTTGCAGAATCCGTGCAGAAAAATCCGCAATGTGTGCACATACCCTTATTCTTGTTAATGGCGCCATCGAATGTGGGCAGCTCCTAAGCAAATTGTGCTGGTCGTATCGTATGCATTTACTTACTCGTGGTTGTCACACATGTAATCCATTATTTTGCACTCCCAAAAACATAACTCTACATTTTTGGTTATTTTATTGTTCCCCCCCCCCCCCCCTTTTATGCATTTCATCCACAATAATATTCATTTGGGATGGATGAAAGGCGATCCAGAAATGTCTGCTTCCCCAAACGCTACTTTATCTGTGGGCTGAAAACCTCCAGAAATGTGACTTCGGAGCGACGGACACGGACTCCCCTCCTGTAGGCCTCAACTGTGGGTTCATCAGGAATCCTTCAAATCGAGTGACCCATTTACTGAAACTGGCTCTGTTTCCCATAGCAACCAATTTAGGGTTAAAGGGTCCCCCCACCACCAAAAATAAAAATAAAAATAGCAAGCTATCCTCTGTTCACATGGGATAACTTGATAATCGTTGGGGGGTCTGACTGCTCTAAGCCCCCCGTGATCCTAGAGAACGGGAGTACAGCTCTCGGCTATTGACCGTGACTGGAGTAGAGGCCTGTACACCTTCGTGGGGGATATGTTTAGGATCAATCTGGGTCTGAGCAATTAGACCACCAGTAATCTTAAGAATTGTCTGGTTGATAACTTGCACTTTTGGGAAAACCTTAAATCTTGTACTTTGTACTGTATTAATGTCATGTACAATATGGCGGCACTATGTCCTACAGAGCGAATGTTGTAAGTCCTTCTTATCAGCTGGTGCCAGGGATAATAATCTGATTTATCCAGTGGTCCACATGTAGGGAAATGGGATGACAGAAACTTTGGGGGCCGCCATATTGGTTGTTACTAAGCTTTAGCTCTAAATATAATATTTGCCATTTACACTAATGTCGTAATTTAGTTCTTTCTATGTTCTGTATTCTCAATTGGGGATAATTGTGAATTTGTTGAACCTATTGGGGGCTTGGTGGTAAGTTATTCTGCTCCTTGATTTAGGTGTATACGTACAGTGCCTTGTAAAAGTATTCATACCCCGTGAAGTTTTCATATTACACCCATAAACTTACTTGCTATTTTGTGTTGGTATAATCACACAAAATACATTTCTAAGAGAAGTGAAAAAGAAAAGATTCATGGTTTTCTAAATTTAAAAAAAAAAAAAAAAATATATATATATATATATATATATATATATATATATATATATATATTTATTTTTATTATTTTTTTTTTTTTTTTTTTGTATGGTGCATTTGTATTCAGCCCCCCTGAGTCAATACTTTTGTAGGACCGCCTTTTGCTGCAAGTATTTTGGGGTCTGTCTCTATCAACGTTGCACAGCCAGAGGTGACATTTTTGCCCCTTCTTTGAACGCTCGCTCTTTGAGATTGGATGGAGGTGTCTGAACAGAAATGTTCGTTTTGCCACAGATTCTCACTGGGTTTTAGGTCTGGACTGTGATTGGCCCATTCACCCACATGAATATGTTTTTGATCTAAACCATCCATTGTACTTCTGTCAGGATGTTGAGGGTCCTTGTCCTCCACGAAGGTGAACCTCCGCCCCAGTCTTGAGCCTTTTGCAGCCTCTAGCAGGGTTTCCTCCAGGATTGCCCTGTATTTAGCTCTATCCATTTTCCCATCAACTTTGACCAGCTTGCCTTTCCCTCCCGAGGAAAAGCCTCCCCACAGTATGATGCTGCCACCACCATGTTTGATGGCGGGGATGGCATTTTCAAGGTGATGTGCTGTTAGTTTTCCACCACACATAGCATTTTGCATTTAGCTAAAAAGTTCTACTTTTGATCTTATCTGACCAGAGCACCTTCTTCCACATGCGAACTGGGTCCCCAACATGACTTCGACCAAGACTTTTCATGGCTTGCTTGACAAAAAAAAATAGCTTTCTTCTTGCCACTCTTCCATAAAGACCAGATTTGTGGAGTCTACGACTAACAGTTGCCCTGTGGATATATTCTCCCACCTGAGCTGTGGATGTCTGCAGCTCCTCCAGTGACCACGTGCCCCTTGCCTGCTTCTCTACTTGGTGCTCTCCATGCTTAAGATTTCAGTTTAGGTGGACGGCCTTGTCTTGGTAGGTTTCCAGTTGTGCCATACTCCTTCCGTTTTTTTGGATTGAACATGAGAGGTTCAGAGCTTGGGCTATTTATTTATTTTTATTTATAACCTGACCCTGCTTTATTTTTCTTCACAACTTTATCCCTGACCTGTCTGGTGTGTTCCTTGGTTTCACATTGCTGTTTGATCCCTAATGTTCTCACACAAACCTGAAGCCTTCACAGAATGGCTGTAGTTCTACTGAGAGTAAATTAACACACAGGAGGACTCAATTTACTAATTATGTGATTGATGGAGGCGATTGGTCACTCAGGTTTTTATTTAGGGGTATCAGTCTACAGGGGGCTGAACACAAATGCACAACACAATTTTCAGATTTAGATTATTTTTTGTTTAAATAATTAGAAAACGTTGTTTAATTTCCTTTTTATACTTCTCGAATATTGGCTAACTTTTCTTGGTAAATCACATAACATCCCAATAAAATACATTTAAGTCTGTGGGTGTGACGTGGAGAAGTTTACTGGGTATGAATACATTTTCAAGGCATTGTATCTGAGGAGCCACCTTGCTATTGTTTTCTCTTGAGATGAACATGCAGTTCTTCAATTTGCTGGTCAGATGACACCATGCAATAAGGAAAACAGGCGTTCACAGGCCAGTAATGAATGTTATCTAAAGTCGGAGAGTCTCTTTAATGTGGGGTTTTATGGCCTTTGATAAGCCGGTTGTTCAGTTATGTGCACTGTCAACAATGATGTCCTCATTTAGAGAGGGTCGAGGAAATCTGACTTTCATATGTTAAGGTGTGAATTGGGCCATAGATATTGGGTCAAATTTTCGGTAATATTTTTTTAATTATTTTTATTTTTTTTTGCCATAGGGTTAGCATGTGGGATGTGCAAAAAAAAAAAAAAGTCAAATAGTCGACTCATGGATGCATTTTGATCACCAAAGCTCTATACACCTCATAGTGGCCATTCCCTGATACTGCAGCTCAGGTCACGTTCACTTCAATAGGAGCTGAACACTTCTACTTTTTTGGCTTCATAAACTGTGCACATCCGGCCACAGCAGGAGCTGAAAACAGCTGATCGTGGGGGTGTCAGGTGCTGGCTCACCTATGTGATATTGTTGACCTAAGTATTTGACGGCCCCCTTTTACGGTCACAAGCACAGGACCGTATTGTGGCTCCGTGCACCCTCTGAGTGGTAATATGCCGCCAATAGTAGTCAACTGGACCATGGGGGCTTTGCATGGACTTGGATGTGACTCTGCGATTCTGGCCTTTAAAGGAAGTTTTCCCACAAATACGTGCATTTAAATTTAAGAAAAAAATTGTCCCCAATGGTGGACAACTCCCTTTTTTTTTAATGTTGAACAGCTGGTGCCCATAACTTTTGCGTATGGGAGCTTGTTGGATATCTTCATTGGTTAATGACCACTTATAGTTGTATATAGTCGTGTCGTTACCAGAGGACTTTCTGGATATTGGCCCCCCACCACGGCGCAGAGCCAATGTTTCTATCCGTGAGGCGCACTGTACCAGATTCGGCTCCTAAAATGGCCGCTTCCACCGCGTTGTTGACGAGGGCGCTGTACAAGTTTTCTGGATGTTACGGAGGATGTGTTTTCAGTTTTATGGAGTCAGATATTGGATGGGGGGATTTATGGAAAGCATCGCTAACATCCCATTGCTGTGAGGTGTCTTGCCGCTGCTGCGCTTTGTCCTCCGGTTAATCATGTCCTGTGACTAATCCCTGCTATCGGAGGGGAGAATGGATTTTGGAGGGGGCAGGAAGCTGGAGTTCCCTCATTCCACCCCCGAGGGGGTCAGCTGCCTTCATTCCCCTTTTGATATTGTCATCTGGAAATTATTACAGAGCCCTCAGGGCAGACAGGAGGGGATGAAAGGGGGGGTCCTCAGATCCGGCTTCCATCCCTTCCTGCAAGAGGCCACACACGGAGGTGCCTAATAGGTCATAATATGGAGGCCGAATATGATCTACACCCTCCTTAACCCCTTGTGAGCTTGAATGTATGCACATGCATCATGAGTTGTTCCTAAATTCTGTTTTCAGCCTAGCAAACATCCCCTTGACGCCAGAGACGCAACGGGACCAGGAAAGGCGGATACGTCGGGAAATCGCCAATAGCAATGAACGCCGCCGTATGCAGAGCATCAATGCTGGCTTCCAGTCTCTGAAAACTCTAATCCCTCATACAGATGGGGAGAAGCTAAGCAAGGTGCGTAACATTTGGGGGTCTTATTATACTGGCCAAAGTGGTCTATAGCACAATATGTGTCTCGGGGAACCGTATACAGACTGAAATGCCCATAGAGAATGCGGGTGTCCTGGCCCATAGGATATATGAGACCTTAAGGTGGGGTCAAGAGTATTGCCTTCTGCATACGGATTGTAAAATGTAACCTTCTGAATCTGGTCTTAAACATGGATGACCTAAAATGTTGTGTAACCATGTAAAAGTAAATGGAAGCTGCAGTTTTCACATTGGCCACTAGATGTCATGTGTGCTCAATCTCGACAGAAATAAAACAAACTCGTTTTACTGCATGCAGGAAAGCTGAATGTTTAGTTACCCCGAAGGTGGGAATATTTTGGCAGAATGACACTTTTATTGTGCCAAATGTAATTTTAATCCTAGAGCATTTGGACAGCTGGCACAATGGGAGAATAGTGGGCAGGGAAGAGACTAGAACCTTATGAACTTTTTCAGAAGACTTTGAGGGGTAGTGGGGGGAACCTTGATTGGGTGGTTGTCTTGTATAATGGAAGTCTGTAAAGTTGCTGTCTCCAATGCTATTGTCTACTGCTTGCCTTCTCCACACAGGCGGCAATACTGCAGCAGACTGCAGACTATATATTCTCCCTGGAACAGGAGAAGACAAGGTTGCTGCAGCAGAATACCCAGCTCAAGCGGTTTATACAGGTGAGAAAGTAGAAAATTGCTGCAAAAGTTTGCATAATGTTGTATAGCCATCATTAAAGGGATTGTACGGTTATTGCCTATCCACAGGATGGGTGATGACTTACTGATTGGTGGAATGGAGTGGCAGTGCGCTCGGTCGACTACTGCTTGATTCATTCCCTATGGGCTTTATTTTTTTTTTACCTAAGCCCTTTGATTTTTGGTTTCTTACCCCGAATATGTACCAGGGCTCTGCTCTGTATCCAAGATATTGGGAATGTGTACCATTTTTCCAGTCTTTCATACTCTTAATGTCTTCTGCCTATTACAGGAGTTCAATGGCTCTTCCCCTAAGCGACGACGGGTGGAAGACAAAGATGAAGGCATTGGCTCCCCAGATATTTGGGAAGAGGAAAAAGCAGACGAACTGAGAAGGGAAATGATTGAATTGAGGCAGCAACTGGACAAGGAGCGTTCTGTGAGGATGATGCTGGAGGAGCAGGTAAATGGTTAAATGGATGGCCCGATCTTCTCTTTTTTTGGCCGTATAAATTGGACCGCAATGCACGGACTGGCCGGCGGCTCTCCCGACCTGCGTGTGACGGCTTCATACATTTCTTTGCAGCCGTCACTCTTGGGCCGGCCAGTCCATGCACCGCCGTTCAATTTAAACGGCCGTCTGACTGCACCCTTATAGTATGGCATGCGGCATGCAAATGGCATCTGAGAATATACCCACCCATTAGTTTCCTAGAAGAAGATTGATGCTAGTATAGGATGGCACGGTAGCTTTGCATGACTTAAAAGGGTATTCCCATTTAAATTATGGCATATGATCATTACTTTAGGAATAGGGAGGTCTGATTTCTGCATCCTGAGAATGAAGGGGCTGCCCTGCACAAAGTTAGGTAAACTGGGGCTCCTCTGTGCAAGATGCAACAATAACATGGATATGACACTAAATTAGTGCTGCAGCCCTTTCGTTCTCTGGTTCGGTAGGGGACGCAGAGTCTTATTCTAGTTCACTTTTTTTATAGCCTAGGAATGCCCCTATAATAAATCACTGGTCAGACTTCTAATTGACTGATATAACTGGCAGGTGCGGGCTCTGGAAGCTCACATGTACCCTGAAAAGTTGAAGGCTATAACTCAACAAATCCAGGAAGAGGGAGGGCAGGGACAGTCGGACGAGTCACTGGACAGGGGTGACCAGCCTCTCCATTCCCAGGTGAGACAGACGATGCTTCTTGCCATTCTCATAGAGCACCCTGCTGTTCCTTAGCCATCGTGCTATCTGCTGCCAGTTTCACCGATGAGGTGGTGCCATGCTGCCTATTTTATTGCATAGACTTGTGTTTTCTGTTTTTTTATCCTTGTGATATATATCAATATATATGTTGTTTCTGCAGCTCCTGGGTCCCCATATGCCTGTGGCGCCCACTCACCACCCCACGGTAATAGTCCCCGCTCCTCCACCTTCTCATCACGTCAATGTCGTGACGGTGGGACATTCCTCTGTTATCAGTTCTGTGTCCACATCCCGGCAAAATTTGGACACGATTGTGCAGGTGAGTGTGAAATAAGTTGGGAGAGGGCTCGGTATTGTGGTTTTTGACTCAGATCGACAGCTTTGAAAACTTAAAAATCAGACGTTACTGCCATCTTGGGGGGGGGGGGGGGGGGCCCTGTTAGGCCAGTCTCACACGTCCAGATATTTCCGGGAACCGGACGAAACGGTCCTGGAGCTGTCCGTGTGTGCACATAGACCATCCGTGTGCCATCCATGTGTCCGTGTATTGATACAATTTGTTTCAATTTTAACCCTATGACTTAACCCTGCTGTTCTGTTCGGTCTGGGGAGACCTATTTTGAACTTTGGTATTTTTTGGGGTGTTCAAGATGCGGTTCTGAAACTTGTGGTTGATTGACTTAAATGAGGATGGGTCGGTCGGCCACGGGTTTCAGAGCCGCATCTTGAATATTTTAAAGAATATTGAAGTTCAAAGTCGGTCATTTTTGACCAACAGAACAGCAGGGTTAAAAAAAAAAAAAAAAAAAAAGCACACGGACGGCATCTGTGTGTGGTACGTGTTTTACACGGACCCATTGACTTTAATGGGTCCGTGTGATCCGTGCGCTCCCACGAACACTGACATATCTCCGTGTTTTGCACACGGACACACGGTCTGTGAAAACTCGCTGACGTGTGCAGAGACACATTGATTTTAATGTGTCTACGTGAGTCAGTGTCTCCGGTACATGAGGAAACCATCACCACACGTACCGGAGCCACTGACGTCTGAAACCGGCCTAAGAAGTCGCAGTCCTAGAAGTCAACAGCTGTGCCACATGACTAAGGGTATAGAGACAAAACAGAATCTTCTCCAAAAAGGAAAAGTCCACAACTGAAGACTATTTTTGAGGTTCTCACCACCTCCTCCAGGCAAAATAGCTTGATATCTTAAATTGAACCGGTCACCCCCGAAATGGAAGATGAGCTCAGCCCACCAGCATCAGGGGCTGATCTACAGAATTCTGGAACTATCTACAGCATTCTGTAATGCTGTAGATAAGCCCCCGATGTATCCTGAAAGATGAGAAAGAGATTAAATTATACTCACCCAGGGGCGGTTCCAGTCCGGTTCTGGTCCGATGGGCATCGCGGTCCGGGGCCTCCCATCTTCTTACCATGACGTCCTCTTCTTGTCTTCATGCTGCGGCTCCGGTGCAGGCGTACTTTGTCTGCCTTGTTGAGGGCACAGCAAAGTACTGCAGTGCGCAAGCGCCAGGAAAGGTCAGAAAGGCATCGCTCCTGCGCACTGCAGTACTTTGCTCTCCCCTCACCAGGACAGACAAAGTACACCTGCGCCGGAGCCGCAGCGTGAATACAAGAAGAGGACGTCATGGTAAGATGGGAGGCCCCGGACCAGACATCGGACCAGAACCGGACCGGGACCGCCCCTGGGTGAGTATAATTTAATCTCTTTTTCTCATCTTTCAGGATACATCAGGGGCTTATCTACAGCATTACAGAATGCTGTAGATAAGCCTCTGATGCCGGTGGGCTTAGCTCACCTTCGATTTTGGGGATGACAGGTTCCCTTTAAGACATGTTGCAAGGGTTTTAAGATGTTGACTTCTAGGATTGCAACCTCCAATAGGTGTTGGGATCACCTGGTTAAGTGGGTACTCCAAGCCCAAGGTCCGGGTGGGCACACAGGCAGGCAGGTGAAGCACAAGCCCCAAGTAATGTTCCCTACCGGACTAATGGGCCCCGTGTAATGCTCCCTACCGGACTAATGGGCCCCGTGTAATGCTCCCTACCGGACTAATGGGCCCCGTGTAATGCTCCCTACCGGACTAATGGGCCCCGTGTAATGCTCCCTACCGGACTAATGGGCCCCGTGTAATGCTCCCTACCGGACTAATGGGCCCCGTGTAATGCTCCCTACCGGACTAATGGGCCCCGTGTAATGCTCCCTACCGGACTAATGGGCCCCGTGTAATGCTCCCTACCGGACTAATGGGCCCCGTGTAATGCTCCCTACCGGACTAATGGGCCCCGTGTAATGCTCCCTACCGGACTAATGGGCCCCGTGTAATGCTCCCTACCGGACTAATGGGCCCCGTGTAATGCTCCCTACCGGACTAATGGGCCCCGTGTAATGCTCCCTACCGCACTAATGGGCCCCGTGTAATGCTCCCTACCGGACTAATGGGCCCCGTGTAATGCTCCCTACCGGACTAATGGGCCCCGTGTAATGCTCCCTACCGGACTAATGGGCCCCGTGTAATGCTCCCTACCGGACTAATGGGCCCCGTGTAATGCTCCCTACCGGACTAATGGGCCCCGTGTAATGCTCCCTACCGGACTAATGGGCCCCGTGTAATGCTCTCTACCGGACTAATGGGCCCCGTGTAATGCTCCCTACCGGACTAATGGGCCCCGTGTAATGCTCCCTACCGGACTAATGGGCCCCGTGTAATGCTCCCTACCGGACTAATGGGCCCCGTGTAATGCTCCCTACCGGACTAATGGGCCCCGTGTAATGCTCCCTACCGGACTAATGGGCCCCGTGTAATGCTCCCTACCGCACTAATGGGCCCCGTGTAATGCTCCCTACCGCACTAATGGGCCCCGTGTAATGCTCCCTACCGGACTAATGGGCCCCGTGTAATGCTCCCTACCGGACTAATGGGCCCCGTGTAATGCTCCCTACCGGACTAATGGGCCCCGTGTAATGCTCCCTACCGGACTAATGGGCCCCTTGTAATGCTCCCTACTGGACTAATGGGCCCCATGTAATGCTCCATATCCCTCCTCCCCACTGGCCGCAGGTCCTGACTCTTCAGCGACTTCTGTCTCTCTGCAGTGGTCGGGACACAAGGTGCGCTGTAGTGATGTCATTGCGCCCTCTGCCTGGAGAACCCGGCAGTAAGTGGTAAATTATCCTGCAGCGCCTCTTGAGGGGAAATGGAGCATTACACATTGACATCAATGGGTTGCTCATGTAAAACATGGATGCGGCGGGTCCTCCCTTGGTTATAGCCTTTCTCCTATTAGATGGAAGGGTCTTAGAAAGTCAGTAATGTTTCTACCTATTTTCCCGTTTCCACCAGGCCATACAGCACATAGAGGGCACACGAGACAAACAGTTGCTGGAAGATGAGCAGAGAAGGGCGGTCATTGTGAACGCTGCGCGCCCATGCGACGATTCAGACACCGCATCGGACACAGAATGCGATGACAGCGAAGCAGATCAAATCAAGGATGATGCAATGGAGGACCCCTGACATCTACTGCCCTTACCAGGAGTGGGCAAAAGACTGGGGGAACTGGAGGGGAGGAGGCTGTGAGGGTACTTGAGGGGGCGCTCCCTGCCGGCCTTCTTCCCATATCTGTAGGGTATATAGGGTGGTCTACTGCTGACCGCAAAGATACTGTATTGAGGTTGTTGAGGGCGAAAAAGGGTAAAAGCACTAAGGGGTTGTCCTGGTCTGTTAGACAAAAGGAGGAGTGTCATTGTGGTAGGGTGCTTACAAAAAAATTTATTTTTTTTTTCTTAAATTTGCAGCAATTTTTTTTGTTACATCTTTCTCAGCACAAGGCCTGCACTTGTAAAAAAATCAAGTCCCCCCTCCTCTATATATAGGTATAAGAGAAATAAGCATAGTCCTGCCTCCTAGGAGATAGTAGGTGTGGTAGTCCATAACGCCATGCCTTTCAATTTATACTATTATAGATACATTTTATACTTATATTTTATAGTGCTGTGTATAATATACCTAGATTTAATACCGGTTACTTTTAAAGGAAACCTAAAAAAAAAAAAGCCCAAATTTCAAGGCAATTTACGTACAATATGTATGCCCATTATAATTCTAGGTGCCTAAAATAAGTGCAGGCCTTTTTTTTTTTTTTTTTTTTTTTCATTTAGGATCTTGCATTCTAACTTTCGTAAAGTCTTAGGGACCCCAACTTTTATAGCTATATGTGATCATACCATGCAAAGTCTTAGCACTACATTCTGGCATATTTTAAGCTATTTGCTGCTGTGGCCTTCATACCCCCACTTTCTTTTTTTTTTTTTATTATTTTTTTTTTTTTCTTTCTTTTTTTTTTTTTTTAAGATAACGCCTATATGCTCCGCAGTCGGTGTGGACTCTGTGGGTAGTCTTTAAAAGCTAAATATAAAATAAAAATTAGTTTTTTACTGGCACGCTTAGTTGCAAAATCACAATAATCGCCTAAGCTGCTAAAATGCAGAATTTTTGCATTTGCTATGCAGTACCAAAACTTTCCAAAATTATGGAAGAAAAAAAAAAAAGTGCATTACATTGTTTTACTCCACTGACTGGTATCCATTACTTATAGACAATCCCGGTAGATTTCCTGGAGAAACCGGATTGGGATTGCGGTTTTACCAATCCCTTAGATGCAGTCTGTATATAACAGATCGGGGTTAACCCCTTACCTGGTGACCCGTATACAGGGTCTCTCGCCCCGATCTTACACCTTCATTGTGATGAAACAATGAGTTCGGCCCGGCCATCTACGAACCGTGAAATACGGCCATATTAAACCTGGTTTTTAAAAATAAATTTAAAAAAAAAAACAACAAACCTGTTTTAAAGGTTTGTCCAAGCAACCCCGCCACTTGTCTGGCATCGTCCCTCTGTTCAATTAAAGTGAATAGGCCTCAGCTGTAATGCCTCACTCAACCTGTGGGCAGGTGTGGCGCTGTTTCTGAAAGAAAGCGGCCATGTTTTGTAATTCTGGAAAACCCCATTTCCAAAGAAAGCCACCCTGGTGATCATGGCCGCTAACGTCAACTAATATTGCCACTTGGAAGTTGAGTAAGCCACACATTTTCCCATAGAGCAACCATGTAATATATGGTTGAGCTAGTTGCACCAGAACAGGCATGTCTCCTGTTACCAGCTCTTGATGGGAATTTCCTGTCATTATGTCCTTTACGTGTATGTATGTACACAGGCTTTTGGGGCCTAGTTAAAAAAGAAAAAAAAAAAAACAATTTAAATATCTGGATGATTGGTTGCTACGGAGTCTCCACCTAGCGACCAGTGTCTTAGTCCAGGTTCACACTGGCGTATTTCACTCTCTGTATATGGGCCGCTATGTCCTGACTGACAGCGGGTCTCTTCACCCGAGTTTACAGCTTCAAAGACAAGGCTGTAAGTTCGGGATGGGAGATCTGTGGTTAGTCCGGACATTGCACTTTGTATATGGACCGTGAGTTAGGCTCATATGAACACAGCCTAAGGCATTTGTTGCTAGGGAAACATAGCTTTAACACTCTGGTTACAGTCTGGTTGCTAGGGAGCCTTCACCGGAGTCCACCTAGCAACCAGTGCTTTAGGCTGAGTTCACATGAGCTTATTTCAAGGTCTGTAATACCCGGGTTGACTGCAGGTTTCTTGACCCTAAATTTACAGCTTCATAAGGCTGTAATTTCAGGTTCGGAGAACTGAAGTTAGTCTGGGTATTGCGGTCCTTATACTGACCATGAAATATGGTTGTGTGAACCCGGCCTAAGACACTGGTTGCTTGGGATGCACACCTCGATGTAGACTGGTTGCTAGGGAGTCTCCTCCCGTCATCCAGACTTTTCACTTGGGGCCTAGTTAACTTTTTATCAGTACCCAAAACCTTCTTTATTCCTCATTGCTGAATTCTTTCAAAGAAAAATAAGTTTGGGAGTAGAAAACCACAATATGGCTACCTCCGTTGCTTGTAGGTAAAGGATACCTTCAGAGGGCTATGCAGTAATGTGAGGAGGGACTGTGCTGTTTTGTAGACTGGCTCCCTCATTTGCAACCGAAGCCGTTAGGAATTTGCCAACCTTTTTACGTAAATAAGGGGTTAGTAATTAAGCGGGCTGACTGTCTTAACCCTGCAATCTTACAACCATTTAATTATCAAAAACCTGAAAAATTTGAGGTCATGATAATACTTAAAGGACTTGTAACATGTAATTTTTTTTTAAAGCTGGTGTAAATGCCGCTGTTCTCCTGAATCCGGTGTGATTTTTCTTTTGTTTCTGCTCCTCTCCCTTCCCGAGATATGCTCCTCTCTTCGCCTTGTTATAAGGAGACGTAGTGCTCGGCTCTTCCGTGGGAGTCTGAGACACGCCCCCTTGGTAAAAAAAAAAAAAAAAAGACGAGATTTATGTAAAGGAAAGAGGAGGCCATATCTCGGGAACGGAGAGGCGCAGGAAAAAAAGAAAAACAACGCCGGATTCAGGAGAACGGCGGCATTTATACCAATTAAAAAATGATATATTTAGGGCAAGTGACATGTTTTCTCTATAAAGTATTCCTTTTGTCTGGATACAAGGGGAGAGACTTCCAGGTCATACTATCTCATTGAGGTAGGAGACATCTAGATTATAGGTGCCTCACTATGACCAGCCAGTGGGTACGCTTTTGGTCAAGGCTCTTGAGTTTGGCAGTCGCCTTGCGCCAGTGTATTTGCACCCATGAGATTTGATGCCAGTTTGGTTAGACATGGAGGTCTAGACTGACACCTCCACCGTTTACTTCTTATCTGTTTTTGTTTTGTTTTTATTATAGTTCATTGAATCATAAGCACTTAAAATGTATTTTTGTTTTGTCTGCCAGTAAGGATGCTAAATGTTAGGAAGACTGCGGACTTCTCCCTACTTAATGGCCGCTGACCGGACTAACATGCTGGGATTTACAGTGGTGGGTGTAGGGGATTTTTGGGCACTGAGATGTCCTGCACACCCTTAAAAATTAAAGAGGTTGTCACATGTACACCACCCCGTGCATATATCCACTAGGGCGCGTGAAGTTCAGAATTACACGGATAGGTGTCAGGCTGGCCACAACGTCCCGGAAAAGTTAATATTCTGATGGTATCAGAAGTGGGACCATACTCTGAAAGATGTTCATAAAGTCAACTGAACCTGCCGATATTGTCTAGATCGGCTGACAGTCCCATGTGTTTAAGGGTCCTCCCTATTTTTTTAATTTTTTTTCCCCTAACGTGATATCAGGAAAGAAATATCAGCAATTTTGCTCCTTGGCTCCTGTCTGCGGCGCTTTCAGAGAGAGTACAAGAGCGCTTGGCCAAACCAAGTGTTCCTGTGCACGGGGGAGACGGGAGAGAGAGCTGTCGGCTGTACATTTAATCGGATCTTTATGGGGGCCCTAAGTCTTGCAAAAAAATGAAATCAATGTTTATTAAATGGGCTCCTGAATATAAGGACTGAATTTTTTTGGCTAGAATATTGGGAGATGACGGATCTTCACACCATATTGTATGCTTTGTATAGATATAACCGGCTCTTTACCACTGTAAGTCTCATCCTGTTACTCTTTCAGCTTGGGTAAATGGAGAGTACCGCAGCTTTAAGACTCATGTCCCCCCCCTATTCCCAGCACTCCTCCCCCTCTTCACCTTACCATCAGATCTTCCTATATGGTTTTTTTTTTTAACCATTTCAGCTCTTGTGTTTTGAGAAAAAAAAAAGAAGCTATTTTATATTTTGTTAAGAAAGTGACATAAAAACCCTGCAAGGCGTCGCGGCCTTTGTAAAGAAACAAAATAAAATGTTTGTACTTTGTTTTTTAGAAACTTCTTGTCCTGTCTTTTTTTTTTTTTTTTTTTTTTTATTTCTTGCAAAAATGGAGAAAATTGCACGTATCCAAGGTTATTGCCCAAAAATCGGACAGCTTGGTGTAAGGGGTACAAAACCTGGGGAAATCGCACATGATAAATGGTGACTCTTTGGACTCTTTCTCCTACATCCATTCATTCTGATTGGATGTAGGAGGAAAAAAAATACACAAGAACTCTGGTGTTCCTCTGTTATTCCTCTTGGAAATAAGTGAATAAATTGACAGCTTTTTCGGGGGCTATGTTCCCACAGTCGTGACGTGGCGACCATCTTATTAACATGTAGTGGTCAATTTGATATTTCCAGGAGTAATAACAGAGGGTCAGAATTGATTTGTTTTTGGTAAATATTTAATATTTTCAAAATTGTTGTTTTTTTTCAATTATGAAAATAATCAATATTTGCGAAAAAGCAAACAAAAAAAAAACATATGTTGCACCTGTCCCAATGTCTCGCCTGTCCCAGCAGGTTTCAGTAAATTATATTGATGCAAAGTTGAACCCAAGAGACGGCGTAAGAAGAGAGAAGTCACAAATATATCTAGAAGGAACTGCCCCTGGGATAAATGATAGGTTCTTCCTGTCTCGTCTACTTTTAGGCTGTCTAAATTTAAGAACGCATTAATAAATGTCGCCCACGTTGCCTGAAGGCAAATGGGGCGTAATATGTTTAATAGAATGATTTTACGAAACAGACCAGTAGGGGGCGATGGTTTTATTTTTTTTTTTTTCAGCAAAATTGCGCCTCCAGAATAGTCATCCAATGGCAAAATGTAGACAAATCAAGTGACCAAGTCACCATGTTTTCCTGTCCTAATGTCTTTTTAGCCCTAGTCGCAATACTATTCTTCCAGGGTCAAACTGTGCAAACTCGACATTTTAGTTGTCGCCATAGACGGCGACTTTCCATGTGCTCTATTATGAAAATGATCAAAAAAAAGTATTCAAATTTAGGGACATATTTTATTCTCTTTATGGTCAGGCACATATTCTTGTCAAGAGGTTCCCTCCCCTCCTCTTGGATGCAGAAAAAGGCCTGTGGTCAAAACATTGGTGGGAATTTATAAAGGGTTCTGTTCCAGTTCTTTGGCGTCAAGAAGTTAAAATTTTTATATATATATATAATATATATAGAATAAGAAAATTATATATAATTATCATATATGCATTAAAAACATATTAAAGTGTATATAATTTTTGTTGCTCATGAATGATGTGCAACATTTGTGAAATGTGGTGAAAAGTCTTGATAAATTCCTCCTCGTTTTAATTTACACCATTGGAACATAATAAATGCAATGTGGCACGGGTTTGGCTGCAGATGCTCCATTATTTCACCGGCTTCTGCACTCATATTTTTATACATGACCCCCAAACCGTCCTCTGTAATAAAGGTTAGGTTCCACTTTTAATTGATGCGCTAAAAAAAGCATAACCCAAATGGTGGCCTGTGTACACAGCTGTGAGCCGGGGCTTTACCGGGAGGAGATTGGAGGAAACGTCGGAGCAGTCGCCCGCAGCAAGCGACCACGGTCAATGAATGTACAGGGAGCCGAAAAGGCTGCTAAATCGGGTGGAGGTGCTTGTGCACTGTGCGTTTGGCCACACCAAGGGTGTGTTTTTGTTTTTAGCACAGATTTTATTCAGGGAGTGCAAAAAAAATTCTATGTGGTGACATTTTTAGCAGATCCACTGCAAAAATTACTTAGGAAACTATTTGGTCTTCAATTATTACTGTAGATGTAAAAAAAAAAAATGGATGACACATACCACCAAACGGATAAGAAAAAAAAGACCGCAGGATGCAATTCATTATTGCTTTCAGTCTAGTTTGTGGTGTATTTTCATCTATACTTTTTTTTTTTCCTTTTTTTTTCTTTCTTAAAATAGACTTTAAAAATAAGAAAATTATGTGAATTAATAGTTCGTCATTTGTGGGTGCGCCTTGGGGTTCCCAGTCTATTCATCACTTGTGACTTTTTAAAAAAAAAAAAAGTTGCAAAACTTTTTGGGGCAAATGTACGCCAGTCATCCCGGATAACTTTATGCACATCTGGATTAAAATTTGCACAAGAGAAAAAAAAAAATCCAAAGTATTTTTTAAAGAATTTTTAGCCCTCCTAAAAAAAAAAAAAAAAAAAAAGAGACTAACCGATATCACAAGACAACAAAAATGTGACTTAAAAGAGGGAAAAAAAAACCCCGCAAATGGTGAATTGGGACCGTAGTCTAATAATGGGAAGACAGGCAAATTCCCTCTACAAGTCTACCCTCTGAAACTTGGATCTATTTTAAGTGCCTTAGTAGATAATGACAATGCACAGTTGCTGGCAGCAAAGGGGTTAACGATTGTGATGGGTCAGGCAGATTCGGAAACCATAGGAATTAATCCTAAACCGACCCTTAGGAGCAACAGCATTCCACATAATCAGAGGGGGGACAGCTGACGTCGGGAAGGCAGAAAAAAGGCGTCATGTCAGATCAGAATAATGTGGCTGTGCAGGTTTAGTTATGGGAAGGACCTGAGGGGCATCCAAAATCATATACCAGGTTTCTCCTGGAAGCAAGTGGCCAAAAAAAAAAAAATAGTTGTATTATATGGTCTCTGTGTGGTAGCATGGAAGAGCATGGACTCCTTTGTGGGCAAGTTTTTATTTTTTTACTTAAAAGTATTTTTTTCGACTAAAACTAATTTTTACCCATTGGGTTTCATTAAATTTTTTTTATCCTGTTTGCCATCTATTGCTGGCTGCAGAATGAGTTAACTGAGTACCTGTCAGTGAGCTTGGCTCTGATGGTAGAGTTTGTAACGTTTAACGATAATCTTTCTTCTTCTGAGCTCCTCTCGGTTGATTTATGACCATACGAAAGTTGAGTTGAAGTTTGAGGTCACAAATCAGCTGAGTAAAGTTCAGAAGAAGTAGTTCCCGTCAGGAGTCGCTCACTCGCAGGTTCTCAGTTAACTCATTCTACAGCCACTGTGACACACAGGCTATAGAAGACTTAACTTTTAATCAAAGCCGAGTGCAAACAATGATTTTTTTTTAGGAGAAAAAAAATCCTTTAATCACATTGCTATGTCATTCCTCCTAGAAATATGAATACATTGACAGCTAGGCATTCCTAGTTGTGGGGGGGGGGGGGGGGGGGTCCCTGCACATTCCCACACTGCACAATTATTGCTGATAGTACCAGACTGTGTTGGGACATGGCTAATTGACAAGAGGAAAGGTAATACCCAATTTATTCATCAGTTTCTTGGAGGAATAACTATCCTATAGATATCTGCCAGAGTTTAAAGGGGTTGTCGCTCCTGTAGACCATAAGAGTTGCAGGGGAAAAAAACCCACGACTGCCCATTTCACTCAACTCCTGACTCTGTACTTAGGAAAAACAGGACATTAGACCCCCATTCTGGTGATCGTGAGGTTCCAAGATGGTTCACCCTCACTAATCTAACAATTATTCTTTTTCCAGTACATATTTTATAATTTTGTACCCCCTTAAAGGAGGATCTGTCACAAATTGAAAAGTGGCCAGATTTTGCACTTATTTTATTCCCGCCGATCCCCTAAGTAATCCATTTTTAGTTTTTTTCAAGTCTGTCATACGGTTCCAGAGATATGGGCCTTTTTATTTAGTGTCTTTTCAAGGGGGTGGGGCTCACAGTAGTCTCCGGGGGCGTGTCTTTAGGCTGCTCTGCATGCCACGCCCCTTTTGGAAAGACCATAAAAAATTTAGCTCTATATAAAAACGCCCGTATCTCTGGAACCGTATGGCGGATTTGAAAAGAACGAGAACCGGAATACTCAGGAGAGCGGCGGGAACAGAATAAAAGCAAAAACTGGACACTTTTGATCTAATGATAATTTCTCTTTAAGAGCCTTTACTTACAACATTGCAATGTGTGTGGCCCTAATGAGTTCATATTACAGACCTATAGGGCATTCTTCATGCCTTCATAGTATCTCTGTGAAGAATTACATCTTCCTTTCAAAGCAATGGCTCCGGTAATACGGCGTGTAGCGGAATCCATAAGAAAAAGAAAATTATCTAGGTATTTTTGCATGTCGGCTGCAGCTGAGTTAACGACGACGTGCACTTGCCCTAAATTCTTTTTTAGGGTCACAAATGGTCAGAACTGTTTGTCAATTGGTTGTGACCACCTGTGATCCAGCCTGCAGTGACGTGTGCGTCCAGTGCCAGCTACAGTATATATAGAGGAGCCAACCATCCCAGATTTCCTGGCTGATACCATGAGAGGACCAGGGTTATTCTGCTGCTGCCTTGCGGCCCTTCTCCTATTTGTGGGAGCAGGTAGGAACCCTCCTTACTTTTTCCTTCTATATAAATGGACCACGTTGCTTGTTACTGTATTTTTAGACTCCTGTGATTGATATTTTGCTGCTAAGTAGAACTATAAAACTTAGCTCAACTCTTAAAACATTAGGGCAGACTACAGGATTGCCTCTAAAATGCTACAGCATTTTTATTTTTATTTAATTTTTTTTCCCTACCAAAATAACTAAGAGAAAAACAGTGAGAAAATATTATATATATATATATATATATATATATATATATATATATATATATATTAATTATTAAATTATATTATTAAATAAATATACGGTATATTAGACCCTGTTTATTTTTTTCTGTTATGCATGGTTTACAACTATTTTTCAATTGCGTAAAAAATAGAATTTTAATTATATATAATTTGCTCTGCATTATTATTATTAATAATAATAATAATAATAATAATATTAGCTTTGAACTTTAACCTAGTGCCTTAACTTCTCAATATTGTTTTTCACATGACGTTTGACATTTAATCAATGACCTTAACATTTCTGATCAAATGGGATTTTGTAAAAAAAAAAAAAGTGAGGGACATTTTTTGCATTTTTTTTTTGCATGACATTATTTCAATACATATTACTAAAGGGGGGATGCTTTTAAAATGTAAAAAAAAAATGTTTGTAACCCTTTACTGTTTGGCTCCACAATCCCATCGCTTGCATATATGTGTGTAGTGCACTGAGTGACTGATATCAGAGGGTGCACCTAGTGTTGGAGTTTCCAAATAAGACGACTTTTACCCCCCAAAATACAACAAAATACTGGATTTTCCCTACAGGTTGGAATCCCAAATACCGTGTTGGGAAGTAGACGCCGTCCGTCCTGCATTTCTCATTGTTTCTCAACCCATGTTTGGCTTTGGATAAAAAAATAAAATAAACTGCACAAAAAACTTTCTCAAGGGTTGCAAGTGTGATGCCCAAAATTTTACTTTTCAATTTTTTTGGGTTAATTGTTCAATTTATGATCCGAAATTTTGGAAAACTGTCTAAACCGCGCGGTATAACATGCTGCAAACTGATGAACAGCTGATAGCCGAGGGAACATGAGGAGTCCCCGGGGGTCCGAAGTGGCAGCTGGTCTTAAGGGAGTGACAGGAGACATAAAGAGTAAAGAGATGACAGCGGGGAAGGGGGAGAATATGGGAAGCTGCTTGTACTTTTTTTGGTACAAGGAAGGTTAACAATGAAGGTGTCTGTCAGCTTCTTTGCATAAATGGTAAAGGGGGACGATCTGGCGGTGAGTGGGCGCTCGACAGCACACTTTGTTCGACTTAATGATATGATGACTTTACTTTTGTGCTTTCGATATTTTGATGCTGTTGTTGGATCCTAATTATTATATTTTGTACTTAATGCAGTTTCCGAGATATGAAGTTACCCTTAAAAGCCCCCCATGCACATCATTAGCTTAAAGTGAGTCCCAATTTTGGTGAAACTGGACAACTACATCTTCTCCTATCCTACGGACTGATCACTGGGAGTACCACCGATCCCAAGAATGGGTCCCTGAATGTGGAGAACCACACTCTGCAGTGTCCCATCTTGGATAAAGTAGAGCGGTACATGCTCACCCCATTACCTATGGGAAATAGTGGAGTGCAGCACTTGCCGATTTCCAGCAGTCCCATAGACAATAGATGGACGGAGGTCAAACACTCACAACTCTGCTCCATCAAATCTCTTCCCGGCTCGGTTATCAGGATCCACCTGCTCTATGGATAGGGGTATTAATTAAGACGTAGTCAAGAAATATTCTAATAGGTCATAGAGCCAGGGGAGAAATTGACATTGGTGAAGCTCGAGCATCTTGGTCCAACACTGATATCCCAAAAGAATGGACTCTATAGAGTAACTCAAGCCCATAGCTGAGTGCAGCACTTGCCGATTTCCAGCAGTCCCATAGACAATAGATAGACTGAGGTCAAACATGCACAACTCTGCTCCATCATAGCTCTTCTGGGCTCGATTATCAGGATCCACCAGCCCCATGGATCTGGGTATTAAATAAAGAGGGAGTTGAGATATATTCTAATAGGTCATAGATCCAGGTGAGAAATTGACATTGGTGAAACTCGAGCATCTTGGTCCAACACTGATATCCCAAAAGAATGGACTCTATAGAGTAACTGAAGCCCATAGTGGAGTGCAGCACTTGATAATTTCCAGCAGTCCCATAGACAATAGATGGAGCGCAGGTCAAACACTCACAACTCTGCTCCATCATAGCTCTTCTGGGCTCAATTATCAGGATCCACCAGCCCCATGGATCTGGGTATTAAATAAAGAGGGAGTTGAGATATATTCTAATAGGTCATAGATCCAGGTGAGAAATTGACATTGGTGAAACTCGAGCATCTTGGTCCAACACTGATATCCCAATTAATGGACTCTATAGAGTAACTGAAGCCCATAGTGGAGTGCAGCACTTGATAATTTCCAGCAGTCCCATAGACAATAGATGGAGCGGCGGTCAAACATGCACAACTCTGCTCCATCATAGCTCTTCTGGGCTCAATTATCAGGATCCACCAGCCCCATGGATCTGGGTATTAAATAAAGAGGGAGTTGAGATATATTCTAATAGGTCATAGATCCAGGTGAGAAATTGACATTGGTGAAACTCGATATCCCAAAAGAAAGAACTCTGTAGAGTAATGGAAGCCCCTTTGCACGGCACAGAGACTTCCATTGCCGGAAAGTCAGAACAGGGCCATTCAAATCAACGATGGTGTGCGATGAATATTGCGTCAGATTTCATGTGATAGATATCTCCGAGCCATGCCAAAGGGCTTAGAAAAATTCTGTGAATCAATGGTCGTTCCAAAGTTCCCAGACCCTAAACGCCACCAGCGTATTGTATACTGCTCGATGCGCGTCACTGTGATCTGACGGATCATCATAGTGTATTTGCCGCCATGTGCACAGGCCTGAAGTTACGTCATCACCTGCCGGCGGCTTGACTCCTATACTGTGAAATGTCTTTATGGTGCTGGACATGTAGGCCATAGTAGGTAGGACGGCAGGGAGTTGTCAGCACTGAGCCGCTGTGTGATATCATGTACTCGCCGCTCTTGGCAGTGCCAGCAGCTGGCATACTGTACATAGCCCTGATGCAATTTTTGTGGAATCACTGGAGGCTCCGGATTTGGAGCGGCACGCTACTATTAAAGGACAGACACGGACACAGACATGATTTTATGACTAATCATTTAGGCTTAATTGGTGGCGGTCTAGGACCAAAATAAAGGGGTCCTGGAAGTAGGTGGTGGATGTTGGGGGTTGTAGTGTCCTAGATATAGGGTATAACAGGATTGCATTATAGTCAGGGTGAGTGGGTGAATAATTTGGGGGTTGTAGTGCTTCATATATAGGACATATTAGAATTGTATTTTTATAAAGTGGTCGAGTCATGCTGGGGATTGTAGTGTTCTGTGTACAGAGGATTATAGAACAGTGGTTGGGTTATGTTGGGGGTTGTAGTGTTCTATGTATAGAGGATAATAGTACAGTGGTTGGGTTATGTTGGGGGTTGTAGTGTTCTGTGTATAGAGGATAATAGTACAGTGGTTGGGTTATGTTGGGGGTTGTAGTGTTCTGTGTATAGAGGATGATAGAACAGTGCTTAGGTTATGTTGGGGGTTGTAGTCTTCTATACTGTATGTAGCATATAATAGATCATTGGTTGGGTTATGTTGGGGGTTGTAGTGTTCTGTCTATAGAGAATAATAGTACAGTGCTTGGGGTATGTTGGGGGCTGTAGTCTTCTATACCGTATATAGAGTATAATAGAACAGTTGTTGGGTTATGTTGGGGGTTGTAGTGTCCTGTGTATAGAGGATAATAGTACAGTGGTTGGGTTATGTTGGGGGCTGTAGTCTTCTATATTGTATATAGCGTATAATAGTACAGTGGTTGGGTTATGTTGGGGGTTGCAGTCTTCTATACTGTATATAGCATATAATAGAACAGTGGTTGGGTCATGTTGGGGGTTGTAGTGTTCTGTGTATAGAGGATAATAGTACAGTGGTTGGGTTATGTTGGGGGTTGTAGTGTTCTGTGTATAGAGGATAATAGTACAGTGGTTGGGTTATGTTGGGGGTTGTAGTGTTCTGTGTATAGAGGATAATAGTACAGTGGTTGGGTTATGTTGGGGGTTGTAGTCTTCTATGTATAGAGGATAATAGATCATTGGTTGAGATATGTTGGGTGTTGTAGTCTTCTATGTATAGAGTATAATAGATCATTAGTTGGGCTATGATGGGGGTTGTAGTGTTCTGTGTATAGAGGATGATAGAACAGTGGTTGGGGTATGTTGGGGGTTGTAGTGTTCTGTGTATAGAGAATAATAGTACAGCGGTTGGGTTATGTTGGGGGTTGTAGTGTTCTGTGTATAGAGGATAATAGTACAGTGGTTGGGTTATGTTGGGGGTTGTAGTCTTCTATACTGTATATAGCATATAATAGAACAGTGGTCAGGTCATGTTGGGGGTTGCAGTCTTCTATACTGTATATAGCATATAATAGAACAGTGGTTGGGTCATGTTGGGGGTTGTAGTGTTCTGTGTATAGAGGATAACAGTACAGCGGTTGGGTTATGTTGGGTGTTGTAGTCTTCTATGTATACAGGATAATAGATCATTGGTTGAGATATGTTGGGTGTTGTAGTCTTCTATGTATAGAGTATAATAGATCATTAGTTGGGCTATGATGGGGGTTGTAGTGTTCTGTGTATAGAGGATAATAGTACAGTGGTTGGGTTATGTTGGGGGTTGTAGTGTTCTGTGTATAGAGGATAATAGTACAGTGGTTGGGGTATGTTGGGGGCTGTAGTCTTCTATATTGTATATAGCGTATAATAGTACAGTGGTTGGGTCATGTTGGGGGTTGTAGTGTTCTGTGTATAGAGGATAATAGTACAGTGGTTGGGTTATGTTGGGGGTTGTAGTGTTCTGTGTATAGAGAATAATAGTACAGCGGTTGGGTTATGTTGGGAGTTGTAGTCTTCTATGTATAGAGGATAATAGATCATTGGTTGAGATATGTTGGGTGTTGTAGTCTTCTATGTATAGAGTATAATAGATCATTAGTTGGGCTATGATGGGGGTTGTAGTGTTCTGTGTATAGAGGATGATAGAACAGTGGTTGGGTTATGTTGGGGGTTGTAGTGTTCTGTGTATAGAGGATAATAGTACAGTGGTTGGGTTATGTTGGGGGTTGTAGTGTTCTGTGTATAGAGGACAATAGAACAGTGGTTGGGTTATGTTGGGGGTTGTAGTGTTCTGTGTATAGAGGATAATAGCACAGTGGTTGGGTTATGTTGGGGGTTGTAGTGTTCTGTGTATAGAGGATAATAGTATAGTGGTTGGGTTATGTTGGGGGTTGTAGTGTTCTGTGTATAGAGGATAATAGTACAGTGGTTGGGTTATGTTGGGGGTTGTAGTGTTCTGTGTATAGAGGATAATAGAACAGTGGTTGGGTTATGTTGGGGGTTGTAGTGTTCTGTGTATAGAGGATAACAGTACAGCGGTTGGGTTATGTTGGGTGTTGTAGTCTTCTATGTATAGAGGATAATAGATCATTGGTTGAGATATGTTGGGTGTTGTAGTCTTCTATGTATAGAGTATAATAGATCATTAGTTGGGCTATGATGGGGGTTGTAGTGTTCTGTGTATAGAGGATGATAGAACAGTGGTTGGGGTATGTTGGGGGTTGTAGTGTTCTGTGTATAGAGAATAATAGTACAGCGGTTGGGTTATGTTGGGGGTTGTAGTGTTCTGTGTATAGAGGATAATAGTACAGTGGTTGGGTTATGTTGGGGGTTGTAGTCTTCTATACTGTATATAGCATATAATAGAACAGTGGTCAGGTCATGTTGGGGGTTGCAGTCTTCTATACTGTATATAGCATATAATAGAACAGTGGTTGGGTCATGTTGGGGGTTGTAGTGTTCTGTGTCTAGAGGATAACAGTACAGCGGTTGGGTTATGTTGGGTGTTGTAGTCTTCTATGTATACAGGATAATAGATCATTGGTTGAGATATGTTGGGTGTTGTAGTCTTCTATGTATAGAGTATAATAGATCATTAGTTGGGCTATGATGGGGGTTGTAGTGTTCTGTGTATAGAGGATAATAGTACAGTGGTTGGGGTATGTTGGGGGCTGTAGTCTTCTATATTGTATATAGCGTATAATAGTACAGTGGTTGGGTTATGTTGGGGGTTGTAGTCTTCTATACTGTATATAGCATATAATAGAACAGTGGTCAGGTCATGTTGGGGGTTGCAGTCTTCTATACTGTATATAGCATATAATAGAACAGTGGTTGGGTCATGTTGGGGGTTGTAGTGTTCTGTGTCTAGAGGATAACAGTACAGCGGTTGGGTTATGTTGGGTGTTGTAGTCTTCTATGTATACAGGATAATAGATCATTGGTTGAGATATGTTGGGTGTTGTAGTCTTCTATGTATAGAGTATAATAGATCATTAGTTGGGCTATGATGGGGGTTGTAGTGTTCTGTGTATAGAGGATAATAGTACAGTGGTTGGGGTATGTTGGGGGCTGTAGTCTTCTATATTGTATATAGCGTATAATAGTACAGTGGTTGGGTTATGTTGGGGGTTGCAGTCTTCTATACTGTATATAGCATATAATAGAACAGTGGTTGGGTCATGTTGGGGGTTGTAGTGTTCTGTGTATAGAGGATAATAGTACAGTGGTTGGGTTATGTTGGGGGTTGTAGTGTTCTGTGTATAGAGGATAATAGTACAGTGGTTGGGTTATGTTGGGGGTTGTAGTGTTCTGTGTATAGAGGATAATAGTACAGTGGTTGGGTTATGTTGGGGGTTGTAGTGTTCTGTGTATAGAGAATAATAGTACAGCGGTTGGGTTATGTTGGTGGTTGTAGTGTTCTGTGTATAGAGAATAATAGTACAGTGGTTGGGTTATGTTGGGAGTTGTAGTCTTCTATGTATAGAGGATAATAGATCATTGGTTGAGATATGTTGGGTGTTGTAGTCTTCTATGTATAGAGTATAATAGATCATTAGTTGGGCTATGATGGGGGTTGTAGTGTTCTGTGTATAGAGGATGATAGAACAGTGGTTGGGTTATGTTGGGGGTTGTAGTGTTCTGTGTATAGAGGACAATAGAACAGTGGTTGGGTTATGTTGGGGGTTGTAGTGTTCTGTGTATAGAGGATAATAGTACAGTGGTTGGGTTATGTTGGGGGTTGTAGTGTTCTGTGTATAGAGGATAATAGTACAGTGGTTGGGTTATGTTGGGGGTTGTAGTGTTCTGTGTATAGAGAATAATAGTACAGCGGTTGGGTTATGTTGGTGGTTGTAGTGTTCTGTGTATAGAGAATAATAGTACAGTGGTTGGGTTATGTTGGGAGTTGTAGTCTTCTATGTATAGAGGATAATAGATCATTGGTTGAGATATGTTGGGTGTTGTAGTCTTCTATGTATAGAGTATAATAGATCATTAGTTGGGCTATGATGGGGGTTGTAGTGTTCTGTGTATAGAGGATGATAGAACAGTGGTTGGGTTATGTTGGGGGTTGTAGTGTTCTGTGTATAGAGGACAATAGAACAGTGGTTGGGTTATGTTGGGGGTTGTAGTGTTCTGTGTATAGAGGATAATAGTACAGTGGTTGGGTTATGTTGGGGGTTGTAGTGTTCTGTGTATAGAGGATAATAGAACAGTGGTTGGGTTATGTTGGGGGTTGTAGTGTTCTGTGTATAGAGGATAACAGTACAGCGGTTGGGTTATGTTGGGTGTTGTAGTCTTCTATGTATAGAGGATAATAGATCATTGGTTGAGATATGTTGGGTGTTGTAGTCTTCTATGTATAGAGTATAATAGATCATTAGTTGGGCTATGATGGGGGTTGTAGTGTTCTGTGTATAGAGGATAATAGAACAGTGGTTGGGGTATGTTGGGGGTTGTAGTGCTCTGTGTATAGAGAATAATAGTACAGCGGTTGGGTTATGTTGGGGGTTGTAGTGTTCTGTGTATAGAGGATGATAGAACAGTGGTTGGGGTATGTTGGGGGTTGTAGTCTTCTATGTATAGAGTATAATAGATCATTAGTTGGGCTATGATGGGGGTTGTAGTGTTCTGTGTATAGAGGATAATAGTACAGTGGTTGGGTCATGTTGGGGGTTGTAGTGTTCTGTGTATAGAGGATAATAGAACAGTGGTTGGGTTATGTTGGGGGTTGTAGTGTTCTGTGTATAGAGGATGATAGAACAGTGGTAGGGTTATGTTGGGTGTTGTAGTCTTCTATGTATAGAGTATAATAGATCATTAGTTGGGCTATGATGGGGGTTGTAGTGTTCTGTGTATAGAGGATAATAGTACAGTGGTTGGGTCATGTTGGGGGTTGTAGTGTTCTGTGTATAGAGGATAATAGTACAGTGGTTGGGTTATGTTGGGGGTTGTAGTGTTCTGTGTATAGAGAATAATAGTACAGCGGTTGGGTTATGTTGGGAGTTGTAGTCTTCTATGTATAGAGGATAATAGATCATTGGTTGAGATATGTTGGGTGTTGTAGTCTTCTATGTATAGAGTATAATAGATCATTAGTTGGGCTATGATGGGGGTTGTAGTGTTCTGTGTATAGAGGATGATAGAACAGTGGTTGGGTTATGTTGGGGGTTGTAGTGTTCTGTGTATAGAGGATAATAGTACAGTGGTTGGGTTATGTTGGGGGTTGTAGTGTTCTGTGTATAGAGGACAATAGAACAGTGGTTGGGTTATGTTGGGGGTTGTAGTGTTCTGTGTATAGAGGATAATAGCACAGTGGTTGGGTTATGTTGGGGGTTGTAGTGTTCTGTGTATAGAGGATAATAGTATAGTGGTTGGGTTATGTTGGGGGTTGTAGTGTTCTGTGTATAGAGGATAATAGTACAGTGGTTGGGTTATGTTGGGGGTTGTAGTGTTCTGTGTATAGAGGATAATAGAACAGTGGTTGGGTTATGTTGGGGGTTGTAGTGTTCTGTGTATAGAGGATAACAGTACAGCGGTTGGGTTATGTTGGGTGTTGTAGTCTTCTATGTATAGAGGATAATAGATCATTGGTTGAGATATGTTGGGTGTTGTAGTCTTCTATGTATAGAGTATAATAGATCATTAGTTGGGCTATGATGGGGGTTGTAGTGTTCTGTGTATAGAGGATGATAGAACAGTGGTTGGGGTATGTTGGGGGTTGTAGTGTTCTGTGTATAGAGAATAATAGTACAGCGGTTGGGTTATGTTGGGGGTTGTAGTGTTCTGTGTATAGAGGATAATAGTACAGTGGTTGGGTTATGTTGGGGGTTGTAGTCTTCTATACTGTATATAGCATATAATAGAACAGTGGTCAGGTCATGTTGGGGGTTGCAGTCTTCTATACTGTATATAGCATATAATAGAACAGTGGTTGGGTCATGTTGGGGGTTGTAGTGTTCTGTGTCTAGAGGATAACAGTACAGCGGTTGGGTTATGTTGGGTGTTGTAGTCTTCTATGTATACAGGATAATAGATCATTGGTTGAGATATGTTGGGTGTTGTAGTCTTCTATGTATAGAGTATAATAGATCATTAGTTGGGCTATGATGGGGGTTGTAGTGTTCTGTGTATAGAGGATAATAGTACAGTGGTTGGGGTATGTTGGGGGCTGTAGTCTTCTATATTGTATATAGCGTATAATAGTACAGTGGTTGGGTTATGTTGGGGGTTGTAGTCTTCTATACTGTATATAGCATATAATAGAACAGTGGTCAGGTCATGTTGGGGGTTGCAGTCTTCTATACTGTATATAGCATATAATAGAACAGTGGTTGGGTCATGTTGGGGGTTGTAGTGTTCTGTGTCTAGAGGATAACAGTACAGCGGTTGGGTTATGTTGGGTGTTGTAGTCTTCTATGTATACAGGATAATAGATCATTGGTTGAGATATGTTGGGTGTTGTAGTCTTCTATGTATAGAGTATAATAGATCATTAGTTGGGCTATGATGGGGGTTGTAGTGTTCTGTGTATAGAGGATAATAGTACAGTGGTTGGGGTATGTTGGGGGCTGTAGTCTTCTATATTGTATATAGCGTATAATAGTACAGTGGTTGGGTTATGTTGGGGGTTGCAGTCTTCTATACTGTATATAGCATATAATAGAACAGTGGTTGGGTCATGTTGGGGGTTGTAGTGTTCTGTGTATAGAGGATAATAGTACAGTGGTTGGGTTATGTTGGGGGTTGTAGTGTTCTGTGTATAGAGGATAATAGTACAGTGGTTGGGTTATGTTGGGGGTTGTAGTGTTCTGTGTATAGAGGATAATAGTACAGTGGTTGGGTTATGTTGGGGGTTGTAGTGTTCTGTGTATAGAGAATAATAGTACAGCGGTTGGGTTATGTTGGTGGTTGTAGTGTTCTGTGTATAGAGAATAATAGTACAGTGGTTGGGTTATGTTGGGAGTTGTAGTCTTCTATGTATAGAGGATAATAGATCATTGGTTGAGATATGTTGGGTGTTGTAGTCTTCTATGTATAGAGTATAATAGATCATTAGTTGGGCTATGATGGGGGTTGTAGTGTTCTGTGTATAGAGGATGATAGAACAGTGGTTGGGTTATGTTGGGGGTTGTAGTGTTCTGTGTATAGAGGACAATAGAACAGTGGTTGGGTTATGTTGGGGGTTGTAGTGTTCTGTGTATAGAGGATAATAGTACAGTGGTTGGGTTATGTTGGGGGTTGTAGTGTTCTGTGTATAGAGGATAATAGTACAGTGGTTGGGTTATGTTGGGGGTTGTAGTGTTCTGTGTATAGAGAATAATAGTACAGCGGTTGGGTTATGTTGGTGGTTGTAGTGTTCTGTGTATAGAGAATAATAGTACAGTGGTTGGGTTATGTTGGGAGTTGTAGTCTTCTATGTATAGAGGATAATAGATCATTGGTTGAGATATGTTGGGTGTTGTAGTCTTCTATGTATAGAGTATAATAGATCATTAGTTGGGCTATGATGGGGGTTGTAGTGTTCTGTGTATAGAGGACAATAGAACAGTGGTTGGGTTATGTTGGGGGTTGTAGTGTTCTGTGTATAGAGGATAATAGTACAGTGGTTGGGTTATGTTGGGGGTTGTAGTGTTCTGTGTATAGAGGATAATAGTACAGTGGTTGGGTTATGTTGGGGGTTGTAGTGTTCTGTGTATAGAGGATAATAGAACAGTGGTTGGGTTATGTTGGGGGTTGTAGTGTTCTGTGTATAGAGGACAATAGAACAGTGGTTGGGTTATGTTGGGGGTTGTAGTGTTCTGTGTATAGAGGATAATAGTACAGTGGTTGGGTTATGTTGGGGGTTGTAGTGTTCTGTGTATAGAGGATAATAGAACAGTGGTTGGGTTATGTTGGGGGTTGTAGTGTTCTGTGTATAGAGGATAACAGTACAGCGGTTGGGTTATGTTGGGTGTTGTAGTCTTCTATGTATAGAGGATAATAGATCATTGGTTGAGATATGTTGGGTGTTGTAGTCTTCTATGTATAGAGTATAATAGATCATTAGTTGGGCTATGATGGGGGTTGTAGTGTTCTGTGTATAGAGGATAATAGAACAGTGGTTGGGGTATGTTGGGGGTTGTAGTGCTCTGTGTATAGAGAATAATAGTACAGCGGTTGGGTTATGTTGGGGGTTGTAGTGTTCTGTGTATAGAGGATGATAGAACAGTGGTTGGGGTATGTTGGGGGTTGTAGTGTTCTGTGTATAGAGGATAATAGAACAGTGGTTGGGGTATGTTGGGGGTTGTAGTGTTCTGTGTATAGAGAATAATAGTACAGCGGTTGGGTTATGTTGGGGGTTGTAGTGTTCTGTGTATAGAGGATGATAGAACAGTGGTTGGGTTATGTTGGGGGTTGTAGTGTTCTGTGTATAGAGAATAATAGTACAGCGGTTGGGTTATGTTGGTGGTTGTAGTGTTCTGTGTATAGAGAATAATAGTACAGTGGTTGGGTTATATTGGGAGTTGTAGTCTTCTATGTATAGAGGATAATAGATCATTGGTTGAGATATGTTGGGGGTTGTAGTGTTCTGTGTATAGAGTATAATAGATCATTAGTTGGGCTATGATGGGGGTTGTAGTGTTCTGTGTATAGAGGATGATAGAACAGTGGTTGGGTTATGTTGGGGGTTGTAGTGTTCTGTGTATAGAGAATAATAGTACAGCGGTTGGGTTATGTTGGGGGTTGTAGTGTTCTGTGTATAGAGGATGATAGAACAGTGGTTGGGGTATGTTGGGGGTTGTAGTGTTCTGTGTATAGAGGATGATACAACAGTGGTTGGGTTATGTTGGGGGTTGTAGTGTTCTGTGTATAGAGGATAATAGAACAGTGGTCAGGTCATGTTGGGGGTTGTAGTGTTCTGTGTATAGAGGATAATAGTACAGTGGTTGGGTTATGTTGGGGGTTGTAGTGTTCTGTGTATAGAGAATAATAGTACAGCGGTTGGGTTATGTTGGGGGTTGTAGTGTTCTGTGTATAGAGGATAATAGAACAGTGGTTGGGTATGTTGGGGGTTGTAGTGTTCTGTGTATAGAGAATAATAGTACAGCGGTTGGGTTATGTTGGGGGTTGTAGTGTTCTGTGTATAGAGGATAATAGAACAGTGGTCAGGTCATGTTGGGGGTTGCAGTGTTCTGTGTATAGAGAATAATAGTACAGCGGTTGGGTTATGTTGGGGGTTGTAGTGTTCTGTGTATAGAGAATAATAGTACAGTGGTTGGGTTATGTTGGGGGTTGTAGTGTTCTGTGTATAGAGGATAATAGTACAGTGGTTGGGTTATGTTGGGGGTTGTAGTGTTCTGTGTATAGAGAATAATAGTACAGTGGTCAGGTCATGTTGGGGGTTGCAGTCTTCTAGGTATGGAGGATGATACAACAGTGGTTGGGTTATGTTGAGGGTTGTAGTGTTCTGTGTATAGAGGATGATAGAACAGTGGTCAGGTCATGTTGGGGGTTGCAGTCTTCTAGGTATGGAGGATAGATGAATTGTAGTATAGTCACATTGGGAGCAGCACACACAGCCCCCCACGCCATCGCTGCCACCACAATGCCCGATATCCGCACCGGGGGAACACATTTGGGGAATGGTCTATACTTTATCATTTCTGGAGCTTTCCCGGGACGCCATCACACAGTGTGACTGTCACAGATCAGGGCCTGTAAAATGACATAAACATTCTGCGGTTCATTCTTCAGAAGAAGTCGCCGGCTGATGAGACCACCATGTGGGATCTAATTCCCAATCGTGCCGTGTGCAAAGTTTGAGGGGCTGGAATTACAGAAAGTGCGATAAAGTGTTTGGTGCCGACTGTCTGCAGTGTTATTGGGATTCCCTGTTGGGGCCATAAAAGCTCTGAGTGTCCAAACCATCTAGAATGTCCAGAAGTCTGCCAAAAACGTAAGTGTGCGGGGGAGGCACATACCTGAAGTGGAAACCTTAAAGTGAAATGTACACAGTGCATTACAGTCTGCACACCGTAGAGCGCCTCCTACAGGTCATCCTCTTCACATTCTTAAAGGGGTTGTCCCTTAAGAATCATTTATCACACTGTCAGCGAGAACCGGAGGCCCAAAGTCTCCCGTGTGAATAGAGCAGTAGTGAGCATGTGCGACCACCGTTCACATGGAAGGAAAATAGAGCAGTGGTCGCACATGCTCACTACCACTCTACTCACACAGGGGAATGTAGGACCCTTGATCTCGTAATTTGGTGGGGGTCTCAGCAGCTGGAGCACCAGTGATAATACATTTGCCAACTCTCCTGTGAATAGGTGATATATGCCAGCGGCATAGCTCGGGCAGGACACATTGGCAGTTGCCCTGGGCTTTAAATTCTTAGGGGCACAAAATGTAAAAAAAAAAAAAGTAGCAGCTACATCGCTACTGCCAAAGATCCGGTGCAGTGCACATGCCTCATACTTCTGGTCGAGTGCCCGGATCTCCTGGCAAGCACCACTTTACCTGCCGCGCCTGGTTCCCGCGGTGCAATGACTGTGCTTGGGAGAAGAGGACTTAGTTGCTCAGATTTGGTGTGTAAGACAAGTATAGTTTAGTAGTATTTTTTATAGGAGTTTTTTTTTGTGGGGGGTGACACAAAGGTGGCAATGTTTGGATGGGGTGACTCTGAGGGGCGTTATTATATTTTAAGGGGGCACCACAACTTTCTACAGGGGGTGATTAGTGGCATTTTTGGCTGTATAGGGGAACTCCAGGGGCATTATTACTGGATCTATTTCATTATAGCTTGTCAAACCCCATTGATTTATTACAGGATCCGACAAGATTTTCCTACATTCTCTGAACAGAACCCCCAATGGCTGTGTGAATAAAACAGCTACGACTATAATGTTCCCTGATCTTCATAAATCTCCTTAAAGGGATTTTTGCATTATTTTGGAATAATTTATACCTGTCCAAAAATAACAAGAATGTTGGTCCCTTATCAGGTAACACCAATGTATATGTTTCGTGTAAGGGACCGCTGTATACGTTTCGTGTAAGGGACCGCTGTATACGTTTTGTGTAAGGGACCACTGTATACGTTTTGTGTAAGGGACCACTGTATATGTTTTGTGTAAGGGACCACTGTATAGATTTTGTGTAAGGGACCACTGTATACGTTGTGTATGGGACCACTGTATACGTTTCGTGTAAGGGACCACTGTATACGTTTTGTGTAAGGGACCACTGTATACGTTTCGTGTAAGGGACCACTGCATACGTTTCGTGTAAGAGACCACTGTATACGTTTTGTGTAAGGGACCACTGTATACATTTCATGTAAGGGTCTGGACAAGATATGAGTAGAATCCAGGTGATAACACCGCAGGACCACATACAATAAGGCCGAGTTCACACGTTGCAAATCCGCAACAACTTACAATGCAATCCAAGTCAATGGGTCTTTCAAAATCCCATTTATATGTTGTATTAAAAAAAAAAATCTGCACAAAAATAAAATTATGGTTCAGATTTTCATTGCGAAATTCACCCCAGAAGACCTGGCGGAGACATGGCCGGTCCTAGATAAAACCATTTTTATAGTAGCCGCCGCCACATAGCAGACGTTGAGTCCTGAATGGCATTCCATGGCACAATAGTGGCGGGCACTAATCATAGGAGCGATGCTAAAGCCACATCTTCAGTTGTTGTGAGCTATTGGGACAGGTGTATTTTTTTACTGCCCCATAAAATGGTCACCATTATGGCCTTAGTGCCAGCGGAGCTATGGGGAACTCCCTTTACATCCCGGGCATCCCCAAGGGGAATGCCGTTAAACCACCATCTTTAATTTATTGCGTATTCTCCAACTTTTTTTTTTTTTACTACTTCTATTATTACATTTAGACCCCAAAATTTGCAAATCGGTTTCTTTGATTAAAAGGGGGTCCTATAAAAAAAAGTGGCCTCTTTATTAACCCTTTGTGTAAAGAGAAAGGACCAAAAGGGGGTTCCGAACATATGGGAAAGAATTGAACAAAGCACAGGGGAAGCCGGAGATGTTTCAATGGCTTCCCTCACGAGTAGGCTTGACTATACCCTTGTTCGTCCTTGGGTAAATTTAGGATACTATCCGTTCCCCCAGGCTCGGAGTGCGTAGCTAATGGTTCTAGTCAGCATGCTAAGTATGGAAACACTGCTGTAACTGGAAACCCACAGGCTCAGGACTGCCAGATCCCTATTCTCTGTTTCTAGCGTCTCTTCTGCCCTATACTGTCCCTGCATGGTAAACTTGTCTTTACCCCCCTCCCATTGCTCTGTCAAACTTGCCCGCAGCTGCTCGGCCCTTACACTGTCACACAGCACAGTTGCGGACGGTGGCTCGATCCTTTTACGGTTATATCTTACTCTTGGCCGTGGGTCCGCCAGCTGGAAACCAAATGGGGCTTTATCTGGATAGATGGACCATTGGACTTATCATTCATTCTGTCTTCATTTAGTATGCAATTTAGTACAGTGATCATCCGGGACTTTAAACAGAAAAAAAAAAAAAGAGTCTGCTATTTTTTTTGGCCGAAACAGCGCCACTTTTATCAGTGGGCTGTGCCTGGTATTGCACTTTAGTTTTAGTGCGTGGACAGACGTGGTATTCTTTCGAGAAAAAAAAGCAGATTTTTTTTTTCTAACACTAAAATCCTTTACTATTTATAATCTATTAATTATTATTATTATACATTTTTATTTTATTGCTCCCTGTTGTCGGCCATTTTCAGCTCAGGAAAAGCCATCCGAAGTGTTCTGTAATAGCACGATAGACTGGTAGGCCAGAAAAGTAACAGCCGCCACAATTACGATTTTATACCACGTATCACACACTCTGAGTGTTGCAGATTTTAGCTTTCAGCAGATTGATTCATCACTAAGAAATTGTGGGAGAATGAACAGCAACCAATATATTCTCCATCACATCATGGAGGATTAGAGGAGATATCTGACCACAAACCAGACAGAGGACATACAGTACAGTATTAACCAACTATAACAATTATCACAGCGCCATCTGCTGACTGTTCAACGAAGAGTCAAGCATAAGCCTGCAGCTGTTGTATCCTCCAATACTTGAAACCTCCAGATACATGGGCAAGGGTAATCCTATAAAGAGAGGACTATTTCAACATGACAGATACACTTTTGGCCTCCGTTGGATGAATGGAGACCTAAGAATACATTTGGCATATATCTGGGAGTCAAACAGTGTCCAAATGTGATGTTAACCGAGCCCTAGCCTAATCAAAGAGAACCCGGCTCATCCATGAGGCCCAAAATTCTCAATGAAAACAGTGTAATACTCAGTTTTGCCCTGCGGAGGCACTGTAGGGAGATTGAGCACTTGTGAATGGATGCCTTTCACCCCAATACAGCTGATTGAGAAATCCATAAAACCTTGCAATTAACTAATTGGTCTGGAACCCATCTAAAAATAAAGGTCATAAGTGTAAGGTCTCGAAAATATCATTGCTCTTAAGTTTTAGAACAAAATATTACGTTACAGGGACGTGGTCATATACCACCATCATGGGAAGATATTGGGATATTTTGACAGCCTAAATTGGTTTTAGGAGCCTAGGAATGGGACTTTCGATGTAGGGCTTTCTATGTAGGGCTTTTGTAAAGATCTTGATTTGTATAGATGTGTGCTATTACTTTCAATCACTTTCATGTTGCAAAACTACAACTCCCTGAATGTCCTGACAACTGTACCATATACTCTATTACAACCTACTTGCTTTCTAGGTAAAGCCTCTGGATGGGGTTGATTAATGGTCAATATGAATGACCTGAGCTCACATCCTCCTCACTACCACTACTACTGCAATTTGACCAGGGCCAGTGGGGTTATAAGAAACCCCTATCACATGGTATTGTTTTGGCAAGCCAGCCAAGAAGTGAGATTTCGTCATATTGATGACACGACGAATCTGGAAAATGGGTCAATGAAACCATTACATAAGATCTGATAAGCTGGAGATGATTGCTATTGGGAGGGTTTCTACATTTTGTTTGGCACTTTTGTTAAGTGTTGTACAGGATCGGCATGCGTTGATGTAGTCCTCTGATGATGTTCAGTGACCTATTGTGTTAATACCCTAGGTGTTAGTGGGAAATGGCATTAGGATAGTGAAGCTAGCCATTCACTTGGGATACTTGTCAGGTAGATTGATCCTTTGGAGTAAAACGGGGTGAATATTTGCGAGATATGAAAAAATATCAGTTTTTACTCTTTAGCTAGGAGTTCCATTAGAAACTTGAATCCTTGAATCCAGAATTTCAGTTCTTTTGTTCTAGAAAAATTAACAGTTAATTATTTTTTACCTAAAAAATCAGTGTTCCATTCTTCTGGGCATCAAGCATCAGTATTCCATTCTTCTAGCCCTCAAGCATCAATATTTTATTCTTCTAGGCCTGAAGTTTTAGTATTCTATTCTTCTAGGCCTCAAGCATAAACATTCCATTTGTTTTGCCCTCAATCATAAGTGTTATAGTCTACTAAGCCTAAAGTGTCAGTAGTCCATTCTCCTATGCATCAAGCATCAGTGTTTCATTCTTCTAGGCCTGAAGAATTACTATCCCAATCTTCTAGGCCTCAAGCATCGGTGTTTCATTCTTCTAGGCCTCAAAATCAGTGTTTCATTCTACTAGGCCTGAAGAATTATTATTCTATTCTTCTAGGTCGCAAGCATCAGTGTTCTATTCCTCTAGACATCAAGCATCAGTGTTTCATTCTTCTAGGCCTGAAGAATTACTATTCTATTCTTCTAGGCCTCAAGCATCAGTGTTTCATTCTTCTAGGCCTGATTAAATACTATTCCATTCTTCTAGGCCTCAAGCATCAGTGTTCTATTCCTCTAGACCTCAAACATGTGTTTTATTCCTCTAGTTCTCCAGCATCAATATTTCATTCTTCTAGGCCTCAAGCATCAGTGTTTCATTCTTCTAGGCCTAATGAATTACTATTCCATTCTTCTAGACCTCAAGCATCAGTGTTCTATTCCTCTAGAACTCAAACATGAGTGTTTTATTCCTCTAGTTCTCCAGCATCAATGTTTCATTCTTCTAGGCTTCAAGCATCAGTGTTTCATTCTGCTAGGCCTAATGAATTACTATTCCATTCTTCTAGGCCTCAAGCATCAGTGTTTCATTCTTCTAGGCCTGATTAAATACTATTCCATTCTTCTAGGCCTCAAGCATCAGTGTTCTATTCCTCTAGACCTCAAACATGTGTTTTATTCCTCTAGTTCTCCAGCATCAATGTTTCATTCTTCTAGGCCTCAAGCATCAGTGTTTCATTCTTCTATGCCTCAAGCATCAGTGTTTCATTCTTCTAGGCCTAATGAATTACTATTCCATTCTTCTAGGCCTCAAACATCAATGTTTCATTCTTCTAAGCCTGATGAACTACTATTCCATTCTTCTAGGCCTCAAGCACCAATGTTTCATTCTTCTAGGCCTGATGAAATACTATTCCATTCCTCTAGGCCTCAATCATCAGTGTTCTATTAATCTAGACCTCAAACATGAGTGTTTTATTCCTCTAGTTCTCCAGCATCAATGTTTCATTCTTCTAGGCCTCAAGCATCAGTGTTTCATTCTTCTAGGCCTGATGAATTACTATTCCATTCTTCTAGACCTCAAGCATCAGTATGTTATTCCTCTAGGTCTCCAATATCAATATTTCATTCTTCTGGGCCTCCAGCATCAGTGTTCCATTGTTCTAGGCTTCAACAATCATTGATAAAGTTTATTGAATGTTTTGAAATTAAAGTTTTCCAGGTTTGATGAATTCTTACAAAAAAATTAAATACACTCAAAATTGCCAGTACAGCTCCACCTTTAATTGCCCAGAAAAGATGTGTAATGTTGGACTATTAAAATAACTGTGGAAAAAATGTAAAACTTTTTTTTTACAACATGCACACTTTGTGAGGTAGACCGTTGCATTTTGCATATAAATTTCTGAAATGTTAAGGGAAAAAAATGTTTGAAAAAAGAAGCAAAGCAGAAAATATATTTCTTATAGCTTGTCTATGTCACAAGTCAGGAAGCACACTTTCTTATGCAAACTAACCTTGGTTTCAGTACTTTTAATAAATAGGAATATTAAGACTGAGTGTAATATTTCTTTACTCATCAGTTTCTGGACATAAAGCATTAGCATTCCTTTCATTTTTTAGGTCTCACATAATAGTGCTCCATTCTTTTAGACCTCAAGTACAGTATGTGTTTCATTCTTCTAGGTCTCAAGAATCATTTTTATTCTTCTAGGTCTCAATTACCAGTGTACCATTTTTCTAGGCATCCAGCATCAGTGCTCCATTCTTCTAGACATCAAGCATTAGTGTTCCATTCTTCTAGGTCTCAAGTATCAGTGTACCTTTCTTCTAGACATCCAGCATTAGTTATCTGTTCTTCTAGATCTCAAATATCAGTGTTCCATCCTTGTAGACCTCAAGCATTAGTATTCCATTATCCTACACATGAAGTATCAGTGTACCATTCTTATAGCGCTCAAGCATCAGCGTTTCATCGTTCTAGACATCCATCATCAGCGTTCCATTCTTTTAGGCCTCAAGTATCAATGCTCTATTCTTCTAGACATCAGTGTTGCAACGCTTTAGGAACCTTGATGTTCCATGGAGCTCTGGTGGTTGTGGTCTTCAACAATGAAACATTGTTGACTGGGGTCTAGATCAATGGAGCACTGCTGGTTGTAGTTCCATGGTGCACTGCTGGTTGTTGTGTTGAACAATTAAACATTGTTGACTGGGGTCTAGATTAATGGAACATTTAAGGGTGGTGCCCTGTTTCGTTTTTCTGAACTCTAGTCTACAATGTTTAGTTGCTCAAGACACCAAGTAGCAGTGTTCAATCTCTGTAAGACCCTTAGTATAAATGTGCCATTAATCTTGACCATTAGGCCTCTATTTTCCATGGTTCTAGACCCCACACTAGTTTTAGACCAGAACATTAGTGCTACATTGCGGTAAGTCTCAGATTAAGTCTTAGTCTAAGACTGAGGACTTGAAACAGTGATGTGATATTGCTCTAGAACAGGGGTTCCCAACCCTTAGCTTGGGAGCCACATGTGGCTCGCGGTCCCATGAATTATGGCTCGCAGCTGTCTGCCAGCTTGGTGCATTAGCTCCAGATTTAGTAAACCGGTATGAAGAGCACATCTGAAAATGGTGAACTTTGTGAGTAGCCCTGCACAGAAGAGCGGATCTGGGTACACATCTACAGGTCTTGGGGGTTTAGAGATAATTCTGGTATGGAACGCTGGAGACAGAATGATACTACCGGTCAGAGAAGGCGCTTTAAGTTGGATGTGACTGTGTTGGGAGTGCGTGATGGGAGAATGCTGAATTTGGTGGGGTGTGGTGGAAACCCCTGGATCTTGGTATACTGCTTCGGGGTGATTTGTGTGGAAAAGCTTTGGTTATCATTATACTCATAATGGGGGCTTTTTTTTGCCACTACTGTGTGGGGGACAGGAGCTGGATGTGGCTGGATGTGGCTCGCGACCCTCTTGCAGAGCTGAATGTGGCTCTCAAGGTCGGAAAGGTTGAGGACCACTGCTCTAGAACCTCAAACATCAATGTTCTACTTCTCTACAAAGAATTGGTTTTGACCACATGAGTTTGGGGTATTTATACTGTCCCTTTCATGCCAGGACTAATGTACTTCGCGTCTGGCCGCTGTTGTCTATGACTTCATATGGGATGGGTTTACACCGAGGCTGCAGGAGTGGGGAAATCTCCGTTATGAATATCAGCATCTGTTTTACGAAGTAATTTTGAAACCTGATATGATGAATATCCCTGAGAAAAGACAGGGGATCACAGTCCGGCATTTCTTGGTCTTGTTCAAGAAAGGGAATTCCCTTGTGTCTGAAGATGGTTCTTGCACTCATCTACTGGTGTGTTGGGGAAACCCAGTGGGCTCATGTTCATTACATCCCTAAATACACTCGCTGATGGCTGCTTTACTCCATTTTCCAGTAGGCCGGTTCTTTACCCCTTCACGCTGTGGCCATTTTTCCGTTTTTTTTGTTTGTTTGTTTTTTTCATTTTTTCCCCGCCTTCTTCCAAGAACAATAACTTTTTATTGTTCTGTCAATATAGCAGTATGAGGGTTTGGTTTTTTTTTTGTTGGTAAAAGTTTTGCTTTTTAAATGACACAATTCATTTTCTCTTATGATGCAATGGAAAGCAGGAAAAAAAATCCAACTGCGTTAAAATTGCAAAAAATAATGCAATTCTGCAATAGTTTTTTTTATTTTTTTATTTACCATGTTCACTATTTGGTAAAAGTGACTGGCGAATATAATTCCGCAGGACATTATGAGTTCGCAGATTCCAAGCATGTATAGTTTTCTTAATATTTAGGTGGTTAAAAAAATTCAGAAATTTGTAAAAAAAAATAAAAATAAAAAAATTAGCTTGTCGTCATTTTCCGAGACCGGTAACGTTTTCATTTTTTCATTTTTCCATTTTTCGGGCTATCGGGTTGGGTGATGGCTTATTTTTTATGCCCCGAGTTGACATTTTTACTGAAACCATTTTGGGGTAGATACAATGTTTTCATCGCCTCTTATTGCAATGTTGCGGCAGTAAAAAAAACAAAAAACTCATTCTGTAGATTCAATTTTTTTCTCCTTACTCCGCTTACAGATCGGATTAATTTATTTTATATTTTGATAGATCGCACTTTTACAAATGCAGAAATATTAAATGTGTACTTTTTTTAATTGTTTTATTTCCAATGAGCCAATAGGGAGGTGATTGGAACTTTCGTGATTTTTTTTTTTTTTTTCGTATTTTTAAGAACTATTTTTTTCTCACTTTTTACTGTATTTCTTAGTCCCTTTAGGGGACGTGAAGATGCGATCATCCGATCGCTTGTGCTATAAACATAGCAGGACTTCAGCATTGCTATGTATATCAGAAATCATGGTTTACTATGGACAAGCCCTTTAATAAAAGCATATTTGCCAACTCTTCCAGGATATCTGGGAAGTTCCTGGAAAAAAGGAGACACCTCCTAGATTCCTGGAAGAGTCGGAAAATCTACCGTACATGGCCGGATAGTCCGAAAACCAGCAATTTTGCAAAGGTTTCTTGTGGCCCTGCATTCGTTTGCACATAATGAGGGATGTAGAATGGAGGTGATAGGAAACAGGCGAGGAAGGGTAACGTAAAAATTTTCGTGTGACGCAAAACATTTACGTAAATGGAGTCTGCAAAAGTTGGCAAGTATTTAATAAAGAGTGAAGTGTTGGTTATGCTAATTGGTCACAAAGGTTTTTTTTTTGTGCAATCTTAAAGTAGGAAATTCCAAAATGCAAAAGACGACCATTAAAGGGGTTTTCCGTGACTTTAATATTCAGCACCCCCAATGATCATCTGATTGGAGGTGCAGCACAGCGCCATACATTGTGTAGTGGCCGTACGTGGTACTGCAGGCTTTCCCTCAATTCAATAGTAGGGGGTAAGGGCCACTACACAATGTGTGAACCTTCTGATCGCTGGAGCTACCACTAACCACTAATACTGATATTAGAATATTAAAGTCCTGTAAAAACCCCTTTAAGTCTATATTTTGTAGGTGGCGTGCCTGGCTCCTGGTAGTCTGGCTTATGTATAATGATTTGCTGAGTTAATCCAAAAGGGGAAAACTATGTTGAGAAATGCTAAGCAAGAACTGCGGTGAACTCAAAGCACCCAAGGTAACCCTACTCCACTTTGGTCTTACCCTGTGTTAGAAGTCTTACCCTCTAGATACCATGGCCCCAACCTTTCTTGTCTAAAGCTGGGAGCTGTCATCACATCCATGAATACCCAGGACATGAGAACATTGTGTTTGTTTCCCCTCCATGTCCCTCACCATGGTCTTCGGACAGTTATCTACACCTATACTGGATAATAATGCAGGTCTTCTGCAGAGGAGTGTCCTGACCACACCCTGGGGTGGAGATAAGGTGGACAACCTCCCTACCGCTCTTTGGTTGTCCACAAAAACCCAGCCCTTAAAATGGCCAATTAACCCTTCTCAACACACAGTGTGCAGAAGCAAACTTCTGGGTTTCAAATCACTGAAGCTAATAGCCTCAGTGAAACATATCTTCCCTCCAGCACTTTGCCAATGACTTTTTCACAATGTTCACAGGACAGAGTCTTAGTCCTATTCACTACAATTAGGCTGAGCTGCAACACTAGGCCCAGATGCCTGACTAGACAAGTCACTGTGCTTAGGTATTAAAATGGATGTTGATTGCGATCCCTTCTTTTTGCAGTTCTGGGAACCCCACCAATCAAACATTGATGGCCTAGTCTAAGTATTTATTGAGGACGTTATTTGCCATAACTATGTGATTTTTTTTTAACCCGGTGTAAATGTCACTATTTTCCTGAATCCAGCGTTGTTTTTCTTGTGTTCCTGCGCCTTTCCGTTTCTGAGATATGGCCCTCTCTTTCCTGTATATAAATCTAGCTTTGTTTTCCAAGTGGGCGTGGTCCTAAACTCTCCTCTGGGTGTATCTTGTAGAGGGCACGCCCAGTTGGCTAAAAAGGCTTGATTTATATACAGCGAAGAAAAGGCTGTATCTCAGGAACGGAGAGGCGCAGGAAGAAAAGAAAAACAACGCCGGATTCAGGAGAAAAGTGGCATGTACACCAACTTTTAAGCTTTTCATTTTTCCCTTTAAAAACTTTGTCCATAAAGATTGAAACAATCTCTTTAATACACTCTTTGTATTCATTTATTCCCCGAGTGGAAATTTTACCCATCTTGACAATAAAGATCATAGTAAATGGACTGAAATAGGAAATAATATTCTAATTCATCCCACTCTTGGTAGCTTGAAATAAAAATGGCGTATTGTACAGTGAGATTTTACATTGCTGTAATCTTTAAGTTATTTTTGCCCATTGTATAACCGTTAAAGTTTTTTTTATTTTTTTTGTAACCCACCCTGAATATATACGCCCAGGCAGAGTCTGCAGAAAGGATGAACTGACACAGACCGGGATGGCTAAGTATTTAAATGGACATGACCCCTTGTCATTTTTAGGTTTGTGTCACCGGAGTCACAGCGGCTACTGTATGTGATCATGCAAGCTGTTAAGGATATTAGGAGGATGTACGACGTCCCGATCTGCGCTCCATCAGGATGTCAATCTCACAAGGGCAATTTGTCCGGAGGAGCGAGGACAATTATATCCATCTGCCTGTGCCCTTTTCCCTCCTCTTGGCTGAGTATTTGAGATATGTCACTTACGCTGCGTCAGCTTCGACCTAAGACACATACTTTTCCCACAACCTTCTTGGGCTTGGAGGCCAAGTATCAATGACACAAGAGGTCTCCTACTGGTAGCGCAGAGCTTTAGTGACCCTATCGAGGATTATCTCGCGGGGATCTATCAGCAGAACAGTTAACCCCTTGGCTCTAAAAGACAAGGACTCCCCACCCCCATAACCATTAGAGAAAAGTCATCCAAATCCACCAATCATCTAATGTGTAAGGGGGTCTCCCGACGCTCCACGGACAGATTAAGCTGGGGGAAAGTACAATTTCAAAATTTCTATTGCTCTCCCAGGACGTAACTCACTGTCAAAGGTTTCTTATTATCCTCTTCCAAATGAAGACTTGGCCAATAATTAAGGTATAAGAACTTTTTTAAGACCCCAATTTACATTAGACAAACTTCGATATTGGCGAATCTTCAAAAGTCTAATGTATGGAGGCCTCCAAACTCTCTCCCGAAAGATGATGTCGGGGGAGAGAAGGATCGCTCAAGTCTAATTTCCGACAGCCAATACTATCGTCCTCCGAAAACTCTGACAGTGGCTCTCTCAATGAGAACACAGGAGCCCTCTCCCGAGCGATGGGCTCCTGTGTACGAGGGGATGGAAGAAATAGCCAACAGATATCTATTCTGAATGAAGGGCTTTAGGATCTCCCCAAACATTGGCTACATTATAGGCTTGTAGTCTCCCATCCCTTCTTCAAGTCTGGTAATTAAAGAGATTGTTCAGTACTAACGTATCGATGAATATGCAATAAGTGGGGGTGCGACACTTAGGACTCGCCATCAACCAGAGTTATTGTAAACTCTGTAAATTGTAAAAAATACATTTGATTCATAAACCACAATTAAATAATAGGTCATTTTCCGATGATACAGTCCCTTTAAGATTCCATAGTAATGACTACTGACATAATAAATTCAAAAGTTGTCCATGTTCATTTGCTAACAGGCTGAAGAACAGGTTCAGCACCCGACCCGACCAGCTCATTGTCCATCAGCTCGTGGTCACCATTAATGATGGTGGCATGCGGCACCTGCGCCATACGCTTGATAACTGCAGCTTCAGGCCAAGCTGAAACTAGAAAAGCTCTTTGATGCTGGTGGCATAGGAACAGTGCGGTCCAGTCCTTACATTTTATTTTCATGGAAAGGTAAAAGGATTCTAAATGGTTCCACTAAATGGAATGTAGATCAGTTTAGGGATCTATGGAGATCATAGTGTGTGCAGTGGGATCCCAGCTGGGGGGGGGAGTTCTGGTTGTTACTACATCTAGAAGGGTAGAAATATGTGAGATAGACAGGGGCGTAACTGCAACAGGTGCAAGGGTTGCAATCGCACCCGGGCCCTGGAGCCGAGGGGGCCCTAAAAGTCCCTTTGGCCTAAAGAAAGACTATTGCTATTAAAGATTTAAAATATTTGGGGGCCCTGTTGGAGCTTTCGTATTGGGGACCATGAGTTTCAAGTTACAACACTGGAGATAGACAATTTGACTACATGTCTTTGCCACCTGGCACATGAAACAGAATATCATGGTGTTTTTTCACAGCTTTTTATTTTAGATAAACAGATATCAATAGATAATAGATCGATTGATAAATAGATAATTCATATTATTTGATAGGTAGACAGATAATATCAGTGATAGATAGATATGTAGATAGATAGATAATAGATGGATAATAGATAGATGATTGATAGATAGATAGATAGATAGATAGATAGATAGATAGATAGATAGATAGATAGATAATAGATAAATAGATAATAGATGGATATATAAATAGGTAGATGAATAATAGATAGATAATAGATAGCTGGATGATAGATAGATAGATAGATAGATAGATAGATAGATAGATAGATAGATAGATAGATAGATGATAGATAGATAATAGATAGATAGATGATAGATAATAGACAGATAATAGATAGATGATAGATGGATAATAGCTAGATGATAGATATTAGATAGATAATAGATATATAAATAGATAGATGATAGATATATAGATAATAGATAGATGATAGATAATAGATAGATAATAGATAGATGATAGATAATAGATATTATCAGATTGATAGTAACGTGCTCTGAGTTGCATGAACCTATGGAAGTCTATAGGGTAATAAGGCGGCTGAATGATTGTGACATGAAATGATTGGAGACAATACTGATGGGTCAGGACCTGATCTGAAATAGCTGCATAGATGAATCTCACTGCTGTCCCCACGGAAATTCCTGGCACCTCGCACATTGCACACGGGGCAAACTCTGGACAACGTAGCACATTTCAGATGTATTTTTACCTCCGTAAAGGGCAGATACCTCTTTGCGAGTTTTTCTCACTGCTGTAGTCTAACTATGGTGAGGATATACAGCAATGGCTTCTGTTCTGTCTGCAATAATCAAATATTCCAAAATAAAATCTGCAACTGGAAAAACAATACTTTTTATTCTATATAACCCCCTCCCAAATCTTAGTGGGAACCAGCGATATATGGAACCATTATACACCAGCAGGGCTGCAGGCCGTGTACTGGGACATCAAGCATATGTTCCACATTACTATCATCTATCTTTCTTATATCTATCTAGCTCAATATAAAATAAATTTGTTGTGACACCAGTGGTACAAATAGAGGGTACAGGCCTCAAGACAATTACCAAATGTCCATGAAATATCATCCAAGAATTACTCATGGTTGGTGATTATACTGGAGCTGCCAGCAGAGGATCTTGATGTTTTGCCCAGCTACGTTCAGCGTGACAGAATCTTCCTCAGACGACCATTAATAACCTTATTGATAGCAGCCGAGGCTGTAAGTGCACAGGAATTCTCATGCTCTATACTCATTAAATCCAGATGTTTGTGGTATTTTATTTCCATTTTTTCATCATCATTTACATATCAATCTATCATTTACATATCATTAACATGTCTGTCTGCCCTGTAATTTCCATAATTCCTTCACTTTTCCTTCTTGGTTGTAGTTCAATGTCAAGTGTATTTATCTATCTATCTATTATCTATCATCTATCTATAATCTCTCTATTATCTATCTATTATCTGTCTATTATATCTATCTATCTATCTATTATCTATCTTATATATCTATTTTCTATTATCTATCTATTATCTATCTATTATCTGTCTATTATCTGTCTATTATATATATCTATCTATTATCTATCTTATATATCTATTTTCTATGATCTATCTATTATCTGTCTATTATCTATCTATCTATTATCTATCTATGATCTATCTTTCTATTATCTCTCATCTATCTATTTATTATCTCTCTATTATCTATCTATTTATTATCTATCTATCTATCTATCTATCTATCTATCTATCTATCTATCTATCTATCATCTATCTATTATCTATCTGTCTATCATCTATCTATCTATTGTTATTCCTTCTAGAACCTTGTAAATACATTTGTTGTTACCAGTTGGGGGCGTGTCCATTCATTGTCTCATATTGTCCAATCAGTGCTGACCATATTGAACTGTGCAGGAACACACCCCCTTGATAAGGGTAATAGTAATACCAGTTGTCAATTTGTTTGTACATTTCTAGGGGGAATAACAGAGTAATGGCACTATGTAGAGTTATAAGAAACTATGCAATAGAATTGTTATTTCATGGGAAATACAAATATTTATTAAAACAGATATGTCAGGAGAGTTGACAGGACCCCTTCAAGTGTCTCTACTGATCCACTAGTTTTTGCAAGCTTTGAAATTCTTAGCTCAGCCCCTTACATGAGATATGAGAAAGATAATCTGGTACAATTTATCAATATAGAGGATCCGAAAGATTAAGATGAAGAGGGCTTGGCAAGATAACTCAATACCTGCCACTTTCCAGCTTTTATAATTGTATGACTATGACCCCCTGAACCCAGTGATCGGATGACACTGACTGATCGTCTTCTGTTTAGAATTTCAAGTCTCTTCCCCTGATGTCTCCGAGGATGTTGGACCCCTTGCTGATGGACAGACAGGAGCAGTGGACACCAGCTTGGATGACAAGTCTCTTTATGTGGACCATGTTCATCGAGAGAAAAATCTTCTATTCTCCTATAATGAAGGCCTTGAGGCAGAAACACATGAAATAAAGAAACAGGATTGTGGACCGACTGGGGAGAGGCAAGAAAAGCAAAATATTACTCCAGGCACATCTCTCTGTGATCCTGTTGAGATAGAAGAAGATGGAGGAAAGGAACATGATGTTGAAGAAGGCCAAGACGCGACCATGGATAAAGAACCTGGACAAGGAGTTATTGATGATGTTGAAGATGAGGGCATCATTCAAGAGGTTGTTCCAGAGAATGAGAATGAAGCAGCAGAAGACTTTCCTGGAACAGCAGTAGAAAGCAAACCTATTGAAACCAAGTTATTTCTTGAAGTCAAGGAAGAAACAGATGGAGGATCAGAAGATGATGTCACGAATGTAGCAGAAGAAGAGAATACTGAAAAATTAGATACAGAAGAAGAAGAACAAGAAGAATTACATGATAACAATGGCTTACACGAGCCAGAAGAAGAGCAAGAACTAGCAGTAGAACCAAAGTTGGATGCCAAGACCAATGCAAATGTGGGAGATTCTTCTGAAGATGAAGAAGAGGTTGGAGAACCAGAAGTAGATGCTGAGACTGATGTAAATGGAGATGGTTCTGTAAATGGAGATGATTTTTTAAATGAAGAGGATGAAGAGCCAGAGGTAGTTTCTGGGACTGATAAAGATGGGGGTGGTTCTACTGAAGAACAGCACGAAGAGGATGAAGAACCAGGGGTAGATGCAGAGACTGATGGAAATGGAGGTGCGTCTTTGGAAGAAGAGGAAGAAGAATCTGAAGACCAAGAGGTAGATGCTGAAACTGACAAAAATGAGGCTGATTCTTCTAAAGGACAACAATATGAGGAAGAAGAACTAGAGGAAGAGGCTGAGACTCACGTGAATGAAGGAGAACTTTTAGAAGAAGAGCCAGAAGAGGCAGAAGAATCACAGATAGATGCTGATGGTGTTATAAATATAGGAGAACCTTCCGAAGAAAAGAAAGAAGATACAAATGTTGATGGGAACACTGAGACTCTATCAGAGGAACCAGAAGGAGAAATATCAAATACAGAAGTGAATATACAAGAAAAGGTTTCAGAAGACAAAGCAGAAGCTGGTGAATCAGAGAATGATGAGAAAAGATTTCTGGATGAAAATACAGAAACGTTATCTACTAAACAATCCGAGAAGCAAGCTCCAAAGTCTGAATCAACAAGACTAAAAGGTAGACATTCCAATAATCTTACTGGACCTTCACCAGCAAATTACGTTTCTGAATCTTATCGCTCTTTTTTACACATAAACCAGTTGAGCTTTTCCGATTCATTGCTTTTACTTTTAGATATCTAATTAAATTAACCTTTTACCGGTTGATCTGCTAAGGAACGGGGCAAGAAGTATTCTTGTAGGGACATGGTTCAAGGTGTGATTCTCATGGGTCAAACTTTTACAACACAGAAAAAAAAATAGCTAAGGGGCTTAGATTCCTTCTTCTAAGGGGTCTTCTTTAAGAGATTTATGATGTATTCTAGTATTGGGTTCCATGTAGTACAAAAGCTTGTTTTTAACCTCATGGACTCTTGAGGAACCTGACTTCACTGTGGAATCAGACTTTAGGGTGGTCTGATCTTGTGAAGTTAATGGGGTATAGAATGTAGTGATTACGGTAAAGTTGACGCAGACATTCTGCTGCAAGTTCTCCAAAAACATCACTTGCAGTTCTCCTTAGAACTTTCTGCGCGCTAATCACTGTCACCTCCTAGCTCAGTAATGGGACCATCTGTATTCACTGAAGACGGATTTTACCCATGAATTGAGAATTTTTGAGAGTGAAAGATCAGTCCAGGAGGAGAAAGAAATGGGTTTCTCTAATAAGAAATATTACAAAGTTTCTTGTTTTCATGTGTATGATTGATTTATGAAAAACAATTATGCGACAGTTCCTATTTAAGGTCACACCACAGGATGGAGGTCTGGACCTAAACCTCCCCCTACTTGATGCCCTTGTCGCCTCTGCATGCCGCACCACCCGGGGCACATGCCCTAAGACTACCCCTAGCTATACCCCTCTATGGCTATAAATTGCTTCCTGACAGCATTTCCTAATACGTACAGGTTCATGTAACCAAATTATATCCTCTGTCCTGCCTTATATAGCGATTTCTATTGATTTGATGACTTATTAACCATTCATATTCTTTCTTATAGATGACGTGGAAGAAGATGTGGAAGAATTCCCGAGAAGGGACCGGAGCCACATAGACAGCACCTTAAAGCTCACAGAAGAGAAACCGACAGATGATTATTCAGGTAGCCACATATTTGTAATATTGGGCTACATTACATAGAGCAAAATCCAAGATCCAAAATATTGGGGTATTTAATCTTTCTCTTGTTCTGACTGTGTATGCCCCCAAAAATGGGCCAAAAAACAATCCCCTTATAATATAATTTTGTCCTAAAAACAACATTCATCAGTGACCCGACTGCTAAATGAAGTGGTAGTTCGCCACACCACACCATTCATATAGGGAAATTTTGGAATCCCCATTTTTGGATTCGGAGGGGTCCCAACAGTCATACATTTAATATATGAAAAGAGCTGTATGATCACCCTTTCATTCACCGTCTATGAGAGCGGTGGGCACATTTGCACATTTTTGCTCCCAAGGAGCTGTATGCTGACCTAAAAATATGATTAGTGGGGGTCTGGCAGTTGGAACCCCCACCAATCCTAAGAATACGGCTACCATGTTAAATTAGTTCCCACTTTCCAGACAGTAAATTGTGCCACTCCTTGTACATGGGAGCACAAGACCACAATTCTCAGTAATGGTGGGTGACCTACTGGTCAGACCCCCACTGATCATACATTTATAACCTTTTCTGTGGATGGGTGATAAATGCTGTTTATGGGACAACCACTTGTATTTGTGATAGGGTTAATGTCACCCTTTACATTTTGCTATAGGGTTCTATATGGGAAGTTTATAGAAGAGAGGATACCCAATTGCAAACACCAAAATTGGCCCATTTTATAGCGCTAGGTGTTGCCACTTAGAAAACAAGGGGGCAGCTTTTGTTTCCCTCTTCTCACCCTTTCCATAAGGATTTGGGCCAAATACCCCAGGAGGAGGGTGTACTACCCATGCTCTCACTACGTAGTAGATCGGCGGATGGTACCAACTAGGGAGAGGCTTCCTCATCATACAGCCCATAGCAATCCCTCAGCAGAAGCCCCATTACTTGTCCTCGCTTCTCACTGCTCTGTTTCTCCTCTTTTCCAGTGGCACTGCAGAGACTCAGGAAAATCTACCACTCTTCTATCAAACCCCTGGAACTGTCCTATAAATACAACGAGCTGAGACAGTATGAGATCACAGGTGAGCGGGGTGATATGAGTGTGCCATGAATATCCCTGACAGAAGACAGATAGGAAGCACCAGGGTAAATGTAGGAACTCCAAAACAAGAGATCCCGGTGATCCTATTGGGATCTATGAACCATCATTGAAAGCGGAACTCTAAGTTCTAGATTAATGGCTTCTATGGTTCCAGCCACGGTCTCACAAGTACATGTTCAGCCTCTATCCCAAAGGTGTTATTTCTATCGTAATAGGGACATTGAAGGATCCATCCACATCTTAAAGGGGTTCTATCATTTGCTAAAAATACGTATTTTTTTTAACCTGGTGTAAATGCTGCTCTTTTCCTGAATCCAGCGATGTTTTTCTTTTGTTCCTGCTCCTCTCTGTTCCTGAGATATGGCCTCTTCTTCCCTTCATATAAATCTAGTCTTCGGCGCTAAGTGGTGTGGTCTCCAGCGCTTCTCTATGGGCGTCGTCTTGAAGGCCACGCCCTATTAGATAAAATACTATTATTACACATAGGGAAAAGTAGGCAATATCTCAGGAATGGAGAGGCACAGCAACAAAAAAAAAACAACGCCGGATTCAGGAGAACAGCGGCATTTTCACCTGGTAGAAAAGATGAGACATTTATGGGAAATGGCAGGTTCTCTTTAAAGGGGTTATCTTAAGGTTTCTTTAATGGACACCTACATTTTGACCCTCTCAACCATATGCAATTAATACCACGTATATAAGTAAGTTTAATGGCTCATGAAATGGGTAAGGTATTAAAAGAAAATCCTGTTAGGGACCATTGAGTAGTTACTATGGTGTTAAATATTTTCTGTTTCGGGGTATTCCTACCTCTGGGACCTCCACCTTGAGACTGTAGCTCCATCTTATACTTATGTAAACGGAAAGGTGGCTGCGCATGCGCGGCTTTCTCCATACACTTCAATTAAGAGTTTCAAAAACAGCAATGCAAGCGTGCACAACTATTTTCGAAAGTGAACAGAAAGAGACAGGCATGACTGACACCGTTACACTTGCAAAGTTCCGTTTTTAAGATAGATGCAGGTCCAGAGAAGGGACTTACATCTATCAGGCATTTATGGCATATTTTATGGAACACCCCTTTAAATTTTTAATTTTACATGCATTGATCAAACTAACAGTATATTGTGCTAAGAAACTGCACTAATTAATAGCGTCTAACCACATGCAATGACCCCATATATATATATTGGGAAACAACTATGTCCTACGTATTGGGGACTGTATATGGGGGGAGGGGGATGTGGACAAATGTCATCAGCTACATAGTTATTCCCACTACCAGAATGCTCAGAGAGAGAATATGACTGCCCCAATAAGAACCTGGCACCCCAAATTTGCATGACTGCATGTTTCCATATTGCCCCTTGGATACTTAAAAGGGTTTTCCATGTTTGTGATATTGACGGCCCCATCGATCAGCTGCTTTCAGCTTCGGAGGCAGCAGAATGGAAGCGAAACAGCACAACTGTGTACACTGTGTAGTTGCCATTAGCGAGAAATGCAGTTTGGTTCCTATTCAAGTGAATAGCAGTTGAGCTGAATTTTTTGGCAATGACCATTACATGGTGTGCGGAGCTGTGCTGTTCTGGCTCCTCCAGACCACCCATCCTCATCTGAAATGGATGGCCTATCCTGAAGATAGGCCATCGATACCCTAAATCTGAACAACCCCTTTAAATGCATATCATTGCATGTAATCAGTGGCATAGATTTAGGGGGGTGCAAAAGTAGCAGTCACTCCTGGGTCCTGGTGCCGTGGGACACCCAAAGGCCACTCTGCTATGCAAGAACTGATGAAGAAGGTTACAAATTTTGGAATCTGACCCTTTTTAACTTTCTGAGAATCCATAGAAACATGTTAGAAGAACATAACATTGGTGTTCATCAGCAGAGACTCCTTACAAGTTCCCAGAGCTGCTGAAGATCTCATTAAGACCTTATTTTTGAATATATATTTTGAAAGTAGTCTGAGCTCTTCTTTTTGCAAAGTTCTTAAAATCCCCTGCAGAGAAACAGATAGATTATAAAAAGTCTGAGTTTCTGTTTCGCCACTAGGGGGAGCTTTGGAGCTTCTTGCATACTGTGATGTACAAACTGTATGTAGTTAGCCCTTTAGCTCCCCCTAGTGGTGAAAAATACACTAGTCAGAGGCTTCACAGCATGAAGTCCTATTGATTTTAAACTATATTTACTATGAGGATAAGGTTAACTACGGTAGTTTTTATTGCACTGGATGATAGCGCTGCACCGTGTCCTCCATGCCTCCCACTTGCATCTGCCATAGGGCCCAGCTTTCCCTTGTCTTGTGATTAAATGTTGACATTTCGTTTCCCTCCCATCTGCTAACAGCTTATCATGGACGTAGCCTTGCTGACTCGGCCGCAGGTGGGTAGAACTGCCTAAGGTGCCTGTGTCCTGCCTGGCCTTTTCAGCTTGCGTGTCTGCTTCCTATAACACAGGCCTGAATTCATCCCACCTGCATACTCATCCGCCAGCTTCTGACAAGCCGTGTAATGTATGACCGCCACACCACTAATACGCCACTAATATATAGCTTTATGCAGGTTGAAAATATTATGTACTGATGAATGGACATTATGCAAGGAGAAGCAGGGCTCCATGATTGGATTGCGAGATGGGACTGTATTGGTCTGGCATTTGGAAAATTGTGTTGGAATACTAAAGTGCTTTGAAATGAATCTGTTCTGTGTCGACAAATCCCAAAACGCGTGGTGCAAGATGATCCACTTTGAAAAAAAAAACATGATTTTGTGATACTCTGCCGGGAGACATTTATGCTATAAGTTTATGTATGTGGCCGCCCAGTGGTTGTAATGTGAACTGCAGTCAACGTGGGTTATTGGTATAATCTACTGAATGTGTATTGTGATAAATATTTAATTTAACTTATATTATAAAGCAGAAAATGTATTTTCATCCTCTCACATCTAATAGTGTTCAATAGAAACTCTGCAATACTTAATTTTGCCTGTGGTGGCGCTGTTGTGGGAGGGAATTGGTATCTTCCGACCAGGTTTTTCTATATATTGCAGCTGATTGATGGGTGTTTAAGCTACAGGGTTTATCAGAAAAGGATTTTTATGCCTTAAAGTAATTGGCCAAAGTGGACAACCCCTTTAAGTCTATTTATTAACACTATATTGACCTCAACAGTGCAGTCAATAAACCTATCTGACTAGATAATCATTTTTCAAAAACCTCCCGAGTATTTTTTTTAAAATCTAATGCACATCTTTTCGCATCGGCTTTATTGGCTAATTACTTCCTCTTCTCCTTCTCTTCCGTCTCTTTGTCTTCTTAATCTTCTTCTATTGTTTCTTATTTTGATGACAAAATCCATAATAAAATTTTAATGTAATTTTGTAATTATTATTATAGATGGTGAGATCACATCTAAACCAATGGTGTTGTTTTTGGGACCGTGGAGTGTTGGCAAGTCCACCATGATCAACTACCTCTTGGGGTTGGATGAAACCCCCCATCAATTGTATACAGGTAACAATGGAGTCATTTTCAGAACATACGTACATTTTTCATGACCATCCTTCCATTATAAAGATTGTGCTCTTCTTACTAACTCTTTGTAGGTGCTGAACCCACAACTTCTGAATTTACCGTCCTCATGCATGGTCCAAAGTTGAAGACCATTGAGGGCATCGTGATGGCAGCTGACAGCGCTCGTTCCTTCTCTCCGCTGGAGAAATTTGGGCAGAACTTTTTGGAGAAGTTGATTGGCATTGAGATTCCTCATAAACTTTTGGAAAGAGTAACATTTGTGGATACCCCTGGTATCATTGAGAACCGAAAACAACAAGAAAGAGGTATGTATGATAAGAAGAAATCTTGAGGTGGCACCATAAATTCTCTTGAGCTTCATTACCTTAATTTTCCTTCTCAGGTTATCCATTCAATGATGTATGCCAATGGTTCATTGACCGAGCTGATCTCATTTTCGTTGTATTTGACCCAACCAAACTAGACGTGGGTCTGGAGTTGGAGATGCTCTTCAGGCAGCTGAAAGGACGCGAGTCTCAAATCCGCATCATCCTAAACAAGGCCGATAGCTTGGCCACCCAAGAACTTATGAGGGTATACGGTGCTCTTTTCTGGAGTTTGGCACCTCTTATCAATGTTACCGAGCCACCTAGAGTCTATGTTAGCTCTTTTTGGCCAGAAGACTATCATCCCGAAACACACAAAGAATTATTCCTTAAGGAAGAAATTTCCCTTCTGGAAGATCTTACTCAAGTCATCGAGAACCGACTTGAAAACAAAATAGCCTTTATTCGTCAGCATGCTATCAGAGTCCGTATTCATGCATTGCTGGTTGACCGATACCTTCATACCTACAAGGACAAGATGACATTCTTTAGTGATGGAGAACTTGTATTCAAGGACATATTAGAAGATCCTGATAAATTTTTTATCTTCAAGTCCATCTTGGCTAAAACCAACGTCAGCAAATTTGATCTTCCCAACCGCGAGGCCTACAAAGATTTCTTTGGAGTAAACCCTATTACAAGCTTCAAGCTTCTGTCCCAACAATGCTCCTACATGGGTGGCTGCTTCCTGGAGAAGATCGAAAAGGCCATAACACATGAGCTTCCAGATCTCCTAGGTGGCATCAGTAAAAAACCTTCAGGCCTCAATTGTGATGTGACCGGTTGTGGAGAAGCACCAAAGAACCGTTATAAAAAACATTAACTAATCTCCAGCGTAACCCACTTCTCATATTTAATAAAAAGTCAAATAAAAAAAAAACAGTATCAACGCCGTAAAAAAAAGGTCTTACAACCTTTTGGTGATGGATGTTGCCTGTTTGGGAAACCCTTGCAGGCCATTCTACTTACAGTATGTTGTCAAGGTGTGTCACAGAGATGATGCTCAAAACAATCCTTCTGTTCTAGAGGGACTGGTGGTCACTCTGGTGCCGAAGGAAGGAATAATGTGCAAGACAGCTAATGGAGCCTTCCCAAATAGTTGATTAGATTATTTTGAGATAACATTGCAGAGAACTGCTCTTCCACCCTTATTCTAGCTCGTACTACGACGGTCCTTCCCTTCCCTTGGTCCAAGAGAAGAAGGAATGAGAAAATGAGTTAGGTCTACAAGGAATTTTAGTTCACTGCAAAGTTCTCTGATGTATTGTGTGTAATGATAATCTGTCTTGTAATGTGGCAAGGTAGTAGCCATGTTACATCATGTCTAGGTCAATGAGGTACCTTATAGAGTCCACTTTCAAAGCCAAGACCATAGTGGTTGGACCATCAGTCCATTGTATGCGATATTGGTGGTAGTGCCAACTGGTCAACCCCATAAGAGCTACCAGCACTGGCTTAACCGAACCATGGTACAAAAGTGGACATGACCATTAACGGAGAGGCTCAACCTATGTTAATTCTGTTACTATAGAATCCACCATGGTTAGATATTCCAAAACCGCATCCTCAGCAAAGTCACTTAAGGCAGACGAGACGTAGGGATCATGACGATGAGTTGGCCAATAATCTTCCGAAATATTGTATAATGTTACGTCGATCATGGCAAAATCTGAAATGACGGCAGGTACTTATTTTATACTGTCTTGAATATTCCTTTGGAATATTTGCCACGGTTAGAAAAAGTCTTTGGATTTTCCATTGTGTTGTATTTGATAGATGTTTTACTTTTACCCGTCCGGTTGGACATCAGTCCATGTGATATTTGTCAAGAATTTAATAAAACATGACGACGGTGTTGACTTGTTCGGATCTTCTCGGAAAGTCTGGTCTGTGTGATTCACTATGATATCTAAAAAAAAAAAAATCACCGAGAGGCAAACACATTCGTCAGTAGATTTTGTGGTTGTCACCATCTGCTTCTAGTTATAGGTCGAACAGATACAGGTATTTTGTAGAACCAGCTCCGACAATCCCGATGTACCAGGAGTCAGTTTTCTGGGGAAGGGTGGATAAACATATAGATATGCAGAATTCCAGTGTGGAATACCAGGAGGCCCTAAACCAGAAAGAAGGGAAAACAGAAAGTGTAGATACGTTGGACCTGTCTTCAACGCAAGAAGCAGCCATTTTTGTGTGCTACACCCATCAGATAGGAACAAGAGGCTTCCTAAATATTACTTCTAGTTTACAGCCAGGAGGAAATGGTGAAGATATATGTAAGTCCTGGGAGCCAGTCGTCCACCTTTTTAAAGAATTCAGGGAACTAAGGCATCCAGTTGACCTCCTGTTATCAAGACCATCATCTTGGCACATGTATTAGGAAGTTTGATCTGCTGTACAGTACGCTGCCTCACTGTGGTACACAGACTTGTCTTGGTTTCTCCTTATAAGGCAGCAGGAAGTGAAACATAGAAAACAAAAAGGTAAATGAGCGGGAATGAGAAGTGTAATCCGTTGCGTAATGAGAAGTTAAAAGAGTATCTAAAACTTTTATTTATTTTTATCATTTTGTCCAATGTGGAAAGTTAGGACACTTTACAGATCACTTTATTAGAGGATTTGTTCATTCTTGTCAAAAGAAAAATAAATATTTGCCTTCCATTGATATCAGAATGTACTCCTTCGGAGGATGGATGCTGGTGGTTAAAGGATCAGCAACTTTCACTGCCAACATCTGTACTCCAAATGATATGAATGCAGAAAAAGGCATGAAAATAAACTGGGGAACAGCCGGGGTTTGGAAGCCATTTATTTTATTTTTCTTTTTTTTTTATGAGAACAAAAACAAATTGTGATTTGCAAAGTTTCATAACTTTTTTTGAAAGTTTAGTTACTCTCTGATATGTTGTATTAGATGAATCTCAGTTGGATATCGAGGTACAGGCCTCCACAAAATAACCATGCGCTGTTCACAATTTCTGCTCTTAAGGGCATTCATGGAAAGTAGATGCATATTTGCAAGAGGTGCCGCTTGGTCCAAGTAATGGAGTTGTTCCATTTTCTTTTCTACCGCCAACCCTCCTTTCAGTCTGTCGCCGGCGTCCTCCGGACGGACCTTCCTCTTGACGTACAATAAAAACGTTTGTGATTGTCAACCTCGGACTCTCTGTGATCTCCTTCCCTTATCGGACAATGCGGATTTTATACTCCTGAAAAATACACCGCGGGCGCTTCAAGTTTTCTCGAAAGAAACTATCAATCAAATTGTAGCTGCGTTGTTCTCAAAGAGTAATTTGGTAAAGGAAAAAATACATATCTTTGTACCGTCTTAGCCAATAGATAGAAAAATATTAAAATTTGAGAGTCCTCGGTGGTTGATACTGAAAAGATGGTAACAAATTACAAGCTTTCGAGACTACTACCGAAAAGACCTGAGTAGTCTCGAAAGCTTTAATTCATCTTTTCAGTTGGCCATTAAAAAGGTATCAACCACTGAGGATTCTCAAATTTTAATATTTTTTTTTTAAGACTTGGTATTCAATCTACAAAAAGATCCTTTATTTTTAAGGGAGAAAAGCCAACGACAAAGGTCTCTGGCAGCAGCTTACTCCACTCTACCTCTTGGCTGAGCATACATGTGTATGGGGGGGATCATTGGGAATAGCTGTGGACCATGCCTGCATCATCATCCATGGAAGATACTGAACACACAGACTTGGGTTTTCCAAAATCTCCAAAGAGGAAAAGCCCTGTTTAACTTCTACCCACTGGGAAAACTTGAGGTGCCCCAGCTTACATTCTGGGGCAGCTTTAGCAAACACAAGAGCTATGTCTGTGGTATGTATTACTTTTGGAAAAAATAGTGTAAGGAGACTGATTGTAGAGAATCAAGATGGCTGTCTCCATTATACACACGCATGCTCAGTTTGGCCGAGCATGCGTGCATTCTCCATCAAAGACAGGGGTGCTTTATTATAGTCTCCTCAATACCACCATAGACCCGGGCTGCACACACGTTTTTTTCTAGTGTGACATCTCCTCATTATATTGTCACACGACAGATTGTGTCCACAGGAATACACTGACTGAATAATGCTGCCATATAGTGACTAAATATAACCGCCATACAGACGCTGTATAATGCCGCCATATAATATTTTGCTGTGCCCATGGATCATGCGGACGCTGAACACTTCTGCCACCGTGTGGCCAATCGGTGAAGTTCTCAAGTCAGTATAAAGGAAACAATGGTTATCAGGTAGCAGGCACACTCCTGTAAGAAATAATGGAGGCAGTACTGGACTCATGAGTATAAAACCCCACAACTAAATTCTGAATGAATAATAAAACAAATAATAGATATAAATGAAAGAATCCAATACCAATTATTGAGAATACGAAATGAAAACAATTTAAAAAGACGGCGGATGGACGTTCATATAATCGACGTGGTATTGATTATAATAATGCAATTAACAAAAACAGCCACAGGGTGGTGATAGTGAGACAAAATGCTAATAGTTCAACAGTATAACTAGACCAAACACCTGACAACCAGGTAGTCATATAGTCCTTGCTTGCAATCAAGCTCTGTGCACCTCTGGGGACATTTTTTTTTTTTTACTTACATGCACATATTTGGGGCAAAAAAATAATTTTATCCAATTAGGTTACATTAAAAATGTTGCATGGTTTTGTTTTTACATCTCTCATTATGAAAGCAGGGGTTGTGGAGCGCTCGTTAAAATGATGAATGGGGATGTAGCCGAGGCTTATTAGAAACTGGGCTCATATATTGGGATAGAATGGGTCGATCCATCACCAATGTCCAACAGACAACCAGTGATCCTGCCGATTGAAAAAAAAGCTAATACTTCTTGGATGGAGACATACTTGTTAAAACAACAAAAAGGGAACTTAGAAATCCTCCAAAATTATTCAAAAAACAGCAGAAAAAAGGCAGAAATGCTTCCTGCCTGGGCCTCCAAACACATGCACTATCAGGGTGCAGCGGACCCAATTAAAGATGGCGGCAACACCAATTATATAACCACTCTCAACCTACCAATCCATGGAGGGGGTGGATATTTGGTATATTAGTGCACAAACATCTGTATGCGGCGCTGTTCACATAATGTAATTATATCTCCATCCTGTAATGATATCCCCCTTTCTGTAATAATGTCCTCCATCTTGTAATAAAGTCCCCCATCTTGTAATAACACCCCCTTCCTATAATAATATCCCCCATCCTGTAATAATATCCCCCATCCTGTAATAATGACCCCTGTCCTGTAATAATATCCTCATCCTATAATAATGACACCTGTCCTGCAACAATATCCCCTTCCTGTAATAGTGTCCCCCTGTCCTGTAATAATATCGCCATCCTGTAATAATATCCCCCTTCCTGTAATAATGTCCTCATCTTGTAATAATATCCCCTATCCTATAATAATATCCCCCATTCGGTAATAATGACCCTTATCCTGTAATAATATCCCCTGTTATGGCTGGCAATCAGGCAACACAGCGTGCAGTAATCAGCGCACATACAGAGATCTGGCAATAACCAAAAACAATAGGACGAGCTCTGAGACGTGGAATCTCTGTAGACTGCAGTACCTGATCTATCCTCACACAACTATAAGCAGCAGTGGATTGCGCCTATCAACTACCTATGCAACTCGGCACTGCCTGAGGAGCTGACTAGCCTGAAGATAGAAATACAAGCCTGACTTACCTCAGAGAAATACCCCAAAGGAATAGGCAGCCCCCCACATATAATGACTGTTAGCAAGATGAAAAGACAAACGTAGGAATGAAATAGATTCAGCAAAGTGAGGCCCGATATTCTAGACAGAGCGAGGATAGCAAAGAGAACTATGCAGTCTACAAAAAACCCTAAAACGAAAACCACGCAAAGGGGCAAAAAGACCCACCATGCCGAACTAACAGCACGGCGGTGCACCCCTTTGCTTCTCAGAGCTTCCAGCAAAAGTTAATAGCAAGCTGGACAGAAAAAACAGAAAACAAACTAGAAGCACTTATCTAGCAGAGCAGCAGGCCCAAGGAAAGATGCAGTAGCTCAGATCCAACACTGGAACATTGACAAGGAGCAAGGAAGACAGACTCAGGTGGAGCTAAATAGCAAGGCAGCCAACGAGCTCACCAAAACACCTGAGGGAGGAAGCCCAGAGACTGCAATACCACTTGTGACCACAGAAGTGAACTCAGCCACAGAATTCACAACAGTACCCCCCCCTTGAGGAGGGGTCATCGAACCCTCACCAGAACCCCCAGGCCGACCAGGATGAGCCACATGAAAGGCACGAACAAGATCTGGGGCATGGACATCAGAGGCAAAAACCCAGGAATTATCTTCCTGAGCATAACCCTTCCATTTGACCAGATACTGGAGTTTCCGTCTAGAGACACGAGAATCCAAAATCTTCTCCACAATATACTCCAATTCCCCCTCCACCAAAACAGGGGCAGGAGGCTCCACAGATGGAACCATAGGTGCCACGTATCTCCTCAACAACGACCTATGGAATACATTATGTATGGAAAAGGAGTCTGGGAGGGTCAGACGAAAAGACACCGGATTGAGAATCTCAGAAATCCTATACGGACCAATAAAACGAGGTTTAAATTTAGGAGAGGAAACCTTCATAGGTATATGACGAGAAGATAACCAAACCAGATCCCCAACACGAAGTCGGGGTCCCACACGGCGTCTGCGATTAGCGAAAAGCTGAGCCTTCTCCTGGGACAAGGTCAAATTGTCCACTACCTGAGTCCAGATCTGCTGCAACCTGTCCACCACATAATCCACACCAGGACAGTCCGAAGACTCAACCTGTCCTGAAGAGAAACGAGGATGGAACCCAGAATTGCAGAAAAATGGAGAGACCAAGGTAGCCGAGCTGGCCCGATTATTAAGGGCGAACTCAGCCAACGGCAAAAATGACACCCAATCATCCTGGTCAGCGGAAACAAAACATCTCAGATATGTTTCCAAGGTCTGATTGGTTCGTTCGGTCTGGCCATTAGTCTGAGGATGGAAGGCCGAGGAAAAAGATAGGTCAATGCCCATCCTACCACAAAAGGCTCGCCAGAACCTCGAGACAAACTGGGAACCTCTGTCAGAAACAATATTCTCAGGAATGCCATGTAAACGAACCACATGCTGGAAGAACAAAGGCACCAAATCAGAGGAGGAAGGCAATTTAACCAAGGGCACCAGATGGACCATTTTAGAAAAGCGATCACAGACCACCCAAATGACCGACATTTTTTGAGAAACGGGAAGGTCAGAAATGAAATCCATCGAAATATGTGTCCAAGGCCTCTTCGGGACCGGCAAGGGCAAAAGCAACCCACTGGCACGTGAACAGCAGGGCTTAGCCCTAGCACAAATTCCACAGGACTGCACAAAAGCACGCACATCCCGTGACAGAGATGGCCACCAGAAGGATCTAGCAACCAACTCCCTGGTACCAAAGATTCCTGGATGACCGGCCAGCACCGAACAATGAAGTTCAGAGATAACTTTACTAGCCCACCTATCAGGGACGAACAGTTTCTCGGCCGGACAACGATCAGGTTTATTAGCCTGAAATTTCTGCAACACTCTCCGCAAATCAGGGGAGATGGCAGACACAATGACTCCTTCCTTGAGGATACTCGCCGGCTCAGATAACCCCGGAGAGTCGGGCACAAAACTCCTAGACAGAGCATCCGCCTTCACATTTTTAGAGCCCGGAAGGTATGAAATCACAAAATCAAAACGAGCAAAAAATAACGACCAACGGGCCTGTCTAGGATTCAAGCGCTTGGCAGACTCAAGATAAGTAAGGTTCTTATGATCAGTCAAAACCACCACGCGATGCTTAGCACCCTCAAGCCAATGACGCCACTCCTCGAATGCCCACTTCATGGCCAGCAACTCTCGGTTGCCCACATCATAATTACGCTCAGCAGCAGAAAATTTCCTGGAAAAGAAAGCACATGGTTTGAACACTGAGCAACCAGAACCTCTCTGTGACAAAACCGCCCCTGCACCAATCTCAGAAGCATCAACCTCGACCTGGAACGGAAGAGAAACATCAGGTTGACACAACACAGGGGCACAGCAAAAACGACGCTTCAACTCCTGAAAAGCTTCCACGGCAGCAGAAGACCAATTAACCAAATCAGCACCCTTCTTGGTCAAATCGGTCAATGGTCTGGCAATGCTAGAAAAATTACAGATGAAGCGACGATAAAAATTAGCAAAGCCCAGGAATTTCTGCAGACTTTTTAGAGATGTCGGCTGAGTCCAATCCTGGATGGCCTGAACCTTAACCGGATCCATCTCGATAGTAGAAGGGGAAAAGATGAACCCCAAAAATGAAACTTTCTGCACACCGAAGAGACACTTTGATCCCTTCACGAACAAAGAATTAGCACGCAGTACCTGGAAAACCATTCTGACTTGCTTCACATGAGACTCCCAATCATCTGAGAAGATCAAAATGTCATCCAAGTAAACAATCAAGAATTTATCCAGATACTCACGGAAAATGTCATGCATAAAAGACTGAAAAACAGATGGAGCATTGGCAAGTCCGAACGGCATCACCAGATACTCAAAATGACCCTCGGGCGTATTAAATGCCGTTTTCCATTCATCTCCCTGCCTGATTCTCACCAGATTATACGCACCACGAAGATCAATCTTAGTAAACCAACTAGCCCCCTTAATCCGAGCAAACAAGTCAGAAATCAATGGCAAGGGATACTGAAACTTAACAGTGATCTTATTAAGAAGGCGGTAATCAATACACGGTCTTAGCGAACCATCCTTCTTGGCTACAAAAAAGAACCCTGCTCCCAATGGTGACGACGATGGGCGAATATGTCCCTTCTCCAGGGACTCCTTCACATAACTGCGCATAGCGGTGTGTTCAGGTACGGACAAATTAAATAAACGACCCTTAGGGAATTTACTACCAGGAATCAAATCGATAGCACAATCACAATTCCTATGCGGAGGTAGGGCATCAGACTTGGACTCTTCAAATACATCCTGAAAGTCCGACAAGAACTCTGGGATGTCAGAAGGAATGGATGACGAAATAGACAAAAATGGAACATCACCATGTACTCCCTGACAACCCCAGCTGGTTACCGACATAGAGTTCCAATCCAATACTGGATTATGGGTTTGTAGCCATGGCAACCCCAACACGACCACATCATGCAAATTATGCAGTACCAAAAAGCGAATAACTTCCTGATGTGCAGGAGCCATGCACATGGTCAGCTGGGCCCAGTACTGAGGCTTATTCTTGGCCAAAGGTGTAGCATCAATTCCTCTCAACGGAATAGGACACCGCAAAGGCTCCAAGAAAAATCCACAACGTTTAGCATAATCCAAATCCATCAGATTCAGGGCAGCGCCTGAATCCACAAACGCCATGACAGAATATGATGACAAAGAGCACATTAAGGTAATGGACAAAAGGAATTTGGACTGTACAGTACCAATAACGGCAGAGCTATCGAACCGCCTAGTGCGTTTAGGACAATTAGAAATAGCATGAGTAGAATCACCACAATAGAAACACAGTCTGTTCAGACGTCTGTGTTCGTGCCGTTCTACTTTAGTCATAGTCCTGTCGCACTGCATAGGCTCAGGCTTACTCTCAGACAATACCGCCAGATGGTGCACAGATTTACGCTCGCGCAAGCGACGACCGATCTGAATGGCCAAGGACATAGACTCATTCAAACCAGCAGGCATAGGAAATCCCACCATTACATCCTTAAGAGCTTCAGAGAGACCCTTTCTGAACAAAGCCGCTAGTGCAGATTCATTCCACAGAGTGAGTACTGACCATTTCCTAAATTTCTGACAATATACTTCTACATCATCCTGACCCTGGCATAAAGCCAGCAGATTTTTCTCAGCCTGATCCACTGAATTAGGCTCATCGTAAAGCAATCCGAGCGCCAGGAAAAATGCATCAACATTACTCAATGCAGAATCTCCTGGTGCAAGAGAAAACGCCCAGTCCTGTGGGTCGCCGCGCAAAAAAGAAATAATAATCAAAACCTGTTGAATAGGATTACCAGAAGAATGAGGTTTCAAGGCCAAAAATAGCTTACAATTATTTCTGAAGCTCAGGAACTTAGTTCTGTCACCAAAAAACAAATCAGGAATCGGAATTCTTGGTTCTAGCATCGATTTCTGATCAATAGTATCTTGAATCTTTTGTACATTTACAACGAGATTATCCATTGAGGAGCACAGAGCCTGAATATCCATGTCCACAGCTGTGTCCTGAAGCACTCTAATGTCTAGGGGAAAAAAAAGACTGAAGACAGAGCTAAGAAAAAAAAATGATGTCAGGATTTCTTTTTTCCCTCTATTGGAAATCATTGAAGGGCTCCTTGTACTGTTATGACTGGCAATCAGGCAACACAGCGTGCAGTAATCAGCGCACATACAGAGATCTGGCAATAACCAAAAACAATAGGACGAGCTCTGAGACGTGGAATCTCTGTAGACTGCAGTACCTGATCTATCCTCACACAACTATAAGCAGCAGTGGATTGCGCCTATAACTACCTATGCAACTCGGCACTGCCTGAGGAGCTGACTAGCCTGAAGATAGAAATACAAGCCTGACTTACCTCAGAGAAATACCCCAAAGGAATAGGCAGCCCCCACATATAATGACTGTTAGCAAGATGAAAAGACAAACGTAGGAATGAAATAGATTCAGCAAAGTGAGGCCCGATATTCTAGACAGAGCGAGGATAGCAAAGAGAACTATGCAGTCTACAAAAAACCCTAAAACGAAAACCACGCAAAGGGGCAAAAAGACCCACCGTGCCGAACTAACAGCACGGCGGTGCACCCCTTTGCTTCTCAGAGCTTCCAGCAAAAGTTAATAGCAAGCTGGACAGAAAAAAACAGAAAACAAACTAGAAGCACTTATCTAGCAGAGCAGCAGGCCCAAGGAAAGATGCAGTAGCTCAGATCCAACACTGGAACATTGACAAGGAGCAAGGAAGACAGACTCAGGTGGAGCTAAATAGCAAGGCAGCCAACGAGCTCACCAAAACACCTGAGGGAGGAAGCCCAGAGACTGCAATACCACTTGTGACCACAGAAGTGAACTCAGCCACAGAATTCACAACAATCCCCATCATGTAATAATATTCCCCTTCCTATAATAATGTCCCCATCTTATAATAATATCCCCTGTTCTGTAATAATATCCTCCATTTTGTAATAATGACCTCTCTCTTGTAATAATATCCATATCCTGTAATAATGACCCCTGTCCTGTAATAATATCACCATCCTGTAATAGTATCCCCCATCCTGTAATAATGACTCCTGTCCTGTAGCAATATCCCCATCCTGTAATAGTGTCCCCCCTGTTCTGTAATAATATCCCCATCCTGTAATAATATCCCCCTTCCTGTAATAATGTCCTCATCTTGTAATAATATCCCCTATCCTATAATAATATCCCCCATTCGGTAATAATGACCCTTGTCCTGTAATAATATCCCCATCATGTAATAATATTCCCCTTCCTATAATAATGTCCCCATCTTGTAATAATATCCCCTGTTCTGTAATAATATCCTCCATTTTGTAACAATGACCCCTCTCTTGTAATAATATCCACATCCTGTAATAATATCCCCTATCCTGCAATAATTTCCCCATCCTGTAATAATGACCCTTGTCCTGTAATAATGTCCCCCTATCCTGTATTAATATCCTCCATTCTGTAATAATATCCCCTTTCCTGTAATAATGTCCCCATCTTGTAATAATATCGCCATCCTGTAATAATATCGGCATTTAAATGGCCCTTCCGGGAATCGTGCCGGAAATACGCACACTGGTGACACATGATCGGGGGTCATCGGTTCGTTGGCATGACAACCAGAGGTCTCCTGGAGACCTCTATGGTTGTCAGTGCTGGATTGATTTGAGCGCCACCCAGTGGTCAGCGCTCATAGCAAGTCAGTGAACCAGCTACATAGAGGCGAACTGATCATCGCCTGTATGTAGCAGAGCCGATCGGGCTATGGCAGATTCTAGTCTCCTATGGAGGCTATTGAAGCATGCCAAAAGTTAAAGAAAAATGTTTTAAAAAATATAAAAAAAATATAAAAGTTAAAATCACCCCCCTTTTGCCGCATTGAAAATAAAACAATAAAAAAAACAAACATACACATATTTGGTATCGCCGCGTTCAGAATCGCCCAATCTATCAATAAAAAAAAGGATTAACCTGATCGCTAAACGACATAGTGATAAAATAGTCAAAACGCCAGAATTACGTTTTTTTGGTCGCCACGACATTGCATTAACATGCAATAATGGGTAAACAAAGATCGTATATGCACAAAAATGGTATAATTAAAAACATCAGCTCGGCACGCAAAAAAATAAGCCCTCACCCAACCCCAGATCATGAAAAATGGAGAATGGCGCAATTTTTTGTTTGTTTTTAGCAGAGTTTGGAATTTTTTTTTTCACCACTTAGATAAAGAAGAACCTAGACATGTTTGGTGTCTATGAACTCGTAGTGACGTGGAGAATCATAATGGCAGGTCAGTTTTAGCATTTAGTGAACCTAGCAAAAAAGCCAAACAAAAAAACCAGTGTGGGATTGCACTTTTTTTTGCAATTTCACCGAATCTGGAATTTGTTTCCTGTTTTCTAGTACACGACATGTTAAAACGAATGGTGTCATTTAAAAGTACAACTCGTCCCGCAAAAAATAAGCCCTCACATGGCCATATTGACGGAAAAATAAAAAAAAGTTATGGCTCTGGGAAGGAGGGGAGCGAAAAAGGAAAACGCAAAGTTTAAAACAGCTCTGGAGGTGAATGGGTTAAAAAAAAAAAAAAAGATTCCTCTCACCTGTCCCTACTCCAACGAAATGTCAGTTTCCTGCCACATAGCAGGTGCAGAGGGGTTTGGCGGCGTGTGGCAGTGATGTGATCTGCCGGCCGTGACGGGAACGAGGTCGTCAGCTTCCTGCTCCTCATAGGCTGCGGCTTGTATAGATGTTGCAGCGCGGTGACTCTCTGCGCCGCAGCACATTTCCACTGAATGTTTAGTTCTCTCTCTAGATTTCTTAGGTCACAGGAAAGATATTTACTTCCATAGATAAAATGTCAATCTACTCAGTCATCTATGTGGAGAACTGAAAAAAATGTTGATTCACGGAAACCCTCGTATTGACTCAAAGAACCACAGGACTCCTTCACAAGTGTTGTGGACTTCTTATATATGCAACGTGGTGTTTTGCGTCCATGAACTGTATTTAAAAGAGAACATTTCACCTTATAGACACATTACTTCTACCCATCAGAAAAGAATGGAACGGCCCCCGCTAATATAATGAGCCGCCCCTGCGGAACCCCCTCCTGCTATAGAAAGCTCAACTGCAGCGAAGATTTAGGAGAATTCTGTCTCTTTTGTCACCTGCTCATTTGCATATGTCACTGAGAGAGAACTGTGATTGGTGACACAGGAGCCCCGCCCATGCGGAGCTTTACTATGGTCATCTCACTGCCACCGTATTTCTGAACTATACACAACTTTGTCAGGTTATGATGTTTATAGCAGATACTGCTGGAGGAAAAAAAATCCATTGAAGAGGTAACTGGGTGACAAGGATGTAAAATCGGGTGACTCCCCTGAAATCCAGGTGACTTGACGACAGGTCTGGGTTTAGGCTATCACACTAGAATGCTAGAGAGCCCGCAGATAGGTCCATGACCTCTTCCATTTGGAGATGACTTGGCCCTGATGACTTGCTGCTGAAGACAAAATAAGTCAAAATAGTTACTGCATGGCTCTAAGAATTTCCGGCAACATGTTGCAGTCAGATGTCTTCTTGGGAAGATCTTCTTGGTAAACATTGTCGACAAGTCATTGTAAAGCCCTATTTACATCACATTAAGGTCACAGGTTCATAACTCATACAGGAAACCCTTCAGGACTCACGAAAAATGGGATTCAGACTTGCCTAAAAAGAACCCTTCAATTTAACGAGGCAGACAGAGTAATTCTACCTGGTCTTCAATCCACGTCCGTCTTTTTTAGGAGGTGGGGTAGCTCAGCTCAAAGAAAATACAGCCCTCTGGGCAAAACAGGAAAACAGAACAAAATGGTAGCAGAAAGCACAATCCTTCTGAGAGCAGGGTTCCTCCTGCTCCTCACAACTTCCCTGGAGTGTTCCTCTCCAGACACTGAATACTCTGCTGCCTTTGGAGGCCAGCAACTTAAACCCCAGACCACACCCTGGGGTGGAGATAAGGTGGACATCCTCCCACCCGCTCTATGGATGTCCACATAAAAGCCAACCCATTAAACAAATGAATGTGCTGGAGGAAAAACTCTGAGTTTTATATCACTGACGGCCATTAGGCGTAGTGAAACATCTCCCCTCCAGCACTTTACCAGAGACTTTGTCACGGAGGGCACAATTGGGACGGACACCATCGGAATAGACGCCAGACAAAGTGACTCCAGGCTCATTGGGGCAAGTCCGAATCCCATTTTTCCAGAAGGAACTCTCAAATGATGTGAACAGGGCCTAAAGGACTTTCTCTCCAGGACTGATGTACATTTTTTTTTATAAATACAACCTTTGTCCCCATCTTCTAAGAATACGCCGAGACTCCATCACCATCTTGCACAGCTGTCCCCCTTCCTTTGTAAACAAACCTTTTCTGCTTCAAGGATCTAAAATAAGCCTCCTTGCAGGGGGCAGCTTCCGTCTGGGCAACAGATGGCTAAGCGAACACAGAAGGAATATTTAGCCTCATGGAGGCCACGTCCCGAGATTCTGCAGTGTTTCCTATCTCATGAACAGCCGTGAGACATTGAGACGCAGGGAGTCGAACATATTATTTGAGCACGTCAAAGTCACTCAGTTAGCACTCGAGCATGCTCAGATAACACCTTATCCCAGCACGGTCGCTCATCAATAATTAGGTGAAAGAGAAAATCCTCCTTATTATTATGGATAAAATAGTGAATTCATATGAAATGCTCCTTCCATCGCCATAAACGAGCTTCTAAAGCCTTAATCTTATTTGATAAAATATGGAGGATAATCTATGATAATTAGAAGGATTATGGCCAGAATTTTGGTGCATAAGTCATTTTTATTATTTTGTGTATTGATGTCCACTCTGAATCTAACATAGTTTGCTATGGATATCCAGTACTGATATCCAGTACGAGAAACTGTAGGATTGGGCCGAGAGGTTTCAGATCTTCAACTACATGTGCAGCTCCGCAACTGAGCAGTTCCTGCCACTGCTGACACAGCGGACAGGCGATCAGTGGGGGTGTCGCACGCCACCGATCAGACATTGATGACCTATCCTAAGGATAGACCATCAACGTTAAAGTCTCGGACAACCCCTTAAAGGGCTTGTTCACAGGTTATTTTTCGTGGGCGGAAAACGTAGCATTTTACCGTATCAGCAAAACAAAAGAGAATGAAAAAATATCATGCACATGCTGTATGAATCAGGTTTAAGTGAATGCGGCCTCTTGGGTGGTCGGCTGAATGTCTAGATTTCTAATAGTCTACACATAATGGTTTATTAAAGGGAATCTATCATCAGATTTTTGCTTCGTATTCTGAGAGCAGCATGATGTAGGGACAGAGACCCTGATTCCAACCATGTGTCACTTACTGGGCTGTGCGCTGCTGTTTCAATAAAATCAATGTTTTATGAGCAGGAGATTATCACTGCAGGACTAGGTGTCTCATGATCCAGCCACACCCCCCAGCATTGATTGGCAGCTTCTTACAGTGTACACAGAAAACAACCAATCAGTCATGGGGGCGGGGTTATACAGAGCTCAGCATTCTAGATCCGCAGCAGAGAAAACTGTGATTCTATCACAACTGCTGCACCCAATATGCTAAGTGATACATCGCTGGAATCAGGATCTCTGTCCCTACGCCATGCAGCTGTCGTATTACATAGTATAAACTTCATGTCAGATTCCCATTAAGTCAATGGTTAAATGATCAATTTTTGTGCCCACCAACACTAGTCACGATGAGTCATCTGAAGACTTTCAATCACTTTACCATGATTAATCCACATGAAAGTCAATAGATACTTTCCATTACTGCTGCAAAACTAGACGTGGCGTGACAGCTTACACTTCTAAAGAGGTTAAACTATTGTGTAAGTGTTGCAAAAACTGTGACAAGTGCCATTGAATTCGGTTTTAGACATTATGCAACTTAATGTATTGTTATGTCAGTATGATCAGTGTGGAAACTCTGGTTCTTATTATATAATCCTTTATGGCCATTGTATTTTATAAACATGAAGTTCCCCAGTATGTCCACCAGGGGGAGGTATTTACCTATCCAGTAAAAAGACTGAAGAACAGGACATGGTCTAAAAGGATTTTGTCACCTATGCAGAAATTCTGAAGAAGGAACATCAATTATTCTCACATTAAAAATATCAGAGGCGTAAAACACTGAGATGATAAGAAATAAAATCCAAACTGTCATAAATGCCGCTGTTCTCCTGAATCCGGCGTTGTTTTTCTTTTGTTCCTGCGCCTCTCTGTTCATGAGATATGGCCTCCTCTCCCCTGCATATAAATCTAGCCAAATGGGCGTGGTCCTAAACTGTTCTCCTCCTTGGAGACTATGCCCAGTTGACTAAAAAAAAAAGACTAGATTTATATTCATGGAAGAAGCGGTCATATCTCGGGAACGGAAAAAAGAAAAACATCAACGGATTCAGGAGAACAGCGGCATTTACGCCAGATACGGCAAGTGACTGGTTCTCTATAAAGTGATTTGCAGCAATTCTAGTTTAATAAAAAAAATATAGTAATTTCGTGGTTTTATTTTGTCCCCAATGGTGTTGCTGGTAAATTGTGTTAATTGAGGAAGGATTTGGAGAGAATCAGTCTCCTTCTACCTCTGGCAGCTAACTTCCTTTTTCATCCTGCAGAAGGAGATTTTCTGCCATGCTACTGCTGAGACTTTGTTCCAGTCCTGACAAGCAGGCATAAAACGATTTCTAAAAGCTGCAGTGATTAGAGACCTAGATGGGGGTAGGAATGGCTGAGCACGCGTGACCGCTAGAATCCTGCTGATTAGGTGGACGTGCACCTTGCTATACACTTTGAACACTAGGTGGAGCCATTCTATGTAAGTAAATGGCAAATAATCATCATTTTCAATGAATATGATATTTGTCCGCAGCCAGTCGCGGTCTATGAGTGCAGTACATATTCTGATGACACGCTCCCGGGCTATAGAAAGCAGCAGGGATCATGTGACGATTGTATTTTATTAACGGCATCTGGTCAATGAGAGTACTGGATGCTTGGGTTAGATAAATAAATGGCGCAGGGCGGAACTGCCAGCAATTACATATGTAATTATACCTATAAAAATTACTAGTGGCGGAAACCCCTTCACTTACTTACAATATGTGTAAATAGCTATAATCATTACCTGCCCGGCTGGCAACTGACAGTGAAAGGTAACAGCAAAATACACAGACTTGACATACTGGATTATCAAATATTCTGGATTATTGGACATAAAATGCAAATATAAAATATCTCATCTAAATCTTCTGGTAAATAAAAAATCCTATGAGATTTTCTGGACTAGAGTAAAGGAATTTTACTGTACTTTATTTCTATTTTTTTTTTTTATTTAGGAATCAGGTAAATAATCTACAACTGACCACTGAGATGTAAGAGGCCATATAATTACTTTTTTTTTTTTACATTTATTAAGTGAAGATTATGGATTTAGGTAAGTTTTAGGCAGTGCACTTTACTGTTACCGTATGTAAATTAGTTGTTTTGTGTATGTGCTTTTGTGCTTGGAAACCATCAGCAAGCAGGAAGAACAGTCCTCTTCCTACTTGCTGATGGTTTCCAGATTTCATTTTTCAAGGTACATAGAGCGAAAACAAAGGCAAAAAAAAAAGGAAATCATTGATTGCAGGTTCGGGTGCCCTAATAAAATATGTAAAATATTTTTTTTTAAAAATTATATAAAAGTTCATCATCCGCCATCTTTTTCTGAAGGGAAATAAAGACCTAAAAATATGAACATATTTTAATATCGTCTCGTGCGCATCTGTACGAACTAATAACTATCAAAGTGGCAAAAATTGCTGTTTTTTTTTAAATTACATTGCCTCCCCAAAAAAACTGGAATAAAAAGAGATCAGGAAGTCATATGGACCCCGAAATGGTAAGTAAAAAAAATATTAAAAATGCAGAATTGCTTATTATTATTATTATTATTATTATTATTATTATTATTATTGCCTCCTCCCCAAAAAATGGAATAAAAGGAGATCAGAAAGTCATATGGACCCCAAAATGGTAAGTTAAAAAATATCAAAATGGCAGAATTGCTTTTTATTATTATTATTGTTATTATTATTATTATTATTATTTCACCTCCTCCCCCAAAAAATGGAATAAAAGGAGATCAGAAAGTCATATGAACCCCAAAATGGTAACTTAAAAAATATCAAAATGTCAGAATTGCTTTTTATTACTATTATTATTATTATTATTATTATTATTTCGCCTCCTCCCCCCAAAAAATTGAATAAAAGGAGATCAGAAAGTCATGTGGACCCCAAAATGGTAAGGAAAAATATATCAAAATGGCAGAATTGAGGTTTTTTTTATAAGTTTGCCTCCCCCCAAAAATTTGAATAAAAAGGGATCTGAAAGTCATATGGACCTCAAAACGGTATGCAAAAATATTAAAACGGAAAAATCACTTTTTTTGTCACTTCGTCTTAAAAAAAAAACAATTAAATCAAAACATTTTGACTGCCGAAAAAAACAGCTTGTACTGTAAAAAATATGAAGAAAAACCCACGGGGACCCTTAAAGACCTAGAGCCGGTGCTGACAGCGGGCATACTAATATCTTGACGTTTTCCATGTTCATAAAGGGTGGTCCGGAGCTGGGGGGGACCCCTTTTAGACAAGGCCGGTCTCACTCAAATAAGGCTATGTTCACATAAGGAAGCCTCAATGTTCGGATTCATGGTCTGTAGGTTACCGCGGATCGATGGCGGGACTGATCGGGTTCTGTTTACTGAGGAAGAAGGATTCCGCCATATTCAGCCGCACTACGTACGGCCAGTAGAAGTCGATGGGCACTGCACACGTGGGCGGTATAGCATTCCTGACGCTTCTTTCTTAATTATTATCATTTAGCGGCCTTCGGAATGATGACATGATGGATGAACGCTCTGTAGGAAGATCGATCTTGTGCGAGCCTAGATAGGTCCACCAGGGTCAGACCTCCATATTATCGAAGGACAGTATCACGGCGATGCTTCCATTACCTAAGGTGACGTTACATTACAGGGAAATCGGAAACAGCCCTTGATTCCATTTGTATGTCACGGCCATAGGCAGGAAAACTAAAAAAAAAACCTACGTAATCTTCCTCCATGGCTATGTAACACATGAGGAACACTTAATGACTTTGCATCCTTTTTTATTCTCTCCTTTTGCATTTTTCCCCTTGAAATCACATATCTGCTGTTCCCTTTCCTCAGCCTTTACCCCTTTTCCCATCTCTCTCCTCCTCCCTTTCCTCATTGCCTGCCCCCATTCACTCTCCTCCTCCTCTTCCCCCCTCCTTGCTCAACCCAGCATAGGAAAATCAGCCAGGAAAGCGAGAAGAGCGAGCAAGCGGCCTGTCTGTCTACTGGTGTGAGGCCCCTCATGTCTGGCCAAAGAGAACTGGAGCTTCAGATCCCTCCTGGGTGCCCCCCTAACCACCAGGAGAGGGGAACCCCAACCTGCTGCATAGGTAGCGAGTGATCGGGAGCCAGAGACCACTGCAAAGCCATTGTCTAAAGAGGGATCCAGAAGAAAGACTGCAATTGACATCTAGGACCCCCAAAAACAAGAGGGATCCTCAGGAAATTGCTTCTGTATCTTATGCATTGATTCCGTCAACATGTCATCCTGGGAATACTGGAATATTTTCCTATAAAGATGGAGCCCCCCCCTAACATGGATGGAATATAATGTATATTATTTTCTCCCTCCGGGAACACAATACCGAGTGAGCTACTCCTAAATATCACCAAGAGGAAGGAGATGATCGGCGATAGGGTCTACCGTCTCTTTTGGGGTGTCTTTCCGACATATTAATGTATGGACTGCATTGCCTTACTCTGGCGTGGACCTTCTACATCTGGAGATATCTGCTTTCTTGAATGACTGTATTTTGCTACCAGAAGAGACAGACAGGAGAGGCTACTTTGCATGGAGGCGCATGTGAGTGTTGCCTCAGGCAGGCTGAAAGCTGTCAAAACCCTTCTGTTAGTCTGTAGCTGAAGGTTAGGAGGGGGCGGCAGTGTTATTGGTGGTGTTGGAAGGGGGTGTGAAGTGGAAAGGAATAAAAAAAAAGTCCCAGGAAAACTATATATCGACAATATGGCTTCCCCGGTGAACCAGCAGCTGCTGCATCATACGGAGGTGAGGTGTGATGGCAGTGGGGACAACACTAGTGTCTCTGTAAAAATTAACAGGCAGCACCACCAAGCACCTTCAAGACGTTGCAAATATAGCATATCATCCAGTTGCAGCTCGGGGGAGTCGGGAGTCAAGAAGGGTGGAGGAGTCGGGGGTGTTAGAAGGCAGAAGAAGCTCCCCCAACTTTTCGAAAGGTCAACATCCAACTGGTGGAACCCAAAATTTGATTCCAGCAACCTAGAGGAAGCCTGTGTGGAGAGATGTTTCCCCCAGACGCAACGCAGGTTTCGCTACGCTCTACTGTACCTCTCCGTCTCTGCGCTCCTGTGGAGCATCTACTTTGGTTTCCATATGAAAGCCAAACTTATTGGCTATCTTGTACCAACCCTGTGCTTCCTTGTGGTGTGCCTAGGCTTTTTCTTCTTCACCTTTACTAAATCCTACACTCGTCACTGCACGGCAGTCTCCTTACTTGTCACATTTCTGGTCTTTGCCTTGACTTTGGCCTCTCAGTTCCAGGTTCTGACTCCTAAAGCTGCCCGCAATGATCTATCCAACGTAACTTCCTTCCTAATTTCTACTTCGACTTCTTGCCTGTCCCAAGTTGGCAGTTTCTCCATTTGTGTGGAGGTTTTGCTCCTTCACTACTCAGTCATGCACTTGCCCTTGTACCTCAGTGCCTGTCTTGGGGTAGTTTACTCTATACTTTTCGAGACCTTTGGATACCATTTTCGTGATGAAGGATGTTTTGCTCCTTTAGCTGATAGAATGGCTCATTGGGAACTTTTGAGCAAGGCGCTATTGCATGTGTGTATTCATGCTATCGGGGTTCATCTCTTCATAATGTCTGAGGTCCGATCACGCAGCACTTTCCTAAAGGTTGGCCAGTCCATCATGCATGGCAAAGATCTAGAAGTGGAGAAAGCCCTCAAAGAAAGGATGATTCATTCTGTCATGCCACGGATTATTGCTGATGACCTGATGAAGCAGGGTGATGACGAGAGTGAGAATTCAGTAAAGAGGCATTCGACGTCAAGCCCTAAAAGTCGCAAAAAGAAATCCTCTATCCAGAAGACCCCAATTGTCTTCAGGCCCTTCAAGATGCAAAGAATAGAACAAGTAAGCATATTATTTGCCGATATTGTAGGATTTACGAAGATGAGCGCCAACAAGTCTGCTCATGCCCTTGTGGGACTTCTCAATGACCTGTTTGGCCGTTTTGATCGTCTATGTGAGGAAACAAAATGTGAGAAGATCAGCACCTTGGGTGATTGCTACTACTGCGTGGCAGGATGCCCTGAGCCACGGGCAGATCATGCCTACTGCTGCATTGAGATGGGCCTTGGCATGATTGAGGCTATTGAGCAGTTCTGCCAGGAAAAGAAAGAGATGGTCAACATGCGTGTCGGTGTACACACTGGAACGGTGTTATGCGGTATCCTTGGCATGCGGAGGTTTAAATTCGACGTGTGGTCAAATGATGTCAACCTTGCCAATCTTATGGAGCAGCTTGGTGTGGCCGGCAAAGTGCACATTTCTGAGAAAACGGCAAAATATCTGGATGATCGATACTTGATGGAAGACAGTTTGGTGGTGGAACGAGTTGGGCAGATTGTAGCGGCCGATCAGCTGAAAGGTAAGATCTGTCCCATTAATATGCTATTTTGCCTATATCCTAATTATTTGTTCAGAAACAATAACCTTATTTACAGTAATGAGATTTTAGAACTAAACTGACAGCCCCGTCACTTGACATTAGATTACGAGGAAGTCAAAACTACCACAATATGTAATTGAATTACCGAGGATTATTTTATTCAGCGGTTTAGATCTTAGCCAAACTTCTCGTGGCATGGCGATAAGTTCTCCCTTTGAACATTGACAATTTTGAGTGTTATAATTTTCTTTGAGGAGGTCAACGAGAATTACCGTAGATGCCTATCTGGCATTGCTTTATCCTGTTCATTTGTATTAGATATTATGTAATATGGAGTAATGTCTAATCCCATCCTGATAACCCGCTATCAGGAGATCATGATATATTACTTTATAAATGAGCAAAGCGCTATGTAATCCTGTCCTGATATCCTGGAGCCGGGAAATCACTTTGTAGTCATTTGGTCTATCCACATAGTCATATTTTCCCGTAATGTCAAAGAGACTTCCCTCAAAAAAGGGGAGACCTCTCAGAGTCCTGGAAGAGTAGACGAGTCTCCCAGATTACCAGTTGTGGCATTAGTAGTTCAGGGTTGGTGGCATCTGGTCCATGTCTCCATCAGTGATCCACTAATGACATCTTAACAGAAAGGCCACTGTGGCTGCCACTCCTATGTGGCACCCGTGGCCAAGTTTGCACATGAAGTACGGTAGATCTTTTGCCTCGAGTCCCTGGTCTCTTGGCGCGAGAGATCACCACTTTTAATTCTGTCCCCCAGTTATTTCCAAAGTCCCCAAAAACAGATGGTGGTCCTTTTTTTGCCATTGATTTGCACTGATCTAGGGCACTTCGCTTTTACTGATTTAGAGGTTCCTGTGGCCGTCGCTGTTAAGAGGGCACTGTGGTTGTCACGATTTTATGGAGCACATTGATTGGCACTATTATGGGCTTTGTTTTGGAGGCCCTATAGTGGAAGTCCAAAACTTGAGCCTCCCCAACCCCATAGTCCCCCAGCTGCCATTAAACAACCTACTGGTTTCCCACAGGGATCCAATGGGATATAGAGTTCCCACACACACAAATATAACCACTTAGACGCTATGGTCGTTGTTCATTATGGCATCTAAGGGGTTTAACTACTGCGATCAGAGCTAATGCTAATTGCGAATCACGGAAACTCGATTGGGGATGTTTTCAGGGCAAAATACCCGAAATAGAGAGAATTACCATATGTCTAAAAGTTTTATGATTTCGTAATCCCTGTACGATAACAATCCGTAATTAAAAAAAAATCCTAAAATGTGATCCACTGGAGTCAGGAGATCCCGTTACATGTCCCTCATTCACAGACTGACTGATCTCGCTTGATAATCCAAAATTGGAGGATCACGTTACACTATACCTAAAACTAATTTGCTCTGACTGTTAATCCTCAGCATGCAGATTACCGGAGATCACTATATATTACATACATATATGTAATATAATCCACAGTCGGGGTATTTCTCTATATCATGACACTGTTTATAATCCAATTCTTCATAACTATAGTATCAGGTATTCTATAAATGGTAACCTACTGTATAGATTACCATGATTGATTCCGGTGGACTCATGATCCGCTACGGGGTGTTAGTATACATATTTAGCGTGTCGCAGTAGATGGCTGACGAACCCATGACACGTGTGTGGAAAGTGGCACATGTGAACATTTTCCTGGCATTATTGGGTGGTGGGGTCATGAGTCACATACAGAGCACAGCTGCTCCTGCGGCTCTTTTCCTGCCGCCATCTATCACACCACAGTGGTTTCATTCTTCCACCCAGATGCAGTACTCCAAAATGTATTTTATTTTTTTACTATCACTGTTATGGGGGTCCTGTGGCTAGCACTATTATTACAGTTTTGTGGGCGACAGAGTTATAGGGATATTGGTGGCTGATTGGCACTGTTACAAGGGTTTTGTCGCTGGCACTGTTATGAGGGTTCTATGGTTCGCACTGTTATGGATGTCCTATGACTGGCATTGGTATGAGAGTTTTACCGCTGCCACAGTAGTGAGGAGCCTGTGCCTGGTACTGTTATGTGTGTACTATGCCTGGTACTGTTAAGAGGGTACTATGCCTGGTACTGTTAGGAGGGTACTATGCCTGGTACTGTTATGTGTGTGCTATGCCTGGTACTGTTATGAGGGTACTATGCCTGGTACTGTTAAGAGGGTACTATGCCTGGTACTGTTAGGAGGGTACTATGCCTGGTACTGTTATGTGTGTGCTATGCCTGGTACTGTTATGAGGGTACTATGCCTGGTAGTGTTATGAGGGTACTATGCCTGGTACTGTTATGTGTGTGCTATGCCTGGTACTGTTATGAGGGTACTATGCCTGGTACTGTTAAGAGGGTACTATGCCTGGTACTGTTAGGAGGGTACTATGCCTGGTACTGTTATGTGTGTGCTATGCCTGGTACTGTTATGAGGGTACTATGCCTGGTAGTGTTATGAGGGTACTATGCCTGGTACTGTTATGAGGGTACTATGCCTGGTACTGTTATGAGGTTACTATGCTTGGTACTGTTATGACGGTACTATACCTGATACCATTTGAGAGTTATTTGACTGATACTGTTATGAAGGTTCTATAGGTGGCATGTTTATGTAGGTCCTGTTTTGTGGGTCTTGTGGCCGACACTTCTACCAGGGTGCTACGGCTGGCACTGTTATGAGGGCCCTGTGGCAGGTACTGTTATTATTGTCCTGTGGCTGGCACTGTTATCAGGGTTCTGAGACTGGCATTGTTATGAGGGTCCTGTGGCTGGAGCTGTTATCAGGCTCTTGTGGCTGTCGCTGTTATCAGGGTCCTGTTTTTGACACTGCTATGAAGGTTCTGTTGTTCGCAATGTTACATGAGTTCTGTATGTGGCATTATTATCAGGGTCCTGTGGCTGGCTCTGTTATTGGTGTCCTATGGCTGGAACTGTTATGAGGGTTCTGTGACTAGTATTCTTATGAGGGGTCTGTGGCTGGCACTCTTAAGAAGGCCTTGTGGCCGTCACTGTTATCAGGGTCCTGTGACTGGCACTGTTATCAGGGTCCTGTGACTGGCACTGTTATCATGGTCCTGTGGCTGGCACTGTTATCATGGTCCTGTGGCTGGCACTGTTATCAGGGTCCTGTGACTGGCACTGTTATCAGGGTCCTGTGACTGGCACTGTTATCAGGGTCCTGTGACTGGCACTGTTATCATGGTCCTGTGGCTGGCACTGTTATCAGGGTCCTGTGACTGGCACTGTTATCAGGGTCCTGTGACTGGCACTGTTATCAGGGTCCTGTGGCTGGCATTGTTATCAGGGTCCTGTGACTGGCACTGTTATCAGGGTCCTGTGACTGGCACTGTTATCAGGGTCCTGTGACTGGCACTGTTATCATGGTCCTGTGGCTGGCACTGTTATCAGGGTCCTGTGACTGGCACTGTTATCATGGTCCTGTGACTGGCACTGTTATCAGGGTCCTGTGACTGGCACTGTTATCATGGTCCTGTGGCTGGCACTGTTATCAGGGTCCTGTGACTGGCATTGTTATCATGGTACTGTGGCTGGCACTGTTATCAGGGTCCTGTGGCTGGCGCTGTTATCATGGTCCTGTGGCTGGCACTGTTATCAGGCTCCTGTGACTGGCATTGTTATCAGGGTCCTGTGGCTGGCACTGTTATCAGGGTCCTGTGACTGGCATTGTTATCAGGGTCCTGTGGCTGGCACTGTTATCAGGGTCCTGTGGCTGGCGCTGTTATCAGGGTCCTGTGGCTGACACTGTTATTAGGGTCCTGTGACTGGCACTGTTATCAGGGTCCTGTGACTGGCGCTGTTATCAGGGTCCTGTGACTGGCACTGTTATCAGGGTCCTGTGGCTGGCACTGTTATCAGGGTCCTGTGACTGGCACTGTTATCAGGGTCCTGTGACTGGCACTGTTATTAGGGTCCCATGACTGGCACTGTTATCATGGTCCTGTGGCTGGCACTGTTATCAGGGTCCTGTGACTGGCGCTGTTATCAGGGTCCTGTGACTGGCACTGTTATCAGGGTCCTGTGACTGGCACTGTTATCAGGGTCCTGTGACTGGCACTGTTATCAGGGTCCTGTGACTGGCACTGTTATCATGGTCCTGTGGCTGGCACTGTTATCAGGGTCCTGTGACTGGCACTGTTATCAGGGTCCTGTGACTGGCACTGTTATCAGGGTCCTATGGCTGGCACTGTTATCAGGGTCCTATGGCCGGCACTGTTATCAGGGTCCTCTGGCTGGCACTGTTATCAGGGTCCTGTGACTGGCACTGTTATCAGGGTCCTGTGACTGGCACTGTTATCAGGGTCCTGTGACTGGCACTGTTATCAGGGTCCTATGGCTGGCACTGTTATCAGGGTCCTGTGGCTGGCACTGTTATCAGGGTCCTGTGGCTGGCACTGTTGTCAGGGTCCTGTGACTGGCGCTGTTATTAGGGTCCTGTGGCTGGCACTGTTATCAGGGTCCTGTGACTGGCACTGTTATCAGGGTCCTATGGCTGGCGCTGTTATCAGGGTCCTGTGGCTGGCGCTGTTATCAGGGTCCCATGACTGGTCCTGTTATTAGGGTCCCATGACTGGTCCTGTTATTAGGGTCCCATGACTGGCCCTGTTATTAGGGTCCCATGACTGGCGCTGTTATCAGGGTCCCATGGCTGGCCCTGTTATTAGGGTCCCATGACTGGTCCTGTTATTAGGGTCCCATGACTGGTCCTGTTATTAGGGTCCCATGACTGGCCCTGTTATTAGGGTCCCATGACTGGCCCTGTTATTAGGGTCCCATGACTGGCCCTGTTATTAGGGTCCCATGACTGGCGCTGTTATCAGGGTCCCATGACTGGCCCTGTTATTAGGGTCCCATGGCTGGCCCTGTTATTAGGGTCCCATGACTGGCCCTGTTATTAGGGTCCCATGGCTGGCCCTGTTATTAGGGTCCCATGACTGGTCCTGTTATTAGGGTCCCATGACTGGTCCTGTTATTAGGGTCCCATGAGTGGCCCTGTTATTGGTGTTCTGTAGCTGACACTGTTATCAGGGCCACATGCCTGGCACTCTTATGAGAGTCCCATGACTGGTCCTGTTATTAGGGTCCCATGACTGGTCCTGTTATTAGGGTCCCATGAGTGGCCCTGTTATTGGTGTTCTGTAGCTGACACTGTTATCAGGGCCACATGCCTGGCACTCTTCCGAGAGTCCCGTGGCTGGTCCTGTTACCGGGGTCCTGCCACACAACGCCCATATTATTATTTTATTATTATTATTATTATACATTTTTATAGCGCCATTACATGGCGCTTTACATGTGAAAAAGTGGCAAATATAGACAAATACATTAAACAAGGCACACAGGTACATAAGGAGGGAGGACCCTGCCCGCGAGGGCTCACAGTCTGCTATTATACCGCAATATATGGTCCTTTTAGGGTCAGCGTGCACGGGATCTAGACCATGACTGTAAAAGTTATGGCATAGTGATGGTGAAACTAAAAGGGTTAAAAGTCCCGCATTACAGACCATTTACGCCCCGCCATCCCACTGCTCTAGATTCTTACCGCCTGTGGTCTCAGCCTGTAGGATCCGCTCACTTGTGGTTGTACCACAATCATTATATTTTGAACTTTCTAATAGGATTTTAAGCTGCGTAACAAAATGAATATTATAAGTAATTAGGAAATGGTTTTACGAGGTCTGTATTGCAATGAACGCTGTACGGTGGTGTTATTTGGTGCACTAGATGGCAGTTTTAGAAAGACTGTGGTCAGGATTGTAGGACGAGTGGTTGCTACTATGTGATATTTTACGTGGCGGCTCTATAGAGATTGTTCAGGCCAGAAAATCAGTCATAAATGATAAAATCCAACAAGTTCTATTTCTGTGTTCTGTATGTAGACAGTAGATGGCACTAGAGGGACCTTCTGACGGAGAGCTAATTTGCATAATTTTTGGGAACACTTAAACAACACAGTGTAACTCCAAGTCCAGTCACACGTCTGTGAAATCAACCTGTCCACTTAGGAAGCAACACTGATTGTGAATCAATTTCTCCTGCTGTTGTGCAAATGGAATAGACAACAGGCAGAAATGATAGGGAATTAGCAAGAAGACCCCTATAAAGGAGCAGTTCTGCAGGGGTGAGGGTGACCACAGACCATTTCTGTGTTCTCATCTTTTTTGGCTGTTTTGGTCACTTTTGCATGTTATCATTGCTCTCACCCTTAGAGGTACAGTAGCATGAGGCGGTGTCTACAACCCACAGAACTTGCTCAGGTAGTGCAGCTCATCCAGGATGGAACATCAATGCGAGCTGTGGCAAGAAGGTTTGCTGTGTCTGTCAGCACAGTGTCCAGAGTATGGAGAAGATACCAGGAGACAGGCCAGTACACCAGGAGATGTTTAGTGGGCCATAGGAGGGCAACAACCCAGCAGCAGGACCGCTGCCTCCTTCTTTTTTACAAGGAGGAACAGTAGGATCAGTGCCAGAGCCCTGCAAAATGCCTCCAGCAGGCCACTAACATCCATGTGCCTGATCAAACTGTCACAAACAGACTCCATGAGGATGTTATGAGGGTCTGACGTCCACAAGTGGGTGTTGTACCTTCAGCCCAACTCCGTGCAGGGCCATTGGCATTTGCCAGAGAACACTAAGACTGGCAGATTTGCCACTGGCGCCCTGTGCTCTTCACAGATGAGAGCAGGTTCACACTGAGCACATGTGACAGACGGGACAGAGACTGGAGACGCCATGGAGAACGTTCCTCTCTCATGACCGGTTTGGCAGTGGGTCAGTAATGGTGTGGGGTGGCATTTCTTTGGAGGGCTGCACAGTCCTCCATGTGCTCGCCAGAGGTAGCCTGACTGCCATTAGGTACTGAGATGAGATCCTCAGACCCCTTGTGAGACCATATGTTGGTGCGGTTGGCCCTGGGTTCCCCCTAATGCAGGACAATGCCAGACCTCATGTGGCTGGAGTGTGTCAGCAGTTCCTGCAAGAAGAAGGCATTGAAGCTATGGACTGGCCTGCCCGTTCCCCAGACCTGAATCCGATTGAGCACATCTTGGACATCAAGTCTCGCTCCATCCACCAACATCACAATGCACCACAGACTATCCAGGAGTTGGCAGATGCTTTAGTCCAGGTCTGGGAGGAGATCCCTCAGGAGTAGGGTTGAGCGAAACGGGTCGAAAATTTTCAAAAGTCGCCGACTTTTGGCAAGGTCGGGTTTCATGAAACCCGACCCGACCCCTGTGTGGGGTCGGCCATGAAGTCGGCGATCTTTTGAATCTGGAATCGGAATTCCGATACCGATTCCCGATATGTTTAAGATATTGGGAATTGGTATCGCAATTCAGATTTAAGTGTAAAATAAAGAATTAAAATAAAAAATATCGCAATACTTACCCTCTGACGCGCCCTGGTACTAACCGGGAACCTTCCTCCTTCGAATCAGCGCTTCCAGGACCTTGCGGTGACGTCGTGGCTTGTGATTGGTCGCGCGGCCGCCCATGTGACCGCTCGCGTGACCAATCAGAAGCCGTGACGTCACCGAAGGTCCTTCAAGCGCTGATTCTTAGGAAGGAAGGCTGTCGGAAAGAAGCAGGGCGCGTCCGAGGGTGAGTATATACCTAATAGGAATATACTCACCCTCGGACGCGCCCTGCTTCTTTCCGGAAGCCTTCCTTCCTAAGAATCAGCGCTTGCAGGCCCTTCGGTGACGTCGCGGTGACGTCACGGCTTCTGATTGGTCACGCGAGCGGTCACATGGGCGGCCGCGCGACCAATCACAAGCCGCGACGTCACCGCGACGTCACCGCAAGGTCCTGGAAGCGCTGATTCGAAGGAGGAAGGTTCCCGGTTAGTACCAGGGCGCGTCAGAGGGTAAGTATTGCGATATTTTTTATTTTAATTCTTTATTTTACACTAAAATATGGATCGCAGGGCCTGAAGGAGAGTTTCCGCTCCTTCAGACCCTGGGAACCATGGAAACCCAATGCACTGCATTGGGTTTCGGGTTTCGGCCGACCCCGACTTTTTTATAGGATCGGCCGATTTCACTCGACCCGACTTTTGAAAAAGTCGGGTTTCGTGAAACCCGACCCGATCCTATAAAAGTAAAGGTCGCTCAACCCTACTCAGGAGACCATCCGCCACCTCATCAGGAGCATGCCCAGGCATTGTATGGAGGTCATACAAGCACGTGGAGGCCACGCACACTACTGAGCATCATTTCCTTGTTTTAAAGCATTTCCGCTGAAGTTGGATCAGCCTGCAATTTGATTTTCCACTCTGATTTTGAGCATCATTCCAAATCCAGACCTCCATGGGATAATAATTTTGATTTACATTGATAATTGTTACATTTTATTGTTCTGAACACATTCCATTATGCAATGAATACAAATTTGCAACTGGAATATTCCATTCAGCGATATCTAGGATGTGGTAGTTTACTGTTCCCTTTATCTATTTTTAGTAGTGTATATATGTAAAATATGCAAATATATATATACAGTATATATATGTGCAAAGAAAAAAAATCTATATCTATGTACATATGTAAACAAAATATACCGTATATATGTAAAATAAAAACAAATGCGGTATATGCAAAAATAAATATGTGTAAAGAAAAATATATACAGTATGTCTGTACATATATAAACAATATTCATATGTAAATAAAATATATTTATATGTAATTTTTTTTTTCACATATACAGTTAGGGCCAGAAATATTTGGACAGTGACCCAAGTTTTGTTATTTTAGCTGTTTACAAAAACATGTTCAGAAATACAATTATATATATAATATGGGCTGAAAGTGCACACTCCCAGCTGCAATATGATAGTTTCCAAATCGGAGAAAGGGTTTAGGAATCATAGCTCTGTAATGCATAGCGTCCTCTTTTTCAAGGGACCAAAAGTAATTGGACAATGGGCTGCAATTAACTCTGAAGGCGTCTCCCTCGTTAACCTGTAATCAATGAAGTAGTTAAAAGGTCAGGGGTGGATTCCAGGTGTGTGGTTTTGCATTTGGAAGCTGTTGCTGTGAGCAGACAACATGCGGTCAAAGGAACTCTCAATTGAGGTGAAGCAGAACATCCTGAGGCTGAAAAAAAAGAAAAAATCCATCAGAGAGATAGCAGACATGCTTGGAGTAGCAAAATCAACAGTTGGGTACATTCTGAGAAAAAAGGAATTGACTGGGGAGCTTGGGAACTCAAAAAGGCCTGGGCGTCCACGGATGACAACAGTGGTGGATGATCGCCGCATACTTAATTTGGTGAAGAAGAACCCGTTCACAACATCAACTAAAGTCCAGAACACTCTCAGTGAAGTAGGTGTATCTGTCTCTAAGTCAACAGTAAAGAGAAGACTCCATGACAGTAAATACAAAGGGTTCACATCTAGATGCAAACCATTCATCAATACCAAAAATAGACAGAAAAACACCTCAAGAAGCCAGCTCAGTTCTGGAAAAGTATTCTATGGACAGATGAGACAAAGATCAACCTGTACCAGAATGATGGGAAGAAAAAAGTTTGGAGAAGAAAGGGAACGGCACATGATCCAAGGCACACCACATCCTCTGTAAAACATGGTGGAGGCAACATGATGGCATGGGCATGCATGGCTTTCAATGGCACTGGGTCACTTGTGTTTATTGATGACATAAGAGCAGACAAGAGTAGCCGGATGAATTCTGAAGTGTACCGGGATATACTTTCAGCCCAGATTCAGCCAAATGCTGCAAAGTTGATTGGACGGCGCTTCATAGTACAGATGGACAATGACCCCAAGCATACATCCAAAGCTACCCAGGAGTTCATGAGTGCCAAAAAGTGGCACATTCTGCAATGGCCAAGTCAATCTCCAGATCTAAACCCAATTGAGCATGCATTTCACTTGCTCAAATCCAGACTTAAGATGGAAAGACCCACAAACAAGCAAGACCTGAAGGCTGCGGCTGTAAAGGCCTGGCAAAGCATTAAGAAGGAGGAAACCCAGCGTTTGGTGATGTCCATGGGTTCCAGACTTAAGGCAGTGATTGCCTCCAAAGGATTTGCAACAAAATATTGAAAATAAAAATATTTTGTTTGGGTTATGTTTATTTGTCCAATTACTTTTGACCTCCTAAAATGTGGAGTGTTTGTAAAGAAATGTGTACAATTCCTACATTTTCTATCAGATATTTTTGTTCAACCCTTCAAATTAAACGTTACAATCTGCACTTGAATTCTGTTGTAGAGGTTTCATTTCAAATCCAATGTGGTGGCATGCAGAGCCCAACTCGCGAAAATTGTGTCACTGTCCAAATATTTCTGGCCCTAACTGTATACAGCCCTCTGAGAAGTACTGGTTCTCATTAAAGAGAACCTTCAGGCAGTGATTAGTGGGAAAAATTATGCAAATTAGCTCTTCTTCAGAAGATCCCTCTAACGCCACCTACTGTCCACATATAGATGGACAATATTATATATATATATATATATATATATATATATATATATATATATATATATATATACAGTATATATTATATGTAATGTGTCAGATGCCTGTCCATGGTATATAAAGAAAACTCAAGTTTCTCCCTGGTGTCTAGATTCCTTGTGTAGAATGTGATCGCAATAGTTTGGGATTTTCCACGCTTGATTACATCTCGCAGGAGGAATTTTATTTATTTTATTTATGCAAATTTTTGTCTAATTTTATCATTTTATGTGCCACCGTCTTTATGTAACCTACGGCTCGTTTGGTTCAACTTTTTCACCTCGTCCTTGTTTTTTTTTTATTTTTTAATTTTGATATCTATATATATATTTTAAGTGTTATCAAAACAAGGAAATGATTTACATAATTGCTCGTCCTCGTTTTGTAAACACATTGCAGGCAGCGGCATGATGAACAAATAAGGGTATTCCAAGTCCGTCTGTTTACACAACACGTGACACTTAAAAATCCACCTCCAGTAATGTCTGAAGATACGCAGCAGCGAGCTCGTAACGCCGCGCCGACCCCCGGACGAGGATGGATCGTCGTTTATGTCATTGTTAATTGCAGCATTTTAGAAAATTAGTTCTTAAAGAGAGACATTCCGGAGCATCTTTTCTTAAAGTCCTGCTTTGTGCTGTCCCTCTGTTATTCCTCCTGGAAATATATGAATATATTTATTTATATAGCACCATTAATTCCATGGTGCTGTACATGAGAAGGGGTTACATACAGGGTTATAGATATCATTTACAGTAAGCAGGTTTACAGTGACAGACTGGTACAGAGGGGAGAGGACCCTGTCCTGCGGACTTACATTCTATATGATAAGCGGCGCCTTACAGTATTTCGTTACGTCTCTCCTTGCAGAACATTCACAATAGATCGGTAAATGTTTTCGCATTGGGGTAAAACAATATTGTCAGTTTTTGTTTCCTCGGATCCTCTGTTGCCCAATCGGGTGACTATGAATACTCGTTTTCCTCGCCCCGGGCCAAACGTGTCCGTTATGTGAACCTGTCTCAGGTGCCGCCATGTGACGTTCACCTTTGATGGCTCTATAGGCCTCGTATTTATCTCTCCGGATACAATGAGGCTTTGTGATCCTTTCTGAGTTTCCTAAATGGACGGATGGGTGACGCTTGTTCCTTTTTTTTCCGGTATGAGACTTTATTTTTTGTTGTGGTTTGGTGGATCGGATCTGATCTCTGTTATTGCTGTACACACAGGCAGGTCAGCAAGAAGAAGGCTCTGCGGGCTGTTATATCCTCTGTGCAGAAAGGGACTCTGCACCTCTCCGCCGCAATGCTCTGCAGGACCTCTATGCTGTAATGCTCTGCAGCACCCCAGCTGTAATGCTCTGCACCTCTCCGCCGCAATGCTCTGCAGAACCTCTATGCTGTAATGCTCTGCACCTCTCCGCTGCAATGCTCTGCAGGACCTCTATGCTGTAATGCTCTGCAGCACCCCTGCTATAATGCTCTGCAGAACCCCAGCTGTAATGCTCTGCAGCACCTCTGCTATAAAGCTCTGCAGAAGCTATGCTGTAATTCTCTGCAGCACCCCTGCTGTAATGCTCTGCAGCACCTCTGCTGCAATGTTCTGCAGCACCCCTGCTATAATGCTCTGCAGAAGCTATGCTGTAATGCTCTGCAGCACCCCTGCTGAAAAATGCTCTGCAAAAACTCTGCTGTAATGCTCTGCAGCACCTCTGCTATAAAGCTCTGCAGAAGCTATGCTGTAATTCTCTGCAGCACCTCTGCTGTAATGCTCTGCAGCACCTCTGCTGCAATGTTCTGCAGAACCCCTGCTATAATGCTCTGCAGAAGCTATGCTGTAATGCTCTGCAGCACCCCTGCTGAAAAATGCTCTGCAAAAACTCTGCTGTAATGCTCTGCAGCTCCCCCGCTTTAATTCTCTGCAGCCCCCTCTGCCGTAATGATCTGCAGCCCCCTCTGCTGTAATGATCTGCTGCCCCCTCTTCTGTAATGATCTGCAGCCCCCTCTTCTGTAATGATCTGCAGCCCCCTCTGCTGTAATGATCTGCAGACCCCTCTGCTGTAATGATCTGCAGCCCCCTCTGCTGTAATGATCTGCAGACCCCTCTGCTGTAATGATCTGCAGACCCCTCTGCTGTAATGATCTGCTGCCCCCTCTTCTGTAATGATCTGCAGCCCCCTCTTCTGTAATGATCTGCAGCCCCCTCTACTATAATGATCTGCAGCCCCCTCTGCTGTAATGATCTGCAGCCCCCTCTGTTATAATGATCTGCAGCCCCCTCTGCTGTAATGATCTGCAGCCCCCTTCTGCTGTAATGATCTGCAGCCCCCTCTGTTGTAATGATCTGCAACCCCCTCTGCTGTAATGATCTGCAGCCCCCTCTGCTGTAATGATCTGCAGACCCCTCTGCTGTAATGATCTGCAGACCCCTCTGCTGTAATGATCTGCAGCCCCCTCTGCTGTAATGATCTGCAGCCCCCTCTGCTGTAATGATCTGCAGCTCCCTCTGCTGTAATGATCTGCAGCTCCCTCTGCTGTAATGATCTGCAGCCCCCTCTACTGTAATGATCTGCAGCTCCCTCTGCTGTAATGATCTGCAGACCCCTCTGTTGTAATAATCTGCAGCCCCCTCTGTTGTAATGATCTGCAGCCCCCTCTGCTGTAATGATCTGCAGCCCCCTCTGTTGTAATGATCTGCAGCGTCCTCTGTTGTAATGATCTGCAGCTCCCTCTGCTGTAATGATCTGCAGCCCCCTCTACTGTAATGATCTGCAGCTCCCTCTGCTGTAATGATCTGCAGCCCCCTCTGTTGTAATGATCTGCAGCGTCCTCTGTTGTAATGATCTGCAGCTCCCTCTGCTGTAATGATCTGCAGCCCCCTCTACTGTAATGCTCTGCAGCCCCCTCTGCTGTAATGATCTGCAGCTCCCTCTGCTGTAATGATCTGCAGCCCCCTCTACTGTAATGATCTGCAGCCCCCTCTGCTGTAATGATCTGCAGCCCCCTCTACTGTAATGATCTGCAGCTCCCTCTGTTGTAATGATCTGCAGCGTCCTCTGTTGTAATGATCTGCAGCCCCCTCTGTTATAATGATCTGCAGCTCCCTCTGCTGTAATGATCTGCAGCCCCCTCTGTTGTAATGATCTGCAGCCCCCTCTGTTGTAATGATCTGCAGCCCCCTCTGTTGTAATGATCTGCAGCCCCCTCTGTTGTAATGATCTGCAGCCCCCTCTGTTGTAATGATCTGCAGCTCCCTCTGCTGTAATGATCTGCAGCCCCCTCTACTGTAATGATTTGCAGCCCCCTCTGCTGTAATGATCTGCAGCTCCCTCTGCTTTAATGATCTGCAGCCCCCTCTGCTGTAATGATCTGCAGCCCCCTCTGCTGTAATGATCTGCAGCTCCCTCTGCTTTAATGATCTGCAGCCCCCTCTGCTGTAATGATCTGCAGCCCCCTCTGCTGTAATGATCTGCAGCCCCCTCTGCTGTAATGATCTGCAGCTCCCTCTGCTTTAATGATCTGCAGCCCCCTCTACTGTAATGATCTGCAGCTCCCTCTGCTGTAATGATCTGCAGCCCCCTCTGCTGTAATGATCTGCAGCCCCCTCTGCTGTAATGATCTGCAGCCCCCTCTGCTGTAATGATCTGCAGCCCCCTCTGTTGTAATGATCTGCAGCCCCCTCTGCTGTAATGATCTGCAGCCCCCTCTACTGTAATGATCTGCAGCCCCCTCTGCTGTAATGATCTGCAGCCCCCTCTACTGTAATGATCTGCAGCCCCCTCTGCTGTAATGATCTGCAGCCCCCTCTGCTGTAATGATCTGCAGCCCCCTCTGCTGTAATAATCTGCAGCCCCCTCTGTTGTAATGATCTGCAGCCCCCTCTGCTGTAATGATCTGCAGCCCCCTCTGCTGTAATGATCTGTAGCGTCCTCTGCTGTAATGATCTGCAGCCCCCTCTACTGTAATGATCTGCAGCCCCCTCTACTGTAATGATCTGCAGCCCCCTCTGTTGTAATGATCTGCAGCCCCCTCTGCTGTAATGATCTGCAGCCCCCTCTGCTGTAATGATCTGCAGACCCCTCTGCTGTAATGATCTGCAGCCCCCTCTACTGTAATGATCTGCAGCCCCCTCTACTGTAATGATCTGCAGCCCCCTCTGTTGTAATGATCTGCAGCCCCCTCTGCTGTAATGATCTGCAGCCCCCTCTACTGTAATGATCTGCAGCCCCCTCTGCTGTAATGATCTGCAGACCCCTCTGCTGTAATGATCTGCAGCCCCCTCTACTGTAATGATCTGCAGCCCCCTCTGTTGTAATGATCTGCAGCCCCCTCTGCTGTAATGATCTGCAGCCCCCTCTGCTGTAATGATCATAAGCACCAACCACTATGGTTTCCCAAACAACCATGACTCTTTTTCTGGGGGTCCGCACGGCTTGTGCCATTATTGTAGCATTTTTAATATTTCCATTGCTTCATGTTGCAGTTACTTGGTAGCAGCTGAGGGGATCGGATCACATCAGAGTTTGATTAGAGGGTGATTTACATAGTCGACCCGATTCTCTCAGATGAGAGTATACACCCCGGTGTGACCCCCAGCCTAATTGTAAGCCATCAATATTGAAAAAAAAAAACAACTTTTAAGATTTGTGGTGGTCTTAAGACTTTACGCCATCAGTGGCACTCATTCACTACGTGGCTGACTGTTTAGGTCACAAACTCCTAAGTGACTGACCCTATTCTTTGATATTTGGACCTAACTTCTGCATGCACAGAAATAATGCACTTGTTGGAGATAATGATTGGGCAGATGGATTTCAACATGCCCAATCCTTTTGTTTTCAGGGATGATAATTCCCCTCTCCCTATATGTAACATATCCGCCCTGATCCGATCTGTATATGAATTTAGATTGACGTCTTTAAGCCTCTAGAGTCGCGGGTATTAATTACCGTCTCTTATCTCACGTGTCCGATAACCTCTTTCGCTCTAGTTATAACAGACATATCACCAGAACACATTCTTGTATGTTTAAGATAAAAGATATTGTCTTCAAAGGGAAGGAAACTTCCAAGACATCGCTCTGTACACTTTACTTACTGTATATCAGCCGTGGATGACCCTGGTTATCGAGGGGTCACCAACTTTTAAAGGAGACCACTTCAGAACGACATTTCGGACCATGCCATAAATGCCACAGAACTTTCATTTACGTCTACTGATTAGAACTGTAAAATACTTAATTCTCCATTCATGTCTACAGCTAAGTCTTCTTACTATGGGGCTTAAAGTGGGTGGCAAACTGGGAATGGCACAAGGTCCCTATTTACTAGAGGGATTCCAAAAACCAAATTAATCTAGACTAAAAAAAAAAATCAGTATTAGTGTATAGCAGCATTATTTATTGGCTCTATATGGCGGTATTGTATAAGCCGCGCACATCCAAGAGGGACACCAAGTGTAGGTTTATTACCAAAAACCTAATAATCAAGTTCTTTAGTTCCATCAAGAGTGCTTGACATGAAATACCATGACTTGCTGGTGGTTTTTGACCGTGACATTTGATGTCAAGAGCGTGCTCCAAAAAGTTAAGAGAAGAAATCATTGCCTACACAAAGAAGTATAAGGATACACTACGACAGCCAAGACATTGAATGTTCCTAGAGATAAAGATGGAAGCAGAGATCACAAGTTACAGGAACACCGGCTAGACTACTTGGACGTAGCAGGAGGTAAGCTGCCACCAGAGTCCTGAGGAGGCAGGTGGCCAAAAATCCTGGCATGACTGCAAAAGACCTGCAGCAAGATGTGGTGGAAGCAGACACTGAGGTTTCAGTTTGGAAAGGTAGACACATTCTAAACACTGATGGTCTCCATAATCGAGCACTAGAACGTCAACTTTTATTTACACAAATGTTCAAGAAAAGTCACCTTTAATAGGCTCAAAAGCATATAAAGAAGCCACAGAAGTTTTGGGACTATGTTCTGTGGAGCAATGGAGCAAAACTGGAATGTTTTGGGTCTGTGGATCAGCGGTATGTCTGGAGGAAGAAGAATGAAACACACGCTGAAAAGAACAACCTGATTATAGTGAAGCTCAGTGATGCCTACAATGAAGCATGGCAGTGACTTGATGCCTAAAGTGAAGCATGGCAGTAGCTTGATGATGTTTACATTGAAGTATGGCAGGGGGTCAGGGATGTCTACAGTGAAGCATGGCAGTGGGTCAGGGATGTCTATGCTGAATCATGGCAGTGACTTGATGCCTACAGTGAAGCATGGCAGCAGCTTGATGTTTACATCGAGGTATGGCAGGGGGTCAGGGATGTCTACAGTGAAGCATGGCAGTGGCTCGGTGATGCCTACAATGAAGCATGTCAGTGACTTGATGATGTTTACATTGAAGTATGGCGGTGGGCCAAGGAAGTCTACAATAAAGCATGGTGGTGGGTCAGGGATGTTTACAGTAAAGCATGGCGGTGGCTCGATGATGTTTATATTGAAGCATGGCAGTTGGTCAGTGATATCTACAGTGAAGAATGTCAATGGCTCAGTGATTTCTAGAGTGAAGCATGAAGGTGGCTTAGTGTCTAACGTGAAGCATGGCAGTGGCCTGATGTCTACGGTGAAGCTTTACACGTGCTGCGCCGATTCTTTGGAATGCACTACCAAGGTTAATGCGATTAATCCCCAATCCCCACAGTTTTAAGCGTGCCCTAAAAACTCATTTGTTCAGACTGGCCTACCGCCTCAATGCATTAATGTAAGGATCCCTGTGTGGCCTATTTAAAAAAAAAAAAAAAAAAGTGTTCTCATTCACTTTATGCAGTTAATAGCCCTCTGTGTCTGTACTGCTACATACTTAGGCAGTTAACTGGTTCATGCAGCGTTACATGAACACCCGAGCCTTACACTATGGCTGGTCCGAATAACTATAGCATTTGTTACCATCCACCTCTCGTGTCTCCCCTTTTCCTCATAGTTTGTAGCTTGCGAGCAGCAGGGCCCTCACTCCTCCTGGTATCTGTTTTGAACTGTATTCCTGTTATGCTGTAATGTCTATTGTCTGTACAAGTCCCCTCTATAATTTGTAAAGCGCTGCGGAATATGTTGGCGCTATATAAATAAAAAATTATTATTATTATTATTATTATTAAGCATGACGGTGACTTTGTGATGCCTACAGAGAATCATAGTGGTGGCTCAGTAATGCCTATGGCGAATCATGGCGGTGGCTCTGTGATACCTACAGTGAAGCATGGAGGTGCATTGGTGATACTCTGGGGCTGTTTTGCTTCTTCTGACACTGGAAAACTGCTGTGTTTGAAGGATCATATGGTTCTATCAAGAATTAGAAAATCCTAGAAGAAAATGTCATGCCGTCTGTGAGGAAGCTGAAGCTTGGGGTGAACACAACCATTCCTCAAAGTCGACCAATGCTTGGTTTCAGAAGAAGTCCTGGAAGATTCTTGAGTTTTCATAGAAAATATTTGCTTACATTTGAAGGCAGTTGCAGGACGCAAACCCAAGAATATTAGTGACCCGAGGAACGGCCGAAGATTCCTCAGGAGCTGCCAGAAGCTGGTGTCTGGCTATGTATCACGTTTCCAGCAGGTTATAACAACTAGACGGGATCTATTTAGCACTGAAGATGCTTGTCGTGAAGGGGATGAATAATTGAGAGTACAGTAGTCGATAAAAGGTTCTTTTTGGAATGAATTTGGTAGAAACCACTTGTTATATTAGTTCTGTTGTTTTGAGCTATTTATATTGTATTTGTTTTGTTGGTTCATTGTTTGTGCGTTTTGCCAATAATACAAATTTGCCATTGGTGGAGAAAAATATACTTTTTGGATGATCAGATGAAGGATTTCAATAGTACTCAGGTCCTATGGTGTGTGAGTATAGGGGCGCCAGATGTAGACTCTTTTTAAAACCCAATAAAATGTGAGTGACGCGCTCGGCTCTCTTCACTTGAGAGCGCAGACATCCTTTTCTTCTTTTGCTCTCTTCTGACTGTTTAAAGAACCTGTTGAGCTGTTTATGAAAGGCAGATCCTTGGCTCGCTGCTCGGAACAGCACCTAACAGGGTGGTGTCTGTAGATAGATCCGCCGCCGACGTGTGTGATCTTTATGTCTGGGATATTATGATAGCTGAAGGGCTGCCAGTGATATGTCTATTAGCCCAAGTGCTTCTGTAACCCAGGTCGTGTGAGCCGCAATCAGTGCCAGCACGCTCCATCACATCTGGGCTGGAAACATGGAGGCCGACAGCACCGGTACCGGCACAATCTGACCATCATGTCGGCAGGTAATATTGGCGGCATTGTGTCCAGATGTTTAGTAACATGAATGCAGCCCTTATTTATCATTGCATAGTGGAAAGTTGCTTAAAGTGCAATTCCTTATCATTATATTACTATCATAGCGAGATCTGATAATTAAACAGAAATTTCAGATTCTCGTCATTTGAGCAAAAACTCGGCAATTTTGGCAAGGTTTCTCTGTTCCTTACCATTACTTCAGAATTGTAACTATCAATCAAAGCTGCCATCCCGCTGTGATCACCTGGATATTTACACTATAGGGAGAAAAGTATGTGCCCCCTCCACATTACACCGACAGAAGCTTTTCAGACCTCCCATCCTACTTCCATAGACATTGATATAGAGCGAGTCCCCATTTTGCAGATATAGCGGCTCCCGCTCTTCTGGGACGGATTTCTCCCGAGTCCAGTGGTGGCGGCTTTACACCACTCCATCCGACGCTCGGCATTGTGCTTGGTGATGTACGGCTGCATGGAGCTGTTCGGCTATGGAGTTCCCGGTGGGGGCGCAGTGTTTGTGTTGAGGATGTCTTGACTGGGGTCAGCAGAGTGTCGGTGCCATTTCTGTCCTCAGCACTCGGCCCCCAGCTCTGTAACGTTATGGGGTCTCCACTTCTTGGCTGATTTGCTGCGGTTGCTAAACACTTGTATACATGAGACAACCCCTTTAATGGCAGATGTGTGCTCTCCTGTACTGACATTAACAGCTCCGGCTGTATACTGTTTATCACCTCATATTATCACTCTGTGACCCTGAATCCATTCGCCTCCGCCTGACAGACAAAATACCAAAGTGAAGATACAGTGTTTCCCTGCTTTACGAGGCGCTATCTGCAGCTCAGCGGAGGAAGCCATTTTGTGTGCTGCTGACCAATGTAAATCTGAGAACTGATCATTGAAAACCAAGGACAATTTTCTTGAAGTACAATTCCTGAAAAAAACTGATGTTCTTCCTAGTACAGGGCCTAGAGAGCTGAAATATAAGACATTTGTTAATCTTTGTGTCACACTCCGGCTCCTCGGGCCTTGTACTAGGCAGAAAACTCTAGGCCTCATTCATCTAAGCTGTCTAGCACAGAAATTGCTTTTGTTGCTCATAGCAACCAATCACAGCACAGCCTTCATTTTCTCAGCGCAGTTTAAAAAATAAAAGCTGAGTTGTCATTGGTTGTTAATTGGTTAATTGGTTGCAGCAAGACAGTTTTAGTGAAAAGCGTTTGCTTTAAAGTTAATTCATTTCATATAATGTAGAATTTTCACACTTTGCTTCATTGCATCAAAGTATAGACATGGCATTTATATAAAGTGCTGAAAATCCCCAAAAGGCCGCTGTGCCAACCAGTAAAGTCTGAAATTAGCTCCTTTGACCCAATGCTTTCACTTAAACACTTTAATCCAAAGCACCAGATCCTTTCTTACAGAATAGTGAGTGCAGCTCTGGAGTATAATACAGGATGTAACTCAGGATCAGTAATGTAATGTATGTACACAGGGACTGCACTAGCAGAATAGTGAGTGCAGCTCTGGAGTATAATACAGGATGTAACTCAGGATCAGTAATGTAATGTATGTACACAGTGACTGCACCAGCAGAATAGTGAGTGCAGCTCTAGGGTATAATACAGGAGGTAACTCAGGATCAGTAATGTAATGTATGCACACAGTGACTGCACCAGCAGAATAGTGAGTGCAGCTCTAGGGTATAATACAGGAGGTAACTCAGGATCAGTAATGTAATGTATGCACACAGTGACTGCACCAGCAGAATAGTGAGTGCAGCTCTGGAGTATAATACAGGACGTAACTCAGGATCAGTAATGTAATGTATGCACACAGTGACTGCACCAGCAGAATAGTGAGTGCAGCTCTAGGGTATAATACAGGAGGTAACTCAGGATCAGTAATGTAATGTATGCACACAGTGACTGCACCAGCAGAATAGTGAGTGCAGCTCTGGGGTATAATACAGGATGTAACTCAGGATCAGTAATGTAATGTATGTACACAGTGACTGCACCAGCAGAATAGTGAGTGCAGCTCTGGAGTATAATGCAGGATGTAACTCAGGATCAGTAATGTAATGTATGTACACAGTGACTGCACCAGCAGAATAGTGAGTGCAGCTCTGGAGTATAATACGGGATGTAACTCAGGATCAGTAATGTAATGTATGTACACAATGACTGCACCAGCAGAATAGTGAGTGCAGCTCTGGAGTATAATATAGGATGTAATTCAGGATCAGTAATGTAATGTATGTAAACAGTGACTGCACCAGCAGAATAGTGAGTGCAGCTCTGGAGTATAATACAGGGTGTAACTCAGGATCAGTAATGTAATATATGTACACAGTGACTGCACCAGCAGAATAGTGAGTGCAGCTCTGGAGTATAATACGGGATGTAACTCAGGATCAGTAATGTAATGTATGTACACAGTGACTGCACCAGCAGAATAGTGAGTGCAGCTCTGGAGTATAATACAGGATGTAACTCAGGATCATTAATGTAATGTATGTACACAGTGACTGCACCAGCAGAATAGTGAGTGCAGCTCTGGAGTATAATACGGGATGTAACTCAGGATCAGTAATGTAATGTATGTACACAGTGACTGCACCAGCAGAATAGTGAGTGCAGCTCTGGAGTATTATACAGGATGTAACTCAGGATCAGTAATGTAATGTATGTACACAGTGACTGCACCAGCAGAATAGTGGGTGCAGCTCTGGAGTATAATACAGGATGTAACTCAGGATCAGTAATGTAATGTATGTACACAGTGACTGCACCAGCAGAGTAGTGAGTGCAGCTCTGGAGTATAATACGGGATGTAACTCAGGATCAGTAATGTAATGTATGTACACAGTGACTGCACCAGCAGAATAGTGAGTGCAGCTCTGTGGTATAATATGTACAGTTAGGTCCATATATATTTGGACAGAGACAACAATTTTCTGATTTTGGTTATAGACATTACCACAATGAATTTTAAACAAAACAATTCAGATGCAGTTGAAGTTCAGACTTTCAGCTTTTATTTGAGGGTATCCACATTAAAATTGGATGAAGGGTTTAGGAGTTTCAGCTCCTTAACATGTGCCACCCTGTTTTTTAAAGGACCAAAAGTAATTGGACAATTGACTCCAAGGCTATTTCATGGACAGGTGTGGGCAATCCCTTCGTTATGTCATTCCCAATTAAGCAGATAAAAGGCCTGGAGTTGATTTGAGGTGTGGTGTTTGCATTTGGAAGGTTTTGCTGTGAAGTAAACATGCGGTCAAAGGAGCTCTCCATGCCGGTGAAACAAGCCATCCTTAAGCTGGAAAAACAGAAAAAAACCCATCCGAGAAATTGCTACAATATTAGGAGTGGCAAAATCTACAGTTTGGTACATCCTGAGAAATAAAGAAAGCACTGGTGAACTCATCAATGCAAAAAGACCTGGGCGGCCACGGAAGGCAACAGTGGTGGATGATCGCAGAATAATCTGCATGGTGAAGAGAAACCCATTCACAACAGCCGACCAAGTGACCAACGCTCTCCAGGAGGTCGGCGTATCAATATCCAAATCTACCATAAAGGGAAGACTGCATGAAAGTAACTACAGAGGGTTCACTGCACGGTGCAGCCGCTCATAAGCATCAAGAATAAAAAGGCTAGACTGGACTTTGCTAAAAAACATCTAAAAAAGCCAGCACAGTTCTGGAAGAACATTCTTTGGACAGATGAAACCAAGATCAACCTCTGCCAGAATCATGGAAAGAGAAAAGTATGGCAAAGGCGTGGTACAGCTCATGATCCAAAGCATACCACATCATCTGTAAACCACGGCGGAGGCAGTGTGATGGCTTGGGCATGCATGGCTGCCAGTGGCACTGGGTCACTAGTGTTTATTGATGATGTGACACAGGAGAGAAGCAGCGGAATGAATTCTGAGGTCTTCAGAGCCGCCATACTGTGTGCTCAGATCCAGCCAAATGCAGCAAAACTGATTGGTCGTCGTTTCATACTACAGATGGACAATGACCCAAAACATAAAGCCAAAGCAACCCAGGAGTTTATTAAAGCAAAGAAGTGGAATATTCTTGAAAGGCCAAGTCAGTCACCTGATCTCAACCCAATTGAGCATGCATTTCACTTGTTAAAGACTAAACTTCAGACAGAAAGGCCCACAAACAAACAGCAACTGAAAACCACCGCAGTGAAGGCCTGGCAGAGCATCAAAAAGGAGGAAACAGCGTCTGGTGATGTCCATGAGTTCAAGACTTCAGGCAGTCATTGCCAACAAAGGGTTTTCAACCAAGTACTAAAAATGAACATTTTATTTAAAATTATTGAATCTGTCCAATTAATTTTGGTCCCTTTAAAAACAGGGTGGCACATGTGAAGGAGCTGAAACTCCTAAACCCTTTATGCAATTTTAATGTGGATGCCCTCAAATGAAAGCTGAACGTCTGAACTTCAAGTGCATCTGAATTGTTTTGTTTAAAATTCATTGTGGTAATGTCTATAACCAAAATTAGAAAAATGTTGTCTCTGTCCAAATATATATGGACCTAACTGTAGCTCAGTATCAGTGCATTCTGTAAATCACCCTTACATAAGGGTGTTGTCTTTTTCTGGCAGGTGATGCAGTCACCTCTGTGAGATCACTACTAATCAGTTACCTAATATAATGATCTATTGAAGATAGATTTTTCCTGCAGGACTATATCTGAGAATATCGCATGGTCGTCAGGGGGACAAATATTTTTGGAATGAAAATGATAGCATAGGTCTTTTTTTGGCTCAATGAAAAGCATCATCCGGACCTCGGAGGGGTCAGTCTTAGGGGCACATGCTTAAAAATAAACCTTGTGTGGCAGGATTATATCCGCTACTCTATTTCTGGGTGGGCTATGCTGGTCCAGGGACATTAGGGATACCCCATCACTCAGGGCACCGTATAAAGCTGCTATCATAGGTGTATGTGTCATGGGTGCCAACCAGTGCACTTCTTCAGCCATAATTAGACTTTTATTATCATTTTTGGTTGCTATCGAGCCTTGGATTGAGATTTGTTAATGTTTCATCCTGACGAGGGAAATGTGATTGAAAGCAAAAGGCAAGTTGTTATCTGGGCCAGCACAGTGATGAGTCAATGGGGAGTGCCTGACGTCCCCCCAGCCCGCCATAGTCTTCTCTCTGGGCTGGAATGTGGTGCTGGGGTATATTTAGAAAACTCTGCCCGCTCCCCCGTGGGAGACAGGGCCCTCAGAGCTTGGAACCCATCCTGCTGAGCCTGGGACGCTCGGCCATGACTGGAATCATTCCCACGAGAATCTTTAACTTCTTCGCTGCTGCGATATGGTCGTGTTTTTTTATTATTTTATTTTTTGTTTATTTGCATCATAGTGAGCGGTCTTACTCGTTCAGACTGTTTTTTTCTAAATTCAGGGCCAGCTTTAGATTGTTGCAAACCCTTGGGCCCCTCTTTGCTTTTTATTGTTCTCTTCTCCTTCCAAAACCTATAACTTATTATTAATTTTTTTGCCAATAGGCCTTATTTTTTGCTGTGTAATCTATAGCATTTATCGTTATCATTTTGGATTTCTTACGACTTTATGATCTTTTTTATTTCGATTTTTTTATGGGGAGGAAAAGTGATAAAAAAAAGATTTTTGCCATCTTTATCTATTTTTTTTTAAATTCTTTTGGCCTGTATTGTGATGATTACATATTACATTTTATCAGCTTGGACTCTTATGCAAGCGGAAATACCAATTAAAATTATACTATGTTAATCTCTTTAATTTTTATATTGTAATGGCAGCCCGGGAAAATTAGGGTACCTGAAATATATAATAAATAGTAGTACAGTACTGCATCGTATCGGTGAAGCGATCACAATTTCAAGTCTCCTATAAGAACTAATAAAAATGTAAAATATTCAATGAATGAAAAATCTAAACAATATAAACGGGGTATATATATATGGTATATACCCCTTTGTATGAGAGACCAATGCCCAAACCCCATAACTTCACTCTCCAAAATCCCTGAAGGGGAGCTTGCTCATCTTCTCTCCAAATCACACCTCACCACTTGTGCACTTGACCCCATCCCATCCCACCTCCTCCCCAACCTCACCACCACACTAATCCCATCCCTAACCCATCTCTTCAACCTTTCACTAACTTATGGTACCTTCCCCTCTGCCTTCAAACATGCCACAATCACACCTATCCTCAAAAAGCCATCCCTTGACCCAAGCGGTATGTCCAGCTATCGTCCCATATCTTTGCTCCCATTTGCTTCCAAACTCCTTGAGCAGCACGTCCATGCTGAACTTTCCATCTAACTCGCTCTTCGACAACGTAGAATCTGGCTTCCGTCCCCACCATTCCACTGAGATTGCCCTAACCAAAATTACTAACGACCTACTTACAGCCAAAGCTAACAGACAATTCTCTATACGCCTCCTCCTAGACCTGTCCTCTGCCTTCAACACAGTTGACCACTGCCTCCTACTACAGATCCTCTCTTCCTTTGGGGTCAAAGACCTCGCCCTATCCTGGATCTCTTCATACCTTTCCAACCGCACATTTAGCATTTCCTACTCCCACACTACCTCTTCATCTCGCCCCCTCTCTGTTGGTGTCCCTCAAGGCTCTGTCCTTGGGCACTTACTCTTCTCAATCTATGCACTCAGCATGGGACAACTCATAAGGTCCTATGGCTTCCAGTACTACGTATAAGCTGATGACACTCAGATCTACTTCTCAGGGCCAGATGTCACCTCTCTGCTCTCCTGAATCCCAGAGTGTCTATCGGCCATATCCTCCTTCTTCTCCTCTCACTTCCTCAAGCTCAATGTGGACAAATCTGAACTCATTATCTTTCCTCCATCTCGCATATGTTCCCTACCTGATCTATCTATCAAAATAAATGAAATCACACTTTCCCCTGTCCCCAAAATCCGCTACCTCGGAGTAATCCTTGACTGTGCCCTGTCCTTCAAACCGCACATCCAAGCTCTCGCCACCTCTTGTCGCCTCCAGCTCAAAAATATTTCCTGAATCCGTCCTTTCCTCAACCCACACTCTACCAAAATGCTTGTGCATGCCCTCATCATCTCCCGCCTGGACTACTGCAACATCCTCCTCTGTGGCCTACCTTCTAACACTCTCGCACCCCTCCAGTCCATCCTTAACTCTGCTGCCCGACTAATTAATCTCTCTCCTCGCTACACTCCTGCTTCCCCTCTTTGCAAATCCCTTCACTGGCTCCCAATTTCCCAGCGTATCCAGTTTAAATTACTAACACTGACCTACAAAGCCATCCATAACCTTTCTCCTTCGTATATTTCCACACTAATCTCTCAATATCTTCCCTCACGTAATCTCCGGTCCTCCCAAGACCTCCTCCTCTCCTCCACGCTTATTCGCTCCTCACTCAATCGCCTCCAAGACTTCTCCCAAATATCCCCCATCCTCTGGAATTCAGTGCCCCAACACGTCCGGTTATCCACTACTTTAACACGTCCGGTTATCCACCTCTTCAAGGAAGCTTACAGCCTGTAATGACCACACGGCCACCTCAACACCATTGGAGCTCCTGCAACCCTCGACCTACTGTCTCCTTCCCCATAATTCCGTAGAATGTAAGCCCGCAAGGGCAGGGTCCTCGCCCCTCTGTATCAGTCTGTCATTGTTAGTTTTGTTTACTGTAAGTGATATTTGTATTTTGATGTAACCCCTTCTCATGTACAGCACCATGGAATCAATGGTGCTATATAAATAATAATAATTATATATATATATATATAACCATTATTTTCTCTCTCTATATATAATGTATGTACCGTATATATATTCATGTTTATAGATAGACGGACAGGTACATACACTGTATATATATATATATATATATATATATATATATATAAAAATATATATATATATATATATATATATATATATATATATATATACACACACACATCAATAAATATGTAAATATCAATCCATAGATATATTGTGTAAATATATATAATATATACATATAAAATATATGTACGCACAACTAGTTTCCTGCTCCTATCAGCCATTTTAGAGCACAGTGAGGTTTGCCGCAGCCTCTCTCTATTAACCCAATTATAGGGCCGGAAGTCGTCTGTATGGAGGATAGCATCTCCATGTACAAAGTGAAACCCCATGAGTTCTGATAAATTCCTGTGCTTCTGATTAGTCATTCTCCTCCAAAATTACATTTTTAGTTAAGTGAGATTTTCCTTTTAATTTGTGATGTGAGATCTGTGAAGTCACACGTATATGTGCAGCGTCAGACGTGAGAAATGAAGGTGTTACATCCCGCCGCTCTCCTATTCTGCTCATCAAATATATAATGGGGGGCACTAATGAATGACTGTTTGCACAAAAATTAGCGACTTTTCCCCCCATTTTCAAAACAGTGGATGGGACTTATTAGGAAAGCGATTGGTATAGACTATAGTGAAAATTTGCGCTTGTGCGTGGCTGGCATTGATATCTGTTTGAAGTGCATGGGCCGCCCAAGGAGCGCGTCACTTAAAGAATTGGGTGCATTTTAACTAGCGGACTAGGAATTAAAGGGGTTGTCCACTACTCGGGACAACCCCTTCTGAATCCCCATGTCCCCCCTATTAATATAATAACTCTTATACTCACTTCCGCTGCTAGCGCCGTTCCAGCAATGTTGGCACTGGCTCTCCCGGGGCTTGCATGACATCAACATTGAGTTCACTTTCCACTTCTTCAGACAAATCAAGACATCTGAAGGAAGTGAAGGCTGTGGCTGCTCTAAAATCTCTTCGAAGGTCAATTACAGCCATAGGAGAGGAGAGTGAAGCCAACACTGATTGGCCACAGGGATTGCATGACATAAAAATGTCAAGTGAGCCCCGGGAGAGCCAGTGCTGACACTGCTGGATTGGCACCGGAGGTGAGTGTAAGTGTTATTATTTTACTAGGGGGAAACATTGAGATTCAGAAGGGGTTGTCTGAGTTCTGGGTATGAAGGCCGAAATGTGCCACATAGGGCCCAATTCATTAAGACTGGCATTTAGTGGGGTAGAGGTAGTCCTATAGACTGGTGTGGTGATTCCGTCTCATTAACCCCATAAGTGACTGACTGGTAGTCTCCCTGGAATAGCACGGCGGACGTTTTGTGCGCTTGCGGCAACGAGTCAGGATTGAGCATTCCCATTACAGTAGTAGACACTGACGTGGGGTCTGAATAAAACTTTAGACACGATAGACGGTAACTTACACCAGCGTGAAAAGTGCGGGATCTTTCCGTCATAAACAGGACAGAACTGTTCTTGTCATGAATCCCGGCATCCATAGCCAAAAAGCAATTCACCAGTTGTTTGCCCTGTCAGGACTAGCTGACATTACCCCCAGGATCAAGATGACAGTGCCAATGGGACATCCTGCTCTATGTACACAGGATTTTTGCAATGACCTAGATTTTCTTCAGAGACATTTACTTCACAGATATATGTATTATTAGAATCTTATTACAATCCCTTTATTATGTAGCACCTGTATAAGAGTGTCATCCAAACCTTTCTCTGTTGAGTGTGAGCCTACAGAGATCTCATTGGCACAACATCTACCGGAAGCCAAAACTATCCTCTCCCATATCTTATTTTTGCTGGCCAGATTACTAGATGTCAGGGCTGGGGCAGATACATCACTGGAGACATGTGACTGGGCAGATACATCACTGGAGACATTGGGATGAAGCATATACAGTGCCTTGCGAAAGTATTCGGCTCCCTGGAACTTTTCAACCTTTTCCCACATATCAGGCTTCAAACATAAAGTTACCAAATGTAAATATTTGGTGAAGAATCAGCAACAAGTGGAACACAATTGTGAAGTTGAACTAAATTTATTGGTTATTTAAAATTTTTGTGGAAACTCAAAGACTGAAAAGTGGGGCGTGCAATATTATTCGGCCCCTTTATCTTAATACTTTGTTGCGCCCCTTTTGCTGTGATTACAAGTCTCTTGGGGTCTGTCTCTATCAGTTTTGTACATCGAGAGACTGAAATTCTCGCCCATTCTTCCTCGGCAAACAGCTCGAGCTCAGTGAGGTTGATGGAGATCATTTGTGAACAGCAGTTTTCAGCTCTTTCCACAGATTCCCGATTGGATTTAGGTCTGGACTGTGACTTGGCCATTCTAACACCTGGATACATTTATTTGTGAACCATTCCATTGTAGATTTTGCTTTATGTTTGGGATCATTGTCTTGTTGGAAGATAAATCTCCGTCCCAGACTCAGGTATTTTGCAGACTCCAACAGGTTTTCTTCAAGAATGGTCCTGTATTTGGCTCCATCCGTCTTCCTATTAATTTTAACCATCTTCCCTGTCCCTGCTGAAGAAAAGCAGGCCCAAACCATGATGCTGCCACCACCATGTTTGACAGTGGGGATGGTGTGTTCAGGGTGATGAGCTGTGTTCCCTTTACGCCAAACATATCGTTTGGCATTGTTGCCAAAAAGTTCGATTTTGGTTTCATCTGACCAGAGCACCTTCTTCCACATGTTTGTTGTGTCTCCCAGGTGGCTTGTTGCAGACTTTAAACGACACATTGTCTGAGATTTAGACGGAAACCCCGATGCAAGTGCTCAGCAGAGAGCACAGGATAAGTGTGAACAGGCCTTAGTGGATTCCTAAACAAGCATGACAAAATTAATTTATGAACAACCTTCCTCTATTTGGCTATTTTATAAGTCAGGTTTAGCTAGAAATATACACTTTACTCACATCTGAGGGTTTGTTTCAATGTATCTAGTCTACACAATCCTCTGTGAGCTAAAGATGTTGGCAGTGCAAACTTCTCCTCTATCCTAAAAGGTATATGATAAACTTTATCACTGTATCAGCAGGTGGGGTAGCTCACAGAGGATTTCCCTGATTTGATGCATAGAAGTAGACATTTAACTACTCACAGCTGAAGGTTTGTTACAATGTATCTTGTCCAAATATTCCTCTGTGAGATAAAGATGTCAGCAGCGCAAATCTCCTATCCTGAGGGTTTGCTACAACGCGATAAACTGTGCCAGCAGGCTAGTTAGCTCACAGAGGATTGCTAGGATTGAATACATAGAACTAGGCACTTCACTACTCACAGTGGAGGGTTTGTTACAATTTATCTTGCTCACACAATTCTCTGTGAGCTAAAGAGCAAATCTCTCTGCTATCCTGATGGTTTGCAACCATGAGATAAACTGTATACAGTATGCAGGTTGGTAAGCTCACAGAGCATTGCCAGGATTGGATACAAAGTAAAAAAAAAAACCTAAAAATCCGTTTTCCTACTTTTTTTCTCTTATGGCCCTCCTTTACATTTTGCTGAACGGCATGTCCCATGAATCTCGGCTAGCAGTCTAAGTTTTTTGCATTTCTACAATGAAACTTCCTCAATACTCCAGTGTTTCAGACAGGTCTCATGCGCAGCACGTATTGCCTGGCAACTTCACAGGAGATTTACTGACTGATTGTTGACATTGGAGGCTGTTGAAAGGCAGATTTTGGAGAATGAAGGAGAATACACGTATAAGCTGGTAAATGTGAGCTGTAATTAAAGAGAACTTTTTTTTACCACGCTATAAATGTAGCAGTGCAGACACACCTTCTAGGGCATCGGTCTCCAAACTGTTTCTCTTCGGCTGTTGCAAAACTACAACTCCCAGGAAACTAAGCCTTGGTGGACCTTGAGGTACGCTTGGGATCATTGCTCTGTTGGACGGCCCGATGACGCCCAAGATTCAGATTCCTCAACGAAGACTTGGAATTTTTTTCCCCCAAAATTTTATGATACTTGAATCCATCTTACCCTTCACATGCTGCAGGTTTCCAGCTTGAAATGAAGCTACGCAACCCCAGGCCATCACTATACCACTGTCATGCTTCTTTATAGGCGTGACCGAGCTTTCACCATGCTTCACTCTAGGCATCATTGGGCCACCACCATGCTTCACTGTAGGCATCATAGGAGCACCACCATGCTTCACTGTAGGAATCACCAAATCATCACCAGCTTCACAGTAGGCATCACAAGAGTCCCACCATGCTACACTGTAGGCATCATTGAAGGCATCACCGAGAAATAACAATGCTTCGCAGTAGCCACTACAATGCTCCAATGTAAATATCACTAGGTCCCTGCCATGATGCATTGTAAGCATCACCAAGCCGCCATCATGCTTCATTTAAGGCATCACTGAGCCACCGCCATGCTTCACTGTAGGCATCATAGGAGCACCACCATGCTTCACTGTTGGAATCACCGAGTCATCACCAGCTTCACAGTAGGCATCACAGAGTCCCACCATGCTACACTGCAGGCATCATGGAAGGCATCACTGAGAAATAACCATGCTTCACAGTAGCCACTACAATGCTCCAATGCAAATATCACTAGGTCCCTGCCATGATGCATTGTAAGCATCACCAAGCCGCCATCATGCTTTATTCTAGACATCACTGAGCCACCGCCATGCTTCACTATTGGCATCCTGGAGCTGGTGATGCCACTAAGCTGCACTGTAAGCATCAATGAGCCACCACCATGCTGTACTGTAGAAATCAACAAGCCACCACCATTTTTCACTGTAGGCATCACTTAGCCACTGTCATGCTTCACTGTAGTCATCACCGAGCCAGCACCATGCTTCACTGTAGGCAGATTGTTTTTTTTTTTTTCAGTGTGAGCTTCATTTTTCCTTCTCCTCAAATCTTTTGACAACCCAAGAATATTAGTGAACTTGAGGCAATTGCCCAAAAGGAATGGGCTAAGAAACTGAAAAACTTTGACAAGCTGGTATCTTAATATGCATCATGCTTGCAGCAGGTCGTAACAGCCAGTGGAGTTCTACTAAGTTTACTAAGTGCTAAAGATGCTTGCGATCAAGACATGAATATTTCTGAGACTGCAGTAGTCAGTAAAAGTGAAACTTTATGGTGAACTTGGAGAAACTACTTGTTATAGTTCTTGTTTCATTGGTTTATTACAAACAGCGGATTTAGTAAATTTTGCTAACAAACCAAATTTTCAATAGTGGGAGATAAATAATTTTGATTTTAACTGTACAGAGGTGTAATAACACACTAATGGGAGGTAGTGACGCTAAAAATTCTGTAAAGCTTATAATCGCGGAGCTTCACTTTAAGTTTTCCTCTATTGCAGGCTGGTCTTTCAGCTTCTCACATTCGTGGAGGACGTTTCCTAGAAATCTGGCCTCATACATAGTTTATATAAATGAATGGTTCTTTGGCAGCGAAGAGGAAGTATATATTATATTTACACATTTCCCTGGCACTTGGCTGCTATGTATCAGTATATACCAGGGATGCAAATTCCATGGAGGTCTGGTTCTCCCCATAAATTAGGTATACAATGGTAGTGACTATTCGGGTACGTATTTGGATAGGAATTTTCATCTGTATAAACTACATTATAAATCAGTATATCCATACCTGACAACCTGGAAAGCTGGGGATCAGGGGAACATCCTGAGGGTCGCTGTGAACATTTTCATTTTGCGCTAAACGATTTCTCTAACCACGCACGGTTTCTTCACAGAAATATTTATCTGTGACCCATTAGTGTTTTCAGACAGAGCACTACCGCTTTAATGACCACACACACACACACACGCACGCACGCACGCGCACACACACACACAGTGTTAGGCACCCAGCACATCCCCCACACACACAGTATACTGCCCCCACAGAATGATGCCCGCGGTGCCCCCACACAATACGATGCCCAAAGTCCACCCACATACAGTATGATCCTCACAGCGCCCCACACACTGTATGATGCCCACAAACACAATATGATGCCCAGAGTACCTCAAGTACAGTAAGATAGCCAGTTCCCCTACACAATATGATCCTCACAGTGCCCCACACAGTATGATGCCCACACACAATATTCCCCCACATACAGTATTATGCCCACAATCACCACACACACAGTATGATGCTCACACTACCCCCATATAATATGATGCCCACACACAGTATGATGCCCACACTCCCCCACACACAGTATATTGCCCACATTCCCTTCACATAGTATGAAGTCCACACACAATATGATACCCACAGTCCCCCCACAAACAGTAAGATGCCCAAAGTCCCCCCACACAGTATGATGCCAACAGTCCCCCCACACAGTATGATGCCCACATACAGTATGATACCCACACACAGTATGATACCCACAGTCCCCCCACACAGTATGATGCCCACACACAGTATGATACCCACAGTCCCCCCACACAGTATGATGCCCACACACAGTATGATACCCACAGCCCCCCCACACAGTATGATACCACAGTCCTCCCACACACAGTATGATACCCACAGTCCCCCACACACCGTATGATACCCACAGTCCCCCCACACAGTATGATGCCCACACACAGTATGATACCCACAGCCCCCCCACACAGTATGATACCACAGTCCTCCCACACACAGTATGATACCCACAGTCCTCCCACACACAGTATGATACCCACAGTCCCCCACACACAGTATGATACCCACAGTCCCCCCACACAGTATGATGCCCACATACAGTATGATACCCACAGTCCCCCCACACAATATGATGCCCACATACAGTATTATACCCACAGTCCCCCCACATACAGTAAGATGCCCACAGTTCCCCCACACAATATGATGCCCCCACATACAGTATGATACCCAGTTCCCCCACATACAGTATGATACCCTCAGTCCTCCCACATACAGTATGATACCCACAGTCCCCCCACACAATATGATGCCCACATACAGTATTATACCCACAGTCCCCCCACATACAGTAAGATGCCCACAGTTCCCCCACACAGTATGATGCCCCCACATACAGTATGATACCAACAGTTCCCCCACACACAGTATGATACCCTCAGTCCTCCCACATACAGTAAGATACCCACAGTCCCCCCACACAATATGCCCACATACAGTATTATACCCACAGTCACCCCACATACAGTAAGATGCCCACAGTTCCCCCACACAGTATGATGCCCCCACATACAGTATGATACCCACAGTTCCCCCACACACAGTATGATACCCTCAGTCCTCCCACATACAGTATGATACCCTCAGTCCTCCCACATACAGTATGATACCCACAGTCCTCCGACATACAGTATGATACCCACAGTCCCCCCACACAGTATGATACCCACAGTCCTCCCACACACAGTATGATACCCTCAGTCCTCCCACACACAGTATGATACCCACAGTCCCCCCACACAGTATGATGCCCACATACAGTATGATACCCACAGTCCCCCCACACAGTATGATGTCCACTATCCCCCACACAGCATACAGGTCCTTCTAAAAAAATTAGCATATAGTGTTAAATTTCATTATTTACCATAATGTAATGATTACAATTAAACTTTCATATATTATAGATTCATTATCCACCAACTGAAATTTGTCAGGTCTTTTATTGTTTTAATACTGATGATTTTGGCATACAACTCCTGATAACCCAAAAAACCTGTCTCAATAAATTAGCATATTTCACCCATCCAATCAAATAAAAGTGTTTTTTAATAACAAACAAAAAAACCATCAAATAATAATGTTCAGTTATGCACTCAATACTTGGTCGGGAATCCTTTGGCAGAAATGACTGCTTCAATGCGGCGTGGCATGGAGGCAATCAGCCTGTGACACTGCTGAGATGTTATGGAGGCCCAGGATGCTTCAATAGCGGCCTTAAGCTCATCCAGAGTGTTGGGTCTTGCGTCTCTCAACTTTCTCTTCACAATATCCCACAGATTCTCTATGGGGTTCAGGTCAGGAGAGTTGGCAGGCCAATTGAGCACAGTAATACCATGGTCAGTAAACCATTTACCAGTGGTTTTGGCACTGTGAGCAGGTGCCAGGTCGTGCTGAAAAATGAAATCTTCATCTCCATAAAGCATTTCAGCCGATGGAAGCATGAAGTGCTCCAAAATCTCCTGATAGCTAGCTGCATTGACCCTGCCCTTGATGAAACACAGTGGACCAACACCAGCAGCTGACATGGCACCCCACACCATCACTGACTGTGGGTACTTGACACTGGACTTCAGGCATTTTGGCATTTCCTTCTCCCCAGTCTTCCTCCAGACTCTGGCACCTTGATTTCCGAATGACATGCAAAATTTGCTTTCATCAGAAAAAAGTACTTGGGACCACTTAGCAACAGTCCAGTGCTGCTTCTCTGTAGCCCAGGTCAGGCGCCTCTGCCGCTGTTTATGGTTCAAAAGTGGCTTTACCTGGGGAATGCGGCACCTGTAGCCCATTTCCTGCACACGCCTGTGCACGGTGGCTCTGGATGTTTCCACACCAGACTCAGTCCACTGCTTCCTCAGGTTCCCCAAGGTCTGGAATCGGTCCTTCTCCACAATCTTCCTCAGGGTCCGGTCTCCTCTTCTCGTTGTACAGCGTTTTCTGCCACATTGTTTCCTTCCAACAGACTTACCATTGAGGTGCCTTGATACAGCACTCTGGGAACAGCCTATTTGTTGAGAAATTTCTTTCTGGGTCTTACCCTCTTGCTTGAGGGTGTCAATGATGGCCTTCTTGACATCTGTCAGGTCGCTAGTCTTACCCATGATGGGGGTTTTGAGTAATGAACCAGGCAGGGAGTTTATAAAAGCCTCAGGTATCTTTTGCATGTGTTTAGAGTTAATTAGTTGATTCAGAAGATTAGGGTAATAGGTCGTTTAGAGAACCTTTTCTTGATATGCTAATTTATTGAGACAGGTTTTTTGGGTTATCAGGAGTTGTATGCCAAAATCATCAGTATTAAAACAATAAAAGACCTGACAAATTTCAGTTGGTGGATAATGAATCTATAATATATGAAAGTTTAATTGTAATCATTACATTATGGTAAATAATGAAATTTAACACTATATGCTAATTTTTTGAGAAGGACCTGTAGTGCCCACAGTCCCTCATTTACTCCCAATATAGACTCCGTTCTCCCGCGTCCAAGGCTATTCTCTGCCGAGCATTGCCGCCATGACACAGCCATGTCTACAGATCATCGATCCTATTGATTTCATGTAAGGGAAGTATTTGGCTAATAACGAGCCCATATTTCGTGAGGATTGATACTGTTCATGCCCACATAGGGCGTCCCTGATGATCCCATTCCTGCAGTGCATCTTCCTAGTGGCCTCTACAGGTGCTTCCCTTTGGAACATGCAGAGCATCATTCCATTTTTTTAACCCCTCGTTCTCCTGCTGCAGAACCAAGGAATATTCTGCTGCTTTAATACCACACAGACAGGAATTTCAGGGCGTTTAATACATTGGTGAACGACCCCCCTCCTCCATCCTTTTCCAACTCTGGGTTTCCTCCTCTCACCTTGACATCTTGGGCCATAAAAGGCAGAGAGGATCCTTTCCTGCAGCTGGTGAGCAGAGCAGACCCCCTCTATGGGGGAGATGGGTTACGCTTGGATGAATGGGCATGTGCAAAAATAAACCCTTACCGAGCAAAGCAAATAAGGAACCTTACCGGAGATTTGCAATATAAATTAACCTGCGTTTGCGTCTACGTTTCTATACAACTCTACAATACAAAATGCATGCATTATTAAATAGATATCTTAGACCTGATGAGGCTGGTGTATTTATTTAAAAGAAACATGTTTGAATGGATGTATAATCTTGAAATTAAAATGAAGCTGTTAAGACACTCAAAAAAAATTAAAAAAAAAGGATTACACAGCTGTTATAACGTGCATTTACAAAGTAAGTACACCATCCTCATCAGGTCTGAAAGATTTATTTCATAGTGTGTGCAGTTTATATTGTAAAATTTGGCGGAGGAGTATGTGACCATATATTATTTGGCCTCTTCGTCTCGCGCCTGTGCTGCCTTCCTTTGCGCAGTGTTCTTCAACATCCCTTCATCAGCCGCCATTCTATGGGCAAGATTGCCAAGCGGATGGCACAGAGGGCTAGCTGCTCAAGGAGGGGGATGTTTTAACCAGTATTGGAAATGGTCCTTAATTTGAAGAAAATATAGATCACTTCGCACCATGACTGACACTTGCAGCTTGTACTGAGCAGTGTGAGATCCCAGCAGGGAAGAGGGACTTTGAGGAGCAAGATAATGTAAACTTTCAAATAGGATTATGAAGCCATTGGCAGCAAGTACACCAGCTTCATCAGGTCTAAGAGATCTGTTTTAATAATACCTGCAGTTTTTTTTATCTTAAAAGCCAGTGACAAATTAGCTTTAAAGGGTTAAAGTTGGTCGTATCAATATTGCAAACTGCGAAAAACAATTTCCATTGGTGATGATGACTAAAGTACTGGGCAAATTAGTTTAATTAATTTACATGGGAATGTGCGGCACCTTGACATTGTACAATACCGGTATCTGATTTATTTAGGTTATCAGTCTGAATCCGAAAACATTTTTACGGGAAGATGGACTATACCTTTAAGTGTAAAGCGGATACCCCCTTTTCCCAAGAAAGCCAATTTTTCCTTACAAAAATCCGCACACACGTAAACAAAATCTGTGTGTTTCCCAGAGAATGACATATTACCGAAAAAAGCCAGCGACTTGATTACAACAGCAAGCATGCAAACCTTTTCTAATGGCTTTTTGGCAGACAGTCCGTCAGACCTTAAAGCCCCAATATTTTATTCTCGCTGCTTGTCTGCGCAATATTTGTCATTAGGCAGAGAGGCAGATGGAATTCGCTGTTCCCACACTAAAGCCAATCTCATCACTTTAATATGTTTTTCCAAGGAAAAGTGAAATACAGATGGGGCGCAGGTAACGCTGCTTAAAGGGCATCTGTCACTAAGACAGATCCCTTTAACTGAGTGGGCTGGAAACGCTCAGGATGCTGCTTAGTAATACCGCCAGTGACAGCACTGGATCTCCAGGCCCTTGTGGAGATCTGATGCTGCCATTCACACTAAGGAATGAGGACAGAGGTATAATTTTTAGACCCTGATGCAAAATCTGTTACCTACCATGTGCCATTTATAATGCTTATGTGACAAATAGACTTTTGAGGCATTGTTCGACCATATTATTTTTGGGCATTTTTCATCAGGCGCATATGTTATATAAAATGATTCCCCCCATTGCTTAGCGCACCCTCTCAGAATCTTTTGTTTGAAGCTGGGAGGCAATATGAGTCTAGCTGTCAATTTTCCAAGGTGACTGACTTGCCATAAATATTTTATTTATTTTTTTAACCTGGTATAAATGCCCCTGTTCTCCTGAATCCGGCGTTGTTTTTCTCTTCTTCCTGCGCCTCTCCGTTCCGGAGATATGGCCCTGTTTATAAATCTAATCTTGTTATCCAAGGAGGAGTGGTCCTCAAGAAAACGCCCACAAACAAGAGGTGAAGACAACTCCCACTTGGATAAAAAAAGACGATTTATTTGCAGGGAAGAAGGGGCCATATCTCAGGAACGGAGAGGCGCAGGAACACGTGAAAAACAACGCCGGATTCAGGAGAACAGCTGCATTTACACCGGGTAGTGTAGTAATAAATCCTCTATGAAGGGCGATGTCTCGGGAGAAAAATTGTCAGGATATGCCTTCCTCTTCCGATTTGAGGAGGTCAAGGCTTTTGGAAAAAGGAAAGTACGGTAGATTCACATTTACGTTTAGTTATTCTACGTAAAAGTTTCAAAAGTTACATGGAAATCGGTGCTTAGCTGGACATGGCTTGGCCCTCTACAACCATCATTACCATGATTTATGCCAGGAATTTGGGTAAACTTCTAGCCAAAATCAGTTTGTGGGGTACAGGGAGATCAAAGACATGCCAAATTTATTAAGAGGTGCCCAGCCCACAATTTGGTGACGTAGGACAGAAAATGTATGATGTGATCGGACCGGTTGCCGCGAGAAATTTTCACTTTGGTCCTGATTGTTTGATACGTGGCCGGTGGTCTCAGACAACAGAGAATATCGGTTTTCAGTGTTTTTTGTATCCTGAGTAGACAATTCCTATGTACAACAGGGAGTGCAGGAGAGCGGGTTGTATTGCTAAATGCTTTCGGAGTCAGCCAAAAGGTGTCCTGTTCTGCCAAGGGGGAGGTTAAGAGGAACGTGCGCTTGCCTTAGGCGAGAACAAAAGGGCACTGACGAAGGGCTGTAGTAATTACATGGCTGTGTCCCTGAGGCTGGCGCTGTGCCACATGGTCACCCGGGAAGAGGGAGGATTGCAGTCAAGAGTTTACTTTAAAGTTGGTTAAATTTTTCAGGGAATATTAAGGAAAAAAATGGTCAGGGTCTGTGTCCTAAAACTCCTAGATTTGTCAAAAAAAATGCCATCTTATCTTTACTTTCACGCAGTTAATTCTCAGGAACCCAACTGCGGAAAAATGATCTCAGAGGGGACTTCCTACTTCATTGACTCCTACCTTCGCTGGACATGTTTATTGGACCAGCTGATTAGCTGGCGTTCCTATTTCCGGGACCCCACAGGACCCAGAAATGCCCAGTCCGAATGTTTACATGTGCGCCACCAATAACAGAAGAAAATGCAAATTTGTCATAAAAAGTTTTGAAGTTCCGCTAACCCTATGAAATAATGTCCCCTTAGCTGTCTCCATCCCAGTCCCACAACTTCTCTTCCCATCCATCGCTAGAAAAAAGAGGGATTCTCTGAAGATTTTGTGTCTTGTTCAGCGGCCAAGGTCTGTAGTGTCACCTTTGTCCGGAAGCCACCTGACCTCACACGCGCTCTCTCGACTGGTCATGGAAAACCTTCAGGCATGGAAGCCGTCATGCAAGGTTTTCTATGAGCTTTCTCGTTTCACGGCCAGGATTTGTTTTCACCTTATCTTAACATCTGGCAGTAGAACAGTTAAAACCACATACGGTAATAAGTTATTTATAAGCATTGATTTATGTATTCTGCAGTATGTAGAGATTATTTTTCCAATTTTGTTTTGTTATATTTAGTGTTATGCAGATCCTTGGGACTGTGGGAGCTAGGCATGTCCCTAGAAGTAGGGGTGCCTTCTTCTGTTCCCCCAGATTACTCCTGAAGGTCAAGACACCGGGTTATGATGCTCTTAGATCAACCTTTATGTGTTCCCTCCCCCATTCAGGGAGGTGGGAAGCTGAAGTGTATAGTAACAAACTAACTAGACAAACAAGGGAAGACGGACAGGGATAAATAATCATACAAAATACACTCACCAAATAGAGTGGAACACATTGGGGTTAAAGTAAGGAGAAACCAAATAGGAGCGGATGAGGATGTGCACACAAACAAACTCCAAGCAACAGTGTTCTGAAAAAACTGCAACTCCAACCATGAACTACACCTCCAACTCCAAACCAGGCAGTAAAAACTAACACTGGCAAATCCCAAGTGCCACCAAAATGGACAACGACTGTGACTTCACAGCCTTGTATAGCAGATGGGAGGCTAACACTGAATACCTGAGACAATTCAGATAGGAAAGCTCTAGGAGCTTCAACTGAACAGATTAACCCTTTGCACTGCCAGCAAGGAAAAAACTGTACTGTTTAATAAGATGGTGAAGTATTCTAACAGTGCAGGAGTTTGTGAACCTGGACACCACGATCTGGCCCCTTTCTGTGATGGTATCCCTGTGACATTTATTCCCTGATCGCAAAGAGGCTAAATGTTATACATAACTGAATATTAACACTTAAGAATGGAGCCATAAACAGCAACTTGCTGATTGTTTCTACTGTGCAACAGAAACAGCATGGATTCTTTGCTGCAAAAAAGTGCATTAAACACATTATAAAAATCCCTGGGCTTCCCTGATTGTGCCTCTTTTATCCGTTTTGTGCTGCGCTGCTCCATTGAAGAGGTAGTTATATTTGTTGCTTTAGGGGCGCAGTATGTGAAATCTCTACTTGCAGTTCAACTGGACATTTCTTCAGTCTTCTCTGGGGGCGTGTTCTTTCACTCCTCCCTCCCAGACACTGCCAATCACAGTTCGGTAATGTCTGAGACTGCTAGATAGGCAGCAGAGCTGTGATTGGCAGCAACTGGGTGGGAGGGGTTAAAGCACAAGCCCCCAGAGAAGACGCCGAAGAAAGAGAAAAGATTTCACATACTGCTGTCCACAAGAAACAAAATCGAATATCTTGGCAGTGGAGCGACGCAGCACAAAAAGGAAAACAGCAGCAGAATCAGGAGACCTATAGGATTTATGTAATGTCATTAGCTCAATTTTTTTTTTAGCAAGTGATAGGTCCTCTTTAAATGTACGTGATGAGCCCTTACATATTTACTTTTTATTTTTTGCAAGTTAATTAATTAAAAAAGCTGTGTCCCCAGTCCTTAGGTTCTTCACCCTGCCACAATAGGCCTCCTAACTGTTTCCAAAGCTCAAAAGGCCCAATTTATTATTGAATTTGCGGCTGTTTTTGAGTGTTTTGCTCCTTTTTTGTTTGTGTCATAGTCAACTTTCCAATTTTGCCTTTTTTAAGGCTATTTTATATGTGTTCATCTGTTTGTTGTTTTTGATCGCTATTGTGGGGAGAATTTAATGGGTTTTTTTTAAAGATATTTTTTGCCAGATTCATTATTTGCAATTTTTCGAAAAGTTCTCCCATCGGAGCGATTTTACATATGCCAGTTATTTTGGTACAATTTTTGCTTCATTTTGTGAAATTAAGAGGTTGCAAAAAAGTTTTATAGACAAAAATAAAGACCATTTTTTTTGGATTCGTCAATTTTATGCAATTTTTAAGAAGTTTGTGCAACAAATACAGCAAAATTAATAAAAAAAATGAATAAAAAAAAAAGATTTGTTTAAAGTATTTTAATGTTCCGTTTAGCTGTTGCCAAAAGTCGCAATTTTCACAGTCCACGTCAGGGTTGGAGTATATACTATTATTTGATTACCGGCATTTGGTTACTGTATATTGGTATTATTTGTGCCCTCTGTGGCGGTATTTGTGTGGCACTTTATGGAAGAGCTGTATGAGACCTTTAATTAGGCAGCAGTGTGGAAGTATTATTTGGCCACGATATGGCACTATTATTTATACACTATACTGTAAGGCACCTCTAATTAGACACTGTATGGTATGGTTATCTGTACACTGTATGACAGCACAATACATAGGGGGCGCTACCAGAACTTTTTTGGGGAAACAAATAGACAGGTTGGATTTTAACTCGTTCAGTGCTTTGTTACGTGACAGATAAATGATGGGCAGCCGCTTATCTCCTTTCCCAAATTGTAATAACGTATGTTCCCTCTTGAATCAAAAACTTCTGTCGCCCACACAGTGATGATGATCCCAGAATACGGATGAACTCTGGTCTACAATCTCAGATGTGGGTTTACGGGATTCTGTCCCGGTGCACTGAGTGCCACCCCCGCCGCCCTTCACACACCCATTTCTGCGGCTTCCCCTGTCTGTGTGTTTTGGCTCCCGGCCTGTCCCTGGCAGCTGGATCACTAATCAAAGACTACTCAGTAGGCAAGTCCAGACTAAACTGGCGGAAGACAAGCTCTTTTTGGTCTACAGAGCTTACACTCTTGTGCTTTTTAGTCCTAGTATAACATTTGGGGCGTATTTACATCCCCCACGTGTCACCAAATAATGTACTTAAAAAAAAAAAAGTGGCATTTTCAAGTTTAAAAATAATCCCCCCCCCATCCATAGAGTGCAGGGGGTCCGACTATTGGGACCCTCACCACTCCAATGGAACGGCGGTCAATTATCGGCACTGCCGTTCCACTAATTGTGAATTGGATCGCCTGGGATATCAGGGGTTGCGCTCACTTGGTGTTCGGGACTCCTACGAGAATGAATGGAGATCTAGTACACATGATCAACCACTGATCCATTAGATCCCCGGTTCCCTGGATCGGTGGGGATCCCAACGGTCAGACCCCCAATGACCAGTAAGTTATCCTCTATCTAGTGGATCGAGGATAAATTCCAAACTTGGGTGCATGAAAAGTTTAAATCCCATTTATCAGGTTTCTAAAGGGCAGGGCTTAATAAAACCACACCCCAAAGTGGGGTACTTCTAATCATTTGTGGGCGATCATGGTGGTCCCGTGGGCAGGGCTTACAAATCCTTAATTTCTATGATGGTAAGAATTTCCCAGTGGGCTGTGTAGTGCCCCCGATGCTGATGTTGATAAACCTATCTAGTAAAGGCAGATTTTGGTTCCTCGGGGGAGGCACAATTTAGTGCCAAGTCTCCTCCCTCCCAGACCTTAAGCAGGGGCGTAACTAGGGGATATGACAATGGATCTATCACCTTTACTATCAGTCATTTACAAGCAATCTATGGCCCAGATTCATTTATTAAGAGGAGTGTGCCTATTATAGTAATTCAATACGAGTGGCACGAAAATATTTCAATGAAACTGGAAGTCGGGTGAATACTATTTGGCAAATTGGGGCCTAAACTTTTCCCCCCGGTGCTAATCCTCCGGCCTCGCATGGTTTAGGTCTATGCCAGTCAATAAATACGGCTGTGACTTTTTGCTATCTGACCTTCTTCTGATCGGTTCTCTTCTCTTTCCTTCTCCTTTCTCCCATCTTGCCAGCCTCGTCCCTCTGTTTCGGCATCCCTCTCCCTCTCGCCCACTTCTCCTTGGCTCCGCGCCATTCCCTCCCTCCTCATTACTCATGTATCTGCTGAACGTTTAAGCTTTGTGAGATATACATGAAGACACAAGTGTCTCTTTCACACCGTCAGGTCTCAGGGACACAAGGCTCTCGCCTGCTCTCAGCTGTCACCTCTGTCCTTCCAGCCAACCCGCTGCTGACAGAATGCGTTAAATGCAAATCTGACGTGGTATATACCGCCTAAGGAGCAGAAGTACAGTGTATAGACACGGCACTGACATACGGGGACAGCATACTTTCACATACATTATTATATATTCCTATCTGGGGGTTCACAACCAGTGGAATCTTTAAAAAGTAATTTCCCCTTAAAAAAAAAAGACCTGTCACTTGCTATATAAATTTGTTTGTTTTTCACCTGGTGTAAATGCCGCCGTTCTCCTGAATCCGGCGTTGTTTTTCTTTTCTTCCTGCGCCTCTCCGTTCCTGAGATATGGCCCTTTCTTACCTTATCGTAAATAATAGTCTTTGCAGCCAAGTGGGCGCGGTAAACAGGAAGACGCCCCTGAGGATAGTTGAAGACCACACCTTTTTGTCTAACAAGACATGCAGGGAATAAGGGGCAATATCTTAGGAACGGAAAGGCGCAGAAACAAAAGAAAGACATCGCCGAATTCAGGAAAATAGCGTCATTTAGATCAGATCAAATAAAATACATATTCATGGAAAATAAAGGATAATATTCACCGACCCTTACCAAAGCCTGTAGTTATCAGGTTGAATGCACTGGTGTATCCCACTTGTCCTGTATGATATATAAATCCGTTTTTAGATGTATAGCAGCAGTTTTTAGTGGTGCTCAGCAGTATTATTAGATTACCTTGTTCTGTTCACTGTATGTTGGTATTATATGAGCACTGTATAGCGATATTTACAGTATAGTAAATCCAAAAAAGAACAGTCTGATATTTTTCGGTATACGCCGATCCTGGCTATGCCATCAGGCTTCATTGTTTCAGTTTTCTTTCCACTGGATGCAACAGAAACTTCTTCGCTCCATGATGAACAGCCATGAAATAAAGCTTTGCCCAGAAAAAGTCACATCTGTTGTCCATAAATCTTTAAACATGTCTGAATGTCTAAAAAAAAAAGAAAGACAAAAAGATGCTAAAAACTCAAAAGCCGAAGGGTTTAGAGGAGAACCATTAAGTTAATGCCTCTGATGAAAAATACTTAGAAAATTGCTTAAGTAGCAATTACTATGACATAAACTTGGCGCAATCGCCTAGTTTTCTGCCATAGTGATCAGAAGATACTGAAGAGATTCTGGGAAATAAAGAAATCATCAAGCTATAGTGACACCTCGTCACGTGCAGCATTACAAGGAAAAAATTAACAATCAGATCCATCAACAGCAGCTTGTTGATGATTTCCATCTATATTTTTTTTACATGAAAGGGATATTCCTAAAAAAAAAGCAAGTTATCCTCTATTCATAGGATAGGGGGATAATGTGCTGATCAATGGGGGTCCATTCATCCAGCGTTCCTAAAATTGGGTTTCTGCAACCCCCTCTTGAATGGAGCACAAGTGTGCATACCAACTTCTACTTGTTCCTTTCACTGTCTACAGTACTGCCTGAGCTAGCCGGCAGCATTAGAAGGATAAGATTAACAATAGGATCCATCAACAGCAGCTTGTTGGTGATTTTCATGCATAATGTTTTAGATTAAAGGGATATTCCTAAAATAAAATAAATGATCTCCTATCCATAAAATAAGGGATAACATACTGATCACCGGGGGTCCAACCACTGAGTCCCCCAGCGCTCCTCAGTTTGGGTCTCTCCAACCACATCTTGAATTTAGCAGAACTGTGCCTGCGCGACCCCCAGCTCGTTCCATTCACTGTCTATGGGACTGCCTGAGATAGCTGGCAGCGTTAGGAGAGAATTAACAATCGGATCCATCAACAGCAACTTGTTGATGATTTTCATGCATCATTTTTTTTTTTACATGATAGGGATATTCTCCCCCACCCCCAAAAAAGAAGAAGTTATTCCCTATCCTATAATAATGCCTGAGATAGCTGGCAGTACTAGAAGGAAAGGATTAATAATCGGATCCGTCAACAGCAGCTGGTTGATGATTTTCATGCATCTTTTTTTTTTTACATGAAAGGGATATTCTTCTTCTTCTTCTTAAAAAAAAAAAAAGAAGTTATTCCCTATCCTGTAACACTGCTTGAGATAGCTGGCAGTATTAGAAGGAAAGGATTAATAATCGGATCCGTCAACAGCAGCTTGATGGTGATTTCATTGCAGTTTTTTTACGTGAAAGGGTTATTTCCTTCACAAATAAGTTATTTTCTATCGTGGTCCGACTGCTGGGATCAGCACCTCCACTCTAATGGAACTGCAGCCCCCCACCGATTACTAATGAGTAGCAATTTTTAGTGGTCCCTGGAAGGGGGGGGGGGCTGAATGGGCCTAAACTCCAACTTGAACCAATTAGTCCAGTAGAGTTTTTTTTAAAAGGATGGACCGGTGTGATAAATCGCCTCTTAGTTAGAAATGGCCCCAATGTCTGGCCCCCTCTATCCGGGGAGGCGCCCCTCTCAGTGACTGGTAATTACAGGTGGACTGTCACTTTAAGCGCTTCTTGTTTGTCTCCTTCCCAGGTACAGATGACTGGCACATTATAATGGCGGGTTTGTGGGCTGATGACGTGCACAGTTGCTAGTCTACGCACAATAGACACAAACTTCGCTGTGTTACTGAGTTTTATATGATATTGTGTGTTAATCTGAGGGGGATTAGGCAGGACTGCGCGTTCCTTTACATGAAAGGACTCCATAGACATGGCACATGAAAAGGCAGCGTTGCTGTGTATCTTTGCTCTACACAACACTTGGGACATAGAGAGAGAGATGGCTCACAGCCTACTGTATAGGAAGAGCTGAGCCGACAACAGGGGAGTCACAGCCCACCGGCTGAGCGAGCCCCCCGTCATCATAGTCAGAACTAGTCATATAGCAGAACATGCATAGTGCGGTATTATACATGACACATACACAAAATATCATGCAAAAATGTATGTCATCTCTGTAAACACTTGTCCTGTGCTGTTCCTGAGTTACATCCTGTACTATACCCCAGAGCTGCACTCACTATTCTGCTGGTGCAGTCACTGTGTACATACATTACATTACTGATCCTGAGTTACATCCTGTATTATACCCCAGAGCTGCACTCACTATTCTACTGGTGCAGTCACTGTGTACATACATTACATTACTGATCCTGAGTTACATCCTGTATTATACCCCAGAGCTGCACTCACTATTCTGCTGGTGCAGTCACTGTGTACATACATTACATTACTGATCCTGAGTTACCTCCTGTATTATACCCCAGAGCTGCACTCACTATTCTGCTAGTGCAGTCCCTGTGTACATACATTACATTACTGATCCTGAGTTACATCCTGTATTATACTCCAGAGCTGCACTCACTATTCTGCTGGTGCAGTCACTGTGTACATACATTACGTTACTGATCCTGAGTTACATCCTGTATTACACCCCAGAGCTGCACTCACTATTCTGCTGGTGCAGTCACTGTGTACATACATTACATTAATGATCCTGAGTTACACCTTGTATTATACCCCAGAGCTGCACTCACTATTCTGCTGGTGCAGTCACTGTGTACATACATTACATTAATGATCCTGAGTTACATCCTGTATTATACTCCAGAGCTGCACTCACTATTCTGCTGGTGCAGTCACTGTGTACATACATTACTGATCCTGAGTTACATCCTGTATTATACCCCAGAGCTGCACTCACTATTCTGCTGGTGCAGTCACTGTGTACATACATTACATTACTGATCCTGAGTTACATCCTGTATTACACCCCAGAGCTGCACTCACTATTCTGCTGGTGCAGTCACTGTGTACATACATTACATTACTGATCCTGAGTTACATCCTGTATTATACCCCAGAGCTGCACTCACTATTCTGCTGGTGCGGTCACTATGTACATACATTACATTACTGATCCTGAGTTACATCCTGTATTATACCCCAGAGCTGCACTCACTATTCTGCTGGTGCAGTCACTGTGTACATACATTACATTACTGATCCTGAGTTACATCCTGTATTACACCCCAGAGCTGCACTCACTATTCTGCTGGTGCAGTCACTGTGTACATACATTACATTACTGATCCTGAGTTACATCCTGTATTATACCCCAGAGCTGCACTCACTATTCTGCTGGTGCAGTCACTGTGTACATACATTACATTACTGATCCTGAGTTACATCCTGTATTATACCCCAGAGCTGCACTCACTATTCTGCTGGTACAGTCACTGTGTACATACATTACATTACTGATCCTGAGTTACATCCTGTATTATACCCCAGAGCTGCACTCACTATTCTGCTGGTGCGGTCACTATGTACATACATTACATTACTGATCCTGAGTTACATCCTGTATTATACCCCAGAGCTGCACTCACTATTCTGCTGGTGCAGTCACTGTGTACATACATTACATTACTGATCCTGAGTTACATCCTGTATTATACTCCAGAGCTGCACTCACTATTCTGCTGGTGCAGTCACTGTGTACATACATTACTGATCCTGAGTTACATCTTGTATTATACTCCAGAGCTGCACTCACTATTCTGCTGGTGCCGTCACTGTGTACATACATTACATTACTGATCCTGAGATACATCCTGTATTATACTCCAGAGCTGCACTCACTATTCTGCTGGTGCAGTCACTGTGTACATACATTACATTACTGATCCTGAGTTACATCCTGTATTATACTCCAGAGCTGCACTCACTATTCTGCTGGTGCAGTCACTGTGTACATACATTACATTACTGATCCTGAGTTACATCCTGTATTATACTCCAGAGCTGCACTCACTATTCTGCTGGTGCAGTTACTGTGTACATACATTACATTACTGATCGTGAGTTACATCCTGTATTATACTCCAGAGCTGCACTCACTATTCTGCTGGTGCAGTTACTGTGTACATACATTACATTACTGATCCTGAGTTACATCCTGTATTATACCCCAGAGATGCACTCACTATTCTGCTGGTGCAGTTACTGTGTACATACATTACATTACTGATCCTGTGTTACATCTGTATTATACTCCAGAGCTGCACTCACTATTCTGCGATGATGTGAGGCGCAGTTAATAACGAGGACACAAGGTTCCAGTCTCTTTACCTTTTTACTGAAGACTTCGGGATCCGCAATCCAGAGCACAGTTAACAGGGCTGTCTGAGTCCGGCCGGTCCGATGGGCACATCCAGAGTTCACTTTGCATGTGGAAATCGTTGCCTACCACTAGCGCTTGTGTGTTGTAGTTCTTCCCTGCTGAGCATTCGGGATAGTCCTCACAACTTTCTTATCTGTTCTTTCTCTTGCTCTCCGTCCCCCAAGTTTATCTGGATAGGACGCACCCGTATGACGGGAAGGCTCGGAGCTATTCTGGGACCCTAGAGACGCCCCTCTCCACGCTTGCCCCCTATGTCTGCTTAAGTGATGTAAGGTAGACAGCCAACCTATAATCAACTGTCCTGCCTCTGTTTGAAGTTACTCCCTCGGTGTTCCGACCACCGGCTACGCGCCTCAGTAGGATGTTGCCGATCTCGGGGCACGACTCCTACTGGATATCTCCTTGTGCTGCGATTTCGTTTCTCACTTCTCCACAATATCCTTCGCTTCATATCCTTCCTTAGGATGCCGCCGCAAGGTAGTGCAGGCTCGGCTCCGTAACTGTCTGTCCTTTCTGCTAGGTACCTGCCAGGAACCCACCCCTGACAGGTCCTCCCTGGAGCTCTCCCAGGCTGCGTTCTCTTCTAACTTCCTATCCAATCCCCAGTTTTACCAGTGTGAGGAGTGGCCTAATACATAGAGCCTTTTGCTCCCCATAGTGGCCGGAGTGTGAAGTGTAATGTGTGACTGTGATACCTGGTCAGGTGAACTCCTTTAGTGCAATCAGACATAACATCACTCCCCTTAGCGGCAGAGCGACATTACTGCAATGACCAGGTCTCTGGGGCGTTGCAAGTGCAGCTCTGGAGTCTAATACAGGATGTAACTCAGGATCAGTAATGTAATGTATGTACACAGTGACTGCACCAGCAGAATAGTGAGTGCAGCTCTGGAGTATAATACAGGATGTAACTCAGGATCAGTAATGTAATGTATGTACACAGTGACTGCACCAGCAGAATAGTGAGTGCAGCTCTGGAGTATAATACAGGATGTAACTCAGGATCAGTAATGTAATGTATGTACACAGTGACTGCACCAGCAGAATAGTGAGTGCAGCTCTGGAGTATAATACAGGATGTAACTCAGGATCAGTAATGTAATGTACGTACACAGTGACTGCACCAGTAGAATAGTGAGTGCAGCTCTGGGGTATAATACAGGATGTAACTCAGGATCAGTAATGTAATGTATGTACACAGTGACTACACCAGCAGAATAGTGAGTGCAGCTCCTGAGTATAACACAGGAGGTAATTCAGGATCAGCTGGAGCCGGGGAGGGTGAGTTTCGGCTGAGTTTGTTATTTTACACAGTTTGGTTTCCACGTTCCTGAATAAGGACAACCCCTATAAGTGTCATCATTTTTTGCAGCAATGGACAGGATTCATACATTACCCCTGTTCTGCTCTCCTGTGTGGGGGAAGGGAACTGACAACCTCTTCTTCTCCTCAGACATTACTTACTGACACTTACTGACGATGTGATGCAGACGCCTTGGACTTGTTCCCTTACATATAATTTAGGCCTATGTGTGATTTACACTTGACGTCTCTTCACTTTGTGATTTGTAGTAAGAGCGATCCTGCTCGCACAGCACAAGCTATAATGAGGTGAATGTTGCCGGAGCTTTGTATTTTATCTGACCGTGACTCCCCTCATGTGACATCAAGTAATGGGACAGAAAATATGGCCGCCTGAGGACTGGTCTTATGTTAAAAAAAAATCAGCTATTTTCTGAAGAGAAGATTTTTCCTAAATCTTTAAGATCATTGATTACTGTCAGTCCTATACAAACCTAGATGCAACCATTGTTTCCAGGCATGGGCTTGAACTAAGGCTTTGGCCTAGTAAAGTGAATGGCTTCAAAATAATTAGAGTCTTAAATAAGATTTATCACTCTCAATAAATATGTCATTCTTTCCACCTGACATAAATGCCGCTGTTCTCCTGAATCCGGCGTTGTTTTTCTTTTGTTCCTGCGCCTCTCCGTTCCTGAGATATGGCCTCTTACTCTCTGTATATAATTCAAGTCTTCTTAGCCAAGTAGGCGTGGGACTGAAGACGACGCCCACATAGGAGGGATGAAGACCACGACCACTTGGCCAACAAAACTAAATTTACATGCTGGGAAGAAAGGGCGATATCTCGGGAACGGAGAGGCGCAGGAACAAAAGAAAAACATCGCCGGATTCAGGAGAACGGCGGCATTTACACCAGGTAAAAAAAATAACATATTTAAATAATCCTAGATTTACCTTTAAGCCAGGAAAATGTAGAATTATACCCCATAAATGGGAAGGACTGAGTGTCCCTGTGCTGTAACACAGAGATATCGGCACCGCCGCGGGCAGTGCTGTCCAGGTTTCTCCATAGTGTCTGCTGCATTTCACTTCTGAGTATGTAATCGAGGGATGAATACCCTTGGAAACATGATGTCATCTATTATGATCTATTGAGCTTTCAGGGAAGAGGGTGGGCTAGAATGGCGCTTTAAAGGCTCCGTCTCAGGGGCTCCAGTTGGGCAGACTTGCCTTAAAGGGGAATTTCAATGAGGGATAGTTAATGCAGGGGAAAGTGTTTACAAGGTTGCTGTATATTTTTGCATTGCTGATTAATATATATGTGTTATTATATATACCAATTGCGTTTTTATTGCATATTATGTGCCTTTTTTTTCCTCCTGCTCTTTTTATGGCGCCAACTCACTCCGTAGCACAGTACGGAGATTGTACCCACTGACAGCTGACCCTTAACGTAATCTGCCTATGTATAACACACTAGGATACATTTAAAAGGATTGTCTATTTATGACATCCATATTTTTTTAAATGAATGAAAATGATCCAGAATATAAAATATAAGGAACGGGTCGGGTCGCAGGTTCGAGTCCCCTGGGGTATTAAATTAAAAAAAGGGTTAATGTGTGCAACTGCAGTCATGATAAGCCATAAGTAAAGGTCTATATCCTTGAAAATAAAGGTAATAATTCTGTGTTTATGACCCCAGATGATCAGCCCGATCCTGGCGAATGCTGCAGGAGACAATGCACCGTCCCTAGTATGTGTGCTGCCACCTGCTGCTCATTGGGGGCACTGCACGCCATCGCTCGCCCCTTGCACAGCTGCTGCCCCATCGTTTACTGTATGTGCATTTTTGTGCCTCACATTCGCACGCACCCTCATTATTATCATAGCTGAGGTTGTATTTTTACTGCAGCTGTTCTGGTTTACAAAGCTCGCAATGTATGGCAGGGTCGGTGCTGGTATGCGGCGGCCGGCGAGATTCTGCGTTATTAATAAAGTTGTGGGTAATTCTCAAGATAATTAGTTTATCATACAAGGGTCACACAGCACATGTCTGATGCCAAGTCTGCGTCTCCGAAGAGCAAAGCATGTGATAGTCATGGAAGGGCAGGGAGTACGGGACACACTCACCATGGCCAAAGGCAGAGCACACACCATGCACTGAGGGGCGGCCATCAGATGCTGACCCTGGTATTACAGCGTCCAACAGTACAGAATAAGTTACACAGTGTCCCCAGAAAAGTGACCACCACAGTATGTCTATAACCGAGCTAGCCATAGTGCCCCATAACAGAGCTAGCCATAGTGCCCCATAACAGAGCTAGCCATAGTGCCTCTATAACAGAGCTAGCCATAGTGCCTCTATAACAGAGCTAGCCATAGTGCCTCTATAACAGAGCTAGCCATAGTGCCTCTATAACAGAGCTAGCCATAGTGCCCCATAACAGAGCTAGCCATAGTGCCCCATAACAGAGCTAGCCATAGTGCCTCTATAACAGAGCTAGCCATAGTGCCTCTATAACAGAGCTAGCCATAGTGCCTCTATAACAGAGCTAGCCATAGTGCCCCATAACAGAGCTAGCCATAGTGCCTCTATAACAGAGCTAGCCATAGTGCCTCTATAACAGAGCTAGCCATAGTGCCTCTATAACAGAGCTAGCCATAGTGCCTCTGTAACCGAGCTAGCCATAGTGCCCCATAACAGAGCTAGCCATAGTGCCTCTATAACAGAGATAACCATAGCACCTCTATAACAGAGCTAGCCATAGTGCCCCATAACAGAGCTAGCCATAGTGCCCCTATATCAGAGCTAGCCATAGTGCCCCTATAACAGAGCTAGCCATAATGCCCCTATAACAGAGCTAGCCATAGTGCCCCTATAACAGAGCTAGCCATAGTGCCCCTATAACAGAGCTAGCCATAGTGCCTCTATAACAGAGCTAGCCATAGTGCCCCTATAACAGAGCTAGCCATAGTGCCCCTATAACAGAGCTAGCCATAGTGCCTCATAACAGAGCTAGCCATGGTGCCCCTATAACAGAGATAGCCATAGTGCCTCGATAACAGAGCTAGCCATAGTGCCTCTATAACAGAGCTAGCCATAGTGCCCCTATAACAGAGCTAGCCATAGTGCCTCTATAACAGAGCTAGCCATAGTGCCTCTATAATACAGCTAGCCATAGTGCCCCTATAACAGAGCTAGCCATAGTGCCCCTATAACAGAGCTAGCCATAGTGCCTCTATAACAGAGCTAGCCATAATGCCCCTATAACAGAGCTAGCCATAATGCCCCTATAACAGAGCTAGCCATAGTGCCTCTATAACAGAGCTAACCATAGTGCCTCTATAATAGAGCTAGCCATAGTGCCCCTATAACAGAGCTAGCCATAGTGCCTCTATAACAGAGCTAACCATAGTGCCCCTATAACAGAGCTGGCCATAGTGCCCCATAACAGAGCTGGCCATAGTGCCCCTATAACAGAGCTAGCCATAGTGCCCCTATAACAGAGCTAGCCATAGTGCCTCTATAACAGAGCTAGCCATAGTGCCCCTATAACAGAGCTAACCATAGTGCCCCTATAACAGAGCTAGCCATAGTGCCTCATAACAGAGCTAGCCATGGTGCCCCTATAACAGAGCTAGCCATAGTGCCTCGATAACAGAGCTAGCCATAGTGCCTCTATAACAGAGCTAGCCATAGTGCCCCTATAACAGAGCTAGCCATAGTGCCTCTATAACAGAGCTAGCCATAGTGCCTCTATAATGCAGCTAGCCATAGTGCCCCTATAACAGAGCTAGCCATAGTGCCCCTATAACAGAGCTAGCCATAGTGCCTCTATAACAGAGCTAGCCATAGTGCCTCTATAATACAGCTAGCCATAGTGCCCCTATAACAGAGCTAGCCATAGTGCCTCTATAACAGAGCTAGCCATAGTGCCCCTATAACAGAGCTAGCCATAGTGCCTCTATAATAGAGCTAGCCATAGTGCCCCTATAACAGAGCTAGCCATAGTGCCTCTATAACAGAGCTAACCATAGTGCCTCTATAACAGAGCTAACCATAGTGCCTCCATAATAGATCTAGCCATAATGCCTCTATAACAGAGCTACCCATAGTACCTCTATAACAGAGCTAGCCATAGTGCCCCTATAACAGAGCTAGCCATAGTGCCCCTATAACAGAGCTAGCCATAGTGCCTCTATAACAGAGCTAGCCATAGGGCCCCCATAACAGAGCTAGCCATAGTGCCCCTATAACAGAGCTAGCCATAGTGCCCCCATAACAGAGCTAGGCATAGTGCCTCATAACAGAGCTAGCCATAGTGCCCCTATATCAGAGCTAGCCATAGTGCCCCTATAACAGAGCTACCCATAGTGCCCCTATAACAGAGCTAGCCATAGTGCCCCTATAACAGAGCTAGCCATAGTGCCCCTATAACAGAGCTAGCCATAGTGCCCCTATAACAGAGCTAGCCATAGTGCCTCCATAACAGAGCTAGCCATAGTGCCTCTATAACAGAGCTACCCATAGTACCTCTATAACAGAGCTAGCCATAGTGCTCCTATAACAGAGCTACCCATAGTACCTCTATAACAGAGCTAGCCATAGTGCCTCTATAACAGAGCTACCCATAGTACCTCTATAACAGAGCTAGCCATAGTGCCTCTATAACAGAGCTAGCCATAGGGCCCCCATAACAGAGCTAGCCATAGTGCCCCTATAACAGAGCTAGCCATAGTGCCCCCATAACAGAGCTAGCCATAGTGCCCCTATAACAGAGCTAACCATAGTGCCCCTATAACAGAGCTAGCCATAGTGCCCCTATAACAGAGCTAGCCATAGTGCCCCTAATACAGAGCTAGCCATAGTGCCCCTATAACAGAGCTAGGCATAGTGCCTCATAACAGAGCTAGCCATAGTGCCCCTATATCAGAGCTAGCCATAGTGCCCGTATAACAGAGCTAGCCATAGTGCCCCTATAACAGAGCTAACCATAGTGCCCCTATAACAGAGCTGGCCATAGTGCCTCATAACAAAGCTAGCCATAGTGCCTCTATAACAGAGCTAGCCATAGTGCCTCTATAACAGAGCTAACCATAGTGCCTCTATAATAGAGCTAGCCATAGTGCCCCTATAACAGAGCTAGCCATAGTGCCTCTATAACAGAGCTAACCATAGTGCCCCTATAACAGAGCTAGCCATAGTGCCCCTATACCAGAGCTAGCCATAGTGCCCCATAACAGAGCTAGCCATAGTGCCCCTATAACAGAGCTAGCCATAGTGCCTCTATAACAGAGCTAACCATAGTGCCTCTATAATAGAGCTAGCCATAGTGCCCCTATAACAGAGCTAGCCATAGTGCCTCTATAACAGAGCTAACCATAGTGCCCCTATAACAGAGCTAGCCATAGTGCCCCTATACCAAAGCTAGCCATAGTGCCCCTATAACAGAGCTAGCCATAGTGCCTCTATAACAGAGCTAGCCATAATGTCTCTATAACAGAGCTAGCCATAGTGCCTCTATAACAGAGCTAGCCATAGTGCCCCTATAACAGAGCTAGCCATAGTGCCCCTATAACAGAGCTAGCCATAGTGCCTCTATAACAGAGCTAACCATAGTGCCCCATAACAGAGCTGGCCATAGTGCCCCTATATCAGAGCTAGCCATAGTGCCCCATAACAGAGCTAGCCATAGTGCCCCTATAACAGAGCTAGCCATAGTGCCTCTATAACAGAGCTAACCATAGCACCTCTATAACAGAGCTAGCCATAGTGCCCCTATAACAGAGCTAGCCATAGTGCCCCTATAACAGAGCTAGCCATAGTGCCCCTATAACAGAGCTAGCCATAGTGCCTCTATAACAGAGCTAGCCATAGTGCCTCTATAACAGAGCTAGCCATAATGTCTCTATAACAGAGCTAGCCATAGTGCCTCTATAACAGAGCTAGCCATAGTGCCCCTATAACAGAGCTAGCCATAGTGCCCCTATAACAGAGCTAGCCATAGTGCCTCTATAACAGAGCTAGCCATAGTGCCCCATAACAGAGCTAGCCATAGTGCCCCATAACAGAGCTGGCCATAGTGCCCCTATATCAGAGCTAGCCATAGTGCCCTTATAACAGAGCTAGCCATAGTGCCCCATAACAGAGCTAGCCATAGTGTCTCTATAACAGAGCTAACCATAGTGTCTCTATAACAGAGCTAGCCATAATGTATCTATAACAGAGCTAGCCATAGTGCCCCTATAACAGAGCTAGCCATAGTGCCCCTATAACAGAGCTAGCCATAGTGCCCCTATAACAGAGCTAGCCATAGTGCCCCTATAACAAAGCTAGGCATAGTGCCTCATAACAGAGCTAGCCATAGTGCCCCTATATCAGAGATAGCCATAGTGCCCCTATAACAAAGCTAGCCATAGTGCCCCTATAACAGAGCTAACCATAGTGCCCCTATAACAGAGCTGGCCATAGTGCCTCATAACAGAGCTAGCCATAGTGCCCCTATAACAGAGCTAACCATAGTGCCCCATAACAGAGCTGGCCATAGTGCCTCTATAACAGAGCTAGCCATAATGTCTCTATAACAGAGCTAGCCATAGTGCCCCATAACAGAGCTAGCCATAGTGCCTCTATAACAGAGCTAACCATAGTGCCCCTATAACAGAGCTAGCCATAGTGCCCCTATTCCAGAGCTAGCCATAGTGCCCCTATAACAGAGCTAGCCATAGTGCCTCTATAACAGAGCTAGCCATAGTGCCTCTATAACAGAGATAGCCATAGTGCTTCTATAACAGAGCTAGCCATAATGTCTCTATAACAGAGCTAGCCATAGTGCCTCTATAACAGAGCTAGCCATAGTGCCCCTATAACAGAGCTAGCCATAGTGCCCCATAACAGAGCTAGCCATAGTGCCCCTATAACAGAGCTAGCCATAGTGCCTCTATAACAGAGCTAACCATAGCACCTCTATAACAGAGCTAGCCATAGTGCTCCTATAACAGAGCTAGCCATAGTGCCCCTATAACAGAGCTAGCCATAGTGCCTCTATAACAGAGCTAGCCATAGTGCCCCTATAACAGAGCTAGCCATAGTGCCCCTATAACAGAGCTAGCCATAGTGCCCCATAACAGAGCTAGCCATAGTGCCCCTATAACAGAGCTAGCCATAGTGCCCCTATAACAGAGCTAGCCATAGTGCTCCCATAACAGAGCTAGCCATAGGGCCCCCATAACAGAGCTAGGCATAGTGCCCCTATAACAGAGCTAGCCATAGTGCCTCTATAACAAAGCTATGCATAGTGCCTCATAACAGAGCTAGCCATAGTGCCCCTATATCAGAGCTAGCCATAGTGCCCCTATAACAGAGCTAGCCTTAGTGCCCCTATAACAGAGCTAACCATAGTGCCCCTATAACAGAGCTAGCCATAGTGCCTCATAACAGAGCTAGCCATAGTGCCCCTATAACAGAGCTAGCCATAGTGCCCCTATAACAGAGCTAGCCATACTGCCTCTATAACAGAGCTAACCATAGTGCCCCTATAACAGAGCTAGCCATAGTGCCCCTATAACAGAGCTAGCCATAGTGCCTCTATAACAGAGCTAACCATAGTGCCCCTATAACAGAGCTAGCCATAGTGCCCCTATACCAGAGCTAGCCATAGTGCCCCTATACCAGAGCTAGCCATACTGCCTCTATAACAGAGCTAACCATAGTGCCTCTATAATAGAGCTAGCCATAGTGCCCCTATAACAGAGCTAGCCATAGTGCCTCTATAACAGAGCTAACCATAGTGCCCCTATAACAGAGCTAGCCATAGTGCCCCTATACCAGAGCTAGCCATAGTGCCCCTATAACAGAGCTAGCCATAGTGCCTCTATAACAGAGCTAGCCATAGTGCCTCTATAACAGAGCTAGCCATAGTGCCTCTATAACAGAGCTAGCCATAATGTCTCTATAACAGAGCTAGCCATAGTACCTCTATAACAGAGCTAGCCATAGTGCCCCTATAACAGAGCTAGCCATAGTGCCCCATAACAGAGCTAGCCATAGTGCCCCTATAACAGAGCTAGCCATAGCACCTCTATAACAGAGCTAGCCATAGTGCTCCTATAACAGAGCTAGCCATAGTGCCCCTATAACAGAGCTAGCCATAGTGCCTCTATAACAGAGCTAGCCATAGTGCCTCTATAACAGAGCTAGCCATAGTGCCCCTATAACAGAGCTAGCCATAGTGCCTCTATAACAGAGCTAGCCATAGTGCCCCTATAACAGAGCTAGCCATAGTGCCCCATAACAGAGCTGGCCATAGTGCCTCTATATCAGAGCTAGCCATAATGTCTCTATAACAGAGCTAGCCATAGTGCCTCTATAACAGAGCTAGCCATAGTGCCCCTATAACAGAGCTAGCCATAGTGCCCCATAACAGAGCTGGCCATAGTGCCTCTATAACAGAGCTAGCCATAATGTCTCTATAACAGAGCTAGCCATAGTGCCTCTATAACAGAGCTAGCCATAGTGCCCCTATAACAGAGATAGGCATAGTGCCTCTATAACAGAGCTAGCCATAGTGCCCCTATAACAGAGCTAGCCATAGTGCCCCATAACAGAGCTGGCCATAGTGCCTCTATAACAGAGCTAGCCATAATGTCTCTATAACAGAGCTAGCCATAGTGCATCTATAACAGAGCTAGCCATAGTGCCCCTATAACAGAGCTAGCCATAGTGCCTCATAACAGAGCTAGCCATAGTGCCCCTATAACAGAGCTAGCCATAGTGCCCCATAACAGAGCTAGCCATAGTGCCCCTATAACAGAGCTAGCCATAGTGCCTCTATAACAGAGCTAACCATAGTGCCCCTATAACAGAGCTAGCCATAGTGCCCCTATACCAGAGCTAGCCATAGTGCCCCTATAACAGAGCTAGCCATAGTGCCCCTATAACAGAGCTAGCCATAGTGCCTCTATAACAGAGCTAACCATAGCACCTCTATAACAGAGCTAGCCATAGTGCTCCTATAACAGAGCTAGCCATAGTGCCCCTATAACAGAGCTAGCCATAGTGCCTCTATAACAGAGCTAGCCATAGTGCCTCTATAACAGAGCTAGCCATAGTGCCTCATAACAGAGCTAGCCATAGTGCCCCTATAACAGAGCTAGCCATAGTGCCCCATAACAGAGTTAGCCATAGTGCCCCTATAACAGAGCTAGCCATAGTGCCTCTATAACAGAGCTAACCATAGTGCACCTATAACAGAGCTAGCCATAGTGCCCCTATACCAGAGCTAGCCATAGTGCCCCTATAACAGAGCTAGCCATAGTGCCTCTATAACAGAGCTAGCCATAGTGCCTCTATAACAGAGCTAGCCATAATGTCTCTATAACAGAGCTAGCCATAGTGCCTCTATAACAGAGCTAGCCATAGTGCCCCTATAACAGAGCTAGCCATAGTGCCCCATAACAGAGCTAGCCATAGTGCCCCTATAACAGAGCTGGCCATAGGGCCTCTATAACAGAGCTAACCATAGCACCTCTATAACACAGCTAGCCATAGTGCCCCTATAACAGAGCTAGCCATAGTTCCTCTATAACAGAGCTAGCCATAGTGCCTCTATAACAGAGCTAGCCATAGTGCCCCTATAACAGAGCTAGCCATAGTGCCTCTATAACAGAGCTAGCCATAGTACCCCTATAACAGAGCTAGCCATAGTGTCCCTATAAGAGAGCTAGCCATAGTGCCCCATAACAGAGCTAGCCATAGTGCCCCAGTAACAGAGCTAGCCATAGTGACCCTATAACAGAGCTAGCCATAGTGCCCCTATAACAGAGCTAGCCATAGTGCCCCTATAACAGAGCTAACCATAGTGCCCCTATAACAGAGCTAGCCATAGTGCCCCTATAACAGAGCTAGCCATAGTGCCCCTATAACAGAGCTAGCCATAGTGCCTCTATAACAGAGCTAGCCATAGTGCCCCTATAACAAAGCTAGGCATAGTGCCTCATAACAGAGCTAGCCATAGTGCCCCTATATCAGAGCTAGCCATAGTGCCCCTATAACAGAGCTAGCCATAGTGCCCCTATAACAGAGTTAACCATAGTGCCCCTATAACAGAGCTGGCCATAGTGCCTCATAACAGAGCTAGCCATAGTGCCCCTATAACAGAGCTAGCCATAGTGCCCCATAACAGAGCTAGCCATAGTGCCCCATAACAGAGCTAGCCATAGTGCCCCTATAACAGAGCTAGCCATACTGCCCCTATAACAGAGCTAGCCATAGTGCCCCTATAACAGAGCTAGCCATAGTGCCTCTATAACAGAGCTAACCATAGTGCCCCTATAACAGAGCTAGCCATAGTGCCCCTATACCAGAGCTAGCCATAGTGCCCCTATACCAGAGCTAGCCATACTGCCTCTACAACAGAGCTAACCATAGTGCCTCTATAATAGAGCTAGCCATAGTGCCCCTATAACAGAGCTAGCCATAGTGCCTCTATAACAGAGCTAACCATAGTGCCCCTATAACAGAGCTAGCCATAGTGCCCCTATAACAGAGCTAGCTATAGTGCCCCTATAACAGAGCTAGCCATAGTGCCTCTATAACAGAGCTAGCCATAGTGCCTCTATAACAGAGCTAGCCATAGTGCCTCTATAACAGAGCCAGCCATAATATCTCTATAACAGAGCTAGCCATAGTGCCTCTATAACAGCTAGCCATAGTGCCCCTATAACAGAGCTAGCCATAGTGCCCCATAACAGAGCTAGCCATAGTGCCCCTATAACAGAGCTAGCCATAGTGCCCCTATACCAGAGCTAGCCATAGTGCCCCTATACCAGAGCTAGCCATACTGCCTCTATAACAGAGCTAACCATAGTGCCTCTATAATAGAGCTAGCCATAGTGCCCCTATAACAGAGCTAGCCATAGTGCCTCTATAACAGAGCTAACCATAGTGCCCCTATAACAGAGCTAGCCATAGTGCCCCTATACCAGAGCTAGCCATAGTGCCCCTATAACAGAGCTAGCCATAGTGCCTCTATAACAGAGCTAGCCATAGTGCCTCTATAACAGAGCTAGCCATAGTGCCTCTATAACAGAGCTAGCCATAATGTCTCTATAACAGAGCTAGCCATAGTACCTCTATAACAGAGCTAGCCATAGTGCCCCTATAACAGAGCTAGCCATAGTGCCCCATAACAGAGCTAGCCATAGTGCCCCTATAACAGAGCTAGCCATAGTGCCTCTATAACAGAGCTAACCATAGCACCTCTATAACAGAGCTAGCCATAGTGCTCCTATAACAGAGCTAGCCATAGTGCCCCTATAACAGAGCTAGCCATAGTGCCTCTATAACAGAGCTAGCCATAGTGCCTCTATAACAGAGCTAGCCATAGTGCCCCTATAACAGAGCTAGCCATAGTGCCTCTATAACAGAGCTAGCCATAGTGCCCCTATAACAGAGCTAGCCATAGTGCCCCATAACAGAGCTGGCCATAGTGCCTCTATATCAGAGCTAGCCATAATGTCTCTATAACAGAGCTAGCCATAGTGCCTCTATAACAGAGCTAGCCATAGTGCCCCTATAACAGAGCTAGCCATAGTGCCCCATAACAGAGCTGGCCATAGTGCCTCTATATCAGAGCTAGCCATAATGTCTCTATAACAGAGCTAGCCATAGTGCCTCTATAACAGAGCTAGCCATAGTGCCCCTATAACAGAGCTAGCCATAGTGCCTCTATAACAGAGCTAGCCATAGTGCCCCTATAACAGAGCTAGCCATAGTGCCCCATAACAGAGCTGGCCATAGTGCCTCTATAACAGAGCTAGCCATAATGTCTCTATAACAGAGCTAGCCATAGTGCATCTATAACAGAGCTAGCCATAGTGCCCCTATAACAGAGCTAGCCATAGTGCCTCATAACAGAGCTAGCCATAGTGCCCCTATAACAGAGCTAGCCATAGTGCCCCATAACAGAGCTAGCCATAGTGCCCCTATAACAGAGCTAGCCATAGTGCCTCTATAACAGAGCTAACCATAGTGCCCCTATAACAGAGCTAGCCATAGTGCCCCTATACCAGAGCTAGCCATAGTGCCCCTATAACAGAGCTAGCCATAGTACCCCTATAACAGAGCTAGCCATAGTGCCTCTATAACAGAGCTAACCATAGCACCTCTATAACAGAGCTAGCCATAGTGCTCCTATAACACAGCTAGCCATAGTGCCCCTATAACAGAGCTAGCCATAGTGCCTCTATAACAGAGCTAGCCATAGTGCCTCTATAACAGAGCTAGCCATAGTGCCTCATAACAGAGCTAGCCATAGTGCCCCTATAACAGAGCTAGCCATAGTGCCCCATAACAGAGTTAGCCATAGTGCCCCTATAACAGAGCTAGCCATAGTGCCTCTATAACAGAGCTAACCATAGTGCACCTATAACAGAGCTAGCCATAGTGCCCCTATACCAGAGCTAGCCATAGTGCCCCTATAACAGAGCTAGCCATAGTGCCTCTATAACAGAGCTAGCCATAGTGCCTCTATAACAGAGCTAGCCATAATGTCTCTATAACAGAGCTAGCCATAGTGCCTCTATAACAGAGCTAGCCATAGTGCCCCTATAACAGAGCTAGCCATAGTGCCCCATAACAGAGCTAGCCATAGTGCCCCTATAACAGAGCTGGCCATAGTGCCTCTATAACAGAGCTAACCATAGCACCTCTATAACACAGCTAGCCATAGTGCTCCTATAACAGAGCTAGCCATAGTGCCCCTATAACAGAGCTAGCCATAGTGCCTCTATAACAGAGCTAGCCATAGTGCCTCTATAACAGAGCTAGCCATAGTGCCCCTATAACAGAGCTAGCCATAGTGCCTCTATAACAGAGCTAGCCATAGTACCCCTAAAACAGAGCTAGCCATAGTGTCCCTATAAGAGAGCTAGCCATAGTGCCCCATAACAGAGCTAGCCATAGTGCCCCAGTAACAGAGCTAGCCATAGTGACCCTATAACAGAGCTAGCCATAGTGCCCCTATAACAGAGCTAGCCATAGTGCCCCTATACCAGAGCTAGCCATAGTGCCCCTATAACAGAGCTAGCCATAGTGCCCCTATAACAGAGCTAGCCATAGTGCCTCTATAACAGAGCTAACCATAGCACCTCTATAACAGAGCTAGCCATAGTGCTCCTATAACAGAGCTAGCCATAGTGCCCCTATAACAGAGCTAGCCATAGTGCCTCTATAACAGAGCTAGCCATAGTGCCTCTATAACAGAGCTAGCCATAGTGCCTCATAACAGAGCTAGCCATAGTGCCCCTATAACAGAGCTAGCCATAGTGCCCCATAACAGAGTTAGCCATAGTGCCCCTATAACAGAGCTAGCCATAGTGCCTCTATAACAGAGCTAACCATAGTGCACCTATAACAGAGCTAGCCATAGTGCCCCTATACCAGAGCTAGCCATAGTGCCCCTATAACAGAGCTAGCCATAGTGCCTCTATAACAGAGCTAGCCATAGTGCCTCTATAACAGAGCTAGCCATAATGTCTCTATAACAGAGCTAGCCATAGTGCCTCTATAACAGAGCTAGCCATAGTGCCCCTATAACAGAGCTAGCCATAGTGCCCCATAACAGAGCTAGCCATAGTGCCCCTATAACAGAGCTGGCCATAGTGCCTCTATAACAGAGCTAACCATAGCACCTCTATAACACAGCTAGCCATAGTGCTCCTATAACAGAGCTAGCCATAGTGCCCCTATAACAGAGCTAGCCATAGTGCCTCTATAACAGAGCTAGCCATAGTGCCTCTATAACAGAGCTAGCCATAGTGCCCCTATAACAGAGCTAGCCATAGTGCCTCTATAACAGAGCTAGCCATAGTACCCCTAAAACAGAGCTAGCCATAGTGTCCCTATAAGAGAGCTAGCCATAGTGCCCCATAACAGAGCTAGCCATAGTGCCCCAGTAACAGAGCTAGCCATAGTGACCCTATAACAGAGCTAGCCATAGTGCCCCTATAACAGAGCTAGCCATAGTGCCCCTATAACAGAGCTAACCATAGTGCCCCTATAACAGAGCTAGCCATAGTGCCCCTATAACAGAGCTAGCCATAGTGCCCCTATAACAGAGCTAGCCATAGTGCCTCTATAACAGAGCTAGCCATAGTGCCCCTATAACAAAGCTAGGCATAGTGCCTCATAACAGAGCTAGCCATAGTGCCCCTATATCAGAGCTAGCCATAGTGCCCCTATAACAGAGCTAGCCATAGTGCCCCTATAACAGAGTTAACCATAGTGCCCCTATAACAGAGCTAGCCATAGTGCCTCATAACAGAGCTAGCCATAGTGCCCCTATAACAGAGCTAGCCATAGTGCCCCATAACAGAGCTAGCCATAGTGCCCCATAACAGAGCTAGCCATAGTGCCCCTATAACAGAGCTAGCCATACTGCCCCTATAACAGAGCTAGCCATAGTGCCCCTATAACAGAGCTAGCCATAGTGCCTCTATAAGAGAGCTAACCATAGTGCCCCTATAACAGAGCTAGCCATAGTGCCCCTATACCAGAGCTAGCCATAGTGCCCCTATACCAGAGCTAGCCATACTGCCTCTACAACAGAGCTAACCATAGTGCCTCTATAATAGAGCTAGCCATAGTGCCCCTATAACAGAGCTAGCCATAGTGCCTCTATAACAGAGCTAACCATAGTGCCCCTATAACAGAGCTAGCCATAGTGCCCCTATAACAGAGCTAGCTATAGTGCCCCTATAACAGAGCTAGCCATAGTGCCTCTATAACAGAGCTAGCCATAGTGCCTCTATAACAGAGCTAGCCATAGTGCCTCTATAACAGAGCTAGCCATAATATCTCTATTACCGAGCTAGCCATAGTGCCTCTATAACAGCTAGCCATAGTGCCGCTATAACAGAGCTAGCCATAGTGCCCCATAACAGAGCTAGCCATAGTGCCCCTATAACAGAGCTAGCCATAGTGCCTCTATAACAGAGCTAGCCATAGTGCCTCTATAACATAGCTAGCCATAGTGCCCCTATAACAGAGCTAGCCATAGTGCCTCTATAACAGAGCTATCCATAGTGCCCCTATAACAGAGCTAGCCATAGTGCCCCATAACAGAGCTAGCCATAGTGCCTCTATATCAGAGCTAGCCATAATGTCTCTATAACAGAGCTAGCCATAGTGCCTCTATAACAGAGCTAGCCATAGTGCCCCTATAACAGAGCTAGCCATAGTGCCTCTATAAGAGAGCTAGCCATAGTGCCCCTATAACAGAGCTAGCCATAGTGCCCCTATAACAGAGCTAGCTATAGTGCCCCTATAACAGAGCTAGCCATAGTGCCTCTATAACAGAGCTAGCCATAGTGCCTCTATAACAGAGCTAGCCATAGTGCCTCTATAACAGAGCTAGCCATAATATCTCTATAACAGAGCTAGCCATAGTGCCTCTATAACAGCTAGCCATAGTGCCCCTATAACAGAGCTAGCCATAGTGCCCCATAACAGAGCTAGCCATAGTGCCCCTATAACAGAGCTAGCCATAGTGCCTCTATAACAGAGCTAGCCATAGTGCCTCTATAACATAGCTAGCCATAGTGCCCCTATAACAGAGCTAGCCATAGTGCCTCTATAACAGAGCTATCCATAGTGCCCCTATAACAGAGCTAGCCATAGTGCCCCATAACAGAGCTAGCCATAGTGCCTCTATATCAGAGCTAGCCATAATGTCTCTATAACAGAGCTAGCCATAGTGCCCCTATAACAGAGCTAGCCATAGTGCCTCTATAACAGAGCTAGCCATAGTGCCCCTATAACAGAGCTAGCCATAGTGCCCCATAACAGAGCTGGCCATAGTGCCTCTATAACAGAGCTAGCCATAATGTCTCTATAACAGAGCTAGCCATAGTGCCCCTATAACAGAGCTAGCCATAGTGCCCCTATAACAGAGCTAGTCATAGTGCCTCTATAACAGAGCTAGCCATAGTGCCCCTATAACAGAGCTAGCCATAGTGCCTCGATAACAGAGCTGGCCATAGTGCCTCTATAACAGAGCTAGCCATAATGTCTCTATAATAGAGCTAGCCATAGTGCCTCTATAACAGAGCTAGCCATAGTGCCTCTATAACAGAGCTAGCCATAGTGCCTCTATAACAGAGCTAGCCATAGTGCCCCTATAACAGAGCTAGCCATAGTGCCCCTATAACAGAGCTAGCCATAATGTCTCTATAACAGAGCTAGCCATAGTGCCTCTATAACAGAGCTAGCCATAGTGCCCCTATAACAGAGCTAGCCATAGTGCCTCTATAACAGAGCTAGCCATAGTGCCCCTATAACAGAGCTAGCCATAGTGCCCCTATATCAGAGCTAGCCATAGTGCCCCTATAACAGAGCTAGCCATAGTGCCCCCATAACAGAGCTAGCCATAGTGCCCCTATAACAGAGCTAGCCATAGTGCCCCTATAACAGAGCTAGCCATAGTGCCTCTATATCAGAGCTAGCCCTAGTGTCCCTATAACAGAGCTAGCCATAGTGCCCCTATAATAGAGCTAGCCATAGTGCCCCTATAACAGAGCTAGCCATAGTGCCCCTATAACAGAGCTAGCCATAGTGCCCCTATAACAGAGCTAGCCATAGTGCCCCTATAACAGAGCTAGCCATAGTGCCCCCATAACAGAGCTAGGCATAGTGCCCCTATAACAGAGCTAACCATAGTGCCCCATAACAGAGCTGGCCATAGTGCCTCTATAACAGAGCTAACCATAGTGCCCCTATAACAGAGCTAGCCATAGTGCCCCTATATCAGAGCTAGCTATAGTGCCCCTATAACAGAGCTAGCCATAGTGCCTCTATAACAGAGCTAGCCATAGTGCCTCTATAACAGAGCTAGCCATAGTGCCTCTATAACAGAGCTAGCCATAATGTCTCTATAACAGAGCTAGCCATAGTGCCTCTATAACAGCTAGCCATAGTGCCCCTATAACAGAGCTAGCCATAGTGCCCCATAACAGAGCTAGCCATAGTGCCCCTATAACAGAGCTAGCCATAGTGCCTCTATAACAGAGCTAGCCATAGTGCCTCTATAACATAGCTAGCCATAGTGCCCCTATAACAGAGCTAGCCATAGTGCCTCTATAACAGAGCTATCCATAGTGCCCCTATAACAGAGCTAGCCATAGTGCCCCATAACAGAGCTAGCCATAGTGCCTCTATATCAGAGCTAGCCATAATGTCTCTATAACAGAGCTAGCCATAGTGCCTCTATAACAGAGCTAGCCATAGTGCCCCTATAACAGAGCTAGCCATAGTGCCTCTATAACAGAGCTAGCCATAGTGCCCCTATAACAGAGCTAGCCATAGTGCCCCATAACAGAGCTGGCCATAGTGCCTCTATAACAGAGCTAGCCATAATGTCTCTATAACAGAGCTAGCCATAGTGCCCCTATAACAGAGCTAGCCATAGTGCCCCTATAACAGAGCTAGCCATAGTGCCTCTATAACAGAGCTAGCCATAGTGCCCCTATAACAGAGCTAGCCATAGCGCCTCTATAACAGAGCTGGCCATAGTGCCTCTATAACAGAGCTAGCCATAATGTCTCTATAATAGAGCTAGCCATAGTGCCTCTATAACAGAGCTAGCCATAGTGCCCCTATAACAGAGCTAGCCATAGTGCCTCTATAACAGAGCTAGCCATAGTGCCCCTATAACAGAGCTAGCCATAGTGCCCCTATAACAGAGCTAGCCATAGTGCCCCTATAACAGAGCTAGCCATAGTGCCCCCATAACAGAGCTAGCCATAGTGCCCCTATAACAGAGCTAGCCATAGTGCCCCTATAACAGAGCTAGCCATAGTGCCTCTATGTCAGAGCTAGCCATAGTGTCCCTATAACAGAGCTAGCCATAGTGCCCCTATAACAGAGCTAGCCATAGTGCCCCTATAACAGAGCTAGCCATAGTGCCTCTATGTCAGAGCTAGCCATAGTGTCCCTATAACAGAGCTAGCCATAGTGCCCCTATAACAGAGCTAGCCATAGTGCCCCTATAACAGAGCTAGCCATAGTGCCCCTATAACAGAGCTAGCCATAGTGCCCCTATAACAGAGCTAGCCATAGGGCCCCCATAACAGAGCTAGGCATAGTGCCCCTATAACAGAGCTAACCATAGTGCCCCATAACAGAGCTGGCCATAGTACCTCTATAACAGAGCTAGCCATAATGTCTCTATAACAGAGCTAGCCATAGTGCCTCTATAACAGAGCTAGCCATAGTGCCCCTATAACAGAGCTAGCCATAGTGCCTCTATAACAGAGCTAGCCATAGTGCCCCTATAACAGAGCTAGCCATAGTGCCTCAGTAACAGAGCTAGCCATAGTGCCCCCATAACAGAGCTAGCCATAGTGCCCCTATAACAGAGCTAGCCATAGTGCCCCTATAACAGAGCTAGCCATAGTGCCTCTTTATCAGAGCTAGCCATAGTGCCCCTATAACAGAGCTAGCCATAGTGCCCCTATAACAGACCTAGCCATAGTGCCTCTATATCAGAGCTGGCCATAGTGCCTCTATATCAGAGCTAGCCATAGTGCCCCTATAACAGAGCTAGCCATAGTGCCCCTATAACAGAGCTAGCCATAGTGCCTCTATATCAGAGCTGGCCATAGTGCCTCTATATCAGAGCTAGCCATAGTGCCTCTATAACAGAGCTAGCCATAGTGCCCCTATAACAGAGCTAGCCATAGTGCCCCTATAACAGAGCTAGCCATAGTGCCTCTATAACAGAGCTAGCCATAGTGCCCCTATAACAGAGCTAGCCATAGTGCCCCTATAACAGAGCTAGCCATAGTGCCCCTATAACAGAGCTAGCCATAGTGCCTCTATAACAGAGCTAGCCATAGTGCCCCTATAACAGAGCTAGCCATAGTGCCCCTATAACAGAGCTAGCCATAGTGCCCCTATAACAGAGCTAGCCATAGTGCCCCTATAACAGAGCTAGCCATAGGGCCCCCATAACAGAGCTAGCCATAGTGCCCCTATAACAGAGCTAGCCATAGTGCCCCTATAACAGAGCTAGCCATAGTGCCTCTATATCAGAGCTGGCCATAGTGCCTCTATATCAGAGCTAGCCATAGTGCCCCTATAACAGAGCTAGCCATAGTGCCCCTATAACAGAGCTAGCCATAGTGCCTCTATATCAGAGCTGGCCATAGTGCCTCTATATCAGAGCTAGCCATAGTGCCTCTATAACAGAGCTAGCCATAGTGCCTCTATAACAGAGCTAGCCATAGTGCCCCTATAACAGAGCTAGCCATAGTGCCCCTATAACAGAGCTAGCCATAGTGCCTCTATAACAGAGCTAGCCATAGTGCCCCTATAACAGAGCTAGCCATAGTGCCCCTATAACAGAGCTAGCCATAGTGCCCCTATAACAGAGCTAGCCATAGTGCCTCTATAACAGAGTTAGCCATAGTGCCCCTATAACAGAGCTAGCCATAGTGCCCCTATAACAGAGCTAGCCATAGTGCCCCTATAACAGAGCTAGCCATAGTGCCCCTATAACAGAGCTAGCCATAGGGCCCCCATAACAGAGCTAGGCATAGTGCCCCTATAACAGACCTAACCATAGTGCCCCATAACAGAGCTGGCCATAGTACCTCTATAACAGAGCTAGCCATAATGTCTCTATAACAGAGCTAGCCATAGTGCCTCTATAACAGAGCTAGCCATAGTGCCCCTATAACAGAGCTAGCCATAGTGCCTCTATAACAGAGCTAGCCATAGTGCCCCTATAACAGAGCTAGCCATAGTGCCCCAATAACAGAGCTAGCCATAGTGCCCCCATAACAGAGCTAGCCATAGTGCTCCTATAACAGAGCTAGCCATAGTGCCTCTATATCAGAGCTAGCCATAGTGCTCCTATAACAGAGCTAGCCATAGTGCCCCTATAACAGAGCTAGCCATAGTGCCTCTATATCAGAGCTAGCCATAGTGCCCCTATAACAGAGCTAGCCATAGTGCCCCTATAACAGAGCTAGCCATAGTGCCTCTATATCAGAGCTAGCCATAGTGCCTCTATATCAGAGCTAACCATAGTGCCCCTATAACAGAGCTAGCCATAGTGCCCCCATAACAGAGCTAGCCATAGTGCTCCTATAACAGAGCTAGCCATAGTGCCTCTATATCAGAGCTAGCCATAGTGCCCTATAACAGAGCTAGCCATAGTGCCTCTATAACAGAGCTAGCCATAGTGCCTCTATATCAGAGCTAGCCATAGTGCCCCTATAACAGAGCTAGCCATAGTGCCTCTATAACAGAGCTAGCCATAGTGCCCCTATAACAGAGCTAGCCATAGTGCCCCTATAACAGAGCTAGCCATATTGCCCCTATAATAGAGCTAGCCATAGTGCCCCTATAACAGAGCTAGCCATAGTGCCCCCATAACAGAGCTAGCCATAGTGCTCCTATAACAGAGCTAGCCATAGTGCCTCTATATCAGAGCTAGCCATAGTGCTCCTATAACAGAGCTAGCCATAGTGCCCCTATAACAGAGCTAGCCATAGTGCCTCTATATCAGAGCTAGCCATAGTGCCCCTATAACAGAGCTAGCCATAGTGCCCCTATAACAGAGCTAGCCATAGTGCCTCTATATCAGAGCTAGCCATAGTGCCTCTATATCAGAGCTAACCATAGTGCCCCTATAACAGAGCTAGCCATAGTGCCCCCATAACAGAGCTAGCCATAGTGCTCCTATAACAGAGCTAGCCATAGTGCCTCTATATCAGAGCTAGCCATAGTGCCCTATAACAGAGCTAGCCATAGTGCCTCTATAACAGAGCTAGCCATAGTGCCTCTATATCAGAGCTAGCCATAGTGCCCCTATAACAGAGCTAGCCATAGTGCCTCTATAACAGAGCTAGCCATAGTGCCCCTATAACAGAGCTAGCCATAGTGCCCCTATAACAGAGCTAGCCATATTGCCCCTATAATAGAGCTAGCCATAGTGCCCCTATAACAGAGCTAGCCATAGTGCCCCTATAACAGAGCTAGCCATAGTGCCCCTATAACAGAGCTAGCCATAGTGCCTCTATAACAGAGCTAGCCATAGTGCCCCTATAACAGAGCTAGCCATAGTGCCCCTATAACAGAGCTAGCCATAGTGCCCCTATAACAGAGCTAGCCATAGTGCCTCTATATCAGAGCTGGCCATAGTGCCTCTATATCAGAGCTGGCCATAGTGCCCCTATAACAGAGCTAGCCATAGTGCCTCTATATCAGAGCTGGCCATAGTGCCTCTATATCAGAGCTGGCCATAGTGCCCCCATAACTTCGGCATTAGTGCAGCCATAATGACGTTCCGTCCCCATACTGCGGCAGCGGCTGATGGGATTACACAGACGGTTTAGTGACTGTAATGTCTCCTGTCCCCTTAGGCCTGAAGACCTTCCTGATCTCTGGGCGCAGACCTCGTGTGCCGAGCTGCAGCTGCTCCCAGACCTTGCTGCCATTACAGGAGGGCTCAGACCCCGGCAGTGGCTCCCAGACCCCTCATGGCGTGGGGGATCTCTTCGCTGACAGTGCCAGTGAATCTCTTCTCCATTGCTCTCATGTGGAAAGACTCAAGGTGGGTAATTATATCTGTGCAGTGTGTGAATCGCAGAAATATCGGGTTATTTAAAAAAAAAGTGATCCTTGGACATAGAGGGTTAATGACGCACATGTCATCTGAAATCTCAGGCTGGTGGGAAAGCGTTAATGGTTTGATCTCTGTGGGATGTTATGGATTGTCCCCAGGAGCAATCGCCCTGCCACCCCTTGTCCTCATTAGCAGCAATTAATGGCGGCACCCCCGGGTCCTTCTCCCGATGGGTGTGAGAGGCAGAGCAGCCTTAATGAGGCTCACATTCAATCCCAATCTATTAATGTCCCCAGGCCTCCTGCGCAGAGGTGCACGACATGAGCGCACGTCACATTTTGGACTGTACAGTGTCACAGTGGGGTCAGATTGCGACTCCCAGGGCACTGCGATTGCCACATGCAAGTCGCAGAAAAGTCGGAGCAAGTTGGATTTTTTTTATGCCTTTCTTGTTGGGACTTCATCATTAGCTTTTTTAGGCATCGTGTGTCCGTATTATCAGTGCACTGGATGGCAGAATTGTGTGGGAATTATGCAAAAGAATTATTTGGCATGGTTTGTCAGAAAAAAAGCCATGAATATGAATGGGGTACGGTTTATGTAAATTCTGTCCCAAAAAGATAGTTTTACAGTTTTTAGATTTTGCCAATTTCTATGATATTTATGTATAATTTACATTTTAGGCAGTAGGGTTCTGTCACACTGCGATGGTCTTCGGTAAGGAAGGGGGACTCAAACTGTTCCTGGAACTGGGACCTTAGCAATCCCTGCCCCTGGGGTACTCTTGAAGGTAGAGAGGCCTGAGTCTCTGACCTTACTATGCTCCTGTTAAACCCTGATCTGTTCCCTCCCCCACCCCAAGATGCATGGAACAGAAATGTAATGTAAACAAGACACACAAACAAAACAGGGAAAACAGAAAACTTCTATTATACAAAAGCACTAACCAACAATAGGGAGGAGGATAGGGACAGGGAGGAATAAACTAAATGGGAACAGGAACCAGGAGATAAACACTCACGTACTACAGCAAACCACAGAACACTACTACAAAAACTCTACTCCAAGCACTTAGCTTTAGCACACAGCACAGGAAGACAAATCTTTCACTGGCAGGGACAAGAAGGTCTGACCAGTTTTTATAGGAAGAGCTAATGACCAGATCAGAAGCAGCTGAATTGAATCTGCATGTTTCTGGCCAGTATAGAAAGAGTCGTTAACCTCTGGGAGGAGGATAGGGACAGGGAGGAATAAACTAAATGGGAACAGAGACCAGGAAATAAACACACATGTACTACAGCAAACCACAGAATACCTCTACAACAACTCTACTCCAACCATTTAGATTTAGCATACAGTACAGGAAGACAAATCTTTCACTGGCAGGGACCAGAAGGTCTAACCAGTTAATGACCAGATCAGAAGCAGCTGAAATGGATCTGCATGTTTCTGGCCAGCATAGAAAGAGTTCGTTAACTTCTTTAGCACCAGAAGAAATTAAATCCATTTAATATGAGACACAACTCACACCATCTCTAAAGAAGACCTGCGATTCATTACCCGATGTGACCGTCCAGCTCCAGATCTTGACACCCTCGTGACAGGTTCCTTCTACGGAGGCTGATGTGATTGTCTATGAGTCCCATGGTGAGATGGACCTTTGCACTGAACTACCTCTTGGTTGATCTACAGCCACCACTAGGGGGAGCATACATATTTTTACAAGTCCCTTTGACTTCCTGGCATAAACCCATATGCAGTGAGCTCCCTCTAGTGGTGGCTACAGGCAGTTAGAATTTTATCATTTAACACTTTTGTATAGGGAAGAAGTGGTGGTAGGACACCAATCCCCATAAAGATATGTTAAAGTAGATTTAATTTAAAAAAATGACATTATATTGATATATTTTACTATTGTTTATTGGCAGAGCTGTCCTTCTTGTGGAGAAACTGGAGTCCGAGATGGAGTGGAGGAAGGAACGTCCGCTGTAAATGGTACCCCACAAGAATGGAAAGGAGGGGGCACCCGGGTAAAGAAAATATATTATATTAATGACCTTTAAAGGGGCGGGAGAATCTACTGTAATATGCTTAAGCACTGACACAAGCTGTTTTATGACTTTACAATGTAAGGATGCTGTCAAACAGCTCCACATATCTCAGCTTCCTGACCCCCATATAATATTAGTTGCCGTGAAAATGGATTTCACTGATTTATTCGGTGTTGAGTGGGGATAGACTTTAAATGAGCAAATATCAGATTCTCCTACCATGTTAACAAAAAGATCCCCCCATTCCTCTTACACAGCCCACAGCCATCGGACGTCATGTAAAAACCCAGAATGGACTTCTAAGCCCTCCTCCAGAAGACACCTTGAACAACAGCCAGGCGTCCTTGTACGATATGTTTCAAGGAAATGTTCGCTGGTGTGGAGTCAGTATGGATCAGTCCGCTCTCCTCCCTCTCCGCTACAAAAACATCAGAGAGAAGACTGACGCTCACTTTGTGGAGGTTATTAAGGAAGACAGGTAAATTAATCTCGTTTTTATTAAAGTGTCGCTTCTGGAATCCACTATTCCTAGCTAGCTTCATTCACTTCAATAGGTGGCAGAATAGTAGCAGATTAAAATTACGGCAGACCTTTACTTCCCCCCTGCTGATTGGTGAAATGGATGGATGGCTAAATTGATAGATGGATAATAGATAGATGATAGGTAGACCGATAATAGATAGATGATAGGTAGATAGGTGATACATAATAGATAGATAATAGATAGATAGGTGATAGATCTATCCCGCACCTGAAGTCCGCTGCCTCGGGGTAACTCTCGACTCTGCCGTGTCCTTCAAACCGCACGTCCAAACTCTTGCCACCTCCTGTCGCCTCCGACTCAAAAATATTGCCAGAATCCGTCCCTTCCTCAGCCCACAATCTACTAAAACTCTTGTGCATGCCCTTATCATCTCCCGCCTCGACTACTGCAACCCCCTCCTCTGTGGCCTCCCCGCTAACTCCTTTGCACCACTCCAGTCTGTCCTCAACTCTGCTGCCCGGCTAATCCACCTCTCTCCTCGCTACTCCCCTGCTTCTCCCCTCTGCGAATCCCTCCACTGGCTCCCAATTCCCCAACGAATCCAGTTCAAACTACTAACACTGATCTACAAAGCCATCCACAACCTGTCCCCTCTCTATATCTCTGAACTAATCTCCCAATATCTTCCCTCACGTAATCTTCAATCCTCCCAAGAACTCCTACTCTCCTCCACACTTATTAGTTCCTCACACAACCGCCTCCACGATTTCTCCCGAATATCCCCCATCCTCTGGAATTCCACGCCTCAACACGTCCGATTATCCACCACCCTCGGATCCTTCAGGCGGAACCTGAAAACCCATCTCTTCAGGAAATCCTACAGCCTGCAATAACCATTCTGCCTTCTCACCACCACCCGAGCTGCCGCCTCACCACCACCAGAGCTGCTGCCGCCTCACCACTACCAGAGCTGCCGCCTCACCACTACCCGAGCTGCCGCCTCACCACCACCCGAACTGCCACCTCACCACCACCCGAGCTGCCGCCTCACCACCACCCGAACTGCCGTCTCACCACCACCCGAGCTGCCGTCTCACCAACCACCCGAGCTGCCACCTCACCAACCACCAGAGCTGCCGTCTCACCACCACCCGAGCTGCCGCCTCACCACCACCCGAGCTGCCACCTCACCACCACCTGAACTGCCGCCTCACCACTACCCGAGCTGCCGCCTCACCACCACCTGAACTGCCGCCTCACCACCACCAGAGCTGCTGCCGCCTCACCACTACCAGAGCTGCCGCCTCACCACTACCCGAACTGCCGCCTTACCACTACCCGAGCTGCCGCCTCACCACCACCTGAACTGCCGCCTCACCACCACCAGAGCTGCCGCCTCACCACCACCCGAACTGCCGCCTCACCACCACCCGAACTGCCGCCTCACCACCACCCGAGCTGCCGCCTCACCACCACCCGAGCTGCCGCCTCATCATCACCAGAGCTGCCGCCTCACCACCACCAGAGCTGCTACGTCACCAACCACCCGAGCTGCTGCCTCACCACCACCAGAGCTGCCGCCTCACCACCACCAGAGCTGCCACCTCACCAACCACCCGAGCTGCCGCCTCACCAACCACCAGAGCTGCCGTCTCACCACCACCCGAGCTGCCGCCTCACCACCACCCGAGCTGCTACCTCACCACCACCTGAACTGCCGCCTCACCACTACCCGAGCTGCCGCCTCACCACCACCTGAACTGCCGCCTCACCACCACCAGAGCTGCTGCCGCCTCACCACTACCAGAGCTGCCGCCTCACCACTACCCGAACTGCCGCCTTACCACTACCCGAGCTGCCGCCTCACCACCACCTGAACTGCCGCCTCACCACCACCAGAGCTGCCGCCTCACCACCACCCGAACTGCCGCCTCACCACCACCTGAACTGCCGCCTCACCACCACCCGAGCTGCCGCCTCACCACCACCAGAGCTGCCGCCTCACCACCACCAGAGCTGCTACGTCACCAACCACCCGAGCTGCTGCCTCACCACCACTAGAGCTGCCGCCTCACCACCACCAGAGCTGCCGCACCCCCAACCTTCTGTCTCTTCCCTATTATCCCGTAGAATGTAAGTCCACAAGGACAGGGTCCTCTCCCGTCTGTGCCAGTCTGTCAATGTAAATTTGTTTACTGTAAGCCATATCTATAACCCTGTATGTAACCCCTTCTCATGTACAGCACCATGGAATTAATGGTGCTATATAAATAAATAATAATAATAATAATAATAAATAGAGATAGAACGATGGCAAGCTCTTCTCCGTCTCTGTAGATGGAGCTTACTAGTTGGTAAAGCCATGTGATCACAGCAGCATCTGCATTTCTTAATGAATTAGGAATGTAGTATATTAACAGCTACTGGGAAGATCTCCAAAAAGATACTAAATATAAGACTCTAAGAAAACTGACAGTAAAGGAAGTTATTAACATAGTTATTAATTATTAAGGTTGAAGGAAGACTTAAAGTCCATCTAGTTCAACCCGTAGCCTAACCTAACATGGAAGACACATTGGTCTAGGAACGACTAACTGTATAAGGTAAGGAAGGCTCCAAGAACTGGAAAGAGGTTAATGAAGGAGAATGTAACGACGTAATAAAAGAGACAGATTAATAAGAACAAAACTTAAAAATGAAGTAAAAAAAAATATAAAAGCGTAGATAGTGTGGTAAGAGGCAAGACTGCAGATAATCTCTTAACACATCAAAGACGTCTCACTTTGTCCAATTCTTTCCTTCCAGCTTAATGAAGGATTACTTCTTCAAGCCGCCCATTAACCGCTGGAGCCTGAACTTTCAAGACAAGGAGCTGGAAACCTCATATCGAGCGAGCTACCAGGAGGAGGTAGTAGTTTGCGCGACCTAAAGATGCTATTAGTTTGCACGTTTGGCAATGATCTATGTTGGATATGACTCTTTCCGTCATGTTTTGATGATTTGCCTCCAGGTGATGCGCTTGGCTCCGGTGAAGACCTTTGCCAGTGCCACATTCAGCTCCTTGCTTGATGTGTTCCTCTCGTTTTTTATATTCGCCCTCCTGTCCGTCACTTGCTTCTTGAAGCCGGGTACGGTGCCTGTATATCCCCCGACGCCGGCACTTGTGGTGCTAGCCATCTGCGGCCTCCTGGGATTCCTCTCCTTGCTTGTTTCCATCAGGTAGGTCAAAAGTCAATTAAATGGATCCTCGTGGGTGGAGATATGCAAATTTTTATTTACGTTAAAAGTGACACTAAGCTTTAATTGCTTCATCCGTTTTCTTCTGCACACATTGTAGGATGGCATTCTGCCTAGAGGACATGTTCCTGTGTACCCGACGGCTCCTGGAGATGATCTCTGGTTGGCTTCCACGTCATCTGATTGGCACTGTGCTTGTGTCTCTCCCTGCAGCTGTCGTCTTCTCCTACTTGACCCAGGACCTCTATACCAACGCACATGTATGAATACGGTCTCTTACACAAATATTGACCCTGACATTACCCACATAGAGAACACAGGGCCCATAGCAAGGAATAACATGCTCCATCCCCTTAAGATGTTGGGTAATGTCAACTTAGACCAAGGAGTTTAATTTCTTATTCTGCTTCCATGAGTCGATTCCCCCTTCTCGTATCTATGGAGTCCTTCCGCGGTTCTGAGCATCCAATAACAGAGGATAGGATGGGACCGATCTTCTCTTTCCAGGCTTCCCATAGAAGCCGCATTGGATATTGCACTCTAGTATGTGCATCCATTGGTATTACACAACTTTCCATTAAAGAAAATATAGCATGGTGGAAAATATAAGACTAAGTTGATGGGCTGTTCCTCTTGGCTTTTGGTGATGAAGCAACCTCAATTTGGAGAATTCTACTACCTTGCAGAATTCCCCTGACTGCAATGACAAGGAGGGTACTAGTGAGGAAGCTGGGCAGATCAAGTGCTGCTGCAGACACAGCCACAAAACATGGCCATAGGCTCCCTGGTCTAACAAAGCTTTGCAATTGTTTATATGTCCTGGGAACACTGGTACAGTAGGAAGTGGCACCGCTGACCGCGGGTAACAATGTGCAAATACTACCACTGAGACCCGTATAGCCACTGTGGGACTGATAGAGAGAAAGATAAAAACATAGGACATAGAGGTATAACTAGATAGATATGTAATTCATAGGTAAATAAAATAGATATTTAATAGATATAAAATGAATAGATAGATGTGTAATATATAGAAACATAGAAATATAAAAGATAGATAAAATATTCGATAAATGCATATATATGTGATTGATAGATAGATGATAGATGGATAATAGATAATACATAATAGATAGATAGATAATAGATAGATAATAGATTGATTGATAATAGATAATGATAGATAATAGATAGATAATTCATAATAGATAGATAATAGATAGATAGAGAGGTGAAATCCAGAAAATGGTACACAAAGTCAAAGAGGAATATCTCAGCATCTGGAGGAACGACATAAACAAATCCCAGAAACTGACAATATACCGGAATCTACAGAGGGAGTACAAACTGGCCCCATATCTAGAGAAACTAGAAAACCCCAAAGATCGACAGATCCTGAGCCGGTACAGACTGAGCGCCCACAGCCTACTCATCGAATCCGGGCGGCACCGACAGAACTACAAGCCTCGAGAGAACAGACTCTGCCAGCAGTGCCCCCAGGAGGCCGTGGAGGATGAGGCCCACTTCCTGCTGAGGTGCCCCAAATACTCCGCAGTGAGGGACACTCACTTCAAGAGGCTGTCTGATCTCCTCCCAGATTTCACCTCCAAGGAGGAGGAAGAGAAACTGCCGATAATACTGGGGGAAGAGGAAAGTGCAGTGGCCGTAGCAGCGGAATATGTCAGTGCCTGCCACAGACTAAGAGGAGCCTGATATGTCATGGACTCCCGTACCCCAACACTGGACATATCCCTATCCCCCGACTAAAGAGCCCGATATGTCATGGACTCCTATACCCCACCCTGGAAACATCCCCTATCCTCTAAAAGGAATTTGATATTCCCTGGACCTCTATATGCCCCCCCTCCCCCACCCCCGTATTTTTACCATATGCTTTGGCAATGCTAACATGTACTTAGTCCTGCCAATAAAGCTCATTTGAATTTGAATTTGAATTTGAATTTGAGATAGATAGATGGATAGATAGATAGATAGATAATACATAATAGATAGATAGATAGATAGATAGATAGATAGATAGATAGATAGATAGATAGATAGATAGATAATAGATAAATAGATAGATAATAGATAGATTGATTGATAATAGATAATGATAGATAATAGATAGATAATTCATAATAGATAGATAATAGATAGATAGAGAGATAGATAGATGGATAGATAGATAGATAGATAATACATAATAGATAGATAGATAGATAGATAGATAGATAGATAGATAGATAGATAGATAATAGATAAATAGATAGATAATAGATAGATTGATTGATAATAGATAATGATAGATAATAGATAGATAATACATAATAGATAGATAGATGATATATAGATAGATAATAGATAGATAATAGATAGATAATAGATAGATAGATAATAGATAGATAGATAGATAGATAATAGATAGATAATAGATAGATAATAGATAGATAGATAGATAGATAATAGATAGATAATAGATAGATAGATAGATAGATTGATAATGATAGATAGATAGATAGATAGATAGATAGATAGATAGATAGATAGATAGATAATGATAGATTGATAATGATAGATAATAGATAGATAATAGATAGATAGATAGATAATAGATAGATAATGATAGATAGATAGATAGATAGATAGATTGATAATGATAGATAGATAGATAGATAGATAATAGATAGATAATAGATAGATAGATAGATAGATAATAGATAGATAATAGATAGATAGATAGATAGATAATAGATAGATAGATTGATAATGATAGATAGATTGATAATGATAGATAGATAGATAGATAGATAGATAGATAGATAGATAGATAGATAGATAGATAGATGACCATATGGGCTAATTAATGATCCTTTTGCTTTTGCCTCACACCCGCCATTATTTTTCTCATTGTTCTGCTCCACGAGTCTTTCTCTAGATGATAGATATACAGATAAACTTGATAGATTGATCAGATTTCCTCTTTTTCCCGGATACCTGACTATTATCACCTTGTGTTTCCCCTTGGACATTGTACCAGAACAGACGTTGGTCTGTGAGAGACGGGAAAGGTCGGACCCCGCTGTCGATATGGAACCGGGGTCTCCCCACAATTTAATCTAATTGCCATGAATCCCACGAGTCAGCAACAAAGGTTTAATAATCGGAAATTGGAAATTGTTCTACTGGAAATGTTCTTTCATTAACAAAACTGCATGGAACCATCCGTCTGCCCCTCAGATCCATTCCCTCCACTCATGGTTCCCGGCCTTTTCCATTAATGTTCATTAGACACAATCTTATAAATGATGGGAAAAAAAATATTGCGCTGGGAACTGTGAGGTTGCGCGTTTCTCAGCCAAACACGGCGCACAACAGATATACAACAGATCCAAAACAAGACTTTTCCAATTTTTTTTTTTAAAAGAGCCATGCCATTATTCTAATTCCAATTACCGTAAGTCCTATTCATATTTCACTGTGTATCGCCACCTTAAAGGGGATGTCTAATCACAACAGCTCCTTTAATATTGAAAATCACTCGCCAATCGGTTGATCGCTGCTGATCGTCTCCAGGAGGTGACTAGCTGACTGCACAGCGGCCACTGCAGGGCAAATATGGTATTACAAGCTGATCATTCATGGGATACATGGAAAGGCCGGATCGGCGGGTCCTCCAGAGCTAAAATTCCTGTTTGCAAACACAAATTCAAATTCAAATGAGCTTTATTGGCAGAACTAAGTACAAACACTCTTCTAGCTTTTAGAAGGGGGGTCTTCATGATTTTTCTGTACCTGAAAAAAAACCTCTTTTTTGTTTGTGTTATCATGCAGTATCTAAAAGGGGCCTCATTCTTTTTTTTTTTTTATCTATATAGATATACATATCACACAGTGGATGTAGCGCCCATGTCCTGGCTGATAGTGACTGTCAATGTGGAATGTAATTGTCTATTTAAAGAGAGCTAGGGGGTTCACCTATTATAATCATTGTGGTGGTGTGTCGCCCTCTGGTGGTCATTATCTGTCCCTGCCCTTTTTCCAGTACACCATGTTCCTGTGCTCCGCTCTTCTGATCCCCATTGTCCAGTACTGCAACTTCTGTCAGCTCAGCTCCTGGCTACGATCCTCTCTTGCCACCCTGGCAGGGGCGTCCCTGCTGATTCTTCTCTACGTGCCACTCTTCCCAGACAAGTAAGTCATTTCCAGCCCTATAAAGGATGCAACAGTTTTCTTTCTAGAATTTATTTTTATCATGATATAATGTTATGTTCTTGTTTTTTTTCTAGGTCTCCGGTGACGCTGGACATAGACATTGCCACAAATTTCAGGTAAATCGCTGATATATCAGGTTAAAAAGTAAATTTTCATAAATAATATAGTCAACATAATGTACAGTATATCTCCAGTTCTTGAAGTTGATGTGTTGGAAGCAGGAAAAATCGGCAAATGTAAGGATCTGAATTCCGTTATCCCATATGAACGTACGCTATATCAGAACAGGGGCTGTCCGGGAAAATTTGATAAGATTTGGGCTCGATGGAACTCTTCCCATCTCACCCTATAGATGTACTATGATGGGTTTTCTTGGCGGTGGTCGGGGGCAGCGCGTGGGGGTTGGGCACAGGGATATATGGCGAATTAGTTAGTAATTAGAGTAGTAGCAGTCCTAATTAGAGAGATTTAGTTTTACAGGTTTTCTCTTTCCTTACCTATGTAATATATATGTAATATGTATGTTACAGATAGTTAACAAATACATAATAACATTGGTTGAGAGTAATAAGTACCTTTTATTTCATGTTTAACCCCTTAGTGACAGAGCCAATTTGGTACTTAATGACCAGGCCAATTTTTGCAATTCTGACCACTGTCACTTTATGAGGTTATAACTCTGGAACGCTTCAACGGATCCCGCTGATTCTGAGATTGTTTTTTCGTGACATATTGTACTTCATGTTAGTGGTAACATTTCTTCGATATTACTTGCGATTATTTATGAAAAAAACGGAAATATGGCGAAAATTTTTAAAATTTTGCAATTTTCAAACTTTGTATTTTTATGCCCTTAAATCAGAGAGATATGTCATAAAAAATAGTTAATAAATAACATTTCCCACATGTCTACTTTACATCAGCACAATTTTGGAAACAAATTTTTTTTTTGTTAGGGAGTTATAAGGGTTAAAAGTTGACCAGCAATTTCTCATTTTTACAACACCATTTTTTTTTTAGGGACCACATCACATTTGAAGTCATTTTGAGGGGTCTATATGATAGCAAATAATGAAGTGTGACACCATTCTAAAAACTACACCCCTCAAGGTTCTCAAAACCACATTCAAGAAGTTTATTAACCCTTTACGTGCTTCACAGGAACTGAAACAATGTGGAAGGAAAAAATGAACATTTAACTTTTTTTTGCAAACATCTTAATTCAGAACCATTTTTTTTATTTTCACAAGTGTAAAAACAGAAATGTAACCATAAATTTTGTTATGCAATTTCTCCTGAATACGCCAATACCCCATATGTGGGGGTAAACCACTGTTAGGGCGCACCGCAGAACTTAGAAGTGAAGGAGCGCCGTTTGACTTTTTCAATGCAGAATTGGCTGGAATTGAGATCGGACACCACATTTAGAGAGCCCCTGATGTACCTAAACAGTGGAAACCCCCCACAAGTGACACCATTTTGGAATCTAGACCCCTTAAGGAACATATCTAGATGTGTGGTGAGCACTTTGAACCCCCAAGTGCTTCACAGAAGTTTATAACGTAGAGCCGTGAAAATAAAAAATCGCTTTTGTTTACACAAAAATGATCTTTTTGCCCACAAATTCTTATTTTCACAAGGGTAACAGGAGAAATTAGACCACAAAAGTTGTTGTGCAATTTCTCCTGAGTACGCTGATACCCAATATGTGGGGGTAAACAACTGTTAGGGCGCACCGCAGAGCTTGGAAGAGAAGGAGTGCCGTTTTACTTTTTCAATGTAGAATTGGCTGGAATTGAGATTGGACGCCATGTCGCGTTTGGAGAGCCCCTGATGTGCCTAAACAGTGGAAACCCCCCACAAGTGACACCATTTTGGAAACTAGACCCCTTAAGGAACTTATCTAGATGTGTGGCGAGCACTTTGAACCCCCATGTGCTTCACAGAAGTTTATAACGTAGAGCCGTGAAAAAAAAAAATTGCATTTTTTCTACAAAAATGATCTTTTTGCCCACAAATTTTTATTTTCACAAGGGTAACAGGAGAAATTAGACCACAAAAGTTGTTGTGCAATTTCTCCTGAGTACGTCGATACCCAATATGTGGGGGTAAACCACTGTTTGGGCGCACCGCAGCGCTTGGAAGAGAAAGAGTGCCGTTTTACTTTTTCAATGTAGAATTGGCTGGAATTGAGATCGGACGCCATGTCGCGTTTGGAGAGCCCCTGATGTGCCTAAACAGTAGAAATTCCCCACAAGTGACCCCATTTTGGAAACTAGACTCCCCATGGAACTTATCTAGATGTGTGGTGAGAACCTTGAATGCCCAAGTGCTTCACAGAAGTTTATAATGCAGAGCCGTGAAAATAATTTTTTTTTTTTTTTCCACAAAAAAGATTTTTTAGCCACCAAATTTTTATTTTCACAAGGGTAATAAGAGAAACTGGACCCCAAAAGTTGTTGTCCAATTTGTCCTGAGTATGCTGGTACCCCATATGTGGGGGTAAACCACTGTTTGGGCGCACGGCAGAGCTCGGAAGGAAGGAGCGCCGTTTTGGAATGCAGACTTTGATAGAATGGTCTGCGGGTATTATGTTGCGTTTGCAGAGCCCCTGATGTACCTAACCAGTAGAAACCCTCCACAAGTGACCCCATTTTGGAAACTAGACCCCCCAAGGAACTTATCTAGATGTGTGGTGAGAACTTTGAATGCCCAAGTGCTTCACAGAAGTTTAGAATGCAGAGTCGTGAAAATAAAAAATATTTTTTTTTCCACAAAAAAAGATATTGTAGCCGCCAAGTTTTTATTTTCACAAGGGTAACAGGAGAAATTGGACTGCAATAGTTGTTTTCCAATTTATCCCGAGTACGCTGATGCGCCATATGTGGCGGTAAACCACTGTTTGGGCGCACGGCAGAGCTCGGAAGGGAAGGAGCGCCTTTTTGGAATGCAGACTTTGATAGAATGGTCTGTGGGCATTATGTTGCGATTGCAGAGCCCCTGATGTACCTAAACTGTAGTAACCCCCCACAAGTGACCCCATTTTGGAAACTAGACCCCCCAAGGAACTTATCTAGATGTGTGGTGAGAACTTTGAATGCCCAAGTGCTTCACAGAAGTTTAGAATGCAGAGTCGTGAAAATAAAAAATATTTTTTTTTTCACAAAAAAGATTTTGTAGCCCCCAAGTTTTTATTTTCACAAGGGTAACAAGAGAAATTGGACCCCAGAAGTTGTTGTCCAATTTATCCCGAGTACGCTGATGCCCCATATGTGGGGGTAACCCACTGTTTGGGCGCACGGCAGAGCTCAGAAGGGAGGGAGCACCATTTGACTTTTTGAGCGCAAAATTGGCTGTCGTGTTTGGAGACCCCCTGATGTACCTAAACAGTGGAAACCCCCCAATTCTAGCTCCAACCCTAACCCCAACACACCCCTAACCCTAATCCCAACCTCATCCATAATCCTAATCACTAACCCTAACCATAATCACAACCCTTACCCCAAAACAACCCTAATGTCAACCCTAACCATAACCCTAATCAAAACCCTAAATCCAACACACCCCTAATCCTAATCTCAACCTTAACCTCAAACCTAACCCTAATCCCAATTCTCCCCTAATCACAACCCTAACCTTAACCCTAATCCCAAACCTAACCCTAATCCCAAGCGTAACCCTAATGCCAACCCTAACCCTAATACGAACCCTAATCCAAACCCTAACCCTAATCCCAGCTCTAACCCTAACTTTAGCCCCAACCCTAGCCCTAACTTTAGCCCCAACCCTAACCCTAGCCCTACTTTCACACTTGCGTCGTTTGGCATTCCGTCGCAATCCGTCGTTTTGGACAAGAAACGGATCCTGCAAATGTGCCCGCAGGATGCGTTTTTTGCCCATAGACTTGTATTGCCGACGGATCGTGACGGATGGCCACACGTCGCGTCCGTCGTGCACTGGATCAGTTGTGTTTTGGCGGAGCGTCGGCACAAAAAAACGTTCAATGAAACGTTTTTTTGTACGTCGCATCCGCCATTTCTGACCGCGCATGCGTGGCCGTAACTCCGCCCCCTCCTCCCCAGGACATAGATTGGGCAGCGGATGTGTTGAAAAACTACAGCTGCTGCCCACGTTGTGCACAATTTTCACAACGTGCGTCGGTATGTCGGGCCGACGCATTGCGACGGCCCCGTACCGACGCAAGTGTGAAAGAAGCCTAACCCTAAGTTTAGCCCCAACCCTAACCCTAAATTTAGCCCCAACCCTAACCCTAAATTTAGCCCCAACCCTAGCCCTACCCCTAACCTAACCCTACCCCTACCCCTAACCTAACCCTACTCCTAACCCTACCCCTAACCCTACCCCTAACCTAACCCTAACCAAACCCTAACCCTAACCCTACCCCTAACCCTACCCCTAACCCTACCCCTAACCCTAACCTAACCCTACCCCTAACCCTAACCCTAACCTAACCCTAACCCTACCCCTAACCTAACCCTAACCTAACCCTACCCCTAACCCTAACCTAACCCTACCCCTAACCTAACCCTACCCCTAACCCTACCCCTAACCTAACCCTAACCCTAACCCTAACCCTACCCCTAACCCTAACCCTACCCCTAATTTTAGCCCCAACTGCTGTTCTCCTGCCGGCCGGCAGATGGAGACAGATGGCGGGCGCACTGGGCATGCGTCCGCCATGTTCTGCTGCCGGCGGCCAGGAGGAGCAGCAAGAGGATCCAGGGACCTAGGTGAGTATGCTAGGGTCCCCGAATCCCCCTATTTCTCTGTCCTCTGATGTGCGATCACATCAGAGGACAGAGAATTACACTTTACTTTTTTTTTTTTTTTGCGGTCGCCGGTAAACAGTTAATTACCGGCGATCGCTGGGTAATACCGACCCCGATCGTGCTCTTTGGGGTCTCGGCTACCCCCGGCAGCCGAGACCCCAAAGATTCTCCCGGTGGCGGCCGGCGGGCGCACTGCGCATGCGCCCGCCATTTTGAAGATGGCGGCGCCCACCGGGAGACACGAGGAGCATCGGGGGAGCTAGGTGAGTATTGGGGGGCCACCTGGGACCCCTTTTCTCTGTCCTCCGATGTGCGATCACATCGGAGGACAGAGAAATTAAAAAGAGATCGCTTTTTTTTTTTTTTTTTTGCGATCGCCGGTAAACGGTTAATTACCGGCGATCGCAAATGCGGGGTGGGTTAAAAACCCCCCCGAATCATGTTCTCTGGGGTCTCGGCTACCCTCGGCAGCCGAGACCCCGGAGAAAATCGGCCTCTGGGGGGCGCTATGGACTTTTTCCACAGTACGGCAGGTCTTGTGGGGTGTTCCCGGTATACGGCAGGTCTTGTGGGGGGTTCCCGGTATACGGCAGGTCTTGTGGGGTGTTCCCGGTATACGGCAGGTCTTGTGGGGTGTTCCCGGTATACGGTAGGTCTTGTGGGGTGTTCCCGGTATACGGCAGGTCTTGTGGGGTGTTCCCGGTATACTGCAGGTCTTGTGGGGTGTTTCTAGTATATGGCAAGTCTTGTGTAATGTTCCTGGTATATGGCAGGTCTTGTGGGGTGTTCCAGCTCCATAAAATAATAAATCTTTATTTCTCCGTTAAAATACAAATAAGAAGAACAAATCCTTGTCTGAGTGCGAATGCAGGAGTGCACATAACATGCGACGCGTTTCGATCGTTCGTTTCGTCTTGTGGGGTGTTCCCTGTATACAGCAGGTCTTGTGGGGTGTTCCCTGTATACAGCGGGTCTTGTGGGGTGTTCCCGGTATACAGCAGGTCTTGTGGGGTGTTCCCTGTATACAGCGGGTCTTGTGGGGTGTTCCCGGTATACAGCAGGTCTTGTGGGGTGTTCCCGGTATATGGCAGGTCTTGTGGGGTGTTCCCTGTATATGGCAGGTCTTGTGGGGAGTTCCCGGTATACGGCAGGTCTTGTGGGATGTTCCAGGTATACGGCAGGTCTTGTGGGGTGTTCCTGGTATACGGCGGCTCTTGTGGGGTGTTCCTGGTATACGGCAGGTCTTGTGGGTTCTTCCTGGTATACGGCAGGTCTAGTGGGGTGTTTCCTGTATACGTCAGGTCTTGTGGGGTGTTCCCGGTATACAGCAGGTCTTGTGGGGTGTTCCCGGTATACGGCAGGTCTTGTGGGGTGTTCCCGGTATACAGGTCTTGTGGGGTGTTCCCAGTATACGGCAGGTCTTGTGGGGTGTTCCCGGTGTACGGCAGGTCTTGTGGGGTGTTGCTGGTATACGGCAGGTCTTGTGGGGTGTTCCTGGTATACGGCAGGTCTTTTGGGGGTGTTCCCGGGATATGGCAGGTCTTGTGGGGTGTTACCAGTATGCGGCGGGTCTTGTGGGATGTCACAGCTCACCTCCTCCTCCTCCTGTACAATGACTGATAACACCTCTATATACAGTAGATAACACAGGACCCACCATTCACAATAGGTGATGTCACAGATCACCTCCTCCTGTACAATGACTGATAACACCTCTGTATACAGTAGATAACACAGGATCCACCATTCACAATAGGTGAAGTCACAGCTCACCTCCCCCTCCTGTACAATGACTGATAACCCCTCTATATACAGTAGATAACACAGGATCCACCATTCACAATAGGTGATATCACAGCTCACCTCCTCCTCCTGTACAATGATTGATAACACCTCTATATACAGTAGATAACACAGGATCCACTATTCACAATAGATGATGTCACAGCTCACCTCCTCCTCCTGTACAATGACTGATAACCCCTCTATATACAGTAGATAACACAGGATCCACCATTCACAATAGGTGTTGTCACAGCTTACCTCCTCCTCCTGTACAATGACTGATAACACCTCTACATACAGTAGATAACACAGGATCCACCATTCACAATAGGTGTTGTCACAGCTTACCTCCTCCTCCTGTACAATGACTGATAACACCTCTACATACAGTAGATAACACAGGATCCACCATTCACAATAGGTGATGTCACAGCTCACCTCCTCCTCCTGCATAATGACTGATAACACCTCTATATACAGTAGATAACACAGGATCCACTATTCACAATAAGTGATGTCACAGCTCACCTCCTCCTCCTGTACAATGACTGATAACCCCTCTATATACAGTAGATAACACAGGATCCACCATTCACAATAGGTGATGTCACAGCTCACCTCCTCCTCCTGTACAATGATTGATAACACCTCTATATACAGTAGATAACACAGGATCCACTATTCACAATAGATGATGTCACAGCTCACCTCCTCCTCCTGTACAATGACTGATAACCCCTCTATATACAGTAGATAACACAGGATCCACCATTCACAATAGGTGATATCACAGCTCACCTCCTCCTCCTGTACAATGATTGATAACACCTCTATATACAGTAGATAACACAGGATCCACTATTCACAATAGATGATGTCACAGCTCACCTCCTCCTCCTGTACAATGACTGATAACCCCTCTATATACAGTAGATAACACAGGATCCACCATTCACAATAGGTGATGTCACAGCTTACCTCCTCCTCCTGTACAATGACTGATAACACCTCTACATACAGTAGATAACACAGGATCCACCATTCACAATAGGTGATGTCACAGCTCACCTCCTCCTCCCCCTCTTGTACAATAACTGATAACCCCGCTAAAAATATGCAAAGCCAAACCAGAGACCCTTTTGTAGACAGCTCTGTTTGTGATTTTTGTACTGGTTAGCTGAATGGGATGCTTACAATGTAGCTTGGGAAGAGGGGTGGAGATGCCAGCTTACAGTGAAAAGACCCAAATACTGTATGTAGATTTCAGGTGGGCCTCTGGTTTGGCTGATTTCAGCCATTTTGCATGTTTTTTTTACCATATCACATTATCTAACCAACTATAATACACCTGTCCACTAATAATTTATCTTTTCTTTTATCACCAGCTCTTCCCCTCCACCCGATGCCAACCTTGGCACTAGCAATACCAGTAAGCCATCATCACAGCTTGGGCAGGAGCTCACCGTGGCTTACTTCCTCCTTCTCCTTTTGGTTTGGTTCCTGAACCGTGAGTTTGAGGTCAGCTACCGCTTGCACTACCATGGAGACGTGGAGGCAGACCTTCACCGCACTAAGATCCAGAGTATGCGAGATCAGGCAGACTGGCTTCTCCGTAACATCATCCCGTATCACGTGGCTGAGCAACTGAAGGTCTCCCAGAGCTACTCCAAAAATCACGACGATGCTGGCGTCATCTTCGCGAGTATAGTCAACTTCAGCGAGTTCTACGAAGAGAACTACGAAGGAGGTAAAGAATGCTACCGTGTCCTCAACGAACTGATCGGAGACTTTGATGAACTTCTTAGCAAACCTCATTACTCCTGCATCGAGAAGATCAAGACCATTGGTGCTACGTACATGGCTGCCTCTGGACTCAACCCATCTCAGTGCCAGGACAGCAGCCAACCCCACCGCCACCTGCAGACGCTCTTTGAGTTTGCCAAGGAGATGATGAGTGTGGTGGATGATTTTAATAACAACATGCTGTGGTTTAATTTTAAGCTCCGCATTGGGTTTAACCATGGCCCACTGACGGCTGGCGTTATTGGGACCACCAAGCTGCTTTATGACATCTGGGGGGACACGGTGAATATTGCAAGCAGGATGGACACAACCGGCGTTGAATGCCGCATCCAGGCTAGTGAAGAAAGCTACAGGGTGTTAGTGAAAATGGGCTATGACTTTGACTACAGGGGGACAGTCAATGTCAAGGGCAAAGGACAGATGAAAACGTACCTGTACCCAAAATGCACAGACAATGGCGGCCTAGTTCCCCACCATCAACTGTCTATCTCTCCCGACATCCGGGTCCAGGTGGATGGAAGCATTGGACGTTCACCTACTGATGAAATTAGCAGCCTCGTAACTGGCAACAAAGGGGCGGTGGAAGCAGGAGGTGGAGAGACTGGACGTAAGCGGGAAAAGGCAGAAGACAGAGGCCGAGATGGAGGAGCACGGTGAGGCTGGTGGAGTGGAGAAGGACCATATAGAGCATGTGGGGCCACCAGTGATGAACAAGACTGTTGGCCCAATAGGTCACTTATGTGCCAGGTCATGGACCTGCATCATTCCTGCTCAGTCTTATGGTGACGTGGCTTCCGATGGATATCTATATACCGTAGATGGCTCTTAAATTCTTCTAGCGCTGGTGGACCTCCGTGTCCAGAGTACATTTTACCCTGTCTCTCACATATGATGGTCTAGTTTAGAAGAGCGTTGGGGGCTACAAATATGTCATTTCTCTTAAGTGCTGGGGTAATCCTTCCTACTATAGTCATTAGCCAAGGTTGGCTAGTAAGATCAAGGTTCCAAGTCTGTTGAGGATACATTGCCCAGTTCGCTCTATGTTGGCGGCATCGGTCTATGGAGGTCCATCCTCCCCTGGATAGTCGAGTTGGACAGACACTGGACTAAATTGGAAGACTGTTGCCTCAAGCCGCATCTCATGCCTCCGCCTCTTCGTCAGCCATACTGAGGATTGAACTAAGTGCCTTCCGCTCTCTGGACCTGTCCCACCCAGATGAGATGACAGTGACACCTTTTCGCAATTCTCGCTATTACTTGCCAAAAGCATGCGCCTCTCTGGACTGCTGCCCATCCACCCGCGAGCGGTGATGGGAGGGATTTTTCTGAAAATGGGTAGTGACATTATTTCCTTGGTTCAATAAGACAATGCGATTGTAACGTGTTTTCAGTAACACTTTAGCTGCCTACCAGTTCCCATTAGTTGTGATGCCTCCAAAGCAGAATGTCAAGGGTATTTTAAGGAGAATCTATCACAAAGTCAAAAGTAGCCATTTTCTCCATTATTTTATTCCCGCTCCTCCGCTAAGTAATCTGTTTTTTGTTTTGTTTAAATCCACCATATAGTTCCTGAGATATAGGCCTTTTTATTTAGAGATAATTGTTAAAAGTCTAAACCGTGGGGGTGTGTCTTACATCTGCTTTGCATAATTACTATTTTAGCACCGCCCCCGTAAAAATCAGCGCTAAATAAAAAGGCCCATATCTCTGCAACCGTATGGTGGATTTAAATAAAACAAAAACCAAAATACTCAGGCGAGGATCGAAAATGAAATAGGAACGAAAAGTTGGATACTTTTGACTTGGTGACAGGTCACCTTTAAGAAAAAAAAAATCCCGTCTTCTCTCTATATCTGTCCTTGTTGCCATAGCAGGACAATGTATTAAGGTACCTCTCTTGCAAAAAAAAAAGAAAAAAAACATAAAAACCTTTTGTTCTTAAAGCTATGGTGGCCATATTTATTATTCCAAGACTGGTCTGTTAAAGGGGAAGTATCACTTTTTCTACCAGACAGCTCGGCCGTAGTTTATGTGCAATATTATAGCATTTTAGTGAGCTTTTAACCTTTTAATATATAGACATTTGTCAATGTAAAGTGGGAATGGATCTAATTTTTTTCCGCTTTCTGAATGGTACATGCCAGCCTCCGTTTTGAATGTATTATATTAATGGTGCAGATAATTTTTACAGGTTTTTTTTTTTTTTGGGGGGGGTGGGGGATAACATATTTAAATATTTTTTACAAGATCGCCATTTAGTGTCGCTTCTTTTAGCCCTCTTAGTCACTGTGGGGGTCTTCATGACCAATTTTCCTTCTATTCCCCGCTTTAGCCTTGGCAGTTAATATTCTGTCCAAGGCGGAGTGGTAGCACCCTAACATAGCACAAGCCCCTCTTTTGGTAACCAGGTGCAATTGCCCCCCACAGACATAGCCTAAAATTGGTTGCTATGCCGCCATTTCTGGAACTGTCTTTGTTTCCCATAACAACCAATCACAGCACAGCTTTCATCGCTTACAGTGCTCTAGGAATATGCAACATGTGCTGTGATTGGTTGTTATGGGTAACCATACAGGATAGATGGGGCAGATTTATAAAAAGGCCGAAAAAGGAAAACAAGGAAAAATATAAAAAAAGAAATATGTCAATGGCATACTAGATGATATACTAGAGTGCTAATCTTCCATGCTTGTATGCCTGACCAATCAAGCATATCACTTGTTCACACATCCCTTTAAGCTGATACTTCCTCTTTAATAAGTATAAATACTAATGAAGCGGACATACCTGTATCCATAAAATGTATTCTTAGTACGACAAAGGGTTTTGGGGAGTTATATTTCCCAAGTTTTTATGTTTTCAAGTGGGCTTATGGTTGGTATGTGTACAGATGCTTATGAACGGCAAAACAAAAAAAGCAAAAAAAAACAAAAAAAAATAAAATAGGTAGCTGTGTACATACATGAGCGGACGCCAAATTTAGGGGGATAGACGAAACAAATATGGCGACCTCTATTGATTAGCCGCATAGCCCTATTGTCCAGGAAGGTGGGGGGTGTACTTATTTATACGGCCAATGTAAGAAGCGTAAAGTGTATGGTTGGCGCTAGTGATGGTCAATTTAATTGGTCCGGCGTATAGTCTGGTCTTCGGCGCCCGGCATCCTGGGGCCCAGGATGGCAGACAGAAAGTGAAGACCAGCCGCCATGAAAGAAGACCAGAATGGACGTCGTACTCGACCATTGCTAATCATAATAACTGTGCCGTGTTACCCTAGGCCCGAATATTCCTATGAGAAATTTGGCTCTAATCGATGTATGCATTTGGGTCAGACATATATACCAGTATATATAGATATATATATATATATATACTGTACCTGTATGTTTATATGCCTGTGGGTATATAGGTATGAACTAATACAAAGTCACGGACGTCTATATGTATATACTCCATATGTAGATCTCTATGTAAACAGGGGGGGAATGTAGTGCCTGGATATAGGGGCATCCCATAGACGTGACTCCTGCCCAGGTATGACCCATCTTCTTCCTCCTCCTCCTCTTCCGTATGCTCAGACTTCTGCGGTGACCGAAAACGTTCCTGCTGCGCGATATATTCTGCAGAACAAAACTGCAAAAAGCCAAAATAAATGCATTGAATACTCCACCGTCCGGATTGTGGGTTTGAGTTTTGTCTGTATGTACGTGACTGCAGGGTCAAGACAGCACAGGGTTTATTTGTAGTCTGTCACCACGTAGACACATTGTTTGGCAAAGGAGCTGTATACACAAAACGGTAGGAGATTTTTTTTTTTTTCCTCCATTGATGTTACTTTTTGAAGTTCCTTTGTTTGTTGATTTGTATGCAAGAAAGGGGCAATAAAGGGATTTTTTTTTTACCACAATGGATATTTATCAGCTATCTACAGGATCTACAGGATATTGCTTTACGCCTAGGACACAAGTCCTGAGAGCCCCCTCTGGCCCAGCCTTGACAGACCCCCATTCAGTGATCAATGAGGGTCTCATGAAGACAGATAAAATAGAAATGTCACGCCATGGAGGTCTCACAGCTGATTGTAAGAAGTGGGGAGAAGTAGGAGTCCAAAACCTGCAAAATTTAGCATTTAAAGGACCCTGAGAACTTCACGCCCCTGTTTGTCAGGCTATCCCTGTGTGTGTTGCGGCTGTCGAACAGGCGCGGGGATGCGAACATATTTTTCGAGCACGCCGAAGACACTCGGTTAGCACCCGAGTATGCTCATCACTATCCGCCATATATGTAAAGCACAAGTCTGAGCCCGCACCATACCCTGCAGGTGCTGGCTGTTTTTATACAGCAGACACCCATCTGCAACTCTGATTTACCCGCTTAGATGCAGTGGAGAACAGTGATCATGGCAGTGATTACACAGGAAGGGCTCCTATCACACCCCTTGGACCCGTGCCACACGATCATGGGACCCCAGTTTGGAACTTTGCTATTTATGGCCCTGAATCTTTTATAAAGTCTCACTTCATAGTTTGCTCATTGGACATAGAACCTGGATTGCAGGCTGTGTACAAATTTGTGACTCAATGGGGAAATAAACTCCAAAAATGCAAATTAGAGGTATTACTACCAGGATCGAACAATTCATTTTCTTATGATGCGATAACTGATTGTGACCACTAGATGGCTGCAGCACACCACTAATTACATTGTAATCTGGCACTTGGCTACTAAAACCATTGTTTAGTGCGCGCGCACTGAAGGTCATTCCAACATACAGCAATGCAGAAACATGGCGCTAATACATATATTTTTTATTTATTTTTTTACACTGCTTACATTTGTGTATTTAAACTGTTATTTTCAGGGAACCAATTTTTCCTGAATATTGCATAACCATTAAATGTCTCCAAACCTCACAAGTACAACAATTTGGGCCTATTCCTGCAGAAGACAATTGCAAAAAAAAAAAAGATTTTAAAAAAGCACCAAAAGCTGGGGTGAGATCAACACTAAAAATGAATAAGCCTTCATTTAACCTCTCCCGGCTTTGGCTATTTTTTCTTTTTTTTACGCTTTTGTTTTTTTTTCCTCTCCTTCTTCTTCCAAGGGAGATACCATTTTTTTTATTCAACCGTCCAAATAGCCATATGTGGGCTTGGTTTTTACAGGGTGAGGGGTGAATTGTAGTTTTTAATTATACTATTCACTTTACTATATAAAGCTGCTGTAAAATTAAGAACCCCTCCCCCCCCCCCCCATTAAATAAATAAATAAAAAAATACGCAACTCCGCCATTGTTTTTTGGATGTGGTTTTATTGATTAAGCTGATACCATATGTGGTTATTTTTATATATATTTTTAGTTGTTAAAAAAATATTTGTAGAACTTTCATAAAAAAAATAATTTTTGCTATAATTTTATTTTACCATACATGGAGCTATGAGGGCTTGTTTATTTATTTTTTTATTTATTTATTTTTGTTTGTTTGTTTTTTGCACACAGATCAGTCATTTTTATTGGTATAATTTTGGGATATATGTGATGTTTTTTTTTTTTTTATTGTCTACTATCAGAAAGTGACAGAAGCATTTAAAGCTTTCACTATTTTTTACGGGTTAAACTGGCACCATCTTGATAAAGTGGCTGAAGATCTGAATAAAACAGGTTTCTGACTTCAGTTACTCTGCTCCATTGCGGAGATATTAGTTGGTAAAGTTTAGATTCTATTTTCCAGTTCAATCAATAAGGGGCGTTAGCAGTGATCCTTCTTTGGGGGCGTTTATTTTTCCTCCTGTATGATGTTGACCAATCATAATCTGACAGCACTATACGGGGGAAGGGGGAAAGCAAATGCCCCCAGAGAAAACCGTCTTTCTCTGTGTCATATAATTAGGCCTCATTCACACGTTAGTTTCTCTCGCGTATGAGAAAAAATAACTGATTATTTTGATCCAAGTGTGGTTCAAGTGTCAACAGTTTTTCTCGTGTATGTGGAGAAAAAAAAATTCTCCACCTTCTCCTATGTGACAGTCCGTGAAAATCGGATCCACATACTTGCATTTCCGATTTTGATCCAACAATCAGATATGTCTCTGCGATCTTGCACAGACCACTTTGTCCAAGAAAAATCAGCGACGTTTGGCTCCAAAGACTATCATAAGTATGGCTGCTACTCATGAAAACCAGGGACAGCACTCGTATGGAAACATCAAATGTGTGACTGAGCACCACGACTGATGTGTTCAACCAGGTCACACAGATCCCAGTGCTGGCATCTATTGAGATTACAAGTGTAGAGGGAAGAGCGCAAAGCTGTGTGTCATTGCATACGCCGCTCTACATCTATCCCAGGCATCGGGGAATAATGCAGGACTGTGAGTGACATGCTACAGCTTTCCTTTCACGGCACTGTCAGTTTGTGGGAGAAGAGCAGTGCTGTGTCTTATTACATACACCGCTCTGAATCTATCCAAAGCATCAGGGAATAAAGCAGGGTTGTGACTTTGATATGCTACAGCTCTTCTTTCACAGCACTGACAGGGAGAAGAGTAGTGCTGTGTGTCACTACATACACCGATCTGCGTCTATCCCAGGCATCAAGTAATAATGCAGGGCTGCCTGTGTGTGACATGTTACAGGTCACCTTTCACAGCACTGACAGTGTAGGGAGAAGAGCAGTGCTGTGTGTCATTATGTACAACGCTTTGCATCTATTCCAGGCATTGAGGAATAATGCAGGACTGTGCGTGACATGCTACAACTCTCCTTTTACAGCACTGACAGTGTAGGGAGAAGAGCAGTGCTGTGTGTCATTACATACACCAGTCTCTATCTACCCCAGGAATCGGGGATTAATGCAGGGAAGTGTATGTGACAAGCTGCAGCTCTCCTCTCACAGCACTGAGTGTTTAAGAGAAGAGCTGAGTTGTATGTTATTACATACACTACTCTATATCTATCCCAGGCATTGGGGAATAATGCAGGGAAGTGTATGTGACAAGCTGCAGCTCTCCTCTCACAGCACTGAGTGTTTAAGAGAAGAGCTGTGTTGTATGTTATTACATACACTACTCTATATCTATCCCAGGCATTGGGGAATAATGCAGGGAACTGTATGTGACAAGCTGCAGCTCTCCTCTCACAGCACTGAGTGTTTAAGAGAAGAGCTGTGTTGTATGTTATTACATACACTACTCTATATCTATCCCAGGCATTGGGAAATAATGCAGGGAACTGTATGTGACAAGCTGCAGCTCTCCTCTCACAGCACTGAGTGTTTAAGAGAAGAGCTGTGTTGTATGTTATTACATACACTACTCTATATCTATCCCAGGCATTGGGGAATAATGCAGGGAACTGTATGTGACAAGCTGCAGCTCTCCTCTCACAGCACTGAGTGTTTAAGAGAAGAGCTGAGTTGTATGTTATTACATATGCTACTCTATATCTATCCCAGGCATTGGGGAATAATGCAGGGAACTGTATGTGACAAGCTCCAGCTCTCCTCTCACAGCACTGAGTGTTTAAGAGGAGAGCTGAGTTGTATGTCATTACATCCACTACTCTATATCTATCCCAGGCATTGGGGAATAATGCAGGAAACTGTATGTGACAAGCTGCAGCTCTCCTCTCACAGCACTGAGTGTCTGAGTGAAGAGATGAGTTGTATGTCATTACATACACTACTCTATATCTATCCTAGGCATTGGGGAATAATGCAGGGGATAATGCACACAACTGGCCAGTAAGGATAAGAACAGGTCAGGTTTTGAACCTCAGAATGTAAAGGGATAGTCTCTGCTGACCTATCAATCAGTTGTTTGCTTCTTATTCCTCTTTTTTAAAGGAGTAAACAACTTAGCATAGGTCATGATAACTGATCGGTGGGGGTCTGTCACTGATTAGCTGTTACCAGCCCTGACTCAACAGTGTAAGTAACAGCTTCATATATTGTGTAGTGGTCGTTCCCAGGTCCTGCAGCTCCGCTCCTATTGAAGTGTATAGGAGCCAAGTTGCAGTACCCCAAAGTGGCCACTACACAATGTACGGAGCTGTACACTGTTTACATCTGAGCACCAGGGGAGCAGATAACAGTTGACAGGTCGAATTGAACTAGTGGACATCCCCTTTAATACCCAGTGATTGGCTCAAACTTGTATTAGGCCGGTCATTTCTCCTTACAGAAGTGTACTGGCGAGCACATGAAAAAAGTCACCAGTCTCTTATTTTGGGTGCTCACTTGCAGATTATTAGGTCTGTGTCTCGCTGCCTGTATAGGATTTTCAGGATTGGGTTCGATCACGCCACGTCTCAGCGGTAGTCCCCATATTTCCCGTTGCTGCGGTAACGAGTCCCGTACATCCCATTCCTTCATGTACGGTACATTCTCCTCTGGAGGGAACAACAACTCATGTCTACACCAGAAAACGACGCGAAAATAGCGGGTGTCCTCGGCCGTACTGGTATCGAAGGGCTGAGACACAAAAGGCCATTTCTTGTGGCCGTGAGCAAGTGTCAGCCCCGACCATAATCATTTCCTGTTGTATTAACCCTATAAGTTCACAATTTTTTTAAATAAATCTGTATTTTCAGAATTTTTTTTTTAATTAATGCTGTGTGTGAAGCGGGCCTGCTGAATATTTGAGTAGTTAAGACAGTCCCCTTCTGTCTATGCATCATCCATGACAAAGAAGGGGGCTGGCTTGGCTTTTGGAAAGAGCGGCCGCTAACACACAGCTCTAATCATTGGTCAACACCAGGAACACTCTCCTGTGTTTAGCATGTATGATTGAGTGGCAACCTGATGACTGGGGTAAATGTCTTTTTTTAATTAATTTTGAATTAATTTTTAATTAATGGGGTGGGAAGGGCAGCTGGACAACTCTTCCGACAAATCAGCGACACTCCTGGACAATCATCATCAAGTTTTGGAAAGTATGAGATTGGCAGCAAAAGAAAAAGGATGTAAAGGAATGAGCAAAGAGCATGAAAGTGTTGGCGTGTCCATGTGTCTGTTGGGTGACCGGGTGACCAGAGAGAGCACTCCATGGACTCCAAAATGGCTGACGACGGGTGCAGCTTCATGTCTTTCCTTACTGATATCTGTTTATCAGATTTCTATCAGCCTTCGGCTGCCGTCGCACTAGCAGTATTTGGTCAGTATTTTACATCAGTATTTAGTGGAACAATTAGAGGAAAAGTATAATAGAAACATCTGCACCACTTCTGCATTTATCACCCACTCCTGGTTTTGGCTTACAAATACTGATGTAAAATACTGACCAAATACTGACCGTGTGAACATGGACTAATATTTTCTACCTGGTGTAAATGCTGCCGTTCTCCTGAATCCGGCGATGGTTTTCTTTTGTTCCTGCGCCTCTCTGTTCCTGAGATATAGCCCTCTCTTCCCTGTATAGAAATCTAGTCTTGTTATCCAAGTGGGTGTGGTCTTAAAAAAAGAGACGAGCTCAGAATGACGCCCACTTAGCTAATGGCTAGATTTACATACAGGGAAGAAAGGTCCATATCTCTGGAACGGAGAGGCGCAGCAGCAAAAGAAAAACAACGCCGGATTCAGGAGAACGGCGGCATTTACATTGGGTTACAAAAAAAACATACTTATGAAATGTGACAGGTCCCTTTAAGGCAAATAATACTGTAAAAAGGCTGGGCTATACAGAGACAATTGTTACCTGCAGTATTGAACAAGGTAGCGTCCACATGGACTACAGGTGTTACAAGGCAGCAATTCTTAGCATCGAGGCTTACAACATGTGTGCAGATTTACCTGATATAATAATATTAAACTATGAAGAATATTAACTCGGAATTTATCCTGAGGCACAATGGGGACCCAAACCGTGATAAGTCCTATAGAAAAGCTTCAATGGTAGTATTGCCAGCATGCAGCCTCAGAGCAACTTCCCTCTGATTAGCATGTTCCCATGGCTGGGGGATGCAATATTAGATTGGCACAACTATGGTGTGCCTAGGTTGGATGAAGACCTCTGACAAACACTTGACTGTGAGCGCATTCCTCTTTTGGGAAGCACAAAAATGAAAAGTGACAATAATACTGCCATATCGTGCTAAAATAACGTCCATATTTTATGCAAATAACAGTACCATATATTGCCCTAAGAAAAGCCTCATACAGTGTTCAAATAAAAATACCATTTTATACTCATACAGTGTCAAAAACGGCCACACACAGCGCCTATAGTGCTGAAATAACACCCCATTACATAGTTGAAATAATAGTATATGGCGCCTAGTAAGAGCAAGGTGTGCCCAGGGTGCCGGCCACAGAAGTGAAGACTGCCCTGGTCTGGCCATCACTGAGGACTGGATGGACCGCCAGAAAAGATCAGCGTGAATCTTTTTACTCAATGCTACAAGCGATCAAATGATCCCAGGTTCAAGTCCCTTAAGAAGATTAAAAGAAAAATAACATTTATTTTAAAAATCTAAAAAAAAATTGTCCCAAGTCCATTTTCCTAGTTTTCAAAAAAAAACAAAAAATAAGAGAAAAGGTATCTTAAAAATATAAAGTTAATTATCTCGTAAAATAAACAGTAAAATAAAATTGAAATCACTAGAATTGCATTTTTTGGCGGTTACTGCACCTCCCTAAAAAAAAGAAATAAAAAAGTGCTAAAAACTTCGCAACTACCCCGAAATTATATAAATTAACACTTCAGCTCCCCATACATAAAGCGAGCCCTAACCCGGCAAGATGAAAAATTCAAAAAGTTACCAATATCAGAAAATGCTACCCAAATTTTATTTAATTTTATAGAAATATTTTCTAGCCATTAAAATATACAGTACAGACCAAAAGTTTGACACACCTTCTCATTTAAAGATTTTTCTGCATTTTCATGACTATGAAAATTGTACATTCACACTGGAGGCATCAAAACAATGAATTAACACATGTGGAATTATATACTTAACAAAAAAGTGTGAAACAACTGAAATTATGTCTTATATTCTAGGTTCTTCAAAGTAGCCACCTTTTGCTTTGATGACTGCTGTGTACACTCTTGGCATTCTCTTGATGAGCTTCAAGAGGCAGTCACCAGGAATGGTTTTCAGTTCACAGGTGTGCCCTGTCAGGTTTAATAAGTGGGATTTCTTGCCTTATAAATTAGGTTGGGACCATCAGTTGAGCAGAAGTCTGGTGGATACACAGCTGATAGTCCTACTGGATAGACTGTTAGAATTTGTATTATGGCAAGAAAAAAGCAGCTAAGTAAAGAAAAACGAGTGGCCATCATTACTTTATGAAATGAAGGTCAGTCTGAAAAATTGGGAAAACTTTGAAAGTGTCCCCAAGTGCAGTGGCAAAAACCATCAAGCGCTACAAAGAAACTGGCTCACATGAGGACTGCCCCAGGAAAGGAAGAACAAGAGTCACCTCTGCTTCTGAGGATAAGTTTATCCGAGTCACCAGCCTCAGAAATCGCAGGTTAAGAGCAGCTCAGATTAGAGACCAGGTCAATGCCACACAGAGTTCTAGCAGCAGACACATCTCTACAACAACTGTTAAGAGGAGACTTTGTGCAGCAGGCCTTCATGGTAAAATAGCTGCTAGGAAACCACTGCTAAGGACAGGCAACAAGCAGAAGAGACTTGTTTGGGCTAAAGAACACAAGGAATGGACATTAGACCAGTGGAAATCTGTGCTTTGATCTGATGAGTCCAAATTTGAGATCTTTGGTTCCAGCCACCGTGTCTTTTTGCGACGCAGAAAAGGTGAACAGATGGACTCTACATGCCTGGTTCCCACCGTGAAGCATGGAGGAGGAGGTGTGATGGTGTGGGGGTGCTTTGCTGGTGACACTGTTGGGGATTTATTCAAATTTGAAGGTATACTGAACCAGCATGGCTACCACAGCATCTTGTAGAGGCATGCTATTCCATCCGGTTTGCATTTAGTTGGACCATCATTTATTTTTCAACAGGACAATAACCCCAAACACACCTCCAGGCTGTGTAAGGGCTATTTGACCAAGAAGGAGAGTGATGGGGTGCTACGCCAGATGACCCGGCCTCCACAGTCACCAGACCTGAACCCAATCGAGATGGTTTGGGGTGAGCTGGACCTCAGAGTGAAGGCAAAAGGGCCAACAAGTGCTAAGCATCTCTGTGAACTCCTTCAAGATTGTTGGAAGACAATTCCTGGTGACTACCTCTTGAAGCTCATCAAGAGAATGCCAAGAGTGTGCAAAGCAGTCATTAAAGCAAAAGGTGGCTACTTTGAAGAACCTAGAATATAAGACATAATTTCAGTTGTTTCACACTTTTTTGTTAAGTACCGTATATACTCGAGTATAAGCCGACCCAAGTATAAGCCGACCCCCCTAATTTTGCCACAAAAACTGGGAAAACTTATTGACTCGAGTATAAGCCTAGGGTGGAAATGCAGCATTTACCGGTGAATTTCAAAAATAAAAATAGATCATTATTTCCCCATAGCTGTGCCATATAGTGCTCTGCACCGTTCATTATTTCCCCATAGCTGTGCCATATAGTGCTCTGCACCGTTCATTATTGCCCCATAGCTGTGCCATATAGTAACATAGTAACATAGTTAGTAAGGCCGAAAAAAGACATTTGTCCATCCAGTTCAGCCTATATTCCTATAGTGCTCTGCACCGTTCATATTTCCCCATAGCTGTGCCATATAGTGCTCTGCACTGTTCATTATTTCCCCATAGCTGTGCCATATAGTGCTCTGCACCGTTCATATTTCCCCATAGCTGTGCCATATAGTGCTCTGCACCGTTCATTATTGCCCCATAGCTGTGCCATATAGTGCTCTGCACCGTTCATATTTCCCCATAGCTGTGCCGAATATAGTGCTCTGCACCGTTCATATTTCCCCATAGCTGTGCCATATAGTGCTCTGCACCGTTCATATTTCCCCATAGCTGTGCCATATAGTGCTCTGCACCGTTCATTATTGCCCCATAGCTGTGCCATATAGTGCTCTGCACCGTTCATATTTCCCCATAGCTGTGCCCCATATAGTGCTCTGCACCGTTCATTATTGCCCCATAGCTGTGCCATATAGTGCTCTGCACCGTTCATATTTCCCCATAGATGCTCCACATAAAGCTCTGCCATTGCTGCTGCTGCTGCAGTAAAAAAAAAAATGCAATACTCACCTCTCTTGCTTGCAGCTCCCAGCGTCCGGTCCCGGCGTCTCTCCGCTCTGACTGATCAGGCAGAGGGCGGCGCGCACACTATATGCGTCATCACGCCCTATGACCTGCACAGTCGGAGCGGAGAGACGCCGGGAAGACGGAGCGGCGCCCGGCGGCTGGAACGGGGACAGGTAAATATGCGATACTTACCTGGTCCCGGCGTCCGGCTCCTTCTCCCGCACAGCTGGTCTTCGGTGCCGCAGCCTCTTCCTCTATCAGCGGTCACCGTTACCGCTGATTAGAGAAATGAATATGTGGCTCCACCCCTATGGGAGGTGGAGCCGCATATTCATTTCTCTAATCAGCGGTCCCACGTGACCGCTGAACAGGGGAAGAGCTGCAGCACCGAAGACCGTGGGACTGCAGGGACAGCGCCAGGATCGCTGGAAGCAGGTAAGTATGCCTCAGCGTCCTCACCCCCTCACCCGCCGACCCTGTCACCCACCTTGACTCGAGTATAAGCCGAGAGGGGCACTTTCAGCCAAAAAATTTGGGCTGAAAATCTCGGCTTATACTCGAGTATATACGGTATATAATTCCACATGTGTTAATTCATAGTTTTGATGTCTTCAGTGTGAATGTACAATTTTCATAGTCATGACGAGAATACAGAAAAATCTTTAAATGAGAAGGTGTGTCCAAACTTTTGGTCTGTACTGTGTAAAAAAAACACAAAACTGTAATATCGCTGTAATTGTACTGAACTAGAGAAGCATGCAACAAGGTCATATTTTTTTTCCTTATAATGAAAGCTGTAAAACAAAATCCAAAAAAGAAATGGCGGAACATCAAACCAGTTTAAAAAAAACTGCAAATCCGCTACTAAGATCAAAGTTTGGCGCTTTTAATCGAAAGAGCACTGAAAGCTAATGCCTCTGTAACTTCTTGAAGTCGAAACCATTTTTCGTTTTTTCCTCCCCATCTTCCAAGAGGCACAACTGTATTTATTTTTCTGTACATTTAGTCTCATGAAAGTCTTTTTTTCTGGATTTTTTTTACCTTGTAGTTTTGAATGACAAAATTCATTTTGCCATATAATATTCTTCTAACCATAAAAAAACAGCAATTCTGACTTTTTTTTAGTTGTTTTGTTCTTTTTTACGACGTTAATTTTATTGTGAAAATTCAGGACAGTACGGTTATGGTGATACCAAATTCATATACCGTAGTTGTTGTTTTTTACTATCTTAAAAAAAAACCTAAAAAAATTGGCTTCAGTTGCCATATTTCGAGAAACATAACTATTTTTTTATAAAGTTGTATCAGGGCTTGTTTTTTTAGATGTAGTTTTTATCATCGCGATTTTGGGCTCCCTACCGCTTGCTGATCTCTTAATCCAATTTTTATCGGAACGTAACCAAAAACCACTGTGATTCTGCCATTTTCATTTTTTATTCCATTTCGGCGTTCACTGTGTTAGATAAATATCTTGATTTTTTATTAGTTTGAATAATTATGCAATTATGCGTTAGAAAATAATTAGATTTTTGCATTTACCATAAAATTCCTTTCCAATTGAATCCATTGAGGGACACAAGACCTTGGGTCAAACCGTGACACTAGGAGGCAGAAGAGCCAAGAATATGAGAGGAGCTGTGTACCACCCTTCACCCCCAGTGTATTCAACAACAAAAAAAAAAAAGATTTTACAGTAAATAGAAATATCCAATTTTCTCATTAGTACCATTGACAGACAGGACCATGGGACATTCCAGAGTAGTCCAAATGGGTGGGGAAAAAGACAACAGTTAACCATGTGAAACGCCTAGAGACAACGTAAATCTTGGTGATCCAATGAAGTTCCAACACTAGTAGTAGACATAGACCCAGGGAAAATCTAGATGATCGGCGCTTCCACAATAGAGGTGTGGTGGAAATTGAATAAAGGTCTTGTTGGCTCATAAAAGTAGTTAAATCTCGATGCTCGTATATCTGGAAGTTTTACCTACTTTTACGAACCAACAAGTCCTTCATTCAATTTCCACCACACTTCTATTGTGGAAGCGCCGATCACCTGGGTTTTCCTTGGGTTTATGTCTACCAGTGTTGGAACTTCATTGGAAGCATCTCCACTTACCTTCTGACTAGCTGCTCTCCACATCATGGTTATGATTGGGTCTACTTTCTAGAATTGTGCTTTAATTAGCACAACTGTATCAGGTGAGACACCATAGAGTGGATCTTGTAGAACTTGATGAAGGTGTGGATAGAGGCTCATGAGGCAGCCTTTCGGACGAGAAAGTCCATGGCCCAGTTTACTACATTGAGGATGCGAACCGCATAGAGCGCTTGAATGTCAAGCTCCTCCGATACCCATTGAAGAATTCTGGCTGCTTCCCTCATGGCTGAGGGGCTCTTGATGCCAAATTGATGTTTCAGGTAAGCCTGCGCAGTCAAGTCGTCTGTTTGCACTCAAAGTGGGCAATCACTGAAAAGGAAGAACTGGTGGGACAAAGCCAAGAAATGGCTGTCAGTTCCAGAAGGTTGATTTGGAAGCATAATTCCTCCAGAGAGCCTTAGTGGAGTGATGGTTGAACCCAGCTCTGCAGCCAAAGAGTGGCATCGGTGCTATTGAAGAAGGGAGGAAGGATCTGCCGGAAAGCAGAGCTGGGCCTTTCAAGCACCTAAAAAAGTCTCCGCGTACTAGAAAATGGAGGTGGGTGAGAGGATCCAAGGAATCAACTGTCCTGTTACAAAAAATAATAAAATGTTATAGTGGCCAGGTGTGATATTGGGGAAAGGGTATGTCTTCACAAAACTGAGACCATCCTGCTCAGGACCCTCATAGAAAAATAGAAGGAGCTTGAGGACTCCATCTGCAAGCAAGACACTCTGGCTTGAAGAAGGGAGAGCTTGGCCAGTGGTAGGAAAATTATACCCAACTGAGTACTGAAGATCATGTCTGGAAATTCCAGGTGCTGGGATTGCGTTAGACATGATGATCAGTTGATGACCCAACCGAAAATTTCCGAGGAGTTCAGAGCGATTTGGAGACCAAAGAGTGATTTGGAGATGATTGCCACCCCTCTGTGGAGTACACAGTGTGAAGAAAAATATTGGGGAAATTCGTACCACCTGGCTTTAAAAGAAAAATTGCAAAAGACCTGAGACAGATTGTGTCGGCCTTCTACAGACACTAGGCTAAAACAGACCTGTTTAGTGTCTGAGGAGAGAGTGTAGACCACCAGGCAAAGCCAACACTTTTTTTACCTAGTGTTAAGCCTCCTAGTGGCTGGGTGTGTACCCACGGTCCTGTGTCCTCCAATGCTATAATTGAGACAATTTAATTTTTGTATTTATTTTTATTTATAGAATAAGAGGAGGTGCAGCGCCCGAGATTCCTGGTCGTTGCAGTAATGTCGCTCTGCCGCTAAGGGGAGTGATGTTATGTCTGATTGCACTAAAGGAGTTCACCTGACCAGGTATCACAAGCACACATTACACTTCACACTCCGGCCAGCAGGGGGAGCAAAAGGCACTATGTATTAGGCCACTCCTCACACTGGTAAAACTAGGGCTTGGATAGGAAGTTAGAAGAGAACGCAGCCTGGGAGAGATCCAGGGAGGACCTGTCAGGGGTGGGTTCCTGACAGGGGCCTAGCAGAACGAATAGAAAGCAACGGAACCGCGCCTGCACTACCTTGCGGCGGTATCCTAAGAAAGGACAAGAAGAGAAGGATATTGTGGAAAGTGAGAAACGAGATCAAGCACAAAGGAGAGCCAGTAGGAGTCGTGCCTCGAGAACGGCAACTTCCTACTGAGGCGCGTAGCCGGTGACCGGAACACCGAGGAAGTAACTGACTCTATGCCTTACTTCAAATACCGCAGGACAGTTAATTATAGGTTGGCTGTCTACCATACATCACCTAAGCAGACATAGGGGGCAAGCGTGGAGAGGGGCATCTCTAGGGTCCCAGAATAGCTCCGAGCCTTCCCGTCAAACGGGTGCGTCCTATCCAGATAACTTGGGGGACGAAGACAGAGAGAGAGAAAGAGAAAGAACGAGAACAGAAGTTGTGAGGGCTATCCCGAATGCTCAGCAGGGAAGAACTACAACACACAGGCGCTAGTGGTAGGCACTGATTTCCACCTGCAAAGGGAACTCTGGATGTGCCTTCGGACTGGCCGGTCTCAGACAGCCCTGTTAACTGTGCTCTGGATTGTGGATCCCGAAGTCTTCAGTAAAAGGTAAAGAGACTGCAACCCTGTGTCCTCGTTATTAACTGCGCCTCACACCATCGCCACTTACACTACTGGGAAGCCCTGGGGATATACTTCACCTGTGGTAAGGTATTCCATCTAGCTGCCATTCCATCACCCCAGCGGACCCCTAAGCAGCGTCGGTCGCCCTGACCGAACACCACAGGTGGCGTCACGAACCCTTGACAAACTACCATCACCCCTTTCATTGGACGCCCCTTAGCAGGGTCACGGACCGGGTCCAGCCACCGTGACAACTCCAGAACTGAGACAGAGAGGACCGGTATCGAGAACCTGTGGCCCTGTGTCTGGGGGCGCTCCAACTTGGCGTCACGAACAGGATCGTACTTAAGCCTGAAGAATTGGGTCATGTGTGCCTTGGAACTGTGATTGAATTGTGCTTGAACTGTGATTTATTGCAAAGACTGTGTATTGCTATTTGCTGCAAGGATTCCCGCCAAAACCGCCGCCATTGCCGCGCAACGAGGAGCGCAGGCGAAGAACAAGGGCGTGGAGTTGTGGGCGTGAACGAACTGAGAAGCACGAAAAGTAATGGCCGCCCAGTCTAAATATTTCTGTACCTTGAGGACGTGCCCGTCAGCAGCCGAGATCCGCCTCCTGATCCTCAGTGGGGGGCGGAAACCAAAGAAACGAAACCGCCCATGGAGGACAGAGCGGGAAAAGGACAACGAGGACAGCAGTCACGTGGAGGATGCCATAACGAGCTACCCGAAGCCGGAGTGTGGAGTCGAAGCCGGAGACTTCCCCAGCTACCCGGAGGAGCACCGTGGCAGAGCCTTCACTGCTGGCACCGATTCCCTGCAGCTTAGGATGGAGGAGCTGATCGACCAACTCCTGCAGCTGCGGGTGGAGAGCAAGTCTTCGTCTCAAGGAGCACCTGCGGAAAGTTCATCAGCGCTGGTGCCACGAGTGGAACCCCTGCTGACACCATCGCAGAGCTCGCCATCGGCAGAGTCGGCCGACCCCGAGGACACCGTGGTGGCAGGTAAGGACGCTGATCCTGCCCCGGTGACTGAGGACCTGTTGGTGGGCCCGGTCGCAGCGCCGCCTCCCTACGGCACTCACCGCCTTCAGTGCTTTGACCCCTGGGACAAGGTCACAGGTATGGACCTGTTCCTTAAGCCCCCGATTGAGCCCACTACCCTGTCGGGTGAAGTCCACGCCGAGCGGACCGTATACCGCTGGGTGAACCCCGGGCCAGATTTTATGGGGTTCCCCGGAGCCGAACAGCAGAAGGGAGAGAGTGTGGAGGTCCTCAGCTGGGAAATGTATCAGGCCGAACTAGCCCAGGAGTGGGAGGAGAAGGAGGCCGAATACCAGGCCAAGCGTCAGGCCTACGACCGGAAAGACCGGGCGGTCAAGGCCAAGGCCTGCAAGGACCGCAGCACGAACCCGGCCCCGCGGAAGCAGGGCAAAGTGGTAGCCTTCCGACTCCGTGGAGGCTGGGGCTTCATTAAAGAACCGGGGCTATACGCGGAGGTGTTTGTCAACCGTCGGGACGTGGAGTCGCATCTCCTGGAGGGGCACCCCGACCGAGATCTGTACCCGGGAGACATTGTCACGTACACCAGACACTTTGGGGAGAAGGGATGGTATGCCTTGGATGTACATAAGAGGAAAGCTCCAGTAGTGCATCAGGCCAAAGCGCCAGCTCAACCGTCTCCCGTTGCGACAGTGTCCCCGTGCGGCCAGGCCTCTGCGGTCACCACAACCACCGTCATCATTCCGACAGGAACAATTGTCCGGGCCGCCACCTGCACCGTCACCACCACTACCACCATAGTTGCCAGGGAGTCGACTGCCATGACGACCGGTGCTCCAGCTGCTCCTAAGCAAAGAACTGTGGGTACACAGACCCCTGTGTGGAGTGAGGGAGCCCCTTATGTGGCACCTGGTAGCCGCCAGTATCCAGCTGGCCTACCCCGACCGGTGCTACCCCCTGAGTTACAGCAATAAACCTCGGAGAACCGAAACTGTACATAGTTAACTGTTTCCTGCTCTTTTGCTGTAAACCCGTCTAGGGTTATTTCTTAAAGGGATCCCTTTGTTGACCCGGGATCCCTATTGTTTTACATTTTTCTTTTTGCACAAAGTTATCATTGTTTCAAAAGACTGCCGAATCATGGACGGTGAATGATTTTGTAAATAGTTTGCACCTTCTTAAAGGTGCTCCCTACTGGTTTTACAAAGGAAGAAGACTTTGCGAAGACACGATTCCAGATGACGACGTGGAAGTTTCTTGAGTCTTGCAGTTCCTTAGTGACTTGATAATTGTTTGAACTACCTCAGAAAAGACTGATCTCCCCTCTTAAAGGGAATGTTATTTGTTGCTTGTTGATAATGATGCCTTAAGTAGTAAGATAGTGATAATGTTTGCATAGTAGATGCCCTGTAGCTAGAAGAGCTAGAAAGTGAACCTATAGGGGTTGGTGAGTCTGAAAACCATAGAGAGATGGTTGATAGAAGGTTGCTGTGAACCTAGAAGAAGAAAGGCAGTAGGCCCGGACGAATAGCCAGGCGGTCCTGCATGTGTGTGAAGTCAGAAGAAAGACAGAAAAGTTAGCTTTGTACTATAGTGTTTTGATAGTAAGCCTTTAGTGGGTTCAGCTTATACGCCCTTAAAGGAGAAGTTAAATTATTGTTCAAAGATTTGCACTTAGTAGAATACCCGGCTGGGTAACAGGAATTATTTATAGTCCGTAGAATAGAATGTTATTTAAAATATTTAAACATGTTTCCGTTTGTAACGTTCAAGTGGCCTCACCTCCCATAAAGGGAAGCATTATAATGTTTACATTGTTCAAAGCATTTCAAAATTTTGTATGTCTTTTTCCTAACATGTATTGTTGTTCTTCTTTTCCCAGTCCGGGAGTACTGGATTTAACCGGGGGGGGGGGGGATAGGAAGTTAGAACAGAACGCAGTCTGGGAGAGATCCAGGGAGGACCTGTCAGGGGTGGGTTCCTGACAGGGGCCTAGCAGAACGAATAGAAAGCAACGGAACCGCGTCTACACTACCTTGCGGCGGTATCCTAAGAAAGGACAAGAAGAGAAGGATATTGTGGAAAGTGAGAAACGAGATCAAGCACAAAGGAGAGCCAGTAGGAGTCGTGCCTCGAGAACGGCAACTTCCTACTGAGGCGCGTAGCCGGTGACCGGAACACCGAGGAAGTAACTGACTCTATGCCTTACTTCAAATACCGCAGGACAGTTAATTATAGGTTGGCTGTCTACCATACATCACCTAAGCAGACATAGGGGGCAAGCGTGGAGAGGGGCATCTCTAGGGTCCCAGAATAGCTCCGAGCCTTCCCGTCAAACGGGTGCGTCCTATCCAGATAACTTGGGGGACGAAGACAGAGAGAGAGAAAGAGAAAGAACGAGAACAGAAGTTGTGAGGGCTATCCCGAATGCTCAGCAGGGAAGAACTACAACACACAGGCGCTAGTGGTAGGCACAGATTTCCACCTGCAAAGGGAAATCTGGATGTGCCTTCGGACCGGCCGGTCTCAGACAGCCCTGTTAACTGTGCTCTGGATTGTGGATCCCGAAGTCTTCAGTAAAAGGTAAAGAGACTGCAACCCTGTGTCGTTATTAACTGCGCCTCACACCATCGCCACTTACACTACTGGGAAGCCCAGGGGATATACTTCACCTGTGGGAAGGTATTCCATCTAGCTGCTATTCCATCACCCCAGCGGACCCCTAAGCAGCGTCGGTCGCCCTGACCGAACACCACAGATGGCGTCACGAACCCCTGACAAACTACCATCACCCCTTTCATTGGACGCCCCTTAGCAGGGTCACGGACCGGGTCCAGCCACCGTGACAACCCCAGAGCTGAGACAGAGAGGACCGGTATCGAGAACCTGTGGCCCTGTGTCTGGGGGCGCTCCAGAGGTAATTTAAACTTTTATTTGGGCATTTTATATTTTTAGGTGTATTTTTATATTTGACATTTTTATATACCTTTTAGGATGTGTGCCCATATAGTAAGAGAGCACATCTGCCATAAATGTACGTCAAATGTCGCCAAAGGTGTCCGTGCACCACAAATTGCATACACGTAAGTAAATTATAATAAATCCGTTTGCCCATGAGCAGCCCTGCTTCTCCTAAGCCCTTCCTTCTATTTTTTTTTTCAAGTGGACCCCAAACACTGTAAAATACCTAAAATGGCAAACATAAGAAGCAGTTGACTTCCCTGGGTCCAGCGCTGGGTCTTGATGCTTGGCAGCAGCTGTGACGTCAATCACTGAACTTGGAGACTCGGGTCGTCTACCCTGGCACAGCCGATGACTGTGACATCATGGTAGGGCCGACTCCAGGTTTTTGAGGGCCCCAGGTGAAAGAGTCTCAGTGGGCCCCCCCCCCTTTAACACATACCACAATTCATGATCGCATATAAACACAGCCATGTAGTATATAACACAGCCCACGTAGTATATAGCACAGCCACGTAGCATATAACACAGCCACGTAGTATATAGCACAGCCCACGTAGCATATAACAGCCCATATAGTATATAGCTCAGCCACATAGTATATAGCACAGCCCACATAGTATATAACAGCCCACGTAGTATATAGAACAGCCATGTAGTATATAGAGACACTTGCCCCATATAGTGCTGCACAAACGTTATGGCCCCAAAGATGCTCCATACAGACACTTTCCCCATATAGTGCTGCACAAACGTTGATTATGGCCCCATAAGATACTCCATACAGACAATTACCCCATATAGTGTTGCACAAACATTATTGCCCCATAAGATGCTCCATACAGACACTTACCCCATATAGTGCTGCACAAACGTTATGGCCCCATACAGACACTTGCCCCATATAGTGCTGCACAAACGTAAAGGCCCCATATAGACACTTGCCCCATATAGTGCTGCACAAATGTTATGGCCCCATATAGACACTTGCCCCATATAGTGCTGCACAAACATTATGGCCCCATATAGACACTTGCCCCATATAGTGCTGCACAAATGTTATGGCCCCATATAGACACTTGCCCCATATAGTGCTGCACAAACGTTATGGCCCCATATAGACACTTGCCCTATATAGTGCTGCACAAACGTTATGGCCCCATATAGACACTTGCCCCATATAATGCTGCACAAACGTTATGGCCCCATATAGACACTTGCCCCATATAGTGATGCACAAATGTTATGGCCCTATAAAATGCTCCATACAGTCACTTGCCCCATTTGCTGTTGCTGCGATAAAAAAAATAAAAAATCACATACTCACCTCTCCGTCGCTCAGGCCCCGGCGCTTTCAATATTCACCTGTCCTCGTTCCAGCCGCCGCTCCAACTTCTTCAGCGTCTTCTGCACTGACGCCAGGCAGAGGGCGCGCACTAACCACGTCACCGCGCCCTCTGACCTCAGCGTCACTGCAGAAGACGCTGAAGATGGAGGCAGAGCGGCGGCTGGAATGAGGAGCAGGTGAGTATCGCGCAGCGCAGCGCTCCCCTCCCCATTATACTCACCTGCTGCTGGAGCAGTGCAGTCCCTGCTTCCCGGCGCGGCAGCTGCTTTCTGTATTGAGCGGTCACCGTTACCGCTCATTACAGTAATGAATATGCGGCTCCACCCTTATGGGAGGTGGAGCCGCATATTCATTACTGTAATGAGTGGTACCATGTGACCGCTCAGTACAGGAAGAAGCTGGGAAGCCAGGGACCTGCAGGGACCGCGCCAGCCGCCAGGAGTAGGTAGGTGAGTATAATTAGACAGCCCCCAGCCGCTCCCCCTCCCGGTGGTCCTAGGCACTGGCAGCTGCCTGCCTGCCCCTAACTCCGGCCCTGAATGGGCCCCCCTGTCTCGCCAGGGCCCCGGCACTTGCCCGGGTATGCCGGGTGCTGACGCCGGCCCTGCATCATGGCTGCAGCCAAACAACTCCGAGACCCCAGCAGTGGTGGAAAGCCGGCACTGGAGAGGATACGAAACTGTTCTGAAAAAGGAAAACCCCTTTTAGGTGACGGGCACAAATAGTTTTTGCATATGTAATGTACCTCTTCTGCAATAAATGTGACTTTTGAACTCCATAATTGTGGAGCGTAACCTTCATAAAATCCCCTCATAGTTTGTTATGGTAGAAAAAAAACTTAGGTTAATTCCACCAAATTCAGTCCATTCTCCTAAATTGTTGATCCAAAGAAATGCAAAAACCCGATGAGATAGAAGCCGATTTTCCTCATCTCGGGAAATAATTCTCCAAGTCTATCAGAATAAATCTTTGGGTCAATGACTTTTCTCCAGTAATCTATTACAGGGGTTGTCCAACACAGAATTTATTTATTTTTGTTTTTTAGGGATGGTGGATGCTTTTAAAATACCTGTGAATTCTGCGCTTGCTGCTCCATAGGCCTGCGACACCTCAGAAAGTGATATCCATTTGGAAGTCTTCGAATTGCTGAAGCCAGATAACCAGAACAGCGCGTCATCAGAGGAACATCCGATGACACCCTCCGCTAGAAACCTGACCGCTGCAGGCAATCAAAGGCTTCAGTGGTCCTGTGACTTATGAATAGAGCAGACATTGCTTCCTGAGCCGGTGCACACCTACGGAGCAGCAAGCGCAGGATCCACGTGGCTGCTAGTAGATGAGTTTGCCTCTGTTTTTATCTATACAATCATCCATCCCTACAAAAAAAAACCTTCCTGTGAAAGTAGTTTAGATAATTTTTTTACTCTTTTAGTGAATTCCCCTGGACAGTTCCCTTTGGCAGAGAGCGCCTTCATCTCAGTGCTCTTACAGTAGAGAATATCCAGCTATGCCAGTGTAGAAACCTTCTTTCCTTCACACATAGAAAATACAGTCCTGGGTGTAAAAAGATTGTTATTCAGTTGTAACCCCTACCAGGGATCAGACGGCATAATCAGTGGCCAGAGCTATCTGTCATGACGTCATCCAGGTATACGAGTGCCCAAAGAGGATTCTTTCCAACCAGGAACATGTTTCCAAGGGAGTGTCATGGGCAAACAGAACAGACTCTAAGGACATTGGAAGATGATCAACAAACAAAGTGCCCAAGGGGCAAGTTGGATTACAGAGGGGAGGCGACTCTTCACCATATGACGAAGAGAGTACACCCGAGAATCCGGTGTATGAGGTCCAACTCAAGAGAGAAGATGAGACACCAGGAAGGGTGCTATACCACAATATTGTTCGTCCCTATGTGTCTGATGGGGAGAAAGTTACAGAGTCTCCACAGGAACAGAGGAACAATGCACCGCTAGTAATCACAGATGATGAGGGAGGGCCAAGAGAGGCAACACTACAACCTCCAATTGATCCAAAGAACAGATCACAGGCTGAACCCACAAGATGAGTACCTGAAGGCCCGATACCTTCGGAAGAGACAAGCTAAGAGGGGCATCGCAGAGTGTGCCAACACAGGTGTCCAACCCACAAGGTCCGCAGAAAATGATTTAATCTGGCAAAATCTTGTGCGAGAAACACAGGAGAGCAACCGGGAATTAGCAATATTGGCGCTGCCCCCAAAGAGCATATAGAGCCTGAAATGATCTTTCTCACCCTAGGAAAGGAGAATTTAAAGAAGGGAGGAATGTAAGGAGATGGACAAAAGGAAGATATGCACAGTTAGCACATAACAGGGTGTCTACAATAAGAGCCACCAGAGAGAAAGTGGAAAGATTTGCATCAGTTTTAACTGAGGGAAAAAGATTGGAAGATACACCAGGTCAGATGATAGCTATGTTGCAGTTAGTAATTATAAAAGGCCCAGGAGGACAGTGAAGGGGAGGAATTGGAATCTGAACCTGTAGCATGACGTGTACTCTCCAAGCTCCTGGCCCTTACTTCATCCTTTGGACTTACTCAGTGGTCCTCCACAGCCACCCACACAGATGGACATACACTAGACCTCATCTTCACCCGCCTCTGTTCCTTATCTAATCTCACAACCTCTCCCTTCCCCCTATCTGATCACCATCTACTCACCTTCTCATCCTTGTCCTCCTCACCTGCCCTCCATGTCAAGCCACTACCACATCCTCGCAGAAACCTCGCACACCTAGACATTCACAGACTCTCAGACTGCCTTCTACCCCTGTCCTCCATATCTTCACTCCACGACACGGACAGCGCCACTGCTTTCTATAACTCCACCCTCACATCAGCCATAGACTCAGTCGCCCCTCTCATGCATGGCAAAGTGCGATAGATTAATAGGCAACCCTAGCATAACAATCTCACCAAAAAACTTCGACAAGCATCCAGGGTCGCGGAGCGGAGTTGGAAAAAAAAAACGCCTGCCAGACGATTTCGCTGCTTTCAAACAAGCTACACTTGCCTTCAAATCATCTCTCACCTCTGCTAAACAGACCTATTTCACAAACCTTGTATCTTCATTATCCTACAACCCAAAACAACTATTCAGCACATTTAACTCTCTCCTCCGCCCACCACTGCCACCTCCAACTCCTCTCATCTCTTCTGAGGACTTTGCCACCTACTTCAAAAACAAGATCGACCAAACAAGACAAACCTTTACTGTTCCACCACTCCATATACCAGACCTCTGCCCCTCCCTAATAACCTCCCTCTCCAACATCACTGAAGGAGAACTTACTCATTTCCTTTCCAAATCACACCTCACCACCTGTGCACTTGACCCCATCCCTTTCCACCTGCTCCCCAACCTCACTAACATGCTCATTCCAGCCCAAACCCTTCTCTTCAGCCTATCCCTATATTCTGGTACTTTTCCCTCTGCCTTCAAACTTGCCACCATCACACCCATCCTCAAAAAACCTAACCTTGAGCCAACTGCTATGCCCAGCTATCGCCCCATATCACTGCTCCCGTTTGCTTAAAAACTCCTTGAGCAGCATATCCATGCTCAACTTTCCTCCCACCTCTCATCTAACTCTCTCCTTGACAACCTCCAATCTGGCTTCTACCCCCACCACTCCACCAAAACTGCCCTAACCAAAATTACTAATGACCTACTCACAGCCAAAACTAACAGACAGTTCTCCATCCTCCTCCTTTTCGATCTGTCCTCTGCCTTCGACACAGTCGATCACTGCCTACTGCTACAGATTCTTTCTTTCCTTGGCATCAAAGATCCGTCCCTTCCTCAGCCCACAATCTATCAAAACTCTTGTGCATGCCCTCATCATCTCCTGCCTCAATTACTGCAACACCCTCCTCTGTGGCCTCCCCGCTAACTCCCTTGCACCACTCCAGTCTGTCCTCAACTCTGCTGCCCGGCTAATCTACCTCTCTCCTCCCCTGTTTCTCAACTCTGCAAATCCCTCCTCTGGCTCCCAGTTCCCCAACGAATCCAGTTCAAACTACTAACACTGATCTACAAAGCCATCCACAACCTGTCCCCTCCCTATATCTCTGAACTAATCTCCCAATATCTTCCCTCATGTAATCTTCGATCCTCCCAAGACCTCCTACTCTCCTCCACACTTATTCATTCCTCACCCAACCGCCTCCAAGTTTTCTCCCGAATATCTCCTGTCTTCTGGAATTCCACGCCTCAACACGTCCGATTATCCACCACCTTCGGATCCTTAAGACGGAACCTGAAAACCCATCTCTTCAGGAAAGCCTACAGCCTGCAATAACCATTCTGCTGACTCACCAACCACCCGAGCTGCCGCCTCACCACCAGAGCTGCCGTAATCCGGCGCTGTCTGGCGTTTCCTGTAATGGAAGCCTATGATGCCGGATACAACAAATGCAGGAATCCGGCTATGGATTCAGGTTTTGAAGAATCTCTCTCTCTCTCCCATTGGCCAGAACAGGTAGTCGGATCCGGCATAAATCCGGATCCATCGCACCGGGTTTTTCACTATTTTCGACAGATCCAGCGATCCGTTACACCACCGGATTCAGCCTGACGGCTGTGTGAAAGTAGCCTAAACCATCTCAGACAAATGTCTGTCCAGCCTCTGTTTGAAGACTTCCATTGAAGGAGAACTCACCACCTCTTGTGGCAGCCTGCTCCACTCATTGATCACCCTCATTGTCAAAAACTTTTTTCTAATATGTAATCTGTATATTTTCCCTTTCAGAGAAAACCGAAAGGAACAACTTCACACAAGGCAACGTAATAGAAAATATATATATCTTTATTGCACACCAATCGTATAAAAAAAGCACAGCAATTCCCACAATACAGGAAAAGAAAGGTAGAGTACCTCTGAGCTTCAACCCCTAGATCCTACTTCCTACTGCAATAGTAAACTTGCACAGTATACAGAAAAGAAATTGTTGATATGTAAAATACAATAACACTCCAAAAGTGCCATACTGGATAGTACAGTGCAATTAAACACATACGTACATATTAGGTAAATACCATATATTTATATCCAAGTAGGGGATATCTATGCAGTAATATAGCAAAAATCCTGTATGTGCACAATGTGAGCAGGCATGTAACACCGTAAGCAAACTATATGATATCAATTGCATAAGGACCAAGGTATAGTTACCAATTGGGGGAGCACACGGAAGACCCACCACAGGCTGCCCCGGAGAACGAGCATATCATTAATTCAAAACTGAAAATAAAGATTAAACAACAACCACAAAATGGATTTCATCAACTCATTAACTCAAAACTGAAAATAAAGATTAAACAACAACCACAAATCATCATCAACCAATGTATCCTTTTAATCAGTATAACGGTGCCGACGTGACACCGTCGGTAGGTTACTGTGCACAGTCCTGCTGACGGGTTCCCTTTAAATACCATTCTGTTATTTGCTGCACATTGTTCAAGCTTATCTAAATCCAACTCAATCCTTTATTTGTCTTCTCTAGTATTCTCTAGCTATCCCTCCTAGCTTTGCATTGTCTGCAAATTTGATTAGTTTACCTTTAGTTCCCTTATCTTGATCATTTATAAAAACTGTTGAACAATTCTGGGGACAGGACAGAGCCTTGAGGTACCCCACTTGAAACACTCTTCAAATTGGATGTGCAACCATTTACGTATTACCACTCTGAGTACGTTCACTGAGCCAGTTATGACTCCACCTAGCCGTAGTCTTGTCAATCCCATACTTGGTCATTTTTTCCATAAGGATAGTATGGGATACTTTATTAAATGCTTTGCTGAAGTCGAGATATACTATTTCTACTGCATTTCCCTGATCCACCCAGTCAGCGATTCCATCATAGAAGGAAATTAAATTAGTTTGGCATGACTTGTTTGCTACAAACCATGCTGGTTCTGGTTAATTACTGGATGGACAACATTTGCCCTTCTCTAGTCTTCTGGGATTTTTCAAAGATTCTGGCTAGTGGTTCTGCAATTTCCTCTGCTAATTCTTTCAGTACCATAGGATGTAATTCATCTGGACCAGGAGATCTAAATTAATGTAAATTTGCTAAATGTTCCCTCATCATCTCTCTGTTTATAAACAGTGTGAATTATTTTATTCCTTCGCTGGCACTATGAAGATCATGCTACAACTGCTTTCTTAGAGAACACAGATGCAAAATAGAAATTTAAAAGTTCGGCCTTCTCAACATCATTTTTGACCACTTCACTCTTTTCATGCTGTAAAAATCCGATAGCATCTTTAACTTTTCTTTTGCTTTTGACATACCCCCCAAATCCTTTTTTTACTGTTTTTGGTCTCCCTTGCAAGCCTCACTTCAAGACTGGCTGTAGCTCTTCTAACGCTTGTCCTGCATTCCCTGCAAACAGCATTTTATTCTTGTTTAGATATGCCCAATCTTTCCATTTGATATACATTTATTTTTTCCTTTTTATGATCCCCTGCAGATCCATTTCTGATGTCCTCCTGGTGAGTGGTGCACGTACATGCCGGCTCGTATGCAATGATATCATTGCGCACATGCTGTCACCAGTGCATCACATAAGAGGTGGGGTGACTCCCTTGGAGTTGCACGGCTACTCCGTGGAGCTCCTGGGAACCTCCCTGCACCGAGATGTGTGCCAGCGATGGTGGCACGACGGTGCAGACTACATTATTATACCCAGGGTCTCGATGAGCAGAAGCAAAAGAGGGGGACCCGGACCGTCCCCCTCTTTACTCCTGCTCACCAGGCCCCATACAATAGTAAGGGCAGTAATGCCCTGATGGTGGCTCTACAGTGAATGGAAATTCATTGTTTACATCATGTGACTTTGTTACCATAGCTGACTCCTTGCGGAAGACTATTGGGTGCTACAGTTTTAGACCATAAGTCCCAGAACAAATGTAAATCTCAACCGATAACAATAGGATGCAACAAGTCCTTAATCACTCCCACTTGGTGGGATACTTGTACGTATGTCAACCTGGGCTTTGGAATAGCATCTCCATACACCTTACCCCCACCCCCTTCCCCGGGACTAGCACATACAGAAGTGTGGCCCTTGCCAGAATCATCAAACTGAGTCTACAAGTCCAATCACTTGGACACCATTCACAATCACCTGGAATTCCTGATGCCCCTTGCCAGGATAAAGAACAGCACTGTAGGCAGGGTAGGCAAAATAGGAGTAGTCACGGGATATGCTGCAGTCCATCGGATCTGAGGTCAAGGGACAAACAGCTGATATATGACCTGGGACTCAACAGCTCCAACAGATAATGATACGACTTGTAACTTTTAAGCTCGACTCTGGCCCTTCCTGGGTCTTTGAGCACCCTTCAAACGAGGCCTTTGGTCCCTTCTTTTGGGTTTCCAAGAAATATGACCTCAGGCTCCCCTAGATTGCTCAGTATTTTCCACGAGGCTCACAAAGTCATCTGCCTTCTGGGGATCTCCATGGGCAACCCAGCTTTGCACGGATTTTAGTAGTGAGTGGATAAACCCGTCCACCACTACTCTTTTCACCATCTGTGCTGGAGAGCAGGTTTCGGGCTGTAGCCAGTTTTGAACCAGGTATAACAGGTCGAACATCTGGGACCGAGGAGGCTTTTCCTTATGGTAGCGCCAGAGGTGCTCCTGTTGTGCTCAGACTGCAAGGTTGACACCCAAAAGTTCCATAATCTCTGCCATCAGCTTGTCGTACTCCTTGGCATACTGTAGGGCAAAGTCGTAGTATGTTTTCTGCAGTTCCCCAGTAAGATATGGAGGTAGGACCCCTGCCCATTGCTCTGGGGCAGTTGTCTGCTACACTCTCAAATACAATCAGGAAAGCCTCAATGTTGATCTCCAAAGTCAAATTCTGTGAAATGTCACACTCGGTTACCGTCACTTTGGCTGGCATGTGATGCCATCTCCCTCACCTGGACAGTTTCTGCCAGGAGAGCCATTTGCTCCTGCTGCTGAACCTGCTGATGCAGTTGTAACTGCTGCTGCAACTCTTGTTGCTGCTGCTGTTTAAACTATTGCTGCTGTTAAAACTGCTGGATCAGGAGTTTGTTAGTAGTCTCCTGTTGGGTCTGCTGCTGGACTAATTGCATAACAAGCTTCTCCATGCTTTCAGACCGTGTTCGCAATGCTGTAGCTGCCTTTACCCAGGACATTCAAATTTTCACTGCAATCGCCTGTGCTCTCTGGGACTTTATGCCCACATTCTCCACCAATTGTAGGGATTCACTCTCTCTAGTAGGCACAAGGCATTAGGCAGCGCAGAAAGAAAATTACATCTATAACTACAACTAGAGGAAAGAATGTTTAATCATAATCACAGATGCGATTTCTTTACTGCAGTGAAATTATGCAACTCTCTGCCACATGATATTGAAATGGTTGATTCACTAAAACGTTCAAGGCCTGGATGCAGGTTATTATGAGTACTAAATTCTATGATGGGAGGTATGTGTTGTCAGGAAGGAATTTTTCCCCTTAATATGGGACAATTAGCATGTGTCTCATGGGGCTTTTGCCTTCCTCTGTACCAATATTTTAGGGTATCATTTGAACAAGATGGACTTGTGTCTTCTTTCAACCTTAAAACTATGAAATCACTATTACCAGAGGTTCGATCCCCAGCAATCCGCATGTTATTCCCTAACCTATGGACAGTGGATAACTTGCTATTTTGGGAATAACCCTTTAAACCTCAATTGACACTTAGGATTATCTGCAATTTTTCTCGTCCATGGCATGCCACTTGTTCTTGTTGCTCGATTCTCTGGAGCATGGAGTTATTTTCATGCGCAATGCAGGCGGATTGACATTGGCCTTGATGCTTATTTTGAAGCAGACTGTGCACAAAAATCATATTCAAATCCATGACTTGTGAATGACCATCTTAGTCATGATAGTTGATAGGCATTAAGCCTGTCCGATACATGAGGTATCATTATTTCATGTAGTGGGTATATGGAGAGGAGCTCAGTCCATCCAGGGCAGGAGCCAACTGTGTTATACAGCCAGCACCTACCTCTAACAGAAGTGACCGCAGTTGTTTAACCCTTGAAAATCTGCTGTTAATCTCTGATAGCAGCATTAAAGTTGTGCAATTCTGAGAAAGCGTCCTTTTGAGACCCTGTCGTCTTGGCACTCCTGTGTAACCAAGTTACAGGCTGATTATCACAGGAAACAGTGATTTCTCCAATATACTGCAATACTGAGGTTTTGCTGTATATAGTACAAGCAACATAGGGGTATGTCAAAAGCAAAAGAAAAGTCAAGGATGCTAAAAAAAATTTACAGGGTGAAAAGGGTGAAGTGGACAAAAATAATGTTGAAAAAGACAAACTTTGAAATTCCTATTTTGCATCTGTGTTCTCTAAGAAAGCAATTGTAACATCAACTGATCTTCTCGGTGCCATTGAAGGAATAAAAGAATCCATACTATCTATAAACAGAGAGAAAACTTAGCTAATTTACATGAATTGAAATCTACTTGTCCAGATGAATTACATCCTAGGGTTCTGAAAGAGGTAGCAGAGGAAATTGCAGTACCACTAGCCAGAATTTTAGAAAAATCCTGGAGAACAGGAAAAGTCCCAGAAGACTGGAGAAGGGGTAAATGCTGTCCCTATCTTCAAAAAAGGAAAGAAGATGGAACCAGGAAGTCACAGGCCAGTATTTAAGTATGTGGATAAGAATACAGTAAATAACCAGAGCCAGCGTGGGTTTGTAGCAAACAAGTCCAACCAGACTAATCTAATTTTCTACTATGATGGAATGACTGACTGGGTGGATTGGGGAAATGGGGTAGATATCTTGACTTCAGCAAAGCATTTGATAAAGTATCCTTATTGAAAAAATAACCAAGTATGGGATTGACAAGGATCCGGTTAAGTGGATTCAGTGATCATACTCAAAAAGTGGTAATAAATGGTTGCACATCCAATTGGAAGAGTGTTTCAAGTGGGGTATCTCAAGGCTCTGTCCTGGCCCCAGTGTTGTTCAAAATTTATAAATGATCTAGATAAGGGAATTGAAGGTAAGCAAATCAAATTTGCAGACAATGCAAAGCTAGGAGAGATAGCTAACCCTATAAAAGACAAGAAAATAATGCAGAAGGAATTAGATAAGCTTGAACAATGGGCAGCGACTAATAGGATAGTATTTTAAGGTACCTTCACACTCAGCGACGCTGCAGTGATACCGACAACGATATACTGTTGTTTGTAAACCAGGTATTGGTACTTTTGGTAGTGTGGCAGGGGCCATGTCCTGCTGGAGAATTAAATTTCCATCTCCAAAAAGTTTGTTGGCATAGGGAAGCATGAAGTGCCCTAAAATCTCCTGGTAGACGGCTGCGCTGACTTTGGTCTTGATAAAACACAGTGGACCTACACCAGCAGATGACATGGCTCCCCAAACCATCACTGATTGTGGAAACTGCACACTAGACCTCCAGCAGCTTGGATTCTGGCCTCTCCACTCTTCCTCCAGACTCTGGGACCTTGATTTCCAAATGAAATGCAAAATTGACTTTCATCTGAAAACAACACCTTGGACCACTGAGCAACAGTCCAGTTCTTTTTCTCCTTGGCCCCGGGTAAGACGCTTCTGGCGTTGTCTATTGGTCATGAGTGGCTTGACACAAGGAATGCGACACTTGTAGCCCATGTCCTGGATACGTCTGTGTGTGGTGGCTCTTGCAGCAATGCCTCCAGCAGCAGTCCACTCCTTGTGAATCTCCCCCAAATTTTTGAATGGCCTTCTCTTAACAATCCTTTCAAGGCTGCGGTTATCCCGGTTGCTTGTGCACCTTTTTCTACGACACTTTTCCTTCCACTCAACTTTCCATTAATATGCTTGGATACAGCACTCTGTGAACAGCCGGCTTTTTTAGCAATGATCTTTTGTGGCTTCCCCTCCTTGTGGCGTGTGTCAATGACTGCCTTCTGGACATCTGTCAGGTCAGCAGTCTTCCCCATGATTGTGGAGCTACTGAAACAGACTAAATGACCTTTTTAAACGCTTAGGAAGCCTTTGTGGGTGTTTTTGTTATTCTAATTTACTGACATAATGACTTTTGGCTTTTCATTGGCTGTAAGCCATAATCATCAACATTAACAGAAATAAACACGTGAAATAGATCACTTTGTTTGTAATGAATCTATATAATATAGGAGTTTCACTTTTTGTATTGAAGAACTGAAATAAATTACCTTTTTGATGATAATTCGCCCTAATCGTACTGACTTGGAGAATCACATTGTCAAGTAACTTTTACTGCACAATGAACACCGTAAAAATTAGTAATGGGTTAGGCTGCCAGCTCCCTGCAGGGACCGATGGGAGCCAGCACCCCAGTGATAGCCAATAAATTCTATGAATGCCTCTCGATGGGTGTATAATGGCAGTGTTCAGTGTCCGACATCCCCCCCACATATCAATTTCAATGGCTGGCTGCAAGTAGTCGGAGTTTAGTCCGCGGGTGCAGGGTTTCATCTGCAGGTGGTGGTATTTGTCGTCAATGGGTGGCACGGTTTTCTCCACGGGTGGCAGTGTGTGGTGTCCTTCCGTAGCAGTTTCGTCCGCGGGTGGTGAGTTTTCAGTAGCGTCAATATAATTTTTAATATGGATCTATTTATGATCCAAAAGAGACAACTCTTTTTGGTGAGTGGAGCCAAGTGATCCAGATCCACGGATGGCTGTTTCAGGGTCTGCAGGTGGCAGGATTTTATCCACAGGTTTCATCCTTGGGTGGAGGTGTTCGGCATCCACGGGTGGGATGGTTTTTTCGCGCGTGGCCGGGTTCTGTCTGTGGGTGGGGGAGTTTCGTCCATGGATGATGGGGTTTTGTTCGTGGGTGGCAGTGTTTTATCTGTAGGTGGAAAGGTTGCATCTGCAGGTGGGGGGGGGGGAGTGTTGTTCCGCGGGTGGTGGGGTTTCATCTGTAGGTGATGGGGTTTCATCCGCGAGTTGTGGGGTTTCATCTGCACGTAGGTGGTTTCGGCCATCGGTGGCGGGGTTTCATCGGCAGGTGGTTTTTCACCCACGGGTGGTGGAGTTTCGTCCGTGGGTAGCGGGATTTCATAGGCGGGTGAGAGTGTTTAATCTGTGGGTGATGGGATGCGTCCACGAGTGATGGGATTCTGTATATGGGTGGCAGGGTTTCCTCCGTGGGTGGTGGGGTATAGTCTGCAGATGGCGGGAATTCGTCCGTGGGTGGCGGGATTTCATCTGCAGGTGGCGGGATTTCATCCGTGGGTGGGGGGTTTAGTCTGCGGGTGGTGGTTTCATCCGTGGGTGGGGGGTTTCTTCCATGGGTAGCGAGGTTCTGTCCGCGGGTGCTGGGGTTTCATCCGTGAGTGGAGGGTTTCTTCCATGGGTGGAGGGTTTCTTCTATGGGCAGCGAGGTTCTGTCCGCGGGTGCTGGGGTTTCATCTGTGGGTGGAGGGTTTCTTCCATGGGTGGAGGGTTTCTTCCATGGGTATCGAGGTTTCGTCCGCAGGTGCTGGGGTTTCATCTGCAGGTGCTGGGGTTTCATCCATGGGTGGAGGGTTTCTTCCATGGGTATCGAGGTTTCGTCCGCAGGTGCTGGGGTTTCATCCACAGGTGCTGGGGTTTCATCCGTGGGTAGAGGGTTTCTTCCATGGGTATCGAGGTTTCGTCCGCAGGTGCTGGGGTTTCATCCGTGGGTGGGGGGTTTCTTCTATGGGTGGAGGGTTTCTTCCATGGGTATTGAGGTTTCGTCCGCAGGTGCTGGGGTTTCATCCATGGGTGGGGGGTTTCTTCCATGGGTATTGAGGTTTCGTCCACAGGTGCTGGGGTTTCATCTGTGGGTGGGGGTTTCTTCCATGGGTGGAGGGTTTCTTCCATGGGTATCGAGGTTGTGTCCGCAGGTGCTGGGGTTTCGTCCACAGGTGCTGGGGTTTCATCCGTGGGTGGGGGGTTTCTTCCATGGGTGGAGGGTTTCTTCCATGGGTATCGAGGTTGTGTCCGCAGGTGCTGGGGTTTCGTCCACAGGTGCTGGGGTTTCATCCGTGGGTGGGGGGTTTCTTCCATGGGTATCGAGGTTTTGTCCGCAGGTGCTGGGGTTTCATCCACAGGTGCTGGGGTTTCATCCATGGGTGGGGGGTTTCTTCCATGGGTATTGAGGTTTCGTCCACAGGTGCTGGGGTTTCGTCCACAGGTGCTGGGTTTCTTCCATGGGTGGGGGGTTTATTCCATGGATATTGAGGTTTCGTCCACAGGTGCTGGGGTTTCGTCCACAGGTGCTGGGTTTCTTCCATGGGTGGGGGGTTTCTTCCATGGGTATTGAGGTTTCGTCCACAGGTGCTGGGGTTTCATCTGTGGGTGGGGGTTTCTTCCATGGGTGGAGGGTTTCTTCCATGGGTATCGAGGTTGTGTCCGCAGGTGCTGGGGTTTCGTCCACAGGTGCTGGGGTTTCATCCGTGGGTGGGGGGTTTCTTCCATGGGTGGAGGGTTTCTTCCATGGGTATCGAGGTTGTGTCCGCAGGTGCTGGGGTTTCGTCCACAGGTGCTGGGGTTTCATCCGTGGGTGGGGGGTTTCTTCCATGGGTATCGAGGTTTTGTCCGCAGGTGCTGGGGTTTCATCCACAGGTGCTGGGGTTTCATCCATGGGTGGGGGGTTTCTTCCATGGGTATTGAGGTTTCGTCCACAGGTGCTGGGGTTTCGTCCACAGGTGCTGGGTTTCTTCCATGGGTGGGGGGTTTATTCCATGGATATTGAGGTTTCGTCCACAGGTGCTGGGGTTTCGTCCACAGGTGCTGGGTTTCTTCCATGGGTGGGGGGTTTCTTCCATGGGTATTGAGGTTTCGTCCACAGGTGCTGGGGTTTCATCCACAGGTGCTGGGTTTCTTCCATGGGTGGGGGGTTTATTTCATGGGTATTGAGGTTTCGTCCACAGGTGCTGGGGTTTCAGCAGCATCAATTTAACGTTTAATAGGGATCATTTAGGATCCAAAAGAGCCCACTATTTTGCTCAACGGAACCAAGTGATCCACATCACCACAAACAGATGGACTGTCAGCTAGCGATGATAACATACGCTACCCACAACAAAAACGTAATTGCATTTTTTCTTCTGCTCCAACACTTCTCTTGTTTGGCACATTATGTAGTAAGATGAATGGCGCCATTCAAAACTTTAATAAAAAGCCCTCGTACGGCGGCGACGGAATAAAACAGTTCTGGTTCTTGGAACAAGCGAGGGAAAAAAGTGGAAAAACAAATACCAGCCAGCGGCGTGGTGACGGGCGCTATTCTATCGATCATTGTGGGGGTCAGAACCACCAAATCTCTGTGCTGCCATTTTACAGGGTTCCATTCTCACACAAATGGTAAAATTTACTTTTTTCATAAAAATAAAAAAGCCGGTAGTATCAGCCTTCACTGGGTATATTTACACGAGGCGTTTTCTTTTTTGGTTTCTGACAGGACGTTAAAAAGCGTTTTACAAACACAGCAGTCCCAGGAATGCCATTCCTGCCCGTCTCCTCCTCACACCGCCGCTCGCCTCGGTCCCCTCACACATCTACGCTCTGGGCGTTGCCAAGCGACTATATAAAGAAGGTGGGCGTGTTCAGATACACCTCAAAGGCTCGTCTGACCACGCCCCTTATCGTACGTGCGCTCCCCCGCCCTCCCCGCTCCATTCTCCACAGCTGTACGTGCCCCCCTCTTCACCCCCCTCTCCTGTACGTGCTGTGCGTCCTGCGTGGCCACGCCCCTCCTCCCGCCGTCGTAGAAGAGAGGAGGAAAAAAAAAAAAAAAAGAAAAAAAACTTTTTTTTTTTAATTGAGGAATCAACAGCCGCCATCTTGTCGCGGCTCGGTCAGCGCCGGAGATCTCCGGGGCCTCTGCGAGGAACCTAGGGGAGGAGAGGGCTGCCGGCCGGGACAGCGGGGACTCCGGAGGCAGCTTGGGGGGGCAGCTCCCTCTCCCCCCGGAGGAGGCGACTGATTTTTTTTTTCTCCGTCCGTTTTGGTGGCGGTTGCTTCATTGTTTTCCCTCCCCTCACGGAGTAGGAGGAAGCAGCGAGCGCACGGTTGCGTGGGCGGGCGGAGAGCACCGAGCAGGGGGAGGGGAGCTGGGACCGAGGCCTGACGCAACCTCCGCACAGCGCGGCCTAGGCCGGCACCGGCACTTGTGGGGCCGCAGCGCCGGGGTCTCGCTCACATTCGGGGGTTCCGGATCGCCGCTCGCTGGGGGAGTCACCGGCAGGGGGCGCTGCAGTTTGTGGGGCGCAGTGATTTCTGGGCTCGGGGGCCTCAGTCCGGGGCCCCCCTCGGGATGCAGGACTCGGGGGGCTACTGAGGGTGGTGGCAGCGGCGGCGGCGGCAGGGCCGGGGCACCCCTCCTCCTCCTCCCCCGTGCACCGCTCCTCCTCCGGGGAGGGAGTCTTGTCAGTCTTCGGTGACCGATCAGAGAAGGGGAGAAGATGGCCGAGAACCTGCTGGACGGGCCGCCCAACCGGAAGAGACCCAAGCTCAGCTCGCCGGGCTTCTCTGCCAGCGCGGACAGCACAGGTAGGAAAGGCCGCGGCGCCGGCACCCAGCAGGCCCGGGGGTGGGAGGAGGAGGCCGGGACCGTGCGGCCGGGAGCGAGGGCTGCCTGCGGATCCCACGTTACACGGGTCTGCCTGCGGATCACTCGTTACACGGGTCTGCCTGCGGATCCCACGTTACACGGGTCTGCCTGCGGATCCCTCGTTACACGGGTCTGCCTGCGGATCCCAGGTTACACGGGTCTGCCTGCGGATCACTCGTTACACGGGTCTGCCTGCGGATCCCACGTTACACGGGTCTGCCTGCGGATCACTCGTTACACGGGTCTGCCTGCGGATCCCACGTTACACGGGTCTGCCTGCGGATCCCAGGTTACACGGGTCTGCCTGCGGATCCCAGGTTACACGGGTCTGCCTGCGGATCCCAGGTTACACGGGTCTGCCTGCGGATCCCAGGTTACACGGGTCTGCCTGCGGATCACTCGTTACACGGGTCTGCCTGCGGATCCCAGGTTACACGGGTCTGCCTGCGGATCCCAGGTTACACGGGTCTGCCTGCGGATCCCAGGTTACACGGGTCTGCCTGCGGATCCCACGTTACACGGGTCTGCCTGCGGATCCCAGGTTACACGGGTCTGCCTGCGGATCCCAGGTTACACGGGTCTGCCAGCGGATCCCACGTTGCACGGGTCTGCCAGCGCGGGATCACCCGTTGCACGGGTCTGCCAGCGCGGGATCACCCGTTGCACGGGTCTGCCAGCGCGGGATCACCCGTTGCACGGGTCTGCCAGCGCGGGATCACCCGTTGCACGGGTCTGCCAGCGCGGGATCACCCGTTGCACGGGTCTGCCAGCGCGGGATCACCCGTTGCACGGGTCTGCCAGCGCGGGATCACCCGTTGCACGGGTCTGCCAGCGCGGGATCACCCGTTGCACGGGTCTGCCAGCGCGGGATCACCCGTTGCACGGGTCTGCCAGCGCGGGATCACCCGTTGCACGGGTCTGCCAGCGCGGGATCACCCGTTGCACGGGTCTGCCAGCGCGGGATCACCCGTTGCACGGGTCTGCCAGCGCGGGATCACCCGTTGCACGGGTCTGCCAGCGCGGGATCACCCGTTGCACGGGTCTGCCAGCGCGGGATCACCCGTTGCACGGGTCTGCCAGCGCGGGATCACCCGTTGCACGGGTCTGCCAGCGCGGGATCACCCGTTGCACGGGTCTGCCAGCGCGGGATCACCCGTTGCACGGGTCTGCCAGCGCGGGATCACCCGTTGCACGGGTCTGCCAGCGCGGGATCACCCGTTGCACGGGTCTGCCAGCGCGGGATCACCCGTTGCACGGGTCTGCCAGCGCGGGATCACCCGTTGCACGGGTCTGCCAGCGCGGGATCACCCGTTGCACGGGTCTGCCAGCGCGGGATCACCCGTTGCACGGGTCTGCCAGCGCGGGATCACCCGTTGCACGGGTCTGCCAGCGCGGGATCACCCGTTGCACGGGTCTGCCAGCGCGGGATCACCCGTTGCACGGGTCTGCCAGCGCGGGATCACCCGTTGCACGGGTCTGCCAGCGCGGGATCACCCGTTGCACGGGTCTGCCAGCGCGGGATCACCCGTTGCACGGGTCTGCCAGCGCGGGATCACCCGTTGCACGGGTCTGCCAGCGCGGGATCACCCGTTGCACGGGTCTGCCAGCGCGGGATCACCCGTTGCACGGGTCTGCCAGCGCGGGATCACCCGTTGCACGGGTCTGCCAGCGCGGGATCACCCGTTGCACGGGTCTGCCAGCGCGGGATCACCCGTTGCACGGGTCTGCCAGCGCGGGATCACCCGTTGCACGGGTCTGCCAGCGCGGGATCACCCGTTGCACGGGTCTGCCAGCGCGGGATCACCCGTTGCACGGGTCTGCCAGCGCGGGATCACCCGTTGCACGGGTCTGCCGTACATTGTGTGGGACTTGCTAACATGCATTATATGGGACTGACTATAATGCACATCATTATGTGGGAATAGAAAAGCACAGTAAGTGGGGCTGACAGCAAAGAATGATGCCTTGCATGGAGCTGACTGTACAGCACCATGTGTTACATGGGGCTGATCATAATACACATTCATTACATAGAACTTACTTAGACATGTTGCCTGGGGCGTTTCTGCGGCGGGTCAGCTTTTGCCTGGGGCGTTTCTGCGGCGGGTCAGCGGTTGCCTGGGGCTGGCTGCGGCGGGTCAGCTTTTGTCTGGGGCTGGCTGCGGCGGGTCAGCGGTTGCCTGGGGCTGGCTGCGGCGGGTCAGCGGTTGCCTGGGGCTGGCTGCGGCGGGTCAGCGGTTGCCTGGGGCTGGCTGCGGCGGGTCAGCGGTTGCCCGGGGCTGGCTGAGGCACGTTGCATTGCTCTGTGTGTACGGCTGATACTATACTGTGAATTGGGATAAACCAATTACATAAGACTTACGGAAACTTGTCAGTCCTATGTAAAGTTTGATGTGTGCTGGGCAGTCTTGAGTGGCTGATGCACTGCAGGTAATTTTCTGACATGTTACGCAGGGCTGACAGAATCACAACATAGTAAATAAGGCTGCCTTCACACCTCCATCGTACTCATTTGTGCGCCATCCGGTCCATGAGACTCGCAGTGTGTCCTGATCGTTCTCTGCCATTAGTCTAGAGGGATCCGTGGAGGGAACCTGAAGACTTTCTTCCTCCAGTTTTACGTCTCTGCTTCAGTGTCTAAAAAAAAAAATGGCTGTAAACTGGGCGAGATGGGAGAAAAGCGTTCTGCCTTGATGGATGGAAAAAATGGAAACAGATGTGTGAATGTCGCCATTAGGGGACGTCCAACAGTTTTAAAAAGTCGCCACAAACCAGGGGAGACATAGAAGTAACGGAACAGCGTCTCTGCTGCTTCCCCGCTGCTCCACTTGTCTCGCTGATCATTTTGATTGTGCTGCTGTCTGACCACGTTCATGTGCCGCTGCAGCCAATCACTGGCCTCTGTGTTCTTGTGCCATCCGTGCTACCAGTGATTGTTGGTCTTCCAGGGTTCCCAGAAATTTGCTCCTGTCGCCCATTTGTTCCTATGCAAGTTACTATTTCTTGGTTTCCGTCTCCCCAGCGACTTCAGTATTTTTATCCCCTACTGTGTTGTGCTGCACTGTACAGGGCTGTGGGGTCAGTGCTGCACTGTACAGGGCTGTGGGGTCAGTTCTGCACTGTACAGGGCTGTGGGGTCGGTTCTGCACTGTACAGGGCTGTGGGGTCGGTGCTGCACTGTACAGGGCTGTGGGGTCGGTGCTGCACTGTACAGGGCTGTGGGGTCGGTGCTGCACTGTACAGGGCTGTGGGGGTCGCTTCTGACTGTACAGGGCTGTGGGGGTCGCTTCTGACTGTACAGGGCTGTGGGGGTCGCTTCTGACTGTACAGGGCTGTGGGGGTCGCTTCTGACTGTACAGGGCTGTGGGGGTCGCTTCTGACTGTACAGGGCTGTGGGGGTCGCTTCTGACTGTACAGGGCTGTGGGGGTCGCTTCTGACTGTACAGGGCTGTGGGGGTCGCTTCTGACTACAGGGCTGTGGGGGTCGCTTCTGACTGTACAGGGCTGTGGGGCTCGCTTCTGACTGTACAGGGCTGTGGGGGTCGCTTCTGACTGTACAGGGCTGTGGGGCTCGCTTCTGACTGTACAGGGCTGTGGGGGTCGCTTCTGACTGTACAGGGCTGTGGGGGTCGCTTCTGACTGTACAGGGCTGTGGGGGTCGCTTCTGACTGTACAGGGCTGTGGGGGTCGCTTCTGACTGTACAGGGCTGTGGGGCTCGCTTCTGACTGTACAGGGCTGTGGGGGTCGCTTCTGACTGTACAGGGCTGTGGGGGTCGCTTCTGACTACAGGGCTGTGGGGGTCGCTTCTGACTGTACAGGGCTGTGGGGCTCGCTTCTGACTGTACAGGGCTGTGGGGCTCGCTTCTGACTGTACAGGGCTGTGGGGCTCGCTTCTGACTGTACAGGGCTGTGGGGCTCGCTTCTGACTGTACAGGGCTGTGGGGGTCGCTTCTGACTGTACAGGGCTGTGGGGGTCGCTTCTGACTGTACAGGGCTGTGGGGGTCGCTTCTGACTGTACAGGGCTGTGGGGGTCGCTTCTGACTGTACAGGGCTGTGGGGCTCGCTTCTGACTGTACAGGGCTGTGGGGTCGCTTCGCACTGTACAGGGCTGTGGGGGTCGCTTCTGACTGTACAGGGCTGTGGGGGTCGCTTCTGACTGTACAGGGCTGTGGGGGTCGCTTCTGACTGTACAGGGCTGTGGGGGTCGCTTCGCACTGTACAGGGCTGTGGGGCTCGCTTCTGACTGTACAGGGCTGTGGGGTCGCTTCGCACTGTACAGGGCTGTGGGGTCGCTTCGCACTGTACAGGGCTGTGGGGCTCGCTTCGCACTGTACAGGGCTGTGGGGTCGCTTCTGACTGTACAGGGCTGTGGGGCTCGCTTCTGACTGTACAGGGCTGTGGGGTCGCTTCTGACTGTACAGGACTGTGGGGCTCGCTTCTGACTGTACAGGGCTGTGGGGTCGCTTCGCACTGTACAGGGCTGTGGGGTCGCTTCTGACTGTACAGGGCTGTGGGGGTCGCTTCTGACTGTACAGGGCTGTGGGGTCGCTTCTGACTGTACAGGGCTGTGGGGGTCGCTTCTGACTGTACAGGGCTGTGGGGCTCGCTTCTGACTGTACAGGGCTGTGGGGCTCGCTTCTGACTGTACAGGGCTGTGGGGTCGCTTCGCACTGTACAGGGCTGTGGGGCTCGCTTCTGACTGTACAGGGCTGTGGGGTCGCTTCGCACTGTACAGGGCTGTGGGGTCGCTTCGCACTGTACAGGGCTGTGGGGGTCGCTTCTGACTGTACAGGGCTGTGGGGTCGCTTCGCACTGTACAGGGCTGTGGGGCTCGCTTCGCACTGTACAGCACTGATCACTGCTGATCATGTATATAAAGAGCAGCACAGATTCATCTCAATGAAAAGCCCAGATCCTTAGATCAGGAATAGAACAGACATTTATTGGACATTTCATAACTTTCCCAAATTATGAAAACATTTATAGCACATCCTGCATTGTAATAATAAATAATAATAATAATCTTTATAGCGCCAACATATTCCGCAGCGCTTTACAGTTTAACAGTTTCAAACACAAAAGTCATAAGTAACAACGTTAACAATACAATAATTAAAGCAAAATAAGACGACCCTGCTCGTGAGAGCTTACAATCTACAATGAGGTGGGGGAGATGCAAAGTACAGGTGTGTATTTACAATGATGTATTTACAATCATGGTCCAGCCATCTTCAGGGGGTGGGGGATAGATGGGGATAGTGAATGGACTACACACACACACAAACATAACATAACTTTGATTAGTGAATGTGATAGGCCGCTCTGAACAAATGTGTTTTGAGCGAGCGCCTAAAACTATGCAAATTATGGATGGTCCTAATATCTTGGGGTAGAGCATTCCAGAGGATTGGCGCAGCACGGGAGAAGTCTTGGAGTCGGTAGTGGGAGGTACGGATTAGTGCAGAGGTTAATCGAAAGTCCTTGTACTACTGTACCCAATTTATTATATATTTCAGGAGTCTGAGTCGGTCCATTTTATACAGACTCCAACTCCACATCCCTGCTATATGTATCCAACATCAACGTACCCAGCGGCCCCACGCTGTGTGGCTACTGGCCCGATTGCCCCCACACACACCGCAGCTCTTACCACCTTCTGTGATCGTAGTACCCACCTGAGTGGCCACCATCCTACCTGTGTGCTGCCTCCCCCAACTGCGTGGCTCCAGCCCACTATCACCCCTTCAAAACGCAGCGCGGCCGCTGGCCCACCCTCGCCTTCCACCCCACCTGGGCGACCACCGGCCCACCCCTGTCGCATCAGAGCCACAACACCCCCTCATGTGGCTCTGCTCACCTCCCACCCCCTATGTGGTCACCAGCTCACCCATGCCTCCTCTACACCCTTATGGCTGCTAACTACCCCCTTATGCAGCTGCTGACCCCACTCACCTCTTCCCTCCTCCTGTGCGGCCCCATTAAACAACCCCCCCATGTGGCTCTCGCGGCTCTCACCTCCAGGTCCCCAGACGCCTGCTCTCACCTCCTACACAACACCCCCCAATCCAAATCCCCCCTTACATGCGCCCTCTCGCCTGCTCCCCATCCACCTTGTGGCTAACTGCCCCCCTTGTGCGGCTGCTGACGATCACCTCTCCCTTTTTGTTGCTTCTCCACTATTAAGAGTGTAATATTTATATGGCAGACATTCAGTGATTTTTGCAGCGTCCATCACACCACAAAGTAGACTGGTCCTTGTTGGTTTCTAACCTATCTTTTCGGGGTGATGGGGTATTTGTTTTGCACTTTTTTTTTTTTTTTTTGTTATCTGCCCCAAACCTTTTGGAACGGATATTCATTCAGAGATTTTGGCAGCATGTGAGTCCACACATTCATCTGAATGTGGATCTCTGCAGGTTTCCTATGGATAGGACGGTGTCAGATCTGCAGCATGTGAATATATCAGCAGGGTGCGTATCCACACAGCGGATGTGCTGCTGATTTACCGGCAGAAATGACGACCGTCATTCGCGCCCAGAAAAATCATCGTAGTGAATCGACGGCAGTGTCAGTTTTAAATGCTCTGCGTGCTGATTCACACTATGGATTATCACTGCTGATTTTTCACCATCTGCAATGCAAATCTGTCGTGATCCGATACAGATATTTTTTTTCTCCAGGTTTCTGGTGATGTGCAGCTGACTTTCCACAGTAGAATTTAGTTCATGAAATGGTGCAGATTGGGGGTGACATCCTCTGTGTAAACCACCATCTTTTTTTCTTTCAGATGTAGATCAATTGGCACTATAGATTGCACTATAGATTTTTTTTTTTTACTGTTGATTGGTTTATCTACTGTTCATACCTGGCTCTGTAATGTGCTGTGGATTTTAGTTGCACAGATCCAACTGCAGAAGTGTGCGCCATTTCTGTCCTTCGACGGGAGCCGAGCTGCAGTACCCGAGAATGACCACTAAGCAGCTAATTGTTGGGGGGGCTCTGACAATTGGGACCACCACCAATCTGATATTGAGGACCTAGCCTACGGACCAGTCGTTAATATCGTAAGTCTGGAGAACCTCTCTAAGGGTGTAAGAGGAACACACATATTGACGACATCAATGTAGAAAGGTGAGAAAAAAGATTGGCAGGACCCTGGTCTCCAGTGGCCACATCGGTAGTCCATTGCCACCGGCCCAGAGCATTGCGAACTTCCTCTTACCTGTGAGATCCTCAGCACCTCCTTTTGATAGGTTCGTTTCAACTCAAGCACCAGGGGCCTACTAATTGGAAGAGGTGTTGGGGGTGTTGCTGGGCTCTGCACTTACCGTCATGTCCGCTGGACCAGGATCATGCCGATCTTTTTGCTTGGCCCAAGAGTAGTTGTCTGTATGTCCGGTCAGTGGTGAGCGGTGGTGTTGCTATGTGGTGCTGATGAGTGACTTAGGTGGCTGTGCTGTAACCTTAGAGCTGCAGATGATTGCATTAGTTACACCAGGAACCTCCTACCGAAAATCAAAAGGTAAAATTAAAAAAATCATTCATTTTTATATAGAAAGCATGTCTAGGAACCGCAGTGAAAGTGCATCTAAATAGTGTCCCTTCTGTGTGGCATTGTGCAGATCTTTTCCCCACCAGGATGCTTGTGCACCATATGGCGGCATGTGATATGGAGCCTTGGCGACTCCTGGGTGCACGGAGCCTGTATAGCTCACCATGCATGAGGAGGCATAATTCGTACATGGTCGGATGGGGCGGGGAGGAATCGGGGGTGTATTTTAGGGGCTCGCACAAAAACTACACGGTTAGGAACGGCCAGATCTGTTTTATTCCCCACTAGATAAGAACGCTGGATAGAGATGAGCGAATTGACTCTCAGGACCCTGGTCACGTCGGTAGCCCCTGCGAACCTCCTCCTGTATTTATCCGTCATGCATGTACCATGCCACAATGGCGTCTCGCCGGCTGACAAATCAGAAAAAAGCGTAAAAGCGTTGGGCATTCTGGCTGATGGAGGGCATCCACCATGACAGGGGGCTACAGATGTGGCTGTTGTATCAGGTTCCTGCAAATTGATTCGCTCATCTCTATCGCTGGCGCATTCTTATGTTCATCTCTGCATTGTACCGTTCCTCTGTTATTCCTCCTGGACATGTACAAATTGAGAACTGTCTGTTGCTGTTTCCCATGTCCATGGAAGCTAAAAGATTGTGCAGAACTCTGGCCCGGTGTCCACATTGGTGCTTCCACTGCAGTTAGACCTGGGGTCCTGCAAGCTTCCTCGGCAGCACTCCGATGCTGACGTCCTGGCTGCCTTAGGTGTTTACCAAGCCCCTATTACATCATTGTAGACACCTGAGGCGCCCCGGATGCCGGACCCTCATCCGACTAACGTGGATGCCTGACCAGGGTCCTGCAACTGTTTGCTCAGCTCCAGTCCCTACATACTGCCAGCATCTGATCAGTACTTTTTTTTTTTTTTGAGGAATAAAGTTGTAAGAAAAGATGCCCCAGAGTTGTTTTATTGGGGGATATAAAAAAAAAAGTAATCAGACATGTCGGGAGGGCGGAGGGTCTTTGACGGCTGTAGTTTCTCTTCGCTGATTTGCAGCGGTCATGGCTTTTATTTGACTTTCTTCCAAACAAAGAGAAAAGTTCCTCGGTCGTGGTCTTTGTTGCGAGATCGTCGCTCTCGCCGGAGCCAAGTGCCGGGTTCCTGGCCGTCCCTCCGCACGTCCACACCACATTTCCTCTCTCGGCGCGCTCTGATTTGAGCGGTCGGGCTGATAACCGTCGTCCTGTAAGTTCCCCCTCCAGAGCCAGCAGTGATTCCTTGTGATCTGTCATCGACTTTGCATGATCAGATTCATCCCCTCCCTGAGCTGACTGATTCTTGATCCGTGCGGCAAAAGGACATAATCCCTGTTAGAGAGGGTACACCCCTCATTTTTATTTTATTTTTCCTGCATCTTGCATCTCTTCAGCTGTTGCAATACTACAACTCCCAGCATGCCCCGATAGCTGCAGTCTTGTTCCAGGATCTTGGGGTACGTGCCAGCAGTGATGCCAACATGTTTAGTGTCACCTGTTACTAAGCAACAGCTCAAACTTGTCTGTGCCGCGCTTAGCAACCATTGCAGGATTTTTTTTTTTTTTTTTTTTTTTTTCATCCATTTTAGTAAAAGTTAGGAATCTAGAGGGACACATTTATTTTATTTTTTGCAAAAGGCTCGGAATGGAATGGCCCATTGAAAAAAAACTAGCAATACTCATACAGGGATTGAGCGTAAAGTCCCATGAACCCCCTGGCCAGATGGCCGCCGTGGGCAGCGTATAGGATGGTTGTAGACTGCTGCAGATCGGAGCCTTTTAAAAGAGCGCTGTCTGGTTGTACAGCTACATACCCTTAGGCCTTGGCATCAATAGCTGTGTGCGCCTGGCATGAACCTGTGTCTACTAATGCCTGTAAATACATTTACCTTACGGGGAAGATTCTGCCAAGTGCGGGATGTCATCGGCGGCTTCACGCTTTCCTCTTTTTCATCTTCCGGGCTTGGTCTGTGATCATAGCTGTGGGCGCAGTACCCCCTGCCAGGTGCCGGTGGGCTGTGGAGTATCCGCCGCTATAGATACACCCCGAATTGGTAACACCCAGCTGTTAATGCATTTCTAGGCGTAATAACGGAGGAACAGCACAATGTAGAGTGCTAAGAAAAATATTCTGGTGCTGGTTCACCCACTGGATGGTCAGTCCGTCCTGCCAGCATCAGTCTTATGGTCATGGCTGTTTTTTTTTTTTTTAGCGGTACACAGAGTTAATTCCAGGCATATCACGTTGACTTTAATGGGGTCTGTGGAGCTCCCTGTATATGCTGCAGATACAGGCCAATATTATATGGCATCTGTGTTTAACATTTAAATGGAACGCGCACTGGCTCCTATTGGCCCCATGCGATGCGATCCTGGGGGACCGATGGGTCCCCGTCTGTCATTTCGGTCCTCCTGTGAAGCTCAGCTGTAGGTGGACCGAGATTTTCACTATATTCTGTAATACTCTGGTATGGTACCTCTAGTCCCCTAAGGGGCTAATAGATAATGTAAAAGATACAGAAAAAAGTTTTTCTAGTAATTTTTCTTTTAATAATTTTGAAAAATTCTGATTACCCCATTTATCCCTGTTGAAAAGAGGGGGGGGGGGGGGGGAAAAAACACCTACGGTGTTTAGCATCGTTGTGTTTGTAAAATACCGATCTATTAAAATATGGAATTAATTAACCTGATCGGTAAAAACCAGAAGGAAAAAGTCAAAACTCCAGAATTGTATTTTTTGGGGGGATTACATCACCTCTCAAAAAAAAATAATACAATGCACAAAGTGGATGTCAATAAAGACGTCACCGCACAGAAAAACAAGCCCTCGCGTAGCCCAAGAGACAGAAAAATAAAAATGGTACGGGTCTCGGATAATGGTGACACGTAGGGAAAATTCTTCCCTTTTTTTTTTTTGCCATCATTTAAGTAGAACGTGGTTTTTTTTTTTTGCATGCTTTATATCGCTGTAATCTCACCAACGTGGGCAGTCACGTTTCTGAGCTAGTTTTATCTCACAGTGAAAACTCTTTAAAAATAAAATAAAAAAATGGCAGATTTGCAATGTTTTTATCCTTTTCATTACACATGGAATTTTTTTTTTTTCTTCACCGTTTGTCAGAATGGGGGTGAGCGATCGGCTCACAGCTTTATAGTAGTTGATGGCGTTGCGGCCGTGAACGTTCTTCTTCTTGGCATTTGTTCCGTCCTGCCCTGGCTCCTCCGCCTTGGTGCAGGAGTTTTGTACTACTGGACTGCACGTGTTTCCATCTAATATCTGGATGTCGGGGGGCTGACCGTTATGAGGGGGTAATAAGTCGGATTTCTTGTACTTCCTTTGCCGTTTTGATGGTTTAGGAAACCGCCCGCTCTCGAGGGTTTTTTTTTTTTTTGTTAAGCTTTTTTTGTCGTCTCCAGTAAAGTTTGCCATTATTGCATTTTTCTGCACAGAACATCAGATCTGTTTTTGCTGCCAAGGACTATACGGGGAGCGGGGCTCACATACGATGATCGTGCCTTATCCCTAATTCACCTTTGCAAGTTTCCTGAGGTCATCACGTCTGGTTCCTTCAAGAACCGATGATTTAATGGCAGCTCAGGAAGTTAGGAGATATACTACACCCCGAGCCTTTGTGGTAACTTGTACATTTTTTTTTTCTGCCCTCCTTTCTAAGGATTATCGGGAAATACCTGACTTTTTTTAATACATGGACTTCATGAGTCCTGGACTTTGTTTTGCAAGAGGTTGTAATTTTTGGGAACTTTTCCAAACTCGTGCCCTCCACACCCCCATGGCTTGTGATTGGATGCGGGCTGAAAATGATGGGAAAGTCAAGACCTTGTATATAATCCAGTGTTTGGGGTCGGTGCCGAGCTATAGGAATAGTCCTTTTTTTAAGGCTCGCCGGTCATGAAGGTGTGATCCAAGGAAGGAATTAGTATCTAGAGACCTGCAGATGCCTGTACTATAGCGGCAACATATTCTGGAGCGCTGTGCTGAGATTTTTACCGTTCACACTAGCCCCGGTAGGCAGAAAGGCAACCTCTGCAATTTATCAGTAGTGGTCGGTCTCCACAACAAGGGGTGGACACTTTTTAGGCTCTTTGCTAATCAAGCTTGTAAGCGCTGGTCCAAAGCTTGATGGATCGTTGGGCTCCTCCGATGCTAAAGAAAGAGGTAAATCTGCCAGCAGTCCGGGAGACAGCGGACCAGTGGCACAGCCATGTCACTGTCAGCAATATTGGGAACAACCCTTTAATTGTCAAAAGGTGTCTTAGACCCAACAGACAGCGGCCAAACACAAGTGAGCGAGGCATCTGCTTATGGAAGGAGATGATTCGTGGCTGACTCTATCCGTTAGGGACACGTGCATGTGTATGGGGATGTTGGGAGCAATACTTATATACGGGTACACGCATCATTAAATGCCCTCGTGCTGCAGTGTTAGTTTATGCATGAGGTTCTGCAGCGGCCGTGTGATGCTGCCGTCGTTTGTGGTACCGATGTGCTGCAGCGACCCGCTCTGGTAATGACGGCTTTCGCGTGTATTGTGGGATGTCCGGATGTTGGAAGCGACGTCCTAACCATACACTTGCGGTTCTTTAATCCTCACTCGCTTTTGTGGTTCTTAATCTCTGGGTTTGATTTGGGATTAGGGATGTGGAACTTGCAGTCTGATATTATGATGGAGATCACATTGAGGGCGACTCGTTCTGAATGTACATGGCCCCCGACGTTAGTAACCACCGAGGATTATGGAGGCGCTCGGCTGCCAGAAGTCAGATCCAACCTGCTGCGATCCCGAGGTCCGAATGGGGAGGTGGAAATAACTGGAACTAAACTTGCAGAAACCCCCTAAACACCTCATAGATTGGTGGCTTAGGCTATGAGACCCCCAAAGTGATCGCTCAAACCACAGTGCAGTGAATCAAAAGTCTATGGGTTCATACACTGGAGACGAGTGGCGTAAAGGGTTATTCCCATCTGCCTAGGTGGAAATAACGCTTTAAGCTATCGGTGAGGGTCTCGAGATCCAGCATGCTAAACCTTCGATGGTTTGTATCGGCCGGGGCCTTACCTGGATGTCACGTGTGTTCACGGTCTATCCCCCCCCCCCCGCTTTTTGTCCACGGTGGCTTCAGAAAACAAACAATCGCTATAGGACGTTGGGAAAGGAAGACGTAAGCGTCGAGCTCGTCAAGCAGGTTTTGCCATCACTACTCAATCACTGGGGGTCCGACTACCGTTCCCTAGAATGAAAAGTGCACAGAGCTTATGCCATGTGGATAGTTCCTCCCCCCCCCCCGGGCAGCTTCACTTTACAAAAAAAAAAAGCTTTATTGACTCTTTCTAGTCATTTCTATAGTAAAGCCACCTTTCTGATCAAACATTCAAACTTTCGAGCATTTTTTTTCATCCATTTCTGGTGGGGAAAAAAGAAAATGCACGTCACTACTATGAGGCGTCTCCTGCCTGGGGAGGATCTGTCCTATCGGACGGCCGTAAAAGAAGCTTCAAAAACTATTCAAAATCACTTCAGGAATTAGGAATTCCCGTATAAGGCTTCTTTTACATTTGCCGTGATTTTGTGGCCCCAATAGATTTCTATGGGGCCGCAAAAACGGGCCGTAATAATTTCACGGCATGCCTTATGGCCGTGAGGGCCGTATTTACGGTCGTGAAAAAAATATCGAGCCTGCTCGATATTTTTCACGGCTTACGGACACTGCCCCATTGTAAATCAATGGGGCCACAAAAACAACGGAAGGTTGTTTTTGCGGTGCGCCGTCACTCCGTTTTGCGGACCTCCGTTTTTTTCCCCAATACTTTTTCCATAGTATTGGGAACTTGAAAAACGGCAACCCGCAAGTTTTTTACGGTCCGTTATTGCGGCAGACCTTGAAAATTGCAGCAATACAGCCTGCAAAAAAAGACCCGCAATAACTGGCGGCAAAAAACACTGTGTAAAAGAAGCCGAAGAAGCCTTTACTGAAACTGTTTCTACCAGAAATCTTGTTCTGCTTTTACCACCTCAAAAAAAGCCAAACCCTGTGTGAACAAAGCCTTAGTGCCTGATTCATTTTTACATTTGCTGTTTTTTTTTGTGGTCTGGTATTTGGTGTTCTTCTGTCTGAATTTAGTCTTTTTTTTTTCAATGTGGGCATGTTTTCTAGATAATTAGGCTCAAATTTAGCAAAATTTATTTCAGGAACGTGCGACTTTTATTGCTAAGAAGTCACTAAACAAGTTAGAAGGCATTTTTTATTTTGCACAAAGTTTATGAACCGCGGGCGCCAATTTGTTGAATTTGGAGGAAAAAAATGTCAGCGAACACCATAGGACAATCCATCCCCCTCAAAAAATGCTGCCAATGAATGATCCATAAATGTTGCGTGTTTCCCTCTAACTACCCACCTGTGACCCCAGAGGGGGGTCTGATTAATGGCAGCCCTAATATAGGATTTCCCTTTCATACTGGTCCACAATATTGGTCTTGTACTAGCAGTGGGATTAACCCTTTATGTAGAAGGTGGTGCTCGGCACAGTGTGTATTTTAGTGTCTTGGATGTGACATCCCATCGTTCCTGATGCAATGTCTTTTCTGTCTCCCCAGATTTTTCTTTCTTCGACTTGGAGAACGACCTCCCAGATGAGCTTATCCCTAATGGAGATCTCAGCCTCTTGAACGCCGGCGGTGGACTAGGACAGGATGCTGCTTCCCAGAACAAGCCCCTCTCCGACCTTCTGCGCGGAGGGAATCCAGCATTGGGCCCCGGCATGGGAAGAGGGGGCTCTGGCAGCCCCGTACATCAAACTATGGGCCAGCAAAACAGCCCAGGCCTCGGCAATCTGGGGGGCCTTAACAAGAGTCCTTTGAACCAAGGACTGTCAGTGACTCCACCATCTGGATTAAACAAGCCCACAGCTGGTACACCTGGTCCTTCTGCTCCCACCTCGCAATCTCAGAAGCAAGTTGGCATGGTGGCGGGCAGTCCTGCTGCTCAACAGGCGTCTGCGGGTATCTGCATGAACTCCAACTTTGGCCAAGGGCATCAAGCCCTGATGAATAACAACTCTGGGCACACACTAATGAGCCAAGCCCAGCCGTCACAGGGACAGGTACTGAATGGCTCTTTGGGGCCTGGAAACCGAGGTCGAGCAGCAGGCTTACAGTACAACTCGCCCACCATGCAAGCCAATCCTGGGAGCGTGCTCGCCGAAACCTTAACACAGGGGACGGCGACTATGCCGGCTCACACAGGAATAACCACCACCCAGCCGGGACCCATGGCAAAGGTAGGTGCTGGCCTGCAGTGCCACTTTTGTATATTGTACGTGTACACGCGCTCTGTTTCATACATAATAAAGCGGTGTTGTGCTTTTCCAGCCATTGCAAAATCACTGTTGTCAGCAGAGCATGCTGAGTTATTGTTAGCAGAGCATGCTGAGAGTTATTGTTTTGCAGCAGCTAGAGGTTTGAAAACACTTCATTAAAGGAATTGTCCCATCCTAGAAAACCCCTTTTAATGTGAGATCTGCTAGGATCCCCAGCAAAGAACAGCTGACTGTGCCAGAGAGGCTCATTTCTCCTGCAGCGGCCACTACAGGTGAATTGTAATATTGCAGGCAGCCATGCAAATCACAGACTTGAGCGTAATACAAGGACTGACCGGATTTGTTTTTGATAAGATGAATGGGAGTGAAGGCTGGCTTATAACGTCTGCCTAAGGGAATAGTGTTTCCAAAACCCGACACTGCCAAGGAGTGGTGCTGTTCCTGGGGAGAGACATTTTTCAGGTTCCCTCATTAGAGCTCAGACTATTGGCTTCTTGGCTTTGCCTTGTGTATTGTGGTTTTTACAGCCCGGTTACCAGTTTTGCTTTGAAGTGGTTGCTTGTGTGTTTCCTTTCTCCTGCGATACGAGCGGTCAAGCGGATGACGTCCACACCTCCAGTATTTAGCGTATTGTGCCTACCTCTGATGCCCTCGTACGTGGATGCACGTTCTGGCACGTGATCACTGCAAGTGGTAATACTGCAGCTGTCCAGAGCCCACGTCCCCAACCTGGATGCCAACTTGCCATATTAAATGCCGTGTATCGGTGTACAAGAAAGGAAATCCCAAAAGTTAGATGCCAGGTAAAACTGGTTTAGGAATCAATCAAAGAATATTCTAGTTTATAGCCCTCTATTAATGGGCATACCCCCATCTCAGACATGGAACAGGCGATAAAGGTCCGGTTGCTGTGGACTCCATTCACTTCTATCGTGAGTCCTATCATTTAGGAACACCCCTTTAAGTGCTGGCATATTACGGGTCCTTTGCTAGCAGGATAGGGTTTGGCGCTTTTCAGCTTCGAGTTGTTTTTTTCCTTCACAAGTTGGAGAACTGAACAAATTGATTTGCAGGCTCGTGGTCTAGCGGCCACATCGGTAGTCCAGGCCACCGGACCAGAGCCCTTCTTACCTTCTCCTACCCACCAGCATCCTTAGTGCCTCCTCTGATTAGTAAGCCTGGCACGACATCTTCCAGGCATCACACCGGACCTACTAATCAGAAGAGGTGCCAGGGTAGCCAGCACCAAGGTTTCTGCAGGGCTCAGACCATGAATGATGTCTGGGCATATACAGTGTTTTATGATTATTTTTTCTGTAATATGGCGGCACGTATTGAACAGTCACACAGCTGGGAGATGTAGGCCAATTGTGAAAGAAACGCTGGCATTGATGTGCCGATTGCTTTACACTTTGCCTTTTTTTTTTTTTCTCCCATAGATGGGACTTCAAGGCAACAACGGCCCTTTTGGACAAATGTTCAACCAATCACAGGCACAACAAATTCGTGCCCAGGGGGTTAATCCTCAGCTTGCCACCAAGCCCACCATGGCAAACAGCCTCCCTCCATTCTCTTCTGATATGAAAAGCTCGCCTGTGGCCAACGTTCCCAACATGGTAAGTGTTCACAGCGTCGCGCACATCACGTCAAAACTAACATCGGCAGAATGAATCTTGATTTTTTTATTTTTTTTGCAGTCTCCTTTGCAAGCGCAAGTTCAGCAAGTTGGCATTGGCGCTGCCCCTTCTATGGGAACCGGCCCCACCGCCGACCCAGAGAAACGCAAACTCATCCAGCAGCAACTGGTGCTCCTGCTGCACGCTCACAAATGTCAGCGGCGCGAGCAAAGCAACGGCGAGATGCGGGACTGCGCCCTGCCCCATTGCCGGACCATGAAGAACGTGCTGAATCACATGACTCACTGTCAGGCCGGGAAAGCCTGCCAGGGTAAGCGCTTCATCCCGGGGTCACCGACACTCTTACGAGTTGATGCCGACTTGTTTTTGTGTTTTTTTTTAACTAATTTTTGTTTTCTGCCCGTAGTTGCCCATTGCGCTTCCTCAAGACAGATCATTTCTCACTGGAAGAACTGCACGCGGCACGACTGTCCGGTCTGTCTCCCTCTGAAGAATGCCAGCGACAAAAGGAACCAACAGCGTGAGTAGTCGCATCTCCGCCATGGGGAAAAAAATGTTTAATGATGGTCGTACTAATGTTATAAGATGAACACAGGCGAGTCCGACATCTGATGTATATGAGGGTGTCGTGAGATGTTCGGGAAGGATTGGCGAGGGGTGACAGATTAGATTTCCATTTGTACATTCAGCTATCTAAGATGCATGGGTATCTGGAAGGGATTGTGTCATCAGAAAGTGACATATATAGGACTTTCCAGCAGTCTCATTATCATCACAGGATTTCAGTGACAGCCAGAGAACCTCTGAGTATTGGGATTACTCTGGCTCTTTGGTCTTTGTATATATGATCTTGTCGCCCGTGAAAAGCACAGACTCTCATGTTCCTCTCCTTTTTCAGCTCTCCTCGTGTCCCCTTCCAGCGGAGTGCAGAATCCCATCGGGACAGGTGGAGGAACCCAGCAGACTGCTCCTGCCCTCAGTAGCCCCAATCCTATCGACCCCAGCTCTATGCAAAGGGCGTACGCTGCGCTGGGTCTTCCTTACGTTAACCAATCTCAGGGCCCTGGGCAGCAGCAGTCTCAAGTTCATCAGATTCGTGGCCTGAGTGCACTGAGTAAGTAGCGATCACTAATGTGATAAGCAGACGACCGGCTGCAACTTTCTTCTAGGATAGCCCTAAGGCGATGTTGTCCTGTAATCGCTCGTTTTTGCTTATTCCTCCAGCTGCTAATCCGATAAACCCCTCCGCCGGAGGAATCGCAACGGAGCAACAAACCAGCCTGATGAATGAAGCGTCTCTTCCTGCCGCCCTGGCAAACACAAAGTAAGTGGATCCATCTATTTATGGGAAAATCATACGGGCGGCGAGGGACGGCTGTAGCAACGTATAAGGCGACATACGTTCCTTTTGGATTAATTGGCACATTTTCTCGTGCAGCTCCTTGTTGGGCGATGGTAACAATCCCAGCTCTGTTGGCAACATGGGTACCATGCCGACAGCGGCACCACCTTCTTCGACAGGGGTTAGGAAAGCCTGGCATGAGCATGTGACCCAGGATCTCCGAAACCATCTAGTCCACAAATTGTACGTAAAGCCGGTGACGCTTTATGCTGGGCATCGATAATGGATCACCAAAATATTTATGGCTATTTTTTTATTTTTTTTTCTTCTGTTGCAGAGTCCAAGCAATCTTCCCCACTCCTGACCCTGCGGCTCTGAAAGATCGGCGGATGGAAAACCTGGTGGCTTACGCCCGGAAAGTGGAGGGTGACATGTACGAGTCGGCCAATAGCAGGGTATGCATGGATAAATCACTACAAGCATCCTGTGATGTTATCGCTAGAATTGGTGGGATCTTTGCACCCCCGACAATCATGAAGTCACCACTGGGTTATTGCATTAAATCAAAATTAATTAAAAAAACACCCACAGAAAATGCCAGTGTGCATATCTCCTTTGCTCTAGGGGGTTCCTGCTATTACATGGTGGTATATCTTCCACATCTATCGGATGGTCGCTAACAAGCAGCCCATGTCCGCATTTACATGGCAGCTTGTAGCGTGTAGTCTTTTTCCTATGGAGACTAAAGGCTTGTTTCTTACACAGGTTGGCATAGATGGCGCAGAAGTTGGGGAATCTGATGTGACAGTATCGGCTTTCCTAAGAATTTTTTTTTGTCTTCAATCCAGGATGAATATTACCATTTACTCGCTGAAAAAATCTACAAAATCCAAAAGGAACTGGAAGAGAAGCGAAGGTCGCGTCTGCAAAAACAAGGCCTCGTGGCGAACCAGGCGGCTCTGCAGACACCGGGCACCCAGGCGCCAACTCTTCCACAGGCGGCCGCTGCTCTCGGCCAACCTCAGCCTGTCCGGCCTGCTAGTACGTGTCTATGGAGCTGCAAAGCTTGTATTGAACCAGTCATATCCAAAACCTTTAAATGGATTACTAATCTTTTATTTATTTTTATAGATGGTCCTCTCCCAATGTCTACAGTTTCTATGAGTAGGATGCAGCTGCCTTCAGGTAACAAGACCTAATCATCTGTAAGACTGTGGATTTTTCCATCTTGGAGTATGTGCACACTGAGTTTTTGGAACAGAAATTGAACGGAATCTCCCAAATGTTTGATTTGAGGAGTTTTGCGTTTTGGACAAGGATTTTGGAGAGTTTCCTCTCACCCAAAAAATTCCTCGACAACCTCTGCGTGTACATAGCTTTAGATGTATTTCCCCATCGGTGACATTTCACAGGTAAGGCCCTGAAATTTACAATTTGTCTTTTTCTTTTCAGGAATTAATCAGTTTAATAACATGCCCATTGGAAATGTCCAGATTCCTTCCACTCCTATGGGACCTCGGGCAGCATCTCCGCTCAACCACCCCACTCAAATGAACAACATGGGATCGGTGCCAGCTGTAAGTAACGTGTACACAGGAGCGCCCAGTGCCTTGTTTTTAGCATTTTTACATTTTTTTTCCTTCTGTATGATTAATGGTTATTTTTTCCTATAGATGGCAATGTCTCCATCTCGCATGTCCCAACCCCAGAACATGATGGGTGCACACAGCAATAATCTAATGGGTCCTGCACAGACTCAGAATCAGTTCTTGCAACAAGGGCAGTTTCAGACCAATAATGGCAGCTTAGGCGTGACACTAGGGCAAACGGGTGCAGCGGCTGCGGTGTCGCAGGTAAGCGGCCTTCTCTGCATCATGTGGAAGGGCCCTGCTGTATATAGATACAGAAATAATGGTTTGTTTGTTTTTTTCTTTTACTTTTTCCAGCAGGGACAAGCGCCCACCGCATCTTTACCAATCAGTAACTCCATGAACATGCTGGGCCCTCAAACCAGTCAGCTTCCAAGGCCAGCACTTTCCCAGTCTCCCCTCCATCAGACCCCTCCTTCAGTCACTGCTGCCGCCGCTGCTATGCCTCCTGTCCAGCACCCAACACCATCTGGCATGACTCCACCACAACCAGCAGCACCAGCCCAGCCATCCACTCCGCTGCCACCGGCTGGACAGACCCCAGCTCCCACGCCTGGCTCTGTCCCTAATGCCATGCAGACACAGAGCACCCCGACGGTGCAGGCAGCCGCCCAGGCCCAGCTCACTCCACAGCCTCCTACTCCCGTGCCCAGTCAGTCTGTGCCCACCCCACAGCCATCTCAGCTGCAGCCGGCATCTGTGCACGCAGCAGCCCCGGGCACTCCTGTAAGTATAAGGCGCCAATATGCTTTACGCGGTTAATACTTCCATGTCATCTATGGATATGACCGTTGACTAATGGTTTGATTCTTTTTTTTTTTTTTTTTTTTTTCTAGCTTTCCCAGGCAGCTGCAAGTGTGGATAACCGTGTGCCTACTCCTGCATCAGTGGCCAGCACCGACAACCAGTCAGCCCCTGATCATCCACTGATTGATGTCAAGCAAGAAGTGAAAGTGGAAGAGCCGGAGCCTTGTGAGATCCCAGTGGAGCCTAAAACCGAGGTAATTTCCTGCAAGAGGATTGCCCGGGGTATGTTTTGTATGGTAGGTGGCAGGTTTGACCAGTCTGTAAAGCTTCTAGTGATGGCGTCTAGGACTAGGGATTTTGATGCATCATTCCTCGTACGTCCTCTAAGATGGCTCCATCTTGTGGCTAACTGGGCATGCTGGGAGCTGTAGTTTCCCAACAGCTGGACAACAACATGAACATAAGAGGCTAAGAGGGTTTATAGTTGTGAAAAGAGGTTTTTTTCAATCCAGCAAAGCGAAGTAAAAGCAAAAATACTTTTAGGACTTCATTAAAGTAGTAGCATGGGCATAAAAAAATATATCTTGTCGCTCTTCGAGTTTAGCTGACTCATAATCGTAGGTATAGTAAGGGGTTTCTAGCTAAAGAAGCTAATGGTGGAGGATCTAAAAATAATTTGCATTCCTAATGTACAACCGTATACTTAATAGATGGAAGATGATGTCCCTGCTCAGGTAAAGGAAGCCCCAGCAGAAGGAACGGAGACCAAAACTGAACCCATGGAAGTTGAGGAAAAGAAGCCAGAAGTAAAAGTTGATCCGAAGGAAGAGGAGGATAATGCAAGTAATAACACTACCCCTCCGTCCACATCGCCTTCTCAGCCTCGGAAAAAGAGTAAGTGTGAGGAGTAGTTTTGTGTTTGTTTTTTTTTCTTTTTAGTGCAGTTCCAATCTCAAATGTGTCATTTCTGTTTCAGTATTTAAACCAGAGGAGCTCCGCCAAGCCCTGATGCCGACCCTGGAAGCACTATATCGGCAAGATCCGGAGTCCTTGCCTTTCCGACAACCGGTTGATCCACAGTTGCTGGGCATACCGGTGAGTACGACATGCTTTTAAAGATGTTTCCTGTAAGTCAAATAACAAAGCCGCTGAACTCAATGATCGACTGCAGCGGTGATGTAAGCAATCAATGCTGCAGCCAAAACACCTAGATCGAAGCAGCAGAGGTGAAAGGGTGGGCACTGTCAGTTTATTTTACAATACAGGAAAAGCTTGGGGTCCACTTAAACCCCTTTAACAGTATCGGTCAGATCAATCCTGATGCTAGGAAGTATTGGCGATGGACATAGTCCTGTCCTCCTAGTATATGGAGGTTGCGATGATCACTTTGAGGCCATTCAGCTTCAGAGGGGGATTTGAAAGAAACAACTAACGCCCCAATCTTTCTATTTTAGGATTACTTCGATATTGTGAAGAATCCCATGGACTTATCAACCATAAAGCGGAAGCTCGACACGGGGCAGTACCAAGAACCGTGGCAGTACGTGGACGACGTGTGGCTCATGTTTAATAATGCCTGGCTGTATAACCGCAAGACTTCCCGGGTTTACAAATACTGCACCAAGCTCGCTGAGGTGTTTGAGCAGGAGATTGACCCCGTTATGCAGTCAATGGGCTACTGCTGCGGCCGGAAGGTAAGACGCGGAGTAAGGCTTTCTGCTTTTGTCGACTCGAGGAGGAACCTTGTGTCCTAAATATTTCTTCTTCTTTGCTCCCCAGTTTGAGTTTTCACCTCAGACGTTGTGCTGTTACGGCAAGCAGCTATGTACGATCCCTCGCGATGTCGCCTACTTCAGCTATCAGAACAGGTAACCTCCATCTCCAGATGTCCATTTGATATTGATGAACTATCCTAAGGATAGGTTAACATTTCCCGCTGGTCATACACCTTCGATATCTTTGGGCCGGACGCTCGTTCATCTGTCAGATATCTCTCCTGACTCCTCCACACATGAACACGGAGGTCGGCCGCTCGTAGTAAACCACTGCCAGTCTCATTTGGCATCGGCATTTCTGCATGCAGAACTAAAGTGGCGAGAGATCGAGGTCCAATATTTCTGGGAGGGAGAGTCAATATGTCCCCATGCACATTAGATGGTCAGCTGACATTTGCATGTTTGGCCACGTTTTAGCTTCTGTCTATGGGGTCCTCAAGTCCCAGTAAGAGCCAACTAGTTTTACTAAAGTTCTTACTAATATAATGCAGTGTTCGTTCCGGTAATATTTTGATCCTAATAAACATTTAATGGTTTCCCATTTTAGGTATCACTTCTGTGAAAAGTGTTTCACTGAGATTCAGGGGGACAACGTCACTCTAGGAGATGATCCGTCCCAGCCTCAAACGTAAGTTATTTCACTTCTTGCTCTGTGTCTTAGGCCACATTCAGACATCCGTGACAATGGATCCAAGATCAGATCACAATGCACTGACTGGCCGTGGGTCTCCCAACCCCAGCGCATAATATATTTCTATGAAGCTGTCAGACTCGAGTCATGAAAGCCTCAGCCAGTCCGTGCATTGAGATCTGAAATCGGACCAATTTGCACGGAAATCTGAATGCATCCTTCAGATGAGTTCAAGCAGGTTTATTATTAAAAGTATGCTGGATATGATGATGATGAGCTTTATGAAAGAGGTCTGATTAGATGCACATAGGTAACAGGTGCTGATCAGTCATTATTTTTTTTCTTTAGGACAATCTCCAAAGAACAGTTTGAGAAAAAGAAGAATGACATGCTGGATCCAGAGCCGTGAGTATCACAGCTGAAATCTGCCGACGTTCCTGCGCTTCCTTGCAGCTTTTATAATCTTTTGCTCTCTCGTCCCCAGGTTTGTAGATTGTAAAGAATGTGGGAGGAAGATGCATCAGATTTGTGTGCTGCACTTCGACATCATCTGGCCGTCTGGGTAAGTTCACATCTGAATATATTGACACGTAGGATGTTTTTCTGTTCCAGCGCCGGGGTCTGCCTAATCGTCCTTGAGCACCCAGGATCACCCTCAGTCCGTGGTCTTATCATTATGACATTTTGTTTGGACATTTAATGATTTGATCGATTCGCTCTTAATCTCAATCTTTTGCCTTTACAGATTCGTCTGTGATAACTGTTTGAAGAAAACTGGAAGGACGCGGAAGGAGAACAAGTTTTGTGCAAAGAGTAAGTGACTTCAGATTTTTGTCCCTTTTTAAAGTGAACAATGAATCCAAAATGGTCTTACTTCTAAGTAATGCATTACTGAAAACCACTGGAATGTTATCTATTATTTTTCTCCCCCTTCAGGACTCCAGACAACTCGGCTAGGATGTCATCTAGAGGACCGTGTAAATAAATTCCTTCGGAGGCAGAACCATCCTGAATCTGGGGAGGTGTCTGTCCGGGTGGTGGCCAGTTCTGATAAGATAGTGGAAGTTAAGCCCGGCATGAAGTCCAGGTACATAACTCGGCATCACATTATTGTGAATAGGAGCCAGAAGGACATGGGCCTGAAGATGATTTTACATTATAGTATTAGTTTTCTTGTCTTTGTCACTGATCCATTCTTTATCTCTTCCCTTTTTAAGGTTTGTTGATACAGGCGAGATGCCGGATTCCTTCCCATACCGCACAAAGGCACTTTTTGCCTTTGAGGAGATAGACGGAGTGGATGTATGCTTCTTTGGCATGCATGTGCAAGAATATGGATCCGATTGTCCTCTTCCTAACACCAGGTAAGCAGAACTCCTCCGTCCATCTGGGTCTTGTCACGCCGTGAGCCGGTACTATGCATGGAATATGGATTTGCAGCGCTTTCCTATGGGCACGACTCCCGTGTTTTCCTGTCTTTACATTTTTTGTTTTTGTTTGTGATTTATCTACAGACGTGTCTACATCTCATACCTGGACAGTATTCACTTCTTCCGACCACGTAGTCTTCGAACAGCGGTTTACCATGAGATACTCATCGGCTATCTGGAGTACGTGAAGAAACTTGGGTAAGTAGAATTTTTTTAAACATTTTTTTTTTTTCTTTATTCCTTTGCGTCGCAAATCATTAATGGGAAAATAACAGGTCTTCCTTGCTGCCCAGACTCCAAATGATCCCCGGCATGGAAGTCTGGCTTTCAGTTGCCACCACGGGGTAAAGTGAAAGATTGCTTTGTGCTTAATAAAATAAGTGGGCCTTGTATGAAAGGGCAGATCCTCCCTGATTTGGCTAATTGGTGTAGTTTTTTTCTCATGAAAAATCCATCAATTAAAAGAGAATTTCCATTTTTTTTTATAAAGTGGGATCTACTTTTACTTTGATTATGGAAGGATCAGACCCCCTGGGACCACCCACTGGTCACAAAGTGAAGGCATGCCTTACTAGGAATTAAGGAATACCCCTTTAATCTTTAGAATGGAATAAGTTACTTTCTATGATTCTTCTAGTCCTAATATATATAAATATATATATATATATATATATATATATATATATATATATATATATATATATATATATATATATATATATATATATATATATACACATATATATATATATATATATATATATATATATATATATATAATCTTTTTTTTTTTCCTCCGTTTGTTTCTTCAGCTACGTCACAGGACATATCTGGGCCTGTCCTCCTAGCGAAGGAGATGATTATATCTTTCATTGTCACCCGCCGGACCAGAAAATCCCCAAACCTAAACGTTTACAGGAGTGGTACAAGAAGATGCTGGATAAAGCTTTTGCAGAACGTATCATACATGACTATAAGGTACGCAGAACATTTGGTGTGGGATTTTAGAAGGGTTTTCCATAAAGCAACCTTTTCGTTTGAGGAAATCCTATGCATTAATATATAATAATCTTAGATTTCCAGAACTTCAGTTAGAGCAGCCAGACCCTTCAGCCTGATAATGGGTGAACATACCCTAAATGTTTGGGTTTTTTTTCACTGGAAAATCGCTTTTCTCTATCTCTTCGTTGGGGGACACAGCACCCGTGGTTTCCTGTGTCCCCCCCCCCCCCCCCCCCCCCCCCCAATGAACGCTCCAAGAGAGATTTTACAGTAGGTACCCAAACTCTTTATTTTTACATAGCCTAATTCTCGACACCTCTCCCTGTATTTTTCCACATAGGACATATTCAAGCAAGCCACCGAGGATCGTCTTACCAGTGCCAAGGAGCTTCCGTATTTCGAAGGGGACTTTTGGCCTAACGTGCTAGAAGAAAGCATTAAAGAACTAGAGCAAGAGGAGGAAGAGCGGAAGAAGGAGGAGAGCACGGCGGCCTGTGAGACTCCGGAGTTAGAGGTCCTGTGACAAGTTTATATTTCGGTGGTGGCGGTCTCCTGGAGACCATGGGATTTTTATGACTGTAATCTGTAAAAATTTTAACAGGGGATTTTATTTTTTTTTTCAACTTTAGGGCTGCCAGGGTGACAGCAAGAATGCCAAGAAGAAAAACAACAAAAAGACCAACAAGAATAAAAGCAGTATGAGCCGATCTAGCAAGAAGAAAATCAGCATGCCCAATGTGTGCAATGATCTGAGCCAGAAACTTTATGCCACCATGGAAAAGCATAAAGAGGTACGGAACGATTAATGACGTGAAGAACCTTGATTCTAGAATGTTTTTAAGAGTCTGCAATTTTACTGCCGCTTGCTGGGTGAGACTGTTGCCAGCTGTCTGATGCCCGGCAGGTATCATGCACCTATCCTAATTTGTGACACATGATACCTGCAGGGTGACAGACTGTTTGCCCAATATATCTGGTTAGACATATGATGGAGGCTCTGCACACTTTTGAACAAATTCTGTTTTTCCTCTTTTTTTTTTTTTTTGTTTTTTTTGGTTCACCTTCATTAGTTTTAAGTTTTTCCTGTAAGTTCGTCCATATCTTACAGACTTCTTTTTTTTGTAGGTGTTTTTTGTGATCCACTTCTACGCTGGTCCAGTAATCAACTCCCTCCCACCCATCGTGGATCCGGATCCCCTTCTGAGCTGCGACTTGATGGACGGACGGGATGCATTTCTGACTCTGGCCCGAGACAAGCACTGGGAGTTCTCCTCGCTGCGTCGCTCCAAGTGGTCCACACTGTGCATGCTGGTGGAGCTGCACACACAGGGGCAGGACAGATTTGTGTACACCTGCAACGAGTGCAAGCACCACGTGGAGACGCGCTGGCACTGTACTGTATGCGAGGTGAGCGTGAGCACTGTATGTGAGGTGCACTTACATTGTCTATTATGGTGGGATAACCCTTTCATTCCTTTGCAGGATTATGATCTATGTGTGAACTGCTACAACACGAAGAATCATGAGCACAAGATGGTCAAATGGGGTCTGGGTCTGGATGACGAGGGCAATAGTCAAGGAGAAGCCCAATCCAAGAGCCCTCAGGAATCGCGGCGACTGAGCATCCAGAGGTGCATCCAGTCACTGGTGCATGCCTGCCAGTGTCGAAACGCCAACTGCTCACTTCCTTCGTGTCAGAAGATGAAGAGGGTGGTTCAGCATACAAAGGGTTGCAAGCGCAAGACAAATGGAGGGTGCCCTGTGTGCAAACAGCTTATTGCATTGTGTTGCTACCATGCGAAACACTGCCAGGAGAACAAGTGTCCCGTCCCTTTCTGTCTCAACATCAAGCAGAAGCTGCGCCAGCAACAGATCCAACACAGACTGCAGCAGGCGCAGCTGATGAGGCGGCGTATGGCTACCATGAACACACGGACAGTTCCTCAGCAGCCGCTACCTTCCCCTACACCGGCAACTCCGGGAACGCCCACGCAGCAGCCCAGCACTCCGCAAACCCCACAGCCTGCCCCTCAGCAGTCTCCTGGAGGAATGGCCTCGGCAGGCTTCCCTAACGTGGCCAGGACTCAGCCTACCAATGTGGCATCACAGGGAAAGCCATCCAATACGTTACCCGTGGTTTCTCCTTCCCAGCCCACGGTGCAGCCACCTCCCGCCGCAGTTGCAGCTGCCCGGCAGATCACGCTGGAGGCCCAGCAACAGCAGCTATACCGCGTTACCAATATTGATGGCATGCCTGGCGTACGCCCAGGTATGGTGAGTCCAACAGTCGGACCGGTAAATCCTTTGCAGCAAATGGGCATGAATGTGCCACGCCCTGGCCCGATCAATGCCCCTCCTATCATGTCCGGCATGCAGCCAGGACAGTGGGCTACCAATCCAATGCCTCAGCAGCCTCAGTTACAGCAAAATATCCCACGTCCGGCTGTGATGCAAATGGCTGCCGCTCAGCAAGCGGTGGCAGGCCCTCGAATGCAAGGGATTCCGCAGCAGCCACGCAACATATCGCCCAATGCATTGCAAGACCTTCTACGTACCCTTAAGTCTCCCAGCTCTCCCCAGCAGCAGCAACAGGTGCTCAATATCCTTAAATCGAACCCTCAGTTAATGGCTGCTTTCATTAAGCAAAGAACTGCGAAATATGTGGCCAATCAGCCCGGTATGCAGCCGCAGCAGGCGCCGCAACAGCCACCGCAGCAGCCCGGCATGCATCCTCAGCCCAGTCTGCAGAACATGAATCCCATGCAAGTCGGGGTGCAGAGGCCCAACGTCCCCCAGCAACAGCCGGGAATGAGCCCGCAGGGCCAGGGCATCGGCCTCATGAATTCAGGTCACAATCCCAATTTAGCAAATATTAACCCACAGTATCGAGAAATGTTACGACGGCAAATCATGCAGCAGCAGCAGCAACAACAGCAGAGTGGCGCAGGCATGGCAGGCGGGATGGCGGCTCACGGGCAGTTCCAGCAGCCGCAAGGAGGATACCCACAGTCCCAGCAAGCACTGCAGCAGCAGCGTATGCAACACCTCTCCATTCAGAGCTGCCCCGTGGGGCCAATCCCGCAGATGGCACAGCAGGGATTGGGCGCGGACGGCACATCGCCAAGCCTTCAGCAAGCATTGCGGATTCAGCAGCAGCTCAAGCAGATCGCTTCCTCCGGCCAGCCTAATCCCATGAGTCCTCAGCAACACCTCTTGACGGGCCAGCCCCCAAATACTCACCTTCCCCCCGGCCAGCAGATTGCCACCTCCCTTAGCAATCAGGTGCGCTCACCTGCCCCCGTCCAGTCGCCTCGGCCTCAGTCGCAGCCTCCACATTCCAGCCCTTCACCTCGTGTACAGCCGCAGCCTTCTCCTCATCACGTCTCGCCGCAGACGGGCTCGCCCCACCCCGGCCTGGCAGCTTCAATAGGAACCTCCTTAGACCAGGGTCACCTGGGGAACCCCGAACAGAGCGCCATGCTTCCCCAGCTGAACCCCCCCAACCGCGGCGCCCTGACGAATGACTTGTCTCTTGTCGGAGATACTTCAGGGGACACCTTGGAAAAGTTTGTGGAGGGGTTGTAGCATCCACAGAACGGCAGCGAACTGGAGAACTGCAATGGAGAACGGGATGGCGGGAGGGTTCGCTTTCTCTCTCCCTCTGTCTCTCCGCTCTGTTATATATATAATATAAATATATAAATATCTATCCCTACCTTTACCCGCCACCCAATTTCCTGCCACCCCTCCCCCCCTTTAATGGACATTTGTTTTAATTCGTCTACTCATTGCTGGTCTGCACATCAGGGACACAGGGTCTCGGTCTGGACTGAGACCACCGCCCATTTGCCAGATTCCAAGCCTGCGGGGAGGATGTCGGAGCGCTGCTGAGCATCGCCTTCACCTTTCTCTTGCATCGTCAGTGGCTGCTCTGAGTTTCAACACAATTAATTGAACCTATTTGTGTGTTGGGGAATTTTTTTTTTTTTTTTTTTGAGATGTCATCATTTCCACCTTCTGGTCTGACAAAGGGGCAACCGGCCTGGGAAAGCGATCGAGGAACTACCCTTCTTCCATCCTCACTCCTCTACGGGGAGGTGGGGAGATACCTCTCCTTCTCTGCCAGATTGGCGCCGAGCTGCGTCTGGCAGCAAAGGAGGCGAATGTTTGTTGTTTTTTTTTTTTTGTTAATATTATTATTACGCTAACGTGTGTAATTCTATTCATTCTTCTTTTTTGAGGACTTGTCTTATAGTGGGAGGTGGGGGTGTTCTCCTGCAGCTACAAGAGAGCCTAAAACAAAGTTGGGTGTAAGGTGGGGGTTCACTATCGCCACTTGTAACTGCATCAGTCTTTTCCAAACTGGGACGATTTTTTTTTTTTTTTTTTTCTTTCATGGGACATTTGTAAAAAAAAAAAAAAAATAAGGGAGGGAGGTTAAGGTTAAAGATGCTGTAAAAAAAAAAAAAAAAAAAATTGTCATGGTTTACTTAACTTTTATTTTTTTTCTGGAAACCCCAGACATCAGAAAGCTCTTCCACCAAATTATTTCCCCTTCTCTCGCTCTCCATCTTTTCCTCCCATTCCCATCTTGTACAGTCTTTCCCCCCCCTCGATTTCACCATCCTATAAAATATTCCCTTCCCTTTATTTTATTATTTTTTTGTTTTTTTTGTTAAACTGCCGGGACATGAAAGCAGATGGAAAACTTCTCCCTCCAAAACCTTTGGAACTGTATTTTTAAAATAAAAACTATGGAGAAAATTGAAAAAATCCAAGCAATCAAAGTGAAAATCATGCTGGTTTCTTATCCCCACTACCCTTTATTTTATTTTTTCTTAAATGGGTGCAAAGAATAAAAGGTGGGGGATAAAACCTCCCCCCACCACAAAAGTTACAAAAAAAAACACAAAGCAAGAGACTGAATCATTGTACAGAATGGTAGAGCGCGCGTCGCCACGTGGGAGCATTTCTTATCCTATGACATTGTTAGCCACTTTGCTGTCAGGAGGGAGAGGTGACGTTCATCCCTCTGGCAGGGAAGGGGTGGAAATACTGTCTTGACAGCAGCTATTTTCATGCTGAGTAAAGTGTACATGGTATTAAAACTTCAGTGTTCTGGGTTTTCTTCCTTTTTTTTTTTTTTTTGTTTATTTTCTGAAGATGCTGTTTTTGGACATTGTACGCTGGACTATGCATGTTTTTTTTTTAATTGTATATAAAGTATTGCTTAAAATCGATTATAAATTACTGAAATTTTTACCCTGTAGTTTATTCCTTGCCCCCCCCCCCCCCCCCACCAGACCACACCGTGCCTTTAGGGGCTAACACCGTGCTTTAAGTATTTATTAAAGCGTGACGAGGGTGGACAGTTCTCAGTCATCCGGATGAATCCCCTTTTCCAACAGAAACCAGTTGCGCACAGCTGAGGTACACTGGTGTCCTGTAAATGGCAGGGCTGTGGAGTCGGTAAGCCACAGTTGCGACTCCGACTCCTGGATTTTATCAGGTTCCAACTCCGGCTCCTTCATAAATGGCCAACAGTGTGACGTGTGCAGGCATCCATTTTAAGAAACAAAGTGTCCCTTGAGAGTTTTTTTTAAGTTCTTTTGTTTAAAAGCTTCTTCGATTACTAATTTTCTAATACTCTCTCCAGAGAAACACCAAGCTTGCGGGCCATTTCCCCATTCAGACACATAAAAGCTGGTCGTGAAAATAATGAAATAGGCACACTATCCTTTACAACAAGCTCTATGATCTGTTTTTTAAATGTATCTACTGAACTTTGTCACTGACAAAATATCTTGCAACTGATGGCTGCAAAGTACTCTGCTCCTTTGTTTGGCTGAAAGAGCTGGGCACTGGTTCATTGGTTTCGATGCAGTCTTTCTCATCCACTGCTTTCAGTACTTCTGGATGAAAGCGCTGTAAATGTCTCTTTAGATTAGAAGCTCTGGTAGGAGCATTTTTATCTTTGCCTGAACATGCACTGATCTTGGCTTCACAGCATTTGTTTTCGTCTGGATCATTTGTCATACACTGACAGACATAATGTTTTCTATCTTGAGTGATGGTGAAATGTTCAAATACAGCTGATTTAATGTGACGATTCTTCGACACTCAGGTTTTTAATTCTGCATTCACAATCCAAATGACAATTGTTTTTCCTAAAAAAACAATTGTACAAAATTATTGCCTGGTCGTACAACTGATATAGTGGTCAGTAAAACTGTTATTCCTCATGTACTCAGTTAACTGATCCAAAGTTTGTTGAAAGGATAATACTTCTTACAGTCTTCCTCTTCTGAGTAGCAGCTGTGAGATGCTTGGAAGATGCACACCAAACATCTAGTCTAGAGGAGGAGCTTTACTACTAAGAATTTGCAGCACATTTTCACTTTCAGTTTCATACATTGTAAGTAGGGGGGTTGGGGCAGCATGAGGTTAACCAAGTATAAGATTAGATAAGGGCAGTGGAGAACAGTGACACACAAGAAGTAAAGGTACCGTCACATTAAGCGACGCTGCAGCGATACCGACAACGATGTTGATCGCTGCAGCGTCGCTGGAGAGCTGTCACACAGACAGCTCTCCAGCGACCAACGATCCCGAAGTCCTCGGGTAACCAGGGTAAACATCGGGTTACTAAGCGCAGGGCCGCGCTTAGTAACCTGATGTTTACCCTGGTTAGCGTTGTAAATGTTAAAAAAAAAAAAAAAAAACACTACATACTTACATTCCGGTGTCTGGTCATGTCCCTCGCCTTCAGCTTCCCGCACTGACTGAGCGCCGGCCGTAAAGTACAGCGGTGACGTCACCGCTGTGCTGTGCTTTACGGCTGGCGCTCACACAGTGCGGGAAGCTGACAGCGAGGGACATGACCAGACACCGGGAATGTAAGTATGTAGTGGTTTTTTTTTTACATTTACAACGGTAACCAGGGTAAACATCGGGTTACTAAGCGCGGCCCTGCGCTTAGTAACCCGATATTTACCCTGGTTACCAGTGAAGACATCGCTGGATCGGCGTCACACATGCCGATCCAGCGATGTCAGCGGGAGATCCAGCGACAAAATAAAGTGCTGGACTTTCCCCAGCGACCAACGATCTCCCAGCAGGGGCCTGATCATTGGTCGCTGTCACAACGATTTCGTTAACGATATCGTTGCTACGTCACAAAAAGCAACGATATCATTAACGATATCGTTATGCGTGACGGTACCTTAAGAAATGTATCTCCAGCAGAACTGCTTATCACTGTTGTTCATAGTTTGATAGAACATATATATTTGAGTAAAGGTACCGTCACACTGAGCAACTTTTGAACGATAACGATAGCGATCCGTGACGTTGCAGTGTCCTGGATAGCGATCTCGTTGTTTGACACGCAGCAGCGATCAGGATCCTGCTGTTACATCGCTGGTCGGAGCTAGAAGGCCAGAACTTTATTTGGTCGTCAGGTCACCCGCTGTCATCATTGGATCGGCGTGTGTGACGCCGATCCAGCGATGAGTTCCCGGGTAACCAGGTAAACATCGGGTTACTAAGCGCAGGGCCTCGCTTAGTAACCCGATGTTTACCCTGGTTACCTTTGTAAAAAAAAAACTGCATACTCACATTCCAGTGTCTCTCACGTCCCTCGCCCTCAGCTTCCCGCACTGACTGTGAGCGCCGGCCGTAAAGCAGAGCACAGCGGTGACGTCACCGCTGTTCTTTACGGCCGGCGCTCACAGTCAGTGCGGGAAGCTGAGGGCGAGGGACGTGAGAGACACTGGAATGTGAGTATGTAGTGTGTTTTTTTTTTTTTTTTCACTTTTACAAAGGTAACCAGGGTAAACATCAGGTTACTAAGCATGGCCCTGCGCTTAGTAACCCGATGTTTACCCTGGGAACCTCGGCATCGTTGGTCGCTGGAGAGCCATCTGTGTGACAGCTCCCCAGCGACCACACAAGGACTTTCCAACGATCACGGCCAGGTCGTATCGCTCGTCGTGATCGTTGGAAAGTTGATGAGTGTGAAGGTACCTTAACATTTATAACTTTCATATGAAAGTTCAATTATGAAATATTAATACATTTTTTTTAAAGCTGGAGTCGGTACATTTCTACCGCCTCCAACCAAAACTAACTCCGGCTCCACAGCCCTGGTAAATGGCGCTCGAGGTGTCAGTGGGCAGGAGTATTGCGCTCTACATAGCGCGCTCATTTTTAGGCCTACACAAACTTAAAGGAAATGTCATCAGGAATGATCCTTTGTTTAAATCCGTTCTTCTTGTTGAATGTATTTTTCTTTTGAGGGTTTTTTTTCCTAAAGGTCATAGTGAGGGGAAAAGGTGAGCTGTGACATCACCTATTAATGCTGGATTGTTATTGTACAGGAGGAGGTGAGCTTGGACATCACCTATTGTGAATGGTGGATTCTGTGTTATCTACTGTACATAGAGATGTTATCAGTCATTGTACAGGAGGAGGAGGTGAGCTGTGATATCACCTATTGTGAATGGTGGATCCTTTATCTACTGTATATAGATGTGTTATCTGTCATTGTACTGGAAGTTTCTATAGTATCATCCAGGAGCCGCATCCATGAATGTAGGTGGTCTAGAGGAGACCATCACACGTGTATGGATGTAGTCAGTCCTCCACAGCAGAGGCCATGTCTGATAACCTCCTCATTTCCAGTAAAGGGTTTCATTCTGTAAATTTGAGGCTTTTTATGAGCCGAAGACATTGTGACCAAAGGCAGCATCTTGCGTTGAGAAATCTGCTTGGTAGAAAAGCTCTTCAGAAATGTTCTAGTTTGTATTGAGTTTAGGATGCGTTTCCTAGCAGATGTGGTGACAAAATTCCTGGGACATTGTCCTTCTTTGGCAGGTGAAAGGCCCTTTTCATATCAATGGTTCTTGGCTTAGAATGGCAGCGAAAGTTGGGTCAAGCGTAGCCGTCCTTTCATGCACAACTTGTCAGAGCATGGGTTCGTCGTGTCTTTAATCTCCCACAAGGACAAACTACTTTTTGTGCACAAACCAGTTTATTACGTCCTGGACCTGTCCACATTCTCATGCTCTGTAATTTGCCCTTCACAAGCCCCGGACTGTATATACACCTCCTACGTGGAGCATAGTGGGAAACCAACGGGGAGATGGCAGCATCAGACAGGTGGTCCAACTTCGGTAGTGGTGGTCTGGGGTTTAGCATTCCGATCTTGGTAGTAATATTGTAAGAGCCCCTCTGCCCGATACAGCAGGTGGATGGAAGGTTACAGAGCATGAGAATTTTGGACATTCACCTCCCATTCCCTAAGAATTATTGTTCGAAACGCGTTAGCTGTAGCCAATCTATCGGGACTTCCATAGCTCCCTGTCACATCCCCGCACAAAGCTGTTTGCTTTCATTTTTTTTTAAGAAGCACTCCTCCTTTTATCAGATTTTATCCACTTAATATATTGCTTTCATTATATTGTATAACACTGTACTTACAATTGCTCATTTTGCCTTTCTACCCCTTATTCTTCTCCATTACGTGATTAAAAACTGACTAGCTGAATCCTTATAAGCTCTATATAGAAACAGGAAGTCTGTTCCCTGCATGAATCATCCCCTTCGACTCTTGAACCTGCTGCTCAGCCCCCCAAACCCCCAGCCAGGGACTCTTGCAGTGATGACTCGTACAGGGAAAATTGACCTCCTGTTTCTATTTGGAGTATAGACGGATTCCGCTTGTCCGTTTTTAATCACGTAATGTCGGACCTAATGCAGAATAATTATCTGGGTAGAGAGGCAAAATGAGCAATTGTAAGTACAGAGTACTGTATAATATGATAGAAACTGATGGGTGGAAGAGAGGAGGACTTCTTTAAGTTGCACAATTTCTGAGCAAACGTTCTCAAGTCCCCCTCTTCTTCATTTGTATATTCTGTACCTTGCAAAATTGAAACTAGTTTGATCACATTGACTTCTATGGGCTAAAAATGGTTATATCCAGTAAGTAAGACATTCTGCATATTGAGAAAAAATAAAAAAGTGAGTGATACCTGTAAAATTTACAGAAGTGAGATTATTTGGTGCGTTTATTATATGCTGTTTTTTTTTCCCCTCTTCATGACAAAATTATTTTAAAAAAGTCAAATTTTTACGAGTCTTGGAAAAAAGAAAAACGCATCGGGAACACATGGTGTGAACACAACCTTACTACAATGAAAATTATCTGCATGCAAGTTTGTCTTGGAAATCTCCAGCAGATACGCAACATCAGAACACACCTCAAATTGTGCAGTTTTTTTCCTGAGGTTTTTGTTGCATTTTTTTGTAAAAAAAAAAAAAAGTTGGGAGCCAATAGAAAATATTAAACACAATATAAACATTGGAGCTTTTGTTTTCTTAAGTTAAATGCAACCAGAATTCTGGTGTAACTTGTTCTATAAAACCCTTCTCGTCTCGTCGTAGTTACGTGTTTTAGACACTTTTTGCACCATCACCAATGAGGGGCTTAACATGCACCAAAAAAAAAAGCACAAGTTTCTGGGACAAAGTAAAGCCAACTAATACGTGGTGTAAACGTAGACCCCTGATTCTGTATTTACTTTTTTTTTCTTTGTCTTGTGGGATTCCTTGCAATAATTTACTCCAAGTACTTAAAAAAAAAAAAAATGAATATGCGTTAAATTTTGTGCAAAAGCAAAACTGCTTACTCCTTCACCACATTGGGGGACACAGAACATGGGTGTATGCTGCTGCCGCTAGGAGGCTGGCACTAAGTTGAGACAAAAAAAGTTTGCTCCTCCCTGCAGTATACACCCTCATGCTGGCTTCCAGAGACCCAGTTCAAGCTTGGTGTCTGTGGGAGGCACACAGGGTCTGCTCTTCAGACCAGAATTTTTCTTATTTTATGAATTATTTTTTTTTTACTATTTAACTTTTTTACCCGGATGAAGGGGCGACGGATCCTTTCAAGGCTCCGATCTCCCCGCACCAACAACAGGCGAGCACAGAGTCGCCTTTCCTGCGACGTGGGATGCCGCTGCCTGGGCTGATTCTAGGGGCGATGGGTCTCTTCAAGGGCACCGATCTCCCCTCCTCCCTTAACAAATGAGCACATGGAGTGTCACCTCCACACATCCTCTTCTGCAGCCAGGCCTATTGCCGGACATTTTGCCCTGCCCACCAGGTTGCCAGGTTATACCCTTGGATGTTCAGAGGCACCCTCCATCGTGGCATCCGTGCAGCCTCCACTTCCTCACCACTGAAAAAAAGCGGATGATGGAAGGAGGCGGATGGTTCCTCTCCACCCCCCTTTTAAGGGGATGGATGGGGGCTCCCCCAACCCTACACCGTCCTGACTGTCCCGGGCACAGCCCCTTCATATCGGGGTAAGTGCCACCCGGGAAGGGTCGTTTTCCGGCGGTCATAGGAGGGCTCCATAGCGGCAGGGACCCCACAGGGCTCCGCGGCATCTTCCCCGGTGGTCCACAGGTGTGCACCGGCTGAAGCCATAAATTTAGCCCCCGGCTTTGGCCTAGTGTGGGCCGCATCCCGAGAGGCCCTGCCCACCGCTCGCATCACTTTTGCGGCTTCGCCCCAAGACCTGGTGCTTCTCGCTCCTTGCGAGATTACCTCCCAGCTCTCGGCAGCCATCTTTCCCCACTGCACAGCAGCTCTGCTGCCTTCTGCACATGTCTCTCTGGGCCTGGATGCCGGTCTTCCCCTACTCAGCGCCATCATCATCAGATTGCGGGACACAGGACCTGGGTAAGGAGACTGCACTAGGTGCTTCCCTGCAGCTTTACCCCACATCGCTTCCACTAGCAGTGTTTTTTTTACTTATATTAGGGTACTTCATGTCACAGTCTAGGGCTACAAAGGTACATACCACCTTTTTCACTGCGTGTACCACCTGCCAGGCTCCTCTCCCTAGGCCTCAAACCTCCCCTCTCTGCTCAGCCTGTGATGCCCAATGTGCTCAGGAACCCTCCGCCGCTACCGACTCCAGTGTATCTAGCCCCCCGAGTGGGCCGCGTCACTGTCCAAACCATGGCTTCGCTGGCCAAAGTGATTGAATCCCTTCATGACCCCTCTGGGGAGCGGGGCACTCGTCTACCTGGGTAAAGAGACCCCTCCCTTACAGGGGAATCAAAGGCCAGCAGGGGCCGCTCACCTGAAGGAGGTACGAACATCCAAAAAAACGGATCCGCACTTCCTCTCCTGAGCATTCACCACACCATTCAGCCTCTGGTAGCTCCACTTCTCGCTTACCCTCTCCAGGGGTTCGCAGTGATCATGACTCTGAGTATGAGTCTGAGGCATCCTTGGACCCTGATTCTCCGGAGTTTCAATTGACTGTGGATTCCCTCAATGAAGCTGTCAATCACGCGCTAAAGGTTGATGATGACCCTAATTTGGCTCCGAATCATGCGGTATCTTTTAAAAGAACCAAGCAATCCCATAGGGTGTTCGCCTCTCATCTGGATTTTTTAGATATAGTCCGGCGACACAGGGAGCGACCGGATAAGTGCTTTACGGGAAAAAAGGCCTGCGAAACGAAGTATCCCTTTTCCGTAGATCTTGTCAAAGATTGAATGGAACCTCCACTAGTAGATCCTCCGGTATCGCGTTTGGCTACCAAAACGCTTTTATCCATACCTGATGGGGCTTTGATTAAAAATCCCACAGAACGCCAAATAGATTCCCTGGCTTGCTCAGTATATGAAGCCTCAGGTTCCTCTCTATCCCCTTCCTTCGCTGCGGCATGTGTCGCAAAAGCAATGGTTTTCTGGGCAGAAGCCCTTGCAAAATCCATTCAGGACCAGGCTTTTCCGTCTGAGGCGGCGGATCTTGCCAAACAAATTGCTATGGCTGGAGACTGTGATGTGCGCGTCTGTCACGGATCCCTTCTCCGTGGTGTCACTTATTCGTCACGTGTCCGCTCTCACATGTGACTTGGGGTTGTGCCTGCAAGGGTTAATCTCTCTCCCTACTCTCAGTCCAGCATTCAACCTCTGTCATATGCTGTAATGGGAGCATAAATCACACCGACCCAGGCAGGCCACACACCCGCTCATACACGCTGCCACCACTCATCAAATACACGGGCAATGAGTCCTGGAACTAACAATACTAATAAAAATATGTCTATCACTCATAAGGCTCACACACCTTAGGCTATGGATTCTTTTAGAACATTCAAGGCTCAACTTGTTAAAGTTTTATACTTTAATAATAAAAGGTTCAATGCTTACAATAAGAAAAAGGTATAAAAATATGATAATAAAGACATACAACTTATGCAAAACAGTATCAAAATAAACAGGAGAAACTTACAGAAATTATCTAACTGGTAGTTGCTTTCTGCTCCCTGAGGGTAGGAAGAATGTAGATTGGATCACACCAGCTTCTCAGGCTGCCCCCATCATGTGAACACAATTCTCTGTCTGCAGCCTAAATTTATAACTTTGGTCTGAGGTCAGGTTTCTAGACCGCCCCCCAGGTTAATATCATAATTGCGGTCTGTTTGGGCATGGCCGCTCTACTAATGAATATGTTATTTTTCTCTGGAGACACTTGTGAGAAGTTCCCAGGAATAGCTAACCCTCAGGCCGCAATTAGCACCTCCCCTCCAAGACCTAGGAGGTGCCAAATGTTACCACCTTCTTGGCTCTAGCTAGAGCTCCTGGTGAGATATGGAGACACAATTTCTACTAGTCCCAAGTAAGTACCTATTAATGCCTAGGTGTGACTTGCCTTCAGGACAGATGTTACATTATCAATAGTCACACATATAACCCTAGACATATGTCACTGCACACATAGATATATATACAAGTTTCACCACAGCGGCTTTAGACGCAGCAAACTGTTCTGCAATTGCTGCCTCAAACGCCGTCACCATTAGGAGAGCACTATGGCTTAGAGAGTGGCACGCAGATTCCTCTTCTAAAAAGTCTTTGATTTCTCTGCCTTTTTAGAGCGAACGTCTGTTTGGAGAAAAATTAGACCAGCTTATTTCCGATGCCAAAGGAGGGAAAAGCAAATTCCTCCCGCTGCACAGGCCTAAAACTGCTCTTCAGCGTCGGCAAAATTTTCGCTTTCGTCCCTTTCGCCGTAGCCCATTCTGGTCCAACTCCACAGCCTCGTCCAGATCAGAATGATCTCCACGTACAGAGAGAGACCCTCAGCCCTCATACAGGCCGAATCAGTCCTGGTGAGGTAAGCCTAGGCAACCCAGAACCAGGGGATCCAGGCCCTCCAGATTTCCTTCACAATGACTCGGGGAGTTTTCCGGTCGACACCACCAAAGTAGGCTGACGCCTGCTTCTCTTTCAACATGTCTGGCTTTCCGTCATCCACGACGAATGGGTCAGAGACCTGGTGTCTTCTGGTTACAAAATAGAATTCTGCGCCTCCCCTCCAGCACGTTTTTTTCCCTCTTGTCTCACAAGTTCAGGAGCTCAATCTCGCGCACTTCACCGCACCATCGAATCTCTCCGCCAAAACGTGGTCATTGTTCCAGTTCCAGAACATGAGAGATTCAGAGGTTTTTACTCAAACCTCTTCGTCGTTCCAAAAAAGGACGGGATGGTGCTCCCTATTTTGGATCTAAAGCTCCTAAACAAGTATGTAAAGGTCTGGCCCTTCAGGATGGAATCCCTCTGGTCAGTCATCTCCTCAATGGAAAGAGGAGAGTTTCTAGCATCAATAGACATCAAAGATGCTTATCTCCATTTCCCAGTCTTCCCGCCACATCAAAGGTTCCTGCGTTTTGTCATCCAAGAGGACCATTTTCAATTCACGGCCTTACCCTTCGGCCTTGCCACCGCGCCCAGGGTATTGACAAAGGTCATGGTGGCTGTCGTGGCCATTCTTCACTCCCGAGGAGTGGTCATCTTGCCATACTTAGACGTCCTCCTGATCAAAGGTCCGTCCTATCATGCCTGTGAAGCAAGCGTCCGCATTACCTTGGATACCCTTTCACGCCTGGGCTGGCTAATCAACTTGGACAAATCCTCCCCCATTCCAGCCCAACTGATCTCCTTCCTAGGCATGATCCTGGACACGTCCAAGAGGCTGGTTCTGCTTCCTCGGTCCAAGGCCCAAGCGCTTCAGCAGGGAACCCAGACTCTTTGTCGTCCCTTTACTCATTCCATTCGGTTTGCCATGAGGATCCTGGGGAAAATGGTGGCCGCAATGGAAGCGGTTCCCTTCGCCCAACTGCATCTCCGCCCCTTACAACAGGCTGTGCAGGACAATTGGGACAGAAGTCCCTTATCCCTCGATTGGCCATGTCCTCTGTCCCCGCGGATCAGGCAAGCGCTCAAATGGTGGACTTTGGAATCATCTCTCAGCCAGGGGAGCTCTTTTCTCCCAATTCACTGGCTGGTGGTAACTACCGACGCCAGTCTCTTCGGTTGGGGAGCGATATTTCGCCACCACACTGCCCAAGGGGGGTTGGACGATTCGGGAGTCGAGACTTCTGATTAAACATCTTGGAGATTCGAGCGATCAGATTTGCTCTGAGACTTTTCCACTTCCTCCTCGCGAGTCCCGCAATTCGAATTCAATTAGACAACGTCACAGCTGTGGCATACATAAACCATTAGGGGGTACCCACAGCAGGGTGGCGATGCGGGAGGTCTCCTACATTCTCCGTTGGGCCGAGAACAACCGCTCCACCATTTCTGCAGTGCACATTCCAGGCATGGAGAACTGGGCGACGGACTTTCTCAGCCTCGGGGGAGTGGGAACTCCATCCGGAGTTCTTCCAGCAGATTTGCCTTCGCTGGGGGACTCCGGACATGGATCTGATGGCTTCCAGACTGAACGCAAAAGTTCCCAATTTCATAGAACGTTCTCGGGATCCCCAGGCCATCGGGGTGGACGCACTGATATCCCCATGGCATCGGTTCCACTTCCCATACGTGTTTCCTCCGCTTCCGTTACTACCGAAGGTAATCCGAAAAAATCAAGATGGAGGGGGTTCCTTTGATCCTAGTCACCCCAGATTGGCCACGCCGCGCGTGGTATGTGGAGCTCGTTCAACTCGTATCCGACGTTCCCTGGCGGCTACCAGATCGTCCAGATATGCTTCGCCAAGGGCCGATCTACCATCAGAGCTCAGGGGCCCTATGTTTAACGGCTTGGCTATTGAAACCTGGATCCTAACTCGAGCTGCTTTCTCCCAGCAAGTCATTGCCACCATAATAAACGCTCACAAGACGACTTCCGCTCGCATCTATCACAGCACCTAGAAAGCCTTCTTCTCATGGTGCACGCTCCGTGGACATCCTCCTCTCGTTTTTTCAATTCCCTCCATTCTGGAATTTCTCCAGTCTGGCTTAGATTCCGGTCTGGCGCTCAGTTCCCTCAAGGGTCAGATCTCGGCATTATCCGTGTTCCAAAGTAAGATTGCTGCTAATTTGCAAGTCAGGACTTTTGTTCAGGGGGTCTCCCACGTAGTACCCCCCTATAGAATCTCATTAGAGACTTGGGATCTCAATTTGTCCCTGAGTGTTCTTCCGGAGTCCCCTTTTGAACCTCTGCAAGATGTCTCGCTGATTGTTCTCTCCTAGAAGGTCGCCTTCCTTGTGGCAGTAACCATCAGGTGAGTCTCAGATTTGGCCGCCCTGTCCTGCAGGGTGCCCTTCCTTTTCTTCCACCAGGACAAATTGGTCCTACGTCCATCTCCGGCTTTTCTCCCCAAGGTGGTTTTATCCTTCCACCTTAATGAAGATATCGTTCTTCCCTCCTTCTGCCCACAGCCAAGACATAGGGTTAAAAAAAAGGCCCTTCACACCTTGGACATGGTAAGGGTTCTCAGGAGGTACATTGCTAGGACTGCTCCCTTCCGCAAATCGGACTCCCTCTTTGTGCTCCCTGAGGGTCACAGAAAGGGTTTAGCCGCTTCAAAAGCCACGATAGCCATATGGATCCGATCAGCTATTCAAGAATCTTATCGGGTCAGGGGCAGACCTATCCCGGCAGGGATTAGGGCACACTCAACTCGGTCGGTGGGTGTTTCCTGGGCCATTCAGCACCAGGCGTCGGCAGAGCAGGTTTGCAAGGCCGCAAAATGGTCCAGCCTGCATACGTTCACAAAATACTACAATGTCCACACTCAATCTTCTGCGGATGCGGCCCTTGGCCGACGTATTCTGCAAGCGGCCGTTGCACATTTATAGTCAGTTGATACACAGAGTTATTTGGTTATATTGTTCCCCACCCAAGGACTGCTTTGGGACGTCCCATGGTTCTGTGTCCCCCAATGTGGTGAAGGAGAAATAGGGATTTTTGTGTACTCACCGTAAATTCCTTTTCTCCAAGCCACTCATTGGGGGACACAGCACCCACCCTGTTAGCCTTATGGCTTGTTCTTTTTGGCTCTTTACTTGCTCTGACATGTTGTACTCTAATATTATGTTTTATGTTATTGATGATCTCCTGCTGCTTTTACACTGAACTGGGTCTCTGGAAGCCAGCATGAGGGTGTATACTGCAAGGGAGGAGCTGACTTTTTTGTCTCAACTTAGTGTCAGCCTATTAGCGACAGCAGCATAACACCCATGGTTCTGTGTCCCCCAATGAGTGGCTCGGAGAAAAGGATTTTACGGTGAGTATACAAAAATCCCTATTTTGTTTACTTTTTTTTTTGTCCTTTATTTAGGGTAAAAAGTCACAGAATCCATTCAAATGTCTCGCACAACTTTTAAAATTTCTTAAAAACAATCTTACAAAAAAAAATCATTCCCAAAGGGGGAGACTGGAATACATGTATGCATATAATTTCCAACTTAAAAAAATAAATAAATGCAAAAAAACTCACAATTGCATAATTGGCTGCAAACATCTGGAATACAAAAACCACTCCATGCCAGCAGTAATCTGCGTCGGGCACAACAGGGGTGTTGGTAGAAACCACCTGCCTGTGAACTTTTACACCTGTAGTACAAAAAATCGTCCTGGATAACCACTTTAACTGATGGAGGGGGACTAAAAACATAAAAAAAAAACATTAAAATCAGTCAAATGTGCAAGTAAAAATACGTTAGTGCCATAATCAAAACTGTTTTCCAATATACTTGAATAAAAAAAATCCCTACTGTTCCCCAACTCCGGCTTAGCTAGCGATCACTGACACAGCCTCTTCCACAAAATGTCATCAGTGATGCTCGTTTCAGGGGCTGGGATAGTCCCTGTGCGCTTTGCACAATGACAGTGCACTGTTCTGCGCCGGCTCAGATCTGTAGGCATAAGCCTGCAACATGGTTATTGTCAGAATGCCTGGCGTGCAGTAAACCAGCGCCATTCCTACAAGTGACGTCAATGGTCTTTGCTCACCTGGTATTCTGATTCTCTGTTGTCGGGTCGTTACTGCTGATCTGAGCCGGTAGCAGAGCGTGCACTGTCATTGTGCACATCCCACAGCGACTAGCCCAGCCCCTGCAATAAGCGGCACTGATGACACCTCGTATGAGTACCCCAACATGCACTGGGATTCCCAAACGAGACGTCATCAAAACAAGTGAAAAAATATAGAGAGAGGGAGATTCTGGCACTAAATAGAGATTTAGGAGAATAATTACGGTACTTTGGACTTCACCACCTTTAATGCTTGATGTTGCATCGAAAACAAAAGCAGCAATTTACAATAATAAAACTGCATTTCTAAACTAATTCAGATGGTGTATTCTATGTAAGAACACAGCCGTTTGGTGTGTGCAATAAAAAGGTCATTTTTTTTTTTTTTTTTCAGGAAAACCCTCATCGGAAAACAATACATGTGAGGCAGATCCGGACAAAAATACCGGACCCTATGATAAAAACAAACAGATCCCATTTTAGACAGAGGTCGGTCTGATCCTTGTCGTGTAGCTGGTCAGCTTTTCCTATTTCTGATCCTATAGGTGAAAGTAACAGGTGTGAACAGCGCCACCCCCCCCCCCCCCCAAAAAAAAAAAAAAAAGCTCCTAAAAAACATAAAAATAAGGATTTTATTATATACATTGCAAAACGCAGAACTACAAAGAAAAAAAAAAAGAAATATATATATATATATATATATATATATATATATATATATATATACAGTATAGACCAAAAGTTTTGACACACCTTCTCATTTAAAGATTTTTCTGTATTTTCATGACTATGAAAATTGTACATTCACACTGAAGGCATCAAAACTATGAATTAACACATGTGGAATTATATGCTTAACAAAAAAGTGTGAAACAACTGAAAATATGTCTTATATTCTAGGTTCTTCAAAGTAGCCACCTTTTGCTTTGATGACTGCTTTGCACACTCTTGGCATTCTCTTGATGAGTTTCAAGAGGTAGTCACCGGGAATGGTCTTCCAACAATCTTGAAGGAGTTCCCAGAGATGCTTAGCACCTGTTGGCCCTTTTGCCTTCACTCTGAGGTCCAGCTCACCCCAAACCACCTCGATTTGGTTCAGGTCTGGTGACTGTGGAGGCCAGGTCATCTGGCGTAGCACCCCATCACTCTCCTTCTTGGTCAAATAGCCCTTACACAGCCTGGAGGTGTGTTTGGGGTCATTGTCCTGTTGAAAAATAAATGATGGTCCAATTAAACACAAACTGGATGGAATAGCATGCCGCTGCAAGATGCTGTGGTAGCCATGCTGGTTCAGTATGCCTTCAATTTTGAATAAATCCCCAACAGTGTCACCAGCAAAGCCCCCCCACACCATCACACCTCCTCCTCCATGCTTCACGGTGGGAACCAGGCATGTAGAGTCCATCCGTTCACCTTTCCTGCGTCGCACAAAGACACGGTGTTTGGAACCAAAGATCTCAAATTTGGACTCCTCAGACCAAAGCACAGATTTCCACTGGTCTAATGTCCATTCCTTGTATTCTTTAGCCCAAACGAGTCTCTTCTGCTTGTTGCCTGTCCTTAGCAGTGGTTTCCTAGCAGCTATTTTACCATGAAGGCCTGCTGCACAAAGTCTCCTCTTAACAGTTGTTGTAGAGATGTGTCTGCTGCTAGAAATCTGTGTGGCATTGACCTGGTCTCTAAATCTGAGCTGCTGTTAACCTGCGATTTCTGAGGCTGGTGACTCGAATAAACTTATCCTCAGAAGCAGAGGTGACTCTTGGTCTTTCTTTCCTGGGGCAGTCCTCATGGGAGCCAGTTTCTTTGTAGCGCTTGATGGTTTTTGCATCTGCACTTGGGGACACTTTCAAAGCTTTTCCAATTTTTCGGACTGACTGACCTTCATTTCTTAAAGTAATGATGGCCATTCGTTTTTTTCTTTACTTAGCTGCTTTTCTCTTGCAATAATACAAATTCTAACAGTCTATTCAGTAGGACTATCAGCTGTGTATCCACCAGACTCCTGCACAACACAACTGATGGTCCCAACCCCATTTATAAGGCAAGAAATCCCACTTATTAAACCTGACAGGGCACACCTGTGAAGTGAAAACCATTCCCGGTAACTACCTCTGGAAGCTCATCAAGAGAATGCCAAGAGTGTGTAAAGCAGTCATTAAAGCAAAAGGTGGCTACTTTGAAGAACCTAGAATATAAGGCTGGGTTCCCATTGCGTTATGGGACCGCGTTAAACGGACAGCGTTGCACGGCGAAATTAACGCCGTGCAACGCGGCCGTTAACGCGCCCATTCACGCTAATGGGAACGCGCTTCACTAGCGCGTGCCATGTTCGGCACGCGCTAGCGACGCACCGGTGATTCCTGGCGCGCCGCGGACGCTGCTTGCAGCGTCCGAGGCGCGCCCGCGGTCCGTTCCCCGCTCTCGCAGATCGGGGATCTGCGAGAGCGGGGACGTTACCGCGACCCCGACCGCAGCCCCATAGAAAACATTGCGTTAGCGCAATCCGCTAGCGCTAAACGGATTGCACTAAACGCAATGTGACCCTAGCCTAAGACATAATTTCAGGTGTTTCAAACTTTTTTGTTAAGTATGTAATTCCACATGTGTTAATTCAGAGTTTTGATGCCTTCAGTGTGAATGTACAATTTTCATAGTCATGAAAATACAGAAAAGTCATTAAATGAGAAGGTGTGTCCAAACTTTTGGTCTGTACTGTGTGTATATATATATAGAGAGAGAGAGAGAGAGAGAGAGAGAGAGAGAAACGACCCTGGTATTGGGGGCAGTAGTGGTGTCACCATCAGCCCTGAGTGGTCCTGGCACTGGGGGGGGGCACTAGTGGTGTCACCAGCGGCCCTGTGTTGTTCTGGGGGGGCAATAGTGTCACCAGCGGCCCTGTGTGGTCCTGACACTGGGGGGGGGGCAATAGTGGGGTCACCAGTGGCCCTGCGTGGTCCTGACACTGGAGGGGCAATAGTGGTGTAACCAGCGGCCCTGCGTGGTTCCAGATCTGGGGGGCAATAGTGGTGCCACCAGCGGCCCTGCGTGGTTCCGACACGTGGGGGGGGGCAATAATGGTGACACCAGAGGCCCTGTGTGGTTCCGACACTGGGGGGGGGCAATAGTGGTGACACCAGCGACCCTGCGTGGTTCCGACACTGGGGGGGCAATAGTGTTACCAGCGGCCCTGCGTGGTTCCGACACTGGGGGGGGCAATAGTGGTGACACCAAGGGCCCTGCGTGGTTCCGACACTGGGGGGGCAATAATGGTGACACCAGCGACCCTGCGTGGTTCCGACACTGGGGGGGGGGCAATAGTGGTGTCACCAGTGGCCCTGCATGGTTCTGAAACTGGGGGGGCAATAGTGGTGTCACCAGCAGCCCTGCGTGGTTACGACACTTGGGGGGGGGGGCAATAGTGGTGACACCAGCGGCCCTGCGTGGTCCTGGCACTGGGGGGGGCAATAGTGGTGACACCAGCCGCCCTGCATGGCCCTGACACTGGGGGGCAATAGTGGTGTCACCAGCGGCCCTGTGTGGTCCTGACACGGGGGGGGGGGCAATAGTGGTATCACCAGCGGCCCTACGTGGTCCTGACACTGGAGGAGCAATAGTGGTGTCACCAGTGGCCCTGCGTGGTTCCAGCTCTGGGGGAGTGGGGGGGGCAATAGTGGTGTCACAAGCGGCCCTGTGTGGTTCCGACACGTGGGGAGGCAATAATGGTGACACCGGTAGCCCTGTGTGGTTCCGACACTGGGGGGGGGGGGCAATAGTGGTGACATCAGCGGCCCTGCGTGGTTCCGACACTGGGGGGGCAATAGTGGTATCACCACCGGCCCTGCGTGGTCCCGACACTGGGGGGGGGCAATAGTGGTGACACCCACGGCCCTGCATGGTCCTGACACTGGGGGGGGGGGGGCAATAGTGGTGTCACCAGCGGCCCTGCGTGGTTCCGAAACTGAGGGGGGGCAATAGTGGTGACACCAGCCGCCCTGCATGGCCCTGACACTGGGGGGCAATAGTGGTGACACCAGCTGCCCTGCGTGGTTCTGACACTGGGGGGGCAATAGTGGTGACACCAATGGCCCTGCGTGGTTCCGACACTGGGGGGGGGGGGCAATAGTGGTGACACCAGCGGCCCGGCGTGGTTCCGACACTGAGGGGGGGGGAATAGTGGTGACACCCACAGCCCTGCGTGGTCCTGACACTGGGGGGGGGGGCAATAGTGGTATCACCAGTGGCCCTGCGTGGTTCTGAAACTGGGGGTGGGGGGGGGCAATAGTGGTGTCACCAGCGGCCCTGCGTGGTCCTGGCACTGGGGGGGGGGGCAATAGTGGTGACACCAGCGGCCCAGCGTGGTTCTGACACTGGGGGGGCAATAGTGGTGTCACCAGTGGCCCTGCGTGGTCCTGGCACTGGGGGGGGGGCAATAGTGGTGACACCAGCGGCCCAGCGTGGTTCTGACACTGGGGGGGGGCAATAGTGGTGACACCAGTGGCCCAGAGTGGTCCTGGCACTGGGGGGGCAATAGTGGTGACACCAGCGGCCCTGCGTGGTTCTGACACTGGGGGGGGGCAATAGTGGTGACACCAGCGGCCCAGCATGGTTCTGACACTGGGGGGGCAATAGTGGTGACACCAGTGGCCCTGCGTGGCCCTGACACTGGGGGGGCAATAGTGGTGACACCAGCGGCCCTGCGTGGTTCTGACACTGGGGGGGGGGGGGCAATAGTGGTGACACCAGTGGCCCAGAGTGGTCCTGGCACTGGGGGGGCAATAGTGGTGACACCAGCGGCCCTGCATGGGTCTGACACTAGGGGGGCAATAGTGGTGACACCAGCGGCCCTGCATGGGTCTGACACTAGGGGGGCAATAGTGGTGACACCAGCGGCCCAGCGTGGTTCTGACACTGGGGGGGCAATAGTGGTGACACCAGTGGCCCTGGCACTGGGGGGGGGGCAAAAGTGGTGTCACCAGCGGCCCTGCGTGGTCCTGACACTGGAGGGTCAATAGTGGTGTCACCAGAGGCCCACTGTGGTTCTAGCACTGGGGGGAGGCAATAATGGTGTCACCAGCGGCCCTGGCACTGGGGGGGGGGGAGGCAATAGTGATGACACCAGCGGCCCTGCGTGGTACTGGCACTGGGGGGGCAATAGTGGTGTCACCAGCGGCCATGCGTGGTCCTGGCACTGGGGGGTTAATAGTGGTGACACCAGTGGCCCTGGCACTGGGGGGGGGGGCAAAAGTGGTGTCACCAGCGGCCCTGCGTGGTCCTGACACTGGAGGGTCAATAGTGGTGTCACCAGCGGCCCTGCGTGGTACTGGCACTGGGGGGAGGCAATAGTGATGACACCAGCGGCCCTGCGTGGTACTGGCACTGGGGGGGCAATAGTGGTGTCACCAGCGGCCCTGCGTGGTACTGGCACTGGGGGGGCAATAGTGGTGTCACCAGCGGCCATGCGTGGTCCTGGCACTGGGGGGGGGGGGGGGGGGGCAATAGCGATGACACCAGCGACCTTGTGTGGTTCTGGCACTGGGGGCATAATGGCGTCACCAGCAGTAATGCGTATTTCTGGCACTAGGGGCAGTGTTGGATGTCAGCGGCTCCTGCACCAGCGGCCACATAGCTGGGAAGAGGCAGACACGCCCACCAGTGACGTCACCGCAGAAGACTTTCTTGGTCGCGCTCCGGTGACGTCACTTACGTGCGCGCGTCCCTGAAGTAACATGGCGGCTTCTGCACTGCTCGGAGGATACCTCAGCCGGTCGCTGCGGTTGTGGAGCCGAACCGGGGCTGTCATATCAGTGAGGAGCCTGAGCGGTGAGTCTGACGTCACCACTAAACAGCCTGATGTCATATGTAGCTTTTAAAGATTTTTTTTTTTTCTTTAAACCAGAGCTGTGATACCCACGTGGTGCCGCGACCACTGTGTCCTCTAATGTCCTCCCCGGGAAGACAGTGGGATAAGGCTTCACCTGCGGGCCCACCCGGCCCAGCGCCCGAGAGGGTCACATGACCGGAGCTGGATCATCTTGAATCACACAACTTTCTTGTTCACGTCACCATGACAATACATCTCCTGCCTACACTATATGCTGGGGGTGATCGTCATGGCTTCTCTATGGGGAGACGAGCGTTAGCTGGACGCTGCTTATCTGCCCTGAGACTCCAAGGATTGGGCATATTGAAATCCAATATGCTCAATCCTTATTTTTTTCTTTTCTTCTTGTATTCTCTAAAGTCAGAAAGCGATCGATGGACATTAACTCATGAGGCCTCCTTAAAGGGGTTATTCCCATATTCGTACGTGTGAGTCCATAAGACGGGCGATTCTCAGGGCGTGAGGACGTAGTGAACGTGGGGTGCTTTGTGTAAGGGAGAGAACAAGGCTCTCTGCAATAAAAGGGTCACAGCGCAATGTCACAGAGGACGCCGGTCCTGTATAGGAGGACGACCGCAGGCCGTCTGTGTGCGATCGGCAAACATTGCATCACCCGCTGACCCCGGGCAGGACAAGATCAAGGGCGTAATCACCTAGTGAGTGGCACGTGGCCCCCTGATCATTTTCAGTTTTATACATTTACCTTTAAAGGGATTGCCCATGATTTAAAGGGATCATCTCTTAAATGGGTCATACTGCAAAGTTCTTGTAATAACAGGCAACTTTACAACTTAACATTTTCAGGAACAGAGAGATTTTTAATGTTATAGTTTCCAACCTGTTGCCTAGGTTACCGGCCACCGCTGCAGTCTGGTAGCAGAGATCTGTTTTCTATGCGAGGAGCGCTGTGAATAAAAGGGCTTTTATGTAGAGGTTGTAAGTGGTGTTTAGAAGCTGCTTCGTTCCCTGTGTGCTCCAAACTGTCGGTTGTCAACAGCGCAGCGTTCTCCCCCCGGCAAACAGGAAGTCGGGAGGCAGAGGAGCAGCGCGCTCCTGAAGACAGAAGATCATACAAGCCTTTAAAAGTGACCTCCCCTTTAAAGGAGTTGGAAAAAAGCGCCGCTCTTGTCCCTGGCTGTATGTGGTATTGCAGCTGTTTTCTGAAATACTGCAGCCAAGAGAGGCGCTATTTCTAGATCTTTTCTCATTTTGGTCAACCCTTTATTCGTAAGCTCTGCGGTGTTTGTCTCTGCCAATTTGTGTTGGAGCTCCTCCGTGTTCTGTCGGTTGGAGGTATCCGTGTAATCGGTGGAGGTCCCAGTACACATAGTTCCGACTGGAATAGACAGAACAGAAGTCACCTGAGGTGTGGATGTAGGACATAAGGTTGCTGATGCTAAAGGGATCTGTTGTTTTTTGTTTGTTTCAGGTTGTGTCTCCAGGTACCAGCCGTCTCCCTGGCATTCAGTGCCCACCTCCAGGAAGAGCCTCCCCACACTGAGTAGTGTAACGTACCGGAGATACACCACACAGACCGCGGAGAACAAGGAGGAAGAGCCTGCGCTGCACACAATCATCTCCGACACTGAGAGCGTACAGGGTGAGTGCTCGGCTGTCACCGTCTCCATTATAGGTCTATGCATCACTGGGCTCCAGTATGTCCTGACAGCACGCTGGGTGTTGTATCATGCAGATGCATCTGTTACATCAGAAATCTGCTTCTTATTGCAGAACTACAATGCCCAGAATGCCCTGACAGCCCTGTGAGAGTTGGAGCATGCATAATAATTTGTAGGCCTGTTATCCCCAATCTGTGGCTTTTATATGCAATCATTTATAGGAATCCAAGCTTTAGACCCACCGTTCCTGAGAATGAAGGGGATGCAGCACCGATCCAATGCTACTGATGCTTCACTGTGTCCCATTGTACAGCAGGTGGAGGCCGGGATGTTATTATGAAGGGACCACAGTGCTAAACCAGCCCTTCATTCTCAGGATAGGTGGTGGTCCCAGAGGTCGGACCCCCACCGATTTCCAAATATTATGACTTTATAAAATGGAAAGGCAAGGGTGGGATTCAAGATAACCCTTCTAACTGGTTACTTGCCTTACTTGAGGGTTCTCAGATCCAAGTTTTATAAATGTTTCCACGACTTTTCGATAATCCAGAACTTCCAATAATCCTGGAACCTGTAATATTGTGTTAAAGTAAGATGGCTTCACAGATCATCTGTGCATGTCTCGCAGGTGTTGCCTCGAAGCACGAATTTCAGGCTGAGACGAAGAAGCTCCTGGACATTGTCGCTCGCTCATTATACTCGGAAAAAGAGGTGAGAACGGCCATTTATATGTATTGTCTTTATTGATCAGCAAACAGATGGGAAAGACACATCTGTAAACCAGAGAGGTGACAGCCGCCTCGGCAATGGAGAAATGTGGCTTCAGATGAGCTCGGTCTATTGTTGATCTATGTCTGACGCCGTGTGTCACCAGGTGTTCATCCGGGAACTGATCTCAAACGGTAGCGATGCCCTGGAGAAGCTGCGGCACAAGCTCCTGTCTCAGGGGACCAGCCTGCCGGAAATGGAGATCCACCTGCACACAGATAGCGAGAAGGGCACGGTCACCATCCAGGTAAGGAGTCCATCACTATCTCCCTCCTATTAAATACCCCCCTGGGACTCCCATTGATAAGCGGTGTAAATGATGAATCAAGATCTGGGATGTGACATGACCGCCGCTTACCTAGCTCCGTCCTCTCCCGCGCTGGTGATGGAAGCGGTTAACACAAGTGCAGGTGCGGTCATCAAAACCTCTTGCATCTGCACCGGCTCTGAATAAGACGGAGGGTATTGGGGGGGGTGACCAGGCGTGTACCACGTGTCCCTAACTGTGACATCATTCCTGTAGGACACCGGAGTGGGGATGACGCAGGAGGAGCTGATCTCTAATCTGGGCACCATCGCACGGTCGGGATCCAAGGTAATCCTGCAGACCAGGTCGTTTTCGGGCTCTTCGTACCCACCGGCTCTTCTGTGATTTGCTTTGCTTTTCCCGTAGGCCTTTCTAGACGCCCTGCAGAACCAGGCTGACAGCTCCGGAAAGATCATAGGTCAGTTCGGTGTCGGTTTCTACTCCGCGTTTATGGTGGCTGACAAAGTGGTCGTCTACTCTCAGGCTTCAGAGCCCGGCAGCCCCGGATATTGCTGGACGTCTGATGGGTCAGTACAGAATTGAGAACGCTCTGACCATCCTTTATGTGCACCAACTTATACTATAGCGCTGTATAATACTCCGTGGGTATGGTTTCGGATTCACAAAAACTTGCTTCTTTCCACTGTAGATCTGGAGTCTTTGAGTTGGCAGAGGCCGGTGGTGTGAGGCCGGGGACGAAAGTTATCATTTATCTTAAAGATGACTGTAAGGAGTTCGCCAGTGAGGACAGAGTAAGAGGTGAGTCCTGACAGATTTTCTGCCAATACATCCTATGTCCGGTGCAGGTGTGCACAGCGGGCTCAGGAGCTGAGCCTGCACAATATAAGGCAGGCAGCACCTGCTTCCAACAGCAGCGATCGGAGCCAGCTCAAATTGCTGCCAATTAACCACTTAAATGCTGCATTTAAGTAGCATTTGCTGACTCTGACCTAAATTTACATCAGTCAGGGTGCGGCTGTATGGAGCAATCGCCGATCGCTGCCGTTTAACCTCTTAGATTCTGCTGTCAATCACTAGCAGGGGCATTTAAATGGCCTGTTTCCCAATTCTCATGCATCAAATCCCATCGGCGTCCCTGTGACTCTAAGGGTACGTTCACACAAGACTTTTTTGCTGCGTATTTTTGCTGCGTTTTTTTATGCTAATTTTCAGCTGCTTTTTACAGTACCAGCAAAGCCTATGAGAATTCAGAAATCTCATGCACACAATTGGTTTTTTGTTTGATCAGTATTTTGTGCTTTGCTGCGTTTTTTTGACATAGAGCATGTCACTTCTTTCAGCGTTTTTGCATTGACTTGAATGGGTGTGGAAAAAAACGCAGGTATCATTATTTGCTGCGTTTTTGCTGCTTAAAATCCAAGGACATTAGCTTGGAAAAAGAGGAAAAAAAACGCACCAAATTCGCACCTAAATTAGCATAAAAAAACGCAGCAAAAATACGCAGCAAAAAAGTCCTGTGTGAACTTACCCATTAGCCGGAGATCAATGGGTTCCTGTGGCTGCTGTTGGTCCATCTGGATGCCATGTTGGGTTTCCTATGAAATATATAGTATAAGCAATAAACACTGCAGAATCACCGGCGCCCCCCCCCCCCCCCCCAAAAAAAAAAAAGTTAAAGAAAATAAATGGTTAAAAAGCTCAATTTTCCCAATTCAAAAATACAAAAAATGAATAAAGATGAAATAAAAAAACTTTATTTTTAGTTTTATCTCGTCCGATCTATAAATATATAGAATTATTTGAAATCTGTTAAACACCCCCAAGAAGAAGAATAAAGTCAAGATGCTGGAAATCTTCTGCACAAAAGCGCAAACATTTCTTCTGATGTTTCAGAGGTGGTGACGAAATACAGCAACTTTGTCAGCTTCCCCCTGTACCTTAACGGAAAGAGGATCAACACCCTGCAGGTAGGAGGCGAACCCTCCGCTCCCCCGTATTCGAGATTCCTCGCCCCTCTCTGACTTTCTATAGGGTCTCTCTTCAGGCTCTCTGGATGATGGACCCCAAAGAGATCGGAGAATGGCAGCACGAGGAGTTCTACCGGTTTATAGCCCAGGCGTATGATAAACCGCGCTACATGCTTCACTACAAGGCAGACGCCCCTCTGAATATTCGGAGCATCTTCTATGTGCCGGAGATGGTGAGCCGTCCATGGCCTGATGCAATGATGGATGGCCATGGCTGGGGGTTGGTGCGTAGATGGGAGTAGTGCGCGCCGGCCGCTGCTCGCTGTAATGGATGCGGTGTGATCTTTCATGCAGAAACCTTCTATGTTTGACGTCAGCCGGGAGCTGGGGTCCAGCGTGGCCCTGTACAGCCGCAAGGTCCTCATCCAGACCAAGGCCACGGACGTCCTGCCCAAGTGGCTGCGCTTCCTGCGAGGTGAGCACTCCATACATGCTCGCCTCCATTTCTCACATCCAACTTTTACAGTCCGTGTATAGACTACCATGTGCGGACCGGCCGCGGGTCTCCTAACCGAGACACAAACATATATGAGGCTGCTGAATTTGGGTCAGGAGACCCGTGGCCTGAGTTGTATGTAACTGGCTTTAAGAGGTTTTCAATATTTGGGGACATTTATTTTTTTTTATTATTATTCTTACTTAAAAGTTTGCATTTGGGGCTAAAAATCATTCTTACAACTGGGTTTCATTAAACATATTACATCGTCTGGGATGCACTGGCTGCAGAATGAGTTAACTGAGAATCCGTCAGAGAGCTCTGACTTCTGACAAGGAAGTTTGTAACTCTAAGGCTGTCGTCACACTATCAGTATTTGGTCAGTATTTTACATCAGTATTTGTAGCCAAAACCAGGAGTGGAACAAATAGAGGAAAAGTATAATAGAAACATATGCACCACTTCTGTATTTATCACCCACTCCTGGTTTTGGCTTCCAAATACTGATGTAAAATACTGACCAAATACTGCGAGTGTGACTGCAGCCTCACCTGTCCTTTTTCTCAGCTGCTTTATGACAACATCAAAGTTTAATGTGCAGGAAAGAAAAAGAATCTGTAAAGGCTAAACAGTTGAACATTTTTGATGAAACCCGATGGCAATTTTTTTTTAACTCCAAATACATTAATGTAAATTGGAAAAAAAAATTATTCCCAAAGATGCTACACCAGCACAGGGATGTTGATAAACTACAGCTCCCATCATACCCTGACTCTAACAGTTCTGTGTTTCTGCTCTCTGCAGGGGTTGTTGACAGCGAGGATATTCCCTTGAATCTCAGCAGAGAATTGCTGCAGGAAAGTTCCCTCATAAGGTGAGAAATATCTGATAGCCGGATTTTACACGAGTCGGCCGGATGCGCATCATCCATCCCACCCATCGGCCCACCTGTCACATGATCACGGGATGCCAATGGGTGTCATTACAGAATGCAGAAGACCCCTGTGCCTGTCAAATAAGAGGTGCTAAAAAAAACCAAAACAAACTGAACAGATGAGTCAGAAGCTCTCCCATTGAACCATCAGAACAAGCTTACTTACAGATTCTCAGTTAACTCATTCTGCAGCTAGTCATCAAAAACGCAACGCAGGCAAACGGTGCAGAATTCTTAATGAAACCAAATCAAATTGAAAAAAAAAATGTTTTTAGATAAATATATGTTCATTTGGGGAAAAAAAACCTTCAGAGATGGATAACCGCCATTTTAAAAAAACTTTTATGCATGCATTTGGACCTAAAAAATAATTTTTTGCAATTGGGTTTTCAACAATAATTCTGCAGCATGAGCCTTTTATAACCTCTGGATTGCACTGTTTATTTCTCCCTGCAGAGTAAGTTAGCTGAGAATCTGTCAGCGAGCTCTTCTGATGGTCTGAAGGGAAGTTCGTAACACTATTATCTGTCTTTTTTGAGCTCCTTTCAGCTGATTTATGGCCTCAGACCACAATAAAATTGAATGTGCAGGAAAACAAGGAACCTGTATAAAAACAAAATGGTGCAACATTTTTAATGCAACCCAATTGCAAAAATGTTTTTTAAGCCTCAAATACATGCATTTAGTGAAAAAAAAATTTAAATAAAATCCCTGATAGTAGCCAACCCTGTTTTAAGTATACCTCGTGGTATCGGGTTGAAGTCTGTGAATGATGAAAACCTCTATTAAATGAGTACATAAGAGCAAAGTGAAAAAACTTGCTGCGCCAGTTTCACTGTATCTACTTGCACAGGAACCTGCAGTAAGTAAGGGGTGGCCGCAGTACTACATGGCCCCATCATTCTCCGGATCCCAGATTTTGGATCATAAGATGATGGTAAAGCCTAGCGATGAAGATCAGGATGCAGAATCTGGAATTAGGCCATGTTCACATATTGCGCTTTTCTTGTTTTTTTTTTTTTCCCCTGCGTTTTTATGCAAATTAAAAGCCGCTTTTTACAGTACCAGCAAAAGCTATGAGATTTCAGAAATCTCATGCAGACATTTAACTTTTTTTTCCCCTGATTTAAATTGGACTTTTAAATTGGCATTTTTGAGAATTGCAGGACGTCATTTCTTTTTATTCCTCATCCATAGAAGGCAACAAATAAGTGAAAAAAAGCAGCAAAACCGCTGCTGTCAGTTTCGATGAAAAAGAAAACGCAACTACAGCAGGATGTGAAAGCCATTTTTTTTGTGATTTTTTCCGAAGTTTAAACCATAATGTCTTGGTGTCCTCAAGTGAGCATGGATGTTAGTATTAGGCTAAGTGCACACGTTGCGGAATTGCCGCGGAAATTTCCCCGGGAATTCCGCAACTCCTGCCACGGGTATATCGCATGCGTATTCCCGCTAAACACTAGCGTTTTGCAAGCATAATTAGCTTGCAGAATGCTAGCGTTTTCCAAGCGATCTGTAGCATCGCTTGGAAAACTGATTGACAGGTTGGTCACACTTGTCAAACATAGTGTTTGACAAGTGTGACCAACTTTTTACTATTGATGCTGCCTATGCAGCATCAATAGTAAAAAGATCTAATGTTAAAAATTATTTAAAAAAATGGTTATTCTCACCTTCCGAAGTCACCCGATCTCCTCAGCGGTGCACGTGGCGGCTGGGATGCTGTGTGCGAAGGACCTGGGATGATGTCACGTGACCGCGACGTTAACCCAGGTCCTTCGCACACAGTATCCCTGGGAACGGAAGCCACCGCGTGCACCGCTGAGAGGCGGGAAGACTGCCGGGGACGCCGGAAGGTGAGTATATCACTATTTTTTAATTTTATTTCTCTTTTTTTAACAATTATATGGTGCCCAGTCCATGAAGAAATCCTCATTGTGTCTTTCATCCTTCACTGGAGATAACCTAGAGGAGTTGTTCCCATCTTGTGGCTCTCCTCTGGTTGCAAAACTACAACTCCTATCATGACCTGATAGTTGGTTGCTCTCATGGCATGATGGGAGTTGTAGTTCTGCAGCTACTGGAGATCCACGGGTGGGGGAACACTGTCCTAGGTCAAGTTTCCCAATGCTGTCCGTATCTGGCTCCTGCGCTCGGCTGTGCTGTCTGTGATCATTCAGGACTTGGGCTTGATAAATGAGTATTGTTTTAATTCTCTTTTTGGTCAGGAAACTACGCGATGTGCTGCAGAGACGGCTCATCAGATTTTTCCTCGACCAAAGCAAGAAGGATGCCGAGAAATACAAGAAATTCTTTGAGGACTACGGGCTTTTCATTCGAGAAGGGATTGTGACCACCCAAGAGCAGGATGTGAAGGTGCGGGGGTCTCGTGTGTGCAGCGCAGTCACGGCAAAGCATCAGGAGCTGCTGACATCCGGGTCGATCTTGCAGTGCTCCTTGTTGGGTTTTTGACCGTTCGTCTTAAGGTTTCCGTGTGTTGGTTACGCGACTTTCCCATCCATCATTACAGGAAGACATTGGGAAACTGCTGCGTTTTGAGTCGTCCTCCCTGCCAGCAGGAGAACAGACCAGCCTTGCCGAGTATGCCACTCGCATGCCAGCGGGATCCCGCAACATCTACTACTTGTGCGCACCCAATCGCCACCTTGCGGAGCACAGCCCTTACTATGAGGCCATGAAACAGAAGCAGACAGAGGTGCTGCTCATGTTCCCCCCATTTTGTATACTCTTCTGCGCCCCTTTTCTCACCCTGACCTCCCCGTCTGCTTTGTCTCGCCAGGTCCTCTTCTGCTACGAGCAGTTTGATGAGCTCACACTGCTGCACCTACGGGAGTTTGAGAAGAAGAAGCTGATCTCGGTGGAGACGGACATCGTGGTCGATCATTACAAGGAGGAGAAGTTTGAGGACAGCCGCGCAGGTAGCCGTCATTTGATTTCGGGCCGGTCGGGGTGAGGAGATGACTTTGGGCACTTACAGAGTCTCTTGTCTCCTTCAGCTTCTGATAAACTGGGCGAGAAGGAGTCCGAGGATCTCATGGCTTGGATGAGGAACGGTTTGGGGACTCGAGTGACCAATATCAAGGTACGTGCACACCCCAGGTATAGGAAGTCTTCTTTATAGCCTTCACGGGATTATTAGTACTTTTCTTCATGCAGGTCACACCGCGTCTAGACACTCACCCGGCCATGATTACTGTGTTGGAGATGGGGGCGGCCAGACATTTCCTGCGCACACAGCAGCTTGCCAAAACAAATGAAGAACGAGCTCAGCTCCTGCAGCCCACCCTGGAGATCAACACTGGGTGGGTGTCAACATTCAGAAGACCTAACAGACAGTAGTTGACTAATCGGACCCGCCCTTGGTGCTCAGGTTTTGGGAGGGCCATGGTAGTGCTGGCTTTGCGACAGGTCAACCACTCCATCCGACGCTCGGCATTGTGCTGCAAGCAGCTGCGCGGCCATGAAGCTCCCGGCGGGGCGCAGTGTTTGTGCTGATGGTAATACCAGAGGAGGACTGGACTGCAGTTTTGGGGTCATCAGAGTGTTAGTGACTTTTCTGCCCTCCTCATTCCGTGCCTCACTCTGTAACATTATGCGGTCTCCCCTTCATGGCTGGGTTGCTGCGCTTCCTTCCCCTTCTCAATAATATCACTCACAGGTGATGGGGGAAGATTTAGGAGGGAATAAATGTCATGGTCGGACTTATTGCATCGGTGGCTCCTATTAGGATCACGCTGGTATCAGTGAGCTCCAAACCACAGCCGTTGTGTCACATTTGAGTAAAGGCAGACACCGGGGGGAGGGGCCGGAGGTTATACACCGGGGGGAGGGGCCGGAGGTTATACACCGGGGGGAGGGGCCGGAGGTTATACACCGGGGGGAGGGGCCGGAGGTTATACACCGGGGGGAGGGGCCGGAGGTTATACACCGGGGGGAGGGGCCGGAGGTTATACACCGGGGGGAGGGGCCGGAGGTTATACACCGGGGGGAGGGGCCGGAGGTTATACACCAGGAAAAATTTAAGAAACTTGACGGTTGATGCATTTCGAGCTACACTAGTTGTTAGCCATGATTATGAGCTAGTGTAGCTCAAAACGCGTCGACCGTTATGTTTTTTTAATTTTTACTTTTCTCATGTTTAAAATCTACTAATAAATGAGAAATAATCCGTGCCTGTGATTTCTGTTTGACCCCCTTGTCCTGACATTATTCTAGGCATCCTCTTATTAAGAAACTTGGGCAGCTGAAGGACACAGACCAAGATCTGGCCAAATTACTTCTCGATCAAGTAAGACACAAGCTGTAGCCGTAGTGGAGCGCTATACGCGGCACAGACACTGATTCCTCGCACTTTTATTCTCTATGGGTTTATAAACCTAAGCACAGATATATTTTGCAGGGCATTAATAAATTGCATAAGTAATGGCGCCCTAATATATCATCCTATGTTCCCATGTGGAAGCTGGAGTGAGCAGTGATGACCAATGTGATCAGGCACTGATGGCACATCATGGCTGCCGGGTGTAGTGCCAACCCCCCTGATATGTAAAATTGTTATACACAGATCTATGAGAACGCCATGATCGCCGCCGGGCTGAACGACGACCCCCGGCCCATGGTAGGGCGTCTCAATGAGTTGTTAACAAAAGCCCTGGAGAAGCATTGATCACGTCCACCATCATCATCCTCCTGTAAGATCTGCAGCCCGGAGCGATGGACCACACACTCTGGACGCAAAGAAGCGTTGTGGGATCCTAGACCAGCTGTATCCGTCTGACACAGCCGCCATGTTTCCTATGGAAAGAGACCGAAAATATATAATCTAGATGTATTTATTGGACAGTCCCCACACCCCGAGCCCAGGATTCCCCAGTGTTCAGCCGTGGAGTAACGCTCCTTCATTGTTGTAAATGTTACACGTCTAACCAAGAGATATTAAAGATGTCACTGATTTGTATAAAGTCATGTTGGGTTTTTGTTTGTATATTTTTTTATACTTGTCGTTGCCTAACCAGTGCCCGAGAGTAGCTCAGGATTCCTGCTTTCTTCTTTTTGCATGCTAGAAAAATAAAAAGACAAGAATCAGCAACAAGGAGGATATTACACAGTAGTAGTGAGCAGTGTATATGTGAATCCAGCTCTGAAGTGAGGTAAAAGACTTGCTAGAGAGCTCATTGCGATCTTTCTGTCTCCCTCTTTCCTCGCCCTCCCCTCTCTATAGAGTATAACATGATCTTGCAGTCAAGCCAGATTTAAGGTGGGTTTTTTTCAGAGTGGATGACAAGTTCAAGGAGGAGAGGAAAAAGTGGCTCATAAGTGGGGAAAGGAGTCTATTTCTCTGATAAGACATATTATAAAGTTTCTCATATTCGCCTGCACTGTTAATTTATGCAAAGTTTGTAGAGTTCCCTGTTAAGAGACTGAAATGGAGGAAGATGTCCCTCCTGGTGCTCATCATCAGGCTAGGCAACATGATTGCGGAATGGCAGCTGGGGGCTGCTGAAGACCCCCGGGACTGCAATGTTTGTACACCTATGAAACTGCTCACCCTGTGGCCATAAGCAATCATTACTGCCACAATACACTGCAATATAACTGTACAGCCGTGTATTGTACAAGCGATCTCAGGCTCCAGTCCCCTAGTGGGGACTAAATATAAATGTTATATAATTTTTTTTATATCACTCTCCTTTTAGCTAGAACATAAATTCTAAAAAAAAAAAAAAAAAAAAAAGGATCGTACTTGGTATTGCTGCATGCGTAACTCTGAACGGTCTGTTTATACAGTTTATGTATAGGTGCGGTCTGTTAATACGGTTTATGTATAGGTGCACTCTGTTTTGTGGTCTGTATACGGTTCATGTATAGGTAAGGTCTGTTTATGTATAGGTGGCGTCTGTATACGGTCTATATATATATATATATATATATAATGTGCGGTCTGTATACGGTCCATGTATAGGTACGGTCTGTTTATACGGTTTATGTATAGGTGCTTCTCAACGCAAGCAATAAATAGCCAGGTCTTTCACAGGGAAGGAACAACCACGGGAAGGGCAGCATCCAAAAAGGAAAACCACCTATGCCAAAACATGGTATCCATCCACAGACAGCTGTTTCGGGGTATTTGCTCCTCATCAGTTTGGAGTAGGAAACTGGCTATTAGGAGCAGTGCCTAGTAAAAGGACTATAAACATAAGGATGAATGACCTCGGGGAGATCAAAACATCCAACACCGCAGAGACATCATCACGTGTTTCTCAACTCAGTGATCCAGAACACTGCCTCATCCCTTATGGGAAATATGCAAATGCGTGTAGAAAAGCCACGGAGACACCATCACGTGTTTCTCAACGCAAGCAATAAATAGCCAGGTCTTTCACCGGGAAGGAACAACCACGGGAAGGGCAGCATCCAAAAAGAAAAACCACCTACTCCACACTGATGAGGGGCAAATACCCTGAAACAGCCGTCTGTGGATGGATACCATGTTTTGGCATAGGTGGTTTTCCTTTTTGGATGCTGCCCTTCCCGTGGTTGTTCCTTCCCTGTGAAAGACCTGGCTATTTATTGCTTGCGTTGAGAAACACGTGATGGTGTCTCCGCGGTGTTGGATGTTTTGATCTCCCCGAGGTCATTCATCCTTATGTTTATGTATAGGTGCGGTCTGTACACGGTTTATGTATAGGTGCGGTCTGTATACGGTTCATGTATAGGTGCGGCCTGTTTATACATGGGTGCGGTCTGTACACGGTTTATGTATAGGTGCGGTCTGTATACGGTTCATGTATAGGTGCGGCCTGTTTATACATGGGTGCTGTCTGTACACGGTTTATGTATAGGTGCGGTCTGTATACGGTTCATGTATAGGTGCGGTCTGTATACGGTTTATGTATAGGTGCGGTCTGTATACAGTTTATGTATAGGTGCGGCCTGTTTATACATGGGTGCGGTCTGTACACGGTTTATGTATAGGTGCGGTCTGTATACGGTTCATGTATAGGTGTGGTCTGTTATACGGTTTATATATAGGTGCGGTCTGTTTATATGGTTTATATATAGGTGCGCTCTGTATACGGTTCATGTATAGGTGCGGTCTGTTATACGGTTTATATATAGGTGCGGTCTGTTTATACGGTTTATATATAGGTGCGGTCTGTTTATACGGTTTATATATAGGTGCGGTCTGTTTATACGGTTTATATATAGGTGCGGTCTGTTTATATATGGGTGCGGTCTGTTATACGGTTTATATATGGGTGCGGTCTGTATACGGTTCATGTATAGGTGCGGTGTGTATACGGTTCATGTATAGGTGCGGTCTGTTATACCGTTTATAGGTGCGGTCTGTTTATACGGTTTATATATGGGTGCGGTCTGTATACGGTTCATGTATAGGTGCGGTCTGTTATACGGTTTATACGGTTTATATATGGGTGCGGTCTGTATACGGTTCATGTATAGGTGCGGTCTGTTATACGGTTTATATATAGGTGCGGTCTGTTTATACGGTTTATATATGGGTGCGGTCTGTATACGGTTCATGTATAGGTGCGCTCTGTATACGGTTCATGTATAGGTGCGGTCTGTTATACGGTTTATATATGGGTGCGGTCTGTTATACGGTTTATATATGGGTGCGCTCTATACGGTTCATGTATAGGTGCGGTGTGTATACGGTTCATGTATAGGTGCGGTCTGTTATACCGTTTATATATAGGTGCGGTCTGTTTATATGGTTTATATATAGGTGCGCTCTGTATACGGTTCATGTATAGGTGCGGTCTGTTATACGGTTTATATATAGGTGCGGTCTGTTTATACGGTTTATATATAGGTGCGGTCTGTTTATACGGTTTATATATGGGTACAGTCTGTATACGGTTCATGTATAGGTGCGGTCTGTTTATACGGTTTATATATGGGTGCGGTCTGTTATACGGTTCATATATGGGTGCGGTCTGTATACGGTTCATGTATAGGTGCGGTGTGTATACGGTTCATGTATAGGTGCGGTCTGTTATACCGTTTATATATAGGTGCAGTCTGTTTATACGGTTTATATATGGGTGCGGTCTGTATACGGTTCATGTATAGGTGCGCTCTGTATACGGTTCATGTATAGGTGCGGTCTGTTTATACGGTTTATATATAGGTGCGGTCTGTATACGGTTCATGTATAGGTGCGGTCTGTATACGGTTCATGTATAGGTGCGGTCTGTATACGGTTCATGTATAGGTGCGGTCTGTATACGGTTCATGTATAGGTGCGCTCTGTATACGGTTCATGTATAGGTGCGCTCTGTATACGGTTTATATATAGGTGCGGTCTTATACGGTTTATATATAGGTGCGGTCTGTATACGGTTCATGTATAGGTGCGGTCTGTATACGGTTCATGTATAGGTGCGGTCTGTATACGGTTCATGTATAGGTGCGCTCTGTATACGGTTTATATATAGGTGCGGTCTTATACGGTTTATATATAGGTGCGGTCTGTATACGGTTCATGTATAGGTGCGGTCTGTTTATACGGTTTATATATAGGTGCGGTCTGTTTATACGGTTTATATATAGGTGCGGTCTGTTTGTACGGTTTATATATAGGTGCGGTCTGTATACGGTTCATGTATAGGTGCGGTCTGTATACGGTTCATGTATAGGTGCGGTCTGTTATACGGTTTATATATATAGGTGCGGTCTGTTTATACGGTTTATATATAGGTGCGGTCTGTTTATACGGTTTATATATAGGTGCGGTCTGTATACGGTTCATGTATAGGTGCGGTCTGTATACGGTTCATGTATAGGTGCGGTCTGTATACGGTTCATGTATAGGTGCGGTCTGTATACGGTTCATGTATAGGTGCGGTCTGTATACGGTTCATGTATAGGTGCGGTCTGTATACGGTTCATGTATAGGTGCGGTCTGTATACGGTTCATGTATAGGTGCGGTCTGTATACGGTTCATGTATAGGTGCGGTCTGTATACGGTTCATGTATAGGTGCGGTCTGTATACGGTTCATGTATAGGTGCGGTCTGTATACGGTTCATGTATAGGTGCGGTCTGTATACGGTTCATGTATAGGTGCGGTCTGTATACGGTTCATGTATAGGTGCGGTCTGTTATACGGTTTATATATAGGTGCGGTCTGTTTATACGGTTCATGTATAGGTGCGCTCTGTATACGGTTCATGTATAGGTGCGGTCTGTTATACGGTTTATATATAGGTGCGGTCTGTTATACGGTTTATATATAGGTGCGGTCTGTTATACGGTTTATATATAGGTGCGGTCTGTTTATACGGTTTATATATAGGTACGGTCTGTTATACGGTTTATGTATAGGTGCGGTCTGTTTATACGGTTCATGTATAGGTGCGGTCTGTTATACGGTTTATATATAGGTGCGGTCTGTTTATACGGTTTATATATAGGTGCGGTCTGTTTATACGGTTTATATATAGGTGCGGTCTGTTTATACGGTTTATATATAGGTGCGGTCTGTATATGGTTCATGTATAGGTGCGGTCTGTATACGGTTCATGTATAGGTGCGGTCTGTATACGGTTCATGTATAGGTGCGGTCTGTATACGGTTCATGTATAGGTGCGGTCTGTATACGGTTCATGTATAGGTGCGGTCTGTATACGGTTCATGTATAGGTGCGGTCTGTATACGGTTCATGTATAGGTGCGGTCTGTATACGGTTCATGTATAGGTGCGGTCTGTATACGGTTCATGTATAGGTGCGGTCTGTATACGGTTCATGTATAGGTGCGGTCTGTATACGGTTCATGTATAGGTGCGGTCTGTTATACGGTTTATATATAGGTGCGGTCTGTTTATACGGTTCATGTATAGGTGCGCTCTGTATACGGTTCATGTATAGGTGCGGTCTGTTATACGGTTTATATATAGGTGCGGTCTGTTATACGGTTTATATATAGGTGCGGTCTGTTATACGGTTTATATATAGGTGCGGTCTGTTTATACGGTTTATATATAGGTACGGTCTGTTATACGGTTTATGTATAGGTGCGGTCTGTTTATACGGTTCATGTATAGGTGCGGTCTGTTATACGGTTTATATATAGGTGCGGTCTGTTTATACGGTTTATATATAGGTGCGGTCTGTTTATACGGTTTATATATAGGTGCGGTCTGTTTATACGGTTTATATATAGGTGCGGTCTGTATATGGTTCATGTATAGGTGCGGTCTGTATACGGTTCATGTATAGGTGCGGTCTGTATACGGTTCATGTATAGGTGCGGTCTGTATACGGTTCATGTATAGGTGCGGTCTGTTTATACGGTTTATATATAGGTGCGGTCTGTTTATACGGTTTATGTATAGGTGCAGTCTGTTTATACGGTTTATGTATAGGTGCAGTCTGTTTATACGGTTCATGTATAGGTGCGGTCTGTATACGGTTCATGTATAGGTGCGGTCTGTATACGGTTCATGTATAGGTGCGGTCTGTATACGGTTCATGTATAGGTGCGGTCTGTTTATACGGTTTATATATAGGTGCGGTCTGTTTATACGGTTTATGTATAGGTGCAGTCTGTTTATACGGTTTATGTATAGGTGCAGTCTGTTTATACGGTTCATGTATAGGTGCGGTCTGTATACGGTTCATGTATAGGTGCGGTCTGTATACGGTTTATATATGGGTGCGGTCTGTATACGGTTCATGTATAGGTGCGGTCTGTATACGGTTCATGTATAGGTGCGGTCTGTATACGGTTCATGTATATGTGACAGTGGTTTGGTCGCTGCCCATAATACCAGGCTCCAGTCTCTGGTGAGGACAGTTGGAGCCCTACCTACATTTGCTCTGCGCAGATAGATTGCGGCCGCCATTTTGTCGGAGACTCATTAGCCCTCGCAGAGGCGCGGGTTTCCAGTTTGAATCCGTCGCCATGGGAACAGCTGAGCGCTCGTGCGGGTCGCCTTTGCGCGTTGACGTCATGCTGCGTAACTTCCGGGTCCATGAACGTACGAATGGCCAGAGGTAGGTGAGATATACAGTGGGGACAACACTGACCTGAACCGGCGGCTGCACCGGCAATGGCGGACACAGCCGGATCCTGTGCAGGCAGCTGGTGGCAGAGGAGACAGATCTCCCAGCGTTCCCTTATACACGCAGCTTTCTGCTGTAGAACTACAAGTCCCATGCTGGGAGTCTGTTCTGATCTCTATCTGGGATCCATTAATCTTCCTGGCCCTTTCTATAGATCTGCATGTGATGCTGTTATTAAAGGGGTTGTCCATTTTTGGCGACATTTTTTCTTTTTTTTTTACCCATGTTTTTTTTGACATTTTAGCTGAACTTGTGACTTTCTGCTCCAAAAAGTTTAAAGACTAAAATTAAGAGCTTTAAAAAAAATAAATAAATGTTGCGCAATATTCATGAAGAATTTGATGCAAAAAAACCCTGTTAAATCCCGGAAAAATGCATCCGCTGCCTCCATTGTGCAATGCAGCAAACGCTAGCGTCGGAATCTCTCCCCGACGCATTGCGACGGGGAGATTCCGACGCTAGTGTGAAAGAAGCCTAAAGGCCCCTTCACATTAAGCGACGCTGCAGCGATACCGACAACGATCCGGATCGCTGCAGCGTCGCTGTTTGGTCGCTGGAGAGCTGTCACACAGACCGCTCTCCAGCGACCAACTATGCCGGTAACCAGGGTAAACATCGGGTAACTAAGCGCAGGGCCGCGCTTAGTAACCCGATGTTTACCCTGGTTACCATCCTAAAAGTAAAAAAAACAAACACTACATACTTACCTACAGCCGTCTGTCCTCCAGCGCTGTGCTCTGCACTCCTCCTGTACTGGCTGTGAGCCAGCGGATCTGCTTTCCGGCTGACCGACGCTCACAGCCAGTACAGGAGGAGTGCAGAGCACAGCGCCGGGGACAGACGGCTGTAGGTAAGTATGTAGTGTTTGTTTTTTTTACTTTTAGGATGGTAACCAGGGTAAACATCGGGTTACTAAGCGCGGCCCTGCGCTTAGTTACCCGATGTTTACCCTGGTTACCAGTGAAGACATCGCTGGATCGGTGTCACACACGCCGTTCCAGCGATGTCAGCAGGAGATCCAGCGACGAAATAAAGTTCTGGACTTTATTCAGCGACCAACGATCTCCCAGCAGGGGCCTGATCGTTGGTCGCTGTCACACATAACGATTTCATTAACGATATCGTTGCTACGTCACAAAAAGCAACGATATCGTTAACAATATCGTTATGTGTGAAGGTACCTTTAGTGTTCTGTTTCTGTGCAGCGCCTCCGCAGGGAGAATGAAGCATTACACCGTCTCCGTGTGAATCAATAGGATGAGAGACGATGAACAGAGGAGGATCCTGCGCACAAGACCCCTCTCCCCCCACTATTTATTAGCCCCAAGTGTATAGAGATGGGTCTCGTAATCAGGCGACCGCTTTGATGACTTTTCTCACCATTTTTCCAGCAGCTGGTATTATGATGGAGAGGTGAAATGAGAGAACGCCCCCATCCCCCCTGATTTAACCCTCTCATCGCCGCTACAGAGACGACGTCACTAATGGTCGAGTCGGATGATGAATTTGCTGAACTTTGCTCCAAACTCTTGAAACGGGTTAAGAAGAATAACAACCCCATAGAAAGTCAAAATGTCCCCAAAGCCAGCACCGCAGTATGGGGGAAAGTCAAGAGGACCAAGCCGCCACCAAGCAAGAGGCAGAAGAAAGATGGGGGCTGCAGAGAGGCCAAAGCGGGTGTCACATCGGGATCTGACATGGACAGACCGGAGCAGAGGAATGGTACGGCGCAGAGCCACCTTACTAATGGCCTCCAGGATGGTAAAGAGAGGAAATCTGTAAATCAGATCATTATTTCAATAGTAACCGAGCTGCAGTACCTAGAAGCGGCCACTAGGAGGTGTTCAGCTCTGTGGCGGTCCCGGCTCTAGGTGGCAGTCTGGTGTCGGACCCCGACTGATTTACTTGTCCTAAAGATAAGTCATCCTGGAAACCCCGTGTGACCACACTTGTAAATTCCATTTCATCAGATGGCGGCCAGGGAGGAGACCCCAGAGCCCTCGACCATGTGAATGTAAAAGATCTTGTCTTGGAACGGATGCAACAGTTCAAGAGGACAGTCCCCAGCCGGCTGAAGTTGGACTCCACAGAGATCGGCGAAGCCCCCAGTAAGTTCGCAGCGTCGTTGTCTTTCTCCGTCTCGTCATCATTTCTCTCCTTCCATCTCACTCTCTTTTAATTTGTCCTTGTAGTCAGACCTCTTACGGCAGGCGTGAGCATGCTGGATGATGGAGATCTGGCCCTGGCGAAGCCCCCTACAGCTGGACCAAACACGCAGGACGATGGAGCTTTAGCCCTGACGAAGCCCCCTATGGCAGTACTGAGCACACAGGACGATGGAGCTCTGGCCCTGGTGAAGCCTCCTCTGGCAGGACCGAGCATGTGGGACGATGGAGCTCTGGCCCTGGTGAAGCCTCCTACGGCAGGACCAAACACGCGGGACGATAGAGCTCTGGCGAGGCCCCCTATGGCAGGACGGAGCACGCAGGACGATGGAGCTCTGGCGAAGCCCCCTATGGCAGGACCAAACACGCGGGACGATAGAGCTCTGGCGAAGCCCCCTATGGCAGGACGGAGCACGCAGGACGATGGAGCTCTGGCCCTAGCGAAGCCTCCTATGGCAGGACCGAGCACGCGGGACGATGGAGCCCTGGCGAAGCCTCCCATGGCAGGACCGAGCACGCGGGATGATGGAGTTCTGGCCCTGGCGATGCAAATGGATGCCAAAGAGAAGCCATCTAGCTTGGAAGACCAAGGACTCTTTTTTTGCCAGTTGTGCCAAAAAGACTTGACAGCCATGACCAGCGCCCTCCGGGAGCAGCATGTGAACAGGTAAGTGGATGTTCCCCCAAATCCCGCTACATGGCTCACATCTGGAGACGTCTACATTGGTTCCTCCATTTCTTCAGGTGCTTGGACCAGGTGGAGAGTTTAGGAGGAAACCCCGTGACCCCGTCGGTTCCTAGTTGTCCTTTGTGCGGGAAACCTTTCAGCACTGAGAAGAGCCGCGCGTCTCACCTAAAACGCTGCGCTGCAAAACTGGAGGTTCCTGCTCAGACGCTGCTGCAGGCAGTTCAGAGACAAGCGGCCGAGGCGGGATCCGAGGTGCCACCGTGGTAAGATCGAGACTCTTTATCTCACAATAAAAAGTTGTACACCTTCTAAACAGATCTATATGACCCCATGAGGCCGCTGTACTTACTTTGAAAATCCATGTCCAGAATAGTTGTATAATTCTGTTAGTACAATGAGCATCTTAGTATCAGAACGATACGGTCAATCTGAGCAACTATTTTTAAAGTAAGTCCCCCAGCCTCATCAAGGACCAAGAGGTCGATTTAATATTACATGCAATTTGTATTATGAAATCTGGTTGCGGTAATAAAAGTTTCCCTACTTCATCTCTGCAGGGTGGTCAACGGGAAGAGACGAGGTGTCACCAAACAGAAGGAACCCTCCAAGAAAAGGAAGATTGGCCAGACCGGTGCAGAGATGGAGGATTTGATGGTCGCCATGGCATTGTCTCGATCAATACAGGAAGACAAGAGGGCACAGACTGCAGCTGGTGGTCAAGTCGCCCTGGATCCGCCTGCCCGAGGTACCTCGCTGAGATTGGGGCGGGCATCTGTTTAGTTGGGCATCTCCAGGTCTGCTGCCATATGTCCGGCTCTGTGGACGGCGGCCAGCCTTCATCTACTGTTGCTTCCCCATTAAGAGCAGAGAAGTCATTTAATAAGAAAGGCTTTTCTTACTGGAGTCATAAATTAAAGGTGCATCAAACTTCTCTAGAGGCACGGACCCTTTAATACCCTTTTGGAGCACCTCAGACTGTCCAGACGCCATCTTTGAGTAGGCTTAGAGCTTAGAGTTGCGCTTTTATTTAGGCCTGTCTTTCACATCATGGCCCCTTGGCTTAACGGGGTCTTCCGGTTTTGAAAAACGCCTTTTCTCGGCTGCAGTTTCTTAAATAAAAATAAGCGCTTGACTCACCCTCCCCGGGTCCAGATCCGAGTCTCTGCCGTTGCTCCCGATGTCTTATTGTCTGCAGCCAATAATGGAGTCACTTAGACCCACTGGGTTCATTGATTGGCTGCAGTGCTTTGGACTTGACAACAGCGCTGCAGACAATGAGGGGACTTAGTGCTGGACCTGAGGAAGTTGAGTAAGGCACAGTTTTTTTGTTTTTTTTAATCCTGGAAAACTCCTTAATCCCATCCACTTTTCTCAGCACTAAGAGACGTGAAAGATGCAAACCCGGGAAATGTCTAATAAAAAAGTATCGCCCACCTGTTTTGTTTTAGAGAAGAAAAGTCGTCGCAAACAAAAGGATAAACCTCCCCCCCTTCTGCTGGTCCAAGCCCCCGAGGAGACCAAGGAGAAGCTGCAGAAGAGATTGTCCATGCTGCTGACCGAGGAGGCTGCGGAGAACAGGGTCCTCACTCTGCCCCCGAGCCATTTCTGGTCAGTCATGGAAGAAGAGAGAGAAACCTGGAGACTGCGAGGAGGAACGCGATGTGTCCTGTGGGATATCAGTAATATGATGGAGAAAAGAGACCCCCAAAGCTACTACACAGCCGAGCTAATGCCCCCGATAACTGCATGGAAGTCCCCTGTGAAGGTGAGACGCACACACGCATGGAGGCGAAAATATCGGCACTGGATGGAAATTGTGAACATTTCTCTTGTTTCAGAAGTTGCAGGGTTCACGGACGAGTGTGAACACAACCGTATTGCATCCTGGAAAACTGCCGAGCCAGGCGGCCGGTGACGAGGATGCCGATCCCCTGTCCTGGGAGGATAAAAACCCGCTATCTGACAGTCAGAAGGCATTGCTGGACCTGGCCGAACTGGCCGGCGAGGGGATGACGCTCACTCAGTGGAATGGTGGTGGCGGCACTTATCACGAGTGTACAGGTAACATGGCTTCTCGGCTCCTCCGTACAGTGCGCCCGTCCGTATACTAATGACACTATCGTACGGCAGGCCAAGAGTCGCCGGTCAGTATCCCATCGAGCGGATTCATCCCGGCACAAGAGGAGAAGAGCAGAAACCAGATCCGCGCTCCTGATACCAAGGTACGACCGTAGGAAAGGAATGGCCCTCGCTGACACTCGTTACTTACTTATGTCTCACTTATCTGTCCTTGCTTTTGCTTCTTAGCTCCCACTGCTTGTTCTGTCAGCCGATTTCATGGAGATGGTGAACAACCCCCATCTGAGTGATGCTCAGCTGCAGACTGACTGCGGGGAGGTGCTGCACGCTCACATGTTTGTGCTGTATGCACGCTGCCCCCTGCTGGTCGAAGCCGTAAGTAAAAGAAGGCGTTCTAGATTTCGCATTGATGGCCTATTGTTGGGATATGCTATTACTGCTCCAGTGCTCAGCACCATGTCCTCCACTGGATTTATTTTACTATTTTTTTGTTGTTGTTGGATCTTCTTTTCTAGATCCACTCTGAAGGCTTCTGGGTAGACGAATCCGGCACGGGACGAGCTCGACGCCTCCTACTGAACGACGTGTCCGCGGAGGGCGCCCTCTGCTTTCTCCGGTTTATATATTCAGCCACCGTGGATATTCCCAGTCATTGCCTGCCGCACGTTTGTGAGCTGGCGCGCAGGTTTGTGACATATTCAGGACATAAGGGGTCCCGATCTCTCGGGTCACTCGCCATTTGTGAAATTGAGACCCAGAGAGCAAAACAATCATGCAGTGTCCCTTTAAATAGAGTTGAATGGGGGTGTCAGAAATAGTCGAATCTGTGGATTTGGCCAATTTCAATGAATATAATAAAAGTTATAATGAATCGTTTGCCACAAAACACTTTTCTGTATGACCCCCACCCCCCCCCCATCCCATACAATACAGCTGTAATCTGATTTGTGCTACGATAACTTTGATGAAACTTGTATTAATCAGGAATTTGACCTTCTTCTAGGTTTGATGTGAAAAGTCTGATAGAAGCCTGTGAATCTCTAATCGCTGGGACCCACAACTCCGAAGGTCAGATGTCCACACAAGAGGAGGAGGAGGGTGATGATGGAGGAGAACGAGCAGAGACCTTCCAGGAGTTGTTGAAGTCCATGTGGCTGGATGAAGGTGAGGACGTCTTTGAAGATTTGAAGGCGGAGGATGAGGAAAAGCCGGATGATAGCGGCGGTGTAGGAGAGGGCGAGCTGGAGGAGATCTATGAATTTGCTTTGACTCAACGTAAAATGTTAGCAGAGCAAGAACCCGAAAGTGAAGAGGAAGCAAAATCTGAAGACGTTTCTCCAAAGTGTAGAAGTCTTACTCTAGATGAGAGAAAAGGAATGGATTTGGTAATCACCGCTCCACCTAAAGTGTCTCCAAACCCAAAACTCATGGACATTTCTCCCAGAAAATCGCCCGCTTGTCTTCTGTCTAACAGCCCCGAATATTCTGTGGTTCCTTCTGTAGCTTCTTCTGCCAAATCCAAAATGGAGCCGTCATCTTCTTGCTCTGATGTTCACGTTCATGCTGCAGGGACTTCTCCAGCTAAACAAGTCATTACCTCTCCCGTCCCTGTCATTTCTCTGATCTCCCCAAACAGCGATGAAGACCCCGAGGCAGATATGTTTGCTCCGTACAGTCCTCCGCCTCTGGATGATAGTTACGACCGCATGTTCTCACAGACATGTGGTGAATATGGGGAGCTGTCCAGTATAGGGGAAAGCAAATCCCACACAAGTCCAGCTAGTCCTCCAGATCAGCAACCCATACTTACCAGCTCACCTACCGCCATGTCGTATCCCACCCTCAGGTTTTCTCCAAACATCCGGCCACATTCATATCTAGACCGACCCTCGTACTCAAGTGAACATGAAAAATCCCAGCACTCCAGTGTCAGAGATTCTCTTCATTGTACGGCTTCTCAGAATGGAAAAGATCCTTCTTCCAAATCTCAAGATGCCGACATCATTCTGATCTTGTCCTCAGACGAAGAGGCCGAGTCCAGCAATCAATCTGCGGCACCGACCAGAAGTTCTCGCTCTGACGCGCCTGATATAGCAAAGACCATTAAAGATTCTCCGGTTAGTTTTACACAGGGAAGAAAAAGCGAAGGGCTTTCCCGTCTAGAAATGAGCAGTAGCTCAGAGATGTCTTGGTTGGTGCCTGCAACACCCTTACCCCAATTAGCAAGCTCCAGAATTTCCCCTCTCCAGACATCATGTTTACCTTCTACCACTCAGTCTTTCCAGAAGACGTCCCAAGCAACTCAGTCGCCCCCAAACTCACGGAAGACGCTCCACACCGATCAGTCTCCGCCAAAGTCCAAGGTGATGTCCCACACCGATCAGTCTCCGCCAAAGTCCAAGGTGATGTCCCACACCGATCAGTCACCTCCAAAGTCCAAGGTGATGTCCCATGCAACTAATTCACCTTCAAAGAAAACATCCTCCCCCACTTGGTCACCTCCAAACTCACAGAAGTCTCCTCTAACCTCCCGTGAGACAGCAAAATCATCTCAAACATCTAGAAACTTTGACCTTGATGTTTCCTGTAAAAGTTTGGTTTCTCAGACTCAGACCAGCCCAGTGTCCCTCCCTTTGATGTCCCCGAAGACTCCTGGGTCACTGCGACCCTCCACACAAGAATCCTTTGAGGCACAGTCTGGTGCGCATAGTAAATCCCCTTCTTCCCCACTGACCTCCATCGCTAACAGCACTGTGTTTGAGGTTGGGGACAGCGAGGACGAGGCCCCTGCCGCAGAGCCTCCGGCCAATATCAGCAGCTGCAGCTTCCAGTTTGACTATGATGAGCCTCCTATCCCCATGGAGGAAGATTTATGGCGCAACGTGAATGAGACCCCAAAGAAGTCTTACTCCCCTCCTTCTCCGCCTTTACGTTTGAATAAGACACCAACCAAAGCCTTGAATTGTAATGCGAACAGTCCTTCACCTGCGAAAAACAGAACTCCAGCAAATATCGAAGGTTCCCCATCATGCTCAGCCTCTCAGAGCAGCCGTCAGAGCTATCTCAACTCCAGGTTGTGGGAAGACTGGGAGGATGAAGACCCCAAGCTGCCTGCTGTCCTCCCTCTGTCTCAGCGACTAAGCAGTGCTCCAGAGATGCAGACGGAGCTGAGGACTCCAGGTAAGGCACGCTGTGTATCCGGACGGTTGGTTATCACATGACAGACATGTATCGGTAATGTACGGTCAGCGGCGGCTCGACTGCTGGAACATTTATCTCTTGTCCTGGTTGACTGCAGTGGGTTTCTTGGCAGTAGGTCCAGCGTGAAGTCATCAAAAGATGCCCCGCAGGTTGTAGGAGGTTCGCAGTGCTCTGGTCCGGCAGTCACAGACTACCGACTGGGCCGCTCAACCAGGGTCCTGCAAACTTTTTTTTTTTTTGCTCAACACTAGTTTTGGCTATCTAATATGACGACTTGGACCGATGTAGAACTCTTTTACCAAACTGTTTTTTTCCATAGTTTCTATCGTGCGTAGAAGAGAACTTGCTCCCAAGGTTCCCATCACTCCTCTGCCTGACTATTCGGATATGGACACTCCAATCCTGAAAAAAGAGCTAAGCAAGTAAGTTCTGGCCATGTCTCACTTTTACACTTGTGTTACTTCCTTATGGCAGAACTGTCACCATTAATTTGTTGTCAATTTTTCAGAAAATATCGCTTGTTTTCGAGTCCCCGCGGCTGCATGTCTCGCTGCTGTTTGACAGCCGCAGCACGTGCAGGGATAGCCTGTTTGTTAGGCAATCTCTTCAAGACATGCAGCCGCGGCGACTCGAACACTCCAAAGACACAGTATCAGCACACGAGCGCGCTCAGATAACACCTTATCTCAGCACGCTCGCTCATCACTATTGTTGATCGGAGGGGGTCCGCACCTATCGAATGAACAAGGTGCTGTTAGAGTGGAGTGCAGTGCGCATGTCTGACCGTGTCTCCATTCGTTCTCTATGGGGATGGCGGTACAGCTCCGGCAGCGCCATTGGGGATGAATGGAGCGGTGTTGGAGCATGCACACTGTGATCCATACTGATGGAGCTAAAAGCCGATCTTTGGGGGTTCCAGCGGCCGGACACCCGCCATTCAATTAGTTATCACCTTGGATTTGAAAGATAGTGCACATGCAGAATTCAGAGCGCAGTTCTTGGGATTGATGGGGGTCCCAGAGGTCAAAATCCTTGGGGTCAGCAAGTCACTTATCCTGTGAATAGTTGATATCTTGCCCAGGTAGGAATAACCCTTTAACCGCTTTTCGACATTTGGCGTACATGTGTCGTACATGTCAGGTGTGGGTGTAGGGAACGGGTTCAGTAGCTGAGCCCAATCTACACACAGCAGGCGCCGGCGGCGTGATACAGTCAGCACTTGCTGCTAACATCATTGACGAGAGCCAGCACCAGTTGCTGCTGGTTAACTCCTAAAATGCCTCTGTCAGTCACAGTCAAAGGCATTTTTAAGTGGCTCCTGCCAGAAGGGAAACAAAAGTGCAAAAATGAAAAGTGGTCGCCATGAGAAGTTTTAAACTTTTTTTTTATTCTGTTGTATCTGTGACTGCTGTAATTTCCGTCTGACACTTAGATTTGGCGTACGTGCTCTCCCCAAAAAGAAGATGGTGCTGAAGCTGAAAGAGATCTTCCGCTACACCCATCAGGTCATGAGCTCCGAATCTGAGGAGGACGTCCCTTCATCCCAGCCCCATCGAAGCAAAGGCAGCAGCTTAGCTCAAGTGCTGCAGAAACCTCCTGAAGGCAAACCGCGGCATCAAAGCAATACCATGGGGTCCAGCAGCTCGCAGCTGGGGAGAAAAGGGCCCTCTGTGTGCGCAGCGAAGGAGACAGACCAAGAAGACGATCAGCCACCGACAGCATCTCAAGAGTCTACTACGTCCTCTCTGGCTGCAAGCGACACCTCGTCCTTATCCCAAAGGTAACGAGAGCCAGCGGCACTGTTCACATTGTATGATTGACAGTGGTAGGGATCATAGATCGGAGCCAGCGGCACTGTTCACATTGTATGATTGACAGCGGTAGGGATCATAGATCGGAGCCAGCAGCACTGTTCACACTGTATGATTGACAGCGGTAGGGATCATAGATCGGAGCCAGTGGCACTGTTCACACTGTATGATTGACAGCGGTAGGGATCATAGATCGGAGCCAGCGGCACTGTTCACACTGTATGATTGACAGCGGTAGGGATCCTAGATCGGAGCCAGCGGCACTGTTCACACTGTATGATTGACAGCGGTAGGGATCATAGATCGGAGCCAACGGCACTGTTCACACTGTATGATTGACAGCGGTAGGGATCATAGATCGGAGCCAGCGGCACTGTTCACACTGTATGATTGACAGCGGTAGGGATCATAGATCGGAGCCAGCGGCACTGTTCACACTGTATGATTGACAGCGGTAGGGATCATAGATCGGAGCCAGCAGCACTGTTCACACTGTATGATTGACAGCGGTAGGGATCATAGATCGGAGCCAGCGGCACTGTTCACACTGTATGATTGACAGCGGTAGGGATCATAGATCGGAGCCAGCGGCACTGTTCACACTGTATGATTGACAGCGGTAGGGATCATAGATCGGAGCCAGCGGCACTGTTCACACTGTATGATTGACAGCGGTAGGGATCATAGATCGGAGCCAGCGGCACTGATCACACTGTATGATTGACAGCGGTAGGGATCATAGATCGGAGCCAGCGGCACTGTTCACACTGTATGATTGACAGCGGTAGGGATCATAGATCGGAGCCAGCGGCACTGTTCACACTGTATGATTGACAGCGGTAGGGATCATAGATCGGAGCCAGCGGCACTGTTCACACTGTATGATTGACAGCGGTAGGGATCATAGATCGGAGCCAGCGGCACTGTTCACACTGTATGATTGACAGCGGTAGGGATCATAGATCGGAGCCAGCGGCACTGTTCACACTGTATGATTGACAGCGGTAGGGATCCTAGATCGGAGCCAGCGGCACTGTTCACACTGTATGATTGACAGCGGTAGGGATCATAGATCGGAGCCAGCGGCACTGTTCACACTGTATGATTGACAGCGGTAGGGATCATAGATCGGAGCCAGCGGCACTGTTCACACTGTATGATTGACAGCGGTAGGGATCATAGATCGGAGCCAGCGGCACTGTACACACTGTATGATTGACAGTGCTAGGGATCATAGATCGGAGCCAGCGGCATTGGTCACACTGTATGATTGACAGCGGTAGGGATCATAGATCGGAGCCAGCGGCACTGTTCACACTGTATGATTGACAGCGGTAGGGATCATAGATCGGAGCCAGTGGCACTGATCACACTGTATGATTGACAGCGGTAGGGATCATAGATCGGAGCCAGCGGCACTGTTCACACTGTATGATTGACAGCGGTAGGGATCATAGATCGGAGCCAGTGGCACTGATCACACTGTATGATTGACAGCGGTAGGGATCATAGATCGGAGCCAGTGGCACTGATCACACTGTATGATTGACAGCGGTAGGGATCATAGATCGGAGCCAGCGGCACTGTTCACACTGTATGATTGAAAGCGGTAGGGATCATAGATCGGAGCCAGTGGCACTGATCACACTGTATGATTGACAGCGGTAGGGATCATAGATCGGAGCCAGTGGCACTGATCACACTGTATGATTGACAGCGGTAGGGATCATAGATCGGAGCCAGTGGCACTGATCACACTGTATGATTGACAGCGGTAGGGATCATAGATCGGAGCCAGCGGCACTGTTCACACTGTATGATTGACAGCGGTAGGGATCATAGATCGGAGCCAGTGGCACTGATCACACTGTATGATTGACAGCGGTAGGGATCATAGATCGGAGCCAGTGGCACTGATCACACTGTATGATTGACAGCGGTAGGGATCATAGATCGGAGCCAGCGGCACTGTTCACACTGTATGATTGAAAGCGGTAGGGATCATAGATCGGAGCCAGTGGCACTGATCACACTGTATGATTGACAGCGGTAGGGATCATAGATCGGAGCCAGTGGCACTGATCACACTGTATGATTGACAGCGGTAGGGATCATAGATCGGAGCCAGCGGCACTGTTCACACTGTATGATTGACAGCGGTAGGGATCATAGATCGGAGCCAGTGGCACTGATCACACTGTATGATTGACAGCGGTAGGGATCATAGATCGGAGCCAGCGGCACTGTTCACACTGTATGATTGACAGCGGTAGGGATCATAGATCGGAGCCAGTGGCACTGATCACACTGTATGATTGACAGCGGTAGGGATCATAGATCGGAGCCAGTGGCACTGATCACACTGTATGATTGACAGCGGTAGGGATCATAGATCGGAGCCAGCGGCACTGTTCACACTGTATGATTGAAAGCGGTAGGGATCATAGATCGGAGCCAGTGGCACTGATCACACTATGATTGACAGCGGTAGGGATCATAGATCGGAGCCAGTGGCACTGATCACACTGTATGATTGACAGCGGTAGGGATCATAGATCGGAGCCAGCGGCACTGTTCACACTGTATGATTGACAGCGGTAGGGATCATAGATCGGAGCCAGCGGCACTGATCACACTGTATGATTGACAGCGGTAGGGATCATAGATCGGAGCCAGCGGCACTGATCACACTGTATGATTGACAGCGGTAGGGATCATAGATCGGAGCCAGCGGCACTGTTCACACTGTATGATTGACAGCGGTAGGGATCCTAGATCGGAGCCAGCGGCACTGTTCACACTGTATGATTGACAGCGGTAGGGATCATAGATCGGAGCCAGCGGCACTGTTCACACTGTATGATTGACAGCGGTAAGGATCATAGATCGGAGCCAGCGGCACTGTTCACACTGTATGATTGACAGCGGTAGGGATCATAGATCGGAGCCAGCGGCACTGATCACACTGTATGATTGACAGCGGTAGGGATCATAGATCGGAGCCAGCGGCACTGTTCACACTGTATGATTGACAGCGGTAGGGATCATAGATCGGAGCCAGCGGCACTGATCACACTGTATGATTGACAGCGGTAGGGATCATAGATCGGAGCCAGCGGCACTGTTCACACTGTATGATTGACAGCGGTAGGGATCATAGATCGGAGCCAGCGGCACTGATCACACTGTATGATTGACAGCGGTAGGGATCATAGATTGGAGCCAGCGGCACTGTTCACACTGTATGATTGACAGCGGTAGGGATCATAGATCGGAGCCAACGGCACTGTTCACACTGTATGATTGACAGCGGTAGGGATCATAGATCGGAGCCAGTGGCACTGATCACACTGTATGATTGACAGCGGTAGGGATCATAGATCGGAGCCAGCGGCACTGTTCACACTGTATGATTGAAAGCGGTAGGGATCATAGATCGGAGCCAGTGGCACTGATCACACTGTATGATTGACAGCGGTAGGGATCATAGATCGGAGCCAGTGGCACTGATCACACTGTATGATTGACAGCGGTAGGGATCATAGATCGGAGCCAGCGGCACTGTTCACACTGTATGATTGACAGCGGTAGGGATCATAGATCGGAGCCAGCGGCACTGATCACACTGTATGATTGACAGCGGTAGGGATCATAGATCGGAGCCAGCGGCACTGTTCACACTGTATGATTGACAGCGGTAGGGATCCTAGATCGGAGCCAGCGGCACTGTTCACACTGTATGATTGACAGCGGTAGGGATCATAGATCGGAGCCAGCGGCACTGATCACACTGTATGATTGACAGCGGTAAGGATCATAGATCGGAGCCAGCGGCACTGTTCACACTGTATGATTGAAAGCGGTAGGGATCATAGATCGGAGCCAGCGGCACTGATCACACTGTATGATTGACAGCGGTAGGGATCATAGATCGGAGCCAGTGGCACTGATCACACTGTATGATTGACAGTGGTAGGGATCATAGACCGGAGCCAGCGGCACTGTTCACACTGTATGATTGACAGCGGTGGAGATCATAGATCGGAGCCAGCGGCAGTGTTCACATTGTATGATTGACAGCGGTAGGGATCATAGACCGGAGCCAGCGGCACTGTTCACACTGTATGATTGACAGCGGTAGGGATCATAGATCGGAGCCAACGGCACTGATCACACTGTATGATTGACAGCGGTAGGGATCATAGATCGGAGCCAGCGGCACTGTTCACACTGTATGATTGACAGTGGTAGGGATCACAGACCGGAGCCAGCGGCACTGTTCACACTGTATGATTGACAGTGGTAGGGATCATAGACCGGAGCCAGCGGCACTGTTCACACTGTATGATTGACAGCAGTAGGGATCATAGATTGGAGTGGGAGGCAGTGATTGCACCGATTCTGCCCCCTCAACTACGTCTCCTCTGGGTGCCATCCCTAGCTCCTGTATCTCCAGCTCCATCTGGACGGACATGTGGCCAGTGATCGTCAGCAGAGGTCACGTTTGTCCAGACGGAGCAGATAGTACAGAGGCCCAGTTAATTCATGCGGCTGTCATTGCGCAGAACGTACCCGTGCACTTCCAGACGTTTCGCTCCTCACTCCGGTGTTTCTTTTTTTACGTCTTTCTGTAGCTCCAACACCAATGAGTTTGAGACGGCGTTTGCAGATGAAGATGACGACGAACCGATGCCAGCCTCACAAGCCGCCAGCAAGGAGGCTCAGACAGCGGAGGCCGTGAGGAACTTCATTGAAACGCATCCCGAATTACATAGGCGGATCTTACTTTATCAGCCCCTGGACCTGGCCGCGCTTCAGGCGGAGCTCAAACAGAACGGTATCAAAATTGCCGCTGGGAAACTGCTGGACTTTCTGGATTCGCACTGCATCACTTTTACTACCGCTTCCACACGCAAAGAGAAGAAGAGCCGCACACGGAGGAAAGCAGGGAAGCGCTACTGAGATGCTTCAAGGGAGTCTACAAGAAGGTTGCCTAGCAACAATGGAACTTTGTTTTTGTCACTTCTGTATGGTAGTCACAGAAAGTCATCGGCTGTATATAATGGTTTGTGACATTGTCATCTACGGCCTCGGGAGCTACGGATGACTGCTGATGCCTCCATTAGAGGGAGGCCTCTATAAAGCCTCTCGTTAAATGGAAAATAGGAGTAATGTCCTTCAAAAAGTTGTAGCAAGAGACGCTGGAGACCTTCCCCCTGGCTGCAGTTTGTTTTAAAAACAAACTCTCTTTACTCACCCTCCCCGGGTCCAGCGCTGAGTCTTCACTGCTGCTCCCAGTGGCTGCAGCTCTGACATCACGTCGACAGCGCTGCAGCCAATCAGTGAGCTCAACAGTTTGTGCCATAAACTCTGGCAGAGCTGCCGAGCTCAGTTTTTGGCTGCCGTGCTGCCATGGTGACATCAGCGCTGCAGACAATAATAGACACCAGGAGCAGCGGTGGAGACGTCGTGTTGGACCCAGGGAGGGCGAGTAAGGCCCATTTGTTCTGTCTAATAAGCTGCAGCTCGGGGGATGGTGCTTTCCTTGTTTTCGGAAACCCCATTTTTACTGTGGATGTTACATCGGAAATGCAAAAGGTGAAATGTGCAGAATCTCCCCATCTTTTCCTCAATGAAATTCACAGCAGATTTTTGCTGTGCAAATTCCCATACGACATGTGGGAACTAAGGAAGCGACAAAGGATGAATTCCTGATCAGTGTATGCATGTGACAGCTCCTTTGCATGTTTTAAAGTAACAAAAAAAATGTAAATTATGTATTTTCAGTTTAATTTAATTTGTAATAAATATGTAAAAAGTCAATTGTCTTCATGTAGTTGATTATGACAGATAAAATATAGTAATAAAGAGATTGTCTAAGATGAATCTTTAGGAGCGCACCGCTCCTGTCTCAAGTGGGTGATGAATCTTCAGGAGTGCACTGCTCCTCTGCTTCAGGTGGGTGATGAATCTTCAGGAGAGTACTGCTCCTCTGTCTCAGGTGGGTGATGAATTTTCAGGTGAGCACCGTTTTCCTGCTTCAGGTCAGTGACGAATCTTCAGGAGTGCACTGCTCCTCTGCCTCAGGTCAGTGGCGAGTCTTCTGGAGCACACCGCTCCTCTGCTTTAGGTGGGTGACTAATCTTCAGGAGCGCACAACTCCTCTGCCTCAGGTTGGTGACGAATCTTCTGGAGCGCACCGCTCCCCTGCTTTAGGTGGGTGACTAATCTTCAGGAGCACACCACTTCTCTGCCTGAGGTGGGTGACGAATCTTCAGGAATGCACTGTTCCTCTGCATCAGGTGGGTGATGAATCTTCAGGAGTGCACCACTTTGCCTCGGGTGATGAATGTTCCGGAGTGTACTCCTCTGCCTCAGGTCGGTGATGAATCTTTAGGAGCGCACTGCTCCTCTGCCTCAGGTCAGTGGCGAGTCTTCTGGAGCAAACCGCTCCTCTACTTCAGGTGGGTGATCACCTTCAGGAGCGCACCACTCCTATTTCAGGTGGGTGATGAATCTTCAGGAAAGTACTGCTCCTCTGTCTCAGGTGGGTGATGAATCTTTAGGTGAGCATTGTTTCCCTGCTTCAGCTCGGTGACAAATCTTCAGGAGCGAACTGCTCCTCTGACTCAGGTCGGTGGCGAGTCTTCTAGAGCACACCGCTCCTCTGCTTTAGGTGAGTGACTAATCTTCAGGAGCGCAACACTCCCCTGCCTCAGGTCGGTGATGACTTCAGGAGCGCAATGCTCCTCTGTTTTAGGTGGGTGACTAATCTTCAGGAGCGAACTGCTCCTCTGACTCAGGTCGGTGGCGAGTCTTCTAGAGCACACCGCTCCTCTGCTTTAGGTGAGTGACTAATCTTCAGGAGCGCAACACTCCCCTGCCTCAGGTCGGTGATGACTTCAGGAGCGCAATGCTCCTCTGTTTTAGGTGGGTGACTAATCTTCAGGAGCGAATCGCTCATCTGCCTCAGGTCGCTGACAAATCTTCAGGAGCGCACTACTGCTTTGCCTCAGGTGGGTGCTGAATCTTCAGAAATGCACTGTTCCTCTACATCAGGTGGGTGATGAATCTTCAGAAATGCACTGTTCCTCTGCATCAGGTGGGTGATGAATCTTCAGGAGTGCACCACTTTGCCTTGGGTGATGAATGTTCGGGAGTGTACTGCTCCTTTGCCTCATGTGGGTGATGAATCTTCAGGAGCACACCGCTCCTCTGCCTCAGTTGGGAGATGATTCTTCAGAAGGGCACCACTCCTCTGCCTTGGGTGATGAATCTTCAGGAGCGCACCGCTCCTCTGCCTCTTGTGAAGAATCTTCAGGAGTGCACCGCTGCTCTGCCTCTTGTGAAGAATCTTCAGGAGCGCACCGCTCCTCTGCCTCAGGTGGGAGATGATTCTTCAGAAGGGCACTGCTCCTCTGCCTTGGGTGATGAATCTTCAGGAGCGCACCGCTCCTCTGCCTCTTGTGAAGAATCTTCAGGAGCGCACCGCTCCTCTGCCTCTTGTGAAGAATTTTCAGGAGTGCACCGCTCCTCTGCCTCTTGTGAAGAATCTTCAGGAGCGCACCGCTCCTCTGCCTCTTGTGAAGAATCTTCAGGAGCGCACCGCTCCTCTGCCTCTTGTGAAGAATCTTCAGGAGCGCACCGCTCCTCTGCCTCTTGTGATGAATCTTCAGGAGCGCACCGCTCCTCTGCCTCTTGTGAAGAATCTTCAGGAGCGCACCGCTCCTCTGCCTCTTGTGAAGAATCTTCAGGAGCGCACCGCTCCTCTGCCTCTTGTGACGAATCTTCAGGAGCGCACCGCTCCTCTGCCTCTTGTGAAGAATCTTCAGGAGCGCACCGCTCCTCTGCCTCTTGTGAAGAATCTTCAGGAGCGCACCGCTCCTCTGCCTCTTGTGATGAATCTTCAGGAGCGCACCGCTCCTCTGCCTCTTGTGAAGAATCTTCAGGAGCGCACCGCTCCTCTGCCTCTTGTGAAGAATCTTCAGGAGCGCACCGCTCCTCTGTCTCTTGTGATGAATCTTCAGGAGCGCACCGCTCCTCTGCCTCTTGTGATGAATCTTCAGGAGCGCACCGCTCCTCTGCCTCTTGTGATGAATCTTCAGGAGCGCACCGCTCCTCTGCCTCTTGTGAAGAATCTTCAGGAGTGCACCGCTCCTCTGTCTCTTGTGATGAATCTTCAGGAGTGCACCGCTCCTCTGCCTCTTGTGAAAAATCTTCAGGAGCGCACCGCTCCTCTACCTCTTGTGAAGAATCTTCAGGAGCGCACCGCTCCTCTGCCTCTTGTGAAGAATCTTCAGGAGCGCACCGCTCCTCTACCTCTTGTGAAGAATCTTCAGGAGCGCACCGCTCCTCTGCCTCTTGTGAAGAATCTTCAGGAGCGCACCGCTCCTCTGCCTCTTGTGAAGAATCTTCAGGAGCGCACCGCTCCTCTGTCTCTTGTGATGAATCTTCAGGAGCGCACCGCTCCTCTGCCTCTTGTGAAGAATCTTCAGGAGCGCACCGCTCCTCTGCCTCTTGTGAAGAATCTTCAGGAGCGCACCGCTCCTCTGCCTCAGGTGGGAGATGATTCTTCAGAAGGGCACTGCTCCTCTGCCTCTTGTGATGAATCTTCAGGAGCGCACCGCTCCTCTGCCTCTTGTGAAGAATCTTCAGGAGCGCACCGCTCCTCTGTCTCTTGTGATGAATCTTCAGGAGCGCACCGCTCCTCTGCCTCTTGTGATGAATCTTCAGGAGCGCACCGCTCCTCTGCCTCTTGTGATGAATCTTCAGGAGCGCACCGCTCCTCTGCCTCTTGTGATGAATCTTCAGGAGCGCACCGCTCCTCTACCTCTTGTGATGAATCTTCAGGAGTGCACCGCTCCTCTGCCTCTTGTGAAGAATCTTCAGGAGCGCACCGCTCCTCTGCCTCAGGTGGGAGATGATTCTTCAGAAGGGCACTGCTCCTCTGCCTTGGGTGATGAATCTTCAGGAGCGCACCGCTCCTCTACCTCTTGTGATGAATCTTCAGGAGTGCACCGCTCCTCTGTCTCTTGTGATAAATCTTCAGGAGTGCACCGCTGCTCTGCCTCATGGAGGTGATGAATCTTGAGGAGAGCACCACCCCTCTGCCTCAGGTGGGAGATGATTCTTCAGAATTGCACCACTCCTCTGTCTCGGGTGGGTGAACCTCTCTACGGTTCTCTTCTTGCAACCCCCCAAAATCCCATCACTGACGACATGAAATACGGACAGATCTGCTTAGTGGTCTGTGCTGGTGAAGTCCTTTATTACTTTTTTGCCAGAGTAGATTCAAAGCGTGTCTCTCGCTCTGGACGACCTGTCATGTCCTGCGTTACACGGACAGTCCGTTGATTTTAATGAGAACTGTGTAATACTTTATGTCACCAGTGGTGGCGCTGCAGGATCATTGAACACTTCCAGATTTCCCCCATTGATTGCGGCTAATCGCTGGGGCACCGTGTGACAAATATTTTTTGGGGAGAATCCTTCTTAATTATATGGATTAACACCTTCGTGTACAAAAGAAGGTAAAAAGATGGCAAATGCTCAAAATGCTTCGAAAACTAATTAACAAGGAGCCGATGACCACAGGGTTGTGGACAAACCCAAGCCGCCATGACAGGTGATGCCAGCGGGCAGGTAGCCGTCACATGCAGCAGAGCCGGGACGCCTCCAGACATTGCAGCGCTCACACTCACACGTAGGTCTGCCTTCTTCTTCCTCGTGTGGTTTGCTACATCCTGAGTGTGACCGGTGTCAGCCGTGCAGATATTCTTCCTCTATATTTATATAAATGTAAAAAAAAAACATCAAAACCTTCCCCCATGTGCACAGGGGGTAAAGATTACCTCCAGGATCACCCCTAGACCCCAAAACTGCAGCATGGATGCTCGATGATGGCCATACACTTGTAGATCAATATTGGGCAAATCTACTGATTTCTACCCAGAAGATGGACTTGATGGGGGTGTACTAACTTTCCCCAGTTGGCCATACACCATCGGTTACTCCTCCAGGCCCACCGTACACATGCACGCTCAGTTAGGCCAAGCGTACGTGTGCTTTCATTAGTGGGGCTAAACTTCAGCAGAAAGGATTGGGCATACTGAAATTCAACATGTCTGATCATTTAGCAATATAATCTGTTGTTGGAGAGTTACTAGTCCCCCATACAACGTGCTACTGAAATTGGCAGGTTTGGCCAATTTCACTCTTATATCCATGGTTATGGCCACTAACAACTAAATAACTGTCACTATGAGCAATCGTAACCATGGATACCTAAGACACTGCAACGCCCTGCACATGAGGTAAGTGACATAGCTAATCAGAAGAACTATACTGCATTTGTAATTGGAGGTATTTGCTAATATTATATTTACTACATATTGGGAGAGGATCTTGGAGATGGGAATACAATGTTATAAACAGATATTCCGACGGATCAGTTCCTTATGCCCCTTGTTTCAGTTATTGGGGGTATTTTGAGCAGCTGGATGTTTTATTTTCTAAAACTGCCACCTCCGTAGCTGTCCCGAAGGTGCTTACACCCCTGGGTTACAAACATTTAGTTACCCATTTTCTAGATGATCAGATTCCGGAGTACAGGAACTATATGGTAATAGAGATTTCTAGGTGAATCCTCATCGCGTCTCCGCTCACTTCTAGTAAATGGTTCTTTTTGTGAATTGTCTCCACTGAGGAGCGGATCTTTATTTTCTATTCTTCTAAGTTTAGTTTCAAGACTTAAGACAGGAAGCCAGAGAGGGCGAGACGCTGAGGCGGAAGAGGTGAGATGCTGAGAACGGTGGGACCAGACTGACGAGCACGGGGCACAGCAGAGCTCAGGAGGCGCTCAGAAGACCGGAGGGCTGGGGAGAAGCAAGGAGGATGACCGACTGGCGACAGGTAGCGGAGGTATTGCCCATCTGTCTGGGCTCATAGGACGAAGCAAGGAGACCGAGATCAGCGGTGAGGACACAAGACCCCAGCTCAAAACTGCTGAGCATCCATAGTGAAGAGGCCACATTGCCCCCAACTGGCTATAACAATGGGGCCGATGCTCACGTGGACCTGTCTGGGGTAGAATGATAGTGTCAGTAGCAGAGGGCGATGGGAGATCCACTCCGGGTCAGTAGCAGAGGGCGATTGGAGATCCACTCGGGGTCAGTGGCAGAGGGCAATGGGCAATCCACTCGGGGTCAGTAGCAGAGGGCGATGGGAGATCCACTCGGGGTCAGTGGCAGAGGGCAATGGGCGATCCACTCGGGGTCAGTAGCAGAGGGCGATAGATCCACTCGGGGTCAGTAGCAGAGGGCGATAGGAGATCCACTTGGGGTCAGTAGCAGAGGGTGATGGGAGATCCACTCGGGGTCAGTAGCAGAGGGCGATTGGAGATCCACTCGGGGTCAGTGGCAGAGGGCAATGGGCGATCCACTCGGGGTCAGTGGCAGAGGGCGATGGGAGATCCACTCGGGGTCAGTGGCAGAGGGCGATGGGAGATCCACTCGGGGTCAGTAGCAGAGGGCGATGGAAGATCCACTCGGGGTCAGTAGCAGAGGGCGATGGAAGATCCACTCGGGGTCAGTGGCAGAGGGCGATGGGAGATCCACTCGGGGTCAGTGGCAGAGGGCGATGGGCAATCCACTCGGGGTCAGTAGCAGAGGGCGATGGGAGATGCACTCGGGGTCAGTAGCAGAGGGCGATGGGAGATGCACTCGGGGTCAGTAGCAGAGGGCGATGGGAGATCCACTCGGGGTCAGTAGCAGAGGGCGATGGGAGATCCACTCGGGGTCAGTAGCAGAGGGCGATGGGCGATCCACTCGGGGTCAGTAGCAGAGGGCGATGGGAGATCCACTTGGGGTCAGTAGCAGAGGGTGATGGGAGATCCACTCGGGGTCAGTAGCAGAGGGCGATTGGAGATCCACTCGGGGTCAGTGGCAGAGGGCAATGGGCGATCCACTCGGGGTCAGTAGCAGAGGGCGATGGGAGATCCACTCGGGGTCAGTGGCAGAGGGCGATGGGAGATCCACTCGGGGTCAGTAGCAGAGGGCGATGGAAGATCCACTCGGGGTCAGTAACAGAGGGCGATGGGAGATGCACTCGGGGTCAGTAGCAGAGGGCGATGGGAGATGCACTCGGGGTCAGTGGCAGAGGGCGATGGGAGATCCACTCGGGGTCAGTGGCAGAGGGCGATGGGCGATCCACTCGGGGTCAGTAGCAGAGGGCGATGGGAGATGCACTCGGGGTCAGTAGCAGAGGGCGATGGGAGATGCACTCGGGGTCAGTAGCAGAGGGCGATGGGAGATCCACTCGGGGTCAGTAGCAGAGGGCGATGGGAGATCCACTCGGGGTCAGTAGCAGAGGGCGATGGGCGATCCACTCGGGGTCAGTGGCAGAGGGCGATGGAAGATCCACTCGGGGTCAGTGGCAGAGGGCGATGGGAGATCCACTCGGGGTCAGTGGCAGAGGGCGATGGGAGATCCACTCAGGGTCAGTGGCAGAGGGCGATCCACTCGGGCTCAGTAGCAGAGGGCGATGGGAGATGCACTCGGGGTCAGTAGCAGAGGGCGATGGGACTTCCACTCGGGGTCAGTGGCAGAGGGCGATGGAAGATCCACTCGGGGTCAGTAGCAGAGGGTGATGGGCGATCCACTCGGGGTCAGTAGCAGAGGGCGATGGAAGATCCACTCGGGGTCAGTGGCAGAGGGCGATGGGAGATCCACTCGGGGTCAGTGGCAGAGGGCGATGGAAGATCCACTCGGGGTCAGTAGCAGAGGGCGATGGAAGATCCACTCGGGGTCAGTGGCAGAGGGCGATGGGAGATCCACTCGGGGTCAGTGGCAGAGGGCGATGGGAGATCCACTCGGGGTCAGTGGCAGACGGCGATGGGCGATCCACTCGGGGTCAGTGGCAGAGGGCGATGGAAGATCCACTCGGGGTCAGTAGCAGAGGGCCAACTCTGGGATTACGTAAGTCCCATTGGGCCCCTCTGCTTTTGATTTTCCTCATCACTTTCCAAAAGCTATAAAACATTTTTTTTCATTTTTACATTGATATTGTATCAGGGGACAAGCTGTAGTTTTATTAATTTGAATTATGGTCAACAAAACTTTATATAAATATATACAGTGGGGCAAAAAAGTATTTAGTCAGTCAGCAATAGTGCAAGTTCCACCACTTAAAAAGATGAGAGGCGTCTGTAATTTACATCATAGGTAGACCTCAACTATGGGAGACAAACTGAGAAAAAAAAATCCAGAAAATCACATTGTCTGTTTTTTTAACATTTTATTTGCATATTATGGTGGAAAATAAGTATTTGGTCAGAAACAAAATTTCATCTCAATACTTTGTAATATATCCTTTGTTGGCAATGACAGAGGTCAAACGTTTTCTGTAAGTCTTCACAAGGTTGCCACACACTGTTGTTGGTATGTTGGCCCATTCCTCCATGCAGATCTCCTCTAGAGCAGTGATGTTTTTGGCTTTTCGCTTGGCAACACGGACTTTCAACTCCCTCCAAAGGTTTTCTATAGGGTTGAGATCTGGAGACTGGCTAGGCCACTCTAGGACCTTGAAATGCTTCTTACGAAGCCACTCCTTCGTTGCCCTGGCGGTGTGCTTTGGATCATTGTCATGTTGAAAGACCCAGCCACGTTTCATCTTCAATGCCCTTGCTGATGGAAGGAGGTTTGCACTCAAAATCTCACGATACATGGCCCCATTCATTCTTTCATGTACCCGGATCAGTCGTCCTGGCCCCTTTGCAGAGAAACAGCCCCAAAGCATGATGTTTCCACCACCATGCTTTACAGTAGGTATGGTGTTTGATGGATGCAACTCAGTATTCTTTTTCCTCCAAACACGACAAGTTGTGTTTCTACCAAACAGTTCCAGTTTGGTTTCATCAGACCATGGGACATTCTCCCAAAACTCCTCTGGATCATCCAAATGCTCTCTAGCAAACTTCAGACGGGCCCGGACATGTACTGGCTTAAGCAGTGGGACACGTCTGGCATTGCAGGATCTGAGTCCATGGTGGCGTAGTGTGTTACTTATGGTAGGCCTTGTTACATTGGTCCCAGCTTTCTGCAGTTCATTCACTAGGTCCCCCCGCGTGGTTCTGGGATTTTTGCTCACTGTTCTTGTGATCATTCTGACCCCACGGGGTGGGATTTTGCGTGGAGCCCCAGATCGAGGGAGATTATCAGTGGTCTTGTATGTCTTCCATTTTCTAATTATTGCTCCCACTGTTGATTTATTCACTCCAAGCTGGTTGGCTATTGCAGATTCAGTCTTCCCAGCCTGGTGCAGGGCTACAATTTTGTTTCTGGTGTCCTTTGACAGCTCTTTGGTCTTCACCATAGTGGAGTTTGGAGTCAGACTGTTTGAGGGTGTGCACAGGTGTCTTTTTATACTGATAACAAGTTTAAACAGGTGCCATTACTACAGGTAATGAGTGGAGGAAAGAGGAGACTCTTAAAGAAGAAGTTACAGGTCTGTGAGAGCCAGAAATCTTGATTGTTTGTTTCTGACCAAATACTTATTTTCCACCATAATATGCAAATAAAATGTTAAAAAAACAGACAATGTGATTTTCTGGATTTTTTTTTCTCAGTTTGTCTCCCATAGTTGAGGTCTACCTATGATGTAAATTACAGACGCCTCTCATCTTTTTAAGTGGTGGAACTTGCACTATTGCTGACTGACTAAATACTTTTTTGCCCCACTGTATATATATATATATATATATAAATATATATACACAGAATATACAGAATATATATTTAGATTGTGTCTTTTTATTTTTGGAGCGAAACGTGTGGGATAAGTATTACGGTATAATTTATTAGTGCGGACAGCCAGAAACGTGGCAATAGCAAATGCTTTCATTTTCTTTTATCTGGAAAAAGTCTGTTTTTATTTAACCCTATTTTTTTTGTTTTATTAGTCCCCCCAGGGAACTTGAACCTGTGATACATTGTAATACCCCCCAGCTGCTGTGTCAATGCCACCTTGTTATGTAAGAAACTGATGGCAGAAGGGGGACACCTTCCCCTATTTCCAACTTCTCAGCTGTTGCTGTCTATATGAAATGGTCTTCACGTTGGTTCCTGTTGTGTTCCTTTTGATAAAGGAAAAGTCTTGGGTTAATTGGATGATGGGATTAATTTTGATTTGGGCTTATTTTTATAATTGTTTCTGCTTCCCTCTTAAATCACCACAAAATGTTCTTCCTCATTCTGAAAAGGTCAGTCTTTAAGAAAAATCCTGCAGAAAACACAGGGGTTAATCTCCCCTAGAAGATCAGTTTAATCTATGCTTGGCCTAAGGGGGTGGAGAGTATTGATCCTTAGTCCTAGCAGTGGGGGGAGGCTCCTGCTGCAGCCAGTTGTCTTACAGCAAGACATGGAATATTGAGGGGGATATAGCTGAACTCTTCAGATGCAGAGAAGATTTCTTTATTTTTTTTTAGTTTTCATTGTAAAACAAAACAAACAGGACAAAAAGAAGATATGACACGTTAGGTTAGTCTTCGTCTTTTTAACTGAAGGTTTTAATAATCAAGACTTTTTATTCTATGCATGTTTTGTTTTGTTTTTTCATTCCATGTGTGGACTGACCTAAATTAGTTTTATTACTTCGGGACGGTGTCTGCTGGGTTTTGTCTACCTTCAGCATAGATGAGATGACATGGACCTTGATCGCGTCTGGAATCCTGGAATTTCGTGTTATTTCGAAACAATGACATGGAAGGTTTGTAAACAGCTATTTATAATCTGCATACCTTGTGTTGTTCAAGGGTACATGTCCTTAGCCCACCTTTTACAGTCTTGACCCACAAGGGCTACATACACCTCCTGGTAGTAAAGCTATTTAGCACAGTTTCTGTCTTCTAACCCACTGTGGCTCTGTACATCTACTGGTAGTAAAGTTATTTAGTACAGTGTCTGTCTTCTAACCCACTGTGGCTCTGTACATCTACTGGTAGTATAGTTATGTAGTACAGTTTCTGTCTTCTAACACACTGTGGCTCTGTACATCTACTGGTAGTAAAGTTATTTAGTACAGTTTCTGTCTTCTAACCCACTGTGGCTCTGTACATCTACTGGTAGTATAGTTATTTTGTACAGTTTCTGTTTCTAACCCACTGTGGCTCTGTACATCTACTGGTAGTAAAGTTATTTAGTACAGTTTCTGTCTTCTAACCCACTGTGGCTCTGTACATCTACTGGTAGTATAGTTATTTTGTACAGTTTCTGTTTCTAACCCACTGTGGCTCTGTACATCTACTGGTAGTAGTTATTTAGTACAGTTTCTGTCTTCTAACCCACTGTGGCTCTGTACATCTACTGGTAGTAAAGTTATTTAGTACGGTTTCTGTCTTCTAACCCACTGTGGCTCTGTACATCTACTGGTAGTAAAGTTATTTAGTACGGTTTCTGTCTTCTAACTCACTGTGGCTCTGTACATCTACTGGTAGTAAAGTTATTTTGTACAGTTTCTGTTTCTATCCCACTGTGGCTCTGTACATCTACTGGTAGTATAATTATTTTGTACAGTTTCTGTTTCTAACCCACTGTTGCTCTGTACATCTACTGGTAGTATAGTTATTTTGTACAGTTTCTGTTTCTAACCCACTGTGGCTCTGTACATCTACTGGTAGTAAAGTTATTTAGTACGGTTTCTGTCTTCTAACTCACTGTGGCTCTGTACATCTACTGGTAGTAAAGTTATTTTGTACAGTTTCTGTTTCTATCCCACTGTGGCTCTGTACATCTACTGGTAGTATAATTATTTTGTACAGTTTCTGTTTCTAACCCACTGTTGCTCTGTACATCTACTGGTAGTATAGTTATTTTGTACAGTTTCTGTTTCTAACCCACTGTTGCTCTGTACATCTACTGGTAGTATAGTTATTTTGTACAGTTTCTGTTTCTAACCCACTGTGGCTCTGTACATCTACTGGTAGCATAGTTATTTAGTACAGTTTCTGTCTTCTAACCCACTGTGGCTCTGTACATCTACTGGTAGTAAAGTTATTTTGTACAGTTTCTGTTTCTAACCTACTGTGGCTCTGTACATCTACTGGTAGTATAGTTATTTAGTACAGTTTCTGTCTTCTAACCCACTGTGGCTCTGTACATCTAGTGGTAGTAAAGTTATTTAGTACAGTTTCTGTCTTCTAACCCACTGTGGCTCGGTACATCTACTGGTAGTAAAGTTATTTAGTACAGTTTCTGTATTTAGTACAGTTTCTGTCGTCTAACCCACTGTGGCTCGGTACATCTACTGGTAGTAAAGTTATTTAGTACAGTTTCCATCTTCTGAAGGAGTATTTAACTTCAGTACTGTACTTTTGAGGAAGCTGCTCAACCACCAACATGGTGGGAATTTCTTGTAAATTCATGTTTATTAGGTGATTGTTTGCTTAATTACACAGATTTGGCATTTTGGGATCCTGGAAATAAGTATAACCCAAAACAGGTTGTCTCTTTGACCCAGAATGAAGGGAAAAGTGATTCAAGATTTTTTAATTTGTCTGTGCTTTATGTTTTATTTCTTTGGCTTTTGAGCTATTTAGGCATTGCTTACATGATCGTAACTACTTATCTCTATTGTGGTTAGGCCTATGGATTCTCCGGTACAGGAGACAGCTGGCATCCAGTGCCTGTCCGGAATCCCTCCACGAGATCATGACAAAGCTACAAGATCTGCAGCTGTTGGCTGCAGACGAGGTTAAATGTCTTCAGGAGTTACCATTGCCCAAGCGGGCAGAAGCCCTTATGGACACTGTGGGTGGAAAGGGCAGGATGCCTCTCCAAGCTTTCCAACACTGCATAGAGAACAGTCGCACCTGCCTTTACCTTCGGATGCGCCACTATGGTCAGTGATGTCCTATACGTGAACTCCAGGGTTTTTCTTAACTTTCTTGAAAAGTTTGAACACACTTGTTCATACAGTGTTGTTTTTTTTGTTCTTATTTGAATGTGCACATTGTAGATTCAGACTTATGGCAGCAAAACCACTAATAAACAGATATGGACACAAACAGTAAAGAAACAAACCAGAATGTGTGTTAAATCTTAGATTCCTCACAGTACTCTTGGTATTACCCTTGGTATTCTCTCCAGCAGCTTCATTAGGTCATCACCTGGAATGGCTTCCTATGGGCAGGTATGCCTTACCAAGAGCTCATTTGGCCTTCAGCAAATGTTTGTGACCATCAGGTGTTTTTTTTGCAGAGGTAGTGTTGATGCACAGATTCATAGTTTAGAACTGTTCTAAGCCAGAATATGGCAAGATGCACTGAAGTAAGTACAGAGAAACGACAGTCTATTGTTTCTATAAGACATGAAGGTCAGTCAGAAAATTGCTTGAACCTTGAAGAAATCCTCAAGTGCAGTCATGAAAACAATTAATCTCTATGATTAATCTGGCTCTCATGAAGACCACCCAAGGAAAAGAAGACCAAGAATGACCTATGCTGCAGAGGATAAGTTCATAAGAGTGACCGGCCTCAGAAACCTCAAATTGACAGCACCTCAGATAACAACTCTAATAAATGATGCACAGACGTCACATAGCAAACACATCTCAACATTAACTGTCTGGAGTAGACTACGAGAAGCAGATTTTTATGGATGAATTGCTACTGAAAATTGCTAAGAGACTTTTTGGTCCAAGCAGCACAAGGACTGGATATTAGATTAGTAGGAATCTGTACTGTGGTCTGAGCAGTCAAAATATGAGATTTTTTGGTACCAACCTCCATGCCTTTCTGAAACTTAGAAAAGAAGAGCAGATGGCTTCTACGTGTGTGTTGTCCTCCGTGAAGCATGGAGGGGAAGGCGTGATGGTGCTTTACTGTTGATATCATTGGTCATTGATTCCAAAGTCATGGCACACTTAACCAGCATAGCGACCACAGCATTCTGCACGGACATGTCATCCAATCTAGTTTGCATTTAATGGGACAATCATTTGTGTTCCCTGAGGACAATCACCCAAAATGCAGTTCCAGGCTATGCAATGTCTATGTGACTAATAATAGGAGGGATGGAGGGTGTGTCAAATGACATGGCCTCCACCATCACCCGACCTCAACTGAATTTAGATGGTTTGAGAATATATTGACAGCAAAGTAAAGGCAAAGCAGCCAAGAAGTGCTCGGCTTGTCTGGGAACTCATTCATAATGGTTGGAAGCCATTCTTGGTGATGACCTGACGACGCTGCTTGAGAGAATGCCAAGGGGGTGTAAAGTTGACATCCAAGTAAGAGGGGGGTACCATGAGGAAACTAAGATTTAACACATATTCTGGTTTGCTTCACACGCATTTCTTCGCTCCTTGCTGCCACATGTGTCCCTTTGTGTTTTGCTGCCTTCAATCTGAATCTACTATGTGCATATTGCAGTAAGAACAAGGAAAACCATAGCATGAGCAGGTGAGTCCAAACTTTTGACTGATACTTTATTTCAATCACATTTGTCTTTTCACAGATCCACTGGTGCGGAAACATTTGGACAACGTGGAATACGATGATCAGCAGCCACCTTTGTCACAGTTAAGCTCAGTTTTGATGGTAGAAGGTCTCAAAGATGCCCAGATTCAAGAACATGACGTTGGACAGCTAGAACTAGAACAGGCTGGACGAGCAGGTTCTAAGTCGTTGCCTCTTGAAAAAATGCTAATGCCATTGTCACGAGTCAGTCTTCCACCACGTATCACCCTAACTGTGGGGGTGGCAGGGGCTGGCAAGAGCACTCTCGTTCGACTGTTTGTGGAAAAGTGGACACGTGGCAAGTTGTGTACAGAAATTAAATCTGTGTTATCTCTAAAACTGTGGGAGCTGAATATTCATGATCGCCTCTCTGCAGAGAAGTTAGTTCGTATTGCTTGCCCTGGCACTACCACTCTACCTCCAAGTTCTCTTCTCATTTTGGATGGCTTGGATGAATTACGAGCACCACTCGATTTCTCAGACTGTGTTGGCAGCATTGACCCCCAGAAAGAGCTTTCTCCCGAGTGTCTCATTACCAATATTTTACGGGGGAATCTGCTGCCAGATGTCACCGTGTGGGTCACATCAAGACCAGGAGCAGCTGCAAAGATTCCTGGTGGGCTTGTAGATCGTATGACAGAAATCTCTGGTTTAGGGTCAAATGACATCAAGGATCTTCTAGATCAGCTGATACATGACACCAACGGCACCCTGGAGAGGATCTGGGATCATCTACAATGTCATCGTGCCTTGAAGGCTCTCTGTTCTGTGCCCACCTTGTGCTATATTATAGGACTTTCTCTAGAGTTTACATTGCATGCTCAAGACTCAACAAATCAACATTTACCAGATACGTTGTCGGCCATATTTTCCTGGTACTTAAAAGCCCAATTCTGTGATGCAGAAAGGATAGAACAACCAGCAAATGCCAGGAGAATGGTTGGCAATTTGGGCAAACTGGCATTCCAGGGTCTGCTTAGAAAACGGACAGTTTTCTATGAGTCAGATCTGAAATCTTGTGGGATCGAGACCCCAGTTCTGCCCGGCAGCTTATGTTCACGATTGTTGATTTCTCAACACTCTCCCTCATGTTCATCTTTCGCCTTCTCCCATCTTCTGCTGCAAGAGTTCCTGGCAGCTGTTCACTACCACTCTGCTGCCAAACGTGCCATCTTTGACCTGTTTGCCGATGGCGGAGTCTCTTGGCCCAAGTTGGGCTTTCTCAATCACTATAAAAGTGCCACCCAGCGCGTTTTACAAGCTGATGGAGTACAGTTGTCTATTTTCCTCCGTTTCCTATCTGGACTTCTTTCACCACAGGTCCCGCGTGTCCTAGCCGGATGTCTTCCAAGTAAAGAGGAACCAAGCAACCATCGTGGATTGGCTATAGATCACCTTCAGAGCTTGCTCAGTGCGGGAAAGACAATCTCTGGTGGGATGGTGAACTTGGTGTGCTGCCTTTACGAGATGGGTCATACTGAGCTGATCAGTGCGGTGGATGAGGCTCTGAAGACGGGGACTCTTAAGGGTCAGCTGACTCCATTGACAAGTTCTGCTCTTGCGTATTTGCTACGTGTGTCAGGCAGCTGTTCCCAAGAAACGAACCTCAACCAATGCCTGAATTACGGACTAGTCCAGAACTTCCTCCCTCAGCTCCAGTACTGCACCAACCTCCGGTAATTACTACAAGTCTTGCGACTATCCATGACGTGCTATTACATGTGCGATACGGGGAGTTTGCATCTCATATACATTTCTTTGTACAGCATGGAGAATAACAACTTTAAGGATGATGTTATGGAACTGTTGGCCACCATCCTGCGTGCCAAAGACTGTGCCATCCAGAAAATCAGGTGAGTAGCCCATGAGCAAATATCTGTTCGAACACACGAGTAAAGGTCTTGGACTCATCGAGACGCTATCTATCGACAGTCAATAAATCTGCCTTTTCTCGACGCTCTATTTCCAGCCTTGCAGAAAACCAGTTGGGTAATCGTGGTATTAAAGTGTTGGGAAAAGCTCTCATGGTGAACAGGACTCTTTCATCTCTTGAGTAAGTCTCCATGAATCACCTGTAGGATGGAATTGAGGTATGAAGACCCTGGTTCTCCTGGATATCTAGATGGTGTTGGAAGTCTGTGGAAAAAGGAAGTAAATTAGCTCTCTTCCTAATGGCAAAAAAAAAACCTTTAGATTTTTTCCTTTTTGCTCTCCAAGACCTCTAACCTTGTTATTTTTCGGTTGATTTCACTGTATAGAAGCTTGTTTTATTGTGGTACAAACTGTAGTTTTTATCAATAACATTTCTGATCTATTTTTATTCATTTCTGAGAAAGCGAAATGGCCAAAAACAGCTATTCTGCCTTTTCATGTTTTATTTTGGATTTACCATATGGGATAAATATAATATTTTATTAGTTTGGACATTTTTACAAGCAGCAATACCAAAGATGTAATTTTCTTACTAATTTTTTTATGAATGTTTTAGGAAAAGGGGGGGGGGCACAGCAGGCAACGACGCTTGCCCTGGGGGGCAGCGGGCAACGACGCTTGCCCGGGGGGGGGGGGGAGCCGAGGCCACAACGCTTGCCTTGGGGGTGGCAGCAGGCCATGATGCTTGCCCAGTGGGGGGCAGTGGAACCCGACCCTTCCCCTGGGGCAGTGGAACATGACCCTTTCCCTCGGGCAGCGGGCCGCGACACTTCCCCTGAGGTAGTAGAACACGACCCTTTCCCTGGGACAGCGGACCCCGACACCTGCCCAGGGGCAGTGGAACACGACCCTTTCCCTGGGGCAGTGGGCCACGACACTTTCCCTGGGGACAGTGGGCCAAGACGCTTCCCCTGAGGCAGCGGAACACGACCCTTTTCCTGGGGCAGTGGCCCATGACGCTTGCCCAGGGGCAGTGGAACAAGACCCTTCCCCTGGGGAAGTTGGCCACGACGCTTCTCCTGAGGCAGCGGAACACAACCCTTTCCTTGGGGCAGCGGGCCACGATGCTTGACCAGGGGCAGTGGAACACGACCCTTTCCCTGGGGCAGTGGGCCATGATGCTTTCCCTGGGGCAGTGGGCCACAACGCTTGCCCGAGTTTGCCATGTGCTTGCTCTAGTGCCACCTATAGGAAGTAGCTACTCTGTACGTTCTTTGAGATATAAGCATACTATTAATCGCCTGCATTTTATGCCACAGCCTGCACAGCAATATCATTGGACCCAATGGTGCCCGATCCTTGGCCGAATATCTGAGGAACAATCAAGTACTTTTGATTCTCGAGTGAGTAGACGGTACTGGGTCACACCAACCTCTTCCATGCATCTGTTAGAACAGTCATACATGAAGAAGAAAAAAATGTCTTTGTTGCCCATGGCGACCAACCAGAGCTCAGCTTTAATTTCTTAAACTGCCCTAGTAAAATGAAAGCCGTGTTGTGATTGGTTGCTATGAGCAACATAGATATGGTTTCTTTTAGGTGCTTTTGATAACTGTGCCCTAACGAATGCTTCGCTGTAGTACTCGCAGCCGATACTAACGTGATCTATGAGATCTCCATAGCTGCACTTAGCAGGACTTTTGGAGAGCAGACGTCTTACTGCCAGTCACTTGGTTGGTTTGTGCCCTCGGATGCTCCTTTCAGAGATGCCGTCTATATGACGTACAACGTGTTCTATTAATTATGCCATAAAAGGTCTAATTATCGGCATCATACAGTAAATAAAAACTGCACATAGTACGTAAATAATACTACCTTATAGTGCTTAGAAAATAATTACATACAATGACTAAATAATACCACCATATAATCCTCATATAATACCACCATAAAGTGACCAAATAATACCACCATATAGTGCTCATATACCACCATAAAGTGACCAAATAATACCACCACAAAGTGACCAAATAATACCAGCATATAGTGCTCATATAATACCACCATAAAGTGACCAAATAATACCAGCATAGTTACCAAATAGAAGACACAAAAACGCACAGAGAGGTCAAAAATACTCTGTTGTAAAAAAGTTACAGTAAATAAGCAAGTGCTAGTCAAAAAATTAAAAAAATACAGGGTATTTAATTAATACGTTTTTTTGCAAAAAAATGTATGTTAAGCTGCTCCACCAATCGCCAAGGTATACCCATAATAGAGCAGTCCTGTCTAATGTATAAAATCCCTATCTGATGTATTTAAAGGGAACCTGTCACCTGAATTTGGCGGGACCAGTTTTGGGTCATATGGGCGGAGTTTTCAGGTGTTTGATTCACCCTTTCCTTACCCGCTGGCTGCATGCTGGCCGCAATATTGGATTGAAGTTCATTCTCTGTCCTCCGTAGTACACGCCTGCGAAAGGCAATCTTGCATTGCGCAGGCATGTACTACGGAGGACAAAGAATGAACTTCAATCCAATATTTCGGCCAGCATGCAGCCAGCGTTTAAGGAAAGGGTGAATAAAACACCTGAAAACTCCGCCCATATGACCCAAAACTGGTCCCGCCAAATTCAGGTGACAGGTTCCCTTTAAAAACCTGATCATCTGTATAGTACCTGTATAAGCAGGGTTCAGAGAGAAAAAATATACATGTGGACATGCAGGATGGAACAGCTACAATGCAAATGACCCACAGAGGAGTGGTGGACTCCCCAGTCTTGTAGAAACAAGAGAACAATTATAGAACCAAAAACACATGGGCTACCCTGTATTTTTTTCATTTTTTGACTAGCACTTGCTTATTTACTGTGACTTTTTTTTACAACAGTGTATTTTTGAACTCTCTGTGCGTTTTTGTGTCTTCAAGTTCTTTGGTGGTGTGAACAGGTTTCTACAGACTTGTTCACTATGCAAGTAGCCCATGTGTTTTTGGTTCTATAGTTACCAAATAGTATGACCTTATATTGCTCATTCAATACCGTTATACAGTGACCAAATAACAGTGCTATATAGAAGTATGGGGTAACGTTCCTCCTTGCGGAGAGTGACAAGTCAAGCCTGACATGCCGAGGTGAGGAGACTTTTAAGCCACAATGCTCCTCTGGGAAATATGCAAATTGTCTCTTCAGAGGGGGAAGAGGACGAGAACTCTAGAGCCACCTATAGGGAGTAGCGATCCTAAAATCCTAATAGAGTTGATATTGACTTTTAGGATTTCTACTTCCTATAGGTGGCGCTAGAGTTCTCGACCTCTTCCCTCCGAAGAGACTATTTGCATATAGACGTATGGCACTGTACAGCGGCTAAATAATGCTGCTAAACAATGCTAATATTTGTGGTGGTCACAATATTTGGCTGCTAGTCCATCAGCGTGGCCCGCTGCAGCACGGACGGCTGATGCTCCTCATACACAGAGGATTTCCCTAATCCTAGCCCTTGGCCACCTTCAGTGTATTCAGGAGATGCTTCTCCTTGTTCCCTGGGAGCTTCATGTAAAACCGGAGACCTGGACCGGCACCATTGTCAGATTTTCATTAATTAGTGCTGTGCCTTCATCTTTCTTGCAGTCTACAAAACAACCGCATCAAATCGGAGGGGGCCGAGCACCTGGCGCAGTCTCTACGGAAGAACCGCAAGCTGAAGGCCCTGAAGTAAGTGGACTCATGTTATTTATGTGATGATTTTGTGTAAGTGAAGATCCTGGACCCCAAAGCCAAATCTGCAACCGGGACCTACCACGGGTCATATATAATACTAGTGGCTTGTTACGTGGTACAGCAACATTTGGGTCCTGATGGCTCCAGGGTCCAGGTGTGACTTGTTTCCTCTACACCCCTACAAATTTTCCATTGGGGTCCCATATTAACCCTTTTCTGATTTAGGATGTCATAGCACGTCCTATAGCGGGTGCGGATGTACGGAGTGGGCTCAGGGGCTGAACATGCTTCCTACTGGGCAGGCACTGGCTGTGTAATACAGCCTGCACCTGCCTCTAACAGCATCCCGCTCTGATCGCTGCAGTTTAACCATTTAAATGCCAACATCAATCTCTGACAGAGGCATTTAAATGGCACGATTGGGTGGCGCCATGATTCCAGCAGCTATTGCTCCAGTTCCTGCGAGGCGATGGGGGAGAAGATAGGTTGCCACCGTAGTCGAGTGTCACTCCTTCACCACCATCTTGGTGCTCCTATGGGCTCCATAGAAGTGCTTGCAGGATTAAGTCCCCTATGGGGACTAAAATATACTTTTTTATATACATTTTTACTGTAAAAATATACCAAATTTAAATCCTCTCTCAATTAAAAAATAAAGGAATTAAAAACAAACAAATTTGGCATTATTGTGCCCATAAAAGTCCATTTTACAGTCGCCAACACCCAAACAAAAAAAATGCTATAAAAAATAAGAAAATTAAAAACAAAAAAAAAACAAGGCCTCATATGGCTTTGTCCACTGAAAAATTAAATATCATAAAACTCCATCTTGCCTTCCAACAGTATTAAGAAGAACGGCATTGAAGCTGCGGGGGCCGAGAGCCTGGCGTCCAGCCTGAAGGAGAACCAGGTACTCCAGGAGCTGTGGTGAGTGATCTGCTCTGTCGTGTTCCCGATCTATCAACCCACCGCATGGCGTCATAAAGAGGAAGCACTGATGGTTTCACATCCTTTGGGTGGGTTTCTTGCAGGTTATCAAGCAACAGCCTGGGAGACCAAGGAGCCGCGGCTTTGGCTGAAGCTCTCACTGCAAACTCAAGCTTAATCACCCTGGAGTAAGTCACATCTATGAATGGGGGGGTCGGAGGGATGGAGAACAGGTCACATCAATGAGGGTCCCACCGATTGCCTCGTTCCTCGCTTCTACCTGAACAGGGACACTGATATAGCAGATAACACTAATCCAGGACAGACTGGAATACCCCTTTAAATAAACAGTTGCCGTACAAAGTATACGGCCGCACACAGCCCTAGTATGGATCCACGTTATATGGACGGTGGCCAGAGACAGCAGTGGCCCATCCCGCACCTGATTTATTACAGATGCAAAGGGTTGTTTCTCACGGTTGCATATTATGCAGGAAGACCAATCTCTACAGTAATATATCACTATTTATTTCCTCTTTGTGTTATTGTAGTTCTTTATCCTTTAGCTGAAGTGTTCCCACTAAGTGTGAAAGTCAGGAAAGGGGACATAGTGTGGGCCGCGGGACTTTCTATTTTACGCTATTTCCCTAGCTTTGCCTAATTCTTTATATTTAATCACACAAATATTGCTCTGTGAAACCCATCAGTGTTCCCACAGTACAGTACAGTACCCCTTTCATGGCCACCACAGACTATCTACACACACACAGTATGATGTCCCCACAGTACATTCCCCCACACACAGTATGATGTCCCCACGGTACATTCCCCCACACACAGTATGATGTCCCCACGGTACATTCCCCCACACACAGTATGATGTCCCCACGGTACATTCCCCCACACACAGTATGATGTCCCCACGGTACATTCCCCCACACACAGTATGATGTCCCCACGGTACATTCCCCCACACACAGTATGATGTCCCCACGGTACATTCCCCCACACACAGTATGATGTCCCCACGGTACATTCCCCCACACACAGTATGATGTCCCCACGGTACATTCCCCCACACACAGTATGATGTCCCCACGGTACATTCCCCCACACACAGTATGATGTCCCCACGGTACATTCCCCCACACACAGTATGATGTCCCCACGGTACATTCCCCCACACACAGTATGATGTCCCCACGGTACATTCCCCCACACACAGTATGATGTCCCCACGGTACATTCCCCCACACACAGTATGACGCCCCACGGTACATTCTCCCACACACAGTATGACGCCCCACGGTACATTCCCCCACACACAGTATGACGTCCCCACGGTACATTCCCCCACACACAGTATGACGTCCCCACGGTACATTCTCCCACACACAGTATGACGTCCCCACGGTACATTCCCCCACACACAGTATGATGTCCCCACGGTACATTCCCCCACACACAGTATGATGTCCCCACGGTACATTCCCCCACACACAGTATGATGTCCCCACGGTACATTCCCCCACACACAGTATGATGTCCCCACGGTACATTCCCCCACACACAGTATGATGTCCCCACGGTACATTCCCCCACACACAGTATGATGTCCCCACGGTACATTCCCCCACACACAGTATGATGTCCCCACGGTACATTCCCCCACACACAGTATGATGTCCCCACGGTACATTCCCCCACACACAGTATGATGTCCCCACGGTACATTCCCCCACACACAGTATGATGTCCCCACGGTACATTCCCCCACCCACAGTATGATGTCCCCACGGTACATTCCCCCACACACAGTATGATGTCCCCACGGTACATTCCCCCACACACAGTATGATGCCCCCACGGTACATTCCCCCACACACAGTATGATGCCCCACGGTACATTCCCCCACACACAGTATGATGTCCCCACGGTACATTCCCCCACACACAGTATGATGTCCCCACGGTACATTCCCCCACACACAGTATGATGTCCCCACGGTACATTCCCCCACACACAGTATGATGTCCCCACGGTACATTCCCCCACACACAGTATGATGCCCCCACGGTACATTCCCCCACACACAGTATGATGCCCCCACGGTACATTCCCCCACACACAGTATGATGCCCCACGGTACATTCCCCCACACACAGTATGATGTCCCCACGGTACATTCCCCCACACACAGTATGATGTCCCCACAGTACATTCCCCCACACACAGTATGATGTCCCCACAGTACATTCCCCCACACACAGTATGATATCCCCACACTACATTCCCCCACCCACAGTATGATGTCCCCACGGTACATTCCCCCACACAGTATGACGCCCCATAGTACATTCCCCCACACAAAGTACATTCCCCCACACACACAGTATGATGTCCCCACAGTACATTCCTCCACACACAGTATGATACCCCACGGTACATTCCCCCACACACAGTATGATGTCCCCACGGTACATTCCCCCACACACAGTATGATGTCCCCACGGTACATTCCCCCACACACAGTATGATGTCCCCACGGTACATTCCCCCACACACAGTATGATGTCCCAATGGTACATTCCCCCACACACAGTATGATGTCCCCACGGTACATTCCCCCACACACAGTATGATGTCCCCACGGTACATTCCCCCACATACAGTATGATGTCCCCACGGTACATTCCCCCACACACAGTATGATGTCCCAATGGTACATTCCCCCACACACAGTATGATGTCCCCACGGTACATTCCGCACACACAGTATGATGTCCCCACGGTACATTCCCCCACATACAGTATGATGTCCCCACGGTACATTCCCCCAGACAGTTTGATACCGCACGGTACATTCCCCCACACACAGTATAATGTCCCCACGGTACATTCCCCCACACACAGTATGATGTCCCCACGGTACATTCCGCCACACACAGTATGATATCCCATGGTACATTCCCCCACACACAGTATGACGCCCCACAGTACATTCCCCCACACAATATGATGTCCCCACACACAGTACATTCCCCCACACAATGATGTCCCCACGGTACATTCCCCCACACATAGTATGACGTCCCCACAGTACATTCCCACACACACAGTATGATGTCCCTACGGTACATTCCCCCACATAGTATGATGTCCCCACGGTACATTCCCCCACACACAGTATGATGTCCCTACGGTACATTCCCCCACATAGTATGATGTCCCAACGGTACATTCCCCCACACACAGTATGATGTCCCCACAGTACATTCCCCCACACACAGTATGATATCCCCACACTACATTCCCCCACCCACAGTATGATGTCCCCACGGTACATTCCCTCACACAGTATGACGCCCCATAGTACATTCCCCCACACAAAGTACATTCCCCCACACACACAGTATGATGTCCCCACAGTACATTCCTCCACACACAGTATGATACCCCACGGTACATTCCCCCACACATAGTATGATGTCCCCACAATACATTCCCCCACACACAGTATGATATCCCCACGGTACATTCCCCCACACACAGTATGATGTCCCCACAGTACATTGCCCCACACACAGTATGGTGTCCCCACAGTACATTCCTCCACACAGTATGGTGTCCCCACAATACATACCCCCCACACACAGTATGATATCCTCACGGTACATTCCCCCACACACAGTATGATAGCCTCACGGTACATTCCCCCACACACAGTATGACGCCCCACAGTACATTCCTCCACACACAGTATGATGTTCCCACGGTACATTCCCCCACACACAGTATGATGTTCCCACGGTACATTCCCCCACACACAGTATGATGTCCCCACGGTACATTCCCCCACACACAGTATGATGTCCCAATGGTACATTCCCCCACACACAGTATGATGTCCCCACGGTACATTCCCCCACACACAGTATGATGTCCCCACGGTACATTCCCCCACATACAGTATGATGTCCCCACGGTACATTCCCCCAGACAGTTTGATACCGCACGGTACATTCCCCCACACACAGTATAATGTCCCCACGGTACATTCCCCCACACACAGTATGATGTCCCCACGGTACATTCCCCCACACACAGTATGATGTCCCCACGGTACATTCCGCCACACACAGTATGATATCCCATGGTACATTCCCCCACACACAGTATGACACCCCACAGTACATTCCCCCACACAATATGATGTCCCCACACACAGTACATTCCCCCACACAATGATGTCCCCACGGTACATTCCCCCACACATAGTATGACGTCCCCACAGTACATTCCCACACACACAGTATGATGTCCCTACGGTACATTCCCCCACATAGTATGATGTCCCCACGGTACATTCCCCCACACACAGTATGATGTCCCTACGGTACATTCCCCCACATAGTATGATGTCCCAACGGTACATTCCCCCACACACAGTATGATGTTCCCACGGTACATTCCCCCACACACAGTATGATGTCCCCACGGTACATTCCCCCACACACAGTATGATGTCCCAATGGTACATTCCCCCACACACACAGTATGATGTCCCCACGGTACATTCCCCCACACACAGTATGATGTCCCCACGGTACATTCCCCCACATACAGTATGATGTCCCCACGGTACATTCCCCCAGACAGTTTGATACCGCACGGTACATTCCCCCACACACAGTATAATGTCCCCACGGTACATTCCCCCACACACAGTATGATGTCCCCACGGTACATTCCCCCACACACAGTATGATGTCCCCACGGTACATTCCGCCACACACAGTATGATATCCCATGGTACATTCCCCCACACACAGTATGACGCCCCACAGTACATTCCCCCACACACAGTATGATGTCCCCACGGTACATTCCGCCACACACAGTATGATATCCCATGGTACATTCCCCCACACACAGTATGACGCCCCACAGTACATTCCCCCACACACAGTATGATGTCCCCACAGTACATTGCCCCACACAGTATGGTGTCGGTTATGATCTGGTGGTTTAGGAGCAACATGGGACGAGCTCTGAAGGAAGTGGTACCTGTACTGACCGCAGTCCCTAAGCTCAACACAACACTAGAAGTAGCCGTGGGATGCTCATGACACTCCCTAGGCACCTCGTCACAGCCTGAGAACTAACTACCCCTAAAGATAGAAACAGGAAAACTATCTTGCCTCAGAGAAAATCCCCAAAGGATAGATAGCCCCCCACAAGTAATGACTGTGAGTGGAGAGGTAAAAGACATACACAGAATGAAACCAAGATGAGCACAGGAGGCCAGTCTAGCTAGATAGATAGGACAGGATGGAATACTGTGCGGTCAGTATAAAACACTACAAAAAATCCACACAGAGTTTACAAAAATCTCCACACCTGACTAAAGGTGTGGAGGGCAAATCTGCTTCCCAGAGCTTCCAGCTACACACAATTAATTCATACTGACAAGCTGGACAAACATAGAAAGCACAGAACGGATAAGTCCACAACCTGTGGACAGAAAAGAGCAAGCAAGGACTTAGCTTTGCTGAACTGGTCAGGATAACAGGGAAATCCAAAGAGATGTGAATCCAACCAGGAACCATTGACAAGTGGCACAAGCTGAAGGAAAGAGCCAGGCTAAATAGCCGAGCAGAATAGACAATCAGTGGAAGCAGCTGCTGACTGCTAAATCCAAGGAGCAGCCATTCCACTTAAAACCACCGGAGGGAGCCCAAGAGCAGAACCCACAAAAGTGCCACTTACAACCACTGGAGGGAGCCCAAGAGCGGAATTCACAACAGGTGTCCCCACGGTACATTCCTCCACACACAGTATGATGTCCCCACGGTACATTCCCCCACACACAGTATGATGTCCCTACAGTACATTCCCCCACACAGTATGATACCCCACGGTACATTCCCCCACACAGTATGATGTCCCCACAGTACATTCCCCACACACAGTACATTCCCCCACATCCAGTATGATGTCCCCACAGTACATTCCCCCACACAGTATGATGTCCCCACAGTACATTCCCCACACACAGTACATTCCCCTACACAGTATGATGTCCCCATGGTACATTCCCCCACACACAGTATGATGTCCCCACGGTACATTCCCCCACACAGTACATTCCCCCACACACAGTATGATGTCCCCACAGAACATTCCTCCACACACAGTATGATATCCCCACAGTACATTCCCCCACATACAGTATGACTCCCCAGTACATTCCCCCACACACAGTATGATGTCCCCACAATACATTCCCCCACACACAGTATGATGTCCCCACAGTACATTCCTCCACACAGTATGGTGTCCCCACAATACATACCCCCCACACACAGTATGATATCCTCACGGTACATTCCCCCACACACAGTATGATATCCTCACGGTACATTCCCCCACACACAGTATGATAGCCTCACGGTACATTCCCCCACACACAGTATGACGCCCCACAGTACATTCCTCTACACACAGTATGACGTCCCCACAGTACATTGCCCCACACACAGTATGATGTCCCCACAATACATTCCTCCACACACAGTATGATGTCCCTACGGTACATTCCCCCACATAGTATGATGTCCCCACGGTACATTCCCCCACACACAGTATGATGTCCCTACGGTACATTCCCCCACATAGTATGATGTCCCCACGGTACATTCCCCCACACACAGTATGATGTCCCCACGGTACATTCCCCCACACACAGTATGATGTCCCCACGGTACATTCCCCCACACACAGTATGATGTCCCAATGGTACATTCCCCCACACACAGTATGATGTCCCCACGGTACATTCCCCCACACACAGTATGATGTCCCCACGGTACATTCCCCCACACACAGTATGATGTCCCCACGGTACATTCCCCCACATACAGTATGATGTCCCCACGGTACATTCCCCCAGACAGTTTGATACCGCACGGTACATTCCCCCACACACAGTATAATGTCCCCACGGTACATTCCCCCACACACAGTATGATGTCCCCACAGTACATTCCCCCACACACAGTATGATGTCCCCACGGTACATTCCCCCACACACAGTATGTCCCCACAGTACATTCCCCCACACACAGTATGATATCCCCACACTACATTCCCCCACCCACAGTATGATGTCCCCACGGTACATTCCCCCACACAGTATGACGCCCCATAGTACATTCCCCCACACAAAGTACATTCCCCCACACACACAGTATGATGTCCCCACAGTACATTCCTCCACACACAGTATGATACCCCACGGTACATTCCCCCACAAAGTATGATACCCCACAGTACATTCCCCCACACATAGTATGATGTCCCCACAATACATTCCCCACACAGAGTACATTCCTCCACACACAGTATGATATCCCCATGGTACATTCCCCCACACACAGTATGATGTCCCCACAGTACATTGCCCCACACACAGTATGGTGTCCCCACAGTACATTCCTCCACACAGTATGGTGTCCCCACAATACATACCCCCCACACACAGTATGATATCCTCACGGTACATTCCCCCACACACAGTATGATGTTCCCACGGTACATTCCCCCACACACAGTATGATGTCCCCACGGTACATTCCCCCACACACAGTATGATGTCCCAATGGTACATTCCCCCACACACAGTATGATGTCCCCACGGTACATTCCCCCACACACAGTATGATGTCCCCACGGTACATTCCCCCACACACAGTATGATGTCCCAATGGTACATTCCCCCACACACAGTATGATGTCCCCACGGTACATTCCCCCACACACAGTATGATGTCCCCACGGTACATTCCCCCACATACAGTATGATGTCCCCACAGTACATTCCCCCAGACAGTTTGATACCGCACGGTACATTCCCCCACACACAGTATAATGTCCCCACGGTACATTCCCCCACACACAGTATGATGTCCCCACAGTACATTCCCCCACACACAGTATGATGTCCCCACGGTACATTCCCCCACACACAGTATGTCCCCACAGTACATTCCCCCACACACAGTATGATATCCCCACACTACATTCCCCCACCCACAGTATGATGTCCCCACGGTACATTCCCCCACACAGTATGACGCCCCATAGTACATTCCCCCACACACACAGTATGATGTCCCCACAGTACATTCCTCCACACACAGTATGATACCCCACGGTACATTCCCCCACAAAGTATGATACCCCACAGTACATTCCCCCACACATAGTATGATGTCCCCACAATACATTCCCCACACAGAGTACATTCCTCCACACACAGTATGATATCCCCATGGTACATTCCCCCACACACAGTATGATGTCCCCACAGTACATTGCCCCACACACAGTATGGTGTCCCCACAGTACATTCCTCCACACAGTATGGTGTCCCCACAATACATACCCCCCACACACAGTATGATATCCTCACGGTACATTCCCCCACACACAGTATGATGTTCCCACGGTACATTCCCCCAAACACAGTATGATGTCCCCACGGTACATTCCCCCACACACAGTATGATGTCCCCACGGTACATTCCGCCACACACAGTATGATATCCCATGGTACATTCCCCCACACACAGTATGACGCCCCACAGTACATTCCCCCACACACAGTATGATGTCCCCACAGTACATTGCCCCACACAGTATGGTGTCTGTTATGATCTGGTGGTTTAGGAGCAACATGGGACGAGCTCTGAAGGAAGTGGTACCTGTACTGACCGCAGTCCCTAAGCTCAACACAACACTAGAAGTAGCCGTGGGATGCTCATGACACTCCCTAGGCACCTCGTCACAGCCTGAGAACTAACTACCCCTAAAGATAGAAACAGGAAAACTATCTTGCCTCAGAGAAAATCCCCAAAGGATAGATAGCCCCCCACAAGTAATGACTGTGAGTGGAGAGGTAAAAGACATACACAGAATGAAACCAAGATGAGCACAGGAGGCCAGTCTAGCTAGATAGATAGGACAGGATGGAATACTGTGCGGTCAGTATAAAACACTACAAAAAATCCACACAGAGTTTACAAAAATCTCCACACCTGACTAAAGGTGTGGAGGGCAAATCTGCTTCCCAGAGCTTCCAGCTACACACAATTAATTCATACTGACAAGCTGGACAAACATAGAAAGCACAGAACGGATAAGTCCACAACCTGTGGACAGAAAAGAGCAAGCAAGGACTTAGCTTTGCTGAACTGGTCAGGATAACAGGGAAATCCAAAGAGATGTGAATCCAACCAGGAACCATTGACAAGTGGCACAAGCTGAAGGAAAGAGCCAGGCTAAATAGCCGAGCAGAATAGACAATCAGTGGAAGCAGCTGCTGACTGCTAAATCCAAGGAGCAGCCATTCCACTTAAAACCACCGGAGGGAGCCCAAGAGCAGAACCCACAAAAGTGCCACTTACAACCACTGGAGGGAGCCCAAGAGCGGAATTCACAACAGGTGTCCCCACGGTACATTCCTCCACACACAGTATGATGTCCCCACGGTACATTCCCCCACACACAGTATGATGTCCCTACAGTACATTCCCCCACACAGTATGATACCCCACGGTACATTCCCCCACACAGTATGATGTCCCCACAGTACATTCCCCACACACAGTACATTCCCCCACATCCAGTATGATGTCCCCACAGTACATTCCCCCACACAGTATGATGTCCCCACAGTACATTCCCCACACACAGTACATTCCCCTACACAGTATGATGTCCCCATGGTACATTCCCCCACACACAGTATGATGTCCCCACGGTACATTCCCCCACACAGTACATTCCCCCACACACAGTATGATGTCCCCACAGAACATTCCTCCACACACAGTATGATATCCCCACAGTACATTCCCCCACATACAGTATGACTCCCCAGTACATTCCCCCACACACAGTATGATGTCCCCACAATACATTCCCCCACACACAGTATGATGTCCCCACAGTACATTCCTCCACACAGTATGGTGTCCCCACAATACATACCCCCCACACACAGTATGATATCCTCACGGTACATTCCCCCACACACAGTATGATATCCTCACGGTACATTCCCCCACACACAGTATGATAGCCTCACGGTACATTCCCCCACACACAGTATGACGCCCCACAGTACATTCCTCTACACACAGTATGACGTCCCCACAGTACATTGCCCCACACACAGTATGATGTCCCCACAATACATTCCTCCACACACAGTATGATGTCCCTACGGTACATTCCCCCACATAGTATGATGTCCCCACGGTACATTCCCCCACACACAGTATGATGTCCCTACGGTACATTCCCCCACATAGTATGATGTCCCCACGGTACATTCCCCCACACACAGTATGATGTCCCCACGGTACATTCCCCCACACACAGTATGATGTCCCCACGGTACATTCCCCCACACACAGTATGATGTCCCAATGGTACATTCCCCCACACACAGTATGATGTCCCCACGGTACATTCCCCCACACACAGTATGATGTCCCCACGGTACATTCCCCCACACACAGTATGATGTCCCCACGGTACATTCCCCCACATACAGTATGATGTCCCCACGGTACATTCCCCCAGACAGTTTGATACCGCACGGTACATTCCCCCACACACAGTATAATGTCCCCACGGTACATTCCCCCACACACAGTATGATGTCCCCACAGTACATTCCCCCACACACAGTATGATGTCCCCACGGTACATTCCCCCACACACAGTATGTCCCCACAGTACATTCCCCCACACACAGTATGATATCCCCACACTACATTCCCCCACCCACAGTATGATGTCCCCACGGTACATTCCCCCACACAGTATGACGCCCCATAGTACATTCCCCCACACAAAGTACATTCCCCCACACACACAGTATGATGTCCCCACAGTACATTCCTCCACACACAGTATGATACCCCACGGTACATTCCCCCACAAAGTATGATACCCCACAGTACATTCCCCCACACATAGTATGATGTCCCCACAATACATTCCCCACACAGAGTACATTCCTCCACACACAGTATGATATCCCCATGGTACATTCCCCCACACACAGTATGATGTCCCCACAGTACATTGCCCCACACACAGTATGGTGTCCCCACAGTACATTCCTCCACACAGTATGGTGTCCCCACAATACATACCCCCCACACACAGTATGATATCCTCACGGTACATTCCCCCACACACAGTATGATGTTCCCACGGTACATTCCCCCACACACAGTATGATGTCCCCACGGTACATTCCCCCACACACAGTATGATGTCCCAATGGTACATTCCCCCACACACAGTATGATGTCCCCACGGTACATTCCCCCACACACAGTATGATGTCCCCACGGTACATTCCCCCACACACAGTATGATGTCCCAATGGTACATTCCCCCACACACAGTATGATGTCCCCACGGTACATTCCCCCACACACAGTATGATGTCCCCACGGTACATTCCCCCACATACAGTATGATGTCCCCACAGTACATTCCCCCAGACAGTTTGATACCGCACGGTACATTCCCCCACACACAGTATAATGTCCCCACGGTACATTCCCCCACACACAGTATGATGTCCCCACAGTACATTCCCCCACACACAGTATGATGTCCCCACGGTACATTCCCCCACACACAGTATGTCCCCACAGTACATTCCCCCACACACAGTATGATATCCCCACACTACATTCCCCCACCCACAGTATGATGTCCCCACGGTACATTCCCCCACACAGTATGACGCCCCATAGTACATTCCCCCACACACACAGTATGATGTCCCCACAGTACATTCCTCCACACACAGTATGATACCCCACGGTACATTCCCCCACAAAGTATGATACCCCACAGTACATTCCCCCACACATAGTATGATGTCCCCACAATACATTCCCCACACAGAGTACATTCCTCCACACACAGTATGATATCCCCATGGTACATTCCCCCACACACAGTATGATGTCCCCACAGTACATTGCCCCACACACAGTATGGTGTCCCCACAGTACATTCCTCCACACAGTATGGTGTCCCCACAATACATACCCCCCACACACAGTATGATATCCTCACGGTACATTCCCCCACACACAGTATGATGTTCCCACGGTACATTCCCCCAAACACAGTATGATGTCCCCACGGTACATTCCCCCACACACAGTATGATGTCCCCACGGTACATTCCGCCACACACAGTATGATATCCCATGGTACATTCCCCCACACACAGTATGACGCCCCACAGTACATTCCCCCACACACAGTATGATGTCCCCACAGTACATTGCCCCACACAGTATGGTGTCTGTTATGATCTGGTGGTTTAGGAGCAACATGGGACGAGCTCTGAAGGAAGTGGTACCTGTACTGACCGCAGTCCCTAAGCTCAACACAACACTAGAAGTAGCCGTGGGATGCTCATGACACTCCCTAGGCACCTCGTCACAGCCTGAGAACTAACTACCCCTAAAGATAGAAACAGGAAAACTATCTTGCCTCAGAGAAAATCCCCAAAGGATAGATAGCCCCCCACAAGTAATGACTGTGAGTGGAGAGGTAAAAGACATACACAGAATGAAACCAAGATGAGCACAGGAGGCCAGTCTAGCTAGATAGATAGGACAGGATGGAATACTGTGCGGTCAGTATAAAACACTACAAAAAATCCACACAGAGTTTACAAAAATCTCCACACCTGACTAAAGGTGTGGAGGGCAAATCTGCTTCCCAGAGCTTCCAGCTACACACAATTAATTCATACTGACAAGCTGGACAAACATAGAAAGCACAGAACGGATAAGTCCACAACCTGTGGACAGAAAAGAGCAAGCAAGGACTTAGCTTTGCTGAACTGGTCAGGATAACAGGGAAATCCAAAGAGATGTGAATCCAACCAGGAACCATTGACAAGTGGCACAAGCTGAAGGAAAGAGCCAGGCTAAATAGCCGAGCAGAATAGACAATCAGTGGAAGCAGCTGCTGACTGCTAAATCCAAGGAGCAGCCATTCCACTTAAAACCACCGGAGGGAGCCCAAGAGCGGAATTCACAACAGGTGTCCCCACGGTACATTCCTCCACACACAGTATGATGTCCCCACGGTACATTCCCCCACACACAGTATGATGTCCCTACAGTACATTCCCCCACACAGTATGATACCCCACGGTACATTCCCCGACACAGTATGATGTCCCCACAGTACATTCCCCACACACAGTACATTCCCCCACATCCAGTATGATGTCCCCACAGTACATTCCCCCACACAGTATGATGTCCCCACAGTACATTCCCCATACACAGTACATTCCCCTACACAGTATGATGTCCCCATGGTACATTCCCCCACACACAGTATGATGTCCCCACGGTACATTCCTCCACACAGTACATTCCCCCACACACAGTATGATGTCCCCACAGAACATTCCTCCACACACAGTATGATATCCCCACAGTACATTCCCCCACAAACAGTATGACTCCCCAGTACATTCCCCCACACAGTATGATACCCCAGAGTACATTCCCCCACACATAGTATGGTGTCCCCACAGTACATTCCTCCACACACAGTATGGTGTCCCCACATTACATTCCCCCACACAGTATGATGTCCCCACGGTACATTCCCCCACACACAGTATGATGTCCCCACGGTACATTCCCCCACACACAGTATGATGTCCCCACGGTACATTCTCCCACACACAGTATGATGTCCCCACGGTACATTCCCCCACACACAGTAGGATGTCCCCACGGTACATTCCCCCACACAATATGATGTCCCCACACACAGTACATTCCCCCACACAATGATGTCCCCACGGTACATTCCCCCACACATAGTATGACGTCCCCACAGTACATTCCCACACACACAGTATAAGTGTCCTCCCACACCCTGCATTATGATGCCTCCCATACAGTATGATGGCCCCTACAGTCCCTCCCACACAAGTATCACATTTGCTCATCACACCTCTGCTCGCTGCTCCTAGATTCAGCCTGAGAACTTTGCCTAAACCTTCCCGTAATATCACATTCTCAGATCGCAGAACCTTCAGGCTCTACCTAGACAGAATTTTACGTTTTAGGAGGTAGAGGGTCCTTTTAAAATGAATGACTATTAGTTAATTCTTCTTCTATAGATGATGGGATTTGTAGATTTCCTGTTTTTTATGTATTTTCACACCGGCCTCCTTTGTGTCCAGCCTGCAGAGTAATTCCATCAGTAATCGTGGCCTGAAGTCCCTGACCGGTGGCCTGAGCCAGAACCGCGGTCTCAGACATTTGAAGTGCGTCCTCAGCGTTCCCTATAGACGGTGATATCTCAGAATTCCGCATATATTAGATTTTTTGGCTGTTTTTTCCTCTGTTTCCCAGTTTGCGGGAGAACTCCATCAGCATTGAGGGCGCTCAGGCCCTGGCACAGTCTCTCCAAAAAAATACCACCCTGACCCACTTGGAGTAAGTATAGTCACACTTAAAGGGATATTAACACCTACGTTCATTGTACCCTTCCGCTAATACAACTATTTGGCTCAGCTAAACCTGCTTAAATGGGCTGCCTGGGATTAAAAAAAAAAAAAAATTAAGCCAATGGGCAACGTTCAGTGCTCCCCTGGTAAATCCTCGCCCCTTTGGTTATCCCCGTCACTCTAGATTTTCTTGCAATGGTGACGTGACTCACAATCACGTCACTGCAGCCATCTACTGGCCATGGTGGTCCTGTTGCATACATGTCAGGGCCAGTGATTGTCTGCAGTGGTCACATAGATATAAGGCAAGGTGCCGCTGTTTATATGTTACACCAATGTGACGGAGATGCCACATAGTAACTCAGTATATTTACGACCTCTTCAGTCTGACGGCGAACCTGCTGCACGATGAAGGCGTGGAGGCCATTTCCGGAGCGCTGAGGGAGAACCGGAGCCTGGAGACTCTACAGTAAGTTCTCACAACAGAAGTCAGCCATGAATTGGCCTTTTTTGGGGCCATTTTTGACTATCGGTGAAGATCAAACCTGTTAAAGGGGTTGTCCAATCAGAAAATCGGGCATACGGATATCGCGGATGCTGACTCTGTACTCGTTTTTGAGTCAGATCGAAGCGCCACGTAGCAAGGGCAATGGTGACCTCTTACGGCCTGCCCCCAAATCATGTGCAGAAAAGGCCAGGACCACTAGTTCCAGCATGGTCTATGGGATGTCAATCAATCCAGGGGGCCGCTCATGAGAACCTGCCCACAGGACTCCTTAACCCGCCCACAAAACTCCTTAACTCGCCCACAGGACTCCTTAACCCGCCCACAAAACTCTATAACCCGCCTACAGGACTCCTTTACCCGCCCACAAAACTCCTTAACCCGCCCACAGGACTCCTTAACCGGCCTACAGGACTCCTTAACCCGCCCACAAAACTCTATAACCCGCCTACAGGACTCCTTTACCCGCCCACAAAACTCCTTAACCCGCCCACAGGACTCCTTAACCGGCCTACAGGACTCCTTAACCCGCCTACAGGACTCCTTAACCCGTCCACAGGACTCCTTAACCGGCCTACAGGACTCCTTAGCATCAGTATGTCATTGTCCTAGATAACTCTTTGGTGGTACTTTAAGGGAGAGGAGGAGAGGGCTAAATGATCATCACATGTTCATTTTAACACCATCTAATTCCTCTCCGTCAGCCTCCAGTGGAATTTTTTACGGGCGGGCTCGGCGCGGTCCCTTGCAGGAGCCCTTCGTGTTAACCAGTGTTTGCGCCTTTTAGAGTAAGTATGAAGCATAAACTAAATGTGGGTATATAGGGGGTAAATAATGTATGACCACATTTCATAATCAAGTCTATCATTCTGTCCTGGGTAATTTTCTAATTTTTCCTTGCACTGGGTGGAGCTCAGAATCCCCATGCATAGAGGTAGAGTAAATTCTAGCTGCCTTCGACCACCACTAGGTGGAGCTCAGGGGCTAAATTCAATGTATACAGTAAGCTCCTCGGCTCCCTCTAGTGGTGGCTGCAGTCAGACAGAAGTTACTCTACACCGCACTAAAGACATAGGAAATGTTATAGGATTTTTGTATTTTTACAGTTTTTAAATAATAAATTGCATAAGTATTCCAATCTGATTAGCTTACAGGAAAATGCCATTGGGGACGAGGGCACGTGTGCACTGGCTAGTGCCCTGCAAAACAACTCTACACTTTCTGCTCTTTGGTAAGTCTTCTTAAAACAAAATGTAGTGGACTGTCATGTGAAAATTATGGCAGAGTGAGTGAAACAATGGCAAATGATCATAAGAAGGATGAAGTGGCTGAAAACTTGGGAAAATTGGCAAAGGTGGCATCCGCTGGGGATGAAATACAAATACAGGCGGCCTGACAACCAGCAAGTTCAGGTGCAATGAATGGCAGGTGACAGAAAAGTCACCATAAACTGATATCGTCATAGTGGCAGAGTACAACCCTGCCCCCAATGACCGTGGAGCGGCAGGAAAGCTACATACGGAGTCTTATCTGTGGCCTCCAGAAGAATTGAGCAGCCATCTGTCAACAGATCCATTTCCTGGTAATGATGAGAAGTCTTTGCTGACTCTGTCCCAATCTATAAAGCAAAGCTGAAAAGTAAACTGCAGAAAAACAGGAAATATCTGATGTGAAAGCTGAAAGAACACCGATTCCAAGTAGATATCGGCAGAATACATTCTCCTGCGTTTGATTATCATTTATTATTATGTCACAGTCTGCAGGGTGCAGCCGTCGGACCGTCGGGAGCACAGGCTCTAGGAGAGGCTCTAATGGTGAACAACACTCTGACCATGCTTGAGTAAGTACCTTGCACAGATGTAGCAGAGCTCGTTTTGGTCCTATCGCAGGTAAAACCTGTTGTAGTGGTTTATTATTTATGTAACTTGATGATTCGTCCCATTTTTTGCTCCTCTTTAGTTTACGAGGGAACAATATTGGCCTTCGAGGAGCTAAGGCTTTGGCGGCTGCGCTGAAGGTTAATGGCGCCCTGCAGATTCTGAAGTAAGGACCACACATGGGGAGGTCAGGAATGTAACGCCGGCAGCTAGCTGACCGCCATCTTGTCTTCTCAGCTTGCAGGAAAACTCCATAGGCCTGGACGGTGCCATCTGTCTTGCCAATGCCGTCTCTGGAAACTCTTCCCTCGTCTCCCTTAGGTAAGTCTCCATTGCCTCCAACACCCAGGTGAGCCCTAATCCTCGCCTTTTAGTAAGAGACCCCCCCCCCATTCACGCCTCTTCCCTAATAGTGGGTGGGTGACCCTGCGTTACAGGACAGCCTATTGATGTCAGTGGGAGTGATGCAGTACTTAAGTTTTTCCTGAGGTGGCGCTGCAAGGAAATTGAACACTTTATAAATATTCAGTTTGCAGGGAAACCGCATTGGTCAATCCGGAGCTAAAGTGATTTCAGATGCGCTGAAGAACGACGCCCCGCACTGCAAGGTGAACCTATGAGAAGCCTTCGTGCCGCAACGTGGACCTGGGGACACTGGACAGAGCCCATGGTGTCAGACTCATAATGGATACTGCCGACACCATAAGTAGGGCGGTCTCATTAAACTTACTAATGTATAAAGTTTGGGGTGTTTCCCTTTAAATTAATCACAAAAAAAATTATGTATGCTTGGTTGATAACGTCCCAGTAGTGAAATTTAGAAGACAAAACGAGCCGGGTCTCCTATCATAGCGCAGCATAAAGGTAACAGGACCTCGCGTCACAACAACCAGAGGTGGGGATGAGCTCAGATTCCCCCCTGTAATCACATATAGTACCCCCAGGGGTGAAATATGGGGGAGGGTGCAAGGGGCGCAACTACACCCGAGAGAAATATACGGGGGTCTCAAAGGTTCAGCAAAATGTTATATGTTTGGTAGTCCTGAGAACCCCCCCATAAACTGACGCTAGAAGCTGGGGGCTTCTGCCGTCCTTTGTGCCATCAATGGGAACATCAGCGCCCGTCTGCCACTGATCAACACGACTAAAACTTTTTTTTTTTCAAAGTTTGGTTCCCCTTTACCATCTTCTCCTTTTTACGCTTTTGTTTTGTACCGCAGATACAAAAAAAAAATCATTATATTCATTTGTTTTTATTTTTATACATAGATCTAGATTATGTAACAAAAGGTGTATCATTGTGAAGCGATAAAAATATAAGAGGAGGAGGAAAAGGAGGAGGAAGAGGAAGAGAGTGGCTGGGAAGAGTTAGAAGTCGTTGTCGCTCTCCACTAATGATTCATTTTGTTGCAGTCGTCTACTCGGTTTACCCAGTCCTCTCTTGGGTCCTCTTGCCCTTACGATTTCTTCCTCATCATCGTCGTCGTCATCGTCTTCGTCCTCATCATCTTCATCCTCCACATCCATTTCACTGTCTTCTAATGTATCCTGTGTAAAGAAACGAGGGCGAAATATTAGGTCAAGGTCCTTTTATATCGCAATGGTCCGAGCCTCGTCTGACACCACCGGGGAGGCTGCCATGTCCCGTGGTTAAAGGGGCTTGTACCAACCTGCTGGCAGCCGCTCAGAGCCTCAGTATTAACTATAATGGCAGGACTGGCTGCCGCCTCCACGTGATGACAGCAAGGAAATAAAAAGGAGATATGAGATATGAGGAGGAGAGAGCGCGAGAGTAAAACAACGAAGAACGGAATGGGAAATGGATAGAAAAAGGCGACGAATCAGAAACACAAACCCATATAACATACAGTATAAATAGACGCACAGTCACGGCCGAAAGTTTTGGCACCCTTGAAATTGTTCCAGAAAATGAAGTATTTCTCCTAGAAAATTATTGCAATTACAAGTTTTGCTATACGCATGTTTACTGGTGAAAAAAAGGCAAACTGGACATCATTTCACACAAAACCACAAAAATGGCCCAGACAAAATTGTTGGCACTCAAATAAATATTTGGTTGTAAACACTTTGGAATAAAACACTGCAATCAATCGCTTCCTATAATCTTCTCCCGACAGGTGTTCATTGGGATTTAGATCCGGACTCATTGCTGCCACTTCAAAACTCTCCAGCGCTTTGTTTCCATCCATTTCTAGTGCTTGAAGTATGTTTGGGGGTCATTGTTCTGCTGGAAGACCCATGATCTAGTAGGCAAACCCCAAATCCAGCTTTCTGACACTGGGCACCAGATTGAGACCCAAAATCCTTTGATAATCTTCAGATTTCATGATGCATTGCACACAGTCAAGGCCCCCAGTGCCAGAGGCAGCAAGACCACCCCAATATATCTTTGAACCTCCACCATATGTGACTGTAGGTACTGTGTTCTTTTCTCTGTAGGCCTCATTCCATTTTTGGTAAACAGCAGAATGATGTTCTTTAGCGAAAAGCTCTATCTTGGTCTCTTCCGTCCACAAGATGCTTTTCCAGAAGGATTTTCGGCTTTTGGGGCCAATAATTTTGTCCAGCCCATTTTTGGGGTTTTGTGTGAAATTATGTCCAATTTGCCTTTTTTTTCTTTGTGTTGTTCCAATACAAAGGAAACAAACGTGAATAACAAAACATGTGTAACTGATTTTCTGGAACAATTTCAAGGGTGCCAACACTTTCAGCCATGACTGTGTGTGTATACATATACACAGTGGGGAAAATAAGTATTTGATACTTTGCCGATTCTGCATGTTTTCCCACCTACAAAGAATGAAGAGGTCTGTAATTTTTATCGTAGGTACATTTCACCTGTGAGAGACAGAATCTAAAACTAAAAACCAAAAATCACATTGTATGATTCTTACATAATTAATTTGCATTTTATTGCAAGAAATAAGTATTTGATACAATAGAAAAACAAAACTTAATATTTGGTCCAGAAACCTTTATTTGCAATTACAGAGGTCAGATGTTTCTTCTAGTTCTTGACCAGGTTTGCACACACAGAAGGGATTTTGGCCCCCTCCTCCATACAGATATTCTCCTGATCTTTCAGGTTTCTGGGCTGTCACTGGGCAACATTGAGTTTCAGCTCCCACCAAAGATTTTCTATTGGGTTCAGGTCTGCTCCAGGAGCTTGAAATGCTTCTTAGGGAGACACTCCTTAGTTGCCTTGCCTGTGTGTTTTGGGTCACTGTCATGCTGGAAGATCCAGCAACGACCCGTCTTCAAATCTTGCAATACATGACCCCATCCATCCTCCCTTCAGTACGATGCAGTCGTCCTCTTCCCTTTGCAGAAAAGCACTCCCAAAGTATGAGGTTTCCCCCACCATGCTTCATGGTTGGAATGGTGTTCTTGTGGTTGTATTCATGCTTCGTCCTCCAAACACAGCGAGTGGAGTTGATACCAAAAAAGTTCTATTTTGGTCTCATGTGACCACATGACCTTCTCCCATGCCTCCTCTAGGTCATCCATATCATCACTGACGAACTTCATATCGGCCTGGACATGTGTTTGCAGGGGAACCTTATGTACCCTGCAGGATTTTAATCCATGACGGCGTAGTGTGTTACTAACGGTAATGTTTGAGACTGTGGACCCAGCTCTCTTCAGATCACGGACCAGGTCCTCCCGAGTAGTTCTGGGCTGATTCCTGACCTTTCTCAGAATCATCCTTAACCCACGCGGTGAGATCTTACAAGGAGCCCCAGACCAAGGAAGAATGACAGTCATCTTGTGTTTCTTCCATTTTCTAATAACTGAGCCAACAGTTGCTGCCTTCCCACCAAGTTGCTTGCCTATTGTCCTGTAGCCCATCCCATCTTTGTGCAGGTTTACAATTTTGTCCCTTGTGTCCTTAGACAGCTCTTTGGTCTTGGCCAAGGTGGAGAGGTTGGAGTGTGATTGAGTGTGAGGACAGGTGTCTTTTATACAGGTAACGGGTTCAAACAGGTGCAATTAATATAAGTTAATGAGTGCAGAGGAGGAGACTTCTTAAAGAAAAACTAACAGGTCCGTGAGAGCCAGAATTCTTTCTGGTTAGTCGGTGATCAAATAATTAATTTGCATTTTATTGCATGAAATAAGTATGTAAAAATCGTGCAATGTGATTTTCTGCTTTTTATCGTTAGATTCCATCTCTCACAGGTGACGTGTACCTACGATAAAAAAGACAGACCTCTCCATTCTTTGTAGGTGGGAAAACTTGTAAAATCAGCATGGACACCCTAGTTGCAGAGATTTACAAGACTGCAGTTCCGTTGCTCGGCCACTAGGCAGCAGTAAAGGTTACACTACGTAATACCCTAGGTATAGGACCCGATTCATCATTGCACTTGGGCCTTTTTTCCCCCCATCTATTATTTGGTGTTTTTCATTTGTGCCATTTTTGAATCAGTATTATATGTGTGCGACTGTGTTTTTTTTTATGGTGGTCATTATGGTACATCTTTGAGATTTCAAGATGCTTTTATCTGTTTCAATTTTTCTTTCCAAGTCTCAAATCTGCCCCTCCTCTCCACCTACAAATAATTTTATGTACATGTGTTTTTTTTTTGTTTTTTTACAAAATGTGTGATATTTTAGTGGTGCGTACCCTTTTTGTGCCCTTTTTAGAGAAAGAAAAAAAAATTGGGGGTTTTGGGCAAAATTCATGAACCATGTGCACGATTATGTTGAAGACTATGGAGCAAAAGATGTCATTGTATAGCACAAAAGAAAGAAAAAAAAAAAAGAGGAAAAAGTGACTTAAAGAAAAAACTATCACAAATGATGACTCGGGGCCACAGTATCGATTTCCGGGTTTAGTAGACTGAGCCGTATGGTGGTCATCCTCGGCGGTCACTTACCTCGTCGCTGTCGCCTCCGTGCATGGTCCCCACAATACGGCCTCCCCTCCCTGTAACAACACACATTTGTTAGTCGCGTCCCCTGTGAGACACTTCTGCCTCTTGCTGCAATCATCAAAAAGAAAGGGTTAATGTTCCCAGAAATCAGTAGTTGTGCAGACGCCCTGTGCTGAGGATGCCGGGACGTGGCACACCGCATACTAGAGCGCAGTACCTTGCATGCTGCGCCCCATCTGGAACCTGCCGAGTCTTCTGTCCTCGTCCTCCATCTCGTCAGAGCCGTCGTCCTCCTGGATCTCACTGTCCGAATCTTCATTACTAACTAAAGCAGATAAATCCATGAGAAACATGGGACCGACACCCCGGGCTCATGTGCGAGAAGCTGGAAGTATGAGCTACTAGTTATGTAACACACAGATAGCGGAGGTAGTACGTGATGGCTGCTATGTGATGGAGTACAGGTAGGGGAGGTAGTGTGTGATGACTGCTATGTGGATGGAGTACAGGTAGCGGAGGTAGTATGTGATGACTGCTATGTGGATTGAGTACAGGTAGCGGAGGTAGTGTGTGATGGCTGCTATGTGGATGGAGTACAAGTAGGGGAGGTAGTACGTGATGGCTGCTATGTGGATGGAGTACAGGTAGCGGAGGTAGTGTGTGATGGCTGCTATGTGGATGGAGTACAAGTAGGGGAGGTAGTACGTGATGGCTGCTATGTGGATGGAGTACAGGTAGGGGAGGTAGTATGTGATGGCTGCTATGTGGATGGAGTACAGGTAGCGGAGGTAGTATATGATGGCTGCTATGTGGATGGAGTACAGGTAGGGGAGGTAGTGTGTGATGGCTGCTATGTGGATGGAGTAGAGGTAGGGGAGGTAGTATGTGATGGCTGCTATGTGGATGGAGTACAAGTAGGGGAGGTAGTATGTGATGGCTGCTATGTGGATGGAGTACAGGTAGCGGAGGTAGTATATGATGGCTGCTATGTGATGGAGTACAGGTAGGGGAGGTAGTGTGTGATGACTGCTATGTGGATGGAGTACAGGTAGCGGAGGTAGTATGTGATGACTGCTATGTGGATTGAGTAGAGGTAGCGGAGGTAGTGTGTGATGGCTGCTATGTGGATGGAGTAGAGGTAGGGGAGGTAGTATGTGATGGCTGCTATGTGGATGGAGTACAAGTAGGGGAGGTAGTACGTGATGGCTGCTATGTGGATGGAGTACAGGTAGCGGAGGTAGTATATGATGACTGCTATGTGGATGGAGTACAGGTAGCGGAGGTAGTATATGATGACTGCTATGTGGATTGAGTAGAGGTAGCGGAGGTAGTGTGTGATGGCTGCTATGTGGATGGAGTACAGGTAGGGGAGGTAGTATGTGATGGCTGCTATGTGGATGGAGTACAGGTAGCGGAGGTAGTGTGTGATGGCTGCTATGTGGATGGAGTACAGGTAGGGGAGGTAGTGTGTGATGGCTGCTATGTGGATGGAGTACATGTAGGGGAGGTAGTATGTGATGGCTGTTATGTGGATGGAGTACAGGTAGGGGAGGTAGTGTGTGATGGCTGCTATGTGGATGGAGTACAGGTAGCGGAGGTAGTGTGTGATGACTGCTATGTGGAGGAGTACAGGTAGGGGAGGTGGTGTGTGATGACTGCTATGTGGATGGAGTACAAGTAGGGGAGGTAGTGTGTGATGGCTGCTATGTGGATGGAGTACAGGTAGCGGAGGTAGTGTGTGATGGCTGCTATGTGGATGGAGTACAGGTAGGGGAGGTAGTATATGATGACTGCTATGTGGATGGAGTACAGGTAGGGGAGGTAGTGTGTGATGGCTGCTATGTGGATGGAGTACAGGTAGCGGAGGTAGTGTGTGATGGCTGCTATGTGGATGAGTACAGGTAGGGGAGGTGGTATATGATGACGGCTATGTGGACGGAGTACAGGTAGCGGAGGTAGTATATGATGGTTGCTATGTGGAGGGAGTACAGGTAGGGGAGGTAGTATATGATGGTTGCTATGTGGATGGAGTACAGGTAGCAGAGGTAGTATATGATGATGGAGTACAGGTAGGGGAGGTAGTGTGTGATGGCTGCTATGTGGACGGAGTACAGGTAGCGGAGGTAGTATATGATGACTGCTAAGTGGATGGAGTATAGGTAGCGGAGGTGGTGTGTGATGACTGCTATGTGGACGCAGTACAGGTAGCGGAGGTAGTATATGATGACTGCTATGTCGATGGAGTACAGGTAGCGGAGATGGTATATCATGACTGCTATGTGGACGGAGTACAGGTAGCGGAGGTAGTATATGATGGCTGCTATGTGGATGAAGTACAGGTAGGCGACGTAGTATATGATGGCTGCTATGTGGATGGAGTACAGGTAGCGGAGGTAGTATATGATGACTGCTATGTGGATGGAGTACAGGTAGGGGAGGTAGTATGTGATGGCTGCTATGTGGATGGAGTACAGGTAGGGGAGGTAGTATATGATGGCTGCTATGTGGACGGAGTACAGGTAGCGGAGGTAGTATATGATGGCTGCTATGTGGATGAAGTACAGGTAGGCGACGTAGTATATGATGGATGCTATGTGGATGGAGTACAGGTAGCGGAGGTAGTATATGATGACTGCTATGTGGATGGAGTACAGGTAGGGGAGGTAGTATGTGATGGCTGCTATGTGGATGGAGTACAGGTAGGGGAGGTAGTGTGTGATGGCTGCTATGTGGATAGAGTACAGGTAGGGGAGGTAGTATATGATGACTGCTATGTGGATGGAGTACAGGTAGGGGAGGTAGTACGTGATGACTGCTATGTGGATGGAGTACAGGTAGGCGAGGTAGTATATGATGACTGCTATGTGGATGGAGTACAGGTAGGGGAGGTAGTATATGATGACTGCTATGTGGATGGAGTACAGGTAGGGGAGGTAGTGTGTGATGGCTGCTATGTGGATAGAGTACAGGTAGGGGAGGTAGTATATGATGACTGCTATGTGGATGGAGTACAGGTAGGGGAGGTAGTACGTGATGACTGCTATGTGGACGGAGTACAGGTAGCGGAGGTAGTATATGATGACTGCTATGTGGACGGAGTACAGGTAGCGGAGGTAGTATGTGATGGCTGCTATGTGGACGGAGTACAGGTAGTGGAGGTAGTGTGTGATGGCTGCTATGTGGATGGAGTACAGGTAGGGGAGGTAGTATGTGATGGCTGCTATGTCGACGGAGTACAGGTAGCGGAGGTAGTATATGATGACTGCTATGTGGATGGAGTACAGGTAGCGGAGGTAGTATATGATGACTGCTATGTGGACGGAGTACAGGTAGCGGAGGTAGTATGTGATGGCTGCTATGTGGACGGAGTACAGGTAGCGGAGGTAGTGTGTGATGGCTGCTATGTGGATGGAGTACAGGTAGGGGAGGTAGTATATGATGACTGCTATGTGGATGGAGTACAGGTAGGGGAGGTAGTATGTGATGGCTGCTATGTGGATGGAGTACAGGTAGCGGAGGTAGTGTGTGATGGCTGCTATGTGGATGGAGTACAGGTAGCGGAGGTAGTATATGATGACTGCTATGTGGATGGAGTACAGGTAGGGGAGGTAGTATGTGATGGCTGCTATGTGGATGGAGTACAGGTAGCGGAGGTGGTACAGTACAGACCAAAAGTTTGGACACACCTTCTCATTTAAAGACTTTTCTGTATTTTCATGACTATGAAAATTGTACATTCACACTGAAGGCATCAAAACTATGAATTAACACATGTGGAATTATATACTTAACAAAAAAGTGTGGAACAATTGAAATTATGTCTCATATTCTAGGTTCTTCAAAGTAGCAACCTTTTGCTTTCATGACTGCTTTGCACACTCTTGGCATTCTCTTGATGAGCTTTAAGAGGTAGTCACCGGGAATGGTTTACACTTCACAGGTGTGCCCTTTCAGGTTTAATAAGTGGGATTTCTTGCCTTATAAATGGGGTTGGGACCATCAGTTGTGTTGTGCAGGAGTCTGGTGGATACACAGCTGATAGTCCTACTGAATAGACTGTTAGAATTTGTATTATGGCAAGAAAAAAGCAGCTAAGTAAAGGAAAACGAGTGGCCATCATTACTGTAAGAAATGAAGGTCAGTCAGTCTGAAAAATTGGGAAAACTTTGAAAGTGTCCCCAAGTGCAGTGGCAAAAACTATCAAGCGCTACAAAGAAACTGGCTCACATGAGGACCGCCCCAGGAAAGGAAGACCAAGAGTCACCTCTGCACTGAGGATAAGTTTATCCGAGTCACCAGCCTCAGAAATCGCAGGTTAACAGCAGCTCAGATTAGAGACCAGGTCAATGCCACACAGAGTTCTAGCAGCAGACACATCTCTACAACAACTGTTAAGAGGAGACTTTGTGCAGCAGGCCTTCATGGTAAAATAGCTGCTAGGAAACCACTGCTAAGGACAGGCAACAAGCAGAAGAGACTTGTTTGGGCTAAAGAACACAAGGAATGGACATTAGACCAGTGGAAATCTGTGCTTTGGTCTGAGGAGTCCAAATTTGAGATCTTTGGTTCCAACCACCGTGTCTTTGTGCGACGCAGAAAAGGTGAACGGATGGACTCTACATGCCTGGTTCCCACCGTGAAGCATGGAGGAGGAGGTGTGATGGTGTGGGGGGCTTTGCTGGTGACACTGTTGGGGATTTATTCAAAATTGAAGGCATACTGAACCAGCATGGCTACCACAGCATCTTGCAGCGGCATGCTATTCCATCTGGTTTGCGTTTAGTTGGACCATCATTTATTTTTGAACAGGACAATGACCCCAAACACCTCCAGGCTGTGTAAGGGCTATTTGACCAAGAAGGAGAGTGATGGGGTGCTACGCCAGATGACCTGGCCTCCACAGTCACCAGACCTGAACCCAATCGAGATGGTTTGGGGTGAGCTGGACCGCAGAGTGAAGGCAAAAGGGCCAACAAGTGCTAAGCATCTCTGGGAACTCCTTCAACATTGTTGGAAAACCATTCCCGGAGACTACCTCTTGAAGCTCATCAAGAGAATGCAAAGAGTGTGCAAAGCAGTCATCAAAGCAAAAGGTGGCTACTTTGAGGAACCTAAAATATAAGACATAATTTCAGTTGTTTCACACTTTTTTGTTAAGTATATAATTCCACATGTGTTAATTCATAGTTTTGATTCCTTCAGTGTGAATGTACAATTTTCATAGTCATGAAAATACAGAAAAATCTTTAAATGAGAAGGTGTGTCCAAACTTTTGGTCTGTACTGTATATGATGATGGGTAGCAGAGGTAGGCAGCTGTATGTGGATGATCGGGGGTCCATCCTACCTGCGGACTTCTGCAGTCTGTTCTCCTCCTCTCTCAGTTTGCTATGCATCAGCCTCAGAGTGTTTTCTGCCTCCTGCGAACAAATCGCATCCGTTATCTCCGACACAGTCTTACACATTCTTGGGGTCCGCAGACCCCGTATGTCTCACCTGGAGAACTTTTAGTTTTGGCCTCACATGTAGCTTCAGTGGCATGTAGAAGTCTGTGCACCCCTGGTCAAAATTACTGTTCGTGTGAACATTTAAGCAAGTTGAAGATGAAATGATCTATATATATATACAGTGGGGCAAAAAAGTATTTAGTCAGTCAGCAATAGTGCAAGTTCCACCACTTAAAAAGATGAGAGGCGTCTGTAATTTACATCATAGGTAGACCTCAACTATGGGAGACAAACTGAGAAAAAAAAATCCAGAAAATCACATTGTCTGTTTTTTTAACATTTTATTTGCATATTATGGTGGAAAATAAGTATTTGGTCAGAAACAAACAATCAAGATTTCTGGCTCTCACAGACCTGTAACTTCTTCTTTAAGAGTCTCCTCTTTCCTCCACTCATTACCTGTAGTAATGGCACCTGTTTAAACTTGTTATCAGTATAAAAAGACACCTGTGCACACCCTCAAACAGTCTGACTCCAAACTCCATTATGGTGAAGACCAAAGAGCGGTCAAAGGACACCAGAAACAAAATTGTAGCCCTGCACCAGGCTGGGAAGACTGAATCTGCAATAGCCAACCAGCTTGGAGTGAATAAATCAACAGTGGGAGCAATAATTAGAAAATGGAAGACATACAAGACCACTGATAATCTCCCTCGATCTGGGGCTCCACGCAAAATCCCACCCCGTGGGGTCAGAATGATCACAAGAACGGTGAGCAAAAATCCCAGAACCACGCGGGGGGACCTAGTGAATGAACTGCAGAGAGCTGGGACCAATGTAACAAGGCCTACCATAAGTAACACACTACGCCACCATGGACTCAGATCCTGCAATGCCAGACGTGTCCCACTGCTTAAGCCAGTACATGTCCGGGCCCGTCTGAAGTTTGCTAGAGAGCATTTGGATGATCCAGAGGAGTTTTGGGAGAATGTCGTATGGTCTGATGAAACCAAACTGGAACTGTTTGGTAGAAACACAACTTGTCGTGTTTGGAGGAAAAAGAATACTGAGTTGCATCCATCAAACACCATACCTACTGTAAAGCATGGTGGTGGAAACATCATGCTTTGGGGCTGTTTCTCTGCAAAGGGGCCAGGACGACTGATCCGGGTACATGAAAGAATGAATGGGGCCATGTATCGTGAGATTTTGTGTCCAAACCTCCTTCCATCAGCAAGGGCATTAACCCCTTCATGACCCAGCCTATTTTGACCTTAAAGACCTTGCCGTTTTTTGCAATTCTGACCAGTGTCCCTTTATGAGGTAATAACTCAGGAACGCTTTAACGGATCCTAGCGGTTCTGAGATTGTTTTTTCGTGACATATTGGGCTTCATGTTAGTGGTAAATTTAGGTCAATAAATTCTGCGTTTATTTGTGATAAAAACGGAAATTTGGCGAAAATTTTGAAAATTTCGCAATTTTCACATTTTGAATTTTTATTCTGTTAAACCAGAGAGATATGTGACACAAAATAGTTAATAAATAACATTTCCCACATGTTTACTTTACATCAGCACAATTTTGGAAACAAAATTTTTTTTTGTTAGGAAGTTATAAGGGTTAAAATTTGACCAGCGATTTGTCATTTTTACAACGAAATTTACAAAACCATTTTTTTTAGGGACCACCTCACATTTGATGTCAGTTTGAGGGGTCTATATGGCTGAAAATACCCAAAAGTGACACCATTCTAAAAACTGCACCCCTCAAGGTACTCAAAACCACATTCAAGAAGTTTATTAACCCTTCAGGTGCTTCACAGCAGCAGAAGCAATATGGAAGGAAAAAATGAACATTTAACTTTTTAGTCACAAAAATTATCTTTTAGCAACAATTTTTTTATTTTCCCAATGGTAAAAGGAGAAACTGGACCACGAAAGTTGTTGTCCAATTTGTCCTGAGTACGCCGATACCTCATATGTGGGGGTAAACTACTGTTTGGGCGCACGGCAGGGCTTGGAAGGGAAGGAGCGCCATTTGACTTTTTGAATCAAAAATTGGCTCCACTCTTTAGCGGACACCATGTCACGTTTGGAGAGCCCCCGTGTGCCTAAAAATTGGAGCTCCCCCACAAGTGACCCCATTTTGGAAACTAGATGCCCCAAGGAACTTATCTAGATGCATAGTGAGCACTTTGAACCCCCAGGTGCTTCACAAATTGATCCGTAAAAATGAAAAAGTACTTTTTTTTCACAAAAAAATTCTTTTCGCCTCAATTTTTTCATTTTCACATGGGCAGTAGGATAAAATGGATCATAAAATTTGTTGGGCAATTTCTCCCGAGTACGCCGATACCTCATATGTGGGGGTAAACCACTGTTTGGGCACACGGCAGGGCTCGGAAGGGAATGCGCGCCATTTGACTTTTTGAATGGAAAATTAGCTCCAATTGTTAGCGGACACCATGTTGCATTTGGAGAGCCCCTGTGTGCCTATGCATTGGAGCTCCCCCACAAGTGACCCCATTTTGGAAACTAGACCCCCCAAGGAACTTATCTAGATGCATATTGAGCACTTTAAACCCCCAGGTGCTTCACAGAAGTTTATAACGCAGAGCCATGAAAATAAAAAATAATTTTTCTTTCCTCAAAAATGATTTTTTAGCCTGGAATTTCCTATTTTGCCAAGGATAATAGGAGAAATTGGACCCCAAATATTGTTGTCCAGTTTGTCCTGAGTACGCTGATACCTCATATGTGGGGGTAAACCACTGTTTGGGCGCACGGCAGGGCTCGGAAGGGATGGCACGCCTTTTGGCTTTTTAAATGGAAAATTAGCTCCAATCATTAGCGGACACCATGTCACGTTTGGAGAGCCCCTGTGTGCCTAAACATTGGAGATCCCCCAGAAATGACCCCATTTTGGAAACTAGACCCCCAAAGGAACTAATCTAGATGTGTGGTGAGGACTTTGAACCCCCAAGTGCTTCACAGAAGTTTATAATGCAGAGCCGTGAAAATAATAAATACGTTTTCTTTCCTCAAAAATAATTATTTAGCCCAGAATTTTTTATTTTCCCAAGGGTTACAGGAGAAATTGGACCCCAAAAGTTGTTGTCCAGTTTCTCCTGAGTACGCTGATACCCCATGTGTGGGGGTAAACCACTGTTTGGGCACACGTCGGGGCTCAGAAGGGAAGTAGTGACTTTTGAAATGCAGACTTTGATGGAATGGTCTGCGGGCGTCACATTGCGTTTGCAGAGCCCCTGGTGTGCCTAAACAGTAGAAACCCCCCACAAGTGACCCCATTTTAGAAACTAGACCCCCAAAGGAACTTATCTAGATATGTGGTGAGCACTTTGAACCCCCAAGTGCTTCACAGACGTTTACAACGCAGAGCCGTGAAAATAAAAAATCATTTTTCTTTCCTCAAAAATGATGTTTTAGCAAGCATTTCTTTATTTTCACAAGGGTAACAGGAGAAATTGGACCCCAGTAATTGTTGCGCAGTTTGTCCTGAGTATGCTGGTACCCCATATGTGGGGGTAAACCACTGTTTGGGTGCACGTCGGGGCTCGGAAGTGAGGGAGCACCATTTGACTTTTTGAATACAAGATTGGCTGGAATCAATGGTGGCGCCATGTTGCGTTTGGAGACCCCCTGATGTGCCTAAACAGTGGTAACCCCTCAATTCTAACTCCAACACACCCCTAACCCTTATCCCAACTGTAGCCGTAACCCTAATCACAACCCTAACCCCAACACACCCGTAACCCCAACACACCCCTAACCCTAACCACAACCCTAATTCCAACCCAACTCTAAGGCTATGTGCCCACGTTGCGGATTCGTGTGAGATATTTTCGCACCATTTTTGAAAAATCCGCGGGTAAAAGGCACTGCGTTTTACCTGCGGATTTACCGTGGATTTCCAGTGTTTTTTGTGCGGATTTCACCTGTGGATTCCTATTGAGGAACAGGTGTAAAACGCTGCGGAATCCGCACAAAGAATTGACATGCTGCGGAAAATACAACGCAGCGTTCCCGCGCGGTATTTTCCGCACCATGGGTACAGCGGATTTGGCTTTCCATATGTTTACATGGTACTGTAAACCTGATGGAATACTGCTGTGGATCCGCAGCCAAATCCGCACCGTGTGCGCATAGCCTAATTCTAAAGGTATGTGCACACGCTGCGGAAAACGCTGCGGATCCGCAGCAGTTTCCCATGAGTTTACAGTTCAATGTAAACCTATGGGAAACAAAAATCACTGTGCACATGCTGCGGAAAAACTGCACGGAAACGCAGCGGTTTACATTCCGCAGCATGTCACTTCTTTCTGCGGATTCCGCAGCGGTTTTACAACTGCTCAAATAGAAAATCGCTGTTGTAAAACCGCATTGAAATGCGCAGAAAAAACATGGTAAATCCGCCATAAATCCGCAGCGGTTTAGCACTGCGGATTTATCAAATCCGCAGCGGAAAAATCCGCAGAGGACCAGAATACGTGTGCACATACCGAAACCCTAACCCTAACCCTACCTCTAACCCTAACCCTACCCCTACCCCTAGTTCTTACCCCAACCTTAGTGGGAAAAAGGTTGGGGTAAGATATAACCTATCTCAGCGATCAAAATTCACTCTGGAACGAATCTGCCGGCCGGCAGATTCGGCGGGCGCACTGCACATGCGCCCGCCATTTTGGAAGATGGCGGCGCCCAGGAAAGAAGACGGACGGTCCCCGGGAGGCCAGGTAAGTATAAGGGGGGGGAGATCAGGGCACGGGGGGGGGGGGGGGGGGGGTAGATCAGGGCACGGGGGGGGGGGGGGGCGTCGGAGCACGGGGGGGTGGATTGGAGCACGGAGTGGGGGATCGCTGTGCGGGCGGGTGGATGGGAGCACGGGGGGGGGGGGAAATCGCTGTGCGTGGGGGGGGGATCGCTGTGCGGGGGGGGGATCGGAGTGCGGGGGGGTTTGATTGGAGCACGGGGGGTGTGATTGGAGCACGGGGGGTGTGATTGGAGCACGGGGGGTGTGATTGGAGCACGGGGGGAGCGGGCAGGAGGACGGGGGAGCGGAGCACAGGACCGAGGGGAGCAGACCACAGATCGGGGGGCTGGGAGGGGCGATCGGAGGGGTGGGGTGGGGGCACATTAGTGTGTCCAGCCATGGCCGATGATATTGCAGCACCGGCCATGGCTGGATTGTAATATTTCACCATTTTTTTAGGTGAAATATTACAAATCGCTCTGATTGGCAGTTTCACTTTCAACAGCCAATCAGAGCGATCGTAGCCACGAGGGGGTGAAGCCACCCCCCCTGGGCTAAACTACCACTCCCCCTGTCCATGCAGGCCGGGTGAAATGGGAGTTAACCCTTTCACCCGATCTGCAGGGACGCGATCTTTCCATGACGCATACGCTGCGTCATGGGTCGGAATGGCACCGACTTTCATGACGCAGAGTATGCGTCAAAGGTCGGGAAGGGGTTAAAGATGAAACGTGGCTGGGTCTTTCAACATGACAATGATCCAAAGCACACCGCCAGGGCAACAAAGGAGTGGCTTCGTAAGAAGCATTTCAAGGTCCTGGAGTGGCCTAGCCAGTCTCCAGATCTCAACCCTATAGAAAACCTTTGGAGGGAGTTGAAAGTCCGTGTTGCCAAGCGAAAAGCCAAAAACATCACTGCTCTAGAGGAGATCTGCATGGAGGAATGGGCCAACATACCAACAACAGTGTGTGGCAACCTTGTGAAGACTTACAGAAAACGTTTGACCTCTGTCATTGCCAACAAAGGATATATTACAAAGTATTGAGATGAAATTTTGTTTCTGACCAAATACTTATTTTCCACCATAATATGCAAATAAAATGTTAAAAAAACAGACAATGTGATTTTCTGGATTTTTTTTTCTCAGTTTGTCTCCCATAGTTGAGGTCTACCTATGATGTAAATTACAGACGCCTCTCGTCTTTTTAAGTGGTGGAACTTGCACTATTGCTGACTGACTAAATACTTTTTTGCCCCACTGTATATATATATATTTTTTTTTTCTTCATCTTTTATAGTTTTAACAATTACAAAAAGAAAATGGGTTGATGCAAAAGTTTGGGCACCCTGCCTGGTTAGTATCTAGTAGCACGCCCTTTTGCAAGTATCACAGCTTTTCGTAACTAGCCAAGAGTCTGTCAATTCTTGTTTGAGGGATTTTCATCCATTCTTCCTTGGAAAATTCCTCCAGTTCTGTGAGATTCCTGGGTCGTCTTGCATCCTCTGCTATTTGGACCTCTAGCCACAGATTTTCAATAATGTTCAGATCAGGGGACTATGAGGGCCATTGCAACATTTTAACCTCATCGGTCCACAGGACTTGTTTCCAAAATGCATCAGGCTTGTTTAGATGTTCTTTTACATATATCTATGGCAGAATTTTACGGTGAGGACGCAGGAGAGGTTTTCTTCTGATGACTCTCCAATGAAGGCCATATTTGTGCAGGTGTCTCTGAACGGCAGAACAATGTCCCATAACTCCAGAGTCTGCTCAATCTTTCTGAAGGTCTTTTGCAGTCAAGCGGCGGTTCTGATTTTCCTCCCTTGCAATCCTACGAGCAGCTCTCACTGAAAGTTTGCTTGGTCTTGCAGACCCAATATTGATCTCCACTGTTGCTGGTAATTGACATTTCTTAATTACAATTCAATCTGAGTAAAGGGCAACTTGAAAACGCTTTGCTAACTTCTAATAGCCTTCTCCTGCTTTGTGGGCCTCCACCATTTTTATTTTTACAGTGCTGGGCAGCGGCTTAGAGGAACCCATGGCTGCTGTGTTTTTGGCACAAGGTTAGAGGAGGCTGGGTTTTTATAAAGCTGAGAAATCTGCATCACCTGACCTTTCCCAATGGTGATAGTGAACGAGCCATTACCCCAACAGGCAAATTAAGGTCTGAAACCTTGGCCAAAGTTAACTCAGAACACAAATCTCCAAAGGTGCTCTAACTTTTGCATCAGACCATTTTCCTTTTTGTATTTTTTAAAATGTAAAAGATGAAAAATATATATATATATTTGGGGGATTCCTATTGCTATGTGACGGGGCTCTTCCCGCTCCATGCCCTGTGTGGAGATCCTACTGCTCCGGGCAGGGTCCTTACTGGTGTATGCTATGTGCAGGGTCCCTGCTGCACTGTGCGGGGTCCCTATTGCTCCCCCTAGTAGTGTCCGCAGGCTGTCAGAATTTTCTCATGCAACTGTGTGAAATGGATGTTCGGAGCTCCAACTGTGAAAAATGTATCTCTGACGATATAAAATATATTAAATAAAATTACAAAAGGACATTAAAGGGGGTTAAAAAACCTAGCCGCTTTCCTCTAAAAACAGGGCATCCCTGTGTACGGCTTGTGTTTGGTATTCAGCTGCAGTACCAGAAGCGACCCAAGGACAGATTTGGCGCTGTTTAAGGTTAAAAAAAAAAAAAAAAGAAAGATGCATTCCCCGATTCAGAGAAATAAGAGACCTTGTCATAAAATCTTGTGCAGAGTCCGCCGGAGGTAAGGTCACTCTTTGTATTCCGCTCCGGGGGGGGGAGGGTTCTGAATGACGAACCACCCTTTGCAATGTCAATATGCCATAGTAGGATGTAGGTACATTGTATCTGTATTATTGCGAGATGGCGCCAGGAATAATAATAGAGGACAGGATCTAGGAATATGATGGGGTATATACTCATTCCAAACTCAAAACATGAACTCATGAGAATCCCCTGCAGAATGAAATGATAAAATTGTATACCTGCAGCCACCACTAGGGGGAGCCGAGGAACGTACTGCCTACGGTTTACGCAGTGTGCTCCTATGGCTCCCTCTAGTGGTGGCTGCAGAGAACAACTTATTTACACGTCTCGGTTAGAAAATACTAGCTCCAATCTAACGTTATTGCGGTTCTCCTACACGGCAAAGCGCATGGTGTCCTCACCTCAAAGCGCTCCTGCTCCACCCGATGGTGGTCCTCCAGCTGCTGCTCCAGGAAGCAGAGGTTCCGGAACTTGTTCATGTAGATCTCATACTGCTTTTGTAGCTCTTCCTCCAACTTCTCATACTCATCCATAAAGGCGGGTCTGTCCAGACACAGAAGATGCCCGTTATTAACCTAAAATGGCCCGTCAAGGGTCACGAATGGTGCAGGAAAAGGCGCTAACCTGACGCTCTGCAGGGTCTGGAGTCTCGCTCGATTCCTCTCCAGCTCCTTTTTGCGCTTTTCTATTTTGGACTCCAGGGTCACCTCATCCGATGAGCCATTGGTCTGAAAATCCTTCATCTTCTGGCACTGTTCCTGAAATGGAGGGAATGGGAAAACAAAGGATGGCGCGGTCTTTAGGAGCGCTGAGGCAAAAAGGGTACAATAGTTAAAATTAAAAGGCACAAACCTTTATTAAAAATATATTGCACTGCACAACCGCGTTTTGATAGCGGCACACTATCTTCATCAGGCGTCACTTGCTCAGCAGCTTGCTGCAGTTTCAATACAATCAGTGTTTTATCAGCAGGAGAGCACTGCAGGACTAGGTGTAACCAAGGTGTAACCCGCCCCCACCACTGATTGGCCGCTCGAGGACAGCGGGCGGGGTTATAAACAGCCCCGCCTTCACAGTTCCTCTAGAATTGCAGCACAGAAAACAGGGATTCTATCAAAACTGCAGCAAGCAGCCCTGTAAGTGATGCACAGCTGGAATCAGGGTCTCTGCCTCTACAATATGCTGATCTCAGATTACATAGTAAAGTCCTGCCCACAGGACGCGTATGGTCGTGTGTGCATGGAGACTTCACAGCAAACACAAAAGGTGAGGAGACTTCTGATTTACAGCCCTTATCCTCCTCACTGATCACATCCACCATATAATGTTTTCCATGGCTGCCTCACAGCCCAGCACATATCAGGGACCGCTCCATCAACATGGATCACGGGATTTGGAGGGGATGTTCCATATTCTGCCATCCAAGTGCATAAAAATGAAGATGACGAGCCAGTTTTACGGTCACCTTGATGCAGGCATGTGACCGGCTCGAATGTATACGTATCCATCTGTAATCCCCCTGGATGATCAGACTCTGAGCGATCAACTGTTTCCAGGACAAGTAGGAAAAGAAGATTCTTCATCCACACATGATTATTACAACCGAGAAATCCTCAGACAAATAATCGTCTCTCATCCGACTCCTCCAGGACGGTTCAGCCGCTAATTATAAGCAGAGGAAATTGTAGAGCAGGATGTGGCTTCACAAGACAGAAGAAAGTGCTACAGGCAGAGGAGGCGACGCGCGTTCTGCAGGGAGACTGCGTACATCTTCAGAATTCCTATAATGTACAACAAGGCGATTACAACGGAGAGGACGGCGTCACCCGAGAGCCGCCGACAAGTGTATGTTGTAAGGCTGGAATTCAAGCACTATGTATAGATTATATATGAATACATTCCTGTGCCTTGATCCAGAAGAGCATTTGTGCGGTCAGATACTGATGATGGGGAGAGACCGCGCTCACAATCCCCGATATACCTCATCCCATAGGTGCTGGTTGGGGTCAGGAGTCCACAACAAACTCCCCCTCTGTGTATTTATGCACCTTGTGCACTGGGCACAGTCATGGGGAACAGAAAGGGGTCTTCACCAAACTGTTCCTGAAATTGTCCATAATGTCTTGTGCTGAAGCATTAAGATTTCCTTTCATTGGAACTAAAGAGCTGCGACCGCCCCCTGATAACAGCCCATATCATTACCCTCCACCATCTGTACAGGGGGCACAATGCAGTCAGGGGGGAACGTTCTCCTGGAATCACCAAACCCAGACTCCTCCATCAGACGCAGATAGAGCAGTGTGATCTGTCACTGCACAGAACACGTCTCCTCCAGAGTCCAGTGATGGCGGCTTTACACCACTCCATCCGACGCTTGGCATTGTGCTTGGTGATGTACGGCTGCATGCAGCTGCTCGGCCATGAAGCTCCTGATGGGGGCGCTGTGTTTGTGCTGATGTTAATAGCAGTGGATGTCTGGACTTTGCAGTTATGGGGTCAGCAGGGCGGTGGTGACTTTTCTGCCCCCTGGTCCTCAGCACTCGGCCCCCTGCTCTGTAACATTACGGGGTCACAATGGGGTCACCACTTCGTGGCCGAGTTACTGCTCCTCAATGGCTCCTGTTACAGGACCGCCTGGTACCTGTGAGCTCTGCACCACTGGCCGATCCGTCACATGGTAGTAAGGACAGACGGCATGGCGGGGGGGACGGAGGTTATATGCAGAGGTGCTGCAGGTTATATACCGGGGGGCGAGGGGCCAGATGTTATACACCGAGGGAAAAGGGGCCAGATGTTATACACCGAGGGGCAAGGGACGGATGAACAGCGCATGCTGATAAATCCCGATCCTGGCCAGATACAGTCCTACTGTGCTCCTCCAGTGCTGCAGAGGTAAAGCTGCCTCTGCTTGAGAAAGTGCACAAAGCGGGTCAGAGACGCAGCAATGCTGCTGCTCTGAGCTGTCAATCAAGAAGAAACACCCCTAACGAGTGGAAAATCGGGAGGACGGGTAGCAGTGAGCTCCAGAAGAAAGAAGATAAGACAACCCCTTTAAATACCTGCACATGATGCTCTGCATTATCTGCATCCGCTATAGGAGAAACACAGCCGATCAGATTTGCCCGGAGCGTCCCTTTATCACCCAACAATGTTTTTCTCCCAAATATTATAAAAAAATTTTTATATATATATATATATATATATCTCTGAAAGCACGGGAAGATAGAAGGGGGAGGAATGTGTCATCCAAGGTCCCGCTAATGTTATCATTTTGGGGTTTTCTATGGTGCCCAATATCTCGGGATTTACCAAATTTAGAGAATAAAGTTAGAGGATATCCCAGCTTAGCAAGTTCATCACGTATCCAAAGAGTAAGAGTCAACGTACTGATCCCTGGGACCCCATTAATCCCCTAAAAGGGGGCCTTGAAGTGCCCGGCTGGAGTGGAGCAGTACTGAGCATGTGCGACCACCGGACAGTTCACTGACCATAGGAGTGGTGGTCGCACATGTGCACTTCTTGTTCGATCACACAGGACTTTGGGGTCTCACCCACTGGATCCCCCCAGATTCATTATTTAATAATGGATATAGTTTATGGGGGGAAAAAACATTAAAAAAGGGTATGTTATAAATATCGGAATTGGGAAGACCCCTTTAGAAAGCTCGGGTGGCTGGGTGAGGGAATTGCCACGCACTTACCAAAACTTCTCTGGTGGACATCCTCAGCACCTTCTCCGTCTCATTAATTTCCAGAGGACGGGCGATAGCGGCCGCTCTCAAATCCTGCGAAATGACAAGGAATGTTATTAAAAAGGCTCCGAGGAGGGTCACAATCCCCCCAGCTCAAAAATCAATTATGTAAATGCTTTGTGCGGTGTATAAAAGGCGCCGTGTCCCTGTCAGCAAGCAACACGACCATTGCCAACGACGGGCGCAGTCCGGCGGCAACATGGCCGCTCCTTCCTCCCCGCAGTGAGTCAATGCCCGCTCCATACTCCCCTCCAGTCACCGCTCACACAGGGTTAATGCCAGTGTTAATGGACCGCGGTGTAACACACTCCATTAACGCAGCTATTAACCCTGTGTGACCAACTTTTTACTATTGATGATGCGTATGAAGCATCAATAGTAAAAAGATTTAATGTTAAAAATAATAATAAGAATTTAAAAAAAAACGTTATTCTCACCGTCAGCAGTCGCGTCCTCTCATCGGCAGTGCAAGCGGCAGGTTCCGGTGCCAAGGATGCTATGCGATAAGGACCTTCCATGACATCACGGTCATTTGACCGCGACATCATCACAGGTCCTGCGCTCATCCAACCCTGGGACCGGAAGCTGCCGCCTGCACCGCACACAGACGACAGGACTACAAGGGGCCCTCGGATGGGGAGTATATGTTTATTTTTTATTTTAAGCCTTTTTTAACCTGTTACATACGTGGCTGGCCAATATACTTCGTAACTGGGCAATATACTACGTGACGGGGCAATATACTACGTAACTGGGCAATATACTACGTGGCTGGGCAATATACTACGTGACGGGGCAATATACTTCGTAACTGGGCAATATACTACGTGGCTGGGCAATATATTACGTGGCTGGCCAATATACTTCGTAACTGGGCAATATACTACGTGACTGGGCAATATACTACGTGACTGGGCAATATACTACGTGGCTGGGCAATATACTACGTGGCTGGGCAATATACTACGTGGCTGGCCAATATACTACGTGGCTGGCCAATATACTACGTGGCTGGCCAATATACTACGTGGCTGGCCAATATACTACGTGGCTGGCCAATATACTACGTGACTGGGCAATATACTACGTGACTGGGCAATATACTACGTGACTGGGCAATATACTACGTGACTGGGCAATATACTACGTAACTGGGCAATATACTACGTGGCTGGGCAATATACTACGTGACGGGGCAAAATACTTCGTAACTGGGCAATATACTACGTGGCTGGGCAATATATTACGTGGCTGGCCAATATACTTCGTAACTGGGCAATATACTACGTGACTGGGCAATATACTACGTGGCTGGGCAATATACTACGTGGCTGGGCAATATACTACGTGGCTGGCCAATATACTACGTGGCTGGCCAATATACTACGTGGCTGGCCAATATACTACGTGGCTGGCCAATATACTACGTGGCTGGCCAATATACTACGTGGCTGGCCAATATACTACGTGACTGGGCAATATACTACGTGACTGGGCAATATACTACGTGACTGGGCAATATACTACGTGACTGGGCAATATACTACGTGACTGGGCAATATACTACGTAACTGGGCAATATACTACGTGGCTGGGCAATATACTACGTGGCTGGGCAATATACTACGTGGCTGGGCAATATACTACGTGGCTGGCCAATATACTACGTGGACATGCATAATCTAGAATACCCGATGCGTTAGAATCGGGCCACCATCGAGTGTTACAAATAATAATAAAAAAAAACGTTATTCTCACCCTCCGACGTGCACGGTGTCCTCAGCAGTGCAAGCGGCAGGTTCCGAGCCAAGGATGCTATGCGAGAAGGACCTTCCATGACGTCACGGTCATGTGACCGCAACGTCATCACAGATCCTACGCTCATACCAACCCTGGGACCGGAAGCTGCCGAGTGCACCGCACACAGGTGCCAGGACTACAAGGGACCCCTCGGAAGGTGAGTATATGGTTATTTTTTATTTTAAGTTTTTTTTAACCTGTTACATACGTGGCTGGGCAATATACTTCGTGACTGGGCAATATACTATGTGACTGGGCAATATACTACGTGACTGGGCAATATACTTCATCGCTGGGCAAAATACTACGTGGGCATGCTTATATACTTAACAAAAAAGTGTGAAACAACTGAAATTATGTCTTATATTCTAGGTTCTTCAAAGTAGCCGCCTTTTGCTTTGATGACTGCTTTGCACACTCTTGGCATTCTCTTGATGAGCTTCAAGAGGTAGTCACCGGGAATGGTTTTCACTTCACAGGTGTGCCCTGTCAGGTTTAATAAGTGGGATTTCTTGCCTTGGGACCATCAGTTGTGTTGAGCAGAAGTCTGGTGGAGACACAGCTGATAGTCCTACTGAATAGACTGTTAGAATTTGTATTTTGGCAAGAAAAAAGCAGCTAAGTAAAGAAAAACGAGTGGCCATCATTACTTTAAGAAATGAAGGTCAGTCAGTCTGAAAAATTGGGGAAACTTTGAAAGTGTCCCCAAGTGCAGTGGCAAAAACCATCAAGCGCTACAAAGAAACTGGCTCACATGAGGACCGCCCCAGGAAAGGAAGACCAAGAGTCACCTCTGCTTCTGAGGATAAGTTTATCCGAGTCACCAGCCTCAGAAATCGCAGGTTAACAGCAGCTCAGATTAGAGACGAGGTCAATGCCACACAGAGTTCTAGCAGCAGACACATCTCTACAACAACTGTTAAGAGGAGACTTTGTGCAGCAGCCTTCATGGTAAAATAGCTGCTAGGAAACCACTGCTAAGGACAGGCAACAAGCAGAAGAGACTCGTTTGGGCTAAAGAACACAAGGAATGGACATTAGACCAGTGGAAATCGGTGCTTTGGTCTGATGAGTCCAAATTTGAGATCTTTGGTTCCAAACACTGTGTCTTTGTGCGACGCAGGAAAGGTGAACGGATGGACTCTACATGCCTGGTTCCCACCGTGAAGCATGGAGGAGAAGGTGTGATGGTGTGGGGGGGGCTTTACTGGTGACACTGTGGGAGATTTATTGAAAATTGAAGGCATACTGAACCAGCATGGCTACCACAGCATCTTGCAGCGACAAGCTATTCCATCCGGTTTGCGTTTAGTTGGACCATCATTTATTTTTCAACAGGACAATGACCCCAAACACCTCCAGGCTGTGTAAGGGCTATTTGACCAAGAAGGAGAGTGATGGGGGGCTACGCCAGATGACCTGGCCTCCACAGTCACCAGACCTGAACCCAATCGAGATGGTTTGAGGTGAGCTCTACCGCAGAGTGAAGGCAAAAGGGCCAACAAGTGCTAAGCATCTCTGGGAACTCCTTCAAGATTGTTGGAAGACCATTCCCGGTGACTACCTCTTGAAGCTCATCAAGAGAATGCCAAGAGTGTGCAAAGCAGTCATCAAAGCAAAAGGTGGCTACTTTAAAGAACCTAGAATATAAGATATAATTTCAGTTGTTTCACACTTTTTTTGTTTAGTATATAATTCCACATGTGTTAATTTATAGTTTTGATGCCTTCAGTGTGAATGTGCAATTTTCATAGTCATGAAAATACAGAAAAATCTTTAAATGAGAAGGTGTGTCCAAACTTTAGGTCTGTACTGTGTGTATGATATAATGATATACCGTATATATATATATATATATATATATATATATATATATATATATATATATATTATTATTATTTTTTTTTATATCCCTACCGGCCTGCCTAAAAAAAAAAAAAAAAAAAAAAGATTAAGAAAATAAGTTATGGCGCTTTGAAGAGAAGGCAAAAATTAAAAGGGTTAAAATAGAATAGCATACCCAATGAGTATCGTGAAAAGGTCTCATTAACCAGAATAGTACCCCTGCATGATATTCGCTGAGCGGGGGAACGCCTGGACAGCCGCTTAAGTCTACATTAAGAGGAGATGGGACCCAATGAGCTTCATCTGCGGTCGTGTTATACGGGCCGGTACGCACGCTTCTTCACCTACAGATTTGTCACTATTTGCTCATGGAATATATAGAGTTTCTGTAGGAAAAACGTCTTGAAAGCGCAGCAGAGATGATTCACAGAGGATGGCTGCAGAGCTGAAATCAGGTGCAGCATCCCATGCTGCATGGAAAAATAGCGCTTATTCCCATATGTGACAAAAACCTAGAAATTATAGCACTGGGATGAAACGAGCAAGAAGAAAACAAGAGTGAACTAAATACACCCACAGCGTACTGGACGAGCTGCAGACATTACACCATTAATCTCACCGCGCAGCCTGGAACTTGTAGGAATAAATAGAATTATATTAGTGTCTTACAAACAGACGGGCGCAGACGCACTGCAAAGAGACCGGCAGATGGAGAGCTGGCCGCGCCGGCCTCGGGGTGCGTGTGTTCACCATCAGCTCATAGTGGCTCCTCTCTGCCGTCTGGTTTATGCCCGTGATCTAATAGCAAACTGGCGACTAGGCGAGAACAAGAACAAACGAATGTAAGCGGCTGTCAGGAGCTTATATATCACAGCATAGAGAACAGAACTACCATTACTACTTTTACAATTATACTCCAGAGCTGCACTCACTATTCTGCTGGTGCAGTCACTGTGTACATACATTACTGATTCTGAGTTGCATCCTGTATTATACCCCAGAGCTGCACTCACTATTCTGCTGGTGCAGTCACTGTGTACATACATTACATTACTGATCCTGAGTTACATCCTGTATTATACTCCAGAGCTGCACTCACTATTCTGATGGTGGAATCACTGTGTACATACATTACTGATCCTGAGTTACATCCTGTATTATACTCCAGAGCTACACTCACTATTCTGATGGTGCAGTCACTGTGTACATACATTACTGATCCTGAGTTACATCCTGTATTATACTCCAGAGCTACACTCACTATTCTGATGGTGCAGTCACTGTGTACATACATTACTGATCCTGAGTTACATCCTGTATTATACCCCAGAGCTGCACTCACTATTCTGCTGGTGCAGTCACTGTGTACATACATTACATTACTGATCCTGCATTACATCCTGTATTATACCCCAGAGCTGACCTCACTATTCTGCTGGTGCAGTCACTGTGTACATACATTACTGATCCTGAGTTACATCCTGTATTATACCCCAGAGCTGCACTCACTATTCTGCTGGTGCAGTCACTGTGTACATACATTACTGATTCTGAGTTGCATCCTGTATTATACCCCAGAGCTGCACTCACTATTCTGCTGGTGCAGTCACTGTGTACATACATTACATTACTGATCCTGAGTTACATCCTGTATTATACTCCAGAGCTGCACTCACTATTCTGATGGTGGAATCACTGTGTACATACATTACTGATCCTGAGTTACATCCTGTATTATACTCCAGAGCTACACTCACTATTCTGATGGTGCAGTCACTGTGTACATACATTACTGATCCTGAGTTACATCCTGTATTATACTCCAGAGCTACACTCACTATTCTGATGGTGCAGTCACTGTGTACATACATTACTGATCCTGAGTTACATCCTGTATTATACCCCAGAGCTGCACTCACTATTCTGCTGGTGCAGTCACTGTGTACATACATTACATTACTGATCCTGCATTACATCCTGTATTATACCCCAGAGCTGACCTCACTATTCTGCTGGTGCAGTCACTGTGTACATACATTACTGATCCTGAGTTACATCCTGTATTATACCCCAGAGCTGCACTCACTATTCTGCTGGTGCAGTCACTGTGTACATACATTACATTACTGATCCTGCGTTACATCCTGTATTATACCCCAGAGCTGCACTCACTATTCTGCTGGTGCAGTCACTGTGTACATACATTACATTACTGATCCTGAGTTACATCCTGTATTATACCCCAGAGCTGCACTCACTATTCTGCTGGTGCAGTCACTGTGTACATACATTGCATTACTGATCCTGAGTTACATCCTGTATTATACTCCAGAGCTGCACTCACTATTCTGCTGGTGCAGTCACTGTGTACATACATTACTGATCCTGAGTTACATCCTGTATTATACCCCAGAGCTGCACTCACTATTCTGCTGGTGCAGTCACTGTGTACATACATTGCATTACTGATCCTGAGTTACATCCTGTATTATACTCCAGAGCTGCACTCACTATTCTGCTGGTGCAGTCACTGTGTACATACATTACATTACTGATCCTGAGTTACATCCTGTATTATTCCCCAGAGCTGCACTCACTATTCTGCTGGTGCAGTCACTGTGTACATACATTACGTTACTGATCCTGAGTTATATCCTATATTATATCCCAGAGCTGCACTCACTATTCTGCTGGCAGAAGATTTCAGCTCTGAAGTCAGAATTATGAATATTGAGCATCAAAATACAGGTAATGTGGGGCGTGGCTATGTAAGCCAAGAGAGAAGACGCACCTTTTGGAGGCTCCCATTATCCTGATCTGAATCCGGCCATTTATCCCCCTGAACTGCAGCTGCACCGGCTGAGGCGGTGCTCTGAAAGCTCGGGAGACCGGCGACCCCCCCGGGTGGCGGCGGTGGAACGCTGGAGAGCCGATATCTGTGGCGGTCTGGAGGAGCGGCGAGGTCCCTGGGCTGCGGCGGCCATCTTTAAGCGCGGCTCCGACGGGCGGGACGCAGTGCCGGCGGCGGCTGAAGCCGGGTGGATCCCCCGGGGAGCACGGCAGGCACTTACATACAGCGGGGACGCTGTGGAACATCGAGGAGCAGGAGACAGGTGCCGGGTCTGGAGCGGCGGGCGGGCCCTGGGAGACGGCGGCCATTACCACAGCGCACTCTCCAGCAGCAAGGAGAGAGGCGCTATATAGCAAGACTGCGGTGCATTCAGGAGGTGAGCTACCGGCCTGAAACACTAAAAGGGGCAGAGCGGTGTGCGCCCTGGAAAATTGGGCCCTGCACTCCCCTTATCAAAACCCCTGCTTGCACCATTACTTTGGAGGGATCGTTCCCCCCTCCCTGCTGTTCTTCCTGGGGAACTGTGGCTGCTCTGGGACACAGTGCCTGGGCAAACTCCTAAATTGATACATTTGCAGATATCTGAGACTCTTTGCTTGGTTTGCTGCCTCTCGGGGGTGCATCCCGGTGTTTGGCCCTGTCCGGTCTGCTAGTGGAGAATAGACTGCCATAATAATAAATTTGGTCATTTGGTGGGGATCTTCTGCCAATCACCATGCATCATCCTAAAGGAGCGGGGGCTGCTGACAAGTTGAGGAAATATGCCAGAGAAGATGCCCCAGATAATACACGCTCTCTCAGAAATAATCCCACGCAGAGTCAACGCAAAAATCGTCTTTCTGACAGCAATGAGGAGGGAGAACAAGACGAACTGACTCTTAAACAAGCATCTGAGCAGTTGATGCAGGCTATATCTCTCACCAGGTCCTCTCTCACTGAGAAAATAGAAGACGTGCATACTGAAGTGGGCCGTCTGCGACAAGATATACAAACTATGAGAGGGCGTATTTCAGAGGTTGAAACAAGGGTGTCTCAGATAGAGGACACCATTGCCCCAATGGAGGCTAAGTTATCAAAGGCCACTGGCTCTGTGAATGCCTGGAAGCAAAAGGCAGATGACCTGGAAAACAGGCTGCGCCGTAATAATATCCGAATTATTGGCCTACCAGAACGCTCGGAGGGTCAGCAACCTGAGCAATTTCTAGAGGACTGGCTTAAAACCTCCCTGGGAGACGGATTCTCCTCAACATTTTCTGTGGAAAGGGCCCATAGGGTCCCAACGAGACCTCTTCCTCCTGGAACTCCGCCCCGACCCTTTCTGGCACGTCTCCTTAACTGCAGAGACAGGGATGCAATTCTTCGCTTGGCAAGGCAGAAGGCCCCTATTAAGTTCAATAACGCCACTATATCAATCTTCCCGGACTTCTCTATGGAACTTCAAAAGCAGCGAGTTCGATTTATGGAAGTCAAAAAGCAGCTCAGGGATAAAAACATCATTTACTCCATGCTTTATCCAGCTCGACTCCGTATTGTTCATGAAGGCTCCTCCCTGTTCTTCACTGACCCGGCGGAGGCGGTCGAATGGTTACGGTCATACAAGGGGCCTAGTACCCCGGACTCTTGAGTAGCTCTTTCTATCTGATGGCAACACAATCTAGAGCTCTCTATGTGGGTGCTGAGTTTGTCAACTATACCGGACGCTGATTCCAGTGAGGGTATCCCCTATTCTACTCAACTATAGGAGTGTAGGATTACACTCCTCCACTGTTCAAATGTTGTTTGGTTTGGTATTTTACACCAGTTTCAATTTCAATTGTTTGTTATGTTTATTAGTCGCCAGTGATAACCTTATGCTCTGTATGATGTTCCTGATTCCCGCCCAGGCTGTGGTGTATGTTATGCCTTTTCCCGAACGTAGATATGGGATCTGAGATTGTATGTATGACGTGGAACATACGGGGTATTAAGACTCCTCGAAAGAAAATTAAGGTATTTTCACAAATTAAAAGGTATCATCCACATATTGTAGCACTTGTGGAGACGCATTTGACCAGAGACACAGCTAAGTGTACGCAAAAGCCGTGGGTGCAGTGGTCCCTTCACGCATTTCACACCAGTTACTCCAGAGGGGTCTCCCTGTTGGTACATAGGAATGTCAGGTGGGAGGCTAGAGAGTCACGACGCGATCCCGAGGGTCGCTTTGTTTTTGTTCATGCCTTTATTAATATGAAGGAATATGTGATATTATGTGTTTATAACCCACCCCCGGCCGGCATATCGGTTCTCCGCATGGCACTGGGTTTCTCCCTAAATTATCCTAATGCTAGTGTTATCTGTATGGGAGACTTTAATTTAGTCATGGATAATCTTAAAGACAGACTGAGACTAGACGGCGAGATGTCAAGGGGGTCCCTTTCTCAATCTCCCTCTCAATTGGCATCATTTATGAACGGTAGCGGATGGTTAGACCTATGGAGAATACGTCACCCTGAGATAAAGGAATATACTTGTCATTCTTCAACTAGACAGTCTCTATCCCGTATAGATTACATATTTGGATCTAGCGACCTAGCGCTGTGGGTGAATAGTGTCGAACATGGTAACAGGGGGATATCAGATCACAGCCCAATTGTTCTCAAACTTAAATACGGTCAGTCAAATAATAATATACCTTGGAAATTGAATCCCTTCTGGCTGAAACTAATAGATGCTAGTGATAGAACGGTTGATCAGTTAAACTGCTTTGTCTCTACTCACCCAGACCCCTCGAATCTCAATCTGTTCTGGGACACTCTAAAGGCATATTTGAGGGGATGTCTGTCCTCTACAATCTCCTATATAAAGAGGGTGACGGCGGGGGAAGATGACGAGATTGAGCGACGGCTGAAGGACTCGGAAGCCGCCTATGTGGCCAATCAAACTAACGGCAACAGGGTGGAGTGGCTCACTTCCCAAAGATTATACACCCAAAATATAGACACTAAATCAAAACGTAAATTATTTTTTACCCGTCAGTCTTATTTTGAAATGGGGAATCAGGCCAGTAAACTCCTAGCTTTTTTGGTACGTCAGCATAACACCTCCAACACGGTACTACAGATTCGGACACTCGATGGTTCGTTGGTATCCTCCACCGAGGAAATTCTTCAAAGTTTTTGTAATTACTATAAGTCACTGTACAAATCGGGTAGTGGTCTTGGGGTCCCTGAATGTATAGACTATCTATCAGACATGGCATTCCCCTTACTGAGCCCAACCCAGCAAGCTTTTATGGAAGCCGAGTTTACTCTGGAGGAGGTGGAACAGGCTATAATGGATATGGCCACCGGGAAGGCCCCTGGACCTGACGGGTTTCCCGTTGAGTTCTATAAAAAATATCGGGACCACCTGGCACCACTCTTATTGAAGGTGCTTCAGAATATATGGGAGGGAGAAATTATGCCTGAAACATTTTATGATGCAAATATCATTGTACTTAAGAAGGAGGGAAAGGACCCCTTGGAATGTGGATCATATCGCCCCATATCATTGGTGAACGTAGATTATAAAATCTTCACTAAAATATTGGCCACTAGACTAAATACAATCATATTAGATCTTATACACCCAGATCAAACAGGCTTTATGCCTGGGAAAAGTACCTCTATTAATATTCGGCGGGTCCAATCAGTGATTCAATATAGCTCCCTAGAATTGGATAATAACTGGGCTCTGGCATCCCTAGACACAGCTAAAGCGTTTGACTCCCTTGAATGGCCTTTTCTTTCTGCATGTCTGCAGAAATACGGTTTTGGAGATAAATTTATTAGAGGGATAGATACACTATATAGGAATCCTAGGGCACGGGTAATTGTGAATAATTCTATCTCTGATTCTTTTACTTTACATAGGGGAACCCGTCAGGGATGTCCTCTGTCCCCGGCCCTCTTTGCCCTCGCGATAGAAGCATTGGCAATACGCATAAGGTCTTCCACGGATATCAAGGGAATAAGTATTGCGGATCGTGTAGACACCATCGGTTTATATGCTGATGATATGATCATATTTATGGATAAAACAGAAGAAACACTACCGCGAGTAATAACGACTATAGATAATTTTAGCAAATTCTCTGGTCTCTATATCAATTGGGATAAGTCTGCTCTGATGCCTCTGTCTCATGCGCCGATGCCCCGTCTCGAAAATCTCTCGTCACTACCTGTAGTCTCCAATTTCAAATATCTAGGAATACATATGTCTCAATATAGTCAGCTGGACCTACGACTTAATATTTATCCACTATTGGACCTGGCCAAATCTAAATTCATAGCTTGGAGCAAACTCCCTCTCTCCGTTGCAGGTCGCATTAATTTAGTTAAGATGATATTGCTCCCCAAATTTAATTATTGTCTCCAACATAGTGCTGTGCCAATACCCAAATCTTTTTTTGCAAACTTAAACTCCCTGACCACGTCCTTTATATGGGGGAAGACTAGACCCAAACTCAAGCTATCTACTCTACAGAGACCGACAAGGGGGGGAGGGGCAGCCTTACCAGACTTTTATCTATATTATCTTGCTGGGCAGGCTAGGGCGATAAGCAAATGGATGCCTAGCAACTCCCTACCTAATTCAGAAAGCCATATAATCCATTCTGCCCGTATTGACTGTCCACTGGGTTTTTTGGAAATGGAGAAAGTCAGTGCTCCCCGTTTGCTGCCATTGCTTCGACAAGCGAGATTAATATGGAGACAAATTAAAAAAGTTATTAAATATACAGATATAATAGCCGAAATGCCACTGTGGTATAATAGTTATTTTCCAGAATTACTAAATCACCCGTCTACTGAGTTCTGGATCTCATGTGGTGTTCTCTCGGTAGGTAATTTGTATAACCAAGATGTTTTTGTGTCCTTTGAACAATTGCGGGATACCTGCAATATCCCAAGATCTCAATTCTTCCGTTATTTACAGCTGAGGTCAGCTTTCCAGTCACATATGCGAAATGCAGGTGCAGGTCGAGCAATTTCATCTTTACCCCTTATAGGCATTCTCAAATCACAGGGTCCTCAGGGGCTCATTTCCTCTTTATACACATACCTATTATCCGTGGGAGATGGGCTCACTATTAACACCTTAAAAAAGAAATGGGAGGGACTCCTTCCCGATACACTGGGAGAGGAGTGGGAAGATATTTTGGAATCTCCAACTAAAGTTTCTCCCTCAGTTAACAATAGGATGACCCAGCTATATATTACATATCAGACTTATCTGACTCCGACACGACTTTTTAAAATGGGCCGCCTTCAGACGTCAGACTGCTTACGGTGTCACGCACATGATGCGGATTTTACCCACATGATATGGCGGTGCCCGGTAATCCTTCATTATTGGAAAGAAGTCACGACATTGTTAACGTCTTTATTGTTAATCCCTGTCCCACTTGAACCATTGACTTGCCTATTTGGGGTGTGGGATACAGAGACCTGGGATCACCATACTGGGATCTTCCTTCGAGAAACGCTCTTCTTAGCACGAAAGGTACTGGCATTAAGGTGGATGGGTAGCTCCTCCCCGTCTCTCAGAGCTTGGATTGACCTGGTGAACTCGGTTATCCCATATGAAAGAACACTGTACCATAATAGAGGATGCCCAGGTAAATTCGAAAAAATTTGGGGTAGATGGAACTCATCTCATCATACTCTGTAGTCTGCGTGGATTAGATATATGCACGGGGAGGAGGGCATGGGGTTTGGGGACATCGTTGCAGAGCAAACTTGAATCTGTTTTCTTTTGGCGACTTATTACTAAAGGTTAAAGTTGTTTAAGTTGTATAGTAGGTATTTTGTAGGTACTAGTGATTCAACATGCACAGTCTATTGCCTCTGAACTTTGGATGCGATGATGTTTGTAATCATTTGTATCTGATGGTATGTTTAATAATGATAAATGTAATATGTGCAATGTTTGTCTATTCTGAAATTAATAAACGAATTTAAAAAAAAAAAAAAATACAGGTAATGTATCTACCAGGTGATTTGAAGGACCCCTAAATTGACTGGTGAGTTTACTTTTCTCCCCCCTTATAATAGTCACTGGTGCCAAGAGCAAAGAGGCCAAGGTGTCGTAAAGTTAAAGAATCAGTGGGGGTCCTGTCAGTCTCACCAATTTGGCCCATGCCTTATTAAGGGTGATAATATCCTTTTAAGCATTTATAGATGGCGTCTATAGAGGTTCTATAACCTCATAGAAATTAATGGGGGTGATCGGCTTTATTGTTAGGTACAGCTTCACATACGGTAACTTGGTGTTACCCCGAACTTGAGGGGCCACAAAGCACCCAGCGGTGCTGTACACTAGGTCCAATATAGCCACCTGGGAAACGTTAGGACCCCCCGTCCTTACTGACGTATTCGGGTACCTGTGCTATTCCGACTGTCTAACTATATCAATATACTCCAACCAATAAGATAAATATGGGCAAAGTTGTGTGTACAGTCCACATAGGCGCGAGAATAAAGAGACGGCATCAGTGCGCGCCTGCTAATCGGCACATGTAAAAAGACAATTGTGATATGGCAAAATGTCAACAGAGAGGAGGCGTCTGGACAGTAGCTGGTTAATAATTGATCACATACATATTTATGTCCATAGTTTAGACTCACTTTTCATAACCTATAAGAACCAATGCGACAGTTTCAAAATAATAAGGAACGGTCTCACCCGATTCTGGGGGGGCCACTGATACATTCATCAATGGTCGCATACATCCCAATGTGCTCCCCTGATGAGAGGTGACGAAACGCGTCGAGATAAGGGAGGTAACAAGGGAATGGAGTCCACTATCGATCACAAGGAGGGGATGCAGCAGTCATCCACCAGAGTCGGGTGAGACCGCTCCTTATTATTTTGAAACTGGCGCATTGATTCTTATAGATAAGCGCCTGAGTATTCAGGTTGTTGGCACTCACATCATTACTGTTCCTTGTAACAGCTCTGCATTAAACTCTCTAACAAACCAAGCTCTACCCCCGAGTCAGCTCTGCTATACCGCTGTGCCTGTTTTGCTTTGGAGTCTCTGACAATCTCAGCTCTGTCACTGAATCATCTCAGCTATTCTGCTATGTCAGCTTCACATCGCTTCTCCTGCAACGTCAGCTCTGCTATACTGCTTAGTCAGCTCTGCTATACTGCTGTGCCTGTTTTGCTTTGGAGTCTCTGGCAATCTCAGCTCTGTCGCTGAATCATCTCAGCTATTCTGCTATGTCAAATCCTCATCGCTTCTCCTGCAACGTTGGCTCTGCTATACTGCTGTGCCAGTTTTGCTTTGGAGTCTCTGGCAATCTCAGCTCTGTCGCTCAATCATCTCAGCTATTCTGCTATGTCAGATCCTCATCGCTTCTCCTGCAACGTCAGCTCTGCTATACTGCTTAGTCAGCTCTGCTATACTGCTGTGCCAGTTTTGCTTTGGAGTCTCTGACAATCTCAGCTCTGTGGCTGAATCATCTCAGCTATTCTGCTATGTCAGATCTTCATCGCTTCTCCTGCAAGGTCAGCTCTGCTATACTGCTTAGTCAGCTCTGCTATACTGCTGTGCCAGTTTTGCTTTGGAGTCTCTGGCAATCTCAGCTCTGTCGCTGAATCATCTCAGCTATTCTGCTATGTCAAATCCTCATTGCTTCTCCTGCAACGTTGGCTCTGCTATACTGCTGTGCCAGTTTTGCTTTGGAGTCTCTGGCAATCTCAGCTCTGTCGCTCAATCATCTCAGCTATTCTGCTATGTCAGATCCTCATCGCTTCTCCTGCAACGTCAGCTCTGCTATACTGCTTAGTCAGCTCTGCTATACTGCTGTGCCAGTTTTGCTTTGGAGTCTTTGACAATCTCAGCTCTGTGGCTGAATCATCTCAGCTATTCTGCCATGTCAAATCCTCATTGCTTCTCCTGCAACGTTGGCTCTGCTATACTGCTGTGCCAGTTTTGCTTTGGAGTCTCTGGCAATCTCAGCTCTGTCGCTCAATCATCTCAGCTATTCTGCTATGTCAGATCCTCATCGCTTCTCCTGCAACGTCAGCTCTGCTATACTGCTGTGCCAGTTTGCTTTGGAGTCTTTGACAATCTCAGCTCTGTGGCTGAATCATCTCAGCTATTCTGCTATGTCAGCTTCACATCGCTTCTGCTGCAACGTCAGCTCTGCTATACTGCTTAGTCAGCTCTGCTATACTGCTGTGCCAGTTTTGCTTTGGAGTCTCTGACAATCTCAGCTCTACTCCTGAATCATCTCAGCTATTCTGCTATGTCAGATTCTCATCGTTTCTGCTGTAACGTCGGCTCTGCTATACTGCTGAGTCAGCTCTGGTATACTGCTGTGCTAGTTTTGCTTTGGAGTCTCTGACAATCTCAGCTCTATCGCTGCGGAATCATCTCAGCTATTCTGCTATGTCAGATCCTCATCGCTTCTCCTGCACCGTCAGCTCTGCTATACTGCTATGTTAGGATTCTGAAATCTCAGTTCAGCCACATCACTGAGTCTACCCTGTGGCCCTTGCGGGTGAAATCTCCGGGGGCCGCTTCCTCTGACGTTCTCCAGGACTAGTTACCTCTAGGCAGCGGCTATTTAAATCTCCTGAAGCTTAAAGAATGGGGGTGAGGGGGCAATGCCGGGACTGTGAGCTCGGTGATCCATCATGTCACGCTGCAGCTCATTATCTGCGGTGAGTAATAGGCCCGCGGTGGCGTCATGGCGGACGTTGTGCCCTGGATGCCGCTTTGCTTCTATTCCAGTCCCAGATTCCTAATTATACACATTGTGTCACCGGTGACCACGTTACTCGTCTGTAACCTCAGGAGGCACAATAAAAGAAAAAAAAGTAATTGTGTTTAACCCTTCACCTTGACACAAAAAATAAAATTAGAATTCAGAATAAATGGAATTTAAAAAAAAAAGAAGTACAAATACCGTATATAAAAAGAAGCTGGAGGCAAGTCCGCAACTTGTAAAGATGAAAAACTGAAGGGGAACAATATGCCACCTACAAGACGGCGTTTCAAGCCACCCAGCTGTGGACTCGAGTGGATCTGCGCTGCAGTGCTCAGCACAGTGGACGGCCGGGAGAACCGCAGTGCAAGGAAGTGAAGATCTGAAGACCCTCATTAACAGGATCGTGCGGGGTCCCAGAGATCAAACTATGGCTAATCTGATGGTGGTGGCATATCCCAGTATCCCAGGGATGTGTCACCACCTTACAGGACGAGACAGACGCTTTAAATGGCCTTATTTTAATCAATAGCATGGATGAATATAAAAAAACTTTGTGAAACATCATCAACAAATTTTGCTACTTTCTACACTCATGAGCCACTTCTCCTCTATGTAAAACTGCTAAAATCTGACTCGGTCTAAACAAGATAAACTGCCAGCTCACTGAGGGATCAGAAGTCAGCTGCCTATTGAGGTCTATGGAGAGGGGAAAGGGAGATGAAGGAACTGAATGAGAAAGACTGATCGTACTGCAGCTTTCTAGTGAGTGTTTTATCTTTCGTGGGTGCTGGATTCACAGCTACACTGTATAATGTCCCCTCATGTGGCTACTGTTTATGAACATGAACTACACAGAGACAGGAGAGCTGGAGCCCCTCATGTCTGTGTGTGCGGTGTATGATCATCTGCGCCCATTTCCATCTCAGACAACCCCTTTAACGATCCTTTTACTTACTCTCAGGTCCGCTTCCTTGCCCAAGATGTCATACAGCAGGGCTCCCTTTGAGGTGATTTCGGATGCAAGCTGTCTGGCATTCTTCAAGTCAGTAATCTGAAGCATAAAGGCAGCAGGCAGAATTAACAACCACAACAGTGTACAGAACCAGCACTATAATGACATGGAGAGAACCTTAAAGGGGTGTTCCGGCTTGGGATACTCTTGTACCCAAGATGCAGTTTGTTAAAAAAATAAATGTCCTTTACTCACCCTCCTCAGGTCCATCACTGTGTCTCCGCTACTGCTCCCAGTGTCTGTAATTGCTGACAGCGCTGCGGGCAATCAATGAGCTCAGCGGCTCATGGAGTTTTTTTTCCTGCAGCGCTGTCAATGTGATCTCAATATTGGACGACGGGCGAGACTCAGTGTTGGACCTGGGGAGAGTAGTAAAGTACAAAAAGAAAAACTGCAGCTGGGGTACAGTGGATTTTGCAAACTGTAAAACCCTTTTAAGTATTTGTTTTCATGTAGGAAACACACAAAAGATTTTCAGCGGCGGATCCGCATCGATATTTTGGGTGAGATTTTACCAAACCTCATCCAATCAATGCACAAAAATATCTGCAGATTTAACCCTGTAATTCCACCCCGGTAACGGCTGCTGCAGGGATATTGTATTTAAAGTCGGATCGCCCCCCCGGACGTATCACCTGAAACATGCAAGGGTTTAGAGGGGTCTTCATTGACCCCCTCCATAAATCTGGAGTTCCCACAACACTCACTTTAGTTCCCAAGTCAAACTTGAAAGTGGAGGTGTCTTCCTCCCCGATCTGTGTGCCCTCGATGCCCTTCGTCTTCATGGCGTTGTACAGCACGGTGGTGACCTTCAGCAGCTCCTTCACAGAGTGGCCGTCCGCCTGGTACAGCTTCTTGGTGTTCAGCTTGATGTGAGCTTTAGTGGCCTGAAATAACGATTGGAGAAGGTGAAACCTTATTACAACGTTCTACGCTGCTGCAATCATTCTGGCATGTGGGCAGCGGACGGCAGCGCAGCGCCATTGTAGCAGATGGGGCCGGCACAGGCGGCAGAGCGATAACCAGTATAAAAGCGACACATCAGGATCAGTGGGGATGGGTCATCAGGAGGTAACCTATTGCTTAAATCAGGATTTACATTAAATAAAGAAAAAGTTAATTAAAGTCTTGCAATGTTTACTCTGGCCATTAGGCCTTATACCAGACTCATACTTCCTATTTTGTAAAGAAAACTTTTCATCAGTCTCATTGTCATCACAGACAATATTACAATGACTGATAACATCCCTATACACAGTAGATAACACAGGATCCGCCATTCACAATAGGTGATATCACAGCTCACCTCCTCCTCCTCCTCCTGTTCAATGACTGATAACACCTCTATATACAGCAGATAACACAGGATCCACCATTCACAATAGGTGACGTCACAGCTCACCTCCTCCTCCTGTACAATGACTGATAACACAGGATCCACCATTCACAATAGGTGATGTCACAGCTCCCCTCCTCCTCCTGTACAATGACTGATAACACCTCTATATACAGTAGAAAACAATGGATCCACTGTTCACAATAGGTGATGTCACAGCTCACCTCCTCCTCCTCCTGTACAATGACTGATCCCACCTCTATATACAATAGATAACAGAGGATCCACCATTCACAATAGGTGATGTCACAGCTCACCTCCTCCTCCTGTACAATGGCTAATAACACCTCTATATACAGTAGATAACACAGGATCCACCAGTCACAATAGGTGATGTCACAGCTCACCTCCTCCTCCTGTACAATGACTGATAACGCCTCTATTTATATACAGTAGATAACGCAGGATCCACCATTCACAATAGGTGATGTCACAGCTCACCTCCCCCTCCTGTACAATGACTGATCACTCTATATACAGCTAACAGGATCCACCATATGTGATGCCAATCATCCTTTATAACACTGGTCGCACTGGGGGTGACAAGTAAAAGGCTATTGGACCACAACCCGGTCCATCGGACTGAACGTGAAGTCCTATGTATCTGTGCAGTCCAACGACAGTCCCCACAATTACCATTAATCTTAGACGGCGGCTTCGGGTCAATTACAAGAGATTATTACCAGATGCTGTTAGAATTAATGGCATTGAATGCAAACAGTTGTACGATGATCTCCCGCCTCGACGTGACTGATGGGCGCTGTCAGTAGAAGACGACCGTCCTCAGGTCTCCAATCTCAGCTCCTTCGGTGATCAGATTTTATCATGTCGCCGTACGGAGGGTTTATTCATGGGCTTCCCATGTGAGTCATTCTGTACCAATAACTCTCAAGTCGTGTATCTGGACTTACTCCAACTTTTCATATATTTTATATACACGCACATACAGAGCTCAGAATAAATGAGTACACCCCCTTTGAGAAGTAAGATTTTATTCAATATCTCCCTAAACACAAGGACAATTTTCCACATTTTTAACCCATAATATGAAAGCAAGATCAATAATATAACGTTCACTACTAAATCTTCAGTTTAACTTAATTTAGTTGATACAAAAACTGAGTACACCCCACATCAAAAAACACTACATCTAGTATTTTGCATGACCTCCATCATTTTTAAGGACAGCACCAAGTCTTCTAGGCCCGGGATGAAGAAGTTGGTGACATATTGTATCATCGATCTTTTTCCATTCAACGACGAGCTCTTTTAGAGAGAGGACGACTCGTCTCTGCAGAACTCCCCATATGTGTTCGGTTGGGTTCAGATCAGGAGACACTTGGCCACTGAGTCACTTATACCCAGTTCTTCTTCAGAAATGCAAGAGATGTGTTTCGGATCACTGTCATGCTGGAAGAGTGTGGGTCAACCAAGGGCACGGCGTGATCGTGGCATCTTCTCTATCACTATAGAGAGGTACATCTACAAAGTCAACAATCGGCCATCTGATACAGCCGAATATTTCACATTTTGACTCCTCAGCCTGGAGCAGCTACTGACAATTTTCTGCATTCCTGTTCCTGTACTTCCGTGTATAGTTGAATCGCCTGATCGTTTCCACGTGAAAGTTCCAGTCGCAATTCCTCCACGAAGACCACGCCTGGCCAGACTTCTCCGAACCGTAGATTGGTATAGCTATTTCCCCACTGGTTGCTGCCAGTTCTGAATTGATGGCACAGCTGGACATCGTCTGATTTCTAAGGGAAGTAACACGATGCGTCTTTCATGTGCTGCACTTAGATTCCTTGGATGACCACTTAGTCTCCGACCCTCAACGTTGCCCAATTCTTGGTGATTCATCAGAACATCTTCTAGAGTAATTCACGATACCCCAGTCTGCTTTGACATCTTTTTCCTGGGAGAGACCTTGCTGATGCACTATAACTACCTTGTGTCTTATTGCTTTGCTCTGTTTCACATGATGTACGACCTGTAGCATGAAGTTATTTTCCACAACCTTACCTTTGTAGCCGAGTTTGGTTGTTCCTCACCCAGTTGTGAGCCTCCAACACATATCTCAGTTTATAGCGGTTTCAATTTACATATGCAAATGATCATAATCACCTGTCTGGATTAATTGGTTACTCATACACCCAACGATAATCCTACAAAACTCCAGACAGTGTCCAAGTGTAACTAGAAGAATTGATGCCGTTTTCAAGGTAAAGGAAGCTCACCAAATATTAATGGGATCTAGATTTCTCTCAGTTCATTCACTTTGCATTTTGTTAATTGTTAAAAATAAACTATTAACACTTCCATCTCTGAAAACATTCTTACTTTCTAGCATATTTTTCCACAGCTGCCTAAAACTTTTGCAGTGTTCTGTATATTGGTGCCAATATTCAAAAAGGGTTCTAAAAGTGAACCTGGAAATTATAGGCCAGTAAGTCTAACCTCTATTGTTGGTAAAATATTTGAAGGGTTTCTGAGGGATGTTATTCTGGATTATCTCAATGAGAATAACTGTTTAACTCCATATCAGCATGGGTTTATGAGAAATCGCTCCTGTCAAACCAATCTAATCAGTTTTTATGAAGAGGTAAGCTATAGACTGGACCACGGTGAGTCATTGGACGTGGTATATCTCGATTTTTCCAAAGCGTTTGATACCGTGCCGCACAAGAGGTTGGTACACAAAATGAGAATGCTTGGTCTGGGGGAAAATGTGTGTAAATGGGTTAGTAACTGGCTTAGTGATAGAAAGCAGAGGGTGGTTATAAATGGTATAGTCTCTAACTGGGTCGCTGTGACCAGTGGGGTACCGCAGGGGTCGGTATTGGGACCTGTTCTCTTCAGCATATTCATTAATGATCTGGTAGAAGGTTCACACAGTAAAATATCGATATTTGCAGATGATACAAAACTATGTAAAGCAGTTAATACAAGAGAAGATAGTATTCTGCTACAGATGGATCTGGATAAGTTGGAAACTTGGGCTGAAAGGTGGCAGATGAGGTTTAACAATGATAAATGTAAGGTTATACACATGGGAAGAAGGAATCAATATCACCATTACACACTGAACGGGAAACCACTGGGTAAATCTGACAGGGAGAAGGACTTGGGGATCCTAGTTAATGATAAACTTACCTGGAGCAGCCAGTGCCAGGCAGCAGCTGCCAAGGCAAACAGGATCATGGGGTGCATTAAAAGAGGTCTGGATACACATGATGAGAGCATTATACTGCCTCTGTACAAATCCCTAGTTAGACCGCACATGGAGTACTGTGTCCAGTTTTGGGCACCGGTGCTCAGGAAGGATATAATGGAACTAGAGAGAGTACAAAGGAGGGCAACAAAATTAATAAAGGGGATGGGAGAACTACAATATCCAGATAGATTAGCGAAATTAGGATTATTTAGTCTAGAAAAAAGACGACTGAGGGGCGATCTAATAACCATGTATAAGTATATAAGGGGACAATACAAATATCTCGCTGAGGATCTGTTTATACCAAGGAAGGTGACGGGCACAAGGGGGCATTCTTTGCGTCTGGAGGAGAGAAGGTTTTTCCACCAACATAGAAGAGGATTCTTTACTGTTAGGGCAGTGAGAATCTGGAATTGCTTGCCTGAGGAGGTGGTGATGGCGAACTCAGTCGAGGGGTTCAAGAGAGGCCTGGATGTCTTCCTGGAGCAGAACAATATTGTATCATACAATTAGGTTCTGTAGAAGGACGTAGATCTGGGGATTTATTATGATGGAATATAGGCTGAACTGGATGGACAAATGTCTTTTTTCGGCCTTACTAACTATGTTACTATGTATGTATATATACTGGTAGGTTCAGAAATATTTGGACAGTGACAGAAAATCTTCATGATTTCAGCTCTGGAGGCCATTACTTTGGATTCAAAATGAAATTGAGATGCAATTAAAGTGGAGACTTTCAGGTTTAATTAAAGGGGTTGAGAAAAAAAAAATATCCTGTGAACCATTTAGGAAATGCAACTACCGTATTTTTCTACCAATCCTCCTCATTTCAGGGGCTCAAACGTAATTGGACAAATTAACTTTACCATAAATAAAATGTTAATTTTTAATACTTTGTAGAGAATCCTTTGCAGCAATGACGGCCTGATGTCTGGAAGCCATGGACGTCACCAAACACTGGTTTCCTCCTTTGAGATGCTGCATTTACCTCTATGGAGATACCCTAAGGCTGTGTTCACACGTTCCGGTTTTTTCGCGGCTTTTTCACGATAAAAACGCTATAAAACCACAAAAAAAAACGCATACAATAAGCATCCCATCATTTAGAATGAATTCCGCATGTTTTGTGCACATGATGCGTTTTTTTCCGCATAAAAAACGCATCAGGCACAAAATCCGGACATGCTCTATCTTTTTGCGGATTTCCCACTCCAAAATGCATTGGGAAGTGTCCGGAAAAAAACGCGTCAAAAACGCGGCAAAAAACGCATGCGGTTTTCTTGCGGATTTCATGCAGAAAATGTCCGGTTTTTCACAGGAATTTTCTGCATGAATTCCTGAACGTGTGCACATAGCCTTAGGGTATGTTCACACGTTCAGGATTTCCATCCTTTTTTTTTCCTGACTGTTTTTTAAAAAACTGCAGCTCTTGGCAGAAAACGCAGGTCCTTTTTTTGGTCCTTTTTTGGTCCGTTTTTGATGCGTTTTTTGATGCGTTTTTTTGATGCAGTTTTCTAGCCAGAGTCTGTGTGTTTTCTAGGAATTTTTTTAGGGTTAAAATGGCTGAAAATACCCTAACCCTACCCCTACCCCTAACCCTACCCCTAACCCTAACCCTACCCCTAACCCTACCCCTACCCCTAACCCTAACCCTAACCCTACCCCTAACCCTATTCTAACCTTAGTGAAAAAAAAAAAAAAAAAAAATTCTTTATTTTTTTTATTGTCCCTACCTATGGGGGTGACAAAGGGGGGGGGGTGTCATTTACTATTTTTTTATTTTGATCACTGAGATAGGTTATATCTCAGTGATCAAAATGCACTTTGGAACGAATCTGCCGGCCGGCAGATTCGGCGGGCGCACTGCGCATGCGCCCGCCATTTTGCAAGATGGCGGCGCCCAGGGAGAAGACGGCCGGACGGACACCGGGACGCCGGGTGAGTATAAGGGGGGGAGATTAGGGCACGGGGGGGGCATCAGAGCACTGGGGGGGGGCATCGGAGCACTGGGGGGGGGCATCGGAGCACGGGGGGCGGGATCGGAACACGGGGGGGGGCAGCCACACTCCGCCCACGCACTTCCGCCCGCTCCCCGCACTTCCTGCTGCAGCGGTTCTGCACATCAAACCGCAGTAAAACCCGCAGATATATTTTTGATCTGCGGGTTTTACTGCGGTTTGGACCTCACAATGGAGGTCTATGGGTGCAGAACCGCTGCGGCTCCGGAAAAAGAATTGACATGCTCCTTCTTTTTTCCGGGAGCTATTCAGCGCGTCTTTTTTTTTACAATTTCCGGACCATGTGCACAGTGTGTCCTGTTTTCCATAGGGTACAGTGTACTGTACCCTGCATGGAAAACAGCTGCGGAACCGCAGCGGCAAAACCGCCGCGGTTCCGCGGTAAAAAACGCACTGTGTGAACATGGCCTAATAGTTTATGCCATCGTGGAGTACATGGGAATTCATGACAATGATATAAAAGGCTCTTACTCAATGCAAACACGCAGGATAGTTAAACACCCTGCTGGCAGCTCCCAAACACCTCTCCTCACCGAACAACTTCACCCCCTCATTGTCCCCATATACAACTAAAGATATCAGAACATTTATGAAACTTGTATAAAAGAAAAGCTGCAATGTGATTAGTTTCTAATGAGCAGTTTTTCATTTGGAGTTTCAATAATCTGTCCCATCATTACTGGCGTACATAGGAAAGCAGTGATAGTGTAGGTGAGACTAAGAGAGGCTGAATCGGCACCACATCATAGATTACACTGAGACTGCTGGGTATACATCACATAGGAGACACCGAGACTGCTGTATACACATCACATAAGGGACACAGACTGTTGTATACATCACATAGGAGACACCGAGACTGCTGTATACACATCACATAAGAGACACAGACTGTTGTATACATCACATAGGACACAAAGACTGCCGAGTATACATCACACAGGATACATTGAGACTGCAGTATACACATCACATAGGAGACACACTGTTGTATATAATGAAATGGAAGTCCTTGAAACTGCTGTATAGACATCACATAGGATTAATTGAGACTGCTGTATATACGTCACGTAGGAGACTTATGCATATACATATCACATAGGAGACACAGACTGCTGTATACATCACAGCGAATGCATCAAGACTGACGTACACATCACATAGGATAGGCAGACTGCTGTTTATACACCACATAGGACTCCCCCGGTAGAACCAAAATGCTCATGAGAGATTTGGCACCAGAAGAAATATTTACAACTTCTATATGTCCGTATTTATGCTTTATTAGGGATGTGCAACCGCTGCATAGAATAATACATGTGCCATATGGGACAATATAGAAGACTTTAGATAATATGCAACTCTTGCAGTGGAAACCATATGTACAATTCTTGTAGTTTTGCATATTTGTGGATAATTAGCTAAATGTTTGTTATATATAATTTTTTTTCCTATCGCTGGTATGTGGAGCAAACGTTTGGCTAATCTGTATAATTATATGTTTAAATGTATTTCTCAATAATAGTATATTTATTAAAACCTTTTTTCCTTGTTTTTGGTTATTTTGCACTTCTTTCTAGATATGCAGTTCACATAGGAGACACAGATGGCTGTGTATAGAACACATAGAATACGTTGAGACTGCTGTATATACACATCACATAGGATACAATGAGACTGCTCTATATACATCATGTAGAATACACAGACTGCTATATATACATCACATAAGATACACTCAGACTGCTGAATATACATCCCACTCATAAATGTCCAAACAATGAATAGCTGGCACTTCACAATACATAATCATCATATTCGGACTTACATATAAAATAGCCGAAATGAAGAGATCCAGAATAGAATTAAAATGTACAATGCTTTTTTCATAAATTATTTAAAAATATATAGAGAGCAGTGCAGTATAATACAAGTGTGCCCTATCTAAAGGTGGGACGCTGAGTCACAATATTCAATTTTAAAGACCCATGTCAAAAACAGGTATATTCCGTATGGTAAACACTCCTATCCATGCTATCCGGCTCAACATTGGCCACCCAGTACAGCGCACCACCTCACCCCAACGCACGTTTCGCAACCAGCCAAACCAAATGAAAAATCTCTGTGGAAATTTGGAAGGCTGTGCAGACGAGAAATGTCTGGGATTTTACATTTGGGTAGCCTGACAATGAAAGGTCTTAATAATGTGAAGGAAACAGATCTGTCCTTACTATCCTGTAAGCATGAATTGATGTATGTATTCAGTGTGGTTTGGCATGATATATTAGCTGTGAAGATACTACAATATGAAGCCTGAGGGGTTAGGATTAGAGAATTGGCACTATGTCACCTCCAGAGGTTTTTCGGAGAAGTTCCATCTTTCAGTACGGTGTGCTGCATCATTTATGATGTTCCTGGGAGTGACGAAAACGAAACGGACGTCTTATGTTTGAAGATCAGGTTGGGGGTAATAGGCAGAGACAAGACTAGTCCAGTGGCGCCCCACGCAGGCTTCTCCTTGCACTGCTCTAGTTGTGTAAATCAGGAGAGACCTGGAAAAGGCGCCGATACTCTCTTCTACGGAGTATCATGATTGTGAATGACTTCTGTGGCTCTGTTCAGTATCTAAGGGGCGTTCAGCTATATCTACCATTCTCATAAAAAAATAATCATGTGCGATCATGACTGCAGTGAGGAGGAATGGAGGATCGGGACCCCCGTTCTAGTGATCGGTGGGGTTCTCAGTGATCAGACATATATGAATCAGTGATAATTGTCTCTTATAGGCACAGACCCTTTAAAATTCTTACCATGAACTGCGCGACGGCCTTGATGAAGAAGACCCTGTCCTGCTCCATGTCCACATCCACAGGTAAGGTCATGTTAGGTTCATACCTAGAGAGGAGGAAAAAAAAAAAAGGAGGTTATATAGCTTCTATAGTACACTGATCGCACATCACAATCGGGCCGGAACAGTGCCTGAAGTATAATAAATGTATTTATTTTACCTTTTCACCAGCCAAATGAGAACTTCAGAGACCAGAGGAAAGTTGGGGCTGCGGAAATTCTCCATGGAGATGAGGCGAGGGTACCCGAGCGCCCGCATCATTTCTGTGAAATCTGAGGACGGAGTAGGAAAAAATTAGATTACAAAGGGTAATGGTGGGCGAAACAGAAAGTGTCTGGTCCCCCACACAGGCCGGGGCTGTGACCTCAACATACAAAAACAGCACAGGAAAGATAAAGGTCTAAACTGCAGCAACCGGGAAACAGAAAACTTCAATACCAGAGTAGGTCTCATTAACAGAACTGGCAAAGTGAGGGGTTATATGCCCCTTAGGCCCTTACGGGGGCCTGTCAGCACAAAATGACTGTTCAAAACAAGTAGAGCAGCTTGAAGGGGAAGTGGGTCATTGCCTCGCTATTAAAGCGGGCCATTGTCTCCCTCTACAGGAAGCGGGGGCGGGCCTCCGCCCCTCTACAGGAAGCGGGGGCGGGCCTCCGCCTCTCTACAGGAAGCGGGGGCGGGCCTTTGCCGCTTCCTCTCTACAGGAAGCGGGGGCGGGCCTTTGCCGCTTCCTCTCTACAGGAAGCGGGGGCGGGCCTTTGCCACTTCCTCTCTACAGGAAGCGGGGGCGGGCCTTTGCCACTTCCTCTCTACAGGAAGCGGGGGCGGGCCTTTGCCGCTTCCTCTCTACAGGAAGCGGGGGCGGGCCTCTCTACAGGAAGCGGGGGCGGGCCTCTCTACAGGAAGCGGGGGCGGGCCTCTCTACAGGAAGCGGGGGCGGGCCTCTCTACAGGAAGCGGGGGCGGGCCTCTACCTCTACAGGAAGCGGGGGCGTGCCTTTGCCTCTCTCTCTCTACAGGAAGCGGGGGCGTGCCTTTGCCTCTCTCTCTCTACAGGAAGCGGGGGCGTGCCTTTGCCTCTCTCTCTCTACAGGAAGCGGAGGCGTGCCTTTGCCTCTTTCTCTCTACAGGAAGCGGGGGCGTGCCTTTGCCTCTTTCTCTCTACAGGAAGCGGGGGCGTGCCTTTGCCTCTTTCTCTCTACAGGAAGCGGGGGCGTGCCTTTGCCTCTTTCTCTCTACAGGAAGCGGGGGCGTGCCTTTGCCTCTTTCTCTCTACAGGAAGCGGGGACGTGCCTTTGCCTCTTTCTCTCTACAGGAAGCGGGGGCGTGCCTTTGCCTCTTTCTCTCTACAGGAAGCAGGGGCGTGCCTTTGCCTCTTTCTCTCTACAGGAAGCGGGGGCGCGCCTTTGTCTCTACAGATAGCGAGGCATGCCTTTGTCTCTCTCTGTACAGGAAACGGGGGGGGGGGGTGCCTTGTCTCTCTCTACAGAAAGCAGGGGCGTGCCTTTGTCTCTCTGTACAGGAAGTGGGGGGGTGCCTTGTCTCTCTCTACAGAAAGCAGGGGCGTGCCTTTGACTCTCTACAGGGCGGGGGGCTGCCTTTGTCTCTCGGCTTCTGCTCACCTGCCTGCGAATCTTAATACAGGCAGAGCAATACATGTTGGGAAGTGAGGAAAAGGACAGTGCAGCACCTACAGTACTGGCAGAATGTTAATAAATGGAAAATCTCGTGCTCACACACTCAAGAGTGGGTACCAAGATACAGAGGAGGAGTATTGGCCAGTTCCTAGCCACATTACATGAGTGACAAAAGCAGCTATATCTTGTTGTGGGTGATGAGGGCGGTTTTGCTTAGTCTACAGGACAGGATTTTAGTGGAAGGTCAGGTATGCTATAAGAGCTCTGAAAATCCCCAAAGCTTTAATATACTTGGCACAACGAATGGAAACCTACAAATTAATGAATTGTCCAGCACTGCAGAACACTGAGGCACGTGAGAATTGTGCAAAGTGCTTTTCATCCATAGCCTACATATTCTGCATTAACTATAACCAGCACATGGCTGACACAACCTGCTCTGTACGAGTAAGACGAAACTAAAGTGGAGTGGTCACCAGACTTGACAATGCAAGCTGCATACATTAATAAAAAATATAACAATACTGATGAGTCAGGTGTACCTACATTGAAAATCCGTATCGGAACGGTTAGGTAATCCTAATGAGCATTGCACGAGTCCAGCTAAGAAGGAAAGAGCTCAGGAGCCCAATGTATTCAGCCTGCACCCACCCTGACAGCTGCAGCTTGTACTGAGCAGTGTGGGGAGGAGGAACACTGGGGAGCCATCAATCAAGCTAGGTGGGTGGTGCTGCAATCTTAAGCTATGCCAGTGTTCCAGCTTTCTGTTAATTGCTTGAGCAGTTATTGCACCTATGGTTCAGAATGTGCACCATTCACTTGAATTATGCCTCCTGAACAGCACATGGCAGAGGACTGTCGTCTGCCATATGCATCAATATAGCTGCTTGTGTGTTTTTACATCCATTAACCTAGTTTCTAGTAGAGATCAACAGTCCTGTACTCCGCTCTACCTGCACAACAGACCTGACACAAGCAGGACGGAACGGTGTTTGATGATTATCATTGACAAGTGCAGCTCCGTTGATGCATATGGCAGATGAAGCGCTTCAACAAAGTGGCATTTTTCAGATTTACAACACTTATGTGTCAGCAGCAGGAACAAAATCAACTCAGCACTTCTCCACTGTGGCAGGCAGAGCATATTGGAGTGCAGGACTGTGGGTTTCTGCTGCAAACTAGCTAACAGATCGATGAAGTTAAAACGCACAGGCAGCTGTACTGAGGTAAATGGCAGACGATACTGTAAATCAGTCGGGCAGAGTGGTGCACAGGATCATCCACTGAATAGAAGAATAGGGTGCGTTACCAAGAGAAGAGCACAGCATAACAGAGCAGAGCTGTGCTGGAAGCCTGGGCTGTGTTGCACATGTATCAGTCAGCGGATTCCAGGAAAGCTCGGAGTCATCAATTCAGAGATATATGGCTGGTCAGGAGCACACACAGGAGAGGGAGGCAGGGGCCTGAAGCACTGAGGAGAAGCAGGGTGCCCACAGGAGAGGGAGTCAGGGGCCTGAAGCACTGAGGAGAAGCAGGGTGCTGCTGGGAAATGCCAACAATAGGACCATACATTCAGCTATGTGAAACTGGATGCACAGAGGGGCGAATGGAGATTAAAAAATACACAAAAGGTACAAGAAAGAAACGTTATGTTCGGCTTGGTCTGTATGACCAGTAAGTAAATTTACTTCGCTTTGGAAAAAATAATTGATCCACTTATGAAATTTTAGGAGGTCGTCAATTGGGCGTTTTACCAGAGTCAGCTGCTTATGGGGGCATCCAACGCATGCCCTCTGCATGTGATCTGGGGGAGCCACGCATGTCGACATGTTGCGAGAGCATCGCGGTCGCTCTGAGGCCCCCACTCACAGGCTGCACCATGGGGGTCACACGTCCGTCACCCACAGTACAAATACAGACCGGCTGTGAGTCTCCTAGGCAAATAAGAGGCCATTAAAGGGGTTGTTCACTACTCGGGCAAATCTTTCTCAACCCGTATTTTTCCACCAAGTAAAACAGTAACACCTAGACACATCATTCCATGTCTCTCCCTGGGACGGTGCTGGCACCACAGGTGAGTGTAGGTATTATTACTTTACTTGGGACAAACATAGTGATGGAGAGTAGTGGACAATCCCTTTAAGTTTAGGTCAAGAAACCTGTGGCTGCTCCATACATGGTGGTGTGTACGCAGGGTGCAAATGTCGGCCCGAGTCTGAGGTGCACGTGGGATATAAACATCACAATGAGGTGATAACTGGTTATGACAATTTTTACAACACAAAAAAAAACTATGACGTCATTGTCATCATTTACAAGCTGTGATGTCATTATATATAAAAACAACCAATCACAATACAGGAATTAGAACACAAACTGGGCTGCTGCCCGCATCAACCAATCACATCGCAGCGTTCGTGTGCAAGATAGAGAGCAGCGATCTGATAGGTTGACCTTTTGAGGTGACGTCTATATAAACCCCCGCTCTCTATAGAAGGCATACAGATTGATTCATCGCTACAAGGTTGGTGAGGAGGAAATGAGGATAAGACCAGAGCGCTTACTCCGTAGGTCCCGGTAAGACATGGCGCCGAGTCCCGCTCCACTGCGGCTGACTGAATAAACTAGGCCGTTACCAGGCAGAGGAGATTCGCTGCCATGACAACTGCTGCTTGAACGGAAGCTCTCTCAGACCAAAAAGGAGCTGCGCGAAGTTTGGAGCATGCGCATTGTGTGCATATTTTTACGCTGCAGGAAAGCCTGTGGTTAATCATGTAATTTATGGACAAACACTGATGGAACAGAGGGAAAAATATGTTACTGCTCCCCTCAGTGACCGCACAGCGGAGGCAGCTGCATTCACAATGTTCTAGTAGGGCTTTGGTCACGTTTGTCCACTTTATGGTCCAAAATTTGATAATGTCCTTAACTGGGACGTTGCCCAGTGAAAAATATCACTCCCTGTATATCACATCCCACTGTGGCAATAAATTACCCCAGAATCACATCTAGAAAGGTGTCAGGACACGCAGAGCATCGCAGCTATGATAGAAAGGTGTCAGGACACACAGAGCATCACAGCTATGATAGAAAGATGTCAGGACACGCAGAGCATCACAGCTATGATAGAAAGATGTCAGGACACACAGAGCATCACAGCTATGATAGAAAGATGTCAGGACACAGAGCATCACAGCTATGATAGAAAGATGTCAGGACACACAGAGCATCACAGCTATGATAGAAAGGTGTCAGGACACGCAGAGCATCACAGCTATGATAGAAAGGTGTCAGGACACACAGAGCATCACAGCTATGATAGAAAGATGTCAGGACACGCAGAGCATCACAGCTATGATAGAAAGATGTCAGGACACGCAGAGCATCGCAGCTATGATAGAAAGGAGTCAGGACACGCAGAGCATCGCAGCTATGATAGAAAGGTGTCAGGACACACAGAGCATCACAGCTATGATAGAAAGATGTCAGGACACACAGAGCATCGCAGCTATGATAGAAAGATGTCAGGACACGCAGAGCATCGCAGCTATGATAGAAAGATGTCAGGACACGCAGAGCATCGCAGCTATGATAGAAAGGAGTCAGGACACGCAGAGCATCGCAGCTATGATAGAAAGGTGTCAGGACACACAGAGCATCACAGCTATGATAGAAAGATGTCAGGACACGCAGAGCATCACAGCTATGATAGAAAGATGTCAGGACACACAGAGCATCGCAGCTATGATAGAAAGATGTCAGGACACGCAGAGCATCGCAGCTATGATAGAAAGATGTCAGGACACGCAGAGCATCGCAGCTATGATAGAAAGATGTCAGGACACACAGAGCATCACAGCTATGATAGAAAGGTGTCAGGACACGCAGAGCATCACAGCTATGATAGAAAGATGTCAGGACACGCAGAGCATCACAGCTATGATAGAAAGATGTCAGGACACGCAGAGCATCACAGCTATGATAGAAAGATGTCAGGACACGCAGAGCATCGCAGCTATGATAGAAAGATGTCAGGACACACAGAGCATCACAGCTATGATAGAAAGGAGTCAGGACACGCAGAGCATCGCAGCTATGATAGAAAGATGTCAGGACACGCAGAGCATCACAGCTATGATAGAAAGATGTCAGGACACGCAGAGCATCGCAGCTATGATAGAAAGATGTCAGGACACACAGAGCATCACAGCTATGATAGAAAGGAGTCAGGACACGCAGAGCATCGCAGCTATGATAGAAAGGTGTCAGGACACGCAGAGCATCACAGCTATGATAGAAAGATGTCAGGACACGCAGAGCATCACAGCTATGATAGAAAGATGTCAGGACACGCAGAGCATCACGGCTATGATAGAAAGATGTCAGGACACACAGAGCATCGCAGCTATGATAGAAAGGAGTCAGGACACGCAGAGCATCGCAGCTATGATAGAAAGGTGTCAGGACACGCAGAGCATCACAGCTATGATAGAAAGGAGTCAGGACACGCAGAGCATCGCAGCTATGATAGAAAGATGTCAGGACACGCAGAGCATCACAGCTATGATAGAAAGATGTCAGGACACGCAGAGCATCGCAGCTATGATAGAAAGATGTCAGGACACACAGAGCATCACAGCTATGATAGAAAGGTGTCAGGACACACAGAGCATCACAGCTATGATAGAAAGGTGTCAGGACATGCAGAGCATCACAGCTATGATAGAAAGGAGTCAGGACACGCAGAGCATCGCAGCTATGATAGAAAGATGTCAGGACACGCAGAGCATCACAGCTATGATAGAAAGGTGTCAGGACACGCAGAGCATCACGGCTATGATAGAAAGATGTCAGGACACACAGCATCGCAGCTATGATAGAAAGGAGTCAGGACACGCAGAGCATCGCAGCTATGATAGAAAGGTGTCAGGACACGCAGAGCATCACAGCTATGATAGAAAGGAGTCAGGACACGCAGAGCATCGCAGCTATGATAGAAAGATGTCAGGACACGCAGAGCATCACAGCTATGATAGAAAGATGTCAGGACACGCAGAGCATCGCAGCTATGATAGAAAGATGTCAGGACACACAGAGCATCACAGCTATGATAGAAAGGTGTCAGGACACACAGAGCATCACAGCTATGATAGAAAGGTGTCAGGACATGCAGAGCATCACAGCTATGATAGAAAGGTGTCAGGACATGCAGAGCATCACAGCTATGATAGAAAGATGTCAGGACACGCAGAGCATCGCAGCTATGATAGAAAGGTGTCAGGACACGCAGAGCATCGCAGCTATGATAGAAAGGTGTCAGGACACGCAGAGCATCGCAGCTATGATAAGTGTCAGGACACGCAGAGCATCACAGCTATGATAGAAAGGTGTCAGGACACACAGAGCATCACAGCTATGATAGAAAGATGTCAGGACACGCAGAGCATCGCAGCTATGATAGAAAGGTGTCAGGACACGCAGAGCATCGCAGCTATGATAGAAAGGTGTCAGGACACGCAGAGCATCGCAGCTATGATAGAAAGGTGTCAGGACATGCAGAGCATCACAGCTATGATAGAAAGGTGTCAGGACACGCAGAGCATCGCAGCTATGATAGAAAGGTGTCAGGACACGCAGAGCATCGCAGCTATGATAAGTGTCAGGACACGCAGAGCATCACAGCTATGATAGAAAGGTGTCAGGACACACAGAGCATCACAGCTATGATAGAAAGGTGTCAGGACACACAGCATCGCAGCTATGATAGAAAGGTGTCAGGACACACAGAGCATCACAGCTATGATAGAAAGGTGTCAGGACACACAGAGCATCACAGCTATGATAGAAAGGTGTCAGGACACGCAGAGCATCGCAGCTATGATAGAAAGGAGTCAGGACACACAGAGCATCACAGCTATGATAGAAAGGTGTCAGGACACACAAAGCATCACAGCTATGATAGAAAGGTGCCAGGACACGCAGAGCATCACAGCTATGATAAGTGTCAGGACACGCAGAGCATCACAGCTATGATAGAAAGGTGTCAGGACACACAGAGCATCACAGCTATGATAGAAAGGTGCCAGGACACGCAGAGCATCACAGCTATGATAGAAAGGTGTCAGGACACGCAGAGCATCACAGCTATGATAGAAAGGTGTCAGGACACGCAGAGCATCACAGCTATGATAGAAAGGTGTCAGGACACACAGAGCATCACAGCTATGATAGAAAGGTGTCAGGACACACAGCATCGCAGCTATGATAGAAAGGTGTCAGGACACACAGAGCATAACAGCTATGATAGAAAGGTGTCAGGACACGCAGAGCATCGCAGCTATGATAGAAAGGTGTCAGGACACACAGAGCATCACAGCTATGATAGAAAGATGTCAGAACACGCAGAGCATCACAGCTATGATAGAAAGGTGTCAGGACACACAGAGCATCACAGCTATGATAGAAAGATGTCAGAACACGCAGAGCATCACAGCTATGATAGAAAGGTGTCAGGACACGCAGAGCATCGCAGCTATGATAGAAAGGTGTCAGGACACGCAGAGCATCACATCTAGAAAGGAGTCAGGACACGCAGAGCATCGCAGCTATGATAGAAAGGTGTCAGGACACGCAGAGCATCGCAGCTATGATAGAAAGGTGTCAGGACACACAGAGCATCACAGCTATGATAGAAAGGTGTCAGGACACACAAAGCATCACAGCTATGATAGAAAGGTGTCAGGACACGCAGAGCATCGCAGCTATGATAGAAAGGTGTCAGGACACGCAGAGCATCACATCTAGAAAGGAGTCAGGACACGCAGAGCATCGCAGCTATGATAGAAAGGTGTCAGGACACACAGAGCATCACAGCTATGATAGAAAGGTGTCAGGACACGCAGAGCATCACATCTAGAAAGGAGTCAGGACACGCAGAGCATCGCAGCTATGATAGAAAGGTGTCAGGACACACAGAGCATCACAGCTATGATAGAAAGGTGTCAGGACACGCAGAGCATCGCAGCTATGATAGAAAGGTGTCAGGACACACAGAGCATCACAGCTATGATAGAAAGATGTCAGAACACGCAGAGCATCACATCTAGAAAGGAGTCAGGACACGCAGAGCATCACAGCTATGATAAAAAGGAGTCAGGACACGCAGAGCATCGCAGCTATGATAGAAAGGTGTCAGTACACGCAGAGCATCACAGCTATGATAGAAAGGTGTCAGTACACGCAGAGCATCACAGCTATGATAGAAAGGTGTCAGGACACAGAGCATCGCAGCTATGATAGAAAGGAGTCAGGACACGCAGAGCATCACAGCTATGATAGAAAGGTGTCAGGACACGCAGAGCATCACAGCTATGATAGAAAGGTGTCAGGACACACAGAGCATCACAGCTATGATAGAAAGGTGTCAGGACACGCAGAGCATCGCAGCTATGATAGAAAGGAGTCAGGACACACAGAGCATCACAGCTATGATAGAAAGGTGTCAGGACACACAGAGCATCACAGCTATGATAGAAAGATGTCAGAACACGCAGAGCATCACAGCTATGATAGAAAGGTGTCAGGACACACACAGCATCACAGCTATGATAGAAAGATGTCAGAACACGCAGAGCATCACAGCTATGATAGAAAGGTGTCAGGACACACAGAGCATCGCAGCTATGATAGAAAGGTGTCAGGACACGCAGAGCATCGCAGCTATGATAGAAAGGTGTCAGGACACACAGAGCATCACAGCTATGATAGAAAGGTGTCAGGACACACAAAGCATCACAGCTATGATAGAAAGGTGTCAGGACACGCAGAGCATCGCAGCTATGATAGAAAGGTGTCAGGACACGCAGAGCATCACATCTAGAAAGGAGTCAGGACACGCAGAGCATCGCAGCTATGATAGAAAGGTGTCAGGACACACAGAGCATCACAGCTATGATAGAAAGGTGTCAGGACAAGCAGAGCATCACATCTAGAAAGGAGTCAGGACACGCAGAGCATCGCAGCTATGATAGAAAGGTGTCAGGACACACAGAGCATCACAGCTATGATAGAAAGGTGTCAGGACACGCAGAGCATCGCAGCTATGATAGAAAGGTGTCAGGACACACAGAGCATCACAGCTATGATAGAAAGATGTCAGAACACGCAGAGCATCACATCTAGAAAGGAGTCAGGACACGCAGAGCATCACAGCTATGATAAAAAGGAGTCAGGACACGCAGAGCATCGCAGCTATGATAGAAAGGTGTCAGTACACGCAGAGCATCACAGCTATGATAGAAAGGTGTCAGGTTACGCAGAGCATCGCAGCTATGATAGAAAGGTGTCAGGGTACGCAGAGCATCGCAGCTATGATAGAAAGGTGTCAGGTTACGCAGAGCATCGCAGCTATGATAGAAAGGTGTCAGAACACGCAGAGCATCGCAGCTATGATAGAAAGGTGTCAGAACACGCAGAGCATCGCAGCTATGATAGAAAGGTGTCAGGACACGCAGAGCATCGCAGCTATGATAGAAAGGTGTCAGGTTACGCAGAGCATCGCAGCTATGATAGAAAGGTGTCAGGTTACGCAGAGCATCACAGCTATGATAGAAAGGTGTCAGGTTACACAGAGCATCACAGCTATGATAGAAAGGTGTCAGGACACACAGCATCGCAGCTATGATAGAAAGGTGTCAGGACACACAGAGCATCACAGCTATGATAGAAAGGTGTCAGGACACACAGAGCATCACAGCTATGATAGAAAGGTGTCAGGACACGCAGAGCATCGCAGCTATGATAGAAAGGAGTCAGGACACACAGAGCATCACAGCTATGATAGAAAGGTGTCAGGACACACAAAGCATCACAGCTATGATAGAAAGGTGCCAGGACACGCAGAGCATCACAGCTATGATAAGTGTCAGGACACGCAGAGCATCACAGCTATGATAGAAAGGTGTCAGGACACACAGAGCATCACAGCTATGATAGAAAGGTGCCAGGACACGCAGAGCATCACAGCTATGATAGAAAGGTGTCAGGACACGCAGAGCATCACAGCTATGATAGAAAGGTGTCAGGACACACAGAGCATCACAGCTATGATAGAAAGGTGTCAGGACACGCAGCATCGCAGCTATGATAGAAAGGTGTCAGGACACACAGAGCATCACAGCTATGATAGAAAGGTGTCAGGACACGCAGAGCATCGCAGCTATGATAGAAAGGTGTCAGGACACACAGAGCATCGCAGCTATGATAGAAAGATGTCAGAACACGCAGAGCATCACAGCTATGATAGAAAGGTGTCAGGACACACAGAGCATCACAGCTATGATAGAAAGATGTCAGAACACGCAGAGCATCACAGCTATGATAGAAAGGTGTCAGGACACGCAGAGCATCACAGCTATGATAGAAAGATGTCAGAACACGCAGAGCATCACAGCTATGATAGAAAGGTGTCAGGACACACAGAGCATCGCAGCTATGATAGAAAGGTGTCAGGACACGCAGAGCATCGCAGCTATGATAGAAAGGTGTCAGGACACACAGAGCATCACAGCTATGATAGAAAGGTGTCAGGACACACAAAGCATCACAGCTATGATAGAAAGGTGTCAGGACACGCAGAGCATCGCAGCTATGATAGAAAGGTGTCAGGACACGCAGACCATCACATCTAGAAAGGAGTCAGGACACGCAGAGCATCGCAGCTATGATAGAAAGGTGTCAGGACACACAGAGCATCACAGCTATGATAGAAAGGTGTCAGGACACGCAGAGCATCACATCTAGAAAGGAGTCAGGACACGCAGAGCATCGCAGGTATGATAGAAAGGTGTCAGGACACACAGAGCATCACAGCTATGATAGAAAGGTATCAGGACACGCAGAGCATCGCAGCTATGATAGAAAGGTGTCAGGACACACAGAGCATCACAGCTATGATAGAAAGATGTCAGAACACGCAGAGCATCACATCTAGAAAGGAGTCAGGACACGCAGAGCATCACAGCTATGATAAAAAGGAGTCAGGACACGCAGAGCATCGCAGCTATGATAGAAAGGTGTCAGTACACGCAGAGCATCACAGCTATGATAGAAAGGTGTCAGGACACAGAGCATCGCAGCTATGATAGAAAGGAGTCAGGACACGCAGAGCATCACAGCTATGATAGAAAGGTGTCAGGACACGCAGAGCATCACAGCTATGATAGAAAGGTGTCAGGACACGCAGAGCATCACAGCTATGATAGAAAGGTGTCAGGACACGCAGAGCATCGCAGCTATGATAGAAAGGAGTCAGGACACACAGAGCATCACAGCTATGATAGAAAGGTGTCAGGACACACAGAGCATCACAACTATGATAGAAAGATGTCAGAACACGCAGAGCATCACAGCTATGATAGAAAGGTGTCAGGACACACACAGCATCACAGCTATGATAGAAAGATGTCAGAACACGCAGAGCATCACAGCTATGATAGAAAGGTGTCAGGACACACAGAACATCGCAGCTATGATAGAAAGGTGTCAGGACACGCAGAGCATCGCAGCTATGATAGAAAGGTGTCAGGACACACAGAGCATCACAGCTATGATAGAAAGGTGTCAGGACACACAAAGCATCACAGCTATGATAGAAAGGTGTCAGGACACGCAGAGCATCGCAGCTATGATAGAAAGGTGTCAGGACACGCAGAGCATCACATCTAGAAAGGAGTCAGGACACGCAGAGCATCGCAGCTATGATAGAAAGGTGTCAGGACACACAGAGCATCACAGCTATGATAGAAAGGTGTCAGGACAAGCAGAGCATCACATCTAGAAAGGAGTCAGGACACGCAGAGCATCGCAGCTATGATAGAAAGGTGTCAGGACACACAGAGCATCACAGCTATGATAGAAAGGTGTCAGGACACGCAGAGCATCGCAGCTATGATAGAAAGGTGTCAGGACACACAGAGCATCACAGCTATGATAGAAAGATGTCAGAACACGCAGAGCATCACATCTAGAAAGGAGTCAGGACACGCAGAGCATCACAGCTATGATAAAAAGGAGTCAGGACACGCAGAGCATCGCAGCTATGATAGAAAGGTGTCAGTACACGCAGAGCATCACAGCTATGATAGAAAGGTGTCAGGTTACGCAGAGCATCGCAGCTATGATAGAAAGGTGTCAGGGTACGCAGAGCATCGCAGCTATGATAGAAAGGTGTCAGGTTACGCAGAGCATCGCAGCTATGATAGAAAGGTGTCAGAACACGCAGAGCATCGCAGCTATGATAGAAAGGTGTCAGAACACGCAGAGCATTGCAGCTATGATAGAAAGGTGTCAGGACACGCAGAGCATCGCAGCTATGATAGAAAGGTGTCAGGTTACGCAGAGCATCGCAGCTATGATAGAAAGGTGTCAGGTTACGCAGAGCATCGCAGCTATGATAGAAAGGTGTCAGGACACGCAGAGCATCACAGCTATGATAGAAAGGTGTCAGGACACGCAGAGCATCACAGCTATGATAGAAAGGTGTCAGGACACGCAGAGCATCGCAGCTATGATAGAAAGATGTCAGAACACACAGAGCATCGCAGCTATGATAGGTGTCAGGGAATACACAGAGCATCGCAGCTATGATAGAAAGGTGTCAGGACACACAGAGCATCACAGCTATGATAGAAAGGTGTCAGGTTACGCAGAGCATCGCAGCTATGATAGAAAGGTGTCAGGACACGCAGAGCATCACAGCTATGATAGAAAGGTGTCAGGACACGCAGAGCATCGCAGCTATGATAGAAAGATGTCAGGACACGCAGAGCATCGCAGCTATGATAGAAAGGTGTCAGGACACGCAGAGCATCACAGCTATGATAGAAAGGTGTCAGGAGACGAAGAGCATCGCAGCTATGATAGAAAGGTGTCAGGACACACAGAGCATCGCAGCTATGATAGAAAGGTGTCAGGACACGCAGAGCATCGCAGCTATGATAGAAAGGTGTCAGGACATGCAGAGCATCACAGCTAGAATGGAGTCAGGACACGCAGAGCATCACATCTAGAAAGGTGTCAGGACATGCAGAGCATCGCAGCTATGATAGAAAGGTGTCAGGACACGCAGAGCATCACAGCTATGATAGAAAGGTGTCAGGACACGCAGAGCATCGCAGCTATGATAGAAAGGTGTCAGGACACAGCATCGCAGCTATGATAGAAAGGTGTCAGAACATGCAGAGCATCGCAGCTATGATAGAAAGGTGTCAGGACACGCAGAGCATCGCAGCTATGATAGAAAGGTGTCAGGACATGCAGAGCATCACAGCTATGATAGAAAGGTGTCAGAACAAGCAGAGCATCGCAGCTATGATAGAAAGGTGTCAGGACACGCAGAGCATCGCAGCTATGATAGAAAGGTGTCAGGACACGCAGAGCATCGCAGCTATGATAGAAAGGTGGACACGCAGAGCATCGCAGCTAGAAAGGAGTCAGGTTACACAGAGCATTGCAGCTATAATAGAAAGGTGTCAGGACACACAGCATCGCAGCTATGATAGAAAGGAGTCAGGACATGCAGAGCATCACAGCTAGAATGGAGTCAGGACACGCAGAGCATCACATCTAGAAAGGTGTCAGGACATGCAGAGCATCGCAGCTATGATAGAAAGGTGTCAGGACACGCAGAGCATCACAGCTATGATAGAAAGGTGTCAGGACACGCAGAGCATCGCAGCTATGATAGAAAGGTGTCAGGACACAGCATCGCAGCTATGATAGAAAGGTGTCAGAACATGCAGAGCATCGCAGCTATGATAGAAAGGTGTCAGGACACGCAGAGCATCGCAGCTATGATAGAAAGGTGTCAGGACATGCAGAGCATCACAGCTATGATAGAAAGGTGTCAGAACACGCAGAGCATCGCAGCTATGATAGAAAGGTGTCAGGACACGCAGAGCATCGCAGCTATGATAGAAAGGTGTCAGGACACGCAGAGCATCGCAGCTATGATAGAAAGTTGGACACGCAGAGCATCGCAGCTAGAAAGGAGTCAGGTTACACAGAGCATTGCAGCTATAATAGAAAGGTGTCAGGACACACAGCATCGCAGCTATGATAGAAAGGAGTCAGGACACGCAGAGCATCGCAGCTATGATAGAAAGGTGTCAGAACACGCAGAGCATCGCAGCTATGATAGAAAGGTGTCAGGACACGCAGAGCATCGCAGCTATGATAGAAAGTTGTCAGGTTACGCAGAGCATCGCAGCTATGATAGAAAGGTGTCAGGTTACGCAGAGCATCGCAGCTATGATAGAAAGGTGTCAGGACATGCAGAGCATCACAGCTATGATTGAAAGGTGTCAGGACACGCAGAGCATCACAGCTATGATAGAAAGGTGTCAGGACACGCAGAGCATCGCAGCTATGATAGAAAGATGTCAGAACACACAGAGCATCGCAGCTATGATAGGTGTCAGGGAATACACAGAGCATCGCAGCTATGATAGAAAGGTGTCAGGACACACAGAGCATCGCAGCTATGATAGAAAGGTGTCAGGTTACGCAGAGCATCGCAGCTATGATAGAAAGGTGTCAGGACACGCAGAGCATCACAGCTATGATAGAAAGGTGTCAGGACACGCAGAGCATCGCAGCTATGATAGAAAGATGTCAGGACACGCAGAGCATCACAGCTATTATAGAAAGGTGTCAGGACACGCAGAGCATCACAGCTATGATAGAAAGGTGTCAGGAGACGAAGAGCATCGCAGCTATGATAGAAAGGTGTCAGGACACACAGAGCATCGCAGCTATGATAGAAAGGTGTCAGGTTACGCAGAGCATCGCAGCTATGATAGAAAGGTGTCAGGACACGCAGAGCATGACAGCTATGATAGAAAGGTGTCAGGACACGCAGAGCCACGCAGCTATGATAGAAAGATGTCAGGACACACAGAGCATCGCAGCTATGATAGAAAGGTGTCAGGACATGCAGAGCATCACAGCTAGAATGGAGTCAGGACACGCAGAGCATCACATCTAGAAAGGTGTCAGGACATGCAGAGCATCGCAGCTATGATAGAAAGGTGTCAGGACACGCAGAGCATCACAGCTATGATAGAAAGGTGTCAGGACACGCAGAGCATCGCAGCTATGATAGAAAGGTGTCAGGACACAGCATCGCAGCTATGATAGAAAGGTGTCAGAACATGCAGAGCATCGCAGCTATGATAGAAAGGTGTCAGGACACGCAGAGCATCGCAGCTATGATAGAAAGGTGTCAGGACATGCAGAGCATCACAGCTATGATAGAAAGGTGTCAGAACACGCAGAGCATCGCAGCTATGATAGAAAGGTGTCAGGACACGCAGAGCATCGCAGCTATGATAGAAAGGTGTCAGGACACGCAGAGCATCGCAGCTATGATAGAAAGGTGGACACGCAGAGCATCGCAGCTAGAAAGGAGTCAGGTTACACAGAGCATTGCAGCTATAATAGAAAGGTGTCAGGACACACAGCATCGCAGCTATGATAGAAAGGAGTCAGGACACGCAGAGCATCACAGCTATGATAGAAAGGTGTCAGGACACGCAGAGCATCGCAGCTATGATAGAAAGGTGTCAGGACACGCAGAGCATCGCAGCTATGATAGAAAGGTGTCAGGACACAGCATCGCAGCTATGATAGAAAGGTGTCAGAACATGCAGAGCATCGCAGCTATGATAGAAAGGTGTCAGGACACGCAGAGCATCGCAGCTATGATAGAAAGGTGTCAGGACATGCAGAGCATCACAGCTATGATAGAAAGGTGTCAGAACACGCAGAGCATCGCAGCTATGATAGAAAGGTGTCAGGACACGCAGAGCATCGCAGCTATGATAGAAAGGTGTCAGGACACGCAGAGCATCGCAGCTATGATAGAAAGGTGGACACGCAGAGCATCGCAGCTAGAAAGGAGTCAGGTTACACAGAGCATTGCAGCTATAATAGAAAGGTGTCAGGACACACAGCATCGCAGCTATGATAGAAAGGAGTCAGGACACGCAGAGCATCGCAGCTATGATAGAAAGGTGTCAGAACACGCAGAGCATCGCAGCTATGATAGAAAGGTGTCAGGACACGCAGAGCATCGCAGCTATGATAGAAAGTTGTCAGGTTACGCAGAGCATCGCAGCTATGATAGAAAGGTGTCAGGTTACGCAGAGCATCGCAGCTATGATAGAAAGGTGTCAGGACATGCAGAGCATCACAGCTATGATTGAAAGGTGTCAGGACACGCAGAGCATCACAGCTATGATAGAAAGGTGTCAGGACACGCAGAGCATCGCAGCTATGATAGAAAGATGTCAGAACACACAGAGCATCGCAGCTATGATAGGTGTCAGGGAATACACAGAGCATCGCAGCTATGATAGAAAGGTGTCAGGACACACAGAGCATCGCAGCTATGATAGAAAGGTGTCAGGTTACGCAGAGCATCGCAGCTATGATAGAAAGGTGTCAGGACACGCAGAGCATCACAGCTATGATAGAAAGGTGTCAGGACACGCAGAGCATCGCAGCTATGATAGAAAGATGTCAGGACACGCAGAGCATCGCAGCTATTATAGAAAGGTGTCAGGACACGCAGAGCATCACAGCTATGATAGAAAGGTGTCAGGAGACGAAGAGCATCGCAGCTATGATAGAAAGGTGTCAGGACACACAGAGCATCGCAGCTATGATAGAAAGGTGTCAGGTTACGCAGAGCATCGCAGCTATGATAGAAAGGTGTCAGGACACGCAGAGCATGACAGCTATGATAGAAAGGTGTCAGGACACGCAGAGCCACGCAGCTATGATAGAAAGATGTCAGGACACGCAGAGCATCGCAGCTATGATAGAAAGGTGTCAGGACATGCAGAGCATCACAGCTAGAATGGAGTCAGGACACGCAGAGCATCACATCTAGAAAGGTGTCAGGACATGCAGAGCATCGCAGCTATGATAGAAAGGTGTCAGGACACGCAGAGCATCACAGCTATGATAGAAAGGTGTCAGGACACGCAGAGCATCGCAGCTATGATAGAAAGGTGTCAGGACACAGCATCGCAGCTATGATAGAAAGGTGTCAGAACATGCAGAGCATCGCAGCTATGATAGAAAGGTGTCAGGACACGCAGAGCATCGCAGCTATGATAGAAAGGTGTCAGGACATGCAGAGCATCACAGCTATGATAGAAAGGTGTCAGAACACGCAGAGCATCGCAGCTATGATAGAAAGGTGTCAGGACACGCAGAGCATTGCAGCTATGATAGAAAGGTGTCAGGACACGCAGAGCATCGCAGCTATGATAGAAAGGTGGACACGCAGAGCATCGCAGCTAGAAAGGAGTCAGGTTACACAGAGCATTGCAGCTATAATAGAAAGGTGTCAGGACACACAGCATCGCAGCTATGATAGAAAGGAGTCAGGACACGCAGAGCATCGCAGCTATGATAGAAAGGTGTCAGAACACGCAGAGCATCGCAGCTATGATAGAAAGGTGTCAGGACACGCAGAGCATCGCAGCTATGATAGAAAGGTGTCAGGTTACGCAGAGCATCGCAGCTATGATAGAAAGGTGTCAGGTTACGCAGAGCATCGCAGCTATGATAGAAAGGTGTCAGGACATGCAGAGCATCACAGCTATGATAGAAAGGTGTCAGGACACGCAGAGCATCACAGCTATGATAGAAAGGTGTCAGAACACGCAGAGCATCGCAGCTATGATAGAAAGGTGTCAGGACACGCAGAGCATCGCAGCTATGATAGAAAGGTGTCAGAACACGCAGAGCATCGCAGCTATGATAGAAAGGTGTCAGGACACGCAGAGCATCGCAGCTATGATAGAAAGGTGTCAGGTTACGCAGAGCATCGCAGCTATGATAGAAAGGTGTCAGGTTACGCAGAGCATCGCAGCTATGATAGGTGTCAGGACACGCAGAGCATCACAGCTATGATAGAAAGGTGTCAGGACACGCAGAGCATCACAGCTATGATAGAAAGGTGTCAGGACACGCAGAGCATCGCAGCTATGATAGAAAGATGTCAGAACACACAGAGCATCGCAGCTATGATAGGTGTCAGGGAATACACAGAGCATCGCAGCTATGATAGAAAGGTGTCAGGACACACAGAGCATCACAGCTATGATAGAAAGGTGTCAGGTTACGCAGAGCATCGCAGCTATGATAGAAAGGTGTCAGGACACGCAGAGCATCACAGCTATGATAGAAAGGTGTCAGGACACGCAGAGCATCGCAGCTATGATAGAAAGATGTCAGGACACGCAGAGCATCGCAGCTATGATAGAAAGGTGTCAGGACACGCAGAGCATCACAGCTATGATAGAAAGGTGTCAGGAGACGAAGAGCATCGCAGCTATGATAGAAAGGTGTCAGGACACACAGAGCATCGCAGCTATGATAGAAAGGTGTCAGGACACGCAGAGCATCGCAGCTATGATAGAAAGGTGTCAGGACATGCAGAGCATCACAGCTAGAATGGAGTCAGGACACGCAGAGCATCACATCTAGAAAGGTGTCAGGACATGCAGAGCATCGCAGCTATGATAGAAAGGTGTCAGGACATGCAGAGCATCACAGCTATGATAGAAAGGTGTCAGGACACGCAGAGCATCGCAGCTATGATAGAAAGGTGTCAGGACACAGCATGGCAGCTATGATAGAAAGGTGTCAGAACATGCAGAGCATCGCAGCTATGATAGAAAGGTGTCAGGACACGCAGAGCATCGCAGCTATGATAGAAAGGTGTCAGGACATGCAGAGCATCACAGCTATGATAGAAAGGTGTCAGAACACGCAGAGCATCGCAGCTATGATAGAAAGGTCTCAGGACACGCAGAGCATCGCAGCTATGATAGAAAGGTGTCAGGACACGCAGAGCATCGCAGCTATGATAGAAAGGTGGACACGCAGAGCATCGCAGCTAGAAAGGAGTCAGGTTACACAGAGCATTGCAGCTATAATAGAAAGGTGTCAGGACACACAGCATCGCAGCTATGATAGAAAGGAGTCAGGACACGCAGAGCATCGCAGCTATGATAGAAAGGTGTCAGAACACGCAGAGCATCGCAGCTATGATAGAAAGGTGTCAGGACACGCAGAGCATCGCAGCTATGATAGAAAGGTGTCAGGTTACGCAGAGCATCGCCGCTATGATAGAAAGGTGTCAGGATACACAGAGCATCGCAGCTATGATAGAAAGGTGTCAGGTTACGCAGAGCATCGCAGCTATGATAGAAAGGTGTCAGGACACGCAGAGCATCACAGCTATGATAGAAAGGTGTCAGGACACGCAGAGCATCGCAGCTATGATAGAAAGATGTCAGGACACGCAGAGCATCGCAGCTATTATAGAAAGGTGTCAGGACACACAGAGCATCGCAGCTATGATAGAAAGGTGTCAGGTTACGCAGAGCATCGCAGCTATGATAGAAAGGTGTCAGGACACGCAGAGCATCACAGCTATGATAGAAAGGTGTCAGGACACGCAGAGCATCGCAGCTATGATAGAAAGATGTCAGGACACGCAGAGCATCGCAGCTATTATAGAAAGGTGGCAGGAAACGCAGAGCATCACAGCTATGATAGAAAGGTGTCAGGAGACGAAGAGCATCGCAGCTATGATAGAAAGGTGTCAGGACACACAGAGCATCGCAGCTATGATAGAAAGGTGTCAGGTTACGCAGAGCATCGCAGCTATGATAGAAAGGTGTCAGGACACGTAGAGCATGACAGCTATGATAGAAAGGTGTCAGGACACGCAGAGCCACGCAGCTATGATAGAAAGATGTCAGGACACGCAGAGCATCGCAGCTATGATAGAAAGGTGTCAGGACATGCAGAGCATCACAGCTAGAATGGAGTCAGGACACGCAGAGCATCACATCTAGAAAGGTGTCAGGACATGCAGAGCATCGCAGCTATGATAGAAAGGTGTCAGGACACGCAGAGCATCACAGCTATGATAGAAAGGTATCAGGACACGCAGAGCATCACAGCTATGATAGAAAGGTGTCAGGACACAGCATCGCAGCTATGATAGAAAGGTGTCAGAACATGCAGAGCATCGCAGCTATGATAGAAAGGTGTCAGGACACGCAGAGCATCGCAGCTATGATAGAAAGGTGTCAGGACATGCAGAGCATCACAGCTATGATAGAAAGGTGTCAGAACACGCAGAGCATCGCAGCTATGATAGAAAGGTGTCAGGACACGCAGAGCATCGCAGCTATGATAGAAAGGTGTCAGGACACGCAGAGCATCGCAGCTATGATAGAAAGGTGGACACGCAGAGCATCGCAGCTAGAAAGGAGTCAGGTTACACAGAGCATTGCAGCTATAATAGAAAGGTGTCAGGACACACAGCATCGCAGCTATGATAGAAAGGAGTCAGGACACGCAGAGCATCGCAGCTATGATAGAAAGGTGTCAGAACACGCAGAGCATCGCAGCTATGATAGAAAGGTGTCAGGACACGCAGAGCATCGCAGCTATGATAGAAAGGTGTCAGGTTACGCAGAGCATTGCAGCTATGATAGAAAGGTGTCAGGTTACGCAGAGCATCGCAGCTATGATAGAAAGGTGTCAGGACATGCAGAGCATCACAGCTATGATAGAAAGGTGTCAGGACACGCAGAGCATCACAGCTATGATAGAAAGGTGTCAGAACACGCAGAGCATCGCAGCTATGATAGAAAGGTGTCAGGACACGCAGAGCATCGCAGCTATGATAGAAAGGTGTCAGAACACGCAGAGCATCGCAGCTATGATAGAAAGGTGTCAGGACACGCAGAGCATCGCAGCTATGATAGAAAGGTGTCAGGTTACGCAGAGCATCGCAGCTATGATAGAAAGGTGTCAGGACACGCAGAGCATCGCAGCTATGATAGGTGTCAGGACACGCAGAGCATCACAGCTATGATAGAAAGGTGTCAGGACACGCAGAGCATCACAGCTATGATAGAAAGGTGTCAGGACACGCAGAGCATCGCAGCTATGATAGAAAGATGTCAGAACACACAGAGCATCGCAGCTATGATAGGTGTCAGGGAATACACAGAGCATCGCAGCTATGATAGAAAGGTGTCAGGACACACAGAGCATCACAGCTATGATAGAAAGGTGTCAGGTTACGCAGAGCATCGCAGCTATGATAGAAAGGTGTCAGGACACGCAGAGCATCACAGCTATGATAGAAAGGTGTCAGGACACGCAGAGCATCGCAGCTATGATAGAAAGATGTCAGGACACGCAGAGCATCGCAGCTATGATAGAAAGGTGTCAGGACACGCAGAGCATCACAGCTATGATAGAAAGGTGTCAGGAGACGAAGAGCATCGCAGCTATGATAGAAAGGTGTCAGGACACACAGAGCATCGCAGCTATGATAGAAAGGTGTCAGGACACGCAGAGCATCGCAGCTATGATAGAAAGGTGTCAGGACATGCAGAGCATCACAGCTAGAATGGAGTCAGGACACGCAGAGCATCACATCTAGAAAGGTGTCAGGACATGCAGAGCATCGCAGCTATGATAGAAAGGTGTCAGGACATGCAGAGCATCACAGCTATGATAGAAAGGTGTCAGGACACGCAGAGCATCGCAGCTATGATAGAAAGGTGTCAGGACACAGCATCGCAGCTATGATAGAAAGGTGTCAGAACATGCAGAGCATCGCAGCTATGATAGAAAGGTGTCAGGACACGCAGAGCATCGCAGCTATGATAGAAAGGTGTCAGGACATGCAGAGCATCACAGCTATGATAGAAAGGTGTCAGAACACGCAGAGCATCGCAGCTATGATAGAAAGGTCTCAGGACACGCAGAGCATCGCAGCTATGATAGAAAGGTGTCAGGACACGCAGAGCATCGCAGCTATGATAGAAAGGTGGACACGCAGAGCATCGCAGCTAGAAAGGAGTCAGGTTACACAGAGCATTGCAGCTATAATAGAAAGGTGTCAGGACACACAGCATCGCAGCTATGATAGAAAGGAGTCAGGACACGCAGAGCATCGCAGCTATGATAGAAAGGTGTCAGAACACGCAGAGCATCGCAGCTATGATAGAAAGGTGTCAGGACACGCAGAGCATCGCAGCTATGATAGAAAGGTGTCAGGTTACGCAGAGCATCGCCGCTATGATAGAAAGGTGTCAGGTTACGCAGAGCATCGCAGCTATGATAGAAAGGTGTCAGGATATGCAGAGCATCACAGCTATGATTGAAAGGTGTCAGGACACGCAGAGCATCACAGCTATGATAGAAAGGTGTCAGGACACGCAGAGCATCGCAGCTATGATAGAAAGATGTCAGAACACACAGAGCATCGCAGCTATGATAGAAAGATGTCAGGTTACGCAGAGCATCGCAGCTATGATAGAAAGGTGTCAGGACACGCAGAGCATCACAGCTATGATAGAAAGGTGTCAGGACACGCAGAGCATCGCAGCTATGATAGAAAGATGTCAGGACACGCAGAGCATCGCAGCTATTATAGAAAGGTGTCAGGACACGCAGAGCATCACAGCTATGATAGAAAGGTGTCAGGAGACGAAGAGCATCGCAGCTATGATAGAAAGGTGTCAGGACACACAGAGCATCGCAGCTATGATAGAAAGGTGTCAGGTTACGCAGAGCATCGCAGCTATGATAGAAAGGTGTCAGGATACACAGAGCATCGCAGCTATGATAGAAAGGTGTCAGGTTACGCAGAGCATCGCAGCTATGATAGAAAGGTGTCAGGACACGCAGAGCATGACAGCTATGATAGAAAGGTGTCAGGACACGCAGAGCATCGCAGCTATGATAGAAAGATGTCAGGACACGCAGAGCATCGCAGCTATTATAGAAAGGTGTCAGGACACGCAGAGCATCACAGCTATGATAGAAAGGTGTCAGGAGACGAAGAGCATCGCAGCTATGATAGAAAGGTGTCAGGACACACAGAGCATCGCAGCTATGATAGAAAGGTGTCAGGTTACGCAGAGCATCGCAGCTGTGATAGAAAGGTGTCAGGACACGCAGAGCATCACAGCTATGATAGAAAGGTGTCAGGACACGCAGAGCCTCGCAGCTATGATAGAAAGATGTCAGGACATGCAGAGCATCGCAGCTATGATAGAAAGGTGTCAGGACATGCAGAGGATCACAGCTAGAATGGAGTCAGGACACGCAGAGCATCACATCTAGAAAGGTGTCAGGACATGCAGAGCATCGCAGCTATGATAGAAAGGTGTCAGGACACGCAGAGCATCACAGCTATGATAGAAAGGTGTCAGGACACAGCATCGCAGCTATGATAGAAAGGTGTCAGAACATGCAGAGCATCGCAGCTATGATAGAAAGGTGTCAGGACACGCAGAGCATTGCAGCTATGATAGAAAGGTGTCAGGACATGCAGAGCATCACAGCTATGATAGAAAGGTGTCAGAACACGCAGAGCATCGCAGCTATGATAGAAAGGTGTCAGGACACGCAGAGCATCGCAGCTATGATAGAAAGGTGTCAGGACACGCAGAGCATCGCAGCTATGATAGAAAGGTGGACACGCAGAGCATCGCAGCTAGAAAGGAGTCAGGTTACACAGAGCATTGCAGCTATAATAGAAAGGTGTCAGGACACACAGCATCGCAGCTATGATAGAAAGGAGTCAGGACACGCAGAGCATCGCAGCTATGATAGAAAGGTGTCAGAAACGCAGAGCATCGCAGCTATGATAGAAAGGTGTCAGGACACGCAGAGCATCGCAGCTATGATAGAAAGGTGTCAGGTTACGCAAAGCATCGCAGCTATGATAGAAAGGTGTCAGGTTACGCAGAGCATCGCAGCTATGATAGAAAGGTGTCAGGACATGCAGAGCATCACAGCTATGATAGAAAGGTGTCAGGACACGCAGAGCATCACAGCTATGATAGAAAGGTGTCAGGACACGCAGAGCATCGCAGCTATGATAGAAAGATGTCAGAACACACAGAGCATCGCAGCTATGATAGGTGTCAGGGAATACACAGAGCATCGCAGCTATGATAGAAAGGTGTCAGGACACACAGAGCATCGCAGCTATGATAGAAAGGTGTCAGGTTACGCAGAGCATCGCAGCTATGATAGAAAGGTGTCAGGACACGCAGAGCATCACAGCTATGATAGAAAGGTGTCAGGACACGCAGAGCATCGCAGCTATGATAGAAAGATGTGAGGACATGCAGAGCATCGCAGCTATTATAGAAAGGTGTCAGGACACGCAGAGCATCACAGCTATGATAGAAAGGTGTCAGGAGACGAAGAGCATCGCAGCTATGATAGAAAGGTGTCAGGACACACAGAGCATTGCAGCTATGATAGAAAGGTGTCAGGTTACGCAGAGCATCGCAGCTATGATAGAAAGGTGTCAGGACACGCAGAGCATCACAGCTATGATAGAAAGGTGTCAGGACACGCAGAGCATCGCAGCTATGATAGAAAGATGTCAGGACACGCAGAGCATCGCAGCTATGATAGAAAGGTGTCAGGACACGCAGAGCATCACAGCTATGATAGAAAGGTGTCAGGACACAGAGCATCGCAGCTATGATAGAAAGGTGTCAGTACACGCAGAGCATTGCAGCTATGATAGAAAGGTGTCAGGACACGCAGAGCATCGCAGCTATGATAGAAAGGTGTCAGGACACGCAGAGCATCACAGCTAGAATGGAGTCAGGACACGCAGAGCATCACATCTAGAAAGGTGTCAGGACATGCAGAGCATCGCAGCTATGATAGAAAGGTGTCAGGACACACAGCATCGCAGCTATGATAGAAAGGTGTCAGAACACGCAGAGCATCGCAGCTATGATAGAAAGGTGTCAGGACATGCAGAGCATCACAGCTAGAATGGAGTCAGGACACGCAGAGCATCACATCTAGAAAGGTGTCAGGACATGCAGAGCATCGCAGCTATGATAGAAAGGTGTCAGGACACGCAGAGCATCACAGCTATGATAGAAAGGTGCCAGGACACGCAGAGCGTCGCAGCTATGATAGAAAGGTGTCAGGACACACAGCATCGCAGCTATGATAGAAAGGTGTCAGAACATGCAGAGCATCGCAGCTATGATAGAAGGGTGTCAGGACACGCAGAGCATCGCAGCTATGATAGAAAGGTGTCAGGACATGCAGAGCATCACAGCTATGATAGAAAGGTGTCAGAACACGCAGAGCATCGCAGCTATGATAGAAAGGTGTCAGGACACGCAGAGCATCGCAGCTATGATAGAAAGGTGTCAGGACACGCAGAGCATCGCAGCTATGATAGAAAGGTGGACACGCAGAGCATCGCAGCTAGAAAGGAGTCAGGTTACACAGAGCATTGCAGCTATGATAGAAAGGTGTCAGGACACACAGCATCGCAGCTATGATAGAAAGGTGTCAGGTTACGCAGAGCATCGCAGCTATGATAGAAAGGTGTCAGAACACGCAGCGCATCGCAGCTATGATAGAAAGGTGTCAGGACATGCAAAGCATCACAGCTATGATAGAAAGGTGTCAGAACACGCAGAGCATCGCAGCTATGATAGAAAGGTGTCAGGACATGCAGAGCATCGCAGCTATGATAGAAAGGTGTCAGGACATGCAGAGCATCACAGCTATGATAGAAAGGTGTCAGAACACGCAGAGCATCGCAGCTATGATAGAAAGGTGTCAGGACATGCAGAGCATCGCAGCTATGAAAGAAAGGTGTCAGGACACGCAGAGCATCGCAGCTATGACAGAAAGGTGTCAGGACACAGAGCATCGCAGCTATGATAGAAAGGAGTCAGGACACGCATAGCATCGCAGCTATGATAGAAAGGTGTCCGGACATGCAGAGCATCGCAGCTATGATAGAAAGGTGTCAGAACACGCAGAGCATCGCAGCTATGATAGAAAGGTGTCAGGGCACGCAGAGCATCGCAGCTATGATAGAAAGGTGTCAGGACACGCAGAGCATCGCAGCTATGACAGAAAGGTGTCAGGACACAGAGCATCGCAGCTATGATAGAAAGGAGTCAGGACACGCAGAGCATCGCAGCTATGATAGAAAGGAGTCAGGACACGCAGAGCATCGCAGCTATGATAGAAAGGTGTCAGGACACACAGAGCATCACAGCTATGATAGAAAAGTGTCAGGACATGCAGAGCATCGCGGCTATGATAGAAAGGTGTCAGGACACGCAGAGCATCACAGCTATGATAGAAAAGTGTCAGGACACGCAGAGCATCGCAGCTATGATAGAAAAGTGTCAGGACACGCAGAGCATCGCAGCTATGATAGAAAAGTGTCAGGACACGCAGAGCATCGCAGCTATGATAGAAAAGTGTCAGGACACGCAGAGCATCACAGCTATGATAGAAAAGTGTCAGGACATGCAAAGCATCGCAACTAATATAAAGGTGTCAGGACACACAGAGCATCACAGCTATGATAGAAAAGTGTCAGGACATGCAGAGCATCGCAGCTATGATAGAAAAGTGTCAGGACACGCAGAGCATCACAGCTATGATAGAAAGGTGTCAGGACACGCAGAGCATCGCAGCTATGATACAAAGGTGTCAGGACACGCAGAGCATCGCAGCTATGATAGAAAGGTGGACACGCAGAGCATCACAGCTAGAAAGGAGTCAGGTTACACAGAGCATTGCAGCTATGATAGAAAGGTGTCAGGACACACAGCATCGCAGCTATGATAGAAAGGTGTCAGAACACGCAGAGCATCGCAGCTATGATAGAAAGGTGTCAGGACACGCAGAGCATCGCAGCTATGATAGAAAGGTGTCAGGACATGCAAAGCATCACAGCTATGATAGAAAGGTGTCAGGACACGCAGAGCATCGCAGCTATGATAGAAAGGTGTCAGGACATGCAGAGCATCGCAGCTATGATAGAAAGGTGTCAGGACATGCAGAGCATCACAGCTATGATAGAAAGGTGTCAGAACACGCAGAGCATCGCAGCTATGATAGAAAGGTGTCAGGACATGCAGAGCATCGCAGCTATGACAGAAAGGTGTCAGGACACAGAGCATCGCAGCTATGATAGAAAGGAGTCAGGACACGCAGAGCATCGCAGCTATGATAGAAAGGAGTCAGGACACGCAGAGCATCGCAGCTATGATTGAAAGGTGTCAGGACACACAGAGCATCGCAGCTATGATAGAAAGGTGTCAGGACACACAGAGCATCACGGCTATGATAGAAAAGTGTCAGGACACGCAGAGCATCGCGGCTATGATAGAAAGGTGTCAGGACACGCAGAGCATCACAGCTATGATAGAAAAGTGTCAGGACACGCAGAGCATCGCAGCTATGATAGAAAAGTGTCAGGACACGCAGAGCATCGCAGCTATGATAGGAAAGTGTCAGGACACGCAGAGCATCGCAGCTATGATAAAAAAGTGTCAGGACACGCAGAGCATCGCAGGTATGATAGAAAGGTGTCAGGACACGCAGAGCATCGCAGCTATGATAGAAAGATGTCAGGACACACAGCATTACAGCTATGATAGAAAGATGTCAGGACACGCAGAGCATCACAGCTATGATAGAAAGGTGTCAGGACACGCAGAGCATCGCAGCTATGAAAGAAAGGCTTCAGGACACGTAGAGCATGATAGCTATGATATAAAGGCACCAGGACACGCAGAGCATCACAGCTATGATACAAAGGTGTCAGGACTTGCAGAGCATCGCAGCTATGATAGAAAGGTGTCAGGACTTGCAGAGCATTGCATCTATGATAAAAAAAAAGGCATCAGGACACCTAGAGCATCACAGCTATGGCAGAAAGGAATTAGGACACGTAGAGCATCACAGCTATGATAGAAAGATGTCTGGATACACAGAGCATTGATGATTGACTGTGTATCTCCATAGTGGTGAAAGAGCCTTTGCTGACACCTGTCCACTATCTTCAATGGACAAGAGCATCAGAACTGGATCAGCAGTAATAGTAGAAGGCGCCCGGTCTGATTTATCCCGTTTTCACCCTGTGGACATCCAGTGCTTGTGCGTCACTTACCTGGAAAGAGGTTGTACCGGGATGATGCACTATGGGAAAGAAGACAAAATGGCAGGGGTCGTGTGATGGCCAATGTTCTCCTGGACACCTTTTGTCCTCTGCCTAGTGTAAATGTGACACCTACCTAACATTGAACAAACCATGTACCCTTCTTGGCAGTGGGAGTCGCTGATAGCAGTGCCTCCTTCAGCAGGAGAATGGTCGGAGGAACATGATGAAAAGATCAAGGCGATGACTTGTCTCCAAATTCTCCAGGATTCAGTCCGATTGATTACCTGTGGGATGTGTTGAAAAACGAGCCTGATCCATGGAGACCGTACCGGGCAGCGCATAGGTCTTGCCTTGAGGCCACACGTGGCCAAAACTCCACTACCATGGTGGCCAATGGCCACATGAGATTGAAAAATTGTGGCTTTACCCTTAAAGGATCTGCCGCTAATGTTACAGGACACCATCAAAGGTCCTTTGGAGGCCTGGACTTTATGAGTCGGAGCTGTTTTGGTGGCACAAGACCGACACAATGTTAAGAATGTTGTAATATTATGGCTGACTGGTATCTCTCCTGACTGATATTTGATAGGACTTATCTGCACGTTAACCCTCATGAATAAAAGATGCATTAGGTAATTCTCATCCTAGCTAGACATGAGGTTGCTGCAGTGGATGCTTTGGCTGCCATTACTAAAGATGGCCAAGCTTATCGGGCACATTGTTAGAAAGGTACAGTGTAGGGGCATTGTGATTGCGGCACTGTTAGACCCCCCAAAAATTGAGGTATGCCCTTGAGTCTATCCATTGGGTGCAGAAACACCTAGAGATATATAGACGATTACTAAATGCCCATTTACACAAGCTACCGTAATAACTGGGAACGAGCGTTTGTTATACCGCCGATGCTCATTTGTTCAATCATTCATGACTGCATTAAAATCATTGTTTTTGGCAGCACATCGCCCTGTGTAAACAGGAGATGTGCTGTCGACAGCAATGATATTCTTTTCACACAGAGAATGATCATGTTAACAATCGTTCTGTGCGCATAGAATTCTTGTCATCCTGTGTAAACGACCGCTGCCTGACCTGTATACGGTATATTCCATCGGCAGACTATCACGGATTAAGGGTGCCTTCAGACGTCCGCCCTTCACATTTCCACTGGCTCCTCACAAACCATATAGATCTACAGACCGAGTGATCCTCACCAAAACATGGAGACTGATCAAACTCGCCAATGCAAGGCTATGGATCCGTGAAAAATTTGAACAGATAAATTTGGGAAAACTTTTTGTACACACTTACCTTTAATGTAAGTGACGCAATTAATCTTCATCTGCTCTGGGAAAACAATTAGTGATGATTAGCGGCAACATGGAGCATCCTGCAGCTCAGGCGACCGGGTGAGAGCAGATGCAGATCGCTAGAACGTAGGTAATTAGACCTCTGTGCGCCTGTCCCCCGGTGTTCATCACAATAACAATTAATTACGGTGTTACACAACAGTGTCTGGTCTCCGCCTAATCGATCATAATCACATTCTTTAGAACTGCAAATAGTAAATAATATCAAAGCATTGATTCTTTAGTGAAGTCTTGTTATGCTGATTATTTGGTGATTAGAGCAAGTTATATTATTCTGGCCCCTCATATACATCTGACCCCCAATTTTAATGCAAGCGAAAAAAAAATAAAATTAGAAGTACTCACCCTTCACAGGTCCAGTGCCGACCCTCTGTCGCTCCACTGTTCATGGCCTTTCTTGACAGGCAGAAGTTACATCTTGGCTTGTAGGATCGGTGATGATCTGGGGAGGCTTCAGCAAGGCTGGAATTGGGCAGGTTGTTCTTTGCGAAGGACGTATGACTCGAGCATCATACAAGGCTATCCTGGAAAAACAGTTGATTCCTTCTGCTCAGGCAAAGCTCCTCAACTCTGAGGACTGTTTTTTCCAGCAGGACAATGCACCATGCCACACAGCTAGGTCAATCAAGGTGTGGATGAAGGACCACCACATCAAATCCCTGTCATGGCCGCCCAATCTCCAGACCTGAACCCCATTGGATACCTCTGGAATTTTATCAAGAGGATGATGGATGGTCACAAGCCATCAAACTAAGAAGAACTGCTTACATTTTTGTACCAGGAGAGGCATAAGGTCACCCAAACGCATTGTGAAAGACTGGTGGAAAGCATGCCAAGACGCATGAAAGCTGGGATTAACAATCATGGTTATTCCACAAAATATTGATTTCTGACCTCTTCCTGAGGTAAAACATTAGTATTGTTGTTTCTAAATGATTATGAACTTCCTTCTTTTGCATTATTTGAGGTCTGCAAGCAATGCATTTTTTTTTTTGTTATTTTGACCATTTCTCATTTTCAGAAAAAAAAAAAATACAAAATTTATTGCTTGGAACTTCGGAGACATGTTGTCAGACGTTTATTTAATAATAGAACAATTTATATTTTACTCAAATATACCTATAAAGAGAAAAATCAGACAAATTGAAAATTTTGCAGTGGTCTCTTAATTTTTGCCAGAGCTGTGTATATATATATATATATATATATATATATATATATATATATATATATTAGATAACAGGATTCACGATAGATGATGTCACAGCTCACCTCCTCAACAATGACTGATAACATCTCTATATTCAGTAGATAACACAGGATCCACCATTCACAATAGGTGATGTCACAGCTCACCTCCTCCTCCTGAACAATGACTGATAACACCGCTATATACAGTAGATAACACAGGATCCACCATTCACAATAGGTGATGTCACAGCTCACCTCCTCCTCCTGTACAATGACTGATAACACCTGTATATACAGTAGATAACACAGGATCCACCATTCACAATAGGTGATGTCACAGCTCACCTCCTCCTCCTGTACAATGACTGATAACACCGCTATATACAGTAGATAACACAGGATCCACCATTCACAATAGGTGATGTCACAGCTCACCTCCTCCTCCTGTACAATGACTGATAACACCTCTATATACAGTAGATAACACAGGATCCACCATTCACAATAGGTGATGTCACAGCTCACCTCCTCCTCCTGTACAATGACTGATAACACCGCTATATACAGTAGATAACACAGGATCCACCATTCACAATAGGTGATGTCACAGCTCACCTCCTCCTCCTGTACAATGACTGATAACACTTCTATATACAGTAGATAACACAGGATCCACCATTCACAATAGGTGATGTCACAGCTCACCTCCTCCTCCTGTACAATGACTGATAACACCTCTATATACAGTAGATAACACAGGATCCACCATTCACAATAGGTGATGTCACAGCTCACCTCCTCCTCCTCCTGTAGACTGACCTTTGCACATAGTTATTAGATGCTTCAATATGACAGCTAAAGTCTGGGTCGGGTTATTGCTGCTAATGTACCTGTGGATTTGTCTAGAATAGTCCCAGTGCCAGTGGCCACTGTGAAATTGTAAGATAATATTTTTTTATGCAAATAAGAACCTGATTTTAGTAATTTTTTGATGACACATTTCCTTTTTCAGAAGAGACAACCCAATAAAAACATGGAATCCGTGAGGAGTCATCTCACCTCCATCTGCTCCTATTCACCCGACATGGTCTCGCTCTTGGTATATTCTGCATTTACCGTGGTCAGGTGTCTTCTTCCCACAATCATCACAGATGCTTTGTTACAGGCGGAACCAAAGAATTTGAGGCAGCATTGAAAAATATTTGTGTTCGGAGCTTGTTTATTGGACGGCATTCCTGAATGATTTATTTTTTTGTGATTCAAGGCTACTAAAGCGAAATATGGCGCAGTCACCGCTGCCAGCAGCGCACTAAAGGAGCGGTTCAACATTCAAAAAGGAACAATGGTTCTAGAAGTTCGTCATTACCATATTACTATGGTTTCTGCATAAATAATGCAAAATTTATATTAGTTATTGTGTCTTACATTAATCCAAAAGTTACCGCCTGAATGGTAGGTCGGAGCTGCATTCACAATTTTGAAGGCTTCAGAGCTAAAATCTCCCAGCATGCTCTGCTTATTCTCTAATTGGCTCTTCTAGGAAGGGTGGTCTCTACCATCGGGCACTGTACATTTATTTTGGGGGCAAAAACCACTTTTCCTAATGCGTTTAAGACAAGTTAGTTACTTTACTCACATTGTCGTCTTGCCCAGTTTCCAGTGCCGTTCCGCTCCTCTTCCCACCCTCAAAATCACATTGGGCTTCATGCTCAAGCTGGAAACCAAAAAAAATGTCAGAGCGAGTTTCCATAGGCTAACATTGTAAAAGCGACTTCCGGACTGCAATGTGATCTTGAGAGTCGGAAGAGCCGTCACGTGACTCGGAAGAGGCGTGGACCGGCGCTGTAAACTGGAGAAGACGGCGATCTGTGAATATATTCACACACTTACACTACAGAGCACAGTGAATATTTTTACAGGTTACGGTAATAAAAAAAAAAATTAGCGCAGTGCTTCAACTTTTTATGGAGTTTCTATTTATACAAAAGCTTTAAAATTGGCTTTCGAACTTTCCTTCTTCTCATTCTAAGGAAGGGCAAAGAGCCTTCTGAGACAGAAAAACAAAAATTAAATCTTCTCATGTCATGCTGGTTGTTTTTTTAATAGGGTTGTCAGGTTTGGTAATGTTGGAGGTCCCGATTCCGTTAGATGGAATCTCCTACAAAGAGCGTCTCTCGCTCTGGAGGACCCGGCACGTCCATTTATGATGTGGACAGCCCACTAATTATAATCAGGAATTTGTAATACCTAACTACTCCTGCGGAGGCGCTGCATAAAAATTGAACACTTGCCTCTGTGTTATCCTTTAGTATACAAAAGTTGCTCTAATTGGCTCCAGCATAAAGTAGCAGAGCGGAGAGAGGGATGGCAATGGGAGCATGGACCAGAAACCCAAGCATTTAAATACAGCTGCCAGTGATTGAAAGCTGCATTTAAATGGTTAAACGGCAGCGATCAAAGCTAGCTCCTGTCGCAAACAGGAAAGCAGACACTTACTGGAAAATGCAAATATTCGGCCATTATGACTCCCCGTCCCGTGTGCTGCTTTAATTGCACAGTAATCACTGTGTCTATCCAGCCTTGTTTTCCAAAAAAATACAATGTCAAGATGGGATCTACCAATGCGTCTTACATTGGTGATCTTCCCCGCAGCCTCCCCATCACCACGGTCAGTTGCCTGGCTACTCTGGGGTCTACTTCTACCCTTAATACAACTCACAAGAGATTAGCTCCAATGAGAATACTAGATTTTCATCCACTTCTCCCAATGTTTTTATGCTTGCATATGTCATGACTCTGTTGTCAGATGTCCCTGGACCAGGGACTCCTTCCCTGTCCCTAACGCTAGGGACACACTAGCTTCCTATGTTCCCCAGATTACTTCTGATGGTGAAGATGCCGGGGCCACGTACCTTGCCTTAGCTCCTGAATCCGCCCTCAGTCTGTTTCCTTCCCCCACCCAGGGAAAAGAGGAGTAGTAGTGTATCGGAATACACCAACCAGACTAACAAGGTAATACGAAAAGGGCTAAAGGAAAATACCAATCATACACAATATACTCCCACAAACAACAGAGGTATGCACCGGGGAGTGGAGGATGGTGTAAAACCAAAGTGGGAGAAGAAAGGGGAATTAGCACACACCCAAAATCTAGCAACAGGCTCAGATAAATCCACCAAACGCCTTCTCAAATAACAGCCACCAACAACCTCCTTCAAAGTACACCTGCTTCTTCCTCAGGACAAGCCATGGACTTATATTGTAGTGTGTGCGTAGTTGTGGTCATGTGCCACCTAGATCAGGGGTCTCAAACTCAGCCGGGTAAATGGGCTGCACATAGAAAACATTTGAATATGAAGGGCCATGTTTTTACGGGAGGAGATGGCGCGTTCAGTGAAACCATTATTTTTCTATATGACTTTTTGATTATCATTTTGTTTTTTACAAAGGTCTTCTTTTTACTTCAGTTTTTATATAAAGCAGCATTTTTAGTGGCCAAATGTTTTCCTTTATTTTTTCATACTTTATTTTGAATATTTTTTTTTTTAAATGTTTTCCATTTTTTTGTCCCCCAATTGGCCCCATATTGTATTATTGTTTTACATTTCCCAAACACTATAATGTCCTCCATCCTGTAATATTGTCCCCTGTCTTGTAATGTCCCCTTTCCTATAATAATGTCCCCAATCCTGTGATAATGTCCCCTGTCCTGTAATAATGTGACGTGTCCTATAATAATGTCCACTATTCTGTGATAATGTCCCCTGTCCTGTAATAATGTCCTCAGTCCTGTAATAATGTCTTGTAATAATGTCACCTGTCCTATAATAATGTCCTCAGTCCTGTAATAATGTTTTGTAGTAATGTCACCTGTCCTATAATAATGTCCTCAGTCCTGTAATAATGTCTTGTAATAATGTCACCTGTCCTATAATAATGTCCTCAGTCCTGTAATAATGTCTTGTAATAATGTCACCTGTCCTATAATAATGTCCTCAGTCCTGTAATAATGTCTTGTAATAATGTCACCTGTCCTATAATAATGTCCTCAGTCCTGTAATAATGTCTTGTAATAATGTCACCTGTCCTATAATAATGTCCTCAGTCCTGTAGCAATGTCCCCATCGTGTAGTAATGTCCCCTGTCCTATAATAATGTCATTAGTTCTGTAATAATGTCCACTGTACAGTAATAATTTCCTCAATCCTGTAATAATTTTCCAGTCCTGTAATAATGTCCGTCCTGCAATAATGTCCTCAGTCCTTTATAATGTCCCCGCCCTGTAATAATGTGTCATGTCCTATAATAATTTCCCGTTCTGTGATAATGTCCCCTGTTCTGTGACTATGTCCCCTGTCCTGTAATAATATCCTCAGTCCTGTAATAATGTGATATAATTCGATGCTACCGCCTCACCAACACCGGAGCTCCTGCAACCCTCAACCTACTGTCTCCTTCCCCATAATCCTGTAGAATGTAAGTCCGCAAGGGCAGGGTCCTCGCCCCTCTGTATCAGTCCGTCATTGTTAGTTTGCTTACTGTAAGTGATATCTGTAATTTGTATGTAACCCCTTCTCATGTACAGCACCATGGAATCAATGGTGCTATATAAATAAATAATAATAATAATAAATAATAATAATAATAATGTCTTGTAATAATGTCACCTGTCTTATAATAATGTCCTCAGTCCTGTAGTAATGTCCCCCATCGTGTAGTAATGCCTCCTGTCCTGTAATAATGTCCCCCATCCTGTAATAATGTCTCATAGTAACATAGTAACATAGTAACATAGTTAGTAAGGCCGAAAAAAGACATTTGTCCATCCAGTTCAGCCTATATTCCATCATAATAAATCCCCAGATCTACGTCCTTCTACAGAACCTAATAATTGTATGATACAATATTGTTCTGCTCCAGGAAGACATCCAGGCCTCTCTTGAACCCCTCGACTGAGTTCGCCATCACCACCTCCTCAGGCAAGCAATTCCAGATTCTCACTGCCCTAACAGTAAAGAATCCTCTTCTATGTTGGTGGAAAAACCTTCTCTCCTCCAGACGCAAAGAATGCCCCCTTGTGCCCGTCACCTTCCTTGGTATAAACAGATCCTCAGCGAGATATTTGTATTGTCCCCTTATATACTTATACATGGTTATTAGATCGCCCCTCAGTCGTCTTTTTTCTAGACTAAATAATCCTAATTTCGCTAATCTATCTGGGTATTGTAGTTCTCCCATCCCCTTTATTAATTTTGTTGCCCTCCTTTGTACTCTCTCTAGTTCCATTATATCCTTCCTGAGCACCGGTGCCCAAAACTGGACACAGTACTCCATGTGCGGTCTAACTAGGGATTTGTACAGAGGCAGTATAATGCTCTCATCATGTGTATCCAGACCTCTTTTAATGCACCCCATGATCCTGTTTGCCTTGGCAGCTGCTGCCTGGCACTGGCTGCTCCAGGTAAGTTTATCATTAACTAGGATCCCCAAGTCCTTCTCCCTGTCAGATTTACCCAGTGGTTTCCCGTTCAGTGTGTAATGGTGATATTGATTCCCTCTTCCCATGTGTATAACCTTACATTTATCATTGTTAAACCTCATCTGCCACCTTTCAGCCCAAGTTTCCAACTTATCCAGATCCATCTGTAGCAGAATACTATCTTCTCTTGTATTAACTGCTTTACATAGTTTTGTATCATCTGCAAATATCGATATTTTACTGTGTAAACCTTCTACCAGATCATTAATGAATATGTTGAAGAGAACAGGTCCCAATACTGACCCCTGCGGTACCCCACTGGTCACAGCGACCCAGTTAGAGACTATACCATTTATAACCACCCTCTGCTTTCTATCACTAAGCCAGTTACTAACCCATTTACACACATTTTCCCCCAGACCAAGCATTCTCATTTTGTGTACCAACCTCTTGTGCGGCACGGTATCAAACGCTTTGGAAAAATCGAGATATACCACGTCCAATGACTCACCGTGGTCCAGTCTATAGCTTACCTCTTCATAAAAACTGATTAGATTGGTTTGACAGGAGCGATTTCTCATAAACCCATGCTGATATGGAGTTAAACAGTTATTCTCATTGAGATAATCCAGAATAACATCCCTCAGAAACCCTTCAAATATTTTACCAACAATAGAGGTTAGACTTACTGGCCTATAATTTCCAGGTTCACTTTTAGAGCCCTTTTTGAATATTGGCACCACATTTGCTATGCGCCAGTCCTGCGGAACAGACCCTGTCGCTATAGAGTCCCTAAAAATAAGAAATAATGGTTTATCTATTACATTACTTAGTTCTCTTAGTACTCGTGGGTGTATGCCATCCGGACCCGGAGATTTATCTATTTTAATCTTATTTAGCCGGTTTCGCACCTCTTCTTGGGTTAGATTGGTGACCCTTAATATAGGGTTTTCATTGTTTCTTGGGATTTCACCTAGCATTTCATTTTCCACCGTGAATACCGTGGAGAAGAAGGTGTTTAATATGTTAGCTTTTTCCTCGTCATCTACAACCATTCTTTCCTCACTATTTTTTAAGGGGCCTACATTTTCAGTTTTTATTCTTTTACTATTGATATAGTTGAAGAACAGTTTGGGATTAGTTTTACTCTCCTTAGCAATGTGCTTCTCTGTTTCCTTTTTGGCAGCTTTAATTAGTTTTTTAGATAAAGTATTTTTCTCCCTATAGTTTTTTAGAGCTTCAATGGTGCCATCCTGCTTTAGTAGTGCAAATGCTTTCTTTTTACTGTTAATTGCCTGTCTTACTTCTTTGTTTAGCCACATTGGGTTTTTCCTATTTCTAGTCCTTTTATTCCCACAAGGTATAAACCGCTTACACTGCCTATTTAGGATGTTCTTAAACATTTCCCATTTATTATCTGTATTCTCATTTCTGAGGATATTGTCCCAGTCTACCAGATTAAGGGCATCTCTAAGCTGTTCAAACTTTGCCTTCCTAAAGTTCAATGTTTTTGTGACTCCCTGACAAGTCCCCCTAGTGAAAGACAGGTGAAACTGCACAATATTGTGGTCGCTATTTCCTAAATGCCCATTCTCAAATTCTGTAATAATGTCCCTGTCCTATAATAATATCCCCAATCTTGTAATAATGTCCTGTGTCCTGTAATAATGCCCTCTTTCCTATAATAAGATCCTCACTCTTGTAATGTGTTGTCCCCAATCCTGTAACAATGTCCTATAATAATGTCCTCAGTCCTATAATAATGTCCCGAATCCTGTAATAATGTTCTCAGTCCTGTAATAGTGTCCGAAATCCTGTAATAATGTCACCTGTCCTATAGTAAAGTCCTCAGTCCTGTAATAATGTCCCCTCTCCTGTAATAATGTCCTCTGTCCTGTAATAATGTCCCACATCCTGTAATGGTGTCACTTGTCCTATAATAATGTCCTCGGTCCTGTAATAATGTCACATGTTCTGTAATAGTGTCCTCAATCCTGTAATAATGTTCCCAGTCCTGTAATAATGTCCCACATCCTGTAATAGTGTCACCTGTCCTATAATAATGTCCTCGGTCCTGTAATAATGTCACATGTTCTGTAATAATGTCCTCAATCCTGTAATAATGTTCCTAGTCCTGTAATAATGTCCCTGTCCTGCAATAATGTCCTCAGTCCTTTAATAATGTCCCCTGCCCTGTAATAATGTGTCGTGTCCTATAATAGTTTCCCCTGTTCTGTAATAATGTCCCCAATCTTGTAGTAATGTCCCCATCTTGTACTTGTAACAATGTCCCACATTCTGTCGCTCTTACACAGATAAAAAATAAATTCTTCCCACCTGACCTCACTCCCTCGGCGAAGTGTCCTCTTCCTCCTGCACATCTGGGGTGGTGCATGGAAGTGAGGTCATGGCCGGTGGTTGGTACTGGTATTGTGGTGCAAAGAGCCGGTCTCTGCGCTGCAATACATTTTAACCAAATGTGCATCTGAGGATGGTCATTCAGTGGAAAAGAAACGCTGACATTGGTGACCCCTGGCCCGGGCCGCGATCACCTCATGGGCCCGAGAGCCACACAATCAAGCTTTGGGCCACATGTTTGAGACCCCTGACAAAATTTAAAAAAAAATTTGATTTTACCTGAAGAACAATTTCATGTTATTTGTTGATGATGAGTGATCTATAGAAATATTATATATTACCAATGGGTTTCTTTATCCCCAATTGATTTCTAATCCGTTACAGAGAGAGACCAGGATACAGTACTATCTGTACTTTCATAATTTACAAGAAGTGACAAGAAAGCAGTGGTATTTGTGCCTACCACAGGGATGCAGTGCTCTCTGTACCTATATAATTCATAGGGAGAGACAGGGAAGTGATGCTATGTATCTCAGTACTATCTGTACCTACATGCTCGTGTGCTATCTGTGTATCTTCGGTGTGCTCCAATTCTATGTTCGAGTCGCCGCGGCTGCATGTCTTGCAGCTGTTCTACAGGCGAGACATGCACCTGCGGGGACTCGAACATAGAACTGGAGCACACCGAGGATATTCTGTTAGCACATGAGCGTGCTCCTGTAATTCCTTATTGAACACGTTCGCTCATCACTGCAAACTCTACCTGCAAAATTTACAGGAAGAAACAGGGAGGTAGTACTATCTGTTCTTACTTTATTTATGATATGATAATAACATCTTCAGGGAGGAAGAGCTAAGGAAGTCTTCTACTTGGTAGAGACAGGAATGTAGTCCTTACTTACACCATTCACAGAGAGTGAGAGGTGAGCAGTTTTATAAGGACTTACAAAAACAGACAGGAAAACAATAGTATCTATACCTACATAATTTACAGGTAGAGACAGGGAGGCAGTACTACCTGTTGTTATTTGGTTTACATATGCAAATAACCTGTGCAAGGAGAAAGAGGGAAGGAACTCTTCTGGCAGGTAGAGACAGGGAGGCAGTACTGTCTGTTCTTATATGGTTTACATATGCAAATAACCTCTGCAGGGAGAAAGAGGGAAGGAACTCTTCTGGCAGGTAGAGACAGGGAGGCAGTTCTGTCTGTTCTTATATGATTTACATATGCAAATAACCTGTGCAGGGAGAAAGAGGGAAGGAACTCTTCTGGCAGGTAGAGACAGGGAGGCAGTACTGTCTGTTCTTATATGGTTTACATATGCAAATAACCTCTACAGGGAGAAAGAGGGAAGGAACTCTTCTGGCAGGTAGAGACAGGGAGGCAGTATTGTCTGTTCTTATATGATTTACATATGCAAATAGCCTCTGCAGGGAGAAAGAGGGAAGGAACTCTTCTGGCAGGTAGAGACAGGGAGGCAGTTCTGTCTGTTCTTATATGATTTACATATGCAAATAACCTGTGCAGGGAGAAAGAGGGAAGGAACTCTTCTGGCAGGTAGAGACAGGGAGGCAGTACTGTCTGTTCTTATATGGTTTACATATGCAAATAACCTCTGCAGGGAGAAAGAGGGAAGGAACTCTTCTGGCAGGTAGAGACAGGGAGGCAGTATTGTCTGTTCTTATATGATTTACATATGCAAATAGCCTCTGCAGGGAGAAAGAGGGAAGGAACTCTTCTGGCAGGTAGAGACAGGGAGGCAGTAATGTCTGTTCTTACATTATTTACATATTACGGGGCAGCACGGTGGCGCAGTGGTTAGCACTACAGCCTTGCAGCGCTGGGGTCCTGGGTTCTAATCCCACCCAGGACAACATCTGCAAAGAGTTTGTATGTTCTCTCCGTGTTTGCGTGGGTTTCCTCCGGGCACTCCGGTTTCCTCCCACATTCCAAAGACATACTGATAGGAATTCTAGATTGTGAGCCCAATCGGGGACAGTGATGATAATGTGTGCAAACTGTAAAGCGCTGCGGAATATGTTAGCGCTATATAAAAATAAAGATTATTATTATTATTATTATATGCAAATAGCCTCTGCAGGGAGAAAGAGGGAAGGAACTCTTTTGACAGGGAGGCAGTACTATCCTTACCTGTATTATTTACTGGTGAGCAGCATTATCAATACTTATAAAAAGAGAAATCTGTACCTAGATAATTTACAGGGAGACATATGGGGGCAGTACTATCTGAGCCCGTATTATTTACAGTAAGAGGCATAAAAGCAGTGGCATCTATACCTACATTATTTTCAAGGACCCTAATTCTCCTACTTTTGCGTTGGACGTCAGTCTTGTACTTCTGGCAGTCTTTTCATGATTCAGAAATATCAGGCTGAGTAGAGCGATAGGTGCCATCAGGACATAGCCGAGTGCGGCACGCCGATCAGAATGTGACTGTGACTTGTAATTGATGCTGTTATTGTAGCTCCACTCACTCTTCACGTTGGATATTTGCTGTGTCTCTTTCACCTCCAGATAATGCACACATTTTTATTTCAAGCATTAACTTTCTCTTGTAGTAATTTTCATCATGTTCAACGACAAAATATTGATCTTCTCACAGATAGCTGCACATTTCTTGGAACGCTGCAGAGCACTGATTATCTCATTGATGGCCAATTAAGACTTACATCAGAAATGCTCCTCACCTGAACGGGTGTAGGAACAAAAAAGTCATATTAATGTCTATTTTGCCCAACATAGAACACAAGTAAAAATGGATACAACAACATGGGTAGAGCATACCTGGAAATGTAAGACTTTGAGTTGTCTTCTTCTGGGAAATCTTAGAATGTCCTGATTAACCATTTCTGAGCAATTCTGGCTTCTTATATGGGTAACAAATGCCAGAAATAACTGCTAATACGTTTTTTGGATAATCAGGGAGTCTACTGAAGAAAGATCAATCCAATACAATCCCCCAAAAAACTAATAGCACCCACCGATGGAGGGAGTATACTGTGTGTTTATTTGTTTTATTGGAAGCTTAAAGGGGAAATATCACTTGCCAGAAATATGTAATTTTTAAACGTAGTGTAAATACCGCCGTTCTCCTGAATCCAATGTTGTTTTTATTTTCTTCATGCACCTTTCCATTCCTGAGATACGTCCTCCTCTTTCGTGTAAATAAATATAGTCTTTTTATCTAAGTGGGTGTGGTCCTCAACTCTTCTCTGTGGGTGTGTTCTTAAGAAACTCACCCAATTGGCTAATAAGAAAAAAAAGTATACACAGGAAAAAGGGGGTCATATCTCAGGAACGGAGAGGCGCAGGAACAAAAGAAAAATATTGCCAGATTCAGGAGAACAGCGGCATTTACACCAGGCTGCAATATAAATATATTTATTTATTTATTGAAAGTATCATGTCCTCTTTAACTGCGCTCGCAATGAGTTCCACCTTGTGGCTATAACAGCAAGAATATTTCCCTTTACGACTGTGATGGGAAGCACTATAGTAACATTGCTTATGCATATTTATAAAAATTTATGTTTGTAGTTATGTCTGGCCCCAACTGAGCCCCCAAACACCCCCAAAACCATGTGAGACCACTTGCTTTAAAGCAAGTTTTACATAAAGCCCACCTATTTTTTTGGCCCAGGATAGCCTCAAACTTGGAAGAATTGTAACTGAAAAATTAGGACTGTTCTGGGAAAGTTTTGATTGTAGGCAGCTATGGTTTATAAGTGGGCAGCATTTTTAAGGGGGTCTTCTGCTGTTTATTTGGGACACATTCATACTTGCCAACATTTTATTTTCCCCAAATCATGCATGGATGGCCATCATGCCACCCCCTAACACAGTACTTATCTAATCAGAGTGACAGATTCTCAAGGTGGAGAAATGGGAACAGCCAGTCCCACCCAGCTCTAGTAGCTGTTCCTAAAACCCGTCCCAATATGCCAAAATATTTTGGTTTTGGCACCGTCCCCTCGAGAAACAACACTCATCTGTGGGCCACGGGTGTCCGGATGTTCTGATGACAGCGCTATCCTTCCATAGTACAGTGAGTAACAACCATAGCTGTCACACTCGGCTTTTCACATATCCGGTTGCTAAGCAACAGTCTAAACATTAATGAACATTACCAGTAAGGAATTAGACAATAAAAAGTATCCCATGATCAATAGACTCTCATTGTCTCGTCTAACCTGACCATTTGGTGAAAATATAGCAGGGACTATTTTGACTGGTACCAGTGATATTTCCATAACTGGTTATTCTTGCATTCTAGATGACAAAGGAAGGACATCATGTTCCCACTTCACAATAAATTCTGGCCAGAAGATTCATTGTCTATTTAGTGGAACACAAAAGGTAGAATGAAGGCCACATGGTGGGAGGAAAATGCTGGGCCGTATGTATGTTATAGGCTCATCTGGTGTATTATCTGAGCTGTAGGACAGAGGGAGCAGACGGACTGGAGATGATGGTGCAGCGGAGAAGACCTTGATGGTCAGCACTTGGATCAGCGAGAACAAGGACAGCTGCATATGCCGGGGGGCAAACAGATAATTGGAGCATGAAACACAGATGAAACAGAGCCAAGTGTGATTGGACATACAGATAGTCAGGGACTTGTATAGACGGTCCACAACTTTCAGCAATTAAAGAAAAAAGAAATGTCCATAAAGTTGAACCAAAGGATGGGAAAGAATAAATGGAAAGGGTATATCTATGACCATAATGCATGATCCAGTCCACCCCAGAAGAGCTAATCTTTCTTCCTGATCCTAATCGTAGATCCACTGGACTAAATATTCAGAATAGACCTTTACACATTTACATAAATATTGTTTTTCTCCTAAAAAAGCATTTAAGCCTTTTTTGAAACCATCAATGGTTCCAATGTGACCAGCTCCTAAAGTAGACAATTTAATACTTCTAATGGTAAAGAAGTCATGTCTCCTTTAAAGATTGGGCTTTTCTTTCACCAGGTGGAATGATTACCCCAGATACATCTCTGCCATTGACCATTTGCCTGCTGACAGCGTACAACGCTGCTTTTAACCATTTTTCTGCTGTAAGTTTTGGATTGATTATTCGTCTTCAGTTCCTGAGTATATCCTCATTCTTGGCTCCATGTTTTCTGATGTTTCCTGTTTTGCTTGTCAGTTGGCTATCCTGCATAAACGGCTGCCCTGATCCTTATCGATCCTCATGTCATCCAACTTCACTGTGACATCGCCTTGGTCTGTGCTGCTCACCTTGACCTACGGCGAGATGAGCCCCTAACAGTGGTATTGCAGGTTAGCCAAATTCTATCCATGGAGAGGCTGTTTCTGGAAGAAAGCACTTTAGCGGATGACAATTGAGTCTTTATTTTTATATTTAACCCCCCCTTTTTAATGTTGCCCTTGACAGCTGTGTCCTCTTTTTTGCCCTCATCTTTCCTTTGAGTCAATGATATAAAGAAAATTTAGTATTTCGTGAGCATAGTCTACCAAAATTGTCGAGGAGAAGGAGTGTAATTACTGTTATAGACTTCCACGTCTTGGCATTGGGACTTTTTCATTCATTTCACCAATGCCTGTGAGTATTCCGAGGAGTCCTCTTGCATTATGATAATGGATTCTGTGATCCGGGTCCGTTATGAGATGAAGGACAGGAGGTTCGATAAGACAGGACGTACTAGGGAAACACTTCAAGATACTAAAGGCTGAAGCCGAGGTATCACAGTAAACTGTCAGGTGAGATTGAGATCTAATACAGTAAAGGAGAAAACCACGTAAAGTTCTCAGAACACCATGGTGCTATTTATATTAATGCGCAGCCAAGTGGGCGCTCGTAATGTGACAGATGTCAGGATGAAGAGTGTATGTCGTAGACCAGTGAATTATCACGGCATGATTATTGGTCTGGGCGAAACAGTGTTCCTATTAATGGTATAATCAGGCATTCATCAGAGGATTGGTGTTCTTGTTCCTATGTCACAGTAAGATGGCATCTTGATGTTGCGAACAATCTAACCGAAATTTCAGGAACAGTTCCCTCCACTTCCAGTATATAAATATACATAAAACATGTAATTCCGCAATACCAGACACTGGCATAGATTTATCGACACTGGAACAGTTGCTCATGGCAATCAGTTAGATTCACTGCAGATGTAATTTTTTCAAAAGCCCAATACAAACACCAAAGAAGCAATCTAATTGATTGCAATTGGCAAATACAACATCCACTATATGGAGAAAAAAGTATTTGCCCCCTCAGCTTTCCACCTACAGGAGTGTTTTGACCTCCCATTCTGCATCCATAGACATTAATATGGAGTCAGCAGATATAAGAGCTCCCACTATTATGTGAAGGATTTCTTCAAGATTTTGTGAGATTTGTTTTTGCCTCTCCATCCAGAAGAACATTTTTGATGTCAGACACTGATGTTGGAGAGAGGCCGGGCTCATAATCGCCAATGTTGGTGTTGGAGGGGCTGATGTCCGAGCTCTGTGCAGTCGGTCGGGTTCTTCCACCAAACTCTCCCTCCATGTCTGTATGGACCTTGTGCATTCGGCACAGTAATGGGGAGCAGAAAAGGGTCTTCCCCAAACTGTTCTCACAAACTGGAAGCTACATATAGAACTGGAGTGCCCCCGTTAGGGCAGTGGGGTACTCGGAGCTGGGCCCTTTGGTTCTTAAGGGGGATGTCACGGTGGCTGACCCGGTCCGTGGCCCTAGGGGTGTCCGTTGATAAAAGGGGAAAGGTCTTTAAAGGGATAATGTTCGTGACGCCACCTGTGGTATTCGGTCAGGGTGACCGACACTGCTTAGGGGTCCGCTGGGGTGATGTTATGGCAGCTAGATGGTATACCTTCCCACAGGTGAAGTATGTCCCCAGGGCTTCCCAGAGTGTTGATGGTGGATGATGTAAGGCACGGTGAATAACGAGGACACAAGGTTGCAGTCTCTTTACCTTTTTACTGAAGGCTTCAGTGTCCACAGTCCAGAGCACCAGATCACAGGGTAAGCAGAGTCCAGCCGGTCTGAAGGCAAATCCAGAGTCCCCTTATCCAGGTGGAAATCAGTAGCCTTCCTCTAGCGCCTAGGTGTTGTAGTACCTCCCTGCTGAGCTTCTCGGTGAGGTCCTCACAACTATTGTAGATGTTAAGTCTCTTGCTCTCTGTCCCCCTGATGGATAGGATAGGAACAACCCGTATGACTGATGGCCTGAGGCTTTTTACTGGGACTCTAGCACGCCCCAGCCCCCACAGTTGCCACCGTGCCTCCTGGGTAAAAGGTCGGGCAACTAATATGGAATTAGCTGTCCTGTCGGTCTCTGGAGCCAGGCTTGGAGACGATGACTCCCTCGGTGTTCTGGCTACCAGCTTCTGCGCCACAGAAGGAGGCAGCCTTTTACAGGGCAGAACTCCTTCTGGTTTCCTCTCCTTTTGCTATGACTTCGTTTCTCACTCTCAGCAACGCAATTCCCTTCAATGTCTCTTTCTTTGGATGCTGCCGCATTGGTAAGCAGGCGCAGCTCCGTGTCCTTCTGTCTAGGCCTCTGACAGGATCCCACCCCTGTCAGGGATCCACTACCTGAGTGGAGCTCAGATAGCAGCTAACTGGGTGAAGCCCAGCCAGCGTCCGCCAGACTGGTGCTGCCTGGGTGAAGCCCAGTCAGCTTCTGCCTAACTTCCTATCCAGACCACCAGTTTTACCTAATTGTGAAGAGTGCCCTACTAAATAGGAGCATGGCTCCCCCTGGTGGACTGGAGTGTGAAGTGTGTTGTGTGGTTTGTGATACCTGGTAAAGTGATCTCCTTTATTGCCTTCAGACGTAACATCACTCCCCCTGGTGGAAGAATGACATTACTGCAACGACCAGGACCCTGGGGCGCTGCAGAACGTTTTGTGCAGCACTATTCTTACCTTCAAAATGGCGGAAACCACAACGGATCCCATTGTAAGTCAATTGAGTCTTGTAGGCTCCATCACGTGGCAGCCTCCAACAAGAATGGAATTAACTTCTTACAATGACTGCTATACATGCCCCATACATAGCTTCCCACAGATGAGCCATACACCTACCATAGCAAAAGTCCCTATAATATTATGCAAATGGTCCTTGTTCTGTTTCCCTTGCTTCCAAAAAAAACATCCCAAAAGTGCCCTAGCCACATGCTTATTGGATCACCATCTTATATGATTTTGCTCCATGTTCTGACTCTTTGTACATTACTTATCCCATTCCTTATACATTGTTGTGTCCATGATATGTAGTATATCACTGAAATAAAGAAGAAGGAAAGTCCATGTAGATGAGTGTCCTCTCCTCCATTACCGTATTGTTAAGATGTCTTCTTTCTGTGATGCTTTCTTTGATGTTCCTCATGTAGCCTCATAGATCTGGGTTGAAAAACACACATGTACATCAAGTTCATCTCCTGTAAGACCTGGTTGTTTGATCAAGAAGAAGTAAATAATCCTAGGGCGATCGGGGGACGTTTATGGTCTTGCTACCATCAATGGTAGCAAGAAGAAGTAGGAATTTACGGGACCTATTGGTTCACAGCCATTACGATCCCATCTCGGAACCAATTAAAAAACCACTACAACAAGGGTTCTTCCCCTGCGGGATGTGTAAAGCATGCCTTAACATGAAAAAAGCCTTTGGCTTTACTAATGCGGAGGGAACTAAGACTTTTGATATTCGCAAACACCTCACATGCTCCTCACAGGGAGTGATATACCATGCTACATGCCCTTGTGGCTTAATTTATATTGGCATGACTACCCGTGAAGTAAAACTTCGAGTACGCGAACACATCAGAGACATTGAAACGCTGAAATAACCCATGACCTTTCACTTTTAAAGACACTGCCACGTCATTTTAAAATTAAACATGACTGTAATCCTAAAGGACTCCTTTTCAAAGCCATTGATCAGGTTAACTTGGGGTCACGTGGTGGTGATCTGGCCAAGTCACTGGCACAACTCGAGAGTAAATGGATTTATCGACTTGGCACAATCACCCCACGTGGCCTCAATGAAAGCTTTGGCTTCAATTCATTCTTGTAACTTACTTTCTCTTAAATTTTTGGGACCAGTTTTTAAGGTGTTCCTTTTGTTGTTTTTTCACTTTCCTATTTATTTCCTTCCTGTTTTTACTTCATATTTTGTACATATAATAATTATAATGCTTTATTTTTAGATTTACATACTTGCATGATGCAGTTTCCGGTTGTTGTGTCCCTTGCTTTCACCTCCTTTCCTCACGGTCATCCTGGATCCCGGCAGGATTCTCCACGTTTTCCGCGCACTGGATGTTCCGCAATACTGCTGCAACAGTTGGAAGATTACATTTTGATTGATGGACTTTCACGAACTATACAGTTATTTTTCCATATGTTATTCTAACAATGAGTATGTATGTATTTACTCTTTTCCCAGGGGTCCCCTTTTTGAGTCCTCTTTTGAGTTAATCTTCCCATTATTCTTTTGATATTTTGAAAAAATTTTTTTAATTTCACTGATATTGCTATAGCAGCATAGTATGACAGGTTCTTGGCACCTTTTCACCTTCTGTTTTTATATACATTTTTCACTTATATATTTATCATTCTTTTCCTTTTTACCTGCTTCACATTCCCATTCAGCTCATTCATCATTATTATCATTTTTTACAGTTGGAAAAAACCCCTCTTAATTAATTTTTCTGATACCGCTATCACAGCATAGTATGGTATATTCTTCACATGATGCATCCCCTACACACCCTTTAGTTATCCATCCACACCTCAGGTAATTGACCAATTGACCATTTATTTGAGTTTCTCCTTCCCTCTTGGTAGGAACTTTTCCGTCTCTGATCTTTTGTAGAGAGTTTATCCTCCAGCCTGTTAGCAATATATTTTTTGCACTACTGGATGTACTTATAGACTCCCTGCGTCAGTAAATACCATTTATATGGGATACTCTCCACACTGACAATACATTGGTTAATTTTCAGGGTACATCCACATGAGTATTGTGTGCCTTCCTGTGCTGTCTTGCATATATATATTTATATCACCACTAATTCCACCACATGTGATATTTTGGGGTTAATCTCATTATGTTAACCCTTGATGGTATGGAGCAGGTTCGTCTCCCCTGATTTTGTCTGGTGGTTAAAACCCCCTCCCCCCCCTGTCCTTTTTCCCCACTGTTGGGTGTACTTTTGTGTACCGTTTTAATCATTGTTAATAAACATAATACTTTTTAACACTACTTCCTTCTCTTCACTTCGTTTTTCCTTTGTGATATTTTTCACAAATGAATATGTGAGTTATTGTGCCTTTGTAATATACTATGTGGCTGTGTTATATACTGTGTGGGCTGTGTTATATACTGTGTGGGCTGTGTTATAGACTGCGTGGGCTGTGTTATATACTACGTGGCTGTGTAATATACTACCTGGCAATGCTATATACTATGTGGGCTGTGTTATATACTACGTGGCTATGCTATATACTACGTGGGCTGTGTTATATACTACGGGGCTGTGTTATATACTACATGGCTGTGTTATATACTACGTGGGCTGTGTTATATACTGCGTGAGCTGTGTTATATACTACGTGGGCTGGGCTATATACTACAGGCCTGTGCAATATACTACGTGGCTGTGTTATATACTGCGTAGGCTGTGTTATATACTACGTGGCTGTGCAATATACTACCTGGCAATGCTATATACTATGTGGGCTGTGTTATATACTACGTGGCTATGCTATATACTATGTGCGCTGTGTTATATACTACGTGGCTGTGTTATATACTACGTGGGCTGTTATATACTGCGTGAGCTGTGTTATATACTACGTGGGCTGGGCTATATACTACAGGCCTGTGCAATATACTACGTGGCTGTGTTATATACTGCGTAGGCTGTGTTATATACTGCGTGGGCTGTGTTATATACTGCGTGGGCTGTGTTATATACTGCGTGGGCTGTGTTATATACTATGTGGGCTGTGTTATATACTACGTGGCTGTGCAATATACTACCTGGCTATGCTATATACTATGTGGGCTGTGTTATATACTACGTGGCTATGCTATATACTACGTGGGCTGTGTTATATACTACGTGGCTGTGTTATATACTACGTGGCTGTGTTATATACTGTGTGGGCTGTGTTATATACTACGTGGGCTGTGTTATATACTACGTGGCTGTTATATACTACGTGGCAGTGTTATATACTGTGTGGGCTGTGTTATATACTGCGTAGGCTGTGTTACATACTACGTGGCTATGCTATATACTAAGTGGGCTGTGTTATATACTACGTGGCTGTGTTATATACTACGAGGGCTGTACAATATACTACGTGGCTATGCTATATACTACGTGGCTGTGCATTCTAGAATACCACCATCTAGTTTATCCATAAGCCTCTCTCTCTATTTTCCGTATATAATCGATGTGGCGGATTACACTTGTGAGATCACACTTGCCTTCAGTCTTTGTGGCGCCGACATCTCCAGATGATGTGGTATTACGACTCCCGCTTTTTAATTCAGCTTTTTCACCCTACTGAAAAGAGACCGAACTAAGGTTAAATAATGTCTGAGTTTCTATCTTTTCCCTGTAGACTGGAACTACAACTCCCAGGAGTTGTTTTTTTTTTTTTAAATCAAGATGCAAGTGTTTATGCCTGAGAAATCCTAAGGAGAAATCCAAGGATTAATCGGTGGTGATTTTTCTGTACAGGCACAAGTAGGACGAGGCTGCGGAGGAGTGGGCAGAGGAGGGGTCTCATGGGTAGACGTATAGTATAGGTGGGAATCCTCGCCAGAGGCATCGCAAAGAAGGAGTTTGGAGAGCAGGATGGTAAATGTGTCTGTATAGAGCAAGCCATAGACTTGGGAAATAAAGGCTTAGTGGCACATCACTGGGCACCTGCCAGGGGACGACCCCGGCACAGGCTTGGCTGCACTAGCACATTTCTCTCTATGCCAGGTAAGTGAACAGCTAATGGGATGGCATTATACTACTATGCATCTGTTTTACTCCCCTGCAGGGGGGAAATTATCTATCCTCATAGTCCAAAATCTGCAAAATTACCCCCCCCCCCCACCCCCATGTCTTAAGGAAGCTGAGCTGTAGGGAGCTGTTTGCATGGTCCTAGTGTAAAGTTGCCATCAAACAGCTCCTCATATCTGAGCTCACCCAATTGGGGTTAATTGCAGCCTAAAATTGTACTTTTTTTTGTGCAGAATTGTAATTTGCGATGTTTTACATAGGACTGCAGAGTGACAACCAATGGTGGAGATTACAAGAAGGCAGAAAATATTTCAACATGCTCGATGCTTAATGCATTACTTTACAGTTTTATCTGTTTCCAGAAAAGCTAAGTGACAACCAATATGGCTGCCTTTGGACCCGTCATGATAATTTTACTACTCAGACTAGTGGCACGGCTGTATAGGTCCGAGTACGACAATAAAAATGATACCTTTCTTGTATTAATCCGATGGACCAGCGCTGAGAAATTAAGCTTTGAAACCATATGCAAATAAGCCTGGAAGTGCACTGGGGGCATGTCAGAGTGCAAGAACACGCCCCCACTGCACTTCCAGGCTAATTTGTATGTGACTTCAAAGCTTAATTTCTCAGCTCTGGCTCATCGGATTACTACAAGGCTGGTATCATTTTAATCAGAATCTCAGGCTCTATAGAAGTGTATCACTAATTTCAGCAGTAAAATTCTCCTTTAAATCTGCTACATAGGATTTCACTCAGCTTTCCATGGCTCCTGAATGGTAAACTTGGCTAGTAAATAAGCTGCATCAAATAACTACTCGGATTTGCTGTTCAGGACTGAAGGAAAGTTAGTTGTCACCACATGTAATGGCAGCCACCAGTATGTCTTTTGGAGTGTGGGAGGAAAGCGGAGAACCTGGCGGAAACCCAGGCAAACACAAGGAGAACATACAACCTTCTGCAGATGTTGTCCTTGATGGGCTTTCCACCCAGGACCCCAGTGCTGCGAGGACACAGTGCTAACATACAGCTGCACAGAGGATTTCAGGAAGTGTTACAGATGAAGGGAGCTCAATCTTTCATCATGTAGAATTAGAACTGTCTTATTCACAAAGTGACGACGTCATGGTTGTCATCGTGCGATCGTTTCAACTGGATTGTTACTGGGTGAGAAATGGTTAACCAGATGACAGTATGAATTATTTATTGCATATACATATGTGATGCACAGGACCCGGGCGATGCTGTACAATGACAGTCGTCTACTGCAAATTGCTTGGGAGGCAGAAATTTAATGGGATTGCTAGTTACATTTATGCATGAGCTTTACATTGAGGGTATCTAGACTTTTGCAACTGATTTTATTTTGCTCCAAGGCATAATTAGTAAAACCAGGAAGCAGCGTGACAGCTTGTCTTAATTAAGAATCACTTATCCTTTTGTGCATGTAGCTCCAATGCGGACCAGTGTATCTCTATGATTATACGTCAGGCCGTCAGTGCTGTGAGTGACAGCTCAGCTGGCCTATGGATAGCAGGGGTGTGTCGGACTGTCAGTGCTGTGAGTGACAGCTCAGCCGCCCTATGGGCTGTCAGTGCTGTGAGTGACAGCTCAGCCGCCCTATGGATAGCAGGGGCGTGTCGGGCTGTCAGTGCTGTGAGTGACAGCTCAGCCGCCCTATGGATAGCAGGGGTGTGTCGTTCTGTCAGTGCTGTGAGTGACAGCCCAGCTGCCCTATGGGTAGCAGGGGAGTGTCGGGCTGTCAGTGCTGTGAGTGACAGCTCAGCCGGCCTATGGATAGCAGGGGTGTGTCGGGCTGTCAGTGCTGTGAGTGACAGCCCAGCTGCCCTATGGGTAGCAGGGGAGTGTCGGGCTGTCAGTGCTGTGAGTGACAGCTCAGCCACCCTATGGATAGCAGGGGCGTGTCAGACTGTCAGTGCTGTGAGTGACAGCTCAGCCGCCCTATGGAGAGCAGGGGCGTGTCAGACTGTCAGTGCTGTGAGTGACAGCTCAGCCGGCCTATGGATAGCAGGGGCGTGTCGGGCTGTCAGTGCTGTGAGTGACAGCTCAGCCGCCCTATGGAGAGCAGGGGTGTGTCGGGCTGTCAGTGCTGTGAGTGACCGCTCAGCCGCCCTATGGATAGCAGGGGAGTGTCGGGCTGTCAGTGCTGTGAGTGACAGTTGAGCCCCCTATGGATAGCAGGGGCGTGTCAGACTGTCAGTGCTGTGAGTGACAGCGCAGCCGCCCTATGGATAGCAGGGGAGTGTCGGGCTGTCAGTGCTGTGAGTGACAGTTCAGCCCCCTATGGATAGCGGGGGAGTGTCGAACTGTCAGTGCTGTGAGTGACAGCTCAGCCGCCCTATGGAGAGCAGGGGAGTGTCGAACTGTCAGTGCTATGAGTGACAGCTCAGCCGCCCTATGGATAGCAGGGGCGTGTCAGACTGTCAGTGCTGTGAGTGACAGCGCACCCGCCCTATGGATAGCAGGGGAGTGTCGGGCTGTCAGTGCTGTGAGTGACAGTTCAGCCCCCTATGGATAGCGGGGGAGTGTCGAACTGTCAGTGCTGTGAGTGACAGCTCAGCCGCCCTATGGATAGCAGGGGAGTGTCGAACTGTCAGTGCTGTGAGAGACAGCTCAGCCGCCCTATGGATAGCAGGGGTGTGTCAGACTGTCAGTGCTGTGAGTGACAGCGCAGCCGCCCTATGGATAGCAGGGGAGTGTCGGGCTGTCAGTGCTGTGAGTGACAGCTCAGCCGCCCGATGGATAGCAGGGGTGTGTCGGGCTGTCAGTGCTGTGAGTGACAGCTCAGCCGCCCTATAGATAGCAGGAGCGTGTCGGGCTGTCAGTGCTGTGAGTGACAGCTCAGCCGCCCTTTGGATAGCAGGGGTGTGTCGGGCTGTCAGTGCTGTGAGTGACAGCTCAGCCGCCCTATGGAGAGCAGGGGTGTGTCAGGCTGTCAGTGCTGTGAGTGACAGCTCAGCCCCCTATAGATAGCAGGGGCGTGTCGGGCTGTCAGTGCTGTGAGTGACAGCTCAGCCGCCCTATGGATAGCAGAGGAGTGTCAGGCTGTCAGTGCTGTGAGTGAAAGCTCAGCCGCTCTATGGATAGCAGTGGAGTGTCAGGCTGTCAGTGCTGTGAGTGACAGCTCAGCCGCCCTATGGATAGCAGGGGTGTGTCAGGCTGTCAGTGCTGTGAGTGACAGCTCAGCCCCCTATGAATAGCAGGGGCGTGTCGGGCTGTCAGTGCTGTGAGTGACAGCTCAGCCGCGCTATGGAGAGCAGGGGTGTGTCGAACTGTCAGTGCTATGAGTGACAGCTCAGCCGCCCTATGGATAGCAGGGGAGTGTCAGGCTGTCAGTGCTGTGAGTGACAGCTCAGCCGCCCTATGGAGAGCAGGGCTGTGTCGGGCTGTCAGTGCTGTGATTGACAGCTCAGCCGCCCTATGGATAGCAGGGGAGTGTCGGGCTGTGAGTGACAGCTCAGCTGCCCTATGGATAGCAGGGGAGTGTCGGGCTGTCAGTGCTGTGAGTGACAGCTCAGCCGCCCTATGGAGAGCAGGGGAGTGTCGGGCTGTGAGTGACAGCTCAGCTGCCCTATGGATAGCAGGGGAGTGTCAGACTGTCAGTGCTGTGAGTGACAGCTCAGCTGCCCTATGGATAGCAGGGGAGTGTCAGGCTGTCAGTGCTGTGAGTGACAGCTCAGCCTCTCTATGGAAAGCAGGGGTGTGTCAGGCTGTCAGTGCTATGAGTAACAGCTCAGCCGCCCTATGGATAGCAGGGGAGTTTCGGGCTGTCAGTGCTGTGAGTGACAGCTCAGCCGCCCTATGAATATCAGGGGTATGTCAGACTGTCAGTGCTGTGAGTGACAGCGCAGCCGCCCTATGAATAGCAGGGGAGTGTCAGGCTGTCAGTGCTGTGAGTGACAGCTCAGCCCCCTATGGATAGCAGGGGTGTATTGTGCTGTCAGTGCTGTGAGTGACAGCTCAGACCCCTATGGATAGCAGGGGTGTGTTGTGCTGGCAGTGCTGTGAGTGACAGCTCAGCCCCCTATGGATAGCAGGGGTGTGTCAGGCTGTCAGTGCTGTGAGTGACAGCTCAGCCCCCTATAGATACCTGGGGAGTGTCGGACTGTCAGTGCTGTGAGTGACAGCTCAGCCGCCCTATGGATTGCAGGGGTGTGTCGGACTGTCAGTGCTGTGAGTGACAGCTCAGCCGCCCGATGGATAGCCGGGGAATGTCGGACTGTCAGTGCTGTGAGTCACAGCTCAGCCGCCCTATGGATAGCAGGGGTGTGTCAGGCTGTCAGTGACAGTGGAGTGACAGCCAGCCGCCCGATGGATAGCAGGGGTGTGTCGGGCTGTCAGTGCTGTGAGTGACAGCGCAGCCACCCTATGGATAGCAGGCAAGTGTCGGACTGTCAGTGCTGTGAGTGACAGCTCAGCCGCCCTATGGATAGCAGGGGAGTGTCAGGCTGTCAGTGCTGTGAGTGACAGCTCAGCCGCCCTATGGACAGCAGGGGCGTGTCGGGCTGTCAGTGCTGTGAGTGACTGCTCAGCCGCCCTTTGGATAGCAGGGGAGTGTCGGGCTGTCAGTGCTGTGAGTGACAGCTCAGCCGCCCTATGGACAGCAGGGGTGTGTCGGGCTGTCAGTGCTGTGAGTGACAGCTCAGCCGCCTTATGAATATCAGGGGCATGTCAGACTGTCAGTGCTGTGAGTGACAGCTCAGACCCCTATGGATAGCAGGGGAGTGTCAGGCTGTCAGTGCTGTGAGTGACAGCGCAGCCGCCCTATGAATAGCAGGGGAGTGTCGGGCTGTCAGTGCTGTGAGTGACAGCTCAGCCCCCTATGGATAGCAGGGGTGTATTGTGCTGTCAGTGCTGTGAGTGACAGCTCAGACCCCTATGGATAGCAGGGGAGTGTCGGACTGTCAGTGCTGTGAGTGACAGCTCAGCCGCCCTATGGATAGCAGGGGTGTGTTGTGCTGGCAGTGCTGTGAGTGACAGCTCAGCCCCCTATGGATAGCAGGGGTGTGTCAGGCTGTCAGTGCTGTGAGTGACAGCTCAGCCCCCTATAGATACCTGGGGAGTGTCGGACTGTCAGTGCTGTGAGTGACAGCTCAGCCGCCCTATGGATTGCAGGGGTGTGTCGGACTGTCAGTGCTGTGAGTGACAGCTCAGCCGCCCGATGGATAGCCGGGGAATGTCGGACTGTCAGTGCTGTGAGTGACAGCTCAGCCGCCCTATGGATAGCAGGGGTGTGTTGTGCTGGCAGTGCTGTGAGTGACAGCTCAGCCCCCTATGGATAGCAGGGATGTGTCAGGCTGTCAGTGACAGTGGAGTGACAGCCAGCCGCCCGATGGATAGCAGGGGTGTGTCGGGCTGTCAGTGCTGTGAGTGACAGCGCAGCCACCCTATGGATAGCAGGCAAGTGTCGGACTGTCAGTGCTGTGAGTGACAGCTCAGCCACCCGATGGATAGCAAGGGTGTGTCGGGCTGTCAGTGCTGTGAGTGACAGCTCAGCCGCCCTATGGAGAGCAGGGGAGTGTTGGGCTGTCAGTGCTGTGAGTGACAGCTCAGCCGCCCTATGGATAGCGGGGGCGTGTCAGGCTGTCAGTGCTGTGAGTGACAGCTCAGCCGCCCTATGGATAGCAGGGGTGTGTCGGACTGTCAGTGCAGTGAGTGACAGCTCAGCCGCCCTATGGATAGCAGGGGTGTGTCGGGCTGTCAGTGCTGTGAGTGACAGCTCAGCCGCCCTATGGATAGCAGGGGCGTGTCGGGCTGTCAGTGCTGTGAGTGACAGCTCAGCTGCCCTATAGATAGCAGGAGCGTGTCGGGCTGTCAGTGCTGTGAGTGACAGCTCAGCCGCCCTATGGATAGCAGGGGTGTGTCGCGCTGTCAGTGCTCTGAGTGACAGCTCAGCCGCCCTATGGAGAGCAGGGGCGTGTCAGGCTGTCAGTGCTGTGAGTGACAGCTCAGCCCCCTATGGATAGCAGGGGCGTGTCAGGCTGTCAGTGCTGTGAGTGACAGCTCAGCCGCCCTATGGATAGCAGGAGCGTGTCAGGCTGTCAGTGCTGTGAGTGACAGCTCAGCCGCTCTATGGATAGCAGGGGTGTGTCAGGCTGTCAGTGCTGTGAGTGACAGCTCAGCCCCCTATGAATAGCAGGGGCGTGTCCGGCTGTCAGTGCTGTGAGTGACAGCTCAGCCGGCCTATGGGTAGCAGGGGAGTGTCGGGCTGTCAGTGCTGTGAGTGACAGCTCAGCCGCCCTATGGAGAGCAAGGGAGTGTCGGGCTGTCAGTGCTGTGAGTGACAGCTCAGCCGCCCTATGGATAGCAGGGGAGTGTCAAACTGTCAGTGCTGTGAGTGACAGCTCAGCCGGCCTATGGGTAGCAGGGGAGTGTCGGGCTGTCAGTGCTGTGAGTGACAGCTCAGCCGCCCTATGGAGAGCAAGGGAGTGTCGGGCTGTCAGTGCTGTGAGTGAAAGCTCAGCCGCCCTATGGACAGCAGGGGCGTGTCGGGCTGTCAGTGCTGTGAGTGACAGCTCAGCCGCGCTATGGAGAGCAGGGGAGTGTCGGGCTGTCAGTGCTATGAGTGACAGCTGAGCCGCCCTATGGAGAGCAGGGGTGTGTCGAGCTGTCAGTGCTGTGAGTGAAAGCTCAGCTGCCCTATGGAGAGCAGGGGTGTGTCGGGCTGTTAGTGCTGTGAGTGACAGCTCAGCCGCCCTATGGATAGCAGGGGAGTGTCAGGCTGTCAGTGCTGTGAGTGACAGCTCAGCCTCTCTATGGATAGCAGGGGCGTGTCAGACTGTCAGTGCTGTGAGTGACAGCACAGCCACCCTATGGATAGCAGGGGAGTGTCGCGCTGTCAGTGCTGTGAGTGACAGCTCAGCCGCCCTATAGATAGCAGGAGCGTGTCGGGCTGTCAGTGCTGTGAGTGACAGCTCAGCCGCCCTATGGATAGCAGGGGTGTGTCGGGCTGTCAGTGCTGTGAATGACAGCTCAGCCGCCCTATGGAGAGCAGGGGTGTGTCAGGCTGTCAGTGCTGTGAGTGACAGCTCAGCCCCCTATAGATAGCAGGGGCGTGTCGGGCTGTCAGTGCTGTGAGTGACAGCTCAGCCGCCCTATGGATAGCAGGGGAGTGTCAGGCTGTCAGTGCTGTGAGTGAAAGCTCAGCCGCTCTATGGATAGCAGTGGAGTGTCAGGCTGTCAGTGCTGTGAGTGACAGCTCAGCCGCCCTATGGATAGCAGGGGTGTGTCAGGCTGTCAGTGCTGTGAGTGACAGCTCAGCCCCCTATGAATAGCAGGGGCGTGTCGGGCTGTCAGTGCTGTGAGTGACAGCTCAGCCGCGCTATGGAGAGCAGGGGTGTGTCGAACTGTCAGTGCTATGAGTGACAGCTCAGCCGCCCTATGGATAGCAGGGGAGTGTCAGGTTGTCAGTGCTGTGAGTGACAGCTCAGCCGCCCTATGGACAGCAGGGGCGTGTCGGGCTGTCAGTGCTGTGAGTGACTGCTCAGCCGCCCTTTGGATAGCAGGGGAGTGTCGGGCTGTCAGTGCTGTGATTGACAGCTCAGCCGCCCTATGGAGAGCAGGGGTGTGTCGGGCTGTCAGTGCTGTGATTGACAGCTCAGCCGCCCTATGGATAGCAGGGGAGTGTCGGGCTGTGAGTGACAGCTCAGCTGCCCTATGGATAGCAGGGGAGTGTCAGGCTGTCAGTGCTGTGAGTGAAAGCTCAGCTGCCCTATGGAGAGCAGGGGTGTGTCGGGCTGTCAGTGCTGTGAGTGACAGCTCAGCCGCCCTATGGAGAGCAGGGGAGTGTCGGGCTGTGAGTGACAGCTCAGCTGCCCTATGGATAGCAGGGGAGTGTCAGACTGTCAGTGCTGTGAGCTACAGCTCAGCCTCTCTATGGATAGCATGGGCGTGTCAGACTGTCAGTGCTGTGAGTGACAGCTCAGCTGCCCTATGGATAGCAGGGCAGTGTCAGGCTGTCACTGCTGTGAGTGACAGCTCAGCCTCTCTATGGATAGCAGGGGTGTGTCAGGCTGTCAGTGCTATGAGTAACAGCTCAGCCGCCCTATGGATAGCAGGGGTGTGTCAGACTGTCAGTGCTATGAGTGACAGCACAGCCGCCCTATGGATAGCAGGGGAGTGTCGGGCTGTCAGTGCTGTGAGTGACAGCTCAGCCGCCCTATGAATATCAGGGGCATGTCAGACTGTCAGTGCTGTGAGTGACAGCTCAGACCCCTATGGATAGCAGGGGAGTGTCAGGCTGTCAGTGCTGTGAGTGACAGCGCAGCCGCCCTATGAATAGCAGGGGAGTGTCGGGCTGTCAGTGCTGTGAGTGACAGCTCAGCCCCCTATGGATAGCAGGGGTGTGTTGTGCTGTCAGTGCTGTGAGTGACAGCTCAGACCCCTATGGATAGCAGGTGAGTGTCGGACTGTCAGTGCTGTGAGTGACAGCTCAGCCGCCCTATGGATAGCAGGGGTGTGTTGTGCTGGCAGTGCTGTGAGTGACAGCTCAGCCCCCTATGGATAGCAGGGGTGTGTCAGGCTGTCAGTGCTGTGAGTGACAGCTCAGCCCCCTATAGATACCTGGGGAGTGTCGGACTGTCAGTGCTGTGAGTGACAGCTCAGCCGCCCTATGGATTGCAGGGGTGTGTCGGACTGTCAGTGCTGTGAGTGACAGCTCAGCCGCCCGATGGATAGCCGGGGAATGTCGGACTGTCAGTGCTGTGAGTGACAGCTCAGCCGCCCTATGGATAGCAGGGGTGTGTTGTGCTGGCAGTGCTGTGAGTGACAGCTCAGCCCCCTATGGATAGCAGGGATGTGTCAGGCTGTCAGTGACAGTGGAGTGACAGCCAGCCGCCCGATGGATAGCAGGGGTGTGTCGGGCTGTCAGTGCTGTGAGTGACAGCGCAGCCACCCTATGGATAGCAGGCAAGTGTCGGACTGTCAGTGCTGTGAGTGACAGCTCAGCCACCCGATGGATAGCAGGGGTGTGTCGGGCTGTCAGTGCTGTGAGTGACAGCTCAGCCGCCCTATGGAGAGCAGGGGAGTGTTGGGCTGTCAGTGCTGTGAGTGACAGCTCAGCCGCCCTATGGATAGCGGGGGCGTGTCAGGCTGTCAGTGCTGTGAGTGACAGCTCAGCCGCCCTATGGATGCAGGGGTGTGTCGGACTGTCAGTGCTGTGAGTGACAGCTCAGCCGCCCTATGGATAGCAGGGGTGTGTCGGGCTGTCAGTGCTGTGAGTGACAGCTCAGCCGCCCTATGGATAGCAGGGGCGTGTCGGGCTGTCAGTGCTGTGAGTGACAGCTCAGCTGCCCTATAGATAGCAGGAGCGTGTCGGGCTGTCAGTGCTGTGAGTGACAGCTCAGCCGCCCTATGGATAGCAGGAGTGTGTCGCGCTGTCAGTGCTGTGAGTGACAGCTCAGCCGCCCTATGGAGAGCAGGGGCATGTCAGGCTGTCAGTGCTGTGAGTGACAGCTCAGCCCCCTATGGATAGCAGGGGCGTGTCAGGCTGTCAGTGCTGTGAGTGACAGCTCAGCCGCCCTATGGATAGCAGGGGCGTGTCGGGCTGTCAGTGCTGTGAGTGACAGCTCAGCTGCCCTATAGATAGCAGGAGCGTGTCGGGCTGTCAGTGCTGTGAGTGACAGCTCAGCCGCCCTATGGATAGCAGGGATGTGTCGCGCTGTCAGTGCTGTGAGTGACAGCTCAGCCGCCCTATGGGTAGCAGGGGAGTGTCGGGCTGTCAGTGCTGTGAGTGACAGCTCAGTCGCCCTATGGAGAGCAAGGGAGTGTCGGGCTGTCAGTGCTGTGAGTGACAGCTCAGCCGCCCTATGGATAGCAGGGGAGTGTCAAACTGTCAGTGCTGTGAGTGACAGCTCAGCCGGCCTATGGGTAGCAGGGGAGTGTCGGGCTGTCAGTGCTGTGAGTGACAGCTCAGCCGCCCTATGGATGCAGGGGTGTGTCGGACTGTCAGTGCTGTGAGTGACAGCTCAGCCGCCCTATGGATAGCAGGGGTGTGTCGGGCTGTTAGTGCTGTGAGTGACAGCTCAGCCGCCCTATGGATAGCAGGGGCGTGTCGGGCTGTCAGTGCTGTGAGTGACAGCTCAGCTGCCCTATAGATAGCAGGAGCGTGTCGGGCTGTCAGTGCTGTGAGTGACAGCTCAGCCGCCCTATGGATAGCAGGGGTGTGTCGCGCTGTCAGTGCTGTGAGTGACAGCTCAGCCGCCCTATGGAGAGCAGGGGCATGTCAGGCTGTCAGTGCTGTGAGTGACAGCTCAGCCCCCTATGGATAGCAGGGGCGTGTCAGGCTGTCAGTGCTGTGAGTGACAGCTCAGCCGCCCTATGGATAGCAGGAGCGTGTCAGGCTGTCAGTGCTGTGAGTGACAGCTCAGCCGCTCTATGGATAGCAGGGGTGTGTCAGGCTGTCAGTGCTGTGAGTGACAGCTCAGCCCCCTATGAATAGCAGGGGCGTGTCCGGCTGTCAGTGCTGTGAGTGACAGCTCAGCCGGCCTATGGGTAGCAGGGGAGTGTCGGGCTGTCAGTGCTGTGAGTGACAGCTCAGCCGCCCTATGGAGAGCAAGGGAGTGTCGGGCTGTCAGTGCTGTGAGTGACAGCTCAGCCGCCCTATGGATAGCAGGGGAGTGTCAAACTGTCAGTGCTGTGAGTGACAGCTCAGCCGGCCTATGGGTAGCAGGGGAGTGTCGGGCTGTCAGTGCTGTGAGTGACAGCTCAGCCGCCCTATGGATAGCAAGGGAGTGTCGGGCTGTCAGTGCTGTGAGTGAAAGCTCAGCCGCCCTATGGACAGCAGGGGCGTGTCGGGCTGTCAGTGCTGTGAGTGACAGCTCAGCCGCGCTATGGAGAGCAGGGGTGTGTCGAACTGTCAGTGCTATGAGTGACAGCTCAGCCGCCCTATGGATAGCAGGGGAGTGTCGGGCTGTCAGTGCTGTGAGTGACAGCTCAGCCGCCCTATGGAGAGCAGGGGTGTGTCGAGCTGTCAGTGCTGTGAGTGAAAGCTCAGCTGCCCTATGGAGAGCAGGGGTGTGTCGGGCTGTCAGTGCTGTGAGTGACAGCAAAGCCGCCCTATGGATAGCAGGGGAGTGTCGGGCTGTCAGTGCTGTGAGTGACAGCTCAGCTGCCCTATGGATAGCAGGGGAGTGTCAGGCTGTCAGTGCTGTGAGTGACAGCTCAGCCTCTCTATGGATAGCAGGGGCGTGTCAGACTGTCAGTGCTGTGAGTGACAGCACAGCCGCCCTATGGATAGCAGGGGAGTGTCGCGCTGTCAGTGCTGTGAGTGACAGCTCAGACCCCTATGGATAGCAGGGGAGTGTCGGACTGTCAGTGCTGTGAGTGACAGCTCAGCCCCCTATAGATAGCTGGGGAGTGTCGGACTGTCAGTGCTGTGAGTGACAGCTCAGCCGCCCTATGGATTGAGGGGTGTGTCAGGCTGTCAGTGCTGTGAGTGACAGCTCAGCCGCCCTATGGATAGCAGGGGAGTGTCGGACTGTCAATGCTGTGAGTGACAGGTCAGCCGCCCTATGGATAGCAGGGGAGTGTCAGACTGTCAGTGCTGTGAGTGACAGCTCAGCCGCCCTATGGATAGCAGGGGAGTGTCGGACTGTCAGTGCTGTGAGTGACAGCTCAGCCGCCCGATGGATAGCAGGGGAGTGTCGGACTGTCAGTGCTGTGAGTGACAGCTCAGCCGCCCTATGGATAGCAGGGGTGTGTTGTGCTGGCAGTGCTGTGAGTGACAGCTCAGCCCCCTATGGATAGCAGGGGTGTGTCAGGCTGTCAGTGCTGTGAGTGACAGCTCAGCCGCCCTATGGAGAGCAAGGGAGTGTCGGGCTGTCAGTGCTATGAGTGACAGCTCAGCCGCCCTATGGATAGCAGGGGTGTGTCAGACTGTCAGTGCTGTGAGTGACAGCGCAGCCGCCCTATGGATAGCAGGGGAGTGTCGGGCTGTCAGTGCTGTGAGTGACAGCTCAGCCGCCCTATGGATATCAGGGGCGTGTCAGACTGTCAGTGCTGTGAGTGACAGCTCACACCCCTATGGACAGCAGGGGTGTGTCAGACTTTCAGTGCTGTGAGTGACAGCGCAGCCGCCCTATGAATAGCAGGGGAGTGTCGGGCTGTCAGTGCTGTGAGTGACAGCTCAGCCCCCTATGGATAGCAGGGGTGTGTTGTGCTGTCAGTGCTGTGAGTGACAGCTCAGACCCCTATAGATAGCAGGGGAGTGTCGGACTGTCAGTGCTGTGAGTGACAGCTCAGCCGCCCTATGGATAGCAGGGGTGTGTTGTGCTGGTAGTGCTGTGAGTGACAGCTCAGCCCCCTATGGATAGCAGGGGTGTGTCAGGCTGTCAGTGCTGTGAGTGACAGCCCAGCCCCCTATGGATAGCTGGGGAGTGTCGGACTGTCAGTGCTGTGAGTGACAGCTCAGCCGCCCTATGGATTGCAGGGGTGTGTTGTGCTGGTAGTGCTGTGAGTGACAGCTCAGCCTCCTATGGATAGCAGGGGTGTGTCAGGCTGTCAGTGCTGTGAGTGACAGCCCAGCCCCCTATGGATAGCTGGGGCGTGTCGGGCTGTCAGTGCTGTGAGTGACAGCTCAGCCTCCCTATGGATTGCAGGGGTGTGTCAGGCTGTCAGTGCTGTGAGTGACAGCTCAGCCGCCCTATGGATAGCAGGGGAGTGTCGGACTGTCAGTGCTGTGAGTGACAGGTCAGCCGCCCTATGGATAGCAGGGTAGTGTCAGACTGTCAGTGCTGTGAGTGACAGCTCAGCCGCCCTATGGATAGCAGGGGAGTGTCGGACTGTCAGTGCTGTGAGTGACAGCTCAGCCGCCCGATGGATAGCAGGGGAGTGTCGGACTGTCAGTGCTGTGAGTGACAGCTCAGCCGCCCTATGGATAGCAGGGGTGTGTTGTGCTGGCAGTGCTGTGAGTGACAGCTCAGCCCCCTATGGATAGCAGGGGTGTGTCAGACTGTCAGTGACAGGAGAGTGACAGCCAGCTGCCCGATGGATAGCAGGGGTGTGTCGGGCTGTCAGTGCTGTGAGTGACAGCTCAGCCCCCTATGGATAGCAGGGGTGTGTCAGGCTGTCAGTGCTGTGAGTGACAGCTCAGCCCCCTATGGATAGCAGGGGAGTGTCAGACTGTCAGTGACAGGAGAGTGACAGCCAGCTGCCCGATGGATAGCAGGGGTGTGTCGGGCTGTCAGTGCTGTGAGTGACAGCGCAGCCACCCTATGGATAGCAGGCAAGTGTCGGACTGTCAGTGCCGTGAGTGACAGCTCAGCCGGCTTATGGATAGCAGGGGAGTGTCGGGCTCTCAGTGCTGTGAGTGACAGCTCAGCCACCCTATGGATAGCAGGAGCGTGTCAGGCTGTCAGTGTTGTGAGTGACACCTCAGCCGGCTTATGGATAGCAGGGGTTGTGTTGTGCTGTCAGTGCTGTGAGTGACAGCTCAGCCGCCCTATGGATAGCAGGGGAGTATCAGGCTGTCAGTGTCGTGTTTGGGGGTTTCCTCCAGGTGTTTTCCTTCCCAAATAATTACCAGGCTATTTAGCTGGCTGGCAACGTCAGATCATCGCCAATTGTAGCTTCGGGTCAGTGGTGTGCTTACTCTCTGCTCTATGTTTTTCATATTCTGATCTTTTGTTGCCGGACCTTGGATTTCTTTTCAACTACCATTTGTAAAACCCCTTTTCCCTTTGATATATTCTGACTTTATTTACCAGACTGCTGATATCCGTTTTTCCTATCCCTTTGTCTTTGACATACCTCCCTGGCTTTTGACCTTGGACCTCTTGACTACCCCTTTAATAATCATAGCTATAGAAAATAAGTGCTGGAAATGGCTGGAAAATTGTACATAGCCTTTAAGAAATGGAAAACAGGCAATTAGATGCACTTTTTTTTTTTTTTTCCTTTTCATGCCTGAATGCAGTTGGCATCCTTATATAGATATTTTCCGCTCAAAATCTGCCCTCGGGTTATTTTTCTGTTAATAGTGTTTGTGGTTACTGTATATGAGGGGGTATAGGGGGAGGGGTAGAGCAGCTTTCCCCTACCCATAGACTCCTCTATTGTCAGTATCTGTACGATCCCTGTGCCAGATGCTTTCTTTGTGTTCTTCTTCGCTGAGTGCAGCTCTACAACTAACAGCCCGAAGGTCAATTCCCTGGAGCTACTTATTATTATTACTTATTATTTTGTATTATAGCGCCATTTATTCCATAGAGTTATAAATGTGAGAAACTTAGAAAATAAGTGGAATCTGGAGAGAGTCTGTGGTTCCTGACCCCTGTGAAAGTCATAAAATGTAGGTCTTAACAGCGCCATTACAGGAGGATAATAATTAGTTGGGCTCGTGTCACAATGGCGGTCATTGGATTTTTAGGTCCTTTGTATGTCACAATGAGTCTAGGGAAGAACAATGGAGTATGGCCAAAAATTCCCCAAATTTCTGTATGAAATCGGTGGCGTTGTACCCCACTATATCAGAGGTATAAGGAACCATAAGATTGTCCATATTGATTGATTTTTTTTTTCTAGTGATGAGCGTACACTATAGCGGCGGTGTAGGCCCCTGTGAGTGGGGGGCCTGGGGGGACCGCACCTTCTGCCCCCCCTCCCCCGGTAGCTACGCTACTGGACGCCGAGCTTGAGAGATACAGTCTTTGTCAGGACCTTGGCCAGCGTGCGGGGAACCCAAGCAAGTGCCGGGGTCCTTTTACACCCAATGGCTTAATTCGGCCTTGTGTGTACTGCACGTAGGGAGCGGGCTCAAGAGCTGAGACCGCTTCATACAGATCAGGAGTCGACTGTATTCTACAGCCGACACCTGAGTCTAACTGGAAATGGGGTTCCAATGGCCCCTGTGTCTGCCATGTTTGTACCCCTGAGAGATGTTCTGCAGATCGCACCGTAAATCGTAGATATCAGACTTTGTGATGTTGCCGCTCACTAGACAGATGACAGGTAAAAAATGAGGGTGTGCAATGTTCTGCAAAGCACTATAACGTGATTGGAAAAAATAAGTACGGTAATGCTCTGCAGTTCTTTCCGTAAGTTATGTTCCATGCATTACTCTGAAGGTCTAATTTGTGCTGATATTGATGCTGTCTTGTCTCCTTTGACCCCACAGCTGGATGAGACCCTCACCTCTTCTCTCCGTTCTCATCCTCTGCGCCCTCTGTCACTCACAGGTAAGGGAGAAGGTCATTTTACGCTTTAACGAGTCTCCAGTTTGCAACAATAATGATTTCCCAGGGCCCCTCCAGGATAATATGCCATCAGACCCGGGGAGGATGACACTTGTGGCATTTTATCATTCATTGCATTTTACTCCTGTTTCCCAACTACTCTCTTACTATTAAAATATAAGATAAAATGGAAGATCTGTAGGAATTATCCAATCTTACCCTCGTGACAAGCAATGAAAGCAATAAGTTAGTAGGATTTCATATCTGGGATCAGGTAAGTATCCAGGCTGTGGCATTTATATGCTGCCGGCGCCCAGGCTGTGGCACAAATTCTGTATCCCCTTAACCTGTGGACCTTTTAGCACTCCTGGACCCCTTCCACCAGTATGGACCCCTTATAGCCCAAGCACATGCATTGTATCTTAAGAAAATATTAATGTAATTATAGTTTGTCATCTTGCCCTCACTCTAGTTCTGCTTTTTGTTGAAATACAACATAAATTTTTAAACATAAAAAGTTATACACTGTTATTGCATTTTTTACTATGTATTACATTATTTTATGTTGTTGTTTTTTTTTTTTATATATATATAACAATTTTATTACCCTAGCCCTAACTCTGGTCCATACTTCAGGCCTAACCCCATCTCTAGTCCATACTTCAGCCCTAACCCTAGCTCTAGTCCATACTTTAGCCCTAATTCTAGCTCTAGTCCATACTTTAGCCCTAACCCTAGCTCTAGTCCATACTTTAGCCCTAACCCCAGCTCTAGTCCATACTGTAGCCCTAACCCTAGCCCGAGTCCATACTTTAGCCCTAACCACAGCTCTAGTCCATATTTTAGCCCTAACCCTAGCTCTAGTCCATACTTTAGCCCTAACCCTAGCTCTAGTCCATACTTTAGCCCTAACCACAGCTCTAGTCCATACTTTAGCCCCAACCACAGCTCTAGTCCATACTTTAGCCCTAACCACAGCTCTAGTCCATACTTTAGCCCTAACCCTAGCTCTAGTCCATACTTTAGCCCTAACCACAACTCTAGTCCATACTTTAGCCCTAACCACAGCTCTAGTCCATACTGTAGCCCTAACCCTAGGCCGAGTCCATACCTTAGCCCTAACCCTAGCTCTAGTCCACACTTTAGCCCTAACCCTAGCCCGAGTCCATACTTTAGCTCTAACCCTAGCTCTAGTCCATACTTTAGCCCTAACCACAGCTCTAGTCCATACTGTAGCCCCAACCCTAGGCCGAGTCCATACTTTAGCCCTAACCCTAGCTCTAGTCCATGCTTTAGCCCTAACCCTAGCTCTAGTCCATACTGTAGCCCTAACCCTAGGCCGAGTCCATACCTTAGCTCTAACCCTAGCTCTAGTCCATACTTTAGCCCTAACCCTAGCTCTAGTCCATACTTTAGCCCTAACCCTAGCTCTAGTCCATACTTTAGCCCTAACCCTAGCTCTAGTTCATACTTTAGCCCTAACCCTAGCTCTAGTCCATACTTTAGCCCTAACCCTAGCTCTAGTCCATATTTTAGCCCTAACCCTAGCTCTAGTCCATACTTTAGCCCTAACCACAGCTCTAGTCCATACTTTAGCCCTAACCACAGCTCTAGTCCATACTTTAGCCCTAACCCTAGCTCTAGTCCATACTTTAGCCCTAACCACAGCTCTAGTCCATACTTTAGCCCTAACCACAGCTCTAGTCCATACTTTAGCCCTAACCACAGCTCTAGTCTATACTTTAGCCCTAACCACAGCTCTAGTCCATACTTTAGCCCTAACCACAGCTCTAGTCCATACTTTAGCCCTAACCCTAGCTCTAGTCCATACTTTAGCCCTAACCACAGCTCTAGTCCATACTTTAGCCCTAACCCTAGCTCTAGTCCATACTGTAGCCCTAACCCTAGGCCGAGTCCATACCTTAGCCCTAACCCTAGCTCTAGTTCATACTTTAGCCCTAACCCTAGCTCTAATCCATACTTTAGCCCTAACCCTAGCTCTAGTCCATACTTTAGCCCTAACCACAGCTCTAGTCCATACTGTAACCCTAACCCTAGGCCGAGTCCATACCTTAGCCCTAACCCTAGCTCTAGTCCATACTTTAGCCGTAACCCTAGCCCGAGTCCATACTTTAGCTCTAACCCTAGCTCTAGTCCATACTTTAGCCCTAACCCTAGCTCTAGTCCATACTTTAGCCCTAACCCTGGCCCGAGTCCAAACTTTAGCCTTAACCCTAGCTCTAGTCCATGCTTTAGCCCTAACCCTAGCCCGAGTCCATACTTTAGCTCTAACCCTAGCTCTAGTCCATACTTTAGCCCTAACCCTAGCTCTAGTCCATACTTTAGCCCTAACCCTAGCTCTAGTCCATACTTTAGCCCTAACCCTAGCTCTAGTCCATACTTTAGCCCTAACCCTAGCTCTAGTCCATACTTTAGCCCTAACCCTAGCTCTAGTCCATACTTTAGCCCTAACCCTACGCAGAATTAGAAAAAGTATGTCAAAACTAAATAACTAAGGTTAGTGGTGTAGGGTTTTTTTTATACCAGAAACATTTTTCTCTCAAATCTGTGAAGAGAAATTTTTTTTTGCCATTACTGAGATAGGAGATGAGAATTGATGCTTATATAGTTCTATGAAGAAGAGGAGGAGGAAGGATGCACAAACATTTTGCTGCAAGTTCTCCTGAAACGAGTTAAACTTTTGTAAAAAATCGTTTTAGGAGAATTTGCAGCAGAAGGTCTGCGTGTTCCGCTAACTCCTCCCTTCTCCATAGAATTTTAAAAGCACCAACTGTCATCTCCTATCTTAATGATGGGAAAATTTGTCTTTTCTGTCTGAATATAGAGTTTTACCCAATAATTTAGAGTGAAATATTAATCCAGGAGGAGAAAGCAGAAGATTTCTCTGATAAGATATATTACAAAGTTGCTTACTATTACTCTTTGAAATAAAAATTAAAACGCCAGCTACTCTTTAAATTTCCACCCACTTAGTCCGCTCCATCATTGGGAGAAATAATAAAAATTTATCTGTGCACAACTATTCTGGAATTCAGTCTCTTAACGCACCCGAAAGAATGAGAAGATTTGATAAATTGATTATAACAATAATTGAGGTTACGTGTCGGTTGTGAAGTGACATTTCTAATTTATGAGATCCCCCCCCCCACTCACGCCGGAGGAAACATGGTGAGATACATTATCCGTTCTTCAGAGCTCTACTGGGAATTATCCTCACGTGAATGCATTCATTCTTGTTAATTAAGGTCAATAGTGTGCAAATTAAAAGTGTAAGGCGCAAATCAAAACAAGCGCAAAAATATAAAAAAAAAAAAACTGAAAAATAAAAGGCGCATATGCAATAATGAATTGGTAGTATGGTGCAGAAAACTCCTTCATGCCTAATTAATTGGTGTTCGATCAGATTTTTACTGTCCTAGCTGCTGCATGAAGGGGCCAGACCTCATGCACATGTTTCGGGAGTGTGCGAGACTAGGACCCTCCTGGAAGGTCTTGGAGGGGATATTACAATAAGAAGTCAGAGAATCCAAGTTGGAGTCAAAGAAAAGCTTTAAAGAGGACCTATCATAGTCATAAATATGTCTTTATTTTACCTGGAATAAATGCCGCTGTTCTCTTGAATCTGGCGTTGTTTTTCTTTTGTTCCTGCCCCTCTCCATTCCCGAGATATGGTCTCCTCTTCCCAGTATATAAACCTAATACTTTTTAGCCAAGTGGGCGTGTCAATAAACTTTTCTCTATGGCAGTTTTCTTGATGACCATGCCCACTTGATAAAGAAAAAGGCTTGATATCAGATTCGTCATTGCATTTTTCTGCCTACTTTTCAATGTTTTTGCCCTCTTTTATTTTTTAGTTTATTTTCTCATTTGCACCCTTTTACTTTTTTTATGTGTTCGCATTTTTTTTGTGTTTGTGTTTTTTTAGTTTGCGGAGTTGAGGGTTTCGAGATGTTTTTGCCTGATTAATCATTAGTGTCACAAATGTACTCCAGTCTCCCCGCAGACTGATTTTTTATGTATGCCAAATATTTTGGATCAAATTTTTCACCATTTAGGGAAACATGCCACTTTTTTTTCTGCTAAATAGTCACTAAAAAAGTTTAAACCCAAAACTAAAGAACATTTTTTTACTTTTTTGTGCCAAAAAGCCACCTTTCCGATGTTTTGTTTTTTATGTATTTACGCCATTTTTTGATCAGATTAATTTATTTTATATTTTGATAGAAGGAGCCTTACGAACGTTGAGATACCAAATATGTGAATTTTTTATTTGACTTTTTACTGCATTTGTTAGTCCCCTTAGGGGACTTGAACCTGCAATTATCTGATCGCTTGTACGTAGCAGTACCGTCATGACAGGCACGGAAGTCTTCTGCAGACCCTTGGCCGTAATGGCAATCCATCAACTTCCCGTGATCAGGTCATGGCTGTGCCCCCTTGACAGGTTAACAGCCACGGGCAGAGCGCCACTCCACCCGCAGCTGTTACAGATAGATGATGGCTGTATAGCACAGCAATTCTCTTCCAGAAAAGATGCGGGCTCAGCTTGTGAGCCTGCATCAAAGACAGGGAGATGGCATATATCATACCCTGTAAGTCCTATGCCATTAGGGGGTTAAATACATTTCAATTGTCTTTTTTATGATAATATTTATTACTCTGTATACTAATTTACATTAGTTATGTATACACATGAGACATTACTAGTAAACATTTTGCATTACATTTTTTTTTTGTTCCCAATGGGGGAGGGTGTTTTGTGTTTGTTTTTCTTGTACATTTTATTGCTTAAATTGCTGTAATGTATGCACAATGGGGAACAAAAAAAGTGAAAAAATTTGCTTTGAGAAAAATGATCTGAATAAAGAATTCACGCTCTCATTCCAAATAAATATATAAGACAATGTACAGGGTGTGTACATAGGAGTCACAGAGAGCATAGTTACTCTAGAAAGGCCTAACGAGTAATCAGCCCTGCCTTAATAAGAAAAAAAAAATTGTTGAACGATGTCCAAAGGCAGCCGGAACTGACCCCGAAAATGCATAAGAGCAGGGTGGGATCTGTGTGCCCCAAAGTATTCAACGAGAAAGACATTTTACGCTAAGTACAAGAAGCGAAGGACGTGATGGGGCAGGGAGGAGAACTCTATCTTGTGACCAGGGCCGGACTGGCCATTTGGCAATTCTGGCAAATGCCAGAAGGGCCTCTCAGGTTGTGGGCCACCTTGTCTGCTTCGCTGTTAACAGAATCTATGTTCTCAAGACACCCATACTGTTAAAAATTGTGACGGAGGTATCATTAGAAATATATGTCTTGTAGTAAATCTTGCTTTCCTCCATGCAGGGTAATATTAGTAATCCATCTGGTTCTTGGGGGCAGAGACAGCATGGGCCTGTCTGATTTCAAATGCCAGGGCTGAATTTCAGTCCCAGTCCGTACCTGCTTGTGACCCATGGATACAACATCCACGTGAGCAAGCCGAGCCTTTCCGAAGGATAGACGACGTTCCCCAACCTGAGGGGAGAAGACCTTGTTGCACAGGAGGTCTTAGGTGAAAGGTTAGCGGCCTTGGAGCAGGCAAGTCACGAAGGTTTCGACTTGAACCTGTGGATCTTCTAGAGTCAGAAGACTTGTCACCTCTGTTGGCAGAAGAGTTGTGAATGGAGGGAAACATCTAGGATCTCCTGGTTGTCTAAGAACATGTACAATTTTGGGGGAGAAAATCATGTTTCCCCCATCCTATCTAAGATGATTTACTCGGGACGCTTGCCGAGGAGTCTTAATTGACAACTCTGGCTTGCTTGGATTATGTTGTCTGAAGAGAAACCTCTGTGCCATAGTGAGCACAGACATCACTCTCTTCTCACTGCTGAACTTCGGGGTTCGCACCAGACAGTTGGACTTCATTGGGTGAGGAATGGCGAGAGATTTTCCTGCTCCAAAGTTCGGGTCTACATTGTTTTCAATGGGGTTCTGGTTCAAATTCTGGTACCCGACCCAAACCTTGGACTAAATTTCATGTTTGGTACCAAAACCCGAATTTCCATGGATCCCTACTTCTGGTGTATGAAAATGGATGCCATATGGATGTACTGTAAAAAGATGGATATCTGGATGATACATGGATGATTTTTCCGATGCTCTTTTGGACCTGCAGTGAAGATGTAGATTAATGTGTTACAGTCTATGATGTGCTCCTTTCTATGTGACATGTCGGATATCAGATCTGCCAATATTAGAAGCAAACCCGTTGCGAGACAGCTGGCCGCATGTGCGTAGGCAGCCGACTTGGCACGTAATATTGATCGGACTCGGACATAGAGCAGGTCAGGTAGATGCTATCACGCAGGACGTCCACCTTCTGTTTTCATCCTGCGCTATATTCAGAACTGAATAACACGTCGGCTTATTCTCCCCTGGGAAGCTGCCATTGTGGAAGGCAAGGAGGCGGACGATAATCCTGCAACTAGCAGAAAGACAAATGTAAAAAAAAAAAATGGATAAGAGAACTAAGGCGCAAACATGACGTTCTCCTATGTTTTCTGACTCCTTCACCTTTGTGGAATTAAATAGATTTTCCCCTATGCTCTACCTGCATAAAATATGCCTAAAATATACAGCTGCTGCTTTACTACTGCATCGGAATGGGGGACCACTGATTGGCTGCAGCTCTCGTGTGACATTGCACCGGGGACGCGGTGACAACATCACAGGAATGGCTCCGGTGAGGGAGGGGAGTATAAAATTTACTAGGGGACTTGGGCATTTAAGAAAGTGTTATCCAAGTACTGAAAAACCCCTTTAAAAAGGCCGATGCCGAGCCTCTCTGCCAGTGGGAATGTCATGTTTTCATTAATCGGACAGGTGCACGATATCTACCATGTGTTGGACGGTTGCTTTGACAGCCCTCCCGCACAGTGCGCACCTGCGTCTCGCCATGTCTGATATGCTGCAAAACCCTTTGACCTTTTAAAGGGAATATATCACCAGATTTTTTTCTGTCCCCGTAAGAATACCATAATGTAGGGCCAAACAGCCCGATTCCAGCGATGTATCACTTGCAGGGCTGCGTACTATAGTTTTGATAAAATCACTGTTTTCTCTGCTGCAGATCTACCAGGTCTCTGAATCCTGAGCTCTGTATAACCCCGCCCACATCACTGATTGGACACTATCTGTGTATCGGCAGAAAGATGCCAATCAGTGGCGGGGGGCGTGGCTGGACTTCCTGGCAGCAGGTTTACTAGTCCCCTTAGTGATAATATCTTGCTGATAAAACAGTGATTTTTATCAAAACTACAGCAAGCAGCTCAGTAAGTGACACATCGCTGGAATCAGGGTCTCTGCCCCTACAGAATGCTGCTATCAGATTAGGTGGCAAAAACCTGGTGACAGATTCCCTTTAAGTTCCTGGAAGTCCCACAGTTTACATGGACACAGTGAAGTTTGAACAAATAATTAAATCCTCCCCGAGGAAGACTTCAATATGGGGAGCAGCAGCTCCAATGACACAAATAAAAATAAGCTGCAGTACCTGACACAGCCCATGGACGAGAGTGGCGCTGTTTGCGAAATAAAGGCAAACTCTTTTTTTTCTAATAATATGCAAACCCTTTTCAGGTAGTTTACTAGCAATGGTCTTTTCATACAGAAAACTACAGATGGCATTGTGTTGTCATACTTCTTTCATGGCTTGTTTTTATATAAAGTCCTTATATACAAAGGACGACATCAGGTGCGAGCCGTACGCGGAGCACAGAACGCAATGTACTGTGCAGAGCTCGAAGATGAATGTTATTTTAATGGGACAATAAAATGCAGGAAACCATGAATATTACTTTTGTGTAATCGGAAAATAGAATTAAAAAATGCATTATACTTTTGGGATTTTTTTTAACAAGCATTCAACAAGTATTAGAACAGAGTAACAACAGCTGCAAAATAAACTAATGGCAACAACTACGTCACCTTTCAAAAAAAATAATAAATACGTGAGTGAGAGATAGTTACCTTGATATGGAGTAGAAAATCTTAGTAAAGCATTCTAATCGTCAAAGAGTTTAACATTTTAAGATTTAATAACATTAAAATACAATTATACAGTGCTCAAAAATATTGCAATATAGAGCCCATATTATATATAAAAAATATGCAATATAGAGACCATAATATATATATAATACTGCAATATGGAGCCCATATTATATATAAAAATATGTAATATAGAGACCATAATATATGTGTATATATATATATATATATATATATATATATATATATATACATATACATATAATACTGCAATATGGAGCCCATAATATATATATAAAAATACTGCAATATGGAGCACATAATATATATATAAAATACTGCAATATGGAGCCCATATTATATACAGTACAGACCAAAAGTTTGGACACACCTTCTGATTTAAAGATTTTTCTGTATTTTACTGACTATGAAAATTGTACATTCACACTGAAGGCATCAAAACTATGAATTAACACATGTGGAATTATATACTTAACAAAAAAGTGTGAAACAACTGAAAATATGTCTTATATTCTAGGTTCTTCAAAGTAGCCACCTTTTGCTTTTATGACTGCTTGGCACACTCTTGGCATTCTCTTGATGAGCTTCAAGAGGCAATCACCGGGAATGGTTTTCAATTCACAGGTGTACCCTGTCAGGATTAATAAGTGGGATTTCTTGCATTATAAATGGGGTTGGGATCATCAGTTGTGTTGTGCAGAAGTCTGGTGGATACACAGCTGATAGTCCTACTGAATAGACTGTTAGCTCCTTTTTTCTTGCCATAATACAAATTCTAAGTAAAGAAAAACGAGTGGCCATCATTACTTAAAGAAATGAAGGTCAGTCAGTCCGAAAAATTGGGAAAACTTTGAAAGTGTCCCCAAGTGCAGTGGCAAAAACCATCAAGTGCTACAAAGAAACTGGCTCACATGAGGACCGCCCCAGGAAAGGAAGACCAAGAGTCACCTCTGCTTCTGAGGATAAGTTTATCCGAGTCACCAGCCTCAGAAATCGCAGGTTAACAGCAGCTCAGATTAGAGACCAGGTCAATGCCACACAGAGTTCTAGCAGCAGACACATCTCTACAAGAACTGTTAAGAGGAGACTTTGTGCAGCAGGCCTTCATGGTAAAATATCTGCTAGGAAACCACTGCTAAGGACAGGCAACAAGCAGAAGAGACTTGTTTGGGCTAAAGAACACAAGGAATAGACATTAGACCAGTGGAAATCTGTGCTTTGGTCTGATGAGTGCAAATTTGAGATCTTTGGTTCCAAACACTGTGTCTTTGTGCGACACAGAAAAGGTGAACGGATGAACTCTACATGCCTGGTTCCCACCGTGAAGCATGGAGGAGGAGGTGTGATGGTGTGGGGGGCTTTGCTGGTGACACTGTTGGGGATTTATTCAAAATTGAAGGCATACTGAACCAGCATGGCTACCACAGCATCTTGCAGCGGCATGCTATTCCATCCGGTTTGCGTTTAGTTGGACCGTCATTTATTTTTCAACAGGACAATGACCCCAAACACACCTCCAGGCTGTGTAAGGGCTATTTGACCAAGAAGGAGAGTGATGGGGTGCTACGCCAGATGACCTGGCCTCCACAGTCACCAGACCTGAACCCAATCGAGATGGTTTGGGGTGAGCTGGACCGCAGAGTGAAGGCAAAAGGGCCAACAAGTGCTAAGCATCTCTGGGAACTCCTTCAAGATTGTTGGAAGACCATTCCTGGTGACTACCTCTTGAAGCTCATCAAGAGAATGCCAAGAGTGTGCAAAGCAGTCATCAAAGCAAAAGGTGGCTACTTTGAAGAACCTAGAAGATAAAACATAATTTCAGTGGTTTCACACTTTTTTTAAGTATATATGTGTATATATGTTTTCTATCTTCATCATGTGATTCTCAGTTACCCACCGCCAAGGAGCAATTAATTCAGGATGAGCTTTCTATAATTATATTTATTAGTCTTAATGACCTTCCTCTCAAACACAATCACATCTTCTATCACTTGAGATGAGAGAAATAAGAATGCGGATTGGGATCTAAAAATATCACGCCGGTCCCTGCGGTATCTTCCTTGCTTCTCTCTTACTTTCCACTTCTTCCACTTTTCTACTTATCTACTTATAGGTCACATTCCTTTTAACAAACTTTACATAAATCAGTAGTACAAGTGAGGATAAGAAACTTTACAATATATTTTAACAAATAAATATGCTTCTTTCTCCACTTATGAGCCACTTGTTCACCCCCCCCCCCTTCCCCACTGAACTATGGAATCATATTACAGCTCCCTTTTGAAAAACTATGCAGAGTGGAGGTGAAATGAAACGATAGGAGCTGAGTAAGAGATGCAGAGAATGAGACACAAACACACACAAATATTGCTACTGCCTTTTAGTAAGTGTTTTATCCCACCCATGAGCTATAATCACAGCTACACTGCTCAGTCCTGATGTATAGTGTACTCCATACTTCTACTGCCATTAGTAAATATTTTCTCACTCATGAGCTGTATTCACAGCTACACTGCTTAGTCCTTATATATAATGTTCTTCATGCCACTGCTGCTCCTTTTTAGTAAGTGTTTTATCGCACCCATGAGCTGTATTCACAGCTACACTGCTCAGTCCTGATGTATAATGTACTCTATACTTCTGCTGCCCATTAGTAAATATTTTATCTCACTCATAAGCTGTATTCACAGCTACTCTGCTTAGTACTTATGTATAATGTTCTTCATGCCACTGCTGCTCCCTTTTAGTAAGTGTTTTATCTCACTAGTTGTATTCACTGCTACACTGCTTATTCATGTTTTATACTGGTCTACATGCTGCTTCTTAGTATTTTATTTCACCCATGAACTGTATTCATGGCTATACTGCTCAGTCCTGATGTATAATGTTTTCCATGCCACTGCTGCTCCCTTTTAGTAAGTGTTTTATCTCACCCGAGTTGTATTCACTGCTACACTGCTCATTCATGTTTTATTCTGTTCTACATGCTGCTTCTTAGTATTTTATTTTGCCCATGAATTGTATTCATGGCTATACCGCTCAGTCCGGATGTATAATGTTTTCCATGCTGCTGCTGCTGCCTATTAGTGTTTTATCTTTCTCAACAGCTGTATTCACAGCTACACTGCTCAGTCCTACTGTATAATATCCTCCATGATGTTGCAGCCTCTGTACATCTGCTACAGGAAAGCAGAATTCCTTAATGTAAGTGTGTGCTTTGTATAGGAGACATCATAGCAGCTAGTCTTCTTTCAGTAGCACAAAGACAACTGAAAATTGGAGACAGGGTCTGCAGAGAGGAAAACAGAGGAAAATGCTGGATACAAGTCAAAAGTGTTGGCACCCTTGAAATTGTTTCAGAAAATTAAGTATTTCTCCCAGAAATTTATTACAATTACACATATTTTGTTATACACGTTTATTTCCTTTGTGTGTATTGGAACAACACAAAAAAGAGAAAAAACAACAACACAAATTGGATATAATTTCAAACTAAACTCCAAAAATGGTCTGGAATCTTTCTACAATTAGGGATAAACAATGTTGTTTCTGGCATGTGACACTCGTTCAAACTCACCTGTGGCAAGTAACAGGTGTGGGCAATATGAAAATCAAACTTGAAACCAGATAAAAAGGGGAGAAGTTGACTCAATCTTTGCATTTTGTGTCTGTGTGTGCCACACTAAGCATGGAGAACAGAAAGAAGAAAACATTCTGAATCCTTGAGAACCAAAATTCTTCAAAAATATTAACAATCTCAAGGTTACAAGTCCATCTCCAGAGATCTGTCCTCTGTGCGCAACATATTCAAGAACTTTACAACCCATGGCATTGTAGCTAATCTCCCTGGATGTGGACGGCAGAAAAAAAAAAAATCAATGAAAGGTTGAAATACAGGATAGTCCAGATGGTTGATAAGCAGCCCCAATCAAGATCCAAAGAAATTCAAGCTGTCCTGCAGGCTCAAGTGCATCAGTGTCAGTGTGGACTATCCATCGACATTTGAATGACATAAAACACTATGGCAAGAGACATAAAAAGCTAGACTGCAGTTTGCCAAAATGTGAGTAAGATAAAATCCTCCTGGGAAAGCGTCTTGTGGACAGATGAGACCAAGCTGGAGCTTTTTCTTCAAGCATATCTTTCGATTTTCTGACAACGCAATGAAGCCTACAAAAGGAAAGAACACAGTACCTACAGTCGAATATGGTGGAGGTTCAAATACGTTTTGGTGTTGTTTTGCTGCCTCTGGCACTGGGTGCCTTGTCTGTGTGCAAGTCATCATGAAATCTGAAGACTACCAAAGGATTTTGGGTCGCACTGTAGTGCCCAATGTCAGAAAGATGGGCTTGCGTCCTAGGTCATGGGTCTTCTAGCAGGACAATGCCCCCAAATATACTTCAAGCAGCACCAGAAATGGATGGAAACAAAGCGCTGAAGAGTTCTGAAGAGGCAGCAATCCACTGATCACCTTTGGAGGGATCTTAAAATGACTGTTAGGAGAAGGCGCCTTCAATTTTGCCTGGCCCATTTTGAGGGTTTTGTGTGGAATTATGTCCAATTTGCCTTTTTTCTCAGTTTTTTTTGTGTTGTTACAAAACACACAATGGAAATAAACATGTGTATAACAAAAGATGTGTAGTTGCAATAATTTTCTAGGAGAAACAATTCATTTTCTGGAACAATTTCAAGGGTGCCAACACTTTCAGCCATGATCTTATTTGTATCACATGTGATTTATATCTAGACTCTGAAATGATCTATCTCTTCTCACAGCTGAGGGTTTGCTACAGTTGTACTCGGTCTTCACAGTTCTCTGCAAGTTAAATATATCAACATTTCTCTGTGCTGACAGTTTGTTACAATGTATCAGTGCAGGTAAATTGCAGATAGACTGTTATCAGATTGTCACTTCTTGATTTCTCGTTTTGCAGAGCGTTGATGGTAAAGTTCTAGAGAAAACGATTGAAGAATGGATGAAATATAAAGAAGACTGCTACAGCTGGATGGAAAGAACGCCGCGTCCCCAAGGTCAGCACCGCCATTGCTTCTTGTCGGAAGATAGTCATTATCGGAAGCGTTACCATTATAAATCACCACTTAAAAGCCGGGCTATTTTTCATTTTTTGCGCTTTTGATTTTTCCTCCCCTTCTTTCATATTTTTTTATTTTTATTTTTTTGCCCATCACTGACAGCAAAATTTAACACTCACCGGCCAGAAGCACATCATTCATCACGTGATCTCGGGGCGCCAATGGGTTGTCGTGACAGCCGGGCGTCTGCTGATGACCCATGTGCCTGTCACTTCAATCCTCCTGTGAACGTCGGCCTGTGGCCGGCATTCATAGATCATCGTAATTTCTGCGGATCAACTATGAATAGCACAGGTGATCGGATGATCGCTTCTTCAAGTTTCCTTGGGGACTATTAAATACAGTAAAAGGTAAAAAAAAAAAAAAAGTTTCTGAAAATACGAAAAAATAAACAAAAACCCCCCAACAAAAGTTAAAATCACCCCTCTTTTTCCACATTAAAAGCAACACAAAGAAAGAAAATACACATATTTGGTATCATGTTAAAAAATGTCCGATCAGTAAACGGCGTAATGAGGAAAAAAAAACTCAAAAAGCCAGAATTACCTTTTTATAGCTGCCGCAACACTGCACTAAGAGGCGATCAAAACATCTTATCTCTCCCAAAATGGTATAATAAAAAATGTGAGCTCAGGGCGCAAAAAATAAGCCCTCACACAGCACCCCGATCCCAAAAAATGAAAATATTATGGGTCTCGGAAAATGGCAAAAAAACAAATTTTGTATTTCATTTTTTTGCACATTTTAGAATTTTTGAAAAAATACAAACAAAAAAACGAAACTATACATGTTTGGTATCCATGTGCTCGTACTGACCTGGGGAATCATATTGCCAGGTTAGTTTTACCATATACTGAATATGGTAAATGACATTCCCCTAAAACCGTTGTGAAATTGCGCATATTATTGTAAAGCATTTTTTGTAACTTTTTTTTAGCTTAAAACAAAACATAAAAAACAAAAAAAAAACAAAGGCAGAATTGCTGATTTTTCATCATTTTATCCTACTTGGATTTTTATGGAATGCGATTAGTGCTAACGACAATGATTGCAGTTTAACCGCTTAGATGCTGCAGTCAATAGTGACCACAGCAGCATCTAAGCGGTTAGACAGAGTAAGCTCCCCAATCACCTCATCTCTTTCCCCCCCTGCAATCACAGGATTCTGATAGGATATCAAAGTAGTTTGGGGTGTAACCAATGCTCTTGTGTTTGCCATTTTTGTAATCCATCACAGTCAGGGGCTTAACAGGTAATAGATGAAATTAAAATACACTGAAATATACATGTATTTTAGTGTACTGAACCTGCAATCTAATAACCACAAGTTCAAGTCCGTTATATATACACTGCTCAAAAAAATAAGGGAAGCACTTAAACATCACAATGTGACTCCAAGTCACTCACGCTTCTGTGAAATCAACCTGTCCAGTAATGAAGAAACACTGATTGTGAATCAATTTCTCCTGCTGTTGTGCAAATGGAACAGACAACAGGCAGAAATGATAGGGAATTAGCAAGACAACCCCTATAAAACAGAGGTTCTGCAAAGAGTGGTTCTGCAGGGGTGACCACAGACCATTTTTCTGTTCTTATCCTTTTTGCCTGTTGTTTTGGCCTCTTTTGTATTTGTTATTATTGCTCTCGTCCTTAGAGGTACAGTAGCATGAGGCGGTGTCTACAACCCACAGAAGTTTCTCAGGTAGTGCAGCTCATCCAGGTTGGCACATCAATGCTGTGTCTGTGCAACAACCCAATAGCAGGACCGCTGCCTCTTCCTTTGTGAAAGGAGGAACAGGAGGAGCAGAGCCAGAGCCCTGCAAAATGGATGTTAGTGGCCTGCTGGAGGTCATTTTGCAGGGCTCTGGCACGGCTCCTCCTTGCACAAAGGAGTAGATATCAGTCCTGCTGCTGGGTTGTTGTCCTCCTATGGCCCCCTCCACTTCTCCTGGTGTACTAGTCTCTCTCCTTGTATCTGCTCCATGCTCTTGACACTGTGCCGACAGACACAGTTACCTTTCTTGCCACAGTTCTCATTGATGTGTGATACTGTATGAACTGCACTACCTGAGCAGCTTCTGAGGGTTGTAGACACCCCCTCATGCTACTGTACAGTACCTCTAGGGGTGAGAGCAATGACAGAATACAAAAGTGGCCAAAACAACAGCCAAAAAGGATGAGAACAGAGAAATGGTCTGTGGTCACCCCCTGTAGAACCACTCCTTTATAGGGGTTGCTCAGATTGGGATCCTCAGCTGTTTTGCAACAAGTCTCCTCTGTTCGATGGATCACATCATTGCATCTTCTGACTTTCTTGATTTTCGCTCCCCTCCTCATAGGTTTGCATTGCAATCGCACTTTTGATATGTACGCCTGCTGGCCAGATGGCGCACCGGGAGCGATCACAAGCGTGTCTTGTCCTTATTATCTTCCTTGGTTCCAGAAAGGTAATTACATATTTATATCATCTGCTTAGAATGTTTTGTATCCATTCTTTAATAACTTTTCAGCCTCATCATATGTGAACTGACCTCATATTGCAGTTTTCTGCCTATGTAATTAAGGGTTATATTGGAAAATCCATAGCGGTGGAGGTGATAATATGGTGACAGTAATTTGCAGGTATTCTGTAGGATGTGGGGGTCTCAGGGACCACCGGGAGAAGAACTTTTCAGCTACATGGCTGGAGGATAGGCTGTCTTGTGCCCTCTAGAGGTGATTTTTGAAAACTGCATGTTAAAGAGACTTGAAAACCTCACTTTCTTTTGTGAATTTTTGCTGAGTTTCAGCTGCTCAGATATTTTATAAATATGTATATATTTTTTTTATTTCATTTATTTTATTTTTTATACATACAATATTAAATAAAAAATATATTCTATATATTATACTTTTTTTAAGGATAGCTTATATACCGTATATTCTATATATTATAACAAATTTTAAGGATCGTTTAAGCTATAAATTCTTATTAGGGGCTCTGTTGACTAAAAAAAAAAGGGGATGCAGCCATAGTAAAGTATGGTCTCTGCATACAATGTAGCCCCATTTACTGGTCGAGAGCAATCCTGGGCAGAAAAATAGGCGATGAGAACGTGTTTGTAGCATGCAAGTGGGCTGTCATGTGGATTGTCCCCTTATAGCCTATGATTCCCCACATATGGATTAGTAGATGAATGCACAGTACTCAGTATTGAGGTTTCTTGTCAGTCAAACATGGACACGTTTCCCGCCGCTGCGGACTGGACGGATTCTGGGTGATGATCAATGGGACCCAACCGTGGAGGAACTCATCACAGTGTGAAGACGAGATGGAGCTGACGAAGGAAGAGGTGACGCCAGTATTATGGAGATATCTCTAATACACTGGATTAAATACTGGGTTATAATTGGGTTTAAAGGGGCTTCCTGCCTTCAGACTTTGCTTTACTGACCCTCGGGGGGTCTGGTGCTGAGTTTCCGCCTTTGCTTCCCGTGCCTGCAGTACTGACATCACATCTACAGCGCTGCAGCCAATCGATGAGCTCAACAGCTGCAAGCCGTTCATACCTTCAGTGATTGGCTGCAGCGCTGTCAACATGACGTCAGCACTGCAGACAATAGCAGACACCGGGAGCAGTGGCAGAGACTCAGGGCTGGACCAGGGAAGGGTGAGTAAAGCACAATTTGTTTATTTAAACAAAACCGCTGCCGGCGGACAAGGGTTTTCAAAAAGCGGAAAACCCCTTTAATTTTTCAATATAAATGCTATTGCTGGTGATTGTCGTATTCCTCCGTCTCTGTTTGTCCAGGTGGGCACCAAGGATTTACTGCTGAGCTTCAGAGCGCTGTACACTGTGGGTTACTCGGTGTCCCTGATGGCGCTGCTGTCATCCCTACTGATACTAACCATGTGTAGGTAAATATCGCCCCTAATGAGACCACCCGTCTGCACGCCACGCCTCGCCGTATCCGCAGGGGTTGTCCTGATAACGACAACGTGTTTAACCCCTTCTTGGTGGGAGGATTTTTGTTTTTGCACTTCCATTTTTTCCCTCCCCTTCTTCAAAGTGGTAGAACTTTTTTTTTTTCCTGTCCATTTTGCTGTATGAAGGCTCGTTTTTTTCCCGCAACGAGTTGTAGGTTTGAGTGAAACCATTCACTTTACCATATACTGTACTGAAAAATGCTAAAAAAGAAAATTTAGGTGCGGTACAATGGTGAGACCCCCCCCCCCCAATGTTTCAGTATAAAGATGGACAGATACATAAGTATTGCGGTATATAGTGAATTTAACAGGAAGGGCATCATAGGAAACATGGCGGCAAGGGGGCTTTCATTAGGTATCTGGGTACCATGGGAAAGTGGGAGAGTGATGGGCACCCAAAAAAAAAGAGTTTGAGCTGCCTAAATGCCACTTTCAGAGATGACAGCAGCATTTAAGAGGTTAAATAGCAGCCATCAGAGCGATATCAGATCCATGTTGTTAGAGGCTGTTGCCGACTGTATAACACAGCCGGCGCCCTCCACGTATGGAGCAGACAAAGCTTTTGAGCCATATCCAAGAAATGACCAATAAAGGGTTTTCCAACATTTTAGGCAGGTGACCCTTACATGATGTCCATATCCAAGTACCTACATGATAGGAGAGGTTCAGCTATAATGTGTCATGCTGCAGCTATGCAGGTAACTGCAACTTCCACCAGATAACTATAGAGTGGAAGGAAAGTGACAAGTCTGCAAGGGCAGACCTGCAGTGCTGCAGCGAAGCTACCACCGGGTGGCAGCAGAATAGTCAAACAAGCCGAGTCAAAACCTACACCGTCACGCAGCACAATGGGAAAAAACAATCACAGAGTCAGTGGAGAGCCAAAGGGTCAATACCAGACAAAAGGCAGCAGTACCAGGGACCAGAGGCAAAGTCAAGTCAGAGTCAAACACCGGGTAATCCAAAAGCAATCAGAAAACACTAAGACAGGATGGGCAGGGAAGGAGGAATAGACCCGGGCAAGGTCAGAAAGCGCAGCAGGACAAATTAGGGTACTACCAGAGTCAGATACTCACGCCGAAGGCAGAAAATATAACTGACCCCGTCTGCAGGATGCAAGGGAGCTAAATAGCAAACCTGAACCCAGAATGAGGCAGAGCAAAGTTAACCCTTGACATGATCTGCCCGGAAAAAGGGCAGACAGGACTCAAAACCCAGACCGGATCATGACATAATGGATGCGTGGGCTGCAGATGGGCCTGGGCCCCAGTGAAGGTTGGATACCCTGGTAAGACTTTGTAATGGAGCTTGGGGTTGAATGATGGATGAGGCTTATGGAAAATGTTCTTGGCCACACGGCCTCCAGTGCATGTGCATGACAACCTTCTCCATCGGCCATTTTTCAGAGGTGTAGACCACTGATTCTTCTGACCTGGATCCACCAAGTTCCTCATATCTTTCCAGGAAATTGCGCTGCACCAGGAATTACATCCACGCCAACCTGTTCTTCTCCTTTGCCCTGCGTGGAATATCGGTCATTGTGAGGGATGTTTTACAGGAGAAGAGATGGGGCATGCAGATCATTGAGGTGTCAGACTGGGAGATTCTCATCAGCAACAAGGTAAGAGAGGGGATGTCACCGTGCATAATCCGAGTCCAGTCATAAAGGAGGGTCCAGGAGGACGGCCCACCACTCTTCATATATTGATTAGCACCTTCAAAGCCTGCCTGCTCAGGATATCCGACTAGTTGTCAGACGCTATAGACGACCACCCTTTATAATCATCTCATTATCGAAGAAAACCAATTAACCAGACACCTAAAATAAACCTTGTTCTTCGATATATCATCTTATTCAGGATCCTTTAGTCCTCCGAGGTTCCTTGAGATCTTATTATATTGAGTAGACTACAGAATAGCACTTCTCCAAAAGGAACTGGACTCTTTGGTGCCACCTAGAGGTGACTTTCCTGTGAAATATTGTTACATCAGAGCGCGCCATGAAATGATGCGCACCCCTGCCGGCGGGCTATGACATAGGACGTAAAGATATGTTATATGTCGTGAAGGGATTAAAGTGGATCCTGATAGAATATGCTCCAAAGTAGGCACTATCCAATCAGAAATCTTCAAAAACGCTGCTTTGCAGGTTTTTTTTTTTCAGCCAATCAAAAGGCTGCAAAAGCTAAATCTTATCCCAACGCGAGTGTTTCTTGTAGTGGTTTCCCTTTGAAACACTTGTCATTTTTTTGAACGCCTCCAAAAACTCAAGTGTGCACATACCCTTAAAGACGGCTAAAACATTTGCGCACTCGTGGAGGTGTAAACCATTGGCGGAAGTCTATATTGGAGAGAGCTCGGAAGTATGGAGTAGAGGATCTGAATTTCAGAAGTTGTAGATTAAAAGAAAAAAAAAAGAAACGCCTATAAATCCTGAAAACAGTCTGGTCCTACATAGTCACATTTAAAGGGATTTTCCATTTTAGGAAAATCCTTGTTCCCCAGCTGCAGTTTCTTTAAAAAAATCATACTGTATTTTACTCACCTTCCCAGGGTCCAATGCAGAGTCTCTGCCACTGCTCCCTGGTGTTGTCTGAAGTGCTGACATCATGTCAACAGCGCTGCAGCCAATCAGTGAGAGCAGCGGCTCAGCCAAGTAGATAGAATGAATTGCTGAGCATTGATTGACTGCAGTGCTGTTCACATGACGCCAGCGCTGCAGCCAATCAGTGAGAGCAGCGGCTCAGCCAAGTAGATAGAATGAATTGCTGAGCATTGATTGACTGCAGTGCTGTTCACATGATGCCAGCGCTGCAGCCAATCAGTGAGAGCAGCGGCTCAGCCAAGTAGATAGAATGCATTGCTGAGCATTGATTGACTGCAGTGCTGTTCACATGATGCCAGCGCTGCAGACAATAACTAACAGGAGCAACCGATGAGACTCCGTGTTGGACCTCGGGAAGTGAAAAATGCACTTTTTTTTTTTTTTTTTAACCAGAGGGACAGTTTTTTAAAAAACTGCAAAACCACTTTAATAATTCTTTCTACCATATATTATTAATGTCCTACAGGCCGCCATCGGATGCCGCACGGCGCAGGCGATCATGCAGTACTGCATTCTGGCCAATCATTACTGGTTTGTGGTGGAGGCGGTCTACCTGTACAAGCTGCTTATCGGAGCCGTGTTCTCCGAGAAGAATAATTATACCCTCTACCTGTATCTTGGATGGGGTAATAAGGATATATTAGTCTTCCTCGGCCAGTGCAGTCAGGGGCGATCATGCCATAGTCATTCGTTTCTCTCTCTCCGTCGCAGGGACGCCAGTTTTATTCGTAATTCCCTGGCTGACGCTGAAGTATCTCAAGGAGAATAAAGAGTGAGTGACGCCAGATTAGATGTCCATGACCAGGTTTTATTTTTACATATTTTTTTACTTTTTCCATTTTTTTTATTTTTAAACTCTGATCGGTTGAGGTTTTCCTTTTCCAGATGCTGGGCCCTAAATGACAACATGGCCTACTGGTGGATTATCCGGATCCCCATCCTGCTGGCCTCAGTGGTGAGCGCTGACATTGGCATTACATTATATATACTGGGCTGTATATGGCGGATTTACTGGTGGGATGTCAAAAACAACAACTCCCGGCCTGGTTATCTCAGCCTGGTCATGCCGACCTACCAACTGGTTGCTAAGCAACTCCCAGAACTCATTGGTGATGAGGCCTAATGTAATTGGCAATTGAGTAGTACATCTCCCGGCCTTGTCATCCTGGCCTGGATCTCAGTCTGGTCATCGCGGCCTGGATCTCGGCCTGGTCATCCTGGCCTGGATCTCAGCCTGGTCATCCTGGCCTGGATCTCAGTCTGGTCATCCTGGCCTGGATCTCAGCCTGGTCATCGCGGCCTTGTCATCCTGACCTGGATTTCGGCCTGGTCATCCTGGCCTGGATCTCAGCCTGGTCATCCTGGCCTGGATCTCAGTCTGGTCATCCTGGCCTGGATCTCAGCCTGGTCATCGCGGCCTGGTCATCCTGGCCTGGATCTCAGCCTGGTCATCGCGGCCTGGTCATCCTGGCCTGGATCTCAGCCTGGTCATCGCGGCCTGGTCATCCTGGCCTGGATCTCAGTCTGGTCATCCTGGCCTGGATCTCAGCCTGGTCATCGCGGCCTGGTCATCCTGGCCTGGATCTCAGCCTGGTCATCGCGGCCTGGTCATCCTGGCCTGGATCTCAGCCTGGTCATCGCGGCCTGGTCATCCTGGCCTGGATCTCAGCCTGGTCATCGCGGCCTTGTCATCCTGGCCTGGATCTCGGCCTGGTCATCCTGGCCTGGATCTCAGTCTGGTCATCCTGGCCTGGATCTCAGCCTGGTCATCGCGGCCTGGTCATCCTGGCCTAGATCTCAGCCTGGTCACCTCAGCATTGTCATCCTGGCCTGGATCTCAGCCTGGACATCACGGCCTGGTCATCCTGGCCTGGATCTCAGCCAGGTCATCTCAGCATTGTCATCCCGGCCTGGATCTCGGCCTGGTCATCCCAGCCTGGATCTCGGCCTGGTCATCCCGGTCTACCAACTGGTTGCTAAGCAACTCAAAGAACTCATTGGTGATGAGGACTAATGTAATTGCCAATTAAGTAGTCATTAAAGGGGTTTTTCTTTGGAAATCTTTTAAGACACAACCCAGTGGGCTCGACGAATTTGCCAGGATGATCCTAATATGTTTGTTTCCAACCATAAGTTGACCAAAAAGAAGTGAGGCTCATATATACCCTGCCCTGGCCCTCCCCCAGCAGTTTTGTGGTTACAGGAGGGGGACATCCTTACTGTTTGGTCTCGTGCACACGACTGATTTTCTCATACGAGTGCTATCCGTTATGGCGCTCGTACCTACGATATTCTACGGGGCTGTGCACAAATCCCATTTTTTCTCAGACCAAGCTGTCTGGGGAAAAAAATCAGAGACATGTCCGAGTGTCGTATCAAAATCAATGAGGCAGTGGAAAAAAAAAAAATTGGAAGACATCTGAGTGGTCTGATTTTCAGGGACTGACAAAATGGAGAATTTGTTTTCTCCACATCCAAGAAAAACTGATCCAACTCTGATCAGAATAATCGGACTATCTTTCTCCGATGTGAAGACACGGTTTTGTGAACCTATCCCAACCGTCCATTTTTTTTTCACATGCAAGAAAAAAAAAAAGTGTTTTTTTTCCAGGTGCCGGATTAGATTTCCATCCATTCTGGTTCGTGTGTCCATTAGAACCATTAATATTTAATACGTTTTTCTTGCATACAAAAAAAGAAAAAAATCTTCTACCTATCAAACAGCTAAAAACAGACGGCACATAGATGACATCCATTATTTTTCTTTAAGGATCCATTGATTTTAATGGGTGACAAATAATTTGGATAAAAATCGGACAAGTCTCCATTTTTATTTTTTGCAGGCACTTGGTATTAAAAAAAAAACACATAGCTGTGACGAGCCCCGTAGACTATAATGGGTGCGTGTTCTAGCCGTGAAATCACAGATCGGACATGCATGTGAAAAACAGACTCCATTAAACATGATGGGAATTTTTGGGCGTGCTCCTTACACCCAATATCTATCTTACTCCTTAGATTAACCTTGTGATTTTTATGAGGATCTTGAAAATGATATTGTCCAAGCTCAGAGCCAATCAGAAAGGTTTTGCGGACTACAAACTGAGGTGAGGATCAATTATCCCAGTTATGTCCTGTATGCCCCCAGGGATGCCATGTATATTGCCTTTGCGGGGGATGTAGTCGCACTTTGTCCTGGCCGATAGAGCGGGTATATCCTGAACACAGTATGGCGGCACTATTTCATGCACGGTATAAGAAAGCAATATGAAAACCCAATATGGTGGGAATCAATTTGTAGGACCCGTCACGACAGCAATCTGTGCCCACCGGATTAGAGCCCTAAGAAGCGTCTCCCATCTCCCGGCATCTGCGGCTCTTTAGATTAGTTGGCCTGGCATGCCGTCACATATGCATTATACTGCAACAAGGCCGGGTAACCAAAAGAGGAGCTGCAGCTGCCGGGAGGAAAGAAGCGTTTCTCAGGGCTACTGCACAGCTTTTAGAATTGAATGGAATGGGTCTTGCAGGTGTGGTGCCGCTTCCCATCATTAGGATACGTTTCTCTGATTGCTTCACCTGTCATTCACATCAATTAGCGCTCTCCCCCGCCGCTTTATACAGCTCCGCTTGGTGCTGATTGCACAGTCTGTACCTGACAGATCCTCGTCACAGCAGAACGCGCGCTGGTGGAGCCGCCATTCATCACTTACCCACAAATAGAGGCCACACAAATACCGATTATTTAGATGCTTTTTCCTATACTGTGTTTTTAGCTTGCATTTCTAGGCCTAGAAAAGTTTTAAAGGCGACGCATCACCTGCCATAAATACGATTTTTATGACCCGGTGTAAAAGCCGCTGTTCTCCTGAATCCGGCGTTGCCTTTCTTTTGTTCCTGCGCCTCTCCGTTCCTGAGATAGGGACCTCTGTTCTGTGTATGTAAATCTACTGTAGTCCTCAACTCTTCTCTGTGAACATTCTCTTGCTGACCACACCCAGTTGTCTAACACGACTTATGCACAAGGAAAAGGGGGCCATATCTTGGGAACGGAGAGGCGCAGAAAGAAAAGAAAAACATCGCCAGATTCAGAAAAACAGCGGCATTTACATGGAGTAAAAATACATTACATATTCATGAAGAGTGACAGATCCTCTTTTAAAAGACAAAGAACTTTAGAAACATTTGGGGTCTATGATGGCATTTATTTACTGACGCTTGGTACCGACAGCAGGTTTGGATGCTTCTTCCTTGGTTTAGCACTAGCCCATGTAAAGCAGATCTTTTATTCACCAATGGACCCTACAGACTGCCTCTTCACATGAACACTCTGCAGTGGGCGGCTGGAAGCGACGCTGTGCAGAGGATGCAGCGGCCTCTTCATTGTCAATGGTCGGCTGGGGTCCCCACCAATCCAAAGCGGCAGCATATCCTAGTAATAGGCAATTACCTACAGAGCTGGAATACCCTTGTGACGTACAGTTCCCTAAACACCTCATTGGGGAGTGATCACTACATGTTATTACACCTTTCTGTGTGTCAAATTCTGTTATTGAGCAGAATAATTGTATAATTTTGCCATACAGGGGGCTCACAGCTCCATTTTTCATATTCTCCATTTTTAGGCTGGCTAAGGCGACCCTGACTCTCATCCCGCTCTTTGGGATCCATGAGGTGGTGTTCATCTTCGCCACGGATGAGCAGACATCAGGGATCCTGCGGTACATTAAGGTCTTCTTTAACCTCTTTTTCAGCTCCTTCCAGGTAAGATGAGCTCAGAGAGAAACTAACACAAAATGAGCTAACACTTTAGTCAAGTTTGATTGATTACATATAGTTATCTATTTTTCATAAATTTTCATTTTAGAACAAAAGCAAAAATGAAATATAGCAATTTTCAAACAATGGCCGCAAAACTCACCCTTCCTGACTGCTACAGAAGACTTTTCATTAGTCTCATTATCAGCACAGACAGGATCACGATAAAACAACACCTGTGTATGACTGATAACACCTCTATATACAGTAGATAACACAGGATCCACCATTCACAATAGATGATGTCACAGCTCACCTCCTCCTGTACAATGACTGATAACACCTCTATATACAGTAGATAACACAGGATCCACCATTCACAATAGGTGATGTCACAGCTCACCTCCTCCTCCTGTGCAATGACTGATAACACCTCTATATACAGTAGATAACACAGGATCCACCATTCACAATAGATGATGTCACAGCTCACCTCCTCCTGTACAATGACTGATAACACCTCTATATACAGTAGATAACACAGGATCCACCATTCACAATAGGTGACGTCACAGCTCACCTCCTCCTCCTGTACAATGACTGATAACACCTCTATATACAGTAGATAACACAGGATCCACCATTCACAATAGGTGATGGCACAGCTCACCTCCTCCTCCACCTTTTATGGCTTTTGTCCTTACCGGAGCATGCTCAGGATAGACGCTTTGATACGAAAGCTAAGAATAATCTGACTCTGCCAATATCCATGTGACGAACCTGGAATCTATTAGGTTTAATGACCAGTGAGAAAATTAAAAGATAAATTAATAAAACATTTTTTCCTATTATCAAACACAATATGTAACTTTCTGACTAATCATTTTCCTTACTCCTGAGTTCTGGGACCTGGAGAAGCTCCAGAGACGATATACTTGGATAGACATTAAGATGATTTTACAAACTTCAATATTTTTCCACCTTTTTGATGCCACTTTTTTTGTGACGTGGGTTTTTTTTCCCCCTTAAGTGTTACATGCTTCAGATGTGGTTTTTTTGTTTGTTTAATGTGTGCTCTCTATAAGAAAGACAATACATGAAAAAAAAACGAATTCTGGCTCTCAGAGAGTAAATGAAGCAATGGTGTACCTGCCCAACTGAGCCCCGTTCTCAGGACCGCGGGGGGAGTCTAGCGGGCAGTAAGGGACCCCCTATCCTATGGGTACAGAACTACTTTCCATGAACTCTTCATACAAGACCCCCAGCCCACTGTGGACGTCATCTAACCTCGTTCCCGCTGTCATTGTGTCTTGCAGGGTTTCCTGGTGGCGGTATTATACTGTTTTGCTAATAAAGAGGTAAGTTAATAGAACCTCCATTCACTATAAATTGCAATCCTGGTTCTACCAATGTACACAGATTAAAGGCGAATAAATAAATTGGCAGAACCCTGCTCCAGTGGTCATTTCTAATACAGACCGATGAGAAAAAATAAATCCTATTATTAAAAGCGGAGTTGGATTGATCAAAATGCACACCTTTCACACCGATCTGGGGGAATTGCAAATTACAATGCATCTGTTAAAAAAAAAAAAAATAAATAAATAAATTATATATATATATATATATATATATATATATATATATATATATATAAAAAATTTTTTTATATAATATTAAATATATATTTTTTACAAATATTAAAAATATTATTATTATTAAAATATTATAAAAAATTATATTTTTTTATAATATTAATATTTTTAATATTTTTTTAAATAAAAATATATTTACAGTATATTATTTAATATATATATTTTTTTTAATATATATTTTTTTATATATATTTAATATATATATATATTTTTTTTATATATATTTAATATTTTATTTTAATTTAATATTTTATTAATCATATTTTATTATTTTTAGATAAAATAATAAAACATTATATAACTATATGTGTGCACACAAACACACGCAATGACAAATTAACCCTCTCCCCATTCAAGTGCCCTTTTATTCTGCCGATTGCAATAAGGCCTTGAAAACCCCCATTAATATTCTGCACCATTATATATGACGGCATTGTAGACCGTAATAATAATTATGGCTCGTTTTCAGGTAAAGTTTGAAATACAGAAAAAGTGGCAGATGTGGAAAATGGACGGCTCCTCTCTGCGGTGACCAACACAACAAACTTTACAAACTTTTAATCTAAGCCGGTCTGCGCGGAGTCTAGATGTCAAGCAACGGCTGCTTCATGGGCTTCACCCCGACAGGCGAGAGCCCATCATGTGCCTGTTAAGCATCGAGGGGTTACAGGCCTCAGAAGAAACATTTAGCAGAACGCAAAATCCCAATGGGGGTGCAAATAATGGAAGTGTTGCCAAAAACTTGGCTCCGAGAGTCATCTGGACGATTCTTTGTCCTGCATTTTTTCATCAGAAATGGAGCCTGCAACTTTTTTTTTTTAATTTTTTTAAAATTTTATTTCGAGTACATAACGTTGAGCTGTGCCCCATTATAACATCGAGGCACAGTTTACCCGTTAAACCCTTCTTCTAAAAGAAAAATCATGGACAGGAGTCTAAACCCTATGATCCTGCACCTGTCCGATACAATAAAAAGTCTCGTGAACCGCAATGGCTGCTTCACTGAGAAAGCATAAAAATGTCACCTTCCCCATCGCACATTCTGCATAAAAAAGGGGGATCAGTAGAATATCACTGGAGATTGCAGTCTGCCTCCGACGTCGTCAGCCCAGGAAGGGTACTGCGTCAGTGTCGCCATCTGAGCCGAGAAGACCGGGGGCTGCCATGGGCGGCGTGATCAAGGATCGGAAACATCTTCGGGGTGGAAAGTTTCACCCGCCGTCTGAGGTATGGTAAAAGCATTTCCTAGAAAGGGGAAGATTACAGTCGTTAGGCGATATTTGGTGGCGGAGGCTTGGAAAGACCCAAACATGGGAAAACGCCAAGATAAGGGCCATACAAAGCTGGACTCATGGACAGGGAGTTATAAAGGGGCTTTGGAAAAGGTTTACAGGGGTCTGCTGGAAATAAAGATTCTGCACTGTATAATAAAAAGGTCCGCGGTTTTGTCAGTTTCTTTAGGTTTTGTTTTCTGGGAGACCCCAATGTCCCCATATAGGTAGACGGGTGAAGGACATTGATAAAACCTTCCTTTCATTATTTATGTCCCCTGAGGCAGCACCACCTTGCCCAAAGGCCGTTTTGGGTTTTGCAACTAAACCTCATTGTTGCTTAAAGGCAATCTATCAGGACAAAATGACTGTTCAAACCAAGCACAGGCGCTCGGTGTACACCCTTAGGGTACCGTCACACAGTGGCACTTTTGTCGCTACGACGCTACGATTCGTGACGTTCCAGCGATATCCATACGATATCGCTGTGTCTGACACGCAGCAGCGATCAGGGATCCTGCTGAGAATCGTACGTCGTAGCAGATCGTTTGGAACATTCTTTCGTCGCTGGATCTCCCGCTGTCATCGCTAGATTGGTGTGTGTGACACCGATCTAGCGATGCGTTCGCTTGTAACCAGGGTAAACATCGGGTTACTAAGCGCAGGGCCGCGCTTAGTAACCCGATGTTTACCCTGGTTACCAGCGTAAATGTAAAGAATAAAAAACAAAAAAAAAAAAACAGCACATACTTACATTCCAGTGTCCGTCAGGTCCCTTGCCGTCTGCTTCCCGCACTGACTGACTGCCGTAAAGTGAAAGCAGAGCACAGCGGTGACGTCACTGCTCTGCTCTGCTTTCACTTTACGGCCGGCAGTCAGTGAGTGCGGGAAGCAGACGGCAAGGGACCTGACGGACACTGGAATGTAAATATGTGTTTGTTTGTTTTTTACGCTGGTAACCAGGGTAAACATCGGGTTACTAAGCACGATCCTGCGCTTAGTAACCCGATGTTTACCCTGGTTACCCGGGGACCTCGGCATCGTTGGTCGCTGGAGAGCTGTCTGTGTGACAGCTCTCCAGCGACCACACTACGACTTACCAACGATCACGGCCAGGTCGTATCGCTGGTCGTGATCGTTGGTAAATCGTATAGTGTGACGGTGCCCTTAGTGTGGCCCATCAGTTTAGTGCACCTTCACACCTGTCCCGCCCTTCTCTCACTATATAAATTCAGAGCTGTCAATCAAACTAGAAGGGGGAAAAACAAGTAGGTGGGAAGCTGCTCGGAACGGTTTGGCCGCACCGACGGTGCACCGAGCGTATGTGATTGCGCTGAACAGGCGATCTGTGCTGACAGACTCCCTTTAAGGCACTGTGTAATGCTTAATTCCCCCTGCGGAGGCACTGTAGGGAAATTGAACACTTCCTGCTACATTCCAGGTGATTGTTTCCGGTTATCAGCTTCAAGGGGTTACTGAGTGGTCAAAAAATTAGGCAAGATGAAGCAGTCTTGTGCTGTATAGTGCCGAGGCCGGTCACATGTGACATATAGCACGTCTTTGCTGCGGCCAAATAGACAACGGCCGGCTCGTACCTGCACTGGTGGGTACTCGCCAAGTAAGCAATGGTTCACTATTATTTTATTGTGCCCCCATCTAACAAGAAGGCACTGATCAAAGGAGATGGAGCCGAGTGGTGGTCTCTCTCTAATGAAGCAGACACATTAATGGAGGAGGTCCGGCCTCACCGACCATCGGAGGTGTGTGGGGGATGGGGAGTCATGGTTCTTCCCCAACTAAGATGACAAGAAAAAGAAGGACAGGGTATGAATAGAGGGTGGAAAGAATCTAGAGGAGATTTCCAACAACGGGTCGCTGCCACATAGAAGAAAACCACGTCTTCCGCTTTACCTGCCTCCTCAGGGATCCGGCCATTTATGTCTCCCCTTGTCGGACGTTCTCATCTTCTCCAGGTTCTCCTGCAGCGCTCTCATTGCCTTCTCTGCAGAGACAGGAGCCGTTCACATCTCCACTCTCTTATAATGGAGAGTTAGAAGGTCTCTCGCGACTTACCCAACACCGCCGTGCTTTCCTCCAGAGACGACGAAAGCTCCTGCACATTAAAAGACTTCACCGGAGCAGCATTACTGACCTGTGGGGCTAAGAGAAGAAGATCGTCACCCGAAATCCAGGGCACTCACTATCCAGCCCATGCCTATATACTGTACTGAAAAAGAAAAAAATGCAAGTGGGGTGGTGAAAGGGAGAAGGAACTTTGTAATGAAAAAATATTTTGCTGTGTTGCCCGGTAATACCAAGCATGTTAACATTTTTATTTCTTTATTTTTGGATGGGAAAAAAAAAAGGAACGGACTATTTTTAAGACTTATTCCATTACACTCATTATTTCAGTCTCCCTAGGGAGTTTGCGATCACTTGTACTATATACTGCAATACTACTGGATTGTAGTAGTAATATATAGTCAAACTCATGACCTCCTATGAAGCCAATCTGGCAGCATCAGGGGTCTCCGCTGCCCCCCCGCCATCTGCCTTGGTGACACCGTGCAGGCAGCGAGTGGCAATTTAAATTCTGCTGTCAGTTATTGACAAGCGGCGTCTAAGTGGTTAAATAGCAGTGATCAGAGCTCGCCCTGATCACTGTGTGTGCCCTGTAAGGAGCGGGATCATCTTCTGAGCCTGCTCCATACACCCGCACCCTGTACATGACATACATGGACGTCAGGGATTAGTAAGGGGTTAATGGACATCACGTTCCTAATCTGATGCTTTCCATCCCCCAGCCTCTTACCTGTCAGTCTGCAGCCAGGCGGCCTTGTCCTTGTAGTGCCACCCTTGCCAAGGCGCAGTGACAGTACTTCCTGGCAGCTCCTATGGGCAGTCCACAAAACTATAAGCTCCTCATAAGCGCTATATTATGGTCACATAACATATCAGTCCGGCTTTGACTATCGTGGGTACCTGAATTGATCTAGTGCCCGCTGGGCATCAGTAGCCAGGATGCTAGTGGCGTCCAACTGGCTACGAAAAGCCCTCCATTTGGTCTCTTGCTCCATAAGACACCCCTCGGCTACGGCTCGGAGCTCCCTCTCCTGGTCCACCTGTCCTTTCAACGTCTCCGTCTCCTCGCAATGCTATGCAGGAAAACAAAGAGAAATGATCCGGGGTCCAGGAGGCAAATCACGACTGATGGCACTGTAGGCGGCTACCTTATGCAGCTGGATGGCTAGTTCCTGCATCTCCGCTTCCAGACGGTCGGCGTAGGCTTGTTCTAGCGCAGCTCCGGGAGGGCGGGCAGAACTATGCCAACGGGCAATGGCGGACGTCATTTTCCGCTTCGGCCCAAATAAGCTATAAAATAAAAAAACAAAACCATTATATACAAGAGTTTTCAGGCAGCTGCTATTCGTCTCATTTACAGAAGGGCGGACATTCTAACAACACTTGGCTCAGCTGCTGCAGAATCTCTTTTTGAAGGAGCATCATGGAGTCACCGTATCATTTACACAATTCGCTCTCTTTGTGCAGCCACAAATCCCACCCTCCCTTTACTTACGTGATGCCCACCTCCCGCAGGTCAGTTTCAGTAAGGGTGAGGAAGATTCGGAGATTAACGTCCTGCTCCTGGAAGACAGACAAGTACTTGGAGCAGCCGATCTGCTCCAGAAGCTCCGCCAGGTCCTGACCACGGGACATAAAGGAACACAGAGGTTAGAGCAGGAATCAATGACCGGCCTTCATCCAAACCAGTCGCCGCAGCTCATTGTCATTTTTGCACTTTTTTGGGTTTTGTTTTTATGGCATTCGGTGTGCGGTAAAATTAACCTGGTGCCACGATTCTAGTATAGTTGCTTTAATATTTTATGAATTTCAAATTATTTTTTTAAACTAAGATTATATATACCGCATATATATTTTTTGGCAATGGAGTTTTTTTTTGCAGGGAAAGTCGTCTTTTGATTGGTACCATTTTTGAGGAACTTCCAATATTCTGACTATTTTTTATTGATTTTTATTTCTTTAGGGTGGTGGTGGAGGACCGAGGAAGGTTGCAGTCACACAAAAATAAAAATAAAACATTTTTTTTTACATTTATTTTTGTATTTGGAAAAGAGTGGTGGTGGACTTTACCTTTTATTTTCCTAATAAATCTGTTTTTTCCCCCTCTAGTCTTGAAGGTACTTGAGCCTGCGATCATTTGATAGACTGTATTGTATCACCTATGAAGCTTAGCCCGAAGCTGGGCTTCAAAAGAATACAAAGATGGCAGTGACCGAATCTTTTAATAGCCCCCACCCCAAATTGCATCACTGTCACAAAGGTGAAGTATGAACCATCTTGCTACCAAGTATCGCGCAGGCTCAGCTCCTTGGCTCGCTCCGTGCGCTGGCTCGGCCTCTGGGCCCGCTCCGTGCGCAGGCTCGGCCCCTGGGCTCGCTCCGAGCGCAGGCTCGGCCTCTGGGCTCGCTCCGAGCGCAGGCTCGGCCCCTGGGCTCGCTCCGAGCGCAGGCTCGGCCCCTGGGCTTGCTCCGTGCGCAGGCTCGGCCCCTGGGCTCGCTCCGAGCGCAGGCTCGGCCCCTGGGCTCGCTCCGAGCGCAGGCTCGGCCCCTGGGCTCGCTCCGTGCGCAGGCTCGGCCCCTGGGCTCCCCCCGTGCGCAGGCTCGGCTCCTGGGCTCGCTCCTACACACTAAATATCTACAGCAGATGTTGGGAAGGGGCTAAATAGGCATCACCTTATTAGTGGAGGGGTCTGATGTTTGACACCCACTGTTCTTGAGAATTGAGCCACTCTGGGGGAGGCGAGAATGGATCACAGAGCAGATTCAGTGCTGTGATCCCTTCATTATCAAAGTCGATCGGACCCCCGTAATCATACATTTATGGCATATCCTAGTGACATCTCATCACTCTATGAGAGGAGACCTTTAAGTGCAGGTGACACGGGATATTATTGCTGCTGTTGAAACACAGAACAACTGATGAAGTTTCCAACAAAGCTGCCCAGGATTCGTTACGAAGCGCCATGACTGGCATGCTAATGGACCCCCACTGACCAGTTTATAAGAGGAAAAATATTCCAATAAATAGTGATATATTAGATCTGTGCATTGTACCTTGGGTCCGGTATATGGTGGGCTGTTCGGATCTGCCGAGGGGTTAGATGCCCTGCAGTGCGCGGATCCAGCGGCAGTATGGGCGTCACCATTGCGCTGTCTCCCTTTGCCCAATGATTTGCTGTGCTTCCTGTTGGCAGTTTCTAACGCTGGATCAGAGTCCTAAAGATGGAGATAAGCTTGGCTTAAAAAATTGTCGCTCTTTTCAGTGGTGACCTGCAATACCAAATGTAACCTAAGAGGGGCACCATTTCCAAAAAAAGAAGACCCTTGTAAATGCTTGATCCTTTTAAATCTGCATGGAGGGCGCGAGAGCGAGATTACCACGCAGGTCCTGCTTACCTCATTGCTCTCCAGGGAGGCCTCGCTGCTCACGCCTGTGCTGATACAGATCCCCTCACTGCTGCTGCACCGCGGCCCCCCGGCGTACCCCTCCTCTGAAATAGAGCAGATTTCGTTCAATAAATCATAAACTCATAGGTGCCATGGTTATTCTATATCCAGAATACCGACCTTTACTGCTGCCGTTACTCTCCACGTCGCGCTCGTTGATGGGCGAGGTGACGTCCCGATATCTGAGATCTGAACCTCCAGACTCATAGTCGCCGTCACTGAAGGTAACGTAGCCCTGAGGAGGAACCTGAACACCTAAAGCGAAGGGAAAGAGGGGACCACCTTATACCCTACCGCTGTGATTCTCTCCGACTGCTGCACAACTACAACTCCCAGCATGTAATCTCTAAACAAACAGCTAACGAAACCACAAGTAGAGGATGAATGGACTCACCAGAGCTGGGCCCACCAGCCGTCATCTTGGCCAGGGCTTGCGGACCATCGTGAATACTGGGACCTTTAGGCTTACGTTGGTGCCTTGGTCGGTGGGGGGTGAAGGAGGATTCGTCCGACGAGCTGAGATCCTCGTGACGTGCTGAAAAACCAGGAACACAATGGGACATAATGATACCCAGAAGACTCAAACGACTTTACCGCCATCTAGGACGTAGGAAAAGTCATCAATATCAGTATGGTGGGGGTCCGACACCCAATCAGCCGGTATTTAATAGTTTATGGAGCCAGAACATACAGTGTAGTGGTCACTCTCGGTACTGCAGCCCAGATCCCATTCATGTCAATAGGAGCAGAGCTGCAGAATCTAAGAATGGCCACTGAACAGTGCACGGATCGCCATCTTCTCATGCTAGAAGCAACACCGGCTATGCATGTGGCCTAGAAACCCGATCATTGTGCACACTCCGGCAGCATAATCATATGCAATTATATTGGCTTCACTTTAAGATCTTACCTGATCCTCGACTGTGAGTCCGGGATCCCTTGACACGATGGGAGTCCAAAAGCGACACTATCCTAGAATGGCCGTACCTGGCTGCTAACATGCGGGCGGTGTCTCCTTTGTGATCTGTCTCACTCACTTTGACCCCCTTTAAAATACAAAGAATTGGATTGATTTTTTTTGGAGACAGAAGTCAGAGGAACCACAACAGGGAAAAAAGACATATGAATCTGTAGGAGGTCTTGATTTTGTGCAGTTTTACAATTTGCCCAAGTTGTCATCTTCTGTGTGTTGATGAAAAGTAAAGCATGGTGGAGACCCGTCAACGGGACGTCATCAGAGCGGCAGACCACCCAATGCAGAAGGAAGCGGAAAAACTACGGCTGCTGGAGACTTACGTGGTCCAGTAAGTGCTGCACTATGATCTCGTGTCCTGACGCCGCGGCCTCCATTAGGGGAGTGAAGCCGCACACCGGTTCCCTAGAAGGAGTCAAGCAGTTTTCTAGTTACCTTCAAGCAAAAGACACTTCCAAATCCAATACAGGGACTTCAAGAGGAAAATGTCTGCGTGTTACATCAGGCTTAAAGGGATTGTCCAGTCTAAGAAGAAAAAAGTCTGCAGTCACCCTATGCTGACACACTCCCTTTAAAAAGTGTGCGATCACGTGATAGGAGGTGTGCGACTGGGTGAACTGGTGAGATTCAGTAGTCTGCATTCACAATTCACAGCCTATCTGCAGACTATGCTTAGACTGGACAACCACTTTAAAGGGAAGGTGTTGGCCCAAACTGACAGCCCCATGTAAGGGATGATGGCAGGGGTGCGGAGCGCCAGGGACTTGGCATTCTTACTTGGCATCTGCACTGGCGCCATTCTCCAGCAGGAATCGCAGCATCCGCTGATGCCCAGCACTGGTGCAGTGGAACAAGGCGGTCCAGCCACGGGCGTCTCTCGCCTCAATCTCAGCCCCCTGCTATGGGGCGAAAACAGAGACCAATGGGAATCACGGAATATGGAGAAGACCAGATCTAATCCCACCCAAAACCCAGGGTCCTACCTGGATCAAGAAGTAAGCGACGCTTTCATTGCCACAGCTGGCTGCCAGTATGAGAGGGGTCTGCCCGCTGGGGGTCCTGCAGTTCACATCTACCCCGGCCTCCAGCAGCAGGCTGACCACAGCGTCGTGGCCTATGTAGGAGGCATACATGAGCGGCGTCCATCCACCCAGGTTCGCCTGGTTCAGATCCACGTCTTTCCTGTGCAAAGACAAATCACACAAGATCAGTTCCCGGGAGCAGCGACTGGCACTGATGAGGGAATAACCAGTAAATACAGCAGAAAGGAGCTTAAAGGGGTTGTCAAACACAGGAGACGGCACTACGAGGGTTAAACAGTTAAGTGCAGGTGCTTCTTCCAAAATTAGAATATCGTCAAAAAGTGAATTTATTTCAGTTCTTCAACAAAAAAGTGAAACTCATATATAGAATCATTACAAACAGAGTGATCTATTTCCAGTGTTTATTTCTGTTAATGTTGATGATTATGGCTTACAGCCAATGAAAACCCAAAAGTCATTATCTCAGTAAATTAGAATACTTTATAACACCAGCTTGAAAAATGATAGAACAATCTGAAATGTTGTCCTACTGAAATGTAGGGAAATGTCATTTCCCAGCAAGACTTGGCCCCTGTCCACACTGCCAAAAGTACCAACACCTGGTGTACAAACAACAGTATCACTGGGCTGGATTGGCAGCAAACTCGCCTGACCTTAACCCCATAGAGAATCTATGTGGTATGAAGAGGAAGATGAGAGACACCAGACCCAACAATGCTGAAGGCTGCTATCAAAGCAACCTGGGCTTCCATAACCCCTCAGCAGTGCCACAGGCTGATCTCCTCCATGCCACGCCGCATTGATGCAGTAATTGATGCAAAAGGAGCCGCGACCAAGTATTGAGTGCATTTACTGATCATACATTTCAGGAGGCCAACATTTCAGACTTTAAAATAATTTTTTAAGCAGGTGTTATAAAGTATTCTAATTTACTGAGATAATGACTTTTGGGTTTTCATTGGCTGTGAGCCATAATCATCAACATTAACAGAAATAAACACTGGAAATAGATCACTCTGTAATGACTCTATAATATATGAGATTCACTTTTTGTATTGAGATTCACTTTTTGACGATATTCTAATTTAGTGAGAATCGCTTGAATGTTATATGGGAAATGGAAAAAACATCTCATTAAACTCCTCATCATCATCATCACTTCTTACCTGCGCACACAGCACTGAACCACCTCATACTGACCGATAGAGGCCGCAGTGTGAAGATCCAGGGACAACTCCTGACCGTCCACAGGTTCTCCATACCACATAGACAGGCTGCAGCTCAACATCTCAGTCTCACTGGCTTCATCGCTGAGCTCTGCCATGTCACCGACCTAGACCGTGATGTCCTACAAAATAAGGGGACCGATTACAGCCCCGTCCTCCTCCTAATACACAGCAATCAGGACACGGCCCCGTCCTCCTCCTAATACACAGGGATCAGGACACGGCCCCGTCCTCCTCCTAATACACAGCCATCAGGACACGGCCCCGTCCTCCTCCTAATACACAGCCATCAGGACACGGCCCCGTCCTCCTCCTAATACACAGCCATCAGGACACAGCCCAGTCCTCCTCCTAATACACAGCCATCAGGACACGGCCCCGTCCTCCTCCTAATACACAGGGATCAGGACACGGCCCCGTCCTCCTCCTAATACACAGGGATCAGGACACGGCCCCGTCCTCCTCCTAATACACAGGGATCAGGACACGGCCCCGTCCTCCTCCTCACACACGGCCCCATCCTCCTCCTAATACACAGCGATCAGGACACGGCCCCGTCCTCCTCCTAATACACAGGGATCAGGACACGGCCCCGTCCTCCTCCTAATACACAGGGATCAGGACACGGCCCCGTCCTCCTCCTCACACACGGCCCCATCCTCCTCCTAATACACAAGGATCAGGACACAGCCCCGTCCTCCTCCTAATACACAGCCATCAGGACACGGCCCTGTCCTCCTCCTCACACACGGCCCCATCCTCCTCCTAATACACAGGGATCAGGACACGGCCCCGTCCTCCTCCTAATACACAGGGATCAGGACACGGCCCCGTCCTCCTCCTAATACACAGGGATCAGGACACGGCCCCGTCCTCCTCCTAATACACAGGGATCAGGACACGGCCCCGTCCTCCTCCTAATACACAGGGATCAGGACACGGCCCCGATCTCCTCCTAATACACAGGGATCCGGACACGGCCCCATCCTCCTCCTAATACACAGGGATCAGGACACGGCCCCGATCTCCTCCTAATACACAGGGATCAGGACACGGCCCCATCCTCCTCCTAATACACAGGGATCAGGACACGGCCCCATCCTCCTCCTAATACACAGGGATCAGGACATGGCCCCGTCCTCCTAATACACAGCCATCAGGACACGGCCCCATCCTCCTCCTAATACACAGGGATCAGGACACGGCCCCGTCCTCCTCCTAATACACAGCCATCAGGACACGGCCCCATCCTCCTCCTAATACACAGCCATCAGGACACGGCCCCATCCTCCTCCTAATACACAGGGATCAGGACACGGCCCCGATCTCCTCCTAATACACAGGGATCAGGACACGGCCCCATCCTCCTCCTAATACACAGGGATCAGGACACGGCCCCATCCTCCTCCTAATACACAGGGATCAGGACATGGCCCCGTCCTCCTAATACACAGCCATCAGGACACGGCCCCATCCTCCTCCTAATACACAGGGATCCGGACACGGCCCCATCCTCCTCCTAATACACAGGGATCAGGACACGGCCCCGATCTCCTCCTAATACACAGGGATCAGGACACGGCCCCATCCTCCTCCTAATACACAGGGATCAGGACACGGCCCCATCCTCCTCCTAATACACAGGGATCAGGACATGGCCCCGTCCTCCTAATACACAGCCATCAGGACACGGCCCCATCCTCCTCCTAATACACAGGGATCAGGACACGGCCCCGTCCTCCTCCTAATACACAGCCATCAGGACACAGTCCCGTCCTCCTCCTAATACACAGCCATCAGGACACGGCCCCATCCTCCTCCTAATACACAGGGATCAGGACACGGCCCCGTCCTCCTAATACACAGCCATCAGGACACGGCCCCATCCTCCTCCTAATACACAGGGATCAGGACATGGCCCCGTCCTCCTAATACACAGCCATCAGGACACGGCCCCATCCTCCTCCTAATACACAGGGATCAGGACACGGCCCCATCCTCCTCCTAATACACAAGGATCAGGACACAGCCCCGTCCTCCTCCTAATACACAGGGATCAGGACACGGCCCCATCCTCCTCCTAATACACAGGGATCAGGACATGGCCCCGTCCTCCTAATACACAGCCATCAGGACACGGCCCCGATCTCCTCCTAATACACAGGGATCAGGACACGGCCCCATCCTCCTCCTAATACACAGGGATCAGTACACAGCCCCGTCCTCCTCCTAATACACAGGGATCAGGACACGGCCCCGTCCTCCTCCTCACACACGGCCCCGTCCTCCTCCTCACACACGGCCCCGTCCTCCTCCTCCTCACACACGGCCCCGTCCTCCCCCATACACCGGTTCCTGTAGCTGACCACCTTTCTTGGCTCTCGCAGCCTTCAGCCTCCAGCTGTTGTTCTCTCTTCCCGCTCGGGACTCTGGATTCTGTAGTTCTCTCCTATTTAGTAACTTCTAACTTGCGATTTTCTGCCAACTACATTTCCCACAGTACTCTGCGGCAAGCTCGGCCTTTCTTTTGAGTGACAGCAGTTGTATCCAATCAATGCACAAATCATTGAAGGGCGTCTATAGTAAAGTAACCAATAGGAAGACACCACACAACGTCCTGTCCGCTGCACACTGCAGAATATACATAAACGCTGCTCTAGCTAATAGAAGTGACACACAAGTGCTCGTGCAGTCCCGGGACTCTGTGTCCTTATATTCTGAGCCCGAGCTCTGTCCGGACACCGATTACAGACGCTGCGATTTCGCTTGTGTTTTATCTATCTGCCAGGACCTCAAGAGGCGGAGCGTGGACTGGTTGTCTGGGTGACGAAAAGGTGAGCGACGCGAAAGGACGTTATGGGCGTGGCTAGAATGAGTTTAGTAGGCGTGGTTTGTAGTTGGCAACCTCGCATTAGCTTGGAAGTGGGCGTGGTATATCCTCGCACCTGTAGTTATCCGGCAGGTGGGCGTGTCCTAGTGAAGGGGCGGGGCTGTTCCCGGTGTTTTGAAAGAAGAACGCAATAAGTGACAGACGGTTGTTCGGTGAACGTCAGTATTAACGTTAAGGCCCCGGAGGGGAAGGTGCCGGGAAATAGGGAGTGTATACAGGAGGCGAATATTCACCGCGGCCGTACCCGGTACACACGGAGCAGGGAGACGGGGTTTCCATGGAGACAGGTACGCTGTGAGGAGTAATGAAGGGACACAGCAGGGGCGCGGAAAGGGGCAACGAGTGACTGCGCCCCCCCAAAAAAAACAATGATATATGTATCTATCTATATGTCCCTATTGTGTTCCCCAGCAGGCGCCTGGTGTGGATACTATAAAGTATGACGCCCCAAAAATGGCCTCATCTACCCACTAAGCAAGATGGTGTCCTCCAGCAGCCCCCCAATCAGTGAGATAGCCCCCCAATCCGTATAATGCCCCGCAATCAGTGAGATAGCCCCCCAGCCCCACAATCAGTATTATATACCCCACCAGCCCCCCAATCAGTGAGATAGCCCCCCAATCCGTATAATGCTCCGCAATCAGTGAGATAGCCCCCCAATCAGTGAGATAGCCCCCCAATCCGTATAATGCTCCGCAATCAGTGAGATAGCCCCCCAATCCGTATAATGCCCCGCAATCAGTGAGATAGCCCCCCAATCCGTATAATGCCCCGCAATCAGTGAGATAGCCCCCCAATCCGTATAATGCCCCGCAATCAGTGAGATAGCCCCCCAATCCGTATAATGCCCCGCAATCAGTGAGATAGCCCCCCAATCAGTATAATGGCCCCCAGCCCCCCAATCAGTATAATGGCCCCCCAGCCCCACAATCAGTATAATGGCCCCCCAGCCCCACAATCAGTATAATGGCCCCACCAGCCCCCCAATCAGTATAATGGCCCCACCAGCCCCACAATCAGTATAATGGCCCCCCAGCCCCACAATCAGTATAATGGCCCCACCAGCCCCACAATCAGTATAATGGCCCCACCAGCCCCCCAATCAGTATAATGGCCCCCCAGCCCTACAATCAGTATAATGGCCCCCCAGCCCCACAATCAGTATAATGGCCCCCCAGCCCCACAATCAGTATAATGGCCCCCCAGCCCCACAATCAGTATAATGGCCCCCCAGCCCCCCAATCAGTATAATGGCCCCCTAGCCCCACAATCAGTATTATAGTCTCCACCAGCCCCAATCAGTGAGATAGCCCCCCAATCCGTATAATGGCCCCCCAGCCCCACAATCAGTATAATGGCCCCCCAGCCCCACAATCAGTATAATGGCCCCCCAGCCCCACAATCAGTATAATGGCCCCCCAGCCCCCCAATCAGTATAATGGCCCCCTAGCCCCACAATCAGTATTATAGTCTCCACCAGCCCCAATCAGTGAGATAGCCCCACAATCAGTATAATGGCCCCCCAGCCCCACAATCAGTATTATAGTCTCCACCAGCCCCAATCAGTGAGATAGCCCCCCAATCCGTATAATGGCCCCACCAGCCCCACAATCAGTATAATGGGGCCCCCCAGCCCCACAATCAGTATAATGGCCCCACCAGCCCCCCAATCAGTATAATGGGGCCCCCCAGCCCCACAATCAGTATAATGGCCCCACCAGCCCCACAATCAGTATAATGGCCCCCCAGCCCCACAATCAGTATAATGGCCCCCCAGCCCCACAATCAGTATAATGGCCCCCCAGCCCCACAATCAGTATAATGGCCCCCCAGCCCCACAATCAGTATAATGGCCCCCCAGCCCCACAATCAGTATAATGGCCCCCCAGCCCCACAATCAGTATAATGGCCCCCCAGCCCCACAATCAGTATAATGGCCCCCCAGCCCCACAATCAGTATAATGGCCCCCCAGCCCCACAATCAGTATAATGGCCCCACCAGCCCCACAATCAGTATAATGGCCCCCCAGCCCCACAATCAGTATAATGGCCCCCCAGCCCCACAATCAGTATAATGGCCCCCCAGCCCCACAATCAGTATAATGGCCCCCCAGCCCCACAATCAGTATAATGGCCCCCCAGCCCCACAATCAGTATAATGGCCCCCCAGCCCCACAATCAGTATAATGGCCCCCCAGCCCCACAATCAGTATAATGGCCCCACCAGCCCCACAATCAGTATAATGGCCCCCCAGCCCCACAATCAGTATAATGGCCCCCCAGCCCCACAATCAGTATAATGGCCCCCCAGCCCCACAATCAGTATAATGGCCCCCCAGCCCCACAATCAGTATTATAGACCCCACCAGCCCCCAATCAGTATAATAGCCCCCCAGCCCCCAATCCGTATAATAGCCCCCCAGCCCCCAATCCGTATAATGCCCCCACCAGCCCCACAATCAGTATTATACACACCACCAGCCCTCAATCAGTTTGATACCCCTACCAGCCCCCACAATCAATATAATGGCCCCTCAACAACCCAACCAGTTGGGTTATGACACCCACCAGCCCCCCAATTAGTATTATAGCCCTCAACACTCAGTATCATGGACCCCACCATCCGTCCAGTCAGTATAATGATCCACATCAGCCTCACTGCTCAGTGTTATGGAAAATCTGTATAATGTCCACACTCAATATGATGGCGCCCAACATCCTCCCCAATCAGTATGACGGCCGCCACCAGCCCTACCACTCAGTATGACGGCCCCTACATTACAAGCCCCCCTATCAGTATCATGGCCCCTACCAGACCCACAATTGCTAACATTACTACTCGCCTCGCCCCGCTCCCCCAGCATGCTCCTCCAGTCTGGGCAGTGTGAGTACTGAGACTACTGGCGCCACCTAGTGACGTCATCGCACCTGCAGGGCACGGAGTCTCCGACTCACCCGGCTGAATGGTGGATCACGGACGCTTTGGCTCCTGATTCACGGTTCTATTCAGCGGGATCCACAGCCTGAGGATTCGGATACTGCGGAAATTGTGATGACGGGAAGAGGAGGGGGTCCCCTAATAGACACGTGGGCTACCAGCCTCTATGGATAGTACACCCCTGGTACACAGTGATTCCACCCGCAGAATAGTGAGTGCAGCTCTGGGGTATAATACAGGATGTAACTCAGGATCAGTAATGCAATGTATGTACACAGTGACTGCACCAGCAGAATAGTGAGTGCAGCTCTGGGGTATAATACAGGAGGTAACTCAGGATCAGTAATGTAATGTATGTACACAGTGACTGCACCAGCAGAATAGTGAGTGCAGCTCTGGAGTACAATACAGGATGTAACTCAGGATCAGTAATGTAATGTATGTACACAGTGACTGCACCAGCAGAGTAGTGAGTGCAGCTCTGGAGTATAATACAGGATGTAACTCAGGATCAGCAATGTATGTACACAGTGACTGCACCAGCAGAATAGTGAGTGCAGCTCTGGGGTATAATACAGGATGTAACTCAGGATCAGTAATGCAATGTATGTACACAGTGACTGCACCAGCAGAATAGTGAGTGCAGCTCTGGGGTATAATACAGGAGGTAACTCAGGATCAGTAATGTAATGTATGTACACAGTGACTGCACCAGCAGAATAGTGAGTGCAGCTCTGGGGTATAATACAGGAGGTAACTCAGGATCAGTAATGCAATGTATGTACACAGTGACTGCACCAGCAGAATAGTGAGTACAGCTCTGGGGTATAATACAGGATGTAACTCAGGATCAGCAATGTAATGTATGTACACAGTGACTGCACCAGCAGAATAGTGAGTGCAGCTCTGGGGTATAATACAGGATGTAACTCAGGATCAGTAATGTAATGTATGTACACAGTGACTGCACCAGCAGAATAGTGAGTGCAGCTCTGGAGTATAATACAGGACGTAACTCAGGATCAGTAATGTAATGTATATACACAGTGACTGCACCAGCAGAATAGTGAGTGCAGCTCTGGGGTATAATACAGGATATAACTCAGGATCAGTAATGTAATGTATGTACACAGTGACTGCACCAGCAGAATAGTGAGTGCAGCTCTGGAGTGTAATACAGGATATAACTCAGGATCAGTAATGTAATGTATGTACACAGTGACTGCACCAGCAGAATAGTGAGTGCAGCTCTGGGGTATAATACAGGATGTAACTCAGGATCAGTAATGTAATGTATGTACACAGTGACTGCACCAGCAGAATAGTGAGTGCAGCTCTGGGGTATAATACAGGATGGAACTCAGGATCAGTAATGTAATGTATGTACACAGTGACTGCACCAGCAGAATAGTGAGTGCAGCTCTGGGGTATAATACAGCATGTAACTCAGGATCAGTAATGTAATGTATGTACACAGTGACTGCACCAGCAGAATAGTGAGTGCAGCTCTGGGGTATAATACAGGATGTAACTCAGGATCAGTAATGTAATGTATGTACACAGTGACTGCACCAGCAGAATAGTGAGTGCAGCTCTGGGGTATAATACAGCATGTAACTCAGGATCAGTAATGTAATGTATGTACACAGTGACTGCACCAGCAGAATAGTGAGTGCAGCTCTGGAGTATAATACAGGATGTAACTCAGGATCAGTAATGTAATGTATGTACACAGTGACTGCACCAGCAGAATAGTGAGTGCAGCTCTGGGGTATAATACAGCATGTAACTCAGGATCAGTAATGTAATGTATGTACACAGTGACTGCACCAGCAGAATAGTGAGTGCAGCTCTGGAGTATAATACAGGATGTAACTCAGGATCAGTAATGTAATGTATGTACACAGTGACTGCACCAGCAGAATAGTGAGTGCAGCTCTGGGTAATTGTATTTGGTGGAGGCCATAGCTCAGTGTGTAGGACACGGTTGCCCTTTCACCATTCCCAGTGGTGGTCCGGCCATACCTGTGTGGTAGCTCCTTATGGAGAATGTGATATACAGGGCAGGACGCTCTATAGGGGGCTGCAGAGGGAACGTTCTCCCACCCACAGTCCATTTTTCGTATATATGTGTGTATTCACCTTACAGGTCCGTGAAGGTGAGAACATGGCCAGCGAGAACGGACATGAGCTGGAGCTGCTCCTCTCCTCCCTGAAAGCTCCCTCCATAGCTTCGGATGTCAGTTCCCTGGTGAGCGCCTTACGGGGGGATCCGCGGCCCCCAGATGGGATAATCCGAGTGTCACATTCTGCTGCTTCTGTCTCTGCACAATAATCTCTCATGAACTTGTCGCTGTTTCCAGTCTGACCTGGAGTCGGAGGATGCGGAGATCCTGCAGATGGACGACTGCCGCCTCTCCGATGTGTCGGACGATGGGAGTGATGGTATTATACAGAAGGTGAGAAAAGCCAGGAGGAACGTAATGTGAACGGAGGCCGGGGCCCTGGATGAGGGCATTTACTATGGTAATCTCAATGACTCCATACTGGGAAATGGGGGAAAAAAATGAAAGTGCAGTGGTAAAAAAAACCCAAGCAATCCGCCACGTTTACTGGGTTTCATTCTTACAGCGTTCTTTCTATATATGGTTAATATTACTATTACGGCAATGTGTGAGAGTTTTTTTATTGCATTTTTCTGAGGATGTGCCAGTTTTGTCATTTTTTTTTTTAAATCAGATATTTTTTATTAAACCATAAATATTGCACATAAACAATAAAAGGAATACTTTGTTATCAGCAATATACCAGTGTACAATACTTGTTTTTTTAAAAAAAGGAAAACATATTTAGTCCCAAACCAAACTCCTACCCCCCTTCCCCCCCCCCCCCCTCTAGAGACCTGTCAAGAGTCGACCCCCCCTACTTTGTCATATATAAAAGTACAAGAAAAGGAAGATGATTTGTCAATAAACCTCCCAATGGAGCACAAGGTCTTTTAAATCACATTGATTCAAGCCACGGGTTCCACAGCCTGTCAAAGAGGTCCGCCTTGCTCCTCCTAACGTAGATACTCCTCTCCAAAGCAATGATATGGTCCACTTGCTTCATAAAGTCTCTCCTTGTTGGTGGCTCTTCTCTAATCCAGAATTTGGCAATCAACTTTCGCGCGATAAATAACAGTCTGGCAATAACCACTTTATACATCTTATCAGTTATGATCTCCTCAACATAGCCCAAAACACATACCAGGGGATCACGCGGCACAGTGCAACCATATGCCAGTCCCACTTTATTCAGCACCACCACCCAGAAGGAGGACAACCTGGGGCACTGCCATAACATATGAAGGATGCCCGCATCGGACTGCGAGCATCTGGGGCATTCTGAACTAGATCTCAATCCGGCTTTGAATAACATATCCGGAGTTCTATATGCCCTATGAATAACAAATAATTGTGATAGCCTCCCAGGCTCGCTCATTGATATTTTGGGCACATAGTCCAGTACTGATTCCCAATGATCATTATCAATTGCCCCAAGGTCCGCCTCCCATTTCGCCCTTGCTCTAATAGGGTGTTCCTCCAAGAAAGAGAACAAAAGGAATTCGTATATTCCCGAGATCACCCCCTTCGTGCCACCCCCTACAAGGATAAAATCTAGCATTAGGTCCACCTGTATTTCAACGGGTCCTCTCCTACACTGTGCCCGATGCGCATGTGAAAGACGGCGGTATTGAAACAACTCAGAGTCCGGTAGTAAAAACTCCTCCTGCAGTGCATCAAAGTCTCTAATTCTGCCCTGATGTAGAATCTGGCCCATCCGAGAGATGCCTGCCTCCCTCCAATTATGAAATCCCTCCATCTGTCTAAACTCCTGTAGGACACAGTTATTCCAAATGGGTGAGAATCTAGTGAGTGCGTGCACACCCCTAATCCCCTTAACTTTGTCCCAAACCTTATGGATGAGCCTAATAGTACAAAATTTAGAGCCCTTCTCTCGGAAATGTCCCCCCTCCAGACCCTCACTCAACACCTTCGTCCCAATCAGTGATCTCAGGCTGCAAGGTGCCCGCGTCCCACCTACCACATCTCCCCATCCCTTGAAATGCTGGCACTGTGAAGCCAAAAAATACAACCACGGATTAGGCAATGCCACCCCTCCCTCCGTCTTTGGTCTCTGTAGAGTTTCCTGTTTAAATCTGGGGCTCTTTCCACCCCAAATCAGCTCCCCAAACAAAGATCTAATCCTCCGAAACCTATTCTGCGATATCCATATAGGGGAGTTGTGCAGCACATAAAGTAGTTGTGGCATCACAATCATCTTTATCAAGTTTATCCTGCCGATTACTGATAAATGTAACTTCCTCCACGCCTGGACCTTAGTACGTATCCTCCGCAGAAGAGGTGCCAAATTCAGTTCCTCAAAGCTAGTCAAAGGGAGAGTGATCTGAATCCCCAGGTATTTAAATTTATCAACTAGCTTCAACCTTGTAGAAGAAACCTCCCCACCACCGTCCCCGCTATCCCCATCTATCAACATCATATTCGATTTGTCCCAATTGATCCTTAGGCCCGAGTAACTACCAAATTCCTCAATAATGGCTTCCGTCTTAACCAGGGTCTCCTCAGAATCCTCCAAGAATAGCAGAATATCATCAGCGTACAACGCTACTTTTTCCTCTGCCTCCCCGTATATAAAACCCCTCACCTCCCGGGAACCTCTGATCTTCGCAGCAAGGGGTTCCACCGCCAACGCAAAGAGCAGCGGGGACAAAGGGCAGCCCTGTCTAGTACCTCTAGACAATGAAAAGGTCTCAGAGAGAGCGTTATTCACTCTAATTTTGGCTACCGGAGAAGAGTACAACAGCTGCACCCATGAAATAAATTTAGGTCCAAACCCCATTCGTTCCAGTACTGACCACAAATAGCTCCACTCCACGCAATCAAAAGCCTTATGGGCGTCTAAGGATACCACAACCCGTCTTCCGACATTGTCAGAGGGGATTTGCAAATTTAAAAATAACCTTCTCAGATTGAGTGCCGTTGATTTGTTGGGCATAAAGCCTGACTGATCCGGGTGAACCAGTCTGTCAATCACCCTGGATAACCTATTTGCCAGAGCTTTTGCCAGAATCTTGATGTCGGCCGTCAAAAGTGAGATTGGTCTATAGGATTCTGGTAGTTGTGGGTCCTTATCGGCCTTAGGTATAACGACCACAATAGCCTCTCTCATTGATGAAGGTAGCTCCCCTCTTTCCAGTGAACTATTATACACCTCCGACAATCTGGCCAACAATGTTTCTTTCAGTACCTTGTACACCTCGGCTGGAATACCGTCCGCCCCCGGAGCCTTACCCCCAGCAACCCCTGCCAAAGCAGCTCCCAATTCTTCCTCCCCAATCGGCTCCTCCAACTCCTCACATTCTTCTCTGCTCAACCTAGGCAGGTCAATCCCCTCCAAGTAACCCATCATGTCCTCAGCCCCTCTCTCCACACTAGAAGTATATAGTTTATCATAGAATTTCCCAAACACTTCCAGAATCTGCTCCCCCCGAGTAGCCAATGTTCCATCCTCCCTCTTAATGGAGTAGACGTGCGAGGAATCCCTTTGTGCGGATGCCACTACCGACAGTAAATGCCCCACCTTTTCCCCCTCTGAATAGAAAGATGCTCTTTGAAAAGCCCGCAATCTCTCCGCCTTTCTCAGATACAATTGATTGACCTCCTGTTGAGCCTTCCTCATCCGACTCTGAGACTCCCTAGAGCAATGGGCCCCCAATGCCGCCTCAGCTTCCTTCAGTTCCTCCAGGACAGCTTGATCCTGTGTTCTAGTCCTAGTCTTGTGTCGTGATATGTCCCGAAACAAAATACCCCTCAAATACGCCTTCATAGTGTCCCATACTACATGGCATTCTGCACTACCCTCATTGATCTTAAAGAACTCCTCTATCTCAGCCCCCACAATCTCCATGTCCAGGAGTTGTAGCCAGGAGGGGTGAACCTTCCATCCCATCTTCCGTGACCCAACCTGTTCTGATAGCTTTAATGAGACCCGCACCGGACTATGATCTGATAGAATCCTAGGATTATATTCCACCCCACTTAGTAATTCGTTCATCCCATCATTACCCAAGGCGACATCGATTCGAGACATAGAACCGTACGTGGTCGAGTAGCAAGAATAAGAATATGTGCTAAAATTGCGAACCCGCCATAAGTCAATCCAGCCTATTTCTCTAAGATAGTTCCCGAAAGGGGTGCCATTCCCATCCCCGCGTAGCGGAGCGTGATTACTCTTATCCCAATGGTCATCAGCAATGTTGTTCACATCTCCCACCACCAAAAAGGGAACCCCGACCCACCCTCTCATATGCTCCAAAATCTCTTGAATTTTCTTGCCAGAATACGGCGGGGGTATATATAGTGAAACAATGCAAATCAAGCGGTTAAAAATTTTACACACTAAAAAAACATACTGACCATCCTTATCAATTTTTACTTCAATTTCCTCAAATGGAGTACTTGTATGGACCAAAACAGACACCCCCCTTGCATAATTAGAGAACGTCGAGTGATATGCCCTGCGCACCCATTTTTTCTGTAACATATCAACTTTTTCCTCAACTAAATGAGTTTCTTGCAGGCATATCACCGAGGGCCTCTGTTTCAATAGGTACTGGAATATTGCCGCCCGCTTAGTGGCATCTGCTAGCCCCCTAACATTCCAACTTATAATATTAACATTCCCTCCCATTTCCTTAAAGAAAGATATAAGATGAGTCACCTCTCCCAGGTCTCCACCAATGCCCTCCTCCCCCCCCCTTCCCACCCCCCACCCCAACAACTAAACCAACCTTCCCCATCTGGAATTCAAAATAACTCAGATACTCCGAACTTTCTTTCTCTATATGAGAATTGAGGGCACTGGATATACCCTAGAGCTAGTTCCTTTACCGTCCATCTCTCCCCCACCCACCGCGATCAATATGAACTATTCATTGCGCCGCCGAACACAATACTGTAATCGTTAGGTATAATTAGGCCAACTTCAACAGTAACATTCAAACAGAGCCCCTCCCCCAAAGAGAGGCAGATCCAGTAGAGTTATAGATCTTCAGAATCAGTCTCAACGGTTCCGATCAGTGCCAATTTTCTTGGCATTGGTGTCCAGCCATTGCGTCGCCTCCTCCGGATTTTGAAAAAATTGAACACGATCCATCGCCACCACCCTGAGCTTGGCTGGGTAGAGCATTGAGTATTTTAGGTCCAGTTCACGGAGCCGTCGCTTGACTTCACCAAACTTCATTCTAAGTTTCTGCACCGATGCCGAGTAATCCGGATAAATGGAGATCCGACTTCCGTTTATGCTCAGGCCATCACTCAGCCTAGCCTTCCTCAGTAGAGTTTCCCGATCCCGGTAGTCCAAAATTTTTGCCAATATAGCTCGAGGGGCAGATCCAGGCGGCAGAGGACGAGTGGGGACCCGATGAGCCCTCTCCACCGAGAAATGGTTGGTAAGGTCTGCTCCTCCCACCGAGTTCTTAAGCCATGCCTCAATATATTCAGTGGGGTTGTTTCCCTCCACCTTCTCCGGCACCCCGATTATTCTTAAATTGTTTCTCCGGGATCGATTTTCCAAATCATCTGTCTTAAATTCTAACTCTGTGATTCGTTGAATATATTTCTTTTCTCTTTTTAACAGTTCGTTTGTCTGGTCCTCCACACTGCCCACACGCTCCTCCACCACCTCCACTCTTTTTTCCACTTTGCGCATAGCAGAATTAAGGGACTTCATTTCAACTGTGAGATCATCCACCCTTAGGTTCAGCGCAGCCAAAGCAGATTTGCAGTGTATAACGACAGAGAAAATGTCCTGCAGTGTTGGTTCCCCCGTAGTTGGCTGCTGCACTTCATTAGAATCATTGGTCTGCACAGGGCTATCAGCAGGTGTCACATTTTCTGCACTGTGCACTCCCTGCGCCCTCCCTGGGGAACGCTGCACCTCCACTTCACTGGCCCTGACTTCCCCTCCACCTTTCTGCCTCATCAGGGCTTCCACCTCATCAAGTCCTTCTGGACCCAACAGCAGGGCTCCGTACGGGCAAAGCGCTCCAGCCGGGCTATTACCTCCAGCCTCCGGCGGTATGAAACGCTGGCTCTGGCCGCCTCCTCCTCAGCCACGGCGCCATCTTGAATTTTCGCGCCGGCTGCTGGCGCCACCTGCTTGCGGCGCGGCATCTCCGCTTCTCACCGCTCGTTAACAGCGGTGCTTTCTCCCCCTCGCCGGGTACTTGCGGGACCTCTCTGGCCGGTTTTTGGCGTTCGGCGGCGCCTTCAAAGGCCACTTTTCAGAGCGGTGCGGGGAGAGAGATCAGCCGCACGTCCGCTCACATTCCTCGCTAGGCCACACCCCCCGCCAGTTTTGTCATTTAGATTATTTTTTTTCTTTACGGAGTATATAATACTGGATGAATAATTTTTATACATCACGTTTTTAGGAACGTGGCCTTACCAAGTATTTTTATTTCATTTTTGTATTATTATTATTTTTTTTTATTTGGAACATAGGCTGTTAATTTTAGCTTTTTAATTTTTTTTTTAATTATAATTATGTATTTGAACTTTTTATATTTATTATTTATTTTAACTTTTCTTTATTTTTTTTAATTTATTTTGACTTAAGTTTGTGTGTGTGTGTATATATATATATATATATATATATATATATATATGTTTGCGTGTGTAAATATATATGTGTATATATACACATATTATATATATATATATATAACGTATACACACACTATATATAACTATCTATATATATATATATATATGTGTGTATATATATATATATATATATATTATATTATATTATATTATATTATATTATATTATATTATATTTATATATATATATATATATATATATATATATATATATGTATGCTGCCCAGATCCCGGTCTCCTGATATATGTCCTGTACTAACACCACTCTTCGATCCGTCCACCTTTAGGTTCTTCCTGCGCCAGCGATCGGACAGTCAGACCATGGCGGTGCGGTGGCATCAGACATTGTGGCGTCACGAAACCTTCCAGATTTGTCAAGTCCATCATTAGAGCGCGAAACTTCACCCCAAGAAGACCCGACACGTGCGGCTCCTTCCCAGACGCTGCCAGGAAGTGTTATCTCACCGGAGCCGGGTCATCCTGAAAGAATAGCCGTAGACCGACTTGTAAAGTCAAGAAGCGGTCCAAAAGAGTACGACTCCCATCTGTTCCCATCGCCCGACGTCCAGGTGTGAGACGCTCCTCAAACTTGGCTAATACCTGAGTCAAAAAAAAAACGTAAAAAAAAACTTTAGTATGGAGCTGAGTCCAGACCATACGAGGAAGATGCCGGCTGTGTTATACAGTCAGCGCCGGCTTGTAACAGCAGCGATCCGAGCTAACAACAAGCAGGCGGGAAGGAGCACTGAGCTGTTTGGCCACACTAAGGGTGCACCGAGCGCCTGTGCTTGGTTTGAACAGTCATTTTCGGCTGACAGATTTGATAAGTCATTAGTATATGGCCTGGGGGGGGTGGAGCACAGACCCTGGGGGGCATTTGTTCCATGGAAAGTTCCTTTAAATGAGATCCATACGCCACGAAATCTATAAAGATGTATATATATCAATAATATATAAATATGTGTCTCTAAAATGTCTTCATTTCCATTTCAGCCGATCGATCAGGGGGATTTGGAGACGTTCCTTCTGCAGCTGGAGGCCGAGGTTAAACTATCGCAGTCTTCTAAGGATGCGGGTGAGCGCCGTATACGTGGGGTCTGGCACCAGATCCTGCGCCGTCCTGGCACAGTGAGATTTGTAACTTTCTCCATACGTTCATACACGGCCTCTTTTCAGAAGAAGCGGCGCCCCCATCCGTACCATTGATGGCGACCAGTGCGAAGAATCGGCAAGAGCGGATCATAGAGCAGCTGGTAGAATTAAGTGCCCGGCAATCACAGGGTCACGTATACAATGAAGGAGTCAAGCCCCGGGGTAACAGGTATCCAGATCGGGGGTTTTGGGAGGGCAATAAGTTTAGCATCATTGTCCTGGATGTATGGCCCGTTCTGTCCACTAGGGGTCAGGCCATCTATACATCTGCTATTGCCCCATGTCCATCTCCCTCCATATGTAACTGATTGCAGCATATGACGGTGTCTTCAGCAGCGCAAATGTGACCGAGAAAAATGTCCACGTGGGGCGTAAAGAGAATAACCCCACAGTCTTCATAGACCTGAGAGCCGCGTCATCCAGTCCAAGCCTGACAACCGGTATGGGGGAAAAACTAGCACCGAAGAACCAGGGGAGAGCAGATGTGCCACGGTACGTGGAAGACGCAGCATTTACTGATTGCAGACAATGCGGAAAATGGCGAATATCGGCCCCCGCGTCCGAAAAACGGATACAGAGACGTCATGGCCAAATATGTGTCCACACGTCGCCATCTAATGGACATCGCTGCCACTGCAGCTTTATGCTACCTTTTATATCGTTTTCTTTTATTACAGCCGCAGCTAATTCTCATTTTTGCTATTTTCTTTTTTTTCTTTCTGCCAAATACAATGTCATCTTTTTTTTTTTCCAATTTTGTTTTTTTACGGCGTGCAATGTACAGTCAAAATTACACAACAGCATAAGTCTTCAAGACAGTACGATTGCAGCGATGAGAAGCTTGTGTGTCTTTTTTTTAATTTAAGTTGTGAAAAAAAAATTTAAAAAAAAAATTGTTTTGTGTCACCATTTTCAGAGATGCGTAACTTTTTTTTTTTTTTTTCATTTTTTCTGTCAGTGGAGCTGACGCAGCGTTAGTTTGTTTGTATAGTGAGCTGTTGTTTTTATTGGTACAGTTTTGGGGTACATAAAACATTTTGATCGCTCGTTATTGCCTTTTGGGGGGGTGGGTTAGGTGTAGGGCTTGGGCACGGCAGCGGGAAAGCTGCAGTCCTGGCATTGCCTTTTTTTTTCTCACACTTTTTCTCACACTATATATAGTGTGTGTGTATGTATGTATATATATATATATATATTTATTTATTTTTTTTCAAAGCACCCCCTTTATCCAATTCATAAATTAAAAAAATTAACATATTTAGTATACGTCTGATCAATCACAAAAAAATAAGTAAAAAAAAAAATATATATATATATTATTTTTGTGATTGATCAGACGTATACTAAATATGTTAATTTTTTAAATTTATGAATTGGATAAAGGGGGTGCTTTGAATTTTTATATATATTTTTTTGTTTTATTTTTATTGTTTTATTTTTATTTTTTATACTGTTTAACCTGTTATGATTTGATCTTTTGTACTATATCCCCAAAGATTGCAGAATACAGTAAAAATCACAGCCCCCTGTGAAGTCCAGCCTGGGCTTCACAGGAAGACTTAGATGGTGACAATAGACCCCCAACAACCCATTGGCACCCCTTCGATCGCGTCACTGGGAAAGTGGGGCTGGGGGAGGGATGGACATCTCCGCAGAATCACTGCAGCAATGATGGCATTTCAGTGGTAAAACAGCTTTGGTCGCTGCTGATGGTGGCAGGTGCTGGCTGTATAACACAGCTGGCACCCGCCATGTGTGGAGCAGGATCAGCTTCTCAGCCTGCACCATACACGTGCACAAGCTCCGTGATTATTTGGCATTATTTTAAGCTTTTAGTCTGATACCGAGAAATTCCCTTCTATCTGTTCCTCCTTTTCTTGCTAACATAGATTCGGTATGTTAAGAAGGAGATGAGAGCAGATAAAATGAACACATTACTCAAGATCAGACTACACTGGGTTTGTTTGTAGTCTGTTACCATGGTGACACATAGGTCGGTATTAGAGCTGTTGACACAAAACCATTGTTTGTTTATTTATTTTGGCAGTAATTATATTGGTTGCACAGATGGATGTTGCCTTTTAGTGCCTGTTTATAGCCTTAATAAAGTCAGAACAGTAATAACATCAGGATACGTGGTATAAAAGAACTATACCAGGCAAACATGACATGAAGAAGGGTTCGGGATTAATAACACATATTCATTGCGACCATTGCACCTTTATCCCGCAGGTCGGTCCACACCGGGAAAAGTGCGTTGCTGCACCAGCTGCGCTGGAGCAAGATGGGACCTGGTTCGCCACCTCCGGACCGTAGTGCTCAGCCGCCTGTCGCCGGCAGCCCGGAGCTGCCCAAAAAGATCAGATCCCATCCGCTGCACAGACCGAACGTCAAGGCGGATATCCGAGCAGGCGGCCTCCTGAACAAAGAAGACATGCCAGAGATGGACAGAAGGTTCCAAGATGGAGACACAACAGAAGAACGTCCAAGGAAGGAGACCGAGGAACCCCGAAAAACTCAGGAAAGCCGCAGGTAAGGAGAAGCTTTGGATGAGCCCCTAGGACTTTTCACAGCAACATGCATTTAAAAAGTTTGGGGTCTTTTTGTTTTCTTCTCCCAGCAGCACAGAGGAGCTGTCACAGGTAGAAAAGCAACTCAGAGAAAAGAAAAGCAGACAGAACATGCAGATCCAGATAGAGGGGATGAAACCTCTAAGCTCTGTGAGCAGTCGGCAGCCCACGGCGGAGCAAACACCGGCGCTGTTCCATCTGGTAAGACGTCTGATCGGCGATAAGATGGCGCGGGAGGGGGCCTGTATGTGATAACCAAATGGCTTCCTCCTATGAAGCTCAGCCACTGGTGTCGTAGGAGGCGATGGTCATCGGAACTGATGGCCGCCGTCTTGTATATGCCGCTGTTGCCTTTGGCAGTGGCATTTAAGAGGTTAAACTGCTGAGATCGGCACCCAGGCTTTATGGAGCGGGCTCAACTCCTGAGTCCGCTCCATACAAGCAGGGTGCACAATGGCTTAAATGGATTTAAATCGGTGAAAGTCTGACCATTTTGACACCAAAATTAAGGGGCTGCAGCGCTGCATTTCCGTGACTGTTTTTCTTGCACAGCTGCGCTCCCTACCAGCCAGCTGGGAAGTGAATGGAGATGATGTTGTTCGTTGCATAACCAGTAAGAGAAAACAGTGATGGAAACCGACGCTGCTGCTGCGTGCTGCTTTCGCTTTATTCATGGCGATCCCTGAGGTTGGACCCAAGACGATCATAAAGTGAATTAGAATACCCCTTATAGGGATCCCCGCTCTTTGGTGGCCATTAGCGTACACACAGGCGATGTCTCTGGTCCAGCATGACAAAGTTTGTTAAGTTCATAAACTCTGGAGAGCTCCAGGCACAACAAAAACAGCATTTTATAGCATAAAGGTACACCAGCTGGCACATCAGTATGGGCACACCCGCTCAGATACAGGTCTAACTCCCGCAGGACCTTCAGCGACTAAACAACCTTAGTCCTTCCCTCCTCCCACACAAAGCCTGGATTGGAGCTATGGGAGCGATCATTCCCACCCAAGATCTTCTGGTCACTCCTAAAACCTGGACCCAAAATCCTGTCCCATTTAAAAAAAAAAAAAAAAAAAAAAAAAAATCTTCCCAGCCATCTTTTATTGCTGGAACTTTAATCTCCAGGATGTACATCACCGAGACTAGCCACGTCGGTGACACAACTCTCCCACCCAGGACTTTACCACCTGCTTCTTTACACCCTTTACTAGTTGTGTGTGTTGCTGCAGCCCCTTATTAGAATATTCTGTGTCCTGATGGCAGGTTTTATATAAATGTCCTAATATATGAGGTGGTTCACAGTAAGGAGGATGCGTATAGAAGGAGCTCTGCTATGTCTCCACAGGAAGCCTCCTACAGCCCGGAGATTGACACGTTGCCACCAAGGAGCGGAGTGGAGACGTTACTACTCACCATCTGGCTGTCCAGCTGCGGGCAGCTTCTCATGCCAGGGCAGCACATCAGCCGCTCCGCCGCACTACCAATGGCCAACGCTTACAACGCTCTGCTCGTCTGGCTTCTCTCCCTGGTAAGAAAGATAAGTGCCCCCTCCTGCTCCAGGCCAATATCCAGCATCATCTAGTCATGGTGTCCTCTCTCACTGTAGGTTGCCCCTTTAAACCCCCAGTACAAGGGCGATGCCCCCTTCCAGGTGCTGGGACTTCAACAGATGTGGCGGGAGGAAGGATTGGCGCTGTATGTCTGTGTCTCGCCACGAGACGTTCCGGCCCACAAGAGTATCAGGATGCTAAAGTACAAGGTAGGAGGACTGTGGTTAGATGTGTGATTATTGGGGGGGCAAGGTCACAATCGGTTTTCACTTTTTTTCCCTGTCAGTTCCCATGAAATGTTGATTCTTGCTCTTTTGTGCGGTGCCGTTCCTCTATTATTCCTCCTGGAAGTTCTTGTATAAATCGACTACTGGCCGTTGCAATACTTGCTGCTGTCATATCATTTCTGCAATATTATGTCATAATGTACTTGTATTACCCATAAAATTACAGTTCAGGAACTTTGTGCTGTTCCGTCCCTCTGTTATTCCCCCTGAAAATGGCAATTCAAATTGACAACGGGGCGTTCCCAGGAGGATTCTGTGACGTGGGATTTATGGTTTTGCCTCGCAGACACAGACACAGGGCTTATGTGGGACGTCAAGGTTCTACCAGCATGTGTCCACGTTCCTGTCGCACCACACCCTGCAGAGCGTCAGCAGCTGGAAGGAGGGCGTCATACAGCAGCTGCAGGGGCGGCTGTTCCCGTTACACCTGGAGGTCCCCGCCATGAGGCTAAGCAGCATAGTAATGCTAAACCCCGACCCACAGGTAACAAAGACCACCCTCAGATGGCTATGTATGTGAGTGTGTGTATATATATATATATATATATATATATATATATATATATATATAATATACTTTTTACATTTGTATTGGTCCCCCTAGGGCACCTGGGTCTGTGAACACTTAAATCACTTCTACAATACACTGCAATTCCGTAAAATTAGCAATATATGTACAGGCATGGCAGACATGTTGGGCCTCATTAGGCCCCCGGCTACCATGACAATGCCATTGGCACCCTACAATCATGTTGTTGAGGGCGGGGAAGTGAATGGACATCTTTCCTCATTTCCATCCTCTTAACTGTCATGATTGGCAGCAGCATCTGAGAGGTTAAACTGCTGCTTTTGCTCCTTGCACATAAATGACTCTGGCTATATAAAAAAATATTTAGAATTGAGAGTCCTCAGTGGTTGATACCTTTTTAATGGCTGATTGTTTTATTGTCCTGTGGTTAGGGTCTCTGTTGTGATGACCCCACATGGTCTGAGGGGCAAGTTCCTTAGTTGATGTAAAAAGACATAAATCCATGCGACACAGTCATTCCTGCACTAAGAGTGTCAAAGGTCATCATCAGTTTATATTCCCATGTTCTTCTGTCTCTTTGAGATTTGAAGCTACCTTTTAATACAAGTAATTTCATGTCCATAATGTAATGATCCGGGAGACAGAAATGTATTGCCACAGGTAGATCCATTCTTTTTTCTTTTATTGTGTGGCGATGAGAGTTCATCCTTGTTCTCAGTTTCTGCCCTGTCTCCCCCACATACAGACCCCCAGTTGGACATTTAATACAAATAATTAGGTACACCACATTAGAAGTGGCGCAGCTGAAAGTTCCTGGTATCTTGTAGTCCTGATGTGAATTGGGGATCTTTATCTTGTCTGTGGTCTTTATAAATGGACAGGTTTTACATTTTTCTGATTGCAAGGAAAGGTTCCTGCAGCTGTTGCAGAGGACAGAGAGCTTCTGACAATGATGCTTCTTAGATTTGGGGGCTGCCTAAAACACAGTAGTGGGGGGGTCTGGAAAAATGGATTGTAAGCGGTCATCTTTTTGTAGTAAAGGTTGTAATTTCCGTGCAGCTCCCCTTAGCACCTCCAGATTTGGATTGTAGGTGGCTACTAGAGGCACCCGGTTATTTTCTTCTTTAGCTGTGTAATGTAGCAGGTGATTCCTTGATATTCTGGTGGCTCTTGTAATCTGGTTTTCAATTGTTCTTGGATGGTCGCCCTGATTCAAGAAGGTCTTTCTGAGGCGACCAAGGTGTTCATCCCTATCTATTGGGTTGGAACATATCCGATTGTATCTGATGGCTTGGCTGTAGACAATGGAGTTTTTTATGTGTTTTGGATGGAAACTGTCCTATTTAAGTTATGTTGGACGGTCGATTGGCTTCTGATACAGGGATGTCTCTATTTTATTGTTCTGCAGCTTAATGATGGTGTCCAAAAAGTTAATTTCAGTGCAGGAGTAGTTGAGTGTCAAGTTGATGGTTGGATGAAATTGATTAAACTGTTCATGGAACGTCTTTAGCTGTGGCTCAAACTCCGTCCAGATGATTAAAACATCATCAATGTAGCGGTAGTACACCAGAGGCCGATGGGACATGAGGACAAAAAGTCGCTTTCAAGCTTGGCCATGAAAAGATTTGCATACTGTGGGGCCATTTTACTTCCCATTGCTGTGCCAGTCTCCTGTAGATAAATCTTGTTGTCAAATTCAAAGTACCGTATTTCCCGGCGAATAAGATGACGTTTTAACCCCTAAAAATTGTCCCAAAAGTCGGGGGTCGTCTTATATGCCGGGTACGGCATGTGCAGGGAGCGATCCTGGATGTTCCCAGGGTCTGGAGGAGAGGAGACTCTCCTTCAGGCCCTGGGATCCATATTCATGTAAAAAATAAAGAATAAAAATAAAAAATATGGCTGTACTCACCCCTCCGACGAACCCTGGCTGTCGCCGCTGCAAGCATCTGCCTCCGTTCCTAAGAATGCAGTGAGTGAAGGACCTTCGATGACGTCGCGGTCAGGTGAGCGGTCAGGTGACCGCGACGTCATCGAAGGTCCTTCACTCACTGCATTCTTAGGAACGGAGGCAGATGCTTGCAGCGGTGACAGCCAGGGTTCGTCGGAGGGGTGAGTATAGCCATATTTTTTATTTTTATTCTTTATTTTTTACATGAATATGGATCCCAGGGCCTGAAGGAGAGTCTCCTCTCCTCCAGACCCTGGGAACCACACGCCTTATAAGATGACTGGGTGTATAAGATGACCCCCGTCTTATACGGCGGTTATATCCCAAATTCCATATTTTATATGGAAAAGTTGGGGGTCGTCTTATACGCCCAGTCGTCTTATACACCAGAAAATACGGTAATTGTGGGTGAGGATGAATTTTATAAGTTTCAGCACAGAATCGGCATCAGTCCCTGTGTTTTCCAGGAAGAATTTGCAGGCATTTAATCCATCCTGGCGTGGGATATTGGAGTACAAAGATTCCACATCCATGGTGGCCAGGATGGTTCCTTCTGGTAGAGGACCTATTGCTGATAGTTTATTCAATAGGTCAGTTGTGTCCTGAATGAAGCTGGGTGTATCCTTTACCAGGGGTTTAAGAATACCCTCTACCCATCCAGATACCTGCTCAGTAAGGCCATGTTCACACAGTGCGTTTTTTACTGCGGAACCGCAGCATTTTTGCCGCTGCGGTTCCGCAGCTGTTTTCCATGCAGGGTACAGTACAATGTACCCTATGGAAAACAGGAACCGCTGTGCACATGATCCTGAATTTCAAAAAAAAAAGCCGCGCTGAATAGCTGCGGGAAAAAAGAAGGAGCATGTCACTTCTTTTTTCGGAGCCGCAGCGGTTCTGCACCCATAGACCTCCATTGTGAGGTCAAACCCGCAGTAAAACCCGCAGATCAAAAATATATCTGCGGGTTTTATTGCGGTTTGTGGTGCCGAACCGCTGCAGCAGGAAGTGCGGGGAAGCGGGCGGAAGTGCGTGGGCGGAGTGTGGCTGCCCCGATCCCTCCCCCCCATGCTCCGATGCCCCTCCCCCGTGCTCCGATGCCCCCCCCGTGCTCCGATGCCCCCCCCGTGCCCTAATCTCCCCCCCTTATACTTACCGGGCCTCCCGGTGTCCGTCCGGCCGTCTTCTCCCTGGGCGCCGCCATCTTGCAAAATGGCGGGCGCATGCGCAGTGCGCCCGCCGAATCTGCCGGCAGGCAGATTCGTTCCAAAGTGCATTTTGATCACTGAGATAGGTTATATCTCAGTGATCAAAATAAAAAAATAGTAAATGACCCCCCCCCCCCCTTTGTCACCCCCATAGGTAGGGACAATAAAAAAATTAAGAATTTTTTTTTTTTTTTCCCACTAAGGTGAGAATAGGGGTAGGGTTAGGGTTAGGGTATTTTCAGCCATTTTAACCCTAAAAAACTTCCTAGAAAACACACAGACTCTGCATAGAAAACTGCATAAAAAAAAGGATAAAAAAACGCACCAAAAAAGCACAAAAAAAAGGACCAAAAAAAGGACCTGCGTTTTCTGCCAAGAGCTGCGTTTTCAGTCCTGAAAAAAAAAGGATGGAAATCAGGAACGTGTGAACATACCCTAAGGTGCCCACACATTGGTCTTCCTGGATTTCCATATTTGTGGATTTGGGAGCATGTATAATGTCCTTGTTCTTGGACTTCCTGGTATCAGGTCATCGGCTCTTATGGATTCGTCGGGCAGAAAAGATACCAACTTGTTTAGTTCCTTGTAATTGTCTTGTGTAGAATCCGACTCCAATTTTTTGTAGTAGCGTGTGTCCATAAGTTGTCTGTATAACACAGCTCCTTATCCCGCTCCATACTTGCATATGTCCGCCGTACACAAGCAGCGCGGTTTGAGAATTTCATTACAGCCCCCCTAACACCATGGGACCCCGGCTCTTGCCCACTGATAGCCCTGCGAATAGACCTAGAGATAAATGATATAATTCTGACTGCCACTAGGGGGAGCCGTGGTTTTATTATTGAGTATGTGAGCTCCCCCTAGTGGTGGCCGGCTGGTTGTGCAGATTCTGTAATGAGAATCGTCTCCTGAAATGCCAGAATATTATTAGTTTTTCCTGTTTTGCCATGTTCCAATGATATATGACCGGGACGCTGGTTTTCTGTTCTCATTGTCGCCCCTTGTCAGGCTGTGGAGAAGGTTTTCTGTTCCCCCTGCGGATTCTTCTGGCAGACGATGGACACTGAGGAGAAGCTGAGTCCTCTGGCCCCGGATTTCTTCGAGGATGGTGAAATGGAGGTGGGAATTTGTCTTCCAAGCACTTATGTAAATCCCAGACCTGCTGTTCTGGACCTCGGAGAAGTCGCTGACAACTCGCCTTTTCCTGGCTCCTATTACTGGTTGTCACTCAGCCGATTGTCGCATTGAGTCTTCCTGGACTCACTTGGGTCTCTCCTCTTTCGTTAGGTGGTTACAGTCAAAATGTATGACACCCTCCTGCAAGATTCTCTGGCTTTCCACCATGCTTTACACCTCATCCTCACCGCAGGGCTGGACGTATGTGGAATAAGACTGCTGTACCCACAATGCTCTGCTCTGTGTCCCAAAATATGTAAGTATGAGTCTATATATATACCTGTCATACATAGACCCTCCTAATATTGTGGGGGTCTTGTGCTCCAGCTCTGACCCTTCGTGGCCGGATCACTGGATCCCGTGGTCCCGAGCGTGGCTCGCTGACGCCTCAATGGATCAGACTTGTGTTTCCGGATCAGTCAGATTCCGATCTGGAGAATTTGGAAAGAAGTCCATTATCCTACTGTGAGGGGCACTGCTGTTAGGGAACCCCACTGCCATGACGGGGTGCTTGGTCTATACAATGTTAGGCGGGTGTCACATGATGGCAGGACACAAGGGTCCCAGCAGGACATTGCCCATCACTCGGCCTCCGCCATCTTGTCTTCTTCCCATAGTGCATCCTGGTCCCATCTCTTTACAGGTAAGACCTCTTTCACACTTCAGTTGTTTGGCGTCAGTCTAAAACCGCCATTTTCCTCAAATAATGGATCTGTCAATTTTTTTTGACGGATCCGTTATTTTCCCATAGACTTGCATTAGCGACGGATTGTGACGGATGGTCGTCCGTTCCATCCGCCTTGCGACGGATCCGTCGAAATTTGACGGACGTTTTCTGAAAATAGACGGACATTGAAACGTTTTTTGTCAATGCCGAAATGGCGGATCGCGACGGATCCGTCGCGTCCGCCATTCCATAGAATGGCCGCCTATGGGCGACGGATCCGCCGCAACCGTTTTTTCGACGGATCCGTCACCCCAATCCGTTTTTTCAATTGCGCATGCTCCAAAAAGTAGATACTTTTCCCAGACAACCCCCAAGTAACGGATCCGTCAAAAAAACGGATCCGTTAGAACCGTTTTCTCAAAAATTGTGACGGATCCGTCAATCCGTCACTATGTCGGTAGTGACTGACGCCAAACAACTGAAGTGTGAAAGAGGCCTTAGTGACGCACACGCATCAACGGTCCATATGATGGAAATAGGGATTCATCAGACCCAGCGCCTTCTATCATTACTGCTGGTCCAGGTCTGATGCTCGTGTGCCCAGTGTAGTTGGTGGACAGGGGTCATCATGGGCGCATTTAAGGCTCCATTTACAGCAAGCTGCGATGCTCTGCACCTCTCTATAACATCCCGCAGTAACAGTGTTATCAGTTTCTGCATGTGAAGATCTCCTGTGTATTTAGACCAGACAGACTAAAGGTACCGTCACACATAGCGACGCTGCAGCGATACCGACAACGATCCGGATCGCTGCAGCGTCGCTGTTTGGTCGCTGGAGAGCTGTCACACAGACCGCTCTCCAGCGACCAACGATGCCGGTAACCAGGGTAAACATCGGGTTACTAAGCGCAGGGCCGCGCTTAGTAACCCGATGTTTACCCTGGTTACCATCGTTAAAGTAAAAAAAAACAACCACTACATACTTACCTACCGCTGTCTGTCCCCGGCGCTGGGCTTCTCTGCCCTGTGTAAGCACAGCGGCTGGAAAGCAGAGCGGTGACGTCACCGCTCTGCTTTCCGGCTGCCCGGCGCTCACAGCCAGAGCAGAGAAGCACAGCGCCGGGGACAGACAGCGGTAGGTAAGTATGTAGTGGTTGTTTTTTTTAGTTTTACGCTTGTAACCAGGGTAAACATCGGGTTACTAAGCGCGGCCCTGCGCTTAGTAACCCGATGTTTACCCTGGTTACCAGCGAAGACATCGCTGAATCGGCGTCACACACGCCGATTCAGCGATGTCAGCGGGAGAGCCAGCGACGAAACAAAGTTCTGGACTTTCTGCAGCGACCAACGACAGCACAGCAGGGGCCTGATCGCTGCTGCCTGTCACACTGGACGATATCGCTAGCGAGGACGCTGCAACGTCACGGATCGCTAGCGATATCGTCTAGTGTGACAGTACCTTAACCCTCACTGCAAAGATCAATGAGCTTTCGGTGATCATGATATTGTGGTCAGTTTTACTGGTCATCCTCCTTTGGACCACTTTTAGTAGGTACTAAGACTTGCCATATACCGAGAATACCCTCCAGGACCAGCCGTATACCGGGAACACCCACAGGACCTGCCGTATGCCAGGAACACCCCACAAGACCTGCCGTATACCGGGAACACCCCACAAGACCCTCCGTATACCGGGAAGACCCCACAAGACCTTCCGTATACCGGAAACACCCCACAGGACCTGCCGTATACCGGGAACACCCCACAAGACCTGCTGTATACCGGGAACACCCCACAAGACCTGCCGAATACCGGGAACATCCCACAAGACCTGCCGTATACCGGGAACACCCCACAAGACCCACCGTATACCGGGAAGACCCCACAAGACCTGCCGTATACCGGGAACACCCTCCAGGACCCGCTGTATACTGGGAACCCCCACAAGACCTGTCCTATACTGGGGACACCCTACAAGACCCACCATATACTGGGGACACCCCACAAGATCCACCGTATACCGGGAAGACCCCACAAGACCTGCCGTATACCGGGAACACCCCACAGGACCTGCCGTATACCGGGAACACCCCACAAGACCTGCCGTATACCGGGAACACCCCACAAGACCTGCCGTATACCGGGAACACCCCACAAGACCCGCCGTATACCGGGAACACCCCACAAGACCCGCCGTATACCGGGAACACCCCACAAGACCTGCCGTATACCGGGAACACCCCACAAGACCTGCCGTATACCGGGAACACCCCACAAGACCTGCCGTATACCGGGAACACCCCACAAGACCTGCCGTATACCGGGAACACCCCACAAGACCTGCCGTATACCGGGAACACCTGCCGTATACCGGGAACACCCTCCAGGACCCGCTGTATACTGGGGACATCCTACAAGACCTGTCATATACTGGGAACCTCCACAAGACCTGTCCTATACTGGGGACACCCTACAAGACCCACCATATACTGGGGACACCCTCCAGGACCTGCTGTATACTGGGGACACCCTCCAGGACCCGCTGTATACACCCCACGAGATCTGCCATTTTGAAGGTAGCTCAGACGCTTACCCATCACAATTTGGCCCTGGTCTCAGTCACTCACATCCTTAAGGGATGTGACAGCTCTCCAGCGACCAAACAGCGACGCTGCAGCGATCGACATCGTTGTCGGTATCGCTGCAGCGTCGCTGAGTGTGAAGGTACCTTTACACTTTTCTGTTTTTCCACCTTCCAGCACATCACGGAGACCTGACCAGTCACTTGGTGATAGGTGATAATCTCTCCCCCTGATCGGCGCCGTTGTCACCAGATTATCTTGTCATTCATTGCGGCTGTCAGTGGCGATGGCCGCTCAGTCAGTATATACAGTCTGTGTATATGTGTGTATATATATATATATATATATATATATATATATATATATATATATATATATATATATATATATATCTCTATATATATATATCTCTATATATATATATATATATATATATATATACAGTGGGGCAAAAAAGTATTTAGTCAGTCAGCAATAGTGCAAGTTCCACCACTTAAAAAGACGAGAGGCGTCTGTAATTTACATCATAGGTAGACCTCAACTATGGGAGACAAACTGAGAAAAAAAAATCCAGAGAATCACATTGTCTGTTTTTTTAACATTTTATTTGCATATTATGGTGGAAAATAAGTATTTGGTCAGAAACAAAATTTCATCTCAATACTTTGTAATATATCCTTTGTTGGCAATGACAGAGGTCAAACGTTTTCTGTAAGTCTTCACAAGGTTGACACACACTGTTGTGGGTATGTTGGCCCATTCCTCCATGCAGATCTCCTCTAGAGCAGTGATGTTTTTGGCTTTTCGCTTGGCAACACGGACTTTCAACTCCCTCCAAAGGTTTTCTATAGGGTTGAGATCTGGAGACTGGCTAGGCCACTCCAGGACCTTGAAATGCTTCTTACGAAGCCACTCCTTCGTTGCCCTGGCGGTGTGCTTTGGATCATTGTCATGTTGAAAGACCCAGCCACATTTCATCTTCAATGCCCTTGCTGATGGAAGGAGGTTTGCACTCAAAATCTCACGATACATGGCCCCATTCATTCTTTCATGTACCCGGATCAGTCGTCCTGGCCCCTTTGCAGAGAAACAGCCCCAAAGCATGATGTTTCCACCACCATGCTTTACAGTAGGTATGGTGTTTGATGGATGCAACTCAGTATTCTTTTTCCTCCAAACACGACAAGTTGTGTTTCTACCAAACAGTTCCAGTTTGGTTTCATCAGACCATAGGACATTCTCCCAAAACTCCTCTGGATCATCCAAATGCTCTCTAGCAAACTTCAGACGGGCCCGGACATGTACTGGCTTAAGCAGTGGGACACGTCTGGCACTGCAGGATCTGAGTCCATGGTGGCGTAGTGTGTTACTTATGGTAGGCCTTGTTACATTGGTCCCAGCTCTCTGCAGTTCATTCACTAGGTCCCCCCGCGTGGTTCTGGGATTTTTGCTCACCGTTCTTGTGATCATTCTGACCCCACGGGGTGGGATTTTGCGTGGAGCCCCAGATCGAGGGAGATTATCAGTGGTCTTGTATGTCTTCCATTTTCTAATTATTGCTCCCACTGTTGATTTCTTCACTCCAAGCTGGTTGGCTATTGCAGATTCAGTCTTCCCAGCCTGGTGCAGGGCTACAATTTTGTTTCTGGTGTAGTTTGACAGCTCTTTGGTCTTCACCATAGTGGAGTTTGGAGTCAGACTGTTTGAGGGTGTGCACAGGTGTCTTTTTATACTGATAACAAGTTTAAACAGGTGCCATTACTACAGGTAATGAGTGGAGGAAAGAGGAGACTCTTAAAGAAGAAGTTACAGGTCTGTGAGAGCCAGAAATCTTGATTGTTTGTTTCTGACCAAATACTTATTTTCCACCATAATATGCAAATAAAATGATAAAAAAACAGACAATGTGATTTTCTGGATTTTTTTTTCTCAGTTTGTCTCCCATAGTTGAGGTCTACCTATGATGTAAATTACAGACGCCTCTCATCTTTTTAAGTGGTGGAACTTGCACTATTGCTGACTGACTAAATACTTTTTTGCCCCACTGTATATATATATATATATATATATATATATATATATATATATATATATATATATATATATATATATATATATATATATATATATATATATATATATAATATATCTCACGACAATTGAATGGACGTTCGCCCTTTTCTTTCCAGACGTCGTTCCTTTTTCCTACGCCAGACGAGATGGCGAGATCCGCCCAGTCCTGGTCCTGGCACTTCGTGGCTTCCATGCATTGAAGATTTGGGACGACCTATCAGGCCCCTGTGACCCGCAGCTCGCCCGTCAGACAGACCCGGACTCACTGAGCGCTCTCTACGGTCTCACAAAGGAATCTCCCCTCCTGCATTATTCCCGCACGTCCGGCAATGTGATGCGAGACCTCTGCCTTTGGTTCGGGGGCAGAATACCCGGTAATGGTGTCCTCAATACTAGACCTTCGTACTGGTCAGGAAGGAGCGTCCCGCCCAGGTAGTGAGGCTTCGTTTTATCTTATTATGTTCTTTATTATTATTATTATTTTATTTTTATTTTTATTTTTTTAGCTCTCGGAGCCCGACCGAAATGCAATGCCGCCCTCCTGCTCTGCTGACAGCGACTACGAGGGGTAAGTCAGACAGTGCCCGGTATGGATGTACTACTATGATGCCCATTCTTATAGCGGGGGTCTCTGGAGCCTTTGTCTGCGTCTGACTGTGTATGATGGGAGTTGTAGTTTTGTAACCACTGGAATGGGAGTGATAAAGCGCGGGTATAACCTGAGACTGTCATGTTGGCCCCTACAGGTGATGTTTTTCTGGTGGTCTCTCCTGCGGTGCCTCCGTCCGCCTATGGGGATTTGATTGACACCTGCCACCAGCGAGGATTTGCCGTTCATGGTATCCGACGCCTTCGTCTCGCTGCTAAACGAGGAGCCATGCTGAACATGTCTGCTGCCCAGGTAGGATGTAACATACATAGTAACATAGTAACATAGTTAGTAAGGCCGAAAAAAGACATTTGTCCATCCAGTTCAGCCTATATTCCATCATAATAAATCCCCAGATCTACGTCCTTCTACAGAACCTAATAATTGTATGATACAATATTGTTCTGCTCCAGGAAGACATCCAGGCCTCTCTTGAACCCCTCGACTGAGTTCGCCATCACCACCTCCTCAGGCAAGCAATTCCAGATTCTCACTGCCCTAACAGTAAAGAATCCTCTTCTGTGTTGGTGGAAAAACCTTCTCTCCTCCAGACGCAAAGAATGCCCCCTTGTGCCCGTCACCTTCCTTGGTATAAACAGATCCTCAGCGAGATATTTGTATTGTCCCCTTATATACTTATACATGGTTATTAGATCGCCCCTCAGTCGTCTTTTTTCTAGACTAAATAATCCTAATTTCGCTAATCTATCTGGGTATTGTAGTTCTCCTATCCCCTTTATTAATTTTGTTGCCCTCCTTTGTACTCTCTCTAGTTCCATTATATCCTTCCTGAGCACCGGTGCCCAAAACTGGACACAGTACTCCATGTGCGGTCTAACTAGGGATTTGTACAGAGGCAGTATAATGCTCTCATCATGTGTATCCAGACCTCTTTTAATGCACCCCATGATCCTGTTTGCCTTGGCAGCTGCTGCCTGGCACTGGCTGCTCCAGGTAAGTTTATCATTAACTAGGATCCCCAAGTCCTTCTCCCTGTCAGATTTACCCAGTGGTTTCCCGTTCAGTGTGTAATGGTGATATTGATTCCCTCTTCCCATGTGTATAACCTTACATTTATCATTGTTAAACCTCATCTGCCACCTTTCAGCCCAAGTTTCCAACTTATCCAGATCCATCTGTAGCAGAATACTATCTTCTCTTGTATTAACTGCTTTACATAGTTTTGTATCATCTGCAAATATCGATATTTTACTGTGTAAACCTTCTACCAGATCATTAATGAATATGTTGAAGAGAACAGGTCCCAATACTGACCCCTGCGGTACCCCACTGGTCACAGCGACCCAGTTAGAGACTATACCATTTATAACCACCCTCTGCTTTCTATCACTAAGCCAGTTACTAACCCATTTACACACATTTTCCCCCAGACCAAGCATTCTCATTTTGTGTACCAACCTCTTGTGCGGCACGGTATCAAACGCTTTGGAAAAATCGAGATATACCACGTCCAATGACTCACCGTGGTCCAGCCTATAGCTTACCTCTTCATAAAAACTGATTAGATTGGTTTGACAGGAGCGATTTCTCATAAACCCATGCTGATATGGAGTTAAACAGTTATTCTCATTGAGATAATCCAGAATAACATCCCTCAGAAACCCTTCAAATATTTTACCAACAATAGAGGTTAGACTTACTGGCCAATAATTTCCAGGTTCACTTTTAGAGCCCTTTTTGAATATTGGCACCACATTTGCTATGCGCCAATCCTGCGGAACAGACCCTGTCGCTATAGAGTCACTAAAAATGTGTAGCGTCCCCTTGGTCTGGACGCTCATTTAGCCGACAGTGGTCCCTGATGACCCCATATATACATGCACGATCGACTGGGCTGAGGGTGCCTGTGTTCGATAGGAGGTAATAAGCTAGTGACAGACACCAACCGCTGCTTATCTTCCATGGGGCATTTTGATGGCCTCCTTGCCTGAAAGTCCTCACCCCTGGTCTCTACTATGTATACAACGCACATAACCACCCTTAAAGGGATTGTCCAGTGGAGACAAGCATGTCCCTTTTGAAGGGATAGTCCACAGGATAGGTGATAACTTATTGACCCGTACAATTGACTGTAAGGGGAACCTTTATCCCCAGCAGGGCCCTTTCTTCCCGTTCCAAAAAAATGGATCATATCTCCATTCATTCTCTATGGGGCCAAGCTCCGTGCTGGGCAGCACCATAGAGCATGAACGGGTACTGGTGGCATATGTGCACCGCTGCGTGTAGGAGATAAAGCGGCCCTGTTCTGCGGATCGGTGCAGGCCCCGGCGGTCGCACATGGCAGCGCTTATCACAGCTTCCCTATACTTGTCATCTCTTTATTGCAGGTGGGTTTCTTCTGCCCCAATAAACCATCGTCCGCCCCAGAGGTGAAGCCGAGCGCTCCGGCTCCGCATCTCCACTGCTTACTGCTGCTCCTGAGGAAGGAGAACGCCGCTCATCACACCGCCGCTCTGCTCCAAGGTGACGTCCCTATAGGTGGGCTAATCCAATATGCCCCATCCTTCTTTCCCCCGGTCACACCGAGATCGTCAGGTTTGGCCGACATTAATCCAGTGTGAATGGCGACCTGTTTGCAGCAGCTATTTTTGCAAAAGTGACCGCAGGCCTTGCAGTCATATATGGAGTAAAGCTGTATTCCCATCTCCACGACCCTATCCCAATATGTAGTAGATGTAATAATACTCATATTAGCAAATACCTCCAATTACAAATGCAGTCTAGTTTTTTTGATTAGCTTTGTCTCTTACCCCATGTGCAGGCATTGCAGTAGCTTAGGTATCCATGACTACAACCACTCCTATAGTGACAGTTAGTTGTTAGTGGTTATAACCATGGATACCTAAGCTACTGCAGCGCCCTGCACATGAGGGAAGCGACATAGCGAACCAGAAGAACTATATCACATTTCTAATTGGAGGTATTTGCTAATATTATTATTATTACACCTACTACATATTGGGATAGGATCTTGGAAATGGGATAAATGTTATTTTTTGGATAACTCTTTAAAGAATTGACCAAAGGGAGTGCGACTACGGGGATTGTTTGTAGTCTGTTACCATGGAGATACATAATTCTACATGGGAGCTGTATACACAGAAGGATAGGTTTGGCTTTGGCTGCTTTTCGAGGTATTTCTATAAGAAAGCGGCCTATGGCAGACGTTGATTGATCACATAACGCCCCCTTTGTCTCCCAGGACTAATGAACAATCTGGCTGAGCAGGGTCTTCTGGGTGTCATCCGGACGAGTGAACTTCTGGTGGATCCCACCTTGTGCTTCCATGCGCTGCCTTTTACTGACAGTCTGCTACAAAGCCTGGGTAAGACGTGGTCAGGACACCGTGGACGGCCACAGTGTGGAGAGATGGGGAGGGAGAGGGGGGAGATGCAGCTGCAGATTCCTTCTTTCTTTGCACCTGTGAATCTACATAAGGAAAGGAGACATCTGATCATCTCTGCGGGTGCAGGAAACTCCACCAAAGGAAGGGCAAATATAAATCCGGGGAAAGTGATCCTTGTAGCGCAGGTGGGACCCATTTCTGGTTACATATGAATGGGCCGGTCACTGCCTTCCTCAAGGTCAGCACACTCTGCTCCCGCTGCTTTCATCATTCTCACCATAGGCACAACCTGCATGTGTGTACACCTCCGTTTGTTTTGTGATTTTCGGCAGGCGGCACCTTGCACACTGTACCAGACTCCAGCACCGTATGGCACATGCAGTCCCGGCGACCTTGTAGTTTTGACCCCGAAGTGGAACAAGTGGTGGTCCTGACTATTAGCGGCAGGCAGGCCCTGCAGAAAGCCGGGCGCGTCCTCCGTCAGATCCTTAGACCAAAGCCTAAAATGCAAGAGTCAGCGCCAGGTAAGAATAAGTATCTACCGCAGCTCATGGGACATACCGTACATCCATACGTATCCACACAGATTTCTTGCTTGTGTTGTCCTCCTAGTCCTTACAGGGTACAATGGTATTACATCTCTTTCTGCCATCTTGTAGGTTTCCTTATCCATAGAATAATCAATAGTCTGAGGGGTGATCATGTCATCGTCTTATCATGTTGTGTGCTATTCACAATCACGCCACTAGGTGGCAGCAGAGACATTGTAATAAATAGGTTTATTCTCTTCTGTATCTGCTGATGGCAAATTCCGTAAATCCACCAGGGAGTGAATCACATTGAGTCCTCCAAGTGGCAGGAAGGCAGATAATTGTATATCAAATAAGAATAATTATTGTATTCTTTGCCATAGCTTAAAGGGATATGGTACATATTGCAAGGATATGCCATCACTATATGATCGGTGGGCGTCCGATCTCCAGGACCCCCCTACCGACACTGAGAATGAAAGGACTACAGCACCGATTTAGTACTGTGTACAATTCACTGCACAGCAGCTTTTTTTTATCACTTGATTTGCCAGAAATTGCAGCCGGCCTCATTCACTTGAATGGGGCTGCAGGTTAATTCCCTGCGCAGCGGGCGGCCAGGTTGTCACCGTGCAAGATGAAGGGGCGACAGCATCACACCAGCATTGCATCCCCCTCCTTTTCAAAATCAGTGGGGGTCCAGGAGTCAGATCTCCACCGATTTAGAAGGTGGTGATGCATCCTATCATTACGGGAAAACCCTTTAAACATGGCTACCGACAGGACTTTTATGACTGGCTGTGAATCATGGTATGATATATGACCGTACAGGTACGGATGTATAGGGACTTGTCCCACGATAAAAACGATACCTTTTTTGTAAAAATCCGATGTGCTAGTCTTGAGAAATCAAGTGTAGAAGCCATATGCAAATCAGACAGAAAGAGCACTGGGGGCGTGTCAGGAAGCAGTGATGACACGCCTCCAGTGCACTTCCTGTTGAATTTGCATATGGCTTCTACACTAGATTTCTCATGACTGGCACGTCGGATTTTTACAAAAAAGGTATCGTTTTTATCGTGGGACAAGTCCCTATACAGCCGCGTCACAATTCCCATATGTAGAAACGTGCTGACTGGTTCTCTTTAAGTCATAACAATTTTTAGAAGCGAATAGCAGATATCCCATCTCATGCTAGATCTTCAGGCAGTCAGAGAAGTAAGTACCCCCTTCCCCCCACTCTATCCCACAAGGCCATGGCACCCATGGTATAGTGAATGTGGATCACATCTGCCCGACTTTCTGCAACTTTCACGTTACGATCGATCGCAGAAACTTGTGGTTTGCAATGCAAGTAATGCCGCATTACGTGCTGTACCTCCAGCCTAAGAGCAATGAATCTTCCGGAAAACGGATGAAAATTAAAATCTGAATACACAATGTGTAGATGAGCCCGTCCCCCGGCGCTATCAGATCCTGCCCAGTCGTCATAAATACAGTTCTAACCTCGGCCATCGCTTCCAAACAGCCAAAAAAAATGTTCTTCCCATCACAGATGTCCTTGCCAGACGGCGACAAGTCATTTATCATCTCCGCCGCTCTCCAGTATTAATGTAATCTGCAGAGCGACGGTCCGGTGTCTGCAGCACATTCACTGACCCTGCGGACACCGTGCGTCTACGGGGAGCCAGGATCCTAATATATTGGATACAGTTCCAGTGCGTCATCTACTGAGTAAATTCCATGAAAAGAGCATAAGTATGTAGCAGAGCTGAACGTGTCAGATGTAGCAGAGCTAAACACGTCAGATGTAGCAGAGCTGAACACGTCAGATGTAGCAGAGCTGAACACGTCAGATGTAGCAGAGCTGAACACGTCAGATGTAGCAGAGCTGAACGTGTCAGATGTAGCAGAGCTGAACGTGTCAGATGTAGCAGAGCTAAACACGTCAGATGTAGCAGAGCTAAACACGTCAGATGTAGCAGAGCTAAACATGTCAGCTGTAGCAGTGCTGAACGTGTCAGATGTAGCAGTGCTGAACGTGTCAGATGTAGCAGAGCTGAACGTGTCAGATGTAGCAGAGCTAAACACGTCAGATGTAGCAGAGCTAAACACGTCAGATGTAGCAGAGCTAAACATGTCAGCTGTAGCAGTGCTGAACGTGTCAGATGTAGCAGTGCTGAACGTGTCAGATGTAGCAGAGCTGAACGTGTCAGATGTAACAGAGCTGAACGTGTCAGATGTAGCAGAGCTGAACGTGTCAGATGTAGCAGAGCTGAACATGTCAGATGTAGCAGAGCTGAACGTGTCAGATGTAGCAGAGCTGAACGTGTCAGATGTAGCAGTGCTGAACGTGTCAGATGTAGCAGAGCTGAACATGTAAGCTGTAGCGCTGAATGTGTCAGATGTAGCAGAGCTGAACATGTCAGATGTAGCAGGGCTGAACATGTCAGATGTAACAGAGCTGAATGTGTCAGATGTAGCAGAGCTGAACGTGTCAGATGTAGCAGAGCTGAACATGTCAGATGTAGCAGTGCTGAACGTGTCAGATGTAGCAGAGCTGAACGTGTCAGATGTAGCAGAGCTGAACATGTAAGCTGTAGCAGAGCTGAACGTGTCAGATGTAGCAGGGCTGAACGTGTCAGATGTAGCAGGGCTGAACGTGTCAGATGTAGCAGGGCTGAACGTGTCAGATGTAACAGAGCTGAACGTGTCAGATGTAGCAGACCCGCCCCCGGAAGAAGCATCCTTGCGAAATGGCGCTCGTCGGGCGTCGGGAGAGCGCAGCCACACGCCTCTGTATGCCTGCCTGACCCCCCTGGCACTTGCCTTCATCTCCTCCACGATATTGCACAGGTAAAAAAACATCCACCTTACAAACGCCATTTTTTCAGCCATTGATTCAGTTACCAAATAGGGATTTCCTCATCAGCCTTAGGAGTAGCTGTTTATTATTTAAGCCCTTTGGTTTCTGTATCTTGAGATATCCCTTACAATTACATTATCTCTGGCCTTTTTATCATATGTGTTATAATTGTGACAATATTCCTAGGTGGCAATGTATGCCTGTCTTATGTGTGCGGTCTATTAAGCCAGACTCTGGTAGCCACACTTTTGCTCTATAGACCACCTATATTTTGTGTTGGAGGGGGAATCTGTTCATGCGGCACATATACTACTTTATAAATATATCCATCTTTGCTGGCTTCTCTCTCCCTTTACCACTTGGAGGTCCCATTTTTGTGTCTTTATTATGTTATTTTTTGGTCCATTCCCCCCTCCCCCCCTCCATTGCCTTTTAACTATGTATTAATAAACAGTTATTTTAACTTTATCTATTGTTCATCTCACTTCTTATCCTCTGCCTGGTGTACCCCTCAGAGGATTATGGTTGTATATACCTGCTGGAGTGACTTGTGAGCCACTAATAATTAGGACTATGATAATGTATGTCAGATGTAGCAGAGCTGAACACGTCAGATGTAGCAGAGCTGAACACGTCAGATGTAGCAGAGCTGAACACGTCAGATGTAGCAGAGCTGAACACGTCAGATGTAGCAGAGCTGAACACGTCAGATGTAGCAGAGCTGAACACGTCAGATGTAGCAGAGCTGAACACGTCAGATGTAGCAGAGCTGAACGTGTCAGATGTAGCAGTGCTGAACGTGTCAGATGTAGCAGAGCTGAACGTGTCAGATGTAGCAGAGCTGAACGTGTCAGATGTAGCAGAGCTGAACGTGTCAGATGTAGCAGAGCTGAACGTGTCAGATGTAGCAGAGCTGAACGTGTCAGATGTAGCAGAGCTGAACGTGTCAGATGTAGCAGAGCTGAACGTGTCAGATGTAGCAGAGCTGAACGTGTCAGATGTAGCAGAGCTGAACGTGTCAGATGTAGCAGAGCTGAACGTGTCAGATGTGAACGTGTCAGATGTAGCAGAGCTGAACGTGTCAGATGTAGCGGAGCTGAACGTGTCAGATGTAGCGGAGCTGAACGTGTCAGATGTAGCAGAGCTGAACGTGTCAGATGTAGCAGAGCTGAACGTGTCAGATGTAGCAGAGCTGAACGTGTCAGATGTAGCAGAGCTGAACGTGTCAGATGTAGCAGAGCTGAACGTGTCAGATGTAGCAGAGCTGAACGTGTCAGATGTAGCAGAGCTGAACGTGTCAGATGTAGCAGAGCTGAACACGTCAGATGTAGCAGAGCTGAACACGTCAGATGTAGCAGAGCTGAACACGTCAGATGTAGCAGAGCTGAACACGTCAGATGTAGCAGAGCTGAACACGTCAGATGTATCTCCCAGCTGTCCTGCTGTATTATCTAACCTTGCCTTAGTTATCGCAATACACAATAAAAGTAATTCACACTGAGCTCTGATAAATCTTAGGGTAAAGCCCCGAGAAGCAGCCGAGTCACGCTGTCGTGTGGTCGCAATATGGCCTAAACTCGCAGCGGCCGAGAGCATGAGATAAACATACAGTAACTTACCTAACATTCACCCACTTGTGATGTCACAGCAGTATGTCTGAGTGATACCCACTTGTGATGTCACAGCAGTATGTCTGAGTGATACCCACTTGTGATGTCACAGCAGCACGTCTGAGTGATACCCACTTGTGATGTCACAGCAGCACGTCTGAGTGATACCCACTTGTGATGTCACAGCAGTATGTCTGAGTGATACCCACTTGTGATGTCACAGCAGCACGTCTGAGTGATACCCACTTGTGATGTCACAGCTGTATGTCTGAGTGATACCCACTTGTGATGTCACAGCCGCATGTCTGAGTGATACCCACTTGTGATGTCACAGCAGCACCTCTGAGTGATACCCACTTGTGATGTCACAGCAGCACGTCTGAGTGATACCCACTTGTGATGTCACAGCAGCACCTCTGAGTGATACCCACTTGTGATGTCACAGCAGTACGTCTGAGTGATACCCACTTGTGATGTCACAGCAGTACGTCTGAGTGATACCCACTTGTGATGTCACAGCAGTACGTCTGAGTGATACCCACTTGTGATGTCACAGCTGTATGTCTGAGTGATACCCACTTGTGATGTCACAGCCGCATGTCTGAGTGATACCCACTTGTGATGTCACAGCAGCACCTCTGAGTGATACCCACTTGTGATGTCACAGCAGCACGTCTGAGTGATACCCACTTGTGATGTCACAGCAGTACGTCTGAGTGATACCCACTTGTGATGTCACAGCAGCACGTCTGAGTGATACCCACTTGTGATGTCACAGCCGCATGTCTGAGTGATACCCACTTGTGATGTCACAGCCGCATGTCTGAGTGATACCCACTTGTGATGTCACAACAGTACGTCTGAGTGATACCCACCTGTGATGTCACAGCAGTATGTCTGAGTGATACCCACTTGTGATGTCACAGCAGCACGTCTGAGTGATACCCACCTGTGATGTCACAGCAGTATGTCTGAGTGATACCCACTTGTGATGTCACAGCAGCACGTCTGAGTGATACCCACTTGTGATGTCACAGCAGCAAGTCTGAGTGATACCCACTTGTGATGTCACAGCAGTATGTCTGAGTGATACCCACTTGTGATGTCACAGCAGCATGTCTGAGTGATACCCACTTGTGATGTCACAGCAGCACCTCTGAGTGATACCCACTTGTGATGTCACAGCAGTATGTCTGAGTGATACCCACTTGTGATGTCACAGCCGCATGTCTGAATGATACCCACTTGTGATGTCACAGCAGTATGTCTGAGTGATACCCACTTGTGATGTCACAGCAGTACGTCTGAGTGATACCCACTTGTGATGTCACAGCCGCATGTCTGAGTGATACCCACTTGTGATGTCACAGCAGCACGTCTGAGTGATACCCACTTGTGATGTCACAGCAGTATGTCTGAGTGATACCCACTTGTGATGTCACAGCAGCACGTCTGAGTGATACCCACCTGTGATGTCACAGCAGCACGTCTGAGTGATACCCACTTGTGATGTCACAGCAGTATGTCTGAGTGATACCCACTTGTGATGTCACAGCAGTATGTCTGAGTGATACCCACTTGTGATGTCACAGCAGCATGTCTGAGTGATACCCACTTGTGATGTCACAGCAGCACGTCTGAGTGATACCCACTTGTGATGTCACAGCAGCACGTCTGAGTGATACCCACCTGTGATGTCACAGCTGTATGTCTGAGTGATACCCACTTGTGATGTCACAGCCGCATGTCTGAGTGATACCCACTTGTGATGTCACAGCCGCACGTCTGAGTGATACCCACTTGTGATGTCACAGCTGTATGTCTGAGTGATACCCACTTGTGATGTCACAGCAGCATGTCTGAGTGATACCCACTTGTGATGTCACAGCAGCACGTCTGAGTGATACCCACCTGTGATGTCACAGCTGTATGTCTGAGTGATACCCACTTGTGATGTCACAGCAGTATGTCTGAGTGATACCCACTTGTGATGTCACAGCAGCACGTCTGAGTGATACCCACTTGTGATGTCACAGCAGCACGTCTGAGTGATACCCACTTGTGATGTCACAGCTGTATATCTGAGTGATACCCACTTGTGATGTCACAGCAGCACGTCTGAGTGATACCCACCTGTGATGTCACAGCAGTATGTCTGAGTGATACCCACTTGTGATGTCACAGCAGTATGTCTGAGTGATACCCACTTGTGATGTCACAGCCGCACGTCTGAGTGATACCCACTTGTGATGTCACAGCAGTGTGTCTGAGTGATACCCACTTGTGATGTCACAGCAGTATGTCTGAGTGATACCCACTTGTGATGTCACAGCAGTACGTCTGAGTGATACCCACTTGTGATGTCACAGCAGCACGTCTGAGTGATACCCACTTGTGATGTCACAGCAGTATGTCTGAGTGATACCCACTTGTGATGTCACAGCAGTATGTGTGAGTGATACCCACTTGTGATGTCACAGCCGCATGTCTCAGTGATACCCACTTGTGATGTCACAGCAGTATGTCTGAGTGATACCCACTTGTGATGTCACAGCCGCATGTCTGAGTGATACCCACTTGTGATGTCACAGCCGCATGTCTGAGTGATACCCACTTGTGATGTCACAGCCGCACGTCTGAGTGATACCCACTTGTGATGTCACAGCAGTATGTCTGAGTGATACCCATTTGTGATGTCACAGCCGCACGTCTGAGTGATACCCACTTGTGATGTCACAGCAGTATGTCTGAGTGATACCCACTTGTGATGTCACAGCAGTATGTCTGAGTGATACCCACTTGTGATGTCACAGCAGTACCTCTGAGTGATACCCACTTGTGATGTCACATCAGTACGTCTGAGTGATACCCACTTGTGATGTCACAGCAGCACGTCTGAGTGATACCCACTTGTGATGTCACAGCAGTATGTCTGAGTGATACCCACTTGTGATGTCACAGCCGCATGTCTGAGTGATACCCACTTGTGATGTCACAGCCGCATGTCTGAGTGATACCCACTTGTGATGTCACAGCAGTATGTCTGAGTGATACCCACTTGTGATGTCACAGCAGTATGTCTGAGTGATACCCACTTGTGATGTCACAGCCGCATGGCTGAGTGATACCCACTTGTGATGTCACAGCAGCATGTCTGAGTGATACCCACTTGTGATGTCACAGCAGCACGTCTGAGTGATACCCACTTGTGATGTCACAGCAGTACGTCTGAGTGATACCCACTTGTGATGTCACAGCAGTATGTCTGAGTGATACCCACTTGTGATGTCACAGCCGCACGTCTGAGTGATACCCACTTGTGATGTCACAGCAGTATGTCTGAGTGATACCCACTTGTGATGTCACAGCAGCACGTCTGAGTGATACCCACTTGTGATGTCACAGCAGCATGTCTGAGTGATACCCACTTGTGATGTCACAGCAGCACGTCTGAGTGATACCCACTTGTGATGTCACTGCAGCACGTCTGAGTGATACCCACTTGTGATGTCACAGCAGCTCGTCTGAGTGATACCCACTTGTGATGTCACAGCCGCATGTCTGAGTGATACCCACTTGTGATGTCACAGCCGCATGTCTGAGTGATACCCACTTGTGATGTCACAGCCGCACGTCTGAGTGATACCCACTTGTGATGTCACAGCAGCACGTCTGAGTGATACCCACTTGTGATGTCACAGCCGCATGTCTCAGTGATACCCACTTGTGATGTCACAGCAGCTCGTCTGAGTGATACCCACTTGTGATGTCACAGCAGTATGTCTGAGTGATACCCACTTGTGATGTCACAGCAGTGTGTCTGAGTGATACCCACTTGTGATGTCACAGCAGTACGTCTGAGTGATACCCACTTGTGATGTCACAGCAGCACGTCTGAGTGATACCCACTTGTGATGTCACAGCAGTATGTGTGAGTGATACCCACTTGTGATGTCACAGCCGCATGTCTCAGTGATACCCACTTGTGATGTCACAGCAGCTCGTCTGAGTGATACCCACTTGTGATGTCACAGCAGCATGTCTGAGTGATACCCACTTGTGATGTCACAGCCGCATGTCTGAGTGATACCCACTTGTGATGTCACAGCTGCATGTCTGAGTGATACCCACTTGTGATGTCACAGCAGTATGTCTGAGTGATACCCACTTGTGATGTCACAGCAGCATGTCTGAGTGATACCCACTTGTGATGTCACAGCAGCATGTCTGAGTGATACCCACTTGTGATGTCACAGCAGCATGTCTGAGTGATACCCACTTGTGATGTTACAGCAGCACCTCTGAGTGATACCCACTTGTGATGTCACAGCAGTATGTCTGAGTGATACCCACTTGTGATGTCACAGCCGCATGTCTGAATGATACCCACTTGTGATGTCACAGCAGTATGTCTGAGTGATACCCACTTGTGATGTCACAGCAGCTCGTCTGAGTGATACCCACTTGTGATGTCACAGCCGCATGTCTGAGTGATACCCACTTGTGATGTCACAGCCGCATGTCTGAGTGATACCCACTTGTGATGTCACAGCCGCACGTCTGAGTGATACCCACTTGTGATGTCACAGCAGTATGTCTGAGTGATACCCACTTGTGATGTCACAGCCGCACGTCTGAGTGATACCCACTTGTGATGTCACAGCAGTATGTCTGAGTGATACCCACTTGTGATGTCACAGCAGTATGTCTGAGTGATACCCACTTGTGATGTCACAGCAGTGTGTCTGAGTGATACCCACTTGTGATGTCACAGCAGTACGTCTGAGTGATACCCACTTGTGATGTCACAGCAGTATGTCTGAGTGATACCCACTTGTGATGTCACAGCAGTATGTGTGAGTGATACCCACTTGTGATGTCACAGCAGCTCGTCTGAGTGATACCCACTTGTGATGTCACAGCAGCATGTCTGAGTGATACCCGCTTGTGATGTCACAGCCGCACGTCTGAGTGATACCCGCTTGTGATGTCACAGCAGCACGTCTGAGTGATACCCACTTGTGATGTCACAGCTGCATGTCTGAGTGATACCCACTTGTGATGTCACAGCAGCACGTCTGAGTGATACCCACTTGTGATGTCACAGCAGCACGTCTGAGTGATACCCACTTGTGATGTCACAGCAGCACGTCTGAGTGATACCCACTTGTGATGTCACAGCTGCATGTCTGAGTGATACCCACTTGTGATGTCACAGCAGCACGTCTGAGTGATACCCACTTGTGATGTCACAGCAGCATGTCTGAGTGATGCCCACTTGTGATGTCACAGCAGCACGTCTGAGTGATACCCACTTGTGATGTCACAGCAGCACGTCTGAGTGATACCCACTTGTGATGTCACAGCAGCACGTCTGAGTGATACCCACTTGTGATGTCACAGCAGCACGTCTGAGTGATACCCACTTGTGATGTCACAGCAGCACGTCTGAGTGATACCCACTTGTGATGTCACAGCAGCACGTCTGAGTGATACCCACTTGTGATGTCACAGCTGCATGTCTGAGTGATACCCACTTGTGATGTCACAGCAGCACGTCTGAGTGATACCCACTTGTGATGTCACAGCAGCATGGTGACCGTGGGTCTCTGCACAGTCCGTGCTGCACTTATCCTGCTTTTCTTTGCCGTGGTGCCATTCTCTGTAGATCTTTCCAGACCATCCCCGGGAGCACTCACCACTTCGCTGCTTCCAAACAAAAGTGGGCTCCTCCGTGTCCCAGCAGGGATGACTCAACAATGCGATAATATGGAGTCAGCCCCCCGGGACAAGGGATCACATAGAAACAGAGCTCCGCTTTTGTGCTGGGAGATTTCTGCAGACGGAGTGCAGACGCTGCTGACATCATGGTGCCGGGCAGCAGCTGCGGGAGTGCCCGCATACACCGATGCCCCGCTGCCGCTCTTCTGGTTCCTGACATCATTCCCTTTTTCCCGCCACACTCTCAGGATTTTAGAGGGTTTTGCTTTAGGCCACAAATGCAAGTTTTCTAATATCTATCCATGAAGTTTACGTAAAATTTCTATTTGCACATGCTCAAAAGAAAGCATCTCACTTTACAGCCTGCAGTAAAAGTTATAGCCCCATTGTAATTAGCAGGTAGATATAGAGCAGAGTGAGAGGACAGGGGGCATCTTGGAAGGGTTGGGGACATCACAGAGTGAGGGGCGCAGTCATCTGTGGATTTGGTAATGATGCCACAATGAAGGGGCATGGTTATCTTCAGGAAGGGGGTGTGGTTATCTGAAGAATGCTGATGTCACGTAGGAGGCGGAGCTATCTGAAGTGAGCTGATGATGTCACTTAGGAGGAAGAGCTTCTGAAGTGGGCTGATGATGTCACTTAGGAGGCGTGGGGTTATCAGTGGAAACCTGGTGATGTCATTGGGTGAGGGGCGGTGATGTCATGGAGTGTAGAGCAGGGTTATCAGGGGGAGCTGGTGATGTCATTGGGTGAGGGGCGGTGATGTCACGGAGTGTAGAGCAGGGTTATCAGGGGGAGCTGGTGATGTCATTGGGTGAGGGGCGGTGATGTCACGGAGTGTTGAGCAGGGTTATTGGGGGGAGCAGGTGATGTCATTGGGTGAGGGGCGGTGATGTCACGGAGTGTAGAGCAGGGTTATCAGGGGAGCTGGTGATGTCATTGGGTGAGGGGCGGTGATGTCACGGAGTGTTGAGCAGGGTTATTGGGGGGAGCAGGTGATGTCATTGGGTGAGGGGCGGTGATGTCACGGAGTGTTGAGCAGGGTTATCAGGGGGGAGCAGGTGATGTCATTGGGTGAGGGGCGGTGATGTCACGGAGTGTTGAGCAGAGTTATCGGGGAGCTGGTGATGTCATTGGGTGAGGGGCGGTGATGTCACGGAGTGTAGAGCAGGGTTATCAGGGGGAGCTGGTGATGTCATTGGGTGAGGGGCGGTGATGTCACTGAGTGTTGAGCAGGGTTATCAGGGGGAGCTGGTGATGTCATTGGGTGAGGGGCGGTAATGTCACAGAGTGTTGAGCAGGCTTATCAGGGGGAGCTGGTGATGTCATTGGGTGAGGGGCGGTGATGTCATGGAGTGTTGAGCAGGGTTATCAGGGGGAGCAGGTGATGTCATTGGGTGAGGGGCGGTGATGCCACGCAGTGTGGAGCAGGGTTATCAGGGGGAGCTGGTGATGTCATTGGGTGAGGGGCGGTGATGTCACGAAGTGTAGGGCAGGGTTATCAGGGGGGAGCTGGTGATGTCATTGGGTGAGGGGCAGTGATGTCACGGAGTGTAGAGCAGGGTTATCAGGGGGATCAGGTGATCTCATTGGGTGAGGGGCGGTGATGTCACACAGTGTTGAGCAGGGTTATCAGGGGGATCAGGTGATGTCATTGGGTGAGGGGCGGTGATGTCACGGAGTGTTGAGCAGGGTTATCAGGGGGGAGCTGGTGATGTCATTGGGTGAGGGGCAGTGATGTCACTGCTAATCTCCATTTCTAGATACTTTTGACCATAAAGCGCCCCTCTTCTGCTGTGAAGTCAGACTGTGGGGGGTATTTAAGAACTGGCTGGAGGAATATGAAACAATGGAGTGAAAGACGTGAATTGTATAAATATTCCCCTGCTTTAGTCGACTGTGTCTGTCCAGGATTTCCCCATTATCTTTCCCACACTGACCTTGGGGTAAACCTGTGTTTTCGCGTCCCCCCTGCCTTTCGCAGTGGGTGTGAAGCATTTTCCTGCTGTTCTGTGTCCTTCTCATTACAGATTTCTCAGCTTGCACTCTGCACATTCGCTCCCATCCCCCAGGGCTCGCTCTCCTTAATGGGCACAGAGAGCCTGAGGCTTTGCCACCAGCTCATCCGAATGTAAGAATCGTCTATTTTAGGGTGTTTCCATAGGAGTCCGAGGGCTTCCCCCGCGGGTGTCGTCTGAGCTCCCTGCTGCCAGTGCGTCACTAGTTCTGACAAAGCCAGATAAATGCTGGCAAACGGGTTGTCTGGCAGGACCCTGCTTTCATTTGCCTTCAAACAAATTCCCAAAGAGATTCCCCAGTGTTCTCATCCACATAATCCTGCCCCAAAGGATCAGCATCATAAATTATAGAGGTGGTCACCCAGCTTCTCTTGGGTGCTGCATGGCAAATGTGCCTCTAAACCTCTGCAGAACCAGGCGCATGGTCAGTACAGGAGTTTGGGAATGAGGGGGGTTCTACCAATGTCTGCCGTTCTTCATCATCCTGCTACCTCACAACTGGCTAGATAGAAGTTTTTCCGCCCAACAGAAGGAGACAAATTAATAATTAAGTGTCCTCTACACGTAGCCAACCTGTATGTTCCTATCCATTGTCAGTGCATGGTATTGATGTACCTGTAGATAGCATTAATGAAGTTTCTTCCTTCTAAAGGAGAGCTACTTTACATATTCTTTACCATTGTAATACTTCACACATCAGCCGAATCTCCACAGTGACTCTGACACATCTATCTGCAAATAGGTGTCTAGTTTAGGTAATATCCCAATTAAAGGGGTCATTCCCATCTTCGTGGATAGGTATTGTTAGATAGAGCATGCAAAAACAAGCACTTTTGTAATTTACTGCTTATTAAAATTTTCAGCCATTGTTGAGATATTAACACTTTTCTTATCTGTACGGCTTGTTGCCTTGGAGTCCGACCACCGCTGTTGGTCTCCTAGACAACAAGGTGTAAACAAAATGAAAATGTTAATATCTCAAGAACGGCTGCAAATTTTAACAAGCAGTAAATTGTAAAAGTGTTTGTTTTCGCAAGCCCTACCCAACAAAATATCAAACTATGAAGATATGAATAACCCTTTAATGTTTTATAGATTTACATTTTTGTCTCCTCCACCCTCATCTTATGTATTAGAGGAGAGGTGGGTGTTTTTTAGTCTCTTGTTTTTTTGTTTTTCTTTCCAGGAGGAACTGAATTTCAAGGCTTCGAGCTTTTGGGTCTGAAGTGGATGCCTTCCCTGAGTTTGGCCCAGGCTACTGAGATCACCCCGTATGAGGTGGGAGAACATTTCTGGCAGGAGAGCGTGGACCAGCTAGCCTCCAACCCAGCCTTGGTGTGTGTCCTGCGCCGCGTCCAGGCCTTCTCCAAACTAGCCGAAGTCATCAAAGAGCTTTTTCCGGGGATCGGAAAATGCCCAACCCCGCTCTTCATGTCTGCTACCCCTGAAGTGGCTTTTCGTCAGGCCGTCCATTTTTTCACAGAGAAGGACTTGGTTTCTGGTAATCAACATCTTAAGTGTCAGCTCTGCTTTTCCTTATTGTTTATGTGTCTTCCTTTTTTTCCCAACTGATTGTTCCATCCTTTGATTCCTCCAGAGATGCATAGTGACCTTGTAATCTTGCAATTTGTTGTCCGCGGTGGACAATTTATGTTAAAAGTCTGTGTGGCCTCCATTATCAGGCTGCCTTGGGTTCCTTCTCTGCTGGTAACGCGTCCTTATAGCAATATTCTACTTTTTAGATTCCCAAAGTCGCCCCTTTCTGAAATATCTCGCTCCTCCTGAGATCTACTGCAAGACGGAAGGTAAGTGTGACCTTAACCTTACGGATTAGACAGTGGAGAGTAGAACCCAAGAAGGTCTTGCTCTGGAGGATCTGGCCCATCCATCCAGTACATGGATACCCTATCCATATCACTGAGATCAGTGTAATGCTTTATTTCTCCTGCGGGGGCACTGCAGGAAAATGGAACACTTGCTACTGGGTTCCTGTAGATCATCATTGATCACAGGCAGTAACTTGGCTTCTCTGCTGCATTGTTTCCCTTATTTTAGAGGCCGTTGATACAGTGAATGACTCTGGACTGCACCGTCGCACCATCATCTGTGTATACCCCAGACCTAAATAGCATTTTTGGCTTTTCTGACAGGTGGAGGAGAGCACAGGGGACAGACGGAGTCCATATTTACATACATGCTGTCTGGTAAGTTCTCCATCTCATTTTTTGGGGGGAAAAAAGTAGCACTTCCAACAATCTGAAGAATGGACAATCTATACAGTTGTAGAATGACCAAAGATATATCTTAAAGGGGTTGTCCAAAGAAAACAAGCTACCACCTATCGACATGATAGATAAAGGTACCAAAATTCTTCCCATGGGTCGGACCCACGCCGATCAATAGGTTATCATCTATACTGTGGAAACCCCTTTAAAGGGCCATGCTTTGATATTCAGTCTGCTGTTCTGTTATCAGCCATGTCAGGCTGGGTAACAGATGACACAAATCCCTTTCAATAGCTTTAAATATATCCAAGGAGGCAATCGTTTAGTCTAGCCTTACATATTACATTGATGGTGGCCCGTCCCTTTAACTTTAAAGGGATCAGCCAACCATCGAGTGTGCATCGGGGTGACCCAACTTTCCCCAGCATCAGATGTTGGAAGAAAAAACCGATAGTTGTTTGTCGGGTTTCATTCTTAGAGGAGGTAAGATGTCAGGCTCGGATCTATTCTTTTTCCGCCGGAAGAACACATGCACGCTCTGCTGAATAGAGCACGCACGTGTCTAGGAACAAGCATTGAGCCCATAGCTGTCACAAGGGTCATGGCCACCTGTAATCTAGACCTTGTTACCTGCAGTGGACACCTCCTCTTTAGCCAAACCGTGCCCCTTCGTCAGCCAGGCCCAGATTAAAATGGATGAGGAGCGTTGAAATAGTTTGCAGTTTTGGAGCGTATTCATTTCTGGGTTTATCGTCCCTATAAATGATGTTTTGCTGAACAATGGCGGCTCTGTTAGTGTAGGTCACCTGGGAGCCGCCGCGTCCCTGCACTAATAATAGGAGCTCCAGGTCTTTCCAGGCAGCAAGACTGGTGGGAAATTGGCTGAAGATCAGGTTTGGATTAAGGCTGTCATCACACGGACTGTTCCCGCTACCGGATTTCGTTTTGTTTGGCCCCTTGGGTCTAGTGGCCTAATTACTTTGGGCTACATAATGGTGGCAGCGCTCGCTGCTCGGCTCCGGCGTGCTTTGATGTGTACAGTAAGATAAGCTGGTTTTGTCCTCGTTCTTCCTCCAGGTCCTCCTCTGCTGTTCACCGTTCTTCTCCTTAAGCCCCGATCCTGGAGCGCTAACCTAGGGAAGATCCTGCGCAAGGTCGAGCTGCAGAAGTTCGTCCTGGTGGGAATGAAGCTGGTGACGCTGACCACAGAAGACTCGTTACAGATCATCCCCGCCGAGGCCAAAGAGGTGAGACGACCGGCCGGCCCTGGATTTAGAGTGTCACATCATGCGAGTACGGCCGTCCCGGGCAACATCTGAATCGCCCAAAAACAGGACTCTGACTTGTCCTCCATGGAACCATTGACTTCAATGAGGCAAGTGGAGTCCAAAATATGGAACTAGTAGTCGTCTCAGCCTTTGCATTTGGGCCCAGGAGCTATTAAGGGAATCTGTCAGAAACCTTTACCCCCCCAAAACCTCTAAGCCAGTCTTTCCCTTTATGACCCCAGAGTCAGTGAGAAATCCCATTTTGAAGCTGTCAGTCTGGAAATGCATTGGAGTATGAAGATGCACTTACAGCTGCTCAGCCTCCGCTGGATTTCCTACCCAGCAGCAGCCTCCCTGGCTGATTGACAGGTCGATTGCTTTTGTATATGGCCATTGACCTGTCAATCATCCAGGGGCGGGAGCTGCAGGGTAGGAAGCACAGCGGAGGCTGAGGAGCTGTAAGTGCATCTTCACGCCCCAAAGCACTTACAGACCCAACTTCATAATGAGATTTCTCGCTGCTGGGGCAGCGCTTTTGGGTCATAAAGGCATAGACTGTTTTCTCTTATGAAGGCCTACACGTTTTAGGACACTGCCAGAAACTTTTGGCGGCTTCTCATCTCCCTATAGAACAAAAGGATTGAGCTTTAAAATCTAACACGATTCTTCTCCCTCGCTGGTAATGCTTTTTGACAAGTTCAAAGCTGCAGTAACAGGCACAGCCCATGGACTAGAGGGGCGCTGTTTATGCAAAAGAAGACTTTGTTTTCTAAGTTTAATGCACTTTCTATTCTATTTCTTCAGTAGATCCTCACCATTGGTTGTTGATTACAGGACAAGCCGCTCTGCCAAGAGCACTGTGACTACCTGACGTCGGCGCCGAGCCTTGTGCTGTGTCTCCGGAGGATCAATGCAGTTCTCAAACTCCTAGACGTCCTGGGCCCAGATGATCCCAAGCTGTGCAAAGCTCAAGACCAGTTCCTCTGGAGAGCCCATTATGGAACCAGTTGTGTGCAAAACGCCATGTATGGTATGTGGGTCCTCCACATAAATTTCCGTCTGTTATGTCCCATATTTATGAAACGGCTCCTTTAGTCTCAGGATCATTGGTGGTCTAAGAGGTAGGACCCCCAGCGACCAAGTGATCTCATATCCTTTTCTAGGAAGGGGACACACCGTTAAAGGCTATGGACACAATGGTCATGGAAAACTTATTTTTACATGTTACAAGTTACTTTTAATTAGTTTCAAACTGCAATCTTCATTTCTTCATTCATGTTCAGACCCATCGATATGCATTTTGCAGCGTGATCCAAATTTCAGATTTTTCTCTTGTAGGAGTGTCTCTAGCTGTAATACAGGCTGCATGTCAGGACTGTGTGTATCCAAGAGGCAGCTATCATATATCTGCACAGCTTCTATTCTGCACATATTTATGGGCTTTCCTCCTTATCTACAGACTGTTTTCTCTGCCATCCCTGAAACTGTAAATGCTTTCTCCTCATCTACAGACCTCACTGAAACTGTACCTGCTTTCTCCTCCTTACCTAGAAACTGTTTTCTCTGCCCTCCTTGAAACCATATATCCTTTATCTACAGACTGTTTTATCTGCCATTCTTAAAACTTTACATGCTTTCTCCTTTTTTATCTACAGACTGTTTTCTCTGCCCTCCTTGAAACTATAAATGCTTTTTCCTCCATATCTACAGACTGTTTTCTCTGCCCTCCTTGAAACTATAAATGCTTTTTCCTCCATATCTACAGACATTTTTATCCACCCTCCCTGAAACTATAAATGCTTTTTCCTTATTTCCAGACTGTTTTCTCTGTCCTCCCTGAAACAATACATGCTTTCTGCTCCTCATCTACAGACTGCTTTCTCTGCCCTCCCTGAAACTATAAATGCTTTTTCCTCCTTATCTACAGACTGCTTTCTCTGTCCTCCCTGAAACTATAAATGCTTTCTCCTTATCTGCAGGCTGTTTTCTCTGCCCTCCATGAAACTATAGATGCTTTTTCCTCCTTATCTGCAGACTGTTTTATGTGCCCTCCACGAGACTTTACATGCTTTCTCTTTTCTTTAGTCTTCAGATCTGTGCACAATTCTCTCTCTCTTTCTGCTGCTCCCCCTAGCACTGCGTGTAGAGCATGGGGAGCAGAGAGCGCCATCATAGCTTCCGCACCTGGTTCTGACTGCTCTGAAACATTTTTGAAAAAAGTAATCCTCTAGATAAGGACTTTCAAACATTCGGTATAAAAAATTATAACGAAGACTATTTAGAAAGTTGCTGAATTTTGCATTCAGAAAGCAAACGAACAATAAAAATAAAATTTGAAGCCAAGACGTATATATAACGTTGTAAAATAAAATAAGTGTGCCCGTACCACTAATGGCCACTAGATGTCGCCGCACTGATACATTGTCACTGTCCATTGATCGGGATGGATCATGTATAGCATATTATCACTTCACATGGATGATGCAAATTAAATATACCTGCTGCATACAATAAAATGGTCCAACGCTCTCCTCACCCATGTAGGGTCCATCCAGTTAGGGGACTTTTACTTTTTCCATCGCTTTATAATTAATTTTAGTTCCTAAGATGATCATTTGCCTTCTGATATTTCTCTCTGAGCCGTAACTGCAGAATTTCCAGTGTGTAAAGGGGGTAAGTGCAGAACGTTTTACACCATTAATGACCCGCCGGAGGTGACGGCGCGGACCGTTATTAACCCCCTTGTCAGTACGGCGTTCCGACTTACTGGAAAACCTCGGGACGGAGCGCCGCCATTATTGATGCTTTTCCTGTATCGCTTCCAAGGATTGTGCTAGCTGTCATCTCCAGGGCGCTGCGGCGCTATAAATCCTGATTTTATGTACCCCAGTGACCGTACGCGACCCTTCTATTTCCCATGTGTTAACCATCCTCACGCATAGTTTCATAAAATTCTGCTTTGTGCTATTCCTCTGTTACTCCTCCTGGAAATGTGCAGATTCTCTACAGTTAATGCATATAGCACCCGGAAGTGAATATGATTAAAGTAGAGTAGATTATGTAGGGGTTCTCTACAGTTCAGTATTTGTCGGCATGTCAGTTACATATGGCGTCGGGGGCTGCCTGGTGAAGGTCTGACCACCGGGAGTTATGTTAATGCTTAAAAGGGATGGGTCACGGCACTCTGTAAAGAGGGGATTCCACTTTGAGGGTTTTATAAAGTAACATCATATAAAAACTGCATTCACAGCCAATTTGCATTGTAGGGATTCTCTACAGTAAAGGCACGTAGCATCCAGTAGTGAATGAGAATGATGTAGATTGGAGTAGGTAGACATTCTCTACAGTAAAAGCACGTAGTATCCAGTAGTGAATGAGAATGATGTAGATTGGAGTAGGTGGCATTCTCTACAGTAAGGGCACGTAGTATCCAATAATGAATGAGAATGATCTAGATTGGAGTAGGTAGACATTCTCTACAGTAAAAGCATGTAGTATCCAGTAGTGAATGAGAATGATGTAGATTGGAGTAGGTGGCATTCTCTACAGTAAGGGCACGTAGTATCCAATAATGAATGAGAATGATCTAGATTGGAGTAGGTAGACATTCTCTACAGTAAAAGCATGTAGTATCCAGTAGTGAATGAGAATGATGTAGATTGGAGTAGGTGGCATTCTCTACAGTAAGGGCACGTAGTATCCAGTAATGAATGAGAATGATGTAGATTGGAGGAGGCAGGCAATCTCTACAGTAAGGGCACAAAGTATCCAGTAGTGAATAAGAATGAGGAGGTAGGGATTCTCTACAGTAAGGGCACGTAGTATCCATGTAATGAATGAGAATGACGTAGATCGGAGTAGGTGGCATTCTCTTACAGTAAGGGCATGTTGTATCCAGTAATGAATGAGAATTACGTAGATTGAAGTAGGTAGGCATTCTCTACAGTAAGGGCACGTAATATCCATGTAATGGATGAGAATGATGTAGATTGGAGGAGGCAGGCATTCTCTACAGTAAGGGCACGTAGTATACAGTAGTGAATAAGAACGACGTAGAGTGGAGTATGTAGGGATTCTCTACAGCAGTGTTTCCCAAACTCCAGTCCTCATGGACCCCACGGGTCATGTTTTCAGGATTTCCATAGTGTTGCACAGGTGAGACAATTCCTGATGCCTTGATGATACTTCCACTACTTCTGCAATACTAAGGAAATCCTGAAAACATGACCTGTAGGGGCCGTGAGGACTGGAGTTTGGGAAACACTGCTCTACAGTAAGAGCACGTAATATCCAGTAGTGAATGAGAATGATGTAAATTGGAGTAGGTAGGCATTCTCTACAGTAAGGGCACGTAGTATCCAGTAGTGAATAGGAATGACGTAGATTGGAGTAGGTAGGCATTTTCTACAGTAAGGGCATTTAGTATCCTGGATACTCTGGAGCTAAAATGCAAAGTATCCAGTAGTGACTGATAGTCATGTAGATTGGGTAGGTAAGGATTCTCTACAGTAAGTGCACATAGTATCTAGCAGTGAGTGGATTGCCTGCACGCTGCCTCCTCTGTGCTCCTGACCGTTCACCATTGTGTCCGGCTCTCCAGGTTCCACCTCTTACCAGGCTGCCATCCGAGAGATAAAGCGCTTTTTCCCTGACGGACTTGTCTGTGATCACCGGTCCATGGTACTAGAAGAAGAACAGGTAAATTCATCCCCTTTTCTTCCTGTCTTGAAAATCTCCTTTCTGGGATCGGTGCCAAGTAAGCCCAACTGACCTCTTGTATTTCGGAGATTGACCCCATTTTACAATCCAGTGGACCTGACACAAAGTGAAGGAAATGGAATGTATTAGTGTGCGCCGCTTCCTAATCGTATGCTGCATGGACCACGTGGTGCCGCGCCTCGGCTGTTTATAAGAGCGGTCTCCTCTGCCTGTAAACTGGCCGATGGCTCCATGGGGTCGACTACTACAGGGCGGCAAATCAGAGCTTTTATTTTCCTCCACGTGTTTCTTTAATTTAAAGGGCTATTTACAGTACATCTCATAAAGTCAGGGAACATCACTACGGTACATCATGACTTTCTGGTCGGCCCCCACGGCCCCCCAGCAGGGCCAAGAACTGCAGTTGTCCCTGTTCCCATAGACATATCCTGGGCACAGGGGAGTGGGCACACCCTGAGGGACCCCAGTGGGCGCACCAGTATAGGGACTGGATCCATAGCCCTCCATCATTTGTGGGGTTATATATTTGCAAACCTTGCCAGTTTACCCTCAACTACACCTGTCTGGATGAAGTTGATCTGAGCCATAAATGGTCCCTGCGCCTTCAGACAGCGGGATCCCAATTGATAAACAATGTAATAAATAAATAATCTGCATATTACTTTATTCACAAATTATGTTGTTTTTCCCATCAAAAATTCACTCCATAGTATGAACCTCCAGGGACCTCCTGTCTGTCACTTCCTGTCCTCCGCCTGTTGTCACGTGTGATCTGTCTCCAGCAGCAAAGATGCCGAGATGGATTACAGGCAGTGAGCGCAAAGATTTAACTTTCCATAATATGTGGGGGCGGTCTTTGTGTTTCTACAGGAAGTGCGGGTGGGTTTTTGTCTTTCTACAGGAAGTGAGGGCGGGTCTTTGTGTTTCTACAGGAAGTGAGGGCGGGTCTTTGTGTTTCTACAGGAAGTGGGGGCGGGTCTTTGTGTTTCTACAGGAAGTGGGGGCGGGTCTTTGTGTTTCTACAGGAAGTGGGGCAGGTCTTTGTCTTTCTACAGGAAGTGGGGGAGGATCTTTCTCTTTCTACAGGAAGTGGAGTGGGTATTTGTCTTTCTACAGGAAGTGGGGGTGGGTCTTTGTCTTTCTACAGGATGTGGGGCAGGTCTTTGTCTTTCTACGGGAAGTGGGGGTGGGTCTTTGTCTTTCTACGGGAAGTGGGGCAGGCCTTTGTCTTTCTACAGGAAGTGGGGGCGTGTCTTTGTCTTTCTACAGGAAGTGGGGTAGGTCTTTGTCTTTCTACAGGAAGTGGGGGTGGGTCTTTGTCTTCACGAAGTGGGGTGGGTCTTTGTCTTTCTACCGGAAGTGGGGGCGGGTCTTTGTCTTTCTACAGGAAGTGGGGCGGGTCTTTGTCTATCTATAGGAAGTTGGGATGGGTCGTGGTCTTTATACAGGAAGTGGGGCGGCTCTTTGTCTTTCTACAGGAAATAGTAGCAGGTCTTTGTCTCTACAGGAAGTAGGGGCAGGTCTTTGTCTTTCCATAGGAAGTGTTGGCGGTTCTCCTATTTCTACAGGAAGTGGGGGTGGGTCTTTGTCTTTCTACAGGAAGTGTTGGTAGTTCTTTATTTCTACAGGAAGTGGGGGCTGGTCTTTGTCTTTCTACAGAAAGTGTTGGCGGTTCTTTATTTCTACAGGAAGTGGGGGCGGGTCTTTATACAGGAAGTGAGGGCGTGCCTTTGTCTTTGTACAGGAAATAGGAGCAGGTCTTTGTCTCTACAGGAAGTGGGGGGTGGGTCTTTGTCTTTCTATAGGAAGTGTTGGTAGTTCTTTATTTCTACAGGAAGTGGGGGCGAGTCTTTGTCTTTCTACAGGAAGTGTTGGCGGTTCTTCTTTATTTCTACAGGAAGTGGGGGTGGGTCTTTATCTTTACAGGAAGTGAGGGCGTGCCTTTGTCTTTGTACAGGAAATAGGAGCAGGTCTTTGTCTCTACAGGAAGTGGGGGTGGGTCTTTGTCTTTCTACAGGAAGTGTTGGCGGTTCTTCTTTATTTCTACAGGAAGTGGGGGCGGGCCTTTGTCTTTCTATAGGAAGTGTTGGCGGTTCTTCTTTATTTCTACAGGAAGTGGGGGCGGGTCTTTGTCTTTCTACAGGAAGTGTTGGCGGTTCTTCTTTATTTCTACAGGAAGTGGGGGCTGCTCTTGGTCTTTCTGCAGAGAGAAGGACAGGAAGTGGTGGCCGCTCTTTGTATTTCTATGTCAGATGGGAGTGGGTCTTTATTTCTCTTTCTCTCACTACAGGAAGTCGGATGGGTCGTTGCATTTCTGTAGGAAGTGGGGGGCAAGTCTTTTTTATCTCTACTGGAAGTGGGGGTGGATGTTTGTATTTCTACAGGAAGAGAGGGTAGGCCTTTTTCTCTCCGCAGGCCGGAGGTGGATCTCTCTAAGTTGCCGTGGGCCTTTGTATCTCTGTTCCCACTCTTCTGTCAGACTTCACACAGTTATAAAAGACAAAAAACTGACTGGCACATCCAGACTAGTGTGAATAGGTGCAGACCAGGATGAGCCACCTCCATATACAATATACATACAGTTATAACATAGCGGCGGGCTTTCGGTTCAGCTATTGGACAATGGCAAGCGCAGTGCATGCTGGGAATTAAGGGGGAAAGCAGTTCCAGCTCCCATAGTGCTGTCAGAATACTGATAAAGAGAAAAAAAAAGACTACTATGAAATAGTGAATGGCAGGTGACAGAGCCTGGAATTCTGGACATATCCGGGATGTGCACGTAGCTTATCTGTATGATGGGCGCTCGCGCTATGTATAGGGGGCACATGCTCTGTAATCTCGCAGACACTCTGTTCTTGGTCTCGTGCTGGAATTATCTTCCTTGATTTTGTTTTTTTTTTTTAAATGAATTTCCCGGAAGAGTTAACACGATCCAAAAAAATATTTTTGGCCGTGAATTGGGCTACCAGACAGACTGCACAGATTTTACAGAACACACCAGGAGACTTTTGCCCGAAATAGCTACCAGGAAAGTACAAGGCGTCTGCTGGTATTTTTGGTTGTCCCGGATTGTGCAGGCAGAATATATATAGGAGGGTCCGTATCTGATGCATGCAGAGCTGTGCCCGCAGGGTCACCTGCCCGGGGGGTCGTCATTGCAGGAAAGGTCATTACTTACACGCTGAATCCGCGCCACCTATATATTGTTTGATTGATGTCCCAATTAGTAATTTAAGGGGAATATTTCAATATATATTTTTTTTTTAATTAATGCCATAATCCTCAATGATTCCAAGAAAGTAGGTGCTGATCTCCCACTGCCCGGGGTCTATTCAACACGAATAGGGTGACAGGTTCCCTTTAATGGACAGTTGATGGAGCAGTGGTTGCACATGCTCAGTAGCACTTCATTCACACAGGAGAGTTTAGGACCCTCTTTCTCTTGATCGGTGGGAGTTCAGCGATGATGCATATATCATCTATGCTGCGGACATGTTGTTAATGGCACATCCCCTTTAAGTCTTTTAAAGCTCAAAAGGCAGAATACAGGCCACCGAAAATGTCAGCCCGTCCTTCCCTTATGGACCGTATTGTCTCGTTCTGGTCCTGCTCACCTAGAATAGAAGCACAAAGGGGCGCCGAGGATTATGCCCTGACCTCTAGGACTGGGTGGGGGTCCCAAAGGTCAGACCCCCATCGATCATAAGCAATAGCAATATGTCATCACTTTATAAGATGTGACGCCCCATTACTATTCATCACTGTGTATCATTTTATTATCATTACTATATTATATTTTAGACTTTTTGGTGACTGTTTATAGTTCTGTAAATAAAATATATAATTCTAATAACTGTAATGGAAGTATAATTTTTACTGTAAATAAAAATATAATTATTTTAGGCTTTTTTTTATGACTGATTTTTTTTATTACTGTATTATATTATATTTTAGGCTTTTTGCTACTACTTTTTTATTACTATGTTATATTATTATTCATTCCTCCTGTACCAGTTATGACTTGTATTGTTTAAGATTATTGTACTTGTTTTCATTATGTATACCCCTCCTCACATGTAAAGCGCCATGGAATAAATGGCGCTATAACAATAAATAATAATAATAATAATTTTAGGCTTTTGCTATTACGGTTTTCATAACTTTATTATTATTCTTATTTATTATTATTATATTAGGCTTTTGCTAACTTTTTAATACTATGTTATATTCGTATATTTTAGGCTTTTCTATTACTTTTTTTTTTACTATTTTATATTATATTTTAGGCTTGTGCTATAACTGTTTATATTACTGTATTATTGTAATTACTATTATATTAAGCATTTTATTTTAGGCTTTTTGCTATCCTTTTTATTACTATATTATATATATAATATTTTATACTTTTGCTATTACTGTTTTTATTATTTTGTTATTATTATTACACTTTATTATATTAAGTGTTTTATGCTTTTTGCTATCCTTTTTTATTACTATATTATATAGCATATCTTAGACTTTTGCTTTGACTGTTTGTATTATTGTATTATTATTATTATTATTATTATTTTCTATTATATTAGTCTTTTTATTTTAGGCTTTTTGCTACCCTTTTTATTAGACCTTTTGTTATGACTGTTTTATTACTATATTTTATATTTCAGGCCTTTTGCCATTTCTGTTTTTATTACTATATTATAAGTTATATCTTAGGCTTTTTCAATGGCTGTTTTTTACTACTATATTACCGTATTTATTGTATTTTAGGCTTTTTGATATCCTTTTTATTAATGGATTATTTATTATATCTTAGACTTTTGCTATGACTGTTTCATTATATATTATATATTTTTGTGTTTTGCGATTTACTCTTTTATTATTTTATTATTATTTAGTATATTATTTTTTTTGCTATTCTTTTTTTTTATTAGACTTTTGGTATGACTGTTTTATTATGTCATTATATTTTAGGCCTTTTGTTGTGGGTGGTTTTTAGTACTATGTTGTATATTGTATTTTAGGCTTTTTGCTATACTTTTTAGTACTATATCATATATTATATCATAGACTGTTGCTCTTACTGTTTTATTACTATATATTATATTTCTGGCTCTTTGCTATGACTGTTGCTTTATTACTATGCTATATTATTATCTTTTGGTCTTTTTTTGTCACGTTGTGTGACTGAGCTGACTTTGTGGCAGGCAGTTTATTGTCGGGAGAGTGGGTCTTTGTGCATCCAGCTTCCTTTGTAACAGACCCAGTTTTTCGGCACCCCCAGGGTAAGGTCTGATCTGCCGCCTTGGCTTCCGTCGCTGCTGCGACACGTCCTCAGGCTCGTTTTTTCATGTACAAGTGGCTTATTACAAAGGGACTGAACTGCATCAGAAAATGCGGCACATTGATATCAAAGAGTCACGACGTTATTAATCACGCCACCTTACAAGACTTCCAGTAACAATACCCCCCAAAATAGCAGGGACCCCTTTAATATTCTGTTCAGCCTTGTTGTGGGTAGTTGTCTTCTGCACAGGTGGCAGATGTTCATTGCTTCCCTTAATTGAAGCCATTACAGAGGTCTCAGGGGTCGTAACAAGGTACAAAAGAACGATATTAGTACCGGGCTCTCAATGTTAGTGGTAGCAATGCTGTAGTTCTCGCCCATGAACCTGGAGGATCAGGATGAGCACTTGGGATTGTGCTGCATTGCTGGAAATCTATAGAAAAAAAACATTTTGAAGGATTATTCCCATTTTATCGGTAGGATATGCCATAGGACACTGGATTGTGGGGGTCCCGGCAGTTGTACCCCCAGCAGTACGAAGCGATGGGGTGTCCTAGCAATCTGCCATCACTTCTGATTATAATTTACTATGTCACCTTCACCTTTTGCCTCTTCAGATCCCCAGAATGGCGCAGGACGTCATATTTAACAGCCGAATGCAAAGACAAACTGTGAAGAATCAGGATTGCAATGGCGGACTGTCACCGAGTGCAGGTAACCGGGCGCAATCATGTCCTAGAAAGATAGAAAGTTCCTAGGGCTGTATGAGAAGCGGCGCCCATACTAATTATAACTAATTACGGGTAATCAACATAGTGACTTCACCTAAAGGCATAATAATGTATATCAATATCGCCCCACAAGACCTGCCGTATACCGGGAACACCCCACAAGACCTGCCGTATACAGGGAACACCCCACAAGACCTGCCCTATACTGGGAACACCCCACAAGACCTGCCGTATACCGGAAACAGCCCACAAGACCTGCCGTATACCGGGAACACCCCACAGGACCTGCCGTATACCGGGAACACCCCCCAAGACCTGCCGTATACCGAGAACACCCCACAAGACCTGCCGTATACCGAGAACACCCCACAAGACCTGCCGTATACCGAGAACACCCCACAAGACCTGCCGTATACCGAGAACACCCCACAAGACCTGCCGTATACCGAGAACACCCCACAAGACCCGCCCTATACCGGGAACACCCCACAAGACCCGCCGTATACCGGGAACACCCCCCAAGACCTGCCGGACACAGGGAACACCCCCCAAGACCTGCAGTATACAGGGAACACCCCACAAGACCCGCCCTATACCGGGAACACCCCCCAAGACCCGCCCTATACCGGGAACACCCCCCAAGACCTGCCGTATACCGGGAACACCCCACAAGACCCGCCCTATACCGGGAACACCCCCCAAGACCTGCCCTATACAGGGAACACCCCCCAAGACCTGCCGTATACAGGGAACACCCCACAAGACCTGCCATATACCGGGAACACCCCCAAGACCTGCCGTATACCGGGAACACCCCACAAGACCTGCCGTATACCGGGAACACCCCACAAGACCTGCCGTATACCGGGAACACCCCACAAGACCTGCCGTATACCGGGAACACCCCACAAGACCTGTCGTATACCGGGAACACCCCACAAGACCTGCCGTATACCGGGAACACCCCACAAGACCTGCCGTATACCGGGAACACCCCACAAGACCTGCCGTATACCGGGAACACCCCACAAGACCTGCCGTATACAGGGAACACCCCACAAGACCCGCCCTATACCGGGAACACCCCACAAGACCCGCCGTATACCGGGAACACCCCACAAGACCCGCCGTATACCGGGAACACCCCACAAGACGTGCCGTATACCGGGAACCCCCCACAAGACGTGCCGTATACAGGGAACACCCCACAAGACCTGTATACCGGGAACACCCCACAAGACCCGCCCTATACCGGGAACACCCCACAAGACCGGCCGTATACCGGGAACACCCCACAAGACCTGCCATATAGTAACAGACCTGGAGGCAATAGCCCATGAGAAATAGGCTAAGATCTCACAGGAACACCGCCATTAGCTGGTGTCTGGCTATGCTTCTGCAGCAGGTTATAACATTCAGAGAGGCAGCAGGTTATAACAGCCAGAAGGGCTGTACTAAGTAGTAAAGATCCTTGTCATGAAAAGGGTAAATAATTCTCAGATGTCTGTAGTCAGGAAAAGTGTCATTTTATGGTGAATTTGGATAAAGCACTTGGTCTATTAGTTCTATTAGTGTTTGCGCCATTTACTTTATTCTGGTTTTATTGGTTTGTTACCAGCAGCAGTATTTTGTACATTTTGCTAATAATTAATAACTTTGGTGGCATCTGTAGCCCGCTCCTTACAGTCGCCATTGTCAGCAGATAGCCATGTTATTCACTTCACCTTTACATGTTCCGTCTGACAGATGTGTGTGGGGCTCGGCCACACGGGGTTAATGGTAAGGCCCGGCGGCGGTGCGGTGACAAGTGCTTGCAGCTTAATGGTTTAAGCATATGGAAAATGCAAGTCACATACAGAGCGACACGTGTGCTCGGCTAATGACGCACGCGGGTGTCAGCGTCTCTGCACAGGAGCACAGCTGCCCAGCACGGGCCGCCAGTATCCCACTGCATCAGGACCAGGCATCAGGTTAACCCTTTCCGGACCCAGAGCCGGGCTCAGCTGGCGGAAACGACTTCAGTTTAAAGTTAAATAGTTTCCGCCTGCCGAGCGGATGAGCAGAATTGTGTTGTGTTCTCCACAATGGAAAGTCTGCTTTTGGGCAGAGATGTGGACCTGGCCTAGTGAGATCCTTCGCACTGAGGAGCCGAACCTTCTGGAATGATAACTTGTGATGTCTTTATCACCATGTGCCGCTGTGAAGTCCCCGGAGTTTCTATTCATTGAGATTCTTTGCTGAAAAGATCTGTCAAAACATGACAAATGGTGGATGAAGACAATGGGATGGAGGAGGCTGGTGCAGTCTGCAAGGTGATGCAAACTTTGCAATTCTCAAGGTGGTAGGGGATGGTGCAGTGTTCAGTATTGTACAGGATGGTGCAATATGCAAGGAGGTGCAGTGCACAAGGTGACACAGGCTGGTGCAGTGTTCAAGGTGTTAGACTATGCAATGTGCAAGGTGGTAACGGATAGGGCAGTGTGCAAAGTGCCGTTGGCTGGTACAGTGTGCAAGATAGTACAGGATTGCGCAGTGTGTTATGGTTGCAAGATGCTTTATGCTACGGTTACAAGTTGGTTTAGTAAGCTAAGGTTACAGGTTGGTGCAGTAGGTTAAGGTTACAGGTTGGTGCAGTTACTTAAGGTTACAGGTTGGTGCAGTAAGATAAGGTTACAGGTTGGTGCAGTATGCTAAGGTTACAGGTTGGTGCAGTAGGTTAAGGTTACAGGTTGGTGCAGTTACTTAAGGTTACAGGTTGGTGCAGCGTGCTAAGGTTACAGGTTGGTGCAGTAAGTTAAGGTTACAGGTTGGTGCAGTATGCTAAGGTTACAGGTTGGTGCAGTGTGCTAAGGTTACAGGTTGGTGCAGTAAGTTAAGGTTACATAAGGTTACAGGTTGGTGCAGTAAGTTAAGGTTACAGGTTGGTGCAGTAAGTTAAGGTTACAGGTTGGTGCAGTAAATTAAGGTTACAGGTTGGTGCACTGTGCTAAGGTTACAGGTTGGTGCAGTAGGTTAAGGTTACAGGTTGGTGCAGGTACTTAAGGTTACAGGTTGGTGTAGTAAGATAAGGTTACAGGTTGGTGCAGTATGCTAAGGTTACAGGTTGGTGCAGTAGGTTAAGGTTACAGGTTGGTGCAGTTACTTAAGGTTACAGGTTGGTGCAGTAAGTTAAGGTTACAGGTTGGTGCAGTGTGCTAAGGTTACAGATTGGTGCAGTGTGCTAAGGTTACAGGTTGGTGCAGTAAGTTAAGGTTACAGGTTGGTGCAGTAAATTAAGGTTACAGGTTGGTGCACTGTGCTAAGGTTACAGGTTGGTGCAGTAAGTTAAGGTTACAGGTTGGTGCAGTGTGCTAAGGTTACAGGTTGGTGCAGTAAGTTAAGGTTACAGGTTGGTGCAGTGTGCTAAGGTTACAGGTTGGTGCAGTATGCTAAGGTTACAGGTTGGTGCAGTGACATAAGGTTACAGGTTGGTGCAGTAGGTTAAGGTTACAGGTTGGTGCAGTAGGTTAAGGTTACAGGTTGGTGTAGTAAGATAAGGTTACAGGTAGGGGCAGTAAGATAAGGTTACAGGTTGGTGTAGTAAGATAAGGTTACAGGTAGGGGCAGTAAGATAAGGTTACAGGTAGGGGCAGTAAGATAAGGTTACAGGTTGGTGCAGTAAGATAAGGTTACAGGTTGGTGCAGTAAGATAAGGTTACAGGTTGGTGCAGTAAGATAAGGTTACAGGTTGGTGCAGTGTGCTAAGGTTACAGGTTGGTGCAGTATGCTAAGGTTACAGGTTGGTGCAGTATGCTAAGGTTACAGGTTGGTGCAGTGTGCTAAGGTTACAGGTTGGTGCAGTAGGTTAAGGTTACAGGTTGGTGCAGTAGGTTAAGGTTACAGGTTGGTGCAGTAAGATAAGGTTACAGGTTGGTGCAGTAAGATAAGGTTACAGGTTGGTGCAGTAAGATAAGGTTACAGGTTGGTGCAGTAAGATAAGGTTACTGGTTGGTGCAGTAGGTTAAGGTTAGAGGTTGGTGCAGTGTGCTAAGGTTACAGGTTGGTGCAGTGTGCTAAGGTTACAGGTTGGTGCAGTAGGTTAAGGTTACAGGTTGGTGCAATGTGCTAAGGTTACAGGTTGGTGCAGTGTGCTAAGGTTACAGGTTGGTGCAGTGTGCTAAGGTTACAGGTTGGTGCAGTAGGTTAAGGTTACAGGTTGGTGCAGTAAGATAAGGTTACAGGTTGATGCAGTAAGATAAGGTTACAGGTTGGTGCAGTAAGATAAGGTTACAGGTTGGTGCAGTGTGCTAAGGTTACAGGTTGGTGCAGTAGGTTAAGGTTACAGGTTGGTGCAGTATGCTAAGGTTACAGGTTGGTGCAGTAAGTTAAGGTTACATAAGGTTACAGGTTGGTGCAGTAAGTTAAGGTTACAGGTTGGTGCAGTAAATTAAGGTTACAGGTTGGTGCACTGTGCTAAGGTTACAGGTTGGTGCAGTAGGTTAAGGTTACAGGTTGGTGCAGGTACTTAAGGTTACAGGTTGGTGTAGTAAGATAAGGTTACAGGTTGGTGCAGTATGCTAAGGTTACAGGTTGGTGCAGTAGGTTAAGGTTACAGGTTGGTGCAGTTACTTAAGGTTACAGGTTGGTGCAGTAAGTTAAGGTTACAGGTTGGTGCAGTGTGCTAAGGTTACAGATTGGTGCAGTGTGCTAAGGTTACAGGTTGGTGCAGTAAGTTAAGGTTACAGGTTGGTGCAGTAAATTAAGGTTACAGGTTGGTGCACTGTGCTAAGGTTACAGGTTGGTGCAGTAAGTTAAGGTTACAGGTTGGTGCAGTGTGCTAAGGTTACAGGTTGGTGCAGTAAGTTAAGGTTACAGGTTGGTGCAGTATGCTAAGGTTACAGGTTGGTGCAGTGTGCTAAGGTTACAGATTGGTGCAGTAACATAAGGTTACAGGTTGGTGCAGTAGGTTAAGGTTACAGGTTGGTGCAGTAGGTTAAGGTTACAGGTTGGTGTAGTAAGATAAGGTTACAGGTAGGGGCAGTAAGATAAGGTTACAGGTTGGTGTAGTAAGATAAGGTTACAGGTAGGGGCAGTAAGATAAGGTTACAGGTTGGTGCAGTAAGATAAGGTTACAGGTTGGTGCAGTAAGATAAGGTTACAGGTTGGTGCAGTAAGATAAGGTTACAGGTTGGTGCAGTAAGATAAGGTTACAGGTTGGTGCAGTAAGATAAGGTTACAGGTTGGTGCAGTGTGCTAAGGTTACAGGTTGGTGCAGTATGCTAAGGTTACAGGTTGGTGCAGTATGCTAAGGTTACAGGTTGGTGCAGTATGCTAAGGTTACAGGTTGGTGCAGTGTGCTAAGGTTACAGGTTGGTGCAGTAGGTTAAGGTTACAGGTTGGTGCAGTAGGTTAAGGTTACAGGTTGGTGCAGTAAGATAAGGTTACAGGTTGGTGCAGTAGGTTAAGGTTAGAGGTTGGTGCAGTGTGCTAAGGTTACAGGTTGGTGCAGTGTGCTAAGGTTACAGGTTGGTGCAGTAGGTTAAGGTTACAGGTTGGTGCAGTGTGCTAAGGTTACAGGTTGGTGCAGTGTGCTAAGGTTACAGGTTGGTGCAGTGTGCTAAGGTTACAGGTTGGTGCAGTAGGTTAAGGTTACAGGTTGGTGCAGTAAGATAAGGTTACAGGTTGGTGCAGTAAGATAAGGTTACAGGTTGGTGCAGTGTGCTAAGGTTACAGGTTGGTGCAGTAGGTTAAGGTTACAGGTTGGTGCAGTAAGATAAGGTTACAGGTTGGTGCAGTAAGATAAGGTTACAGGTTGGTGCAGTAAGATAAGGTTACAGGTTGGTGCAGTAGGTTAAGGTTAGAGGTTGGTGCAGTGTGCTAAGGTTACAGGTTGGTGCAGTGTGCTAAGGTTACAGGTTGGTGCAGTAGGTTAAGGTTACAGGTTGGTGCAGTGTGCTAAGGTTACAGGTTGGTGCAGTATGCTAAGGTTACAGGTTGGTGCAGTGTGCTAAGGTTACAGATTGGTGCAGTAACATAAGGTTACAGGTTGGTGCAATAGGTTAAGGTTACAGGTTGGTGCAGTAGGTTAAGGTTACAGGTTGGTGTAGTAAGATAAGGTTACAGGTAGGGGCAGTAAGATAAGGTTACAGGTTGGTGCAGTAAGATAAGGTTACAGGTTGGTGCAGTAAGATAAGGTTACAGGTTGGTGCAGTAAGATAAGGTTACAGGTTGGTGCAGTAAGATAAGGTTACAGGTAGGGGCAGTAGGTTAAGGTTACAGGTTGGTGCAGTGTGCTAAGGTTACAGGTTGGTGCAGTATGCTAAGGTTACAGGTTGGTGCAGTATGCTAAGGTTACAGGTTGGTGCAGTGTGCTAAAGTTACAGGTTGGTGCAGTAGGTTAAGGTTACAGGTTGGTGCAGTAGGTTAAGGTTACAGGTTGGTGCAGTAAGATAAGGTTACAGGTTGGTGCAGTAAGATAAGGTTACAGGTTGGTGCAGTAAGATAAGGTTACAGGTTGGTGCAGTAAGATAAGGTTACAGGTTGGTGCAGTAGGTTAAGGTTAGAGGTTGGTGCAGTGTGCTAAGGTTACAGGTTGGTGCAGTGTGCTAAGGTTACAGGTTGGTGCAGTAGGTTAAGGTTACAGGTTGGTGCAGTGTGCTAAGGTTACAGGTTGGTGCAGTGTGCTAAGGTTACAGGTTGGTGCAGTGTGCTAAGGTTACAGGTTGGTGCAGTAGGTTAAGGTTACAGGTTGGTGCAGTAAGATAAGGTTACAGGTTGGTGCAGTAAGATAAGGTTACAGGTTGGTGCAGTAAGATAAGGTTACAGGTTGGTGCAGTAAGATAAGGTTACAGGTTGGTGCAGTGTGCTAAGGTTACAGGTTGGTGCAGTAGGTTAAGGTTACAGGTTGGTGCAGTAAGATAAGGTTACAGGTTGGTGCAGTAAGATAAGGTTACAGGTTGGTGCAGTAGGTTAAGGTTAGAGGTTGGTGCAGTGTGCTAAGGTTACAGGTTGGTGCAGTGTGCTAAGGTTACAGGTTGGTGCAGTAGGTTAAGGTTACAGGTTGGTGCAGTGTGCTAAGGTTACAGGTTGGTGCAGTGTGCTAAGGTTACAGGTTGGTGCAGTGTGCTAAGGTTACAGGTTGGTGCAGTGTGCTAAGGTTACAGGTTGGTGCAGTGTGCTAAGGTTACAGGTTGGTGCAGTAAGATAAGGTTACAGGTTGGTGCAGTAGGTTAAGGTTACAGGTTGGTGCAGTAAGATAAGGTTACAGGTTGGTGCAGTGTGCTAAGGTTACAGGTTGGTGCAGTAGGTTAAGGTTACAGGTTGGTGCAGTAAGATAAGGTTACAGGTTGGTGCAGTGTGCTAAGGTTACAGGTTGGTGCAGTAAGATAAGGTTACAGGTTGGTGCAGTGACACCATGTTACTGCATTGTGACCATGGAGTGGCACATGGTGCAGTGATCACGAGCTGCCGAGTTGTCGCACGCGGTGCGCTCTGCAGGGATCACAGACTTGTATATCATACAGCGATCTCAGATGGAGTCGGCGCTGGTTCTTGTTGTCGGTGGGTTTCTGGGCTCCAGAACTGCACTGATGACCTCCACCACTGTAGCCGGCCATGGTATAACCCCGATTTCCCTGCAGCCGACCCCCAGACATGGCGGCGCAGCAGTGCACGCTCCGGGCTCTGCTACATTCCTTGTAGCGGTGATATTGTTATTACTGATGAGATGTCGCCTTGTGTGAAGAACCCAAATTCCGGCACAATGGATGTGTCACCAGGATGCGATGTTTCTGCTATTGTTCCCGCGGCGGCGGCGCACACATCGTGTTATATTTCTACATAATAATTATATCGTCATGTCAATATTTAACATATAATAATCAGGGAGCGGCGCCGTAATCACACGATAAATTACATGTGACTGACGGGTGGAGTGACACCGGCTCATTGTCACAAATCCCATTACGCGGAGGAAGACGCGGCACAATTAGCACAATTAGATTATTACACGCCTGCATTAAGTGTTTGTATCTGCCGCGCACCGCCAGACGGGTGAGAGCCGCTGCCATGTGTTTTGTATTGCAGGGACGCCGCTCGCTGGCGCCTTGTGCCAGACCACCTGCCTGCTGTTCCCGTCTCGGGCGCTACGTGGCTCCTCACAGGCGTACATCCACGTGCTAGAGCAGCTGAGCCGCAGAGCGTTCCTCATCACCGCCGCGCGGCTCGCCGCCTTCCACCAATCCCAGGCTCCGTTTGTTGCGGAGCTCTATAGCCTGCGGGACAGCCTCTCCGCGGAGGTAGGTTCCCCGGGAATCGCGGCTTGTATGCCACATCCTAGACCACCCATCAGATAACTTCTGACCCTTCTTGCAGTTCAAGGCTGAGATCTCCGGCCCCTGTCTGCTGGTGGCCGCCCAGCGGGACAACGCCGTCACCTGTTTCCACTCGCTAATGGCCAGGTAAGCGCCAGTGTACTTCTGTCTAGGAAAGAAAAAAAACTCCGGAGAGTAATTAGCTAAGGAAATGAAGTGAATAATTTGTTACAGCCGCATCGATCAGAGCCCGCCGCTCGGACATGGAGCCTCCAGATGAAGAATCCTCCTGTGCCCACACCCATGGGCATCGCCGCCCCCTAGACTTTATTTTTTCTTCATACATTTTGAAGCAGGTGGAGCATTCATGGGGTCAGATCTGGGGTACCAGCAGGGTACAAGAAGATGCCAATCTGAGCCCCTTCGATAGGAATCTGCGACCAGTGATGGGCCGGCACATACTCAACATTTATCATTTCGGCGATAAATGTATGATCACCCTGGTACTTCCTACCAATCACGAGTACAGGGGTCCTTTACTGTGTGATTGGGCACGCGAGACCACCGCCCCATCCATCGTCTATGGGCATGGTGGTCACACTGCGGACCTCTTCTCCAGTGATCAGGCCCCACCTGTCCTGTGGACACATGGTGTGAGTTGTCTATGTCCCGGTTTATATCCGGTCATGGGTGGTCCCACTGCTGGTTTCCGCATTGAGAATTTGTTATCGATTACATTAGTGGTGGAAATGTGAAGGATCTTTCTAAGAATTGGGCACCTAGGGCCACAGAGACTGCCCCATGGCCCAGTCACCATTGGTTGCCTAAAATGAACAACCCCTTTAATAATATGTTCCACCAGGGCTGCAGTCATCCTGACCGTGTGTTATTAGTCAGGGTCATCGGATCAAGCAGCAGGATGATTGGAGTAGTAGTGATAGAGCTTGGCATTTTATTTTTCAATGAATGGACGCTCATCATCAGCACTTATAACTAGTGGGGGCTTGTAGAGGACTTTCTTGTCTGTTGCCCCCCCCCTAGGATGACATTTCCATCTTGCCTTGTGATGAATAAGATGACGGTATTTCCTACAGTCCGCTTTAGGGTGCATGTATGACCAGGGTTAATGGCCACCTTCGGTAATTCGGGCAGTGTAGAGTTAAACTGCGTCACGGCAATAAAGGGGGTCACGGGACAGGGGATTTGGGAGATTGAGGCCTGGACAGTTCAGTTTCCTCTGATGGATTACGCCTCTGGAAAATCCGTTTATAGAAGGCTTTTGTTATGTCACAGATTAGATGGCGTGTCAGGATTTCCATGACTTAGAAGATGCCACGGAGCTGCCCATACAGACACCGAGATGAGGGCACCTTCACGTTCCACCAAGAGCACCCACCCGTCAGCTCTGCCTCTGCCAGTCTTCTCCTTCCTGCTCTCCAAGCCATCCAATTCATGAAGATATCACTCAGACACGGAGATGCTGCGTCTTGAGGGGCCCATACACTTTAGATCTCTGTTGGCCTAACGTTCTTATGACCAACCTCCATGTCTCCCATCTCCCCCACACACTTGCGGATCAGGGGGAAGGTTCATATGTTCTCCATGGGGAGCCTCTGAAAGACTTTTCTTTCAAACCGCTGAGGCTTATAACCACACTTAACATTTCGTCAAAACCAACGATGGCAAATGTCCTGAGCAAAAAGGATCAGGCTGATAGATTTCAACATGTCCAATCCATTTTGTTCTCAAGAGTGATAAGCCACCAAAAGAGCTGTCTGGCAACACTTCTCTTCCAACCGAGAACACATACAACATCGGCCAACCATACGTGTGTATGAGGGGTCTTTTCTACCCAACTTTCCTACCATAAACCTTCACGAGTGAGACTCCTTCGGGCCAGCTTTGGGTTTGTAGACTGATCTTTAATAACTGCCTGTGTGCCGTCTGTGCCAGCCATCTCGAGCAGTAGGCCTCTTGGGCAAGATGTCTCCTTAGAACAGTGTTTCTCAACTCCAGTGCTCAAGACCCACCAACAGGTCATGTTTTCAGGATTTCCTTAGTATTGCATAGGTGATGGAATTAATGCTTGAGCAGGTGATGAAATTATCACCTGTTCAATACTAAGGGTATCCTGAAAACTTGACCTGTTGGTGGGTCTTGAGGACTGGAGTTGAGAATCACTGCCTTAGAAGGCCACCAAGACTCTAAGCAGATGTCTGTGGAGATGGTTGATGTTCTTATGGGTCTTTTTGATGTCTCTGGCAGTCCTAAAATCCAGGACTTTAATATTCAGGTACCTCAACTAGGTCGATCCAGAGGTCTAGTGCCCACCCTCTCAGCAGAGAAGCCAGTTCTCAAGTCTTAGCTCTGTGTGATGGAGTCTTGGCCTTCACTTGAGTTTTGGGCCACTCTTTTAGACCTGTATGGCCTCCATCTTACATGTCAGTGCTTTTTGGGGTCTCCTTCCAAGAAGACATTTATTTTATATGTAGAGGTCCTTGGAACAGTAATATGGAGCCAGGGATCATTTTTGTCCCCCAGAGTGAACCCACGTGTATGTAAAACCGCACACACGTGTATATGTGCCCCAGGAGTGTATAGACTTCTTTTTCCGAGCAGGCTGTGTGACAAGAGACTGTAAGTCCCAGCAGGGAGCAGTGTTGATTTCTTCTCTGTCGGAAGGAGAAGGGGGTGACAGGAGCGTCTGAGATGCCTCCTCCCCAGCTTCTCTTATCTCTGATGTTCCAGCACCGCTCTCCTCAGAACCACGAGTTATAGCCAGCTGCACAAGAAAACTAGGCCAGACGGAGTTTAAAGCAGTCTATTGAAATCATGCAAAACCAGAGCAAAGGGATTTTACTTGGCGGTGCAGTTGTTCCGGTTACCTCCATGGAAATCGCTTCTTCAGCGAGTTATTTTGAGGTCGTTTGGAGCGTGATTATTTTTGCTTGCTACTTCAGATTTGGTCAAAACCTCAACCTGGACCATGGCAGGGTTTGGCGTTTTTTATTGTAAAGTATAGGTGGACGTGTCCTGTAATGACCTAAATCGAAAGCACTACAGCGAGATCCGAGGGTCAAGTCACAAGTCCCGACCAAATCCACTAGAACTAGGTTGTCACCTATTGAGTTGACTCCTTTTTGGAAAGTTGTGTTCAGTTCTCTAGACTTCTTCAAAAAGATATTGGTTGGATACCTGCTGGAAATGGCACTAGTTGTGAAGGACAGTTACCTTGTGGGACACCAATCCGAAATTGTCTATCCCTTGTAATCAGAGGGAAGCACCATGTAGGATGCTTACCTTCTATTGCTGCTCCCTTCTAGGACACCTTTAGGATTTACACCTTTCTTCAAGGACACCCATTATAAAAGTACACCGGCCTTCTATGACACTGCCTGATGGCACACCCATGAGAAAGGACACCAGTTTAAGGACACCTTTTACCTTCTAGGGCAGTCTTTAGAATGTAGACTTATAGGATATCCGTTATAATAGATGCTTTCCTTGCACACATTTCATAAAACAACAATTCTAGAACATCCTTTAGAATAGAAACTAGTGATGAGCGAGTATACTCGTTGCTCGGGTTTTCCTGAGCACGCTCGGGTGGTCTCCGAGTATTTGTGACTGCTCGGAGATTTAGTTTTCATAGCAGCAGCTGAATCATTTACAGCTACTAGCCAGCCTGAGTACATGTGGGGTTTGCCTTGTTGCTAGGGAATCCCCACATGTAATCAAGCTGGCTAGTAGCTGTAAATGATTCAGCTGAGGTGAGGAAACTAAATCTCTGAGCAGTCACAAATACTCGGAGATCACCCGAGCGTGCTCTGGAAAACCCGAGCAACGAGTATACTCGCTCATCACTAATAGAAACCCTTTATGATAGACACCTACCTTCTGCAATAATCCTTTAGAATAGACACCTACCTTCTGCAATAATCCTTTAGAATAGACACCTACCTTCTGCGATAATCCTTTAGAATAGACACCTACCTTTGCGATAATCCTTTAGAATAGACACCTACCTTTGCGATAATCCTTTAGAATAGACACCTACCTTCTGCGATAATCCTTTAGAATAGACACCTACCTTCTGCGATAATCCTTTAGAATAGACACCTACCTTCTAGGACACCTTTTAGAACAGACAGCTAGTTTCTAGAACATCCTTTAGAATAGACACCTGGCTTCTAGGAAATCCTTTAGAATAAACACTTACCTTCTAGGACATCCTTTAGAATAGACACCTTTTAGGACATCCTTTTAAGACACCTACCTTCTAGGACAACTTTCAGGATAGACACCTACCTTCTAGGACACCCTTTACAATAGACACTTGCTTTCTAGGACACCCTTTAGAATAGACACTTACCTTCTAGGACATCCTTTAGAATAGACACCTATCTTCTAGGACATCCTTTAGAATAGACATCTACCGTTTAGGAAACCCTTTACAATAGACACCTATCTTCTAAGGCATCCTTTAGAATAGTCACTTACCTTCTAGGACATCCTTTAGAATAGACACCTTTTAGGACATCCTTTTAGTACACCTACCTTCTAGGACAACTTTCAGGATAGGCACCTTCTAGGGCACCCTTTAGAATAAACACTTACCTTCTAGGACATCCTTTAGGATAGACATCTACCTTTTAGGAAACCCTTTACAATAGACACCTACCTTTTAGGAAACCTTTTAGAAAAGACACCTACCTTCTAAGACAATTTTTAGAATCGTGACACCCATTAGAATAGATACTTAAAGTGGTGATTTGATCTAAAACTTGTTCACACATGTTCTACAAGTAGATAAAGAGAACCAAATCAAACAAATTTGAGACTGTCATTTTTTTTATTGTGGAAAATGATCTCACCTGTCTGTGAGTAGCAAAAGTGTGTGAACTGTTAGGATTACAAGATAATTTGTGTGTGAAATCCTAGTCTGGTGTTTCAATCAATGAGATGACAATTAGGTGAGTGGGCGGCCTGGTTTGTTTTGAAGAACATGAATCTATCAAAGTCTGAAGATCACAACACGTTTGTGTGGAGATTTCTGAGGATCTCAGAAGAAAAGTTAAGCTGGAAAAGGTTACAAAACCATCTCTATAGAGTTTGGATTCCTCCGATCCACAGTCCGACAAATTGTGTACAAATAGGGGAAATTCAAGACCTTTATTACTCTCCCCAGGAGTGGTCAAGCGACAAAGATCACTCTAAGAGCAAGGTGTATAATAAATAGCCTGCAAAGTCATAAAGGAACCCAAGATCACATCTAAGCAACTAAAGGCCTCCTTCACATTAGTTCATATGCAGAACCATGTATAATTAGACGTGGGGTTATGTTGATGTTTATTTAATTAGTGGGTATTTCTAGGAAACCCTTAGAAATGGATTCCTACTCCTTAGGACCCGGCCTTATATGTAACATACAGTAGGTTAGTACGATTTTGCTTTGGCGCGTTGAAGCTCTTTTATAGTTACTATTTCTGCTTTTATATCTTCCTTTTCGCAGCCACAACTTGCAGAAAGACCAGAAGAGTACGGCCTTCATCTTGAGCCCTCAGAGCCAGCGGCAGGTAGGTCCAGCGTTGTCTCATTATGTGATGACACATACGCGACGTACATAAACCAGATGCCGGGAAGGTGGTGGAAAATTGCATTTCTATCATTGATTTCATTTAGCAGAAGTGAATTACATCCTTCCTTGGGCCTTTGGGACTTGTGAGATAAGCGGAGGTTGTGCAGATGCCAGATTGTGTCCTCCATTATTTCCTCCGTCCCATCCTCACGCCTTGCATCTTCGCATTTTCTTCCCTTTAGGCCGTCGGGATGATCAACTGCTTTTTTGATTCACTGACCCCTGACAGCATTCACCGAATTGTGCCTCAAGCCTCCTGAGAAGAAGAGGTGCAGTTTCCCGACGTCCTTCATCAGGCCTCAATGTCGCCATGAAAGCCTTGTGGGTGGCAATCCGATAAAACTTTACCCATAAAACTATCAAGATCTTCTGATAGTCTCACTAAAGCAGTCTGGCATGCTGGGAGTTGTAGTTTCCGCTGCCAGCATCATAGGAGAACAAGTCAGCGACTCATCCTTAGTTATTTATTGACCCTTCTGATTTGGCCTCTAAGTATCGCGGAGACCTAAATTTCCTGACGAAGGCTACAACTACTTCCTAGGTACCATTGCTTTTTTTTATTACTCCAGTGCATCTAAAGAAAAGAAAAAGATGTAAATTTGAAATCAATCTTTCATTAAATTTTCTTACTGTTTTGTGCCTACAGTTCCTATTCAGACTGATGTGTCTCCATGGTTACAGACTACAAACAAGCAGTCTGTAGTCTGGTCCTGCATCTCACTCCCTTCCATCGATGCCCTAATTCTTGCTACCCTTCTAAATGCGCGATAGCAAGAATTAAGGGAGAAGAGGCAGGATCAGACTACACAGGGTTTGTGTGTAGTCTGTAACCATGGAGACACATAGGTCTGCACAGGGGCTGTATACACAAAATAGTAAGAGATTTCAGGGGATGACCCCATTTAATGTGGTGTTCTGGAATAGAAGATTGTTGACGACCCCGAATCCTGCTGGCCATGGATGTGGCATAAAAAACATTGGGCACCGTGATCTCTGGCTCCGCTTCCACAATTCTGCCTACTGTATCTGCGCACGTCCAGTGTTTCCATGGGCAGCAGGGAGGCATAAATTGAAGATCTGCAGCAACGAATGAACTGACATCGAATTTTCTGCACCAGAGGACCTCAGTGTATCCTGTCGTTTTGTGTTCACTGCTCTTCTGCAGAGCTATGTGTCTCCATGGTAACAGACTACAAACACGCTCTGTGTAGTCTGACCCTGCAGAAATATTCCCTTTCCACCATTTCTCCAATTCATGCAGTGATACTCGTTTTCCATCTGACCCCCCCTAATTCTTACTGCCCTACTGATGTATGCCTGTAATCATAGTGACACATAGGTCTGCGTGGGAGCTGCACACACAAAACGGTAGGAGAATTTAATGTAAGTCTAATTGAAACGTTGCCTTTTTTTTTTATTATTATTTTAGATGAATTGGAGAAATAAAAATAAAAACAATTGTTTGCAAAATTATACACACCCTTTATATAAAAGGGAGATGTACCTTTAACTAAATCTAATCCAGGGAAGCGATTAATGAAGGTTCCGTGGGAGACGTCACTAAGACCATAAGCAGACGGGCGAGAAAAGCCGATTCCCAAAGTCAAAAGTGCGTTCTGAGCGCCATAGTGAGAAGAGGTCACCCGGCAATCTATCCTGGGGCCCCTCGGTGACCCCCTGGTGTGAGACCAGGAGACCTCAGTATCAGTCAGGGGAGAGGACCACAAATTGGAACAAAGTTGAGTTGCTTTGACTGAATATCCCAATATCTTTGCTACCTGTTCATCCTAAAGCTAAAGGGTTGCCCAACATTAGAAGAAAAGAGGTTTACTGCTTCCAAGAACAGCGCCACTCTTCTCTACAGGCCATGTCTGATATTGCAGCTTACTGCCGTTCAAGTGAAAACTGCAATACCAGACGCGGCCTGTGGACAAGAGTGGCGCCATTTCTAGAAGAAAAAAAAAAATAGACTTCTTTTTATGGACAATTCCTTTAAGTCAGCGTGTATGGAATGAATATGACACGACGAGACGTCTTCTGTTTCCAGAAGTGTCATGTATAGAATTTGTAGGCTCCAGATTAATGGTCGGAAACCTATATTGGGAGTTGGAGTTTTGCCACAGCTGGAGACCACGGATTGGAGGATGTAAGATTGAGCGTCCATTATTGCCAAAGAACACTTTACATATATAGATATATAGAGCCAGGCTGCTCCTCAGGGTTATTCATTTTTGAGGGTTTACAAAGATAAAAGCCATAAAAGACCCTGTTGAGGTGTCTTCTATTAACCCTTGATTTTTCTATACCAGTTGCGGATGGGATAAGACTAAGCCACGTACTTTTAGGTTTTTTTTATCGCTCCCTCACAGATCGGGGGGCTTAGATACACGATGGCGATTCCGTATTTTTAAAGTTTTGAAAAGTTCCGAAACTTTCTAAAATTACTCTAGTTCTCTGCTTGTTACCAGTGAACGGAAACCGTCTCGGGGGACGACGACACGACGACTTATTCAGGTGGGTCGAGCTCCTGAAAAAGCGCTCGAAACGCGTAAAAAAAGAATGAACATAGGCATTGCGATCCGTCTCGCTGCGCGCATGTTTAGTATTATTCATCTTTTAATCGATTCATATGTTACAAAAGACGTAAAGTTTTTAAAAGAAGTGACCCAACTGTTGTGCACAAAGAAATGCAATCGGGGAGATCTACGTCCCGCCCATAGATCTTAAGAGATCCCTCGAATTTAAGAAAAATGTGGATTTCTCCGCAATAAGACATCAGATCGCGGATGTGAGGATATCATTTTATTCATCGTTCTATGACCTACATGTCCATATAGACAGCTCAGGAGGATCGATCCTATGGACAGGTTCCCTTTAAGAAAGGGAAGGAGAGAGGAAATAAGAAAGGGAAGGCAGAAAGAAAGGAATGAGGAGAGGAAGGAAGGCTTAGGAAGGAGGAAATTTGAGTTGCTGAGTTTAGCTCAGAGAGGCTCGTCTATGCCGACACACTGTAACAAATCATCATCTGTGACCGGCAAGGAGGACTTAATATGAAAGGTTATAATTATGTTTATTATAGTTAATAAACTTGTTCTTGTGATGTCATCAGTCTCTGCTATTATATATAGTGCATGTGTGGTTCAGGTTTGCAGCTCCTTTTTATTTAGCAGGGAGCAGGTTGGGTTCCTGACAGTCGGGGTCCCTGAAAATGTAAAAAAAAAAAATGCCAATCCGTCACCATAGTCGAACCGTATATACTGTATGTATCAGAACAACCTACACAAAGTTATGGGATCCATTCTAATACTTTTAGTAGGAATTTGGAGACGAAAAGTGCTTGTGAAGGACCCAGTCAGCTATTATGTGGGTTTCCCTTGAAGTTAAACTGCACATGTTTAAAAAAAAAATCAAGTAAATATTATTTAAAGGTAATATGTCAGCAGTTTTTTATATGGAATCTGAAAGCAGATACTGTAGGGGCAGAGACCCTGATTCCAGAGATGTGTCATTTACTAGGCAGTGTGGTGTTGTACCAATAAAATCAGCGTTATATCAGCAGGAGATTATCACTACAGGACTAGGTGGCTCCTGCCTCCTGGTCCAACTCCAACCACGCCCCTATCACATTGCACACAGCTGCCAATCAGTGGTGTGGGCGGGGTTATACAGAGCTCAGCATTCAGAGCTCTGCTAGATCCGTAGCCGAGTAAACTGTGATTGTATCACAACTGCTGCACCCAGTAAACTAAGTGATACAGCGCTGAAATCAGGGTCTCTGTCCCTACGTCATGCTGCTGCCAGATTATATAGCAAAAAACCTACTGACAGATTCCCTTTAAGAATGATACTTTCCATTTATGCCCGTTTTTAGTGATTTTCGGTCAAATGTTCCGTTAAAGACTGAAATTGAAATCACTTATGGTGATGAAAATGAGATCTTTCTGAAACTGCCACATCCTAGATATCACTGAATGGAATATTCCAGTTGTAAATCTTTATTCATTACACAGTGGAATGTGTTCAGAACAATAAAACATAAATATGATCAATGTAAACCAAAATGAATATCACACAGAAGTCTGGATTTGGAACGATACTCAAAATCAAAGTGGAAAATCAAATTGCAGGCTGATCCAACTTCAGTGGAAATGCCTCAAGACAAGGAAATGATGCTCAGTAGTGTGTGTGGCCTCCACGTGCCTGTATGATCTCCCTACAATGCCTGGGCATGCTCCTGATGAGGCGGCGGATGTTCCTCATTCCTGGACAGGTTGATTTCACAGAAGTGTGAGTGACTTGGAGTCACATTGTGTTCCCTTTATTTTTTTGAGCAGTGTACTTACAAAATCAGCGCCAATGAAAAATTTTCCCATATTAGGGAATTTTGGGTAAATTGAAGGGGGATCCCTAATCAGAATCATAATGTCTTGGCGAGAGTCGCGGGCTATTACAAAGAGCGTCTCTCGCTGTGGAGGACCTGTCCTGTCCTGCATTACACAGATAACTCATTGGTTTTAATAGACAAAGTGCAATGCTTCATTTCTCCTGTGGGGGAGCTGCTGGGAAATTGAACACTTAATGTAAGACTCTAAACACATGACAGCTGATCACTGAGGATTACAGCGGAGAAGCAATTTGTGATCTGCTCATTGTCAAGTAAGGAGCGTAAAACATCTATTTTATTTTTTTAAATGGTGTTGCTAGCCCTTTAAATAAGATTACATATTCGTAATTCTGGGTATATTTGCCCATTTTTGGCATAGGCTAGAGACTCTTTACTCCGAATCGCATTTTTCCTCCCACAGATGCCCACTTGGATGGAGAACATGTATATTATGTGAAGACGGAGGAGACATTTTTAGCCTTGTGTCATAAAAGCTTCATCGAAAACTAATGACAGATGGCAAGATGCTGACATGAAGGGGATGCTGCAGATCACAATGCTCTGCACTTCTCATATCTGGTGGCTTAAAGGGGTATTCTCGTCTCCAAGATCCTATCCCAATATGTAGTAAGTGTAATATTAGCAACTGCCTCCAATTATAAACTTAGTATAGTTCTTCTGATTAGCTTACCCCATGTGCAGAGCATTGCAGTAACTTAGGTATCCATGGTTACAACCACTCATACAGTGACAGTTAGTGGTCATAACCATGGATACCTAAACTACTGCACCGCCCTACACATGAGGTAAGCGACAGCGAATCAGAAGAACTATACTACATTTCTAATTGGAGGTATTTGCTAATATTATTATTATTATTTCAACCTACCACCTATTGGTGGAGGATCTTGGAGATGGGAATACGGCTTTAAAATGAAAAATTGAAGGGACCCGTCTTAAAAGGCAGAAATCTGAAAAAATTCTGCTTTAGACCGTCAGCTCTCTCATCAAGGGGCTGGAGCGGGTAAACAGTTCTGCTGTCGCGTAGGGACATGCGTGTCGCCATGGTTACACGTCCTCCGGGTGTCTGTGCTGATCCTTCCAGCTGTGTCTCCATGTTCCCACGGGCCCCCGGTGCATCGATACCTCTATGGATGAGATTGATAAATCTGATGTTCTCCATTTAACCCATAGGAGACCTGCGCTTTGTCTACGGGAACTTGGGATAAGCAACTATTTTTGTCAACTTTCACTATATGAAATAAATACATTTTTTTACTTTTATTTTTCTTTTTTCTTTTTTTTTACGTTTTAGTCATAAAATGATTTTAAAAGGAGTTTAAAAGACCAGGATCAGAGCTGACTCCAATCTAGGGTGTCCACTCCTTGTTATCTGGGTGCGTACCTGCATGTGCCATAAACATACAGGTAGGGCGACCACTCAGGACAAAGGTAATGCCCGATGCTATGCTAAATGCGGTAGGACGTGTCCTTCTTTACATAGACCGAGACTAGGAGTGAGGGAGTCCAAACTCGATAACGGAATGGTCGACCTCGACCATAAAAAACGATGGCCAGCTGATCATTTCGACCGGCAAACTTTTTTTTGGAATCATTTATAGTGATCTGTGATGAATGATTTTTGGGTGTAAATAATCGTTTGTCTAATATCAGCTAGTGTGTATGGGGCCTTATATTCCAGTTATCAATATATTTACATAGTACGTTTCCAGGAGGAATAACGGAGGGACGCGACAAACATGCTCCAGAATCATTGCAGTTAGGAGACACTAAGACAGATCCACACCACAAAAAAGGCCGATCATAGAGCTGTAACCACATCTGATCCAATAGATCCCCTCCGGCTGCTGCAGTGTCACACTTCACCCTGACCCTAATGACCCCCAAAATCTGGGTCATGTTGCTCCTCAGCTCTCAACGATGGGGGTATCTCTATCCGATTATATTCTAAAAATCACCGTGCCGCACAGACTGATGGTGGAAACTGCGAATCCAGATTATCAGACAGAATGAAATCATTTCCCCAGAATGAACAGAACCTTCTGATCACATAGCAGGTATGGCGCGGGCAGCAGCAGTGCCAAGCTCCCACGCGGACTGCCCTGCCAGATTCTCCTCCTCTGTACAGAACAGGTACAGAAGGGGCGGCAGCAGTGTGGTCCTCTCCCACACAGGCACCGTCCTGCCAACTGCTCTGCACTCGAAGAAGAAGACAGTGCCAGCCCACTACTCTGTGCCACATCCATGCCCTCGGTGCGCCCCCTCTTTATATCAGTGCCTGTCGTTTCCATGTGAGTAGAGATGATGTAGGACGCCCTAATCAGTCGAGATCTGTAGCCTCGTTTGTGCAGTTACCTACCAGCCAATACCGCCATATGCGGCACCGCGCTGTGTAATATCAAGATACACACTGAAACAATGCTGTCTACCAGTGCAAGCAACATATGTCATGGTGCTCGTATGCCCTCCTTTATTGGATCATATGCCCTCCACTATTGGATCTTATGTCCTCCCCTATTGGATCATATGCCCCACTTTATAGCCTCCTATGCCCTCCATTATTGGATCTTATACCTTTCCCTATTGGATCATAATCATATGCCCCCCCTATTGGATCATATCCCCTATTGGATGTTATGCCCTCCCCTATTGGATCCTATGCTCTACCCTATTGGATCTTATGTCATCCCCTATGGGATCCTGTGTAATCTCTCGTTGGATCCTATGTGTCCTCCCCATTGGATCCTATTCACTCCCTTATAGGAGTCTATGACCTTCTCTATTGGATCTTATGCCATCCCTTATAGGATCACAAGCCCTCTCTTATTGGATCCAATTTTCTCTCCTGTTGGATTTTATGCCCTCCCCTGTTGAATCCTATACCCTTACCTATTGGATCATATGCCCTCCCCTATTGTCTCTTACGCCCTCCCCTACTGGATTCTATGCCCTCGCCTATTAGATCCTGTGCCCTCCCTTATTGTATCCTATGCCCTCCCCTATTGGATTCTACGCCCTCTCCTATTGGATCCTGTGCCCTCCTCTATTGTATCCTATGCCCTACCCTATTGGATTCTATGCTTTCTCCTATTGGATCCTGTGCTCTCCCTTATTGGATCCTATTGCCTACTCTTTGGATTCTATACCCTCCCTTTGGGATCTTATGCCCTCCCTTATTGGATATTATGCCCTCCCTTATTGGATGGTCTTTTAATAGGAAATACAGTGTTTTTGCACTATTTGCAAATACTAGGAGGCTTTCTTATCAAGTTGAGACAGGGCCCCCTCAATTGACTCTTCCTACAAACAGAGGACACGCACTTCCCATTTTTTACAGTTTTTTTTCCATAAATTCAGTACACTTACTACCGCCATACTGAGCCAAGATTATACTGATCAACTCTACCAGAGCATCCAGGAATCTCCAGTAAAAATGGGAGACCTCTTGGATTCCTGGAAAAGTTGAGCAGTAAATGCATCCCTCTAGGGAACGCTCTCCCAACAAGCTGAGCACTAGCATCTAGACGCACAGGGGTGCAGGAACAAATTGTCAAAAATGGGGTGTAACTTGAGATAGGGGTGTGATCTGTGTATATATAAAAACAAATGGTGAAATGTTTTGTGCGCTGCAAGTAACATTGTCCCAGAAAAGTATGTAAATATGGCCAAAATAACACTGCCATATACAGCTCATATAATACCGCTGTATTGTGTCCAAATAATATTCCCTTAAAGAGCCCATGTAATACTTTACTACATTACTATGTAATATTGGCTGGTTTTAGTTTGCTCTTGGCGGTAATTAGAAAATGGGGTCCCTGAGCGCCTGCAGTCAGGGGGCCCCCGGAAAAGTCCCCCCAATTCTAAAAAGTTTTCTCAATTGGCTGCAGAAAACATTTCATCTGCTAAATCTCTGGCGGATAATCTCAGAAGCCGTCCTTCACTTCTTACATAATCTCCGATGAAGAAATGCAGCAGCAGATGGAGCAGATTCGCTCATGCTAGGACCAAACTGTTCCAAATCCTGTATTACTCCGTAGGACCCCCTATACTGAGACGGTGGGGGGATTTCCTGACGGCCGCCATATACCGGATCTGTGTGACCACGTGGTGTATTTAGGCCATAGAAGACCAGACCTGCCGGAGGACGAGTCTGTAATAAAATCCATATTCACCATGCATTAAGCGGAGTGCTGAAAGCTCCTTCTACTAAAGTGCCACCATTTGTATGACCCCAGATATGTATTTTATTCTTAAAGGGGTTTTCCACAATTTTAAAAGCAAATCTGCTTTTCCCCCCAAAAAAAACAGCGCCACATCTGTCCCATTGGTTGTGTCAGGTATTGCAGCTCAATTAAACTGAATGCAACTGAGCTGCAATACCACATATAAGCTGTAGACAGGTGTGGCACTGTTTTTTGGAAGAAAGATGTGTTTTTCTAATCTCGGCCAACCCCTTTAAAAAAAACAAAACAGCAATAATACATAACCTTCTCTTTGCTGTTACCATCGCCTTCCTCCATCTGCACCAGGGGCTGCACAAGCACTACAGAGGAGCAGGATGTAAAACAGTTCTAGATGCCACCTTTATAGTTTGCACTCTGCATGATACTATCACATACGCACTATATATGGCGGTATTATTTTGACATTTTACTAAGGGGCAGGGTCAGACCTCTTCCATATATTAGCTACGATAGACCACCAAGGTTTAAAGGGGTTGTCCGGGACTTTAACATTGACGGTCTATGCTTAGGATAGGTCATCAATGTCTGATCAGCGGGAGTGCGACACCCAGGACCCCCGCCCATCAACTGTTCCCGTGTGTGGCCAGAACTGCTCACCAGTTTTCCTCCTCTGCAGACTATCTTTAATTTTCAATTATCTCTGAGCAAGTGGGAAGAAAGTAGTTGTTATAATGGATTCCTGCTCACTGGTCTCTTTGTAGCACATATTCAGCAGCATGGGGTGGGCATTATATAGCAGTATTGAGCAGTGTAGCTGTAAATCCAGCTCTGGGGTGAAGTGAGATAAAACACAAACTAGAAAGCAGCAGCACCATTTGCCTGTGCCTCTCTGCAGGTTTGTTACTAAAAACAAGGGGTCAGATTACAGCAGTCTATTACAGGAGGATCGGGGATCAAAGTGAAAACCTGGAGAGAGACATACACAAAAGATGCTGCTGCTTTCTAGTAAGTGTTTTATCTCACTTCTCCCCCAGAGCTGGATTTACAACTACACTGCTCAATACTGCTGTATAATGCCCACCTTATGCTGCTACTGCTGAATATGTGCTACAAAGAGACAGGAGAGCAGGAATCCATTATAACAACTACTTTCTTCCCACAAGCTCAGAGATAATTGAAAATAAAAGATAGGCTGCAGAGGAGGAAAACTGGTGAGCAGTTCTGGTCACACACGGGAAGAGTTGACAGGCCAGTATATTTACAGTACAGACCAAAAGTTTGGACACACCTTCTCATTTAAAGATTTTTCTGTATTTTCATGACTATGAAAATTGTAAATTCACACTGAAGGCATCAAAACTATGAATTAACACATGTGGAATTATATACTTAACAAAAAAGTGTGAAACGACTGAAATTATGTCTCATATTCTAGGTTCTTCAAAGTAGCCACCTTTTGCTTTGATGACTGCTTTGCACATTCTTGGCATTCTCTTGATGAGCTTCAAGAGGTAGTCACCGGGAATGGTTTTCACTTCACAGGTGTGCCCTGTCAGGTTTAATAAGTGGGATTTCTTGCCTTATAAATGGGGTTGGGACCATCAGTTGTGTAGTGCAGGAGTCTGGTGGATACACAGCTGATAGTCCTACTGAATAGACTGTTAGAATTTGTATTATGGCAAGAAAAAAGCAGCTAAGTAAAGAAAAACGAGTGGCCATCATTACTTTAAGAAATGAAGGTCAGTCAGTCCGAAAAATTGGGAAAACTTTGAAATTGTCCCCAAGTGCAGTGGCAAAAACCATCAAGCGCTACAAAGAAACTGGCACACATGAGGAACGCCACAGGAAAGGAAGACCAAGAGTCACCTCTGCTTCTGAGGATAAGTTTATCTGAGTCACCAGCCTCAGAAATCGCAGGTTAACAGCAGCTCAGATTAGAGACCAGGTCAATGCCACAGAGTTCTAGCAGCAGACACATCTCTACAACAACTGTTAAGAGGAGACTTTGTGCAGCAGGCCTTCATGGTAAAATAGCTGCTAGGAAACCACTGCTAAGGACAGGCAACAAGCAGAAGAGACTTGTTTGGGCTAAAGAACACAAGGAATGGACATTAGATCAGTGGAAATCTGTGCTTTGGTCTGATGAGTCCAAATTTGAGATCTTTGGTTCCAACCACCGTGTCTTTGTGCGACGCAGAAAAGGTGAACGGATTATTATTATTATTATTATTATTTATTGTTATAGCGCCATTTATTCCATGGCGCTTTACATGTGAGGAGGGGTATACATAATAAAAACAAGTACAATAATCTTAAACAATACAAGTCATAACTGGTACAGGAGGAATGAGGACCCTGCCCGCGAAGGCTCACAATCTACAAGGGATGGGTGAGGATACAGTAGGTGAGGGTAGAGATGGTCATGCAGCGGTTTGGTCGATCGGTGGTTACTGCAGGTTGTAGGCTTGTCGGAAGAGGTAGGTCTTCAGGTTCTTTTTGAAGGTTTCGATGGTAGGCGAGAGTCTGATGTGTTGTGGTAGAGGGTTCCAGAGTAGGGGTGATACGCGAGAGAAATCTTGTATGCGATTGTGGGAAGAGGAGATAAGAGGGGCGTAGAGTAGGAGATCTTGTGAGGATCGGAGGTTGCGGGTAGGTAAGTACCGGGAGACAAGGTCACAGATGTATGGAGGAGACAGGTTGTGGATGGCTTTGTACGTCATGGTTAGGGCTTTGTAGTGGAGTCTCTGGGTAATGGGGAGCCAGTGAAGGGATTGACAGAGGGGAGAGGCCGGGGAATAGCGGGGGGATAGGTGGATTAGTTGGGCAGCAGAGTTTAGAATAGATTGGAGGTGTGCGAGAGTGTTAGAGGGGAGGCCACAGAGCAGGAGGTTGCAGTAGTCAAGGCGAGAGATGATGAGGGCATGGACTAGGGTTTTTGCAGATTCATGGTTGAGAAATGAACGGATTCGTGAAATATTTTTGAGTTGAAGTCAGCAGGAAGTGGAAAGGGCTTGGATATGTGGTTTGAAGGAGAGATCAGCGTCAAGGATTACCCCGAGGCAGCGAGCTTGTGGGACTGGGGAGAGTGGGCAGCCATTTACTGTAATGGATAGGTTTGTTGGGGGGTCGCGTGAGATGGGGGAAAGATGATGAATTCTGTTTTGTCCATGTTAAGTTTCAGAAATCTAGCGGAGAAGAAGGATGAAATAGTGGACAGACATTGAGGGATTCTGGTTAGAAGGGAGGTGATATCTGGTCCAGAGATGTAGATCTATGTGTCGTCAGCATAGAGATGATACTGAAAGCCATGAGATTCTATGAGCTGTCCCAGGCCAAAGGTGTAAATGGAGAAGAGCAAGGGCCCAAGGACTGAACCTTGTGGGACTCCGACAGATAGAAGGCGAGGTGAGGAGGTGGTGTGTGAGTGGGAGACGCTGAATGTCCGGTCTGTTAGGTATGATGAGATCCAGGATAGGGCCAAGTCTGCGATGCCAAGGGATGAGAGGGTCTGTAATAATAGGGAATGGACTCTACATGCCTGGTTCCCACCGTGAAGCATGGAGGAGGAGGTGTGATGGTGTGGGGGTGCTTTGCTGGTGACACTGTTGGAGATTTATTCAAAACTGAAGGCATACTGAACCAGCATGGCTACCACAGCATCTTGCAGCGGCATGCTATTCCATCCGGTTTGCGTTTAGTTGGACCATCAGTCATTTTTCAACAGGACAATGACCCCAAACACACCTCCAGGCTGTGTAAGGGCTATTTGACCAAGAAGGAGAGTGATGGGGGCTACGCCAGATGACCTGGCCTCCACAGTCACCAGACCTGAACCCAATCAAGATGGTTTGGGGTGACCTGGACCGCAGAGTGAAGGCAAAAGGGCCAACAAGTGCTAAGCATCTCTGGGAACTCCTTCAAGGTTTTTGGAAGACCATTCCCGGTGACTACCTCTTGAAGCTCATCAAGAGAATGCCAAGAGTCTGCAAAGCAGTCATCAAAGCAAAAGGTGGCTACTTTGAAGAACCTAGAATATAAGAAATAATTTCAGTTGTTTCACACTTTTTTGTTAAGTATAAATGAAAATACAGAAAAATCTTTAAATGAGAAGGTGTGTCCAGACTTTTGGTCTGTACTGTGTATATATATACTGTTACATTAATGCCATCCAGTACCTAAATAGTGCTGACATATAATACTCCGAATATACCAGTATCCAAATAAAAGTGCCATATAGTGCCCACATGGCACTGTCATATACATCCGGTGTTCACACAATACCATCATACAATGATTAATGAAAGGGTCTTAGTGTTAGTCCCTGGTGGTCCAGGACATGCTCTCCCCACAGGTTGCCCCTGAGGACACACCCTTGGGGGGTGAAACAAAAGGTTTCCTCAAGAATTGTCGCAGGTCAACTCCTGGGAGTCTCCGGGACCTACAATATGAATTTAGAAAATCCCTTTAAAAAATAAGTGACCCACATACAGACTGGGGATTGTGGGGCTGTGGCTTCTGCGACAAGCCCCCCATCTACCTCTTTATTCCCTGCTATTCTAGGTAACAAAGCCGCGCGCCGTGTAGGGGGGGGCTCGGTGCTGTATCCTCGGCTCCCTGTGTAGCTCTAACAAGGGACCGTGCTCCGCGAGCGTCTTTCATGTGGATGGTTATCTGATGCGGTTGCCGTGGTAACCATGAGAGCCCGCGCTGTATGGTCTAGATATAACTGAGGTATAACACTAAGGGCCATCCCTGACAAGCAGAGGAACACGAGCGCACACACGGGGGTAACGTATATATAGGGGGGAGCGAGCAAGCGATATACCGAGCGTGCCATCATGGAGAAAACAAGAGAATTATGAATACATACGGAATGTATAGTGGAGTTATTAACGTTAGAGGGTACGGAGAAAAATTAAAGGGGTTGTCCAGGATTATAAAAAAAAAAACATATCTGCTTTATCCTGGGGGCACCATAGCGAAGGTTTCCTCACGCAGGGGTCCTCTAGCTGCCATTAAAGACCCCAATCGGGCTTCCGCCATTGTCTAACTGCTTAGATGCCGCAGTTGTTATTCACCGCGGCATCTAAGGGGTTTTATCTGCTGTAATTAGAGCTGGCTCCTATCGCAGCAGTTAGGTGGGTGTCTGCTGGTTGTTGTCACCAGCTTGGAGTAAATGACCCCGACACCGTGATAAACACATGCTGCCATATACCGGCTACAGACATGACAGGCGAGTAATTCTGATGGAGCTGCTTATCAGTCCCATAGTCCCCATTGGTTTGGCTGGGTTAGCTGCAACAAGCCACAATTCCAATTATATCACTAAGCTGGGCTAAACAGTATTATGGCACCATATAGCAGTATTATGTTGCATTTGGATACTATATGGTGGTATTATTTAATGGCGTATGTTAGTATTATTGAGGAATTGCAGTACTATGCAAGTTCCTTTTTGGATACTTTATGGTGGTATTTTGTGGCCTATATGACGCAGTATTATGGTACTATATAGCAGTTTTTTGTATAGATACTATATGGTGGTATTATTTAGTGGTACAGTATAGCGGTATTATTGAGGATTTACAGTATTATGCGGGCTCCTATTTGGATACTATATGATGGTATTTTATTGGTTATATGGGGCAATATTATGGCACTATATGGCAGTATTATGTAGCACTTGGACACTATATGATGGTATTATTGAGGAATTGCAGTATTATTTGGGTTTCTATTTGGATACTATATGATGGTATTAAGTGGGCTATATGAGGCAGTATTATTGTAATGTCTGTGCCCGACTTCCCGCATGGTTCCCCTCCTTTCTCCATGTGGGGACACCGGCATACTGACCGCCCCGGACGAAGCAGCGTCCTCGTGAACCTCCTCTTTTCCTGTGCACATCGCACTGTGCAGCCCTGGGAGGCATCTTGTATAGATGGCACCCTCCCCAATACGGAGGTGCCTGAGCATCCCATATAGTTATTCTTAGTGGTGTTGGTGTGTGCAACCGTGTGTTGCCAGGTCCCCCATCCCTAGCCTGTTAAAGTTATTCCCGTATCTTGTGGTGCCTTTAGTATAGTATACAGTTGTGTGCAAAAGTGTTTGCCCCTTCCTGATCTCCTATTGGTTTTCATATGTGTCACTGTTAAATGTATGAGATCACCAAACAAATGTAAATATTAGACAGAGATAACACAAGTAACACAAAATGCAGTTTCTAAATGAAGGTCTTTGTTATTAAGGGAAAAAGAAATCCAAACCTACAGGGCCCTGTGTGAAAAAGTGGTTGCCCCCTAAACCAATACCGGGTTGGGTCGCCCTTAGCAGCAACAACTGCAATCAAATGTTTGCGATAACTGGCAATGAGTCTTTTACAACGCTCTGGAGGAATTTTGGCCAATCATCCTTGCAGAATTGTTGTAATTCAGCCACAGTGGAGGTTTCCGAGCATGAACTGACTTTTTAAGGTCATGCCTCAGCATCTCAATCGGATTAAGGTCAGGACTTTGACTAGGCCACTCCAAAGTCTTAATTTTGTTTTTCTCAAGCTATTCAAAGGTGGATTTGGTGTGTTTTGAATCATTCTCCTGTTGCCTAACCCTAGTGCGCTTCAGCTTGAGGTCACGAACAAATGGCCGGACATTCTCCTTCAGCATTTTTCAGCAGATAGTAGAATTCATGGTTCCATTTACCACAGTAAGTCCTCCAGGTCCCGAAACAGCAACACAGCCCTAGATCATAACACTTCCACTACCATATTTTACTGTTGGTATGATGTTCCTTTTTTGAAATGCTGTGTTACTTCTACACCAGATGTAATGGTACATACACCTTAAACTTTTGTCTCATCAGTCCACAGAGTATTCTCCTAAAAGTCTTGGGGATCATCGAGTGGTTTTCTGGCAAAACTGAGATTTAGCCTTTATGTTCTTATTGCTCAGCAGTGGTTTTCATCTTGGAACTCAGCCATGCAGGCCATTTTTGCCCAGTCTTTTTCTTATGATGGAGTCATGAACACTGACCTTAACTGAGGCATGCATTTCTTTGGATGTTGTTGTGGGGCCTTTTGTGTCCTTTTGGATGAGTGTTCATTACACCCTTGGGGTAATTTTGGTCATCGACCACTTCTGATTTTGTTCACCACTGTTCCATGTTTTGACAATTTGTGGATAATATATCTCACTGTGGTTCGCTGGAGTCCCAAAGCTTTAGAAATGGCTTTATAACCTTTTCCAGACTAATAGATGTCACTTACTTTCTTTCTCATTTTTCCAGAATTTCTTTGGATAGCGGCATGATGTCTAGCTTTTGAGGATCTTTTGCTCTACTTCACTTTGTCAGGCAGGTCCTAGTTATGTGATTTCTTGATTGAGAACAGGTGTAGCAGTAATCATACCTCGGTGTGACTAGGGAATGTGAACTCAGCTTCCCAAAGATATGATAAACCACAGTTACGTTATGTTTTAAGTGGGAAGGGGCAACCACTTTTTCACACAGAGCCCTGTAGGTTTGGATTTCTTTTTCCCTTAATAATAAACACCTTTACTTATTAACTGCATTTTGTGATTACTTGTGATCTGAGACATTTAAGTGTATAAACATGCAAAAGAATAGGAAATCATGAAGGGGGAAAACACTTTTTCACACAAATGTAGTTTGTGTTCCTGTGACTGTTTTGGGGCACAGTGGCACAGTGGGTCCATGGACCACATGCACCACCTACAGGCATGACAATTATTATCTCACTCTATGGAAGTGTTATTTTGGCTCTAGCTGTGTGGAATATTTGGATATTTCATGATTGTATTACATGGGGTCTATAAGACAGTATTATTATCTCACTCTATCACCTCACAGACGGGGCACCTGCCACTTCTGCATCTGCAGTACACAAGTGACCTTGACTTGTCCACTAGTGGCAGAATCTCACTTTCTATTAGGTTACTCATGGAATCTTGCAAACACTCCTATACCTTCACTTCACCACACTTTCTAATCTCACAGTGCCAGGTCTCTCTTATATTCGTTCCGTATTCTTTGCTTGGGAAACCTACAGAAAAGCTTCTTCGCTCCTCAGCCAAGACAGCACCTCATACCTTCAAATGTAACCATCACAAGCTTTTTGTATAAAGATTGTAGACAACAGCTTAGCTATCGATTGTAAAAGTGCCCTCTGTAAGTGACCCCGGGAGCAGGAAAACCCAGCTAAAGTATACAGAAGTATATCATGTGTTCTCAGCAAATGCAATGCAATTCTCATGTGCACAGGCACAGCACATAGATTATTCAGTCACCAAGGACCACCAACTGGTTCACACCAGCCGTTTACCCTCCCTGCAAATCACGTCAATCAGTCCACATCGACATCCCAATATATGGACTCCCAAAACACAACCCCCCACACACACACATATTGCAGAAGAATAACATTGAAGTGCTTATGTATATACAGCACATGTATTATAGCCGAAAAACAGGCAATTTACCCAACATGGGATAAAGCCAACATGGCATCACAAGAAATCAACGCACAATATTAGTGGGGGCGGTCTGGCACAAGAGCTTGGCGCTGCAACCGGTAAGAGAGAAAGCAAACACTTTTCCAACCCTCTTACACCAAGATAGAAGTCACTCAGATCACTCAATTTTATCATTCAAATGTGGATTGAAACTAAAACTAACCACTTGATTTTGTGCCGTGATGGCGGGTCACGGGTCTAATTTCCCCACGGGTGAACTCCAATGGCGAATGGGCCGATACGCGTCACAAAGTGGCCGATCCGCATATATGGTTAGTGTATATTATAGTTTACGATTATTATGTATAGGTTCAACAAAACCTTCTTTCAAGAATCTATAAATGTCGTATTTGGCATAAAAAGAGGAATATCCGCTCTGTCATTATCACCCACATTTTTTTTTCTTCTTCAGCTTTATTTTCCAGAGATTTTCATGTGTTAATCCGGTTGTTAAATATAGGACATTTCACTGTGTAAGACTATAAGCTGCGCGAATATAGAAAATGTGTTATTCATATGGCTGGCAAGAGACTAGCAGATACAGCCCTGCGACCTTCTTATACAGCGTTGGGTACGTGCATTAACTCTTTCGCTTCCGTTTAGAAAGAGGCTGAAACTGTAATGGTGGCAAATATTTTCAATTGCTCTGCAAAGGGTCTAAAACAAGCCTGTTAAATAAGGAGAGACAGTCTGTTATAAAGCAGAGAGAATGTTTTGTGACCTCCCCAGTACAGGAGGTAAGATGAGGTCAAATTTTGCAAATTGCCAAATGGCATAATAGGGCGAAGGCACGCCGTTTCTCCACTGATCATACCTGCTCCTATGGCCACACCTCATCCACGTCTCGTTCCTGCTCCTTGAATGTGCTTCTGGATACCAGGGCTCGATGTCGAGGTGAAGAACTGCCACCCTGAAAATTGTGTAGCTCATGGAGTACTAACCAACTCATCTGAAAGTCAATTTGGTCTCCCCTGTTACCTTGAGTCTTTCTCTCAGATTGTTACCCCTGTCCATTAGACTTTCTTGTGCTCCCCATTGGGCTTTGCACGTAGCCCAGCATGTTCCCATTTGTTGTATTTTCTAGGCCTATAAAAGGCCTCCCAAGACACACCCCTGTGTCCTGGTATTGTTTTAAGACTTTTCGTTAGCCTCTATGTGTCCGTCTGCGGCTTCCAGGACATCTACTGTCTGCTTTTGGCTTTCAGAACCCCTTTAAGACTATCAGTTTGCCTCTACGTGTCCGCTTATGCCTACCAGGATGTCTCCTGTCTGCTTTCAGCTTCCAAGAGACCTTTAAGACTTTCAGTTTGCCTCTATATTTCCGTCTGTCACTTCCAGGACGTCTCCTATTTGCTTGCGGCTACCAGGACCCGTTTGAGACTTTATTTGCTTCTACATCTCTGCCTGCAGCTTCCAGGACATCTTCTGTCTGCTTGCATCTTCCAAGTCCTCTAGAACAGGGGTCCTCAACTCCAGTCCTCAAGGCCCACCAACATGTCATGTTTTCAGGATTTCCTTAGTCTTGCCCAGGTAATAATTGCATCACCTGTGCAATGCAAAGGAAATCCTGAAAACATGACCTGTTGGTGGGCCTTGAGGACTGGAGTTGGGGACCCCTGCTCTAGAAGACTTTCAGTTTGCTTCTAGGTGTCCACCTGCGGTTTCCAGGAAGTCTCCTGTCCACATGCATCTTCCATGTCCCCTTTAAGAATTTTAGTTTCTTTTAGTTAGAAGTTTAGTTAGTATCTGAAACTAAATCTCTCCAAAACTGAACTACTTGTGTTTCTTCCTTCTACTAACCTCACTCTACCCAACATCGAAATTACCCTGGAGGGTTCAACCATAACTCCCAAGCAGCATGCCCGCTGTCTTGGGGTGATATTTGACACCGAACTTTCCTTTACTCCCTATATCCGATCACTCACTCGCTCCTGTCACCTGCATCTTAAAAACATCTCCAGAATCCGACCTTTTCTCACCTTGGAAACTGCTAAGACTCTTACTGTCGCTCTCATTCATTCCCGTCTGGACTACTGCAACTCTCTTCTGATCGGTCTCCCTTTTTCCAAACTTTCTCCTCTCCAATCCATCTTAAATGCGGCAGCCAGGGTCATATTTCTGTCCAGCCGCTTCACTGATGCCTCCATCTTGTGCCAGTCATTACACTGGCTACCCATTCGCTGCAGGGTCCAGTATAAACTCATCTCTCTCACTAACAAAGCTCTCCACAGTTCTGCACCGCCTTATATCTCCTCTCTCATCTCAGTCTATCGCCCTACACGTGCCCTCCGTTCTACAAATTACCTAAGACTAACATCCCCCATTATCCGAACCTCGCACCTCCGTCTTCAAGACTTCTCTCGTGCTGCGCCAGCTCTCTGGAATGCACTTCCCCAGACGATCAGACTGATACCTAGCCCCGACCTATTCAAGTGCGCTTTAAAAACCCATCTCTTCAAACAAGCCTACCAAATCAACTACTCTGTAAACTAACTTTGTCCTGTTCCCTCCTTCCAAATATTATCTGCATGTGAATCTGCACCCTACTATTCATCTGTCTCCACACCCTCCATGCACATGATAACTGCACTTGATGCTTGACTATTGCACTTAAACACACGGGCTGATGACCGGATCATGCAGCTTTATATGAAAATCCCTATTTATTATAATTGCCAGACCTGAAATAACGAGCACTTTTCACCTATTGTGTCCCCCCATTTCCTTGTAGATTGTAAGCTTGCGAGCAGGGACCTCACCTCTAATGTCACTGTTTAAATTGTCTTAACTTGTACTGAATTTGTCTGTACATGCCCCCGCTTAATTGTAAAGTGCTGCGGAATTTGTTGGCGCTATATAAATAAAAATTATTATTATTAGTTTGAGTCCAATAACTCTGCTATCTGTTTCTTGCCTTCAATACCCGCCTACTGCACTGACAACCAGGGCCGTGTGACCACCACAGACCCTGGCTTAGAGGATCCACCTCACCTAGTTTGCCCGCATTGTGTAACACAGACATTTTGGAGAGTTGAATAATATGGTTTGCATTCAAATAATCAAACTTTTGGCCAATCTACCCAATATTATGCTAAATTTGGGGGGTAAATTATAAATTAATCTTATTAAAATCTGACTTCTCCACCAAAAAAAGACCAACCATCAAGACGTTGGACTGATTAGTTTGATATTTCAGAAATGGAAGGCAACCTGAATTACCACTCCTACAAAGTACACAAGAGTCTTCAAGGGTGTGAAAAAACTAATTACCGTATATAATTTAAAAGGGTTGTTCCCATCTCATCCTTTCATGACTGAGACGGAAATAACTCACTGACCACTGAAGGTGGAGATGCAGAAACAGTCATGTATGGAACCATTATTAGATACTAGATGGTGGCCCGATTCTAACGCATCGTGTATTCTAGAATATGCATGTCCACGTAGTATATTGCCCAGCCACGTAGTATATTGCCCAGTCACATAGTATGTTGTCTAGTCACTTAGTATATTGCCCAGCCACGTAGTATATTGCCCAGTCGCGTAGTATATTGCCCAGCCACGTAGTATATTGCTCAGTCGCGTAGTATATTGCCCAGTCTCGTAGTATATTGCCCAGCGACGGAGTATATTGTCCAGCGACGTAGTATATTGTCCAGCCACATAGTATATTGCCCAGTCACGTAGTATATTGCCCAGCCACGTAGTATATTGCCCATCGATGTAGTATATTACCCAGTTACGTAGTATATTGCCTAGCCACATAGTATATTGCCCAGTTACGTAGTATATTGCCTAGCCACATAGTATATTGCCCAGCGACGGAGTATACAGCACAGAGCCACGTAGTATAGAGACTTAAAAAAAAAAGAAACATATACTCACCTTCTGAAGACCCGTTGAAGTCCTGCTATACTCACCATCCGCCGCCTTTCCCGCTCCTCGCCACGCTCCCGGGACCGCTCCATTGCAAGCAGCAGCTTCCGGTCCCAGGGCTGGTGTGAGCAGGACCTATGACCGTGACGTCACGGCAGGTCCTTGCCGCACACCAGCCCTGGGACTGGATTCGGAAGCTGCCGCTTGCAATGGAGCGATCCCGGGAGCGTGGCGAGGAGCGGGAAAGGCGGCGGATGGTGAGTATAGCAGGTTTTTTGTTTTTTTAAATATTTTTAACATGACATATTTTTACTATTGATGCTGCATAGGCAGCATCAATAGTAAATAGTTGAGGACACACAGGGTTAATAGCAGCGGTAACGGAGTGCGTTACACCGCGGGCCGTTACCGCTGCCATTAACCCTGTGTGAGCGGTGAGTGGAGGGGATTATGGAGCGGGCGGCAGGCAGTGAGTGCAGGGGAGTAGGGGAGGGACTAATCGGACTGTGGCTGTCGCTGATTGGTCGTGGCAGCCATGACAGGCAGCTGCCGAGACCAATCAGCGAATGAATAACTGTGACAGAAGAACAGAAAGACAGATGGAAGTGACCCTTAGACAATTATATAGTAGAAGAAGGAGTTCCACAGCAAAGATATAATTGAGCCCCCTGTTATGGTTCCAGTATTTAGTATATGGAACAGAAGATCCTATGTGCAATTTACTTGAACCTTGGGACAATTCTTAACTGACAGGCTAAAATTTATGGGGACACTTGATGCTCCCCTGACAGATCAAGGTCGTGTAGATAAGAATCTGGCATGGTGGAGATGAGCCACCATCAGAGATGACTTGAAGAGCATTCCTGTGTATCGGAGAGTCAGGTGAGAAAGCTGCTGGCCAAACAATCAGCCGAGAAATTGTTGCACCAACAACTATCTAAAGTGTATGGGGGGCTCTAACCTCCTGTTAACCAATGTCGTTCTTCTGGAGATATAAATCCTATATCGATTCTTGCCACTCAGCAAGAAGATGGGACCCATCAGGGTTTGGTTCTTCTCTCCAAGATCCGATCGTTTACCTCCATTAAAAATGATGCGAAAAAAACTCAAATTTTATTATTTTCAGTATTTTAATTTATTGTCTACCAGGAAAAAGAATAAAAAATAAAAATACACACACATTTTATAAAGTTTTCTCTGCACCGCCGGCATGGTACGTATGTTTTCCAGAGTCCGCAGGTGAGGATTTCAGTACAATGAATACATTTCCGAGGGCATGATTTATTAATATCGTTCATTTGCTAATTGCTCCTCCCTCATTTGCAGCGCAGGAACACAGAAAGACACTTTCAACACAAGGACAGACTTCACAAATCAACAAAAGGAGACACGTTATGTTCCACGGTCCTCGACAACCTCTCTTTGCCCCGTTCGAAGAAATGAAAAAAAGCAAATTTTGCTAATTTCTCCTTTGTTGCATCTACCGCTCTTTACGTGTCACATTTTGCCCCGCACCTATTTTATTTGGATATATACATAATCCTATTAGTGGATCTGATTATACGGTAATAGGAAATGCTGAATAAAATTTCCGTCCTCGCTCAGTAAAACAGCGCGGCCATTACAAACTGTTAGTGGACGTGCAGTTATGCTTTAATGACTACGTTCCCCAGGGCACAAGTTAAGTATCTTATTTATAATGCATTCTACTGTATTATTAAGTTTTCTTAAGAGAGAGGATAGAGAAATAAATTAAAGACCCGGAGGACAGTGCGTGGAGGGTTTCCTAAGAAGACACACGTGGGGTCATGCATCTGAAGTGGTGTTTTCGCACAGCACTTCAGTCTCTATTGAAACGCCACCGAAAAGGCCAAATGTTGCAAAATAATTCTAGCACGTCTCTCAAGCTGTCGGAAAAGAAGTTATATGCATGGTCGACGTCGACCACATCCGATAGGCATACATGGCCAAAAATGATGCACGACAGAGCCTACTTTGTCTCCGTCTGTATCAGTCTAGTTAGTAAATGACCCCGTTGGCACATACACCAGAATCCCGTTTTGCGGAGGTTTGGGCGCAAGCCTCAACGGAGTCTCTGGCCATCCTGATGGGTTCACACTAGAGTTTTGGAGGCGTTCAAAAACAAGTTTTTTAAGCGGAAAGCTCTTAAGGAAACTTGCCTTTTTAGGGAGTTTTTTTTCCTGAAGTATTTTTGAAACATTTTAGAAGAGTTTTTTTTTTACTGAAGTGTTCGATTACATAATGCTTAGTTTGGAAAGTTTTTCTTGAAAATCTGCTTCGAAGAAGTGATGTGCATTTTTCAAAATCTCAGCAGAAACAAAATAGCTCAAAGTACTCCTCGTATGAACAGTAAAGTCTTTTGCTGAGTTTTTAGACCAGAAACTTCAAAACTGTGAACACATCCTATTTTGGATTTCCCATAGATTTGGAGAAAAAAATAATCTGATTGCGCATATCCTTAGGGTATGTTCACGCGTAGGGTTTTTGTTGTTGTTGTAGATTTTGAATTGGATGTGCTTCCAAATCCGCATAAAAATTTACTCAGAGAGCATTTGAAGTGGTTTTTGGATGTAGATTTTGGGGCAGATCCTCCTCAAAAACCTTCGTATGAACCTGGCTTTGCTATCTAGTTTCATCACAGATTAAGAGGGGGGGTATCACAGACTTTGTGATAATCGAAGGACCTTTTCGACAAGTAGGGGGGAACTCCTTTCATTTTTAATGTTTTTTTTGTAGGGTTTTTAGACTTTTGGAAACCAAAAAGCCCATTTATTGGGTTTCAAGACTGTTTCGTAGGTGCTCTGGCAATGAATTGCTTAGACATGGGCTTAGAGAGTAGTAGAGGCACGTGGAACAAAAGGCGTTATATTCACATTAAAACGAAAAGTCCACATATAGGAATATGTTTTTCTACATCTATACATGTCTATATACGGTATCTATATATATATATATTATTAACAGGTCAGCTAAACTGAGGTAACTTTACTAAGCTAGCCCTAGCCTTGAATCAGAAATACCCTACACGCAAGATAAAAAGTTTATCAATTATCACCTTATCTACATTATTGCACTAATATTGTGAACATTGAAGACGTCTAAGGCAAATAGGGAAATATGCTACTTAAGTCGTCTATACCACTCAGAGTCGGAGGAATATACAGGGTCTCACTCAAGGGGAGGAAACTTGAAAAAAAAATGTGTGACTTATATGTAGGCCCTAAACCCGGGGAGAGACAAAAAGGAAGATTGAGGCCTCATATCAAAACTAGATTTAGTGGGGGAAAAAAAGTCTTGTTTACTGCCCATAGCAACCAATTAGAGCTCAGATATCAATTCCTAAACTACTTTTGAAAAATTAGACATGGTTGCCAAGACTAAGGAAAATAGACTTCTCATAGCAACCAATCAGAATTTAGCTTTCGTTGTAAAAACTGAACTGGAAAAATGACACGTGGGCTCTGATTGGTTGTTCTGGTCAACCAATAAAATAACATTTTATTATTCTTTAGCGTAAATTAAAGTAGAGATATGATTGGATGCTATGGGCGCAAAACAAGGCCATTTCTTTCTCTCTTTTTGCCATAGCGACAGTTCTGATACACGGGGGGCCCCTTATTGTGCTCTGACTGCTTGTTTCCAAATACGTAAACACGTATTCGACAGTTTTATAGACACCTAAGAACGATTATCTTTCTCGAAAACTTCAACGTCTCGAGAGAAGGAGCTAGCTCCGGTGGCAGCCATTTTGTGTCAATATGATGATTTTTTTTTTTGGTAATGGTCACTGGTTTTAGGTTAGCACTTCGGCTGTTTTAGCTGTAGCCCTTGATATGATTTGTATTGACTGTGGCCAAGTCCTCAGAGACAGAAGAGGCTTGGAAACCATTGTTGTAGATAGTGAGGGAGCACTCGGCGAATATGGCCGCCAGTTCATGACATGAGGAGGGAATTTTTCTTGTCACATGATCTAAAGATGGATGAAACACGTACATGTACGACCCATTAGTTCAGTTTACATTAAAGTTATGGTTGTGTTCTTAATGGCCACATCTTGATACCCAAAGGGGATCATGTAAAAGGTTGAACGTTATCGTACTTGATCTCCATTTTGTAACTCCCATAACGGAATGATAGAATACGGTACACTCAATCTGGCGCCCGTTTTCAATGGAATATTACTTGGTGTAAGCCGATGATGGATATGGGATCCCAATAGTGGGAACTTTGAAGTCATTTTGTTGGTCAATTTGATAATAGGTCCTAGAATCAACTGTTTTCTTCACAAACAAAATGGACGCCGGCATTCGTTTTTTTTTTGTAGATGTCGAATGCCATTAGATAAACCGTGTTACAGTACCAGCCTTTCCAGACGATGTAAATACCCAACAAAAGACAAGAAAATGACTAAACAGTAAAACATCTGCTACATGTATTCTGCATAGGCAGTTTTTTGTTTGTTTTTTTGGAGGGGGATCAGGATAAAATGTCCTCCCTCGATGACCCTCTGTGGCAGAATAACTGTCAAGGCAATGTATTGCTATATGTGCATTCAGCCAGTCTTCTGGTAGATGATGAGTGGGACGGGCAGACTCCAGGGCATCGCTACCGAGTGGGGGGAAGGGAGATGTCATCAGTCATAGATGATCGGATGATATGATAGGTGGTAACAAAAATATCTGATGATGACATAAAGGAATGATGTGTTAACGATTGATAGACCTGGATTAAATAAACACCTTCAACAAATTCCGAGAGGAACGTTCTATAGTTCTCCAAAGGTTATGGCAGGTTCTACGTTTCCATGGAAACTGCCGGAGCTGATAAGTGCCACTTTCACAATTAGTTCTATGAGCTGACTCTACGATGGCCAATAAGAATAGACCTGACATCCTTTGTGGTTCTTCTGGACATCCATTGGCTACAAAGACCATTAATGGCAATATGGCGGAAATATGGTTGCTCACAATTACAATGGCATCTGGTTTAAAAAAAAAAAAAAACACAAAAAATAAAAACACAAAGATTAAAACAAAGTCCGATATGCTAAAAGAGAATGTAAAATGTGGAGTAAGGAGTTTTTACCCTTTAAGAGATTACCCTGGTACGGCAGCCATTAAGCCTCGGGATGAGTTATAATGCAAGCCCTTATTAGTTTGGTGGGTTGATCAGCCATAAAGGTGGCGCTAAGGCAACCATTAATAGAGAGCTGTAACCGAGAGCAACCATATCGTTTACAGAAGAAAAAAAAAACAACAAAAAGGCTAGACTGGTTGCTAAGGTTACAGATTTCCATAGTTACCTTCGTACCAATTTTCTTAGGCCGTGGTGTATTTTTTTTGTCATATGGAACCATGTAGGATAGTATCAGTCAGTCAGGCGTACAGTATAAAGAAACTGGACTTCTGGGTATGTAAGAAGATTGCACTCGCCCTGCCTGTGCTGTTTCATCTTTTTTTGGGGGGAAGGGTAGGGTTTGGTTGTAGAGTATGACAGGAGACACTTGTGTGAACACTGCCTGTCTTATATCAGTCTCACATATAAGTCCTTCACACCAAAGCAAAAGCAGCAAGTAGTCACCAACCCTAACAATCCTTGATCAAAAGGCTTATTTATCCAATTACACGTGGAAATTATCCTGAAATGTCCATCCTTCCTTTCAATGAGTGTTCTCTCGTCTTTTTATTCTTTATTTTTTGCTTGTAGGCTCATGATCAAAAAAAATGCTAAAAGGTCTATCCTGCTTTACTTCTTAAACCAGGAGGCGACCGTTACTGGAGAGAATGACATCAGTTCCCAATGGAGTAGAATCCAACTGGGTGGTCCGTCCATGTTACACACAAATCTCAATGGCAGTTGCCAGTAGCATTTGAGTTTTATTCTTGTCTTGACGCCCATCTGTCCTGCCAGAGCCAGAAGGTGGCTGGCTAGGATCTGGCAGAGAGTGAGGAACACGAGGTGAGGAACCTCCCTCGGTAAGTATTGTCCTCTTGAGAGGAGTGGGATTCTCATGACGTTGGGGCACGGGTGGTAATTTTTCTCCTGTTTGCTTGCGAGAGCGGTAGGAAGGTCTACGTCGAGCTTCCGATAGTAAGTCGTACTTGATGTAGAAGAAGACCTCCTTGACTGGGCTCCTCTTTTCTGATTCTAAGGAAAGAAGGCGTTGGAACATTCGTAGAGCATTGTCCGAGAAGCGGCGCCACTGAGAAGGAAGACCAGGTAGACGACCCTTCTGCCAGTGAACAAACTCCTCAAAGAAGGCATCTCCTGGTGATGCTGACTCCCAAGGAAAGTTGCCAGTGAGTACACAGAAGATAAGTACCCCAAAAGCCCAGACATCCAAGCTTGTCTCTACTGGAAAGCCTTCGGACCGTCCTGCTTGGCATACTTCCGGGGCTGTGTATGGGATTGTGCCGCTTACTCTTTTAACACGGCAGCCCACTTTACGGGTCATGCCAAAGTCTGCTAGCTTAACTCGCCGACACTCCCGATCGAAGAGGAGAACATTCTCTGGCTTAATGTCACGATGAACTAGGCTTTTGCTGTGCATAAAATCCAGAGCTAGTCCCAGTTGTTGAACACATCGTTTCACCATGTCTTCCGGAAGACCCACCTGGAAAGAAGTAGAAAGAATTATAGCCACTAAGAACAATAGTAATAAACCACATGAAACAAAAAAGCTAGAGCCTAACGTATACGAAATGATATAAAAAGCCTGAACATGAACCAACGCACATATGTGGGTGTCTACTGCATAAAACAGTGGACCAATACTTAACCCAAAGGATCAAAACAGAACCAAAATATAAAGTTACATCCCAATATCAAGACAAATACAGGTTAAAGAATAGCACAAAGAGCTAAGAAGCTCAATAAATAGGCAAAGGACAAGTCAACGTACTCTATTCTGTCGAATGACTCATGAACCCATGACTCACGAACCATGAACATATTCAAGTACAATTCAGGTATGCACAGCCTATTATTCAGAAATGTCCTTCTAAAGGCACTCACGCATCCAGACTCGCCAAGTAGGAAATTCATCTCACCTGTGGTGGAATAATATCAAAGAGGTCTCCAGCTGGTGCATATTCTTGAGCAAAGACATAACAGTCCTCTGTCTGGAAGAGCACATGAAATGCTCGGATAATAAACGGACTGCAGGATAGAGCGCTGGTTACACTGAACTCCCGTAGGAAACTCTTCAGTTTCGTCTTGTTCTTGTTCACAAATTTCAGAGCCATCTTGTTACCTAAAATGGAGAACATGGGCCTTAAATGTATCAGAGTGTCTACATTATATCTGTAGATGTCGAGGCATTTCAGATCCTGATGCTTTGGGTGGAATATGTCAAAGATAATATCTAATTAGAATGGCTAAGTAAGGTTAGCCATGTCCTATAGGACACTGTTTTTGGAGAGGGAACCTCTGGTGGTCTCCACCTAACGTGATCTGGTCTTGACAATCTACACTTGCTTTTTAGGCTTCCCTTATAACAACATATCCAGGATTGAAATATATAACCATCTGTCTCCTGTCTGGGACAGAGACGCCTTTGGGACCTCTAAGGTCTCTGCACTCCCTGCTTCGGACCACGTGACAATATGGCAAAGCCTTGAACATGCACATCTGCTGTCTTGGCAGAATTAGATGCTGTACCCTTCTATATGAACGATTGAGAAGAAACCAGTCATCTGGACACCAGAAAGTAGGAACTAAAGTGGGATTTTAACAAGTCCCCTTCCCTCTACCTTTACGGGGAATACTTGGATATCATGCAATCTAAGGGTGTATGACCTCTTACATTTTCCTGGTCTTACCTGTGCTCTTATGGGACACCAGCTCCACCCTGCCATATGTCCCCTTGCCCAGTTCTCGAATCAATTCATAGTGCTTCTGCACTTCGCCTCCGGACAGGCTGCGGATTGCTAACGCCTGCATGTCTTCCGTGATCACAGGTACACCACAGCAACCTAGCTTCCGGGACGGTTCTTGATCCACCGACCCAGCACTCATGCTCACACTACGAGAAAAAAAATACTAAGTTAGAACCAGAACATACAGAGTTCGACCAACTGTACGGAAAGAATGTATGAAATAATTGCATATCAAGTTGGAAGTGTAGCATATATTATACACAAATTAGGAGTTTCCCGAAAATTCTTAGTCAATAAAAATGCCAATTTCGCATCATATTGATCCACCACACACAAATTTTACCAAAATTTTACACTGTAAAACTGTAAGAAAAAAAGTAAATAAAAGGACCTCAATTGACTTTCGAGAAGCCCAAGTTTGCCCAATTGTATACCTGAAGCCGATCTCTGATGTTCACGGATGTGTGGACCAGCTGCGGGTCCCCCGACCCTAACTCAACAGCATCGTTTATGCCTATAAGTCTAGTGAGCTCAGGCAAGGAGATCCGCGGCTGGTGCTGACATCAAGGTTCGTAGTCAGTCAATGTCCTAATAAACTTTTCACCTTGATGGAAACCCCACAAGATCGATCAAGTACCTAAATTATAATGAGCCAGGTTTGAAACAGAAGAAATACTCCAGTTGTTGCTTTTGAGGAAGATAATAAAATATACCGCATTTCCCATAATTTTTTATAACATCGGCAGCATTTTTGCCCCATGTTGGATGACCAAGATTGGGGTTTGTGCCAATTTGTAGATTTGCTGACTGGTTTCTCTCTCTCTCCGGAATTTTCTCCATTGAAATTCAGGCAACAACACAAACAATGCATCCGTCAAAACACTGGATGCGTTACACACGTTTTTCACTATTTTCACGACGTCCATCGATACGTCACAACAACGCATTACGACGCCCGCCAGCAGACGGAAGTGTGAAAGTAGCCTTACATGTTGACGACAATTTACAATTTCTCCTCAGGAATCTTATGAAATGAGGAAATCTACAAAATGGCTGCCTACTTTTGTGGAGGCAGGATGTGCATTTTTAATGGTGTTAGAAAGGAAGACTAGAGAATGGAAAGGATTTAAGCGGAAGGAGGTGAGTGTATAAACTTGGAGTCCTGTCAATATTCCTGTCATATAGGTAATTTATAATGAGTCCCCTGTGTCCCATCGATGTTCGGTCTCTGAGTACACTCAGTCATTTATCAGTCATGTCTGATGTCACTGGCACAGAAACACTAAGTTATTGATGAAGCCTATATAGAATATTCACCCAGAACAGCGATGCATTTAGTGTAGGCTCCACTCTGCCATATGCACATGCAGGAGGCGGCCATTTTGTGAGCTGAACCAATTACCTAATATTGATCGGGCCGGAGTCATATTCCTGAGCATATAATACTGCTGAGATATATATTCCGCTTCATTGCTGCCATTAAAAATTCTCATACTGAAGAAAATTATCATCCCTTTTATTATATTTTGTATTTTTAGGATTATTATCACAAAATTCTGACATCTATATTGTGCATTTGGGCGCCTTTTGACAAAAATGCGAAGAGCTTGTGGACTTTATATGCACAGCGTATAGAAGTGTACAGTAGATATCTATGTATACATTTATATATGATATATACACAAGTGTGTAGAGTACACGTATATACAGTATATGTATGTGTATACAGCATATATGAATGTCTGCATGTTAGCAGAGTGTATGTATATACAGGTGCTTCTCACAAAATTAGAATATCATCAAAAAATGTATTAATTAATTTTCTGAGAAGCACCTGTACATGTGTGTTCAGTATACATTTATATACTGTATATGTGTACAGTGTACGTCCCTGTACAGGAAATATGTACGGGTATGGTTATATACAAAATATATACCGGTATGTGTGTGTACTTTATGACTGTGTATGTATGTACAGTATATATGTATATGTGTATATGTACTGTATGTGTGTACAATATATATGAATGTATGTATATGTTTGTATGTATAGTGTACAGAGTATATGTATATATATGTGCGCCCAGTATAAATTTCTATACTGTATAAAAGTGTATAGTATACATGTACAGGAAATATGTATACAGTATATATGAATGTGTTTATGTATTGTGCACAGTGTATATGTGTGTATACAGTATATAATAATGCTCTGTATATATGTGTACTGCATACATGTACAGTAGCTATGTCTATATACAGTATATATTTGCATGTACAGTATATATGTATGTGTCCTTGTATGTATAGTGTTCAGTTATATGTATCCAATATATATTTATATACAGTATTTGTGTAGCGCATACACATGTAATGCCCCAAAGTTGTAGTGTATGTGCATTTAAGATGTAGCAGAGCTAACAGCTGCCCCATTATGTTTGCACAATGTTCACATTTCCATTTGCAGATAATGTAGATGAGAATTGAATACATAGAAGTGGTTTATATATGTATACAGTGATGTACTTGTTATGTTCCGCTATCAGGAGGCTGGAAAGAGTTAAAGTAGTCCTTCTTTATATATAAGGCCGTAAAGTCACATGGTTAGATCACATGACCAGGTCCTGGCTTTATGGAAAAGGAGACATTTTGTGCACAAGTGTACTGTAGTTGCCCAGGAAAAGCTGAAGGAGCAGGTACTTGTGTATTTGTGCAACAAGTAAAAGTTACCAGCAGCCCCTCTGGCCTCCCTGTTTTCTGGACTATTTGGAGTGCACCACATCACATCACACCACCAGGAAGCAGAGGTTAAGTTAGTGCACCCTTCTATTTTTCCCTGCCATAGTGAAGTGGTGACATCCGCACACCACATGGTGTGCGCCCTATGGCAAATAGTGCGCGCATTATAATTTCTAGGGTCCGCAAACAATATCCTACTAAATTAAAGGTACAGGCAAGGAGCCCCAACCCAGTGTGACTGCAGAGCTTGATTATTGAACTGTAAAGTGTTAATGGCCGCAGGGAGGATAAGCGCAGCACCGGAAACAAGCCCCGCCTTCTTCATCGTGCCTCGGCCAATTGTATCACAGTGCGCCAAAGAAGAAGTCCCGCCTAATATACAGTCCCCCTCGCAACACAGAACTGTGCAAAGCAAGTACCCTCCATTATTCAGACCTAAGAGATTGCAGTGATTCCTGCAGCAGAAGAGAACCTGATAATAGCCGCAGTTAAAGGGACAGCAACCCTGGAAATGGGTAAGCAAACTATCAGCACCTGATAATAATACACTGTACAACATGTCTGAGGATAAAGAGTGCGGCCTACCCAGCAGTAGCGGAGCTTCCAGCACGGCCCACGCAATGCCTCTAACTATGCCGTATTATTTTGGATCACCGTGGCTCCCAAGATATTAAAGGGATGCCCAGGAACTAAGAGACTTCAGAGAAAAGATGCAGGCTATGTTTAGACTTTATCCACTGCACACAGAGCAGGAGGTAGAAATATTAATTGGGCAATTGACTGGAGCAACTCTCTAAGGGAGGTGAAGTCCTGGCCCCATGCTGAGAACAGAACTGTTGAACAAATCTTTGAGAGACTGAGTGCCACCTTTGATAAGAGAACAGTTCCAGAATTAAAAATGCGGTTCTTTGGCAGAAAACAGCAGCTTGACAAGTCACTCACAGATTTTGCCCTTAGCTTGCGAGAAGCACTGCTTGCAAATACGTCAGATGGACCCTCATGAAGTAACGAATGCAGATATCGCCCTAAGGAACCGGTTTGTAAAGGGGCAAGGATAGAGTCTATCAAGACTCAACTGAGAATACTGTCCTTACAGAAACCCAGACAGCTCATTCTTAGACTTCAAGGAGATGGCCATCAGAGTCCTGGGAGTAGAAGCAGGTCCCAGCCAAGTTCCTACTTACACCACCCTAAGAACCAAGTCAGTGTTGTCCCTATACCTGAAATTGCACCACCAACTGGCCTCAAAGAGACTGTTACCAGCTATGCTCCAGTTCAAGCCCGTGATGCTGCAGGAGAGCTCCTCCAGCAAGTTGTGGAAGACACCAAGAGACCGACAGTGCTGTGTGAGAAGCTAAAGGATTTAAAGCAGCAGCAGTATCGGTAACCTGAAGACTCCTGGTTCCACACAGACCGCTGGCGTTATGGTTCCAGAGACATTGGCTATGGCAATCCAGGAAGACTGCCCACCAATCAGTTTAACACCCAAGGGAGGCCTATCTGCAGGAAGTGCAGGAAAAGTGGCCACACCTCAGGGGAATGCCAACAGTTATACTGGAATGCCCCGAGGGAGAAGACCCACCCTGGAGAGAAGATTATCTAGGTCCAGAATATCCAAAATGGGCCCCATTGACAAGTGTCCAGTAATCACCATTGAAATTGATGGAATTCCTTTCTTAGCTTTGCTTGACACAGGCTTGCAAGTCATCAACATTCAAGCCTCCTCCTTTGAAGGCTACTGTAATCCTGACCAGTTACTACACCTTCCAGAAGCCTCCATAAAGGTTATCGCCAGCAATGGACAAGTTGTTCACCAGCAAGGTTATTGGGAATTTACAGTAAAAGTCAAGGCCTCCAAGTGCCACCTATTGAAACCCAGAGTGTAGTATTTAGGCCACATTGTGAGTGCTGAAGAAGTGGTTCCAGATCCTGAAAAGATCGCCGCTGTCCAGAAGTGGCCTATCCTTACAACTGTCCGAGATGTCAGAAGTTTCTTGGGATTTGCAGGACACTACCACCACTTCATCAAAAATTTCACCCTGATTGCTGCACTCCTGCAAGAGCTGTTGAGAGGTCATTCTGCACGCCAGACAAGAAAGAGTCAATTGATCGCCTGGACTGAAGAACTAGATGTCTCCTTCAATCAGCTGAAGAAAATGTTGACAGAGGCTCCTATCCTGGCATATCCTGACTGCAACTGTCCGTTTCGCCTTTATACTGATGCTAGCAAGAAAGGACGGTGCTGTTCTTGCACAAGTCCAAGATGGTTATGGAGACGGTTTTGCCTATGTGATTCATTCCCTCAGTCCAACAGAGCGAAATTCAGAGAACTACAGTTCCTTCAAGTTTGAGTTCCTCGCATTGGTATGGGCAGCGACAGAGACGTTCATAGACTATTCGGCGGCTACTCCTTTCATAGCCTTCACAGACAACAACCCATTGTCGCACCTAAACGTGGCCCAACTTGGAGCCCTAAAACAGAGAATGGCATCACGACTGACAAATTACCAATTCATTATCAAATACAGAGCAGCAGGAAAACCTAACATTAATGCTGACGCATTGTCCCGGCTTCCTACTTTTTAAGAGCCTGAAGGTGATGAATGAGAAGAAGTAGAGATGCCATATTTCCACCAATTGTCTGTAAAGCAAGAAGCCCTTATGTTGAGGTGAAATAGTCAGCATTTATTTAACCAGTAAGAGCAACAGTTGTAAACTGACAGAGTCCAATGGATCCAAATCCAGGAAGAGAGTAGAGTGCTGAATACTCTAAGGAATCTCCTCACTACGAAGAACGGACTCCATAGAGACCAAGGCAGCTACAGGAACATTGAGTTAAAAAGACTCTAAAGACAGTGGAAATGACTATTATTTGAAAGAGGACTTCTAGATCGAAGAACCATTGACTCAACTACCCATGAATGAATAATCCAGATCGGATTGTTGTACCAAGGAAAATGCCAACATTGTCTTGGAAGCCTATCATAACCAATTAGGACATTTTGGTTGCCACAAGACCGAGGCCAACATCCAACAGACATCATATTGGATCGGGAAATGACATAGAAAAATGGTGCCACAAATGTACTGCTTGTACATTGAGACATGGATAAAGCTCTGACCAGAAAGCCCCCAATAGTCACTCATAAGCCATCGGAGTGGGTTGCATTGGATCATGTGAAACTACAGCCTAGTGAAACTGGAGTCTCCTTTGCCGTGACCGTCATCGACCACTATACAAAATTTGCAGTGGCAGTGCCAGTGAAAGACCTTGCAGCAAAAACGACAGCCAAAATCTTCTGGAAGACTCTCGTACAACCTTATGGATACCCAGAAAACATCCCAACTGATAGAGGTGCTACATTTGAGTCTGAACTGATCCAATAACTGTGTGCTCTCTATGGCTGTAAGAAAGTGAGAACAAACAACTGCATATGGTCCTCAGTGTTACGGTCTGTGTGATCGGATGAACCAGACTCTAATTGACATGTAATATGCAATACCTGCTAAGCAGAGAACTGATGGACCAATTCTGGCAGTGTATTTGGCCAATCTCTACAATAACAATGTCCATTGTTCCACCGGGTATATGCCTTATTACCTGATGTTTGGTAGACAAGGAAGACTACGAGCAGATGTTGCCTTGGAAGTGCAGGTTCCAGAGAAAGTCAACCCTCAAGAGATGACAGCAGAATGACATCGCCAACCATCCACTAGATGACTTCAAAGCTCATTCCAGGAAGATTCCTGCAGAGATTGCCATTCTAGATCAGGTACCGCTTGATGAAAGGTCAGAGACATCTTCAGTATTTCCTGTTGGATTGCCATTTGGTCCTTGTTTGCGGTGGTCCATCCCACAACCTGATTACCCAGAGTACGAATGTGTTGATTCTCAGCCACCCCACACTGAATGTATTGACTCTGAATCCCTTGAGATTGAATCCCCATCAGATATCACAAGTGATTAATTGAGAAGGACAAAGAGAGAGACAAGTAGGATACCTTGATTGACTGAGTTAAGCCTTTGCTCTATTTACTTTAATTGGGACTATTAACAGATAAAATAGCCCACTACAAGAGATTTTGATATAACAGCCCCATGCCACATTAGAATTGAATCTTTGTTAAGGGGAACCTGTCACCCCCTCAGGCGTTTGTAACTAAAAGAGCCACCTTGTGCAGCACTAATGCTGCATTCTGACAAGGTGGCTCTTTTAATTCTTGGTGCTGTAACTGCAGAAATAATCAATTTTGCAATTTGTCCAAAATACCTTGAAACAGTCCTGGGGGCAGGTCTTTCCCCCCCTAATGCAGACGCAGCACCGCCGTCACACATACCCTCTTGGCGCCGCCTCCTCGGCATTGTTTTGAACTTTCCCGGCGCCTGCGCTGTTATGTTATGCCTTGGGCATGTGCAGTTAGCGCTGCCCGTCTTCGCATGGAACCTTCCCAAATGCGATGCCACGGCGATTAGGGATCAGCTGACGCCGCACAGTCTGAAGAAGGCGGAGGGAGATGAGTGAGAGGTGAAGATATGCACTGCGCATGCCCAGGAATCCCAGCCCCGCAGTGAGAATAAATCAGAAGACACTGCGGGGAGGGATCTCGGGCAGCGCGGCCGCATAGGCGTAGTCAGCCTGACATCAAATGATGTCAGAAGACGGGCAGCACTAACTGCGCATGCCCAAGGCATAACATAACAGCGCAGGCGCCGGGACAGTGCAAAACAACGCTGAGGAGGTGGCGCCCAGCACCAAGAGGGTATGTGTGACGGCGGTGCTGCGTCTGCATTAGACCGGGTTCACATTGCATTAACAGCAGCCCATTTAATACATACGTGAACGGGCTGCTGTTAACGCAAGTGCCGATGTGTCATCACGCTAGCGCAGAGGCTCTATCTGCGCTAGCGGTGACGGACCCGGAAACGCTGCAGCCCGCGTCCCAGGGTCCGTCACTCAATGACGGCACATCGCTAGCGCACGCCCATTGTGGGCGTGCGCTAGCGATGCGTCCGACATAGGGCATAATGGCGGCGTTAACGGATTGCGTTATACACCGCGTTATGCCGCGGTGTAACGTAGTCCAACGGACGCCACAGACGCAGTGTGAACCCGGCCTTAGGGAGGGGAAAGACCTGCCCCCAGGACTGTTTCAAGGTATTTTTGACAAATTACAAAATCGATTATTTCTGCAGTTACAGCACCAAGAACTAAAAGAGCCACCTTGTCAGAATGCAGCATTAGTGCTGCACAAGGTGGCTCTTTTAGTTACAAACGCCTGGGGGGTGTGACAGGTTCCCTTTAAATCGTTGTTTATCTGGATGTACCTGTGTATTTGTGCAACAAATAAAAGTTATCAACAGCCCCTCAGGCCTCCTTGTTTTTCTGGACTATTTAGAGTGCACCACATCACACTACACTACCAGGAGGTAGAGGTTAATTATGTGCACCCTGGAGTCACAAACTTTCTTTCTTTTTTTTGTCCTTGCCTTAGTGAAAAGGTAACATCCGCACCCCACATGGTGTGTAACCTAGTGTATACTAGTGCATGCATTACTCATGTGCAATGAGTATGAATAAGTATATGTATAAGTGAGTGTGCAGTATATATGTGTGTATGTATGTGTTGTATATGTGAGTACAGAATATATTTCTGTATATACACTGCTCAACATTGAAATTATAACATCAAGAAGGCAATGCTAAGATTTGCAAATTAACACATTTTCAAGTACTTCGCTCCAATCTGTGGCACGTGTGGGGGGCATAAAAGCCAGATGAAAAGCAAATTTTGTTAGCTACATGAAAGCTAAAAAAAATAGGATCAATTCTTGTAGCATGATTCTGTGATACCTCCTGCTCGTCGACGTGCAAGTAATCGCCAATTGTCGCAAACTGGGAGAGGACAGAATCCTTGAACTAAGAAATCTTGGATCATCAGTCCAGCAGATCGCAACGCACGTAGGCCAAGATGTCAGCACTGTACTATGTTGGGTGTCCCAGGGGTTGGGAGAAAAAAGATGAACTGGAATAACAGCAGGATATGCACAGAGGTGAACCTCTGCGCGGACGGATCATCGGTTTATAAGAATGGCGCTCAGTGATTCATTCTATATAGCAAGTGAAACTGGAAGTAATAGACCGAGCCTAAGGCATCAAGTGCTGTCTACACAAAGCATCAGAAGGTGTTAGCACAACACTGGTCTAAGAGCTAGACGTCCGGATACAGGTGTCCACTGACCTCATGCCACCACTCTCAAAGGCTTCATGGTGCAGAACAAGATGGCAATGGAGGCTGGAATGGAGGTCTGTCCTCTTCAGCAAAGAGTTCAGCTTTTGACTTGAATGCAATGATAGTCGGAGATTGCTCTGGAGACCACGTGGGCAACTCCATGAAGAGACCTTCACTTGGAAACATCACACAGGTCCTATTCCCGGGATTATGGTGTGGGGTGGCATAATGTACCACAGTGGACCCCCTCTGGTCTACATTCTCGGCGTTACGTTGACTTGGTGGTTGAAATAGTGATGCAGCCATTTCTCCAAAGTGTCCCAGGAGCAGTTTCCAATACGACAACGCCAGGTGGTATGTTGCTTGTGCTAGTGTGAGCCGCCTACATGTCCTAAACATGCTACCATGACTTGTCTTCCATCGCACACACAGGGGACGTCGTTGGTTGGTTGATTACACAGGAGCTGCCAACAGCGGATCTTGATGATTTTCCCAAGTCCATTCAGTTCAGCAAAACCTTCCTTAGACAACCATTAATAACCTCAGTGATGGCAGCCGAGGTTCTAAATTGCCGGGATTTCTGCACTTGGTGCTCATACTCCATACTGAGTAATTCAAGAGGTTTTTAATATGTAGTTTCCATTTTTTCATCTTTTGATATTGTTAAGAGATCTCCATCCTGAGATTTGCATAATCCCATCACTTTTAATCTTTGGATTGTCATTTCATTGTTGAGAAGTGTATATGTAGCCAGTAAATATGTATATACAGGGTGGAGCGCGGTAATTTGCTGATTTGGGAATGAAATAAAAAAATTATGATCATTAGAAAAATTTATTTTATATTTTAATTATACTGAACAGTAATGGAATTTTTAAATTACATGGTTTTAAATAGTGTATCTGGCAAATGTCGACCTTCGCTAGCCACACACTGCTGCATACGTTTTCTGAAGTTTTCATGAACTCTAACAAGCATGTCCACTGGTATTCTGCCAATTTCAGCTTCAATATTGTTCCTTAGGTCTTCCAAGGTGTTGGGACGGTTGATATACACCTTAGACTTCAGGTAACCCCAAAGGAAAAAATCGCATGGGGCCAGTTCACATCTCCCCTCAAAGAGATAAGCCGTCCAGGAAACATTTGCCTCAAACAATTCATGGTAACCCTCGCTGTGTGTGCAGTGGCACCATCCTGTTGGAACCATGTATCCTCTAGTTCCATTGCCTCAAGAGCCGGCTGAAATAATCCTGTATCATAGACAAGTACCGTTCGGAGTTCACAGTTATGGCACGACCATTATCCTGAAAAAAGTAAGGACCGAATGCAGAGGTCTCTCGTGAACTTCTCTGGGGTTTGTTTCACTCCAGTAACGCATATTTTGTTTGTTTACACACCCACTGAGGTGAAAATGTGCCTCATCAGAAAAAAACACAATTGCGTCACGGGGTATCGTTGCTAACCTGTCTTCACAAGAGGTCCGCCGTGTCAAATAGTCCCATGCTGACAAATGTTGGACCACGCACATTTTATACGGGTGAAAAATCAGTTCATCATGAAGAATCCGGTGGAGAGAACGTCTTGAAATGCCAAGAGCAAATGATTGCTTCCGAGCAGAGCGTTTCGGAGATTGCAGTACTGCTGCTCTAACTCTCTCGATGTTTTGTGGTGTTGTAATCCTTCTCTCAGGTCCCCTTCGTACACATGACACATTCCCTGCTGTTCTGAATGCATTCACCCAATTTACAATTGATTGCCGTCCAGGAACACGTCCGCGCGGAGGAACAGCGAATTGTAAACGAAAAACACGCTGCACTGCAATGATCGAGTGGGCATTTGAAAAATACGCTTCAACACAAAATGACCTCTCCTCACGTGTCCACTGCATGATGGCAACTGAAAGGCAGAGGAATACAAATCTCCCATCAGCCACTGTAAGCCACACCCACTCTCCCCTCTCTTCGACCGACAGTGCCGCCACAGCATGCAGTGCAAAAAAGCAAATTACCGCGCTCCACCCTGTATTTATATACTTTTATGCATTTTTCAGTCTTTCGGTCCTCTCCCGACATCTCATGTATTCTGAGGACCTGTCTACTTCCAGTCCCATCCATTTATCATTTTGGCACATGTGTCTCCATGATAATCTGTTTTTCTCTTCCTCTCCTGAACTGATTGATAACCTTGTAGGATACGTCACAGAGGGAATCATTTCTCTGGCATCGGTACATGTGTTAATAAGGCTTTTTATACATCCTCTAATGTTAAAAACACAGGGTTGTAGCATCAAAAGGGACTTTCTTGTGAAAACGCGACGATTAATCCAAAAATTCATATTGTGTAAAATGTTTTACTGAGGTGATTGGAAGGCACGGTGCTACTTCATCTCCTGCCAGCTGTATATGACCCGAGGCTGCAGAGTCGGCCCTGCATAGTCAATAGCCCCCTATGCCGCGTGCTCGACAGGAACCGCCGCCACTTGGTTTAAGTGATCTACGGAGAACACAGAGTTCAGACCCCGGATGAACGGATACTGATTGAATATCCTAATGATATAGCAGCGACGTCTGTCCTGAGACAACCCTACTAAGCATCGTCAGCCTGAATAGCTCATTACCACAATGTTAATTATTCCAGAGTTAACTATCAAGACTTAAGTGGATGACATCACTGCACCAAAGTAATGACATCACAGCACCCAAGTAGTGACAACATTGCATCCAAGTACTAACATCACTGCATCCAACTCTCCCCTCTCCAATCTGTCCTGAATGCGTCTGCCAGGATTATATTCCTCACCAATCGTTACACCGATGCCTCTACCCTGTGCCAGTCATTACACTGGTTACCCATCCCCTCCAGAATCCAGTGCAAAACTATTACCCTCATTCACAAAGCACTCCATGGCTCAGCACCACCATGCGAGGTTCCTCGCATCATGTTCTCATACACTTTATGCAGTTAATAGCCCTCTGTGTCTGTACTGCTACATACTTAGGCAGTTAACTGGTTCATGCAGCGTTACATGAACACCCGAGCCTTACACTATGGCTGGTCCGAATAACGAAAGCAATTGTTACCATCCACCTCTCGTGTCTCCCCTTTTTCCTATAGATTGTAAGCTTGCGAGCAGCAGGGCCCTCACTCCTCTTGGTATCTGTTTTGATCTGTGATTATTGTTAGGCTGAAATGTCTATTCTCTGTACAAATCCCCTCCATAATTGTAAAGCGCTGCGGAATATGTTGGCGCTACATAAATAAAATTATTATTATCCAAGTAGTGACATCACTGCACCCAATCAGTGACATAACTGCATTCAAGTAATGACATCATTGCACCCAAGTAGTGACATCACTGCACCCAAATAGTGACATCACTGCACCCAAGTAGTGACATCACTGCACCCAAGTAGGGACGTCACTGCACCCAAGTAGGGACGTCACTGCATCCAAGTAGTGACATCACTGCACCCAAGTAGGGACGTCACTGCACCCAAGTAGGGACGTCACTGCATCCAAGTAGTGACATCACTGCACCCAAGTAGGGACGTCACTGCACCCAAGTAGGGACGTCACTGCATCCAAGTAGGGACATCACTGCACCCAAGTAGGGACATCACTGCACCCAAGTAGGGACATCACTGCACCCAAGTAGGGACGTCACTGCACCCAAGTAGGGACATCACTGCACCCAAGTAGGGATGTCATTGCACCCAAGTAGGGACGTCACTGCACCCAAGTAGGGACGTCACTGCATCCAAGTAGGGATGTCATTGAACCCAAGTAGGGATGTCACTGCATCCAAGTAGGGACATCACTGCACCCAAGTAGGGACATCACTGCACCCAAGTAGGGACGTCACTGCACCCAAGTAGGGACATCACTGCACCCAAGTAGGGATGTCATTGCACCCAAGTAGGGACGTCACTGCACCCAAGTAGGGACGTCACTGCATCCAAGTAGGGATGTCATTGAACCCAAGTAGGGATGTCACTGCATCCAAGTAGGGACATCACTGCACCCAAGTAGGGACATCACTGCACCCAAGTAGGGACATCACTGCATCCAAGTAGTGACATCACTAGGGTTGAGCGAAACGGGTCGAACATTTTCAAAAGTCGCCGACTTTTGGCTAAGTCGGGGTTTCATGAAACCCGATCCGACCCCTGTGCGGGGTCGGCCATGCGGTACGCGACTTTCGCGCCAAAGTCGCGTTTCAATGACGCGAAAAGCGCCATTTCTCAGCCAATGAAGGTAAACGCAGAGTGTGGGCAGCGTGATGACATAGGTCCTGGTCCCCACCATCTTAGAGAAGGGCATTGCAGTGATTGGCTTGCTGTCTGCGACGTCACAGGGGCTATAAAGAGGCGTTCCCGCCGACCGCCATCTTACTGCTGCTGATCTGAGCTTAGGGAGAGGTTGCTGCCGCTTTGTCAGAAGCAGGGATAGCGTTAGGCAGGGTCCATTAACCACAAAACCGCTTGTGCTGCAGCGATTTGCACTGTCCAACACCACCCTCGGTGTGCAGGGACAGTGGAATTTTTTTTTTTTTTTTTTTTCCCCTCAGCGCTGTAGCTCATTGGGCTGCCCTAGAAGGCTCCCTGATAGCTGCATTGCTGTGTGTACGCCGCTGTGCAAACCAACTGCTTTTTTCAAAGCACAAATCCTCTTGTTCCTTCCTTTCTGCACAGCTATCTTTTTTGTTTGTCCACACTTTTTATTTCATTTGTGCATCAGTCCACTCCTTATTGCTGCCTGCCATACCTGGCTGAGATTACTGCAGGCAGGGAGATAGTAGCTGCCTGCCATACCTGGCTGAGATTACTGCAGGCAGGGAGATAGTAATTGTAGGACATTCCCTGTTTTTTTTTTTTTTTTTTTTTTGGTGGGAGATTAAGATTGGCAATTTGGCATTTCTGCTAGAGTGCCATCCCTGTGTGTGCCATCTCTCTCACATAGTGGGCCATAGAAAGCCTTTTCATTTTTCTGTATTTTTTTTTGTGGGGTGTATAAATTCTCCCTGATAAAAATACAGTGGGAGATTAATATTGGCCTTTGGGCTTGTGTGCCAGTCCTGAGTGTGCCATCTCTCTCACAAATAGTGGGCCATAGAAAGCCTATTTTATTTTTTTTTGGGTTTTATAAATTCTCCCTGAAAAAAAGGGAGATTAATATTGGCCTCTGGGCTTCTGTGCCAGTCCTGAGCGTGCCATCTGTGCCAGTCCTGAGCGTCCCATCTCTCTCACAAATAGTGGGCCATAGAAAGCCTATTTAATTTTTTTTTTGGTTTTATAAATTTTCCCTGAAAAAAGGGAGATTAATATTGGCCTCTGGGCTTGTGTGCCAGTTGTGAGCGTGCCATCTGTGCCAGTCCTGAGCGTGCCATCTCTCTCACAAATAGTGGGCCATAGAAAGCCTATTTAATTTTTTTTTTGGTTTTATAAATTTTCCCTGAAAAAAGGGAGATTAATATTGGCCTCTGGGCTTGTGTGCCAGTTGTGAGCGTGCCATCTGTGCCAGTCCTGAGCGTGCCATCTCTCTCACAAATAGTGGGCCATAGAAAGCCTATTTAAATATTTTTTTGGTTTTATAAATTCTCCCAGAAAAAAAGGGAGATTAATATTGGCCTCTGGGCTTCTGTGCCAGTTGTGAGCGTGCCATCTGTGCCAGTCCTGAGCGTGCCATCTCTCTCACAAATAGTGGGCCATAGAAAGCCTATTTAAATATTTTTTTGGTTTTATAAATTCTCCCAGAAAAAAAGGGAGATTAATATTGGCCTCTGGGCTTCTGTGCCAGTCCTGAGCGTGCCATCTGTGCCAGTCCTGAGCGTCCCATCTCTCTCACAAATAGTGGGCCATAGAAAGCCTATTTTATTTTTTTTTTGGGTTTCAGAAATTCTCCCTGGAAAAAAAAAGGGAGATTAATATTGCCCTTTGGGCTTGTGTGCCAGTACTAAGCGTTCCATCTCTCTCTCTCTCTCAGTCAGTGGGCCATAGAACGCATATTTTTGGTTTTATTTGTTTTCTAAATTCTCCCTGAAAAAATCATTTTATTTTATTTGGTTTCTAAATTCTTCCTGATAAAATCATATTTTTTTTATTATTTTTATTTCTAAAGTCTCCCTGAAAAAAAAAAAAAAAAAAAACAACCAAAAAAACAGTGGGAGATTAATATTGGCCTTTCTGCTTGTGTGCCAGTCTTGACTCCTGGGTGTGCCATCTCTCTCTCTCTCTCTCTCTCTCTCTCTCTCTCTCTCTCTCTCTCCAATTGTGGTCCATAGAAAGCCTATATTTTTTTTCCTTGATTTGGGTTCTAAAATCTACCAGAGAAAATAACTACATCAATCATTGGTAGAAAAATATTGGCCTCTGGGTTTGTGTGCCACTCCTGACTCCTGTGTGCGTCATCTCTCAGTCAGTGGGCCATAGAACGCCTATTTTTGGTTTTATTTGTTTTCTAAATTCTCCCTGAAAAAATTATTTTATTTTATTTGGTTTCTAAATTCTTCCTGATAAAATCATATTTTTTTTATTATTTTTTTTTCTAAAGTCTCCCTGAAAAAAAAAAAAAAAAACAGTGGGAGATTAATATTGGCCTTTCTGCTTGTGTGCCAGTCTTGACTCCTGGGTGCGTCATCTCTCAGTCAGTGGGCCATAGAACGCCTATTTTTGGTTTTATTTGTTTTCTAAATTCTCCCTGAAAAAATCATTTTATTTTATTTGGTTTCTAAATTCTTCCTGATAAAATCATATTTTTTTTATTATTTTTTTTTCTAAAGTCTCCCTGAAAAAAAAAAAAAAAAAACAACCAAAAAAAACAGTGGGAGATTAATATTGGCCTTTCTGCTTGTGTGCCAGTCTTGACTCCTGGGTGCGTCATCTCTCAGTCAGTGGGCCATAGAACGCCTATTTTTGGTTTTATTTGTTTTCTAAATTCTCCCTGAAAAAATCATTTTATTTTATTTGGTTTCTAAATTCTTCCTGATAAAATCATATTTTTTTTATTATTTTTTTTTCTAAAGTCTCCCTGAAAAAAAAAAAAAAAAAAACAACCAAAAAAAACAGTGGGAGATTAATATTGGCCTTTCTGCTTGTGTGCCAGTCTTGACTCCTGGGTGCGTCATCTCTCAGTCAGTGGGCCATAGAACGCCTATTTTTGGTTTTATTTGTTTTATAAATTCTCCCTGAAAAAATCATTTTATTTTATTTGGTTTCTAAATTCTTCCTGATAAAATCATATTTTTTTTATTATTTTTTTTTCTAAAGTCTCCCTGAAAAAAAAAAAAAAAAAACAACCAAAAAAAACAGTGGGAGATTAATATTGGCCTTTCTGCTTGTGTGCCAGTCTTGACTCCTGGGTGCGTCATCTCTCAGTCAGTGGGCCATAGAACGCCTATTTTTGGTTTTATTTGTTTTCTAAATTCTCCCTGAAAAAATCATTTTATTTTATTTGGTTTCTAAATTCTTCCTGATAAAATCATATTTTTTTTATTATTTTTTTTTCTAAAGTCTCCCTGAAAAAAAAAAAAAAAAAAACAACCAAAAAAAACAGTGGGAGATTAATATTGGCCTTTCTGCTTGTGTGCCAGTCTTGACTCCTGGGTGCGTCATCTCTCAGTCAGTGGGCCATAGAACGCCTATTTTTGGTTTTATTTGTTTTCTAAATTCTCCCTGAAAAAATCATTTTATTTTATTTGGTTTCTAAATTCTTCCTGATAAAATCATATTTTTTTTATTATTTTTTTTTCTAAAGTCTCCCTGAAAAAAAAAAAAAAAAAAACAACCAAAAAAAACAGTGGGAGATTAATATTGGCCTTTCTGCTTGTGTGCCAGTCTTGACTCCTGGGTGTGCCATCTCTCTCTCTCTCTCTCTCCAATTGTGGTCCATAGAAAGCCTACATTTTTTTTCCTTGATTTGGGTTCCAAAATCTACCAGAGAAAATAACTCCATCAATCATTGGTAGAAAAATATTGGCCTCTGGGCTTGTGTGCCACTCCTGATTCCTGTGTGCGTCATCTCTCACTCAGTGGCCCATAGAAAGCATATAGTTTGTTACATTTGTTTTCTAAATTCTCCCTGCAAAAATCTATTTTTTTTTTTTTGGGGGGTTTCTAAAGTGTTCCTGAAAAAAATAAAAATAAAAAAAAAATAATAGTGTGACATTAATATTAACATTTGTGCTTCAGTGACAGTCCTGCGTGTGGGGCATCTCTCTAATTTGCAGCCACCAAAAAAAGAGTGTGTAACATTGGGCCTGATTTTCGCTGTGGTCTCACCAACCTGTAAAGGGGTAGCTAAATCATACAGAAGTTATAGCTCACCGTGTAAGTTGTGTGACTGCAACAAATAACGTTAGTTTGGTTACGTTTTTAAAACAATGAGGAAGTCTAGTGGAAGAGGTCGTGGCCGGGGGCGTTCATTGTCAGCTGGTAATGAGGGTAGTGGTAGTGGTGGAGCATCAGGTGGTCGTGGGGGAAAAAATATTGCACCTAAGTCTGGAGCTGTGGAGCCAGGTTCGTCGTCCGGCTACACAAGGCCTCGAACGCTCCCTTTTCTGGGATTAGGAAAACCGCTTTTAAAGCCGGAGCAGCAAGAGCAAGTTTTGGCTTATCTTGCTGACTCAGCCTCTAGCTCTTTTGCCTCATCTCGTGAAACTGGTAAAAGTAAAAGCAGCGCGTCGTTAGTGGATGTTCACGGTCAGGGACAAGTCACTTCCTTGTCCTCTTCAGCAAAAACAACAACAGAGAAGAATGCAGCAGGCGACACAACGGGTTACTCCATGGAGCTCTTTACACATACCGTCCCTGGCTTAGAAAGTGAAGCAGTTAACAGTCCATGCCCATTACAAATTGAATCTGACATGGAGTGCACTGACGCACAGCCACAGCCAGACTACTATGCTGGTCCTTTGACTCAGACCACAACATTGCCCTCGCAGGGTGCTGATCAAGAATCAGACCCTGATGAGACTATGTTGCCCCATCACGAACGCTATACCACCGAACGACACGGTGACACAGACGAAGTTGCGCAGGAGGTACAAGAAGAGTTATTAGATGACCCAGTTCTTGACCCCGATTGGCAGCCATTGGGGGAACAGGGTGCAGGCGGCAGCAGTTCTGAAGCAGAGGAGGAGGAGGGGCCGCAGCAGGCATCAACATCGCCACAGGTTCCATCTGCCGGGCCCGTATCTTGCCCAAAACGCGTGGCAAAGCCAAAACCTGGTGGAGGACAGCGTGGCCATCCGGTTAAAGCTCAGTCTGCAATGCCTGAAAAGGTATCCGATGCTAGAAAGAGTGCAGTCTGGCATTTTTTTAAACAACATCCAATTGATCAGCGCAAAGTCATCTGTCAAAAATGTTCTACTTCCTTAAGCAGAGGTCAGAATCTGAAAAGTCTCAATACTAGTTGCATGCATAGACATTTAACCACCATGCATTTGAAAGCTTGGACTAACTACCAAACGTCCCTTAAGGTTGTTGCACCCTCGGCCAATGAAGCTAGTCATCAACGCAACATCCCTTCCGGCAGTGTAGGACCACCATTTAGCGCACCACCTGCTGTATCTGTGCAGGTATCTTTGCCAGGCCAAAGCAGTCAGGGTCAGGGAATCACCAGTTTCGTAGTAGGAAACACTGCATCTAGGGCACCGGCGGCAACAATACCATCTCCCACCGTCTCTCAGTCTGCCATGTCCACCGGCACCCCCGCTAGTTCCACGATCTCCAGCTCTCCAGTCCAGCTCACCCTACATGAGACTATGGTTAGAAAAAGGAAATACTTAGCCTCGCATCCGCGTACACAGGGTTTGAACGCCCACATAGCTAGACTAATCTCGTTAGAGATGATGCCCTACCGGTTAGTTGAAAGCGAAGCTTTCAAAGACCTGATGGACTACGCTGTACCACGCTACGAGCTACCCAGTCGACACTTTTTTTCCAGAAAAGCCATCCCAGCCCTCCACCAGCATGTTAAAGAGCGCATCGTCCATGCACTCAGGCAATCTGTGAGCACAAAGGTGCACCTGACAACAGATGCATGGACCAGTAGGCATGGCCAGGGACGTTACGTGTCCATCACGGCACACTGGGTAAATGTGGTGGATTCAGGGTCCACAGGGGACAGCAAGTTTGGGACAGTTCTGCCTAGCCCACGGTCTAGTAAACAGTTGTCTGTAGCCGTTCGCACCCCCTCCTCCTCCTCCTCCTCGTCCTCCTGCAGAAGCAAGAGCTCGTCCACAGACCGCAGTCGCACAAACACTCCATCCGCACCTGCCACTGTTGCACACCAGGTCTCCCATTATGGGGCAGCTACTGGCATACGTCAGCAGGCTGTATTGGCTATGAAGTGTTTGGGCGACAATAGACACACCGCGGAAGTTCTGTCCGAGTTCTTGCAGCAAGAAACGCAGTCGTGGCTGGGCACTGTAGATCTTGAGGCAGGCAAGGTAGTGAGTGATAACGGAAGGAATTTCATGGCTGCCATCTCCCTTTCCCAACTGAAACACATTCCTTGCCTGGCTCACACCTTAAACCTGGTGGTGCAGTGCTTCCTGAAAAGTTATCCGGGGTTATCCGACCTGCTCCTCAAAGTGCGTGGACTTTGCGCACATATCCGCCGTTCGCCTGTACACTCCAGCCGTATGCAGACCTATCAGCGTTCTTTGAACCTTCCCCAGCATCGCCTAATCATAGACGTTGCAACAAGGTGGAACTCAACACTGCACATGCTTCAGAGACTGTGCGAACAGAGGCGGGCTGTTATGTTTTTGTGGGAGGATACACATACACGGGCAGGCAGTAGGATGGCAGACATGGAGTTGTCAGGTGTGCAGTGGTCGAAGATTCAAGACATGTGTCAAGTCCTTCAGTGTTTTGAGGAATGCACACGGCTGGTTAGTGCAGACAACGCCATAATAAGCATGAGCATCCCCCTAATGCGTCTGCTGATGCAAAGTTTGACGCACATAAAGGATCAGGCGTCTGCACCAGAGGAAGAGGAAAGCCTTGATGACAGTCAGCGATTGTCTGGTCAGGGCAGTGTACATGACGAGGTACCGGGCGAAGAGGAGGTGGAGGATGAGGAGGATGATGGGGATGAGTATATTTTTAATGAGGAAGCTTTCCCGGGGGCACGGGAAATTGGTGGCGTGGCAAGGCCGGGTTCTGGTTTTTTGAGGGACACAAGTGACGTAGATTTGCCTGCAACTGCCCCTCAACCAAGCACAACCGCAGATTTGACAACGGGAACTTTGGCCCACATGGCGGATTATGCCTTGCGTATCCTCAAAAGGGACACACGCATTACAAAAATGATGAACGATGACGATTACTGGTTGGCCTGCCTCCTTGATCCTCGCTATAAAGGCAAATTGCAAAATATTATGCCACATGAGAACTTGGAACTAATATTAGCAACAAAACAATCAACTCTTGTTGACCGTTTGCTTCTGGCATTCCCTGCACACAGCGCCCGTGATCGTTCTCACACGAGCTCCAGGGGCCAGCAGACCAGAGGTGTTAGAGGGGCAGAAATCAGAAGTGGCGTTGGACAGAGGGGTTTTCTGACCAGGTTGTGGAGTGATTTTTCTATGACCGCAGACAGGACAGGTACTGCAGCATCAATTCAAAGTGACAGGAGACAACATTTGTCCAGTATGGTTACAAACTATTTTTCATCCCTTATCGACGTTCTCCCTCAACCGTCATTCCCATTTGATTACTGGGCATCCAAATTAGACACCTGGCCAGAATTGGCAGAATATGCATTGCAGGAGCTTGCTTGCCCGGCAGCTAGTGTCCTATCAGAAAGAGTATTCAGTGCTGCAGGTTCAATACTAACAGAAAAAAGGACTCGTCTGGCTACCCAAAATGTAGATGATCTAACCTTCATTAAAATGAACCACAACTGGATTTCAAAATCTTTTGCCCCACCCTGCCCGGCTGACACCTAGCTTTCCTATGAAAAGGTCTTGCCTGTGGACTATTCTGAATGACTTTTCCAATCTCGTAATTTTCTTCACCTGATTGTCCAGCATACGACATGTTTCCACCTCACGAAATGGCCAAACTCCCCACACGGGGCCGTGCTATCGCCACTTTGCGCTTGGACCCTTGAGAGTGCTGTTTGTCTGAAGAGGTGGGTGTGGCCGCTTTTGGTCGACGGCACTGCCACTGGGTCCCTCATAGTACAATAAAGTGTCTCTGGCGGTGGTGGTGCGCACCCAACGTCAGACACACCGTTGTAATATGAGGGGCCCTGTGCCTGTACCGCCGGCCACAAGACAGTTCCCCCCCCCAGCTCAAACAGTGCTGTACCACTAGCAAAATTATCTCTCACAGCTTCACCAATGTGTAGTCTAGCCGCTGACATCCTTCAATGCCTGGCACTGACAATACCATTGTTTTGACATTTTTGTTATGTTAGGCCTTCGAAGCCTGTCTGCGGTCCCTTCTTTCTACAACTACTACACTGACCAGGCCACTGCTGGCCGTGTTACCCTGGAACCAATTTAAAAGTGCCTACAGTCAGCCCAATTTTGTTATGTTAGGCCTTCGAAGACTGTCTGCCGTCACTCCTTCCACTAGACTTCCACTGACCATACACTGCTGCCCATGTACCCCTGGAACCAATTTAAAGTGCCTACAGCCAGCCCAATTTTGTTATGTTAGGCCTTCGAAGCCTGTCTGCGGTCACTCCTTCCACTAGACTTCCACTGACCAGACCACTGCTGCCCGTGTACCCCTGGAACCAATTTAAAAGTGCCTACAGCCATGTGTTATTATTTTAGGCCTTCGATGCCTGTCTGCGGTCACTCCTTCCACTAGGCCTCCACTGACCACACCACTGCTGCCCGTGTACCCCTGGAACCAATTTAAAATTGCCTACAGCCAGCCCAATTTTTTTATTTTAGGCCTTCGATGCCTGTCTGCGGTCCATTCTTTCAACTACTACTACACTGACCAGGTCACTGCTGCCCGTGTACCCCTGGAACCAATTTAAAATTGCCTACAGCCAGCCCAATTTTTTTATTTTAGGCCTTCGATGCCTGTCTGCGGTCCATTCTTTCAACTACTACTACACTGACCAGGTCACTGCTGCCCGTGTACCCCTGGAACCAATTTAAAATTGCCTACAGCCATGTGTTATTATTTTAGGCCTTCGATGCCTGTCTGCGGTCACTCCTTCCACTAGGCCTCCACTGACCACACCACTGCTGTCCGTGTACCCCTGGAACCAATTTAAAATTGCCTACAGCCATGTGTTATTATTTTAGGCCTTCGATGCCTGTCTGCGGTCACTCCTTCCACTAGGCCTCCACTGACCACACCACTGCTGTCCGTGTACCCCTGGAACCAATTTAAAATTGCCTACAGCCATGTGTTATTATTTTAGGCCTTCGATGCCTGTCTGCGGTCACTCCTTCCACTAGACTTCCACTGACCAGACCACTGCTGCCCGTGTACCCCTGGAACCAATTTAAAAGTGCCTACAGCCAGCCCAAGTTTGTTATGTTAGGCCTTCGATGCCTGTCTGCGGTCACTCCTTCCACTAGGCCTCCACTGACCACACCACTGCTGCCCGTGTACCCCTGGAACCAATTTAAAATTGCCTACAGCCAGCCCAATTTTTTTATTTTAGGCCTTCGATGCCTGTCTGCGGTCCATTCTTTCAACTACTACTACACTGACCAGGTCACTGCTGCCCGTGTACCCCTGGAACCAATTTAAAATTGCCTACAGCCAGCCCAATTTTTTTATTTTAGGCCTTCGATGCCTGTCTGCGGTCCATTCTTTCAACTACTACTACACTGACCAGGTCACTGCTGCCCGTGTACCCCTGGAACCAATTTAAAATTGCCTACAGCCATGTGTTATTATTTTAGGCCTTCGATGCCTGTCTGCGGTCACTCCTTCCACTAGGCCTCCACTGACCACACCACTGCTGTCCGTGTACCCCTGGAACCAATTTAAAATTGCCTACAGCCATGTGTTATTATTTTAGGCCTTCGATGCCTGTCTGCGGTCACTCCTTCCACTAGGCCTCCACTGACCACACCACTGCTGTCCGTGTACCCCTGGAACCAATTTAAAATTGCCTACAGCCATGTGTTATTATTTTAGGCCTTCGATGCCTGTCTGCGGTCACTCCTTCCACTAGACTTCCACTGACCAGACCACTGCTGCCCGTGTACCCCTGGAACCAATTTAAAAGTGCCTACAGCCAGCCCAAGTTTGTTATGTTAGGCCTTCGATGCCTGTCTGCGGTCACTCCTTCCACTAGGCCTCCACTGACCACACCACTGCTGCCCGTGTACCCCTGGAACCAATTTAAAATTGCCTACAGCCAGCCCAATTTTTTTATTTTAGGCCTTCGATGCCTGTCTGCGGTCCATTCTTTCAACTACTACTACACTGACCAGGTCACTGCTGCCCGTGTACCCCTGGAACCAATTTAAAATTGCCTACAGCCAGCCCAATTTTTTTATTTTAGGCCTTCGATGCCTGTCTGCGGTCCATTCTTTCAACTACTACTACACTGACCAGGTCACTGCTGCCCGTGTACCCCTGGAACCAATTTAAAATTGCCTACAGCCATGTGTTATTATTTTAGGCCTTCGATGCCTGTCTGCGGTCACTCCTTCCACTAGGCCTCCACTGACCACACCACTGCTGTCCGTGTACCCCTGGAACCAATTTAAAATTGCCTACAGCCATGTGTTATTATTTTAGGCCTTCGATGCCTGTCTGCGGTCACTCCTTCCACTAGGCCTCCACTGACCACACCACTGCTGTCCGTGTACCCCTGGAACCAATTTAAAATTGCCTACAGCCATGTGTTATTATTTTAGGCCTTCGATGCCTGTCTGCGGTCCATTCTTTCAACTACTACTACACTGACCAGGGCACTGCTGGCCGTGTACCCCTGGAACCAACATCAGAAAATATAAAAATAAGTATTTTGCTTATAAAAAAGAAAATACTGGTGAGATATCAAATGCAGACATTTTAACATTAAAAACAAACACACAACTCTAATCTGGTACAGTACTAAAAATGGCCACCAGCTACAATTACTTTCTCCTGCAAGTAGTTAACTGAAAGTTTTTTTAAATTGAAAACACACATATGGCATCCACCGAGTGTTGTCCTGTCGCGTCTTCTTTATATTATTGCCGAGAAGATGCAAAATAATGAAAATAATAAAATCATTAATTACCAAAATAATAGAGAAAGTCAACACCACATTGCAAATAAACATTCATTCCAAATAAAGAAGCAGGGCGCGTCCGAGGGTGAGTATATACCTAATAAGAATATAATCACCCTCGGACGCGCAATGCTTATTTCCAACAGCCTTCCTTCCTAAGAATCAGCCCTTCCGTCGTGTAGAGAGACGTTGTGTTACACTCCAAGGTGTTCCCCAGGTTGCCTTTCCTGAGCTTCGATCTTCCGGCTCTCGTTTAGTAGTTCTTGGAAACTACTCTGCATTAGGCCTTCAAATTGGGTATGGGGTGTAGAGAGATGGTGTGTTCCACTCCAAGGTGTTCCCCAGGTTGCCTTTCCTGAGCTTCGATCTTCCGGCTCTCGTTTAGTAGTTGTTGGAAACTACGCTGCATTAGGCCTTCAAATTGGGTATGGGGTGTAGCGAGAGGGTGTGTTACACTCCAAGGTGTTCCCCAGGTTGCCTTTCCTGAGCTTCGATCTTCCGGCTCTCGTTTAGTAGTTCTTGGAAACTACACTGCATTAGGCCTTCAAATTGGGTATGGGGTGTAGAGAGAGGGTGTGTTACACTCCAAGGTGTTCCCCAGGTTGCCTTTCCTGAGCTTCGATCTTCCGGCTCTCGTTTAGTAGTTGTTGGAAACTACGCTGCATTAGGCCTTCAAATTGGGTATGGGGTGTAGAGAGAGGGTGTGTTACACTCTAAGGTGTTCCCCAGGTTTCCTTGCCATTGCTTCGGTCTTCCGACTCTCGTTTAGTAGTTGTAGAAAAGTACACTGCATTAGGCCATACAAAATGGGTATGGGGTGGAGAGAGATGGTGTGTTACACTCCAAGGTGTTCCCCAGGTTGCCTTTCCTGAGCTTCTATCTTCAGGCTCTCATTAAATTGTGGTTAAATGGAACAACTGCATTTGGCGTACTAGTTGGTTTGGGGCCTACTATCGGTGTCTGCCACTCCTTGCTGTTCTCCTCCACTGAACAAAGCTGTGCCGCCTGTTTACTACGGTTGCCAATTTTGAACTGCATTTCGACTACTTACTGATTTGGCCCTACTCTCTGTGTCAGCCTCTCATTCCAGTTGTCCTCCACTGCAATGCCCCCTGGTTATTCCTGTGTTACCAATTTTGAACTGCATTTAGCCCACTTTCTTCTTTGGGCCTATATCTGTGTTTCCACTTCATCGTGCCCATTGCCCAGCCAGTGATAGATGAGTCTGCTGGTACATTGACCCATAACGCAACATTCCCCGTGCACGCTACACAACAACATTGTGACCCTGCTGAAAGTCAGGTTGCTCTTCCCGCATACCATACCACCTTACACGGGGACAAAGAGGAAGGTGCAGATGAAAGTGCAGGTTCCTTCATCAGGTGGGGGGAGGAATACTAGTTGGCGACGTCACTGGCACAGGGCCTCTCATAGTACGCAAAAGTGTTGCTGCCGGTGGGAGGCGCCCCCGCCGTGCAAACACACCGCTGTACTTTGAGGGGCCCTGTGCCAGTGCCAATGCCAACGAGTGGGCCCCCCCTGCTTGCTCAGGTTCACAGCACTTGCAAAGTTGAAATACTTACCTCTCCCTGCTCCACTGCCGTGACGTGGTCCAGATTTCCTGGGCCCACTAATTACTTGAACCAGCCCTACCCCCCACAACTTTAGCCAAATGACCCCCAATTTCAAATGCCTTCCAATTATTATAAGGTAAATTACGCTTGACAAGCTTCATTAAGAAGAATGGATGGTTTTGACATTAAAATGGCCACTCTAGGTGTTTTCCTGGCCCCCACTCACTGCCGACTATGCTGCCCCATTGACTTGCATTGGGTTTCGTGTTTCGGTCGATCCCGACTTTACGTCATAATCGGCCGATTTCACTCGACCCGACTTTGGACATAGTCGGGTTTCGCAAAACCCGGCTCGACTCTAAAAAGGTCAAGGTCGCTCAACTCTAGACATCACTGCACCCAAGTAGGGACGTCACTGCACCCAAGTAGGGACGTCACTGCATCCAAGTAGTGACATCACTGCACCCAAGTAGGGACGTCACTGCACCCAAGTAGGGACGTCACTGCATCCAAGTAGGGACATCACTGCACCCAAGTAGGGACATCACTGCACCCAAGTAGGGACATCACTGCACCCAAGTAGGGACGTCACTGCACCCAAGTAGGGACGTCACTGCACCCAAGTAGGGATGTCATTGCACCCAAGTAGGGACGTCACTGCACCCAAGTAGGGACGTCACTGCATCCAAGTAGGGATGTCATTGAACCCAAGTAGGGATGTCACTGCATCCAAGTAGGGACATCACTGCACCCAAGTAGGGACATCACTGCACCCAAGTAGGGACATCACTGCACCCAAGTAGGGACATCACTGCACCCAAGTAGGGACGTCACTGCACCCAAGTAGGGATGTCATTGCACCCAAGTAGGGACGTCACTGCACCCAAGTAGGGACGTCACTGTACCCAAGTAGGGACGTCACTGCATCCAAGTAGTGACTTCACTGCACCCAAGTAGGGACATCAATGCATACAAGTAGGGACATCACTGCATACAAGTAGTGACTTCACTGCACCCAAGTAGGGACATAAGTGCACCCAATTAATGACATCACTGCATCCAAGTAATTACATCACTGCATCCAAGTAGTAAAGGAAATAATGGTGTGTATTCAGGTCAGAGGTAAGTAGGTGCTGGTAAAACAGACCGTGTGGTCCAAAACAGTCCAATATCAAAAATTACCGCACACTTGAAGCTGGTATGATGCAAATATATAACAAGTTTATTGTGTTCACAAAACAGGTTGCCACAAAAAGGAAACAAGAAGTGCAGATAGAAACCCAACGTTTCGACCCTCCCGGGCCTTATTCATGGGGTTACTTGATGCACGCTAGGATACATATGTAGGTGGCAGGCATAGGGTAGGAGGGCAAGTCCCTTGGTATATAAGCTGTCGCTTTACCTGGAACAGGCTGGGAATATGCTGTTTTGTAATGCAAAGCGATAGTGGCACACAGAGGCTGTGACATCCGTAGTGGGCCTGTGTATAGCTGGATGACCCGTGCAGGCAGCGCTCCTGAGGCTTGTAGTGACGTAAATGGAGGGTGCTGGATGAGCGGCGGAGTTCTTAGCGCACAAGTTGGCCAATTTGTGTATTTCCATGGGTTTAGAGTTGCAAATGGTCAAACAGAAATTGGCCAATTTGGGAATATAATCCGTGAACTACCACGATCCAATGTGGCCAGATTTTTGCTACCATGTGCAGACTCCAGGGTCGCCTCTCCGGCCCTCCATACTTGACCGTCTCTCGGCTCCGCTGTACCTTGACAATCAGTACATTTGACAGCGTGCCACTATTTCACGCTATGAGATTGATCCGTCAAATGTACAAGCTGACAAGGCTCAGTACAGCTCGGAGGCCGCCAAGCATGCGGGAGAACGGAGAAAACCCTGAGCTGGACCATCGCTGGAGATGTCACTTTACGTTTAAAGAAACTGTACCCTAAAAAAAGCTAAAAAAATATATAATAAATAAATTTCTGATCCTATTCACTATAATAGGACCACGTGACTTTGTCTTGTACTCATCATCGCCCCCTGCTGGAAAAGGCAATTTGCAAGGGATGACGCGAGGAAAGGGGAAGAAGTAGCAGCTGTGCGGTAAAATGACTGTCACTTTTCAAGCCTATTGATCCAATGGTTCTATCATCCTATACGAGAGAAGTATTTCATTATAAATTGTTGTTACATATTAATCCTTAAAGGGGTTGTCCACTATTCGGACATCAAAATTCTCACTCATAATAGTCCCCTTTATAAAATAAAGAAAACAGCCTGTATTCACCTCCGTTGCTGGCTGCGTCTGCAACGTATCTCCGTTCACCAATATATTGAAGACATGAGAACTGCTGCTGCTCTCTGACTTCCTTGGAAGGAAGTGAGACCATTAGCAGCAGCTGATTGACTGCAGTGCTCACGTGACATAACGTCATGCGTGCCCCTCACTGGAATGGTGCCGGCCCCAGAGGTGAGTATAGACTGTTTCTTATTATACATGGTGGACTATAGTAATTGAGAAGAGGTTGTCTGAATAGTGGACAATCCCTTTAAAGGGGACCTTTCACTCGTCTTAAATATGAAGTTTCTTTACCTGGTGTAATAGCTGCTGTTCTCCTGAATCCGGCGATGTTTTTCTTTTCTCCCTACGCCTCTCCGTTCCTGAGATACGGCCTCTTCTTCCGAGTATATAAATCTAGCCTTGTCAGCAAGTGGGCGTGGTCCTAAATTACCTGTGGGCGTGTTTTGTACGGCCCTACCCAGTTGGCTAACAAGACTAGTTTTACATACAGGGAAGAGGAGGGCGTATCTCAGGAACGGAGGGGCGCAGGAACAAAAGGAAAACATCGCCGGATTCAGGAGAACAGCGGCATTTACACCAGGCAAAACCCTCCACATATATCTATATTTATATATTAAAAAAAAAAGATTAATTTCTTATACAAAGACCAATCAGTGCGGCCTGACTGCACCTACAGGGCCACTGCTCTGTTTTAAATTGACCGTCTATACTAGTTCTCAGGATTGGTGGAGGTCCTATAGGACGGACCGCTCCACTGTGAGAGGTGGATATAGCTTTTATAGCACTTTTCGTAAATAAGGGTTTTCAGTGGAGATATATCAATTAAATTTAAAAAATCCTACAGGCGCCATATATGACCCCAGCCTAATTAGCCAACCACGTAACGTGCCATCCCGCCATCGCTACTGCCCTCACTGCAGGGTAATCTATTGAACCGCCTTTTCGTGATGGCTGCTCAGAATTTTTTTTTTGGCTAACTTATTTGAAAAATTTTCAATCTCGGTCACCGTGTGCTGATGGGCACAAAAAAGAATTCCCTTAATGAGTGTCCTGTGGATGATGAGGGTACAGAGAGCCCTTCATGCGGCTTCGTGCACAATTGGAACCCCGAGCCTCTTTGATATATAGGATTCTAGTACAGTCAGTCCTCTCGTCGCCATCGCCCTGCGGAGGGAGAGCGCTGGGAAAAATGAGGCATATTGAATTCCGTCCTCGGCCTCATTGTCTGCAAAGTGTCAGGTTCCTGAACGTCTCAGATATTACACATATCACATAACAGTAGCATTAACCCTTAGAATACAGCAACAGGCAGGGACACCGCCTGCACTCGGGGTCACCTGTAGAGGTCTAGTCAAAACTGGCAATATAGAGGCATCATGGCTCCAACGTTTGAGCAATGGAAAGACCTCCCGAGCTTCTTCCTGGTTGTCAGGGAATAGTAGAGGCGAGTATTGTTTTTTTTCTTGCTATTTTTGTATGTTTTCTGACATTTTTATTTTTTTTCCCCTAAAGGTCGGATAAGCCCTTTAAATAATAAAGGTCAGCTGTCACTAGAGGGAGCTCGCTGCATAGTCTCCTATTGAATTAAATGATGACTCGGTATTCACTGAGCTCCCCCTAGTGGTGACACAAGTCGCCAGATATCAGATAGAATACAGTACACGCTACACAGAAATCCGCTTATTCTGGACGGTACAGAGCACAAGATATAATGTAGTCACATAATATGATAACTGTTGATATGGCATATATACACAAGCGGTACACATACAATCCTACTTCTTGTGGATCAATGCTAGCAATGACCATTACAGGTCAGCACCTATACACACGCATATACATATACACGGCATAAACTCAGCATATACATATACACGGCATAAACTCAGCATATACATATACACGGCATAAACTCAGCATATACATATACACGGCATAAACTCAGCATATACATATACACGGCATAAACTCAGCATATACATATACACGGCATAAACTCAGCATATACATATACACGGCATAAACTCAGCATATACATATACACGGCATAAACTCAGCATATACATATACACGGCATAAACTCAGCATATACATACACATGGCATAAACTCAGCATATACATACACACGGCATAAACTCAGCATATACATACACATGGCATAAACTCAGCATATACATACACACGGCATAAATTCAGCATATACATATACACGGCATAAACTCAACATATACATACACACGGCATAAATTCAGCATATACATACACACGGCATAAACTCAGCATATACATACACACGGCATAAACTCAGCATATACATACACACGGCATAAATTCAGCATATACATGTATACGGCATAAACTCAGCATATACATACACACGGCATAAACTCAGCATATACATACCATGGCATAAACTCAGCATATACATGTACATGGCATAAACTCAGCATATACATACCATGGCATAAACTCAGCATATACATGTACACGACATAAACTCTACATATACACGGCATAAACTCAGCATATACATGTACACGGCATAAACTCAGCATATACATACACACGGCATAAACTCAGCATATACATGTACACGGCATAAACTCAGCATATACATATACACGGCATAAACTCAGCATATACATGTACACGGCATAAACTCAGCATATACATACACACGGCATAAACTCAGCATATACATGTACACGGCATAAACTCAGCATATACATGTACATATTCACAGCATAAACTTGGTATATACATATGCACATACCTATGCATGGAATATGTATATACAAATACATGACACAAACTCTACTTATACACACATAGACATATACATGGCATAATCTCGGCATATACAGCTCTGGCAAAAATGAAGAGACCACCACATCAAATCCCTGTCATGGCCGCCCAATCTCCAGACCTGAACCCCATTGAAAACCTCTGGAATGTAATCAAGAGGATGATGAATGGTCACAAGCCATCAAACTAAGAAGAACTGCTGACATTTTTGTACCAGGAGAGGCATAAGATCTCCCCAAAAACTGTGTGAAAGACTGGTGGAAAGCATGCCAAGACGCATGAAAGCTGTGACTAAAAATCATGGTTATTCCACAAAATATTGATTTCTGAACTCTTCCTGAGGTAAAACATTAGTATTGTTGTTTCTAAATGATTATGAGCTTGTTTTCTTTGCATTATTTGAGGTCTGAAAGCACTGGGTTTTTTTTGTAATTTTGACCATTTTTCTTTGTCAGAAAAAAAAAATACAAAATGTATTGGAACTTCGGAGACGTTGTCAGAAGTTTATAGATTAAAAGAACAATTTACATTTTACTCAAAAATATACCTATAAAGAGAAAAATCAGACAAACTGAACATTTTGCAGTGATCTCTTAATATACACATACATATACACGGCATAAATTTGGCATGTAAACGTAAATGTGCATGAGAAAAACATACATACTTACATGGCATAACCTCGGCATGTACATACACACAGGAATATACATGGTGTAAATGTGTCATATACATATACACGGTATGAGCTCAGCAAATAGATATACACCTTGACATATACATATATACCTCAGTACATACACATACATATACACCTCAGCATATACATATACACGGTATGAGCGCAGCAAATAGATATACACCTTGACATATACATATATACATGCATACCTCAGTACATATACATACTTATACACCTCAGCATATACATATACACCTCGTCACATACACATAAATATACACTTCAGCATATACACCACAGCATATACATATACACCTCAGCATATACATGCACACATACCTATACACCTCAGCATATACATATAAACATACATATATACCTCAGCATATACATACACACATACATATACACCTCAGCATATACATACACACATACATATACACCTCGGCATATACATAAACACATAAATATACACATACATATACCTCAGCATATACATATACACCTCACTATATACATACACACAAACATATACACCTCAGCATATACATACACACATACGCATACACCTCAACATATACATATACACATAAATATAAACCACAGCGCATATATATATATATATATATATATATATATATATATATACACATACGGTATCTACTATATAATTGTCTAAAGGTCACTTCCGTCTGTCTGTCCCGGATATTCATTGGTCGCGACCTCTGTCTGTGATGGAAATCCAAGTCGCTGATTGGTCTCGCCAGCTGCCTGTCATGGCTGCCGTGGCCAATCAGCGACAGCCACAGTCCGATTAGTCCCTCCCTACTCCCTGCAGTCAGTGCCCACTCCATACTCCCCGCAGTCAGTGCCCGGCGCCCGGTCCATACTCCCCGCAGTCAGTGCCCGGCGCCCGCTCCATACTCCCCGCAGTCAGTGCCCGGCGCCCGCTCCATACTCCCCGCAGTCAGTGCCCGGCGCCCGGTCCATACTCCCCGCAGTCAGTGCCCGGCGCCCGCTCCATACTCCCCGCAGTCAGTGCCCGGGCGCCCGCTCCATACTCCCCGCAGTCAGTGCCCGACGCCCGCTCCATACTCCCCTCCAGTCACCGCTCACACAGGGTTAATGCCAGCTATTAACCCTGTGTGACCAAGTTTTTACTATTGATGCTGCCTATCCAGCATCAATAGTAAAAAGATCTCATGTAAAAAATAATAAAAAAACAAAAAAAACTGCTATTCTCACCTTCTGTAGTCCAACTATGCGCTCCCGCCTGCCGCCAGCTTCCTATCCCAGAGATGTATTGCGAAATTACCCAGAAGGCTTAGCGGTCTCACGAGACCGCTAAGTGATCTGGGTAATTTCGCAATACATCCTGGGAACGCAAGATGGCGGCAGCCGCGCGCATCGCCAGAGGTTCGCTGGATCTACGCTGGATCCTGCCGGGTGAGTATATAACTATTTTTTATTTTAATTATTTTTTTTAACAGGGATATGGTGCCCACACTGCTAAATACTACGTGGGCTGTGTTAGATACTGCGTGGCTGCTATATACTACTTGGCCAGTGTTATATACTATGTGGGCTGTGTTCTATACTGCGTGGGCTGTGCTATATATTACGTGGGCAGTGTTATATACTACGTGGCTGCTATATACTGCGTGGGCAGTGTTATATACTACGTGGCTGCTATATACTATGTGGGCAGTGTTATATACTGTGTGGGCTGCGTTATATACTACATGGCTGCTATATACTACTTGGGCAGTGTTATATACTACGTGGCTGTGTTACATACTGCGCGCTATATACTACGTGGCCACTGTTAGATACTATGTGGGCTGTGTTATATATTACGTGGGCTGTGTTATACATTACATGGCCAGTGTTACATACTACGTGGGCTGTGTTATATACTGTGTGGCTGCTATATACTGCGTGGCTGCTATATACTGTGTGGGCTGTGTTATATACTACGTGGGCAGTGTTATTTACTGCGTGGCCTATATTAACGCATCGGGTATTCTACAATATGTATGTATGTATATAGCAGCCACTTGGTATATACCACAGGCCACGTAGTACTCCTATATACTACGTGGCCTGTGCTATATACTATGTGGCTGCTATATACATACATACATATTCTAGAATACCCGATGTGTTAGAATCGGGCCACCATCTAGTATATATATATATATATATATATATATATGTACAGTATATATATATATACACACACACCTCAGCATATAAACATACCTATACACCTGAACATATACACATACATGTACACCTCTGCATATACAGATACATCCAGCATATACACATACATATACTGTACATCTAAACATATACATATATACCTCTGTATATACACATACATATACACCTCCGCATATACACAAATCCACTTACATAGCTTAAACAATTTCCTGAAATTCTAGCATCGATAGTGGAATAATCACACATGATAAACATCATTCATCAGTCACCGTCATCTACACGCCTCATATCAGACAATAATAACATCATCCTGTACCACTCGGATGATACTGAACATGGACCGAAAAATATTACTTATAAATACACCGTCCCAATAAAATGTAGTTGCATGCTAAACGGGCAGACCCCAGCTACATTCATTCCCATTATCCGGAGCATGATACTCACTTGGGGAGATCTCCGTATACACAAGAGCCAGGTCTGCACATTGTGCATCTGGGTAATAAAGTATATACCCCCCACCTCCATTATGGCGCCTCACCTCAGCACACACCCAGCTGTAGATGGCCCCCAGAGCTATCGCACACCTGTACAGACAGCACTCCAAACAGACCCCGGGGGGATGATTTCTAGTGACATGTGAATAAACCTGCCAGGGTAAAATGACACCTGAGGTCCAGACCTGAGGTCTATCGTCTATTCCATTCCTGCCCATAAGAAAAATGGCGTCTAACGCTTCCAGACCCCCAATGTCATTCCGAAATTGTATACCTTTTATTATTAGACCACTCTTATAATATCAAAATTGCGCCGATTAATTCTAATCTATATAGTAGTCTGATACCTATAGGCAGTTGACTTATTAGTCGTGCCTTTGTTGCCATGATTTCGCCCATTGTCTTTGTTTTCTTGGAGACAAAGCAATGTTGTGAGACATTTTTCAAGATGGCTGACACGCAGAGTTTTCTGTGTATCCCTGACAACGTCCACATTCAGATATATCCTGAATGGAGCGAATTGTACTATTAGTAGTAGGAAAGCCTATATACATATGTGGGCAGATATTACAGTAGGGTCCATTCACTGCCATTATATGTGATACTCTATTATAGGCGTAAAGGGGTCAAAGATCTGAATAATGGTGCTCCACAGACGAGTGACTACTAGGAGTACGGGGCCTTGTCATTGATGTACAGTCCTCACAATGCTGCGGAGCAGCGCTCCCTCCGCAGACACGGTGCTGCCCTGTAGGTGTCATTCACAGCCATACACACAGGCCTTGTGTGTGTCCGCCACATACACGCCGTGAGAGTGACATTGCAGACCGGCCTCGCCATGTCCCAGACACTTATGTACACAAGAATGCTCAGATTTTCCAGGATAGAACGACAGGGCTTCACTAATGTCAGTCAATGTACGAGTCCGTATCCTATAAGTGTTAAATGACCCATATCCAACATTACAGAGAACGGGAGGGATCGATGTCGGTTTTTATAGCAATGCCCCCCTATAGAAGTAACGCTCTGCAGGCCTCAACATGGCTCACAGGAGATCTGATGGTCTGCAGTTGCTGGGCAGAAAAGTGTTAACGTGGTGATATTCCTTCTGGATTTCGCACATAACAAGAGGTTAATGGGTTAAGTTGTGGTTTGAGGCGTGCAAAGGGTTAATCGGGCACCAAAGCTTATGACTGGGTCACATATGGGGGCATCTTATGCAATGGTTTTGGAAATTTTAGTGACCACGAATGTATCTGCTAAGGGGTTAATAGGGTATGCTGGATTCTGATGATATTATATATAGGATATAGGGTGGGAGGGATGCGTTATAAAAGGGTTATATATAGGGGCTGTCTTACCTGTATGGAGTAGTGTTCAGATTGTAGGTAGGAGCCCACCCCAGACTTCTCTCATCCCGTGTCCTGGAGGGTCTTCTGTACCAGTATGAATGGTCCGGTCACACATCAGACTAGTGCATCCCAGCTCTGCCTCCTGTCACTTCCATAGGCCGGGCCTCTCCTAACAGGTCGTCTGCCACCCCGTCCCCCCGAGCACAGAGCCAGTGATACAGCAGCACAGCCTGCCGTCTACCTGCACAATCTGTATTCACCACCATCTATTCCTCCGCCCGTCTGTGTCCTCCAAAGTCACTGCCGCTATTATGTGCTTATCCTATATCTATACTGTCCCATCTATATCCTATATCCCGCCTCTCCTTTGTCCCTATCCGATACACCTGTCCTACCCAACTCTATTTCTGTTTTCCTATATCCCTGTGCTATTCCCAAACCTATATCTTTACTTCTTTGTCCTTATCCTATATCCCTGTCCTATACCATTTCATTTGTCCGTACCCGATATCCTGGTCCTATTCCGTCTCCTTTGTTCGTACCCGATATCCCGGTCCTATTTCATCTCCTTTGTTCGTACCCGATGTCCCGGTCCTATTTCGTCTCCTTTGTCCGGACCCTATATCCCGGTCGTATTCTGTCTCCTTTGTGTGGACCCTATATCCCTGTCCTATACCATCTCATTTGTTCGTACCCTATATCCCGGTCCTATTCCGTTTCCTTTGTCCGGTCTGTACCCTATATCCCGGTCCTATTCCGTCTCCTTTGTCCGGTCTGTACCCTATATCCCGGTCCTATTCCGTCTCCTTTGTCCAGTCTGTACCCTATATCCCGGTCCTATTCCGTCTTCTTTGTCCGGTCTGTACTCTATATCCCGATCCTATTCCGTCTCCTTTGTCCGTACCCTATATCCCGGTCCTATTCCGTCTCCTTTGTCCGTACCCTATATCCCGGTCCTATTCCCTCTCCTTTGTCCGGTCTGTACTCTATATCCCGGTCCTATTCCATCTCCTTTGTCCGGTCTGTACTCTATATCCCGGTCCTATTCCGTCTCCTTTGTCCGTACCCTATATCCCGGCCCTATTCCGTCTCCTTTGTCCGGTCTGTACCCTATATCCGGACCTATTCTGTCTCCTTTGTCCGTACCCTATATCCCGGCCCTATTCTGTCTCCTTTGTCCGTACCCTATATCCCAGCCTTTCTCCCCCTCCTGCATGTGAATCCTATATGTCGGTATTTCTGTACACTCCTGTGTCCATCTCCCATATCCTTTGCCCCAATCCCCGTCCTTTGCTCTTTGTCCGTCTCCGTCTCTATATTCCGGTCTCCCTCTTCTGCATCCTTTACCCTTGCGTCTGGATCTTATACCTCCTTCCTGCTGTGTATTCTAGCTCTTCGCTCTTTCTGCTTTCCTCGGTGGCCTCGCTTTTGTCATTCCTCTGTAATCCCCAGCCTGAGTCTTGGTTTCGCACTCCCTTGTTCTTCCCGTATCCCTCCCTGTATCCTTCTTTCTCTGTCTCTTTTCTGTGGCAGAGTCTCTCCTCCCTGTTTATCCTCTCTGCCTCCCCCTCCCCTGTGCTGTATCCCGTCTCTCTCTTCTGATCTCCTTCCTTCCACCACCTTCTCCTCTATGTCCACATCTCCCTCTCTGTCCTGTGATAACCTTGTGTCCCTCTGGCTGACACTCTAATTAACCCCATTAGTCCCTTACCAATTCCTATAGTCACCCTCCCAATGTCCACCTGTCTGCGGCTCACCTGTATACCTTATCTGCTGCCTTCAATCAGATGATGGACCCCCCCACCCTGATCTCTCTTTATGAATGGATCTCTCCAAGCTCCAATGTTGGGGTATGCTCGGTGCCCATATATTATTCTGCACCCCTATTATTTTATTCCACAGCTTGGCACCCCACTAATCATTTCTTCTCCATATCATGTGACAGACAGCAGCTGGGTCCTAGAGGCAGAATGTTAGTTTCTAGGTCAACTGTGCGGGAGGGAGGGACGTAAGCGTGTGTGCGCTGTCTCTTTAACAGCAGGTGTTTTGAGCTTTCCTTAACTCCTTCCTCACCTCTCGCCTTATAATTAAAAGATTGGAGCCTCCCCGAATCATAAATCCCACCCCTGTATTTACAAATGCCCACTTAATGTAGGAGCGTCTGCAATATAGCGCAATAACGATAATATACAGAACAGATGCTCTTATTGTGTACTGACATCGTACCCGAGCCTATTATATGCTTCAGTTGTGCCTTTTTATTTGCTCATCTGTCCATATTTGACCCGTGGAGTTTTACGTGCGCTCCTTTAAGGGTGGATGTAAACATTACATAGCTGTTGACTGAATAATAGTTTGAGTAATCAGCTTATTTCTGTTAAAAACAAAGATAAGCGGTTGGCATATACAGGCATTGTGCTGCTTATCTCCGAGAAAGGATCTGGCAAGAGCAAATTCACTTTATTATTATTGTCATACACCTTAAAGGGCTATTTTCATTTTCGTAAATGGATATTTTCAGATAAGACTTGTTAAAACAAGCACTTAGCAATTTATTGCTTATTAAAATTTGCAGCCCTTCTTGAGATATTAACACTTTTCTTTTGTTTACAACTCGTTGCCTAGGTGACCGACCACCGATGCTGTCTAGCTTGTAAACACTGCTCTGAAGCTGGCTGGGATTAAGAGGTAACAGCGCGCTCCAGAGATCCAAATTTTCAAAACAGTGCTTACAAGCTCAACAGAAAAGAGTTTGTAAGCACTGTACATGTTCTGCTGTCTAGGAGCTGTGGTCGGTCTCCAAGGCAATGACCTGTAAACAAAAGAAAAGTCTTAATATTTCAAGAACTGAAAATTGAAACTATGCCTGCACTGCCTGTTGTCAACAGAAGTCTGTGATTGCTTGCAGAGGTCTGGTAACTAGAAAAGTGGTCATCGGAAGTTTATCTGATGGCGTGCTATTCCAGTCACCTGACCGCTGCAGTCAATCACAGGCTTTAGGTGTCCTGGTAGGCACGGTACTGTATAAGGAACGTGCATCTGACTGTAGAGCCCTTAAGGGATAGCTAGATGGGAAAACTGTGCAGTGACCAATTCCCCCCTCCCACTACTCCCCCAGGTGATGTCATAATTGGGACGCCCAGCGGACCAACCGGGGAGAAGAGGGGAGTCTGGCCACACCCTCAGGGGTTAAATTCTAGTGCCGGGGCCAGTGTCTCCCTCTTTCTCCCCGGCTGACCCTTGGAAGCTATTGTCCCACCCTCCCTCCCTTATAAACTTATGATTGTACTGCGCTTTTATTGTTAAAATGATTTCAATTATTTAAAAAAAATAAAAAATAAAAATTTTTTGACGTTCTTTTTATATACGTCACAGCGGTAGGTAGAGGGGGGCAAAGGTTCGTAACCTCTCATCGGCTTGCTGGCCCAGCGGTCGTCGGTGGGCCTTCAGTAATGAGTCCGTTGCGAATTGTAATTGCCCTTCTCTACTTTGCAAATAATAAACTGTTACCGACCTGTTCAACCCATCCAGGCTTGTCGGTATCTTTTATTATGGCATGGTGGGACGGGGGAAGGCACTGTTTACGACACACGGGTCTCTGCAGTCTATTGGCACGCAGACTTCCAGAGCAGCTGGTGCTGGGTTCTTGGGGGTGACGGAAGTTGAATATGCCTCCATTTATTGTTATTTATTTATTTTGCCTCCATGATTTGTTTTTTTTTTAAACATTCATGCCTAAAAAATACTTATTCAAGATTGGACAATTCCTTTATTCTCTAAGGAATACCAGATTCTTAAGATATAAATGAGACATCCCGCTGCGACAGATTCTTCTGAAACCACTCATAAAGAGAATAGGAACAGATAGTAAGAACAGACAGTAGGAGTGGCATCTGTCACACAGACATGTATGGTACAGCTGCTCTGGATAGGAAAATGGAGACACTTCCAAGGAAAAAGATTTCCAAGGAGCGATCTTTGACAACAGGAAGTGTCGCATTAACTTCGAGAGTTGTAGATGCATGACCGCGTATGCCGAGTACGGTCTTTTCCTTCGTGCGTAAACCTAAACCACCAAACCCTGACCCACCGTCCCAACCCTCTCCTTAAATAAAAACATAACCAATTATATTCTTTTGGATATTTTGGCCAAAGCGGCCAACTTTTATTAACAAAATAACATAAACATTAATACAACAATATATAAATTCGAGGGGAGGGTTCTTGGAGCTAAAAGATCTGGCAAAACCCCACAAAAGAACATCGACCACCATATTACCCTCAGCCGTACATCACCAGCTCGAGGGCACCGTACATCCCGTTCCGGGAAGAGAAAAACCACCAACAGCTCCCAGGGTAAAACCCCGTCCAGAGCCCATACCAAAATGCCAGATCCAACCCCACCACATTTTAAATTGCCTGTAATTATGCTCCAATTCCTTCCCCCAACCAATCAGCGTCAACTCCAAGAACCCCCACCCCCCACCAAACTGCCACTGTGACAATAAACAAATAAAATATACAGAGTGATACCCAACATTCCTCCCTCAAACGCCTAGAAAGTATACGCCCAACCCCCCCCTTTTTTTTTTTTTTTTATAACTTACATAAACATATCGATATATGAAATATACATGACAATTCCCCCCCCCCCCCATAAAACCCCCTAAGCAAAAGCAAAATAGGGAGGGTGGGTGAGTCTTCCTCAGCCTGGATTAAGATTTGCTACTCCACAGGAAGTGGGTTTGTGACTTTGTTTTGTTACAGGAAGTGTGTGGGGGTCTGTGTTTTTACAGGGAGTAGGGGCGGTTCTTTGTCTCCTAACAGGAAGTAGAGGGCCCCTCTACAGTAATGGGGGGTAGGTCTTTGTCTCAATTCATATATTGGGTTGGGTCTTTGCCTCCCAACCTGAAGTAGCGACAACATCTGCAGGAAGTAGGAGTGGGTCTTTGCACTTTCACGAGATGTAGGGGTGGGTCTTTGGCGCTCTACAGGAAGTGAGGGCAGGTCTTTGTCTCTCTGCTCTTGCTCTCCTGTCTGTCAGAAGGCATACAGGAATAAAAGAGAGGTGGGCTTTAAGTTTAGCGTATTCAAGTCATTGAATAATGTTAAAAGAAAAGTATACTGGGAAATGAGGTAAACAATATCCCAACACATGTAATGCTGGACAAGGGCAGCAAGAACGGCCATGCTTTTACTCTGGTAGATGACAGCTTTGCTTTAAGAGCATTAATGCTGTGAGACAGTAACGTTGGGTCAACGTTTTGATCTGGTTGAGGTCAAGACTACAATTCATTCACAGCAGAACAGAAAACAGCTTTGTTTTAACAAACCTTCCTTAGTACTCGGCGTCAGTGTTAGGCCTTCTCTATTCTCTAGAATTTCATTGTATGGTTTTAAGATTATTCTTCTTCAGCTTTAATAAAACCAGGCCACCAGACCTTACAGCTAGCACTAAACAATCCCGCAGCCAATATCTCTTGGTATCTACGAAAACTGTCAAATTTATCCATCAAGACTTTAAAATTCAGGATTTATCACACTACGGTGTCAGAGGCCTCAGGTGGGTACATCCAGCCGACGCTCGGCATTAACGTATGGTGGCCTCGGGGTTGTGTCCTCCAAAGTCCTAAAGCTCCCGATGGTCAGTTCTTTTACTCAAATTGCTTCCAAACATTATTTACAACCTGGTAGACTTTTTATGTTCGTATAAAAAAAAATGCCATCAAACTACAGCTGGTCCAGTTGGCGGGCAAGTTTACACAGGGCAATGGCTGGGAACAAATATTCTTTCAATCACTCATTTGGCTAAAATCTCTGTGTAAATTGGACACAGGAAAGTATGATGCTGCAAGCCACGGACTTTATCAGTATAATTTGTTAATATCATAACTCCCTAGATAGTGTAGATAGATAATAGATAGATAATAGATAGATAGATAATAAATAGATTATATAGATAATAGATAGATAGATAGATAGATAGATAGATAGATACAGTTAGGTCCATATATATTTGGACAGAAAATTTTTTTTTCTAATTTTGGTTCTAGACATTATCACAATGAATTTTAAACAAAACAATTCAGATGCAGTTGAAATTCAGACTTTCAGCTTTAATTTGAGGGTATCCACATTAAAATTGGATGAAGGGTTTAGGAGTTTCAGCTCCTTAGCATGTGCCACCCTGTTTTTAAAGGGACCAAAAGTAATTGGACAATTGACTCCAAGGCTATTTCATGGACAGGTGTGGGCAATCCCTTCGTTATGTCATTCTCAATTAAGCAGATAATAGGCCTGGAGTTGATTTGAGGTGTGGTGCTGCATTTGGAAGGTTTTGCTGTGAAGTAAACATGCCAACAAAGGAGCTCTCCATGCAGGTGAAACAAGCCGTCCTTAAGCTGCGAAAACAGAAACAACCCATCCGAGAAATTGCTACAATATTAGGAGTGGCAAAATCTACAGTTTGGTTCATCCTGAGAAAGAAAGAAAGCACTGGTGAACTCATCAATGCAAAAAGACCTGGGCGCCCACGGATGACAACAGTGGTGGATGATCGCAGAATAATCTCCATGATGAAGAGAAACCCCTTCACAACAGCCAACCAAGTGACCAACACTCTCCAGGAGGTCGGCGTATCAATATCCAAATCTACCATAAAGAGAAGACTGCATGAAAGTAAATACAGAGGGTTCACTGCACGGTGCAGCCACTCATAAGCATCAAGAATAAAAAGGCTAGACTGGACTTTGCTAAAAAACATCTAAAAAAGCCAGCACAGTTCTGGAAGAACATTCTATGGACAGATGGAACCAAGATCAACCTCTACCAGAATGATGGAAAGAGAGAAGTATGGCAAAGGCGTGGTACAGCTCATGAGCCAAAGCATACCACATCATCTGTAAAACACGGCGGAGGCAGTGTGATGGCTTGGGCATTCATGGCTGCCAGTGGCACTGGGTCACTAGTGTTTATTGATGATGTGACACAGGACAGAAGCAGCGGAATGAATTCTGAGGTATTCAGAGCCGCCATACTGTGTGCTCAGATCCAGCCAAATGCAGCCAAACTGATTGTCCATTTGTAGTATGAAACGACGACCAATGACCCAAAACATAAAGCCAAAGCAACCCAGGAGTTTATTAAAGCAAAGAAGTGGAATATTCCTGAATGGCCAAGTCAGTCACCTGATCTCAACCCAATTGAGCAGCATTTCACTTGTTAAAGACTAAACTTCAGACAGAAAGGCCCACAAACAAACAGCAACTGAAAACCACCGCAGTGAAGGCCTGGACGAGCTTCAAAAAGGAGAAAACACAGCGTCTGGGAATGTCCATGAGTTCAAGACTTCAGGCAGTCATTGCCAACAAAGGGTTTTCAACCAAGTACTAAAAATGAACATTTTATTTAAAATTATTGAATCTGTCCAATTACTTTTTGGCCCCTTTAAAAACCAGGGTGGCACATGTTAAGGAGCTGAAACTCCTAAACCCTTCATCCAATTTTAATGTGGATACCCTCAAATGAAAGCTGAATGTCTGAACTTCAACTGCATCTGAATTGTTTTGCTTAAAATTTATTGTGGTAAGGACTATAACCAAAATTAGAAAAATTATGTCTCTGTCCAAATATATATGGACCTAACTGTATATAGATAATAGATAGATAATAGATAGATAGATAATAGATAGATAGATAGATAATAGATATATAGATAATAGATAGATAGATAATAGATAGATAGATAATAGATAGATACTGTAGATAGATAGATAATAGATAGATAATAGATAGATAGTATAGATAGATAATAGATATATAGATAATAGATATATAGATAATAGATAATCGATAGATAGATAGCTAGATACATAGATAGATAGATTCTGTAAGTAAAAGTATTGCGACACATCTTTCAATCATTGAACTTCAGTTTATCATTCAGCCTCATTGCCATCCGTTGTATAACAACCTTTCCCTCGCCCCCAGTGTATAAGATCTGGTCCCATTACCCCTGGTTTATAACCTCTGCCCCCCGCCATGCCATCTGCCCTTAGCAATGTGACAGAATGGCCGGTGGTGCTGAGCTCACGGATACCAGCGCGGTCCTGTAATAGGAGCCACCAGTCCGTCCATGACATTTCTTCCTCCTAAATCTTCCCCCATCACCTGTGAGTGATATTATTGAGAAGTGGAAGGAACTGCAGCAACTCAATCACGAAGTGGAGCCCCCGTAATGTTACAGAGCGGGGGGCCGAGTGCTGAGGACCAGGGGGCAGAAAAGTCACCAACGATCTGCTGACCCCATAACTGCAGAGTCCAGACTTCCACTGCTATTGACATCAGCGCCCCGCCGGGAGCTTCATGGCCGAGCAGCTGCACGCAGCCGTACATCACCAAGCACAATGCCGAGCGTCGGATGGAGTGGTGTAAAGCCGCCACCACTGGACTCTGGAGGAGACGTGTTCTGTGCAGTGACAGATCACACTGCTCTATCTGCGTCTGATGGAGGAGTCTGGGTTTGGTGATTCCAGGAGGACGCCCCTTCCCCTGACTGCATTGTGCCCCCTGTACAGATGGTGGAGGAGGATAATGCTATGGGCTGTTATCAGGGGGCGGCCTCTTAGTTCTAGTGAAGCGAAATCTTAATGCTTCGACACAAGACATTATAGATAATTGTGGCTTCTAGCTTTGTGGGACAGGTTTGAGGAAGACCCTTCTCTGTTCCCCATGACTGTGCCCAGTGCACAAGGTCCATAAGAACAAGGAGGGGGAAGAACATGAGCGGCCGCACAGAGCCCCAATCTCAGCCCCATCCAACCCCTATAATGGAGATTGTGAGCCCGGCCTCTCCCCATCATCAGTATCTGACCTCACTAATGCTCTTCTGGATGAAGGGACAAAAATTTGCACAGACGCCTCCAAAATCTTGTAGAAATCGTTACCAGAAGAGCGGGAGCCGTTATATCTGCAGAGGGGCCGACTCCATATTAATGTCTATGGGTGTAGGATGGAAGGTGAATGTGGAGGGGGAACATACTTTTTTTCCATATAGTGTAGATAAATAGCTAGATATGGGAGCGATTCCATATGAAACTATCTATCTACACTGGCTTGCAAAAATATTCACCCCCTTGGCTTTTTACCTATTTTCTTACATTACAACCTGTGTTGAAATATTTTTGTAATCCGATTTGTTTGTGATGCATCAGCACTAAATAGCCTAAGTTAGTGAAGTGAGAAAAATACAGGCATAAATTAAATTTACCAGATCAAATAACTACAATTTGGCATGTACCTATGTACTCACCCCTTTTGCTATGAAGCCCCTAGAAATTTCTGGCACAAGCAATTACCATTATAAGTTGCATGCTTAGTGACAGGACGTCCCCCTGTGTGCAGTCTAAGTGTCACATGTCTGTCAGTATATATACATACTTTTCTGCAAGGCCACAACACCATTAATCAAAAGGTATCACTAATTAAACACCACCATAAAGACCCTAGGAGATCTCCAAACACTACCATGAAGACCAAGGAGATCTCCAAACACCACCATGAAGACCAAGGAGATCTCCAAACACCATCATGAAGACCTAGGAGATCTCTAAACACCACCATGAAGACCAAGGAGATCTCTAAACACCACCATGAAGACCAAGGAGATCTCCAAACAACATCATGAAGACCAAGGAGATCTCCAAACACCATGAAGACCAAGGAGATCTCTAAACACCACCATGAAGACCAAGAAGATCTCTAAACACTACCATGAAGACCAAGGATATCTCTAAACACCACCATGAAGAGCAAGGAGATCTCCAAACACCACCATGAAGACCAAGAAGATCTCTAAACACTACCATGAAGACCAAGGATATCTCTAAACACCACCATGAAGAGCAAGGAGATCTCTAAACACCACCATGAAGACCAAGGAGATCTCTAAACACCAACATGAAGACCAAGGAGATCGCTAAACACTACCATGAAGACCAAGGAGATCTCCAAACACCACAATGAAGGCCAAGGAGATCTCCAAACACCACTATGAAGACCAAGGAGATCTCCAAACACCACCATGAAGACCAAGGAGATCTCTAAACACCACCATGAAGACCAAGAAGATCTCTAAACACTACCATGAAGACCAAGGATATCTCTAAACACCACCATGAAGAGCAAGGAGATCTCCAAACACCACCATGAAGACCAAGGAGATCTCTAAACACCAACATGAAGACCAAGGAGATCGCTAAACACTACCATGAAGACCAAGGAGATCTCCAAACACCACAATGAAGGCCAAGGAGATCTCCAAACACCACTATGAAGACCAAGGAGATCTCCAAACACCACCATGAAGACCAAGGAGATCGCCAAACACCACCATGAAGACCAAGGAGATCTCCAAACAAGTCAGGGACAAAGTTGTTGAGAAGTCAGGGTTGGGTTATAAAAAATATCCCAATTTCTGACAATCCCCTGGAGCACCATCAAACATAAAAAACATGGTACCACAACACACCTGCCAAGAGAGGGCTGCCCACCAAAACTATCAGCCCAGGCACGGAAGGCATTAATCAGAGAGGCGGCACAGGGACCAAAGTTATCTCTGAATAAGCTGCAGAGTTCCCACTGGAGTGGGATACTGGAGTATCGGTCCATATGACCACATACTCCATGGAGGTGGTCTTTATGGAAGAGTGGGCAGCTTTTACCCACACACAACTTATAAGTCTCATTTTGAGTTTGCCAAAAGACATGGAACACTCCCCAAATGTATGGAGGAAGGTTCTATAGTCAGATGAGACCAAAATAGAACTTTTGTGCTACCAGGGTAAATGCTATGTCTGGTGCCAAACCAACACAGCTCATCATCCCAAGAACACCATCCCCACAGTGAAACATAGTGGTGGCAGAATCATGCTGTGGGAATATTTTTCGGCAGCAGGGACATGGAAAATGGTGCGAGTCAAGGGGGAGATGATGCGAAATACAGGGATATTCTTGAGCAAAACCTGTTTCTGTCTGTCAGTGGTTTGAGACTGTGACGGAGGTTCACCTTCCAACAAGACATAACCCAAAGCATACTGCTAAAGCAACACTCGAGTGATTTAAGGGGAAATGTGTAAGTTTTTTGGAGTGGCCTAGTCAAAGCCCAGACCTTAACCCAATTAAGAATCTGTGGTCAGACTTGAAAATCGCTGTTCACCAGAGAAAACCATCTGACTTGATGGAGCTAGAGCAGTTTTGCCTTGAGGAATGGGCAAAAATCCCAGTGGCAAGACGTGGAAAGTTCCTATAGACTTATCCAAAGCGACTTGTAGCTGTATTTACCGCAAATGGAGGCTCTACAAAGTACTGACTTTAGGGGGTGAATAATTATGCACACTGAAATTTTCAGTTATTTTGTCTTATTTGTTGTTAAAGGAAACCAAATGTTCACAGTTGTCGGCATGTTCTTTAAATGAAATTCCCGGTTGTGAGGTAGCAAAACACAAAAAATGCTGGGGGGGGAATACTTTCGCAAGTCACTGTATGTCATACCTCGGTGGTCTGTTCTTCTCAGCCTCTGATACTATGGCTTAGAGGTTAATAATGAGCTTTTATGGAAAATCTGGGACAGAAGTACAACTGATTCATTTTAATATCTTGCTGAAAATATGAATGACCTTTAAACAAGTTTCGTGCGCAGATGTCACAGATTTCATTCATTTGATGCCTCCAAATTTGACAAGCGGAACCAAAAAGAAGCCTTTCCAAGCATCCAACACAAAATTAGAGACATCATGTTCAAAGACTATCACATGAGGTCACCAAATAGCGGAGGAAATAAAACATTTTAGAGTACGGGGGTGTCACATTTGTACTGAAACCCATAGCATGCTCTGGATTTAGGTTTTATGTGTGTAAGCAATTATGGTATTACTATTATTATTTATTGTTATAGCGCCATTTATTCCATGGCGCTTTACATGTGAGGAGGGGTATACATAATAAAAACAAGTACAATAATCTTAAACAATACATGTCATAACTGGTACAGGAGGAGTGAGGACCCTGCCCGCGAAGGCTCACAATCTACAAGGGATTATTACTATCAAAATTAAATTTTGTGTCACTAAATCACATTATGTGTCTTTGTGCCATGTAATATATCAAAAGAGAAAATTTAAATGACCACTCTCCAATCAACAAACCCTGCATAAAGATTGACAGCTCACCGAGAGATCACATTACAGCAGCCTATTGAAGTCTATGGAGCAAAGTAAGAGTCAGAGACACAGACAGACCATGCTGTTGCCTTCTAGTGTTTATCTCATCTGAGAGTTGGATTCACAGTTACACTGCTTAGTACTGCTGTATGATGCCCTCTATGCTGTCGCTCCTTTTGCACCTGTGCTATATAGAGACAGGACAGCAAGAATCTTTCATGTCTGTGTCTGTTGGGTAAGGGAGACATCATAGTCTCCACACACTAGCTCAGAGAGAACTGAAAATAAGAGACAGAGTGAAACACTGGTGAAAAAACATCATGGCACAAAGTCATGGCTTCTATTCACAGCACATTGGCTTTATAGGTAAAGGACAGCTGTCAGTAGGATCAGGATCCGTCCGTAGGATCCACTCTCTTAAGCCATCTATACAGACATGCGTGTCATAAAGAGTTGAATAAAATGATACATTCATATCTGTGATCCGATGTCTAACTCCAGAGAAATCCAAAGTTTTCTTAATATGTAAATGAGATGTTAAGATCTATGGGCCGGACATAGATCTCCCCGAGAATCTGCCTCCAGAGATAATTATAAATAAAAACCGTGTGATACATGTAATCACTGACAGTCTGCTCTCCTGATCTACACGTCTCACACTGGTAATCCCTTCTTACATTTATAAAATAATCCCTGGAGGAAGATTCTCAGGGAGATCTATGTCCCGCCCATAGATCTTAGCAGTTCATTTAAATATTAAGAAAAAAGGTGGATTTCTCAGGAACTAGACATCGGATCTCAGGTATCAAGGTATCATTTTTTCCAACTTTTTATGACCTACAGGCCCGTATAGACGGCTTAGGATGGTCGAGTCTACTGACAGATGCCCTTTAAGTGTCATGGCTTCCGTTCATAGAATAATGGCTTCCACTCTTAGAAGCATTTCTTCTTGTTAAAGGGAACCTGTCATCTTATCCATGCTGCCCAAACCATGGACAGCGTGGATCGGAGCCTTGGCTGCACAATTGCTCTGGTTATTTCAGAGAAAATGCATTTTAAAGATCTGTCCAAGGACCAAGATTTATCAGATTTATGTTCTCGGAATGGAATACTAGTTTGAATTGACTTGCGATTATGTCATTAAACCATTTTTTGCTATAAATTATGAACGCGCCATAAAGCATAATATTTCCGTTTGTAACACAAATTTGCACAACTCTCAGAGACGGAACACTTTCTGAACTTTTTTTTTCTTTAATTAAAGTGATATATAAGCAGGAAATCACAAGCTCTAATGAGAGGTTATTATTAATTTTCTATATTTTTTTTTTTTTTAGACTTCGCACTTTGGCTAATTAAAGCCATTCGGTGTAACCTGTAATTCCACTTTTGCACCAACCGTTCCTTTATACACGTTTCTTTTTGTGTTAAATATAGCTAATTTACTTCTTCCGGTGCTAATTACAGCAGTGGTGGTTTCTTTTTATGCGGCGGCTCACGAAACCGTCGTGTTGGCTGCAATGTACAAGCTCTTATTTTCCATCCCTATCGTGCTGTTTTGGGTAAAGAACATGGTGGAAAATTAAGAATCAAAAATAGTAATGTGAGATGGACGTCTTAGGAGATTCCTCATGCTTGCCGCATGGCTGATTGTAGTGGGAAGAACGGTATGACGCATGGGGCAATCACTGGCCCGTCATCCCGCCGAGACCCTATTAATGGTTGTGTTGATTGCACCAGAACAATGGGTGCGGGAGAAAATCGAGACTTATTTCGGACTTGTAAGACAATTATCTGCTCAATCACATTGATAGAAGTAAAGAAAAGTTATTTCGGGAGGCACCATAAGAGGAGCCTATAATTCTGCCCCTGCCATCCTTATATGTTTTTTTAGCCCTATTATTTCTCTTTTTGGAAACAGCTGACAATGCCTTTAATAAACCAAAGTAATACCTCACCCATGGCCATGGTTGTGCTCCTCGGGTCCTCGCACCGGTAACAGAGACTGCCGAGGACTTGAGAAGCATTAGAACATAGACCACATCTTCTACTCCAAGTTGTACAAAACATGGAAAATGTGAATATCCCATAATTATCAAGCAAGAGCCAAGGATTTTCTTGTATATCGGGCCACTAGGACCTTTGGTGTCCATTCTTCAAGGGTGGAGAATCAGTGACTCATCTTGACCCTCGTCACTCAAACCAGTTAAAATGGATATTCTCTCGTGGATGGTCCCCTATAATCTAAAAAAAGACTTCATGTTTATGGACTATAAAGAAGTGGCCACAGACCACCCAATTTTAAAAAGAAGCAGACCCAGAGATTGGCTAATTAATGCACGTCTTGCTTCAAAAACCTCAGGTGACTAGCCGGAAAATTGTGCTCATTGGCAATTTTAGGCCAACAGAGCTTGAGATGCTCTCCAGAGCGGCTCTTTGAAGGTGGACTCAAGTAGGGGACTACTCTCTGTGAAGTCCGTACGCCACGGTAGGGCATAGTGAGAGTCCCTTTTTGTTGGCCGGACTAATTGATACTGATGTGGCTTACGAAACCCCAGGTGTTTAGCTGGCATATCAGGGAAAGTTGTGTTCATGAGCATCTTAAGACCATTAGTGCTAGCGCTACCCTTCACTCCGGCTCCTCCAGGGTGGGTTCATGAGCATCTTAAGACCACACGAGCTAGAGTCACCCTGCACTCCAGCTCCTCAAGGCTCAAGTAGGACACTCCTTTCTTTCTATGATGTCTGTAGCTGGTATAATCCATGAAGTTTTATTCATGAGCATCTTCAGACCACAAGTAACAGCGCTATCCTTCACTCTGGCCCCTCCAGGGTGGGCTCAAGTAGGACACTGCTCTCTATGATGTCTATAGCTGGCATAATCCGTGAAGTTGTATTCATGAACATCTTCAGACCACAAGATCTAGATCCACCCTCCACTTCGGCTCCTCCAGGGTGGGCTCAAGTAGGACACTCCTTTCTATGATGTCTATAGCTGGTATAATCCGTGAAGTTGTATTCATTAGCATCTTCAGACCACAAGATCTAGATCCACCCTTCACTCCGGCTCCTCCAGGGTGGGCTCAAGTAGGACACTCCCCTCTATGATGTCTATAGCTGGTATATCAGGGAAAGTTGTATTCATGGTCAATTTTGGGCAACTAGAGCCACCCTTCACTCTGGCTCCTCCAAGATGGGCTCAAGTAGAGAACGCCCTTCTACGATATCAAACAAACCAATAGAGCATAATGTGATAGCCCCTGTTTTAAATAAAGTAGTCTGGGCTAATGAGTGAGGATGTGGCTTCAGAAACTCCAGCTGACCAGTTGATATACTAAGGAAAGTTATGTTCAGGGGCAACTTGGAGTTGCTCACTACTCAGGCTCCTCAAGGGTGGGCTCAAGGAGGACATGCCCTTCTATCATGTGTATATGCCCCAATAAGGCATAGTGTCAAATAGTATTGCTAGGAAAGGTATGCCCACAGAAAACTTCAGGTCAACAGAGCTACTCTCCACTTCGGCTCCAGGAGGATAGGCTTGAGTTGGAGTTGTCCCTCTTTATGATATCCATACAACCTAATAAAGCAGTGAGAGTCAAACCATTTAACTTTCAATAACAAAAATAATGAATAAAAAAGCTAAAAAAAACCTTGTTCTGTACTGATTAAAAATATTTATTCCCTGACCAAGGAACCACATATATTTAGTATTGTGACTCAGACCCACTGTCATTTTTAACGATGTTATATTAGTCTTTTCTACAGAGTCGTGATTTCTCATTCAAGTCTTTTAATTGGGCTTCATCATGAGGTAGCGATCACAAGCCCACGGCCAGGTGTCCATAAAAGAAGAGCATGTGGGTTGAGGAGGGACAGTATTATAAGTTGCACATCATAGCAAATAATACATTTTACGATTGTTCTGAAATAATGTTTTTTTTTTTTTGGCACTACTCCTTCTAGCATGGTGGTCCCCTTTAAGTTTTATTTAGACAGGACTGAACCGCCCCTTTAACGGGCTCTTGGACTCCCACCAATCATTAATACGAAGAGGCAGCACATTGACTTTTGCCAACCCCTTGCTATCCAAATTACTGGACGGGACCCTAATGATATGCCATAACTTATAGGAACTACCCTTTAAGGCTACACTTTTAAAGTAATTTTTTAATTAGTTTTTTTTTCCCTCCAGAAGCAGCGCCACTTGAGTCCGTAGGTCGTGTCTGGTATTGCAACTCATGCCCATTTTAATTAATAGGGCTGATCGGCAATTCCAAACACAGTCTATGGATAAAGAGTGGCGCTGTCTCTGGGGAAAAAAAAAAGTTGACCCTTTTTTTTTTTTACCCTTTTTCCTAATTCCTCACCACCCTTTTGCCTGACTTCTCGCTGTACCATAAGTGATGACAGTGGCTGCCTAAATGTTTATTCTGTGAATCACATCCCTTCCAAATTGTCATTGCGAGATGCAGACGTGGCGTCGCAATCACCTGTGATAACGGAGAGACTCTCGGTGACAGAATTATATTTAGAAATGTAATTACCGGAGGAGGCGAGCGATCCCACCGCTGCCACCATTAAGGGCATCACATCACCGGGACCAAGGAAGGAATTCACCAGAAATAAGAATTCTCCTCTCCCCTTCACAGATCCTTGGTCATCTTCACCTTTGTGAATGTCATGAAATGTATGTGATCCGGGTATATATATATATATATAACACACAATGTATTCTCCTGTGTATGTGATCCGGGTATATATATATATATAATACACATATATATATATAACACACAATGTATTCTCCTGTGTATGTGATCCGGGTATATATATATATATATAATACACATATATATATATAACACACAATGTATTCTCCTGTGTATGTGATCCGGGTATACAGTGGGGCAAAAAAGTATTTAGTCAGTCAGCAATAGTGCAAGTTCCACCACTTAAAAAGATGAGAGGCGTCTGTAATTTACATCATAGGTAGACCTCAACTATGGGAGACAAACTGAGAAAAAAAAATCCAGAAAATCACATTGTCTGTTTTTTTATAATTTTTTTTGCATATTATGGTGGAAAATAAGTATTTGGTCAGAAACAAACAATCAAGATTTCTGGCTCTCACAGACCTGTAACTTCTTCTTTAAGAGTCTCCTCTTTCCTCCACTCATTACCTGTAGTAATGGCACCTGTTTAAACTTGTTATCAGTATAAAAAGACACCTGTGCACACCCTCAAACAGTCTGACTCCAAGCTCCACTATGGTGAAGACCAAAGAGCTGTCAAAGGACACCAGAAACAAAATTGTAGCCCTGCACCAGGCTGGGAAGACTGAATCTGCAATAGCCAACCAGCTTGGAGTGAAGAAATCAACAGTGGGAGCAATAATTAGAAAATGGAAGACATACAAGACCACTGATAATCTCCCTCGATCTGGGGCTCCACGCAAAATCCCACCCCGTGGGGTCAGAATGATCACAAGAACGGTGAGCAAAAATCCCAGAACCACGCGGGGGGACCTAGTGAATGAACTGCAGAGAGCTGGGACCAATGTAACAAGGCCTACCATAAGTAACACACTACACCACCATGGACTCAGATCCTGCAGTGCCAGACGTGTCCCACTGCTTAAGCCAGTACATGTCCGGGCCCGTCTGAAGTTTGCTAGAGAGCATTTGGATGATCCAGAGGAGTTTTGGGAGAATGTCCTATGGTCTGATGAAACCAAACTGGAACTGTTTGGTAGAAACACAACTTGTCGTGTTTGGAGGAAAAGGAATACTGAGTTGCATCCATCAAACACCATACCTACTGTAAAGCATGGTGGTGGAAACATCATGCTTTGGGGCTGTTTCTCTGCAAAGGGGCCAGGACGACTGATCCGGGTACATGAAAGAATGAATGGGGCCATGTATCGTGAGATTTTGAGTGCAAACCTCCTTCCATCAGCAAGGGCATTGAAGATGAAACGTGGCTGGGTCTTTCAACATGACAATGATCCAAAGCACACCGCCAGGGCAACGAAGGAGTGGCTTCGTAAGAAGCATTTCAAGGTCCTGGAGTGGCCTAGCCAGTCTCTAGATCTCAACCCTATAGAAAACCTTTGGAGGGAGTTGAAAGTCCGTGTTGCCAAGCGAAAAGCCAAAAACATCACTGCTCTAGAGGAGATCTGCATGGAGGAATGGGCCAACATACCAACAACAGTGTGTGGCAACCTTGTGAAGACTTACAGAAAATGTTTGACCTCTGTCATTGCCAACAAAGGATATATTACAAAGTATTGAGATGAAATTTTGTTTCTGACCAAATACTTATTTTCCACCATAATATGCAAATAAAATGTTAAAAAAACAGACAATGTGATTTTCTGAATTTTTTTTTCTCAGTTTGTCTCCCATAGTTGAGGCCTACCTATGATGTAAATTACAGACGCCTCTCATCTTTTTAAGTGGTGGAACTTGCACTATTGCTGACTGACTAAATACTTTTTTGCCCCACTGTATATATATATATATATATATATATATATATAACACATAATGTATTCTCCTGTGTATGTGATCCGGGTATATATATATATATATATAACACACAATGTATTCTCCTGTGTATGTGATCCGGGTATATATATATATATATATAACACATAATGTATTCTCCTGTGTATGTGATCCGGGTATATATATATATATACATATATATATATATATAATACACATAATGTATACTCCTGTGTATGTGATCTGGATATATATACATATATATATATAACACACAATGTATTCTCCTGTGTATGTGATCCGGGTATATATATATATATAATACACATATATATATATATAAAACACAATGTATTCTCCTGTGTATGTGATCCGGGTATATATATATATATAATACACATATATATATATAACACACAATGTATTCTCCTGTGTATGTGATCCGGGTATATATATATATATATAACACATAATGTATTCTCCTGTGTATGTGATCCGGGTATATATATATACAGGTCCTTCTCAAAAAATTAGCATATAGTGTTAAATTTCATTATTTACCATAATGTAATGATTACAATTAAACTTTCATATATTATAGATTCATTATCCACCAACTGAAATTTGTCAGGTCTTTTATTGTTTTAATACTGATGATTTTGGCATACAACTCCTGATAACCCAAAAAACCTGTCTCAATAAATTAGCATATCAAGAAAAGGTTCTCTAAACGACCTATTACCCTAATCTTCTGAATCAACTAATTAACTCTAAACACATGCAAAAGATACCTGAGGCTTTTATAAACTCCCTGCCTGGTTCATTACTCAAAACCCCCATCATGGGTAAGACTAGCGACCTGACAGATGTCAAGAAGGCCATCATTGACACCATCAAGCAAGAGGGTAAGACCCAGAAAGAAATTTCTCAACAAATAGGCTGTTCCCAGAGTGCTGTATCAAGGCACCTCAATGGTAAGTCTGTTGGAAGGAAACAATGTGGCAGAAAACGCTGTACAACGAGAAGAGGAGACCGGACCCTGAGGAAGATTGTGGAGAAGGACCGATTCCAGACCTTGGGGAACCTGAGGAAGCAGTGGACTGAGTCTGGTGTGGAAACATCCAGAGCCACCGTGCACAGGCGTGTGCAGGAAATGGGCTACAGGTGCCGCATTCCCCAGGTAAAGCCACTTTTGAACCATAAACAGCGGCAGAGGCGCCTGACCTGGGCTACAGAGAAGCAGCACTGGACTGTTGCTAAGTGGTCCCAAGTACTTTTTTCTGATGAAAGCAAATTTTGCATGTCATTCGGAAATCAAGGTGCCAGAGTCTGGAGGAAGACTGGGGAGAAGGAAATGCCAAAATGCCTGAAGTCCAGTGTCAAGTACCCACAGTCAGTGATGGTGTGGGGTGCCATGTCAGCTGCTGGTGTTGGTCCACTGTGTTTCATCAAGGGCAGGGTGAATGCAGCTAGCTATCAGGAGATTTTGGAGCACTTCATGCTTCCATCGGCTGAAATGCTTTATGGAGATGAAGATTTCATTTTTCAGCACGACCTGGCACCTGCTCACAGTGCCAAAACCACTGGTAAATGGTTTACTGACCATGGTATTACTGTGCTCAATTGGCCTGCCAACTCTCCTGACCTGAACCCCATAGAGAATCTGTGGGATATTGTGAAGAGAAAGTTGCGAGACGCAAGACCCAACACTCTGGATGAGCTTAAGGCCACTATTGAAGCATCCTGGGCCTCCATAACATCTCAGCAGTGTCACAGGCTGATTGCCTCCATGCCACGCCGCATTGAAGCAGTCATTTCTGCCAAAGGATTCCCGACCAAGTATTGAGTGCATAACTGAACATTATTATTTGTTGGTTTTTTTGTTTGTTATTAAAAAACACTTTTATTTGATTGGATGGGTGAAATATGCTAATTTATTGAGACAGGTTTTTTGGGTTATCAGGAGTTGTATGCCAAAATCATCAGTATTAAAACAATAAAAGACCTGACAAATTTCAGTTGGTGGATAATGAATCTATAATATATGAAAGTTTAATTGTAATCATTACATTATGGTAAATAATGAAATTTAACACTATATGCTAATTTTTTGAGAAGGACCTGTATATACATATATATATATATATATATATATATAATACACATAATGTATTCTCCAGTGTATGTGACATATCACACCGTGCACAGGGCAGTCACCGCCCAGACACACCTTCTGATACATATTAATATGCTTTTAGCTTTACTGCCTTTCAAGTTTTATATTCTTTGCAGTCAATGAATGAAAATATTCTTGTTGACATTCTGAGCCAAAAACATGGCATAACCTAGTCAAAGCACTGCTGACAGTTTGTTACAATGTATCAGCTGTTTAGCTGCTGCTGAAAAACATACAACATCCTCAATATGCATTATTCAAACACTGGGACATCGCTGTGTGCATTATCCCTGTACTGTGACATTACTGTATGTATTATCCCTGTACTGTGACATCACTGTGTGCATTATCCCTGTACTGTGACATCGCTGTGTGTATTATCCCTGTACTGTGACATCGCTGTGTGTATTATCCCTGTACTGTGACATCGCTGTGTGTATTATCCCTGTACTGTGACATCGCTGTGTGTATTATCCCTGTACTGTGACATCACTGTGTGCATTATCCCTGTACTGTGACATCACTGTGTGTATTATCCCTGTACTATGACATCACTGTGTGTATTATCCCTGTACTGTGATATCGCTGTGTGTATTATCCCTGTACTGTGATATCGCTGTGTGTATTATCCCTGTACTGTGACATCGCTGTGTGTATTATCCCTGTACTGTGACATCGCTGTGTGTGTTATCCCTGTACTGTGACATCACTGTGTGTATTATCCCTGTACTGTGACATCACTGTGTGTATTATCCCTGTACTGGGACATCGCTGTGTGTATTATCCCTGTACTGTGACATCACTGTGTGTATTATCCCTGTACTGTGACATCACTGTGTGCATTATCCCTGTACTGTGATATCGCTGTGTTTATTATCCCTGTACTGTGACATCACTGTATGTATTATCCCTCTACTGTGACATCACTGTATGTATTATCCCTCTACTGTGACATCACTGTGTGTATTATCCCTGTACTGTGACATCACGGTGTGTATTATCTCTGTACTGTGACATCGCTGTGTGTATTATCCCTGTACTGTGACATCACGGTGTGTATTATCTCTGTACTGTGACATCGCTGTGTGTATTATCCCTCTACTGTGACATCACTGTGTGTGTTATCCCTGTACTGTGACATCACAGTGTGTATTGTCCCTGTACTGTGACATCACTGTGTGTATTATCCCTGTACTGTGACATCACTGTATTTATTATCCCTGTACTGTGACATCACTGTGTACATTATCCCTGTACTGTGACATCACTGTGTGCATTATCCCTGTACTGTGACATCACTGTATTTATTATCCCTGTACTGTGACATCACTGTGTGCATTATCCCTGTACTGTGACATCACTGTGTGTATTATCTCTGTACTGTGACATCACTGTGTGTATTATCTCTGTACTGTGACATCACTGTGTGTATTATCCTTGTACTGTGACATCACTTTGTGTATTATCCCTGTACTGTGACATCACTGTATGTATTATCCCTGTACTGTGACATCACTGTGTGTATTACCCCTGTACTGTGACATCACTGTGTGTATTATCCCTGTACTGTGACATCACTGTGTGTATTATCCCTGTACTGTGACATCACTGTGTATTATCCCTGTACTGTGACATCACTGTGTGTATTATCCCTGTACTGTGACCTCACTGTGTGTATTATCCCTCTACTGTGACATCACTGTGTGTATTATCCCTGTACTGTGACATCACTGTGTGTATTATCCCTGTACTGTGACATCACTGTGTATATTATCCCTGTACTGTGACATCACTGTGTGCATTAACTCTGTACTGTGACATCACTGTGTGTATTATCCCTGTATTGTGACATCACTGTGTGTATTATCCCTGTACTGTGACATCACTGTGTGTATTATCCCTGTACTGTGACATCGCTGTGTGCATTATCCCTGTACTGTGACATCACTGTGTGTATTATCCCTGTACTGTGACATCACTGTGTGCATTATCTCTGTACTGTGACATCACTGTATGCATTATCCCAGTACTGTGACATCACTGTGTGCATTATCCCTGTACTGTGACATCACTGTGTGTATTATCTCTGCACTGTGACATCACTGTGTGTATTATCCCTGCACTGTGACATCACTGTGTGTATTATCCCTGTACTGTGACATCACTGTGTGCATTATCCCTGTACTGTGACATCGCTGTGTGCATTATCCCTGCACTGTGACATCACTGTGTATTATCTCTGCACTGTGACATCACTGTGTGTATTATCCCTGCACTGTGACATCACTGTGTGTATTATCCCTGCACTGTGACATCACTGTGTGTATTATCTTTGTATTGTGACATCACTGTGTATTATCTCTGTACTGTGACATCACTGTGTGTATTATCCCTGTACTGTGACATCACTGTGTGCATTATCCCTGTACTGTGACATCGCTGTGTGCATTATCCCTGCACTGTGACATCACTGTGTATTATCTCTGCACTGTGACATCACTGTGTGTATTATCCCTGTACTGTGACATCACTGTGTTTATTATCTCTGTACTGTGACATCACTGTGTTTATTATCTCTGCACTGTGACATCACTGTGTGTATTATCCCTGTACTGTGACATCACTGTGTTTATTATCTCTGTACTGTGACATCACTGTGTGTATTATCCCTGCACTGTGACATCACTGTGTGTATTATTTTTGTACTGCAAACACTGAAAACAATAAAAGCAATAAATAAAATAATTTTGTAAGAAATGTCATTTTTTAAGGACAATTAAGCAGTTCTTGCTTCTTCCCCAGCTGTCACTATCCTCATTTCCACCATTGTAGTCTTTTCATTTGAGAGGGAGGAAGTATTTAACGAGAATGACGCAAATATGCAAGTGTTGTTTTACACTTCTTCGCTGGAGAGGGGGTTTAGGTGACCACGATGGCCACATTATAAAGCTGTAATTTATATGTAAAATTAACAAATTAATGTTTGCAATGAAAGTCAGCTTAAAATGGACTCTAAGTTCTAACGTCTTAAATATCAGCTCAAAGTTAAACAATCGTGCAATCCATTTTATATCACCATTTTCAGATCCAAAATGCTACACTAAGTGTGCCACTAGAGGGCGCTGAGGAGCTCACTGCATACTATGCTCAGTGTATTCACAATGCGCGGTGAGCTCCCTCTGGTGGTGGCTGCAGGTAGTCAACATGTTATCTTTTAAATCCATATCTATGCAGAGGATTTGGTGCTCTGTATAAGGAAAACAAAGCCCCAACCATGATAAAGATATATTAGCAAAATAATCGTCATAAAATGTTTAACCTATGGGATAAAAAAAAGAATGCACTTTCAATTATAGCTTTGGAAAACGAACATCTGCAATTCTTAGGGTTCGCCGTGAATACAGTTTTATAAAAATCCGCAACGCTGCATTTCCATTCTCCTCGCTCTCTCATATTGTGACTAAGCAACGAAATTAATTATTATTCCATCGATCGATATCCCCTTATTGATCGATTCAGCGCATAACATTTGATTTGGAAAAGTAGAAGAAATTTTGAAAATGGAAATATTTATTATTTAGGTGATCAAATTGTGCGTATAACGCACAGATCATCCTAAAGATTAAAGAGAATATGTTCTGCTCGGATTCTGATGCATTTAGGGTGTTTCTAGCCTTGGACGCTGCCTTTATATTAGAATGATCACTATTGATCTGCCGTGGAGCCGAGCAGTAAGTGTTTGCTTTATCTGCAGCTCCCCCGCAGGAGAAAAGAGGAATTACACCATTCATTAGAATGTCCATGCAATGGACACAGGTACTGGGTCCTCCAGATTAAAAGACTCTCAATATAGCAGCTTTCCACTCTAACTAAAGATAATACTACCTCTTATAGCCCACATAATACCACCATATAGTGCTAAGATAATACTGTCATATACAGCCCACATAATACCACAGTGTCAAAATAATACTTTTTATATAAGGCCACATAATGCCACCATATGGTGCTACGATAATACAGCCATATAGCACCATGAAGTGCCAAGTCATGATAATATTACCGCATACAGGCCACATAATACTACTGTATAGTTGCAGGATAATATTGCCATATACAGTACAGAACACATAATACCACTTTATAGTACTAATATTCATACTGCTTTTTACAACCTATATAATACCCCCATATAGTGCCAAGATCATACAGCCATATACAGCCAACATAATACAATCATATTGTATCAAAATAATACTGAAATAAATTGTCTAATACCGTTATATAGTTCCAGGATAATACTGACAGAAAATACACCATATAGTGCCAAAATAATACTGTTATGTCGGTACACCCCATCGCCATACAGTGCCAAGATAAAACTGTCGCCTATAACCTAGATAATACTGCCACACAGTGCTCAACTGAAACACAGTATTAAAATACTACTTTTCATAGTACTGCCATATGGTTCCCTACTAAGTTTACAAATAATACCATTAAATAATGCAAGCTTGGTGCTAAGATAGCACTGCGATATATAAGCCCACATAAAACCGCCATATAGTGCCATGATAATACGGGCATATAATACCGCCATATAGTACCAGCACAATATTGCCATATATCACTAACATATTACCATATAGTGCCAAAATAATACCCACATAATCCCCATACAGTATCATGTTGAGACTGTCAAAAAGAGCCCGTATAATACCACCATATAGTATCAATATAATACTTCCATACGCAGCCCACATAATTCCACTAAATAACCCAAATAATAGCACCACATAGTGCCAAAATAAGACTGCTATATACAGTTCACGTATTCACGATACAGTCTCGATAATACTGTCATATGTAGAACACATAATGCCGCCATATAGTGCTCAATAAATATACAGACTTGAAATCCTAAATAAATAAATAAATAAATCCTACTTTTAATAATACTGCCATATAGTTCTGAACTTAATTCACCGTACACCAGTAAAACGGTCTGTGTGGATTGAGCAATGGACCAGTTTGCCACCTAAAACCTGCCCCGCGGTCAACATTATTGATGCAACATGGCGGTTTTTATGACTGAGAGGAGCCATAACTGCAGTTTGCTCGGCCCGCGAGGTCAGTAATTTCTTTCTGGTCCATAATAGTAAACTTTTTTTTAGTTTTTTTTCTAGAATTTACGGAAGAAATCTAAAAGTGCCCAGATACGGTATACTGGAAGGAAAGCCCCAGAAATACCAGGCGGTGATCGTGCAATTCTTTATACCAGGCTCGAATGCCCCCTGGTAGCCCAAGGCTTTCAGAGACGTGGAAGACAACGTTCAGCTCAGCAATCTGTAATGATTTCCCAGGAGTTTTACCCCTATGAGCGCTGAATAATATGGAATATCGGTCTCCGCCGGATTCTTTTTCTTTCTGGATGACGTACATCTTTCTAACCCCATACTATAAATACTATCTTTATCGCTTTTGAAGGTTTTCCGATACAAAGTTCCGAATCTCCTGCGCAGACCAAGCGCTGAAATGATAAAATTCTTGCTACCTGCAGTCACCACTAGGGGGAGCTTACTGCATACATTGAACTCAATAATAAAACTGTACGCAGTAAGCTCCTGAGCTCCCTCTGGTGGTGACCGCAGGAAGATCAAAAAAATTTCCATGTGAAAAGAAAAATATTATTAGATGCAGAATTTCGATCGCGGGTTGGATTTAGGGGGGAAAGAACCCACTAAATTTGGTGGGTAAAATCAAACATTGCCCCCTACCGGTATATATAGGGGAGTTACCTAGTATATAATGGACATTCTCATACAATGTATTACATTATGGGGGATTATAATAATAATTTTATTTATATAGGGCCAACATATTCCGCAGCTCGGGGCTACATCTGGTTATGGCGGAGAAGAAACATCTACCCCTCCTAGGAGCCATTAACCCCGTAGTTTCCATGGCCGGGAAGAGAAAGGTCACTGATTTCTGGGAAACGCTAAGAGGTTTGGAATGGAAGACATTGATTTTTCCCAATGATACGATGAAGTTTTCTTTCTTCCGGGAACGCATTATTCCGGGGAGGGGGGGATGACGGACAGGCGGCAGCGGCTCTGGACATCTCAGCTAGATGCAATATTCCAAAGTCTTCTCCGATTTCACAATTATCAGACAATTATCCCGGACGCAGGCTCCGCTATGAAACAATAGGAGGATTTTTTTTTTTCCATATTTTTTATTTCTTTTTTTTTGGGCCAGGAGTGAAGCTGGCAGCTGCCAGCCCCAGGCACCATATTTCCATTTTAACGCCGTCGTAAACAGTATTGCCATTAGATTGCTGTAATGTTTTCTACAAATAAAGATGATAATGAGGATAATAATAACGCGGGTGGTAATTAGCGCAGGCCGACTAACCATGACTAAACCCAACTTGTATGGCAGAGCGAGTGGTCCTACAGGACACCAGATGTGGGCTCGTAGGCATGGGGATCACACTGGGACCCCCAGGGATCGGGCCTGAGGGACCACAGTGCAAGGAAAGGAGGCAGGAGCTAATACGGGGGTCCACAGCTGAATACGGGGTCCACAGCTGTATGTGGGGCAAGAACTAATCTGAGAGTCACAGCTGATTGTGGGGCAGGAGCGAAAATGAGGGTCTATAGCTGAATATGGGGACAAGGGAATATGAGGGTCTACAGCTGATTATGGGGCAGGAGCGAAAATGAGGGTCTATAGCTGAATATGGGGCAGAAGTGAGCGAATATGAGGGTCCACAGATGAAGATGGGGACAAGGGAATATAAGGGTCTACAGATGAATATGGGGCAGAAGTGAGCGAATATGAGGGTCTACAGCTGATTATGGGGCAGGAGCGAAAATGAGGGTCTATAGCTGAATATGGGGACAAGGGAATATGAGGGTCTACAGCTGATTATGGGGCAGGAGCGAAAATGAGGGTCTATAGCTGAATATGGGGACAAGGGAATATGAGGGTCTACAGCTGATTATGGGGCAGGAGCGAAAATGAGGGTCTATAGCTGAATATGGGGACAAGGGAATATGAGGGTCTACAGCTGATTATGGGGCAGGAGCGAAAATGAGGGTCTATAGCTGAATATGGGGCAGAAGTGAGCGAATATGAGGGTCCACAGATGAAGATGGGGACAAGGGAATATGAGGGTCCACAGATGAATATGGGGCAGAAGTGAGCGAATATGAGGGTCTACAGATGAATATGGGGCAGGAGCGAATATGAGGGTCCACAGATGAAGATGGGGCAGGAGCGAATATGAGGGTCCATAGCTGATTGTGAGGCAGGAGGTAATATGAGGGTCCACTGCTGATTGTGAGGCAGGATGTAATATGAGGGTCTACAGCTGATTGTGGGGCAGGAGGTAATATGAGGATCCGCAGCTGATTGTGAGGCAGGAGGTAATATCAGGGTCCACAGCTGATTGTGGGGCAGGAGGTAATATGAGGGTCCACAGCTGATTGTGAGGCAGGAGGTAATATGAGGGTCCGTAGCTGATTGTGGGGCAGGAGGTAATATGAGGATCCGCAGCGGATTGTGAGGCAGTAGGTAATATGAGGGTCCGCAGCTGATTGTGGGGCAGGAGGTAATATGAGGATCCGCAGCGGATTCTGAGGCAGTAGGTAATATGAGGGTCCGCAGCTGATTGTGAGGCAGGAGGTAATATGAGGGTCCGCAGCTGATTGTGAGGCAGGAGGTAATATGAGGGTCCACAGCTGATTGTGAGGCAGTAGGTAATATGAGGGTCCGCAGCTGACTGTGAGGCAGGAGGTAATATGAGGGCCCGCAGCTGATTGTGAGGCAGGAGGTAATATGAGGGTCCACAGCTGATTGTGGGGCAGGAGGTAATATGAGGGTCTACAGCTGATTGTGGGGCAGGAGGTAATATGAGGGTCCACAGCTGATTGTGGGGCAGGAGGTAATATGAGGGTCTACAGCTGATTGTGGGGCAGGAGGTAATATGAGGGTCTACAGCTGATTGTGGGGCAGGAGGTAATATGAGGGTCTACAGCTGATTGTGGGGCAGGAGGTAATATGAGGGTCCGCAGCTGATTGTGAGGCAGGAGGTAATATGAGGGTCCGCAGCTGATTGTGGGGCAAAAGTGAATATGAGGGTCAAGAGATCCAAGATAAAAGGGGTTAGGCCCCCAGGAGCTGGTCTGAAGGACCATGGTTGAATAATGGACCCAGGAACTAACCTGAAGGACTGCAGCTATATATAAGGGTGTTAGAAGCATATCTGAGGTACTAAAGTTGAATGAAGTGGCCCTAGAGACTAGAGACGTTGGTCTTTTTGATGACACCTGCATGTGAGACCCTAGGAAATGAGCCAAAGGACCATAACTAAATAATGGGGTCTCTAGGAGCTGAGTTGTACGCCACAGATGGATGAAGGGGGACATCAGTTCTGATTTGAAAGACCATCCCCATCTGAAGGACGGGTGACCTTTAGAGATGATGTGAAGGCCATCACTGGACGGAAGAGACATCAGTGCTAAACTGTGAGGCCAAAGATAAATGTGGGGGCCCTAGTAAAGGTCTGAGGAAACCAAAATAAATAAAGAGGCTCTGGGAACTGATCTGCAGGACCATAGTTGAATATAGGGGCCATGGGAGGTGATCTTTGGGATCAAAGCTGCATAGGGGTGTCCTTAGGGAATTAGATGTGGGACCATGTGCATCCTAGCTGGATGAAGAGGCTCTCATTGTTGACTTGAGGGACCCCAAGATAAATGATATTAGACCCTAGGAGCTGATCTGAGGGGCCACATATAAGTAGAAGGGACCTGGGAGTTCATCGTAGGGACCACAGGTGAAAGGAGGGAATGCAGGAGTTGATCATAGCGATCAGAGCTGAATAGGGGTCATCAGCTCCAGTCTAAGAGACCACCGCTAAATGGAGGAACCTAAGAGCTCATGCAGGAGACCATAGATGTATGTCTGGCTCTGAGAACTAATCTAGGAGACCACAGACTCTACAACTGATCTGGGGGTCTCCAACAGAGGCGGAGCGCCCAAGAACTGATGTGAGGGGACGAGGCTGATGGGGATGGGGGGTATTGTTTATTTAATGTTGCTGATCTCTCAGCTGCTCCCCTGCCTAAAATGGCTGATAATAGGGAACACTAGATTCCAAAGCACAGTAAATGGCGAGAAGTAAGACCAGGTTCTGACTTCAGCACCACGGATAGCTCCTCTCGCCTACTTTGCATGGCGGTTTGTCCTGGGTCTAATAAAGCCAGCGGCAAGTTCTCAGTTGATGAAGACACCATGGGATTAACACCCACAGCTGTGGGATCTTATAGGGGGACGTTCTGCGGCCCGGATGATGGCCTTTGTCTGCAGGCTGATTGAACATGGCGAAACCTCCAGATGTAAGGCCACAATTATCAGTCGCTCATAGGGTCAGGTCAACGGGGTCTTCACGTGACCTTCTACGGTTACATCGGTCAGAGAGCCATGTAGGGTTTATAGGGACGGCCCGCAGATATAGGTGATGTCACATTACTGGAAAGGTCGCACACCAGACGAACATCCAGCGCCAGTGTCTGACTGATGACTTAATGCTGAAATATTACGTCCTGTCTGAGAAAATAATCCTGACTGCAAGGCTGAGCCTTAATCTCACACGTAGCACACTGACCTCCCGCCTGTGTCCAGGAGGAATTAGCAAAGACCATGGATGATTAATGTAAAAAAAAAAGAATCAGGGGGAATCTACTAAAGGCTTTTACACTACTTTCCTGGTGCAAAAAAGAAAATTGAAAATTTTTGCCAAAATATTTTTGCACAGAAGTTTGCAACCTTGTGCTGTTCCTGCAGATAAAAAAAAATTGCTGCAACAAATTTACTATAATTTACGCCAGAAATGATAGAAAAATAATAATTCATTTTGTGTGTATAAATGCACTAACCCTATTATTGTGCTCCCCCTTATACCATAAATGTCTAGGATGGAAGATGTCGGAGGAGCACCGGGACCTTGTAGGATCAGTTAGATTCGGCAGGATTCCCTACTTTCATAGCTAATTTTGAGGTCTGATCATGATTACTGCAAACTGGGTATTTAACCTACAAGTATGAAGCGCCAGGAATAATCGGGTCAACTTCAAAGTCGTGCATGGGAACCAATGTCAAGAACATGACCTGGAGGAGAAGCCTGCTCATGGCTATCCCCCTATACCACGACGCCCTCTACTGCTTGTCCTAGGGAAGTACAACAGAGATGAGAAAAATACTAAATGGAGGTGTCTAGTTCTCTAAAATGCTGATTTTTTTTAATTTTTATTTTACCAAGGTCCTAAAGGATGAATATCCCATCTGTGATCAATAGGATAAAGTACATGCTGCGCTTTAAAAAGGTGATGGTATATTGCAAGGGCGTGCTATGACGCAGTGATCGGTGAGGGTCTGACCTCCGGGGGTCCCATTAATCCTGAGAATAAAGGGGCTGCAATGCTGATTTCGTTCTGCATGTCCCCATTCATTTCCATGTAGCTGTGCTGCAGTTCACCGCAAAGTGGGTGACCGAAAAAGCTGAAGAGGATACAGAACTACCCCGGCATTGTGGTCCTTTCATTCTCAAGCTTGAGGACCCCTAAAGAACATAAAGTGATGGCGTAACCTGTAAGATGACAGTAAAGAGTTATGAGGCTACATTTTAGGGTCAGGGTATTGCAGACACAATTTCCGAAACCCATTTGCATGGGACCTCATAATCATGGGGGTCCGGTTTTGCATTGACCCTAAATTGTATGAAATTGACCTTACATTCTGGTGGTCACCCAACTTTCCAGAAAACGGAAAAACTAGGGCGAGACATTATACAACTTTTGGAGGACATGCTCAGTAGGGTATATTGGGTGGAATGGCACGGCATGTACTGTACATACTGATTTTATAGCAATTATCCAGCAGACAACAGTTCTATAAAACAGCCATGTTGTGACGTCCGGGGCCCCCGCCGATCCTGAGAATGAAGGGGCCGCAGCGCTGCTCCAGTGTCTCTGCACAGCTGCATTGCTGGAGGCATCGCTTTCCAGGAAAAAGTGATAAAGGGGACACAGTGCTGCAACCCCTTTCTTTTCATGATCTGTGGGGGTCTGAACAAACGATTAGCAATGGCAGATCAAACTGATTATAGCTTTAAGGAAGGTGCGCCATATTGCATTTCTTCTAGGACAGTATAAGGAGTCCTACAGAGGCACCACAGTGTACATGGGCGTTGGATAATATAGACCCTAGAAGACCCCATACACACAAACCCGCCACATGCATATGTAAATAGGTACCCAGGACTCCCCGACACCCAGGGCTCCCAGGACTCACAGACACCCAGGACTCACAGACACCCAGAACTCACAGGCTCCCAGGACTCAGACACCCAGGACTCACAGACACCCAGAACTCACAGGCTCCCAGGACTCAGACACCCAGGGCTCACAGGCACCCAGGACTCACAGGCACCCAGGACTCACAGGCACCCAGGACTCACAGGCACCCAGGACTCACAGGCACCCAGGACTCACAGGCACCCAGGACTCACAGGCACCCAGGACTCACAGGCACCCAGGACTCACCGACACCCAGGGCTCACAGGCACCCAGGACTCACCGACACCCAGGGCTCACAGGCACCCAGGACTCACAGGCACCCAGGACTCACAGGCACCCAGGACTCACAGGCACCCAGGACTCACAGGCACCCAGGACTCACAGGCACCCAGGACTCACCGACACCCAGGGCTCACAGGCACCCAGGACTCACCGACACCCAGGACTCACAGGCACCCAGGACTCACAGGCACCCAGGACTCACAGACACCCAGGACTCACAGACACCCAGGACTCACAGACACCCAGGACTCACAGACACCCAGGACTCACAGACACCCAGGACTCACAGACACCCAGAACTCACAGGCTCCCAAGACTCACAGGCACCCAGGACTCACAGGCACCCAGGACTCACAGGCACCCAGGACTCACAGGCACCCAGGACTCACCGACACCCAGAACTCACAGGCTCCCAGGACTCAGACACCCAGGACTCACAGGCACCCAGGACTCACAGGCACCCAGGGCTCACAGGCACCCAGGACTCACAGACACCCAGGACTCTCAGACACCCAGGGCTCACAGGCACCCAGGGCTCACAGGCACCCAGGACTCACAGGCACCCAGGGCTCACAGGCACCCAGGACTCACAGGCACCCAGGGCTCACAGGCACCCAGGACTCAGACACCCAGGGCTCACAGGCACCCAGGACTCACAGGCACCCAGGACTCACCGACACCCAGAACTCACAGGCTCCCAGGACTCAGACACCCAGGGCTCACAGGCACCCAGGACTCACAGGCACCCAGGGCTCACAGGCACCCAGGACTCACAGGCACCCAGGACTCACAGGCACCCAGGACTCACAGGCACCCAGGACTCACAGGCACCCAGGACTCACCGACACCCAGAACTCACAGGCTCCCAGGACTCAGACACCCAGGGCTCACAGGCACCCAGGACTCACAGGCACCCAGGGCTCACAGGCACCCAGGACTCACAGGCACCCAGGACTCACAGGCACCCAGGACTCACAGGCACCCAGGACTCACAGGCACCCAGGACTCACAGGCACCCAGGACTCACAGGCACCCAGGACTCACCGACACCCAGGGCTCACAGGCACCCAGGACTCACCGACACCCAGGACTCACAGGCACCCAGGACTCACAGACACCCAGGACTCACAGGCACCCAGGACTCACAGGCACCCAGGACTCACAGACACCCAGGACTCACAGGCACCCAGGGCTCACAGGCACCCAGGACTCACAGACACCCAGGGCTCACAGGCACCCAGGACTCACAGGCACCCAGGACTCACAGACACCCAGGACTCACAGGCACCCAGGACTCACAGACACCCAGGGCTCACAGGCACCCAGGACTCACAGGCACCCAGGACTCACAGGCACCCAGGGCTCACAGGCACCCAGGACTCACAGGCACCCAGGACTCACAGGCACCCAGGACTCACAGACACCCAGGACTCACAGGCACCCAGGACTCACAGACACCCAGGGCTCACAGGCACCCAGGACTCACAGACACCCAGGACTCACAGGCACCCAGGACTCACAGGCACCCAGGACTCACAGGCACCCAGGACTCACAGGCACCCAGGACTCACAGGCACCCAGGACTCACAGGCACCCAGGACTCACAGGCACCCAGGACTCAGACACCCAGGGCTCACAGACACCCAGGACTCACAGGCACCCAGGGCTCACAGGCACCCAGGGCTCCAAGGACTCACAGACACCCAGGACTCACAGGCACCCAGGACTCACAGGCACCCAGGACTCACAGGCACCCAGGACTCACAGGCACCCAGGACTCACAGGCACCCAGGACTCACAGGCACCTAGGACTCACAGGCACCCAGGACTCACAGACACCCAGAATTGATTTCCTTATTATTAGCGTGCATGGTTTCCATTAATCTGAGGTGAACGTTTATTTAACCCTCCGATGTCAGCAGTATCCCAATATAATATCCCTGCTGGCCTCAGCTGTAGTTAATGTTTCATGGATTGAAATCTCCCAGATCTGGGCCGCGGTCTGGATATTTGTGTTAGAATTAGTGGTACTGCCGGCAGGTCTGGACGTCTCTTTGTAACCACACAAATCCATCAGGAAGGTAAAGCAATGGCCGCAGACCTTCTCAGAAGTGTAATTACTGCAGGAGGGACGGGCACGGAGCGCCGAGATGGGAAAGGAAAGTGGACAAAAGATGATGGGAGTGTGAGACGGCCAGAGATACAAATAATACATGTTACACTGATGTGTATGTGTTACGGGTACATGTACTACTACCCCACATGTGTACAGGTACATGTACTACTACCCCACATGTGTACGGGTACATGTACTACTACCCCACATGTGTACGGGTACATGTACTACTACCCCACATGTGTACGGGTACATGTACTACTACCCCACATGTGTACGGGTACATGTACTACTACCCCACATGTGTACGGGTACATGTACTACTACTCCACATGTGTACGGGTACATCTACTACTACTCCACATGTGTACGGGTACATGTACTACTACCCCACATGTGTACGGGTACATGTACTACTACTCCACATGTGTACGGGTACATGTACTACTACTCCACATGTGTACGGGTACATGTACTACTACTCCACATGTGTACGGGTACATCTACTACTACTCCACATGTGTACGGGTACATGTACTACTACCCCACATGTGTACGGGTACATGTACTACTACTCCACATGTGTACGGGTACATGTACTACTACTCCACATGTGTACGGGTACATGTACTACTACCCCACATGTGTACGGGTACATGTACTACTACCCCACATGTGTACGGGTACATGTACTACTACCCCACATGTGTACAGGTACATCTACTACTACTCCACATGTGTACGGGTACATCTACTACTACTTCACATGTGTACGGATACATCTACTACTACTCTACATGTGTACGGGTACATCTACTACTACTCCACATGTGTACGGGTACATCTACTACTACTCCACATGTGTACGGGTACATCTACTACTACTTCACATGTGTACGGGTACATGTACTACTACTCTACATGTGTACGGGTACATCTACTACTACTCTACATGTGTACGGGTACATCTACTACTACTCCACATGTGTACGGGTACATGTACTACTACTTCACATGTGTACGGATACATCTACTACTACCCCACATGTGTACGGGTACATCTACTACTACTCCACATGTGTACGGGTACATCTACTACTACTTCACATGTGTACGGGTACATCTACTACTACTCTACATGTGTACGGGTACATCTACTACTACTCCACATGTGTACGGGTACATCTACTACTACTCCACATGTGTACGGGTACATCTACTACTACTCCACGTGTACGGGTACATCTACTACTACTCCACATGTGTACGGGTACATGTACTACTACTTCACATGTGTACGGATACATCTACTACTACCCCACATGTGTACGGATACATCTACTACTACTCCACATGTGTACGGGTACATCTACTACTACTCCACGTGTACGGGTACATCTACTACTACTCCACATGTGTACGGGTACATGTACTACTACTTCACATGTGTACGGATACATCTACTACTACCCCACATGTGTACGGATACATCTACTACTACTCCACATGTGTACGGGTACATCTACTACTACTCCACATGTGTACGGGTACATGTACTACTACCCCACATGTGTACGGGTTCATGTACTACTACTCCACATGTGTACGGGTACATGTACTACTACTCCACATGTGTACGGGTACATGTACTACTACCCCACATGTGTACGGGTACATGTACTACTACTCCACATGTGTACGGGTTCATGTACTACTACTCCACATGTGTACGGGTACATGTACTACTACTCCACATGTGTACGGGTACATGTACTACTACTCCACATGTGTACGGGTACATGTACTACTACTCCACATGTGTACGGGTACATCTACTACTACTCCACATGTGTACGGGTACATGTACTACTACCCCACATGTGTACGGATACATCTACTACTACTCCACATGTGTACGGGTACATGTACTACTACCCCACATGTGTACGGGTACATGTACTACTACTCCACATGTGTACGGGTACATGTACTACTACCCCACATGTGTACAGGTACATGTACTACTACTCCACATGTGTACGGGTTCATGTACTACTACTCCACATGTGTACGGGTACATGTACTACTACTCCACATGTGTACGGGTACATGTACTACTACCCCACATGTGTACGGGTACATGTACTACTACTCCACATGTGTACGGGTTCATGTACTACTACTCCACATGTGTACGGGTACATGTACTACTACTCCACATGTGTACGGGTACATGTACTACTACTCCACATGTGTACGGGTACATGTACTACTACTCCACATGTGTACGGGTACATCTACTACTACTCCACATGTGTACGGGTACATGTACTACTACCCCACATGTGTACGGATACATCTACTACTACTCCACATGTGTACGGGTACATGTACTACTACCCCACATGTGTACGGGTACATGTACTACTACTCCACATGTGTACGGGTACATGTACTACTACCCCACATGTGTACAGGTACATGTACTACTACTCCACATGTGTACGGGTTCATGTACTACTACTCCACATGTGTACGGGTACATGTACTACTACTCCACATGTGTACGGGTACATGTACTACTACCCCACATGTGTACGGGTACATGTACTACTACCCCACATGTGTACGGGTACATCTACTACTACTCCACATGTGTACGGGTACATGTACTACTACTCCACATGTGTACGGGTACATCTACTACTACTCCACATGTGTACGGGTACATGTACTACTACCCCACATGTGTACGGGTACATGTACTACTACTCCACATGTGTACGGGTACATGTACTACTACTCCACATGTGTACGGGTACATGTACTACTACCCCACATGTGTACGGGTACATGTACTACTACCCCACATGTGTACGGGTACATGTACTACTACCCCACATGTGTACGGGTACATCTACTACTACTCCACATGTGTACGGGTACATCTACTACTACTTCACATGTGTACGGATACATCTACTACTACTCCACATGTGTACGGGTACATGTACTACTACCCCACATGTGTACGGGTACATGTACTACTACCCCACATGTGTACGGGTACATGTACTACTACCCCACATGTGTACGGGTACATCTACTACTACTCCACATGTGTACGGGTACATCTACTACTACTTCACATGTGTACGGATACATCTACTACTACTCTACATGTGTACGGGTACATCTACTACTACTCTACATGTGTACGGGTACATGTACTACTACCCCACATGTGTACGGGTACATGTACTACTACTCCACATGTGTACGGGTACATGTACTACTACTCCACATGTGTACGGGTACATCTACTACTACTCTACATGTGTACGGGTACATGTACTACTACCCCACATGTGTACGGGTTCATGTACTACTACTCCACATGTGTACGGGTACATGTACTACTACCCCACATGTGTACGGATACATCTACTACTACTCTACATGTGTACGGGTACATGTACTACTACCCCACATGTGTACGGGTACATGTACTACTACCCCACATGTGTACAGGTACATCTACTACTACTCCACATGTGTACGGATACATCTACTACTACTCCACATGTGTACGGGTACATGTACTACTACCCCACATGTGTACGGGTACATCTACTACTACTCCACATGTGTACGGATACATCTACTACTACTCCACATGTGTACGGGTACATCTACTACTACCCCACATGTGTACGGGTACATCTACTACTACTATTCAACATGTAGTAACAAGACCAGGCAACATATTGGATACAAGAGGGAGACTGAAGCACTATATAGTGCAAAGCAACCCCCCACCAGGCAAAAAAAACAACTTCATAAGAACTGTGAGCAATGAGTACACAAGGAGCATATAGGTAGTCAAAAAGGTAACAATACTTTAATAAATTACGTATAATTTACAAAGTGCAAACAGTAACCATAATATAATATCAAAATACAGTGCTCAAGGATGGTTAAAAAATACACAAGTGGGTGTCCCCCGGTGTGCACTGTCTATGAGGCCAACATGCATACCAATAGTAACGGCGTGCTGCTATAAGTACATATGCAAATGTGCCAGTGAGTCAACAATGCCAAATGGCGTGAAAATACAAACTTGCGAGGCAGCACTTACCAATGCGTGGCACCAGGACAGGGCACTCCGGATGGGGTCCACCAGCACAACCCCCGACGCGCGTTCCGCCCACAGATGTAGTAGCTTTTTCAAGCTTGAAATGTGTCTATGTATGTGAAGAGGGGGGAGAGCAAGAGCACCTGATGTGACAGGAGGGAGGGCACCTGATGTGACAGGAGGGAGGGCGCCTGATGTGACAGGAGGGAGGGCGCCTGATGTGACAGGAGGGATGGCACCTGATGTGACAGGAGAGAGAGCGCCTGATGTGACAGGAGGGAGAGCGCCTGATGTGACAGGAGGGAGGGCACCTGATGTGACAGGAGAGAGAGCGCCTGATGTGACAGGAGGGAGAGCGCCTGATGTGACAGGAGGGATGGCACCTGATGTGACAGGAGGGAGAGCACCTGATGTGACAGGAGGGAGAGCACCTGATGTGACAGGAGGGAGGGCGCCTGATGTGACAGGAGGGAGAGCACCTGATGTGACAGGAGGGAGGGCGCCTGATGTGACAGGAGGGAGAGCACCTGATGTGACAGGAGGGAGAGCACCTGATGTGACAGGAGGGAGGGCACCTGATGTGACAGGAGGGAGAGCGCCTGATGTGACAGGAGGGAGAGCGCCTGATGTGACAGGAGGGAGGGCACCTGATGTGACAGGAGGGAGAGCACCTGATGTGACAGGAGGGAGAGCACCTGATGTGACAGGAGGGAGAGCGCCTGATGTGACAGGAGGGAGAGCACCTGATGTGACAGGAGAGGGAGGGCACCTGATGTGACAGGAGGGAGAGCACCTGATGTGACAGGAGGCAGAGCACCTGATGTGACAGGAGGGAGAGCGCCTGATGTGACAGGAGGCAGAGCACCTGATGTGACAGGAGGGAGAGCGCCTGATGTGACAGGAGAGGGAGCACCTGATGTGACAGGAGGGAGAGCACCTGATGTGACAGGAGGCAGAGCACCTGATGTGACAGGAGGGAGAGCACCTGATGTGACAGGAGGGAGAGCACCTGATGTGACAGGAGGCAGAGCACCTGATGTGACAGGAGGGAGAGCGCCTGATGTGACAGGAGGGAGAGCGCCTGATGTGACAGGAGAGGGAGCACCTGATGTGACAGGAGGGAGAGCACCTGATGTGACAGGAGAGGGAGCACCTGATGTGACAGGAGGGAGAGCACCTGATGTGACAGGAGGGAGGGCGCCTGATGTGACAGGAGGGAGAGCACCTGATGTGACAGGAGGGAGAGCACCTGATGTGACAGGAGGGAGAGCACCTGATGTGACAGGAGGGAGGGCGCCTGATGTGACAGGAGGGAGAGCACCTGATGTGACAGGAGGGAGAGCACCTGATGTGACAGGAGGGAGAGCGCCTGATGTGACAGGAGAGGGAGCACCTGATGTGACAGGAGGGAGAGCACCTGATGTGACAGGAGGGAGGGCACCTGATGTGACAGGAGGGAGAGCGCCTGATGTGACAGGAGGGAGAGCACCTGATGTGACAGGAGGGAGAGCACCTGATGTGACAGGAGGGAGGGCACCTGATGTGACAGGAGGGAGAGCACCTGATGTGACAGGAGGGAGAGCACCTGATGTGACAGGAGGGAGGGCACCTGATGTGACAGGAGGGAGAGCACCTGATGTGACAGGAGGGAGGGCACCTGATGTGACAGGAGGGAGAGCGCCTGATGTGACAGGAGGGAGAGCGCCTGATGTGACAGGAGGGAGAGCACCTGATGTGACAGGAGAGGGAGCACCTGATGTGACAGGAGGGAGAGCACCTGATGTGACAGGAGGGAGGGCGCCTGCGAGCACAGAAGATATTTTTAGGGTAAGATAACAAGAATCTCCAGGTGAGAGGAATGAAAACAAGAAGACGGCAGGAGGAGAGGGAACAAGTCTGGGAAGACAGTATTTTTAGGATGTCTCGTGCCTTGGTAGCACACCCAAAAATGAATAACATCTGACATTTTTAATAAAAGACATTCGACCCCTAAGGTCATGACAGAGAGGCGAAAGTTATCACACTCCAGACTAAAATCAGGAAAAACTTATATTAATTAAATCAAACCATCACACGTTATGGAGAGAAAATCATCCAGGACCCAGCATACATTGCTCTCTCCATTAGCATAAATCTTTTTAAAGCGATATTACACGTTCACTAGATAATGTAAAATGATAAGTTATACTTTTTAGTACCAGTGTCTCATGGGCTTGTTTTTCCAAGATCTCTGCTTGCTGTCATCCAATAGGAACCTTGATTGTTTGCTCACCAATCCCCCAGGATCACACACAGCAGCGTTCAGTATGGAGGGTCGCGGCTATAAACTATATCTGAGGCTGGCACTCTGTAAGTCTGGGGGTGCTAAGATATTATATGGACTCATATAAAATTAGGTTGGCACCGCAATAAAACTTTACCAAATTCCGCAGTCAGGTGTGCGCAGAATTAAGGAACTGGCACTGCCCACGTTAAATAGCGTAATAAAAGGAATTGGCTTATAGGTTAGCGATGGCCAAAAAAACTGTAAAACCAGAATATTTTCATCTTTCTGCCATACATTGCTCATGCCATGTAAAGTGACCTGGTGTCGCCTGGCACATCCTACCAGCCTGGGTACATATACCATGCAATGCCCACCCTCACCTTGTGCTTGGCAGCTGCTGCAGAGCTTTCCGATGGAAGCAGATGAAGCAGAAGGACTCCATGAGCCGGCTGGGTGAGACAACATGAAGAATCCCCGGGCTGGGGTTGGCACACCTGGTGTCGACTCTTTAGAGTTTCTCTGGCACCTACCAGGGCACAAGATGCCAAGTCTGCAAGAAAAATGAGAAGGACATAGAAAGTGTTGAGGACGGAGTACGACTCCTATCAGGCAGCCTGGAGTACGAGGATACGATGACTTTCTTAGTCTCTTCTTTCGCGAGATGACCAGAGAAACGCAATAGTCGATGGCTGAAGGAGTTTATGGAGCGATGCTCTGCAGGCGTTAAAGAGGCAGATCTCCTCTAATGGGTCTCCTTAGACGATGACAATGATGGAAACAGGCAGGTTTAATTGATTGATGCTCTGCAGACTGAAAGGGTTGGATGCTCTGCAGGAGACGTCCTGCGAATGAAGCCTGTGCTGAGGACTGGATGTCCTAGGGGCTTTCATCTCGCAATTTGTGTCTTAGTCCCCCAGGGCCGGGGCTGCATATGGCAGATTTGACCCAAGCTGCGGAGAGAGCTGCCATCACACCGCCACGCACACACTTGTGTACACACACATAGGGGTGTGCGAGCAGCCTGCCGGCGGTAACAGACACAGCCTGGTATAAATAGCTCATGCTACCAATCCTGCCAGGGTAACCCTTTGTAATCCGTCACAGCGACGGCGCGGATACATACCGCCGTACACTGGGGACCTGCAGTGTGCCACTAATCACTAACGGGATGGAGGGAAGGATAGATTATTTGTGAAATATAAAGGAAAATATATGGTTTCTAATTATTTTAAAAACATAAATCTGAAAATTTTTGTTGGGCATTTGTATTCAGCCCCCCTGTAGATTGATACCCCTAAATAATATCCTGAGTGACCAATTGCCCCCAGAACTCACATAATTAGTACATTGAGTCCTCCTGGGTGCAATGCATTCTCAGTATAACTACAGCCGTTCTGTGAAGGCCTCGGAGGTTTATTGAGAACGTTGGGGATCAAAGAACATCATGAAAACCGAGGAGCTCACCAGACAGGTCCAGGATAAAGTTGTGAAGAAAAGTAAAGCCGGGTTAGGTTCTAAAAAAAATAAAAATAGCCCAAGCTCTGAACTTCTCAAGGAGCACTGCTCAATCCATCAGCCAAAAATGGAAGGAGTATGACACAACTGTAAACCTACCAAGACATGGCCGTCCACCTAAACTGACATCCAAGCAAGGAGAACGCTAATTAGAGAAGCAGCCAAGAGGCCCATGGTCAATGTGGAGGAGCTGCAGAGATCCACAGCTCAGGAGGGTGAATCTATTCACAGGACAAATATTAGTCGTAGACTCCCCGAATCTGGCCTTTATGGAAGAGTGGCAAGAAGACATCTTTGAAAGAAATCCATAAGATGTTTGCTATTTACAAAACGCCACGTAAGGCTACGTTCACACATTGCATTTTTGATGCGTTTTTTTTTAATGCAAAGTTTAAGCTGTCTCTTGTGCATGTTGATAGTAGCCCGAAAAAGCCTGATCTAACTTCCTTAGGTTGTTAGCAATTTTTGCACCAAAAACACAACAAAAACTGATACCTGCATTTTTGCACTTACCCATTGTTTTCTATAGGCGAAGAAACGCTGCAAATATGCTGAAAAAAACGCTGAAAGAAGAGACAGGATTCAGTTTTCAAAAACATAGCAGCTTTACATATCAGTCAGGAAAATAAAACCAAGGTGTGCGCAGATGAAAATTTGTATAAAAAAATGCTGCAAAAACGCAACTTGTGAACACAGCCTTAGGGATACAGCGAGCATATGGAAGAAGGGCTCCCGTCAGATGAGACCAAAGGAGAACTTTTTCTGTTCAATGCAAAAGGATTCAGGCCGTGCTGAAAGCCAAAGGTGGATTAACAAAATACTAAAAATTTTTTTTTTTTTAGGAGCAAAACAGTAACAATGCAGTGACATGATACGAATCTACATAACTAATCACATGGTAAATAGTAATAAGTCAAATTTATGTGTGAGATAGCCAAGATGATGGTCTATAAAATGACGTCAGTCTCACATTAGAAGCAGAAGTGGACGGGGAGATATGGAGCCTGGAAGTCAGAAGTTCACAACATTGTTACCCTTTTGTGTGTGGATCCATCAGTTCATACAGTGCTTCTTATTTGTTTTGTTTGTAGGTAGATAGTTTATATATTCTGCTTGTAAACAAGTCTTCTTCCTGTCCCTATCAATTCCCTTCTTCCAATATGACGGGACATTCGGACGTCTGCTCTCACTGAATGCTGAAAGGCTGCAGCTGATCAGAAGCCACTGATTGACTGCAGCGGTCACATGGCGTAACAATGACTTCCCAAATACTAAGAATAAAAGGACAGAAGCAATGTCAGGATGTGTGAATGTTCTGTGAAAAAAAAAAAACCCCAAAAAACCAAAAGGTTAATGTCAGGAAGTAGTTAACAGAGATGATATTACAAAGCAGGGGAGTGTCGAAACTTTTGACCCAGATTTTTCTGCTGAAACGTCACTTTTTGGGTGATATATTTTAATTTCACAAATGCCCCTTTCATTTCATGTGGGTCCGATTCTATAGATTAGATTATGTAAATGACTGCAGCGATTGGTTGTGATTTCAATATCCCTGCGGTGACACCACTGGGCAAATAAGGTATTACACCTTGCTCAATTAAATGTATGGACTGTTTGTGTAATGCATGGACAGAGAGAGGAGAATTGCTTCAGGAAGCCACTTGTTCAGTGGCTAATTAATGTAGACGAGAACTGAGCGTCCCTCGCCTTTTAAAAGAAGAACCATCCCTAATTTGATATGGCTTCACTAAATCAGCAACCCCTTTAACCCCTTCCCGACCTATGACGCATACGCTGCATATGCGTCATAGCAGGATCGCATTCCTGCAGGTCGGGTGAAAGGGTTAACTGAAATTTCACCCGACCCGCAGGTACAGGGGGACTTGTACTTGAGCCCGGGGGGGGGGGAGGGGGGGGTTATTTGCAACCCCCCCCCCCCTCCCCCCCCGTGGCTACAATCACTCTAATTGGCTGTTGAAGGTGAAACAGCCAATCAGAGCAATTGTAATATTTCACCAATGAACCTTGGTGAAATATTACAATCCAGCCATGGCCGATGCTGCAATATCATCGGCCATGGCTGACGACCGTGATCTGCTCCCATCACTGACTGACGGCGGCGATCTGCTACCACTGTCAGTCTTTCCTCCCCTCCGTC